>NC_143150.1:24742500-27242500 GCF_059928025.1 Delphinapterus leucas
ACTAATACAATGGTGATTCTAACTGTGGATTTCTCATCAGAAACCATGAAAGTCAAAGGAAAGTGGCATAATATTTTTTAATGTGCTGAAAGATAAGAACTGTCAGCCAAAATTCTATTCTTCAGAAATGAAGGTGAAATAAAGACAATCTCAGATGAAGGAAAACTTAGAAAATTCATCATCAGACAACTTCTTCTAGAAGAACTGCTAATAAAATCTATTCAAGGTAAAAGAAAACGATATCAGATAATACCTTGGAACACTGGGAATGAAGGAACAGCAATAGAAATGTAAATATGAGAGTAAACGTAATGGATGATTCTTGGAACTTAATGGTTCCCTAAGGCTAACTATTTTGGTCTCGTGTTGAGATATCTGGGGCTTTATAAAGACACATACTTCCACAATAGCACCTATTTCCAGAGCCAAGCAGCAGAGGACAATGTGGGGGAAAAAACCAGAATATTTTAAGAAAATGTCTTCCCCCTCTTAGTTTTGACTACTATACGTTCCCATTGGGTGTTTGTTGCCACCACCAGGAGATTGCTGGGGTTGGGTCAAGATAATTGACAGAAAGAACACAGATAGGAGTTTATCACACTCTCTCTGACTATTAGGTGTTCTCTTTCCTCCTCCTTGAGACAGAAATAGTGGGCTTCTCCTGGGGAAGAACTCTAAAGTTGAAATGTCAGTGATCGAGAACAGTGGTGGTTGTATGCATTAGCCTTTTACTCTTCAATTCCTAGTATTTTTACTATATAGCACAGTGTTAAATATATTTATGAAAACTGTTTAAACTTAAGATTCATTTACATGGGGTTTACTTACAAAGCAACTATTTACTTAAATTCAAATACTGTTTTCCTGCCCTTTTTCAATGTGCTAAATGCTTTAGCTTTAGTTTTGCTTTCTTTTGTTTTGTTTGCTTTTGCTTGTTTTAACTCTTTGCATGGGGAAAGCTTTTGTTGTATTAGAATAAGTAATGTAAAAAACAATCAAGTGAGTTCTAGCTTCAATTTTATCTCCAGTCTGAGACCTTGAACAAGTAATTTAATCTGTTTTATCAGGTAAAAATAATTAGGTTGAAGGAGATAATTAATAATTAGTAAGGTTCCTTAGAGTTCTAATACTTTGACCTCTTCACTTGTATAGTGGACATTGTACTGTGCTCCAGCATTCCCCCACTCCCCTGTCCACAACTGCCAGAAGTACTGCTGGCTGACATTCCTATCCAGTAACTGTTTTCATCTGAAGAGAGTCTAATCACATAAGATCATACCCTTGCATCCAGTGACTTGTAGATAGGGGAATATAAATGTCCATCCCCTTCATCCAAACTCAGAACAATTATGAAGGGTCATCCTAGCTTCACAGAGTGCTGTGAGGTTTATCAAGGTTTTGGGCAAGGTTCTGAAGGCAACTTTTGCAGTCCAACTTCTCCCTTTTTTTTTTTTTTTATTTAATTGAGGTGTAACTGATATTTAGCATTACACTAGTTTCATGTGTACAACATACTGATTTGATACTTCTATATGTTACAAAATGATCACCACAATAATTCTCGTTAACATCCATCATCTCTGCCCAATCTTCTTTTCTTACTTTTACCCCAAAATTGTTAATTCTGGAAGAACTCCCTAATAAAATTCCAGCATGCTAATCTTTGTCTCAGAGTCTGCTTCCCAAGGAGCCCAGACTTCAACAAACTGGAAGTAATATTTTCCTCCTCTGGGGATTTTATTTTTACCTCTGTCTTGGTGGTGCTTGCATTCCATAGTGTATTATACTTACTGCATGTGTTTTTTTATGCAGCTTTTTCTTTCCCACTAATTTGCAAATTCTTGAAATCAAGGGTAATGCATTTAAAAAAAATCTTTCATAGCAGCCAACCTTGATTCATTAGTTGGTTGGTTAAGTAAATGCATAAATGAAGTGATATTGAAGTAATCATAATTTTCCCTGCTTGATCTCTTTAGAAACATTAATAATTAGTTTTTATAAGTTTTTCTGTTTATTACAGAGGTTGTGTTTTTCCTATTCCCATGAACTTTGAGTTGTATTCATAATTTTTGTGTGGTTCTCTTAGTTCTGTGGCATCTTTACAATCATGTGGTACTTAGGGTTTTATTGCTTGCTATGGGGGTATTAATTACTGTGATTCCATGATGGGTTTTCTAATTAGTTTGTCAATACTAAATTAGAAAAATTTAATTCTATTTGAACAAATGAAGAAAAATGTATGATATATCAAGGACTTAAAGGCAAATGTCTTTGCTTTCTTTTACATTTGTAAAGCCAGTTGGTGATTTTTATTATTTTTTTAGTATTAAAGTTTCATTTTTAATTATACATGGTTGGAACAGAAGTTCATTCAAATATTACAAAGTGATATTACTATTCTTAAAAGTGAAATCCACAGGTATGATCAGTTGCTATTCATTTGGAAGTCATAGATAAGAATGCCATATCATTTGTAATCGTGCAGTCAATTTCATTCCTTGTCTCAGCCTTCATTTCTAAAGAGTGTTCCATTTAGTGGGAGTTTTTAGAATAATGTAAGAGACCAATCATGTGCTATACAGCATTCACATTATATTAGCCCTTTTCCAAAGCTTTCCCTTCTGTTTTCCAAATTATATTCCTGTAATTCATGAACTTAGAAGCTCTCAGCAATTTGAATTTCATGTTAAATCTCAGATGCTCTTTCAGTAAATCATGCCATTATTCACTATTTCCCTCTTTCAAAAAAAAAAGAAAAGCCTCCACATTTAAGATCCATTCAAACCGTTCCATTTTCACATCACTGAAACTCTTCATACTCTTAAAATATCATCTTTGGGACTTTAGTTTCAAATAATAAATAGCAACTTTTATCTTGCAGACAATTATTTGAGAAAACAGCATAGAATATGAGCATTTCTACATTGCCACACCAAAAGTGCCAGTGACAGGCCAAAAATCACCTTAAGCATCTGTTGCCATCAGATGCATTTTTCAACATTGGTAGCAAAGTCATCGACTATTTTGCCAACGTCAAAGTTATCTCAGCCAGATGCTACATTAACTTCTACCACTCCCACCACAAATAGTCCCAAGAAGACACTTGCAAGGGAATATAATATTAAAAAGGCACAGTACATCCATTCTATGGATTTAGCTATGTCTATAAGAATTTACCCAAAGTGATATCCCAGACATCTTGAGTAAAAAGGAAAAAAAAGTATCAGAAAAAATATTAACACTCTGATTGTATAAAAAAAAAAAAAAAGAAAATATATGGCTATAGATGTGCAATTATAGGACAGGTTATACAATGTATACAGGTACACAATGTATAACCTGTACAGATTATACAAGAAAATGTTATCATTCGTTACCTTGGAGGGAATACTTGGGGTAAGACGAAATCATTAAGATTTTCTTTATATATGGTTGTGTGTGCATTAAATGGAGTATGCATGGCTTATGTAGTTAAAATGAATGAAAGTATTTAAAGGGCAAGAAATAAATATTATCCTGTTTTAGGCATTCATTTGCTTTTATTTTCTTCTCAAAACAAAACTACTTTCCTTCTCTGGCATATTACAAATGGACTCCCCATCTGATGCATTTTTACTAATCTAGAGTAGTATCTCTTTTTTTCACAGCAGCCTCCTATGTTTCTTCTTTGCTTTAAAACATTCATTAAAGGTGAATCTCTTCATGAAGTTTTATAGTCATCTCAATGACAACAATAACTTCTCAGCACTTAAGTGCAAGACAGGGTGGGCAAGGATCCAAGTAGGAAAGACCTATTATCAAATCCATCAATTAAGGCCCTGCTTGCATCCTCACTATCAACTTAAATCATTTATTGTTTGAACATCTACTTTTATTACAGTCAGCAATGACTTTTAGCGAATGATAATCTGTTTGAATTTCACAAGTATGCTAGAATTTCACAATCTGCATTTCTTAGCAAAGACTTAGCCAATATTTTCACAAACCGATACCTATTATCACTATATCATAGGTCTTACATAAGCTAATGTGTCATTTCTTAATAGTGGTATTTTAGCAGAGATTTTGATCAGTTGATACCTGTTGTATTTTCTGGGAATATTTTAATTTTAACTTAGTTTCATATATAACCCATGTCTGCATCTCTGTAGCCAATAATCCTAGGCATATTTTTGAGTCTTTGTCATTTGCGGTTTTGTGTGTGTGTGTGTGTGTGTGTGTATGTGTGTTTCTTTGTGGCTGTACGTTTTGTGCCTCTCTCATTGGACTGCAAACTTCCCAGGAGATTACATCAATTTTCTATTTTAATACCTTATAGTTTCTATTAAGTCTTTCCAAAATCTGGTTGACCTACTCCATAAATGGCATGAAAACAGAACATAAGAATTAGGAATGTGGCATGGGAAGGTGTCAAAGCAGTGTTGCAGAGAAGAAAGAAAATTTGCTTTTTTTTTTTTTTTTTTTTTTTTTTTTGCGGTATGCGGGCCTCTCCCGTTGCGGAGCACAGGCTCCGGATGCACAGGATCAGCGGCCATGGCTCACGGGCCCAGCCGCTCAGCGGCATGTGGGATCCTCCCAGACTGGGGCACGAACCCGTGTCCCCTGCATCGGCAGGCGGACTCTCAACCACTGCGCCACCAGGGAAGCCCTGCTTTTTGTTTTTTACTACCAAGTTAGGAAAACAAAATGGAGATCTTATTGCTAGAATTTTTTTTTAAGTCAAATATATTTTCTTGCTTGAGTATAAATGTTAATCATTCTTTGTGTGTTAGATCTTTCTGGGTATATTAAGATAGATGTTGAATATATAGAATAATAAATCCTGATTCATTCTTCATATCTTTGCTATGACAAGCGACAAGCAAAATTTAAGCTGGGCACTTTCTGCTTAATTCATTGTGATAAAAGATGATATATCCACCTCCTGAAATTGAACCTCTGGCTGTTGTATGCAAACAGTTTGACAGATATGTCAGAATAAAACTGTATCAAGGGGAAAGAAAATTATCTTTCTCTATTTTAACCTCAGGCAGGGACCAACCTTAGGTAGTTAGGATGATTTTCATAAGAACGATCTCAGAAAAATATAGAAAAGACCATACTTTATTTTTGAGTGTTTCTCTAAGAAAACTAAAGTGCCTGAGATGTGGAACATCTTAACCAAAAGGACTCTCTCTTCAGGTCTAATGGGTTTAACATGGAAACATGCTGAGCAGAGCCTCTGAATCACTCTTAGGATAGACACCTAAGGCATTTTGTTCAAAATCCCCAGGAAGATCACACAAGAATAGAATCAAAGTTCCCTGCCTCCCAGTGCTCTTCCCATTCTATTGAGTTGCAGAAAAATTGGAAATATTAGTTGGCTCCTTACCTTTAGGTCCCACATTAGAAAACTCAGTGTATATCCTGAATCACACTGTATGTTTAGTGACAAGAGGATAATTTAATTCTTATTAGTTTTCTACATTAATTGCATGCTATCCCATGGAGCCATTAGGTTACCAGGTAGCACATGAACAATTTTGAATGTTATGATTTTACCTCATTTTATCACAAAGAGACAATTTACCTCTAAGAAATAATTTACAGAATTTATTTTAAAACAACTGGTTCTCCCAAAAGTGAGCAAAATTCAGACCCATAGCCACAGAAGTCATTCAGCAAATACTTTTGAATGTAATCTTAAATTCTATAGTTTATACTTCTCACTAACTATAATGATGCTCTTGTTTTGAGATGATTATGTCTTAAAATCTAACCTTAAAGGAGCTACCTGCTTCAGTCTTTTTCCTACAAGTTTGAAGAGTAACGTCAACTTCTTACTCTGAAATAAATATGTTGGTGGGGGTGATGGCAAAGATAGTTCTTATAAATTACTGGGAAATAACTATAGCATTTTGCTTTGAAACATCTACCATCAGGAGTTCAGTATTTTTGGGTTTTTATTTCTGACTCAATACGTCCTATTGTTTTAAAAGATCACATGATTCTACCTATAGCATTGTGGTATTTTTAAAATAATTTTAAAATTTCTTAATGCATGCATTTTAGTATTCTTTCCCATATTGTTTTTGCACTTATATGGCACATTTATAGCTATTATAAAACAGGCCAATGTGATTGACTGGTCGGCATTTCATAACAAGAAAATATTTAAATGAACAGAAAATGTAGATGCCAGAAATAAAAAGAGAACTGGGCTCCATGTTACTCATGATCTCATATAATAAATTATATATTATATCTATATAGATATATGAAGACATAAAAATAACTGTTAGACAATTATAACTAGGTCAGGAGGAACTTGCCAATTTTTGTCTAATGAAACCTATTTCTTCACTGCTAAAATAAAAAGTATTTTTATATTTTTCAAAAGTTTTATGTAGTGTATTTCATGTATGTTTTATATACTGGCAGAGACTTATAAGCTGCTGGCGCTGTCTGATGATTTGTCAGCAAAACTGCCACTGACTTCAACAATGTAGCAAGAGCTGCTACATATTCTTCTTTAGAATATGAGCCTCAGAAGGACAAAATTGGGCAGTGCATCATTTCATATTTATTACCCCCCTAGGTACAGTAGGTTGCAATGCAGACAGAACATTTGGCTGGGACTGGATACATCAGAACACCCAGGGGAAAATTCTACTACTCAGTTCTCCACCTGCCAATGTTCCAGGTAGAAAGTCTAAAATACTGGGGGTTCTTTGTGAGTATGTGTGCGTATGTGTGCGTGTACATAGGCATATCATTGCATACCTCAAATAAAGTTTATAATTGAAATAAAATTGGTAATTTGGAGGCTTCTGAATTGTATGAAGTGTAAAAAACTCAATTAGAAAAGCAGTTATTTGAAGTCATCATTAAATTTTATAAATATTTTAAGTAATTTAATAAATATTTTATAATTTTTAAAAGATTTAATGTTATATCGTTTAAAATATTAAAATGCATAGAGAGATCTGCCAAGATGGTGGAATAGAAAGATCTGGCTCACTGCCTCTCACAGGCACATAAAAATTACAGTGATTTACAGAACACATATCAATGAAAAAGACCACAACCTACCAGAAAAGATCTTCCACAACTAAAAATATAAAGAAGAAACCACAATAAGATGGGTAGGAGGAGCAGAGTCATGATACAGTCAAGACCCATACACCCAGGTGGGTAACCACAAATGAGAGAATAATTACAATTGCAGAGGTTCTCCTCAAGGAGCAAGGGGTTTCAAACCTAAATTGGGCTCCCCAGCATGAGGGTCCTGTGTCAGGAAGATAAGCTCCTAGAATGTGTGGCTTTGAAGACCAGCAGGACTTGCTTTTGGGGGACCCAAAGGGCTGTGAGAGATAGAGATCCACTCTTAAAAGGTACACACAGAATATCTCAAGCTCCAGGACCCAAGGCAGAAGCAGTAATTTGAAAGGAGCCTGGGTCAGACCCACCTGCTGATCTCAGAGAGCCTCCTGGAGAGGCAGGAAGCAACTACAGCCCACCCTGGGGACATAGACACTGGCAGTAGCCATTTCTGGGAGCTTGCTCTACCATATGGACTCTGATGCTAACAAGCACCCTTTTGGAATCCTCTGTCTAGCTTATTAGCCTCAGAGCCCAGCCCTGCCCATGCCCATCAGAACATAGGCAACAGTACTGGGACTCCTCAGGCCAAGCAACTAGCAGGGCAGGGACACAGCTCCACCCACCAGCAGACAGGCTGCTGTAAGACGCCCTGAGCCCATAGCTACCTCTGGACATGGCCCTGCCCACCAGGGGGCCCAGGCGCAGGCCCCACACATGAGTATGCAGGCACTAGATTTGGGACTCCTAGGGCCCTGTAGCCAGACACCCCAGGATGCACCTCCACCCAGCAGTGGGCAGCCACCAGCACCAGAATCCCAGGCCCTGCCAACCAACTAGCCTGCTCTAGACTTGGGACCAGCCTCACCCATGAGTGGGCAGACAACAGCCCCAGGAAAACTACAGCCCCACACTCTGCAAAACCAGCCCACCCACCAGCAGGCCAACATTAGCCTTGGGATAAGCTGGGGTTTGGCCCCACCCATGACCAACAAGCCTCTTCTAGCCTCACATCCAGCCTCACCTACCAGTGGGAGGACAACAGCCCCAGGAAAACTGAAGCCCTGCAGCCTACAGACCCAGCTGACTCACCAGGAGGCCAATTCCAGCCCTGAGACCTACAGGGCCCTGGCAGTCCCCCACCAGCCAGACTCCTTTAGCCTAAGGACCAACCTCAACAACCAGCAGGCAAAAAGCAGACCCAGGAAAACTGCAGCCCCAAGTCTATGGACCCAACCCACTCACCAGAAGGTCAGCTCCAGCCCTGGGATCACTGGGCCTCAGCCCTACCCACCAGCAGGCCAACAAAGCTTTTGGACACCCTGGACCCAACAATCAGCTGTGTCAAGAACCAGCCATACCCACCAACAGTCCAAAACAAGCTCTGGGACCCTACAGCCAGATACAGGACCTGGATCTATCTATCAGTGGGCTGGCACTAGCCCCAGAACCTGGCTTTACCCACCAATGAGCAGGCACCAGCCCCAGATCTCCTGGACCCTGACTAAGCCAACCAGAGAGCCAGGGGCCCCATCGGGGTTCTCAGCCAGCCAACTCATGAACTGGCCCTGTGAAGTAGCAGCCAGCAGCCTCCACACAAGGCAGAGCCTGGCAACCAACCAAACTTGGGGCCAGACAAGCCTATGAGACCAACCATAGTAGTGAACCCACCATAACAGAAGGATCCAGGCAGCCCACATATGGGGCACCCCTAGAATATATAGCTCTAGTGACCAGAGGGGCATGCACTGCTGAGACACATAAGACGTCTCCTACAAAAGGCTAATTTTCCAAGGTCAGGAAATGTAACCAACCTGCCAGATATATAGAAATAAGAACAGCAAGTTAGATGAAATGAGGTGACAGAGGACATGTTCCAAACAAAGGAACAAGATAAACCTCCAGAATAAGAACTAAGTGAAGTGGAGAGAGCCAATCTACCCAAGAAAGAGTTCAAGGTTGTGATTGTAAAGATACTCAAAGAACTCGGGAGAAGAATGGATGAACAGAGTGAGAAATTAGAAGTTTTTATCAGAGTTAGAAAATATAAAGAACAACAAAACAGAGATGAAAAGTGTAATTACTGAAATGAAAAATACACTAGAATGAATCAACAGTAGACTAAATGATACAGAGGAACAGATAATTGAGCAGGAGGATGGAGTAGTAGAAATCACTGAAGTTGAACAGAAAAAAGAAAAAAGAATTTAAAAATCAGGCATACTAACATTCACATTATAGGGGTCCCAGAAGGAGGAGAGAGAGAAAAGGGCAGAGAATATCTGAAGACATATTAGCTAAAAACTTCCTTAACCTGGGAAAAGAAACAGTCATCCAATCCAGGAAGGACAGAGAGTCCCAAACAGGATCAACCCAAAGAGGACACACCAAGACACACTGTAATTAAGATGGCAAAAATTAAAGATAAAGAGAGAATATTAAAAGTAGCAAGGAAAATGAAACAAGTTACACACACAAGGGAACTCCCTTAAGGCTATCAGCTGACTCTTCAGCAGAAACTCTGCAGGTTAGAAGAGAGTGGCATGATATATTTAAAGTGATCATAGAGAAAAACCTACAAATAAGAATACTCTACCCAGGAAGTCTATCGTTCAGTTTTGGTGAAGAGATCAAAAGTTTTACAGACAAGCAAAAGCTAAAAGAGTCTAGCACCACCAAACCAGCTTTACCAGAAATGTTAAAGGGACTTCTCTAAGTGAAAAAGAAAAGGCCACAACTAGAATTATGAAAATCACAAACGGAAAAAAGCTCATCAGTAGGCAAATATATAGTAAAGGTAGTAAATCAACCATGTACAAAGCTAGTAATAAGGTTAAAAGACAAAAGTAGTAAAATCATCTATATCCACAATAAGCTGTTAAAGGATACACAAAACAATTAGATGTAAAATATGGTGTCAAAATCAGTAATTATAAGGAGGAGCAGAGTGAAAATGCAGGGTTGTTAAAATGCATTCAAAATTAAGAGATTAGCAACTTAAAATAATCATGTATATACACAGATATATACACCTCATGGTAAACACAAACCAAATATCTATAACAGATACACACACAAAAAACAGAAAGGAATCCAAACACTAAAGATAGTCATCAAATCACAACAGAAGTGAACAAAAGAAGAAGGAAGAAAAAGAGCTACAGAAATAATCCCATAACAATTAACAAAATGGCAATAACTACATACATATCAATAACTGCTTTAAATACAAATGGATTAATATTCCCATTAAAAGTCATAGAGTGGTTGAATAGATATGAAAACAAGACCTGTATGCATGCTTCCTACAAGAGATTCACTTCATCTCACACAGACTGAAAGTGAGAGGATGGAAAAAGGTATTCCATGCAAATGGAAATCAAAATAAAGCCAGGATAGCAATACTTATATCAGACAAAATAGACGTTAAAACAAAGACAGTTATAAGAAACAAAGAATGACATTACATTATGATCAAGGGATCAATCCAAGAAGAAAATATAACAATTATAAATATATATGCACCCAACACAGGAGCACCTAAATATATAAGGCAAATATTACTGGACATAAAAGGAGAAATTGACAGTAACACAATAATAGTAGGGGACTTTAACACCCCATTTACATCAATGGACAGATCATGCAGACAGAAAATCAATAAAGGAAACACTGTTCTTAAATAACACATTAAAGCAGATAAACTTAATAGAAATATAGAGAACATTCCATCCAAAAGCTATAGAATATATATTCTTTTCAAGTGCACATGGAACATTCTACAAGATAGATCATGTGCTAGGCCACAAAACAAGTGTCAGTAAATTTAAGAGAACTGAAATCATATCAAGTATCTTTTCCGATCACAGTGCTATGAGACTGGAAATCAACTACAAGAAATAAACTGCAAAAATCACAAACATGTGAAGGCTAAACAATATGCCACTAAACAACCAGTGGTTCCCTGAAGGTCAAAGAAGAAAGCAAAAAATACCTGGAAACAAATGAAAATGAAAATACAATGATCCAAAATCTATGGGACGCAGCAAAAGCAGTTCTAAGAGGGAAGTTTAGAGCAATACAAGCTTACCTCAGGAAACAAGAACAATCTCAAATAAACAACCTAACCATACTCCTAAAGAAACTAGAAAAAGAACAAACAAAACCCAAAGTTGGTAGAAGGAAAGAAATCATAAAGACCAAAGCAAAAATAAATGAAATAGAGGCTCAAAAAACAATAGAAAAAAAATCAATGAAACTAAGAGCTCATTCTCTGAAAAGATAAACAAAGCTGATAAAACTTTAGCCAGACTCAACAAGAAAGAGAGAGGACCCAAATCAAGAAAATGAAAAATGAAAAAGAAGTTATAACAAACACCACAGAAATACAAAGGATTATAAGAGATTACTACAACCAGCTATATGCCAATAAAATGGACAACCTAGAAGAAATGGACAAATTCCTAGAAATGTACAATCTCTCAAGACTGAACCAGAAAGAAATAGAAAATATGAACAGACCAATAACCTGTAATGAAAAATGAATCAGTAATTAAAAAAAACCCCAACAAACAAAAGTCCAGGACCAGATAACTTCACAGGTGAATTCCACCAAATATTTAGAGAAGAGTTAACATCTATCCTTCTCAAGCTATCCCAAAAAATTGCAGAGGAAGAAACTCTTCTGAACTCATTCTATGAGGCCAACATCACACTGATACAAAAATCAGACAAATATATCACACACAAAAAAGAAAATTACAGGCCAATATCACTGATGAACATACATGCAAAAATCCTCAACAAAATATTAGCAAACTGGGCTTCCCTGGTGGCGCAGTGGTTGAGAGTCCCCCTGCTGATGCAGGGGACACGGGTTCATGCCCTGGTCCGGGAAGATCCCACATGCCACGGAGCGGCTGGGCCCGTGAGCCATGGCAGCTGAGCCTGCGTGTCCAGAGCCTGTGCACCGCAACACGAGAGGCCACAACAGTGAGAGGCCCGTGTACCGCAAAAAAAAAAAAAATTAGCAAACTGAATCCAACAATATATTAGAAGGATCATACAACTTGATCAAGTGGGATTTATCCCAGAAATGCAAGGATGGTTCAATATTTGAAAATCCATCAATGTGATACACCATATTATCAATGTGAAAAATAAAAACCATACGATCATCTCAATAGATGCATTAAAAAGCTTTTGAGAAAATTCAACATATATTTATGATTAAAATCTCTCCAGAAAGTGAGTATAGAGGGAACATATCTCAACATGATAAAGACCATATATAATAAGCCCACAGCTAACATCATACGGGAAAGCATTTCCTCTTAGATCAGGAACAAGACAAGGATGTCCATGCTCAACACTTTTATTCAACATACTATTGGAAGTCCTGGCTGCAACAATCAGACATGAAAAAGAAAGAAAAGGAATCCAAATTGGAAAGGAAGAAGTAATACTGTCACTGTTTGCAGATGATATAATACTATACATAGCAAACCCTACAGACACCAGCTAAAAACTACTACAGCTCATCTATGAACTTGGTAAAGCTGCAGAATACAAAAGTAGTATAGAGGAATCTGTTTCATTTAAACACTAACAAAAAACTATCAGAAAGAGAAATTAAGGAAACAGTCCCATTTAAAATAGTGTCAAAAAGAATAAAATACCTTAAACTTACCTAAGGAGGTAAAATATCTCCTCAGAAAACTATTAAGACACTGATGAAAGAAACTGAAGATGACACCAACAGATGGAAAGATACACCATGTTCCTTGACTGGAAGAATTAATATTACTAAAATGACCACAATACCCAAGGCAAACTACAGATTCAGTGCAATCCTTATCAAAATACCAAGGGCTTTATTGATCCTTGCTATCATTTCTCAAACTCTTCCAAAATATAGCAGAGGGAGGAACACTCCCAAACTCATTCTACGAGGCTATCATCACCCTGATACCAAAACCAGACAAAGATGTCACAGAAAAAGAAAACTACAGGCCAATATCACTGATGAACATAGATGCAAAAATCCTCAACAAAATACTAGCAAATAAAATCCAACGCACATTAAAAGGATCACACACCATGATCAAGTGGTGTGTGAAAACCATCATTCAAAAAGAGTCATGTATCACAATGTTCATTGCAGCTCTATTTACAATAGCCAGGACATGGAAGCAACCTAAGTGTCCATCGACAGATGAATGGATAAAGAAGATGTGGCACATATATACAATGGAATATTACTCAGCCATTAAAGAAACGAAATTGAATTATTTGTAGTGAGTTGGATGGACCGAGAGTCTGTCATACAGAGTGAAGTAAGTCAGAAAGAGAAAAACAAATACCGAATGCTAACACATATATATGGAATCTTAAAAAAAAAAAAGGTCATGAAGAACCTAGGGGCAAGACAGGAATAAAGACACAGACCTACTAGAGAATGGACTTGAGGACACGGGGAGGGGGAAGGGTAAGCTGGGACAAAATAAGAGAGTGGTAGTCTATATATGGACATATGTACACTACCAAATGTCAGATAGATAGCTAGTGGAAAGCAGTCACATAGCACAGGGAGATCAGCTCGGTGCTTTGTGACCAGCTAGAAGAGTGGGATAGGGAGGGTGGGAGGGAGGGAGATGCAAGAGGGAAGAGATATGGGGATATATGTATATGTATAACTGATTAACTTTGTTATAAAGCAGAAACTATAAAGCAATTATACTCCAAAAAATGTTAAAAAAAATACCAATGGCATTTTTCACAGAAGTAGAACAAATATTTTTAAAGTTTTTATGGCAACACAAGAGACCCTGAATAACCAAACAAGTTGAAACAGAAGAAGAGCTCAAGGTTTCACATATACTGATTTCAGACTACACTACAAAGCTACAATAATCAAAACAGTATGGTATTAGCACAAAAACAGACACATAGATTAATGCAACACAATAAAGAGCTCAAAAATTAACCCATGTACTTATGGTCAATTAATCTATGACAAAGGAGAGAAAAATATACAATGGAGAAAAGACAGTCTTTTCAATAAGTAGCACTGGGAAAACTGGACAGTTACATGTAAAAGAGTGAAATTAGAACGTTTTCTCCCACCATATACAAGAATAAACTCAAAATGGATTAAAGCCGAAGTCACCAGTCTTGGTAAAAATCTGTTTGGAATGCACTATAATAGTCATATTGTGTATATGTATGATTTACCTATACTAAAAATCAGTTTTAGTAGAAGCACAAAAGTCAGGTCAGAAGAGGAGTTGCCCAGGAAAAAGCCAAAGCCAAATTATACAATTCCATCAATCTCTTGTTTTCTTGGCCTACCTGTTCAACAATGTAAGACCTGAAACCATAAAACTCCTGGAAGAAAACACAGGCGGAATACTCTATGACATAAATAGTACAAATATATTTTGGGATCTGTCTCATAAGGCAAGGGAAACAAAAGCAAAAATAAACAAATTGGACCTAATTAAACTTAAAAACTTTTACACAGCAAAGGAAACCATCAACAAAACAAAAAGAAAACCTACAGAATGGGAGAAAATATTTGCAAATGATATGAGTAATAAGAGGTTAATGTCCAAAATATATAAACAGTTCATACAGCTCAATATAAAAAAAACCCAAGCAACCCAATTAAAACTTTGGCAGAAGATCGGAATAGACAATTTTGCTAAGAAGAAATACAGATGGTCAACAGACACAGGAAAAGATGCTCAACATCACTAATCATAAGAGAAATGCAAATCAAAGCAACAATGAGACATCACCTCACATCTGTCAGAATGGGTAGCATCAAAAAAAACACAAATAACAAATGTTGGTGAGGATACGGATAAAAGGGTACCCTTGTACACTGTTGGTGGGAATGTAAATTGGTGCAGCCATGGTGGAAAACAGTATGAAGGTTCCTCAAAAAACTAAAAATAGAACTACCATGTGATCCAGCAATTCCACTCCTGCCTACCTATCCAAAGGAAACAAAAACACTAATTCAAAGATACATGCACCCCAAGGTTCATAGCAGCATTATTTACAACAGCCAGGATATGGAAGAAATATAAGTGTCCATCAACAGAGGAATGGATAAAGAAGATGTTGCCATTTGCAACAAGGCTGGACCTGGAGGGTATTACACTTTGTGAAATAAGTCAGAGAGAGAAAGACAAATACTGTATGATATCTAAAACTAAAAACTAAAGCAAAGTAGTGAGTATAATGAAAAAGAAACAGAATCACCTATATAGAAAACAAATTAGTGATTATCAGTGGGGAGAGGGAAGGAGAGAGGGGAAAGGTAGGAGTAGTGGATTAAGAAGTACAAACTACTATATAAAAAATAAATAAGCTACAAGGATATGTTGTACAGTACAGGGAATATAGCCAATATTTTATAATAACTTTAAATGAAGTATAACCTTTAAAATTTTTGAATCACTATGTTGTACACCTGAAACTAATATAATACTGTAAATCAACTATACCTTAATAAAAAAATAAATAATAGCATATACTAAAAAATTTAAAAATTAAAAAAATAAAATTCATAGAATCTATAAAGTATTGTTAAGGTATACTTGTTTTTAAAAATACTAACAGCAAAACAGAAGAGCAGAGGATGAAGTTTTTGCCCCCTAATCATCATAATCTGAACCATTTAGTTCAACTCTTTACACCATAGTGCCAAAGAAACCAATATCCTACATTTGTTCCCTATGTGAGCTAGTTTGCTTATACACTAAAAGAAAAAAAAATTATCCCTGTGCCAGGACTACAGATCCTACTCTTCATACAAGCCAGCTCATTCAAAACCATGTGTTACTACTCACAATGGAGGACTGAGTGTAGGTGTATCTCCTTACCTGCAAAATAATTCAAAGTGCATGCCTTAGTGAGGGGGGTTCAGTAATACCATATTTATATATGCAGGGCAGTATATACAACTTGATTAGTAAATATTACATGTAGCTCTCACTCTCTTTAGTTTTATTGGTGTCTGTTTTTTAGCGAAACATGAGCTCTCTCCTGTCTACACTGAGGCACC
Organism: Delphinapterus leucas; assembly: GCF_059928025.1. Classification (NCBI taxonomy): domain Eukaryota; kingdom Metazoa; phylum Chordata; class Mammalia; order Artiodactyla; family Monodontidae; genus Delphinapterus; species Delphinapterus leucas. The sequence goes on from NC_143150.1 coordinate 24,758,654, forward strand.
CAATAGGTTTAAGAAGAAGTAATTGCATTAGCTAGGTATATAACGCAATCCATAATACATTCTCACAATTGAGTCTACCAAGATGGGGAAGTTAGTCTGATTTCTTTTCTATAAAACCTTGAAGAATTATTATCCAAAGACAGAGCTCTGGATCTTATCACATAAGCACTAAATAGGTTACCACTGAGTTGGAGAAGCACTACAAGGCCTTTTACTGTTACAGGAAGGACACAGGTTTACAGTCCTTAAAATGCCTTTTTTTTTTTTTTCTGAGAAGTGGTGGTGTTTCTGCTCCAGAAGCCAGTTATAGAAATTAAAAATCACCCATTTTTCCTAATTTTTAAGTGGCCACTATAAGCCTAAGTCACCAGTCTTGATAAAAACCTGTTTGGAATGCACTATAATAGTCATATTGTATAAATGTATGATTTATCTATACTAAAAATCATTTTTAGTAGAACCACGAAAGTCAGGTCAGAAAAGGAGTTGCCCAGGGAAAAGCCAAAATTAAATTCTACAATTTCATCAATCTCTTCTTATCTTGCTCTACATGTTCAAAAGTAGCATTTGTCTGTAGTGAATACCAGAATATAACTAATATACCTGGAAATGTTCAATACATAAAGAGGCTATTGGTCTTTTCACATAGGGAACTTTTGAGACTTGGTTTGCAAGAATATCACTGCAGTTATTGAGGTCCTTGGAACAATATAAAGTGTTTTATTTAAGAGAATAATAATGTGCTTGACAATGGACTAGTGCCTTACCAAGAAATAAAATAGCCTAAAAAATAAGTGGGGATTTTTTGAGTGGTGTTATCCACTTAGATGGCCCACATTCATATAATTTACTTTCTATTTATATTCAAGAAACCCGATTCCATTCAGCTTCAAATTTCTGTATGTCTTCCTATTGAAATTCAGCTCTTCCTGCGTTTTGACCTTTTCAGGAAAGCCAGCTTCATAGTGAATTGTGGTGCATTAGGAAGGTAAACACATTCAGTGCTTGTTATTCAATGGGCTTGGATTTAGAAAGTCATTGTCAATAGGTTAATCCTTTTGTACAGACAGTCTCTTTGGCCAAGAGGCATCTTAAACAAATAAAGGTTTTACCAAAATGCTAATTTCTGAGTATTTCTGTCAACTGTCAAAGAATAAATCTCAGCAGGGGCCTTAAAATTGGTTAATTCTAGTTTATATTCATTTCTCATCAGCAGAACTTCGAAAAGAACTTTAGTGTACATAAGTCTAGTCAGACGTTATTTGTAACCCAGCTCAAAAAATCATTAGAACTTTTGACTTTCATTCAGTCATCCACTTTTAAGCAATTGTCTCCAATCAATAAAGGAGCTACCTACTTTGGAAGTGTATTCAGGGATCACCAAAAAATAAACAAACCAGAATCGTAATCCTGCTATTAATTTGGAATTCACAAGTTTTTATGTGCTACATGATATTGGTAAATAAAAAACATATGTGGACTTAGGTAAAGAGAGATTTTATTAAAAAGGTCGTTGCAATAGAGCAGAGGGACTATTGCAATACAGAGAATGCTCTGATGATAAGATCCTAAACTTCTCAAAGGTCAGGCAGAGAAGGACTTTTCTTTTACAGGGAGGGGAAAACAAGGCTAGAAACAATCAAGATTCACAATTAATCAAGGAATGTCTTTGTCAGGAGAGGTCCTTAAGGAGATGAGCAATGGTTAATTTTATGTGTTAACTCAGCTGGGCCACAGTGCCAAGAAATGTGGTGAAATATTATTCTGGCTGTTTCTATGAGGGTGTTTTTAGATGAGATTAACATTTAAATTGGTGGGTTCTGAGTAAAGCAGATTGCCTTCCATAATGTGGTTGGGCCTTATCAAATAAGTTGAAGGCTTGATTAGAACAAAGACTGACCTCCTCTAAGAAAGAGAGGATTCTTCCAGCAGAACACCTTCGGTTTTGAACTGTAGAATTGGCTCTTTCTGGGTCTCCATCATGTTGGCCCACCCTACAAATTTTAGACTTGCCAGCCTCCATACCTGCATGAGTCAATTATTTAAAATAAATAAATAAATACACACACACACACACACACACACACACACACACACACACATTCTATTGGTTCTGTTTTTCTGGACAACCCTAATACAAGGAGCTATTCCACATTCCAATGCTAGTTCAGGTTAAGACTGGGTCAAAGTTAAGGGCCTTGTGGGAAGGAAAGAAGCTTAAATTTTGGTCAAGTTCACAAGCATTTTCTTCTCATTGTTCAGTGGATACAATTTGGCTAATTATTTATGAGACAAAAAACAAGGAATTTGGAAGATCTCTGTCAGGCCTTGTCCTCAGTAAAGAAGGGGGTTATCCAGAAGTCTTATCTAAGTATCTAAGTCACACTGTGAAATGTGGGTCTTTGCAGTAAATCCCTTCCTGAATGACAAAGAATGAGAGGATTTATTTGACTATCAATGTTTATCAAGAGCACAGAGGGCTTCCCTGGTGGCGCAGTGGTTGAGAGTCCACCTGCGGATGCAGGGGTGGGTTCGTGCCCCGGTCCGGGAAGATCCCACATGCCACAGAGCGGCTAGGCCCATGAGCCATGGCTTCTGAGCCTGTGCGTCTGGAGCCTGTGCTCCGCAATGGGAGAGGCCACAACAGTGAGAGGCCCGTGTACCGCAAAAAAAAAAAAAAATAGCACAGAGCTTAGGTATATTCAAAATTATGATTATTTAAAATAAGTGTACATAAATTACTTTATAACTGTAATGCATAATTAGGTACTATAAGCCTATTGAGAAGTATAGTACCTTCAGTAATTTTATGTTATTTATTAGTAATATCACTTTTCTTTTTAAAAAATTCTATTAAAGTGTGTTATAGTGAATATTGCATGTATTCCAAGAAACCTGGGCTTGAAACCATCATTTACTTGCCATGCAAATTTGGGCATAGTTTTATACAGATGGAGATATACTTAGTACCTATCTCAGAGAGTTTTTATGGCATTAAATATAATCACATATATGCAAGTCTTGAGAAATAATAGGTCTTCAATAAATGGTTTTCTCATTTCAATAAGTGTTCAAGAAGTGTTTTTTCCATTTAATTTCTTTCCCTTCCTTCCACGAGTTAACTTTATGCTAAAACCAACACATTATGAGCATGAAGAAACATGGTTTGAGGAGAAAGTCAGTTGGGCTGAGAACTAGACTCTAAGCATCCCAGCTCCCAAGAAGCAAATCCATGAAGGACACTACTGGGACTATAAAATAGGTTTGGCCCCAAAATAAGTGTCAATAATAGGTTAACAATTATTCTCTTCATCATCATTTTTCTTCAGCACTATAACATGGATGGATCTTGAAAGCATTATTCTAAGTAAAAGAAGCCAACACAAAAGGCCATATGAAATATTCAGAATAGGCTAATCCATAGAGACAAAGTAGGTTAGTAGTTTCCCAGGGATAGAGGGGAGGGGAAATGAGGAGTGCTGCTAAAAAGGAGTGACTGCTAATGGGTGCAGTGTTTCTATTCAGGGTGATGAAAATGTTCTGGAGCTAGATAATGGTTATGATTGCACAACTTTACTAATATACTAAAAACCACTGAACCATACCCTTTAAAAATGGTGAATTTTATGTTATGTGAATTATATCTCAATAAAGATGTTATTTAAAATAAAAGAGAAATAATTTCTAAAAAACAAATGAGAGAATCCGTTGACTGCAGACCTGCACTGCAAAGAAGGTTAAAGGGATTTGTTTAGGAAGAAGAAATATGATACTAGGTAGAAAACTGGATCTACATAAAGAAATAAAGAGCACTGAAAAGGAATAAATGAAGATAGAAATAAAATTAATATTTCCTGCATTAATTACCCTAACACATAACTGTTTGTCTAAGACAAAAGTAGTAGTAATATATTCTGTGTTTAAGGCATGAGTGAAAGTGACATACATGACATAAAATAGCACAAAGGATGGGAGGGAGGAATTGGGAACACAATGTTGAAAGGCTCTTATACTACATGTGAAAATGTCTTACCTAAAGGCAGACACAGATTAACTAAAGGTGTATATTGTAAACCCTAAGGTGCCACTAAATTATTTTTTAAATATATAGAATTAATGAGTCAATAAAGAAGATAAAATAGAGCCCTAGAAATGCTAAATTAGATCAAGTGCAGGCAGAACAGGGGAAAAAATAACAACCCATGGGACAAATAGAAAATAGCTAGCAAGATGGTAGATTTTTATTCAATCATATAAAAATTATATTAAATGTCAATGTTTAAAAACTAGTTTAAAAATGGCTGCCAGATTGGATTAAAAAAGCAAGATCCAACTAAATATTGTCCAGAAGAAACCCCTTTTACATATGAAGGCATATATACACAAATATACCATGAAAGCATCAACCAAAAGAAAATGAGAGTGGCTATATTTCTTTTTTTTTTTTTAATGTGTGAACTGTATTTTTATTCTCAAGATTTAAAAATTAAGGTTTAACATTTTCATTCTGATCAATTGATAATTCTTGAACTTGTGGCATAGGTGAATTCTTAGACGGTCATTTCCTACAGAAACGACATCCCTCCTAAAGCTCCAGGAGAGTGGCTATATTTCTATTAGACATAGTAGGTTTCAGAACAAGGAATATTATGAAGGAATAAAGAGAGGCATCCCATAAGGATAAAGAGATCAATTCTCCAAAAGATATAATGATACTAACTATGTATGTGCCTGCTTAACAATGGGGCTTCAAAATACACGAAGCAAAAACTGATAGAACTGAAAGAAAGAGTAGAAAAATTCATAATTATAGTTGTATCAATAGATTTCAACATTCTTTTCTTAGTAATTGACAGAAAAATATGCAGAAAACCAGGTAAGGATATAGAAGAACCAAATAATACTATCAACCAACCTGACCTAATTGATATATATCAAAAATTCAACCAAAAAAACCCATAACAAAATCCACATTGTTTTCCAGCACATGGAAAATTCATTATGATAAACCTTATTTGGGGCAATAAAATAAACCTTAACAAATTTAAAACAATAGAAGTCATGCACTATTTTGTTTCCAGACTATAAGAGAAACTAGAAATCAGTAACAAATATATCCTGGAAATCCTCAAATATTGGGAAAGTAAATAACACGTCTATATAACCTAAAGGTCAAAAAGCAAATATCAAAGGAAAATTTTTTAAATTTTTAAATTAAATGAAAATAAAATATAGTATTCCAGAATTTGTTGGATAGTGTTCAAGTACTGCTTAGAGGACAATTTATAGCATTAGGTGCTTATATTGCAAAAGAAGAAATATCTCAAATAGGTATTCTAAGCTTCTATCAAAATAAATTATAAAAATAAGAGCAATACCGTTTCTACAGAATCTTTTCAGAATATAGGAGGGAGCACTTCACAAACAATTTTGTGAGGTCAGCATTCCCCTAATACAAAAACAAGAAAATGGAATTGAAGGGGAAAAAACCCCAATTTTTCAGACCTATACCTCTTATTAACATACATGCACACATCCTCCACAGAGTATTAGTAAATTGTATCCAGCAATATAAAATAAAATAATGCATCATAATGAAATGGAGTCTGTCCCAAAGTGCAAGATTGTTTTAATGTTCAAAAATCAATGTAATTCACCATATTAACATATCATACCATCATCTCAATACAACAAAAGCATTAAACAAAATACTCCAGCAACCATGCTTTATAAAAATTCTCAGACGACTAGAAATAAACTTTAAAAAATCTGATAAAGGGTAATACGAGAAAACACTCGTGTATTTTCCTCAACACTCACTCTCAATATTTCACTCTGGCACTTCTGTTCACCAAATGTGCAGGATTTTTTTCCAGATCAAGCAATTCTGTAACTCTCAAGCAGACATCAGCTGTGTTCCCTACACTTTAATTCTGACACTATTTATCTGGAGATAGAATCAGATCTCACAGGTTAAGATTTCAGTCTCACAAGACTGTCTCCACTTCAGATGCCGATTGTAAGTACAATACCTGTTCTTCTGATCAACTGGCTATAAATCAGAGGGTCCCAAGACCCTCACCTCAGGCTCAATTAATTTGCTAGAATGGCTCAAAGAACTCAGGAAAAGTTTATTTACTATATTACTTACTGGTTTGTTACAAAGGATATTAAAGGATACAAATGAACAGCCAGATGAAGAGATACATAGGGTGAGATCCAGAAGGATCCAGAGAACAGAGCTTCTTTCCCCAGGGAGTGTGGGATGCATGGGGAAGGATGTGTTCTTGTTCACCAACCTGAAAGCTCTCCAAACACCGTCCTTTCTATGGAGGATTCATTACCTAGGCATGGTTGATTAAATCATTATCCATTGGTGATTAATTCAACATCTACCCCCCCACCACTCCCTGGAGGTTGGAAGTTGGGGCTGAAACTTCCAACCCTCTACCACAAGGGTAACTAGCGCCCATCTCAGCAAGAGTGTTAGGAGCTCTGTACCAGAATGCGGAGAAAGACCAAATATGTATTTATCACAAATCACAGTATCACAAAAGGTGACTACAAAAAGCCTACTACACCTAACATACTACTTAATGGTTAAAGACTAATTGTTTTCTTACCAAGATTGAGAAAATGGCAAAATGTCTCTTCGCCTCTATTATTCAACATTGTAGTAGAAACCCTAGCCAGTGCAATAAGATTAAATAGATAAATCAATAGCATAGAAATTAGAAAGAAATGTAACTTTATGCTGACAGCATAATATTCTATATGGAAAAAAATTTCAAAGAATCTACCAAAAACCTCTAGAACTGGGAGGTAACAGGACACAAGGTCAATATATAAAAATCAGTTATATTACATTAAACTAAGGGTGAACATTTGGAATTCAAAATTTTTTTCAAGTACCACTTACAGTAGCACCAAAAAATAAAATCCTTAGTTACATACCTAAAAACATCCTATCCTATCCTACCCTGAGAATAGGATATGAATGCCTAAAATTACAAACAATTAATTAAAAAATCAAAGAAGACCTAAATGAATGGAGATATATTCCATGTTCATTAAGTATGTGACTTAATATTGTTTAGATGCTAATTCTCCCCAACTTGATCTGCAGATACAATGTAATCCCAATCAAAATCCCAGAAGGAGTTTTGATAATAAGCTGATTCTAAAATTTACACAGAAGTGAAGAGAAACAGAATAGCCAAAACAGTTTGGAGGACTCATACTATCTGATTTCAAGATTTACTAAAATATACACACACACACACACACACACACACACACACACAGTAACAAAGGCAGTGTGATATTGAGAAAACAATAGACATACAGAGCCCACAAATAGACACACAAAAATATAGTCCAAAGGCAATTCAATGACAATCATTCCAACAAATTGGATACCCATATGCGTAAAAAGAACACTGACCTAAACTTTAAACCCGCACCTTAAAAAAAGAATTAACTCACAGTGGATCACAGACCTAACTAAAAATATAAACCTTACAGAAGAAATCATAGGAGAAAGTTTTGTGAGCTTACGTTAGGCAAATATTTTTTTGACATGACACTAAAAGCACAGTCCATATTAGAAAAAATAATAAATTGTGATTTATAAAAATTAAAAACATTTGTTCTACGAAATACATTGAATAAGAAAATGAGAAGACAAGTCCTAGACTGAGAAGAAATATTTGCAAATCACATATCTGACAAATGACTTTTATCCAAAATATTTAAAGAACTCTCAAAACTCAACAACAAGAAAATAGCCCAATTAAAAACATGCACAAAAAACCACGTTTATTCCTTTGAAAGTTCTCAAATCCTTTCCCTATTTCCCAAAGAGAAGGCATGCCCTATGGATGACAGTGTTGGTTGCCATTTTTGCCCACGTTTGAGTCTTTTGTTCTATAGGGCAGAGGTATCTTGTTTTTTTCTGCCTTTCCCACAGTGGTTGTTGTTCTCCTCTCCCAGGCCTTTACAATGAGGAGTGCTTTTTTCAGGACTCTTGCTATTCTAACCCAGTTAGGTTCATGGAAGAATAGCCTTCAAGTGAGTGCACATTCCCCTTATCTGTGTGGTCTTAAAAGATTCTATATTCTTTTGCTAACCTAGACTTGGCTTTTACCAGTTTGTTGGCAATTTTAGCTGAAATCTTCTTACAGGTGTCTATGTCTGCCCCAAGTAAGCATAAAGAACTTGTGTCCTGTCTACTCTTGAAAATGTCTTAGTTTTCTTAGATTGCACATTAATTGGTTGCCCTGTGACCTCAGCTTTGTGATGAGAAAATTTGTGAATTTCTAGTTTGTTCAGTGTTTTTGTTGGTGTCATAGGGTATAAGTGATGCTCTCCCCAAATTTTTACATGCCAAATGGAGGCCAGAAGTTCCATATAGATTTTAAATGTACTTTGTTGTATGTAGTATCTTTCATTTGTTGATTGCCAGGTGTTGTGCAAGGTACTTTACACATGTTATGCCACTTAGTCCACATAGCAGTCCATAAATTAGGACCTGGTCCCATTTTACAGATGAGTTTATGAGGTTGAGGAAAATTATATAGTTTGTTCTTGGTGGTAGAGACAGTAAATAGAAGAGTCAAAAATAAAACCTATTTCGGCTTCGTTCATGTCTGCTTTTTATTTATCCTCCTTACTATATTAATATTGCTTCTCTTTGGGAGTTCAGAGAATTCAATATCTAATCTCCTCTACTGCTACTTGGTAGGAAATCTAACATTTCTTAGAAATGACAGGAGGCACAAGGGGGATGCAGAGAGCTAAGTAAGGACTCATCTGTGCTGGCAGTGCTGACTTTGTGGGGTTTGCAGTAGGAATTTGACTTCTGACAGCTTTCTCTAGGTGAGCTGGCAGGGATAGGTCTTTGCAGATGAGAACTTTGTAACATAAAACTGATATGACCAATCACTTAGCTCACAGATGACTGGTTTCCCCCAAGAACAGAGGCAGTTTGGATTAGTCACAAATTGGAGAATGACACAGCAATCATTACAGTCCAGCTGCTAAGCTTGGAGAGGTTAAGACCACATCAACATCTGCCAAGGAAAGCTCCCTGTTTGTAAATCTGTGTGATGGTCTAGTCTTTTCCTTTCCCTTTAAATGAGGGATAGATTTGCCATGGCCAAAATTGAAAACGTATTGACATATGTAACTGATTTAGAAACTCAGCAAAAATGCTGCTGCCCTTAGAGTAAGTGCAGGTGTGCTTGTATTTTAAGCAATTTGGGTGGCTCATAATTTCCATTTATGGGTCCTTGCTTTATTGATGGAAACTTCCATTTGAATAGTCTTTCGATGGGACATGCATTCACTGCTAAAGAAATAAGATCAGTGAGGTGGTATGGGGAACAAACGTGGTAAGTGGTTAAAAGTAATAAGCAGAAAAGTTTGATAGATGAAACAGGAAAACTTACTGATTAGCTACGAAATCTTAGCAAGTTACTTAACTTCTCCGTTCCTGCAGTTCCTGTAAATTGAGAATAATAATAGTAAGCTACTTTATGGTTATTGAAAATTAATGGAATCAGTACATGTAAAGCATTTAAGAGGCCCTAGAACATTAATTGTTATGCAAATATTAGCTGTTGTTGTTGTTATTATTATTATTATTAAATTTTATGTTCAGAATAATGAAAACAGAGAGTGAGCTGATATAAATTTTATTTGCCAAAGATGCTTTTCACAATTATGTAACATACATTGGAGTGTAGAGATGACCCTATTGCTGTAATCTGAAAGTTGGATGATAAGGACCAGAATGGCATAAATGTAGAATGGAAGCACAGAAGCCAAAATATATTTCAGGGGAGGAAATGGGCAGATCTTGATAGTGTGAAGAAATGAAGAATAGTAGAATTTGCGAAGCTGGGAGATTAGTGGAGCCAACTGTTGTAATGAGAAAATTACAACAGGAGGTTGGGGGGTATATTAAATGTGAAGTATCATTTAGATTCCAAAGAGAAATGTGTGGATGACGGAGAATGTGGGACAAACAGAGCAAGAGAGGTTAGCATTGTAGATGTATATCTAATAATTATCTATATTTAGGTAGTTCCTGAAATCATGTATGTATCTCAGCTTCCTTCTAAAAGCTTCCAAAAGCTGTACTTGTGCCAAAATATAGACTTGGACTCAAAAATGAGAATTTGAGGACAAATAAAGAACGCTGATTTACATAAAATTATTCAAACGACTGAGGAGAAAGTGAGATGCATAACATAGGCATAATAAAATCAACAAGAACAACTGCCTGATAGTGTATTCTGATCCCTGCAACGATTGCCCAAATTATACTCCAATCTAGATATTGACTCTACTTGAAAAAAGTAAACAATAATAAAGTACTCACTTTGAAATATTGTGCCATTCAACTAAAGTAAAACTATATTTGAAAAGTTAGAGCTGCAATATAGTATAATATTTCCTCATTCCTTAGAAAACTGGTCATTAATGCCACCCTCTGTAGGTCTCTAAAGATGTACTTCGTTTTGTACATGTAGATAAATTCCTGAAAAGTTGTAGGCAAATACATTATATCCTAAATGTACCGGGATAGTTACAAACTTATAAGAAAACTTTTATGTGAGTAATGATAACCTAGTTTATCTTTGTAGTTAATTTGGAAATACATCTATTTAATTTTTTAAATAGGGGCCAGATGAAGTTGGATATCATGCAAGGCCTTGAAGGCCACGGTGGAAGTTTGGATTTTATTCTAACTGCAAATGGAAAACTATTGAAGGGCTTTTAAGCAAAACGTTTGCAGGAACTAATTTATAATGTGAGAAAAATATAAATAAGATGATGAGGCATACCTATGGATACCCATTACTTGTAATCAAATTTTGATGGTCTTTGTTTTCTGGAAAGACATGTAACAGAGTTAGTGTTGCCAATTATTAGCAATGTAGCCTTAGGCAAGCTATTTAACCTCTGTGAATATTAGCAGCTTCACTGATTCTGAAGCGCTGGGAATAATCACACTGACTTCACATAGTGGTTGAGGATTAAATCTGATACTTTATTCAATCAACAAGTACTTATTGAGCCCTTACTCTGTTATGTGCCAGGTACTATTCTGGAAGGTGAGGATATAGCAATGACTATAATGAAATCATGACTTTCATGGAGCTGACATTCAAATGGATGAGAGAGATAATAAACACAAATATATATTTATTATAATATGAGCCATGAAGAAGAATAAAGCAGAATGAGAGAGTAAAGATGGAGCAAGTAAAGTTTCTCTGAGAAGGTGACAGATCTTTTAGGCAGAGACCTGAATGAAAAGAGAGTTTGAGCCATGCAAATATCTGGGACAGAGATTAACAGACCAAGAGAACTACAATTTCAAAACCCTGAGATAGAATCCTGCTTGGTTGGTGTACTTAAAAGACATCAAGGCCTGCATAGTTTGAGGTCAAAGAACAAAAGTAAGAGTGGTGTAGGAGATGAGATCAGAGAGATAACCTGGGGGCAAGATCATGTAGAACCATATAGGCCAATGTAAGAACCTTGGGGAGTGACATTATCTGAATTACATTTTCACAGGAACACTGGCTACTGAGTAGGGAATAGATTTCATACATTAGTAAGAAGAGGTTGGATCTCTAAACTCAGTATTTGGACCCTTTGGTCTCTGAAGCTAGAAAGACACGGCACAGAGCTCAACTCCTAAAACTGAAGCCTCTCCAGGCTGACTGGGATATCTAGAAGCTGGGTATCTGGATATCCGGCTACAAAATTCTGGGGTCACTGCCAGCAGGAAAAAACTGGATTACCCTTAGAAATCAGGAAAATAGAAGTTAAAATAAAAATAAGATACTATTTTCCCCCTGAGATTGGCAAAAGTCTGACAGAGCCACGTACTGACAAGGATGTGGGAAAACTCTCATACACTTCTGGTTGGAGTATAAATTGGTGCACCCACTCTGTAGACTGGTAATAAATCCCATATAACCAAGTATGTCATGAGTCTGAAAAAAGTGCTAATGAAAATTTAAGATTAAGCTAATAAAGGCATACTGTCTAGATCACAGGACTTAATAGCATTAGTTTCCTCTGTTTGACCTTATACATCTGAACATACGTCTCTTATATTCAGGTGGCCCATTTTAAGAGCAAAACTGATTAATTAGAGTGCCTAGAGAAGGCTGATGAAGTATCTGCTGAAAACTATGTACTATAACAGTTGAATGCCATGGGAATGCTCAGCCCTCAGAAGAAAAAGCTAGTGGGACCATTAGAATTGACACAAAACTGAAAATTATTAATGCAACATACTTTTCTTCTAGTCTTCCAGAGTGTGTCTCTTTCTTTAAACTTAACAAACCAGATCTTACGGTTGACTTAAACACCCTATTGTAGCTACTATTGTTGTATTTTTAAACCAAGAATCAGAACACATGGTCTGAGAAATAGAGGTATAATTATGAGGACAAATAGAATGAAATGTTTAAATGAAGACTATGTATAAAGTATGGAATGACATCATACTTCATATAGTGCTCAGCAAATACCCCATGATTGACTATTTCCAGTTACATATTAGCTGTCACTATCTTTTTCATTATGCTCCCCAAATTATTTGCATGCTAATATTTATTGTACAACTTAAAAGTATCCCACAGCTGCTTGAAGGCTAAATAATCTTTTCAAAATTTTAAGAGAAAATTATACTGATTGCTTTATGAGCTCTAGTGTACCTCTTATAACATTTAAGTTTTAGCTTTGAAACCTGGAATACTATACTATCATAAGAACTGTCACAAATGTATGAGGTAATCTAGGGTTTCAGATGCTTGGAACATTTCTCTCAAAATGGGATTTAAATATGGTAGCTATAGCTTCATTACCCTAACTCCTACTATCCCATTTTGCATTGTATCAACTATAAATTATCCCCATCTCTGTGAGATGACTTCATAGATACCTCTGAGCCCTCACCCCCTTCATGCCTAGAATAAAAAATAATTGGTCCATAAGATGGTAAAATGGTTTAGCCATGATAAATGGCTGAAAGACTGGAGAACCGTGAGAGCTAAAGACAGTGCAACTGAAAGAATATAAATGTGGAAGCAGCTAAGCTTAGTTTGAAATTAGAATCTGACATTTACTTGCTGTTGCAGGGCTACTATGTTGCACAACTGGGCTCAGAAAGTGAATGGATTATGTAGTGGCCTAGACTGTATGACTTTAAGCAAGTTACTTATAAGCCTCAATTTTCTTATCTAAAAAATTGGGATAATAATACTAGTCTTCAAAGTTTTTGTAGATTTAAAGATGATATAAGAAAACTGCCTACCAAACAGTATGCATTCAAAAAAAGCAGTCATAATAATAATCATTATTATTGTTACTTATTTGTTATTATTGGAATTTTAACAGTGGTTAGAAAAATGAATTTCAGATTCAACCAGATAGATTTCAGTTCACATCACAGCTCTGATGCTTCCTGAATATGTCAAAGTGGATAAATTAACCCCTCTCTGGTACTGAGTTCCCCCATTCGTCCAATGTGAAATAATTGCTCATCTTTCGTAAGAGTGACAAACTATTCTAAGAACTGTATATACATTAAACTATTTACTTATTACAAAAACCTTGAGGTCAGTACTATTAATACCACCACCCCCCCAAACAGAGGCACACAGAGTGTGAATAAATTGCTTCAAGTAATACAACCAAGAAAGAGAGAGAAAAAAAAGAGAGAGAGAGAGAGAGATTTGAATCCAAACAGTCTGAGTCCAGGATCCAAGTTAAATTGCCTTCCTAAGTCACTGGAAGGATTAAATGAGATAATGGATATAAAGAATTTAGCATGGTGTGTACAAGGTAGTAAGCACTTAATGGATTTTAGCCTTGGATTGGTCAAGATTCTTTTGGTTCCAAGTGACACAGACCCAATTCAAATTAAGCTAATCTGCACACACAAATACTCAGAGAGGTATTATTGACCTACATGACTGACAAATTCATGGGTCAAATGAGGTCAGCAGGACTCGATCTTTCTCTCCATCCCTTGCTCTGCTTTTCTTCCTGTTGGCTTTATTCTTAGGTAGGCTCCTGTCATGTAGTAGCAAAGATAGCTACCAGAAGTCCTCAGTATGCATTATCTTTATACTTAGCAATTCTAAAGAAAAGAGAACACTATTTTCTAGTCATGTCTTTCATTGTCCTAGCACAGGCACAGGTTCTTTTTTAAACTGATGACAACAACCAGAAAGAGGAGCAATGACTAGATCTAGGTCATGCCTCACCCTGAGACTAGGGCATGAGATCAACCCCATCCAGTTATATGACTGAAATCGAAAGAGAGGTGTTTGATCCAAATTTACCACTCAAAATGTGGTTAAGAAACCTGCCTCTTCAGGTCTAGGAACTCAGAAACAGAAAACAGAAAGAAAGACAAGCTCTTTCCAAAGAAAACATGAAAAAGGTAGCAGCTAACTGATCATCCTAAATTACATCCAGATATTTTTATTCTCCATGCTTTGCCGACTACCTAGTTATCATCCAAATTTACTCTTCAATATTCTTAGTTCTCCCAAATAGAGGCAGGTTTGCTGTAATATTCTGATCTTGAGCTAAAGACCTCCAAAACTCATGGGCATACGGCATAAGAGTGGGAGATTTAAGGGACAGTTTCAAAGTAAGAAATAACGTCAGTTCACTTTACCTTTGGTTGCAAATTTCCAAATAATTGTATTCTAAATGAGCTCAAGGTGTATAGATGTGAGTAAAATACTAAAATCTATTTTCAGAAAACTTTTACTGGAAAATCTGTTCTCAGAGAATACTATAAAAACACGTTACATAAAGAAATAGTGCCTGTATATCAAATAGATCCAACTGATGCCTATCTCTTTACTAAGACTTAAAAATTAATTCCTCTCTTGTAGTGATATTAGGGAAGAGAGAGAATACAAATAGATCTCAGATTGCTTAATGTATGTTTTTATTTTTTAAATTCGTGTTTAGTTTTCACTTGAGGTACATGAATTTTCTTTACTACCGTACTCACAATTCCAGTATAGAAAATATTCTTTGAAAGTACAACATATCTGAATAGATTAGTCATTTTTCTTTAATGTAGCTTTGCCAAATGCTGTAACATTAAAACAAGCCATTTGTGAGATGTGATTCAGTTAGCCCAGCCTTTGAAAAGAAGACAGAGCCACATGACAAGTACAGGGTATTAGCTGTACCTCACAGTATTTTTTTCCATGTGTACTTTTTGATCTATTAGTTAAAGTCCTTAGTTTTTAATATACCAACATAATTTAATCCTGTTTAAGAAAAATTTATCTTAGGAACATTAATTGAATTATAGGAAAAGAAGAATATCAGTGGTATTGTAGGTACAAGAAAAAAAATTGTTGTCTGTCAAAAAATGTTGGAAAAAAAGCTTATCAAGAAGATGTCCTAAGCAGTATAAAATCCTTAAGCAAATCTTTTTTGATCTACAATACATTGTCCTGGATGTTGAAGATTCTCACCTGCCTGAAGGCAGGGGACTGGATATGGTGGTCTCTGGAGATTTTTTTCTAGGTCTGGTCCTCTCTTCCTAATCTCATGTTGATTTTAATATTAGGTCAGAAATGTCAAGAGTAAATTCCCCTGCTCTTCTTTGCTGGCTCTCCTCTCACATCACTTGTCCTGTGCCTGATTGGGGTCATCCTGAATAACACGCCTGGACTATTTTAGTACATCCCCTTCACCTATCTTGTTATTTGTAATTCAAAAGAAAAATATTTCTGATGACTACAAATTTTTATTTCTTCTTTCTGAATAAAGTCATGTAAAAGTAGCAGTATTTGTGGCTCTTGTTGTATGACTAGTACTATGCTTGGTTACTGAAAGAAGGTGAAATGGCATATTGTTTATAGTCCAATGTAACTAATTTATTCAATCATTTCAACTTGGTTGGGTATAAATGTTAAATGGTTTTGTGAGGTTTTTCTCCAAACACTGCCTGCACCTGAGCTATGTTGTATCTCTCTTTCCTTTTCTTTAAAGACACCTTAAGTAGATTACACAACTCCCAGTCATGTGTGGTTATAAAAAGCTCAGTTTAGACAAGTTATAACTGATTTAGATCTTCCTATCTCCCATTGCTAGCCAGGACTGTATATATACAGGAACCTGAAACAGGGAGGAATGTGTAGTCTGATATTGTCCTCCTCCTATCTCTTCTTCACCTTGACATAGTCAGCCTCTAGAAGACCTACTCTCTCTTTCTCCCCTAGGCTCTGGTTCTTAGATGTGTTGAAGGTTAAGAAGATGATAGATAGATAGATAGATAGATAGATAGATAGATAGATAGATAGATAAAGGAAGAACAGGTAGGTGTCTCTTACTTAAGTGGCCACTTATTACAGTCTTCGTTCTGTTGTTGCTGCTCCTCTGGCTAAAACTAAATGGTCGTTAGGGCTGGGATTATAGTGAGATGAGTGAGGCATTCTACAGGGTGCAAAATTTAAGGGAACCAAAAATACTCAATAATCAAAAATAAATAATTCTTTAATGTAATTTTTGTTAAAAATCAAAATTAATTCAAAAATGTATAATGGAGAATATATCAAACTGGAAGGTTGGTCATCCTGATGAAGATTTCAATGAAAATGTGAAAATAGAGTGGGACTAACCATTCAGGGAAATTCTCAGTGATATTGGAGAGGGAATTTTATTTCTCAAAGAATGTGGGATAAGGCTTCAAGTATGTTGATTTGGATATTAAGGGTAAGGTTGACCCGAGAAGCCGGGAGCATGTGGAGTCACTTGAATTGCATACATAATGCTCCAAGGAATAACTTTTAGCTTCAGCTGAATTATTTATTAATAACTTCTTATCAGTGGAATTTATGGGTTAAAAGCTAAGAATGTTTTATGACTTATTTTAGAGGCATAATCTGGTGGAAAGAACTTGGCCATTGGATTAGACAGACTTGTTTCAATTCCTGATCCATCTTTGTTAAATTTGTGACGCTTGGCAACTTGTTAACCTTTTTGAGAATGGGTTTCTTCATCAATAAAATAAAGTTAATGATTCCCACTTGATGGGATACTAGATGCAATTTGACAAAACCTAAGCCATAATTCCCTCACAGGGAATCTACTCTTTCCCATAGTCTTGCTAAATAGTCACTGTAACACATGGTTGTGCCCCATGACCATCCCTTTATTGGGCCAAGAGTAAACATAGTTTATCCATAAAATGGCTAATATTGTATGCCTGATAGGGGCTGTCTCAAGAAGATGAAATAAGTTTATCGGGATATCTTTTTTTGAGAAATTTGAATTAAGAGCAGAAATAAGCAATTAGCTATAGAAAGTTGATCTGTCTGGTATTTCTCTTAGCAAAAGAAGTAGTCACTTGGGGGCCATTTTATAAACAAGCAAGGGGAGACAGAGACAGAGATATAAAGAAAGAGATGCGTGTTTGTGTGTGTGTGTGTACAGTGAGAGAGACAGAGACAGAGAGACTGAGACAGAGAGAGATACAACCACACGGATAGATACAGAATGGAGTTCAGAGAAGTACTCATATAGAGAGACAGCCAGAGAGACATTTGGAGAAAAACAGACTCAGAGATCACTTAGAGATACACAGAGAGATGGACATACAGAGAACAGATAAATACAGAGTGACAGAAAAGGATACACAGACTGAAAGAGACAGAGACAGACAGCCTAAGAGACAGAGATAAATAGGAGAAAGACACAGACGGAAAAGCAACAGAAGTAGACAAAGGGAGAGGCACACAGAGTGAAATACAGAAGAATAGGGACCTGGAAAGAAAGAGAGGAAGGGAAGACACATTCTCACACAAAAATATACAGAGATAGTGACCACATAGACAGAAAATGACAGACATACAAAAGGAGATAGAGACAAAAAGAGAGACATAGACACAAAGGAGACAGATGTAGACACAGGACACAGAGACATTGATGCTGACTCAGAAATGAGATACCCTCTAAGAGACAGAGATGGAAATGGGAAGATCACCGGCCCTGGAGCTAACTTGATTCCTAGTCTTCCTATCACCTGGCCAGTTCTCTTTTACTGGGTTACCATGGAACCTTCCTAGGTACTCTTCTCACTCCTCCCCAGTCTTGACTTGCACCAGGTTGAGTTTACTGTTTCTAGAACCCAGAGAGCCCTTAACAGCATTATAGGCACAGTGTCCACTAGCACTGTGTTAATATTAGTCCCATGCTTCATGTGAGCACATCGCTTCATGAAATGCCCAATGGACAGAGCAGCCAGCAGTGAATGAATATTTCAACAAATTATTTGGACTAGGATTTTTCTCTTCGTTGAAGGATAGTCACTTTCTCAGAAACTACTGAATACTAAAACCAAACAAACAGAAACAAAACCATTTTTATCTCCAAGTGAGTCACTAAACAAACAAGTATTAGGCATTCTCATCCTCCCTTTAGTCAATTTAATCTCAATCTCCAATTCCTACATGAGAAGACACTTCTACAGCAGCCCTCCCCTTCCTTCGGCTCCACTTCTCAGAATATCCTCTGCCCCTGCAGTTTTCCTTATCCTGCCCCCCGACCTGTATCCAAAGTGACAATTTTGCAGTGGTAATGAGGGTTCAGGATAAGAGATAGTAAGAGGGACATGGGTGCGCATGCGCTCACACACTCACACACACACACACACACACACACACGCACAATCACCTGATTTCTCTTGCAGTGCAGAGACTGAGTGCCCTTATTGAAGTTCACTGCTTCAGAGAAGTCCTCTCTGATCTTCAGGCTTCCCTCACTTCCAGTCTGAGTTAAGCACGCTCTGGCCTATGAACTTATTAAATGGCACAAATGTGCCTGTTTCCTCTACTACACTTATGAGCTCCCCAAGGGGCTTGACAGCATCTTATTCTTCTCCAATTTATCCCATATTATACGGCACAATGTCTGAAACACTATAGAAATTTAATAAATGCTTGAAAATAAATAAGATGACTTCTCCAAATAAATGAATTTGTACCCCTTTAAACTCCAGAAAATTTTTATTTTAAGCTATATATCATCCACACAATCTCGAGCAAGTTACTTAATTCCCCTAAGGTTCATTTTCCTCATCTGTAAAATGGCAATAATAGGAGTACAGATATAATAAGAGGTACTGTAAAGTCAAAATGAGTCAATAAATGAGAAAGACTTAGAAAAGCACTCAGCACATAGTAAGTATTCAATAAATATGAGCTGTTACCGTCTTCACTTTTTCCTGAATGACTCAGAAACATCAATATAAGTGTCAGTTTTATGCTGTGCTTTAATAAAGTGATACATTTGGAAGCTATCAAGCTATCTAAGGAAGTTTGTCCTTCTATTAAATGAACTCAGACTGCTGGGGTTTTTTAATCCTCATGGCTATCATTTTCCTATTTTCTTCCTTGCTATCAGCTGACATTTCTTGCTAAAACCAATGTGTCTGTCCATCGCATTGCCACTCCAATTTTTAATATATCACACTTAACATTTTATGGACTAGGAAAACATATTACTAAGCTTCTTAGAATAATGTGTAAAGTAATAGATACAGGACTATGAACAAAATCCTAATCATAAGGAATTTTCATGTGAAGAAAATAAAAAGTATGTTATCACATGGACATATTGATTTCCTAGATGCATTTTGTGCTTTCTTCCTGTCAACAGAAAACACTCTATATTTCTGAGTAACAAACTTCTGGTATAATTAAAGTGGTATCTCACTAGCATGCCCACTGTAGAAGGATAATATGGCATACTGGAAAGAGCAAAGACAACGCAGACTGAGACCAAATTTTGATTCTATTTACCCATGTGAACTTCAGTGATTTGTTTAGCATTTCTGAGTCTTACTTTCTTCACATTAAGATAAAAACACTTCTGGAATAATAAGACCTATAGGATTAGAAATTGTCTATGTAAATAACCACAGTTTCAATAAACAATAGGGCTCAAAATACAACAATTGTTAAAGTTATCGTCTGTTCATCCACAATTGTCTTTAGATTGCCATCCAAATATTTAAATATTTTAACTTTTCACAGCTTTATATTATACTCCCTGAAATACCTCTATTTTGGTTTTATAACAAATCTAAATATTTTACTGGATCAGTAATGCCTTGATAAAATGAACTTAGTCTGCTTTTCTTTTTTAATCACCATTTAGGGCTTCCCTGGTGGCGCAGTGGTTGACAGTCCGCCTGCCGATGCAGGGGACACGGGTTCGTGCCCCGGTCCGGGAAGACCCCACATGCCGCGGAGCGGCTGGGCCCGTGAGCCATGGCCGCTGGGCCTGCACATCCGGAGCCTGTGCTCCACAATGGGAGAGGCCACAACAGTGAGAGGCCCACGTACCACAAAAAAAAACAAAAACAAAATCTCCATTTAAAAAACAATGTTGAATATTAAAATTTTAATCCAATATATCTAAATTATCCACAGGTAGTTTTGGTAAAAGAAGAATTAAAACTTTTATCCCTTTTGTTCCCTGCCTTGATTTGAATAAATTGAGTGGCCCTGGCTTGTCGACTAATACTCACCCACTATGTATTCTGTTGATGGTTTTCTTTGAACAGTTTTTGTCTCCATATGTCTCCAAATCGGTCTTGCATTTTTCAAATAAATATTAATAAATTATAGATGTTTTTGTTAAACAGACTGACTCTTAATAATAAAAGGAAACAAGATAGGAGTAAAGGAGAACTATATAAAATGAAGACACCCCAATGCCAATTAATATGACATCAATGGTTTATCTAATTTTTAGGGGAACAGTAAGCATACAATTAATAAAATGTGCTTAGTCTATTGCCTGATCTAGCTATTTTTCAATATTCATGTACAAATGGTGATATCTAATATATACAGCAGGTTATAAATTCTAATTTAGATCACAACTTCCCATTCTTAGAACAATAAACTACAATATTTATCATCATGTCACATTCAAGACATATTGGACTATCTTTTTTGATCCACTTCCAGATCTAGTCTAAACTGAGGTAGAATTGTCTCTAATTCCCCTAGAAGATATCTGAGAATTTAGGGGTGGTTAAAGGAGGGAACTGATATATTATGACTGGATGGCTATCTCTGTCTGATTAATTACTCTTTACTTTAAGATGTCTACATTTTAAACTTCTCATTATGAAATATATCTCTCAAATGAAATATACCTTTCAGATCTCTGGAACATATTTAAAATTAAATTTTAGTCCTTTAACATTTGAAAGTAGAGTTTCTACTAGCTCAGATTCATTACTGATTTTGCTTTGTCACCTAAAATTTAATTATAAAGATGACACTTTAATCCTAGTGAAACTGGTTGGTTTATTATAAGCGAGGAACAAAAATGCCAACAGACAGATCAGAGCTCCAGAAATATTTTTTGATTTTTTCCAACAGAATGAGTTATATTAACTTGGAAATGTATGCGCAAATAAACTTCAAATGTTATTCTTGTAGCAGTGGACATTCATAAGGGCAATGATACCTGACATTGTGTTTCCTTTTTAGGCATTTAATGACTCGTTGCATCATTAAACATCATTCACTCCCTGCTTTTCATGGACCCTTGAGCTAGTCATTAACTCCATAGTGAGGAATGTGAACAATGGAATTATTGCCTAATTGTAGTTACAATCTTCTCTCCCCTGTTAACACGTATCTATATAACTAATATCAGAAACTTTATTATTTCTACTACCTCTGTAGTGACTGATGCCTTCACTGAATGATTTTTAAATCTACCTGTTTTATAAGAGAATATTGTTACAGATATAAATTGGGTACACAGAATTACATTTTTCAATTTTTTAGAAAATAACAAAAGTTACCAATAAAATAATCCATATAAAATGATAATTTAAAATCGAAACTTGAACAGTACTGAAAAATAACTCAAGTAGAAAACTATATTTTTAAAATATAAGCTATATTTGTCAAATAAATTTTTCTTTCTGATTATTAGCTTAATTTATATTTATTAATTTTGAATGCTTCTTTCCCAATGGATAAATCAGTGATACAGAAGTGCATATTCTATGATTTTAGTGGTGAAATATTTTAAGGTATATTCTAAAAGTAAAAATATGTACTGTTTTAAAAGTGCTTGTCTTTCATTATTCGATTGCCCTAGGATAGAGAGTTATTGGATTTTTTTTTCTATTGATGGTTTCCAGATTAGACTATAGACTAGAGATGACGAAATGCAGCCCACAAGTCACATTCAGTTCCCAGGTATATATGTTTTTATAAAAATTCAATTAATTCAAATACTTAAAATTGACTTCTAAGAGAAAATTTAGAGAAAACCTTTTGACTTTGGCTTAGGCAAATATTTCTCAGATACAACACCAAAGCTCAATCCTTAAAAAGAAAAAAATGATAAACTGGACTTCACCAAAATTAGAAATGTGTGTTCTTTGAAAGTCACTGTTAGAAGAATGAAAATACAGGCAACAGACTAAGAGAAAATACTTTTCAAATCATAAATCTGATAAAGAACTTGTATCCAGCATTTATAAAGATCTCTCAAAATTCAATAAAAGAAAAACCAACAACCCAATTTAAAAACAGAGAAAGGATTTGAAAAAATACTTTACCGAAGAACATATATGGATGGGAAATAAGCACATGAAATTATGCTCAACATCATTAACCATTAAGGAAACATAAATGAAAACCACAATGAGATTTTACTACAAACATATCATAATGGCTTAAAAAAAAAAACTGACGACACCAAGTGCAGGATGTGGAGGAACTAGAACTCTGATTCATTGGATGGGTCGCAAATATTTTTCCAAGTGGAAACTTCGTATGCAGTTAAACATAAACTTACCACATAACCCATAAACCTCACTGCTAAGTGTTCACACAAATGAAATAAAAACTTAAATTTACACAAAAATCTGCACATGAGTGTTTATTAGTAATCACCAAACTATGAGAACAGCACAAATATTGTTCAACTGGGAAATGGATAAACAAATTATGGTTCATCTGTACAATGGAATGGAAGAGGACTCAGCAATAAAAACAAATTACTACTAAACGCAATAACCTAGATGTATCTCAAGTTCATTAAGCTAAATGAAAGCAGCCAGAGTCTAAAAGCTACATACTATATGATTCTATTTATATGACATTGTTGAAAAGACAAAACCATAGATACAAAACCAAAACAAAACCACTAGTTGCCAGGTCCTGGGGATGTGGAGGAAGAACAGACTGCAAAAGGACACAAGGGAAATTTGGATATGATACAATTGTCCTGTGTTGACTGTGGTGGTGGTTACACAACTGTATACATTTGTGCATTCTCAGAACTTTACAATTAAAAGGGCAAATTTTACTATATGTAAATTATGCTCTTTTAAGAAGATACAGGGGGAAAATGGTACAATAATTCAGAAATTTTACATGTTATTACTGACTATTTTATCTTGGGGAAAAAAGAGGAAAATCAGGCAATACTAGGACAATATTTAGTTATTCAACAAATATTTATGGAGCACCAACTGTAAGTCAGGTACTGTTCTAAACAAAGAGAATGCAGCTAGGAATAAAGCAAACAAAAATCTTCAAGTTTATGGACCTATATTTCAGAAGAGGGAGACACAATTACCACATATACAATGTAAAATATATAGGAAGTCGATGCTGATGAGTGCTAGAGAGAATAATAAAGCAAAGAGTTGACAGAGTCAAAAGTTGAAGATTGAAATTTAAAATAACATAGATAAGGAAAGCTTCACTGAGAAGGTGCATTTGAACAAACACCTGAAGGAGATGAGATAGCTAGATATGCATTTTTCTGTATGCAGGAAGAGGGAAAGGCAAGGGCAAAGGCCTTGTGACAGGAGTGTACCAGGTATGCTCAAGGAGAAATACATTGGCCGATGAGCCTGAATTAGAGTGAGGAGGGAGAAAGAATAATAGGGGATGATGTCAGAAAGTTAAATGGAACCAGATTGAGCATGGCTTCATTTTCACTGCTACAGAAAGCCATTAAGTGTTTTCAGATAGGAAATGGCATTAATTGGCTACAGTAATACTAAGACAAGACTGGTGGAAAAGGTACAAGTAGCAAGACTAAGATGATATTACAACAGTCAAGATGCGAAACAATGATGGCTTGGATAAGAGATAGTGAGATGTTCAGTTATATTATCTTTGGCAGGCAAAACCAACAAGGTGTGGAAATATTTGTAAGATATGGGATGAAAAAGAAAGTGAGAAATCAAAGATGACTATAAGGTTTTTTACTTAAGCAGTTATAGAAGTGAAGTTATCATTTACTGAGAAGCAGTAGGTTTGGGGATGGGGAATATTTAAAGTTAGGTTTTAAATATATTACGTTTGCAATGCCTAATAGATATCAATTGGAGAGGTGAGACAGGCAGTTGGGTATATGATTTTGGAGATCAAGGTATGGGGTAGAACTATAGATAGCATTTAAATCCTGAGACTAGATGAGATCACCAAGAGAATAAGGATAAACAGAAAAGTGAAGTGTTTCAAGGACTAACCTTAAGATCACTCCAAAGTTTATTGGCCAAAGAGTAGAGAAAGAACCAGTATAGGAAATTAGAAGGAGCAATTGCTAAGGTAGGAAGGAAACCAAAAGAATGTTTCCTCAGAAACCATATGAAGAATGTGCTTCAAGGAGAAGGAGATAATCAATTGTGTCCAATACCTTTGATATGTCAAGAGAGATAAAGACTAAGAATCAAGAAATGGATTTAATAAAATGGAGGTCATAGGTGACCTTGATAAGAGACTTAACAGTGGTGTCATAGAGGCAAATGCCTCACTGGATTGGGATCCAGAATGAAATGAGAGAAATTGAAGACAGTAAGTAAATGCCATTCTTTTAAAAAGAGTTTTGTTGTCAAGAGAAGTAGCAAAATGTGATGGCAGCTGAAAGGGTGTCAAAGAATGTGGTGTCAAAAGAGGTTTCTAGTTTTTGTTTTTTCCCAAGATGAAAGGATATCTGTAGTTTGAAGCAGATGATACTCTACAAAGGGGAAATTAATAATGTGGGAAAACTAGGAAAAACTGCTGAAAGCTTGTCTTTGAACATGATAGAGGGAACAGGATCTAGTGGATAAGTAGAGGGTTTAGTCCTTTCTAGAAACACAGCTCATCTACAGAAGTGAAAGCATCTGGGTAGAGATGCTGGTATAGGTCGATGGATAGATGTGATGATGGAAGGTTGTGGAAATTCATTTCATTGCTTCAGTTTTCTCTGTGAGATTATAAGGATGAGAGTTAGAGCAAGAGAGAAGGTGACAGAAGTTTGTGAAGAACAGAGAGGGTGTGAAATAGTCATTTTGAAGAGTGAGTATGTGAATGAATCCAGCTATCCTGACAAATCAAAAAATTGGAGAACTTTGTCCCTCACTGCCACATAACAATCTGATTTTTCATCGTACCCTTTCATGTGTGGGGAGGCAGCTAAACAAACATTCATAAGAAGGAACCAAGTCTCAAGAGATGGTGATAATGCTGATACGAGCTACTATTACTGAGCACCTAGTATATGCAAAACATTTTATATAAATAAACTTTAATTCTCACAAAAACCCTGCAAAGTACATAAATATTATTATCCCTCATTCACAGAAAAGAAAACCAAACTGTACAGAAGTTAATGTAGTTGAGATTCCACAGCTAGGAGAAT
Organism: Delphinapterus leucas; assembly: GCF_059928025.1. Taxonomy (NCBI): domain Eukaryota; kingdom Metazoa; phylum Chordata; class Mammalia; order Artiodactyla; family Monodontidae; genus Delphinapterus; species Delphinapterus leucas. The sequence continues at coordinate 24,784,394 of NC_143150.1, forward strand.
CACAATTATCACTTAAACCCAGATCTGTTTCTTTCAAAAGGGCATTTGAAAGTGATCACCCTTGTTCAGTGGCATTTAAGCCTTTTTTTCTGTTCCAACATACTGGAGAGATAGACAAATTCCCATAAGTAACAGTAGAACAGTGTTCCCATCAGTAACAAGGGGAGAAGTATGTGTCAGACTCTCCAAGGGAAGCATAGTTTGAAAAAAGAAGATAATTTTGAAATGATTGGGGACCTCTCTTAGAACAGGAAAACATGCTGCCCACCTTCACCTTCAGCCTCCTTTGTTGAGATTCACCCTCTTTAATGGTCAAAATTAATATAAATCTACCTGTCTGGATATATTTCCAACTTGCAAAGCCATCTCATTTAATTAATAGTGGAACACTATTTTTTGCTAGGGTTTGTAAATAGAGTAAGTCCCCTATATACAAACCTTCAAGTTGCAAACTTTCAAAGATGCAAACGTCTGTTCGTATATCCAATCACGTAAATTAAGTTCACATGTCCGGTGTACATCGTCACGTGCATGCATCCTCTATAAGTGGTTGTGCTTTTGTTTACTTTACTGTATAGTACTGTATAGAGTACAGTAGTACAGTATCTTTATTTCAGGCTAGATCTTCAAGAGGACGACTGCATTGAAGTCCTTGCTGTGCAACACGAGGAGCTTATGAATGAAGACCTAATGGAATTGGAGGCCCAGAGAAAGGACAAAGAGAGACAAGAGGAAGAAGAAGTAACTGAAGAACCGAAGAGATTCATGACACACAAAATGGCAGGGGATTTTCTTTATTTGAGGAGGCACTATTAGTTTTTGAGGCACAGGTCCCAAACGCAGAATGGTACACGAAGGTTGCAGCAGCCATTCAGAATGCAATCCAGTGCTACCGTGTCATCTATGATGAGAAAAAAAGAGCAACTACCCAGACATCACTGGATCATTTTTTCAAGAGGGTAGATAGAGTTGAATCCAGCAAGGAACCAGAACCTGTGCCATCAACGTCAGGCGTGAGTGAAATTGCAACTTGCCCTCTGTCTCCTATTGCTGACAATCCTTCAGCCCTACCATCTCCCACCTCCTCTCCCTCCTCCAGTCAGTAACTCTCCTTGCCTGTTCATTCCAGGCCAGCCCCTGTATGCCAGCTGTTGTACTGTACTGCTGTACTTTTCAAGGTACTGTACTGTAAGATTAAACATGTTTGATTTTTTGTGTTTTTTATGTATTGTACTATATAGCCAATTGTGTTAGCTGGGTACCTAGGCTAACTCTGTTGGACTTACAAACAAACTGGACTTACGAATATGCTCTCGAAACAGAACTCGTTCGTATGCAGGGGACTTACTGTATTTACATAAATATGTCAGAAATTACAGAGATTGAATAGCCCTCAACCAGTGACTGTCCAGGACTTGTGGAAAAATGGGAATGATGCTTCAAGACTCGGAATGGCACTTTACCAAAAATTTAAGAATGTATGGAGAGACTGACATCAATATTCAGCAATGTTCTATATTAATATGAGGATTCAAGATCACTTGGAAAAATAAATGGAGACCCCTAGAAGCCAACATTGGTTCACTAAAAACCTGTCAGATAATTTTTTTCTGACTGGTTGCTCAGAGCACATTTCTTCAAAAGGAATTTGACTAGGCTTTCCAGGTTATCTTTGTGAACAAGATTGCTAAGTATAGACTTCATGGTAGTGCAAATAGGTAAAGAAAAATAAATATTTAAATGACCACTACTCAAAGGATACAAATTAATTCAGGCAATTGGCCAGGGATAGGGGCCAATCACGCTCTACCTTATGGAGCAGGGAGTAGCTACATGTTATTTGGAATTATTGTATGAGAAAAATTTGTCACTTCATCCCCATTTATTTATTTATTCAGTAATTTATTTGATTAGTGCCAACCTAAATTACAAACAGCAGCTCGAAAGTGTAGTTGTTCCTGGGTACAGAGGAGGAGTTACAAGTAAAAATGTTGCTATGGTCACCTTTTTTCCTGCATTATATGTAATAAATCATGTTGCCATCACCACAATCCGTACCTCATGGTGCTGACTATATACTGCAAATTGATTTCTACCTTATATATTTATTTCTGCCATGTAAACATTATTAGGCATCTGATAAATATTGTAACATTATTTTTTCATTTAAAATAAACATTTACAAAGCCAAAAAATTGCATCCAACAAGAGAAGAAACACTACCATAAAATATATGTGGAATATTAATCACAACAGATGGCGTGGTATGTACATAAAATGGAATCCTACTCAGCCATAAAAAAGAATGAAATTTTGCCATTTTCAGCAACATGGATGGACTTGGAGGGCATTATGCTAAGTGAAATAAGTCAGACGGAAAAAGACAAATATTGTATGTTATCACTTATATGTGGAATCTAAAAAATACAACAAACTATTGAATATAACAAACAATAAGCAGACTCACAGATATAGAGAACAAACTAGTGGTTACCAGTTGGCAAGGGAAGCGGGGAGAGACAATATAGCGATAGGAGATTAAGAAGTACAAACTATTAGGTATAAAATAAGCTACAAGGATATATTGTACAACATGGGGAATATAGCAAATATTTTATAATAACTGTAAATGGAGTATAAACTTTAAAAATTGTGAATCACTATATTGTACACCTGTAATTTATAGAATAGTATATCAACTATACTTCAATAAAAAAATTTTAAAAACAGACCATATGCTAAACCAGCAAATCTCAATAAATCTAAATACAAATTATACAGTATATGTTTGCTGAACACAGAAACATTAAATTAGGAATTATTACTAGAAAGATATCTGGAAATTTTTGAAATATTTATAAATTACACAGCATACTTTGAAATAAACCATGGGTCAAACAGAAATTTACAAGGGAAATTAGAAAACGTTTTGAAATGAATGAAAATAAAATCACAACATATCAAAATTTGTAGAATGCAGATAGTACAATATTTAGCAAGTAACTTACAGTGTTAAATGCTTTTTTTTTTTTTTAAAAATCTAAAATCAGCCATCTAAACTGCCATCTCAGGAAGCTAAAATTAAATAAATAAATAAACAATTAAACCCAAGTAAAAAGAAAGAGGGAAATAAATTTAATTGTAATCAGTGAATTAGAAAACAAACAATAGAGAAAAATTAATGAAACCAAAAGCTGGTTCTTTAAAAATGTAAACAAATTGATAAACCTCTAGTTAATTGGTCGAGGAAAGAAGAGAAAAGACTCAAACTAGAAATATGAGAAATAAAAGAGAGGGAATCATTATCAATCATATGGAATTTAAAATAATAATGAGACTATTATAAAAATTTATTACAATAAATTTGACAACTTAGATGAAATAAGCACACTTCTTGAAAGACTTAATCACTAAAACTGATACAAAAATTAGAAAATATGAATAGCCTCATATCTATCAATGAAACTGAATTCATAATTTATAACATTCTTACAAACAAAACTCCATGACCAAATTGCTTCATAGATGAATTATTTTAAATACTTAAGGAAGAAATAATACCAAGCCTACAATTTTTTCCCAGAAAGTAAAGGATGGGAGAAGAGTTTTCAACTCATTCTAGGAGCTCAATATTAACTTTATACCAAAACCAGACATCAACATTATAAGAAAACTACAGGGACTTCCTTGGCGGTCCAATGGTTAGGAGTTGGCACTTTCACTGCCATGGTCCTGGGTTCAATCCCTGATCAGGGAACTAAGATATTGAAAGCCTCATGGCGTGGCCAAAAAATACGAAAGAAAAGAAAACTATAGACCAATAGTCCTCACGAGCACAGACTTAAAAATCATTAACAAGATATTAGCAAATCAAATACAGAAAATAATATTTAAATAGAAAATACATCCTGACCAAGTGGATTCATCCTAGAGATGAAAGTTTGATTAACATTTGAATATTAATCAATGTAGTCCTCCATATTAACATAATAAAGGAACAGACCCAGAGGGTCACTTCCATTTAACAAAAGATGTGCAGACTCAAGATTGTTGGTATACTGAAAACTATAAGATATTGCTAGGATAAATGAAAGAAAACCTACACAAATGTAGAGATATACCATGCTCATGGATTGGAAACCTCAACGTTAAGATGTCAGTTCTCCCTAAATTCGTCTGTAGATTCAATGCAATTCTAATCAATATCCCAGCAGTCTTTTTCATAGAGATTGACAAGTTTATTCTAAAATTTATATGGAAATGCAAAGGGCATAGGAGACAAAACAATTTTGAAAACAAAGAGGAAAAATGGAGGAATAATTCTACCTGCTTCTTACTATTTTTCTACAAAGATCAAAAGAGTGAGGTGTTGATGCAAGGATAGACACACAGATCAATTGAAAAGAAATAAATTGACCAGAAATAGACCCTCACATTTATGGTCAGTTGATTTTCAACAAAAATGCCAATGTAATTCAATAGGAAAAGCATAAGCTTTTCAAAAACTCTTGTTAGAACAACTGGATGTCCATGTGGGGAAAAAAATGAACCTTGATCATGATGACCTTATATACCCAAAAAAGGAATTTGAAATGGATGATAAACCTAGACGTGTAAGTAAATTTATAAAATATCTAGAAGAAATGAGGAGAACATTTTGGTGAACCTAAGTCAGGCAGAGTTTTATTAGATAGGGCACAAATGTCACAAACTATAAAAGGAAAATAGTAAATTGGATTTCAAAAAAAATTTAAATGTCTTCTTTTAGAAAGACACAATTTGGAAAACAAAAAAGCAGGTTAAAACTTGGAAAAATATTCACAGTGCATATATTGGATAAAGGATTTGTATCAGTAGTATAAAAATAACTTTTACAATATAATAATAAATAGAAAAAAGACAACTCCCATTAAAAAACAAGCAAATGATTTGAACAGATACTGCACAAAAAAGATAAACATCTTGCAGATATGCAAATTTTTAAAAGTTCAATACCATTAGTCATCAGAGAAATGCAAACTAAACTCACAATATAATATCATCATACGCTAACTAAAATTAAAAAGCTGAAAAATCAAGTTTTCATGACGATGTGGAACACCTTCAGCTCTCATACTCCTGATGGGAGTGTAAAATGAAACTCCCATTTTGGCAGTTTATTGTGCATACACTTCCACTTTCTATATGACCCAACAATCCTACTATTAGCTATTAGCCCCAAGGAAATAAAAATAAAGTAACTTCAAAGACTTAGACACAAATGTTCATAGCAGCTTTATATATAATAGCCCCAAATCTGGAAATAACCCAAATATTCATCAACAGGTAAATGGATAAACCAATTGTGGTATTTCCATAAATGGAATGTTACTCATAACTAATACTGAAACACACAAAAACATGGATGAGTCTATAATGTATTATGCTTGTTATGGACTGAACTTTTGTGTCCCCCTAAAATTTGTATGTTGAGTCCCTAACCTCCAATGTGGCTATATCTGGAGATAGGGCCACTAAGGAAGTAAATAAAATTATATAAGGTAATAAGGGTGGGGCCTTATCCAATAGGATTAATGTCCTCATAAGAAGAGATACCAGAGAGCTCTCTCTCTCTCTTTGTCTGCACACATGCACTGAGGAACGTCCATGTGAGGACCCAGCAAGAAGGTGGCCATCTGAAAGCCAAGAAGAGAGCTCTTGCTCTCCAACCCTGCCAATACCTCGATCTTGGACTTCGCCAGAACTGTGAGAAAATAAATATCTATTGTTTAAGGTACCCAGTCTGTGGCATTTCATTACAGGAAGCCTGAGCAGACTAAATGCAATGCATGTAATAATCAATACACAAGAGAAAACATAATGTATGATTCCATTTATATAACATTATAGAAAAGGGGAAAAACTTTAGTGGCACAAATCAGATCAAGGATTGCTTGAACCTAGGGGTGGGAGAGGGACTGAATAGGAAGGGGTATAGGGAAATTTGGGGGCATGATAGAATCACATCAATATCTCTAATTTTCACACCACATCTAGGATATGAATAGAGTATGTATCTCTTTGGGGAAGAAACAAAAAGGCCACAAAGTATCCATACGAATGCAATCAGTATTCTCAGGAGCTTGAAAAAAAATCCTATGATGAACAATTGAAAGAAACTGAGTTGTTCTGCCTGAAACAGGAAAAACATGAAGGTGAGATAAGGCAAAGATAGATATCTTCAAATATTTGATAACTGCTATGCGGGAAGTTAAGTGATTCAGAGTCTGTGTAACTGTAGAAAGTAGATATGGATGATTAGAGAAAAGTTACAATGGAAACTTTAAAGCTCAATTTGACAAAGTACCTTCAAATAATTAGAGCTGTCCAACAATACTCTCAACTCTAGAAACAAGTGATTTGATCAGGGGTTAGCAATACCAATTACTGTCATTTTCTATAATATTTCAGAATAATTATCATTCAGGCATTAATAACTTTGCATATGATTAAACATGTGTCAGTTTAACTTTGTTGTTTTATTACTATACTAAACAATCCTGTTCTTGCATTCTCAGTTTTTTTAATTCTTATTACAAAACATGATCCTCCACTCATAAGTTAAAACAATTAAAGAGAATATTGCTCAGCAACACTATGTACACTTGTTAAATGCTGTGGAAGAAGTGAAAAATTCATCAGATGTCTTTATGATGGACTAATTTTTAGTACATTTTAAATCAAACAGATATAACTTTTAGTGTAAATATCTGAAAAAGCCATCTTTTTATAACGTCATATAAATGCTGGCACTATTATAGCACTGTCACCAATGAGAAGAAATAGTATTTCAATTGATGAGTTCAAGTTATTTATTGTAACATTTTGTGTTACATTTTAAAATGTGAGTATACTCAGTTCAGATTTTGGGAAAAATAAAAATCCTTTTTTATTATTAATGGCAATAAATCATACATCAATTGTACAACAAATATCTTTGTTATCCTTGTTTTGAAATCAGAGAAAAGTATTCAATGCGTGTACATGAATCATAAATATACAATTATATGAATCACAAATATAACCTCCCACACATGTAGGTTTCGACTTTACTTTTTAAAAAACCATCTTAACCATTTTTAGGTGTACAGTTCAGTGGCATTAAATACATTTATAATGTGCAACCATCACCATCATCCATCTCTATCTCTTTTTATCTTGTAACACTGAAATTTCGTAACCATTAAAAAATGACTCCCCATTCCCCTCTCTCCCTAGTCCCTAACGACCTCCATTCTACTGTCTGTTTCTATGATTTTGGCTACTCCACATACCTCAAGTAAGTGAAATCATATAGCATTTGTCTTTTTGTGACTGGCTTATTTCACTTAGCATAATGTCCTCAAGGATGATCCCCGTTGTAGTATATGTCAGAATTTCCTTCTTTTTAAGGGTGAATAATAGTCCATTGTATGTATATACCACATTTTGCTTATCCACTTATTCGTCAATGGACATTTGAGTGGCTTCCACATCTAAGATATTGTGAATAAGGCCACTATCAACATGGGTGCACAAATATCCCTTCGGGATCCTGCTTTCAATTTTTTTTTTTTGTATATATACCCAGAAGTGGAATTTCTGTATCATATGGTAGTTCTATTATTAATTCTGGAGGGATCTGCCAAACAGTTTTCCATAGTGGATGCACCATTTTACACTCCAATAGTGCACAAGGGTTCCAATTTTTCCACATCCTCACCAACACTTATTTTCTGTTTATTCATAGTATCCATCCTAGTGGGTCTGAACTGATATCTCAGTGTAGTTTTGATTTGCATTTCCCTAGTGATTAGTGATGTTGAGCATCTTTTCATGTGCTTATTGGACATCTGTGTATCTTCCTTGGATACATTTCTATTTAAGTCCACCCATATTTAAATCAGGTTGTTTCTATTTTTGTTGTTGAGTTTTCAGTGTTCTCTATGTATTCTGGATATCAATCCCTTATCAGATTTATGATTTTCAAATATTTTCTACTATTCTGTGGGTTATCCTTTTACTCTGATAGTCTTTAATGCTAAAAAATATTTTTAATTTTCATGAATTCAATTTGTCTATTTTTTTCTTTTGTTGCCTGTGCCTGTGGTGTCAAATTCAAGAAATCATTGTCAAATCCAATGTCATGAAGATTTTGACCTATGTTTTCTTCTAAGAGTCTTATATTTTTAGGTTTTACATTTAGGTTTTTGGTCCATTTTGAGTTAATTTTTGTATACGGAAGTAAAGTTCCAAATTCATTATTTTGCTTGTGGATATCCAGTTTTCCCAGCAGCATTTGTTGAAAAGAATTTCCTTTCCCCATTGAAGGGTCATGGCACCCTTACCAAAAATCATCTGAATATGTATGCAAAGGTTTATCTGGGGGTTCTCCATTCTATTCCACTGGTCTATGTGTCTGTCTTTATGCCAGTACCACACTATTTTTATTACTGCAGCTTTGTAGTAAGTTTTGAAATCAGGAAGTGTGAATCCTCCATCTTTGTTCTGCTTTTACAAAATTGTTTTGGCAATTTGGGGTCTCATGAGATTCCACATTAGTTTTAGGATGGGTTTCCATATTACTAAAAAAAGTCATTGGGAATTTGAGAGATTGCATTTAATCTTTGGATCACTTTGAATTGTATGGACATCTTAACAATAGTAAGTCTTCTAATCCATAAACCTGGGATATGTTTCCATTTATTTATGTCTTCTTTAATTTCTTTCAGCAATATTTTGTAGTTTTATTTTTTAAAGTGCTTCATCTTCTCGGTTAAGTTTATTCCTAAGTATTTTATTTTTTATGCTATTGTAAATGGAATCATTTTCTTAATTTTCTATTCAGATTGTTCATTTTTAGTGTAAAGATATGAAACTGATATTTGTGTGTTGATTTTGTATCCTGAAATGTAACTGAATTGACTGGCCCTAAGAGTTTTTTAGTGGAGTCTTTAGTGTTTTTTATATATAAGAATACAACCTCTACAAACAGACAATTTAACGTCTTATTTCCAATTTGGATGTCTTTTATTTTTTTCTCTTTCCTAATTGCTCTGGATTGGATTTCCAGTACTATGTTGAATAGAAATGGTGAGAGTAGGTATCCTTATTTTGTTTCAGTACTTAGAGGAAAGTTTTCACTTTTTCATTCTTGAGTATTATGTTACCTGTGGACTTTCATAATGACCTTTATTTTATTGAGATAAGTTCTTTCCATACTTATTATGTTGAGAGTTTTTATCATGAAAGGGTGTTGAATTTTTTCAAATGTTTTTTAGGCATGTATTGAGATGATCATAAAATTTTTGTCCTTTATTCCCTTATTGTCACATTTAATGATTTGTGTGTGTTGAACCATCCTTGCATCCCAGTAATAAATCCCACTTGATCATGGGGTATGATCCTTTTAATATACTGTTGAATTCAGTTTGCTAATAGTTTGTTGAAGATGTTTGCATCCATGTTCATCAGGAATATTGGCCTGTAGTTTTCTTCTCTTACCATGTCTTTGTCTTGCTTTGGTAACAGCGTGATGTTGGCCTCATAAAAATAAGTTTGGAAGAGTTTCAGAAGGATTATTGTTCATTTTTCTTTAAATGTTTGGTAATATTTGCCTGTGAAACCATTTATTCCTGGGCTTTTCTCTGTTAGGTGGTTTTTTAAATTACTAATTCAATCTCCTTTTTTGTTATTGGTCTATTCAGGCTTTCTATTTCTTCTTGAATCAGTCTTGGTAGGTCATATGTTTCTACAAATTTATTCATTTCTTCTACATTGTCAAATATTCTCATGTATAATTGTTCGTACTCATTTCTGATGATCTTTTTTATTTCTGTGGGATTAGTTGTAATATCTTCTCTTTCATTTCTGATTTTATTTATTTAAGTCTTCTCTCTCTCATTTTTGGTCCAACTAAACGTTTGTCAATTTTGTTTATCTTTTCAAGAAACAAGTGTTAGTTTTGTCAAATTATTTAAGAGTATTTCTATGACTTATTTCATTTATTTCTGCTCTAATCTTTATTGTTTCCCTTTTTTCTCCTGACTTTAGGCTTAGTTTGTTCTCCTTTTTCTAGTTCCTTGACACATAAGTTAGATTGTTTACTTGAGATCTTTCTTCCTTATTTAATATAGGCATTTATTAATATATTAATATTAATATTAATAATATTAATATAATGTCCCTTTAAGTACTGATTTTGCTATATCTGATAAGTTTTTGTATGTTGTATTTTCATTTTTGTTTGTCTTGAGAAATTTCCTAATTTCCCTTTTGATTTCTTCCTTGATCCAATGGTTAAGAGTGTGTTGTTTAATTTCTGTGCATTTGTGAGTTTTCCCAATTTCCTTTTGTTATTGATTTCTAATTTTATTCCATGTGGGATCAAACCAAATGTCTATAAGCAGATAACTGGATAAATAAATTGATATATAGTCATACAATGGTTTACAATAACAATGAAAATGAATAAATAATACTTACATGCAATGACATGGATGAATATTTCAAACATAATGTTGAGTGAAAAAACAAACCACAGCAGTTCACACTGTATGACTAAGAAAAAAAGTAATCTATGGTGTTAGAAGTAAAGACGGTGGTTGCTTTTGGGAATAGGGTGGAGGTAGTAACTGGAAGGTACTGAAGAATGACTCTGCTGTGCTGGCAATGCTCTATTTCCCAACCTGGGAAGTGGCCACATAAACATATTAACTTTTTAATAATTGAGTTCTTATATGTGCACTGCTTTGTAAAATTCAATAAAAAATTAAATATATATAAACACAGATAGTAGACAAATATTATCAGCAGGTTTACTGGAAGGGAATTATTTTCTGGATTTCAGATTTAGATGTAGAAGAATTGTACAAATGGCCATAAGTGATAGGGTTCTTTGGAATTTTGGTATAGTGGGCCAGAGAGAGGGAGAAATACGGAGTTTCTTGAAATTTAGACTTGGAAGGTGCCCCTTTTGGTGTCATTCAAACTTCTGAAACAAGGAGGCATTTTTACAGTAGTGTAAATAGAAATAATGGTTAAAATTCTTGATGGAAAATGTCCTGTAACTCTGAATCAAAAGCCCATTTGGACTGCCATTAGCACTTCTTAAAATCAGGCACTTTACATATTGCAATCTTTATCTTATTGGTTCAATTGTATATGCAGGTAGTCAGTTTCAGTGCTGTATACCTTTTGTTTTAGCAATCATCCATAACTTTAAGATAGGAAGTATATGCTACCCATTTTCAATAGAGATATTCAGGACATGGTGTAAGATTTTTTTTCAGTAAGAGTAGCAAATCAACCTGATATTTTGGACAAGATTTTGATTTGTAAATGCTTTTATTCTGTTCTTCCCAGTCTCAGTATCTTTCCCATAGACAGCAGAGGGTTTCAAGAAATGTTCCATTGTCATTCTTTTTTTTTTCTTATTTTGAGAAATAGTATTCTTTTTATCAGGAATAACTTGCTCATATTTCAAGTATGGTTTCTGTTATATACATACCCATGACACTTCATTCTAGTATCACAATTACTATGGAATCACACAGGAGTTATCATTTCAATATGTTAATGTTCTTATGAAAATTATTTAGGTGAATTCTGCTGTATCAGGTGTTTAGGAGATCCTGTTATGCTAACCAATGTATGATTTTCAACAATGGCAGAAAAAAATTCAAGATTAAATATGTATTAGAAAGGAAAGAGGAAGTAGTAGGTAACCTTAAAAATCAGTTGACAGCAATTATTAGTGTGCACTAGTATTAGAAAGCCCAAGCTAACCTGAATTTGTGAAAAATCCGAGTCAGAATTTCCTAAAGTACATTCTATGATATTCTACTAACTACCAACAAATCTGGTGTTTTCCAGAACACTGAATGTAAAATATTGATCAAAGTAAGTAACTAAAAAGGTGACAATATGACCTCAAATCTAGAAAGGCTCTTAAAGCAGTGTTGCTCAAAGTCTCCTGAGATACATGTTACAAGTGCAGACGGGGCTCTACTCCAGAGATGCTGAATAAGGCCTCTATATTTTAACAGGCATCCCTAAGAATTCTGATGTATACCAAAGTTTGACAACTACTGTCTTAGAGAACCACAGTATAATGTGGACATAACTAGTTAAAAGAGAGACAGGATACTAACTGAGCTTTTCCAGGCATTTAATCTTTTCACAATGACACGGTACTCCCTATAGCACTCTATCATTCACTAATACTTTTACAAATAATATTGTATTTTATTCCTGCAACATCCCAAAAGGTAGGAAGTTCAGGTCATTAATTACCTCCACCACACAGACAATATTCATATGCATGTATGTACACTCATGCAATCGATATTTTGAATAAGCTGACTCTTGGAGTGATCTTTTGAATTGTCTTTTTTTTTTTCTAGCCCCCTTGTGAGGGATGTTGTGGTGCACTGTCCATTTCTCCCTTCTGGATGGAAGCACTCATTCCTTCAGCTGCCAGGAGTGTAAGCTGCTGATGGCCCATAGCTGAGTCCCAAATATCGTGTACAGATATATAGATATAGATGATATATAGATATATGAATGTTATTCAATCATAAAATAGAAGAAAATCTTGGCATTTGAGATAACATGGATGGACCTTGAGGGCATTATGCTAAGTGAAATAAGTCAGAGAAAGACATACTGTATGATCTCACTTATATGAGGAATCTACAAACAACAAGAACAGCAACAACTCAACAGAACTCAAAAGACAAAGAGAACAGATTGATGGTTGCTGGAGGTGGGGGGGTGAGGGGATGGGAGGTGAGTGGGTAAAACGGGTCAAGGTGGTCAGAAGGTACAAACTTCCAGTTATAAGACAAATAAGTCCTAGGAATGTAATGTACTGCATGGTGACTATAGTTAATGGTACTGTATTATATATTTGAAAGTTGCTAAGAGTAGATGTTAAAACTTCTCATCGCGAGAACAAAAAACTGTAATTATCTGTAGTGATGGATATTAACTAAACTTCTTGTAGTAATTATTTTGTAATATACACATATATCAAATCATTATGTTGTACCCCTAAAACTAATACAATGTTATATGTCAATTCTAATTTAGTCTTAGTCTTAAATAGCTGGAATGTTTGGTATCTGGCATTAGCACCCTATGGGTGGCAAATGTATTGCTGACTTTTATTATAAGACATTTAAAAGAATGTTTTTATTATGGCTATCTTCAAACAGACAAAAATAAAGAAAATATTAAAATGAAACCTCATGCACACTTCCTGCTTTGACAATTATCAACATTTTCCCAATATTGTTTTATCAAAATCCTTCAACTTTTACTATTTATTTCTTTATGTGTTTATTTGTGTGTTTGTTTTGTTTGCTTGCTTGCTTCCTTGTTTTTTCTTGGTACATTTTAAAGCAATCCTTGACTTATCACTTCACTCCTGAATACTTCAGTATTTATTGTCAAGAGATGGCATATTTAAAAAAACAACCTATAATACCGTTATAACATCTAAGAAAATGAATCATAATTTCTCAGCATCATCCAATAGCAGGTCATATTCACATTTCCTTAATTGTCTCAAAAAATTTTAGTTACTTTTTCAAAAAAAGAATCTAAACAAGATTTTGAATTTGGTTGGTATGTCTCTTCTTGTTTCATTCCCCCTCCAAAATTTCTTTTCCGTGATATCTATTGTTAAAGAAACAGAATCATTTTGTCTTGTAGAGTTTCAACAGTCTGGATTTGGTTGAGTACAAATGTATACTTTAACGTTTTTTTCTCTCATATTTTTTTCTGTAAGTTAGACTGACTAGATTTAGTTCCAGTTTGTTGGCAAGAATACTTCATAGGTGGTACCATACTTATTGCATCACCCCAGGAAGCACATGTGGGTGGTTGTTCCACTTTTAGTGATAGTAAGATGGTATGATAAACTACTGAGGTAATGTCAACAGGCTAGAGTAGCCAATCTGAAAGACTCTCACTGACCAAAGATGGGCCAATTTGAATGTCATTATTGATAATAACTGCAAAGCAATGAACCATAACAAGTTACATAAAATGAGGTCATAATGATACTTTTAACATAATGACAATAACAACAACAAAAACCTCATTTGTCTTTGTTGTGGGTTGAATTGTGTCCTCCCCAAAAGATATTTTGAGTTCTTAACCACTAGTACTGGTGAATATGACCTTACTTGGAATAGGGTTTTTGCTTTTATTGATATATTATTTGATTTAATTTTATCATTTTAATTATGTGAAACTTTACATGTACTATAGGAAAACTGTTTCTCTTCTCACAGCACTTCTGACGTCAAATTGTGTGGTTTTTGCACACCAAGCAGACACTGACTGTCCTACAATTTAATTCAATTCTGACACTATCTTCCCAGAGGTAGCATCAGATCCCACGGGTTAAGGGCTCAGTCCCACAAGAATGCCCCCCACGTTAGATACCAATTGCAAGCAGTGGGTCTCCAGGTTACCCACACTTCTGTATGATTTGGCTACAAATCAGGGTTTCCCACAACCCCTTCCTCAGCTTTGATCATTTGCTATAATGGTTCACAGAATTTAGGTAAACACTTTACCTACTATTACTGGTTTATTATAAAGAATACAAATGAATAGTCAGATGAAGAGGTACAAACGGCAAGGTCCAGAAGGATCTTAATCACAGGAGTCTTCCCATGGATTTGGGGTATGCCACCCTGCTGGCACATGGAGGCATTCGTGAACCTGGAAGTTCTCCAAACCCCTTCATTTAGGGTTTTAATGAAGGTTCCATTACATAAGCATGATTGACTAAGTCATTGATCATTGGCAATTAACTCAAGCCACAGCCCCTCTTCCTTCCCTGGAGGTGGGGGTGGAAGTGGGCATAGGATAGGGGGCTGAAAGTTCTAAACCTCTAGTCCCCTGGTTGGTTCCTATGGCAACAAGCCTCCATCCTGAAGCTATCTATGGGCTTCCAGCTACCAGTCATCTCTTTACCATAAACTCAGATAAGTTTGAAAGGGGCTTGTTATGTATAACTAAAGATGCTTCTGATGTCTCTATCACTCAGAAAATTCCAAGGGTTTTTAGAAGCTCATACCAGGAACTGGAAACAAAGATCAAATCTATATTTATTATATCACAACATCACATGTGCCAAAATTCAAAAAAAAAGAAACTTCAGAAAAGTCTGCTTCCCAGCTGGTTCTAGGTATTTTCACCATAAGAATTTTTGTCACAAGCAGTTTCTCCACACAATTAATTGGCTATAAGGCAATTTGGCCCTAAAAGATAAAATAACTGGTTGACAGTTTGATTTCATTCCTCCATTGACGCAGTACTCCCATTTTTATATTCTATAAATCTTAGGTCTCATGATGGGCTATACACTGACAAGTGGACACGGTGGTATTAAACTAGTGAATAACAACTATGTATATTGACTTAATTGAAAATACAATGGTAAGAAAACTTACTGAAAGTGTGAAATAAGAGAGTATAAAGCCAGACCGCATACTATACTAGAAAATGATAATATATCAGTTTGTAAATCCTTTGGTGAGCACAGTCATCCCTCCCACCCATCAAAACCAAAAGTTTACCAAGCAATGACAAATGTAAAAGAGGTGGCTAGTAATTCATAACAGTCTTCAAGAGGATTAATTATCGATTCTTATGCTAATTTACATACAACAGCTTGTTCTCTAATGCCTTCTTTACCAAATTTATCACGCAATATTAGAAGTTGGAGGCAAGAGAAGAATCAAGTTCCTCCTCTTCCCCCCAAAAGAACGGAAACGTGATTCTTGATGGCAAGTTTCTTGAAAATAATGCAATTATTTTTTTTTTTTTTTTTTGCAATTTGATAGTGGAGAACATGATGCAGACAGGACTTTGGTATTTGGCACAGAATCTGGCTTAGATGATTTGGTGAAATTTAAGGACCAGGCATGTGATGGAATATTTAAATGCAGTTCAGATATGTACTGCCTCTTATATATGTTGCATATATTGATAAGAAATAGCAGCATCCCTTGTCTGTTCATTTTATCAATACTACGAGGGAAATCTAAAGACTTACAACTTTTTATATCTTAAGAAACTTAAATCCTGAATCCTTAAATGATTGACTTTGAGAAAGGAAGTATTGAATATCATCACTTTCTCTAAAATACACCCAAATACAACTATAACCATGAATCTACACGCAATTTAAATGTATTCAAATATTTTTGTGTTTTCATTATTCACAATAAAATCTTTAAAATTTTTTATCAATTTTTCATGTTTCATTATGTCCTTTTTAATGCCCCTCTTTTATTTTTTCTCTTTTTCTTCCAGTTGTATTGAGATATAATTGACATACAGCATGATATAAGTTTAAGGTGTACAACATAAAGATTTGACTTACATACATCATGAAATGATTACCATAGTAACTTTAGCGAACATCCATCATATCACATAGACACAAAAATAAAGAAATAGAAAAAATTTTTTCCTTGTGATGAGAACTCTTAGTGTTTACTCTCTTAACTTTCAAATATTACATACAGCAGTGTTAGTTATATTTATTATGTTGTACATTATATCCCTAGTACTTATTTATCTTATAACTGGAAGTTTGTACCTTTTGACCACCTTCATCCAATTCCCCTCCCCCCAATCCCCACCACTGGTAACCACAAATCTGATGTGCTTTTCTATGAGTTTATTTGTTTATTGTTGCAATATAATTGACCTACAACACTATTTACTTCCTGGTACACAACATAATGATTTGATATTTCTATACATTTCAAAATGATCACCATGGTAAATCTGGTTACCATCTGTCACATAAAAAGAAATTACATAATTACCATGATAAATCTAGTTACCACCTGTCACCATACAAAGAT
This sequence comes from Delphinapterus leucas, assembly GCF_059928025.1. Classification (NCBI taxonomy): domain Eukaryota; kingdom Metazoa; phylum Chordata; class Mammalia; order Artiodactyla; family Monodontidae; genus Delphinapterus; species Delphinapterus leucas. The sequence continues at coordinate 24,801,307 of NC_143150.1, forward strand.
ATTACATAATTATTGACAATATTCCCCACACTGTAAATTTCATACATGTGACATTTATTTTTTAATTAAAAGTTTGTACCTCTTAATCTCCCTTACCTACTTCTTTCCTGTCCCCACACATCTCCCCTCTGATAACCACCTGTTTGTTCTCTGTATCTATTACTGTTTCTGTTTAGCTATGTTTCTCCATTTGTTTTGCTTTTTAGATTCCACATATAAGTGAAATCGTACAGTATTTGTCTTTCTCTGTCTGGCTCATTTCGCCTAGCATAATACCCTCTTCCTTTCCAGTTGGATTCCTTTTATTTCTTTTTTCCTGTCTGACTACTGTGGCTAGAATTTCCAATACTATGTTGAAATAAAAGTGACGAGAATGGGCATCCTTGTCCTGTGCCTGATCTTAAAGGAAATGTTTTCAACTTTTCACTGTTGAATATTATGTTACCTGTGGGATTGTCACATATGGTCTTTATTATGTGGAGGGATGTTCCTTCTATAACCACTTTGTTAAAAGTTTTTATCACAAATAGTTGTTGAATTTTATTAAAAGCTTTTTCTGCATCTATTGAAATGATCATACAATTTTTATTTTTCAAATCAGTAGTGGTATATCACATTGATTCATTTGTGAATACTGAATCATCCTTGAATCCCTGGATAAATCCCACTTGATTATGGTGTATATTCCTTTTAAAGTATTGTTGAATTCAGTTTGCTAATATTTTGCTAAGGATTTTTGCATCTATGTTTATCAGTGATATTGCCCTGTAATTTTCTTTTATTGTGATATCTTTGTCTGGTTTGGTATCAGGGTGATGCTGCCCTCATAGAATGAGTTCTGAAGTGTTCCTTTCTCTGCAACTTTTTGGAATAGTTTAAGAAGAATAGGGGTTAACTCTTCTCTAAATATTTTGTAGAATTCACCTGTGAAGCCACCTGTTCCTGGACTTTTCTTAGTTGGGAGTTTAATTAACAATTTAACTTCATTACTGGTAATTGTCCTGTTCTTATTTTCTATTTCTTCCTGGTTCAGTCTTGGGAGAATGTAGACTTCTAAGAATTTTTCCATTTCTCCTAGGTGGTCCATTTTATTGGCATATAATTGTTCATAGTAATCTCTTATGATCCTTTGTATTTCTGTGGTGTCAGTTGAAACTTCTTCATTTCTGATTTTATTTGGGCCCTCTTTTTTTCTTGATGAGTCTGGCTAAAGGTTTATCAATATTCTTTAGAGTTTCAAAAAACTATCTCAGTTTCATTGATTTTTTTTCTATTTTTTCTCTTTTCCTTTATTTATGCTTTCATCTTTATTATTACTTTTCTTCTACTAACTTTGTGTTTTGTTTGTTCTTTCTCTAGTTCCTGTAGGTGTAAGGGTAGGTTGTTTATTTGAGATATTTCCTGAGGTAGGCTTCTATTTAACACACTTCCCTCTTAGAATTGCTTTTGTTGCATCCCATAGATTTTGGATCATTGTGTTTTCATTTTCATTTCTCCCCAGGTATTTCTTTCTTTCCTTTTTGATCTCTTCAGTGACCTATTGGTTGTTTAGTGGCATATTGTTTAGCCTTCATGTGTTTGCGATTCTGGCAGTTTTTTTCTTGTGGTTTATTTTTAGTCTCCTGGAGTTTTGGTCAGAAAATATGCCTGATATGATTTCAGTCTTTTAAAATTTATTGAGACTTGTTTTCTGGCCTAGCTTGTGATCTATCCTAAACAACTTCCATATGTACCTGAAAAGAATGTGTATTCTGCTGTTTTGGGGTGGAAGGTTTTATATAGATCTATTAAGTCCACCTTATCCAACATGTTGTTTACAGCCAGTGTTTCCTTACTGATTTTCTGTCTGGATGACCTCTCCATTGATGTATGTGGGGTGTTAAAGTCCCCCACTATTATTGTGTTACTATCAATTTAACCCTTTATGTCTGTAAATATTTGCTTTATGTATATAGGTGCATATATATTTACAATTGTTACCTCTTCTTCATGGGTTGATCCTTTAATCATAATATAATGTCCTTCTTTGTCTCTTGCTACAGTCTTTGTTTTAAAGTCTATTTTGTCTGACATAAGCATTGCTACCTCAGCTTTTTGTTTCCATTTGCATGGAATACCTTTTTCCATCCCCTCACTTTCAGTCTGTGTGTATCTTTAGCTCTGCAGTGAGTCTCCTGTAGACACCATACATACGGGTCTTGTTTCTGTATCCATTTAACCATTCTATATCTTTTGATTGGAGAATTTAGTCCATTTATATTTAAAGTAATTGTTGATAGGTATGTATATATTGTCATTTTGTTAATTGTTTGGGGGTTGTTATTGTAGTTCTTTTTTGTTCCTTTCTTCATCTTTTGTTCTCTTCCCTTGTGATTTGATGTCTATTCTTAATGTTATGTTTAGATCCCTTTCTGGGTTTTTTTTGTGTATTTATTGTAGATTTTTGTTTATGCTTACCATAGGGTTTATATATAGCAATATATGTATGTGTGTGTGTGTGTACATATATATGATTATTTTAAGTTGCTGATCTCTTGATTTCAAATGCATTTTAACAACCCTGATTTTTACTCTAATCCCCTCCTGATTACTGATTTTGACATCATATTTTATATCTAATTGTTTTGTGTATCCCTTAACTGCTTATTGTGGCTATAGATGATTTTACTGATTTCATCCTTTAACATTCCTACTAGCTTTACATATCATTGATTTACTATCTTCACTATATACTTGCCTTTACTGATGAACTTTTTCCTTTTGTAATTTTCATAATTCTAGTTGTTGCCTTTTCTTTTTCACTTAGAGAAGTCCCTTTAACATTTCTCATAAAGCTGGTTTGGTGGTGCTTAACTCTTTTAGCTTTTACTTGTCTGTAAAACTTTTGATCTCTTCACCAAAACTGAATGAGAGCCTTGCTGGGTAGAGTATTCTTTGTAGGTTTGTCTCTTTCCTCACTTTAAATATATCATGCCACTCCCTTCTGGCCTACAGAGTTTCTGCAGAAGTCAGCTGAGAGCCTTATGGGAGTTCCCTTGTATGTAACTTGTTGCATTTCCCTTGCTGCTTTTAGTATCTCTATCTTTAATTTTTGCTATTTTAATTACAGTATGTCTTGGTGTGGTTCTCTTTGGATTCATCTTATTTGGCACTCCATGTTTCCTGGACTTGGATGTCTGTTTCCTTTCCCAGGTTAGGGAAGTTTTAGCTATTATGTCATCAAATATGTCCTCTACCACTTTCTCTCTCCGTTTTCCTTCTGGGACCCCTATAATGTGAACATTAGTTCACTTGATATTGTCTGATAGGTGTCTTAGCTGTCCTCATTTTTTTTAATTCTTTTTTTCTTTTTTCTATTCAGCTTGGGTGATTTCCACTACTCTGTCTTCTAGTTCGCTGATTCGTTCCTCTGTGTCATCTAATCTACTGTTAATTCCTTTTGTGTATTTTTAATTTCAGTTATTGTATTTTTCATCTCTGTTTGCTGCTTCTTTATATTTTATAACTCTTTGTTAAAACTTCTCACTGTGTTCATCCATTCTTCTCCCAAATTCATTGAGCACCTTTATGATCATTACCTTGAACTCTTATCTCCACTTCACTCAGTTCTTCTGGGGTTTTATTTTGTTCCTTCATTTGGAACATATTTCTCTGTCACCTCATTTTGCCTAATTCGCTGTTTTTATTTCTATGTATTTAGTTTGGTGGTTACATTTCCTGATCTTAGAGAAATGGCCTTATGTAGGAGACGTCTTACGAGGCCTAGCAGTGAAATCCCCACTGGTCACCAGAGCTATATGCTCTAGGGATGTCCCCTATGTGGGCTGTGTCGGTCCTTCTGCTGTGGCAGGCGTACTAACTGTTGGTGCTCTGGTAGGTGTGGCTGACCCCTGGTCCAGTTAATTGCCTTGTGCAGAGGCTGCTGGCTGCTGGTGGGTGGGGCTGGGTTCTGGCATAGTTGGCTGCAAGTCCAGGGGAGTCCCGGTCCTGGTTCCAGCCTGCTGGTGTGCAGGGCAAGGTCACAAGTTGATTGCAGAGTCCCTGGATGTCCTGGGGATAGTACTGGCCCACTGGTGTGCAGAGCTGGGTCCCAGGGTGGCTGGCTGCAGGGTCAGGTTCCTGTAGCTAGTGACAGCCTGTTGGTGGGCAGGGTCGTTTTCTGACATGGCTGGCTGCAGGGTCTAGGATGCCCTAGAGCTCATGTCAGACCGCTGCTGGGTGGGGCTAGATCATGGGGTGGTTGGCTGAGGGGCCCAAAGTGTCCTGGAGCTGGTGTCCACCTGCTGGTGGGCAGGTCTGGGGCCCAGGGTGGTGCATGCCTGCTGGTGGATGAAGCTAGGTCCTGGAGCTAGTGCTGGCCCAGTGGTGAGTGGAGCTGGGTCCAGGCATCTCTGGTTGTAGGGCCTGTGGGTTCCAGAGCTGGAGTCGGGTTTTCAGTGGTGGGGCCAGGGCCCAGAGGGTCCTGGAGCTATTGCCAGCTCACTGATGGGTGGAGCCATGTCCTAGGGTCTCTGGCTGTGGGGTTTGTGGATCCCGGTTTTTTTGTTGGCTCACAGATGGGTGGGGCTGGGACCTAAGAGGTGCCAGGGTTGGTGCCCACCGTCTGGTGGGTGAATCTGGGGCCAGGGGCTAGTGCCAGCCCACTGATGAGCAGAGACAGGTCCTAGGGTCTCTGGCTATGGAGTTTGGGGGTCCTGGAGCTGTTTTTGGCCTGCTGGTAGGGGGGTCTAGTCTGGTGACTGACTGCAGGGCTCTGGAAATCCAGGGCTAATGCCAGCCCACTGGAGGATGGGGCTGGGTCCTGGACCATCTGGTGGGCAGGGCTGGGTCCTGGTGTTAATAGGCTAAAGGGGGAATTCCAATATGGTGCTTGCCAGCACCAGTGTCCTCATGATAGGATAAGATCCCAAAAATGGTTGCTGCCAGTGTCTATTTCTCCAGGGTGAGTTCCAGTTGCCTCCTGCTTCTCTTGGAGTCTCTGCAAGATCAGCAAGTGGGTCTGACCCAGGCTCCTTTCCAATTACTGCTTCTGTCCTGAGTCTTGGAGTGTGTGAAATTCTGTGTGCACTCTTTACGAGCAGAGTCTCTGTTTCCTACAATCCCTTTACTCTCCCAAAAGCAAGCCACACTGGCCTTCACAGTCAAACGTTCTGGGTCTCCTCTTCCTGGTGCAGGACCCCCATGCTGGGGAGCCTGATGTGGGGCTCAGACCCCTCAGTCCTTGGGGAGAACCTCTGCAATTGTATATTCTTTCATTTTTAGGCCACCCACCTGGGGGTATGGGTCTTGACTATACTGTGAATCTGCCCCTCCTACCCATCTCACTGTGGTTCCTTCTTTATATCTTTAGTTGCAGAAGATCTTTTTCTTCAGGTCATTCTCATCGGTAGCTGATCTGTAAGTGGTTGTAGTTTTGGTGTGCTTGTGTGAGGAGGTGAGCTCAGGGTCTTCTTACTCCACCATCTTGGCCACACCTCTCTCTGCCCCTCTTCTATTTTATTTTTGTTATTTTGTATTTTTACAGCAGAATTGCCTTATGGCCATTTAGTTGTGCAGTGAAACTGCTTGCAGGGAAACTGCTTGTAAGGAAACTGCTTGCAGCAAAGATGTTTATAGCAAAAATGCCAGACACATTTCCAGACCTTATCTATATCTATCTGTATGTATTTATATGTATGTCTACATCTATCTATCATATTACCCCCTTCTTCATAAAAGGTGGTATGTACAATAAAAAACATTGTTCTATATTTGGCCTTTTTCATTTTTCAATGTGTCCTAGAGATCATTTCATAGCATTATATAGAGAATTCCCTCATTCATTTTTACATCTGCAGTATACTCCGTAAGTGGGGCACTTATAAATACTTCTTGGATATCCTCTATTAAGGGCCTACTTCTGAGGTCCCCGTGACATAGGCAATGCCTTTCCTCATAGCTACTTATGATCCCCTTTCAGTCTATCTGATGGGAGGTCTTCAATTCTGCACATTATCCTTTTGCCTGGAGAAAGTGTCATGTTCGAAAAAGTACAGCTTGCTGCAGATGCATCTTTTAGTTTCATCATTTGTGACTGACCTAGGCTCAGCCTCTTAACATGTTGGCCATGTTTAGGGGTTATTTCAACACCAGACCCTGCACGTTCTTGACACCAAGAGACTCAGACCCACCTTTCTGAGTGGTTCTCCTAAAGCTCCCTCTCCTGATTGGCTTAAAGTGAGGGATAAACACTGCTTTCTCTTCTTCCTAGAACACTGACAACCCACTCCAAATGTTTTCTCCTATTATCTCTGTTCCCCCAACCTTAATGACTTATGTAGCATTTTAGCATGCCTTGCAAACATGGTCTAACACCTTGCTTTGGAAGGCAGAGATCCTTCTTGCCTCTTTTATATTGGTCTCAGCTTTTGGGGTTTCTGACAAAAATCTGAAACTACAGGAGGAAGATTCTCAGTTAATATCCTCATTCTATTGCTAAGAATAAGAAGCTGTACTGGGTGATTTGAAATGGATAATTAGTAATACTTTAAAATTAGTATAGTGCATAGTGGTTAAGGTGCCAATTCTAGAATGAGGTTTAAATCCTCATTTAGGTTCCTCCACTTATTAGGTATATGACATCTGGCAGCTTTCTTACAACCTCTGTGCCTATAGAGGGTAATACCTACATCAGAGGGTTATTATGAAGACTAATTGGATTAATATTTGCAAAGCAATTAAAATAGTATCTGGCACATAATAAGTGTTATATGGAGGACAAACTTTAAACATTAATTAAATAAGTGAACAAAGAAGTATGATACTTTAGTCTTTGACATTTTAGCTGTTCCAAACACCTGAAAATTAATTACTTATTAGTGTTTGGGCCTGAAAACCTGAACTTTTGACTCCTTATCTGATTTTCATATCCAATAGTTTTATGACACTTAGCCAACATTCCAGCTAAGGCCCTACCTATGACATGAAATCTAATGCTTCCCACCTCTTCAACTCATTCCCTGGCATGTTATGCCATATTTTTTTAACTTATTAATTATTTTCCTTTGCTTTATTTTTGTTTATTTAGTTAGTTAGTTAGTTATGGCTGCGTTGCATGTTTGTTGCTGCGTGTGGGCTTTTCCTAGTTGTGGCGTGCAGGGGCCACTCTTCGTTGTGGTGCACAGGCTTCTCATTGTGGTGGCTTCTCTTGTTGTAGAGCACAGGCTCTAGGTATGTGGGCTTCAGTAGTTGTGGCACACGGGCTCTAGAGCGCAGGCTCAGCAGTTGTGGCTCACGGGCTTAGCTGGTCTGTGGCATGCTGGATCTTCCTGGCCCAGGGCTCAAACCCGTGTCCCCTGAATTGGCAGGTGGATTCTTAACCACCGTACCACCAGGGAAGCCCTGTTTCCTTTGCTTTAAATCAAGACAGCAGTCAGCATTATACTCCTAAATGGGTGAACTGTTTTCAAAATAAGGTTCTTGGGAATACATCAAAATTTCATTTAAGATTATTCATTGAGATAGGCAGGAAATTGAAAGCCCAAGAGACATAAAGTGAGGAAATGATGAAACAACCTAATATATATTATACTTTCTCTCTTTAGAGTTTTAAAATCTGTATGCACGAATTGGGTACAATTGGAATCTAAAATCTAGTCTGAGTGCAAACACAATAAATGTTTACAATATCAATAAATTCAATGTAAACCAAGCTCTTCTAAAGTGCCAATATCTCTCTAGAGCCAGTTTCTGAGCATGTCTTTTCTATATATTTATCATTAGATATAACTTCATTCTTTTTTTTTTTAGATTTTTTTTTTATGTGGACCATTTTTAAAGAAGTCTTTATTGAATTTGTTACAGTATTGCTCCTGTTTCATGATTTGGCTTTTTGGTCGCGAGGTATGTGGGATCCCAGCTCCCCGACCAGGGTTCAAACCCGCACCCCCTGCATTGGAAGGTGAAGTCCCAACCACTGGACCGCCAGGGAAGTCCCTAGATATAACTTCATTCTAAAGTTAAAATTAACTAGCTAATGTTCACAGGCAAACTTACAACATTGGCTTCAATGTATAAATAAAGCTATGGCATTCTCTTTCTGAGGTGATATTACATCTGACCATAAGTTATATCTGTGTGAGAGTTGTGCAAAAGGTCAAAAAATATAAAGGTAGTGAATGTGAGTTAGGACAACTCCTCAAGAAATGACAGAATAACAGTAATTTTCATAGTCTCTAAACGTATATTCTGTGAAGGCAAAAACTTTAGAACACCATATCATTAGAGTAGATCATGAAGGCCAGCAAGTACCAAAGAAAATCTTTGTGATGAGACATAATAAATTCTCTAAGAACATTTGCAGGTTGAATTTAGGACTGCTATACCAAATTCTCTAACTGCTGCAAATTCACAGCTGGAGCCAACCTGTCTAATTACATTCCTCGTCAGATAAATCTCCTTCCTGCAGCTATTCCACAACTTCATGGCAGTATGAATATACTTGCCTCAAGTGTTCTGAAAGCAGAAGGGTATCTTATTTCTATCCTCCCTACTCTACAGACTACAATAAACAGGAAACTCGGTAATTTTGTAATTAGATTACTCTGTTTTATCTCAAATCCTGCATGTCAGAACACACAGCTTTCTTTATTTAAAAATATATGAAAATTCTCATGATCTAATTGGTGGCAAAAGAGCACCTTCTAACATGTTGTGTCAGGCACTGGTAATTTCACTGATTGCGTATAGCTCACACAGAAAAAAATGTAATTATCCATTTCTGTTAATCTTGGCAATTTATTTAGATTGTTCCTGAACCCGTTCCCTGGTGTTCATGAAAATTACTGTTTGACTTTATTGTTTTCTTAGGTCTTTGTGCTGGCACTAAAGAATTTCAGATTTTTGTTTGGTGTTTTGGTTAACCCTGCTTTTCTGTCTTTGAGAAATTATGGAACACAGTAAGTCCAAGACTTAAAAAGGTTAAAAGTTTTATACTACACAATGAGGGATAAGGAAAACATCAAAAGCATAGCCCTTGAGCTAAGCGTGTTCAGTTGTAAAGATTTAGATATAAGGCACAACTGCTGTCATATAGTGCAGGGAAGACTTGAAGACAGGAAGCTCATGGATCACTTCACTCATGTATCCATATCATTTAGTACAGGGCTTGGCACATAGCTTAACACAGACTTGTTGAATGGATTAATTACTATCAGAATGTAAAGGAGAGGTACAGTTAACATACAAGATGTCACATTATATATAACATTGACTAATTACCCACATAGTACTTAATTTTATCTTTTGAAATTTTCATGCAAGATGGGCCAGATTATCTAAAAGTGAAGGCAGAATGATATAAAACAGTATTCTTCAATGTTTTGAAAGGCTTTTGCACTTTAAATAAATGTAAAATTTCACCTCTCTGCTTGAAAATTCTAAAATTCATTCCCCTTATGTATACATAGACAATCATTGCTATTTTTTGCATATTCCCAGTGGCAAAGGAAGTGTGTCAAGCTTTGTTTTCTATAGCATTTATGAAAACAATATTTTTTATTCATTCTCCAAAGATAAAATTGTATCATAGTTTTGAATATGTATTTTGAAATGTTACCAGAGGAGCTCATATATACTATACACCTCCCCTCCACACACCTTGAGAACTCTAATAATTGGATCCGTAATCAAGCAATGTATCCAGTTTAAAGGCCACCAAACCCAAACTCAATGACATTTCCCTTCAAAAATATGGGAAGTTCAACTGAGGCCAGTTAATTGTGGGCTAATAGAAAAGGTACTGGACTAGAGTCAGACAGTCCTGAGTTTAAATCCCAGCCCTACAACTCATTAGTTGTTTGATTTTGATCACTAGTTGTTTGATCTATGACTAATTGTTCGATTGAGTTGCTTAATCCTTTTAAGTCTGTTTCTTTATCTATAAAATATAGATAATCATGTTAATTTTCTGTATAAATTACCAGATATTTAGAGGGTACTCAGCAACCATTAGCTGAAAATGAATGAGAGCAGTTCCTCATCAGATCTTACCCTAGCTCAGCTCTGTAACAAATCATGTAATTTTGACCATGTAAGTTCACTTCTCAAGGTTTAGATTTCTCATAAAAAATAACATTTTTCCATATTGCCTCACAGGGTTGCTGTAGGAACTACATGAAATAATTACACATAATGTATTAGCTTTTCTTTCCTGTATTTCCTGTTTAAATGGAAGGAGCATATCATCTATCACTCTTGATTTATAATTACTCTAACTCTGTTACAGGCTGACTTTCTTGGAAAGCTGATTATAAAACAGCGATTAGCATAAGGGAAGATTTACGCAATGCTCTTAAGATCAACCACCTGTGGAAAGGAGGAGAAGAAGTAGGAGTGGGCAGGGGGAGAGGCTGAGCCATAATGCAGCCTCAGTGGAAGTCTCAGCTGACTCTAAAGGGCACTGTGAAGATGGAATGAACTTCCAGAGCTGATCAAAGTTAGGACAAGATGACCAGGACTTTATACCCCTGCACCAATCAGTCGTTAGATGTGAGCTGCTCAGGAAGAAGGTGTGACCTCAAGGAAGGCAACCCACTTCAGCTGAGACAATCCTAAAAGGAGGATGATAACTGGTAGCCATCTGCTGGAAGCATTTCCAGCAGCTGGGGTAATAAGATCTTCATTTCTGAAGGGGGAACTGGGTGGTGAATCACAGTGTCCACCACAGTCTATTTCCTGAACTCCTGAGATCTTTTTCCTTGTCAAGCTCATAGCTTAAATTTCAATGGAGCTTTTATTGTGTCCCCTAGGAGGAGCATTCTCCTTTAGGAAACCGGGACCTCTAAACCCACAGATCCCAGGGTTTCATGGATGGGAAGCATAAATTCCCCAAACTGTTCCCTGGGTGTGATGGTAATTGTGGCCAATTCTACTTCCTCACCTTGGTTCCATGATCCAAGTATTCTTCCAATTGTAACACAGCATCACATAAAGGCATTTCTGCCACAACACTTTTGCTGTAAAATTGATCACTTGGTCTGATGCAGTGTTATGTAGCATCTCATGTTGGTGGATCAAACATTCTGTAAGCCCTTGCATAACAATGATGGCTGTGGCCCTGCAGGCAGGAGAGGCAAATTTGTACCTAAAATATGTGTTTATTCCTGTCCCCTTTCTCCTTTACTAGGTCCATCATATTCCTAGCTTGTTTAAGTTGAAACATAACCCTAGTCATAGGCTTAGTGGCCAGGATGAAATGTGGGAGAAGATGAAAGGAACACACATTGTCTTGTAAGGGAGGGGCTTCTGCACTGTCTCCAAACAAGAGGGGAACACCAGGCCTTCATGGGAAGGGGTGGCCCTTTTCTACATGCTCAGAGGAGTCACGGGACTGCAGATTCAAGATTTTCAGGAGCATCAATCCAGATCTTCCCATCCCATGTGTCAATGTCCCATTCTTTTCCAGTCAGAGCCCTTACCTTGTTAAAGCAGGCCTGCCTTGGTTGAAACTTTAACTTCTTTGAAACTCTGCTATTCTTACGATTAAGTCCTCAGCCTAGTTCTGAGCTTTGCCCTTCTGCTTAAGAAGAGAGTCTCTTTCAACGCTATCAAGGAGGCCTTCTGGCAATCACACTTAGCCTATAATGTCCAATTAATCATGCTCAATTTTTTCCCAAAATATTAATTGAGCTTATCAAGATAACCAAATTTCAATACCCTTACAGTTACTATCTCCTCCCCCAATTCTCAAAAACCTGATATAACCCACTGAATCATTTTCTAATAACATACCATCTCAATTTATCACATGTAAAAGTTTTAACAATTATACCACTAGCTTGTGCCAGAAGTTACCTGAGCTCCATCTATGATCAATGATGGAGGTGTCGTTACCAGCCAGGCAGTAGGTGACACAAACCTAAAATCCCATCCCAGAATCTGCTTTCTAAGACTACTCCTGGCCTTAGCTGTACGAGGTTAGTTCTCCAGGAACCAGATGCTTGAAATACTAGAATACAGCAGGCTTATTATAGAGTGCTACTAGGGACAAAAACGATGGAAGTGAAGGTAAAGAATAAGAATTTGCCATAGGAAAAAGGTTGAGCTGTGAAACAGCCTCAATGGAAGCCCCAACCAACCCTACTGGGTGTTGTGAAAATGAAATGGTCCTCTGTAGCTGTTTTGAGTTGGGGCAGTATGACAAAGTCAAGATATCCATCAGTCATTGGAGGTAGGCCACCTAAGGAAGGGGGGGATGACCTTAGGAAAGGTAGCTCTCTTCAGCTAAAGAAGTTCCCAAAGATGGCTGAAAGCTGAGGGCTGTCATTACCAAAGGGAGGTTCTAGGCAACCCATCACAGCATTTTCTACACATCCTCATCCCTTATCTTTGGATATTTTAAAGAAAACTAATAATGTCAAATTTGCTTTATTACCTACTTCAGTGCCCACTAAATCTAGTCTAAATCTAGTAGAAATCTCTATTTCTAGATAAGTACACCTCTCTGTCTGGAGCGAAACATTCTATTGGTAGTTCTTTACTTCACAGGAATTTCTCCTTGTATGCTTATCTTTGGAGTAAATTTCAGACTGGAGCTAGGGGCAAAAAGAAAGCTCAGAAAAGACGTAAATGAGTTGAGGCACTTAAGCAGACAGAAGTCCATTTTTACAAATTCATGAGGATAGAGAGGAAATTAGGGGAAAAGAGAAAACTATGGTTGCAACTTTTTGCTTCTGAGCTGACTGGAGAAGTTTCCCTCTGAGCATCTGAGAAGGAGTCAAGCCTGTCTGCTACATAAACCAAATGGAGGTAATACTATCTGCCCTGCTTAGGTGCATAGGCTTATTGTGAAATCAAATGCACAAGTGAGATAATGTATGTAAAAGCACTTCAGAAAGAATAAAGCACAGGGAATTCTGGGTTGTATTATTTAAAATGCACTATCTAAAAGTAAGTTTCAATCCCAGTGCCTTTTCAGTTCTCCATCAGGAAGCCTTTTGTTCTCTTCCCATTGCACTGCATAATTCTCTTTTGGAGACACTATATAAGTGTTAGTTTGACAGACTGACACTGACATGAATTATATGAGTCTATGAATTTGAAACATCCATATCATTACTGACAACCCAGAATCTGACCATTCACTTCTATATCCCCTTGTCACAAAAAGATGTGCTATGCAATCATATGTTACTGGAAATGAGTGGCAACTCCAGTAATTACTACCCTAGTAGGCATGCAATAAGGATTAATTGAATAAATGAATGAATTTTTAAACCTATAACCAATTTTCAAGATGTATTTTAGGACTTCCACATTGTACAGCTTGGTTTGTGACAATGGAAAATCACTAAGTTTCGCAGTCTAGGCTAGTTGTTCTTAATCTGTTGGGGAGAGATCTTGCAACTCTTTGTGAATTTGATAAAACAGAAATACCTGTATGCACAATCTCATAAAATTTTGCATATGATTTCAAGAAAGGTTACAGACTTCCCAAAGTCCATTCATGGGTCCTAAGTTAAAAATACAGAGTCTAGCCTTATTTGGCTATGATTTTCTATCCCAGTACTATCCAGTAGAGATATAATGTGACTCATACAGTAACACCATGTGCTTGTTTACTGATATATTAAGTAATTAAATTATTTGACAATTATTTAATAATATCAAGTATATTAAATAATAAAATCTACCAGTAGATATAATAAATGACATAATTTCAATTTAGTGATGAGTATAAAAATATTTCAAGATATTTGCAGTATATATGAGTTTGACTGTTTTAGATGTCACATGTAGGTAGAATCATGCAGTGTCTATCCTGTGACTGGCTTATTTCCTTAGCATAATGCCCTCCAGGTTTATTCATGTTGTCACAATTGTCAGGAGTTCCATCTTTTACAAGACTGAATAATATTCCATTGTGTGTATATAGCATATTTTCTTTATCCGTTCATCTGTTGATGGACACTTGGTTTGTTTCCATATCTTGCTGACTAGCCACATTTCAGGGGTTCAGTAGCCACATGTGGCTAGTGGCTATGGTATTAGCATAATTCTAGACCCAACCTCAAATTATGATAGTTAAATAAATAGCTTGAGTATTTAAAATGTAGTATTATTTAATGATCTACAGAAATTATTCTAATACTTCATAGATTTCAAGGTATACATCTTTGAACACTTCTCAGACTCAGAACTCAGAGGATTGCCATAAAAATTTTCTTGGTCTCTATTTTCAATCTAGGTGATAGGATACACTATGCAAGGGGTGAAACACAGGGGAAGTACAGCACACATGAAATTCATAGGCTAGCTCAGGAATGCAATATAGGTTTTAACTGGCAGTGGATTTCTATATTGAAAAGATTCTTACACTGCTTTCAACCTTGAAAAAAGTACCATAACAGATTTAAAATGTCTGCTAAGCTAAATAAAGTAGCTTATTTAGATCATACTAAAGTCAAAAGTCTAGCAAGGATGTCTGCTTCTGGCAAAATGCCAGATAAGATATTCTAAATATTATATTTGTATACTAGATAAAGTAAATACACATTATTTAAATGTATTTTTGAGCTTCCACTAAATGAAATCACCATGGTCCAACACAAGCAAACTATAAAAGAAAGATAAGAGCAGTGAGCTAAAATTTGAGAGGTGAATAATAACAGAACACAAAATCTCAGGATGTCCTGGGTGCAAATACTGATGCCAGGAGCTAAAATTTGGGGGATGACAAAGATAATAGTAAACTGAGGTATACTAGGAAATATTAACCAAAAGAAAGCTGGGGTAGCTATGTTAATATCAAAAAAAATACAAAGGTGAAAGACAACATTATTATTGGGGCAAAAGAATATTCATATTGATAAAAGGTTTTATTCACCAGGGAGATATCACAAATCTAAACTTGTAATGCCTAATAATATAGCCTTGAATGTATACGGCAATCACTGATAGAACTAAAGAAAAATTGGTAATTGTTTTATGACAGGAAGGGATAAAAATATACCTCTCTCAAATATCGATAGGTTAAGAGATGAAATTAAAATAGTAAAGATATAGAAAATTTAAATAACACAATTAATGCACTTAATTTAAGGAATATACATATAGAACCCTCCCCCTCAAACAGACAATCTTCTAAATACACACAAAATATTTGGAAAGTTGATCACATATGTGGTCACACAGCACATCTCAAAACACCTTAAGAATTTGTATCAAACAGACCATGTTCTATAACCGGAATGAAATGGTCAAAACTCTATACATTTGGAAATTTAAAAACATGATGTTAAAATTCTACTAGTCAAAGAAGAATTCATAATAAGAATTTTTAAATAATTAAAACTGTATAATAAAAATTCTTCAAATTTGTGGAATACATCTAAACTGATACTTTAAAAAAAACACTTTAGGTATGATCGACATGTGAATAGCTGTACATAATTAATGTATACAACTAGATGAATTTTTAGATACATATACACCTATGAAACCATTACCACAATCAAGGCCACAAACATATCCATCACCTCCAAAAGTTTCCTCCCACTCACTTTTAAATTTTTTTTCTTTTGTGGTTAGAGCACTTAACATAAAATCTACCTTCATGGAAAAATTTTAAGTAAATAATACAGTATTGTTAACTATAGGTACTTTTCTTTAATGATAACAGAAAGCATGTTTCCAGGGTGTATTAGTTACTATTTCATTGATAAGGAACTGAGGCTTAAAGAGATGAAGGAACAATTAAGGTCAAACTGCAAAACATGCAGTTAGAAAGAGCAAAACCTTTTTCACTGAATCTGTAAAATACTGGTGAGAAGCCATAATTTGTCCAAGGCCAAATAACAATTAAAGTGAAGAAATAGCATTTGGATTGCAGCAATGTAGCTTTAGAATCCATACCTTTTAATGAGTATATCATGCTGCTTTCTCTCCTTTTCCTTCCATTGTTTGTTTTCTTTCTTCTCTGAAAGAGACTTACATGGAAACTATTGCATGCATCTGTCTACCAACATCTTTACTTGGAGCAGAAAGAGTTGAGGACAGTTGAGATTGTGGGACTGAGACCAGCAGGCACAGAACTGCCATAAATGTTGTCATAGGTCAAAAACTCGATTGGGCTACTTTTGTTGTTGTTCTATTTAAAAATTAATGGAAAACAATGTCTTTAAAAGTGTTAAATGCGTCAGTCAACTGAACGTTCCATCTATTTTAGAGCATATTTCTAGAGATTAAAGGAGTCTTCTTTTAAATAGATAATACTATGTTACAAGTCAAATGGTTTGGGATCAAATGTTTATATGCATGCCACCAAGAGTTCTGCTTCTTTACACATATTGATTAAGTTCACAACATTTTCACATAGCTAAAAATCAATATTCCAAAGAGAGAAAAGACTAATTCACACCTTTAAAATAAACTATATAAGTTGCAACTCCTTTGTTAAACTATTGCTAAAATCAACAGGCCATGATCAAACCACCGTTTTCCACGCAAGTCATAAAAATGGTGTTTTAATTAATACTGCCAATCAACGTGTTGAGGCACTAAGTTGAAGATAATGAAAAATACTTCCAGTGATACTTAGAAATGATTATACACCATATATTTTCATTGAGATATTTCTAATGTTCATTGGCAAGGCATATAGCTAACAATGGCTTACGGCAGGGAAGATATGTTAGAGAATATGTTATTCTCCTCTTGAATGTGATTATTTAAAAAAACCTAAATGTTGGTTGTTCAAAGTTTTATATCTTGATCAGAAATGATTATATATAAATATATAATTGCATACTAGATACAACTCCCAAGTGTAAAATTCAAGATGTTAAATACTTGTTAAATCCACATCTACACTTTCATATTTGTATGTATATCATTATGATCCTCTCAATGATATCCTCTTTTCTATTTAATAAAGTCTCATATATATTTCCCATGTTGTTACATATTTACAATTATGATTTAATGCCTAATTTCTATACTGTAATTTACTTACTCGTTCAACTATTTTTGGACATGTATCTAGGTTCCAATTCTTTGCTATTATAGATAATGCACTAACAAATATTTCCTTAGGCTCAGTTCCCAAGAGTAAAATAAGTAGTCAAAAATTTATGGCTCTTTATATATATCACCAAATTGTTTTACATGTTATACTCGTTTGCTCTGCCATCAACAAGGCTGGAGTGCACTAATTTAACCACAAGTTTGTCTAGTTTGAGTAGACTCAATTTTTCTAATTTAATAGGTGCAAAATGGCACCTCTTTATTGTTTCAAATTGCATTGCTTTAGTCACTAGTAAGGCTGAATATTTTTCCCTATGCTCCCTCTCTATTTTTCCTTTTCTATTTTACTGACTGTTGATTCCCTTTACTCATTGGCATCTTAATTATATTCTTGTGAATTAGAATCCTCGTTTTGTTCATTATTGATGTTAATTTTTGATCTGCCATACCTGATACCAGTGTACAGTTTTCTCTTTTATTTTCAGTTCATGTTCTGTTGAACAGATGTTTCACACTTTATGTAATTGAGTTTGTCAATCATCCCCTTTAAACTTTTCTTATTACTTCAAATTGTGGAAAGTTATCACCTATTTCTGCTAGCTTTTCTATGGCATGATGTAATGGGTAATGCTTAATTCTTCTGGAGTTTATTGGAGTCAATATAAAATATTTATCTAAACATATTTTTAAGTCAAATTTTTCTCCCAAAGGCACTATTCAGTTATCCTAATACTACTCATTAAATAATTCCCCATTTGTGTGTTATTTTGGGATACATGATTTTATTATATATTTAAACTTCCTATATAATTAGGTCGATCTTTAGGATAAGTCTATTTCACTGAAAATATTAATATAATGACCAGAGTCCAACATCTTCTAGAGCAGATTACTCCTATTGCTCTAGTATCTTCTCATATTTAAAATCTTACATGCTTATTTAAAAAATTAATTTCAAGAAGAATATTATTGTGTTTTAGAACAAATTTTATTGGAATTTTCCTGGTATCATATGAGTACATAAATTAACACATGTCAGAGTGACATGGTTTTGTAGATGATTCTTTTAGATTTTCCAGCATTCATTCAAGTTATCCACAAATAAGAACATATTGGTTTCTTCTAATACAATACTTCTCCATGTATTTATTTTTTCAAGTCTCACTGCATTGGTCAGAATTCTAAAAAGCATTAATAACGCCCATCTAGAGAAAAGTGACCTGAAAACCTCACAATAACTTTTTGAAACCTTTGGCAGATCTATTTGTGCAGTGCAGATAGAGGTATTAGGGTAAAGCATCTCAATAACACCATCATTAATATTGCTTAGTTAATGTTTAAATCCCAGGCTTCCTATGTATGTTTATTTACATAGAGAATAGCATGGCTTGATGAAATAAGCATTTCAGGCAATTTCAGAAAATGGCATTAGTGGGGTTTTTTTAGTGGCAATGTTTTCTTCCTATTTTCCAGTGGCTATGTCTCCAGGGTTTGTACAACAAATAAGCAATATTAAATACATTGCTACTCTTTAAAAATATTTCCTCTTTACCATGTTAAGGAAGTTTCTTGTATTATTAATGTATTTTGCACCTGCCTCTAGCTTCTGCTTCTGCATCTGTGACTCTGCCCTCAGAGTCATTCTTTCTTTTTCTTGAAGGGTAGTACATATTTGCCACCAACTGGCTATATCAGCCCATTTCCTGCTTGAAAATTTTTGAAAGGCCAACTGCTCTCTTTCACTTAGTTCTGTCTCTGTCCCGTTCAGTCCATGCAGGCAATATCTCTGCTAATACAACATTTTGAAAAACCTCACCAGTCTCCCGTGTGTGTGAAGAGGGTCCACTCCATCAGACATGAGGGTTCATCACAGATCATTCCTGGATAACCCCATCTCTATCCCTGGCTTCTGCTGAGATTGTTGATTGGATCCATGAGTCATACACCTAATCTCTTCAGTAAAGTTTTTCCAGCCACACAATTGACCTTCTTTCCAATCAATGAATCTCCCAACATTGGCATCTTTTGCAATCTGGATAGCCTGAGACTGTCCCAAATCATCAAGTGCTGTTTCTTTTTTGCTTAACTGTTCCTTCCTCAACATACTTCTTTCCTCTTTCATTTTACTAGAAGCAGCAAGGAGATAACTTTGCTTGGAAATCTCAGCTAAATATCCAGGTTCAGCACTTATAATTTCTGTTTCCCATCCCAAAGTAGAACACAATTCAGTCAACTTCTCTGTCATTTTAAGACAAGAATCACCTTTCCTGTAGTTTCCAATAATCTTCATTTCCATCTGAGACCTCACCAGAAACATCCTTAACATTCATATTTCTACCAACATTTGGTCTATGATGACATATGTATTCCTTAAGATGATAGAAGCTTTCTCTACAGTGCTCTTCACTTCCTTCTGAACCCTAACCAGAATAGCCTTTAACATCCACATTTCTACCAACAACCTCTTCAAAACAATCTAGGCATTTTTTATCATGTGCCTCAATATACTCCCAGCCTCCACCCACTATCCAATTCCAAAGCCACCTCCACATTTTTAGGTATTTGTTATAGCAGCACCCCA
The DNA here is from genome assembly GCF_059928025.1 of Delphinapterus leucas. Taxonomy (NCBI): domain Eukaryota; kingdom Metazoa; phylum Chordata; class Mammalia; order Artiodactyla; family Monodontidae; genus Delphinapterus; species Delphinapterus leucas. Next base: position 24,820,889 of record NC_143150.1, read on the forward strand.
CATCCCACTACCAAAATCTGTATTCATTTCTTAGAGCTGCTATAACAGACTACTTCAAACTGGATAGCTTAAAACAGAGAAATTTATTTAATCACAGTTGTGGAGGCTAAAGTCTGAAATCAAGATGTTGGTAGGACTATGCTCCTTTTGAAGGCTCTAGTGGCCAATTCATTCCTTGCCTCTTCCAGCTTCTGCTGACTGCAATCTTTGGCATTCCTTGCTTTGTAGATGCATCTCCAATCTCTGCCTCTGTCTTTACATGACCTTTCCCCTCTGTGTGTCTCTGTGTCTTTTCCTTTTCTGTTTCATATAGGGACACTGTCACTGTCACTGTATGCAAGACCGACTCTAACTCCAGGATGATCTCATTTTAAGATCCTTAATTACATCTGCAAAGACCCTATTTCTAAATATAATCACATTCACAGGTACTGGAGTTTAGCACCTGAACATATCTTTTGGGGGCCATTATTCAACCCACCACAAACATATACAAATTATTTCTATCATACTAATACTATTTTTAGCATTCTCTTCCTGTATTTCTTTTGGATACTTGAGTAGGAATGCTAATTTAATTCTACAAACATATCAATTTCTCTGTGTATTTATTTTTTATTATTGCTTTCATTAGGTAAAAATATATTAATATTATGTATTATTGGCCTCCCTTTTATCATTATGAATATATACTTTTTATCTCCTCACTAGTTTTTGCTTTAAAGTATGCTCTTCAGCTGATCAATATATATTTGTCCAGTAATTCTCTTTGTTTTCTGGGGACTTTATTATAAGAATAACTCTTAAAAGTCTATATTGTTGTATTTGTTTTCCTAATCCACTATGAAGAATTTTTTTAATATTTATTTATTTATTTATTTGGCTGTGCCAGGTCTTAGTTGAGGCACACAGGATCTTCACTGCCGTGTGCGGGACCTTCAGCTGTGGCATGAGGGATCTACGATCTTCATTGTGCCATGCGGGCTCTTTTAGTTGTGGCGTGCGGCCTCTTAGTTGCGGCATGTGGGATCTAGTTCCCTGACCAGGGATTGAACCCAGGCCCCCTGCATTGGGAGTGCGGAGTCTTAGCCACTGGACCATCGGGTAAGTCCCTATGAAGAATTTTAACCTTTAATGGTAAAGGGGTGGGAGTGGGACTCATCATTATACAAACACAACTTTAAAATTTGTGTTTGGTTTTTCCTCTGTCTTCCAACTTTATACTTATGTATTTTTTCTTACTTTTTAAAAGTTATTTTTTTATTTACTTATTTATTTTTACTAAAATAACTGCCTCATGCTCAGAGGATATACTTACATATTATCTCTTTTCTATCATGTCTCTTTTGTAAGCAATATGTTGTAACTGCTTCCTTTCACTAGTAAACTTTAAAAATTTATATTTACCTGTGTGTTTATGTGCATGAGATATATATATATATCAGATATACATACAGATACAGAAAAAACACTTGCACCATAAATTTTCAACAGCTTAACTTTTACAAAATGAACATATCTGTGTAACTTCCCCTTAATCAAGAAATAGAACATTACCAACACTCCAGAAGCCTTCACGGTAAGTATTCCTGCCTGCTTCCCCAAAATAATCACTATCTGATTTCTTTACCATAGATTAGTTTGCTTGTTATTAACTATAAATGAAATCATACATGAAGTCTTTTCTTTTGTCTGACTTACTTTGTTGAACATTATGTTATGTATTGCTGCATGTAGAAATAATTCATTTTAATTTATGTATAGTATTACACTATACAAATATACCATAATGCATTTATCTATTCTAATATTAATGAATATTTAGGTTGTTTTCAGTTTTAGCTGTTATGAATAATGTTGCTATAAACATTCTAGTACATGTCTTTGGTTATAACATGTGTATTAAAATACGATTGATTTTTGAGTGCTGAATTTGTGTCCTGCTACCTTGCTAAACTCTCTAATTAGTTCTAGGAGATTTTTGTAGAGTACTTTGGATTTTCTACATGGACAATCACATTGTCTGAAAATAGGGACAGTTCTGTTTCTTCTTCTCTAATATGGGATGCTTTTCATTGTGTATTTGCCTTGTTGCATTGACTATGAATTCCAGTACAATGTAGAATAGGAGGGGTAAGAGAGAACATTGTTGCCTTCTTGCTTAATTCCAATCTTAGGAGGAAATAATTCACTATTTCACTATTAGGTATGATGTTTGCTATAGGGCTTTTTTTTTTTTAGATACACTTTATCAAGCAGAGGAACATCCCTTCTACTCCTAAACTGCCAAGAGTTTTTATCTTGAAAGAATGTTGTATATTGTCAAATGCTTTCTCTGCATATGTTTTTATTTTTAAGGCTGATTATATGATGAATTAAATTGATTATTTCTGAATATTGAAGCCACATTGCATTCCCTGGGTGAAACCCACTTGGTCATTGTGTATATAATTATTTTTACATATTCCTGCATTAGATTTGCTAATATTGCTGAGGATGTTTGCATCTATCCACATTAGGAATATTGGTCTATAGTTTTCTTTTTAATCCTGTCTGGTTTTGCTATCAGGTTAATGCTGACTTCACAAAATGACATGGGAATTATTCCCACTGCTTTTATTTTCTGGAAGAGCTTGTAAAGAATTGGTGTTATTTCTTCTTTAAATGTTTGGTAGAATTCACAAAGGAAATCATATGGGCCTAGAGATTTCTATTTTCAATGTTTTTTACTAATTCAATTACTTTAATTGTTATAAAGACAATTCAGGTTACCTACTTCACACTAGGTGACTTTTGATAGTTTGCAGTTGTATTAGTTTTCTTGTTGCTTCTGTAACAAATTACCACAAACTTAGTGAATTGAGACAAAACAAATCTGTTGCCTTACAGTTCTGGAGGTCAGAAAGTCTAAATGAGTCTTAATGGGCTCAAATCAAGGTGTTGGCAGGTCTGTGCCCTTCAAAAGACTCTATGGGGTCATCCATTTCCTTGTCTTTTCCAGCTCTAAAGCTGCATTCCGTGTAGTACTTGGCTCAGAATACCTTCCTCCATCTTCAAGGCTAGCAGTATAGCAATTTCAGATCTCTCTCTGCCTCTGTCTTTACATTGCCTTATCTCTTATAAGGACCCTTGTGATTACATTGGACAAAACTGGATAATTCAGATAATCTCCCTACATTAATATTCTTAGTTATATTTGTAAACTCATTTGGCCATATAAGGTAACATTCATAGGTTCCTATGATTATGATGTGCAAATACCTTGGGAGGGGTATTTTAAGCCAACCACAGTGGTTTTGGAGGATTGGTCCATTTTATCTAAGCTGTTGAACTTATACATGTGGAATTATTTCTGAAATTCTCTTAATATCCTTTTAATGTCTATGGGGTCTATTATTATATTCCCCTCTTTCTTTTATGATATTGGTCATTTTTGTTTAATCTCTTTTTCTTTGTAAGTCTTGCTAGAGGTTTTTTATTTTATTGATTGTCACAAACAAACAGCTTTTGGTTTCATTGATTTTGATCTTCTCTATGTTTTTTCTGTTTTCAATTTCATTAATTTCTGTGGTTGTCCTTAATTCTGCTTGATATGTGTTTTTCTGCATATTTTTCTACTTTCTTAAGATGAGATCTCTCATTATTGATTTGATTTTTTTAGGTATTACAATTTAAATGAAATATATTCTGAAGGATACAATTATCTGACTGTTTCAGTGCATCTGGGGCCCCACACGTAGCTACAGGGATACTTATTTTAACATGCACAAATATGTACAATCCTTTCACAAGATTCAGGAAATATAATAGGATAATCACAACCAGCACAAAGCATACTAAGTTTAAATCAATTGACTGAATGTTACCCATCTCCCAATGATGTGGGACTTTGAAAGAAATGATAAGAATGGCATATCATGATGTGGAGGTGGGATCAAGATGGTAGAGTACGAATACGCTGAGCTTACCTCCCCCCATGAACACGTCAAAACTACAACTACATATATGGCAACTCTTGCTGACCTAAGACTAGGAGAATGGCTCTTCTACAACCAAGGCCATAAAGAAAAAACACATGGAATCTGGTAGGAGGAGAGAAGAAACAATCTAACTGGTACCTGTACCACTAGCGTGTGACCCAGAAGAGGAGGGGAATATCACAGGCTTTGAAATCCTCCCTGGGGAGTGAGGGATTTGAGCTGCATATTAGGCACCCCAACCCTGAGGTCCAACATCAGGAAGATGAGCCCTCTTAGCTGGTTTGAAAACCAGTGAATGGGGACTGTAAGAAACCGAGACTCTGCTATTAAAGAGCATGAGCATAGACTTGCTTGCTCCTAGTCTCAGTGCAGTGACAACACATTGAAAACTGCCTAGCATGCTGGATGGCTTACTAGGAATGCTCCAGTGTGCCCCAGCCCACACCAGGCCACTGCTCGAGCACATCCTGCTCTAGCACTACTCCTTGCTAAGGCAGAGGCCACCATTGCCAACGTGTGTGTACATACACACACACCAGGAAAGGAACAGAGCCAGCTCAGCAGTGCAGCTCCAACCTCTCTGGAACCAACCCAGTCTCTAACCAAGGTACACAGAGAAAAAGCAGAACGAGCTTAGAAGTGCAGCCCCAAGCCGTCAGGCCCCAGACACACCCCCAACCAAGGCAGAGACTGCCAACACACTGGGGAGAAGCCCAATTCCCTCAGAGCTCTTGCTCCAGCTCCCGCTCCAGCTCCTCAGGCCCTGACCCGCTCCCTGACAGAGCAGCAACTGCCACTGAGCCTAAGAGAAGCCCCAGCTTATACCTGGCTCTGGCTCCAGCCCCTCCAACTCCAGACCTACCTCCTAGGAAGGTAGCAGCTGCCAGCACACTCCAGTAGAGGATGCAGTCTGTGCTCACTTCAGATCCAGCTCTCCCACCAAATCCACTGGGCACATGCAGACTAAATAGTGATTTGCCCACACAAGGACACACCTTCAAGACCAGTACAGGTAACTGCTTCACCTAATTACATAGAGACAAACAGAGAAAGTTAACTAAAATGAGAAGACAGAGGAATATATTTCAAATGAAAGAACAAGATAAAACCACAGGAAAAAAAATCCCTAATGAAACAGAGATAAATAATTTATTTAAAGAGTTTAAGGCAACAGTAATAAAAATGCTAACAGGACTTGCAAACAGAATACATGAACACAATTAGAACTTAAGCAAAACTAGAAAATATATAAAAGAATCAGTGAGACCTGAAGAATACAATAACTAAAATAAAAAATACACTAGAAGGAATTAAGAGCATATTAGGATATACAGAAGAATGCATGAGTGATCTGAAAGAATAGTCACCCAATCACAACTGCAAAAAGGAAAAAAACTTTAAATGATAGTTTAAGGGACCTCTGGGAAAATATCAGGCATACTAACATTTGCATTATAGGGGTCCCAGAAAGAGAAGAGAGAGAGAAAGTACTAGAAAATGTATTTGATGAAATTATGGATGAAAACGTCCCTAAACTGAAGAAGGAAACAGATATCTAGGTATAAGAAGCACAGAAAATCCCATACAAGATGAACCAAAAGAGACCCATACCAAGACATATAATTAAAATGACAAAAGTTAAAGATAATTTTAAGGCAACAAGAGAAAAACAAAGAATCATTACATCTTCTTTATCCATTCCGCTATTGATGGACATTTAGGTTGCTTCCATGTCCTGGCTATTGTAAATAATACTGCAATGAACACTGGGGTGCATGTATCTTTTTGAATTATGGTTTTCTCTGGATAAAGAAGATGTGGTACATATATACAATGGAATATTACTCAGCATAAAAAAAAACGAAATAATGCCATTTGCAGCAACATGGTTGGACCTAGAGACTGTCATACTGAGTGAAGTAAGTCAGAAAGAGAAAGACAAATATCATATTATATTGCTTATATGTGGAATCTAAAAAAGGCTACAAATGAACTTATGTATAAAACAAAAATAGAGTTACAGATGTAGAAAATAAACTTTTGGTTACTGGGGATTAAGCTGGGGGGATGGATAAATTGGAAGATCGGGATTGACACATACACACTACTGTATATAAAGTATTGATAGATAACTAATAAGAACCTACTGTATAGTGCAGGGAACTCTACTCAATACTCTGTAATGGCCTATATGGGAAAAGAATCTAAAAAGAATGGATATATGTATATGTATAACAGATTCACTTTGCTGTAAACCTGAAACTAACACAACATTGTAAATCAACTATACCCCAATAAAATTTTTTTTAAAAATCATGTACAAGGGAATCCTCATAAGGCTGCCAGCTGATTTCTCAGCAGAAATTTTTCAGGCCAGATGGGAGTGGCATGAAATACTTAAAGTGCTGAAAAGAAAAAACCTACAACCTAGGATACTCTACCCAACAAGGGTATAGTTCAAAATTGAAGGAGAGACAAAGAGTTTCCCAGACAAGCAAAAAATAAAATAATTCATAACACTAAACCAACCTAACAAGAAATGTTAAAGGCTCGTCTTTAAGCAGATAAAAGGATATGCACATGTTAGGCCACAAAACAAGTCTTAATAAATTTAAGAAGACTGAAATCATACAAAGCACCTTTTCTGACCACAAAGATATGAAACTAGAAATCAATTATCGAAAGTAAAATAAAAAAAACAAACATACAGAGACTAAACAACTTGCTAGAAAAAAACCCAATGGGTCAATGAGCAAATCAGAGAAATTAGAAAATACCTTGAGGCAAATGAAAATAAAAACACAAGTTTTCAAAATCTACATGGTGCAGCAAAAGCAGTTTCAAGAGGGAAGTTGTAGAGATACAGCCATACCTCAAGAAACAAGAAAAATCTGCAATAAACAACCTAGCTTACTATCTAAATGAATTAGGAAAAGAAAAACAAACAAAGCCCAAAATCAGCAGAAGGAAGGAAATAATAAAGATCAGAAAAGAATAAAGAAAATAAAGGGAAAAAATCAATAGAAAAGATCAATAAAATAAAGAGCTGAGTTTTTTAAAAAGATAAACAAAATTGATAAACCTTTAGACAGGTTCATTAAAAAAGGGAGAGGGGGCTTCCCTGGTGGCGCAGTATTTGAGAGTCCACCTGCCAATGCAGGGGACATGGGTTCGTGCCCCAGTCCCGGAGGATCCCACATTCCACGGAGTGGCTGGGCCCGTGAGTCATGGCTGCTGAGCCTGCACGTCTGGAGCCTGTGCTCCGCAACGGGAGAGGCCACAACAGTGAGAGGCCTGTGTACCGCAAAAAAAAAAAAAAAGGAGAGGACCCAAATAAAATTAGAAAAGTTACAACTTTTTGTAAAAAGAAGGCCTTGTAAAGAACTTCTTTGTAAAAGAAGAAAACTTACAACTGATATCAAAAAAAAAAATACAATCATAAGAGGATACTATGAACGTTGACAAGTTGGACAACCTAGAAGAAAGGAATAAATGTCTAGAAAGATACAATCTCCCAAGACTGAATCAGGAAGAAGTAGATATTATGAACATACTCATTACTAGTATTGAAATTGAATCTGTAATGAAAAAACTCCAAACAAACAGAAGTCCAGGACCAGATGGCTTCACAGGGCAATTCTACCAAACACATTAAAAAAAGAGTCAATACCTATCCTTCTCAAACTATTCCAAAAAACAGAAGAGGAAGGAGCACTCCCAAACTCATTCTACAAGGCCAGCATTACCCTAATACTAAAACCAGACAAAGACACTACAAAAAAGAAAATTACATGTCAATATTCCTGATGAACATAGATGCAAAAATCCTCAACAAAATATTAGCAAACCAAATTCTACAATATGTAAAAAGTATCACAGACCATAATCAAGTAGAATTTATCCCAGAAATGCAAGAATGGTTCAATATCTGCAAATCAATCAATGTGATAGACCACATTAACAAAACATAGGACAAAAATCGTATGATCATCTCAACAGATGCAGAAAAAGCATTTGACAAAATTCAAAATCCATTCAAGATAAAAATTCTCAACAAAGTTGGTATAGAAGGGATAAATCTCAACATAATAAAGACCATTTATGACAAACCCACAGTGAGCATCATACTCAATGGTGAAAAGTCTTTTCCTCTAAGATCAAGAATAAAGCAAGGATACCTACTCTAGCTATTTCTATTTAACATAGTATTGGAAGTCCTAGACACAGGAATCAGACAAGAAGTAAAAGGCACCCAAATTGGATGAGAAGAAGGAAGACTGTCACTATTTGCAGATGACATGATAGTGCATATAGAAAATCCTAAAGACTCCATCCCAAAACTATTAGAACTAATAAATGACATAAGTAAAGATGCAGAGTGCAAGATTAATATACAGAAACCTGTTGCTTTTCTATAAACTAATAATGAACTATCAGAAAAAGAAATCAAAACAATCCCACTTACAATCATATGAGAAAGAATAGAATACCTAGGAATAAATTTAAACAAGGAGACGAAAGACTTATACTCTGATAACTATAAGACATTGATGAAGGAAGTTGAAGATTAATACAAATAAATGCAAAGCAATCCCATGTTCATGGATTGGAGAAATTAATATTGTTAAAATATCCATACCACCCAAAGCAATCTACAGATTTAATATAATCCCTATCAAAATACCCATGACATTTTCCATAGAACTAAAACAATAATCCTAAAATTCATATGGAACCACAAAAGACCCTGAATACCCAAATCATTCTTGAGAGGGAACAAACCTGGAGGCATCACAGGCCCTAGTTTCAAAACATAATACAAAGCTATAGTAATTAAAAACACTTTGGTATTGGCACAAAAACAGATGCATAGATCAACAGAACAGAATAAAGAGCCCAGAAATAAACCTACACACATACGGTCAATTAATCTATGACAAAGATGGCAAGAATATACAATGAGGAAAAATCAGTCTCTTCAATAAGTGCTGTTGAGAAACCTGGACAGCTTCATGTAAAAGAATGAAATCGGAACATTTTCTCACACCATATAGAAAAATAAACTCAAAATGGATTAAACACCTAAATGTAAGACCTGAGCCCATAGAACTCCTAGAAGAAAACATAGACAAGTACACTCTTTGACATAGGTCTTAGCAATATGGCTTTTTTTTTTTTTGATCTCTCTCCTCAGGCAAGGGAAACAAAAGCACAAATAAATACATGGGACCCAATTAAATTTAAAAGCGTTTGCACAATGAAGGACACCATCAACAAAACGAAAAGGCAACTGACTGAATGGGAGAAGATATGTCTGTTAAGGGGTTAATACCCAAAATATACGAAAAACACATACAACTCAACATCACAAACAACCCAACTTAAAAAAGAACAGAGGACGTGAATAGACATTTTTCCAAAGACATACAGATGGCCAACAGACACAAGAAAAGATGCTCAACATAACTAATCATGAGGGAAATGCAAATCAAAACGACAAAGAAGTATCACCTTACACCTGTCAGAAGGGCTATCATGAAAAAGGAAGGAAATAACAAGTATTGGCAAGGATGTGGAGAAGAGGAAACACGAGTACATTGTTGGTGGGAATGTAAATTACTACAGCCACTGTGGAAAACATTATGGAGGTTCCTCAAAATATTAAAAATAGAACAACCCTCTGATCCAGCAACTCCACTCCTGGGTATATATCCAAAGAAAATGAAGACACTAATTTGAAAAAATACATGCACCCCAATGTTCACAGCAGCATTATTTGCAATGGGTTAGATATGGAAGCAACTTAGGTGTCTATCAACAGATGAATGGATAAAGAAAATGTGATATATATATATATATATATATATATATAAAATAGAATACTACTCAGTTATAAAAGAGAATGAAATTTTGACATTTGCAATAACATGGATGGACCTGTAGAGTATTATGCTTAGTGAAATAAGCCAGAGAGAGAAAGACAAATACTGTATGTTTTCACTCATATATGGAGTCCAGAGTAAAACAAATGAACAAATATAACAAAACAGAAACAGACTCAAAGATACAGAGAACAAACTAGTGGTTACCAATAGGGTGAGGGTGGAGGGAGGGGCAAGATAGGGGAAGGGGATTAAAAGGTACAAACTACTAGGTATAAAATAAATAAAGTACAAAGATATACAGCACAGGAAATATAGCCAATATTTTATAATAACTTTATAAGGAGTATAATCTATAAAAATACCAAATCACTGTTGTACACCTGAAACTAATAATATCATAAGTCAACTATACTTCAATTTAAAAGAAAGAATGGCACATCATGGCTAGAAAATTCCTTTGTATACATTATTCTGAGCCAAATGTATTACATTTCCCAAAGTCCTGAGGTCAAAGTCTCTGGGAAGAATTTTTATTTTAGTTGTTGACTCAATTTTGTTTCTTTTAGACATCAACTGTTACTAGCTTCAACTCCAATTTTGAGTAGGCAATTCCAGACCTAGATTCTTAATCATAGATATTCTGTTGGGCACCTGACCTTTAAAGAGCTTGTGAGTGAGCCGTGAGTTTAATGCTTGCTTGTTCTATGGTGAAAATACATAGAATAAGAAACTTATCTGCATTTTCATTGTTATTATTATTCAATTTATTTAAACTGAAAACAAAAACAGTTCACCCATTTCTCCCACCACCCCTCCATCACTTGCCTCTGGTAACCACCAATCTGTTCTCTGTATCTATGAGCTTAGTTTTCTTTTTTTATAGACTCCACACATAAAAGAGATTATACAGTATTTGTTTTTCTCTGTCTGACTTATTGCACTTAGCATAATGCCCTCAAGATCTATCCATTTTGTCACAAATGGCAAAATTTCATTTTTTTTAATGGCTGAATAATATTCAGTTGTGTATATATCATATCTTTATCCATTCATCCATAGATGGACACTTAGGTGGTTTCCATATCTTGCCTATTATAAATAATGCTGCAATGAACACGGGGGTGCATATATCTTTTTAGTGTTTATGTTTTATTCATATAAATACCCAGAAGTGGAATTGCTGGATCATATGGTAATTTGGTAATTCTATTTTTAATTTTTTGAGGAACCTCCATACTGTCTTCCACAGTGGCTACACCAATTTTATATTCCCACCAACAGAACATAAGGGTTCACTTTTCTTCATATCCTCACCAACACTTGCTACTTCTGGTCTTTTTTTGATAATAGCCATTCTAACAAGTGTGAGGTGAGAGTTCACCGTGGTTTTGATTTACATTTCCCTGATGATTAGTGATGTAGAGCATTTTTTTTTCATTTACCTCTTGGCCATCTGTATGTCTTTTTTAGAAAAATGTCTATTCAGATCTTTTGCCCATTTTTTCTTTAAAATCTTTATTGGAGTATAATTGCTTTACAATGGTGTGTTAGTTTCTGCTTTATAACAAAGTAAATCAGCTATACATATACATACATCCCCATATCTCCTCCCTCTTGAGTCTCCCTACCACCCTCCTTGTCCCACCCATCTAGGTGGTCACAAAGCACTGAGCTGATCTCCCTGTGCTATGTGTTTTGCCCATTTTTTAACTGGATTGTTTTTTGGTTTTGTTTGTTTTGTTTTATTGATGTTGAGTTGTATGAGTTCTTTATATATTTTGGATATTAACTCTTTATCAGATAGATGGTTTGCAAGTATTTTCTCTCATGCTATATAGGATGCCTTTTCATGATGTTTCATGATTGTTTCTTTTTCTACACAGAAGTTTCTAGCTTGATGTATTCTCACTTGTTTATTTTTGCTTTTGTTGCTTTTGCTTTTGGTGTCAGACTCAAAAAATTATCACCAAGACCTAGGTCAAGGAGCTTACTGACTATGTTTTCTTAAAGGAGTTTTATGATTTCAGGTCTTTAATCCATTTTGAGTTAATTTTTTAATATGGTATAAGATAGTGGACCAATTTCATTCTTTTGCTGTGGCTGTCTAATTTTCCCAACACCATTTATTGAAGAGACTCTCCTTAATGCATTGTATATTCTTGATGCCTTGGTCATAAATTAATTGATCGTATATGCCTGGGTTTAATTCTGGGTTCTCTATTCTGTTCCATTGCTCTGTCTGTTTTTATGCCAATGCCATACTGTTTTAATTACAATAACTTTTTAATATTATTTAAAATCAGGGACCATGATGCTTCCAACTTTGTTCTTTTTTCTCAAGATTGCTTTGGCTATTTGAGGTCTTTTTGGGTTATATACAAATTTCAGGATTTTTCATTTCTGTTTTTGTGAAAAATGCCACTGGACTTTTGACAGGGATTGCATTGAATCCATAGATAGCTTTGGGTAATATGGACATTTTAACAATATTAATTCTTCCATTCTATGAGCACAGAATACCTTTTCATTAATTTGTGTCTTCTTCAATTTCTTTCACTAATGTCTTGTACTTCAATCTCTCACTCTTTTTTAAATGTAACCATTTAGTGCTATAAATGTCCTTCCAATGTCAGCTTTAACTGCTACAAATTCTGATATGCTGTATTTTCTATTTTTGTCCAATTAAAATATTTTCTAATTTTTCCGTGGTTTCTTCTTTGGCCCAGGGATTATTTGGAAATTTTCTGCTTAACTTCCAAGTGTTTGGAGATGTTGTTGTTATTATTTTTCCCCTTTACTGCTTTTATATTATATCATTCTAATTTATATATTGTGATCTTGACTTTATCACTTGTATAATTTTTAAACTAATTTTTTCCAGGAGTTAAAAAATATATATACTTACCATTTCACAGTCTATTTAGGATAGATAACTTACCACATTGTATTGGAATATAGAAATTTTATACTTCCATAGATCCCTTTATGCACCCACATTTATGTCTTTATTACACCTTCATTCCTGATGTATATTTTCAATGAGTATATAACTCCAAAATGACAGCACTTTTAATACGTCATCCCACTTCCTTCCAGGCTCCATCTTTTCTGATGAGAAACCAGCAATCATTGGAATTATACCCCATCAGTAATACTTCATTGCTCTCTGGCTTCATTTTAAGATTTTTTCTTTCTTTAGTTTTCAGCAATTTGATTATGATGTGTCTGATCCTGGATTTCCTTGGGTTTATCTTATTTGGCTTATACTAAGCTTCTGGAATCTGTAGGTTTATAGCTTTCCACAAACTTGAGAAGTTCTCAGCTATTTTTTTTCCAATATTTTTCAATACTACATGTTTTCTCTACTTCTGGGACTCTGATGACATGGATTCTAAAGTACCTGAGTTTCTGCTCATTTTAATTTTTAATATTTTTCTTTCTATTGTTAATATTTGGTCTTTTCAACAGATCTATTTTCATGTTCACTGACTCTTTCCTCTGTCATCTCCAATTTATTATTGAGCTTATACAGTGAGTTTCTTTCAAACTTCAGTTAATGCACCTTTCAGTTCTAAAAAAACTTTCCATTTTTTCTACATTTTGTATTCTATTTCTTTGATGAAACTTCCTATTTTAACAATGTTGTAAAAGTGCTCAAAATTTCTTACTTAATCACTTTTGTAACAGCTACTTTATTATTTTTTTAGTATTTTTCATCTTTATTGAGGTATAGTTGACATATAATATGTGTAAGTTTAAGGTGCACAATGTGTTGATTTGATACACTTATGTATTGGAATATTCTTACCACTGTAGCATTAGCTCACACCTTTATCACATCACATAATTATCATTTCTGGGCTTCCCTGGTGGCGCAGTGGTTGAGAGTCCGCCTGCCGATGCAGGGGACACGGGTTCGTGCCCCGGTCCGGGAAGATCCCACATGCCGTGGAGTGGCTGGGCCTGTGAGCCATGGCCGCTGAGCCTGCGCGTCCGGAGCCTGTGCTCCGCAACGGGAGAGGCCACAACAGTGAGAGGCCCACATACCGCAAAAAAAAAAAAAAAAAATTACCATTTCTTTTCTGTGGTAAGAACACTTAAAATCTACTCTCAATAACTTTCAAGTACATTTTTTTTGTACCTTTTTCATTTTCTTTCATCAGGGTCTTGTACTTTTCACTGTACAGATATATCCCCTTGGTTAAATTTATTCCTAAGTATTTTGTTTTTTTGATTCTATTGTGAATGAGATGCTTCTCTTTATATAGCTACTTTAGAGCTACTTTTATAGCTACGTTAGAGTTTTTGTCCAATAATCCCAAATCAGTGTTATTCTGGCCTTTGGTACCTGTTAACCAGATTTTCCTGTGGGATTTTAATTTTCATGGTTCTTTATATGATACATAATTTAGAATATTATTCTAAATATTTTGATTATTAAGTTATGAAACTACATGTCTAATTTAAATTCTGTGAAGAATGTTGACTTTGTTTTTAGTCCTGGTTAGGTCAGGCTGCAAGTTCACGGCTTCCTTCTGTGGCCTTATTTCCATATCAGTTCAGTTTTCCCAATCTTTGTAGTGTTTTTCAAATATGTCCTTGGTTTACAGTCTGTGACCTAGATGGTAGTATATCATTCGCTAAGCTCTCCAGTGACTTTAGAAATATGCTAATCTGGATCAGTTCCAGACATGTATGGCTTGAGGGTGATTTTATAAACTTGATGAGGTTACTTTCCAAAGTTTCTCCCTCTCCATGATTTCCCCAGTACTTATTGGGTTCAAGTGACACAAGAACAGAGACCCACCCTTTTGGAACCACAGCTCCACTAAATGAAGAGGAAGGTTACTCTTCCTTAGAGTTTGGCTCCTAAGTTTCCTATCATTGGCTATTGTTTCTGCCCTCATGGAATTTCCTGATTGCTGGTGCACAAGAGAACAGAGGGGAAAAAAATGGGTGACTTCCGCACTCTATGAGCATTAGGGATACCATTTCCTGGCCCTCAAGCTAGAGCTAGAGGGCTTCTCTGGAGGTATCTCTGTCTGTGCTATAGTGCTCATGTCTAGGTGTCTTGCTGTGGTGAGTTTAGGCTTAAGGAAAGCAGAGGAAAACAATAATAAATTCACAGCCAGCTTGGTGTCATGTCAATTCTGGCAATCTTTCCCAGTTTGCCTGTTGCTATTAACTTTTCATATTTCTCAAATAGCTGTATCATGCATTCTGTCCATATTTTATAGGTGCATTCATTAGGAGAGACAGGAAAAAAGTGAACTTACTCCATCTTCCCTGGAACCGGAACTTCTCCAGTATAATTTGAACAGACATAAACAATACAAAAATAGAAGCTATTTTTGTATTGTTTCTGAGCTTAAGGAGAGAGCTTTCAATCATGCAGCATTTATTTTTGTTAGCTGTTTTATTCTTATAGATACCTTTCATTAGATTAAGGAGTTATCTAATATGTCTAGTTTTCTAAGAATTGTATCATAAATCTTATAAACCATTTTTTACGTATCTATTGAGAGGATCATATTGCTTTCTCCATTATTCTGTTATGATAGCAAATTACATTGAATGATTTTTAAAATGAACTTCACATTTCAGGAATAAAGTGAAATTGATCATAATGAATTATTTTTCATACACCCAAGGATTTTCTTTGCTAATATTTTGCTTAGAAATTTTCCATTTATGTTTGAGAGTTTGCTTTGTAATTTTCCATTGTTCCATTGTCCCTGTCAGGTTTTGGTATGAATGGTATTCAGGCATCATAAAACAAGCAGAGAGTTTTCCTGATTTTCTATTGTCTAGAAAGATTTCCATAAGATTGGTGTTATATCTTCTCAGAGTTTTGGAACAATTAACTGGTTAAACCATATGATTCTGAAATTTACTTTGTGGGAAAGTTTGAAATTATAGATTGAGTTCCTTAATTGGTATAAGATGACTCACATTTATATTCATTATTGTGTCAGTCTTAGCACATTGTTCTATTCAAGAAATTTATCCACATATTCAAATACATTGGCTCACATTTGTTCATAGAGGTCTTTTAAAAAAAAATTAATGCAACATCTGTAGTAACATCCTCTTCTTCCTTCCTAATGTTGATAATTGGTGCCATTTCCATCTTGTTTCTGATCATTCTTGCCAGGATACTGTTAATTTTATTTAGTCTGTTAACCAACTTTTAGCTTTGTTGATACCATTTATTATTATTCCATCTACTTCTGCTCTCATTATATTTCTTTCCTTCTACTTTATTTGGCCTTAATTTTCTGTTCTCTATTTACCTTCTTAATATGGACATTTAGATAACTGATTTTTATCCTTTTTTCTATTTTTACATATGAATTTAAGTTTATATATGACAATCTAAGCATGGTTTAAGCTGAAGCCCACATATTTTGATATATATTTTTATTATCACTACTTTAAAAACATATATTCTCATTTCCATTGAAATGTATTGTGTTAGCTATGAGGTATCTAGAAATGAAATGTATTTCCCAATTTACAAACATATGAGTTTTTTATAGTTATCATTTTGTTATTTATTTCTAGTTTAATACCCTTGGGGTCAGAGAATATATGATTTCAGTCTTTTAACGGTGCTGATACATGCTTTTTCGCCTGACTGCAGTCATGAGCATGGAAGATAATGTGTATTCTTTGATTATCCATCACCACTTTCAATACATATGTCAATTAGGGCAAATTTGTTAAAATATCATTCAAATCTTCAATATCCATACTGTTTTCTGTATGCTTTTATACTCAGTTACAGAGTTTTGTGTTAAAGTCTCCTATTGTGATTATGAACTTGACTATTTCTCATTGTAAGTCTGCCAATTTATATATTATATATTTTGATAGCATGCTATTAGGTAAATACAAATTTATAATTGTTATATCTTCACTGAAACTTTTATCATTCATATTCAATAATGCTTCTAGTCTTAACATTTCCTTTATCTGATATTAATAAAATAAAACCTCACCATCTTTCTTTTGGTTAGTGTCTGCCGGGTATATTGTTTGCATCCCCTTATTTTCAACATTCCTGTATCTTTATATTTAAAGTGTGTCTCTTAAAAGTAGCATAGGTTTTTTTCTCTTGAAAACTCACTCTGGGGGACCTTCAAGATGGTGGCAGAGTAAGACGTGGAAATCACCTTCCTCTCCACAAATACGTAAGAAATACATCTCCATGTGGAACAACTCATACAGAACACCTATTGAACACTGGTAGAAGACCTCAGACTTCCCAAAAGGCAAGAAACTCTCCACATACCTGGGTAGGGCAAAAGAAAAAACAAAAAACACAGACAAAGGAATAGGGATGGGATCTGCACCTCTGGGAGGGAGCTGTGAAGGAGGAGAAGTTTCCACACATTAATAAGCCCCTTCACTGGCAGAGACGGGGGGTGGACAGGGGGTGAAGCTTCAGAGCCATGGAGGAGAGCATAGCAACAGGGCTACAGAGCGAAAAGTGGAGAGATTCCTACATAGAGGATCGGTGCCAACCAGCACTCACCAGCTGGAGGGGCTTGTCTGCTCACCCTCCAGCCAGGACTGGTGGGGGCTGGGAGCTGAGGCTCAGGCTTCAGAGGTCAGATCCCAGGGAGAAGACTGGGGTTGGCTGCATGAACACAGTCTGAAGGGGGCTACTGCACCACAGCTAGCTGGGAGCAAGTCCGGGAAAAAACCTGGACCTGCCGAAGAGGCAAGACACCAGTGCTTCAGTATGTGCGAGGAGAAGGGATTCAGAGCACTGCCTAAACGGGCTCCAGAGACGGACGTGAGCTGCGGCTATCAGCGCAGACACCAGAGACGGGCATGAAACGCTAAGGCTGCTGCTGGAGCCACCAAGAATCCTGTGTGCAAGCACAGATCACTATCCATACCTCCCCTCCCGGGAGCCTGTGCAGCCCACTACTGCCAGAGTCCCGTGATCCAGGGACAACTTACCCAGGAGGACACATGGTGCAACTCAGGCTGTTGCAACGTCACGCCGGCCTCTGCCGCCGCAGGCACGCCTCACATACTGCACCCCTCCCACCCCCGGCCAGAGTGAGCCAGAGCCCCAAAATCAGCTGCTCCTTTAACCCTGTCCTGTCTGGGCTGGGAACAGACACCCTCAGTCAACCTACATGCAGAGGTGGAGCCAAATCCAAAGCTGAAACCCAGAAGCTGTGCGAACAAAGAAGAGAAAGGGAAACGTCTCCCAGCAGCCTCAGGAGCAGCGGATTAAATCTCCACAATCAACTTGATGTACCCTGCAACTGTGCAATGCCTGAATAGACAACGAATCATCCCAAAATAGAGGTGGTGGACATTGGCAGCAACTGTAGACTTGGGGTTTGCTTTCTGCATCTAATTTGCTTCTGGTTTTATGTTTATCTTTAGAGTTATTTTCTTTATATTTAGAGTTTATTATCATTGGTAGATTTGTTTGTTGATTTGGTTGCTGTCTTCCTTTTTTAATATATATATATATTTTCCTTTTTCTCTTTTTCTGAGTGTGTACGTGTATGCTTCTGTATGTGAATTTGTCTGTATAGCTTTGCTTTTACCATTTGTCCTAGGAGTCTGTCTGTCCATTTTTTTGTTTTTTGCAGGGTTTCTTTGGAAACTTTTTGCACTTGTTATCATTGGTGGATTTGTTTATTGCTTTAGTTGCTCTCTTCTTTCTTTCTTTCCTTTTTCCTGTTAATTTTTTATTTCTTATATTAAATTTTTTTTTCTTTTAATAACTTTTTATTTTATTTTTTTCTTTCTTTTATTCTCCCTTTTCTTATGAGCTGAGTGGCTGACAGGGTGTTGTTGCTCCAGCTGGGTGTCAGGCTTGAGCCTCTCAGGTGGGAGAGCCGGGTTCAGGACACTAGTCCACCAGAGACCTCCCAGCCCAACATAATATCAAACAGCAAAAGCTCTCGCAGAGATTTCCATCTCAACACTAAGACCAAGCTCCACTCAACGACCAGCAAACTACAGTATTGGACACCCCATGCCAAACAACTAGCAAGGCAAGAACAAAACTCACCCATTAGCATAGAGGCTGCCTTAAAATTATAATAAGTTCACAGACACCCCAAAACACACCACCAGATGCGGTCCTGCCCACGAGAAAGACAAGATCCAGCCTCATCCACCAGAACACAGGCACCAGTTCCCTCCACAAGGAAGCCTACACAACCCACTGAACCAACCTTACCCACTATGGTCAGACACCAAAAACAACGGGAACTACAAAACTGCAGCCTGCCAAAAGGAGACCCCAAATGCAGTAAGTTAAGCAAAATGAGAAGACAGAGAAACAGAGCAGATGAAGGAGCAAAGTAAAAACCCACCAGACCAAACAAATGAGGAGGAAATAGGCAGTCTACCTGAAAAAGAATTCAGAGTAATGATAGTAAAGATGATGCAAAAGCACGGAAAAAGAATGGAGAATATACAAGAAACGTTTCACAAAGACCTAGAAGAACTAAAGAGCAAACAAACAGTGATGAACAGCAAAATAAAAGAAATTAAAAATTCTCTAGAAGGAATCAATAGCAGAATAACTGAGGCAGAAGAATGGATAAGTGACCTGGAAGATACAATAGTGGAAATAACTACCTCAGAGCAGAATAAAGAAAAAGAACGAAAAGAATTGAGGACAGTCTCAGAGACCTCTGGGACAACATTAAATGCACCAACATTTAAATTACAGGGGTCCCAGAAGAAGAAGAGAAAAAGACAGGGGCTGAGAAAATATTTGAAGAGATTATAGTTGAAAACTTCCCTAATATGGGAAAGGAAATAGTCAACTCCAGGAAGCGCAGAGAGTCCCATACAGGAAAAATCCAAGGAGAAACACGACAAGACACACTTTAATCAAACTATCCAAAATTAAATACGAAGAAAAAATATGAAAAACAGCAAGGCAAAAATAACGTACAAGGGAATCCTCATAAACTTAACAGCTGATTTCTCAGCAGAAACTCTGCAAACCAGAAGGGTGTGGCAGGACATATCTAAAGTGATGAAAGGGAAAAACCTACAACCAAGATTACTCTACCCAGCAAGGATCTCATTCAGATTCGATGGAGATATTAAAACCTTTACAGACAAGCAAAAGCTAAGAGAATTCAGCACCACAAAACCAGCTTTATAACAAATGCTAAAAGAACTTCTCTAGCCAAGAAACACAAGAGAAACAAAAGACCTACAATAACAAACCCAAAATAATTAAGAAAATGGTAATAGGAAAATACATATTGAAAATTACCTTAAATGTAAATGCATTAAATGCTCCAAGCAAAAGACATAGACTGGCTGAATGGATACAAAACCAAAAACCCTATATATGCTGTCTAAAAGTAACCCACTTCAGACCTAGGAACACATACAGACTGAAAGTGAGGGCATGGAAAAAGATATTCCATACAAATGGAAATCAAAAGAAAGCTGGAGTAGCAATTCTCATATCACACAAAACAGATTTTAAAATAAAAAATGTTACAAGAGACAAAGAAGGACACTACAAAATGATCAAGGGGTCAATCCAAGAAGAAGATATAATAATTGTAAATATTTATGCACCCAATATAGGAGCACCTCAATACATAAGGCAAATGCTAACAGCCATAAAAAGGGAAATTGACAGTAACATAATCATAGTAGGGGACTTTAACAGCCCACTTTCACCAATGGACAGATCATCCAAATGAAAATAAATAAGGAAACAAAAGCTTTAAATGATACATTAAACAAGATGGACTTAAATGACATTTATAGGATAGTCCATCCAAAAACAACAGAATACACTTTCTTCTCAAGTACTCCTGGAACATTTTCCAGGATAGATCAGATTTGGGTCACAAATCAGGCCGTGTTAAATATAAGAAAATGAAACGGTATCAAGTATCTTTTCCAACCACATTGCCATCAGACTAGATATTAATTACGGGAAAAAAAGTGTAAAAAATACAAACTCATGGAGGCTAAACAATACGCTACTAAATAACCAAGAGATCACTGAAGAAATCAAAGTGGAAATCAAAAAATACCAATGACATGAAAAAATGACGACCCAAACCTATGGGATGCAGCAAAAGCAATTCTAAGAGGGAAGTATATAGCAATATAATCCTACCTCAAGAAACAAGAAATAGCTCAAATAAACAACCTAACCTTACACCTAAAGCAATTAGAGAAAGAAGAATTTAAAAAAAACCCCAAAGTTAGCAGAAGGAAAGAAATCATAAAGATCAGATCAGAAATAAATGAAAAAGAAATGAAGGAAACAACAGAAAAGATCAATAAAACAAAAAGCTGTTTCCTTGAGAAGTTAAATGAAATTGACAAACCATTAGCCAGAATCATCAAAAAAAAAAGGGGGGAAGACTCAAATCAATAGAATTAGAAATGAAAAAGGAGAAGTAACAACTGACACTGCAGAATACAAAGGATCATGAGAGATTACTACAAGCAACTACATGCCAATAAAATGGACACCCTGGAAGACATGGACAAATTCTTAGAAAAGCACAACCTCCTGTGACTGAACCAAGAAGATATAGAAAATATAAAAAGACCAATCACAAGCATGGAAGTTGAAACTGTGATTAAAAATCTTCCAACAAACAAAAGCCCAGGACCAGATGGCTTCACAGGCAAATTCTCTCAAACATTTAGAAAAAAGCTAACACCTATCCTTGTCAAACTCATCCAAAATATAGCTGAGGGAGGAATACTCCCAAACTCATTCTACAAGGCCACAATCACCCTGATACCAAAATCAGTCAAAGGTGTCACAAAAAAAGAAAACTACAGGCCAGTATAGCTGATGAAGATAGATGCAAAAATCCTCAACAAAATACTAGCAAACAGAATCCAACAGCACATCAAAAGGATCATACACCATGATCAAGTGGGGTTTATCACAGGAATGAAAGGATTCTTCAATACAGGCAAACCAATCAATGTGATACACCATATTAACAAATTGAAGGAAAAAAACCATATGATCATCTCAACAGATGCAGAAAAAGCTTTTGACAAAATTCAACACATATTTATGATAAAAATCCTCCAGAAAGTAGGCATAGAGTGAACTTACCTCAACATAGTAAAGGACATATATGACAAACCCACAGCCAACATTGTTCTCAAAGGTGAAAAACTGAAACCATTTCCACTAAGATCAGGAACAAGACAATGTTGCCCACTCTCACCACTATTATTCAATATAGTTTTGGAAATTTCAGCCGCAGCACTCAGTGAAGAAAAAGAAATAAAAGGAATCCAAACCGGAAAAGAAGAAGTAAAGCTGTCACTGTTTGCAGATGACACGATACTCCACATAGAGAATCCTAAAGCTGCTACCAGAAAACTACTAGAGCTAATCAATGCATTTGGTAAAGTAGCAGGATACAAAATTAATGCACAGAAATCTCTTGCATTCCTATACACTAATGATGAAAAATCTGAAAGAGAAATTAAGGAAACACTTCCATTTACCATTGCAACAAAAAGAATAAAATACCTAGGAATAAACCTACGTAAGGAGACAAAAGACCTGTATGCAGAAAACTATAAGACAATGATGAAAGAAATTAAATATGATACATACAGATGGAGAGCTATACCATGTTCTTGGATTAGAAGTGTCAGCATTGTGAAAATGACTCTACTACCCAAAGCAATCTACAGATTCAATGCAATCCCTATCAAACTACCACTGGCATTTTTCACAGAACTAGAACAAAAAATTTCACAATTTGGATGGAAACACAAAAGACCCCGAATAGCCAAAGCAATCTTGAGAAAGAAAAACGGAGCCGGAGGAATCAGGCTCCCTGTCTTCAGACTACACTACAAAGCTCCAGTAATCAAGACAGTATGGTACTGGCACAAAAACAGAAATACAGATCAATGGAACAGGATAGAAAGTCCAGAGATAAACCCATTCACATATGGTCACCTTATCTTTGATAAAGAAGGCAAGAATATACAATGGAGAAAAGACAGTCTCTTCAATAAATGGTGCTGAGAAAACTGGACAGCTACATGTAAAGGAATGAAATTAGAACACTCCCTAACACCATACACAAAAATAAACTCAAAATGGATTAAGACCTAAATGTAAGGCCAGACACTATCAAACTCTTAGAGGAAAACATAGGCAGAACACTCTATGACATAAATCACAGCAAGATCCTTTCTGACCCACCTCCTAGAGAAATGGAAAGAAAAACAAAAATAAGCAAATGGGACCTAATGAAACTTAAAAGCTTTTGCACAGCAAAGGAAACCATAAACAAGACCAAAAGACAACCCTCAGAATGGGAGAAAAGATTTGCAAACAAATCAATGGACAAAGGATTAATCTCCAAAATATCCAAGCAGCTCATGCAGCTCCATATCAAAAAAACAAACAACCCAATCCAAAAATGGGCAGAAGACCTAAATAGACATTTCTCCAAAGAAGATATACAGCTTGCCAATAAACACATGAAAGGATGGTCAACATCACTAATCATTAGAGAAATGCAAATCAAAACTACAATGATGTATCACCTCACACTGGTCAGAATGGCCATCATCAAAAAATCTACAAACAATAAATGCTGGAGAGGGTGTGGAGAAAAGGAAACCCTCTTGCACTGTTGGTGGGAATGTAAATTGATACAGCCACGATGGAGAACAGTATGGAGGTTCCTTAAAAAACTAAAAATAGAACTACCATAGGACCCAGCAATCCCACTACTGGGCATATACCCTGAGAAAACCATAATTCAGAAAGAGTCATATACCACAATGTTCATTGCAGCACTATTTACAAAAGCCAGGACATGGAAGCAATCTAAGTGTCCATCAACAGATGAATGGATAAAGAAGATGTGGCACATATATACAATGGAATATTGCTCAGCCATAAAAAGAAACGAATCTGAGTCTTTTGTAGTGAGGTGGAAGGACCTAGAGTCTGTCATACCGAGGTAAGTCAGAAAGAGAAAAACAAATACCATATGCTGACACATATATATGGAATCAAAAAAAAAAAAAAAAAAAGGTTCTGAAGAACCTAGGGGCAGGACAGGAATAGTGATGCAGATGTAGAGAATGGACTTGAGGACATGGGGAGGGGGAAGGGTAAGCTGGTACAAAGTGAGAGACTGGCATGGACATATATACACTACCAAATATAAAATAGCTAGTGGGAAACAGCCGCATAGCACAAGGAGTTCATCTCGGTGCTTTGTGTCCAACTAGAGGGGTGGGATAGCGAGGGTGGGAGGGAGATACAAGAGGGTGTAGATATGGGGACATATGCATATGTATAGGTGATTCGCTTTGTTATACAGCAGAAAGTAACACACAATTGTAAAGCAATTTTACTCCAATAAAGATGTTAAAAAAAAAAAAGATAATTGAACAGTTAAATATGGTGCCCATATCTAACCTAAACAGAAGAGCATTGTAGAACTATCTGTTTAGGAGAATTTAAATTTGACAAATAAAATCAGCATTGTTGCAGAACTTCAATATTTGTTCAAACCATGGAGAAAAAGAAAAGAAAATTCACTCTGACAATTTTTTTTATAATTGGAATATTTACTCAAATATTTATCAATTAGGTTTAGGAATAATTAGGTTTAATCATCACCTTAGTGTTTGTTTTATTTGTACCACCTTGACTGTTGTTCTTTTTAAATATATTTTTTAATCTTCTTTTCCATCAATACTTTTATTATTCCCTTGGTATTTATATATTCCTTTATTATTCTATTGGTATTTACCCCAAAGATACCAAAATGTATCCTTCACTTATGGGAGTATGACATAAATTAGTACTTTTACCACTTCTCAACAATAGAAGGTCCTTCTTCCCTCTCCCACCTCCTATGTTATCATTGTCTTGTACCTTAGATCAGGGGTCCCCAACCCCTTGGCCACGGATCAGTACTGGTCCGTGGCCTGTTAGGAACTGGGCCTCACAGCAGGAGGTGAGCGGCAAGCGAGTGAAGTTTCACCTGCTGCTCCCCATCACTCCCCATCACTCGCATTACTGCCTAAACCATCATTTGCATTACCGCCTGAACCTCTCCCCCTCCTCACCACCCATCTGTGAAAAAACTATCTTCCACGAAACCAGTTCCTGGTGCCACAAAGTTTGGGGACCGCTGCTTTAGATCATTATGTTTTTCCAACATCATATTTTCATTTTTCTTATTTCATACAGTCAACATTTGTTAATATTCACCCCCAGCTCATTATAAAGAAAATTACTATTTAATAAATATAGTCAATCTTTTGCCTCATTCCGAATAGCTTTCTCATGGATCTCAGATTTCTCTAGCAACAAACAATATTTGTGGACCCAAAAGTATTTAAAATCACAATAAGTAGACAGAAGATGAGTAGCCTTTGCTTTACTCTCATGAGGTCACATATGTGCTTGCTTACGCATTTCCACTATGAAACATTAAGAAACAAAACACTTAGAACAACTAGTACAAAACATGCAATCCATTGTAATCTGTATGATATCGCCTGGACATTATGTGATAGAAAGTGAATCATGTTGACATCCTTGATCTCCCTTGATTATGTTGATCTCCTTATTTCTTCCAGCTTATTTTGACATATATGATTCTTCCTTCTGTTTCTACATTAATTGATCCAATTATGCTCCCTATTTGTCTCCCTATGGCACTTCAGTTTACCTAGACATTATACCTGGACCTTGTTTAGTCTGCCACAGATGATCCCTCCTATACCTTAGGTGGGGAAATGGGGCTTATGGGAAAGATATATAGGTGAGACCCTAAAAATATATATATTTTTGTAAATTATTTACTTTTGAACCATATATTTTATATATTCAAAGACATAATTAAACAAAAAGGGAAAACAGTGATCTCTAAAACAAGCCAAAATAAACAAATCTAACTGCATATCAAATTGGGAAAATAATCACACATAAAAATAATTGTTTCAAGTGACGTGACTTTTGAATACAGTGTTGAGACTGTACATCTTTAGTAGGATATATTTTAAGGAAAAAGAAAAAGGCAGAGAAAAGTAAAAATCCACTTAGTAATTTCACTCTTAGTAGCAATATTGGCATTGTAATTTTGAAGCTATTATGTATATTGTGGGTAGGGTAAATCAACATTTCTTAAGAATGAAAGACAAAAGACACAGATGTAAAATAAAAACAATTTTAAGAAAAATTGACTTAATGTTTAATTTCAATTGAGCATATACATGAGAACTTATGATTTTCTTCATTGTTCTCACTAATATATTTCCTAGTTTGCTCCCCAGAAGGCCTAGAGGCAATGATGCCAGTAACAATGAGAAGACCTAGTCCCCAGATCTTGGTTTCTAAATACTATTGCCAATTAAAAAGGACCATGGCTTATTGCTGAGATGGTTTATTCCATGGCTAGAATAGAGAAGTACAAGTTTAGCCATGGACATCATGTTACAGCAGAATGCAAGGGAGAGGATCAATAATTTACAAATAACGAGAATTGACATTTTAAAAATTGAGCTGTAATTTGATAACAAAATGCAGATTTCAGGGTTGGGGCACCAAATTAAAAGTAGAGGCAAAATATAACATGTTTTACTTCTTTACTATACAGGTTTTTTTTTCTCTAGTGATATTTTATTGTGAATCAACTTTCATTATGTTCTTAATGTTTCTCATAACTCCACCATGTGATTATCTGATCCACCAAGGCATTCATTTCACAGTACTTTTGGTCTGAGATCTATATTTCCACATTATCTTTGCAACAACTGTTTATTTGATGAAGTTGGTATCTCAAAAACGTATTACTAATGCTTTAATTAATGTTTTGCATGGTTCTGAGTAATCATACGGTATGCATTACATCCCTCAATTATCCCCTGAATGGTATAATGGATGTATTGTAAAATCTGTTGATTTCTAATTGCAGAGTAGAATGTGCATGCATGTATGTAAAAATATGTATTTTAAATAGATAATGCTGCAATTTGTTTCTCTAAAAGCTACTGCTACTTTATACTATTTAGTTGCCAGTGAATATATTCTGTGCATAAACAAAGTCCTTTTTAGTGTAATGCGGTACCATACTAGTAATTCATAAAATTATCTCAGCCCTGAGGGATTGATCTGGTTGAAACTGCACTATTAATTTGTTTAAACATTAACCTTAAAAGAGAATTATACATAACCCTTTCCTTACTTTTACTAATGTCTGCTTATATATAATCTATGTTGACAAAACACATTGAATATTGACTTCATTATTTCATAATATTTTTATTGAAATGTAATTTACATAACATAAAGTTCAGCATTTTAAAGAGTACAATCCAATGATTTTTAGTATATTCACAGAGTTGTGTAACCTCACCACTATTTAAATTTAGAATATTTTCATCCCTCATAAAGAAACTCCATACCAG
The DNA here is from genome assembly GCF_059928025.1 of Delphinapterus leucas. Classification (NCBI taxonomy): domain Eukaryota; kingdom Metazoa; phylum Chordata; class Mammalia; order Artiodactyla; family Monodontidae; genus Delphinapterus; species Delphinapterus leucas. Next base: position 24,848,208 of record NC_143150.1, read on the forward strand.
TTATAATCACTCCTCATTCCCCCTGTCTCCAGCCTCTGGCATATACTAATCTGCTTTCTGTCTCTATGTATACTCCTATTCTGGACATTTCATATAAAAGGAATCATATAATAGGTAGTCTTTTTTGACTGGCTTCTTCCACTTACCATAATGTTTTCAAGGTTTATCCATGTTATAGCATCATTACTTCATTTATTTTTATGGCTGAACAATATTCCACTGAGTGGATATACCACATTATATTTATCCATTTGTCAATTAATGGACATTTGGGTAGTTTCCATTTTTTGGCTATTATGAATAATACTGTTATAAATATTCATGTACAAGGATTTGTTAGCATATGTTTTCAATTCTCTTGGGTATAATAACTTCTTGTTTTAACATTATGAGAAACTCCCACACTGTTTTTCAAAGTGGTTTCACTATTTTATAATCTCACCAGTAAACATGAGGGTTCCACTTTCTCATTATCATCGCCAACACTTGTTATTTTATGTCTTTTTTATTATAGCCATTCTAATGGATATGCAGTGGTATCTCACTGTGGGTATGATTTGCATTTCCTTAATAACTAATGATGTTGAGCATCTTTTCATGTGCTTATTGGCCATATGTATATCTTCTTTGAAGAAATGTCTGTTCAGATCTTTTCTGCATTTTTAAATGGGCTATTCATCTTGTTATCATACAGTTATAAGAATTCTTTACATATACTAGTACAAGTTCCTCATCAGATACAGGATTAGCATACTTGTCTCCCATTCTGTGTGTTTTTAATTTATAAATGTTGTTCTTTGAAGTATGCTTTTAATTTTGGTTCAATACAATTTATCTATTTTTTCTTTAGTTATTTGTGCTTTTGATGTTGTATGGAAAAAAACATTGCCTTACCCAAGGTCACAAATATGTACTCCTGTGTTCCCTTCTAATAGTTCTCAAGCTTTTGTTCTTACATTTAGATCTATCATCCATTTCAAGTTAATTTTAGTATATAGTGTGAGGTAGGGGTCTAACTTCATTCTTCTGCATGTGTATATCCAGTTGTCTCAGCACCAATTGTTAAAACATCTATACTTTTCTCCATTGAATTGTCTTGGCAACCTTGTCAAAAATCAATTGATGGTAAATGTATTTATTTCTGTAAACTCAACTCTACTCCACTGACCTATATGTTTATCCTTATGCCAGTTCCACACTGTCATTATTACTGTGGCTCCATAGTCAGTTGTGAAATTGGGAAGTCTTTCAACTTTGTTCTTTTTCAAAATTGATTTTAGTATTCAGAGGCCCTTATATCTCCATATTAATTTGGGGAGCAGCTTGTCAATTTTCTGGGAAAAAAGCTGGAATTTTGATAAGGTTGCATTGAAACTATAATTTAGTATGGGAACTATTTGCATCATAACACTATATTAAGTTTTCTGATACATGAACATGGGGGGTATTTCCATTTATTTAGGCCTTCCTTAATTTCTGTAAACAATATTTTGTAGCTTTTAGTTTAAAAGTATTGTACTTCTTATGTTAAACTTATTCCTGAATATTTTGTTCTTTTTGACCCTTTTGTAAAGTATAGCTGTATTTTTAATTTTTTTTTTCCTTTTTTTTATTGGAGTATAGTTGCTTTACAGTGTTGTGCTGGTTTCTGCTGTACAGCAAAGTGAATCAGCCACACATATACATATAACCCCACTTCCTTGGATTTCCTTCCCATTTAGGTCACCACAGAGCATTGAGTAGCGTTCCCTGTGCTATACAGTGTGTTTTCATTAGTTATCTATTTTATACATATTAGTGTCTATATGTCAATCCTAATCTCCCAATCCATCCCAACCCCCTTACCCCCTTGGTATCCATACGTGTGTTCTCTACGTCTGTGTCTCTATTTCTGCTTTGCAAATAAGTTAATGTATACCATTTTTCTAGATCCCACATATATGCGTTAATATATGATATTTGTTTTTCTCTTTCTGACTTACTTCACTCTGTATGACAGTCTCTAGGTCCATCCACGTCTCTGCAAATGGTGCAATTTCGTTCTTTTTATGGCTGAGTAATATTCCATTGTATATATGTACCACATCTTTTAATTTCATTTTTTATTGTTCATTGTTAGGACATAGAAATGCAAATGATTTTTTAAAATATTGATCTTGTGTATTGTAACCTTGTTGAACTTATTTATCAGTTCTAATAGTTCTTTTGTGGATTCCTTTGGATTTTCTATATATAAGATCATGTCATTTGTAAATATAAATATATTTATTTCTTCCTTTCCAATCTGAATGGTTTTGCTTCCTTTTCTTGCCCTAATTGCCTTGGCTAGAACTTCCAGTATAAAGTTGAGTAGAAGTGGTGAGAGCAGACATCCTTGTCTTCTCATTTTTTAGTAATAAACTTTTAGAAAATATTTTGCCAAGCTTAATAATCATTATTTGATATTAGAGTTGGATGTTACATCTACATTGTCTACCCTTGCAATGTCTTTACTGGCAGTTGTGATAAGGAAAATATCTTTCTTTTCTTTAAAAAAAAAATTGTACTCTCTGAGAAGCAGGAAATGATAGTCTAATAATATGCATAACCTCCCTGTGTGTTAGTGTTTTCTGTATTTATCAGGCATAGTTATTAGTGAATGGAAAATATTTAAATTTCTTTTTGTATTGGGTCTCTTTCTACAAATGTGGCTAAGTTTGAGGGAAGGAGAACAGAGCACTCACAATATACTAATTTTTGAAACAAAATTTAATGGTTTCTATACCCAATATGGAAAGCATTTAGTATCATTTTCTGATAGCTATTTTTGCAGAAAAGGTTATGTGGTGGTGCCATTCAAGGCTTACTTTTTTCCTTGCTTTTTCCTTAGTTTATATGACTGTGAATATTCAGAATTCAGTTTTAATCCAGATGCAAATGACTCTTCTCAGTAACATTCCATGGCAGAGATTTCACAGGTCAACCATATCTATTGCAAAGAGTCAGTTCCTTTTATTCATTTCAAATTAACTGCCTTTTAGTTCCACCAATTGTCTCCTGATTTTCAGGAATATGTTCAAGCCACTGAGGAGCAGTGGAAACTGACATTCACTATGTCCATAATTATTTAGGGAGGGTCAGTCAAGGTCTTTTTTTTTTTTTCAGCCTTAAAAGAATAATTTTCATGCCCTTATTAGGACTCAGAGTTTTCTATCTCGGAAGGAAGGAAAATACAAAATACATTTATCACCATCCATGGAGATAGTGCTACAGTATGTACTTTTTGGAACCTCTCTATGCACAGAGTATTTTCAGCACTTAATTTTATTTGTAATTATAAATTTTCAATAATCAATGTTGGTTTCTTTTTAAAAGAATTTTTCAAACGTATAGTATGTTTTAATCAAATAATAGAGAAGGATTTATTATGAAAACAATCCTAGGCTCTACTCCTCCCTGGAGGGAACCATTCTTAAATATTTCAACTCCTTATAGCTGTCACTTCCATGTCTCTAAATAATATGCTTACACTGCTAAATCTTGACTGATCAATTTTACACATTATCTTTTGCCTTCCTGATACAGATTATATACTTATATCCTATAAAATTAATACCATGCAAATATAATGACATATCTATTTTTCAGTACCTCTATTAATTGTTTTTGTAAATAAAACACTTACACCCTAATGTCTTGTTCCACCAAATATAAACAGAATCTCTCAATTTGCACTTTGTAAGGAAATGATGTTAACACATATTTTCACTTCAGTTTTCCTGCCCCTTTCCATTCCCTTACATTTGCTGCCTATATGTATACTTTTCCATGACAACTGAATTTAAGTTGTCCAGTCTTCATCTACAGATTTTTCTAAAAGTTTAAAATAAGAAAACAGTGTTTATGTTAGTATGAGAACATAAAGAACATGAACAAAGTTGTGTACTATGATTGCATTTCTTATTTTGTTATAACTTCTTTGCTTTTGCTGGGGTTTCTTCTTAAATAGTATTTATTGAGGTACAAATCATACACTATAAAATTTACCATTTTACAGTTTACAGTTGAGGATTTTAGTATACTCAGAGTTTTGCTGCATCACCACAATCTAAGATTAGAAGACTTTTATAACTCCAAAAAGAAGCCCTGTATTCATCAATGCTTCCTCCCAATACTCGACTCCAAGTCCTAAGTAACCACAAATCTACTTCCTATCTCTTTGGAACTGTCTATCCTGGGCATTTCATGTTGGTCAAGGGGAACAAACTTGCAGTTAGAAAATGAATAAGTTCTGGAGACCTAATGCAGAGCATTGTTATTATAGTCAACAGTACTATATTATATATTTCAAAGTTGCTAAGAGACTAGGTCTTAGATATTCTCACTACAAAATGAAATGATAATTATGTGACATGATGGAGTTGTTAACTAACACTATGGTGATAATCATATTGAAATATATAAATGTATCAAATCAACAAGTTGTATACCTTAAACTTACAACATGTCATATGTCAATTACATCTCAAAAAAAGTAATCATACAGTATGTGACCTTTGTGACTGGCTTCTTTCACTTAGCATAATGTTTTCAAGGTCCATCAATACTGTAGCAAGCTTCAGTACTTCATTCCTGTCTGTGGCCAAAGAATAATATTGCACTGCATGGACATATCAAATTTAGTTATCCATTCATCTACTGATGGATATATAAATTATTTCTATATTTTGGCTATTGTGAATAAAACTGCAACAACTATTTGTGGACACATTTCTGTGTAGGCACTTGTTTTCACTAATCTTGGATATATAACTAAGTAGCAAAGTTTCTGGGTCATATGGTACCTCTATGTTTAATTTTACTATTAGATATATATCCAAGAGAAATAAAAACAAATGTCCACACAAAAATGTGTATACAACTGTTTGTTGCAGTGTTATTTGTAAGAGCCAAAATATAAGAACAACTTATATGTACAAAAATGAACTCAAGATGGATTAAAGACCTAAATGTAAGACTGAAAATCTTAAAACTCCTAGAAGAAAACATAGGCAGAACACTCTTTGACATAAAATGTGGCAATATTTTTTTGGATCTGTCTTCTAAGCCAAAGGAAACAAAAGCAAAAATAAAGAAATGAGACCCAATTAAGAGACCCAATTAAGCTTAGAAGCTTTTACATAGCAAAGGAAACCAAAAGATGAAACAAAAAGACAACCTACTAAATGGGAAAAAATATTTGCAAATGATATAACCAATAAGCAGTTAATATCCAAAATATATAAAGAGCTCATACAACTCAATATCAAAGAAACAAACAACCCAATTTGAAAATGGGCAGAAGACCTGAATAGACATTTTTCCAGTGAAGATATACAGATGGCCAACAGGCACATGAAAAGATATTCAATATCGCTAATCATCAGAGAAATGCAAATTAAAACCCCAGTGAGATATCACCTCACACCTGTCAGAATGGCTATCATCAAAAGGACCACAAATAACAAATGTTGGCAAGGATGCAGAGAAAAGGGAACCCTCGTACACTGTTGGTGGGAATGTTAACTGGTGCAGCTACTATGGAAAACAGTATGGAGGCTCCTCAAAAAACTAAAAATAGAACCACCATATGATACAGCAATTCTGCTCTTGGATATATATCCAAAGAATATGACAACACTAATTCGAAAAGATACATGCACCCCAATGTTCATAGCAGCATTATTTACAATAGCCAAGATTTGCAAGCAATATAAGTGTCCATCAACAGATGAATGGATAAAGAAGATGTGGTACATATATACAATGGAATACTACTCAGCCATAAAAAGAATGAAATTCTGCCATTTGCAACAACATGAATGGGCCTGGAGGGTATTATGCTCAGTGAAATAAGTCAGATAGAAAAAAACAAATATTCTATGTTATCACTTACCTGTGGAATCTTAAAAAATAAAACAGACTGATGAATATAACAAAACAGAAACAGACTCACAGATAAAGAGCACTAACTGATGGTTACCAGTCGGGAGAGGGAAAGGGGAAGGGGCAAGAAGCGGGTAGAGGATTAAGAGGCACCAACTACTATGTATAAAATAAATAAGCTACAAGGATATATTACACAGCACAGGGAATATAGCCAATATTTTATAATAATTTTAAATGTAATATAATTTTTAAAAATACTGAATCACTATGTTATATACCTGAAACTAATATAATAATATAAATCACCTATACTTCAATAAAAAAATTTTTTTGAGGAATTGCCAGATTATTTTCCAAAGAGGATACACTATTTACATTTTCATCAGCAGTGTAGGAGAGTTCCAATTTCTCCATGTCCTCCAAACATTTGTTATTATCTATATTTTTACAGTCACCTTAACACCTGTTATCACCTATTATTTTATAGTCACCCTAGTACATGTGAAGTTATACCTCATGAAGGCGCTGATTTCCATTTCCCTGATGACCAGTAATGTCAGGCATAATTTCATATACTTATTTTCCATTTGTATATCTTCTTTAGAGGAATGTCTAAGCAGATCATTTGCCCATATCTAATCAGGTTATTTGTCTTTTTCCTATTGAGTTGTAAGAGTTTTTGAGGTTGTCTGTATACAGGTCCATTACCAGATATATGATTTGCAAATATTCTCTCCCATTCTGTGGGTTGTCTTCTCACTTTTTGATCATATCATTTGCAGCAGGAAAGCTTTTAATTGTGATGCAGTACAATCTATCTACTTTTGTCTTTTGCTGCTTTTGCTTTTGGTGTAGCAAATAAACCATTGCCAAATCCAAAATAACGAAGATTTACCCCTATGTTTTCTTCTAAGAGTTTTATAGTTTTACCTCTAACAATTAAGTCTATTGTCTATTCTGTGATGTGTCTAGGTGTGGACATCTTTATTCTAGTTGGAGTTTTCTGTACTTCTTGGATGTGTATATGAATATTTTTCATTTCAAACTTGGCAAGTTTCAGTCATTTCTTCAGATACTCTTTCTGCCTCTTTCTCAGTCTCTCCTCTCCTTCTGGTATTCCCACTATGCATATGTCCCACATTTCTCTGAGGCCATGTTTTTCTTTATTTTGTTTTCTCACTATTCTTCTGATGACATAATTTCTATTGGTCTATCTTCAAGTCCTTCCGCTAGCTCAAATACTACAGACTCTCATTGTCCTTATCAAAATTTAGTGGATTTTCTTGACTTTCACCATTTGTTTTATGCCCTCAGGACAATTTACAGAGATGTTAAATGATGTTTTTGTTACATATATATGTGTGTGTGTGTGTGTGTGTGTGTGTATATACGTATATATATACATGTATTATATATGTATGTATTTTCTTCATTTAAATGGCTGTTTCTTGAAAGGGAGAGATTTTACTATACTCCTCCACAAGTCATCCCTGCCTGAGATTTCTGTCTTTTTAAATTTAGGTTTTAAATTAATTGTGGTAAACAAAAGGTGGTCCCCCAAAGATGTCCATGTCCTAATACCCAGAACCTATGAATGTGACAGGTTACAGAGAAAAGGGGGTTTAAGTTTGCAGATAGAATTAAGGTTACTAATCTGAAGACTTTGAGATAGGGGTATTATCCTGGATTATCTGTTGGACCCAATGTAATCAAAAGGGTCCTTAGAAGTGGAAATATAAGGCAGAAGAGGAGTCAATGTCAGATTGTTGCAATGTGAGGAACTTAACTATTTATTCCTAGCTTTGAAAATGGAGGAATGGACTATGATCCAAGGAATGTGAGCAGCCTCTACCAGCTGCTTACAGAAAAAGAAAAAAGATGGATTCTTCCTTAAAGCTTCCAAAAAGGAATATGGCCCTGTACTGACACGATGATTTCAGCCCAGCAATAACCACATCATACTTCTGAACTACAGAACTGTCATATACTAGGTTTGTGTCACTGTAAGCAATCACATTTATGGTAATTTGTCAAAGCATCAGTAGGAAACAATGTACCCACCAACATGCCATTTAACCCTCCTTGCCTTCCAGAGTTCTCTACCCAGTTGGTCCAAGCTTTGCTGGTTGCACTCTAGGTCTGCCACACAGCTACACATATATCACCTGAAGAAGTAGAGGTAAGATTATAATCATTGTTGACTAAATCTCACGTTGTATTAGTTATGCATAAATCACCTGAAGTTTTCAATTGCTGAAAGGACTCATAGGATTTACCTGTTTATACTCATCAAAGAGCTTCACAACATGCAAAGGATATAACACAGCATCCGAAAAAGAAGGATATGCATTGACAAATATCCAAAGATCTCAGGTGCTGGCTTCTTTTCTTCCAATTGTTGGATCATGCAAGGATGCACTTTGGTTCCAGACCTCAAATGATTACGAGTGTGAACGCACATCATTTGGGTACCAGGAAGCCCAAAGTCTATTCATTGTGTGAGTATTTTATAGTAAACTGATCATGTAAGCATATACTACCTATGTGACTAGCCTTAATCACTGAAATTCCCCAAGCCTCACGAAAACCCATTGCAAAATCATCAATCCACTTATTATTACACAGTGCTGACAAAATGTTAATCTCTACCCTTGAAACACTCATGGATCCATGGTTACAGAGCATCATTTATCTTTACTTAATACATTTCATAGCACTGGCCATTGGTCAGTAACTTGAGATAAGCAAAAAATCAATTTAGACTAGATGAGATTAATCTATGTGATGTGTGTTTCTCTGTTTCCTTTTATGTCTTACATACTGTTTTCTGGAAGCTTCTTTTTATCTTTGGAGTTCCAAACTTTCAAAGAGATGCACTTAGGTATAGATCTGTTTGTTTGTTTTTGTTTTGCAATTACTCGCTTCTTTCATTTATTGCACCGGGTACACAATGAGCCCTTAATTCATGTTCTTTAGCATCATAAAATTTTGTTATGACTTCCATAGTTTCCTCTCTTCTATGTAATATAGTCTCTGTTTTTGGATTCCCATTAGATATTGGGTCACGTGAACTGATGACCTGATCCTCTTAATGTTTTTCACTCTTATTTGCTTCGTGAGCTTGTTTCAGTAGTGTGTGTCCTTCTAGAAATTTGTCCATTTCATCTAGTTAACTGTTTTTTTGACATACAACTGTTCATAGCATTCTCTATAACCCTTTTTATTTTCGTAAAGTCAGTATTCCATTGTAGCTAGAGAACATATTTTATATGATTAAATCATTTAAAATTTGTTTGACTTATTTTATGGCTTAAAATATCATCTATCCTACAGAATATTCCATCTTCAATTGAAAAGAATTTTTATTCTGCTGTTATTGGATGGAATGCTTTACAGATGTATATTAGGTCTAGCTGTTTTGCAGCGTTGCTCAAGTCTCCTATTTCCTCATTCTTAGCTGTCTTATCCATTGACCAAAGTGAGTGATTTATTGGCCCTACTATTATTATTAAATTGTCTATTTCTCCCTTAAATTATTTCAGTTTCAACTACTTATATTGTGGATTTATGTGGTTAGGTAAATTTATGTTTATAATTGTTATGTCTGTTAGAAGAATTGCCCCCTTATCATTACAAAATTGCCTTTTTTGTCTTTAGAAACATGTTTGCCTTCAAGTCTATTTTATCTCATATTAGTATGCCCACTCCACCCTCTTTTGGATACTCCTTGCATGATATATCTCTTTAAATTCTTTTAGATTAAAACAATTAGTGTCTTTAAATCTAAAATGTATCTCTTGTAGACCACATATATTTGGATCATTCTTTTAAACAGTGACACAAATATTCTAAACAAAATGCTAGCAATTGAATCCTGATATATGAAAGAATATGATACATCATAGCCAAGTGAGGCTTGTCCCAGGAGAGCAACATCGGTTTAACATTTAAAAATCAATAATTATTCAATAAAACAATCAATAATTATAATCTCTTATATTAACAAGAAAAATACAAAAATACTATAATGAACACAATAGAAATAGAACAAATATTTGATAAAATTCAACCCTTATTCATGATAAAAATTATCCAGATACGGATCGAAGAAAACTTTTTTAAACCTAAAAAATCTGTAAGATAAGCTGCAGGAAATATTAAATTTAGTAATGAATAATTGAACTCAAGTTCCCTAAGAACAGGAACATTGCATGGATACTGGCTATTACCACTTCTATTAAACATTGTACTGAAGGTCCTAGTTAGTGTTACTTGGCAAGAAGAAAAAATAAAAGTCACAAGAATTGGAAGAGGAGGAATAAAGTTTCTGGATCTGTAGAATTAATTTTACATGACTGTGCATGTAGGGAATCCAAAATAATTTACAATTAGTATTAAGAAGTTAATTGGGCAAATTCTACAGCCTGTGGAATGAAAACCACATTCACAGAAAGACAGACAAAATGAAAAGGCAAAGGACTTTGTACCAGATGAAGGAACAAGATAAAACCCCAGAAAAACAACTAAATGAAGTGGAGATAGGCAAACTTCCAGAAAAAGAGTTCAGAATAATGATAGTGAAGATGATCCAGGACCTCAGAAAAAGAATGGAGGCAAAGATTGAGAAGAGCAAGAAATGTTTAACAAAGACCTAGAAGAATTAAAGAACAAACAAACAGAGATGAACAATACAATAACTGAAATGAAAAATATACTAGAAGGAATAAATAGCAGAATAACTGAGGCAGAACAACGGATAAGTGACCTGTTAGACAGAATGGTGAAATTCACTGCCGCGGAACACAATAAAGAGAAAAGAATGAAAAGAAACAAAGACAGCCTAAGAGACCTCTGGGACAACATTAAATGCACCAACATTCGCATTATAGGGGTCCCAGAAGAAGAAGAGAGAAAGGACCCGAGAAAATATTTGAAAAAATTATAGTTGAAAAAGTCCCTAACATGGAAAAGGAAATAGCCACCTAAGTCCAGGAAGCGCAGAGCATCCCAGGGAGGATAAACCCAAGGAGAAACACACTGAGACACACAGTAATCAAATTGACAAAAATTAAAGACAAAGAAAAATTATTGAAAGCAACAAGGGAAAAATGACAAATAACATACAAGGGAACTCCGAGAAGGTTAAGAGCTGATTTCTGAGCAGAAACCCTACAAGCCAGAAGGGAGTGGCACGATATATTTAAAATGATGAAAGGGAAGAACCTACAACCAAGATTACTCTACCCAGCAAGGATCTCATTCAGATTCGATGGAGAAATCAAAAGATTTCCAGACAAGCAAAAGCTAAGAGAATTCAGCACCGCCAAACCAGCTCTACAACACATGCTAAAGGAACTTCTCTAAGTGGGAAAAACAAAAGAAGAAAAGGTAATAGGAAACAATTAAGAAAATGGTAATAGGAACATACATATCGATAATTACCTTAAACGTGAATGTATTAAATGCTCCAACCAAAAGACACAGGCTTGCGGAATGGATACAAAAACAAGACCCATATATATATGCTGTCTACAAGAGACCCACTTCAGACCTAGGGACACATACAGACTGAAAGTGAGGGCATGGAAAAAGATATTCCATGAAAATGGAAATCAAAAGAAATCTGGAGTAGCAATACTCATTTCAGATAAAATAGACTTTAAAATAAAGAATGTTACAAGAGACAAAGAAGGACACTAAATAATGATCAAGGGATCAATCCAAGAAGAAGATGTAACAATTATAAATATATACGCACCCAAGATAGGAGCACCTCAATACATAGGGCAACTCCTAACAGCTATAAAAGAGGAAATCAACAGTAGCACAATAACACTGGGGGACTTTAACACCTTACTTACACCAATGGACAAATCATCCAGACAGAAAATTAATAAGGAAACACAAGCTTTAAATGACACAATAGACCAGATAGACTTAATTGGTATTTATAGGACATTCCATCCAAAAACAGCAGATTACACTTTCTTCTCAAGTGCACACAGAATATTCTCCAGGATAGATCACATCTTGGGTCACTAATCAAGCCTTGATAAATTTAAGAAAATTGAATTCATATCAAGCATCTTTTCTGACCACAACTCTATGAGATTAGAAATGAATCACAGGGAAAAAAACATAAAAAACACAAACACATGGAGGCTAAACAATATGTTACTAAATAACCAAGAGATCACTGAAGAAATCAAAGAGGAAATAAAAAAATACCTAGAAGCAAATGACAATGAAAACACGATGGCCCAAAACCTATGGGATGCAGCAAAAGCAGTTCTAAGAGGGAAGTTTATAGCAATACAAGCCTACCTCAAGAAACAAGAAAAATCTCAAATAAACAATCTAACCTTACACCTAAAGGAACTAAAGAAAGAAGAAAAAACAAAACCCAAAGTTAGTAGAAGGAAAGAAATCATAAAGATCAGAGCAGAAATAAATGAAATAGAAACAAAGAAAACAATAGCAAAGATCAATAAAACTCAAAACAGGTTCTTTGAGAAGATAAACAAATATGATAAAACTTTAGCCAGACTCATCAAGAAAAAGAGGGAGAGGACTCAAATCATTAAAATTAGAAATGAAAAAGAAGAAGTTAAAATGGACACTGCAGAAATACAAAGTATCCTACAAGACTACTGCAAGCAAATCTATGCCAATAAAATGGACAACCTGGAAGAAATGGACAAATTCTTAGAAAGGTATAACCTTCCAAAACTGAACCAGGAAGAAATAGAAAATATGAACAGACCAATCACAAGTAGTGAAATTGAAACTGTGATTAAAAATCTCCCTACAAACAAAAGTCCATGACCAGATGGCTTCACAGATGAATTCTATCAAACATTTAGAGAAGAGCTAACACCCATCCTTCTCAAACGCTTCCCAAAAAATGCAGAGGAAGGAACACTCCAAAACTCATTCTATGAGGCCACCATCACCCTGATACCAAAACCAGACAAAGATACTACAAAAAAAGAAAAATACAGACTAATATCACTGATGGATATAGATGCAAAAATCCTCAACAAAATACTAGCAAACAGAATCCAAGAGCACATTAAAAGGATCATACACCATGATCCCAGGGATGCAAGGATTCTTCAATATACACAAATCAATGTGATACACCATTTTAACAAATTGAAGGAGAAAAAGCTTTTGACAAAATTTAACACCCATTTATGATTAAAAATTCTTGAGATAGTGGGCATAGAGGGAGCTTACCTCAACATAATAAAGGCCATATACGACACACCCAGAGCAAACATCATTCTCAATGGTGAAAAACTGAAAGCATTTCCTCTAAGATCAGGAAAAAGACAAGGATGTCCACTCTCGCTACTAGTATTCAACATAGTTTTGGACGTCCTAGCCACGGCAATCAGAGAAGAAAAAGAAATAAAGGGAATACAAATTGGAAAAGAAGAAGTAAAACTGTCACTGTTTGCAGATGACATGAGACTGTACATAGAGAAACCTAAAGATGCCACCAGAAAACTACTAGAGCTAAGCTATGAAGTTGCAGGATACAAAATTCATGCACAGAAATCCTTTGCATTCCTATACACTAACAACAAAAGATGAGAAAGAGAAATTAAGGAAACAATCCCATTCACGATTGCAAGAAAAAGAATAAAATACCTAGGAATAACCCTACCTAAGGAGGTAAAAGACTTGTATGCAGAAAACTATAAGACACTGATGAAAGAAATCAAAGATGATACAAACACATGGAGAGATATACCATGTTCTTGGATTGGAAGAATCAATATTGTGAAAATGTCTATACTACCCAAAGCAATCTACAGATTCAATGCAATCCCTATCAAATTACCAGTGGAATTTTCCACAGAACTAGAACAAAATATCTTAAAATTTGTATGGAGACACAAAAGACCCCGAATAGCCAAAGCAGTCTTGAGGGAATAAAATGGAGCTGGAGGAATCAGACTCCCTGACTTCAGACTATACTACAAAGCTACAGTAATCAAGAAAATATGGTACTGGCACAAAAACAGAAATATAGATCAATGGAACAGGATATAAAGCCCATAGATAAACCCACGCCATATGGTCAACTGAACTCTGACAAAGGAGGCAAGGATATACAATGGAGAAAAGACAGTCTCTTCCATAAGTGGTGCTGGGAAAACTGGACAGCTACATGTAAAAGAATGAAATTAGAACACTCCCTAACACCATACACAAAAATAAACTCAAAATGGATTAGAGACCTAAATGTAAGACCAGACACTATAAAACTCTTGTAGTAAAAAAACTCTTTGACGTAAACCACAGCAAGATCTTTTTTGACCCACCTCCTAGAGTAATGGAAATAAAAACAAAAATAAACAAATAGGACTTAATTAATCTTAAACGCTTTTGCACAGCAAAGGAAAACATAAAGACAAAAACACAACCCTCAGAATGGGAGAATATACTTGCAAACGAATCAACAGACAAAGGATTAATCTCCAGAATATATAAACAGCTCATGCAGCTCAGTATTAAAAAAAAAAAAAAACCCTATCAAAAAATGGGCAGAAGACCTAAATAGACATTTCTTTAAAAAAAAACATACAGATGGCTGAGAAGCACATGAAAAGCTGCTCAACATCACTAATTATTAGAGAAATGCAAATCAAAACTACAATGAGGTATCACCTCACACCAGTTAGAATGGGCATCATCAGGAAATCTACAAACAACAAATGCTGGAGAGGGTGTGGAGAAAAGGGAACCCTCTTGCACTGTTGGTGGGAATGTAAATTGATACAGCCAATATGGAGAACAGTATGGAGGTTCCTTATAAAACTAAAAACACCATTACCATATGACCCAGCCATCCCACTACTGGGCATATTCCCAGAGAAAACCATAATTCAAAAAGACACATATACCCCAATGTTCATTGCAGCGCTATTTACAATAGCCAGGTCATGGAAGCAACCTAAATGCCCATCAACAGACGAATAGATAAAGAATATGTGGTACATATGTACAATGGAATATTACTCAGCCATTAAAAGGAACAAAATTGGGTCATTTGTAGAGATGTGGATGGACCTAGAGACTGTCATACAGAGTGAAGTAAGTCAGAAAGAGAAAAACAAATATCGTATATTAACACATATATGTGGAACCTAGAATAACGGCACAGATGAGCCGGTTTGCAGGGAAGAAATGGAGACACAGATGTAGAGAACAAATCTGTGGACACTAAGGGGGTAAAATGGCGGGGGTGGTGGTGGTGGTGGTGGGATGAATTGGGAGATTGGGATTGACATATATAGACTAATACGTATAAAATAGATAACTAATAAGAACCTGCTGTATAAAAAATATATAAAATAAAAATTTTAAAAATAGTCAGTTGAGCAAGGTTGCTTGATACAAGGTCAGCACTTTAAAAGCTGTATTTATTTATATAGCTATAAATAGAAAGTGAAGTTTAATATAAGTCCTTTTTAGTAATATGAGAAGTATCAAATCCTTAGAGTAAATAAAATAAAATATGTGCAAAGCCTTTAAAATAAAAATTCGAAAACATTTTTTTGCAAGAAATTAAAGACCAAAATAAGTAGAATTTATCATGTTCGTATATAGAAAGACACAATATTGTAATCATTTTTCCCACAAATTGATCTATTCAATGAATCATAGTAATAATCCTGGAAGTTTCAATTTTTTGTAGAAATTGACAATCTCATTATAAATCTACATGGAAATATGTAGGGACAAGAACAGACAACACAATCTTGAAAAAGAACAAAGCTGGAATACTTACATTATTAGATATAAAAATTATTATAAGGCTATAATAATAATTAAGACAGTATGCTATTAGTAATACAGAATAGTGAAACAGTATAGCAAGTCCAGAAACAGAACCACGTATATATGGATATATACGTGGTTCTGTTTCTGGACTTGCTATACTGTTCCATTATTAGTGTAGTAAAATGTGAAAAAGATAAAATTTTCAACAAATGAGCTCGATTACTCATATGGGAAAAAACTTTATCTTTCCTCCAACCTGTCATACACAAAAATCAATTACATAAGGACTGTGTTACTGAATGTGAAACATAAATAGAATTAGATAATATTTTCTTCAAGAGAACACAGAAAGTGTTAAATAAAGGGAAAAATTTTAATTGAAGTATAGTTGATCTACAATGTTTTGTTAATTTCTGCTGTACAACAAACTGATTCAGTTATACATATACATACATTCTTTTTTTACATTCTTTTCCATTATGGTTTATCACAGGATATTGAATACAGTTCCCTGTGTCTATACAGTAGGACCTTGTTGTTTAATCCATTCTATATATACTAGTTTTCATCCACTAACCCCAAACTCCCACTCCAACCCTCCCCCACCCCTCTCCCCCTTGGCAACCACATGTCTGTTCTCTCTGTCTGTGAATCTGTTCCTGCCTCACAGATAAGTTCATTTACGACGTATTTTAGATTCCACATATAAGTGATATCATATAGTATTTGTCTTTCTCTTTCTGACTTACAAAGGGAAAACATTTTAAACTTCTTTTTATCAAAAAAGACCTTTAAGAGAGTACAAACTCAAGCAGCAGAGTGAAAAATAGTTTCCAATCCATGTATCTGAGAAAGAATCTGTATCCAGAATATGTAAATAACTTCTACAAATCAATAAGGCAAACAGTCCAACAGAAAAATGGATAAAATACTTGAACAGACACTTCACAAAAGAGTACAATCAAATGGCCAATTAAGATATGAAAAGATGCTCTTTCACATTAGTCAATAGAGAAATGAAAATCAATGCCAGAGTGTAATATCATTATACACTCTCCAAAATGGTTTAAATGGCACAAGTCAAATACCTTAGAAAAATCATATGCGTGTTAGAAATATTAGCTACCACCCATATCTTGCCCAAAATATACTAATATATATTGGTATTTAATTAGTATATTTAATATATCAAATATCCAAAGGTGTCATACTAGCATTATTCATTTTCTTTTCCTTACATATCAGTTTTTAGGCATGATAACTTTTTCTCCTATTTCAGCTTCTGATTGTCAGAGAATTTTGGTCTTGCAGTTTGCGTCTGCCTTTCATTTTATCTTCAGATACAGATTGTTTAACTTAAGATTATTATTAACCACTTATGTATCATCTACAGAATCTCCTTTCTCATAACCTTAAATATCCACTGTGATCCCTCTTGCTGTCTTACCATGTGACCTTTAAAAATTCCATCTTCCAGGTATTTAGGGAAGCCATCTTTGCTGATTCCAATGAACAAGCGCTCTCTCTAGTTTTATTATTGAAAACAGTACTCTATATTAATGATTAAGTGTTTACTCATTCATTCATGAATTCATTCAAAAAGTACTTAACACAGACATAGTACTATACCATACAATAGTTAAGAAATGGTGAGTATTTTGTAATTCTGCATTACTGATAAAAGTTATAAAAACACAACTTTGGTTATATTAAATTTCCAAAATAAAAAAAAACATTCAATTAAATTAGATATAATTCATTAAGACTGGTGGTAGCCATGACTTTAAGAAATCATTTATAATACTTAAATACACTTAAAATGATGTGGTTGGATTTGAGGGACTAAAGAAAAAGGGGGAACATGTATTTTCATCATTTCTAGGAAAGAGCTTAGGCAAGAGCATACACACATCATCATCATCATCATCCATACTAGCAGGAACACACCCACTAAAAACTTTTGCTGGCAAGAGCCATACCTCTGAATATAAAAGGCATTGTTATTTTTCTGGAAGGAAAAAATTAGAAAAGAAAAGGAAATTCCCAAAATGGCTACTATAATGAATGCAGAAGAAATACAGTTTCATATTTAGAAAGCAAACGTTGTAAAGAAATTGGTGTAACATATTTGTCTTTCCAAGTATGTAACACATTGGCTATGTCTCTAGCTTCCATTTACATCTCCATATACCAGCCTTAGATCCTTTCCATTAGGAAAATGTTTGAAGCTGCATATTTCGTAACTCTAAGAAAACCTAGTAGCTCATTTCCCCAAGAATATTCTAAAAATTGCGTTTAATATTTGACCCTTTTTTTGGCAGTTCAAACTATACCCATTACTCAAAAAATTAAAAACAGAACTACCATATGAACTAGCAATCCCACTTCTAGGTATAGGTCCACAAAAATTGAAACCAGAGTATCAAAGAGAGACTTGCACACCTACATTCATAGCATTCACAATACCAAGAGGTGGAAGCAATCCAAAGGTCCATGAACTGATCAAAATAAATTGTGATATACACATACTATGGAATATTATTCATTCTTTAAAAGGAAGGAAATCTTGTCTCATGCTACTATGTGGATGAACCTTGAAGACATGATGCTAAGTGAAATAAGCCAGCCACAAAAAGTCAAATACTATATGATCCCACCTATATGAAGTATCTAAAGTAGTCAAATTAATAGGAACAGAAAATATAATGGTGGTTACCTGGAGATGGGAAGAGGGGAAAGTGGGAAGTTGTTTAGTAGGTGTAATAAAGTTTCAGTTTTGCAAGATGGAAAAGTTCTGGAGATCTATTGCACAGCAAAATGAATACACTTAGGAGTACTGAACTATGCATTTTAAAATGGTTAAGATGGTAAATTTTATGTTATGTGTTTTTGCCACAATTTTAAAAATTAAAAAAATATATATACACATATATATATATGTATGTATATATAGACAGATAGATAGATACATATATATGTATCTCCAATTGTGGAGAGTTGTCCTGCTTTATGGTAGACCAGGACGATTTCTACTCAAAGGGGCTACTGGGATCAGTAAAAAAGGACTAGGTGTACTATTACTTACATTTCCTGGCCAGAATTAGCTAGTTTGGCTATTATGAGTTCTGAGGAAAAGAATAAATATCTATTGATTGGATTTGGGGAGGAAATGTTTTCCTTAAAATATATCTAGTATATTAATAAAAGAATACATATAAACATAATAAATAGGAAAAATATATAGATAATCTTATCAGAATAATAGTTAATTTATATAGGGTACACTAATCCTATCAGTAATTTAACAAATAGAAACTTACAACATGTAGTAGCAGAAAATATATCACAAACATTGTAGTCTAGTGTAGTTCATGACGGCAAACCAGAAAAGTTATAGACCTATTTAAAAATAAAAGTGCAGCACTGTATCCTATAAAAAAAGCCTTCAGTTCTTTGAATGCATTTTTGAAGTGAATTTTCTTCTTTTGGAAAAATAATATTAGTTGCATTGAAAATCACTATATTCATTTCATTTTGACAGATCCAGTGTTTGATTTGTATTTTGTATTATATTTGATCTGTTGTCTTAGGAGAAAGAGACACATATGACCCTTTCATTGAATCTTCCTATTTTCCCCATATGAGTCATATCTGTGCAACAAGTATGTAAGAAACTGAGTAAGTTTTCAAGACAGTCTTTGCCAGTCATTTATTGAACTGAAATCTAAACATAGGTATGGCTTAATTTTAAGCAAATTTAATAAACAGAAACATAGGTTTATAAGACAGATCAGTAAATCAGTGACTGCTCATTTCACAAAAGGATTCTTCTTAAATTATATACTTCCCTAGAAAATTTTAACTGGAACTATTTGTTTTATACAAGTTCTCACTAAGACGTTTACTATGTTGCTAATACCCTTCAGCCAAAGACCGCCAGGAACATACCTGTAGGTGAACAAGTTGGCTTTATTACTCATTTCAGTGTCTTCAGTAAGAACGTGTTAGGAAGAATTTATGATAGGATTTGGGCTTTGGTTGGGTAATATTGTGGAGGATCTAAGGAAGCAAGGCTTTGCTTTGTAATGAGTGCTGTCAGGAAGTGGGGACAATTCTGTGACTGGGCATCTTAATAAATTTTATCTGTAGGGAGGGTAGACTACAGTAAGAATAAAGCTGTAATTGGTTAAGAAGCAGCAGTCACTCATAGTGATTTAGTTTAGATCATGTAAGCCTTGTATATAGAAAGGCTAAAACTTTTATATTTTATATTAAAAATGAAGAGTAATTGAAGAATTTTAAGTAAAGAATGGCATAACCAGATTTGAATTTAAGAAAGACAATGAAGATTAGAGGGGGTAAATAATATATACAATGGCACATTAGTAGGTAGCTGTATTAATTCAGATTTTGAGGGCTCAAACTGACCATAAAGATGGAAAGATACAGATCTGATAATTATTTGGGAGGTAGAATCTACAATACTCAATGACTAACTGTGTATTAGTCAGGGAGAAAAGAAAGTCAAGCATGACTCCAAGATTTCTGAACCATTACCTGAAATGAGAATATGAGAAAAGGTGCAGGGGTTTTGAAGGGGAGTGGATGGGTAGGGGGAGGGAGATGTTGAATTCACATTTGAACATAATTCATGTCCTAGAAGACATCCAAATGGAGACATCTAGATAGAAATTTAAATGTGAGACTCAAGAAATAAATAAACAAACAAACAAATGGCTTGCCCTGAAGGTAACATTTCAACGTCATTTCATTGTACATATAATGTAATGGTAAGTTTTATGTGTCAATTTGGCTGGGCTACAGGATGCCTAGATATTTGATCAAATGTCTTCTGGATGTATCTGTGAAGGTGTTTTTGGATGAGAGTAACATTTAAATCAGTAGACTTTGAGTAAAGCAGATTGCCCTCCATAATGTGGGTCAGTCTCATGTAATCAGTTGAAGGTCTGAGTAGAACAAAAACACCATCCTCCTCTGAGCAAGACAGAAAATCTCCAGCAGATCGCCTTCAGACTTCATTTGCAACATCAGCTCTTACTGCTTGTATTGCAGATGGCTTTCATTCTGAAACTGCAGCATCAGATTTCCTGGGTCTCCAGCCTGCTGGCCCACCCTACAGATTTTGGACTTGCCAGTCTCCATAATCATGTGAGCCAATTTTTATAATAAACTTCTTCATATATATAATATATACATATATCCTGTTAGTTCTGTTTCACTAGAGAACCCTGACTAATGCATACTATATATGTATATATATATATATATATATATATATACATACACATATATATACACACACACATACACGCACATGAATGGTTTGCCATCACGTAGGAACAAAGTATAAAATAACCAAGAAAAGTAAAAATATTTGGAAGGTGCATGGAGCAAGAAGAGTGATGGAAACAGGCTGAGAAGGGGTATTAAGAAATATAGGATGGGAAGCAGCAAAAAATAGCGTGCAAGAAGAGCTGACAGGAGAGTTTCAAGAAGTGAATGGTGAACAGGGTCAAATGCTGCAAGGAAGTACAAAAAGATAAGGACTAAAAAGTGCCCAAGTGGATTGTGTGAGTACGAGGTAGAAGTTAGATCAGCCAGAGCATCATCCTGTCTTTTATGAGATGCTGTGACAGCAGAATATGAGAATAATACCTTATATTTGTAGGGTACTTCATCAGCTACACAGCCCTTTTACATACTTATTTATTTCATTTAATCTTCATAACACACTGTGAGAGAGGAAGGTATAGTTAGTCTCATTTTGAATTTAAGGAGCTCAAAACTTGAATAAGCTTCCCAAAGGTTTAACTTTTAAATGTCAAAATCAGTAAAAAAAAAAAAAAAAAAAAAAAATTCTAGACCTGCTGATTCCTAATGTAATTCAATTACACTATACCACAATGAACTTCTACCAAGCTACATAAAATTCTAGAGAACCTAGATACATACTAGCAAGAAACTTGGTTATGCTTGACATCAACATGAGAAGTCAGATTTCCCAAACATTCTGGGCTTCAGTAAGCCATTATGGAGGTTTCATTCTTTAATCTAAACCATTGTGGGAGCTACTCTCATTTTTGTTCTCTACTACCTTGTAGGGTAATTATATTCCAAAATGTACTATTTTGCATGCAGTCACACTCTTTTAAAATAGTAATAATAATAGCTAATATTTACATTGTGATTACCATATGCTGAACACTCTTCTAAGCATCTTACATATATTAAATCATTTAATCCTCACAACAAACTTATGAGGTAGGTCTTATTATTATTACTCCCATTTTGCAAATGAGAAAACAGAGGTAATGATTATTTGAATAACTTGATCACGATAATACAGCTAAGAAATTGTGAGACTGGGATTCAAACTTATTCCTTTCTAGTATGCTAGCTGCTATTGTCTCCTAAATTCAAAGAGGCCCATTAACTCTGATATTCTAGCATTGGTTAACAAATCCATATATACTCAGTTTGTCCCCTTATTATCTTACAGACTTCAGAGGATTTCAGCCTCTGTGTTTAAAAATGAAATTATAATCATCTTAGCCTATACTCATATGGCAGCCCCTCTAGTTCTCCTCTCCTGTCCCTCTCCCCTATCTCTTGTACGCTTTTTTTTGCTGTTTTTCTGCATGTTATTCAACACTTTAGCCTCTTTCTTCAAATGTGGTACCTGAATCCCAAATAAATTTTCATGATTTACAGATTCTTGTGTTTTTATATAGACTAAAGATAAAGGGCTCAAATGCTCTTAGCAATGTTGTCATAAAATTATATTATTACCGTGTTTATCTTTTGGACTGTAAGTAACAATTATTCATTTCTAAAGTCAGTAGGTTTATGTAAGCCTATTTCATCTGTTCAAAAAAAAAAAAAAGTAGTATGACAAGAGCAGTGTGATTATCCAGCTTTTGAAAGGACAATTCTCTTGATCTTTGCCTCTCCCCTACCCCAAAAGAAGACTGCAATATAGTATTTTCATCAACCTTCATTCAAGGCCTTTAAAAACATTAATTTGCTTAATCCATAGGACTAGTAATTAGAGCTGTAGAAAAGACTGTACTGAACTGTACAGTTTAAGTACTTTACATAGACACAAGGTTGATAGGTTTTTGAAACCTCTAACTGCTTAAAGCACATCTTCTACTCTGTCGTTAATCGACTGGCATTCTTTTGACTGTTTGCTCTACAGTAACAGAGAAAACTTCATTACACATTTCAATGACACTTTAGATAGAGTGAGTACTGGAGAGACAGTAGATTGCCTGAACTAGAAGAGAGAAGATAAGTAGATTTATGCCCTTTTTTGTTTTTTTTCTTGCAACTCTGCAAAAACACAAACAGATTTATATAGCCAATCATTAAAACTCCTTTATTTTATTACATGGACCTAGATCAAGATAATTCCTTTTTAACACAACAGTGATGATGTCGCAGTGCTTCTCAAAGCAGTTCTCTTCCTAATGTTTCATTAGCTTTTTAAACTTCTTGCTTTGATCCAGAGTATTTTTTCTTTATTTCATTTGTAAAGCAAGTAAATGTAATAAGCTTCCTTTTGGAAAATCAGCCCAGTTTAAATCATGCATTCTTTATACAATGTTAGGAGGAGAATGGTTAACATTTGTAGCCTCATGACTTGCAAATGAAAGAAAATAATAATGCTTAGCAAGACATTAGAAGAACACATTCACCATGAATCATACTGCCCTTGAAGGTGCAGCTTAAAAAAGCAGAGAAATAGATTTGACACCACTTGGACTTGCAGCTCGGACATGCTGCATTAAACTGTTCGAAATTAATTTAATCTGAGCAAGGAGAATAATAGCCTCTCAGTTCAAGGCTTCTGATAGCAGTAATTTGCACTCGAAAGTACTTCCAAAAGGAAAGGAATAAATGAAGGGCGACTCTCCAAAACTGAGTGAGCAAATGTATTCACTAAAATGAAAGCCTCTTGATCACCCTATAAAAGATCATGCCCCAAAAAATGACAAATTCTATGTCATTCTCTTGGGTAGGAATTTTACCTTGCAACTGTTCACTTGCTCTGTTTTGGGGATAGACTTACCCCCTTTTGAACTATTGTGGCTCTAGAGGAAGTGTCTAGCTTCAGTTGCTACATTAATTCAGTGGCCCAAAACCAGTTTGACAAAAGATCATGCACTTGTGGGCTTTGGGCCCAATATTCTCTTTCATACTCTTGGGGAAGGCATTCCTTGGTGAGTAAGTGAACAAGAGTCATAGCAAGTATTTAGGGTTTGAGAAAATCTATGCTACTTTCTTACAGTCACAGAAATGCTCTCACCAAAGCCAGGTGCCAAGGTGCTGAGCAAAGGAAGGACATGTACCCAAAAGAGGGGGCTCACGCTAAAAAGGTCTGACTCATCAAACTAATCAATGAAGTAACCAGTGTGGGCAAACTGGTATATAGTGCAATTTGAGGAGAACCACTAGGGTCTCCTTGCTCAAAATTCTCTCTTCCATCGACTTATCACAGAGTCAAAAATTCTGCCCATACGTCACTGCCTTGGGGATAATGCCTTCAGGAATAACTAACATATTTATTTACTGCATTAGCAATCATCTAGCACTTCCCAGAAATCTGAGAAATCGGGACACCACACAGGCATTGAGAAAATTGGCTTCAACAGTTCTGGGCAGGTGAGTCCCTTTGAAAGTAGATGGAAGAGAGGACTCCTGATAAACGCCTCTTATTCATAACTAGTAAAAAACGAGTAAACACAGACAAAAATAGTGATGATAAGTACTCAAATAATTACACACACAGAAAGACAAAACTAACTTCATTTTTGACAATTTCTTTTCCTCGATGTTAATCAAGTAGTTTTCTGCATACACTGGGAGAAATTATTTTTCCCTTGATTTGAGATCTAATGGTGGTGAGAAAGAACATGCAGGGAAATACAAAGAATGAGTTTTTCCAAATAGCATGAGGATAAGTAATATATTAGTATTCAAGTTTCATTTCCACTTCCTTAGTTGCTTTTCTTTTGCAAATTTAGAGGAAGGAAAACCAAAAGGTCTTAAATTCTCTCGTAACGCTTAATTTCTTCTGAATAATTTACCTGCCAGTAGTTATTTGTTCTATAATAATTCAAAGAAGGCTGGTTATGCCAAAGGCCTTTAAAAACAACAACAACAACAACAAAAATGAAACAGTAATGAATATAATTTAAAAGTTGCACACAATGTCTTGTATACTTATCTGGTCTTTAATGAACACTAATGAAATTTCTTCCCACAGTTGTACCATTTTTCATGAGTTAGATTGATATTATTAGTGGTTTTAAGACATTTTTAGTTAACAGAAAATTTCAGAAATGGTTAAAATTCTGTTAATCTCCTTAGTTAGCCAATTTCTTCTTTTCACTTCAGAAGAAACATAGAATTCTACATATTATTATTTGATTGCAAATCAGGTCATGTTTCTCAAAGTGGGCCTGTGAACCATTTATATCAGAATCACTTGTGGTATTAAGAAAATATGCATTCAGGCCCCATCCCTGAGGCCCCCTCCCTAATCAATTGACTTGACTAATTAAAATTTTTTTTTTCATTCTGATTTTTGAGAACCACTGTTTTCCATATTTTAGACCAACTACTACCCAATGCAGAAACCCACCCTACAGTATCATTGAAGGATAGGTTTATAGCCTCTGCTTTAAAACTTCCAGTGAAATGTAACTTATGAGGTCACACATCAGCCATTATTAAACAGCCTTAAATAGTCAGAAACTTTTTCCTTGTACTAAGTCAAAATATATCACGAAACTTCTACTTGTTGGTTCTAGTTCTTCCCTCTGAAACCACACAAAATAAATGTAATCCATTTCCACATGACAGTCTTTCAAATATTTGGAGACAAGTACTATGTTCCCTCTGTTTTCTACCCTGGGCTCAATATCTTCCGTCTCCACAACCATTCCTTCTCTGATCCATTTCCATATGCTTTACCATTCTTGTTGCCAACCTTAGATATGTTACAGTGTGCCACTATTAGTCTTAAATGTGGTGCCTAGAGCTGAACATAATATAGAAGATGTGATTCGACCAGTGTAAAGTATTGTGACACCATTCTTTCTGTGACTTGTTTAGAACAATAGACATTAAGAAAATACCCTAAATTCATGCAGGCTTCTGTGTCTGTTTTGTTTGTTTGTTCTTGCATTCACATGTCACTGAAGCAGCATATTGTGCCTACAATGAGCAAAAGCCTCTAGGTCTTTGTCACGTAGAAGGTTATCAAGCTGGCCCTGCTTCACACTCTATGCATACAGTTGACATTCTCATCTAAGGCCAGGACTTAGATTTATTTCCTTTATATAAAATGATATTAATAGTGAAACATCATTGAAGCATATTGACTTTTTGTTTATCAAACATAATTTGGTAATATCCATTCCAACCAGCTTTTGTTAATCTGTTAAATTTGAGAAGTCTTATTTTTTTATGCCTTCATTCAAGTCACCAACCAAAATACTGAAATTCAGGATAAAGTTTATAATCCTATAGCAAGCCCTTAGTGATCTCCTGCCAGGCTGATCTAAATCCATTAATTAAAACCCCCCAATTTTTTTCACTTACATTTATTTGTGACTAAGTTTTAATTTTTTTTCAGGCATTTGGTATTTATATTTACTTTTTGGTTATTAACTTTATATCCTTTACTCACTCTTTTTCCCTTAATAGTTTCATTGAGATCTAGGTCACATCTCATAAAATTGACTTATTTAAAGCATACAGTTAAGTGTTTTTTTTTAATACAGCCACAGAATTATGCATTCATCCCAAAATAAATTTTAGAACATTGTCATTACACCATAAAGAAATCCCATACCCTTTAACAGTGACTCCCCATTCCAATAACCCCAGCAATCCTAGGCAACAACTAATCTACTTTTTGTCCGTATGCATTTGCCTATCCTAGACATTTCAACTAAGTGGAATCATACAATATACGGTCTTTTCTTCTGTCACTTGGCATAATGTATACAACATTCATCTGTATTGTAGTATGTATTAGCACTTCATTTCTTTTTATACCTGAGTGGTATTGTATTATATGGGTATACTACATTTTATTTATCTTTTCATCAATTGATGGACATTTGGATTGTTTCCAAATTTTGACTATTATGAATAATGCTTCTATGGACCTTCCTGTACAAGTTTTTGCATGGACATATGTTTTCATTTTCCTTGAGTATACACCCAGGTGTAGAATGTAGGTCAGATCTAAACCCTATGTTTAATCCTTTGAGGAACTGCCAGATGTTTTCAAAAGTGGCTGCATCATTTTATATTAGCACCAGCAGTGTATAAGGGTTCCAATTTCTCCATATGCTGAGCAACACTTGCTATTGTATGGCTCTTTTATTATAGCCATTCTAATGGATAAGTAGTATCTCACTGTGGTTTTTATTTCCATTTTCCTCATATCTAATGATGTTGAGTCTAGTTTCATGAGGGTATTGTCTATTTTATCTTCTTTGAAGAAATGTCTACTCAGATAATTTGCCCATTATTTTAAGTTCTTTTCTTTGTCTTTTCATTGAGTTGTAAGAGGTCTTTATATAATCTGGATGTTAGTCCATTATCAGATATCTGATTGGCAAAGATTTTCACCCATTCTACAGGCTGTCTATTCACTTTCTTGATGATGTCCTATGACATGCAAGGGGTTTTTTTTGTTTGTTTTTTTTTTTTGATGCTGTCCAATTAATCTATTTTTCTTTTGTTGTGCTTTTGGTATATCTTAAAAAAACGTTTCATAATCCGAGGTCATGATGAGTCACACCTATGTCTTCTACTAAGAATTTTATACTTTTAGCTCTTACATTTAGGTATTTGATCCATTTTTAGTTAATTTTTTGTATATGGTATGAGTTAGGGGTTCAGTTTCATTTTTATGCATGTAGATATCCAGTTGCCCCAATGCCATTTGTTGAAAAGACTATTCTTTCCCCTTTGAATTGTCTTCATACCCTTGTTGAAAATCATTGGCCATAGATAAATGGGTTCATTTCTGTACTTTCTATTCTACTCCACCGATATCTATGTTTGTCCTTATTCCAGTACCACACTGTCTTGATTACTGCAGCTTTGTAGTAGGTTTTGAAATCAGGAAGTGTGAATCCATCAACTTTGTTGTCTGTTTTCAAGATCATTTGGCTGTTTTGGATCCCTTGAGTTTACACATGAATCTTAGGGTTAGCTTGTCAATTTCTGCAGAAGAGGCAACTGTGATTTTGATAAGGATTGCACTGAATCTGTAGATCAATTTGGGGAGTATTGCCATCTTAACAATATTAAGCATTACAATCCATGAACATAGGATATCATTCCATTTATTTAGATCTTTAAATTCTTCAATGATGCTTTATAGTTTCCAGGTGTATAAATCTTATACTTCTTTTGTTATCTTTATTCTTTATATGCCTTGCAAATGCAACTGTTTTCTTAGTTTTAATTTTGGTTTGTTTATTACTATATAAAACACAATTGATTTTTCTATATTAATCATGAATCCTGCAACCTTGCTGAAATTGTGTATTAGTTCTAATAGTTTTAAATGATTCCTAAGGATTACCTATGTACAAAGTAATGTCATTTTCAAGTAGAGATAATTTTTAAAATTTATTTCCAGTATGTATGACTTTTATTTCTTTTTCTCCTTCCCTATTTGCCATGACTAGGACCTCTAGCACAATTTTGAATAGAAGTGGTGAAAGTGGACCTCCTTGTCTGGTTTTTGATATTAAAGGGTAAGCATTCAATCTTTCACCATTACGTCTGATGTTATCTGTGGGTTTTTCATAGATGGCCTTTAAAAATTTAGGAAGTTTCCTCTGACTCCTTGTTTATTCACTGTCTTCATGATGAAATGTTGTTGCATTTTGCCAAAAGCATTTTCTGCATCTATTGAGATGACTATGTGGTTTTTGTCCCCTCTTCTGTTAATGTAATGAATTACAATAATTGATTTTTTGGAGGTTAAATTAACCTCATTTTTATGGTACAAATCCCACTTGGTCATGCTTTATACTCATTTTCATATATTGCTAAATTTCATTTGCTTGTGTGTTATTGAAGGGTTTTCTGTCTGTATTCATAGGAGACATTGTTATTTTTTTGTTTGATATTTTTATCTGGTTTTGCTGTCATAGTAATCCTGGCATCACAGAAAGAGTTGAGGTGTTTCCCCCTCTTCTATTTTTGGAAGAGTTTGTGAAAAATTGGTATTAGCTTTTTTCAGTGTTTGGTAGAACTCAAAAGTAAAGCCATCAGGGTACATCCATAACACATATGTTGGTGCACTTAAAGACATCCTACATTTCTCTGAAGTTCTCTTGATTTTTCTTCATTCTAGTTTCTCCTCTTTAGATTGCATAATCTCTATCAATCTATTTATTTTCAAGTTTGCTGATTGTTTCTTCTGCCAGTTCATGTATACTGTTGAGATTCTCTAGTAAAATTTTTCACTTTGGTTACTCTACTTTCCTACTCCAGAATTTCTTTTTTTTTAAATAATTTCTACCACTTTAGTGATACTCTTTGTTTGATAAGGCATTGTCTTTATATAGTCTCTTACTTCCTTAAGCATGGTTTCCTTTACTTCTTTTAACATATTTATAATGGATAATTTGAAGTCTTTGTCTGTTAAATCAGACACCTGACTCTCTCAAAGACACTTTCCATTACCTGTTTCTTTTTACCATGTATTGGTCATATATTCCTTTTCCTTTGCACGTGTCATAAGTTTTTGTTCAAAACTGGACAATTTAGAAAATATGGCAACTTTAGATGCTGATTACCCTTACTCCTCTCCAAGTCTTGTTTGTAATATTGTTTGCTTATTTGTTTACTTTGTGACTTGTCTAGGCTATTTTAGTAGAGTCTATTTGCCCTGCAATGTTAAGCCACTTGTGTTACCCCTTAGCAGGTACAGCCTTACAAAAATTTGCAGTCATTCTGGGACCATAATGATTTTAACAGGGCTCTCTTTGACTATATCTTCCCCTAATCTCTCTGTTAAGCTGCCTGCCTCTTTTTGTGTATCACTCAGCCCTTCCACCCCACTAATTCCTGAATGACTATTCTATTAGTTTTGACAATGCCCTGGGGCATACACTGTTTCACAGTCTGATCCAATTAAATTCAGACAGGGATATATTTTGAGGCCAGCTTTGAGGTTTGCTCTGACCGAGGAGGGCTCTTCTTACCTATCTCCTTCCATGGTTCTGTTTGATGAACTATCTAGTATTTTACCTGTTACTCTTAATTAAGAGGAGAAACTTGTTGAGACTGCCCTTAGGCTTGAACTGCCCAACTCTGTTTCAGATAGAATCAGTTCCTTTGAGGAGACCTCTTTTCATATAGACTGCCTTACCCCAGGACAAATGCTCTGAGTCACTAATCTGGGCACCTGGAAGGTGTAGTGGGTTCTATGATGGCCACCCTCAAAAGATATTCCCAACCTGAACTTGTGAATGTGAACTTATTTTAACAAAGGATATTTGCAAAGGTAATTAGGTTAAGGATGTCAAGATGAGATAAACCTGGGTTATCCAGGTGGGCCCTAAACCCAATGACATGTGTGGCTTTAGAACTGGGTAATCGACAGAGGCTGGAAGAATTCTAAGGCAAATGATAGCAAAAGGTTAAATTGCTTTGAAGAGACTGTTGGTGGAAATGTGGAATTTAAAGGCAATTTTGGTAAGGGTTCCTAAGGAAGTAAGGAGCACTTTAGAGAAAACATCATGTTGTAATGTATTTTTTTAAACATCTTTATTGGAGTATAATTGCTTTACAATGGTGTGTTAGTTTCTGCTTTATAACAAAGTGAATCAGCTATATGTATACATATATCCCCATATCCCCTCCTTCTTGCATCTCTCTCCCATCCTGTTGTATATCTGTGCAAAGGAATACTACTCAAAAATAAAAGGAATGAGCTATTGATGTACGCAACTGCATGGATGAATCTCAAAATAATTATGTTGAGTGAAAAAAGTCAGATAAAGAGTACATACCCTATGAGTTCATTTACATAAAATTCTAGAAATGCAAAGTAACCTATAGTGACAGAAAGTAGATCAGTGGATGCTTGAGAACATGAGGAAGGAATTACCAAGGGGTACAAGGGAAATTTTGTGGGTGATGAATATTTTATATTGATATATCTCTTTATTGTTGTGATGGCTTCATAACTATATACATGTCAAAACTTCTTAAATTGTATAGTTTAAATATGTGTAATTCCTTTCATGCCAGAAGCTTCAGGCACATGTTATCTCTTTCTTAATTAGTAAGAAAGATAGTCTGCTTGTCATATAGCTCAAACATACATCTCAAAATTTAGACTTACTTGCCCTGATGGGCATGGCTAATATCATGCTCCTATTCTTGAACAAATCACACTAGCTTGTGAATAGTATATATGGCTTATACCAATTAAAGCCTATCCCTAAAGCATGAACTGAGGTCCCAAACCACATGGTTGGAAAATCCAGGGCTGTTAAGTTTGGAGAAGAGACTAATAAACCCTGGGGAGACGACCAGAAGTGTCCATTACAGATTTTAAATGATTGAGGATATTTAAAAATCTCAGAATTTCTCATCAGATTCCTCCGAAGAGCTATGTTCTTTGATCCAGTCAACAAATATTTGTTGGGCTCCTGCTCATTTGTCAGGCAATGTGATAGGCTCTAGGATATAGCCGTGATAATAATAAGCAATATCCCTGCCTTCATGAAATTCACATTCTGGTGTGAGAGACAGAGCATAATAAAGTACACAAATTTATCATTTTAAGTAGTGATAATTGCTTTAATAAAAATAAAACATGGTAAGCAGAAATAGTTATGGGGCTATTTTATTTTAACTTTTATTATGAGATATTTATTACATACAAAGTCATAAATATAAATACATATGTATGCTGGTATATATATTATACTTGCATATCCACCACTAAGTTTGAATAATAGAAAATTACCAATACCTTGGAAACCCATGTTTTCACTTTTCCTACCATATACCATACCTGTTTAGAGGGGGGATACTGCAGATAGGAATGAAAAGAAAGTCTCTCTGAGGCCTTTCTATATTTTATACAGAGGCCTAAATGAAGGAATGAAGTGAGCTATATGATAGTCTTTGGGAACAGCATTCCAGGCATAGGAAACAGCAAATGCAAAAGCCATTAGATAATAAATGAACACTGTTGTTTGAGGAAGGGCAAAGAAGAGCACTGTGGCCGAGATCTGGTTGGGCCTTAAAGGCTGTGGAAACAAGAGTAGATTTTATTCCAAATGTGACTAGAAGTCATTGGAGAATTTGAGCAAAGGTGTGATGTGATCTGACTTTACTCTAAAGAAAAGATTACCCTGATTGGAGGGGGACAAGAGAGGAAGAAGAATCATTCATTATGATACACTGCTACAGTCCAAGAAAGAGAGATTATGGTGGCTTAGACTAGGATAAGACAATTAATTGGATTTGTAATTAATTCGATTTGGGATATATTTTAAAGTTACAGCTGACATGACTTCCTGATAAATATGATATATAAAAGAAAGAAAGAAATCAAAGATAACTACCAGGTTTTGGCCTGAGCAACTAAGTGAATTGTGGGCCTATTTACTAAAACAAGGAATGTCAAGGCAGGAATGGGTTGGGGGACAATCAAGAGTGATGTTTTGGCCATGATAAGTATGAAATGCCTATCAGATATCCAATGAGAGATATTGAGTAGGCAGTTGGAATAATTCTGGAACAGAATTTCCTGGCAGAAATCAGGAAAAAATATAGTATATCTGTAGGAGAGGAGTAGAAGGATATAGCAGTGAACAAAAGAGACAAAAATCTGACCCTCATGAAGCTTATATTCTAGTGACAATAGACAATGCTTCTTTAATTTAGCTTACTATGTGCTACATATTATTCTAAGTGCTTTGCTTATAATAACATATAATATGCACAAAATCCTGTGTGGTAGGTGTTACTATTATATTCATTTTTGAAATGAGGAAACTAAGGAAAAGAAAAGTTAAGAGACTTGACTTGCCAAAGGTCATACTGCTATTAGTTGATAGAGTGAAATTTGAATTGAGTCTGGTCCTACAGTCTGTGTTCTTAACTATCACATTACAGTGTCTCATTCAAAAGAGCAATAATTCATATATAGATAAAGGTGCAGGTATACAGATCTAGAGAGATAGTTTTATGTGACAGAGGCATATATCATGGGTCCAGAAAGGGAGGAAAAATAAAGAAATTCACAGGTAATTATGCAGCAGGTGCTTTCAAATTAGCATATTTGTTCAATCCCCACGACAACCCTAAATGCTAGATTATATTATTCTCATTTCCACATAGAAGACATACAAGTAGAAGGGTTGGGCAGAGATATGTTTACAGGGCATAAATAGAAGACCTTAAATCTTAGGGTTATAACCCTAACTGTAAAGTAAACAATGACAGGTTATGCCGAGTAAGTAAATATGGTTCAAAATGATGTGACCAAAAGGACATAAAATTAAGTTTCACTTAACTCATAACTGCACCTGACTTGATGAAGAAATACGGGGCTACTAGGGAGACATTTTGTTCACACTAGATCACAGTATTTCTATTTTCAGATCACTAGCATGTTTGAGCAAAACAAAATCAGAAATACACAAGTTAATATAAGTAAGGCAAATGAAAGGAGGACATTCAACATGGCTGACTTTATTTCAACTTCTTTCCCTGTCATTAGAATTACTATAGTTATTTAGCAAAAAAAAAAAATCTAACTTCTGTAAATAATTTGTCATTTATATTTGCCTATATTATTCATCATGAGTTATTCAGGGTTAACTCTGGTTATGCTTACATTATTTACTATGAAGGGTGAAAATGCTCCTGATAAATTAGCTTTCCTCTGGGGTCTGAATTTACCTTTCCAGAGCATTCAATTTGAAATATATTTATAAATACAGCATGATCATATCCCAGTAATATTTCATGTTTGGTTATTTTTTTCTACAGTCTTTGAACAACTTTTAATTTACCCAGGTTTGAAAATATGGATCAGATATGGCTCTATTATCAACATGATAAAATGCATTAATGGTCTTCAGTCAATCTAAGTCTCTATGGGACTCCCGACAATCATTCAG
Organism: Delphinapterus leucas; assembly: GCF_059928025.1. Taxonomy (NCBI): domain Eukaryota; kingdom Metazoa; phylum Chordata; class Mammalia; order Artiodactyla; family Monodontidae; genus Delphinapterus; species Delphinapterus leucas. The sequence continues at coordinate 24,882,119 of NC_143150.1, forward strand.
GGGTTTAAATTAACAGAAATCTTGTGACTTTATAAGTACCAAGCATCAGAGTCACTTCAGGAACATTTGCTTAGAACAGTATTTATCTGACCACTTCTTTTGAGACAAAAGAACAATGAAGATACCAGTGCATGTGTTTTAAAAGTTATACTGGGACTTCCCTGGTAGTGCAGTGGTTAAGAATCCACCTGCCAATGCAGGGGACACGGGTTCGATCCCTGGTCCGGGTAGATTCCACATGCTGCAGAGCAACTAAGCCTGTGTGCCACGACTGCTGAGCCTGTGATCTAGAGCCCGTGAGCCACAACTACTGAGCCCACGTGCTGCAACTACTGAAGCCCATGCGCCTAAGAGCCTGTGCTCCGCAACAAGGGAAGCCCCTACAATGAGAAAACTGCGCACCGCAACGAAGAGTAGCCCCCACTCGCAGCAGCTAGAGAAAGCCCGTGCGCAGCAATGAAGACACAACGCAGCCAAAAAATATATATATATATATAAAATACAAAATATATAAAAGTTATACTTTAAATAACTTACCACTAGATGTTTTTGTTTTATTTTTAATAAGCTTCATTGATACACACTTCATAGCCAATAAAATGCTCACAATTAAGTATATATTTTGATCAACTTTGGCAAATGAATATACCCATGTTACCACCACCACAGTAAAATTACAGAATATTTTGTTCATCCCCAAAAGGTTCCCTGGTGCTCCTTCCCAGTCAGTCATTGTAGTCAAATCACCCCTAAACATTTGACCACCTGTTCTGGTTTTCCAGGGACTGTCCTGGGTTTTGCACTAAAATTCCTGCATCCTGGGAAACATCTCAATACCAGATAAAGCAGGATGGTGGACCACTGATCTTCTTTCTATCATTATAGATTAGTATTGCCTGTTCTAGAGTTTCATACAAATGGAATCATGCAATATGCATTCTTTAATGTCTCAGCATAATAATTTTAAGATTCATCCTTGCTGTTGCATGCAATAGCAATTCACTTTTTTAAAAATACTGAATAGTATTGTATTCTCTGGGTATACCACAATTTGCTTATCCATTTACCTACTGATGGACATTTTGGGTGGTTCTCATTTTTTAGCTGTTGTGAAAAACACTGTTATGCATATTGATACACAGGTCTTTTTGTGGGCATATGTTTTAATTTATCTTCAGTAAATACCTAGCAGCAGTAATTCTGGGTCATAAGACAAATATATGTCTAAGTTTATACAAAACTGGCAAACTATTTTCCAAAGTAGTTGTACCATTTTACATTCCTACAAACAATATACGAGTGTCCCAGTTGCACATTTTTACTAAAACTTTATCAGTGTTTTTAATTTTAGCTCTCCTAGTAGTTATGTAGTAAAAACTCGTGGTTTTAGTTTACATTCCCCTGATAATAATGTTGAGAATTTTCATGTGCTTATTTGCCATCCAAATATCTTTTGGGTGCTTGATAAGCATCACAAACAGCAAATATTTGATGCCACCCCCCCGCCCCCACGAACCTTGAAGTCATCTTTGACTCTCTGTCACATCCCACAGGAAGTCCAATAATAAATTAAATTTGCCCTATATTTTAGTATATTTGTAAACTACCCTAATCCAAGCCACCATCATTCTCTTGTCTGGACTAATCAATAGCTTATCAACTGGTCTCTGCTTCCACTCTTGCTCAACCGTCAGTTTATTCTCCACACAACAGCCAAATTGATGCTTGTAAAATATATGTCAGATCATGTGTTCAACATCTAATGAATCCTGATGGCCCCAGGCCTATAAATTAACCTATATAAGACACTATATGATCTTGCCCCTCTGCTACCATTCTGACCTCATTTCCTACCACTCATCCTTATTTTACTTCATTCCACCCACAGTGACTTCTTTGTTGTTCCTTGAACATGCCAAGTATGCACCTGCTTTCAGGATATTTGTACTGTTTTCCTCTGCCTGATTTCTTTCCCCCTAGATATTCATGTGGCTTGCTTGCTCACTTCTCCAGATGTCACCTTAAATCCTTTCTTAACACTGAGGTAGTCTTCGACCACCCTATGTAAAATCACTCCTGTCACTCTCTATTCCCCTTTCCCTATTCCATTTTTATTCACACTACATACCTCCACTCCTGCCTTCTCCATAAAATTTACTCTTCAACACTGTGTGATTTTCTCATACTGGTATCCCTACGGCTCAAATTATTCTTGGCATAATGAGAGGACTATATAAACCCTTGTTGAATGAATAAACGTGAATTATTCCTCCATGCCCACCAAGTCCACCTCCTGGACCACATGTTAAGTTCCTCATAGGGAGGAATCTTGCCTCATTCTTTCCATAGTACCTTATATGAGGTAAATATTAAGCATTCAAAGATTCTTGATTGGTTTTTGCATATTTGAAATACTGCCCAACAAGCCTAGTTAGGATTAAAATTAGCTAGGAAATGCTGATGTCCAACATTATCTTGAATTGATATTATAGGAATAGCTAATGCATTTGATAAATTGTAAAATAGATGAAATTTGTTTTTCAGGTTCAACTAATACTTACTGCACTTGCTTCATAACAGAAATAATTTAAAATGTTTTTGTATAACTTTTAATATTGAATAAATTGATTTTCAGAGACTTAAATAACTCTCCTAAAGTCATAGATCTAGGATATTACAGAGTTAGAATTCTAATTTTTCACTCATAGTTCCAAATTTTGTGCTTGCACTCCTCCCTTTCATTGTTTCTCCTCCAGCCACATGCTTCCTAGCTATTGCCTCTGTCTTCCCCATCTTTCGTTCTCTAAACCATGTCACATCCTGAGAAGTGAGCCATTAGTCACACTCTAGCCAATCTCTTCACCTTCATCAAAACTTACCCCATTATTGGCTTATCGTTACACTAACCCAAATCAAGGGTAAATGACCACTACTGCTTAGTGTGGTAACGTCACATAACAAAATTGACACCCAGTTAATAGGAGTCTTTGACTACCTAATAAAATCAGAAATTACTTTGAGAATCTTAGATACTGGGGCCATAATAGAGAGGGAGCATAATGATGTATTTAGGCATTTTTGAAGGCCCCTTGCACACATCCCCCTAGATAACTGCTGACTGGGCCTTCTTCAAGAACAAGCTATGGGTATACATACACAGATATGTTGATACACTACTCATCCCAGAGGGTATGAAATGATGAGAATTTATTTTCACTTACCCTCACTTAGCACTCCACTGACAGTTATAATTTTTATTTTAAACTAGGGGACACTGGAAATGAAAATAAGGGGTAAGAATTAGTATAAAGATTACTATTTTTCTTGATTTTCATCTTTAAATGATATGAAGTAAGTTAAATAAACTTTAAGCCACACAATTTTTACTTATTTACATCATCCACACGGGTAATAAGCATTTATCAAATAGCATCTATGTACAATGTACTGCGTTTGCCACTATGAGAGTTAAAAAAAAATACAACTGAATATTACACAATTCTAGCTCTCAGAGATTTGTGTAATCTGCTGGAGAATACAAAAATGTCCATGAGAACTGGCAGGGAAGTGAACTTAGTATAGAAACAGCCAGCTACAAGTTCAACCCACTCATTCAACAATATATACTAAGCACCTACTATGTGTGAGGCACTATGCTGGGAACTGGGGATTAAATGATACACATAACCCACCACAATCCCTATGTGATGGTATACATGAGAAGAGTAGAGAAGATATAGACATAAAGAAAAGTATTCTAAAAATGGAAAATTTTCAACTGTGAATAAGTGCTATGAAAATGAGGTAATAAGAGGATTTTACCTGGACAGGAAGCTCAGGGAAGGCTTCACTGATGGAAGGATAATTGAGTTATGATCTGAAGAGTGAATAGGCGTTAACCAAGTAAAAAAGGGAGGGAATAATATCCCACACCCTCTGGAAAGAACAAGGAAGAAAGAATCTGAAAAAAGATCAGTGGGGCAAAAGCATAGAAAGCATGTACATAATGAATCTAGAGAGGTAGATGAAGCCAGACTATGATGCAAAGACTTGTGGAATTTCAAGTTTCAAAATTAGACTAGTATTCTCATGATTGAGTACAACCTCCTTAAAAATTCTGTCCTATGGATATGCCTGATACTAAAGTCTTGTTTATTTATATGTGAATTATATGTGTATATTATTCCTGTACATTATAATTAATTTGGTTATTCATGTAAATTACTGTTTGACACAAATATACAACAGATGAGAAAATTTAGCACTTAGTCTTTCATATTCTTCCCTAAACTGTACACTGAAAGAGAAAGGTATGCATTTGCAAAGATTCAGAGATCATGAGATAAATTTAAATTGGGAATTAAATATGAAAATCATTCTGGAAATGAATTCTGTAATTTTAACATATTGAGATCATTTGTTTTTCTGAGAAAAGGCCTGAGGAAAATGTGATTTAAAAAAAAAAACAGCTATGTTAAATATTCTCTAGTCATCAAACTTCTCTGACTTTTAAAGAAATAAGAGATGCAAATTATTTCCTAAGATACACACTTTTGCTACTCTCCTCCACTTGGAGTTAAAATTTTGTACTATATTTAAGGTTTGACCAAGTGTGTTTTTAACAATCTGGATAGTGCAACAAATACATGTTTTTCTAAATACTATCTATGTCACTAATAAGAGATGCTTTTATATCTATGCAAATCCGAAATTGAAGGTAAATTAAACCCATGGTACCTACTTAAAGGTCTGCTTCAACCCACACATAGCTGTATGTTTTTTCCATTATATTCATGGCAGGTACAATATCATACGCATTTAGCAGAAGAAACAGACTGCATAGGTCATGATCTACTCATTATGCATCTCTCTAACTTCAACAATGATGGCTCCTGCTAACATACAGAGAACTATGTAGGTGAGATATTCCCACAAAAAGTTATAGCCTCAAGAGAGAAAACTGTGCTTCCCGGTTCCTAGACTAAGTAGAGAACAAGAGAGCAAGAGTAAGCCCAAAGGCCTCTTTCTATTTAAACAGTACAATGCCTTTGTTAAATATGTATTTGATCCAGGACCAAAAGTATCCACTTTTGTAATTTATAAAATATTAAAGCACATTTTTAAAAATCAAATTTTACTAACACAAGAAACATTTCAACATGATGTTTTTTTGGCTAGGTAATTTGTGTTTGTTTATTTATTTATTTATTGAGGTATAGTTGATTTACAATGTCATGTTAGTTTCAGGTGTATAGCAAAGTGATTCAGTTATACATATACCTACATCTAATCTTTTTCAGATTCTTTTCCCATATAGGTCATTACAAAATATTGAGTATAGTTCCCTGTGCTATACAGTAGGTCTTTGTTGGTTATCTATTTTATATATATAGTAGTGTGTATATCAACATGCCATTTTTTAAAGAATTCTTGAATAAAGGCTATTCTGTTGCTCAGTTTTGTTTTGTTTTGTTTTTCTTTTACATATACAAGAAGCTTGAGAGATTTTGCAAACTTCAAAGGTCAAACAGGTTTAATTTTGTCAATTCCACATTTCTTAAAAGCATTCTACAGCAATCAGCACTTGAAAGCCAATCTGATTATGTAGCTTAGCTCAATGTAGCTGTAATACCTCATTTTCTTTCAGTGCAATGGTCAAATGCAGGGCAATTGCTTCCCATAACTAAAATGGTGGCTGCTACTAAATACAAGCTATGTTACTGATTTAATATTTATTATTATTATTATCACTATTTCGTATGACATTTTGAATTTTCTTTTAAGCAACTTTTCCCATACTGTGACTTCTAAAATATTAGTTCATTAGTGTCATAGTAATTTTAAAATATCTCTTAGTCAGTTTGGGCTGCTATGACAAAGTACTGCAGATTGGGTGGCTTATAAACAACAGAAATTTATTTCTCACAGTTCTAGAGGCTGAAAGTCTGAGATCAGGGTGCCAGGGTGGTTGGGTTCTGGTAAGGGCCCTCTTCTACGATACAGACTGCAGAATTATCCTTGTATCCTCACATGGTGGAAAGAAAGTGAGAGAGCTCTCTAGGGCTTCTTTTATAAGGTGCTAATCCCATTCATGCGGGCTTAATCCTCATGACCTGATCACCTCCCAAAGGCTCCCACCTCCTCATACCATCGCACTGGGGGTTAGGGTTTCAATGTACAAATTTTGAGAGGACACAAACATTCAGTCCATAACAGTCTCCAAAGCAGCAAGTTATTTAATTTACAATTTATCTGAAATTATAATAGAATATGTTTTCTGAAATCAGAAGTAAATGCCCCCATATAAGATTTAGTAAATTTATTAAAACTCTAAGAAGCTGAATGCCATTGTAAGTCAAGTATGGTTTATTTCTGACATTTACTTTGTTCATTACTGAAATCTGTGTGCATCTTTTGAGATTTTTGGTATATTTGAGTACCATGGAGAAATCATATGCTGTAGTTCATTATTCAATATTCTTGTATCATTAGTGAATCCAAACCTCTGGAAAGCCTTAGGTCTGTGTGACATCAGTGTTTACATCATTGAAATTAATATAAATTGAGCATGAGAATTATGACAAATGGAACATATTTGATGGGGGAAGCTGAAATATAGTCCTTTATTGTCTGTGGAAAACTGTAAAACAGTAACACTAAAAAACATAAAATGATAGGAGTAGAAAACTAGATATGAGTTTCCAATGTGAAAAAAGAATAGAAAGGCAAGTACTCCCCTCACCATTTAATACAAGGAGTCTCTGTTCAAGAGAAAGCAGGACATAGCTTCGTCAAGCAATGAATGAGGTACTCTGCCAGTACAACAGAATGTGAAGGAAGGAACTCCGATAGTGTTTATTTGCAAAATAATTCTTTGGACGATTAAGTCAGCTCTAGTCTCACCAGTAGAGAAATACGTTGTTGATGAGAAATGGTGGATTTCTGAAGCTGTCAAAATTTTTAAATGCATAATTCGTGGTGCTTTGCTGTCGTGCAACCCTCCAAAATATAGCATTTGTCTGAATTTGGGTACATATTGGAACTCCTTCTAAGAATATTTAGTTACCACAATTATCAACAAGAAAAAAATCCTTGCTCATTAATAGCTTTTCTGTAGCCAAAACATTTGTAGGGGTGGTGGTGCTGGGGAAATAGAGAGGCTCATAGTTGCCTTCTATTACATTAATCTGAAAAAGTTGGATTATATTTTGTAGACTCCTTACTTCCCTTAATAATTCTGTAAGGGATAACTAATCTATGAATTTACCTAAATCTTGGCAAAGCTATTTATATCACTATGCTATCTATACATTAGGTGATGAAAATTCTTAACTATACATTGCAGTAAAAGGTAGTCGATTTATGTTGTGTCTACATTCTATGCAGGGAATAAATCTAGATCTCACGCTTTCAGAAATCACAAGGGTTTCATCTTAGGTTCATAAGAAGACAATGAGATACTGAGAAAGAAGATAGTGTTGGTGTTTTCACCTACAAAATCATCATCCATTTTGAGTTTATTTCATATCTAAGAAAATTATACCATTAAAATGTTCATACTAAACTCTTCCATCCAGCCTAAAATGCTGCCTATAGTAGATCCACAAATACCTCAATCTCTCCGTTGAGAGAAATAACTGTTATTGGCACAATTTGGGATAGTGGGGATTCATTAGTCATATATTCCAGTTAATATATTAATATTAATATACTAATATGTTCTATATATATGGATTGCCAGTCAATAAAACATACAGTAAAGTTAATAATATTTTCATGTGTGCAAGTATTCTTCTGCTGCTTCTACACTTGTTATTTCATTTAATCTTTACAATGTCTTTCTGTATTCAGTAATTATTAGTATCCCATTTTACAGATGAGGAATTTGAGGCTTAGCAAGGCTAAGTAAGTTCCCTATAGTCACATAACTAATTAATGATTAGTTAGAATTTGAAAGAGATTCAATCTAACCTATGCTCCTTCTGTGGCCTTTGATGTAAAAACTAAATACATATCATCTATTTTAACCTTTGCTTCATAATCATCTTGATACAAATCATACTTAGCCAATAGATGTATAGATGTCATGTATCAGAGTTTTAAACAGCTCTATATTCTTCTGGGTTCATGTTCCATGTGTTTCAGTGGGACTCCAGATTTGGGTTTTTTTTAATTTCTTGAAAAGAAATTCATTTTCTCTGATTTTTCTTTATAGTTTTTAAAGTTTTCATTTACTTTGACCTTATTTTGAAATGCATTTGACATAAACATTGTATAAATTTAAGATGTACAATGTGTTGATATGTATATATATCACAAAATGATTGCCATTGTAGAAATAATTAGCACCTCTATCATTTTGGATAAACAAGCCTATGGGTCAGTTTATGAGAGGACCTAGCATTTGAATACAGAAATATGTGGTATAATTATTTGACATAAGCTCAATTTCCTTTTGGATGAGATTTTCTGCCTTGAACCTTTCTTTCTCTCTTTCTCTTTCTTTTCTCACCCTTGGCACTATCGACATTTTGCACTGGACAATTCTCTGCTCTGTGCAAATGTCCTGTGCATTTTAGGATGTTTATCAGCATCTTTGTTCTCTGCCCAGTAGATGCCAGTAACACCTCCCTCCCCAAAAATGACAACTAAAAATTTCTCCAGGGGCAAAAGCACTTTCTGCTGAAAACCACAGGTTTGTGACAATACCACTAAAGAAAAAGAGAACAAATAAGCATTCTTCAGTGTAGCTTTATTCAGGAAAGAAAGCAGCATCATAGACATTGCTTTTCTGACCAACTTGAGGATTATAGAGTTGCCTATTGAATGAAGTTTTGAATACATAATTATAGGCATAGTTTATTTTCATTAATTTTTCATTAAAATTCAAATTATTTTATTAAATTTCATATAGATGATAAAACCCTGAAAACTACAAAGAAATCACCATGTATTTGGTGTTTTTTAAATTATTACTGTTACAAATAATATTCTCAGTTGTGGTTATACATTGCAGAGATTTCCCTACCTTGTGCTCCTGTGAGTTGGATTCTATGCTTGGCCTAAGAAGCTATTTTCTCACTAGATTAAATATTGTGAAACAAAAAAAAACTATGTAAATATAATATGCCCCAAAGCAAAAAAATAATTTTCAACACAGATGGGTTTCAGAAGGTTTAATGCCAAAGGTTTTTAAAATCTTGTGCCAGGGGAACTTTGTTTGCAACTAAAAAAAAAAAAAAAAAAAAAAGTTTCCTATATTACCCTCACAGAATGATGACTTTCATTCCCAAAGCAGACATTTGAAGGGTCATTTGAAATAAAGTGAAAAGCATTAAATATCCAATTTCTTTAGTCAAAACAGTATCATTATCTCAATCTTTCCTGCCCCAGAAAATGGAAAGAAGAAATGGTATATAGGAAGGTAGGTAAAATGCTTTATGATGTGATTTTTCCCAAACAGAAATTAATCACAAAAGGATAATTCTCAAGTTTTTAGTCAGTGATAACCTTATATGAAGTCAATGGGAATGGAATCTAAAAAAGGACAAGCTTAATTCCCATTCTATATGGTGAACTGACACCAATGAAGCCTTCTACATTTAAACAAGAAAACCTTCTAATAATCATCAAATGACGCATTTACTTGCAGCCTTCCTTTGGCAATAAACACTGCAGTGTATGTACAGGTCAGGTTACCTGTTAAATAATGGATCCTGTCATTGCCTTCAAAGAGCTGTTAGTCTATAGAAGGTAGTTAGGACAGAGATATAATTATGCTTTTTTTTCCCCCTGAACATACAACTTGCATTCAATCAATGTTGAATGAAACTAAACTGAGAGAAATTACAAGAGTTAGAAAGCAGACTGAATTGTTCTAAGAAGATTTACACCCATATAAAAGAAAGTTGCAAATGACCTCAAATTCTTAAAATCCTCTTTAGGGATGTTTCAGGAAATCTCAAGAAACTCCACTTGATTATTCAAAATGTGTAGCTTGGGCTAACAAACAAGTTAAGAAAGCATGATATTTGCAGCCACCATACATCTCAGAACTTCTGCAAGAGTCCATTATCCCCATAAATTCATTCATATTTTCCAAATTTTTGGTAAAGAAAGTTTGCTCAAAATAGATACCTTGTTCTTAAATGAAAATCCCAAGGCATACTTCTAGTTGTGGCTTTGTCACTGGTTCAAAAAATTCTCTGTGTAAATGTTCCTCTATAACTTAATTTGTAGTTGGACTTATACGGACAAATTTTGGGGGAGCTATTTCTTTATAAATGTTCAACATCCCCACTGTGGCAATATGACTAACCTGGGAGACTCACTTCCAAATGAATATATATGAAAGGAGAGAGTTTATGGCTAAACTCAAAGGCACAAAGTATACCCTGTAAGAAGTTGCTCTCAAGGCTATGGTTTCTTCTTAGTAAAAGAGTAATATAATTCAGAGTTTGGATGATTCAACATGCTTAAGCCACCTTATGCCTAGTCTAAATAAAGGTTTATTATTTTGTACTACACAGTTCCAAAAAAAATCTGTCTAATGATAATTATACTTAGCCCTGAAACTGTTATGCATACATAATTATTTGTAAAGACTAGATATTATAAGATATACTCTTTTATTTTAGGTGGATATCAGACATAAAAAGTTACTCTAAATAAAAGTTTTGGTCAACTCAAACAAAAAAGCTAACCTTGTATATATACCTCAAAGGGATTCTCTATAGAGAGAAGACCATTCTATAAATGAATGACAAGGGACACCAGCAATGTAAAATTATTAAATGATAAAGTCTACTTCTTACCACTAAAAGTACATTTAAAATATTCACATTGTGAATGAAGCCTTATTTAAAATGATACCTGTACTTCATACTATCTTCAGAGAACAAATCATGGAAATTTACATTTAAAGTACCATAAGAAAAACACATTGTAAAGCAACCACACTCTAATTAAAATTAATTTAAAAAATTTTTTAAATAAAACAATTTTTTAAAGTAACATAACAGATTCAGCGTACTATAATTATATTACTCAGTTTACTGTTACCATACAAATATTTATTTTTTACTTAAACTTAAGGTCCATATTTGAAATATATATAATAAAGTCTACATTGTTCAATGTGGTAGCCACTAGTCACGTGTCTTTCATGTTAAAATTTAAATTAATCAAAAATGAATAAAATTTAAAATTTAGTTTCTCCATCATGCTACTCACATTCCCAGTGCTCAAAAGCCACGCACCCATCACTACAGAGACTCTGCTATGCATAGTATAGATAATTACATTAAAAATATATGTATCTCAAAAATACTTAAGAATTTCAAGAGAATTTATATGTTTCCCATTTGTAAAGCACTCGACTTTCAACGGAAAGGCACTTCTAAACACTGACCAATTCTAATTGATTATGCAACACTTCTATCAATTATTCTAATTAGAAGCTTAATATTAAATTAAGATTTTTCTACTTCATGCACTTTTGAAAATAACTTTCCTAATTTCACTGACCAGCTATCCACCAAACTGATGACAAGGGTGAAGAGTACAAAGAGAAGATTATTATATGTAATTTGATGGATTGTCCCCACTATTATCATTATTTTCTACTTAGTTTTAACTTTATTTAAAAACTTTGGGATAAGAATGGCATATCAGTAAAGATTCTCCAGAGAAACTAAACTAATAGGAATATGAATGAATATATGTATATACATATACATATATATATATATGATTTGTTTCTAAGGAAGTAGCTCACACAATTGTGGGAGCAGGCAAGTGTGAAAGCTGTCAGGCAGGCCAACAAATAGAAAACTCAGACAGGAGTTATTTCCACAATCTTAAGGCAGAATTTCTTTTTCTCTGGGAAACCTCAAATTTTGCTCTTAAGGCCTTAAACTGATTGGACAAGCCCTGTTCATATTGTTAAAGGTAATCTTCTTAAAGTCAACTGATTGTAGATGTTAACCACATGGAAAAATTACCTTCACAGCAACACCTAGATTAGCGCTTGGTTAAATAACTGGCCCTAGCCAAGCTGACACAAAATTAGCCATCACATATGGTAATGAGGTCATCTGAATTCTCTAAAATGGGACTGGGGTGGGAGGGAGGTCTCTTCCCATAGCCAAAATGTGCCCAGGTCCCTGTAAGTATTTCTGCCCACCACTTCAAATGTGGGTGGAAGACAAAGTAACCCTTGTTATGATAATGATCTACATAAGAGGTTCTTCATCAATGTGATTAAATGGGTAAATTGCAAGGATCTCCCTTCTTTTCAACTTTGGTGAATTGTCTGCAGTTTTCTGCCCTTATCTAGAGGACTGTTTCCAAAAGAGTGGTAAGTTTTTATTTTCTTTGTCAAAACTCAGTGAAAATAACACTACACACCTGTGTCCTGCCCTCTTTCCTCTCAACTTGATACTTTATTCCTACAACCACTGACCTTTTTCTCAGCCTCCTTCCTTTTTCTCTATTGCTCTAACCTCAATTTATTTCAAAAACTTAAATATAGGTCAACTTTCTAAACAAAATTTTTAAACAATGTGTTCCCAAAAAGTACTTTGTACTAAAGGCTATAATTTTGGACATTGAAAACTACTTCAAATTAAGATAAAATCATGGGAAAACATTATAACAATTCATGCTATAAATTCCTTAAACTCTGGGTTTAAGAGTACACATTCTGTATTTCTTGTAGACATTCATTTAATATTTATCTGTGGTTTTAGAATAAAGCAAGAGAGAAGCTGAATATTCTTGCACATTTTAATCTTAAAACAAATGTACACACTTCATGCATATATGCCTATGAACTCAAATATGAGAATGGTAAAGAATGTACTTTGTGATAAGATCCTGCAATAACACAGATAATCATACATCTACAGGATTCTAAGTTATATGCTTTGAAAGATTCAAATAAGAATGTTCAAATTTATAACTTGGAACAGCAATTGCATTAAAAGATAAAAGATGGATAGTGAACACATACAAGGTTGTAATCATTCACTTAGAAGGCCCTTGCTGAAATTATAAAACATGGGAGCATAGCTTGAATAGTTTTTGTATGTTGGGAGACACCCAGAAGTGATTTGTAGCTACCTGCTTCTCCACTGCTGCACTTGATATACAGAGGGTATGTTTTTTAACCCTTCTAAGAGCTTCACCTGAAAAACTTTTTTTCAATCTCTGAGGAAATTGGGAGGAAGTTTCCCAGCCCATTTCCATGAAAATACAGTTTGAAACTTTTTATCATGACGTGACAATGTTTATTCATTCAAAAAATATTTGCCAAGGACTGTGCTAGCTGCTAGAGATAGAGATGAATACCATCAAGTACTGGCCTGAAGGAGCTTACAGTGATTTGAGTGCAGTTATCATTGATTTGTATCAAAGCGCCACCAAAAAGGCAATTGTTCGATTTGATTCCTGCATAACCAAGGATCAAAAATTCTGGATAGATATTTTTAGATGAATTTTTATTTGGGCACAATTTTAGATGTATAGAAAACTTGAAAAGTTAGTATAGAGGTGTGATGGTATTTCATATGCCAACTTGTCTAGGCCATGGTGTCCAGACATTTGGCCAAACATTGTTTAAGGTGTGTCTGTGAGGGTGTTTCTGGATGAGATTAACATCTGAACTGGTAGACTGAATAAAGCATATTGCCCTCCCTTATGTGGGCAGGCCCCATCTAATCATTTGAAGTCCTGAATAGAAAAAAAGGTTGACCTTCCCATGAGCAATAAGAAATTTCCTCCTTTCTGACTGCCTTGAGCTGTTAACACTGTGCTTTTTGTTTCCTACCTTTGGACATGGACTGGAACCACATTATACTACTACTATATACTATATTATATACAGGCATATCTCAGAGCTATAACTCAGAGGTTTGGTTCAAGACCACTGCAATAAAACAAATAGCACTATAAAAGCGAGTCACACGAATTTTCTGGTTTCCCAGTACATATGACAGTTATGTTTTCTCTATGCTGTAGTGTATTAAGTGTGCAATAGCATTATGTCTAAAAAAACAGTGTATGCTTTAACTTAAAAATACTATATTGCTAAAAAATTCTAACCATCATCTGAGCCTTCATGGAGTCATAATCTTTTTACTGGTGGAAGGTGTCCCCTTGATGTTGATAGCTGCTGACTGATCAGGGCAATGGTTGCTGAAGGTTAGGGTGGCTGGGGCAATTTCTTAAAATAAGATAGCAATGAAGTTTGCCATATCAACTGACTCTTCCTTTCACAAATATGTCATCTGTAGCACGTGGTGCTGCTTCATAGCATTTTATCCATAGTAGAACTTCTTTTAAAATTAGAGTCAATCCTCTCAAATCTTGCTGCTGCTTTATCAACTCAGTTTATGTAATATTCTAAATCCTTTGTGTCATTTCAAGAATCTTCACAGGGAGTAGATTCCAGCTCAAAAAACCACTTTCTTTCCTCACCCATAGGAAGCAATTTCTTATCCATTAAAATTTTATCATGGGATTGCAGCAATTCAGTCACATCTTCAGGCTCCACTTCTAATTCTACTTCTGTTGTATTTCTATCATATCTGCAATGACTTCTTCCAATGAAGTCTTGAACACCTCTAAATCATCCATGAAAATTGGAATCATCCATGAGAGTTGGAAACTTTTTCCAAATTCCAGTTAATATTGATATTTTGACCTCCTCCCATGAGTCACGAAGGTTCTTAATGGCATCTAGGATGGTGAATAATCTCCAGAAGGTTTTCAATTTACTTGGCCCAGATCCATCAGAAGAATCACTATCTGTGGCATCTGCAGCCTTACGAAATGTAAGCATTTCTTGAATAGTAAGACTTGAAAGGACTTCGCTGGTGGCACAGTGGTTAAGAATCGGCCTGCCAATGCAGGGGACATGGGTTTGATGCCTAGTCTGGGAAGATCCCACATGCCACGGAGCAACAAAGCCTGTGCACCACAACTACTGAGCCTGTGCTCTAGAACCCATGAGCAACAACTACTGAGCCCATGCACCACAACTACTGAAGCCCGCGCACCCTAGAGCTTGTGTGCCGCAACTACTGAGCCCATGTGCTGCAACAACTGAAGCCTTCACACTCTAAGGCCCAGGTGCCACAACTACTGAGCCCGTGTGCTGCAACTACCGAAGCCCACGCACCTAGAGCCTGTGCTCCGCAACAAGAGAAGCCACCACAATGAGAAGCCTGTGCACCGCAACAAAGAGTAGACCCTGCTCGCCACAACTAGAGAAAGCCCGCGCATGGCAACAAAGACCCAACGCAGCCAAAAATAAATTAATTAATTAATTAAAAAAGACTTGAAAGTTGAAACTGCACTTTGACCCATGGGCTGCAGAGTAAGTGTTGTGTGTCTCTACCTGCAGGCCTGCAGCAGGTGCGGGAACCCTTAAGCCAGGCAGTCAGCCATAACAGGACCTATTCCCACCCATTAGTGAGCTGGCATCAGCCCAAGGACTCCCTAGGCCTGCAGATAGCCACCTCAGGACATGACACCACTCACCGGTGGGCCAGCAATAGTCAGCCACACATGGGACTGGGCCTACCCATCAGTGATCCAGCAACCACCATATGAGGCAGGGGCTGGGAACCAGCAACAACTACCAGCACACCACAACAGCAGCCCACACAGGGAGAACCTCATAGAGCAACAGCTTTGGTTACCAGAAAGGAATGTGCTGTAAGGCCCCATAGAAAGTCTCCTACATAAGGTCACTTCTCCAAGATGGGGAAACATAACAAACACAGAGATTTAGGCAAAATGAGGAGACAGAGGAATATGTTCCAAATGAAGAAAAAGACAAAACCTCTGCAAAAGAACTAAATGAAGTGGAGATAAGCAGTGTACCTAATAAAGAGTTTAAGGTAATGATCATAAAGATGCACAATGAACTCGGGAGAAACATGAATGAACATGGTGAGAATTTTAACAAAGAGTTAGAAAATATAAAGAAGAGCTAAAGAATACAACAACTGAAATTAAAAATACACTAGAACGAAGCAAACATAGATTAGATGACACAGAGGAAGAGATCAGCAAACTGGAACACAGAGTACTGCAAATCACTGAGGCTGAACAGAAAAAAAAAGGATTTTAAAAAAATGAAGATAGTTTAAAAGAGCTCTGGAAAAATGTCAGGCATACTAACATTTGCATTATATGGATGCCAGAAGGAAAAGAGACACAGAAAGGGGCAAAGAACTTTTTGAAGATACAATAGTTGAAAACTTCCCTATCCTGGGAAAGGAAACAGACAGTAGTTCCAGGAAGTACAGAAAGTCCCTAACAAGATGAACCCAAAGAACTCCACACCAAGACACATTATAATAAAATGGCAAAATTTAAAGATAAAAAACATTAAAAGCAGTAAAAAAAAAAAAAAAAAGGCAACTAGTTACATACAAGGGAACTCCAATAAGACTATAAGCTGAGTTTTTATCAGAAACTTTGCAGGCCAAAAGTAAGTGGCATGATATATTCAAAGAGATGAATAGAAGAAACCAACCAAGAATACTCTACCCAGCAGGGCTATCATTCATATGTGAAGGGAGATGAAGAGTTTTATAGACAAACAAGTGCTAAAAGAGCTCAACACCTCTAAACTGGCTTTACAAGAAATGTTAAAGGAACTTCTCTAAGTAGAAAAGCAAAGACCAAAACTAGAAATATGAATATTCTGAGAGAAAAAACCTCAATGGTAAAGGCTAACATAGAGTAAAGGTAGTAAATCAACCACATATAAAGCTAATACAAATTAGTAGTATGGAATTAACAAACTACTATACATAAAATATTTAAGCAACAAGGATTAATTGCATAGCACAGGGAATTATGCAATAACCTATAGTCGAATATAATCCGAAAAAAAATAACTGGGAAGAAATGGACAAATTCATAGAAATGCACAACCTGCCAAGACTGAACCAGGAGGAAACAGAAAATATGAACACACCAATCACAAGCACTGAAATTGAAACTGTGATTAAAAATCTTCCAACAAACAAAAGCCCAGGACCAGAAGGCTTCACAGGTGAATTCTATCAAATATTTAGAGAAGAGCTAACACCTATCCTTCTCAAACTCTTCCAAAATATAGCAGAGGGAGGAACACTCCCAAACTCATTCTACGAGGCCACCATCACCTTGATAACAAAACCACACAAGGATGTCACAAAGAAAGCAAACTACAGGCCAATATCACGGATGAACATAGATGCAAAAATCCTCAACAAAACACTAGCAAACAGAATCCAACAGCACATTAAAAGGATCATACACAATGAGCAAGTGGGGTTTATTCCAGGAATGCAAGGATTCTTCTATATACGCAAATCAATCAACGTGATACACCATATTAACAAACTGAAGGAGAAAAACCATATGATCATCTCAATAGATGCAGAGAAAGCTTTTGTCAAAATTCAACACCCATTTATGATAAAAACCCTGCAGAAAGTAGGCATAGAGGGAACTTTCCTCAAAATAATAAAGGCCATATATGACAAACCCACAGCCAACATTGTCCTCAATGGTGAAAAACTGAAAGCATTTCCACTAAGATGAGGAACAAGACAAGGTTGCCCACTCTCACCACTCTTATTCAACATAGTTTTGGAAGTTTTAGCCACAGCACTCAGAGAAGAAAAGGAAATAAAAGGAATCCAAATCGGAAAAGAAGAAGTAAAGCTGTTACTGTTTGCAGATGACATGATACTGTACATAGAGAATCCTAAAGATGCTACCCCAAAAGCTACTAGAGCTAATCAATGAATTTGGTAAAGTAGCAGGATACAAAAGTAATGCACAGAAATCTCTGGCATTCCTATACACTAATGATGAAAAATCTGAAAGTGAAATCAAGAAAACACTCCCATTTACCATTGCAACAAAAAGAATAAACTATCTAGGAATAAACCTACCTAAGGAGACAAAAGACCTGTATGCAGAAAATTATAAGACACTGATGAAAGAAATTAAAGATGATACAAATAGATGGAGAGATATACCATGTTCTTGGATTGGAAGAATCAACACTGTGAAAATGACTATACTACCCAAAGTAATCTACAGATTCAATGCAATCCCTATCAAACTACCACTGGCATTTTTCACAGAACTAGAACAAAAAATTTCACAATTCGTATGGAAACACAAAAGACCCCAAATAGCCAAAGCAATCTTGAGAACGAAAAACGGAGCTGGAGGAATCAGCCTCCCTGACTTCAGACTATACTACAAAGCTACAGTAATCAAGACAGTATGGTACTGGCACAAAAACAGAAAGACAGTTCAATGGAACAGGATAGAAAGCCCATAGATAAACCCACGCACATATGGTCACCTTATCTTTCATAGAGGAGGCAGGAATGTACAGTGGAGAAAGGACAGCCTCTTCAATAAGTGGTGCTGGGAAAACAGGACAGGTACATGTAAAAATATGAGATTAGATCACTCCCTAACACCATACACAAAAATAAGCTCAAAATGGATTAAAGACCTAAATGTAAGGCCAGAAACTATCAAACTCTTAGAGGAAAACATAGGCAGAACACTCTATGACATAAATCACAGCAAGATCCCTTCTGACCCACCTCCTAGAGGAATGTAAATAAAAACAAAAATAAACAAATGGGACCTAATGAAACTTCAAAGCTTTTGCACAGCAAAGGAAACCATAAACAAGACCAAAAGACAACCCTCAGAATGGGAGAAAATATTTGCAAATGAAGCAACTGACAAAGGATTAATCTCTAAAATTATAAGCAGCTCATGCAGCTCAATTTCAAAAAAACAAACAACCCAATCCAAAAATGGGCAGAAGACCTAAATAGACATTTCTCCAAAGAAGATATACAGACTGCCAACAAACACATGAAAGAATGCTCAACATCATTAATCATTAGAGAAATGCAAATCAAAACTACAATGAGATATCATCTCACACCAGTCAGAATGGCCATCATCAAAAACTCTAGAAACAATAAATGCTGGAGAGGGTGTGGAGAAAAGGGAACACTCTTGCACTGCTGGTGGGAATGTGAATTGGTACAGCCACTATGGAGAACAGTATGGAGGTTCCTTAAAAAGCTACAAATAGAACTACCATATGACCCAGCAATCCCACTACGGGCATATACCCTGAGAAAACCATAATTCAAAAAGAGTCATGTACCAAAATGTTCATTGCAGCTCTATTTACAATAGCCCAGAGATGGAAACAGCCTAAGTGTCCATCATTGGCTGAATGGATAAAGAAGATGTGGCACATATATACAATGGAATATTACTCAGCCATAAAAAGAAACGAAATTGAGCTATTTGTAATGAGGTGGATAGACCTAGAGTCTGTCATACAGAGTGAAGTAAGTCAGAAAGAGAAAGACAAATACCGTATGCTAACACATATATATGGAATTTAAGAAAAATAAATGTCATGAAGAACCTAGGGGTAAGACAGGAGTAAAGACACAGACCTACTAGAGAATGGACTTGAGGATATGGGGAGGGGGAAGCGTAAGCTGTGACAAAGCGAGAGAGAGGCATGGACATATATACACTACCAAATGTAAGGTATATAGCTAGTGGGAAGCAGCCGCATAGCACAGGGAGATCAGCTCAGTGCTTTGTGACTGCCTGGAGGCGTGGAATAGGGAGGGTGGGAGGGAGGGAGATGGAAGAGGGAAGAGATATGGGAACATATGTATATGTATAACTGATTCACTTTGTTATAAAGCAGAAACTAACACACCATTGTAAAGCAATTATACTCCAATTAAAAAATAAATAAATAAATAACTGAATCACTTAACTATAAAAATAGAAAGTAAGAAAATATTGTAAATCAAGTATACTTCAATTTTTTTAAAAACTAGTATGAGACCTGGAGGGGACAAGATGGGGATGTAGAAGGACTTGAGCTCACCTCCTCTCACTGAAATCAATCACAACTAATTGCTGAACAACCGTTGACAAAAAAGACTGAAACCTATCAAAAAAGATATTCTACATCCAAAGACAAAGAAGCAGCCACAATGAGATGGTAGGAGGGGCGATTTTGCAATGTAATCAAATCCCAAACCCACCAGGTCGGCAACCCACAAACTGGAAAATAATTATATCACAGAGGTTCTCCCACAGGTGTGAGAGTTCAGAGCCCCACATCAGGCTCCACAGCCTGGGGGTCTAGCATCAGGAGGAGGAGCCCCCAGAGCATTTGGCATTGATGGCCAGTGGGGCTTGAGTACAGGAGCTGCACAGGACTGGGTAAAAAGAGACTCCACTCTTGAAGGGTGCACACAAGTTTTCATGTGCACTAGGACCCAGGGCAAAGCAGTGACTCCATAGGATCTTAGGCCAGAAATACCTGCGGATCTTAGGGGGTCTCCTGGGGAGGCAGGGGGCAAGGACATTGGCAGCAGAGTCACCAGGGAATTTTCAGCACTGAGACCCAACCCCACCCGACAGCCTGCAGACTTCAGTGCTGGGATGCCTCAGGCCAAAGAACCAACAGGATGAGAACACAGACCCACCCATCAGCAGACAAGCTGCCTTAAGTCATCCTGAGCACACAGCTGCCTCTAAACACACCCCTAGACATGGCCCTGCCCACTAGAGGGACAAGACCCAGCTCCACCCACCACTGGACAGGCACAAGTCCCTCCCACACATAAGCCTGTAAAACCCCTGGACCAACCTCACCTACCAGGCAGCAGACACCAGAAGCAAGAGGAACTACCACCCTGCAGCCTAAGAAATGGAGATCACAAACACAAAAAGTTAGACAAAATAAGACAGCAGAGAAATATGTTCCAGATGAAGGAACAAGATAAAACCCCAGAAGAACAACTAAGTGAAGTGGAAATAGGCAATCTGCCTGAAAAGGAATTCAGAGTAATGATAGTAAAGATGATCCAAAATCTTGGAAAAAGAATGGAGGCACAGATTGAGGAGATACAAGAAATGTTTAACAAAGAGCTAGAAGATTTAAAGAACAGAGATGAATAATACAATAAATGAAATGAAAAATACACCAGAAGGAATCAATAGCAGAAAAAATAAGGCAGAAGAACGAATGAGTGAGCTGGAAGACAGATTGGTGGAAATCACTGCTGAGGAACAGAAAAAAGACAAAAGAATGGAAAGAAATGGGGACAGTCTAAGAGACCCTTGGGACAACATTAAATGCACCAACATTAGCATTATAGGGGTCCCAGAAGGAGAAGAGAGAAAGAAAGGGCCTGAGAAAATACTTGAAGAGATACTAGACAAAAACTTCTCTAATATGCGAAAGGGAATGCTCACTCAAGTCCAAGAAGCTTAGAGAGTCCCATACAGGATAAACCCAAGGAGGAACACTCCAAGACACATATTAATCAAATTGACAAGAATTAAAGACAAAGAGAAAATATTAAAAGCAACAAGGGAAAAGCAACAAAGAACATACAAGGGAATCCCCATATGGTTATCAGTTGAATTTTCTGCAGAAACTACAGGCCAGAAGGGAAATATTTAAAGTGATGAAAGGGAAAAAGCTACAACCAAGAATACTCTACCCAGCAAGGCTCTTGTTCAAATTCGATGGAGAAATAAAAAGCTTTATAGACAAGCAAAACCTAAGAGAATTCTGCACCACCAAACCAGATTTACAACAAATGCTAAAGGTACTTCTCTAGGTGGAAAAGAAAAGGCCACAACTAGGAACAAGAAAATTATAAATGGGAAAGATCACCAGTAAAGGCAAATATACAGTAAAGGTAGGAAATCATCTGCACACAAATATGATATCAAAACCAGCAATCGTGAAGAGAGTACAAATGAAGGATATTGGAAATGCATTTAAAATTAAGAGACCAGCAACTTAAAACTATATATATATAGACTGCTATATATATCGAAACCTCATGGTAATGGTGAACCAAAAATCTATGATAGATATACACACAAAGAAGAAAAATGAATCCAAACACAACACTAAAGATAGTCATCAAACCACAAGAGAACAAAAGAGGAAGGGGGAAAAAAAGACCTACAAAAATAAAACCTAAACAATTAATGAAATGGCAATAAGAATATACATATCAATAATTACCTTACATGTAAATGGATTAAATGCTCCATCCAAAATACAAGACTGGCTGAATGGATACAAAAACAAGACCCATATATATATTCTGTCTAAAAGAGACCCACTTCAGATCTAGGGATTCAAACAGACTGAAAGTGAGGGGATGGAAAAAGGTATTCCATGCAAACGGAAATCAAAAGAAAGCTGGAGTAGCAATACTCATATCAGACAAAATAGACTTTAAAATAAAGAATGTTACAGGAGACAAAGTTGGACACTACATAATGATCAAGGGATCAATCCAAGAAAAAGATATAACAATCGTAAATATACATGCACCCAACACAGGAGCACCTCAATATATAAGGCAAATGCTAATAGCCATAAAAGGAGAAATTGACAGTAATATAATAGCGGGGGACTTTAACACCCCAGTTACATCAGTGGACAGATCATCCAGACAGAAAGTCAATAAGGAAACACAGGCCTTAAATGACACGTTAGAACAGATGGACTTACTTGAGATATATAGAACATTCCATCTGAAAGCAACAAAATACACATTCTTCTCAAGTGCACATGGAACATTCTCCAGGATAGATCACATGCTGGGCCACAAAGCAAACATCAGTAAATTTGAGAAAACTGAAATCATATCAAGCATCTTTTCCAACCACAATGCTATGGGATTAGAAATCAACTACAAGAAAAAACTCTAAAAAACACAAACACGTGGAGGCTAAACAATATGTTTCTAAACAACCAATGAATCACTGAAGAAATCAAAGAGAAAATCAAAAAACACCTAGAGACAAATGAAAACAAAAACATGACAATCCAAAACCTTCGGGATGCAGCAAAAGCAGTTCCGAGAGGAAAGTTTATAACAATACAATCTTACCTCAGGAAAAAAGAAAAATCTCAAATAAACAACCTAACCTTACAACTAAAGCAACTAGAGAAAGAACAAACAAAACCCAAAGTTGGTAGAAGGAAAGAAATCATAAAGATCAGATCAGAAATAAATGAAATAGAGAAGAAGAAAACAATAGCAAAGACCAATGAAACTAAAAGCTGGTTCCTTGAAAAGATAAACAAAGTTGACAAAGCTTTAGCCAGACTCATCAAGAAAAAAAAGGGAAAGGGATCAAATCAATAAAATTACAAATGAAAAAGAAGTTACAACTGACACCACAGAAATACAAAGGATAAGAGACTACTGCAAGCAACTATATGCCAATAAAATGGACAACCTAGAAGAAATGGACAAATTCTTAGAAAGGCACAAACTTCCAAGATGGAACCAGGAAGAAATGGACAAATTCTTAGAAAGGTACAAACTTCCAAGATGGAACCAGGAAGAAATAGACAAATTCTTAGAAAGGCACAAACTTCCAAGATGGAACCAGGAAGAAATGGACAAATTCTTAGAAAGGTACAAACTTCCAAGATGGAACCAGGAAGAAATAGACAATATGAAAAGACAAATCACAAGTACTGAAATTGAAACTGTGATTTAACAACTTCTAACAAACAGAAGTCCAGGGCCAGATGGCTTCACAGGCGATTTCTATCCAATTTCTATCAAACATTTATAGAAGAGTTAACACCTATCCTTCTCAAACTATTCCAAAAAACTGCAGAGTAAGGAACACTCCCAAGCTCATTCTACGAGGCCACCATCACCCTGATTACAAAACCAGACAAAGATGTCACAAAAAAAGAAAACTACAGACCAATATCACTGATGAACATACATGCAAAAATCTTCAACAGAACTAGAATAAATAATTTTAAAATATACAAAAACACAAAAGACCCTGAGTAGCCAAAACAATCTCGAGAAAGAAGAATAGAGCTGGAGGAATCATGCTCCCTGACTCCAGACTATACTACAAAGCTACAGTAAACAAAACAGTATGATACTGGCACAAAAACAGACACATAGATCAATGAAACAGGATAGTAAGAAATAAACCCACAGACCTATGGTCAATTTATCTATGGCAAAGGAGACAAGAATATACAATGGAGACAAAACAGTCTCTTCAATCAGTGGTGCTGGGAAAACTGGACAGCTACATGGAAAAGAATGAAATTAGAACATTCTCTAACACCATACACAAAAATAAACCAAAATGGATTAAAGATCTAAATCTAAGATGGTATGCTATAAAACTCTTAGATCATCAACTTAAAATAATCATATATATGTGTGTGTGTGTGTGTATATATATATATATATAT
The DNA here is from genome assembly GCF_059928025.1 of Delphinapterus leucas. Taxonomy (NCBI): domain Eukaryota; kingdom Metazoa; phylum Chordata; class Mammalia; order Artiodactyla; family Monodontidae; genus Delphinapterus; species Delphinapterus leucas. The sequence continues at coordinate 24,906,471 of NC_143150.1, forward strand.
ATATACACACACACATATATGTATGTTATATATATATGCACATATAACCCCTCATGGTAACCACAAACCAAAAGCCTATAATAGATAAACACACACACACAAAAAGCGAAAAAAAGGAATCCAAACATATCACTAAAGATAGTCATCAAATCACAAGGGTAGTGAACAAAAGAAGAAGAAAGGAACAAAAAAGAACTACAAAAACAACCCAAAAACAATTAACAAAATGGCAATAAGTACATACCTGTCAATAATTACCTTAAATGTAAATGGAATAAATGCCCCAATAGAAAGCTATACTAAAAATCTACAGTAATCGAAACAGTATGGTACTAGCAAAAAAACAGACACAACATCAGTGGAACAGAACAGAAAGACCAGAAATAAACCCACACTTATAAACCCACAATTAATCTATGCCAAAGATGACAAGAATATGTAATGGGAAAAAATAGCCTCTTCAATAAATGGTGTTGGGAAAACTGGAGAGCTACATGCCAAAATTCAAACTAGACTACTTTCTCACACCACATACAAAAAGAAACTCAAAACAAATTAAAGAATTAAAGGAAAGACCTGAAATCATAAAAATCCTAGAAGAAAATACAGGCAGTATACTCTTTGACATCAGTCTTAGCAATGTTTTTTGGATCTGTATCCTCAGGCGAGGGTAACAAAAGTGAAAACAAACAAATGGGACTCCATCAAACTAAAAAGCTTTTGCACAGTGAAGGAAACTATCAATAAATGGAAAAGGCATCCTACTTAATTAAAGAAGATTTTGCAAATGATATATCTGATATGGGGATAATATCAAAAATATACAAAGAATTCATACAAGTCCACATCAAAAACAAAAAACCTGATTTTAAAATGGGCAGAGAACCTTAACAGGCATATTTCCAAAGAGGACGTATGGATGGACAAAAGGTACATGAAAAGGTGCTTAACGTCACTAATCATCAGGGAAATGCAAATCAAAACCACAATAAGAACCACCTCACATCTGTCAGAATGTCTATCATCAAAAATACAACAAATAACAAGTTTTAGTGCAGATGTGGAGCAAAGGGAACCCTTGTGCAGTGTTGGTAGGATCGTAAATTGATGTAGCCACTATGGAAAACATTATGGAGGTTCCTCAGAAAATTAAAAATTGTCATATAATCCAGCTATTTCACTTCTGGGTATTTACCTGAAGAAAACAAAAGTACTAATTCAAAAATATATACGCACTCCAATGTTTACTGCATTATTTACAAAAGCCAAGATATGGAAGCAACTTTTGTGTCCATCAACAGATGAACAGATAGAGAATATGTGATACAATGGACTATTACTCAGTCATAAAAAACGAAATCTTTCCATTTGCAACAACATGGATGGATCTAAACGGTATTATGCTAAGTGAAATAAGTCAGACAGAGAAAGATAAATACTACATGATTTCACTTATATGTGGAATCTAAAAAGCAAAATAAACAAACAAAATGAAAATAGACTCATAGATGCAGAGAACAGACATGTAGTTACCAGAAGGGTAGAGGGTAGTGGGTGGGTGAAATAGTGAAGGTGATTAAGTAGTACAAACCTCCAATTATATAATAAATAAGTCATGGGGATGTAATATACAGCAAAAAGAATATGGTCAATAATACTGTAACAGTTTTATATGGGGACAGATGGTTACTAGTCTTATTGTGGTGATCATTTCATAATGTATGCGTATGTCAAGTCATGATGTAGTACACCTGAAACTAACATAATATTGTACATCAACTATATTTAAATAAATACTTTTTAAAAATTGACACTGTGTTAGCAGGCATGAAAACAACATTAATCTTATTTTACATCTCCATCAGAGCTCTTGGGTTACCTGCTGCATTGTCAGTGAGCAGTAAGATTTTGAAAGAAAACTTTTTTTCTGAGCACTTGGTCTCAATAGTTGGCCTAAAATATTCAGTAAACCACGTAGTAAACAGATGTGCTGTCATCCAGGCTTTGTTGTTTATTTTGTAGAGCACCAGCAGAGCAGATTTAGCATAATTCTTATGGGCCCAGGGATTTGAGGAATGGTAGATGAGCACTGGCTTAAACTTAAAATCACCAGCTGCATTAGCCCCTAACAAGAGAGTCAGCCTGTCCTTTGAAGCTTTGAAGCCAGGCATTGACTTCGCCTCTCTAGCTATGAAAGTCCTAGATGACATCTTCTTCCAATAGAAGGCTGTTTCATCTACAATGAATATCTGCTGTGTAGTGTAACCACCTTTATTAACGACCTTAGCTAGATCTTCTGAATAACTTGCTGCAGCTTCCATATCAGCACTTGCTGCTTCACCTTGCACTTTTATGTTATTAAGATGACTTCTTTCCTTAATCCTCATGAACCAACCTCTGCTGGCTTCAAACTTTTCTTCTGCAGCTTCCTTGTCTCTCTCAGCCTTCATAAAATTGAAGAGAGTTAGGGCCTTACTCTGGATTACACTTTGGCTTAAGAGAATGTTGTGGCTGGTGTGATCTTCTATCCAGATCACTAAAAATTTCTCCAAAGCAGCAATAAGCTGTTTCAGTTGCTTATCATTCATGTGTTCACTGGAGTTAACACCTTTAATTTCCTTCAAGAACTTTTCCTTTGCATTCACAACTTAGCTATCTGGTACAAGAGGCCTAGCTCTCAGTCTATCTTGGGGCTTTCAACATACCTTCCTCACTAAACTTAATCATTTCTAGATTTTGATTTAAAGCAAGAAACATGTGATTCTTCCTTTCACTTGAACACGTAGAGGCCACTGTAGGCTTTTAATTGGCCTAATTTCAATACTGTTGGGTCTCAGGGAATAGAGAGACCCAAGGAGAGGGAGGAGAGATGGGGAGAATGGCCAGTTGGTGGAGCAGTCAGAACACACACATTTATCGATTGTTTGCCATCTTATTTGGGCTTGGTTCATGGCGCCCGAAAACAATTACAACAGTAACATAAAAGATTATTGATTACAGATCAACATAACAAATATAATAATAATGAAAAAGTTTTGCAATACTGCAAGAATTACCAAACTGTGACACAGAGACCTGAAGTGAGCAACAGTTTTGGAAAAATGGTGTGTCAATAGACTTGCTCAACATAGGGCTACCCCAAACTTTCAATTTGTAAAAAAAGCAATATAACAAATATATATATATATATATATATATATATATCCATTTGGTTCTTTTTCTCTGTAGAACCCTAATACAATAGAGTTCCCATATATCTTTCATCCAGTTTCATTTTCTCATAATGTTATCATCTTCATTATGATGATGTATTTGTCAAAATTTTTTCAAAAGGCTGATTATTAACTGAACTACAGCCTTTATTCAGCTCTTACCAGCTTTTCCTTTGTGTACTTTTTCTGTTCTAGGATGCCATCCAGGGTACAACATTGTATGTAGTTTCCATGTCTCCTTAGTCTCCTCTGGTCTTTGACAGTTTCTCAGATTCTCTCCTTGTTCTTCATGACTCTGACAGTTTTGAGGAGAACTAGTTATGTATTTTGTAGTATGTATCCCTATTTGGGTTTCTAATGTTTTCTTTTCTCAAGATTAGACTAGGATTATGAATTTGGGAGAAGAATACCACAGAGGTGAAGTGTTCTTCTCATGACATCATAACAAGAGGTGCATGATATCTATATCACTGCTGATATTAACACGAGTCAGTTTTCTAAGGAATGTTTGCCAGGTTGTTCTACTACAATGTTAGCATTTCTCACTTTCTGTATTCTATTCCTGTGAAACAAGTCACTATGTTCAGTTCATATTAGGAGGGGTGAAGGGAGTCATCTCCACCTCTGGGAGGTGGAAGTATCCACATATATTATTTGGAATTTTGAGAATTACATATTTAAGATAGTCTTATTCCTCAGTAGAAGAGATTTCATCAAGAAACTATATGATGCTCAGCTATAGAGATTCAAAGTATAGAGCTTGTGATTCATCTTTGCTTATACATATCATGTTCATAGTGACACTTCCGAGGTTTATGGGTAGTAAATCATTAAAGGCCTTTTTTTTTCTTCACTAGGAGATGTTTTTATGTCCCTCAGACAGGTGGAAGCTAGGACAGAGAAACACAGACTGAAATTTAACTCCTGTCCATTTCAACTTCTGGCAATATTGGTCCTTTTGCTCTCAACAGTAAGTTAAAGTGTGGATCTCACATCCTTGACAATGGGAACTAATAAGAAATTTTATAAATGCTGAACACATTGTGAAAGTTACTAAAAGTCTCATGTGGTTAGCTCTATTTTAAAAATATGATACTGTCTTTGAAACAAGTCTTTCTCATTGTTGTCATCCTTGCGTTTGGGGTTTGTTTAGGCACTTTAACTCCTTTTCCATTTCTTATCACAGTTGAGCATATCCTATTATTCTCTATGTTGTATTAAGCAACTAATTTTTTCTCCTAAAATGCATCAATGTGTGCATTGGAATATCATTTTGTTACCAATTCAAAAATTACATTTTGCCTTCTAACCCTCCCTTTTGAAAAACCGGCAACATCACTGAACATTGCTCACTAAATAATAAAGGTGAAGGAGAAACTATGATTCCTACTTTAATAATAATAAATATTATATTGCCTTGCAGTTTACAGAGGGCTTTCATATATGTTCTCTCATGTGATCATGTGATTTGCCCCCAAAATCTCTGGAGGAAGGCATAGACTAGAAATCATAATTTTACAGCAGAAAAACTAAGACACACAGAAGTTAGTGGCTTGCCCTTACTGGTCATGAAAATTAGGGGCATGTGTCTGAATATGTTTCAATCAGATTAGATGAGTTTAGGCTATGAACCAACATCTCAGTAGCTTAACATACCAAAAGTTTATTTCTCACTCACACAAAATCCACTCTGAGTCTGGGAGAGTCTCCAGAGCATATGACATCTATTTGGTCATTCAATATTTCAGGCTGCGTTTGTCTTTCCTCCTCACCTTCAACACAATAAATACATGCTTCTACAATTACTATGGCAAAGAAAGAGAACACGGAGAATCTCACACCAGCCTTTAAATACTCCTAACCAGAAATGGCACAGGTCACTTCTCTCGTCCCATTGGATAAAGCAAGTCATATGACTAATGTCCAACTTAAAGGAGGCCTGTGCCCAAAAGGTGAAGAGAATCAGAGATTTGGGTGAACATTTGTATGTCCGCTACAGATATTTGTTTGGTTCCCTTCCACAAGGTCATACTGCCTCAACTCAGAATGTTCATGAGTAGTGTCAGTAATGACCCACCAGCTAATGAAGTATCCTTCTGGACTTAAGAGTCTGAACAATTTTAAGACTCCAATATACTTTTTCAATCCACATTAGCTAAAAATTCTCAAAGAGGCACTATTGCCTAGTAGTCAAATCTTGAGCTTTAAAGTCAGAACAACAGTTCAAACCCAGCTTTACTACTTAGTATCTTTGAGACTTGGGGAAGGTGTTTTACATCTCCAAGTAAAAAGGAAATAAATATAGTATCTACCTCACAGATTGCTTCTGAGCATTAAGAAAGATAATGCATAAAAGCACAGTGCTTGGCATATAGTAAACCCTCAATCAATGTGTACAACTTTCATTATACTGTAGCCCACTGTAATTAAGACATAGGTCCTAAATTTTCAAGGACAATCCCAGTGTTGCCTTCTCTTACCCTATATGTATTGACTTAGGTGCAAAAACATTGCTAAAAGTATAATCCACAATAAGATAAATTTGAAATCTTAAAGAAAGACATTACACCTAAAAACGTTCACATATGAATATAAATACACTAGACTAATATTTCGGGAAGAGTGACAGGAACATAACATCTGCTTCACTTCCATTCTATTTAATAAGGCCATTTGTCAGTAAGAGGTAGAAATTTAAATATTCCAATATGAATGATTCTTTATAATTCCATGTTGTTTATTATATTATTCTGAAGTCTTATAGATATGTGGCTATTAATTGTTTAGTATTTAGAGCCATGAACTCCTAAGATGGAGTGGTCTTACAAATTAGAACACAAATAAACCATAAAACCCTTTTCAACCAGGTACCGTTTATGATATCACTGAAGGTATAGAAATTTCTTTTTAATCACCATAAGCACTAGCATAACAGAAATAATTTCTTTAGTATTATTTTTGAAGTGCCTAATGGGACAGAAACACTTAATATTGTCAATTAATATGCTTGCAAATATTAGCTTTCCCTCAACACCAGTAGAATGCCATAAAACTGGGAACTTTTTATTTTCATTCACTTTATATAAATAAAATTCTAAGTTTACAATAGTTCCAGATAAGAAACCATTTAGATAAACTCCTAATCAATATCAGGCTCATCTAACTGCTAATCAAAAAGGAATTTCTGAACTTTTGAAGTTTAGCCATACACAGTATTAACAACTTAGTATTTTGTGTGTGTGCCTCTGTGAAGCATGAATTTATCCTTAAAATTACACTGAGATAATCTGCTAACTTCTTTTGTGTACCTCAACAAACATACACAAATGGAAGTGAACTATTGACCTAACGTGAAGACAAAATTATGACTTTACCTCCAACTCTATGCTAGTTGATAAGCACTTACTGAAATAATATTTTTCACACAAAGAACTAATATATTTTCTAATACTTTCCTCACCCTACTATTTTTTTTATAAAGTAGTATGTTTATCATGACTGTCATTGATTAAAATTTGGTCCATTTTCCCACTTTCAGAAGTGTAAGTTAACTTTTGAAATCTGACTGAAATAAATTACAAATGACAAACTTTGCGCTCCTTTGTAGAAAGAAGCTAGATTTCTTTTAAAGTCCACTTTCCTATAGTCACCCACACGTGTCCGTTCTGAGAAATGAATTTCCCAGATTGCTTCAGTAAGGTCATGTTTCCTTACTAATTTATACTAAGTGAATTTTGTACCCTACATGAGGGGGACAACATCCAACTAAATTGCTAAAATCCCACCAGATTTGAATTGTAAGTTTATAGTTTTATACCAGATATTTTTGACCTTTCCATTTTCCAAGATCAATTTAAAAATACTTTCCACTAAGATTTCTTCATGTAAAAAACTAGTTTGCATATTAGAAAACTGAGATTTCTTTTCATTATTCCAGAAAATTCAGAAGAGGAATAAAAATAATAACATGGAAGTAAATAACTAGTTATCTTATAGGAGCATTGTTCTTCTAAACATGTATTGGAAATATTGATCTAGACAGCATGCTGCTCAAGGGCAGTGACCATGATTTATTTTTCTATGCAATTTCCCCAGTACGTAGTTCAGTGCTAATAAGTGTCTACGAAATGCTGAAAATGTTGAATGAATGAATGGACAAATGGATGGCTAGATGGATGGATGGAAGAGTGAATGAATTAACAAATGAATAAAATGACTTTCAGTCAACAGTTACAAGAGGTCAGAGACTTCACTTTATGAGGTCAAAATTTCTTTGCCCCTAGAAAAATTCTTTTTGTACTGTATTACATGGCCTTTTAAGATTTGAACTTGACATTATCATCAAATCAGTGGATACATTTCAAGAAATAATACATGATTTTGACCTTTTTTATTGTAGCCACCACATCATCACTCTGCTTGATTAACTTGTCAGCTTTCTCCTCTTCAGATGGTGAGCCAAGCCCTTTGCACTGAAAGCTTTTAAAATGGCTAAAGAATTCATGATAAGGTCAGGCTATATCAACAGAGAAAGCAGAGCAAGACTTTTTATTTTATTTTATTTTATATTTATAAGATGAAAATGACTAAAAATTGATTAGTGGCTGTCTCATGACACTTCGTTTATTCATGATTTTTTTAATGCAAGTTGGACATAGGGTTTTCTCAAAGTAAAGACTTTGAAATCAATTTAAGGTATATTTCTGTTTTAAGACCCCATAAACTAAAAGTTCTTTATAGAACTGCAGCCTGAGCTGCATCTTCAGGAAGTATCTTATTTATTAAACAAACAGAATAGTAAAATATCCTGAACTAAGCAGGGAGAAATAAACTACATTTCCCAAGACTAGCTGTTATCAATGTCAATCAATATTTTTGACGATCCCATTTGACACAAAGCATTGTATTTTGTTTTATGAAGGAGTTAGAAAATAAGTCTTCTAAATATCTAAAACCTATATTATTCATGTAGAGAGAGAAAACAGCCATATGTGATTCAGCCTAAGACCACTTAAAAACATTGTGATAAACACATATAAATTTATGAGACTGACACACTGCCCACTGAAAACATATAAATTTAAATACTCAGAAGAAATAATATGCAGAGGATACCACAGTGAAGGAAGGATTAGGATGGTGGTTCAGAATGGATCAGCTAAGTCAGTGGTTCTCAACTGGGGGAGATTTTGCCCCCAGGAGGCATTCAACAATATCTGTGAACATTTCTGTTTGTCACAATTGTGGGTGTGCTAATAAATTTAGTGGGTAAAGACCATGAATAATGCTAAGCATCCTACAATGCACAAGACAGTACCACAACGAAGAAGGTGGCACAAAATATCAGTAGTGCTCAGGTTGAGAAACCCTGAACTAAGTTCTGGTAAGACAAATTCATGGTATTCTTGTTCCAACTCAACATCTTCCCATAGTATTGGGTTACTAAGTTTGCACTAAAGCAATCAATATTTGAATGCACACACTGCTCTAAAAATTATGTGATCTAAGTCTATTTTCCTACTTGTATGCAACGACACTTGATCCTTATGCATCAAAATGATTTTAGTGGTGGATATAAACAATATTATTGTTTATTAGGGTATGAGATAAGATCATTTGATTTTCCATGGCGCTTTTAAATTTTCAAAGAAGAGGAACAGTGAAATCAGCAAAGAGTTAATGACAGCTATTATAACATCTTATCTTGAAGGTAAAAAATATATATATATAGAACCATCCATAATGACCGTAAGTCATATAATTAGCATTGATGATTTTGATTTTAAATGACACTCTTTGCTCTAGTGCTTTTGCCTCTCAGAGAGGGCAGTATACTAATATCAGACCTTAGTTTATTTCCTCATTTCTCTCATCAAAGGTTTTATTTGTTTGTTTACCGTATAGTGAGAATCATCATGATTAGGAAAAGAAAGTTTGAATATTGGTATAATGAACTTCTTTTTATAAGGCAAACATTTACTTCTCACTTTTGTCAGCGAAAAGTACCTGGCCAATGAGTGAAAATATCTCGAACATGATGGTCTCAGTTCTCAGTGTCTTTGGCCAAGGTTTTATAGACTCTTTGATTTGTGTTCTAAAAAAAATGCAACAATCTCAGGAATAACTTAAAAATTTCAGGACTCCATTTCACATTTGGTCTGAGCAGATGAGACATGATTTTCAAATGACCTTTAGCAAGAGGTATTAAATAATGTCCTGAGCTTCTGTATTAGACAGGTAAATTCAGAATGGAAAAAAGGTTTTAGTAAAACCTTTTGAGTATAGCTCATGTAGTAATCCTATCGCTCTATCTCTGGAACCTTGCTGCATCCATAATGCTCCTCAATTCCCAGCATCCTTTACTTCAATGTTTCCATTCTTCCCTCCCTTGCTAGGGCGAAGTTCCATAGCCAGAACTTATATGGCCCTGCTTCTCTCAGCAGATGTTCCATTTGACCACTGACAGGTAATCAAAATAACCAATCCATACTAATCATCGCCAAAGTATAATTTCTCCAAGATACTACATCTGCATTTTAATATGAACCTTTTAGAAATACAATGCCTTACATGAAAGCAGTGATTCCAAAGCAACACTAGTTAATTACCATATTGATTGCATTTTTGGCTTAATAGATTTATTAATATGTGAAAGATGCAACTTAACCAAATGATAATTGAAACAATGAATTCAAAGGCCTAAAAAAATAAAACATGAAATAATTGAGAGATGGGTGTCTCTGATAGAAAGTGACCCTGATCATAATAAAATATACACATGCATATTCAGTGATTGCAGGAAAGGATACAATCCTGTCTAGTATTAATATACTTTTAGAATATTGGTAGTAGAATATGAAGTTGGCTCATTTTTGATAAATATTAATATAAAATATTACTCTAAAAATAATGCATTTCTTTGTTGCAGTGGTCATTTTCTGGTTATTTTTATTTAAAACAAACAAAAGAATACCAAATTGAAAACTGTTTAAATGTTCATCATAAGATAAATAGTAAGGATACATCTACCAGCTTATTTTAATAGTAATTCTAGCAAAAGTCAACTATTACATTTTACAAATGAACAGAATATAACAAGGGAATATAGAAAGACAGGGATTCTATTAGACTAGGACTGTATGTAACTTGGCTTGAAGTTTATTTTTTGTGATACTTACAAGTGAGTGTGGTATTCCTCTCCATTATCAACCAAAATCCAAGAAAACATAGATAAATTATGGCTGAACTCCTACAGCCTGAGAGGGAAGTTAAGGCGCATGTTACCATGACAAACTGTAAAAGCTGGGAAGGAATAAGTCCAGATGTTACAGTTGAGAACATTACGTGAAATGATAGATTGAAAATAATGGTTACACCAAAGGAAGAGAGAAAATTTCACTGTAGGAGGAAAAGATATAACATGATAAAATAGTACGTAGGAAGGGTCATAAAATAATGAATTGCCAAGACAGTAAAAACTAATATAAGAAAAATGAAGAAAATGCTACAATCACTTACCACTGAAATATATTTTTAAAAGAATTATAGCAATAGCATATTGGCTTTAGAATGAAGCACAGAAAGCATCTAGTCCATCTTCGTCATTTTGAAAATGAAGAGAATGAGATCAGAATTGAAAAAATTCATGTAAAGTCACAAAGTAAATCAGTGGCACAACAGTAACAACTGTCACTTAAATGCTGCAGATAACTTGTTTATTAGAATTAGAGCCCAACGTCCCCCACACTAATTCTCCGAAGTAAGAAGAAATATTATCTAATGGGGACTTTTCTCTCACTTAGCAAAAGACTGCTGTTCATTTTAGACTGGTTTTATCCATATTGGAAAATAATAATTAGCATGTATTCATTGCGTACTGTGTCAAATACTGTACATATTTTTCTTTTCTCTCACTTAGCTCTTATAGCAACCCTAGAAAGAAGGCACATTTAGTGTCCCTATTTTCAGATGAAACAAACTAGAGGCTTAACAGGGGAATAAACTGCCCAAATTTTCACAGATAAAAATAGAAGGACCAGCAGTCTCCCAAAGTAATAGAAATAAAAGCAAAAATAAACAAATGAGACCTAATCAAGTTACAAGCTTTTGCACAGCAAAGGAAACCATAAACAAAACGAAAATACAACCTACAGACTGGGAGAAAATATTTGCAAATGATGTGAACGATAAGGGCTTAATTTCCAAAATATACAAACAGCTCATATAATTCAATAACAAAAAAAACAACCCAATTGAAAAATGAACAGAAGACCTAAATAGACATTTCTCCAACAAAGACATACAGATGGCCAAAAAGCACATGAAAAGATGCTCACCATCACTAGTTATTAGAGAAATGCAAATAAAAACTACAATGAGGTACTACCTCAAACTGGTCAGAATGGCCATCATTAAAAAGTCTACAAATACTAAATGCTGGAGAGGGTGTGGAGAAAAGTGAACCCTCTTAACACTGTTGGTGGGAATGTAAATTGGTACAGCCACTATGGAAAATAGTGTGGAAGTCCCTCAAAAAACAAAAAATCCAGCAATTCCACTCCTGGGCATATACTCAGACAAAAAAACATAATTTGAAAAGATACATGCTCCCCTATGTTCATAGCTGCACTATTCACAATAGCCAAGACATGGAAACAACCTAATGTCCGTCAACAGATGAACGGATAAAGAAGATGTGGTATATGTATACAGTGGAATATTACTCAGCCATTAAAAAGAATGAAATAATGCCATTTGCAGCAACATGGATGGGCCTAGAGATTGTCATACTAAGCACAGTAAGTCAGAAAGAGAAAGACATATACCATATGATACCACTTATATGTGGAATCTAAAATATGACACAAATGAACATATCTATGAAACAGAAACAGACTCACAGACATACAGAACAGACTTGTGGTTGCCAAGGGGAAGGGGGGGTGGAAAAGGGAAGTATTGGGAGTTTGGGATTAGCAGATGCAAACTATTATGTATAGGATGGATAAAAAGCAAGGTCCTACTGTATAGCACAGGGAACTATATTCAATATGCTGTGATAAACCAGAATGGAAAAGAATATGAAAAAGAATATAAATATATATATATGTATATATATATATGTATAAATGAGTCACTTTGCTGTACGGCAGAAATTAACACAACATTGTAAATCAACTATACTTCAATAAAATTTTTTAAAAAAGAACTAAGGCCCAGAGAAATAATTTTCACAAAGTCACAGCAATTTTACGGTAGAACAGGTCTAAAATACAGTTTTTCCAGCACACTGCCAAGTGTTCAATCCATTACATATCTTTTCTGAGTTTGTACGGAATTTATAGTCTGACTCAAGATTTCAGTCAATGTTGTATTCGCTTCAAGTTATTTCTCATATACACATGGGTCCTTCTCCCAACTAAATTGTCATCATTTAAATTCTCTCTCTTTTCTCTTGTTTCAGCTTTCAGAAGCATGTTTATCATCCATTCCTGGTAAGCACAATTTTTCAACATCTTGCTAATACATAATTTTAAAAAATAGAAAGACCAGGATTTTGACTTCAAGTGGTCTAGTTTTGGATACCTCTACTGCCTCAAATACCTAGTTTGTCAAGGTCTGTAGGGTAACAAAATGAACAAGGCTTAGCACCCTTGACTATTCAGTAAAGCAACATGAAAATTAAGTAACATGCAAATAAAGCAACAAATAAAAGAACAGAAAATTGCTTGGGATCTAAGCAAACATTACTGCAACAACACTACAACAACAAAAGAAACCTTCAAGGACAATACTTCTTTATGGGAGAAGTTTGATTTATTCATGAGGTCCATTAATGAGGACAGACACTTAGAATGAACCAACAGGAGCAGAGAGGTTGGCAATAAAACAGAGAAGGAGTAATTCATAGTGCAAGACTCCTACAACAAGAAAGGATGGGACTCAGCTCACAGGTGAGACGGTTAGCTTCGGAAAGGAGAAAGGATACTGCTTCCCTGTAAAAGAACAAGAGGAAAATAGGGGCATGAGTGAAGATATAATTTTTGGTTTGGTAGCAGTGAGACAAAGGGAGAAGTAATTTAATGGTGCCCATTTCTCTGTGAAATAAGCAAGAGGTAATCAACTGTAGAAGATCAGAGGTTTAAAGAGAATGAAAAAGTTTTGAAACTTTTGTTGTAAAGAATGGAAGACAGCTGAATGGGGACATGTAGAAATCTTGTCAGGCAGCATTAAAGGTCCCTCTGAAGTAGGAAGTAATTTATGTAAATATTTTGTCGTGAAATATACCATCTATGGTGGTTAATTTTATATGTCAACTTGGCTGGGCCACTGTGCCCAGATATTTGGTCAAACATCATTCTGGATATTTCTGGGAGAATGTTTTTCAATAAGATTTACATTTAAATCAGGGAACTTTAAGTAAAGCAGATTGCCCTCCATAATGTGAATGGGTCTCATCCAATCAACTGAAAGCCTAAATAAAACAAAAGGCTGACTTTCCTCTGAGCAAGAGGGAATTCACAGACTGTCTTCAGTCTTCATCTGCAACATCAGCTCTTCCCTGGGTCTTCAGCCTCACTGCCTTTGGACTTAAACTGCAACTCTTTCCTGAGTCTCCAGCCTGCCAGCCTCCCTCATCAGATTCTGGACTCATTAAGTCTCCCCAATTGCATGAGCCATTTCCTTAAAATAAAGCTTTTCCTATATATTTACACATACAATTGGTTCTTTTTCTCAGGAGAGCCCTGATTAATACATCACCTATACAGAACAGTGAATTAAACATAAATATATAAAGAAAAAGTTAAAATTACAAACATTGATGTTTACAGATCAAGAAATAGACCATTCCCAATGTTCAGAATACCTTATGTACCCCATCCTGGTCGCACTTCCTCCCAAGACCATATTCCAAAATTGACGACAGTTTGCACAGTTGTATCTTTTTTTTTTTCTTAATAGCATTCAGGATCCCTCTGTAAACTCCAAAAAAGTAAATAGGCGGATTGAGCCAAAGTTGTATTTAAAATGATGGTACAATATAAGGACAACTGAATAAAAAAATAAGAATATTAACAGAGTGTCATTGATGGAATGGGCCATATAGGGAAACAGGTAAGCTGAGAAGACTGGAAACCTATGAAATATGAGCTTAATAGACAATAGCCACTGCTGGCTAATGGTTGCCAGAAAGAATGGCTTCCAGTGTTCCAAAATTAGTTATAATTTTCAGTAAATATCCCCTAATATTTAACTGACTTATAACTAATAAAACTGTCTCATCATATAACCTAACCAGCTTATACTAGAAGGCTAACTGGAGATTACGTTGCTTGATTAAGATGTATAATGGATGATATACTGAAATTTCTTCTTACAGATGAGAACGCATGTGGCACCAAACTTTGGGATGTTGGGTATTTGTTTATCTGTGTGCCAAAGCACAGAACATACTAACTTTGCAACTCTCAAACCACCTCTACAAAGGTGAAAGGGTCTTTTTTTCAAACATGAACTCTCACTAGGCTTCTTGACTTGATAAGAAGTCATTGCTATGCCCTATTGACGCCTAAAGTTTATGCATCTGTACTTAACCATTACCACACTTAATGTTATATACCTCAGACCTATTTCAAACCAATATTTGTTTTAAAAATTACTAAGTAAAATAGGGTTTAGAGGAGTGCCTAAAAATTTAGCATTATGCAAACCATTTATTTCTCTATTCACCAAAAATTTGTCCTTAGATTAAGCTAGGCCAGCAGAGAGTGATATATTTAAATCATATTATTTAGGACTCATATAGAATTATTTTTATTAATGTCATTGTCTTATCTTGAAGAAGCCTATAGAAAAATCTTATGAAATGCTTCACTGTATTTACTATAAAGCTATGGTTGAGGACATTGTTAATCATATTATATAACATCTTCCTTATAACAAAGCACTGGGAAACTTTCTCTTATGTCTCAGTACCAGGTATAATTGTATTTCTTTTATGAAACTGGCTTATTTATATCTTTTGTTTACTGTAAATCATGTGTCAATCATTGCATTAAATGTTTGAAAGCTCAGAGCTAAATATTGGGCCAACTTCTAGCAGGTGTACCGACATTATGGCACTAATTCTGTGTATTTATATCACCCTTGGCTTTGTTTTACTTTTCTATGTTTATTTTTATTTTGCCCTGATTGATCTTCCTTACTTTTTGCTTCAACCCTTTTATGCTGTATGAATTTTATAAGCCATCTTAAATCCTTTTGTGAACAAGACAGGACATAAATCAGTAAATATGCTATATATAAATTATGGACAAAGAGGGAAGCATGGACTAGTGGAAAGAACAAATGCTAAGGTCACTTAAGTGGACCTCTGTTTCCTAATATAAAAAATATATGTTACACTTTCTTCTATTCCTCAAGATCTTTGTGAAAAGAAAATCAGATAGTATATATGAAAACACTTTAAACAGCAGACTAATACTTAAGTGCAAAATAACCATAGTATTGTCATCTTTCAAGTAGAATATAATTGATGATTTGTGCAATAATTAGTCAAATAAGAATTATATCCCCCAATCACACTGAAAATAAAAAGTGCCATCTAAAGATAAAGACACTGTGGCCAATATCAATGGTTTTATCCTAAGTCTTGGTGACAATCTGAAATTTGGCATTATCATCACCTAGTTAAAAATTATTTATTTCCTTCCTATGAGCACAACATGTTCTGCTACAATTCACAAAGCTCTTTATTCCAAAAAATAAGTTACTAAAATTACACATCTGTAAATTAAAGAGGTTGGACCACACATTCCCTATATTCCCTTCCAGACAAAATCTATGTGATTTTATAGCTTTTCTGGATTATATAAGCCAAAAAACTATTCACAGTATTTTTATGGTGTCATAAAATAATAATTACTATTTACTTTATTAAACATTTATTTACAGAACTAATTACTACAAGTTCAGTGCTCTATTCATCGTTTTATGCCATATAATAGCCTCCTGCTTAATACCAAGGTCCAATCCACAATGGTATCATAAAAGATGTTAGGTTAGTGAAACAGAAAACCACTGGTAGGGCTGAGGAAATATCATATTCAACACACACGTTAGGAGCCAAACACAGGACAGATAAAACATTTCCTGGAAAATAGATACAAGTGACTGCTTTGAATATGGCTGTCAAAACCCAGGAAAGAGCATTAAGTCTATCTGGAAGCACTGTTAATAAGGTATATAATAACATTAAGATATTAAAGTGACTATAGGAAAAATATACAGGTACCAACTACCATAGCTGCCATTAAAGCCATAGAGAAATAAAATCATACATCCAGATAGCTTTCTTAGTGACTATGAGGAATGACCAAGAGGAATAAGTGACCAATCTGGTGGCTTTAAGATATGTACACAAATCCTATGACACTCCTCACTTCAAGAGGCAGAGCCTAATTTCCCTCCCCTTGAGTGTGAAATGCTTCTAACAAATAGAATAAAACGTTGTGTGACTTCAGAGATTAGTTCACAAAAAGCACTTCCTCTCTCTCTCTCTCTCTCTCTCTCTCTCTCTCTCTCTCTCATCACTCATTCTGGAGAACACCAGATGCTAAGACGTGAAGACACTCACTTATCCAGAGACCCACGTGGTAAGGAGCTGAGGCCTTCGGCCAGTGAGGAGCTTGAGGACTCCAACCAACAGCCATGTAAGTGAGCTTGGAAGTGAATCCTCTAGCATCTCAATCCTTCAGATGACTGCAGTCTTGGCTGACAACTTGGCTGTAAGCTCATGGAAGACCCTGAGCTAGACTCACCCAGCTAAGCTTCTCCCAAATTCCTGACTCAATGAAACTGTGAGATAATAAATATTTGTTGTTTTAAGCCACCAAGTTTGGGATTAATTTATTATGCAACAATACAAAACTTACACAAATAAGGGTCTCAATCTGAAATATATCAGGTATATGAATTCATGGAGAAGAGGGAGAAAGAAATTAGTGAATAATGGAGAACACCAAAGTATTATACTTTCATGTTTCAATGGATGTGGGGTCATCTACGTAAGTAGGTTATTCCAGTGTGAGAGTTTTTTAAACATATTTTGAATCCAGTTTTCAAAATTTAATCTTTTAATAGGGCTTTACGAGTGACTCTAAAGAAACTCTTCTTTATGAAAGAAGCATTGTTCATACAATACAGGGTGCTTCTTCCTACTTTTTCCTTCCTTTTTAGGCACTGTGATGATTCCTAATCCCCACCAGACTAGTTATCAATTTGAAAGCATTTGTCATTTTAGTATTGCTAGAATCATAACCACTGCCAGGAGTTCAGAAACCAAACAAGAAATGCTTTTAAATATCACAGAGGCATAACATTACCTATCTATAAACAAACCTGAAAAAATGCAGATAATCAGTCCCCCAAACATGTGCTACTTAAAATGCACTCCCCCATCCATTTTGATTGCCCTCATCATTTTTCAAGCTGACAAATCAGAAAGCTGGACCTCTTACTTTCCCTTCAGCTATTGTATTTATTCAAAAGTGAGCCATGAACAGACTTGGAAAAGGGTAAATATAACTGACAAGGTGACAGTTGGGCAATGATATAACATACTACTCCAGCCTTCACCCGCCTCACTTTTAAAAATCCCTGGTGCTTTCATGTTGTACATTTTTACTCCTTGATTCTTATACATGCAAAATAGAAGAAGCCTTTCCATCTTATTTTTATTAGATAAAAATAACATTGAAAAGTTTACACTGTCCTTCTCATTGATTAACACACTAAATCATCACCATAACAAGATTTGCTACATAGAAACCTCCATTCAAATACACACTAAAATACAAAAGACCTCATTATGAGGCAGTTTGGTCTTTGATAGCCTCAAGGAAGACTGCAAGGCTACACTAAAGTGCCTGGCGTGCTTATTTTACCTCATCAAAACTACGCCGGAATGAGTACTAAGAATGTTAGTTGAAAATAATAGGATATCAGTATGAGTTCTGAAGCTTGATTTTTTAATTAAAAGCACATTTACTTTGAATAATATGGCAAATAATTTAAATTAATATGTATTTGTTAGGCTTTTAAAAATTATATAAAGTATGTGAAGTTGCTACAACAGGCCACAGATTGCAGCATGGGCTCAATAGATAGTACTTACTTATAGTACTAAGTACAATAGATAATATTTATTAGCAGATAGTATTTATTAGTAGTGCTACTGCCAGTACTGCTGGGCTCTCATTTTTACTATAAGTAGTAATAGTAATAGCAGTAATAATACAGTACCTTTATAGTAGTTCCCTGCTCTCCTCTCCCTTTTCACGTGTGCATTTTTTCCAGAACATCTTATCAATCGTAGAAGGGCCAGCCTCTGAAACATATTACCAAAATGATCATTGAGTCCGCTTATTATATATAATCAAGAGAAAAGGTCCAGATTTTATGCAAGACAATGAAAGACCCAAGTGAGAATAGAAAGGAGGGAAATCTGGAGAATTCTCCCCAACTTTTGCAAAGGAAGAAAAGCCCATATTTTAGCTACTGACACATATAATAATACTAATCCACTGTGGGATCCACTGCTATGTGATGCAACAGATATTACCACTACAGAAAGAAGAGGAGAAAAAGGAAGAGAAAGAATAAAAATCATCATCACCATCATCCAATATGGAGAAGAGTACAGAAAGGAAGGCAGTGACCTATACAAAAAAATAAACTCAAAATGTGTTAAAGATCTAAATGTAAGGCCGGATACTATAAAACTCTTGGAGGAAAACACAGGCAGAACACTCTCTGACATAAATCTCAGCAAGATCCTTTTTGATCCACCTCCTAGAATAATGAAAATAAAAACAAAAATAAATGGGACCAACTTAAAAGCTTTTTCACAGCAAAGGAAACCATAAACAAAAAGACAACCCTCAGAATGGAAGAAGATATTTCCAAATGAAGCAACTCACAAGGGATTAATCTCCAAAATATACAAACAGCTCATGCAGCTCAATATCAAAAAACAAACAACCCAATCAACAAATGGGCAGAATATCTAAATAGACACTTCACCAAAGAAGACATACAGATGGCTAAAATGCACATGAAAAGATGCTCATTATCACTAATTATTAGAGAAATGCAAATCAAAACAATGAGGTATCACTTCACACTGGTCAGAATGGCCAATCATGAAAAAATGTACAAACAATAAATGCTGGAGAGGGTGTGGAGAAAAGGGAACCCTCCTATACTATACTGTTGGTGGGAATGTAAATTGGTATAGCCACTGTGGAGAACAGTATGGAGGTTCCCTAAAAAAAACTAAAACTAGGACTACCATATGATACAGCAATCACACTCCTGGGCATATATCCGGAGAAAATCATAATTCGAAAAGATACATGCACCACAATGTTCACTGCAGCACTATTTACAATAGCCAGGACATGGAAGCAAATTAAATGTCCATCGACAGAGGAATGGATAAAGAAGATGTGGTACATATGTACAATGGAATATTGCTCAGCCATAGAAAAGAACGAAATAATGCCATTTGCAGAAACATGGATGGACCAAGAGACTGTCATACTGAGTGAAGTAAATCAGAGGGAGAAAGACAAATATCATATGACGTCGCTCATATGTGGAATCTAAAAAAATGGGTACAAATGAACTTATCTACGAAACAGAAATAGAGTTACAGATGTAGAAAACAAACTTATGGTTACCAAGGGGTAAGGGGCAAAGAGACGGATAAATTGGGAGATTGGGATTGACATATACACACTACTATATATAGATAATTAATAAGGACCTACTGTATAGCACAGGGAATTCTACTCAATACTGTAATGGCCTATATGGGAAAATAATCTAAAAAAGAGTGCATATATGTATACGTATAACTGATTCACTTTGCTGTACACCTGAAACTAACACAACATTGTAGTTCAACTATACTACAATAAATTTTTTTTAAAAAAAAAGAAGGAAGGCAGTGACAATAAGTGAAGATAAATTTGCTAACTGTAAAATCATATTGACAAGAAGAACAGAGACAAAATGTGGACATCTCTTTCAAAGCTTAGTATTTTACAGTCCTAGGCATTTACCTGGTCTATTTTTTGTAAGGAGGTTACTCTGGTCCTAACTTCTCCACAGAAGAAGTTGAATTTATAGAGGCATACAGATTTCCAAGAAAGGCAATTTAAGAGAAGCTTGTGGGTAGATATTTTGGTTAAGGGATTGTAAATCCTGGGGGATCTCTGGTTCAGACACTGAATTACCCTTAATCCTCTCTTAAATCACTCAGCCTCTCTGCTCCATTGTTTCACCTAGTTAAGAGGTCTCATTTCTAAAGTCTAAACAATGTATATTCCTATATCAGTCATGAAAAAGACTCCACAGAAATGCAAAATAAATTTCAGCTGTTATAATTTCTTTTAAAATTAAAAACTCTGGTTTTATCTAAGATCAGAATGAAACTGAGATTGAGGTGGAAGTCCAAGAGGAATTTAGAGTCCAGGAGATTAATTTTTCTCTATCTTTAGCACTTCTGAAGAGTTCACAGAAATACTAGCATCTGTTTAATTGAAAGTAAGAGAGAGGGAGTAGTGGTGAATGAATTATAAAAAAGAACTGGATTTCATATTTAGTTCCTTTAGTCATTGAAGTTCTTTCAAAATACTTTTCACATTAATGAGTTAAATGTTAGCAGAGTGAGCATAGGTCAATTGAGATATTTTTTGCACTTTTAAAGTGGGGGCATTTGGTAGTATGCAAAGTGCTATTATTGTTGTTCTTCCTGTTGAACAAACATTTGTACAGACTCAGTATTTTAACAAGTGCCTAGAATAATTTTTATTAGTTATTGTTCATAGGTACCTAAAGAAATGATCCAATATTAATCATCCCATTTTCCAAATGAGAACACTGAAGTACTTAAATTTTCAGGTAGTTGTTACCTGAATCATTCATCGACAAAGACCTTTTTAAAAGTGGTTCACCCAAATAGGAACCAGCTCTAATTAGGAGTTATTCTTACAATCAGTAGGACTTTAACTAAAATGGCATTTGAGTCCATCCAATCCAAATGTCTTATTAAAACATAAATTGATACTGTAAATTCAAAACTTAAAAAAAAATCACAAAAATATAAGGAGAACAAAATCAGAACTTGATAATAGATATATACAGTTTGCTGAGTATCAATTTAAGCATACAAACTGTACATTAAAAAGCAAATATCAGGGCTTCCCTGGTGGCGCAGTGGTTGAGAGTCTGCCTGCCAATGCAGGGGACACGGGTTCGTGCCCCGGTCCGGGAAGATCCCACATGCCGCGGAGCGGCTAGGCCCGTGAGCCATGGCCGCTGAGCCTGCACGTCCGGAGCCTGTGCTCCGCAATGGGAGAGGCCACAACAGTGAGAGGCCCGCGTAACGCAAAAAAAAAAAAAAAAAAAAAAAAAAAGCAAATATCAGACAATCCCTTTTCACTGGTCTCTGATACTTCCACAACTGTCACTATTTTATGCCTCTGCTGGACCACAAGACAACTTCTGATATAATAATTGTTGACGTGTCATTCTCTCTCAGAAATTATTCAAAATTCAGACTTTATATTACTTAAAGGTCTTTTCCTCTTAGCCATTTTCTTAAAACTGCACACTACAGAAGCTAGAATTAAAAGTTGATTCCTTGCAACAGTAAAAAAAATGGTGTTTTGCTGAGGTTTTCCCACTCAACTATCTCATGCCTTTGGCCTGTGGGTTACAAATACAATTCTCTACTCCTGTCTTTCTATTCAGTTGCTTAACTACCTGTGAAAATCCTTTACTACCTTCAACACCTGAATAATCATTGCTATTTGACCAAGAAATCACTACCGCAGGAAAACAAAACTGTATGGGGAAGGAAGTAGATAACTAGCCTTATTCTAATACTGCATTCTACCAATATTCTCTTTGTGAATATTTTTTAACCAAATGGGTGAGTTCCTGAAAAGGAGATTACATGTTTCTGTTCACAAAAACATAATTTTTCCTCTGGCTTATATTTTGTTAATTAGAGGTATATATTCCAGTGGGGTGATTTGACAGAGAAAGGAGAAAAAGGCCATTTAAAAATTGTGCAAGCAATGTATAACCACACTTTTAAGGAATTATTAAACTCTTTATTTCATTAATGAAAATACTAAAAATCATGAATAATTATTACCAGATACTTGTACATAGTTGGTGATCAAAAACTATTTACTGAATAATAAAATATCACCATATAATCTTGCATGATCTCAATGGAAAATATATCCTTTAAGGCACTGGAGTAACATGAAATTATATATACCCTCTGAAAATTCAAAGGTCTGTAGAAAGCGATAGAAAAAACAGAACTGCCTCATTTCTAACACTTGAAAATATTCACTGTGTGCCAACTAAATATTCCTTTTTTCTATGCTTACTATTGAGTTGGTAACCTACAGCCATGAGTTTCTGAACTTGTACGATACTCTCTTAATTGCTCCATTAATGTTTCTAACTGGTCTTGTTAACTTCTTAAAGAATATGGAAATAGAGAGGAAGGTATTTCCATTCCATTTGAAATATACTTGTGAACTAGGCAGCACTGTCCTCCTTAGCAGATGCGTCTCCATGGATTAGAAGAATTAATAATCTTTATTATTTTCATAAAAATGATTATTTCATCTACTTTGGAATTCCTTTAAATAAAGTGTATAATGTCTTATATATGCCCCCCTCCAAAAAAAAAAAGCTGTATTTTTGTTTGGTTAAGTAATACCTTCATCCCACATAGCAAATTCTGTCCATGCTCTTTATAGTTTCACCTTGTTATAAACAATTGTAGTTTTCATTCATTTTACATCATTGTATTCAGTAAAGGAGTCATTCTTCTTTTTTTTTTTTACTTCTTTATTGGAGTATAATTGCTTTACAGTGTTGTGTTAGTTTCTGCTGTATAACAAAGTGAATCAGCTATATGCATACATATATCCCCATATCCCCTCTCTCTTGCATCTCCCTCCCTCTCACCTCCTTATCCCACCTCTCTTGGTGGTCGCAAAGCACCGAGCTGATCTCCCTGTGCCATGCAGCTGCTTCCCACTAGCTATCTATTTTACATTTGGCAGTGTATATATGCCAATGCTACTCTCTTACTTTGTCTTGTCCCAGCTTACCCTTCCCCCTCCCCGTGTCCTCAAGTCCATTCTCTACGTCTGTGTCTTTATTTCTGTCCTGCTCCTAGGTTCTTCATGAGCATTTTTTTTTTAGATTCCATATATATGTGTTAGCATACGGTATTTGTTTTTCTCTTTCTGACTTACTTCACTCTGTATGACAGACTCTAGGTCCATCCACCTCACTACAAATAATTTCATTCCTTTTTATGGCTGAGTAATATTCCATAGTATATATGTGCCACATCTTCTTTATCCATTCATCTGTTGATGGATACTTAGGTTGCTTCCATATCCTGGCTATTGTAAATAGAGCTGCAATGAACCTTGTGGTACATGCCTCTTTTTGAATTATGGTTTTCTCAGGGTATATGCACAGTAGTGGAATTGCTGTGTCATATGGTAGTTCTATTTTTAGGTTTTTAAGGAACCTCCATACTGTTCTCCATAGTGTCTGTACCAATTTACATTCCCACCAACAGTGCAAGAGGGTTCCCTTTTCAAGGAGTCATTCTTCTATACAAAAGTCACAACATGTAAGTGGAGCTAAGCCCTATTTAATGTAGTTTTAAAGTTTTTCAACAGTGTTGAATTAGAAAAGCAACACAGTACTTCCCTGGTGGTTAAGAATCCACCTGCCAATGCAGGGGACACAGGTTTGAGCCCTGGGCCGGGAAGATCCCACATGCTGTGAAGCAACTAAGCCCATGTGCCACAACTACTGAGCCTGCACTCTAGAGTCCATGAGCCACAACTACTGAGCCCACCTGCTGCAACTACTAAAGCCCACACTCCTAGAACCCATGCTCCACAACAAGAGAAGCCACTGCAATGAGAAGCCCGTGAACCGCAACAAAGAGTAGCCCCCACTCACCACAATTAGAGAAAGCCCATGTGCAGCAACGAAGACCCAACAGAGCCAAAAATAAAATTAATTAATTAATTATTTTTTAGAAAGCAACATAGAGATAGAAGATGATCAGAATCTTCAACACTGGATAAAAAAATAATTTGAATAATGCCACCCTAAATCACTATCACACACCACCACTAGTCTGCAAAAGAAACAAACACTAAGGGAAACTCACCAGAAGAAAAACTCCAAGATTTAACTAAGAAGTCCAGAGGATTTAACTACAGACATTTTTCTTCTTTATAAGAGTGGCAAAGAAAAAAAGAATTTGAGTTTGAATTTACTTACTTACTTCACCCTGCCCACCCAGAAGTAGAAGTAGTGACGAGATTAAATAGCCATACACCTGAAGAATAAGAGAAAACAAAATAGCACTTGGATCATCAATCTATGAACATTTGAGTGTGAATGGTATTGGAAAAAGGTTTCTTCATTTGTCTTATGTTAGTAATCATGCTTCACCTTGTACTTATGTTTTCTCCCAGTGTTTGCTAAATTCCTAGCAAACACTTGTCTTTTAGAAACATAGTTTAAAGTATTTTAAAATATTGATTCTTAAAGCCCTGATGCTAGAATTGGGCTGTGAAATGAGTGAGAATTATCCTACACTAGCTGCCAAGATAAATCAATCTTCACTTGAAACTCTGACTTGGTTAAAGTTCAGGGACAGATTTTCATCAGGGGATTTTTCACATAATTGCATAGCCAAGAGTAAAAACATTTGACAGATTATCACATAATTCATTACTAGCTAGTATCTTGGTCGAGCAGGAGAGCCAACTGTTTGTCCCCAGGATATGTACCTGTAATTGAAGCTCTGCAGCCACTAATACAGCTGTTGACCTTTCACATGTACACAGAACATCTGCACAATTCAGTCACAAAGATCAGTTTTAGTAAAAGAAAAAGATGAGAGAAGGAGGAGAAGGTAAGAAGGGGAGAGGAGGAAAGGGAGGGTGAGAAGAGAGGGAAGAGAAGAAATCATAATGTGTTACTGAATCAAACTTGGGTCCACTCACTCACCATGCAACAAAGCCAATCTACTGACACCGGGTGTGGTGAAAGCACAGCACTGACTTGCAGAGCACCAAACAAGGAGATCGGGCAGCTCATGCTCAAAAGATACCCCAAACTCCCCAATGGCTTTCAGGGGAGGGTTTTTAAAAGGCAACATTTGGGTGAGGGTTGTGGACTTTCTTCTGATGGATTGTTGATGAGGTAACAGGGTGATGTTTTGGGAATCTTAATCATAAACCTTGGGGTTCTGGGACTTCCCTGGTAGTCCAGTGGTTACGACTTCTCGCTCCCACTGCAGGGGGCCCGGGTTCGATCCAAGGTTGGGGAACTAAGATCCCACATGCTGCGCAGCATGGCCTAAATAAAGAAAAAAGGAAAAGAAAAAAAAAACTTGTGGTTCCAACTAGTCTGGGGTCCATGGGCTTGTGGTCAGCATGTAGTCACCATCTGTCTAGCTGGAGGAGTCTTAGTTTCTACAGAACTCAAAGATATGCATCAGATTGTTACATACATTCCCCTCCCTTTGAGTGTAGGTGGGACTGATGACTTTCGTCTAACCAACAAAATATGTCAAAGGTAACAGGATGTCAATTCCATCACTGTGTTATGCTATACAAAACTCTATCTTGCTCGCAGACTTGCTCTATAGGGTCTTGTTCTCCTTGCTGGCCTTGAAGAAGCAAGCTGCCATGAGTCCTACAGCCATAAGGAAATGAATTCTGTCAACAACCTGAGAGAGCTTGGAAGCAGACACTTAGTCAAACCTCCATGTGAAAATCCAGCCCTGGCTGACACCTTGATTACAGCTTCGCTGAGGACTCAGATAAGCTGTGCCTGGATTCTTGGCCAACAGAAATTATGAGATAGTAAATGTAATGTTTTTTAAGCCATTAATTTTGTGATAATACGTTTTGTAGCATAGAAAACTAATACATCTCCTTTTGATAACAAAAAATTAACCTATCCTATTTATTGTTTTCTCCTGAATAAAATAAAAAGTCTGGCACAATATTTTGAAATTTTCATATCCCATCTATAATTGAGATGTGAATGCCAACTACTGATAACTTATTTTCCTCAAAGTAATACTATAGAATACTTGGAAAAATAGAAAAATTGGTTTCTACTGCTATCTACATGTATCAACTCACAGTAATTAGACATATTGTTTAGGAAAAGCATTAAATGCTAAAATTTTAGACACTCATTTATTGTCAATATTAAGATTATTTAAATTAAATCACAGATATACTAAAAGTGAAAGGGACCTTTGAGACATTTAAATCTTTATTATTCTTTTCAGAGATGAAGAAGTTGAAGCCCAGGGAGGTAAAGTGACTAAGGTAACTTAGCTAGTTAGTGGCAGAGCAGGAAACTTGGATACCTACTACTTTTTACCATTTTATCCTTACACCTAATAATTGTGCCATTATTTTAAAAGAAATGCATAACACATTCAAATGAATATTACATATTCAGAATGTAACTAAATGTTTATAGTTATACAGGTAAGAATTATAGTGCCTACTATATTTCTGGGTTTTCTTTTTCTATTACAAGAAATGGTGTGCCACTACATTCACGAAGTTATGACATCTCTTTTTCTATCACATTGCCTCTGCATTAGTGCAAAGTGGTGGGGGTCAATCCATTTTTGCTTTTACTGTTTTGAGACAGAGTTACATATGATTCTTGTTGAAAGACATAATATTTGAATTGTATAGTGGAATATTTCACTATATTGATTAAACACTGCAGTTTCTGAAAGTGGCTCCTGAGTTGTTGAGTCAATATTGAAACACTATAATTCTCATACTTGCAGTTGGCTCAAAACGTTTCTATATCAATCTGCCATATATTAAAGACCAGCTGGTACTACATTCTATATTATAACATTTTATTTGGGTTTTGTTAAGACAAATTTTTTTTTCAAAATAAATCAATCAGTTCTTTTCCCCCAAAAAGTGAGCTAGTTATGTTATTCTCATTCTAGAGCGTCATGAGGTAACTGAGTCAGCAAATACTCCTTAGTCACAGTTTCCATAAATGGAGCAATCCAATTAGGTAACCTTTCAAACTATAATATTTGGGTCACAAATCATCCCTTTAAAGATGTTCTGGTAAAAATAAATAAATAAAGGAAAACATACTATCCACATTCAAAATTCAAGCTGCAGCCTTAAATTTATAATTTCTTTATAAATTATTATTGCCCAATAGATGTTTCTGTACTCTATAGCCTTGAATGCCTCCCAGGGAAGAAAATAAAAGGAAAAGGAGAGGAAGAAAGGATAAATGTAGGGAGAGATAACAATGCACTAATAAAAGAGTAGTAGAATGTCACTAAAGATTGCTTCAGCTAATTGAATTTTTCACACCTATCCCTTGGTCATTCAAACTATATTTTGAAACTTTCAACACACGCACATACACACACACTTTGATCTGACCTTTTGAAAAACAAACAGAAGTAAACTAAAGGAATTTACATGGAGAATAGCACTTTTTGGCATTCATCCTTTGGTAAATACATTCCCACCCCAATAGGCCAAATTGTCCATTATTGTCTTTGTGTAGCTTATGAGACAGCAAGGCACTACAGTATATGGATATGCCAAGCAATAAGCGGCCTACAGCTTGGGAGCCAATTCAAAGGTATCAGATCACCCCCATGTTACAGGATTGCTCAGAAATGAATGGAGACCCTTTATTAATGCCTTATCATTACTTGGGAACTATATGACTGAGTTCAACCACATCTTTTCATTTCCATTTTAGTTTCCCCAAATATATAGATAATAAATACACTGTGGTGGTCCAGTGTTGTAAAAGTTGTTAAACTAGTACTCTTAAACAATATTTAAAATGGCATTTTTATTAAGTTGGCATGAACCATGCTGCTAAATTGCTTTTAATATGATAATGTTTGCAGTTTACTATGCCATAAGTGCAGTTTGGCAGTAGAGTGTACATGAATATTTCATCTAGCAAAGGCCATGATTCTGTAATTATAAGTAGACCTGTTCCAACAGAAGTAGACAGATGCTTGTGTTTCAAAGCAAATGTTCTAAAGTATGAGGAGTTGGTTAAAGGCTTGGGGAAAGGCAGAGATATGCGGGGGGGGGGCGGTTGTGTGTGGATGTGTGTGTGCACACACGTACATGTGTGTGCAAGTGCGCACACCCAAGTGTGTATGTTATCTGTAGGAAGTCATTTTAGGCACCATGAAAGCTGAGAAGTCAACACTAAAGTCAGCCATAGCTGTGACTTAGACTACACTACCTCTGTAGCACTCCATTGTACTTTTGCTTCTCTTAGGCTGCTTCCATTTCAGAAAAGAGCTTCTGTCTTTTGCCCCAAGAACAAATATCCCCCTAAAACCTAATCAAATAGTACACACATTACCAAAGGGCTTAAGCAAGCTGTATGTTCTATATTCTGCCACGAGTAAATTAATTAGCTAATGCAATGTTTTTCTCTTTTCTTTTTTCAAAATTATCACATGATATATACTGGGTACGATGTTGCCCGGATGAAATGACTTGTAACAAAATGAAGTAAGAGTAAATATTGTCCACCTCCTTGTGTATACTCCTAGTGAACTCTTAATAGTCTGAAATTTTCAATGCTCTACTCATTTGATAGTGCCTGTTAAAGACTGACACACTGATGAAGAGATCAGCCAAGACGGTGGAGTAGAAAAACTCTGAGCTCACCTCCTCTCAAGGGCACACCAAAATTACAACTATTTAAAGGACACCTATTGACAGAAAAGACTGGGACCTACCACAAAAGATCTTCTACAACTAAACATATAAAGAAGGAACCACAATGAGATGGGTAAAAGGGGCAGTTGCAGCAGAGTCAAGACCTATATGTGCGGGTGGGCAACCCAAAAATGGAAGAATAATTACAACTGCAGAGATTCTCCCCAAGAACCGAGAGGTCTGAGCCCCACATAAGGCTCCCAAGCATGGAGGTCCTGTGCCGGGAAGACAAGCCCCTAGAGCACTTGGATTTGAAGGCCAGCAGGGCTTCCTTCTGGGAGACCCAGAAGGCTGTGGGGAATAGACATTGCACTCTTAAAGTGGAATCTCATAAAAAAATCTCACATGCTCCAGGACACAAACAGTAATTTGTTTTGCTTTGTTTTATTTTTTTTATATATCATTATTGAAGTGTAATTGCCTTACACAATGTTGTGTCAGTTTCTGCTGTACAACAAAGTGAATCAGCTGTATGTATACATATATCCCCATATCCCCTCCCTCTTGCGTCTCCCTCCCACCCTCCATATCCCACCCCTCTAGGTGGACACAAAGCTCCGAGCGGATCTCCCTGTGCGATGCAACAGCTTCCCACTAGCTATCTATTTTACATTTTGTAGTGTATATATGTCCATGCCACTCTCTCACTTCGTCCCAGCTTACCCTTCCCCCTCCCTGTGTCAAGTCCATTCTCTACGTCTGCGTCTTTATTCCTGTCCTGCCCGTAGGTTCTTCAGAACCTTTTTTTTTTTTTTACATTCCATATATATGTGATAGCATACGGTATTTGTTTTTCTCTTTTGGACTTACTTCACTCTGTATGACAGACTCTAGGTCCATCCGTCTCACTACAAATAACTCAATATTGTTTCTTTTTATGGCTGAGTAATATTCCATTGTATATATGTGCCACATCTTCTTTATACACTCATCTGTCGATGGACATTTAGGTTGCTTCCATGTCCTGGCTATTGTAAATAGTGCTGCAATGAACATTGTGGTACATGTCTATTTTTGAATGATGGATTTCTCAGGGTATATGCCCAGTAGTGGGATTGCTGGGTCATATGCTAGTTCTATCTTTAGTTTTTTAAGGAACGTCCCTACTGTTCTCCATAGTGGCTGTATCGATTTAAATTCCCACCAACAGTGCAAGAGCGTTCCCTTTTCTCCACACCCTCTCCAGCTTTTATTGTTTGTAGATTTTTTGATGATGGACATTCTGACTGGTGTGAGGTGATACCTCATTGTGGTTTTGATTTGCATTTCTCTAATGATTAGTGGTGTTAAGCATATTTTCATGTGTTTGGTGGCAATCTGTAGGTCTACTATGGAGAAATGTCTATTTAGGTGTTCTGCCCATTTTTGGATTGGGTTGCTTGTTTTTTCAATATTGAGCTGCATGAGCTGCTTGTATATTTTGGAGATTAATCCCTTGTCAGTTGCTTTTTTTTAACATCTTTATTGGAGTATAATTGCCTTACACAATGTTGTGGTAGTTTCTGCTATATAAAAAAGTCAATCAGCTATATGTATACATATATCCCCATATCCCCTCTGTCTTTCATCTCCCTCCCACCCTCTCTATCCCACCCCGCTACGTGGTCACAAAGCACCGAGCTGATGATCTCCCTGTGCTATGTGGCTGTTTCCCACTAGCTATCTATTTTACATTTGGTAGTGTATATATGTCCATATACACACTACCACTCTCTCATTTTGTCCCAGCTTACCCTTCCCCCTCCCCGTGTCCTCAAGTCCATTCTCCAGTAGGTCTGTGTCTTTATTCCCGTCCTGCACCTAGGTTCTTCATGACCATTTTTTTTTTTTTAGATTCCATATATATGTGTTAGCATTCGGTATTTGTTTTTCTCTTTCTGACTTACTTCACTCTGTATGACAGACTCTAAGTCCATCCACCTCACTACAAATAACTCAATTTTGTTTCTTTTTACAGACGAGTAATATTCCACTGTATATATGTGCCACATCTTCTTTATCCATTCATCTGTTGATGGACACTTAGGTTGCTTCCATGTCCTGGCTATTGTAAATAGTGCTGCAATGAACATTGTGGTACATGTCTCTTTTTGAATTATGGTTTTCTCAGGGTATATGCCCAGAAGTGGGACTGCTGGGTAATACGGTAGTTCTACTTTTAGTTTTTTAAGGAACCTCCATACTGTTCTCCATAGTGGCTGTATCAATCTACATTCCCACCAACAGTGCAAGAGGGTTCCCTTTTCTCCACACCCTCTCCAGCTTTTATTGTTTGTAGATTTTTTGATGGCCATTCTGACTGGTGTGAGGTGATACCTCATTGTGGTTTTGATTTGTATTTCTCTAATGACTAATGATGTTGAGCATTCTTTCATGTGTTTGTTGGCAACCTGTATATCTTCTAAATGTCTATTTAGGTCTTCTGCCCATTTTTGGATTGGCTTTTTTGATTTTTTGATATTGAGCTGCATGAGCTGCTTGTATATTTTGGGGATTAATCCTTTGTCAGTTGCTTCATTTGCAAATATTTTCTCCCATTCTGAGGGTTGCCTCTCGGTCTTGTTTATGGTTTCCTTTGCTATGCAAAAGCTTTTAAGTTTCATTAGGTCCCATTTGTTTATTTTTGTTTTTATTTCCATTTCTCTAGGAGGTGGGTCAAAAAGTACCTTGCTGTGATTTATGTCATAGAGTGTTCTGCCTATGTTTTCCTCTGAGAGTTTGATAGTGTCTGGCCTTACATTTAGGTCTTTAATCCATTTTGAGCTTATTTTTGTGTATGGTGTAGGGAGTGTTCTAATTCATTCTTTTACATGTAGCTGTCCAGTTTTCCCAGCACCACTTACTGAAGAGGCTGTCTTTTCTCCATTGTGTATTCTTGCCTCATTTGTCAAAGATAAGGGGACCATATGTGTGTGGATTTATCTCTGGGCTTTCTATCCTGTTCCTTTGATCTGTATTTCTGATTTTGTGCCAGTACCATACTGTTGACTACTGTAGCTTTATAGTACAGTCTGAAGTCAGGGAGCCTGATTCCTCCAGCTCCATTTTTCTTTCTCAAGATAGAAGCAGTAATTTGAATGGAGCCTGGGTCAAACCTACCTGCTAAAATTGAAAAGCCTCTCAGAGAGGCAAGAGGCAACTGGAGCTCACCCTGGAGACGTAGAAACTGGCAGCCGCCATTTTGGAGCGCTTGTTCTACCATGACGACACTGGTACTGAGAAGCATCATTTTGGAATCCTCCCTCTAGCTTATTAGCATTGGCACTCGGCCCCACACACCACCCTGTCAGCATCAGTATTGGGAGAAGCAACTAACTGGGCAGGGACACAGCCCTATCCACCCACCAGCAAACAGGTTGCCTTAAGAAACCCTGAGCCCAAAGGAACCCATGAACATGGCCCTGGCCACCAGAGGGGCCAGGACCAAGCCCCACACACCAGTGTACAGGCACTAGATCTAGGATTCCCAGGGCCCTGTAACCAGAGACCCCAGAACCCAACTCCACCCAACAGTAGGCAGGCACCAACTCCAGAATCACCAACCTTGCCCACCTATGAGCCTGCTCAAGCCCTGGGACCAGCCTCACCCACCAGGAGACAGATACCCACCCAAGGAAAACTACAGCCCCCCAGCTTGTGGACTTAGCCAAATTACCAGCAGGCCAGCACCAGGCCAGAGACCAGCCAGACCCCAGCCCCGCCCACCAGTAAGTCTGCTATAGCCTCAAGACAAGCCTCACCTACCACCAGGCAGACACCAGCCCCAAGAACATCTCAGCCCTGCTGCCTGTGGACAAGGCCCATCTACTAGGAGGACAGCACCAGACCTAGGACCAGCAGGGCCCAAACCCTGGCCACCAGCAGGCCAACACAAGTTTTGGGACACCCCAGATACTGCAGTCAGCTGTGTCAGGAACCAGCACCACCCACCACCAACTCTGGGACCCCTATGTTCTGCAGCCAGACCCCAGGACCCAGCTCTGCTGGCCAGTGGGCCAGCACTACTTCTAGGACATAGCTTCATCTATCAGCGTGCAGGCACCAGGTGCAGGAACTCCTGGAATCCACCTCTGGCCAGCAGAGAGCCAGCACTAGCTCTGGGACCCACAGGATTCTACAGCCAGCCACCGTGTGACCTGGCCTCACCAAGCAGCAGCCAGAAGTCTCTGCACAAGGCAGGGATTAGCAACGAACTGGACCAGGGTCAGCCAAGCCTACCAGACAACCCATAGTAGTCATGCCACCACAACAGAAAGACTCAAGAAGCTCACATAGAAGGCACAACTAGAGCATATACCTCTAGTGACCAGAGGGGAGTACATACTTCTGGGGCTAATAGGATATCTCCTAAAAAAAAGGTCACTTTTCCAAGTTCAGGAAATATAACCAACATACCAGATGCATAGAAATAAAAACAGCAAGTTAGGTGGAATGAGTTGACAGAGGAACATGTTCCAAACAGAAGTACAGGATAGAACCCCAGAAGAAGAACTAAGTGAAGTGCAGATAGCCAACCTACCTAAGAAAGAGTTCTAGATAATGATCATAAAGATATTGAAAGAACTCAGGAGAAGAATGGATGCACTGAGTGAGAGGATAGACGTTCATACAAAGAGCTAGAAAATATAAAGAAAAACCAAACAGAGATGAAGAATACAATAACTGAAATGAAAAAATACACTAAGAAGAATTGAAAGTAGGCTAAATGATACAGGGGAAAAAGATCAGCAAGCTGGAAGACAGAGTAATGGAAATCACTGAAGATGGAAAGAAAAGATAATAAAAAGAAATGAGAACATTTAAGAGACCTCTGAGACTACATTATACATACTAACATTCAGATTATAGGGTTCCCAGAAGGAGAAGGGAGACAGAAAGGGGAGGAGAGTATATATGAAGATATAATAGACAAAAACATCCCTAATCTGAGAAAGGAAACAGACAGTCTAAGAAGCAAAGAGAGTCCCAAAGAGGATCAACCCAAAAAGGACCACACTAAGATACACTGTAATTAAAACGGCAAAAATTAAAGATAAAGAGAGAACATTAAAAGCAACAAGGGAAAAGCAACAAGTTACATACAAGGGAACTCCCTTAAGGCTATTGGCCTTATAGTGATACAAGTTTACCTCAGGAAACAAGAAAAATTTCAAATAAACAACCTAACCTTACACCTGAAGGAACTAGAAAAAGAAGAACAAACAACACACAAAGTTAGTAGAAGAAAAGAAATCATAAAGATCAGGGAAGAAATAAACAGACACCAAAAAACAATAGAACAGATCAATGAAACTAAGAGCTGGTTCTTTGAAAGGATTTTAAACATTGATAAACCTTTAGCTAAACACATCAAGAAAAAAAAGAGAGGGTCCAAGTCAAGAAAATCAGAAATGAAAAGAAGTTACAACTGACACCACAGAAATACAAAGGATCATAAGAGATTACTACAAACAGCTATATGCCAATAAGATAGACAACCTAGAAGAAATGGACAAATTCCTAGAATTGTACAATTTCTCAAGACTGAACCAGGACAAAATAGAAAATATGAATAGAACAATTACCAATAATGAAATTGAGTCAGTAAATTAAAAAAACCCTCCCAACAAACATAAGTCCAGGACCGGATGGCTTCATAGGTGAATTCTACCAAACATTTAGAGAAGAATTAATACCCATCCTTCTCAAACTATGCCAAAAAATTGCGGAGGAAGGAACACTTCCGAACTCATTCTATGAGGCCAGCATCACACTAATACCAAAACCAGACAAACATATCACACAAAAAAGAAAAT
Organism: Delphinapterus leucas; assembly: GCF_059928025.1. Classification (NCBI taxonomy): domain Eukaryota; kingdom Metazoa; phylum Chordata; class Mammalia; order Artiodactyla; family Monodontidae; genus Delphinapterus; species Delphinapterus leucas. The sequence goes on from NC_143150.1 coordinate 24,941,382, forward strand.
TACAGGCAATATCACTGATGAACATAGGTGCAAAAGTTCTGAACAAAATATTAGCAAACCAAATCAAACAATACATTAAAAGAATCATACACCATGATCAAGTGGGATTTATCCCAGGGATGCAAGGATGGTTCAATATATACAATTGAAACAATGTCATAAACCACATTAACAATTTGAAGAATAAAAGTCATATGATCATTTTAATAGATGCAGAAAAATCTTTTAACAAAATTCAACATTCATTTATGATAAAAATTCTACAGAATAGGGATATAGAGGGAACATACCTGAACATAATGGAGACCATATATGATAAGCCCACAGCTAACATCATACTCAATGGTGAAAAGCTGAAAGCATTTCCTCTAACATCAGGAACAAGACAAGGATGCCCACATGCTCCACTTCTATTCAACATAGTATTAGAAGTCCTAGGCACAGCAATCAGGCAAAAAATAAGAAATAAAAGGCATCCAAATTGAAAAGGAAGAAGTAAAACTGTCATTGTTTGCAGATGACATGGTACTATACATAGGGTATCTTAAAGACACCACCAGAAAACTACTAGAGCTCATCAATTAATTAGGAAAGTTGTAGGATACAAAATTAATATACACAAATCTGTTGCATTTCTATGCACTAACAACAAACTACCAGACAGAAATTAAGGAAACAATCCCATTTACAATTGCATCAAAAAGAATAAAATACATAGGAGTAAACCTACCTAAGGAGGTAAAAGACCTATACTTGGAAAACTATAAAACACTGATGAGAGACATTTAAGAAGACACAAACATATGGAAAGATATACTGTGTTTGTGAATTGGAAAAATTAATATTGTTAAAATGACCTTACTAACCAAGGCAATCTATAGACTCAATGCAATTCCTATCAAAATACCAATGGCATTTTTTCACAGAAATGGAAAAAATAATTTTAAAATTTCTATGGAAACAAAAAAGACCCTGAATAGCCAAAACAATATTGACAAAAAAGAACAGAGCTGGAAGTATCACACCCCCTGACTTTAGACTACACTACAACACTACAGTAATCAAAACAGTATGGGTACTTGCACAAAAACAGACATATAGATCAACAGAACAGGACAGAAAGCCCAGAAGTAAACCAACACACTTCTGGACAATTAATCTATAACAAAGGAGGCAAGAAGGAGAAAAAACAATCTTTTCAATAAGTACTGCTGAGAATACTTAACAGCTACATGTAAAACAATGAAATTAGAACACTCTCTAACACCATATACAAAAATAAACTCAAAATGGATTAAAGACCTAAATGTAAGAGCAGAAACCATAAAACTCCTAGTGGAAAATATAAGCAGAACACTCTGTGACATAAATCACAGCAATATTTTCTTGGATCTGTCACCTAAGGCAAAGGAAATAAAAGCGAAAATAAACAAATTGGACCTAGCTAAACTTAAAAGCTTTTGCGCAGCAAAAGAAACCATCAACAAAACAAAAAGAAAACCTACTGAATGGGAGAAAATATTTGCAAATGATATGATTGATAAGGAGTCAATACCCAAAATATATAAACAGCTCATACAACTCAACATCAAAAAAACAAACAACCCGATTAAAAAATGGGCAGTAGAACTGAATAGACATTTTTCCAAAGAGGACATGCAGATGTCCAACAGACACATGAAAAGATGCTCAACATTGCTAATCCTCAGGTAAATGCAAATAAAAACCACAATGAGACATCACCTCACATCTGTCAGAATGGCTATCATCAAAAAGAACACAAATAATAAATGCTGGTGAGGATGTGGAGAAAAGGGAACCCTCCTGCACTGTTGGTGGGAATGTACATTGATGCAGCCACTGTGGAAAACAGTATGGAAGGTCCTCAAAAAACTAAAAATAGAACTACCATATAACCAAGCAATTCCACTCCTGGGCACATATCCAAAAAAAACCAAAAACACTAATTCAAAAAGATACATGCTCCCCAGTGTTCACAGCAGCATTATTTACAACAGCCAAGATATGGGAGCAACCTAAGTGTCCATCAACAGATGAATGGATAAAGAAGATGTGGCACATATATACAATGGAATATTACTCAGCCATAAAAAGAAACGAAATTGAGCTATTTGTAATGAGGTGGAGAGACCTAGAGTCTGCCATACAGAGTGAAGTAAGTCAGAAAGAGAAAGACAAATACAGTAGGCTAACACATATATATGGAATTTAAGAAAAAAAAATGTCATGAAGAACCTAGGGGTAAGACAGGAATAAAGACACAGACCTACTGGAGAATGGACTTGAGGATATGGGGAGGGGGAAGGGTGAGCTGTGACAAAGCGAGAGAGAGGTGTGGACATATATACACTAACAAATGTAAGGTAGATAGCTAGTGGGAAGCAGCTGCATAGCACAGGGAGATCAGCTCGGCGCTTTGTGACCGCCTGGAGGGGTGGGATAGGGAGGGTGGGAGGGAGGGAGATGCAAGAGGGAAGAGATATGAGAACATATGTACATGTATAACTGATTCACTTTGTTATAAAGCAGAAACTAACACACCATTGTAAGGAATTATACCCCAATAAAGATGTTAAAAAAATAAATAAATAAAATTAAATTAAAAAGATATGGTATACATATACAATGGAATACTACTCAGCCACAAAAAAGAATGAAATAATGCCATTTGCAGCAACATGGATGGACCTGGAGGGTATTATGCTTAGTGAAATAAGTCAAGCAGAGAAAGACAAATAATGTATGTTTTCACTTACACGTGGAATCTAAAAAACAAACTAGCAAATGTAGCAAAATAGAAACATACTCACAGTTACAGAGAACAAACTAGTTGTTACCAGTGAGGAGAGGGAAGGGCACGATAGGAATAGGGGATTACGAGGTACAAACTACTATGTATAAAATATATAAGCAACAAGGATATATTTTACAGCAGAAGGAATATAGCCAATATTTTATAATACTATAAATGGAGTGTAATCTATAAAAAATTTTAATCAATATTTTGTACACCTGAAACTAACATAATATTGTAAATCAACTACACTTCAATTTTAAAAAGACTTACACACTGCTTGCCACATTTTTATGTTTATTTTGTGTTCCTTTTTCTCATGTTTGATTTGATGAAGGCAATAGAATACATGTTGGTAGAACACAACACGTGGATAATACTAACATCACACAGAACTAACAATTATGGTAATTTTCCATAAGACTAATTCTCCACCAATACATCTAAAAGGGATTCTCTTAGTATATCTCAGGATCTAAAAGGAGTCTCAGAAATATTAATATAACCTCCATTTTACATATGTGGAAAATGAAGTCCTGAGTAGAAATGCAAATGGTCTATACACCTGGAAAAAGAAAGAAGCTCTCTGAACCTGTTAAATGGCCAAAAACAAATCTAGTCTGAATGAGTTTGTATTTGAATAGAAAGCAATGTCTTGATGAGCAGTGTAAATTGCGATGGAGTTACAAAGTACTCAGTATTTCCTTGCTTTACCAATAATGGAATTTTGGGCAATGAGATAATTTAACATCATTTCATTATAACTTTTTTCTAAGATTGTTTTTTCAAACAGTATTGGATTAATAATAAATGTAAACTATAACTTTTATGTAATAATTCATGCAATTAAGATGTATATGAGTTACTTGAGTATTTATGTTCATTTATCAGTGAACTTTAGAGTTTGTATTGTTTCCTTAGCCAGTGGAAAATTAGATGGATACAGTTTATATGTAAGAGAAACAAAAAAAATTTTTTTTGAAAGTTGTAAAATACATTCTTGGAGGATGTTTTAACATCTTCCCAACAATACTGCATATGGGTTCTAAATTCTCTACCTCTCACCAACACATGCTATTTCCTTTTTTATTTTTTTAAATCATAGCCATCCTATTGGATATGAAGTGGTATTTAGTGGCTTAATTTCCATTTCCCTAATGACTAATAACTTCTTTACATGTGCTTCTTGGCCATTTGTATATCTTCTTTGGATAAATGTCTAAATAAATCACATGTCCATTTTTCAATTGGGCTGCCTTTTTGTTGTTGAATTGTGTTTTTTATATGTTCTGGATATTAGACCCTTATCATATATATAACTAGTAAATATTTTATCCCATTCTGTAGGTTTTTTCACTTTCTTGATAATGTTCTTTGATGAACAAAAGTATTTTTCCACCTATAAGCTTTTTTCTATCATTTTTTCATAGCATTTTGAGTGTTCCAAGTACTGATATAAATTTTACTTTTGTAGCAACCGTTATTGGTTTCTTTCATAAGTATGCCTGTAATTGTATACCACTAGTGTCTACATTCATCTGACAGATGGGTTTTGTTCTGTTATACTTTTACTAAAGCTATGAGTCACTATAAAAATGAACAAAAATGAATTACTTGAGTTCCTTTATCATTCTGTTTCAATTAAATGGCTGACAGTTGCTTCCCATAAAGTTGCTATAAAATTAGATAAAATCAGAATATTATTGCACTTATTTAAAAAATGTATTCTCTTTCAACTCATGGTGCCTTTCCCCCTAGCTTTATATGATAAGAATCTACTTTTTTAAAGGATCTACTTTTTCTGTTTAGAAAATAAATTATTAAATTTTTATTTCAGTTTTGCAGAATTCCTCTGTTCTCCTGCATTACATTTAATATCTTCTTTTTAAAAAAGATGTTCCTTCGAAACTGAGTTGTTTGTAGTGAGGTGGATGGACCTAGAGACTGTCATACAGAGGGAAGTAAGTCAGAAAGAGAAAAACAAATACCATATGCTAACACATATATATGCAATATAAAAAAAAAATGATCATGAAGAACCTAGGGGGCAAGACGGGAATAACGATGCAGACCTACTAGACAATGCACTTGAGCATACGGGGAGGGGGAAGGGTAAGCTGGGACAAAGTGAGAGAGTGGCATGGACATATATACACTACCAAACGTAAAACAGATAGCCAGTGGGAAGCAGCCGCATAGCACAGAGAGATCAGCTTGGTGCTTTGTGACCACCTAGAGTGGTGCGATAGGGAGGGTGGGAGGGAGGGATATGCAAGAGGGAAGAGATATGGGAACATATGTATATGTATAACTGATTCACTTTGTTGTAAAGCAGAAACTAACACACCATTGTAAAGCAATTATACTCCAATAAAGATGTTAAAAAAATAAAAATAAAAAAGATGTTCCTGAATTAATATGTGCACAGATTTTCATGAGATCATAAATTGCTTTCATTTCTTAATGTTCTCAAAATGTCTGCTTTGATACAATTGCCTAAAATATTAACATTAACACAGAAGCTAGTAGAAACCTTCCTGCAAAAGACAATGAAGAATGCTATTCTGAAATAGCTATAAACCATCAAGAAATACAGTAAGGGCTTCCCTGGTGACACAGTGGTTAAGAATCTGCCTGCCAATGCAGGGGACACAGGTTCAAGCCCAGGTCCGGGGATATCCCACATGCCGTGGAGCAACTGAGCCCATGTGCCACAACTACTAAGCCTGAGCTCTAGAGCCCGCGAGCCACAACTACTGAGCCCTAGTGCCACAACTACTGAAGCCTGCGTGCCTAGAGCCCATGCTCCACAACAAGAGAAGCCACCACAATGAGAAGCCTGCGCACCGCGATGAAGAGTAGCCGCCACTTGCCGCAACTAGAGAAAGCCCGTGCGCAGCAACGAAGACCCAACGCAGCCAAAAATAAATAAAATAAATAAATATTTTTTAAAAAGAAATACAGTAATATTTTCATCATCGCATAGTTTTTCTGACCAGCAGGAAAAACAGATCTTTTCTTACTTGAATCCAAAGAATATGGCCAGTACAAAACAGGGAGCTTAGGCATATGCAGTAAGAGACTCTGGTATTTACTTTTTGAAAAATCTAACATTTGTACAGAATTAAAGAAAGAATGTTCATCACTTTAAAGGTGACAATGTCAGGGAAAATATAGCTTTCCTGGGGTGGGTGCTAACAAATCAATTAAAAATATGACTAAAGGAGTCATTTTAGTTGCCTTTATAACTAATGGCAAGAATTCTAGAAAAAAATGAGGAGTAAGAAGACTCATGATACAAGTTATAACATAACTACTCTGAGTCTGGGACCAAGTGTTTAAATACTAGGCAAGGACTTCCTTGGTGGTGCAGTGGTTAAGTATCCGCCTGCCAATGCAGGAGACACAGGTTCAAGCCCTGGTCCAGGAAGATCCCACATGCCACAGAGCAACTAAGCCCATGCGCCACAACTACTGAGCCTGTGCTCAAGAGCCCACAAGCCACAACTACTGAGCCCTCAAGCCACAACTACTGAAGCCCGAGCACCTAGAGCCCATGCTCCGCAACAAGAGAAACCACTGCAATGAGAAGCCTGTGCACCAGAATGAAAAGCAGCCCCTGCTCTCTGCAACTAGAGAAAGACTGCGCACAGCAACGAAGACCCAACACAGCCAAAAAATAAATAAATAAATACTAGGCAAATATATAAAGGCCTTAGTAAGTCCAAATGTAGAACAGTATCCTATAATGCAACACTTTCAGTAACAGAGGCATCCTTTAGAGGAGGCAAGACAAGTAATGCCAGCAATGTGGTAGGCAGCAGACAGGTGCTTGATACAAGAGTAGTACAGTAGAGGGCCAAAAGCCGATTTTCAGTTACCAAAAAAGTAATGTGCATGAGTGGAGAATTTTGCCATTAATTATTAGTGATGCTATAAATCTGTGCATATACATCTCGAGCACCAAAATAAAGATAGAATTAACTTTATTAAGAAAGCATTTTAGGTCAAGATTCTGTATTATGTAAACATCTTAAAAGGGAGAAATTATTTACCTACAAATATTCCAGATCTGAAACAAAAAAGGATAAGACTGTTATAGTAATAGTTTCTTTTTTAATACTTCATTATTAAGGCAGTTTTACATTCACAGAAAAATTGAGTGGAAGGTAAGAGATTTCCCATATATCCCGTAATCCTACACATGGATAGCTTCACCCATTAGCAACATTCCACACTAGAGTGGTACATTTGTTACAACTGTTGAACCTACATTGACACATCATTATCACCCAGAGTCCATAGTTAGGGTTCACTCTTGTACATCCTATGGGATTTGACAAATATATAATGGCATATATACACAATCATAATTTCTTACAGAGTAGTTGTACGACCCTAAGAATCTTCTGTGTTCCAAGTACTCATCTCTCCTTCCCATGACACCTGGCAACCACTGATCCTTTTACTGTCTCCATAGTTCTGTTTTTCTAGAATATCATATAGTTAAAATCATACAGTATATATAGCCTTTTCAGAGTCACTTCTTTCCTTAATAATATGTATCTAAGGTTACACCATGTCTTTAATAGCTCACAGCTCATTTGATTTTAGGCACTAAACAATATTCCATTGTCTGGATGTACTACTACAGTTTATTTATCCATTCACCTAATGAAGGACATCTTGGTTGCTTCCAAGTTTGGGGCATTATGAATAAAGTTGATATAAACATTCATGTTCAGGTTTTTGTGTGGATAGAAGTTTGCAATTCATTTGAGTAAATACCAAGTAATGCAATTGGTAGATCGTATAGTAAGAATATGTTTAGGTTTGTAAGAAACAGCTAAACTGTCTTCCAATGCTGCTGTACCATTTTGCATTCCCACCAGAATTGGATGAGAGTTACTGCCGCTCCACAATCTCACCAGCATTTTGTGTTGTCAGTGTTCTCAATTTACGACATTCTAATAGGTGTTGAGTGGTTGATAATTTCTTGATAGATTATTTCTCTATAAAATAATCTTAATTTCCTTTCTTAAGAATACCCATAATATATACAATATGTTATAGCATACATATGTTGTCAGTAAGGATAGAAAGTCCTCAGACTTTCCCCTTGGGGCTGTCTCCTCTTTAATGATGCTCTCTACCTGAGAGTAAGAAAGGAGAAACCTGTACCCTAGGTAGCCATTGCCAAAACTATAAGAGAATAAGTATCGTTTGAAAACAGAGCAGTGATTTCTGTTTTGCCATTGCGTGGATTTTCCTCCTTCTAAATCAACTTTATTTTAACATTGTTTATGAAAAGTTAAAAGCATTAATTTTAATTGCACAGTCCAATGAATTTTGACAAATGTATATACCTATTTAACTACCACCACTTTTACAATAAGAACATTTACATCACTGTCCCCCCCCCTCCAATACCTCCTCCAAACCTCCAAACCCCTCCAAACCTCTCCTTCCTTCCCCTTTTGCAGTCAGTCATACCTTCCCACACACACACCAATCCACGTCACTAAGCAACCACTGATCAGATTTCCCTCATTAAAGATTAGTTTGGCTGTTCCATAATTTCACATAAATGAAATCATAGCGTATTATTTTCTGTCAGTTCTTTCATTCAGCATGTTTCTGAGATTTATCCATTTTTTTGTGTATATCAGGAGTTTTTTGCTTTTTATTATAAGTAATATTTCATTGTACAGATATACTACAATCTATCCATTTATCTGTGATAGATCTTTGAGTCATTTCAAGTTGTGGGCATATGAATAAAACTGCTGTTAAAATTGGAGCTTAAGTCATTTTGTAGACGTATGTTTTTATTTCTGCTGGATAAATAAACACCTACGAGCAGAATGGCTGGGTCATATGGTAGGTATAAGTTTACCTTTATGAGAAAGTAGAAGACATTTCCGAAGTGGTTATACCATATTATATATGCCCATCAACAACACATGAAATTCCTGGCTGCTCCACATCCTTGTTAACAATTGTCACTCTTTTTTTTGGACTAAAATCTACTATTTATTGGACAATTTGCAAAGCACTGTGCTACACTGCTACACATCACATACATTATTTCAACTGTTTCTCACGGAAGCCCTATGAGGTAGGTATTGTATCCACATCTTACAGAGAACACAACAGTTTCAGAAAAACAAGCTGCTTGCCCCTGATCACACTGCAAGGGAGAAGCCAAACCATAATATGATCCTAACCTGTCTCACGCACCAGTGCAACCTGACAGGGACAAAACTTATCTCCATGTATGAAAGATCCAGGTTTTCAAAGAGAAGTAGAATCACTTCATTTTATAATCACATTTAGTATCAGTGGCATCACTGTCTGGAAAAAAGGTCTCTAAACCATTCTTCCAGTTTACTAATTCTGCTAAAATGTCTTCAGAAATGGCATCATCAGTGAAGCTACCCCACAAGCCCTCTAGAACAAAACACCCAATGAAATGGGCCTTTATTTATATTTACTGCAAATTACACTTCCAGGACTTTAGCTTGGAGCTATCCCCCTTCACAGATATGTATAATAACATTGGGTTTAAGGTTATCACTGTAATAGCAACAGATAGGAAACAACCTAAACATTCCTCAGGAGCAGATTAAATACATTATGGTATATTCATTCAGTAGAACCTTATGTAGCCAAAAAAGGAAAAAGGTTCTTTGTTCCTTAACTACTGATATGGAATGACCTCCACTGGGGAAAACACTGTATATAGTTTGTTATCATTTGTATAAAAATCCCCATGTACATGTGTTTGTTCAGGCACAAAATCTTTTGCAAAAGGATACAGGAAACTAGCAAGTGCCTGACTCCAGGGAGAGGAACTAGGAGCTGGGGGACAACCCAAATCACTTTGTATTGACCCAGGGGGAAAGTTATGTATTTAAATTTTTTTCAATTAAAAAAAATTATGGACTGATTATACACTTGAAAAATTACAAGAGTAATTTATGGTTGCAGAAGAAAAAACAAAGTCTTCTTATGAGAATCACTATAAAGTTATAACGTAAATACATTTTTTTAATGTAAAAAGGCATAAAATTTCCTTTATGGACAACTTCTCACTTATCTACCATGTAATGTCAAATGTGCCTGTAATCCCATAAAATAAGTATGATTCTTATGAGAGAATAGAGCCAGATCAAATGCATCATTAAGAAAAAACATGCATACTAGACTATGAATTCTACTGAGAACAAAGGCCATTACTTTAAATACTTTCAAACTTCCTAGTTCCTGATAGGGTTTTCAGAACAGAGTTTCTTGGTTAATGAATAGCAAATTGATTTATTGGTTAAATTAGCAACTATGGAGCTTCCTGACAACAATATAAAATTAGTGGATAATTCACCAGAAACTAGCTTCTAGATTTTCATTTTAATTACTACTTTGAAACAACATAATTTAGTACCAAAGGTTTAAACACCCAATATAAATGCTAGACTGTGAAATCAGCATTATTTATATTTCATCAGCTATACAAAACTCATCAATTTTTCTTTTGAAAATGGTAGCAGAAATCCCAAAGAATAAAAGAGAGACTACTAATTAAAGGTCATGTTTACTAATCTAGCACCATAATTCCATTCTCAGGACCTCCCAAGTGGCTGGAAGGAGGAAGGGAAGAAGTGAGGATGCTGGAAAAGTGAGGATTGCTCTTAACTTGTGGCCCCATTTGTGCTGTAAGGCAATGCAGGGTCTAGCAAAGAAGAAAATTGCTGAGGCTGGAGATGAAAACAAGAACTTTTGGTTCAGATGGTAAAGGAGGCCCTCAAGAACAGTAGAATCAGTTTATCTAGGAGGCAGTGCTAGAGTTGGCCTCATGAACTAGGGGGTTTCTTCTTGGCGTCCACGTCCTTTTTAACTTCTTCACGTTTTTTAGACAGGTTTGGTATGTCATAGTTCTGAGCCAGATACATTCCCACCACGTTGCCAAGAGTAAATCCAAGCAGGAACTGGAGCATAGTGTTGGCAAGGAGGGCGCGAAGGGCCTCCCCTGGCGCGATGAGTCAACAACTGTCACTCTTAATTTTAGCCATTCTAGTCGGTGTAAAGTGGTATCACACGTGGTTATCATTCGTAGTTTCCTAATGATTAATGAAGTTGAGAATATTTTCATGTGCTTAGTTGCTGTTCATTTATATTCTTTGGTGAAGTGTCTTCAAATATTTCTCCCAAATTATACTGAGTTGTTTTTCTTCTTAGTATTTAGTTATAAGAGTGCTATTTATAAAACATATTATAGATACTAGTTATTTGTCAATTATATATAGAAAGAATCTTTTCTCCCAGTCTGGAGTTTGACTTTTCATTTTCTTCATGTTACATTTCAAAGAGCAGAAGTTTTCATTTTGATGAAATCCAATTTATCTTTTTATTAATTTTATGATTAGTGCTTTTGTGTCATCTGTAAGATATTTTTGCCTATCCCAAAGTCACAAAGATTTTCTCCTATAGTTTCATTTAGATGATTTATACTCTTAGCTCTTTTAGTTAGACCTATGATCCATTTCAAATTTAGTTTTATATATGGCATGAAATAAAGGTCAAGGTTCATTTTTTTCCATATGTATATTCAGTTAATTTAGCACTATTAACTTACTGGAAAGACTATCCTTTCCCCCATTTAATTTCTTGATAATTTTGTTGAAAATCAATTTACCATACATGTGTGGTTTTTTTTCTGGACTCTTTTGTGTTTCCTAGATCGATATGATCTATAATAACCTTTGAAACTAATTTTAGAGTAAGTTTTGAAACCAGATAATGTGAGTCACCAAACTTGTTACTCTTCTTCAAAATTGCTTTGACTAATATAATTCCTTTGCATTTCCATATTAATTTCAGAATCAACTATTAACTTTGCTATAAAAGCTGCTGGGAATTTACTTGGGTTTATAGGGAATCTATGGATTAGTTTGGGGAGAATTGACATGTTTACAATATTGAGACCTGAAATCCATGTACATGGTATATCACCTCATTTATTTAAATCTTTTAAAATTTCTCTCAGGAGTGTTTTTTAAAAGTTGTTTTTGTTTGTTTGGTTTGGTTTTTGTACACACTATTTAAGAGCCAGAGGAAGTTTCTTCCCCTTCCTAAATTGCTGGAAGTTTTTATCAGGAATAGGTGCTGAATTTTGTCAAATTCACTTTCTACATTATAGGGAAATTTTTTTCTCCTTTATTATGTCATTATGGTAAAATAGAATTGATTTTAAAATATCAAACCAGGCTTACATTCCTGGAATAAACACAATTGGTTATGATGTATTGATATTATCCCTCTAAGTACTGCTTCAGCTACATTCCCAAAATTTTGATATGTTGGGTTTTCATTTTCATTCAGTTCAAAACTTTATTATCTAATTCTCTTGTGATTTCTTCTTTGAACCATGGCTTATTTGAAGATTTGGGTTGTTTTATTTTTAATTTTAATTTTATTTTGATTCTTTTCTTTTTTAAAAAAATTATTTATTTATTTTTGGCTGCATTGGGTCTTCGTTGTCACGTGGGCTTTCTCTAGTTGCAGACAGTGGGGGCCACTCTTCGTTGCGGTGCTTGCGCTTCTCAACACGGTGGCTTCTCTTGTTGCAGAGCACGGGCTCTAGGAGAGCGGGCTTCAGTAGTTGCGGCTTGCAGGCTCTAGAACACAGGCTCAGTAGTTGCAGTGCGTGGGCTTAGTTGCTCCAGGGCATGTGGGATCTTCCCGGACCAGGGCTCGAACCTGTGTCTCCTGCACTGGCAGGCAGATTCTTAACCACTGTGCCATGAGGGAAGCCCTAAAGATTTGTTTTTAATATCTAAATATTTGGGGATTTTCCTAATATATTTCTGTTACTGGTTTCTAATTTCATTGTGATCAGAAAAAATCTGTATGACTTTAATCCTTTAAAATGTATTAATACTTCTTTTTATCACAGACCATATTCCATATCTCAGTAACTATGCCATATGCACTTGAATATAATGTACATTTTGCTTTTGGGGGTGTGTTTTATAAATATCAATTAAGTCAACTTAGTTATTAGTGTTTTTGTGTACAGATTTTGTGTGAACATAGTTTTTCATTTTGATGGAGTAAATACCCAGCAGTAAGATTGCTGTTTTGTATGGAAACCTTATGTGTAGCTCTGTAAAAAATGCCAACGTGTTTCCCAGAGTGGCTGGATTATTTTACATTCTCACCAGCAATGTATGAGTGACCAGTTTCTCCAAATTATTACCAGCATTTGGGGTTGTGATTTTTAAATTATGGCTATTATGATAGGTACCTAATAATATTACACTGTGGTTTTACTTTGCATTTCCTTAATACCTAATAAGGTTGAACACCTTTTCATATGCTCATTTGCCATATGTATATCTTCTTAGGTGAAATATCTCTTTATGCCTTTTCTCATTTTCTAATTGGATTCTTTGGGGGTTTGTGCTGTTGAGTTTTGAGAGTTCTTTATAGATTCCAGACATTAACCTTTGTTGGATATGTGGTTTGTAAATATTCTTTTAGTCTGTAGCTTCTCTTCTCACCTCAAAAGGGTATTTCATGAAGTGAAATTTTCTAATTTTGATGAAGACCAATATATCATTTTTTCTCTATGAATTTGATATCCTCTAAGAACCTTTTCTAGCCCTAGATCCCAAAGAGTTTTCTTTTTTCCCTAAAAGTTTCACAGTTTTACATTTGACATTAAAGTCTGTGATCCACCTTCAGTTAATTTGTACATAAGATGTGAGGTTTGGGTCAAGGTTCATTTATTTGGCTATGGATATGCAGTTGCTTCAGCACTATTTTTTGAAAAGGCTATCCTTAGCCCATTTAGTCTGTTTTACACCTTTAACGAAACTCAGTTGATGTACTTGTGTGCCTGTATTTCCAAGTTCTCTATTCTGTTCCATTGATCTATGTATCTTTCTCCACAATCACCACAGTCTTGATTACTGTAGCTATATAATAACTTTTAAAATCAAGTAGACTGATTGTTCCCACTGTATTCTTCTTCATGTCATGTTAAGTTATTCTAGTTCTTTTGTTTAATATAAATTTTAGAATAATCTTGTCCAAATCTACAAAAATAATCTTGCAAGTATTTTGATAGAAATTGCATTAAACAAGTTTATCAATTTGGAGTGAATTGACATTTTTACTATTTGGGGTCTTCCACTCTATAAACATGGTATATCTCTCCATTTATTTAGATGTTATTCAATTACTGTCCTCATTGTTGGGTCGTTTTCAGCATACATCTTATACATGATTTGACTGATTTATACTCAAGTATTTCACTTTTTGGATGATTATAAATGGTATTATGTTTTAATACTGATATCCACGTGTTTATTGCTAGTACATAAAAATGCAATTAATTTTTGTATATTCATCTCATGCACTCTAACCGTGCTGAACTTATAAGTTCTAGAACATTTTATTGTAGATTCATTGGGATTTTCTACATAGTCAATCATGTCATCTGAAGATAGGAACAGTTTTATTTGTTTCTTTCTAATCTGTATGCCTTTTATTTCCCTATCCACTGGCTAGATTTTTTTCAGCACCGTGTGGAATAAGAGTGGTGAGAGCAAACATCTTTGCCTTCACAGTCTTTCACCAATGAATAAAATACTAGCTATAGATTTTGCTAGACAGTCTTTATCAAGTTGAGAAAATCCCCCTCCATTCCGATTTTTCTGAGAGTTTTTACCATGAACGTGTGTTAAATTTTGTCAAGTGGTTTAACTGCATGAATTGGTATTATCATGTGATTTTTCTTCTTCAGCCTGTTAGTCCGGTGGATTACATTGCTTGATTTTTAAATATTGAACCAGCCTTGCATCACTGGAATAAATCCCACTTGGTTATGGTGTATAATTCATTTTACATATTACTGAATTCTGTTTGCTAATATTTAATTAAGTTTTTTGTATTTATCCTCATTAGGGATATTGCTCTGTAGTTTTCTTTTCTTGTACTGTCTCTTTCTGGGTTTGACATCAGAGTAATACAAGCTTCATAAAATGAATTAGAAGTGTTCCCTCCTCTTCTACTTTTAGAAGCGATTGTCTAGAATTGGTGTTTTATTTCTTCTTTAAATGAATTACAATTCACCAATAAAACATCTGGGACTGGAGATTTCCATTTGGGGACTGTTTCCATTATTAATTCAATTTCCTTAAATATTATGAGATTATTCTGTACTTCGTATTGAGTGAGCTGTGGTAGATTGTGTTTTTTGAGAAATTGTTCCATTTCATCAAATTTATTTGGTGTCAATTTTATTTTTATATTGCTGTTTGAAGTGTTCTCATATTATTCTTTTGATATCTTCAGGGTATGTAGTGATATGCTGTTTCATTCTCATTACTGAAAATTTGTCTCTCTCTCTTTTTTCATTCGCAGTCTTGACGAAGGTTTCTAAATCTTATTTTTTTCAAAGAACCAGCACTTTGTTTCATTGATTTACTCTACTGTTTTTCTGTTTTCAGTTTTATTGATTTCTGCTCCTTATTATTTCTTTCCTTCTGCCTACTTTGGATTTGGTTTGCTCTTCTTTTTTCTAGGATCTTGAGGTAGGAGCTCAGATTGGTTTGAAACTTTTTATGTGCATTTCGTGCTCTAAAGTTTCCTTTTAGCACCACTTTATCTATGTTCTACAAATTGTGATATGCTGTATTTTCATTCTCATTCAATTCAACGTATTTTCATTATTTCCATTGGAGACTTCCTCTTTGACCCATTGATAATTAGAAAGTACTTTGCTTAGTTTCCAAATGTTTGGAATTTTTCCTGTTTTCTTTCTGTTAGATTCCATTTTGAACTCTAATTAGATTCCATTGTGTTTGGAGAGCGTACTCTCTTTGATTTCAGTTGTTTTACATTTGTTAAAGTTTTTTTTAGAAGCCCAGAGTATGACCTATCTTGGTACACATGCCATAGCCACTTGAAAAGAATATGTATTCTGAGTTTGGGGGATGGAGTGATCTATAAAATGTAAATGTAAATCAGATCTTATTGGTTACTAGTGTTGTTGAGTTCTCCAACATCTTTGCTTATTTTTTGTCTGTTGTATCAATTGTTGAGAGAAGGATGCCAAAGACTCCAACCATAATTATAGATTTGTCTATTTTCAGTTTGATCAGTTTTTGTCTTATATTTTTCAACTGTCTTTTTGGAGCATATGCATTCAGGGTTGCTAGGTTTTCTTAATGGATTAACCCTTTTACCATTATGTACTTACCCTGTTTGGGGTAGTTTTCTGCACTCTGAAGTCTATCTCAAGTTAGTATAGCCACTCCTGTTTTGCTAGGATTAATAATTACATAATGTTATTTTTCCATTCTTTTACTTTCAACATGCCTATACAATTATTTTTTAAGTTACTTTCTTAAAGATGGCATATAACTACATCATGCTTTTAAATCTAGTTTGTCAATCTTTTAACTGATGTGTTTGTACACTACTTACATATTGATATATAATGGCTTATGTCTGCCATCATATTTTTTGTTTTCTCTGGGTTCTCTCTGTTTTTATAGTGTTTTATTTTTTCTGCTTTCCTGTGAGTTAATTGAATATATTTTAAAATTCATTTTTGATTTATCTGCAGTGGTTTTTTAAGTGTCTCTTTGCATAATATTTTTGGGGGTTTCTCTAGTTATTAACAAAATAAAAATAAAATTATATATACATAACATCACATTGTGCTGGTATCATTATTTTGCCAGTATATATATTTTACCATTATTTTACCAGTATAAACCTTAATTCCCACCTCCTTTACTCTCCTACATTAAAATTGTTTTAAATATTTCCTCTATATACATTTAGAACTGCATTGGACAGTGTTATAAGTTTGCTTCAACTGAAAAACATAATTTAGAAAATTCAAGAGGAGAAGAAAAGCCTATTGTATTTACCCAACACCTTCCTGATGTCCCAAGATTCCTTTTTTATCATTTCCTTTCTGTGTAGCCAACTTCCTTTAGCCACTCTTTTAGGGTAGAATTGCTGGTGAAAGAACCCCTTAATTTTCCTTCATATGAAAATATCTTGATTTCCCCTTCATTCCTGAAAGATATGTTGTGTGATATAAGGTTCTGGACCGATAGTTCTTTTCTTTTGGCACATGAAAAAATGTGCCATTTCCTTTTGGCCTCCATGGTTTGTGATGAGAAATTTAGTTATTCAAATTCCATTTCTACTATTAGCTTGGCATTTTCAAGACTTTGTCTTTAGTTTCAGAAATTTAATTATGATTAGCCTTAGTGTGGATTTATCTACATTTATCTTCTTTGGTATTCACTCACCTTCTCAATTATGTAAGTTTATGTCTTTTGCCAAATTTGGAAAATTTTCAGACATTATTCTTTCAAGTATTTTTTTAGTCCTGCACTCTTTCTTGTCTCTTTCCAGGGCTCCAATATGTGGCTATTAGATCTTTTGCTATAATTCCACAGGTACCTGAGGTTCTGTTAATTTTTTGCCTATTTCATCTCTATTGCTCAGATTAGGTAATTTCTACAGTTCTGTATCCCTGTTCACTGATTCTTTATTCTGTTCCTTCCCTTCTGTCACTGAGTCAATCTACTATGTTTTTAAATTTCAGTTACTATGTTTTTCAGTTCTAAAATTTTTATTTCCTTCTTTATATCTTCTCTCTTCTGATATTTTCTATTTCTTTGCCAAGGCTATTTTCTCAACTGTTTCAAGCACATTTGTATGCTTGAAACACTATACCCACACTTCAATTACTCATTGAAGCATTTTTTTGATGGTTATTTAAAACCTTTGTCAGATAATTCTAACATCTCTGTTATCTTGGTGTTGGCATCTATTGATTGACTTTTTAATTAACATTGTTATCTTCCTAGTTCTTAATGTGATGTTATTTTTATTGTAATTTGGACATTTTGTGTTTTACAAAGTTTTTTACATTTTGTGTTCTACATTATGAGATATATCTTTTTAAAATACTTAGTTTTACCTGGCTTCTTCTGACATTGCTCTGTCAAAACAAGGGCTGGGACAGGAAGGGTTGCTGTCTTGTTACTGCCAGTTAGAGGAAAAGGAGGTTCTTCATTACTGCTGGGCCATGGGAGTTCTATCTCCTTATATGACCTCCACTAAAACCACAGAGGGAATGGCCTCATTACTCCTAGGCAGTGGTGAATGTCCTAGGCTTTTTATGACATCACCACAGTAGGGAGAGGCTAGAGTACCTAGTAACTGTTTATGGGGCTGGAATTCTAGGCTTCCCACATTGTTTCCACTGACACTGTAGTGAGGAGCTTATTACTTTCACACAATGATGACAGTCCCATGTGGCTACTTGACATTCTCTGACATTATCTTGGCAAATGTTTTCAGGTGCCTCACTGCAGCCTTGTGAGCACAGAAGTCTAAGCTTCCCACCCAGCCGCCGCAGGCATGGATAGGGGTAAGAATACAGTTTTTTCTGTGGTGTTTGGATGAAAGAACAGTTTTTTCTAAAAGCGTTCTGTCTTTCTAAGCTATCCCTGTCCTGGTCCTTTAGCAAGAGAGTCAGTTCTTGGTGGAACTCTTTGTGTATGTGTCCATTGGTATTTCTGGGTTGCTGGTTTCTTCTGATCCAAATCTGAGATATGTGTAGAAAAAAGAAAACCCAGTGAGTTTACCACCATATTATCTCTTGGGTCCTGAGTTCTCTAGCTGAATTGCCTTATTTCTACCTTTCAGTCTTCTTATGTTTGTTTTACAAATAATATTCAGGGTTTTCAATTTTACTTAGTAGGAGGAATAGGGGAAAGTATGTCTACTCCATCTTCCTAGAAACAGAATTCTACAGTTTGCTTTTTTTTTTTTTTGATCCTGACATTTAGTTAATTTTGTAATTTCCAGTAACAAAGAGAGAAACTTAAGATTGTTATGATTATCATGAGGAAATTTTTTTTAACTGGGAAACACAAGTCTGACACAAAAATCTCCTTAGTTGCTATTTTTTGTTGTTGTTGTTCATTTTAAGCACATTCGGGGACTTCCCTGGTGGTGCAGTGGTTAAGAATCTGCCTGCCAACACAGGGGACGGGGGTTCGAGCCCTGGTCCAGGAAGATCCCACATGCCGCGCAACAACTAAGCCCATGTGCCACAACTACTGAGCCTGTGCTCTAGAGCCCATGAGCCACAACTACAGAAGCCCGCATGCCACAACTACTGAAGCCCGTGCGCCTAGAGCCGGTGCTCTGCAACAAGAGAAGCCACCACAACGAGAAGCCCACGCACCACAACGAAGAGTAGCCTGCACTCGCAGCAACTAGAAAAAGCCCACACGCAGCAACGAAGACCCAAAAGAGCCAAAAATAAATAAATAAATGTATTCTTTAAAAAAAAATAAGCACACTCAGATTTTTTTTTTTTTGTTCCTATGAACCAAAGTTACCCATACATAGTTTTGATGACCATACAATATTATTTTCCACACTGTTCTATGACATTTGGGCTTTTTCCAGCTATCATTAGACTTAACCAGGAAACACTGTGCATACATATAGTATACTTTGAATTACTGTTCAAAAATTGCTTTATCTACTTCATCTGATACATATGGTTATTTTTTTCAGCTATAAATGGATTTTTTCTAGAAAAAATGGAGAAAAAACATGAAATTATCTGAGTTGTCTTTATGTTCAGGTGCAGGTACTAGCAAGACAACAGTCAAATTGTAGAAGTAGTAATAAAAATAGTCTTCCTATCTTTATTTGAATTCCCCCTTTACATAAACCAACTGTTTAGTAATTTCCACTGAGTTATCTTACCTGTGCTTTTGCTCCACCTGCATTACCAAACATGCTGGCCATTTTTCTTTCATCTCTCTCTCCTTGATCAAAATTCATTTTCCCAGTGCTATCTGTGGGGGGGTGACTCTGCTTTCCCTAGGAATATCTGATAAACTAAGGTACTACTAGGTACCTTATCTATAAAATTAGAATAATAAATAGTATCTAGCTTATACGGTCTATATCATGATTAAATGAGATAATGGATATAAAAACATCTAAAAAGTACATTTTAAAAGCAATCATAAGAACATTAAACATTCATTATAATAGAAATTTCAGTTTAATTTCTTCAGCTGATACTTTTTTTAAGATGTGCCCCATGTGGCACTCTTAAAATAATACCACAGTAGTATTATTCCCTTTGTCCATGCCCAAGGATGTACCTGATGATGACTCAAAGGAAAAATATACTGAAATAGCAATTGATCTATACTAGGTCATAACACTGTATTATCCATCTCAATATTCTATTACTAAGAATATTTTGATTCATTCAACAAATTTAGTATCTACTATATGCCCACTATTGTTCTAGGCACTGAAGAGATACCAGTAAAAACTACAGACCAAAACAAACAAAAAAAAGGAACTCTTTCTACAGAACTTCATGACTGATGTCAAATTTCAACTTTCTAAAGTAGCCACATCTAGCTCTAGTATTCACAAATTTATCTGATCTGTGTTTGAATATATTCATATTTCTTGCAGTGTTACCTCTTGGCATGATATGCACTATGCACCTATTATCTGCTGGTTAAGTATATTTTCCTAAATTTACCTGTTAAAATAAGTTATCACATCCAGATTTGATATATAATTCTATGTTATATATAGATTTATATAATTCTATGTTAACCTTATACATATAATCATTATTTTATAGATGTGAACTACATATTATTTCATGTTTTGATATTCCAAGCTGGAAAGTCTTGGTTTTCTGTTTATTCATATGGCAATCCACATCAACTCTCTCATAATTTTAATGGTGCTCTTATAGACTTTCTCTGGTTTTAATATCCTAACAGATATGCAGTAAGCTGAATATAACACAGGATTACAGGTGCAGATATGCCATAACTTTAATTAAATTAGAGCAAGATCTATGAAAAACAGTATGGGGTTCCTCAAAAAATTAAAAATAGAACTACCATACGATCCAGCAATTCCACTTCTGGGTATTTATCCAAAGAAAACAAAAGACTATCTTGAAAAGATATATGCACCCCATGTTCATTGCAGCATTTTTACAATAGCCAAGATATGGAAACAACCTAAGTTTCCATCAATGGATGAATAGGTAAAGAAAATGTGGTATATATACACAATGGAATATTATTCAGCCATAAAGAAGAAGGAAATCTTTTCATTTGAGACAACATGGATGGACTTTGAGGGCATTATGCTAAGTGAAATAAGTCAGACAGAAAGACAAATACTGCATGATCTCATTTATATGTGGAATCTAAGTTAAAAACAAATAAATAAAAACGAAAACCAAAGCTCATAGATACAGAGAACAGACTGGTGGTTGCCAGAAGCTAGGGGTAGGGAGGCATAAAATGGGTGAAGGGGGTCCAAAGGTACAAACTCCAGTTATAAAATAAACAAGTCATGGGGATGTAATGTACAGAATGGCAACTATAGTTAATAATACTGTTCTCACATTTGAAAGCTGATAAGAAGATGACATGATCCTATACATAGAAGATCCTAAAATGTCCACCAGAAAACTAGAGCTCATCATGAATTCAGTAAAGTTGCAGGATACAAAATTAATATACAGAAATCTGTTGCATTTCTATGCACTAACAACAAACTATCAGAAAGTAATTAAGGAAACAATCCCATTTACCACTGCATCAAAAAGAATAGAATACCTAGGAATAAACCTACCTAAGGAGGCAGAAGACCTATACTTCAAAAACTATAAGACACTGATAAAAGAAACTGAAGATGACAAAAACAGATGGAAAGATATAACATGTTCTTGGATTGGAAGAATCAATATTGTTAAAATGACCATATTACCCAAGGCAATCTACAAACTCAAGGTAATCCCTATCAAATTACCAATGGCATTTTTTACACAAATGGAACAAAAAACATTTTAATACGTATGGAAACACAAAAGACTCCGAATAACCAAAACAATCTTGAGAAAGAAGAACAGAGCTGGAGGAATCATGCTCCTTGATTCAGACTATACTACAAAGCTACAGTAATCAAAACAGCATGGTACTTATACAAAAAGACATATATATCAATGGAACAGGATAGAAAGCCCAGAAATGTAGTACAGTATTGTAATTATAGTCACCATGCTATACATTACATCCTCAGAACTTATTCATCTTATAATTGGAAGTTTGTACCTTTTGACTCACTTCACCCATTTCACCCACCCACGCCTACCACTGCCTCTGGCAACCACCAATCTGTTCTGCTTCTATGAGGTTGTTTTTTATAGATTCCACATATAAGTGAGATCATACAGCATTTGTCTTTCTCTGTCTGACTTATTTCACTTAGCATAATGCCCTCAACTTCCATCCATGTCGTTGCAAATGCCAGGATTTCCTTTTTTATGGTTGAATATACCACATATAATATTACATTTTCTCTATCCATTCATCCACTGATGTACACTTAGGTTGTTTCCATGTCTTTGCTATTGCAAAATAATCTGCAATGAACATGGGGGTAGAGTTATCTCTTTGAGATAGTGATTTTCAGTTTAGTTAGATGTATTATAAATAAAGTGCACATGAAATTCATGTAAAAGTCTTCATGTGGATTTTTTTTCATTTATCTTATGTAAATATATAGCAGTGAAATTGCTGGATTATATGTTTGGCATTTTAAGAAACTGCCAGACCCTTTTCCAAATGTTTGTGCCATTTTTACACTCTGACCAACAATGGATGAGAATTATGATTGCCCTACATTCTTGCCAATATTTGGTTTTGTAAATATTTTTAATTTTAGTTATATGGCTACATGTGTAGAGGTCCTGTACCCTCTGGAATGGTGCCAAGCGCTGGCTAATCTTTTTGACTACAGAATCATGTGAATATGTTATCCTTAGGAAACACTCTACAATGAATCCAAAAGTCTTTAAATGTTAACTATTATCTCACAGCATCTTAGAGAGCTAGATAGATATAATAATTAACTTCTCTATATAATTGTATAGTAATAATAATAATATTGCCACTCACACAAACTTGTAAGATCATTTCACATTTTATCGCTGCTAGTTTGGCTCTCAGTAACTGAGAGGAGCTTATAAAATAGGCTAACAAATTGTCATAGGAGTATGAATCAATGTGACTTAGAGAATTATTGGTTGTCTTCAACTGGATAGTTACATCTATGCATTATTTAGCAGATTCCATAAAAAATCTACTTAAATATGAAAGATAATGGTTAGTTCCCTCATTATATAAAACATCCTTAAATAAATAATAAATTAACATCAAAATAGAAAATTGGTGAATGATATATACAAGTAATTTGCAAAAGAAAAATACGTATTGCAAAAATATGAATGATGTTGATATATACATATATACAATATATAATAACATGTTTTATATATAAATACATGTTTAATGTATACAGCAAATTAGTGATATACAGATTGATGATGACAGTGCAGAGAAGCCAGTGCTTCTACACATTATTGATGAAAATGCATATTAGTAAAACATTAGTGAAGTTCAGTTGGGCAATACATATATCCAAATTTTAAATGTGAAGTGTATAAAAACTTTGCCCCAGGTATTCCATTTCTGGAAATTTACCCTAAGAAAATAAGCAGATAAGTATACAAATATATGTATAAGGATAATAATTGCAGCAGTGTTCATAATAATAAAAATATTTGAAACAACCAAAATGCTCACAACAATACTAGTTAAACTATGACATACTATAATACTATTAATCAATTTTAAAAGATGAGACAATTTACAACTGACATGTGAAGGTATCCATACACATCATTAAGTGAAAAGAACTGGTTACAGAAGAATATGTGTAGTGTGATTATTTTTGTAGAAAACAAAAATGTGCATAAATATGTAAGCTTTATATATGCAGAGAGAAAAGCTCAGAAGGAAAAACACTATACATTCAACAAGGGGTTGGCAAACTTTTTCTGAAAAGAGTCAGATAAAAAGTGTTTTAGAATTTGTGAGCCACATGGCATCTGTCACAACTATACAGCTCTATCATTGTAGCATGAAAGCACAACAGATAATACGTAAATGAATGATCATGCCTGTGTTCAAACAATACTGTATTTATGGATCCTGAAATTTGAATTTCCTGTAATTTTCATGTGACACAAAATATTCTTCTCTTTATTGTTTTAAATCATTTAAAAATGAAAAATAATTTTAGTTTGTAACCCATAAAAAAAAAGCAGGCTAGATTTGTCCCACAGGCTTTAGTTTGCCAACTCCTGCTCAAAATTATTAGTTCTTACATTGTGAGGTACAATTTTTTTGGAGGTTGTGGTGGGTGAAAGCACTTTTTATTTTATACTTAATAAACTTTCAAATTATTTAAAAATTTTAGAGCAAATATGTGTTACTTTTAATAAAAATAAAAATATTTTATACTGAACAACAAAATGTTGGTTTTCCGATAGGAGTTAGTAGAATTCTAGAATGGATACTTCCTACTTCTTTGGTAGATAGCTTTCTTATCATTGTTAATTTTCCTCACTATCACTTAAATTAAAATAGAATTTTTCTGGGAGAAATACATAGGTATAGATATAGATGATACATATTTAGATTAGCTATAGATATAGATATTACTTAGAGCTGAAATCGTCTTTGGTGGATAAAGACTGAATGATTTCCCCCTAAGTTTGCGAATAAGGCAAGAATGTACTCTCACCACTTTTATTCAACAATGTACAATGGGTTCTAGTTAGTGCAACAAGCAAGAAAAATAGCTAAAAAGGCATACAGATTGGAAAAAAGGAGATAAGATTCTTATTTGTTTACAGACTCTATTTATTTATCTCTTTATTTATGGTCACAGATTTAGAAAATCCCAAAAAGTCTACATAAAAGCAACTAAAACTAATAAGTGAGTTTAATAAGGTCACAAGATACAGGATGCTATAGAATGAATGTTTGTGTCCCCCCAAATATATATGTTGAAACCTAATGCTCAATGTGATGGTATTAGGAGGTGCGGCCTATAGGAGGTGCTTATTTATCATGAGGGTGGAGCCCTCTTGAACTGAAATTAGTGCTTTTATACAAGAGATCCTGCAGAGCACCTTAGCCCCTTCCACTATGTATGAACACAGTGAGAAGTCAACAGTGTGCAACACCATAGAGTGCCTTCATCAGAACCCCAACCATGCTGGCACCCTGATCTTGGACTTCCAGCCCCCAGAACTGTGAGAAATAAATTCCTGTTGTTTATAAGGCACCCAGTTTATGGTAGTTTTGTTATAGCAGCCCAAATGGACTGGGTCAATACACAAAAATTTACTGCATTCCATACGCAAACTGTGGAGAATAGGTAATAGAAATTTATTAAATAAAAAGTACTATTTACAATAACATCAAAAATATAAAATACTTAGGGATATATCTAACAAAATATGTATGTTGCAAACTATAAAGCATAGGTAAAAAAATTAAAAACATATAAATGGAGAGATCTACCATGTTAATGACTTAAAATTCAATATGTTTGAGATATCAATTCTTCCCCAAATGATCTATATATCCCAGAGTAATCCCAAACAAAATCCCAGCATGCTTTTCTTAGTAGAAATGGAAAAGCTAATTCTAAGTTTTATATGGAAAAACAAAGAACCAGAATAGCCCCACCCAAAAGATAAAAGAACAAAGTTGGAGGACTTACAGTACCAGATTTTAAAACTTACTATAATGGTAGACTAATCAAGATAATATAGTGTTGGCATAAGGCTAGACATACACCAATGAACACAATAGAGAATCTAGAAATAAACCTATACATATATGGTCAACTGCTTTTGAACAAATTTGACAAAGTACTCAATGGAGAATGAAGAAGCTTATCAATAAACTGTGTCAGAAGAACTGAGTATCCATATAGAGGGAAAAAAACACTCAACACTTATCTTGCATCATCTACTAAATTTAACTCAAAATGGATCATAAACCTGTATATAAGACCTAAAACTACAAAAGTTCTAGAGAAAACATGG
The DNA here is from genome assembly GCF_059928025.1 of Delphinapterus leucas. Lineage (NCBI taxonomy): Eukaryota > Metazoa > Chordata > Mammalia > Artiodactyla > Monodontidae > Delphinapterus > Delphinapterus leucas. The sequence continues at coordinate 24,967,265 of NC_143150.1, forward strand.
AGCAAATCTTTGTGACCTCGGGTTAGGCAAAGATCTCTCAGTAAAATCACAAAAAGCAAAAGTGATAAAAGAAATATTTGTTGAATCTTAAACTTCTCATCCTTTAAAGATGATGTTTAAAAAATAAAAGGACAAGTCACATACTAGGAGAAAATATTTGGACATATATTTCTGATAAAAACTCTTATATCCAAAATATATAAAGAATTCAAACCACTCAATAATAAGAAAACAGAAAACCCAGCAATAAAATGGACAAAAGATTTAAACAGACACTTCACTGAAGAAAAGATATAGATGGCCAAAATGCATATGAAAACATGGTCAGCATCATTGGTCATTGGAAAAATGCAAATTGAAACCACAAGAAAATATTACTACACACCTTTTAGAATAGTTAAACAATTTTTTAAAAATTGACAATGCCAAGTGCTGGAGAGTGTGGAACAACTGAAATTCTCAGATAATGCTGGTGGAAATGCATAATGGTAAAGCCATTTTAGAAAACAGTTTGCCAGATACTTATAAAGTAAAACATACACATACTCACCATACTACTCACCAATCCCTGTCCCTGAGTATTTATCCACATGTAAACACAAAGACCTATGCTCGAATATTTATGTAGCCCCTTAAAAACTGGAAATAATCCAAATGTTGGTCAGTTGCTAAATGGATGCACAAATTGTGGTACATCAATAAATAGAATACTACTCCTTAATAAAATCAATCGAACTACTGATTCATGCAACAATAATGATGAATCTCAAAAGCATTATGTTAAGTGAATGAAGCCAGAAACAAAAGACTACACATTCCACTTATATGATATTCTGAAAAAGTTAAACTGCAGGGACAAAAATCAGTTCAGGGAATAGGGTAGATGAGGTGACTGATTACAAAGTGGAATAAGGGAACCTTTTAGAATGATGAAAATATTCTATAACTTAATTTCAATAGTGGTTGTATGACCATCATGGTTACATAAATAACACACATGGTTACATATTACTCAAACCCATTAAACTGTACATCTAGGGACTTCCCTGGCGGTCCAGTGGTTGGGACTTCGCCTTCCAAAGCAGGGTGTGTGGGTTCGGTCCCTGGTTAGAGAGCTAAGATCCCACATGCCTCGCGGCCAAGAAGCCAAAACATAAAATAGGAGCAATATTGTAACAAATTCAATAACGACTTTTAAAAAAAACTGTACATCTAAATAGGAACAATGTTACTGTAAGTAAATTATACCTTAGTAAACCTGACATTAACAAAATATCAAAGTTTCAAATATTATAAATTTGGAGATTTTTATTTTGATAGAACTTTGAAAACCTGCTTTTTGTGAAATATTCAAGTATATGGACCATAGCTTACAAAGTATACTTCTAAGTGGAAGATTATATTAATTGCTCAAATAGAAATAGTACCTTTATTATTTTGTTTTGGGTTCATCACATTTATCATGAAATCATTAAAACAATTATCTTTTTTCCTTTTCCTAAAGGTGAAAACTATAAACACTAGTACTAGTATTTAACACTAGTACTAAAGGCAAAGGATTATTTTTAATATTATTTTTTCTCTTTACAGTTTTGGAAAATTATTTTGTAAATATCATGGGTAAGTCATTTGTTTCTGAAATTTATTCTTAAAAACTTTAGGGAAAAAAACCTCAGCTCATTCTGCTAGAACAAATGTTGCTTTATTATACAATTATCAGCTTTAGAAATTACTTCCTACAGATTTGTCTAGTCCAGCTGAAAATGCATTCTGTGATTTCTTTGGACCCATATGCAAATATCTTTGGTGAAAATAAACATTCCCTTTGGAACCTGTAGATTCTTATGAATTAGGGTAGTAGGTACTAAACTATGCACTGAAATTCGAGGAGCTCTAGAAAGGAACTACCTGACAGAATCTATTTTCTCTGCTTGTTGGCTACTGATATGAGAAATCCCACTAATGTCCATCTGCTTAAGATGTAAGTGCTGTTAGAAGAGAAAACCAATAATTTCTCAACACCTTAGTGTTAATAATATTAATTTGTTTATTTTTCTCTATCAGAGTAAGGAATCAATTTGAAAACCTTGGAAGAGTGAGGAGGGCGCTAAAAGTGAGAAGAAAGGATCAAGAAAGGAGAAGATTGGCCCACAGAAGAAAAACTTCTACTAACCTCACAATACTGCCTGGTACTAATTGTTTAAGGTTAAATGTGACTGTCTCTCTACAAAGTTCCTGAATGATGATAATTTTTTTCCTTTATATTGTCAATAAAATTCTTATTTTAAGATACAAATAATTTTAACAGCTATCATACATTTGCCCATTTTTATTTACCAAGTTTTAATTTCATAACTCACACACTCACTTTATTGGATTCCAGGAGCACAATGGAAAGAACAGGCAACCTGTATATCATTCACTGAACATCCGTCTTATTAAAAAAAAAGCAATCAATACAGGATACTTTACTCCTATTTGTAACGCTGCAATGTGTGGTGTTTCAACAGGAAAAAATAGTGATGGTAAGCTTTTTCATTCTTTAAGTCTTCAGCAAGGTAAGAAATATGGCCACTTTTCTTTTAAGGTTGTATTCATTTTTAATGATATAACTTTTGGTAAACAGTAATGTTCTAACCTTAAGAAACTGTATATATAGCTTAAATATCAGTTTCATTGGAGATCCATGCCTTTGTTCTACTGTGTTCATCAAGTAAGATGAAGTGCCACTGATTTTCTAAGTAAATTTTAGATTTCTGACTACCTATGAATTTTTTTTTTTACTCTGTATAGGGGAGAGCCATCAGCTTCATCACCCACAAGCAGTTATTACCATCTTAAAAAGTATTTTTTTTACATTCAACTTCAGTTCCAAGAATATCACCCCAATATATTAATACAATTTTATTTTCTAATCATGGTTTGGAAAATTATAGTTGAAGGTGTAATGGAAAATTACAGGTCTGGAAGGAATGGCAAGGACCTCTTATAATGTTAAAAAAATTACTTCTCCCTCTTTTTTAGATTATATGGTGAACATATTTTATCAAATCAATTCTCATAGATACTATATATGGATACAATGTTAACAGAGTAATACATTTATTTATAAATACTATATAAAGATACTACATATGGATATATAGATACCATATGTGGGTATCATTTATACATACTGTATATGGATACTACTAACTCCTAATAAATCATCTTGAGGTAGTTAGAGCATGTTTGCTAATTAGTTCTTGGGACTTTGTTATAAACCTTAAAAATCTAAATTCTGTACATATGGGTACCTAGCTTTGGGAACCCAGTCTTACGGTAAGATGTTATAATGAAAATTGTGTCATTTTAATTTTAATTTATAAAAGATTCTCAGTGTTTGAGTCTCATTTGCAAAGCTCAAATAAATAGATGATTATTTATTCTATAGTGAAGAAACAGCCCAATGACAATTCCATATTTAATATCCATGTCATAAGAGTAGTAGGCAAATTTAAAAGGTCATAAAACAACCTCACACAATGTATTGCTGGCTAGCTCAACTGGATATACTAACAGGCCTAATAGGTCAAGATCATGTGGTAAGATGACATCAGCAAAAATGACAGTAAGAACCTCTAAAAAACTGCTCCTTCATAAAAGCAATGAGAACACTGGCAAAAAATTGTCAAATCGTTTTTTTCAGAAACATGAGAACTAACCAAAGTCTTGCAGAAATCTAGGTAGTGTTTATTCAAAAAAAAAAGAAAAACAGCTGAATTTCAGTAATAACAGCAAGCTCTGTGGTGTTTTAAACTTCCCCTATTCTCATCTGCCCCTCTACCAGATCAGCAGTACTCCTGAAAATCAACAGCACACAATCATAATGAAAACCAAAAGCCTTGCAGGAACCACAAGAGGCAATAAGGAGTTTGAGATCCTTCTAAGCCCCATTCCCAGAGGATTATCATTATTTGACCTGTTGGCTATTCCCTGAAAGATCTCACTTATAAGAATGTCTTTATTTTAGGAGCTTATCCAGTGTGAAAGCCTTTTGCCCAGGAGCCTTGGTCAAAGACAATTGCAGGCAATTATGGCTGCCTAGGTCAGTGTATACCAGTTGGGGCAAACAACAGATTATCCAAAAAGCTTAAAAGTAAAAACTTTTGAATAAGGAGGCTTAAGAAGCTATGAAATATTCCTGGGAATTTAGAAGTCCACGTGTGTAGGGCTGTGCACAGCCCGGTACTGTGTACATAGTCAGGAAAGATCTGAGAAGGCCCTTATTTCTCATAGTTGGCTAACCTTGAGGCTCTGCAGAAGCAGGAAATAGAGACTAAGGCAGAGTTTTTAACTGTTTGGTTGAGTGTGGAAGGCATGCCTCAACAAACATACAGAGCCTCTTGGCGAAGACTGAGAAACGTATTGGTTCTATGCATTTAAGGAAATCTTGGCTAATCTTGGCTAATCATTAGCTAACCACTAAACTAACCAAGCAGAGACTTCTGTGGCCATACACAACAAAGGAAACGGACTTTACAGAATTGGTCCATAAAAGTCACCAAGCAAGCACGACTAATAGCAAAAATAGCAAACCTGGGAAGGGTGGAGAATCTGATATCCAGAGTTGCTACATTATATTATTTAAAACATTCAGTTTTCAATCGAAAAATACAAGACATGCAATGAAATAGGAAAATATAGCCCATTCACAGGAAAAAAAGAATCAGTAGAAACCAATCCTGAGGAAGCCCCAGACTTAGTGGATAAAGATTCTAAACCAGCTATTTGAAATATGTTCAAAGCAAATGTGTCTAGAGAATTAAAGTATGAGAATGATGTCTCACCAAAGACAGAATTTAAAGAAAGAGATAGATATAAAAAGAGACTGATAGAAATGCTTAAACTGTAAAGTGAAAAATTCCACTAGAGAAGCTCGATGTAAGATTTGAGAAGGCGGAAGAATCATTGAACTTAATGATAGATCAATTGAAATTATCCAGTCTGAGGAGAAGAAAGAAAAAGGAATGAAAAAAATTGAACACAGCCTAAGAGACCTGTGGGATGCCATCAAAAGTACCAAAATATGCATGAGGAGAGTCCCAGAAGGAGAGGAGAGACAAGAGTCAGAAAAAAATTTTCAAGAAAAAATAGCATAAAATTTCCCAAATTTGATGAAAAACATTCATCTAACATCCAAGAATCTCAACAAATTCCAAGTAGGATAATCTCAAAAAAATTCATACCTAGACACGTCGAAAGAAAGCTGTCTAAAGACAAAGAGAAAGTCTTGAAAACAGAAAGGTGGAACCCATTTATTATGTATAATGGATCCTCAATAAGATTAGCAGCCAATTTCTCATCAGAAACTATAGAGGCCAGGAGGCAGTGTGATGGCATATTCAAAGTGCTGAAAGAAAATTACTGTCAACCAAAAATTCTATATCCAGCAAAAGTATTCTTGAAAAAGGAAGAAGAAATTAAGACATTTCCAGATAAGCAAAAACTGTGAGAATTTATTCCTAGCAAAACCACTCTAGAAGAAATACTAAACAGAGTGTTTCTAGCTAAAATGAAAGGCTGTTAGACAGTAGCTCATATCTAATGAGGAAATAAAGAACATAATAGGTAAATATTAAAGACAATATAAAATACATTTTTGTTTGTAACTGTTTTTTTTCCATCTAATTTAAAAGACAAATCTGTTTGACAGGCATAAAATATATATAAATGTAACTTGTGTGACAATAAAAGCACAAAAGATGGGGTAGGAAATGGAGCTACATAGGAGCAAAGTTTTTATATACTATTCACATTATGTTGGTATTAATATGAAATAGATTGTTTCAAGTCAACATATTAATTGTAATCCGTATGGCAACCACTACAAAAATAACTCAGAGTCTGATAGAATTGCTAGCCAGTTACACACTTTTATAACATCGGTTAAATGGCTTAATTTAGTTAAGACTCTATTTTCTCCTTTGTAAAATAGAAGGTGATAATACCTAGCTCATAAGATGGCTGAGAGGAGTAGAAAACAGAAACATCTAATTATATCAAACATCTTATTATGGCATCTGGCACATAGTAAGCACTCAAATATTACTCATATATGATTCCATGGGTAGCACGAGTAACATGCTACAGTAGGTCCAATAAATGCTTCCATCAACATCCTACCAGTGCCACGGCTCATTCTCAGAATACTCAGAAGGTTTTTTTTTTTCAGTTGTTTTGTGTTAAATAATGATTGCATCCATTAGTGAAAATGCAGCAGCTACTATACAAGTAAATGGTTCATGTGAAAGTTGTGAGCTGTAGCTACTCTTTTAGATTAGTAACCATGCCAGAGGAATGCTTGTCTGTACAGAGACAGGCAGTGGGGGAATAAAATGTCACCTATAAGAGGTGGATGTAAGTCAGTAACCATTGCCACATATAGTCCCCTGCCAGGGAAAGTAAATCAAAGAATTAAAATAGTAGCTACTATTTATTGAGCATGTACTATGTGCTTAAATTGTACTTTACCTCTATTACCTCAGTTTTTCTTCACAACAGCTTTATGAGGTTGAAAAACTGCTATCTCAGCCTTTAAAAAGTGAATGCAATTATTATCCCTGTTCTACTAATGGGGAAACTGAACCCAGGAGAATTGACTTGCTGAACCATTCAGAAAATGTATTCAGCAGTTTTGAAGATTAAATGAGGAGATGTGTATGGAACACTTAGTTGATCCGATGTTTTTGTTAGACTTGGTACTGGGCTCTCAATCTTAATTTCATGACTGAATACTGTATTTCTGAGCCCACCTAGTTTAATTCCTCACAGTTGAACCAGTGCAAAAGAGAGTTGCATCCAACTCCACAATCAGCCCTGATTCCTCTCTGGATGGGAGGAATAAAGTTCAGCTAATATCCACAAAACTACTGTTAAACACAGACCTTCAACTGCCCAACAAGTCAAATCTCAGGTGAACAAATTTCCTTTCACAGTTCCTTATTTTACCCCTCCCCTTTCCACTGCCCATTTTGGTTGCTTACACTCTGTGATGTAAGGCCTAAAATTAAGCCCCAATATTATATGTTGCCTTGACACCTGGTGAAACTGGGAGGGTCTTAAATGGCCTAACAGCGTATTCTCCTCGCCACTCTGCTCCTGTGGATAAAATATCCAAGCAAAACAATTCCTTATAAAACGGACCAGGTACACTTTCTGCTTTTCCCTGAGTCGTGAATTTCAGTTCCATGCAAGCCCATGGAATTAAATAAGCCAATGACATTGTCCTGCAGGTACGAGGTGTCACCTCATCCTCTTAATACTACAAAGCCTGCTTCCCACAGCCTCTACTTGTTCACTCTGTTCCCAAGTACAACCCCCATGAGACCCTGCATGGCATGCTCTATATTCTTCCCAGGCCATGAGTGTATGTGGCTGACTAACTGCTGTCCATCTCATCTATCCAGCATCCGGTGTCATGTGTTTGGCATTCGCCATAACCCTATGGCAGGAATCCCTCCCTCATCAATGGGGTGAATAGAAAACAAAACAATTGGCATCATAAACAGGATGGTCCACCATGACTGATAACACCTGGTTAACTTTACCTAACTCTTGGCTAACTGACTGGCTCCATGACATGGTGAAGGCCACCTACAATGGAACCACAAATTGCTGCTGGGCTTGTGCTTTGGCCTGAGCAGCACTTTGCTGCTTTTGTTGGATGTCACAATCTCTTTTCACCCTAAAATGCTCTTGTCCTCAAGGTGATAACTGATTTTAACTGAATATACCCCAGCATGATGTGCTGTTAGGTTCAACCTGTGTTTGGGAAGTGGTCTCTGAGGTTCCCACCTATTAAGGTGGTGACAACACAGCACCTTAACCAGTTGACACTTGAGTTCCGTATACCAAAGATCAGACTAGAGTTCTCTGGACACAGCATATAGCCTTGTGACCATCATTGGGTGCTTGGGGCAGCCATATGGACATTGTTTGTGATTGTGCACTGCTAGGAGGAGCTCAAGAATGAGCCTTTGTGTAAAATAAGGAAGCCACCAACCTGAGGAAAATTAACAATAGCACCCCAGTTGCCTAACAAGACTCTTGTTGTTCAGGCAAGGTGGCTGCCTTGTCCATCTCCTGTACTGCTGTTTCCCTTGTGGCTGGGGGTCATCTGGGGTCTCCTGACCCCCAAAGATATCAAGGTGCACATTTATGGTAGTCCATTGCCCAGGTGCTAATGAGAAATAAATTGGGAAGGAATATTTGGTATTAGCCCCTTTAAAAACAGTGAAGAAGAGCAGTCCCACCCCCTGCGCCCAGAATGGAGCCCGCGTTTCCACAGAGCTGGAACTCCTGGCTTGGGGTCTCTTCCCTCCGCCATCACTGAACTACCCCAGAGCCCGAGGGGAGGGCAGCCTCACTGAGACTGCCAGCTTTGGAGGGGTCCCAGCAGCCGAAGCCGTGACAGTCCTGCGGACCGCAGGCCGGATCACTCATTCTGGGGTAAACCAGCTGCCATGTCATGAGGACACACAAGCAGCCCTAAAGAGAGATCCATGTGGCAAGAAACTGAGGCCTCCTACCTACAGCCACATGAGATCTTGGTGCTCCAGCCAGGCGTCAGGGCTGTGCCTCTGAGGTGGGGGAGCGAAATTCAGGACACTGGTCCACAAGAGACCTCCCAACTCCACATAATATCAAAGGGCAAAAATCACCCAGAGATCTCCATCTCAACGCCAAGATCCAGCTCCACTCAACGACCAGCAAGCTACAGTGCTGGACACCCTATGACAAACAACTAGCAAGACAGGAACACAACCCCACAAATCAGCAGAGAGGCTGCCTAAAATCATAAGGTCACAGGCACCCCAAAACACACCACCAGACGTGGTCCTGCCCACCAGAAAGACAAGATCCATCCTCATCCAACAGAACACAGGCACAAGTCCCATCCACCAGGAAGCCTACACAACTCACTGAACCAACCTTAGCCACTGGGGACAACCACCAAAAACAACGGGAACTACAAACCTGCAGCCTGCAAAAAGGAGACCCCCAAAACAGTAAGAAAAGCAAAATGAGAAGACAGAAAAACACACAGTAGATGAAGGAGCAAGGTAAAAACCCACGAGACCTAACAAATGAAGAGGAAATAGACAATCCACCTGAAAAAGAATTCAGAATAATGATAGTAAAGATGATCCAAAATCTTGGAAATAGAATGGAGAAAATACAAGACACGTTTAACAAGGACCTAGAAGAATGAAAGAGCAAACAAACAGTGATGAACAAGACAACAAATGAAACTTAAAACTCGCTAGAAGGGATCAATAGCAGAATAACTGAGGCAGAAAAACGGATAAGTGGCCGGGAAGATAAAAGAGTGGAAATAACTACTGCAGAGCAGAATAAAGAAAAAAGAATGAAAAGAATTGAGGACAGTCTCAGAGACCTCTGGGACAACATTAACTGCACCAACATTCGAATTACAGGGGTCCCAGAAGAAGAAGAGAAAAAGAAAGGGACTGAGAAAATATTTGAAGAGATTATAGTTGAAAACTTCCCTAATATGGGAAAGTAACTAGTTAACCAAGTCCAGGAAGCACAGAGAGTCCCATACAGGAAAAATCCAAGGAGAAACACACCAAGACATATATTAAACTATCAAAAATGAAATACAAAGAAAAAATATTAAAAGCAGCAAGGGAAAAGCAACAAATAACACACAAGGGAATCCCCATAAGGTTAACAGCTGATCTTTCAGCAGAAACTCTGCAAGCCAGAAGGGACTGGCAGGACATATTTAAAGTGATGAAGGAGAAAAACCTACAACCAAGATTACTCTACCCAGCAAGGATCTCATTCAGATTTGATGGACAAATTAAAACCTTTGCAGACAAGCAAAACCTAAGAGAATTCAGCACCACCAAACCAGCTTTGCGACAAATGCTAAGGAACTTCTCTAGGCAGGAAACACAAGAGAAGGAAAAGACCCACTATAACAAACCCAAAACAATTAAGAATATGGTAATAGGAACATACATACCAATAATTACCTTAAATATAAATGCATTAAATGCTCCAACCAAAAGGCACAGACTGGCTGAATGGATACAAAAACAAGACCCATATATATGCTGTCTACAACAGACACACTTCAGACCTAGGGACACATACACACTGAAAGTGAGGGGATGGAAAAAGATATTCCATGCAAATGGAAATCAAAAGGAAGCTGGAGTGGCAACTCTCATATCAGACAAAATGGACTTTAAAATAAAGACTATTACAAGAGACAAAGAAAGACACTACATAATCATCAAGGGATCAATCCAAGAAGAAGATATAACAATTTCAAATATTTATGCACCCAACATAGGAGCATCTCAATACATAAGGTAAATACTAACAGCCATAAAAGGGGAAATCAACAGTAACACAATCATAGTAAGGGACTTTAACACCCCACTTTCACCAATGGACAGATCATCCAAAATGAAAATAAATAAGGAAACACAAGCTTTAAATGATACACTAAACAAGATGGACTTAATTGACATTTATAGGACATTCCATCCAAAACAAAAGAATACACATTCTTCTCAGGTGCTCATGGAACATTCTCCTGGATAGATATCTTGGGTCAGAAATCAAGCCTTGGTAGACTTAAGAAAATTGAAATTGTATCAAGTATCTTTTCCGACCACAATGCTATGAGACTAGATATCAATTACAGGAAAAAATCTGTAAAAATTACAAACACATGGAGGCTAAACAATATACTACTTACTAACGAAGGGATCACTGAAGAAATCAAAGAGGAAATCAAAAAATACCTAGAAACAAATGACAGTGAAAACATGACGACCCAAAACCTATGGGATGCAGCAAAAGCAGTTCTAAGAGGGAAGTTTATAGCAATACAATCCCACCTTAAGAAACAAGAAACATCTCAAATAAACAACCTAACCTTACACTTAAAGCAATCAGAGAAAGAAGAACAAAAAACCCCAAAGTTAGCAGAAGGAAAGAAATCATAAAGATCAGATCAGAAGTAAATGAAAAAGAAATGAAGGAAACGATAGCAAAGATCAATAAAATTAAAAGCTGGTTCTTTGAGAAGATAAACAAAATTGATAAACCATTAGCCAGACTCATCAAGAAAAAAAGGAAAAAGACTCAAATCAATAGAATTAGAAATGAAAAAGGGGAAGTAACAACTAACACTGCAGAAATACAAAGGATCATGAGAGATTACTACAAGCAACTATATGCCAATAAAATGGACAACCTGGAAGAAATGCACAAATTCTTAGAAATGCACAAACTTCTGAGACTGAACCAGGAAGAAACAGAAAATATGAACAGACCAATCACAAGCACTGAAATTGAAACTGTGATTTAAAATCTTCCAACAAACAAAAGTCCAGGACCAGATGGCTTCACAGGCGAATTCTATCAAACATTTAGAGAAGAGCTAGCATCTATCCTTCTCAAACTCTTCCAAAATAGGGAGGGAGGAACACTCCCAAACTCATTCTACGAGGCCACGATCACCCTGATACCAAAAATAGACAAAGATGTCACAAAGAAAGAAGATTACAGGCCAATATCACTGATGAACATAGATGCAAACATCCTCAACAAAATACTAGCAAACAGAATTCAACAGCACATTAAACGGATCATACACCATGATCAGGTGGGGTTTATCCCAGGAATGCAAGGATTCTTCTATATACGCAAATCAATCAATGTGATACACCATATTAACCAACTGAAGGAGAAAAACCATATGGTCATCTCAATAGATGCAGAGAAAGCTTTCAACAAAATTCAACACCCATTTATGATAAAAGCCCTCCAGGAAGTAGGCATAGAGGGAACTTTCCTCAACATAATAAAGGCCATATATGACAAACCCACAGCCAACATTGTCCTAAATGGTGAAAAACTGAAAGCATTTCCACTAAGATCAGGAACACGACAAGGTTGCCCACTCTCACCACTACTATTCAACATAGTTTTGGAAGTTTTAGCCACAGCAATCAGAGAAGAAAAAGGGATAAAAGGAATCCAAATCAGAAAAGAAGAAGTAAAGCTGTCACTGTTTGCAGATGACATGATACTCTACATAGAGAATCCTAAAGATGCTATCAGAAAACTACTAGAGCTAATCAATGTATTTGGTAAAGTAGCAGGATACAAAATTAATGCACTGAAATCTCTTGCATTCCTATATACTAATGATGAAAAATTTGAAATTGAAATTAAAAAAACACTCCCATTTACCACTGCAACAAAAAGAATAAAATATCTAGGAATAAACCTACCTAAGGAGACAAAAGACCTGTATGCAGAAAATTATAAGACACTGATGAAAGAAATTAAAGATGATACAAATAGATGGAGAGATGTACCATGTTCTTGGATTGGAAGAATCAACATTATGAGAATGACTCTACTACCCAAAGCAATCTACAGATTCAATGCAATCCCTATCAAACTACCACTGGCATTTTTCACAGAACTAGAACAAAAATTTCCCAATTTGTATGGAAACACAAAAGACCCTGAATAGCCAAAGCAATCTTGAGAAAGAAAAACAGAGATGGAGGAATCAGGCTCCCTGACTTCAGACTATACTACAAAGCTACAGTAATCAAGACAGTATGGTACTGGCACAAAAACAGAAATATAGATCAATGAAACAGGATAGAAAGCCCAGACATAAACCCACGCACATATAGTCACTTTATTTTTGATAAAGGAGGCAAGAATATACAGTGGAGAAAAGACAGTCTCTTCAATAAGTGGTGCTGGGAAAACTGGACAGCTACATGGAAAAGAATGAAATTAGAACACCCCTAACACCATACACAAAAATAAACTCAAAATGCGTTAAAGACCTAAATGTAAGGCCAGACACTATCAAACTCTTAGAGGAAAACACAGGCAGAACACTCTATGACATAAATCACAGCAAGATCATTTTTGACCCACCTGCTAGAGAAATGGAAATAAAAACGAAAATAAACAAATGGGACCTAATGAAACTTAAAAGCTTTTGCACAGCAAAGGAAAACATAAACAAGATGAAAAGGCAACCCTCAGAATGGGAGAAAATATTTGCAAATGAAGCAACTGACAAAGGATTAATCTCCAAAATCTACAAGCAGCTCATGCAGCTCCATATCAAAAAAACAAAAAACCCATCCACAAATGGGCAGAAGACCTAAATAGACATTTCTCCAAAGAAGATATACAGATTGACAACAAACACATGAAAGGATGCTCAACATCATTAATCATTAGAGAAATGCATATCAAAACTACAATGAGGTATCACCTCACACCATTCAGAATGGCCATCATCAAAAAATCTACAAACAATAAATGCTGGAGAGGGTGTGGAGAAAAGGGAACCCTCTTGCACTGTTGGCAAGCATGTAAATTGATACAGCCACTATGGAGAACAGTATGGAGGTTGCTTAAGAAACTAAAAATAAACTACCATATGACCTAGCAATCCCACTACTGGGCATATACCCTGAGAAAACCATAATTCAAAAAGAGTCATGTACCAAAATGTTCATTGCAGCTCTATTTACAATAGCCAGGACATGGAAGCTACCTAAGTGACCATCAACAGATGAATGGATAAAGAAGATGTGGCACATAAATACAATGGAATATTACTCAGCCATAAAAAGAAACAAAATTGAGTTATTTGTAGTGAGGTGGATGGACTTAAGAGTCTGTCATACAGAGTGAAGTAAGTCAGAAAGAGAAAAACAAATACCGTATATAACACATATATATGGAATCTAAAAAAAAATAAATGGTCATGAGGAACCTAGGGGCAAGATGGGAATAAAGATGCAGACCTACTAGAGAATGGACTTGAGAATACGGGGAGGGGGAAGGGTAAGCTGGGACAAAGTGAGAGAGTGGCATGGACATACATACACTACCAAACGTAAAATAGCTAGCTAGTGGGAAGCAGCCGCATAGCACGGGGAGATCAGCTCCGTGCTTTGTGACCACCTAGAGGGGTGGGATAGGGAGGGTGTGAGCGAGATGCAAGAGGGAGGGGATATGGGCATATTTGTATATGTATAACTGATTGACTTTGTTATAAAGCAGAAACAAACACACCATTGTAAAGCAATTATACGCCAATAAAGATGTTAAAAAAAAAAAAACAGTGAAGAAGGTCGCGTTGGTGGTATAGTGGTGAGCATATGCCTTCCAAAAACACTGAAAAAGGTAAGTTAATTACTCTCCCAATACAAAATCCCAAGCCAGTGTGCCTGGGCTTTTGCTTAGTGCTGCTGCCTACCAACACATGAAGAGTTAATCTTGCAATCACAGGGCTTAATTACCCCTACCTGGTTCACAGACAAAATGACTTTATTGGATGTGGCCCCCTCAACCCGGGGAGACACTCCCTGGAGAAGGAGAAAGCAACCTATGAGATGAGCCACTGGGCACTCAAACTTTTCCCTGTAACCAAATAGAAGGTTTGCACGGTGGGTAATCAGATGGAGACAGAAACTGAAAGTTGTGATTTCACGTAGCTAGAACTCTAACATATTCTGTGGGAATCTGTACTGAGAGAAAGGAGGGAAAAGTACCCATTAGATTGTAAACTGAGGTCCACATTCCTAACAGCAGACAATTCACTAGCACCCTTAAATACTACTGCTGCTGCCGCCTATGACTGTAACAGCAAAGATTCTGGTTCTTAGGGTTATAGGGGAAACACCCATGGTACCCCTGTGGCACAGTGAAGGGGTTAATTCAAACCTGACTCAAGCCTGGGGTCCTAAAGCCCTATAAAGCAACCATGGCCATGGAGGAGGCCCCTAACCCTGGGAATATTTGATTTGAGGCTCTCTGGAGGAAGACATTTATAAATATGAGCAGAATAAAGGGGACAACTCCTGAAGTATATCAAGTTAGGGCTGGGGAACAGGAAAGAAACAAACCTGGATACAGGGGAGGAAACAAAAAACTGAAACAGAGGTCCACAATTTGAGCTAACTGGAAATTCAAAGTTTACTGAAAGAATTTATATAAGAAAAAGGTAAAGGTTGCTGATTGTCTTTTGCATCTTTGCAACATAGGTTTTGAATTAACTTCAGTAGCTGCTGAAATGCATCAGCTGTGAAGCCTTCATGATCTTAATCAATACTGGGGCTCAGATTACAGTTACACCTGGGGATCTCACTAAATTTAAACATGGCACACCCTGTAATCTTAGTAAAGTTACTGAATATAAAAGACATATATGGGGCTTCTCTGGTGGCGCGGTGGTTGAGAGTCCGCCGGCCGGTGCAGGGGACGCAGGTTCATGCCCTGGTCCGGGAAGAGCCTGCATGCCGCGGAGCGGCTAGACCCATGAGCCATGGCCGCTGAGCCTGTGCGTCCGGAGCCTGTGCTCCGCAATGGGAGAGGCCACAACAGTGAGAGGCCCGCGTACCACACACACACACACACACACACACACACACACACACACACACACACAAAATATATATATATATATATGTTTCACCTTAACGAATGGAACCATTCCTTTGCCTAAATTCCCCATGGTCATAGCACCCACTGGCCTAATTTTAAGACAAATTCACAGTGAGTATAGACACTCTGACACAATGAGTAATAAGTTAAAATTAAGTCTTTGACACAAATTTGCTCAAGAAGATGGGACTCCATAAATCACACCCCAGTTACAATAGGTAATATGGCCCAATGTAAATTAAAACAGGGTCTTCAAGGATTGACACCCATCATACAAGACCTATTTAGTAAAGGGGTGATTATCCCCTGTTTCCCCTTTCAGCAGTCAAATTGCATTTTCTTAAGCTCGGAATGAGTGGCACCTCACAGTGGTTAACACAACCTTAATGCTGTGGTCCCATCCATTAAGGCCTCCAAATCCAATACCCAATATTATCTAAATTACAAAGTCCATCCAATAAGCAAATAGTATACATTTTGCTATTACAGATTTGGCCAATATGTTATGCTGGGTGCCTATTTCAACATCCTTTCAGTCATAGTTTGCTTTCATGTCCAAAGGGAAATGATACTTGGTACCCCATGGAGTACCTCAGCAGCCTTGCAATCACACACGGTCTTCACAGGCAATATTTTAACTGTATCAACCTTTCGCCATGAGCATAGATATGACATAAGATGGATGACATCCTGAGGAGAAAATTCATTTGCCACATTTATTCAGGACATACACATTTATAAAAGGGCTCATAAAAGCGGCATGGGCCATTGTCCTATATACAATGCAATGGCCATGCCACTTTGGTTAAATTCCTAAAAATTATTTGGTAACCTAAAGGTTGCTCCACCCTTGACACTGTCAAGAGACAATTATTGATCCTTTCCACACCCTCAATGTTAAAACAAGTCCAACATCTTTTAGGCCTTTTTAGGCTCTGGAGGCAACAAAATCCTCATTCAAAAATTTTATTTAGTCTGTTACTTGCAAATCAGCCCACCATGAATAGCAGCCACTCAAAAAAGGCTCTAGAATGTGTCCAAATTGCCATACAACAGGCACTCTCATTAGTGACCCTGAGACTTAATTTTAGAGGCTTTAAGCAACCTCCTCTCATGTCTCCTGGTCTCTGGACCACCCATGATAACTAAAAATTGCCCACAAACTTCTGATGCAAGGCACTGCCCTCCTTGGCCACATGCTATACACCATTACATCAGCAATAGCTGGCCACCTACTTGGCTCTTTTGGAAGTTTAGGCCCTGGGCCCACAACCCTCTGTACTTAGCTGACCATTATACCTTGAGTTACAAAAGCAGCACCTTGAAAGCTTGGCATGGCTACTAAGGGCTCCTTGCTACAGGATGAAGCCAAACCTGGTCCCTCTGGCATATCACACCTACAGGAAGGGGTGGACTCCTTTGCTCTCAGTCCCTTGCCAGATGCCATGGTACTGGAGGGGTCACTCCTCTTCCAGACCCATTGGCTACTCAGAGAGTCCCTTGGGATCAAATGAGTGGAGAGCAACAGAAATTCATACACTTTATGGATAGTACTGCCACCATGTAGGTGATGGAGCTAATTGGGGAGTTGCTGCTTTTTCATCCCTTAACCAGGACCTCCCTGATAAGGGGCCAGACCTAAATGTCAGCACAATTGGCTGCACTTCATACAATCACCTCAGCACAGGATGCCCTGGCCAGAAAATGGCCCCACCTAGACATTCTTTCAAACTCTTAGACCACTGCCTAAGAGCTGTCCCCTCTGGGGTAAAGAACTCTGGCAATCTCTTGCCTCACAGATACCCAAAATATAAAGCAAGGTAACAGATGTCTCTATGATATTAAGACCATAATACCAGGTCTTACCAGGATACCTTATCAACTTCAGAGCCCCAGACATTGCTGATAGTGACCAAGACACTCAATTCACTTCTCAGAATACACAATGCTGGGCTCTTGAAGAAGGCATTCGATGAAACTTCTACCTCCCCCATAAGCCCTAGGCAGCTGGAATAATTGAGGAATAATGGGCTCCTCAAAGAGCTCCTATTTAAGTTCAAAAGAGTCAAATGGACCCCCTTGTGGTTGTCACTATTGCCACAGGCATTGATTAGTCTAAATTCATGGCCCCTGGGAATGTGTATTCGTTACTCTAATGCCACACAGGTCTCTCAATTGACTTTATTGGCCATAAAGGGGAATACTTCTAAAGTTCATGGTTTTTACTACCACCTCACCATGTGCCCTCTCCCTTTTGATCAAGGGCCTACTTTATTTCCTAAGGAGGCACTCTACCTACTTCCTTGAAGTCCTAGTCACCACCTAGGTTTAAACTGATATCAAGGTATCAAGGAGTCAATTGCTGTGTAAGGCCTAAAATTAAGAGCCAATATTATGTGCTGCCTTGACATGTGACAAAATTGGGAGGGCCTCAAATGGTGTAACCAGAAGTTCCCCTCCCTAGTATGTTCCTGCAGATAAGGCCCCCTAACCAAGTAACGCTCCTCATCAAGAAGACCAGGTACAGTTCCTATTTATCCCTGAGCAGTAGACTGCAGTTCCCTGCCAGCTCACAGAATTATGCAAACAAGACAAACACATCCTCCTGTGGGAACCAGGGGGGCACCACACCCTCTTAATACTATAAAACCTGCCTCCCACAGCCTGTGGTTATTTACTCTGTTCTCAAATGCAACCCCCAGGTCACCCTGCATGGTATACTGTGTCCTCCTCTGGACTGTGACTATATGTGCCTAATAACTACTGTCAGTCTCATCTGTTGGGTACTGGGTGTCATGTGTTTAGCCATACTCCTAATCCTACGGCAGGAATTCCTCCCTCACCAACAGGTAAATAAGTGATTAAAACACACCCTTTCATTGGGTCACCAATAAGCACAGATGAACGCCAAGCAGCTGTGCTTTCAGGAAAGCCTGTCCTCTGCCAGACGTGGAAAACAGGAGGGGGCAGGAGATAAATTTCATTTGGAAGAAGTGCAAGCTGTGTCAGGGTAAATATGGATCATGTGGGAAAATGATGTACAAATTAGTCAGATTTGAGAAATATAGGCTACATGATCTTCCTCATCCCAAACTAAAATTATGAGTCGTGAAAATTAAAGGTAGCAAAGTAAAAGGAGAGCAAAGCAGTGGGGGGAAGGGGGTTAAATACCACTTCCCAAAATGTTCCTAAGGAACCTGTGAGACAGGAGGTAAGTGACTTGAAAGAGCAAGATAGCAGGTGGATAATGCACAAACACATGTTTAAACAGAAACTGGAGTTCTATTTAAATGGAGAAAAATGCGCAATTGTAAGAATGAGAGCAAGTGAGAAAAAGTCTAATACAGATGAGCAGGAACCATTTCTTTGTTCCTTTATTGTTACACGTATTCACAGACCCTAATAAGCAGTGAGTCCATGCAATGAATATAAGAGCTAAATAACAGAAAGAATCATCTAATCTACTAATCCCTTATGTCAATATACAAATTCAAGATTGTTTTGTAATTTTCTCTACATTGTATTGTAATTAATTTATGTTACCTGGAATAATTAACCACCCTGAATAAGAAAAGACCTCTGCTTAACCTTTTAATAAATATTTTTATGAGCTATTTATTGGAAAGCTAGGATTCCATTAGGCCCTGTTAAAAATCAGATTCAGGACTGAGCTTCCCCTTTCAGTTTGAAACCTGATAGCCTAAAACAGGAGCAAAATTAACTTTGGAAAACTGATCAGTCTCTACATCTATTTCCAGGAAGTTGTAGCAAACAATAGCTAGAACTTCAGATAGCAACATCATACTTCCAGAGCAGGTAAATAACCTCTAGCTCTGGAAGACAAAGTGTCCATCCCTCTTATGAAACCAACATTGGAGCAAGAAATAAATATGAGAATTACTGTGGTTCCCTCCCTGGAAACATTTTTTTTTTTTTGGAGTATAGTTGCTTTACAATGTTGTGTTAGTTTCTGCTGTACAGCAAAGTGCATCAGCCACATGTATACATATATTCCCTCTTCCTTGGATTTCCTTCCCATTTAGGTCACCACAGAGCAGAGTTCCCTGTGCTATACAGTCTGTTCTCATTAGTTATCTATTTTACACATAGTAGTGTATATATGTCAATCCTATTCTCCCAATCCATCCCACCCCCCCTTCCCCCCCTTGGAATCCATATGTTTGTTCTCTACGTCTGCCTGGAAGCATTTCTGATTTAACTACGACAGTTTCTTAGTGCCCATTATATAGCAGCTGGGTAATCTGATTACAAGGAAACCTCCTTCTGCCCTGCTGCCCCTGGATGAGATCTCCCTCAGTTGTCTGCATCTGGAATAGATCCATTTTGTTTTTCACTTTACCCTAGGAATGGTGCAGTCCTTGAAGTTTGCAAAAAAAGTAAATGTAGCCAAGGCACTAATATAACTTATTGCCAAATGAGAGGTGTTACTTTGATTTATTTAGGAATTCAGAGTTGGGAAGTCAAGAAATGAAGGACTTGTGACAAAGTGAGAGAGTGGCATGGACATATATACACTACCAAACGTAAAATAGATAGCTAGTGGGAAGCAGCCGCATAGCACAAGGAGATCAGCTCGGTGGTTTGTGACCACCTAGAGGGGTGGGATAGGGAGGGTGGGAGGGAGGGAGATGCAAGAGGGAAGAGATATGGGAACATATGTATATGTATAACTGATTCACTTTGTTATAAAGCAGAAACTAACACACCATTGTAAAGCAATTATACTCCAATAAAGATGTTAAAAAAAAAAAAGAAATGAAGGACATTGTCTTTGGTTTGGTTCTTTTTTTTAAATGTTTATTTATTTTAATTTTGCCTTTTTAAAAATTTTGAAGCCAATATATTGTGTTTTCCATATCAAATATTTTTTCTTCTTTTTAATTTTATTTTTTTATACAGCAGGTTCTTATTAGCTATCTATTTTATACAAATTAGTGTATATATGTCAATCCCAATCTCCCAATTCATCCCACGACTGCCGCCACACCCCTTGGTTTGGTTCTTTTTTTCTCCTCACATAGCACCTAGCAGAGTTCTAAGCACACAGTAAGTGCACAATAAATACCTACTGATTGTTTTTCTACTAAATATGCAAACAGATGACTGTACAAATTGCTTTGACTGTACAAATTACTTTTTAGCTTTGGTCCACATAGTGCACTGCCCTGAGTATCTGAATTTGGATGTTGTATCTGTCTTCACAGCTTTAAAGGGTCTACTTGTCTGTTGATTAAAGTGGGCTGATATCTCAGCAAATACTTGGACTAATATGTAGTCAAAATGCCCTGCATTTTTTTGTGCAGGAATCATTTAGGGAATACACTGTGAAAAATAACAAAATATATCAAGGGACTATGTTAAGATAGATCAGCAACTATTACATGAGGTTTTTTTTTTTTTTTTTTTTTAGCTTTGTGTAAAAATGCAAGGTAACAAGATAGGATTCTTTTTAAATTTCTGCTTTCTTCAGTAGAGCTGAGGCCTTCCTCATGTTCCATTGTAATCCAGATAAAGAAACTATAAGGCATGCAGTTAATATGAGGCAGCACAAATTGGGTAGTATTTCCAAGAAACAGAATGTCCTGTACTGTTTTTCAGCTGAAATCTTTGTCTTGGCCTTGTTTTAAGAGTCAAGAATTTGGAGACACAACACTACAGTTTGAGTCCCAATGGTAGCACCTATCATTTCTTTAACCTTGGGTAACAGGTATAATTTCTGTGAACCTGATTTTTTCTATTAAAAGGGTAAACATTATACAATATAGTATCTATAATATTAGTTTCTATAAATAATAACACCATTTAAACAATGGTAATGATTCTTCCCTGGCCTGTATGTTATAAAATGCCACACAAATAGTACCATTATTCATATTAGTATTCAATCTTCAAGTCTCTTTATTTTCTTAAGGGAATTCGAGAGAAGAGATATAAGCTTTCAACCAGCACCTTACCGTGAAGAGTGCAACCCACTATATTGAGCAAAATTTCTTGCACCTACTATGTGGAAAGCTTTATACTAGGGAATGCTATGATATCTCTTAAAACATTCTTTGGTTTTTTATTGTAGTAAAATTTACTTAACATAAAATTCATCATTTTAACTATTTTAAAGTGTATAATTCAGTGGTATTTAGTACATTCACAATGTTGTATGATCATCACCATTATCTATATCCAGAATATTTTCATCACCTGAAAGGAGACCCCATACTCTTTAAGTACCCACTCCTATTTCCCCCACTATTCGGTAAATATCATGTAAGTGCAATTAACATGTGGCCTTTTGTATCTGGCTTCTTTCATTTAGCATAATGTTTTTGAGATTCATCCACATTGCAGCATGTGTCAGTACTTCCTTCATTTTCATGGCCAAATAATATTCTATTATATAGATAAACCACATTTGTTTATCCATTCACTGGTTGATGGACATTCTGCTTTTTGACTATTATGAATAATGCTATACTGAATATTCTTGTACAAGTTTTTGTATGGGGATAAGCTTTCAATTTTCTTGGTTATATACCTATGAGGGGATTGCTGGGTCATGGAAATTCAATGTTTGGCACTGTTTTCCACAGTGGCTGCACCATTTTACTTTCTCACCAGCAATGTAAAAGTGTTCCAATTTCTCCACATCCTAACCAACACTTGTTATTTTCCTTTTTATTATAGCCATCCTAGTGGGTATGAAGTGGTATCATGTGATTTCAATTTGCCTTCCCTAATGACTAATGATGATGAGTATCTTGACATGTACTTGTAGGCCATTTGTATCTTTTCTTTGGAGAAATGTCTATACAAGTCTTTTGGCCATTTTTTAAAAACTGGGCTGTCTTTTTGTTGTTGAGTTGCATGAGTTCTTTATATACAGTATTCTGGATACTACACCCTTATAAGATATATGATCTGAAAATATTCTCTCCCATTCTGTGGGATGTCTTTTCACTTTCTTTTGATGATGTCATTTTGAAACACAGACGTTTTAAATTTGATGAAATCCAATTTAACTATTTTTTCTTTTGTTGCTTGTGCTGAGTTACATCTAAAAGTTCTTTGCCAAATCCAAGGTCATGAAGATTTACCCCTATGTTTTATTCTAATACTTTTATAGTTCTAGCACTTATATCTGAGTCTTTGATCCATTTTAATTTTCACATATGTTGTGAGGTAGGGTCCAACTTCATTCTTTTCATATGAATATCCAGTTATTTCACCAATATTTGTTGAAAAAACCTGTTCTTTCCCCACTGATTGGTTTGGGCACGCTTGCCAAAATTAACAGGTCATATACATACGGGTTTATTTATGGACTCTCAATAATATCCCATTGGTATGTATGTCTATCCTTATCCACAATCACGCTATTATGATTGCTGTAAGTTTGTACTGTGTTTTGAAAACTGAAAGTTGAGTCCTCCAATTGTGTGCTGTGTTTTGAATACTGTTTTGGTTCTTTGGGATCCCTTGAAATTCCACACAAATTTTAGAATCAGGTTTTCTATTATTGCAAAAAAACAAAAAAAAATTGGGATTTTGATAAGAACTGCACTGAATCTATATATTGCTTTAGTGAGTACTACCATCTTAGCAATATTAAGTCTTCCAATCCATGAACATAAAATGTCTTTCCATTTACTTAGGTCTTTAATTTCTTTTAGCAATGTCTTGCACTTTTCAGTATACGTCTCCCACCTCCTTAGATAAATTTATTTCAAAGTATTTTATTCTTTTGAATACTATTGTAAGTTGAATTGTTTTCTTAACTTCCTTTTTTGAATGTTCACTCTTAATGTATAGAAATACAACTGATTTTTATGGGTTGATCTTATATACTGCAGCATTGCTGAAATCATACAATATTTTTTCCTGGATTCTTTCGGTTTTATTATATATAGGATCATGTCATTTGTGAATAGTGATAGTTTTACTTCTTCCTTTCTGATTTGGATGCCTTTTATTTATCTTCCTTGCCAAAGTTACCTTACTAGAACATCCAGTACAACATTGAGTAGAAATGGCAGAAGCAAGAACCTCTGTCTTGTTCATGATTTTAGAGAGAAAGCTTTCAGTCATTCACCATTGAGTATAATGTTAGATGTGGGTTTTTCATAAATACCCTTTATCAGGTTAAGGAAATTCCCTTATATCCTTAATACGTTAAGTGTTTTTATCCAGAAAGGGTGGTGGGTTTTTTAAAATTCTTTTTCTACATTAAGATGATCATATAAACTAACACAACACTGTAAATTAACTACACATATATATATGATCATATAGTTTTCTCCCTTTGTTCTATTAATATGCTATGGTAGGTACATTGATTGTTTTTCATATGTTGAACTACTCTTGGATTCCTCAAATAAATCCCACTTAGTCATGGCATATAATCCTTTTAATATGGTACTGGATTCAACTTGCTAGTATCATGTTGACAAATTTTACATCAGTAGTTATAAGGGTTATTGGTTTGAAATTTCCTTTTCTCATAATGTCTTTGTCTGGCTTATTATCAAGGTAATACTCGCCTTATAAAATGAGTTAGGAAGTATCCTGTCCTCTTCTATTTTTTGGAAAAGTTTAAGAAGGATTGGTGTTAACTCTTCTTTCAACATTTGAAATAATTCACCCTTGTACATGTCCAGTTGCTTCTCTCTTGCTACTTTCAAGATGCTCACTTTATTTTTATCTTTTGACATTTTTATTATAACATGGCCTGATGTGGATCCCTTTGTGTCTATTCTACTTAAAATTTTTTTTTTTTGGCTGTGCCACGTGGTTTGTGGGATCTTAGTTCCCCGACCAGGAATCAAACCCAGGCCCTTGGCAGTGAGAACAAAGAGTCCTAACCACTGGACTGCCAGGGAATTCCCCTACCTAGAATTTTTTGAGCTTCTTAGATGTGTAGATTCATGTCTTTTATAATTTGGGAAGTTTACAGCCATTATTTCTTCAAATATTTTTCTTCTTATTCTACTCCTCTCATTCTCAGTCTCCTATTATATACATGTTGTTATGCTTAATGGTATCCCATAGGTTTCTTAGGCTGTGTTCATTTGTCTACACTCTTTTTTATTTCTGCTTCTCAAGAGTGGATACTCTCAATTAACCTATCTTCATGTCCACTGATTCTTCCTTCTGCCTTCCCTACTCTGCTGTGAGCTCCTCCTCTAGTGTAACAATTTCAACTGTTACACTTTTCAGCTCTAAAATTTCTCTTTGATTCCTTTTGATAATTTTTATCTTTTTTAAAATATTCTCTATTTAGTATGACATTGTTCTCCTGGTTTCCTTCAGTTCTTTGTCCATGGTTTTCTTTAGCTCTTTGAGCATATTCAAGACAGCTGACTTAAAGGCTTTCTTTAATGAGTCCAATTTCTGTGCTTCCTCAGAGACAGTGTCTATTAATTTTTTTTTCTGGGTATGGACCAACTTTCTTATTTCTTTGCATGCTTATAATTTTTTGCTATAATTGGATGTTTTGAATATCATAATGTGCTAACTCTGAAAATCAGATTCTTCCTTCTCCTCAGGGTTTGTTGTTCTTACTTACTGTGGGTTGTGGATACTTGCTTATTTAGTGACTTTTCTAAAGTATATTTAAAGACTATTTCTTTGTTGTATGTGGCCTCTGAAGTCTCTGTTTCTTTAGCTTGTGGTCAACTAGTGATTGACAGAGATTTCCTTAAATGCCTGGAGCAAAAAAGAAAAAGGAAAGAAAAAACTCTCCTGGTCTTCGCAAATTATATGTGCACTGAATACTCCCTCAATACTTACCAACCCTCTTAACAACTTTACCTTAGCTTTCACTAGGTCCTAGTTGGGCTGAGCCAAAAGATCAGCCACAGGTGAAAGCTTAAGGCCTTCACAGGTCTTCTCTGAACATGTGCACATGACTTCCCAGATTCCCTGTTATTTGTGGGAGTTTTTCAATTCTCTTATTCACCAAACTAACTCTTTCCCCAGATTTTCTACCTGAGCTTTCAGCATGTCTATTATTTTTTCCAACTGTAATACTCTGCCCCTAGTAGGCAGTAGTTTGTTCATATGCCTTATAATTTTTTGACAAACACCCTCTATTTAGTCCTTTTCCACCCTGAGAGAGTTCTGAGTTAGGTAAAAAAACAAAACAAAACCTTGTGTCAGGCCTTTGAGGAATCCTCAGATAGGTCAAAGCAGATACATATAAGTTCTTAGAAATAAGCTCTGCTCTGCTCCCTCTGAAAACAGGTACCCACACCAAGAATGTGAGTGCTGTCTCTAAGACAACTGCCACTCCAGCAAGGGGAATGGAGTAAGGCTAATTAAAACACCACAAAACCTGACTTCCATGTGTAAGTCACCTTTTTCTTGATTCTGTTATTGCTTGGTTTCTATTAATTTTTGCCTATTTCCCAGAGTTCCAAAAAAGTTGATTTTGAAAGTTTTCACTCATTTTTCAGTGTTTATTTGGAGATATCAGCCCTTGGAACTCCTTTCTCCTCCATTTTCACTCTGATCATATTATGAAAGTAGCAGATGGGTGATGGGATACGGTCAGGAAGGAGGGTAGAAGGAATAATCAAAGGTGATGGGCTTCCCTAGTGGCGCAGTGGTTGAGAGCCCGCCTGCCGATTCCGGGAGCACGGGTTCGTGCCCTGGTCTGGGAAGATCCCACGTGCTGCGGAGCGGCTGGGTCTGTGAGCCATGGCTGCTGAGCCTGTGCTCCGCAACGGGAGAGGCCACAACAGTGAGAGGCCCGCGTACCGCAAAAAAAAAAAAAAAAAAAAAAAAGGTGGTATGATTTACTTTTGCTTGTATACTATTTTACCAATTATGGAGCATTCCCACCACAGTGAATATATAAAAAGTTTCAAAAGATGTGACCCTCGCAGTTCACAGTGTTGAAAGCCAAGTCATCTTTTGTTTTTGTAATATAATAGACCCTTAGAACAACACAGGGATTGGGACACCAACCCTCCACACAATTGAAAAATCTGTGTATAATACACAGTTTACACAGAAATCCTCTGTATCTGTGGTTTCACATCCATGGATTCGAACAACTACAGACCATGTGGAAAACATCCATGTATAAGTGGACCCACACAGTTCAAACCCACGTTGCTCAAGTGTCTACTTATTGGTAATGAAGGGATAAGACAAAAATGTGTGATTTTGCCAGAGAATCTATACATAGAAGAAATCCGAGGTCTAGTCAGATTTAGAAGAGAATTTAGAGGTATAAAAAGTAATATTGCAGGTTGGAGGTCTCTGGAACCAAGTTCTAACATTTGGAAGGAAGAGGGAGAAAGCAAAATTGGGCACAGGGTGAAGTCAAACTGTGATGTAGACCTAGCCATTTTTGGTCAATTCCACCAGGAGCTCTGTAGCATATATGGCCCTTCAGACTTATCCCACAGTGGACCAAAATGGTTGGGCCTTTATACCTCATCTCAAGCAGTCACTGGCTATGGGCTGCCCCTGGAAGGACGTGATCTCAAACAGGGCAATTTTCTGCAGTTGAGTCACTACCTAGAGCTGCTGACAGCTGAGGCAACTAGTCCTTCCTTGCAGGGTCTGAACGATACATCTCTGAGTCAACCATAAGTCGAAATTCTAGTCTAAATTAGGGACATGTTAATATAACTGGCACTGTTCCATCTTCATAGAACTTTGAAGAGAGGTGTATAATACAAAGTTTAAATTGATGCTTAAATATCAATAGGGATATACATTATAAAGATAATGTCATTTCAAAGCCCTTCACTAGTGCTTCTTAAGAAAGTAGATTTTAAGTCAATTTATGTTTCAAAGGAAAATAAAGAAATTTGATAGTGCAGAGAAGGAGTCGTGCTAAGATAGGAGATAGCAATATGTTATTTAACAATAATTTTTGGTTGCCTGTTTTTTCCCCAAGGATGATCTGGGGACAGAATAGATGTAGTCTTCTCACTGAAAATTTCTTTAGGTACACCACATTAGAAGTCTGTAGAGCATCTTACTTTTATTGTTTTTATTCATTACCCTTTCAACCATAAGACTATACATCAATGTACTCCTCTATTAGTTATAAAATGGCAATAAGGACACATAATCCAGATTGAATCCCTGAAAAACATAGTTATTCTAATTTTAATGACCATTCCCAATAAGATTCTAAAAGACAGCATATAGCATTATATTCTCCAGAAATATGACATTGCTGATCAAGAAGTTAGAAGGATAACATATCATAAACATAATGCCTCTCCTTCCTGACTTGTTACAGAAAAGGTATAGAAATATTAAACATATTAAAGACTCATCAATATTAATGATTATATTACAGTAGGTTATTAATAAGCTCTGATTTCAAAATTAGTAATTGCTGTCTTCTGTTTTAAATATTCTATTTGTCCTGCTATACAGTGTTATAATAGGACACTTCTGTATTCTTTGTTATTCAAAAAATGTTTACTCCTAGAAAAATCTGAAGAATGAGTAAATGCCTCCTTTTTAAAACAAAATGCATCTAGAAGGTTTAAAGGATAAAGCAATTAAGTTGTGTCTCATATTTCTTTGTAGCTGAAATGAAAATGCCAAGACTCTTAGAACACTGGCTCATGTGTATGTAAGAGTAGACTTGCCAATGAAATTGATACAACTCAACAGATTTTTTCTCAATTTTCAGTTCTTTGCCAAATATCTTTATCATCTCATAGCAATTCTCTAAAGGCTTATTACAATTGAGAAAAAGGGAACAACTTAAAATTTTAGTCTGAATCAACAAGCTACTGGATCAATTCAAGCTAGTGTATCAATTCAAATTTTAAAAGTTCCTGGGCCAAGCAGTTTTTACCTATAGTACATTATACATACCTAAACCTATATGAAGGATCATACATGAATACAAACTGAGGAAAATATAAGCAGTGCTAAGTATTGTAGTCTAACAGAAACACCAGAAGCAGCAAAAATTTCCCAAGTCAATAAACAAAACCATTCTCATATTTAGTGGTATTATGTGATGTGATCAGTAACATAAATACGTACAGAAAAATTCCTGGTATGGGCAGGAGAAATATTTTTGTTTCCCAAGGGTTATTTAATAGCACAAGAAGATGTTATACACTGTCTCTTGGAGCTCCATAGAGTCCTCATCTTTTAATAGAACACTTTTTTTCCATTTTAATTTTAGAAATGTGTGTTTTGCATCAAAGAGAGGGAAAAGCTTTATTCGGTCATTCAGTCAGGCATTCAAGAAATAGTTTTAGTGCATCAGCTATGACAGGAAATAGACAAATAAATAATTATTTAACAAATGAAAAGTTGGTAGTTGGTATAGAGAAGAATAAAGCAAAGAAATAGGAAGTGATATGGTGGAGAAAGTAGAAGGGTTGCCTCACAGGCTACAGAGCTTCACAGGGAATACAGTTAGGAAAAGGATGATCTAGGATTCTAGAAATCCTGGACTTCTTTCAGGGATTGATGAAAACAGGAGAGAGGACATCATGGGATTCATCAGGATAGTCTCACAACACATAACAGAGGTGAAGTTGGGACACTGAGAGGTCCAGAATGGTGGTGGACCGAAGTTCTGGGCCCTCCCCTTCAGTCCTGCCAGTGATTTCTGGGAAAGAAGGTAATCTTGTCCTAAGCTAATGGAGACTTCCTCTTGACTCTGGGACTTCCTCTTGACTCTTCTTGAATGAGATGTGGAGGCCTCCACACAATAAAATAGAACATTTGTTTTATTTAACACCTCAGAAATAGCCAACAACCTATTCAATGAAAACCAAAGGAAACATTTTTACAACTGTAAATAAAGCCTCACACACACACTATTTGAGAGACTGCAAAGGTTTGTGGCACATTGACTGTTGGTGAATTCTTTTTTTTCTTGAAAAACTGTGCAAATTCATGGGACTGGAAATTGCTGATGGAACTTACTCTATGTCTTACAGATATTTTGTTGGACAGCACAATATAAAGCAAAGTACAGTAATCATGTTTGGTTCACATTTATTCTTGAGTTTCTACAATATTTTACTGTCCACCAACATAAAAGCAAGTAACCTGAGGCACTGGCAAGACTTTATTGTGGCATTCTTCAATAACTTTTATATACTGTTTCCTTTCATAATTTGAGATGATTTTTGTTATAAATTTCTTCGTAAATATTCTTAATGATGGATGATGCATTTATTTAAGCATCAGTGGACAAATAAAGTTATCCATGGGTGACTAACAACCTTGAATAAATACTACTTCACTCAGTTACTATCCATAGTACCTAAGAAATGCAATTACATGCTGGGGCCTATTATCCCAATTAATGGACTGTTTTATATTCATTGTGCATTATACTTGAAACACTTTAGAGGCCTGGCCTT
Source organism: Delphinapterus leucas (assembly GCF_059928025.1). NCBI lineage: Eukaryota > Metazoa > Chordata > Mammalia > Artiodactyla > Monodontidae > Delphinapterus > Delphinapterus leucas. The sequence continues at coordinate 24,997,159 of NC_143150.1, forward strand.
CACTTAGCTATAGGCAAAGTAAAATTTATAACAAATAACCAAAAAAAGGCTTTCATTTACTTACCAAGATATGTAGCGTGTAATTATACTTTAAGCATAACTAGGCAGGGCTCAAAAATGCCCTTTGATTTAAACCACAATAAAAGTATATTTTTAAAACCATAACAAATATAACTTTGTAATGAACAAGTCACTGTGGGTTGTTGCAACACTGGAGTTTTCATTATCAGCTATGCCTATCTTTCCCTTCTTGTAATGATGTGGCCAAAGGTTAAACTTGATTATTATTTATTATATTCAGAGAGAATCTCATTATTCCAGGCATATGAACTAAGAGAGCAATAATACACGGAGGTCTTCCACTAGTAGTATGGGTGAACAAATAAAATAGGCTGCTAAAAAGTACACAACTCCTTGTTGTGTTGCTACTTTGTAAAATGTCAGCCTGAGGCTATGTTTTACCGCAATGGAATTTGACCACTGAAGTCTAACTCTACTCCCTCTGGTGGTTTCCAAAGCTGTATTACCAAAGCTATAAAATAAAACACAGTTGTAATTCTTCTCCTTATTGTAAGAAGCATTGATCGCCTCTGATTGTATATTATAGCAAAGGGGTAGTCTATTACATGAATTTACTGCACTTTCTTCCTGATAATTACTGGAAGTTATTGAACAAGGCAGGGAGTTATAGCCAGTAAGTTCCTACGCTAGCTGAGGAAGCAAATCTACAGATATTTAGTGGATCTAAACAGCTGTAAACAACACATCCTGTTTACAGTGTACTAGAAATTTATAATTTACAGTGCATTTGAGGTTATTTTAAGAATCACACTCAATTCCACAAATTTAAAATTGAAATATGAACTGTAGCAAAATGTCATGCTAACTATATCATCTTTGTTTTTTAAAACAGTTTTGACAACACTTAAAATGTCAAAAGTCAAACCATTTGGATTTGCTATTTCACTTTGTTAAGACAGATGAGTTTCGTTAATTTTTATTTAAATTTGTCATGTATAGTGAATATATAATCTTTGGTCATATTTATTTTTGCACTTGAAATTATAATTATTTATGTATCTAAACTCATCCTTACCTAGTAGAAAAACTGTCCAATAATAAAAAAATATAACCAATTTAAAAACATCAAGTTCACCAAAAGAAAAATATACAAGTTAAAATATAATACTTAAATTCTCATTCTGCAAAATATACAATTAAAAAGGGGTAAACATAAGAAATAAAGAAACATTTAAATCAATCAATCAACCTCCAATTCCATCTACTGATATATTAAGTCTGAAATAAGGTTATATTTGTACAACAGTCAAAAAATATAGATTGGGAATCAGCTAGTACCATTTACTATCTTATTTATATATTCTAAAATCACATAGTTTAAATATTCCCTGTAACAGAGGATTAACTACTATAAGACCAACACTCCTAGAGATACAACTCTAGGGAAAAAAATGCCTGAAGGTACTAGAGAGCAAGCAGAAGCAAGCAGATACTTTAGGGAGATTATACTTGGAAGAAGGAAAGGGCAATGGTTGAGTTTCCATATTTTAGAGCTTTCTGCGTGAAGGGAGGCCCTAGGCAGTCCCACCTGACATAGATAAAATTGAATAGAGAACCCCAAACCATAATGACTTGAAGAAATAAATAAGAGACTTAGGAGCAATGACAGCGGCTGGAAAGTGAAGGCAGTATCTCATAAAAAAGAGAGCTATAGAGGGGGAGCTACAGAGGGGGATTTAGTGTGTAAAATCTTCCTATATATCTAGCTGACTTCTGAATTACAAAGGTGTGAGACAGATTGAAAGCATCCCAATTATGACTAAAAGAACTAAACAGAGATTTCAACTTCTGGCCACCACAGGGGAGACAGAGCTATGAGCAAAGTTAACTGCCTGTTGTAACAAAAACAACAATGACAAAAAGCAATACCCTTCAGAGGAATATAACAGAATTCAGAATTTCTGGAGTGTATCATTTATAACGTCCAGAATATAATCTAAGACTACTAGACATATAAAGAAGCAGGAAAATGTGACCAATATTCAGGTGGAAAGGGAACCAACTGAGACTGTATCAAGATGAACCAGATGTTGGAATTAGCATATAAGAGTTTTAAAGTAGCTATTATAACTATGCTCAAAAACACAGGAAACTCTGCTTGTAAGAAATTACATAATAGAAACTTTCAGCAAAGAAATAGAACTATAAAAAAAAGAGCCAAAGGGAAATTGAGAAAAGAAAATATAATTTCTGAGAAAGAATATCACATGGCTAGATTTATTATCACATGGGAGATGACAGAAGAAAAAGTCAATGTACATGAAGATATATCAATAGTAAGTATCCAATCTGAAGGACTGGGAGAAAAATGATTGAGTCTCAATAACCTGAAGGATAATATCAAAAGGTTAAACATGTATGTAAATTTAGTACCAGAAGGAGAAAAGAGAGAGAAAATAGGTCAGGAAAACAAAACATATAAAGAGAAAAATGACTAAAATTTTCTCAAATTTCGTGAAAAATATAAATTTAGAGACTAACAAAACTCAGCAAACCCTGTCAAGTTAATACAAGGAAATCCATACCAAGATATATCATGTCATTTTGCTAAAAAATAGATATGTAATATTTTATATCTATATACCTAAGGCTTATAAGAAATACATGTGTCATATATATCTTATAAGATATACACAGTACTATACATTATATATAATATTCCTTGCTCCTCTCTCTCTCTATACACACACACACACACACACACACACACACATATACACACACATACACACACACATATATCTCCATCCATTCCCAGGCCTTCTTTAGACTTTGATAAATTGATTCTAAAATTTATGTGGAGTCGAAAGACCCAGAATATCTAAAATAATCTTGCAAAGGAAGAATAAAGTTGAAGGAATTATCTGTATGTCAATTACATCTCATTAAACTGGAAGGAAAAAAAAGTTGGAGAACTATTCTACTTGATTTCAACACTTACTATAAAACTATAAAAATCAAGAGAATATAGTCCCGGCATAAGGATAGACAAATGTACCAAGGGGACAGAACAGAGGGCCTAGAAATATACCCACATTATATGGTCTATTGATTTTTGGTAAACGTACCAAAGCAATCCAATAAATGTCACTAGAACAACCTACCTCATATCACACACAAAAACTAAATTAAGATGTGCCATAGTCCCAAACTAAAAACTAAAACTATAAAATTTCTAGTAGAAAACAGAAGAAATTTTTTTTTACTTGGGGGTTGGCAAGGGTTTCTTAGACGTGACACAAAAAGCAGCAACCATGAAAGAAAACTGTAATGAATTTGACTTGATTAAAAACAAAACTGCTGCTCGTTGATAGACACAATTAAAGAAATGAGTGGCCAAAACACAGGCTGGAAGAAAACATTTGAAAATCATAGTCTGATAAAATAGTCATCCAGAATATATAAAGAACTCTTCTAACTCAATAATAAAAAGACAAAAGCATTTTTAAGGGACAAAAGATTTGAACTGACATTTGACCAAGAATTTATACAAACAGCCCATAAGCACATGAAAAAATGCTCAACATCATTAATCACCAGGCAGATGCAAATTAAAACCACAATGATATACCATTAGACACCCTCCAGTTACAATTAAAAGACTACAACGTCAAATGCTGGCAAGGATGTAGTGTAACTAGAACTCTCATACATTGTTATTAGGAATGTAAATGATATAACTACTTTGAAAAAGCATCAGGCAGTTTCTTATAAAATTAAACATACACTTACACTATCACCCAGCAATTCTACTCCTTAGTATTTACCAAAGAGAAATGAAAGTTTATGTTCACAAAAAGACTTATATGAGAATGTTCAGAACAGTTTTATTCACAATAACTAAAATCTGGAATCAATTTGGATCCACGACCAGAAAAATGGATAGACAAAATGGGATGCATTCATACAATGGAATTCTACTTAATAATAAAGGAAATAAACCTCTACTAAACACAACATGGATGAATCTCAAAACCATTAATCTGAATGAAATAAGTCTTACACAAAAGAGTAGAAAATCTATAGTAACTTTTATATTAAGTTCTAGAACAGACTAAATTTATAGTAGAAAAAAATTAAGCAAATGCCTTCTTGGGGTGCTAGCTACATGACTTAGAAGGGACATAAAGGAATTTTCTGCAGCAATGTTAACATCCTATATCTTCATGAAGGCTTGGGGTTATACATGTGCACGAACTGGTTAAAACTCAGCAAATTTCACTTAAGATCTCTGTGTTTTACTGTATATCAATTTTCTCTCAAAAGAAAAAATATATATAACCACATATTGAACTCTAGTTAACAGTATCCACACTAAAATGTTTAGGGATGAAGTATACTGACGACAACTTATTTTGAAATGTATCAAAAGATAAGGTATTTTGATGCATCAATAGAACCATGGTAAGAGAGATAAACATATGATAAAGCAAATATGTCAAAAATTTCATTGGAAAATTTAGATGGTGATATATGGGTGTTCACTGTATGATTCTTTCTACTTTTCTGTATGTTTGAAATTTTTCAAAAAAAATGTTGAAAAAGAAGTATATGGTTGAAGACACTTGGTCTTTTAGTTATCTATTAACAAAAACTATGCTGGGGAGATTGGTTCAAGATGGCGAAGAAGAAGGACATGCACTCACTCCCTCTTGTGAGAGCACCAGAATCATAACTAACTGCTGAACAATCATCAAAAGGAAGACACTAGAACTGACGAAAAAAGACACCCCACATTCAAAGATAAAGGAGAAACCACAATGAAATGGTAGGAGGGGCACAATCACAATAAAATCAAATCCCATAAGCACTGGGTGGGTGACTCACTAACTAGAGAACAATTATACCACAGAAGTCCACCCACTGGAGTGAAGGTTCTGAGTCCCACGTGAGGCTTCCCAGCCTGGGGGTCCGGCAATGGGAGGAGGAATTCCCAGAGAATCAGAATATGAAGGCTAGCAGGATTTGATTGCAGGGCTTTGACAGGACTGGGGGAAACAGAGAATCCACTCTTAGAGGGCACACACAAAGTAGTGTGCACATCAGGACCAAGGGGGAAGGAGCCATAACCCCACATGAGACTGAACCAGACATACCTGCTAATGTTGGAGGGTTTCCTGCAGAGTCAGGGGGCAGCTGTGGCTCACCGTGGGATGGATACTGGCAGCAGAAGTTCTGGGAAGTACTCCCTAGCTGAGCCCTTCTGGAGTCTGCCATCAGCCTCACCAAAGAGCCTCTAGGCTCCAGTGATAGGCTGCCTCAGGCAAAACAACAGGGAGGGGACTCAGCCCCACCCATCAGCACACAAGCAGATTAAAGTTTTACTGAGCTCTGCCCACCAGGGCAACACCCAGCTCAACCCACCACCAGTTCCTCCCATCAGGAAGCTTGCACAAGCCTCTTAGATAGCCTCATCCACCAGAGGGCAGATAGCAAAAGTAAGAAGGAACTACAATCCTGCAGCCTGTGGAACGAAAACCACATTCACAGAAACATAGACAAGATGAAAAGGCAGAGGCCTATGTACCGGACAAAGGAACAAGATAAAACCCCAGAAAAACAACTAAATGAACTGGAGATACACAATATTCCAGTAAAACAATTCAGAATAATGATAGTGAAGATGATTCACGACCCCAGAAACAGAATCGAGGCAAAGATCGAGAAGATGCAAGAAATGTTTAACAAAGACCTAGAAGAATTAAAGAACAAACACCTAGAAGAACTAAAGGACAAACAGAGATGAACAATACAATAATTGAAATGAAAAATACACTAGGAGGAATCAATTGCAGAATTACTGAGGCAGGAGAACGGATAAGTGACCTAGAAGACAGAATGGTGGAATTCAAAGCCATGGAACAGAATAAAGAAAAAAAGAATGAAAAGTAATGAAGACAGCCTAAGAGACCTCTGGGACAACATTACACATACCAAGACTTGCATTATAGGGGTCCCAGAAGGAGGAGAGAGAGAGAAAGAACCAGAGAAAATATTTGAAAAGATTATAGTTGAAAACTTCCCTAACATGGAAAAGGAAATAGCCACCCAAGTGCAGGAAGTGCAGACAGTCCCAGGCAGGATAAACCCAAGGAAAAACATGCTGAGATACATAGTAATAAAATTGACAAAAATTAAAGACAAAGAAAAATTATTAAAAGTAACAAGGGAAAAACGACAAATAACATACAAGGGAACACCCAGAAGGTTAAAAGCTGATTTCTCAGCAGAAACTCTACAAGCCAGAAGGGAGTGGCACGATATATTCAAAGATATGAAAGAGAAGAACTACAACCAAGATTACTCTACCCAGCAAGGATCTCGTTTAGATTTGAAAGAGAAATCAAAAACTTTAAAGACAAGCAAAAGCTAAGAGAATTCAGCACCACCAAACCAGCTCTATAACAAATGCTAAAGGAACTTCTCTAAGTGGGATAAACAAGAAAAGAAAAGTACCTACAAAAACAAACCCAAAACAATTAAGAAAATGGTCATAGGAACATACATATCGATAATTACCTTAAATGTAAATGGTCTAAATGCTCCCACCAAAAGACACAGATTGGCTGAATGGATACAAAAACAAGACCTATATATATACTGTCTACAAGAGACCCACTTCAGACCAAGGGAAACATACAGACTGAAAGTGAGGGGATGGAAAAAGATATTCCATGAAAACGGAAACCAAAAGAAAGCTGGAATAGCAATACTCATATCAGATAAAATAGACTTTAAAATAAAGAATGTTACAAGAGACAAAGAAGGACAATACACAATGATCAAGGGATCAATCCAAGAAGAAGATATAACAATTAAAAATATATATGCAACCAACATAGGAGTACCTCAATACATAAGGCAAATGCTAACAGCCATAAAAGAGGAAATCGAAAGTAACAGAATAATAGTGGGGGACTTTAACACCTCACTTACGCCAATGGACAGATCATCCAGACAGAGAATTAATAAGGAAACACAAGCTTTAAATGAGACAATAGACCAGATAGATTTAATTGGTATTTATAGGACATTCCATCCAAAAACAGCAGATTACACTTTCTTCTCAAGTGCACAAGTAACATTGACCAGGACAGATCACATCTTGGGTCACAAAACGAGCCTCGGTAAATTTAAGAAAATTGAAATCATAACAAGTATCTTTTCCGACCACAATGCTATGAGATTAGAAATCAATTACAGGGAAATAAACGTAGAAAACACAAACACAAGAAGGCTAAATGATATGTTACTAAATAACAAACAGACCACTGAAGAAATCAAAGAAGAAATCAAAAAATACCTAGAGACAAATGACAATGAAAACACGATGATACAAAACCTATGGGATGCAGCAAAGGCAGTTCCAAGAGGGAATTTTACAGCAATACAATCCTACCTCAAAAAACAAGAAAAACCTCAAAAAAACAACCTAACCTTACACCTAAAGCAATTAGAGAAAGAAGAAGAAAAAAAACACAAAGTTAGCAGAAGGAAAGAAGTCATTAAAATCAGATCAGAAATAAATGAAAAAGAAATGAGCAACAGCAAAGATCAATGAAACTAAAAGCTGGTTCCTTGAGAAGATAAACAAAATTGATAAACCATTAGCCAGACTCATCAAGAAAAAAAGGGAGAAGACTCAAATCAAGAAAATTAGTAGTGAAAAAGGAGAAATAACAACTGATACTGAAGAAATACAAAGGATCATGAAAGATTACTACAAGCAACTCCATACCAATAAAATGGACAACCTCGAAGAAATGGACAATTTCGTAGAAAAGTACAACCTTCCGAGACTGAACCAGGAAGAAACAGAAAATATGAACAGACCAATCACAACCACTGACATTGAAACTGTGATTAAAAATCTTCCAACAAACAAAAGCCCAGGACCAGATGGCTTCACAGGTGAATTCTATCAAACATTTAGAGAAAAGCTACACCTTTCCTTCTGAATCTCTTCCAAAATACATCAGAGGGAGGAACACTCTCAAACTCATTCTAGAAGGCCACCATCACCCTGATACAAAAACCAGACAAAGATGTCACAAAAAGAAGAAAACTACAGACCAATATTACTGATGAACATAGAGGCAAGAATCCTCTTTGTTTATTCAAATTCTTTGCTCAAGGGAAACCATAAACAAGATGAAAAGACAATCCTCAGAATAGAAGAAAATATTTGCAACTGAAGCAACTGACAAAGGATTAATCTCCAAAATATACAAGCAGCTCAATATCAAAAAAACAAACAACCCAATCCAAAAATGGGCAGAAGACATAAACAGACATTTCTCCAAAGAAGATATACAGACTGCCAACAAACACATGAAAGAATGCTCAACATCATTAATCATTAGAGAAATGCAAATCAGAACTACAATGAGATATCATCTCACACCGGTCAGAATGGCCATCATCCAAAAGTCTACAAACAATAAATGCTGGAGAGGGTGTGGAGAAAATGAAACCCTCTTGCACTGTTGGTGGGAATGTAAATTGATATAGCCACTATGGAGAACAGTACGGAGGTTCCTTAAAAAACTAAAAACAAAACTACCATATGATCCAGCAATCCCACTACTGGGCATGTACCCTGAGAAAAGCATCATTCAGAAAGAGTCATGTACCACAATGTTCATTGCAGCTCTATTTACAGTAGCCAAGACATGGAAGCAACATAAGTGTCCATCCACAGATGAATGGATAAAGAAGATGTGGCACATATATACAATGGAATATTACTCAGCCATAAAAAGAAACAAAATTGACTTATTTGTACAGACATGGATGGACCTGGAGTCTGTCATACTGAGTGAAGTAAGTCAGAAAGAGCAAAACAAATACCATATACTAACACATATATATGGAATCTTAATTTTTTTTAATGGTTCTGACGAACCTAGGGGCAGGACAGGAATAAAGACGCGATGTAGAGAATGGACTTAAGGACATGTGGAGGGGGAAGGGCAAGCTTGGATGAAGTAAGAGAGTGGCATGGACATATATACACTACCAAATATAAAATAGCTAGTGGGAAGTAGCCGCATAGCACAGGGAGTTCATCTCGGAGCTTTGTGTCCAACTGGAGGGGTGGGAGGCAGACACAAGAGGGTGGAGATATGGGGATATATGTATATGTATAGCTGATTCACTCTGTTATACAGCAGAAACTAACACAACACTGTAAAGCAATTATATTCCAATAAAGATGTTTTCAACAAAAAAAAGGAAAACTAAAAGACACTGATGAAAGAAATGAAAGATTATACCAACAGATGGAGAGGTATACCAAGTTCTTGGATTGGAAGAATCAATATTGTGAAAATGACTATACTACCCAAAGCAATCTACAGATTCAATGCAATCCCTATCAAATTACCAATGGCATTTTTTACGGAACTGGAACAAATCATCTTAAAATTTGTATGGAGACACAAAAGACCCCGAATAGCAAAGCAAGCTTGAGGGGAAAAAAATGGAGCTGGAGCAATCATACTCCCTGACTTCAGACTGTCCTACAAAGCTACAGTAATCAAGACAGTATGGTACTGGCACAAAAACAGAAATACAGATCAATGGAACAGGATAGAAAGCCCAGAGATAAACCCATGCACGTATGGTCAACTAATCTATGACAATGGAGGCAAGGTTATACAATAGAGAAAAGACAGCCTCTTGAATAAGTGGTGCTGGGAAAACTGGACAGCTACATGTAATAGAATGAAATTAGAACACTCTTTAACACCGTACACAAAATTAAACTCAAAGTGGTTTAAAGACCTAAATGTAAGACCAGACACTATAAAACTCTTAGAGGAAAATATAGGATGAACACTCTTCGACATGTATCACAGCAAGATCTTTTTTGACCCACCTCCTAGAGTAATGGAAATAAAAATAAGCAAATGGGACCTAATGAAACTTAAAAGCTTTTGCACAGCAAAGGAAACTATAAACAAAACGAAAAGGCCACCCTCAGAATGGGAGAAAATATTTGCAAATGAATCAATGGACAAAATATATAACATCTCATGCAGCTCAATATTAAAAAACAAACAACCCAATCAAAAAATGGGCAGAAGACCTAAATAGACATTTCTCCAAAGAAGACATACAGATGGGCAAGAGCACATGAAAAGCTGCTCAACATCACTAATTATTAGAGAAATGCAAATCAAAACTACAATGAGGTATCACTTCACACCGGTTAGAATGGGCATCATCAGAAAATCTACAAACAATAAATGCTAGAAAGGGTGTGGAGAAAAGGGAACGCTCTTGCACTGTTAGTGGGAATGTAAATTGATACAGCCACTATGCAGAACAGTATGGAGGTTCCTTAAAAACTAAAAATAGAACTACCATATGACCCAGCAATCCCACTACTAGGCATATACCCAGAGAAAACCATAATGCAAAAAGACACCTGCACCCCAATGTTCACTGCAGCACTATTTACAATAGCCAGGCCACGGAAGCAACCTAAATCTCCATCAACAGATGAATGGATAAAGAAAATGTGGTACATATATACAATGGAATATTACTCAACCATAAAGAGGAACAAAACTGGGTCATTTGTAGAGACGTGGGTGGACCTAGAGACTGTCATACAGAGTGAAGTAAGTCAGAAAGAGAAAAACAAATACATGTGGAATCTAGAAAAATGGTACAGATGAACCGGTGTGCAAGGCAGAAATTGAGACACAGATGTAAAGAACAGACATCTGGACACCTAAGGGTAAAGGGGGCGGGGATGAATTGGGAGATTGGGATTGACATATATACACTATTATGTATAAAATAGGTAAGTAATAAGAACCTGCTGTAGAAAAATAAATAAATAAATAAAATTCAAAAAGAAAAACATTATCCCAAAGTTTGGTAGTTAAAAATTACAACCATTTTGCTTTCCCACATGATTTTGGGAGTCAGGAATACAGTCAGGGCTTGCCTTGACAATTCTGCTTCACATATTGTTGACTGGAATCACTCTGTAATATTCAACAAGCAGCTAGACTGATCTGGAGGGTCACTCACATGCCTGGAACCTTGGCAGAATTGGCTAGAAGGCTGGCCATAGGTAGGCCCTTCTCCCTTTCTTTGTTGTTTCTAGAGCTCTCCCACTGGTCTTTCCAGCCATATTGTTAGATTCCTTACATGACAGTTCAGGGTTCTGAGAGACCATTGTGGAAGCTCTTTTAATGGTTAGGCCATCATATTCTGTTAGTCAAAACAATCATAAACCAGCCCACATTTAAAGAGAGGAATGTCAAATACTTTGCAGCTACCTTTAATCTGCCAAACCTAGCAGAAACATTTTTTAACTGAAGCAATTTTGGTATTTAAAGTGTTTGAACTACTGAATACATATGAATTGACTACTTATTATAAGAGGACAGAATTTAGTGATACATGGTTTGAAAAGGTGAGTCTTGCCTTCAATGAGCTTACTGTTTAAATTATGAAAGGAGTGGTAAATATAAACTTAATATAATATGATAATTACTTTAATGGAGAAATATACAGGGCAGCTGGGAACATAGAAGAGGGAGCAGAGAGGAGTCAGGGAAATTTTCCTAGAAGAGAGAAAAACTCCATAGACTCTAAGAGCAGTAGGGGAAATTTACCACACAGATAATAACAAGATGGCATTCCGTAAAGAGGGGGGAAGCATGTTACTTGGAAATCGTAACATTAATTCCAATGTGATAACATTAATTCCACTATGTTAAGGAGGGATGCTAAGAACTAAGCAAAGCCTTTTGTCATTATAAAGAAAAATTAAAGCAAATAAAAAGCTACCAAACATTCTATCAACTAAGGTGAAAAACCTTGTCTCCTGCTCTGATCCTCTGGTTTGAAGAACAGAGTCAGAATGAATAACCTCTTCAAAGGTCCCTAGTGAGATAGACAAGAGCAGAGAGTCCTTTTCTCAACAGAGCCTTGATCAGATGCTTTCATATTAGATTCCCACAGGAGTAGGGACAGCCTCAGCCATTTCCCTGTCTAGTCAGCTATATCAAAACTTACAAAAAACAGATCCCAATCTCTCTTCACAAAGATTCAGCTCTACCTGATACCAAAGCCCTAGTATTAAATTATTACTAAAGAGAGAAAAATAATCACTCCTTAGCTCAGGAAGTCTCCTTAAGACCATTCTGTTTACTCTGATTTTGAGAAAAGCCCAGACTGAGAAAGCAAGTGTGCAATTTTCACATAGTTGTAATATTCAGAAACACTGTCTGTCACTGATAGCAATTAATGCTATAATAAACAAGGAGACCTGTGATGGGCAAGTAAGACTTGTAGTGGACAAAAGAAAAATAAATGTGAACAATCAATGAGTTAATAATTGGTCTCTCTTTAATAAGAATCCCAATTTCCTCTTTAGCTATGGATCTTCCAGTTCCATCTTTCTTTCCTGTGTATATAATTTACATGTACATTTCTCCTGGTTGTGAACAATTTTTTTTATATTGACACAATTATATTTTCATTTGAATGAATGTTCATCTATATAGCACACATGCTTAGGACTAAGCCTAAAGAAAAACAGAAAGAAATTTTGATGCATTTTCCCAAACTTCTTTTGTCTAAATGAAAATTATTAAAATTGTCTTATTATTATACATGGCAAGCTTCCCTAAAGGTTGTTGGCTAAACAAATATGTATGTCTTTTTACTTTACATTTATTGACACATCATATTACTCTGGAGAAGATAAAGGATTTATCTTTAGTACAAAGTCATTATTGCCATAATATTTCACAACTGACTTGCCATTTCCTCTATTATCATAAAATCCAAATTATCCCTGATGACCACCCAAGTCAGAGCTAAAGACAGAATAAAAGGCACCATATTAAAGGAAATTTTTGAACTATTCATCATTGTCCTGGTCTTATTTTTTTAATATAAAGAACTTTAGATAAAATATTTAGAATTATGCCCTTTTAATCTTTTTTTAAATAAAATGGATCTTTTTCTCCTAAAAATATTTCCTTCCAAAATATTTATATTTATTTTCCACTCAATGCATATTTTATTATTTAATCACATACAGGAAATTCTTGTTACATAATAAGAGCTAACATTACTGAGTCCCTACAATGTGCCTGGCACTGTTTTACTTGTTTTATATAATAATACTAAAAGCAACATTCATATTGACAGATAACAGTTAATGAGTCAAGTATTATTCTAAGTACTTATATTCATTTAATTCTAACAACCTTATGAGATAGCCTAATCATTACAATTTTACAGATAAGGACACTGAAATGCATCAAGATATAACTTATGACACTAAAGCATGAGCAACAACAGAAAAACCCAGTTCAACTTGACTTCATCAAAATTAAAAATTTTGTTCTTCAAAGGATACCAACAAGAAAGTAAAAAGATAACCCACAATATGGGAGAAACTAGTTGCAAATCATATGTCTAAGCAACTTGTACCCCAAATACATAAGAATACTTATGATTTAATAATAAAAGACAAATAACCCAACTAAAAAATGGGGAAAGGTCTTGAATAGACATTTCTCCAAGGAAGATACACAAATGACATCATTAGTCATCATGGAAATGCAAAACAATACCACAATAAAATACAACTTCACACCCGCTAGTATGGCTAGAATCAAAAAATCAGAAAACAACAAGTGTTGCCAAGGATGTAGAGAAATTAAAACTCTTTAGCTGTTCTAGTGCACCATGTAAAATGGTACAGTCACTTCTGAAAATAGACTGGCAGTGTCTCAAATGATAAATATAGAGTTACTATGTGACCCAGCAATTCCACTCCCAGATATATAATATATCAAATAGAAATGAAAGCATATGTCCACATAAAAACTTATATATAAATGTTTATAGCAATATTATTCACAATAGCCAAAAGATGGAAACTAAAATGCTCATCAACTAACAAACAGATAAACAGAATCTGATTTTCCATACAGTGGAATACTATTCTGCCTTAAAAAGGAATGAAGTTCTAACTCGTGCTTATATATGGATCTTAGAAACATTATGCTAAATGAAAGAAGCCAGTCACCAAAGGCCACATATTATATGATTCCATTCATATGAAATGTCCAGAACAGGGAAATTTACAGACTCAGAAAGTAGGTTACTGGTTGATAGGGCTGAGGGAAAGGGAAAGGGGGATGCTGGGATGATAGCAAAATGGTGTGGGAGTTTCTTTTTGTGGCAATAATAATGTTCTAAAATTGACTGTGATGATGGTTGCACATCTATGAATACACTAAAAACAACTGTATTGTAAACGTTAAAGGGACGAATTGTATGGTATGAGTTATATTTCAATAAAACTGTTTTAAAAAAAGATTAAGTAACCTGTTCAAGATTTCACAGCTGGTAAGTGACAGAACTGGGATTCAAACTCAAGGAGTTGGGCCCCTGAGTTCAAACTTTTACCAAGCATATCCGTAGCCTCTCATGTGTTTTCTTTTGTTTAATCTTTATAATAACCCAGAGAGGTGGGTACTGTTATTAAATGCATGTTATAGATAAATGATAAATGAATATACAAACATGCTCTCTGCCTTTGGGGAACTTTTTTTTTTCCAGGCCTCTCACTGTTGGGGCCTCCCCCGTTGTGGAGCACAGGCTCCGGACGCGCAGGCTCAGTGGCCATGGTTCACGGGCCTAGCCACTCTGCAGCATGTGGGATCCTCCTGGACCGGGGCATGAACCCGTGTCCCCTGCATCGGCAGGCAGACTCTCAACCACTGCGCCACCAGGGAAGCCCTTTGGGGAACTTTTAATCTAGCATGGAGGAGGTACATGCATTAAAAAATAACTAAGTAGGGCTTCCCTGGTGGTGCAGTGGTTGAGAATCTGCCTGCCAATGCAGGGGACACAGGTTCAAGCCCTGGTTTGGGAAGATCCCACATGCCACAGAGCAACTAGGCCCGTGAGCCACAATTTCTGAGCCTGCGCGTCTGGAGCCTGTGCTCCGCAACAAGAGAGGCCACAATAGTGAGAGGCCCGCGCACCACGATGAAGAGTGGCCCCCACTTGCCGCAACTAGAGAAGCCCTCACACAGAAACGAAGACCCAACACAGCCATAAATAAATAAATAAAATTAAAAACAAACAAAAAAACTATAAAAAAAGATTCCTGTTCTTTAAAAAAAATAATAACTATGTGTAATACAAGGCAAAATAAAAATTATAATAAAGTATGGAATACTGATATAGTGCAGAGATCAGAGAAGCATTTGTTGTATAAAATTATTGTTGCAGAACATTCAAGAAACTTAACCCATATAGCACTACTCCTTTAAATGAACAAAAAGGACTTAGAACCATTTTTGGAAACTGCTCAAAAACCTTCACTGCTCTGTCTTACCTACCCATCATCACATTGCCTGTAGAATGAAATTCAAACTTCTTATCAATGATATTTAGGGTCTGTCACCATCTGGCCTTAAATGTACCTCCTAGCTTTTTCAATGACTGCATCCTAACACATATCTTATGCGCTAGCCATAGTACGCCATGTATTTTCAGGCCTCATCACTTCTGTCATGATTCTGGTATGGAATACCCATTTCTCCCATTTTCCCATCCATTTGGCATTAATTATTCCTTCCTCTGCACTCTACATCAGCTTTTTGTACCACTATAATAAAGCTTATTTCAACTTATTTTGTTCCATCTTGTATTGTACTTCATTTTCCCCCCACTCCCACTAAGTTACACACTCCCTGAAGACAGAGACCACGCCATCCTTTCCAGTACTTTAAACGTCAAAAATGTTTGCTGAATGAAATCCTGCTAGCTCTAGATGGCAATTATATAATTGTTTCCCCTATTTTACCTGTGTTCTTATTTAGATATTTGTGTCACAAGCTTGTTATATACTTCATTAGCAACTGTCACTTGGAACAATTAGCTTATGCATGAACTGTAATGCATAGACCAAGTGCCCTGGAGACTCTGACTTTATATTTTGTATCTGTATCTCTAATTCTGTGACTAGTACACATTAGGCCCATAGTGAAGTGTTACTGAATAAATAGACAAACATTCAGATGAGACTATTTCTCCTAGTAACATAAAACATGCACACAGTTATTATAGATATCATATCTGAGCAATATAAACAATGGACATAGCAGCTTAAAAGTTGCATAAGTAAAGATTAATACCTAATAATGCAAGTACTGGTTTGTCACTCTCATTTCCCTTAAATTGCATTGCCAATCCTTAGTTTCAGGACATTTGTAATCACAGTTGTTTCTTAAATAACTCAAGAGTCTGGTTATAAAAGGGAATTAACGTAAAAACACATTTAAATGAGTATCGTGTCAGAAAATACAGTGTCACCATGAATGCTATACTTAAGGCTAAAAAGGCAACTAGACTAAAAGCACATAATTTATTTATTTTTATTATTATTATTTTGTGTGTGTGTGGTATGCGGGCCTCTCACTGTTGTGGTCTCTCCCGTTGTGGAGCACAGGCTCCGGACGCGCAGGCTCCGCAGCCATGGCTCACAGGCCCAGCCGCTCCGCGGCATGTGGGATCCTCCCGGACCGGGGCACGAACCCGTGTCCCCTGCATCGGCAGGTGGACTCCCAACCACTGCGCCACCAGGGAAGCCCTATAAGCACATAATTTTAAGGCTTTTATTTCTCACAGAAAGATTTGTGAAGGTAAACGTTTTCATGGTTGTTCTTAGCCTAACTGTCCATTTTATTTTAGAAAGTTTTAGAAAATGCGTCAACGTTTTGTAGTGAGTCTGGCCTAAAATACATATTCTAGTCACTACGAAATTATTTATATGCTTTTCTCACTGCTAAATGATTCAAAACAATTTTATTTTAAAATGTCAAGCTTGTCACGTGTGCAATACTGAATGGTGATGTGTGACGTTACAATAATCAAGTGAGTTTGATTTTCAAAATTGAAAAAATATTTATGGAATTTTAAATAGCATATTTAAAATAGTATGCACTACAAGGATTACTGTTTCTCTTCAAAAGAGACAAGTCTGATGTTTCCTCTACTCTCTGCAGTTGTAGATATTAAAGGTTCCAGTAGTCAGAGAGGAGGGAGAGGAGGAGGAGGAGGAAGGGAGGAAGGGGGAGGAAGGGGGAGGAAGGGGGAGGGAGGGGAGGGAGGGAGGGAGGGGGGGAGGGGGGGAGAGAGGGGGAGGGGGGGGAGAGAGAGAGAGAGAGGTTGATTCAGCTCTCTCTTTTTAAGGAAATGTGTTCTTCCTAAACATTTCTTCTTGGTGTTCCAAGAACATTTATATGACAAAAACATTACTTTTCTATTGGAAGAGTCAGGAAGAAGAAATAATTCTCCACTGCAATAATTGATCCATGCAAAGCTCATTTTAAAAATTATTATATTATAAAATAAACACATGAGATTTACCCTCTTAAATATTTAAGTACAATATAGTATTATTAACTGTAAGCACAATGTTTTACAGCATATCTCTGAATTTTTCATCTTGCATGACTGAAACTTTATATGCAATGAAAGAACCTCCCCATTTCCTCCTCCCCGCAGTTGCCAACAACCACCATTCTACTTTCTGCTTCTGTGAGTTTTACTACTTTAGATACCTCATATAACTGGAATCAAGCAGTATTTGTCCCTCTGTGCTGGTTTATTTCACTTAGAATAATTTCCTCAAGGGTTCATTCATACAGCATATGACAGAATTTCCTCCCTTTTTATGTCTGAATAATATTCCACTGTATTTATATATCACATTTTATTTGTTCATCTGTCAATGGACATTTAGGTTGTTTCCACCTCTTGGCTCTGAATACTGCTACAATGAACATGGGAGTGCAAATATCTCCAGCAGATCCCGATTTCAATGTTTTTGAACACCCAAACTTGGGATTGCTGGATAACATGGCAGTTCTGTTTTTAACTTTCTGAGGAGCCTCCATACTGTTTTCCATAGCAGGTGCGACATTATACATCCCCACCAACATTCCAATTTCTTCACATCCTTACCAACACTGGTTATTTTCTGGTTTTTTGATAATGGCCATTCTAACAGATGTGAGATGATATCTCATTGAGCTTTCAATGTGCATTTCCTGATGATTAGTGAAGTGGAGCATCTTTTAATGTGTCTGTTGGCCATTTGTGTCTCCACTTTGGATAAATGTCTATTGAAGTTGTTCGCCCATTTTTTAATCAGGTTATACGTTTTTATGCTAAGTCACAGAAGTTCCCTATGCATTTTGGATATTAACCCCTTATCAAATATATGGTTTGTAAATATTTTCACCCATTCCATAGGTTGGTTTTTCACTCTGTTGATTGTTTCTTTTGCTGTACAGAAGTTTTTTAGTTTGAAATAGTCCCACTTGTTTATTTTTATTTTTGGTGTCATATCCAAGAAATCATTACCAAGCCAATGTCAGAAAGCTTTTCTGCTATATTTTCTTCTAGGAGTTTTACAGTTTCAGGTCTTAAATTTAAGTCTTTAATATCAAGTTGATTTTTGTGAAGGTCCAATTCCATTCTTTTGTATGTGGATATCTAGTTTTCCCAGCATCATTTGTTGAAGAGACTATCCTTTCCCCATTGTGTATTATTAGCACCCTTGTCAAAGATCATTTGATCCTACATACATAGCTTTACTTCTGGGTTTTCTATTACATTCCATTGGTCTATATGTCTCTCTGTCAGTGCCAAACTATTTGATTACTGTAGCTTTGTAATATATTTTCAAATCAGGAAGTGTGAGGCCTCCTGCTTTGTTTTTCTTTCTCAGGATTGACTTGGCTATTTGGGGTCCTTTGTGGTTTCTTACATATTTTAGGATTGTTTCCTTCTATTCCTATAAAAATGCCATTGGGATTTGATAGGGATTGCACTGACTCAGTAGATTATTTGGGGTAGTATAGACATTCTGACAATATTAATTCTTCCAATTCACAAACGTGGAACATCTTTCCATTTATTTTTGTCTGCTTTAATTTCTTTTATCAGTGTTTTGTAGTTACACAATTATTCATTGTTAGTGTAGTGTTCATTGTTAGTGTATCAATGTGCACAACGGATTTTTATGTTGATTTTATAGGATGCAACTTTACTGAATTCATTTATTAGTTACAACAGTTTTTGTGGAATCTTTAGGGATTTCTATATATATGATCATATCATCTATGAACAAATATAAATCTACTACTTCCTTTACAATTTGGAAAATTGGAAATATTTCTTTCCTAACTTCTCTCTCAAGGACTTCTAGTACTATGTTGAAATGAAGTCACAAGAGTAGGCATCCTTACCTTGATCCTGATCTTAGAGGAAAAGCTTTTGGTTTTTCACCATTGAGTATGATGCTAGCTATGGGCTCTTCATATATAGCCTTTGTTATGTTAAGGTAATTTCCTTCCATTCCTAGTTTGTTGTTTCTATCGTGAAAGGGTTTTGAAATCTGTCAATGCTCTTTCTGCAGCTATTGAGGTGATCAAGTGATTTTTATGCTTTGTTCTGTTAATGTGGTATATCACTTTGATGGATGCTTTTTTTCATGAGATGGTCAGTCAGGTTCAGCCACAAGAGGGGGACACAAGAGGGGTACAGGAAAACAAAATGCATTATACTCACAAGCCCTAGAGAGACAGAGTCACTGCATTCCATGAGGGGAACACACAGGGTGAGCACCAAGGGAGCAGGCTCCACCAAGCAGGTAGGAGCTGAGAGAAAGAGCAAGAACCAATGGGCAAGTACCTTTATTGGGGGTCTGGATGGAGTACCAAGCAAAAGGCATGAGGTGATTTCATTGGTGTGTTTGAATGTCACAGTGTGGGGAGGGCAAAAAGGGGAACTAGAGGCAGGGGCCAGCCTTATCACACTAGTGCACCGGTCACCTGAACAGGGTGCAAACAGCCTGTTTGTGGGGATGTTGGAACAGAAGTAAATAATTAAGTTTTTTAATT
This sequence comes from Delphinapterus leucas, assembly GCF_059928025.1. Taxonomy (NCBI): domain Eukaryota; kingdom Metazoa; phylum Chordata; class Mammalia; order Artiodactyla; family Monodontidae; genus Delphinapterus; species Delphinapterus leucas. The sequence continues at coordinate 25,017,204 of NC_143150.1, forward strand.
TACTATAAAATTTACTTTTGTATGTTTTTAAACCATCATTACCAACACAGGGATAAATTCTAATTGGTCATGGTGCATGCTCCTTTTAATGTGCTGTTGAATTCAGTTTGCTAGTATTTTGTTGAGAATTGCATTTATATTCATAAGGGATACTGGCCTGTGGTATTCTTTTCTTTTAGTTTGTTTTTTGTTTGTTTGTTTGTTTTTAATTTCTGGCTTTGGTATCAGATTAATACTGGCCTCATAAAATGAGTTTGGAAGTATTCTTTCCCCTTCAATTTTTCAGATGAATTTGAGAAGAACTGGCATGAATTATTTAGATGTTTGGTAGAATTCATGAGTGAAGCCATCTGGTCCTGGGTTTTGCTTTGTTGGGAGATACTTGAATACTGGTTCAATTGACGTACTAGTTACAGGAATGTTCAAATTTTCTATTTCTTTATGATTCAGTCTTGGTAGGTCAAATGTTTCTAGGAATTTATCTATTTCTTCTAGATTGTCCAATTTGTTGGTGTATAACTGTTCATAGTATTCTTTTTTAATGCTTTTTTATTTCTCTGGCATCGGCTGTAATGTCTCCCCTTTCATTTGATTTTGAGTCTTCGCTCTGTTTTTCTTAATCTAACAGAAGATTTGTCAATTGTTTATTTTTTTAAAATAACAACTCAGTTTCATTTATTTTTTCCATTGTTTTTCTATTTCCTACTTTATTTCTGCTCTCATCTTTATTATTTCCTTCCTTTTGTCAGCTTTGAGCTTAGTTTGTTCTTTCTTTTCCCTGAGGTGTAGAGTTAGGTTGTTTGAGATTTTCCTTCTTTTCTATTGTAAATATATCCCTATAAACTTACTGCTATATTGCTTTTTCTGCATCCAATAAGTTTTGGTATGTTGTGTCTTCATTTTCATTTGTCTCAAAATATTTTCTAATTCCCCTTTTGATTTCTTCTTCTACCCATTAGTTGTTCAAGAGTTTAATTTTGACATATTTTGAAATTTACTTTTCCTTCTGCTATTGATTTCTAGTTTTCATTCTATTAGAGCCAGAAAAGATACTTAGTATGATTTCGATCTTCTTAAATTTTGTTTAAGAAAGCTTGTGATCTAACATGTGATCTATCCTGGAGAAATGTTGTGCTTGAGAGTGTGTATTCTGTTGTTGGGTGGATTGTTTTTTATATGTTTGTTGGGTCCATTTGGTCTTTAGTATTATTCAAGTCCTCTGTTTCCTTATTGACCTTCTGTCTGGATATTCTATGTTATTGAAAGTGGGATACTGAAATCTACATTACTGTGTTATTGTCTGTTTCTCCCTTCAGTTCAGCTAATGTTTGCTTCATATATTTAGGTTCTGATGTGGAATGCATATATGTTTACAATTGTTACATCTTCCTGGGGAATTGACCCTTTTATCATTATATAATGTCCTTTATCGTCTATTGTGACAGTTTCTGACTTGAAGTCTATTTGATATATATGTGGCCACCTCTGCTGTCTCCTGTTGCCATAACCATGGAATATCATATTCCATCCTTTCACTTTCAAGTATGGGTATCCTTAAATCTGAGGTGAGTCTCCATGTAGACAGCATAGAATTGGATCCTGTTTTTAATTCAGTCAGTCACTCCATGTCTTTTGATTGGGGAGATTAATCCATTTACATTTAAAGTAATTATTAACAGGGAAGGATTTACTATTACTATTTACTATTGCCATGTTGTTGATTGTTTTCTGTTAGTCTTGTAGTTCTTTTGTCTGTCTTTTCCTCTCTTGCTGTCTTCCATTGTGTTTCACTGATTTTTTTGTATTGACACACTTTGTTTCCTTTCTCTTTTCCTTTTGCATGTTTTCTATTGGTATTTTCTTTGTGGTTATCTTGGGGATTATATAAAGTGTCTTGAAGTTATAACAATTACTGTTTATTTTAAACCAATAATAATTTAAGTTCAATTGCATACAAAAACTCTACACATTTTGCTCTCCTTTCCCAACACTTTATGTTAGTGATGTGACAAATCACATCTTTGTATATTGTGTATTCATTAACATATTTTTATAGTTTATTTACTTTTAATTTCTATGCCAGAATTAAAAGTGATTTATGTACCACTGTTACAATATTACAATATTCTGTATTTGTCTATATATTTATATTTACCAGTGAGCTTTATACTTTCATATGCTTTTATGTTGCTGTTCAGCATATTTTTGTTCCAATTTGAAGGACTCTCTTTAGCACTCAGCAAGTCTATTAATGAACTCGCTCAGCTTTTGTTTGTCTGGGAATGTCTTTATCTCTTCTTCATTTTTAAAAGAAATTTTTGCCAGGTATAATATTGTTGGTTGACAGGTTATTTTCTTTTGGGACTTTGAAAGACTACCATCCTGCTCCCTTCTGGCCTGCAATGTTTCTGCTGAAAAATTCACTGATAGTCTTATGGGGGTTCCCATGTATATGCTAAGTCACTTTTCTCTTGCTGTTTTCAAGTCTTTGTCTTTGAATTTTGACAATTTGATTATACTGTGTCTCAGTGTGTTCTCTTTTTAAACACCAGTCCAGTGGTATTCTTGAATATGGATGTCCACTTCCTTCCCTAGATTTGGGAAGTCTTCAACCAGTTTCTTTGAATAAGGTTTCTGCCCCTTTCTCTCTTTCTTCTCCTTCTGGGACTCCTAAAATTCGATGTCTCGTAAGTCCCTTAGCTTTCTTCACTCTTTTTTTTTTTTTTTTTTTTTGCGGTACGCAGGCCTCTCACTGTTGTGGCCTCTCCCGTTGCGGAGCACAGGCTCCAGATGCGCAGTCTCAGCGGCCATGGCTCACGGGCCCAGCCTCTCAGCGGCATGTGGGATCTTCCCGGACTGGGGCACGAACCTGCGTCTACTGCATTGGCAGGTGGACTCTCAACCACTGCGCCACCAGGGAAGCGCTTCACTCTTTTTCATTATCTTTTCTTTTTTGCATTTCTGACTGAATAATTTCAAATGACTTGTCTTCAAGTTCACTGATTCTTTCTTCTGCTTGATCAAGTCTGCTCCTGAACCCCTCTAGTGAATTTTTCAGTTCAGTTATTGCATTTTTTAGCTGTAAAATGTTTTGTTCTTTTATGTATTTTCTCTTTGCTGAAATTCTTGTTTTGTTCACACAATGTTTTCCTGAGCTCACAGAGCACCTTCATGATGGTTTTTTTTTTTTTTTTTATGGTGGTTATTTTTAATTCTTTGTCAGGTAATTCAAATACCCTCCACTTCTTTAGGGTCAGTTTCTAGAGATTTATTTTGTTCCTTTGGACAATTTTTCCCTGTTTCTTAGTGTACCTTGTAACTTTGTGTCAGTATCCATACATGTGAAGAAACCAGGCTGTATAGACTGACTTTGTATAGGGAAAGATCATCAATCATCCTGACTAGAGATTTGGGGGGCCTCTCAAACCTTTTCTGTGGATGTGACTTCTCTAACCTTCTGTGTGTAGATTCCTTATTAGAGGGATTTGCCAGTTTCTTTTTTTCAGGAGCTTTCTATCTCTTGATCCTTCTGGTATCTCTCTGCTGTCCGTTTGGACCATGGAGTAGCAACACACCACCCATCCCTTTTATTGTTTCCAGTGGCTCCCAGGTGGTAGAGTATCCTCAGTCCTATCTACATCCTGTTGGGTGAGACAGAATCCAGTTCCTCATGCAGCTCTCCAAAAAGCCAGAACATTGTACACTTGCTCCACTCTTCTCTTTCCCCCCTAAGGGAAAGGCCACAAACTGTATTATCCTCTGTCTAATTTACCATAGGCCCTTCGGAACAGTAGCATGAGTCCAGCTCTTTTATGTGCTCAGTGCCCCAGGCTTCTACTGTATGTCAGATCCTGTTCACGTTTTGAGAGAGGTGAGACAGATACCGGTCCCTCAGGTCACCCCTAAAAAAAGCCAGAATGTTGCATTCTTCTCTTTCCCCATGAGGAAAAGACTATTAAGCTGTATTGACCTTTGTATTCTGTACTACAGATCCTCTGGAGCAGCAACATGTTGCCCAGAATTTTTTTTTTATAAGTCTTAGTGGTCTCCATGCATCTAAAGCATGATGGATCATATCAGTGCTCCAAGAAGGTGAGACAGAAGCTAGTACTTTGGGCAGCCCCCTGAAATGTCAGAACACTGGACATATGATTCCTCTTTTCCTCCCCAGGGAGAAGCCAGAAGCTGGGAGTTTCCTCCCAAGAGGATGGCACTGTGCCAGGAAAAGAGAGTATCATGAGGAGGTGACATGAATTTTCCTACTGGCTTCAATGTGGTCAGTTTCACACTCACCTGGGGTGCAGGAGCCTCTTAACCTTCTCACAAAGGAAACTGGTGCATGTATTATTGAACTGGTGTCTCTGTGAAAGGAAGGTCTGTTGCTTACTTTTCTGCCATCTTGCTGATGTCACTTCTGTGAAAACCTCATCTTGACGGGTAGAATATAGATAGAATTATTTGGGAATATTATTTTAATTCCTATGGAATTAAAGGAGATTTCCAAAGTACTATGTTAAATTAGACTTTTCTAGGATCAAAATGCATGTTTGTCATGTTCTTTTTAATACGAATCAAACACCTAAACTTTGCCTATTTTAACCACCCAACTTCACAACAGAATGTCTTGACTAAGTATCCTTTAGTTTTCATCTACTTTAGTTTTGTTTATTTATTACTTATTCATTCTTTCATTCATCCATTCTCTAATTTATTTATTAACATTCTGCACTTTAGTTAGGGGGCTTAGGAGAAACAGAGTCCACAGAGCTTAGCAAACTATGGCCCAGCTCCAAACTGACTCATCGTGTGTTTTTATTAAGGTGTTATTTGAATATGGCCACACTTATTCATTTTATCTAGGCCTATTTTCATTGTACAATGGCAGAGCTGAGCAGCTGTTACTAAGACCATATGGCCTACAAAGTATTTATTATCTGGTCCTTTATAGAAAAAAATTTGCCTACCCTCCTCTAGGCTATAGTTAGTTCTCATTATTGGCTTGTGTAGACATTCTTCTTTATATAAAATACTGATATTTATAAATGTTTGTGTTCAAATTATATTTCTGTGAATTGAATCATGTTATAGAAACCCCATCTCTAAGTTCTGTCATCCATGAAGGAACCCTTGGGAGTACAAATAGTACACTGCATGTGTTCTACTGGATTTAAATTCAAAAGAACTTTTTTATAGTAGCACCCAGATAGAACAGCGTGGTGTACCAGTGGAATGGCATCAAAGAGCATTTTACTCTTAAAAATAAGAAATATAGGCTTCCCTGGTGGCGCAGTGGTTGAGAGTCCACCTGCCAATGCAGGGGACACAGGTTCGTGCCCCAGTCTGGGAAGATCCCACATGCCGCGGAGCAGCTAGGCCCATGAGCCATGGTCGCTGAGCCTGCGCTCCTCAATGGGAGAGGCTACAACAGTGAGAGGCCCGCGTACCACAAAAAATAAAAAATAAAAAAATAAGAAATATGTCTTTTATAATTCACTATTTAAAAATTCTGTTTTGAAAACAGGATATACACAGAAACACCATACACCCGAAGTTGAGGTTGTTAATTATCACCCTGCACTTTTAGTGGAATACTTAATGTTCATTTGAAACCTAATTGTGATTATTTATTTATTTCCTGCTCTATTTATTTTAAACCTGTATTTTTTTAATAAGAGGCTGTTTTAAAGTAAGTGGCACTTCTACCTTTACTTAGAATGTATTTTTACCCACATAGAGTGTAGTTTATACATATAAATATATTTTTCATGAATAATTGCAAACTAGAAGGCTATTTCTAATGTGTATATTTTATTACTTTATGTAAGAATCTTCCAAGATCTTTCTGTAGCTATATCATATTCCTTTTATAACTTTCCAAAATACAGCCAAGTAAAGATATCTCGGAGAGTAATAAAATTCATTTTACTTAGTCATGTGTACATTTTAAATAGAAGAGATCATTTTGATAACCAAACAAGATGCTATCTGGCAGCAAATGTAGTAGAACTCATTTGACATGTTTCTTTATCCATTTTCTGGTCCTCTGGTTAGAAATGGAGGGGAAAAAAATGAATTCAGCATTTCTCAGAAATTACACATCATTATAAAAATAATATAAATAAATATCCAACTTCTCTTAAAAAAGCTAATCAGCTTCTCCTTTAGATTTTTACTGTAAAAAATTAGCTCATAAAATGATTTTGCCTCCATAAACGAAAACAACATAATTAGATTCCAAATAAAATGTAAGTATCCCACCACATAAAACTCTATGGTAGAGAGACGTTCAAGATGGCAGAGGAGTAATACGTGGAGATCATCTTCCTCCCCACAAATACATCTACATGTGGAACAAACCCTAGAGAACACCTGACCAGTGGCAGAAGACCTCAGACTTCCCAAAAGGCAAAAAACTCCCCACGTACCTGGGTACAGCAAAAGAAAAAAGAAAAAACAGAGACAAAAGACTAGAGACAGGACCTGCACCTCTGGGAGGGAGCTGTGAAAGAGGAAAAGTTTCCACAAACTAGGGAGCTCCTTCACTGGCGGAGACATGAGGTGGCAGGGGTAAAGCTTCAGAGCCACGGAGCAGAGTGCAATAGGGGTGCAGAGGGCAAAGCGGAGAGATTCCCACACAGAGAACCAGTGCCGACTAGCACTCACCAGCCTGAGAGGCCTGTCTGCTCACCCGCTGAGGCAGTTGGGGGCTGGGAACTGAGGCTCGGGATTTGGAGGTCAGATCCCAGGGAGAGGACTGGAGTTGGCTGCATGAACACAGCCTGAAGGGAGCTACTGTGCCACAGCTAGCCGGGAGGGAGTCCGGGAAAAAGTCTGGAACTGCCGAAGAGGAAAGAGACCATTGTTTAAGGGTGCACAAGGAGAGGGGATTCAGAGCACTGCCTAAACAAGCTCCAGAAATGGGCAGGAGCCGCGGCTATCAGCGCAGACACCTGAGATGGGTATGAGACGCTAAGGTTGCTGCTGCAGCCACCAAGAAGCCTGTGTGTGAGCACAGGTCACTATCCACACCTTCCCTCCCAGGAGTCTGTGCAGCCCGCCACTGCCAGGGTGCCGTGATCCAGGGACAATTTCCCCGGGAAAATACGTGGCGCGCCTCAGGCTGTTGCAATGTCACATTGGCCTGAGCCACCACAGGCTAGCCCAGCATTCTGTACCCCTCCCTCCCGTCAGCCTGACTGAGCCAGAGCTACCTAATCAGCTGCTACCTTAACCCTGACCTGTCCGGACAAAGAACAGATGCCCTCAGGGGACCGACATGGAGGAGACAAATCCAAAGATGAACCCTAGGAGCTGTGTGAACAAAGAAAAGAAAGGGAAATTTCTCCCAGCAGCCACAGGAGGAGCGGATTAAATCTCCACAATCAACTTGATGAACGCTGCATCTCTGGAATACCTGAATAGACAACGAATCACTGCAAAATTCAGATGGTGGACGTTGGGAGCAACTGTGGACTTCGGGTTTGCCTTCTGTATCTAATCTGTTTCTGGTTTTACGTTTATCTTAGTTTAGTATTTTCAGTTTATTATCATTGGTAGATTTCTTTAGTGATTTGGTTGTTCACTTCCGGTTTTTTACATATAAATATATTTTTTTCCTTTTCGTGCGTATGTGTATGTGTATGCTTCTTTGTGTGATTTTGTCTATATAGCTTTGCTTTTACCATCTGTCCTAAGGTTCTGTCTGTACATTTGCTTTGTTAGTTTCTTTGTTTGTTTTAGTATAGTTTTTAATGCTTGTTATCATTGGTGAACTTGTTTTTTGGTTTGGTTGCTCTCTTTTTTCTTTTTTAATACTTTTTAATTTTATATAATTTTTTAATTTTAATAAATTTTTTTATTTTATTTTTTCTTTCTATCTTTCCTTCTTTTTTTCTCGCTTTTCTTCTGAGCCATGGCGCTGACAGGGTCTTGGTGCTCTGGCCGGGTGTCAGGCCTGTGCCTCTGAGGTGGCAGAGCCGAGTTCAGGAAACTGGTCCACCAGAGATCTCCCAGCTCCACATAATATCAAACAGCGAAAACTGTCCCAGAGATCTCCATCTCAAGGCTAAGACCCAACACCACTCAACGACCAGCAAGCTACAGTGCTGGACACCCTATGCCAAACACCTAGCAAGACAGGAACACAACAATAGGCATTAGCAGAGAGGCTGCCTAAAATCATAATAAGTTCACAAACACCCCAAAACACACCACCGGATGCAGTGCTGCCCACCAACAAGACAGGATCCAGCCTCATCCACCAGAACAGATGCACCAGTCCCCTCTACAAGGAAGCCTAGACAACCCACCGAACCAACCTTACCCACTGGGGGCAGACATCGAAAACAACGAGAACTACGAACCTGCAGCCTGCGAAAAGGAGACCCCAAACACAGGAAGTTAAGCAAAATGAGAAGACAGAGAAACACACAGCAGATGAAGGAGCAAGGTAAAACCCCACCAGACCAAACAAATGAAGAGGAAATAGGCACTCTACCTGAAAAAGAATTCAGAATAATGATAGTAAAGATGATCCAAACTCTTGGAAACAGAATGGAGAAAATAAACGAAACATTTAACAAGGACCTAGAAGAACTAAAGAGCAAAGAAACAATGATGAACAACACAATAAATGAAATTAAAAATTATCTAGAAGGAATCAATAGCAGAATAACTGAGGCAGAAGAACAGATAAGTGTCCTGGAAGATAAAATAGTGGAAATAACTACCACAGAGCAGAATAAAGAAAAAAGAATGAAAAGAGTTGAGGACAGTCTTAGAGACCTCTGGGACAACATTAAACTCATGAACATTCAAATTATAGGGGTCCCAGAAGAAGAAAAAAAAAAAAGGTAGTGAGAAAATATTTGAAGAGATTATAGTTGAAAACTTCCCTAATATGTGAAATGAAATAGTCAAGTCCAAGAAGCACAGAGAGTTCCATACAGGGCAAAGCCAAGGAGAAACACACCAAGACACATATTAATCAAACTACCAAAAATTAAATACAAAGAAAAAATATTAAAAGCAGCAATGGAAAAGCAACAAATAACATACAACAGAATCCCCATAAGCTTAACAGCTGATCCTTCAGCAGAAACCCTACAAGCCAGAAGGGAGTGGAAGGATATATTTAAAGCAATGAAAGGGAAAAACCTACAACCATGATTACTCTATCCAGCAAGGATATCATTCAGATTTGACAGAGAAATTAGAACCTTTACAGACAAGCAAAAGCTAAGAGAATTCAGCACCACCAAACCAGCTTTACAATAAAGGAACTTCTCTAGGCATGAAACACAAGAGATAGAGAATACCTACAATAACAAACCCAAAACAATCAAGAAAATGGTAATAGGAACATACATACTGTTAACTGCTTTAAATGTAAAGGGATTAAATGCTCCAACCAAAAGACATGGACTGGCTGAATGGATACAAAAAGAAGACCCATACATATGCTGTCTACAAGAGACCCACTTCAGACCTAGGGACACATACAGACTGAAAGTGAGGGGATGGAAAAAGATATTCCATACAAATGGAAATCAAAAGAAAGCTGGATTTAAATGATAAATTAAACAAGATGGACTTAATTGATATTTATAAGACATTCCATCCAAAAACAACAGAATACACTTTCTTCTCAAGTGCTCATGGAACATTCTCCAGAATAGATATCTTGGGTCACAAATCAAGCCTTGGTAAATTTAAGAAAACTGAAATCGTATCAAGTTTCTTTTCTGACCACAATGCTATGAGCCTAGATATCAATTACAGGAAAAGAACTGTAAAAAATACAAACACATGGAGACTAAAAAATACACTACTAAATAACCAAGATACCACCACAGAAATCAAAGAGGAAATCAAAAAATACCTTGAAACAAATGACAATGAAAACACGACGATCCAAAACGTATGGGATGCAGCAAAAGCAGCTCTAAGAGGGAAGTTTATAGCAATACAATCCTACCTCAAGAAACAAGAAACACCTCAAATAAACAACCTAACCTGACAACCAAAGCAATTAGAGAAAGAACAAACAAACCCCAAAGTTAGCAGAGGAAATGGAATCATAAAGATCAGATCAGAAATATATGAAAAAGAAATGAAGGAAACAATAGCAAAGATCAATAAAACTAAAAGGTGGTTCTTTGAGAAGATAAACAAAATTGATAAACCATTAGCCAGACTCAAGAAAAAAAGGGAGAAGACTCAAATCAATAGAATTAGAAATGAAAAAGAAGTAACAACTGATGCTGCAGAAATATAAAGGATCATGAGAGATTACTACAAGCAACTCTATGCCAATAAAATGGACAACCTGGAAGAAATGCACAAATTCTTAGAAAAGCACAACCTTCTGAGACTGAACCAGGAAGACAGAAAATATGAACAGACCAATCACAAGTACTGAAATTGAAACTGTGATTTAAAATCTTCCAACAAACAAAAGCCCAGGACCAGAAGGCTTCACAGGTGAATTCTATCAAATATTTAGAGAAGAGCTAACACCTATCCTTCTCAAACTCTTCCAAAATATAGCAGAGGGAGGAACACTCCCAAACTCATTCTACGAGGCCACCATCACCTTGATAACAAAACCAGACAAAGATGTCACAAAAAAAGAGAACTACAGGCCAATATTACTGATGAACATAGAAGCAAAAATCCTCAACAAAATACTAGCAAACAGAATCCAACAGCACATTAAAAGGAACATACACCATGATCAAGTGGGGTTTATCCCAGGAATGCAAGGACTCTTCAATGTATGCAAATCAATCAATGTGATACACCATATGAACAAATTGAAGGAGAAAAACCATATGGTCATCTCAATACATGCAGAAAAAGCTTTTGACAAAATTCAACACCATTAAGATAAAATCCCTCCAGAAAGTAGGCATAGAAGGGACTTACCTCAATACAATAAACGCCATATATGACAAACCCACAGCCAACATCGTTCTCAATGGTAAAAAACTTAAACCATTTCCTCTAACATCAGGAACAAGACAAGTCTGCCCACTCTCACCACTATTATTCAACATAGTATTGGAAGTTTTAGCCACAGCAATCAGAGAAGAAAAAGAAATCGAAGGAATCCAAATTGGAAAAGAAGAAGTAAAACTCTCACTGTTTGCAGATGACATAATACTACACATAGAGAATCCTAAGGATGCCAACAGAAAACTACTAGAGTTAATCAATGAGTTGGGTAAAGTAACAGGATATAAAATTAATGCACAGACATCTCTTGCATTCCTTTACACTAATGATGAAAAATCTGAAAAAGAAATTAAGAAAACACGCCCATTTACCATTGCAACAAAAAGAATAAAATACCTATGAATAAACCTAACTAAGGAGACAAAAGACCTGTATGGAGAAAACTATAAGAAACGGATGAAAGGAATTAAAGATGATACAAACAGATGGAGAGATATACCATGTTCTTGGATTGGAAGAATCAACATTGTGACAATGACTATAGTACCCAAAGCAATCTACAGATTCAATGCAATCCCTATCAAACTACCAGTGGCACTTTTCACAGAACTAGAACCCAGAATTTCCCAATTTGTATGGAAACACATAAGACCCCGAATAACCAAAGCAATCTTGAGAAAGAAAAATGGAGCTGGAGGAAGCAGGCTCCCTGACTTCAGACTATACTACAAAGCTACAGTAATCAAGACAGTATGGTACTGGCACAAAAACAGAAATATATATCAATGGAACAGGATTGAATGCCCAGGGATAAACCCATGCACATATGGTCACCTTATCTTTGATAAAGGACACAAGACTATACAATGGAAAAAAGACAGCCTCTTCAATAAGTGGTGCTGGGTAAATTGGAGAGCTACATATAAAAGAATGAAATTAGAACATTCCCTAACACCATACACAAAAATAAACTCAAAATGGGTTAAAGACCTAAATATAAGCCAGACACTATCAAACTCTTAGAGGAATACATAGGTAGAACACACCATGACATAAATCACAGCAAGATCCTTTTTGACCCACCTGCTAGAGAAATAGAAATAAAAACAAAAATAAACAAATGGGACCTAATGAAATTTAAAAGCTTTTGCACAGCAAAGGAAAACATAATCGAGACAAAAAGACAACCCTCAGAATGGGAGAAAATATTGCAAATGAAGCAACTGACAAAGGATTAATATCCAAAATTTATAAGCAGCTCATGTAGCTCCATATCAAAAAAACACACAACCCAATAGAAAAGTGGGCAGAAGACCTAAATAGGCATTTCTCCAAAGATGATATACAGATTGCCAACAAACACATGAAAGGATGCTCAACATCACTAATTATTAGAGAAATGCAAATCAAAACTACAATGAGGTATCACCTCACACCAATCAGAATGGCCATCATCAAAACATCTACAAACAATAAATGCTGGAGAGGGTGTGGAGAAAAGGGAACCCTCTTGCACTGTTGGCGGGAATGTAAATTGATACAGCCACTATGTAGAACAGTATGTAGGTTCCTGAAAAAACTAAAAATAGAACTACCATATGACCCAGCAATCCCACTACTGGCCATATACCCTGAGAAATCCATCATTCAAAAAGAGTCACGTACCATAATGTTCATTGCAGCACTATTTACAATAGCCAGGACATGGAAGCAACCTAAGTGTCCACTGACAGATGAATGGATAATGAAGATGTGGCACATATATACAATTGGAATATTACTCAGCCATAAAAGGAAACGAAGTTGAGTTACTTGTAGTGAGGTGGATACACCCAGAGTCTGTCATAGAGTGAAGTAAGTCAGAAAGAGAAAAATACCATATGCTAAGACATATAAATGGAATCTAAAAAAAAAAAAAGAAAAAGGTTCTGATGTACCTAGGGGCAGGACAGGAATAAAGACGCGGACGTAGAGAATGCACTTGAGGACACGGGGAGGGGGAAGGTTAAGCTGGGACGCAGTGAGAGCGTGGCATGGACATATATACACTAACCAATGTAAAATAGATAGCTAGTAGGAAGCAGCCACATAGCACAGGGAGATCAGCTTAGTGCTTTGTGACCACTTAGAGGGCAGGGAGATGCAAGAGGGAGGGGATATGGGGATATATGTATGCATATAGCTGATTCACTTTGTTATACAGGAGAAACTAACACCCCATTGCAAAACAATTATACTCCCAATAAAGATGTTAAAGATGTTTTTTGTTAAAAACAAAAAACTATGGTCATGATTAACAATGTCAATTTCTAACGTACAATGCTTGTCTCTATGTTCCATTTTCAAACATAGACTATGTCACTTTTAATAGCAAATTTTAAAACACATATTTTATACTTTTAACTTTAAAATCTTCTTTGGTGTCATTTCACTGGCTCACCAAGTCACCTCTAGCTACGTTCTGCTATAAAGTACTTCTCTGTTTAGAAATTTAAACCTCCGGTATTTGTGCCATTACACTAAAACATACCTTTTATCTTTTTGCTTAAATAATGGTGGATGCTTCCAATCCTCCCATTTCTTTAGTTTGTTAAGCAAAATCACAGAGTAGATTCAAGTGACCTTGGATATCTTTTATTTTAAAAAGAAATGTTTCTTTGTTAAGAGATTCTGTGTACTTTGGCAATGATTCTCATGGTGAGATCAAAGGCTATCAGCGGCAACCCATTAATTTAGTGCCAATTCTGCTCTTACTAAGCTTAGCTAATTCAAGATAGCAAGTACTAGCGTTAGTCCCAATCTGAGTTCATTGAACCTGCTTAAGCAACTGATATGAGAGTAAGTCAAAAGTTGTCTTATTTTTAAGGTGGTTCACTCATCACCTTCATTCTTTTATCACATACAGTCTTAATTTGTCTTAATTTAATTTAAGTAACCAATAAACATTAAGGACCTACTCTCTATACTATGTAAAAGATACTATATTGGGCTCTACTGGTCATAGATAAAAAAGGTAAAAAGCAATATATATGTAAAACTAAGATGCAGTAGATATTACATAAGTTCCTTTAATATTAATAAATGGAAATCTATCCCATTATTTGACAAGAAATTAATACTCTAGTTAGGATTTAAGTTAGTGGAAGACATCAGAGTATCTGCTTTCAATTATTCCTTCCAACAAAAGATTTTTAGCTGTAAATTTAGTCACGAAGTTTTACCAGTATCAGGGAAAAACACAAAGTGTTCTTCTGCACTGAAGAAAAGCTAAAAACATTGGCAGAAAAAAATAAAACCAACACACCACATTACAGGATTTGGAACATTTTTTAATAATGACACAAGTTTCTCTATTCATTCTATTATGGGAATGGAGTAGCAAACCTTGAGTTGCTTTTTGAATAAAAACATTGAAATAGCCAAAGAAAATATGGGCTTCGGCGACAATGAAGTAGTCTGTTTAATATTTCCTCTTCATATCCAGGACCTCTTGGTCATTCATGAGAATGGGATACTTTGACTGGCTGCTGCTATTGGGATCTTGGGATTTTGGAACGTTTGGTCATTGTGTAAGGAAAACAGAAGGAAAAACGCCAAAATGGAAAAGAGGTTTTAGTGCTCAGATATTCTATCTAGCTCTGTAAATTCAAGCTTGTCCCCCAAATTGGCATGGAAATTCACCAAGTATGTATTTTCATTTATTGTTTTTTACTTTTTATTTTAAAATAATTTTAGACTTACACAAAGTTTGCAAAAACAATACACAGTTCTACCATATGACCCAGCAATCCCACTACTGGGCATATACCCAGAGGAAACCATAATTCAAAAAGACACATGCACCCCAATGTTCATTGCAGCATTATTTACAATAGCCAGGATATGGAAGCAATCTAAATGTCCATCAACAGAGGAATGGATAAAAAAAGATGCAGCACATATATACAATGGAATATTAGCCATAGAAAGGAAAGAAAATGGGTCATTTGTAGATACGTGGATGGACCTAGAGACTGTCATACAGAGTGAAGTCAGAAAGAGAAAAACAAATATAGTATATTAACACATATATGTGAAATCTAGAAAAATGGTATAGATGATCTTATTTGCAAAACAGAAAGAGAGACACAGACATAGAGAACAAATGTATGGACACCAAAGGGGGAAGGGGGGAGATGAATTGGGAGACTGGGATTGACATATATACACTATTGATATTATGTATAAAATAGATAACTATATAGCTCAGGGAACTCTACTCAATGCTCTGTGGTGACCTAAATGGGAAGGAAATCCAAAAAAGAGGGGATATATGTACACATATAACTGATTCACTTTGCTGTACAGTAGAAACTAACACAACATTGTAAAGCAACTATACTCCAATAAAAATTAATTTAAAAAAATACACAGTTCTATTTAATGCCTTCACTCAGCTTATGTCTTTCATAGCCATAGTAAAGTTATCAAAACTAAGAAATTAACTTTGGTATGCTACTAATAGCTAAACTACACATTTTGGATTTCACCAGTTTTTCCAATGATGCCACTTTTTTTTAAAGTCTTTATTGAATTTGTTACAATATTGCTTCTGTTTTATGTTTTGGGGTTTTTTTGGCTGTAAGGCACATGGGATCTTAGCTCCCCAACCAGGGATCAAACCCGTACCCCCTCCACTGGAAGGCAAAGTCCTAACCACTGGACCTCCAGGGAAGTCCCAATGATGCCATTTTTTAAATCTTTTTTTAATTTTAAAATTTGTAATTGTGGTAAAATACACATAACATAAAATTTACCATTCTAACCATTTTGATTACATACTTTAGAAGTATTAAACATATTCACATTGTGCAACTCATCTCCAGAAATTTTTCATATTGCAAAACTGAAAGTCTATACCCATAAACAAAAGCTCCCCATATCTCTTCCCCCAGGCCCTGGCAACCACCATTCTTTTTTTTTCTATTGAGTTTGACTATTCTAGATACTTTATATAATTGGAATCATACAGTATGTATTTTTTTGTGATGGGCTGATTTCACTTAACATAGTGATCTCAAGGTTCACCCATGCTATAGCATGTAGCAAACTGTCCTTTCTTATTAGGACTGAATAATATTCCATTGTATGTATATACTACATTTTGTTTATTCCTTCATCCACCAATGGACATGTGGGTTGCTTCCACCTTTTGGCTATTGTGGAGAATGCTATGAACATGGGTATACGAATATCTCTTCAAGACTCTGCTTTCAATTCTTTAGGATATATATCCAGAAGTTGAATTGTTGTATTTTTATTTATTTTTATTGTGAAGTATAAAACACCTAGAGAAGAGTGCACAAAATGGAAATGAACAACTTAAATGAGTTTTCACAAAGTGAACATCTATGTAACTCCTAGCCAATTGAGATCATTACCCCAGAACACTCTCCAAATCCTACTCCTTCCCTATCAGTACTCCTTCATTCTTCTCTGAATTTAACCACTCTTAATTTCTAAACATCACAGTTCAGATTTGCGTATTTTGGGACTTTTTATAAATTGACTAAAACAATATATATTCTTTTGTGCCTAGCATGTTTCATTCACATATATATATATTTGTAAGAGTCACCCATGTGATTGGTTGGTTACATGTAGCTGTAATTCATTCATTTTCATTATCACATGCTATTCACTGTGTGATGATAACACAATTTCTTTATCAATTCTACTCTCGACAGGCATCTGGATTCTTTCAAGTTTAGGGATACTCCAAATAATTCCGCTATGAACATTCTTATATATCTTTCTTGCGGCAAATGTACACATATTTCTTTAGGGTATTTATCTAAAAGTGAAAATCTTGTGTTGCTCCACATTATTGCCAATATTTGGTATTTTTCATCATTTTCATTATAGTCATTCTGTTGGTAAAATCTTGTGGTGCATTTAATTTTCATTTTCCTAATTACTAATGAAGAGCACATTTACACAATTTATTGGTCATTTGAATGTCTTCTTTTGTGAGTGTCGGTTTAAATCCCCACCTATTTTTTATTAGGTTGTCTATATTTTTCTTATTGATTAGTACAAGTTCTTCAGATGTTCTGGATATGAGTCTTTTGTCCGTTATGTGTGTTATAAATGATTTTTTCCACTCTGTGTCTTGGCTCTATTTTTAAACTCTATTAATGATGTATGTTTATCAAGCTTTTCTCTTATATTAGTGCTTTTCAGTCCTCTTTAATAAATCTTTTCCTACCTGAAGTTCACGTAGATAGTCTTGTGTTATCCTGTAGACATTGTGTCATTTTGCCTTTGATTTTAGGATGTGGAATATGCATTTGCATATGCTGTGAGGGGCCAAATTTACTTTATTTTCCATATGAAAATCCAACTGACCCAGCAACAGTTATTAAAAAGATTGTCTTTTCCTCACTGTTCTGCAGTCTCCTTTGCCCATATATGTGAAGGTCTTTTTTTTTTACTCTATTTTCATTTGTCTTTTATCCAACCCAGTGCCAATACTACATTCTCTTCATTACTGTACCTTTAAAATGGACACTGATATCAAGTAGGCCATTTTCTTCAACATTGTTGCACTATTCTTGGCCCTTAGTATTTCAATAATAAATCTTAGAATCAGTCAAGTTCCACTTAAAATCTATTGGTACTTAGCTGGAATTGCACTAACTTTTTAAAATTGCATTTTTTTATTGATACATAAGTCACATACCATAAACTTTACCATTTTAAGGTGTACACTTCAGTGGTTTTTAGTAATTCACAATGCTGTGCAACCACCACTATCTATTTCCAGAATATTTTCATCACCCCAAACTGAAACCTCATATTTGTTAGTAGTCATTCCCAATTCTCTCTTTCCCAACCCTCTGGCAACAAATCTACCTTCTGTATCTATGGGTTTGCCTGCTCTGGACATGATATAAATGGAAACATAGAGGTATCCTTTTGTGGTTAGCTTCATTCACTTAACATGTTTTCCAAGGTTCATCCATGTTGTAGTATGCATCAGTACTTCATTCCTTTTTAATGGCTAAATAACAACCCACTGTATGGACACACCAATTAAGTTTATCTATTCATCACACCAATTATGTTTATCTATTCATCAACTGCTGGACACTTGGCTTGTTGGCACATTTTCACCATTATGAATAATGTTGCTATGAATAATTTGTCTACAACTTTTGTGTGGACATATGTTTTCATTTCTCTCGTGTATAAACCTAGGAGTGGAATTTCTGGATCAGAGGGTAACTCTGTTTAACCATGTGAGGAACTGCCAGACTGTTTTCCAGAGCACCTTCACCATTTTACATTTCCACCAACAATGTATAAGGGCTCAAATTTCACCACGTCTTTACCAACTTTCCTTATTGTCATTTTTTTTAATCTGCAATCCCCTAACAACTAATGATGTTGCATATCTTTTCATGTGCTTGTTGGCCATTTGTATATCTTCTTTGGAGAAAAGTCTATCTGGATCCTTTGTCCATTTTACAATTGGGTTGTTTGTATTTTGGTGATTGAGTTCTAAGAGTTCTTTACATATTCTGGATACAAATCCCTTGTCAGATAAATCATGAGCAAATATTTCCTTCCATACTATAGGTTGTCTTCAGTTTCTTGATAATGCCCTTTGAAGGATACAAGTTTACAATTTTGATGTAGTCCAGTTATCTATTTTTTTCTTTTATTGATTATACTTTTAGTGTCATAACTAAATAAATAGTGAGCTAATCCAAGATCATATTTATACCTGTCTTCCTCTAAGGATTTTACAACTTTAACTCTTGTATTTGGGTCCATTTTGAGTTAGTCTGTGCCTATGGTGTGAGGTAGGAATCAAAATTCATTCTTATGCATGTGGATAAACACTTATTCCAGCACCATTTGTTGAAAAGATTACTTTTTACCCCACTGAATGGTCTTGGCACCCTTGTCAAAAATCAATTGATCATACACAGCAAAAGACACCATAAACAAAACGAAAAGACAACCTACAAACTGCGAGAAAATAGTCACAAACATGCGACCGACAAGGCCTTAATTTGCAAAATATACAAGCAGCTCATGCAGCTCAATATCAAAAAAACAAACAACCCAATCAAAAAATAGGCAGAAGACCGAAATAGACATTCTCCAAAGAAGATACACAGATGGCCAACAGACACACGAAAAGATGCTCAACATCATTCATTATTAGAGAAATGCAAATCAAAACCAGAATGAGGTATCACCTCACACTGGTCAGAATGGCCATCATCAAAAAGCCTACAAACCGTAAATGCTGGAGAGGGTGTGGAGGAAAGAGAACCCTCCTATACTGTTGGTGGGAATATAAACTGGTGCAGCTACTATGGAAAACAGTATGGAGGTTCCTTAAAAAACTAAAAATAGAGTTATCATATGACCCAACAATCCCACTCCTGGGCATATTTCCGGAAAAGATGAAAATTCTAATTTGAAAAGATATTCGCATCCCAATATTCATAGCAGCACTATTTACAATAGCCAAGACATGGAAGCAACCTAAGTGTCCATCAACAGATGACTGGATAGAGAAGATATATATACACAATGGAATATTACTCAGCCATAAAAAAGAATGAAATATTGCCATTTGCAGCAACATGGATGGACCTAGAGATTACTGTACTAAGTGAAGTCAGAGAGAGAAAGACAAATGTTATATAATATCATATATATAGGGAATCTAAAAAAATAATACAAATGAGCTTATTTACAAAACAGAAACAGACTCATGACAGAAAGCAAACTTATGGTTACCAAGGGGAAAGTCAGGCAGCAGGGGAGGGATATATTAGGAGCATGGAATTAACATATACAAACTACTATACATAGAACAGATAAGCAACAAGGATTTACATTATAGCACAGGGAACAATATTCAATATCTTGTAATAACCTATAATGAAAAATAATCTGAAATATATATATATATAAAAAACAATCACTTTACTGTATACCTGAAACTAACACAATATTGTAAATCAACTATATTTCAATTTGAAAAAAAAAGCATGAGGGGAACTCTGAGAATCAAGGGGGGAAAAAAAGGATAACCAACACAGATTTTTTTAAAAATTGAGGTGAGGGTCACATAACACAATTAACCATTTTAAAGTGAACATTTCAGTAAATCAACTATACTTCAATAAAAAATAAAATGAACAGTTAGAGAAAGGAAGGAAGGAAGGAAGGAAGGGAGGGAGGGAGGGAGGGAGGAGGGGGGAAGGGAGAGGGAGGGAAGGAGGGGGAGAGAGGGAGGGGGAGGGGAGGGGAGGGAGGGGAGGGGAGGGGAGAGAAAAAGTAAGAAATGAAATAAAATCTACGGCTTAATGCTTTTCATCAGTTTTGGAAAATCCTTGACTATTATCACGTCAAAGATTGTTTCTGCTTCATTTTCTTTCTCTTTTCAACATGTGACTACATTACAATATGTGTTAGAACTCCTCCTATACCCCTTATGCTCTTACATTCTTTTTCTGTATGCTTTAAAATTTTTTTCTCTTTGCTTCAGTCTACATAGTTACTCTAACATATTCCATTTCCCTACATAACTCTTCAGCTGAGTCTAATCTCTTAAACCCATCCATTGAGTTCTTAATTTCATTCATTGTATTTCTTAGTTTTAAAATTTTTATGTGGCTCTCTTTTATAGTTTTTAGGGTTTTGTTATGTTTTTTGTTTATAATCCTTGATCTTAATAGGCAGTTATTTTAAAGTTTGGTTTTCAGAATTCTATGATCAGAATTTTCTGTGTTTCTCTCTTTGTTGTGTATTGTTTTCTTTTTGTTCATCTGTTTGGTTTTGGTCACCCTGTTTCACTATCTTCATGTGCCTGGCTGGTTTTTTATTGTGGACTGGCTGTTGTATATTAACATCATAAAAAATATACTGAGGCCTAGGATGATGTTGTCTTCCTCCATAGAGGATTTGCATTTGCTTCTGGGAAAAGGGCTAGGATACTAATCATGTAGATCAGTGTAATCCAGTTATAGAGTTTGAGATTATTTGAAGTATACCTTTAGTCCCCCAACAGTGCCAGAGTATTTCTAGGTCACCCTTAATCTAAGTTATAATTCTTTGGAGTCTGAACCCAAAGCATAAAGGGTTTACAAAGTTTCCCACTCTGTGGTGAGCCATAGATACCCCTATAAACTGTGTTCAGCTTCTCAGGCTCTCAACAGCCTCTTCCAAAATCAACAAGTATCCCTTGAGAAAAAGCTGCCCCAAAGCAGAATAGTTTCCTTCTTCTACCCAGTTCTCAACTCCATAATTCTTCAATACCAGTTAATTTTCCTATGTCTTCCAATAGATGCTTTTAAACATTTTGTTCAGGTGTTTTCTAGGTGTTCTCAGTAGGCAAGTTGGTCAGCATTAGCTATTTAGCTAGTCTGCCACAGGAAGTGGAAGTTTTCCTAAATAGAACTTTAATTAAAAACTTCAAATTTCTTCCAACCAGTATGTTGAAACTTGAGTGCTTTCTCCTTTCCCTGCCCTAAGGTTCAACTGTTACCCCAAAAATAGACCAAGAGGAAAGGGGAAAGGGGAAAGGAGGAAAATGAAAAATAATACACAACCTGGATAAGTCTTCTGATCATTCAAGAAGTAGTTTTATGTTAATAATAAAATGTGCATTAATTAAATTGGGGTAATCACTATGATGAATATTGAACACTACTTATTTCTAAAACTTTAATTCCCAAACTTATTATTGATTAGTCCCTCCTTTCCCTCTGATCTAAATGCCACTTCTGTCATATACCAATTTCTTATTTATGTACAGTTCTGTTCTACTGGTCCATTTCTTCCTCTCTACCCCATCTCCTTCTCTCCTTCTCCCTCCCTCTCTTCCTCCCCACAATACGGCACTTTATTTTTGTACCTTTATAATATGTCTTAGAAACTAGCAGCTAAAATGGACCTTTCTTTTTCCTCAAATTGTTTTGATAATTCTTCACCATTTTTCCACTGATCTGTGAAAAAACTAGTTGTCACTGACTGTAATTGCACTGAATTTATAAGTAAATTTAATGAGAATTGATATCTTGACAATATTGAATCCTTGCCTTCCACCATTATGTATCTTTAATTTACACTACACTTTGGACACTTAATAAAGTTATAAATATAATTTTCTCTAAATAGTTCTTAAACATCAGTTGTTAGACTTACACCTAGTTACCTCATGAATCTTTTGAGAATATGATTTTTTTAAATTTCAATTGCAATTTCTAGTTGCTGTTCCTGGTGTGTAGGATCACTACTGGGTTTTGTACATATTAACATTAGGTCCGAGACCTTCAAGATGGCAGAGAAGACATGGGTATCACCTTCCTCCCCACAAATACATCAAAAATACATCTACATGTGGAACAAATGCTACAGAACACCTACTGTACGCTGGCAAAAGACCTCAGATTTCCCAAAAGGCAAAAAACTCCCCATGTACCTGGGTACGGCAAAAGAAAAAATAAAAAACAGAGACAAAAGAATAGGGACATGACCCGCACCTCTGGGAGGGAGCTGTGAAGGAGAAAATATTTCCACACACTAGGAAGCCCCTTCACTGGCAGAGATGGCACGTGGGTGGGGTGGGGGGAGCTTTGGAGCCACAGAGGAGAGCGCAGCAACAGGAGGGCAGAGGACAAAGCGAAGAGATTCCCGCAGACAGGATCAGTGCTGACCAGGACTCACCAACCTGAGAGGCTTGTTTGCTCACCTGCTGGGGCGGGCGGGGGCTAGGAGCTGAGGCTCCGGTTTCGGAGGTCAGACCCAAGGAAGAGGACTGGGGATGGCTGCAAGACAGCCTGAAGGGGGCTAGTGCACCACAGCTAGCCTGGAGGGAATCCTGGAAAAAGTTTGGAAGTGCCTAAAAGTCAAGAGACCTTTGTTTCTGGGTGCACGAGGAGAGGGGATTCCTTCCCACTGTGCCCACAGAAGGCAGAGCACCACCTCAACAAGCTCCAGAGACGGGCACGAGCCACGACTATCAGTTCAGACCCCAGAGACAGGCATGAACCGCTAATGCTTCTACCCATGTCACCAAGAATCCTGTGTGCAAATGAGGTCACTACCCACACCCCCAGTGAGCCTGTGCAGCATACCACTGCCCGGGTTCCACTATCCAGGGACAGCTTCCCTGGGAGAACACACGGCACGCCTCAGGCTGTGGCAACGTCATGCCAGCCTCTGCCACCTCAGGCTCACTGACCATTCCAATTATAACTACCATACCCCTCCCTCTCCCCCGCCTCAGTGAGCAAGAGAGCCCTAATCAGCACCTGCTTTAACCCCCTCCTGTCTGGGCGGGGGGGAAAAAGACGCCTGAGGGCAGCCTACAAGCAGAGGCAGAGCCACAACCAAAGCTGAAGCCCAGGAGTTGTGTGAACAAAGAAGAGAAAGGGAAATTTCTCACTGCAGCCTCAGGAGCAGCAGATTAAATCCCCATAATCAACTGGATAAACGCCGCATCTGTGGAACACCTGAATAGACAACAAATGTTCCCAAAATTGAGGCGGTGGACTTTGTGAGCAACTGTAGGCTTGGGGTTTGCTTTTTGCGTCTGATTAATTTCTAGGTTTACGTTTATCTTAGTTTAGTTTTTAAATGCTTGTTATCATTGGTGGATTTGTTTGTTGGTTTGGTTGCTCTCTTCCTTTTGTATATTTTATTTTTTCTCCTTTGTCTCTTTTGGTGACTGTGTATGTATATGCTTTCTTGTGTAATTTTGTCTGTAAACCTTTGCTTTTAACATTTATCCTACAGTTCTGTCTATTCGTTTTGTTATTTTAGTTTTTGTTCTTGTTTTTGTTTTCTTTCTTCCTTTCCCTCTGAGCCATGTGGCTGGCAGGGTCTCGGTGCTCCAGCCAGGTGTCAGGCCTGAGCCTCCAAGGTGTGAGGGCCCAGTCCAGGACATTGGACCACCAGAAACCTCCTGGCCCACGTAATATCAATCAGAGAGCTCTCCCAGAGAACTTCGTCTCAACACAAAGACCCAGCTCCACCCAAGAGCCAGCAAGCTCCAGTGCTGGACGCCCTATGCCAAACTAGCAAGACAGGAACACAGACACACCCGTTAGCAGAGCGGCTGCCTAAAGTCATACTAAGTTCACAAACACTCCAAAACACACCACCAGAAACGGTCCTGCACACCAGAAGGACAAGATACAGCCCCACCCACCAGAAGGCATGTACCAGTCTCCTCCAGCAGGAAGCCTACACAACCCACTGAACCAACCTCACCCACTGGGGGCAGACACCAAAAACAATGGGAACTACAAACCTGCAGCCTGCAAAAAGGAGACCCCAAACACAGTAACTTAAAAAAAATGAGAAAACAGAGAAAAATGCAACAGATGAAGAAGCAAGGTAAAAACCCACCAGACCAAACAAATGAAGAGAAAATAAGCAGTCTACGTGAAACAGAATTCAGAGTAATAATAGTAAAGATGATCCACAATCTTGGAAATAGAATGGAGAAAATACAAGAAACGTTTAACAAGGACCTAGAAGAACGTAAGAGCAAACAATGAAGAACACCACAGTAAATGAAATTAAAAATACTCTAGAAGGAAGAAATAGCAGAATAACTGAGGCAGAACAGATAAGTGATCAGGACGATAAAATAGTGGAAATAACTGCCAAAGAGCAGAATAAAGAAAAAAGAATGAACAGAATTAAGGACAGTCTGAGACCTCTGGGACAACATTAAATGCACCAACATTCGAATTATAGGGGTCCCAAAACAGGAATAGAAAAAGAAAGGGTCTGAGAAAATATTTGAAGATTATACTTGAAAACTTCCCTAACATGGGAAAGGAAATACCACCCAAGTCCAGGAAGCGCAGAGAGTCCCATACAGGATAATCCAAGGAGAAACGTGCCAAGACACATACTAATCAAACTATCAAAAATTAAACTAAAACAAACAATGTTAAAAGCATCAAAGGAAAAGCAACAAATAACACACAAAGGAAACCCCATACAGTTAACACCTGATCTTTCAGCAGAAACTCTGCAAGCCAGAAGAGAATAACAGGACATATTTAGAGCGATGAAAAGGAAAAAGCTACAACCAAGATTACTCTACCCAGAAAGGATCTCATACAGATTTGATGGAGAAATTAAAACCTTTACAGACAAACAAAAGCTAAGAGAATTCAGCACAACCAAACCAGCTCTACATCAAATACTAAAGGAACTTCTATAGGCAGAAAACACAAGAGAAGGAAAAGACCTACAAAAACAATCCCAAAACAATTAAGAAAACAGTAATAGAAACATACGTATCAATAATTACCTTAAATGTAAATGGATTAAGTGCTCCAACCAAAAGGCACAGACAGGCTGAATGGATACAAAAACGAGACCCATATATATGCTGTCTACAAGAGACCCACTTCAGACCTAGGGACACATACAGACTGAAAGTGAGGGGATGGAAAAAGATATTCCATGTAAATGGAAATCAAAACAAAGCTGGAATAGCAATACTCATATCAGACAAGATAGACTTTAACATAAAACTTATTACAAGAGAAAAAGGAGGACACTACATAATGAGCAAGGGAACAATCCAGGAAGAAGATATAACTATTGTATTTACACACCCAACATAGAAGCACCTCAATACATTAGGCAAATGCAAAGAGCCATAAAAGGGGAAATCGAAATTAACACAATAATAGTGGGGGACTTTAACACCTCAATTACACCAATGGACACACCATCCAGACAGAAAACTGAAAAGGAGACACAAGCTTTAAATGACACAAAAATACGAGAGAGACTTAATTGATATTTATAGAACATTCCATCCAAAAACAACATAATACCCTTTCTTCTCAAGTGCTCATGGAATATTCTCCAGGATAGATCATATTTGGGTAACAGATCAAGCCTGGGAAATTTAACAAAAATGCTATCATATCAAGTATCTTTTCCAAACACAATGCTATGAGACAAGATATCAGTTACAGGAAAAAAATCTGTAAAAAATACAAACACATGGAGGCTAAACAATATGCTACTAAATAACCAGGAGATCACTGAAGAAATCAAAGAGGAAATCAAAAAGAACCTTGAAACAAATGACAATGAAAACAAAATGAACCAAAACCTATGGGATGCAGCAAAAGCAGTTCTAAGAGGGACTTCTATAGCAATACAATCCTACCTCAAGAAACAAAAAACATCTCAAATAAAAACCTAACCTTACACCTAAGGCAATTAGAAAAAGAAGACCAAACAAACCAACGGAGAAGGAAAGAAAAAAAAAGATCAGATCAGATAAATGAAAAAGAAATGAAGGAAACAATAGCAAACATCAATAAAACCAAAAGCTGGTTCTTTGAGAAGATAAACAAAATTGATAAACCATTACCCAGACTCATCAAGAAAAAAAGGGAGAAAAATCAAATCAACAAAATTAGAAATGGAATAGGAGAAGTAACAACTGACACTGCAAAAATACAAAGGATCATGAGAGACTACAACAAGCAACTCTATGCCAATAAAATGGACAACCTCGAAGAAAGGGACAAATTCTTAGAAAAGCACCACCTTCCAAGATCAAACCAGGAAGAAATAGAAAATATGAACAGACCAACACAAGCACTGAAATTGAAACTGTGATTAAAAATCTTCCAACAAACAAAAGCCCAGGACCAGATGCCTTCACAGGTGAATTCTATCAAGCACTTAGAGAAGAGCTAACAACTATCCTTCTCAAACTCTTCCAAAAGGTACCAGAGGGAGGAACACTCCCAAACTCATTCTATGAGGCCATCAGTACCCTGATACCAAAACCAGACAAAGATGCCACAAAAAAAAACTACACACCAATATCACTGATGAACACAGAGGCAAAAATCTTCAACAAAATATCAGCAAAGAGAATCCAACAGCACATTAAAAGGATCATACACCATGATTAAGTGGGGTTTATTCCAGAAATGCAAGGATTCTTCAATATACGCAAATCAAACAATATGATACACCATATTAACAAACTGAAGGAGAAAAACCATATGATCATCTCAGAAGATGTACAAAAAGCTTTCGACAAAATTCAACATCCATTTATAGTAAAAACTCTCCAGAGAGTGGGCATGGAGGAAACCTACCTCAACATAATAAAGGCCATATATGACAAACCCATAGCCAACATCGTTCTCAATGGTGAAAAACTGAAACCATTTCCTCTAAGATCAGGAACAAGACAATGTTGCCCACGCTCAACACTATAATTCAACATAGTTTTGGAAGTCTTTAGCCACAGCAATCCGAGAAGTAAAAGAAATGGAAGGAATTCAACTCGGAAAAGAAGAAGTAAAGCTGTCACTGCTTGCAGATGACATGATACTATACATAGAGAATCCTAAAGATGCTACCAGAAAACTACTAGAGCTAATCAATGAATTTGATAAAGCTGCAGGATACAAAACTAATGCAGAGAAATCTCTAGCATTCCCATACACTAAAGACAAAATATCTGAAAGAGAAATTAAGGAAACAATCACATTTAACACTACAACAAAAAGAATAAACTACATAGGAATAAGCCCTCCTAATGAGACAAGAGATGTATGCAGAAAACTATAAGACATGGATGCAAGAAATAAAAGATGATACAAACAGTTGGAGAGATATACCATGTTCTTGGATGGGAAGAATCAACATTGTGACAATGACGATACTACCCAAAGCAATCTACAGATTCAATACAATCCCTATCAACCTACCAATGGCATTTTTCATAATCCTAGAACAAAAAATTTCCCAATTTCTATGGAAACACAAAAGACCCCAAATAGCAAAAGCAGTCTTGAGAAAGAAAAAGGGAGCTGGAGGAATCAGGCTC
Source organism: Delphinapterus leucas (assembly GCF_059928025.1). Classification (NCBI taxonomy): domain Eukaryota; kingdom Metazoa; phylum Chordata; class Mammalia; order Artiodactyla; family Monodontidae; genus Delphinapterus; species Delphinapterus leucas. Next base: position 25,045,060 of record NC_143150.1, read on the forward strand.
CCTGACTTCAGACTATACTACAAAGCTACAGTAATCAAGACAGTATGGTACTGGAACAAAAAGGGAAATATAAACCAGTGGAACAGGATAGAAAGCCCAGACATAAACCCTTCCACATATGGCCACCTTATCCGTGACAATGTATGCAAGAATATACAATGGAGAAAAGAGAGTCTCTTCAATAAGTGGTGCTGGGGACTAGAAAGATGGCGGAAGAGTAAGACGCGGAGATCACTTTCCTCCCCACAGATACACCAGAAATACATCTACAAGTGGAACTGCTCCTATAGAACACCCAATGAATGCTGGCAGAAGACCTCAGACATCCCAAAAGGCAAGAAACACCCCACATACCTGGGTAAGGCAAAAGAAAAAAGAATAAACAGAGACAAAAGGATAGGGAGAGGACCTGGACCAGTGGGAGGGAGCTGTGAAGGAGGAAAGGTTTCCACACACTAGGAAGCCCCTTCCTGGGCGGAGACTGCGGGTGGCGGAGGGAAGCTTCGGAGCCGTGGAGGAGAGCACAGCCACAGGGGTGTGGAGGGCTAAGTGGAGAGATTCCCGCACAGAGGATCGGTGCCGACCGGCACTCACCAGCCCGAGAGGCTTGTCTGCTCACCCGCCAGGGTGAGTGGGGGCTGGGAGCTGAGGCTCGGGCTTTGGTCTGATCAGAGGAAGAGGACTGGGGTTGGCGGCGTGAACACAGCCTGAAAGGGTTAGTGCACAATGGCTAGCCGGGAGTCCGGGAAAAAGGCTGGACCTGCCGAAGGGGCAACAGACTTTTTCTTCCCTCTTTGTTTCCGGATGCTGGAGGAGAGGGGATTAAGAGTGCCACTTAAAAGAGATCCAAAGACGGGCACGAGGCACGATTAACAGCGCGGACCCCAGAGACAGGCATTAGACGCTAAGGCTGCTGCTGCCGCTACCAAGAAGCCTGTGTGCAAGCACAGGTCATGCTCCACACCTCCTCTCCCGGGAGCCTGTGCAGCCCGCCACTGCCAGGGTCCCATGATCCAGGCACAACTTCCCCGAGAGAACGCACAGCACGCCTCAGGCTGCTGCAGCGTCACGCCAGCCTCTGCCACCGCAGGCTCACCCCGCATCTGTACCCCTCCCTCCCCCTGCCTGAGTGAGACAGAGCACCTGAATCATCTCCTCCTTTAACCCTGTCCTGTCTGAGCGAGGAACAGACGCCCTCAGGCGCCCTACATGCAGAGGAGGGTCCAAATCCAAAGCTGAACCCCAGGAGCTGTGCAAACAAAGAAGAGAAAGGGAAATGCCTCCCAGCAGCCTCAGGAGCAGCGGATTAAATCTCCACAATCAACATGATGTACCCTGCATTGGTGGAATACCTGAATAGACAATGAATCATCTCAAATTGAGGAGGTGGCCTTTGGGAGCAAGATATATTATTTTTTTCCCCTTTTCCTCTTTTTGTGAGTGTGTATGTGTATGCTTCTATGTGAGATTTTGTCTGCATAGCTTTCCTTTCAACATTTATCCTAGGGTTCTGGCCGTCCTTTTTTTTGTTTCTTCTTTTTACTTTTCAAAAACATTTTTATCTTCATAATTATTTTTTATTTTAGTAACTTTATTTTATCTTACTTTATTTCATTTTATCCTCTTTCTTTCTTTCTTTCTTTCTATTTTTTCTCCCTTTTACTCTGAGCCATGTGGATGAATACTCTTGGTGCTACAGCCAGGCATCAGGGCTGTGCCTCTGAGGTGGGAGAGCCAACTTCAGGACACTGATCCACAAGAGACATTTTCCGACCACAATGCTATGAGACTAGATATCAATTACAGGAAAAGATCTGCAAAATATACAAACACATGGAGGCTAAACAATACACTACTTAATAAACAAGTGATCACTGAAGAAATCAAAGAGGAAATCAAAAAATACCTAGAAACAAATGACAGTGAAAACACAATGACCCAAAACCTATGGGATGCAGCAATAGCAGTTCTAAGACGTAAGTTTATAACAATACAATTCTAACTTAATAAACAGGAAACATCTCACATAAACAACCTAACCTTGCACCTAAAGCAATTAGAGAAAGAAGAACAAAAAAAACCGAAAGTTAGCAGAAGGAAAGAAATCATAAAAATCAGATCAGAAATAAATGAAAAAGAAATGAAGGAAACGATAGCAAAGATCAATAAAACTAAAAGCTGGTTCTTTGAGAAGATAAACAAAATTGATAAACCATTAGCCAGACTCATCAAGAAAAAATGGGAGAAGACTCAAATCAATAGAATTAGAAATGAAAAAGGGGAAGTAACAACTGACACTGCAGAAATACAAAGGATCATGAGAGATTACTTCAAGAAACACTATGACAATAAAATGGACAACCTGGAAGAAATGCACCAACTCTTAAAAATGCAAAACGTGCCGAGACTGATCCAGGAAGAAATAGAAAATATGAACAGACCAATCACAAGCACTGAAATTGAAACTGTGATTAAAAATCTTCCAACAAACAAAACTCCAGGACCAGATGGCTTCACAGGCGATTTCCATGAAACATTTAGAAAAGAGCTAACACCTATCTTTCTCAAACTCTTCCAAAATATAGCAGAGGGAGGAACACTCCCAAATTCATTCTATGAGGCCACAATCACCGTGATACGAAAACCAAACAAAGATGCCACCAAAAAAGAAAACTACAGGCCAATATCACTGATGAATATAGATGCAAAAATCATCAACAAAATACTAGCAAACAGAATCCGACAGCACACTAAAAGGATCATACACCATGATCAAGTGGGGTTTATTCCAGGAATGCAAGGATTCTTCAATACACGCAAATCAATCAACGTGATACACGATATTAACAATCTGAAGGAGAAAAACCATATGATCACCTCAACAGATGCAGAGAAAGCTATCACAAAATTCAACACCCATTTATGATAAAAACCCTGCAGAAGGGAGGCATAGAGGGAACTTTCCTCAACATAATAAAGGCCATATATGACAAACCCACAGCCAACATCGTCCTCAATGGTGAAAAACTGAAAGCATTTCCACTAAGATCAGGAACAAGGTTGCCCACTCTCACCATTATTATTCAACATAGTTTTGGCAGTTTTAGCCACAGCAATCAGAGAAGAAAAAGAAATAAAAGAAATCCAAATCGGAAAAGAAGACGTAAAGCTGTCACTGTTTGCAGATGACATGATACTATACATAGAGTATTCTAAAGCTGCTACCAGAAAGCTACTAGAGCTAAACAATGAATTTGGTAAAGTGGCAGGATACAAAATTAATGCACAGAAATGTCTGGCATTCCTATACACAAATCATGAAAAATCTGAAAGTTAAATGAAGAAAACACTCCCATTTACCATTGCAACAAAAAGAATAATATATCTAGGAATAAACATACCTAAGGAGACAAAAGACCTGTATGTAGAAAATTATAAGACACTAATGAAAGAAATTAAAGATGATACAAATAGACGGAGAGATATACCATATTCTTGGATTGGAAGAATCAACATTGTGAAAATGACTCTACTACCCAAAGCAATCTACAGATTCAATGCAATCCCTATCAAACTACCACTGGCATTTTTCACAGAACTAGAACAAAAAATTTCACAATTTGTATGTAAACACAAAAGACCCCGAATTGCCAAAGCAATCTTGAGAACGAAAAATGGAGCTGGAGGAATCAGGCTCCCTAACTTCAGACTATACTACAAAGCTACAGTAATCAAGACAGTATGGTACTGGCACAAAAGCAGAAAGACAGATCAATGGAACAGGATAGAAAGCCCATACATTAACCCACGCACATATGGTCACCTTACCTTTGATAAAAGAGGCAGGAATGTACAGTGGAGAACGGACAGCCTCTTCAATAAGTGGTGCTGGGAAAACTGGACAGCAACATGTAAAAGTACGAGATTAGATCACTCCCTAACACCATACACAAAAATAAGCTCAAAATGGATTAAAGACCTAAATTTAAGGCCAGAAACTATCAAACTCTTAGAGGAAAACATAGGCAGAATACTCTATGACATAAATCACAGCAAGATCCTTTTTGACCCACCTCCTAGAAAACGGAAATAAAAATAAACAAATGGGACCTAATGAAACTTAAAAGCTTTTGCACAGCAATGGAAACCATAAACAAGATGAAAAGAGAACCCTCAGAATGGGAGAAAATATTTGCCAATGAAGCAACTGACAAAGGATTAATTTCCAAAATTTACAAGCAGCTCATGCAGCTCAATAACAAAAAAAAAAACAACCCAATCCAAAAATGGGCAGAAGACCTAAATAGACATTTCTCCAAAGAAGATATACAGACTGTCAACAAACACATGAAAGAATGCTCAACATCATTAATCATTAGAGAAATGCAAATCAAAACTACAATGAGATATCATCTCACACCAGTCACAATGGCCATCATCAAAAAAATCTAGAAACAATAAATGCTGGAGAGGGTGTGGAGAAAAGGCAACACTCTTGCCCTGCTGGTGAGAATGTGAATTGGTACAGCCACTATGGAGAACAGTATGGAGGTTCCTTAAAAAACTACAAATAGAACTACAATATGACCCAGCAATCCCGCTACTGGGCATATACCCTGAGAAAACCATAATTCAAAAAGAGTCATGTACCAAAATGTTCATTGCAGCTCTATTTACAATAGCCCGGAGAAGGAAACAACCTACGTGCCCATCATCAGATGAATGGATAAAGATGTGGCGCATATATACAATGGAATATTACTCAGCCATAAAAAGAAACGAAATTGAGCTGTTTGTAATGAGGTGGAGAGACCTAGAGTCTGTCATACAGAGTGAAGTAAGGCAGAAAGAGAAAGACAAATACCGTATGCTAACACATATATATGGAATTTAAGAAAAAAAAATTGTCATGAAGCACCTAGGGGTAAGACAGGAATAAAGACACAGACCTACTAGCGAATGTACTTGAGGATATGGGGGGGGGAGGGTAAGGTGTGACAAAGCGAGAGAGAGGCATGGCCATATATACACTACCAAGCGTAAGGTAGATAGCTAGTGGGAAGCAGCCGCATAGCACAAGGAGATCAGCTCGGTGCTTTGTGACTGCCTGGAGGGGTGGGATAGGGAGGGTGGGAGGGAGGGAGACGCAAGAGGGAAGAGATATGGGGACATATGTATATGTATAACTGATTCACTTTGTTATAAAGCAGAAACTAACACAACATTGTAAAGCAATTATACTCCAATGAAGATGTTAAAAAAAAAAAAAAAAGACAGTATGTTACTGGCCCAAAAACAGAAATATAGATCAATGGAACAGGATAGAAAGCCCAGAGATAAACCCACGCACATATGGTCACCTTATCTTTGAAAAAGGAGGCAAGAATATACAGTGGAGAGAAGACAGTCTCTTCAATAAGTGGTGCTGGGAAAACTGGACAGGTACATGTAAAAGAATGAAATTAGAACACTCCCTAACACCATACACAAAAATAAACTCAAAGTGGGTTAAAGACCTAAATGTAATGCCAGACACTATCAAACTCTTAGAGGAAAACATCGGCAGAACACTCTATGACATAAATCACAGCAAGGTACTTTTTGACCCACCTCCTAGAGAAATGGAAATAAAAACAAAAATAAACAAATGGGACCTAATGAAATTTAAAAGCTTTTGCACAGCAAAGGAAACCATAAACAAGACCAAAAGACAACCCTCAGAATGGGAGAAAATATTTGCAAACGAAGCAACTGACAAAGGATTAATCTCCAAAATTTACAAGCAGCTCATGCAGCTCAATAACAAAAAATCAAACAACCCAATGCAAAAATGGGCAGAAGACCTAAATAGGCATTTCTCCAAAGAAGATATAGAGATTGCCAGGAAACACATGAAAGGATGCTCAACATCACTAATCATTAGAGAAACGCAAATCAAAACCACAAGGAGGTATCACCTCACACCGGTCAGAATGGCCATCATCAAAAAATCTACAAACAATAAATGCTGGAGAGGGTGTGGAGAAAAGGGAACCCTATTGCACTGTTGATGGGAAAGTAAATTGATACGGCCACTATGGAGAACAGTATGGAAGTTCCTGAAAAAACTAAAAGAACTACCATATGACCCAGCAATCCCACTACTGGGCACATACCCTGCGAAAACCATAATTCAAAAAGAGACATGTACCACAATGTTCACTGCAGCACTATTTACAATAGCCAGGACATGGAAGCAACCTAAGTGTCCACTGACAGGTGAATGGGTAAAGAGGATGTGGCCCATATATACAATGGAATATTACTCAGCCATAAAAAGAAACAAAATTGAGTTCTTTGTAGTGAGGTTGATGGACCTAGAGTCTGTCATACAGAGTGAAGTAAGTCAGAAAGAGTGAAACAAATACCATATGCTAACACATATAAATGGAATCTGAAAAAAAAAATGGTTCTTATGAACCTAGGGGCAGGACAGTAATAAAGACGCAGATGTAGAGAATGGACTTGAGGACACGGGGAGGGGGAAGGGTAAGCTGGGACGAAGTGAGAGAGTGGCATGGACATATATACACTACCAAATGTAAAATAGATCTGTAGTGGGAAGCATCTGCATAGCACAAGGAGTCAGCTCTAGGTGCTTTGTGACCACCTAGAGGGCTGGGATAGGGAGGGTGGTAGGGAGGCGCAAGAGGGAGGAGATATGGGTATACATGTATATATATAACTGATTCACTTTGTTATATAGCAGAAACTAACACAACATTGTAAAGCAATCACACTCCAATAAAGATGTTAAAAAATAAAATCATTTATCCATAAAACAAACAAATATAATTAGGTTCAACAAGACTGCTGATTAGTTTTAATATTTGGTCTTAATATTTGTTTGGCTTTTTATTTAGATACTTAAATCATCTTTGAATGCATAGAATTTTTATTCCCTCCCTTCTGATAACTGTTTTTCTTTTTTCCTTTTATTTTTGTCCTGGCTAGAATTTCTATTGCAATGTTGAAAAAGATGAGAATGAGCATTTCCGCTTGCTGACATTAAAGAATGCACTTAATATTTCACTATGATATCTAAATAGGTTTTTGGTAGATAGATACCATTGATAAGGTTAAAGAAGTTAATAGTTTGCTATGATTAGATGTTAATTTTATTAAAAGCTTTTTCTGTATCTCTTAAGATGATACTATTTATCCCTCTTTTCTTCTGCTAATAGATTCTCTAATATTAAATCTTTCTTAATTTTTAGAATATAATATATTTGAGTTTCTTTTTAAAAATATGTTGCTGGGACTTCCCTCGTGGCACAGTGGTTAAGAATCTGCCTGCCAATGCAGGGGACATGGGTTCAATCCCTGGTCCGGGAAGATCCCACATGCCGCGGAGCAACTAAGCCTATGCGCCACAACTACTGAGCCTGCACTCTAGAGCCAACGTGCCACAACTACTGAGCCAGCGTGCCACAACTACTGAAGCCCATGCACCTAGAGCCTGTGCTCTGCAACAAGAGAAGCCACCGCAATGTTAAGCCCTCACACTGCAACGAAGAGTAGCCCCTCCTCGCCGCAACTAGAGAAAACTGGCGTGCAGCAACGAAGACCCAACGCAGCCAAAAATAAAATAAAATAATGTTGCTGGATTATATTTGCTAATATACATCTCAGTATTTTTGCATCTATGTTTCTGATATTTGCCTATTATTGTCCTTTATTTTATTATTCTTATCAATATGGTGTATCAGGGTCACAAATTTCTCATAAAATAAGGAAAAACACTCCCTTTTTCTCTCTGGAACTGTTTGAATAAAGAAAGGGATTATCTGTTCCTGGAGGGTTTCCAAAACTTCCTTTTTTATACCCTCTGGACCTGGTACTTTGGAGAAGGAGTAGATTAATAACATTAATTCAGTATATTTAATGTTTGTAGGACTATTCTGAGTAATTGAGTAAATTGATCTAACTTTGTTAATACATTTACCTGGAAGTTTTTCCATTGCATCTTTGTTTTCTTATCTAGTGGAATAGAGTTATTGATAGTAATGTTATAACTTCAAAAGTTCCTACCAAAGCAGTACAATGGCCCCCTTTTCATACTAATACTATTTAATTGTGCCTTCTACTTGTTCAACAATATTGCCAGAAGTTCCTATATCTTAATAATTATTTCAAATATTTAGTATTTCAGTTTTTTATCCTCTCTATTGTTTCTCTGTCTTTTCTTCGAATTAATATCTGCTTTTCTGAATTACTTCTATTTTGGGGCAGGGGGGGTTGCTTTATACTGTTCTTTGTCCAACTTTCAAAGTGAATGCTCGCCTCAGTAATTTTCAATATTTCTTTTCAAATACATTCCTTTTAGGCTATAAATGTCCTTCTTTAACTGCTTTTTCTGCATTCTACAAGTTTTGATTTATAGTGGTTTCATTATCCTTCAGTTATAAGTATTTAATAATATCCATTATGGTTTCTTATTTGGATCATTTATTTATTCAGAAATTTCTTCCTTCAGGTGCTTTTAATTTCCACATATGGCAGTTGCACATGCAAGCTTTATTTGGGTGACACAATGACAGGTTTGCATGCATGCTGGAAGTCCCTCACAGCATGAGACTGCCCAAGGGCTTAGTGCTGGTGCATGGTTACCATCCAGAAGAGAATGTGGGCAAGGGAACTCCAGGAGAGGCAATCAGAGATGAGGTCCAGGTGTCTAGGTGATGTGGCTCAGCAGCACTGCAGGGAGCCTCTGGGTCAGAGCGCTCTGAAGGGCAGCAGTGGCTGGGAGTCTTTATAGCCACAGGGTTTATCTTATCTGTGACTAACAGATGTCTTGCAGTTTCACTGGGTATGCAAAACAGGCAGACTCTCTAAATGGCTAAAAATCTGCTTATTTGGATATGTTTAAAACAATCAGATGTGTAAAAATTTGAGTTGGTGCCAGAGGGCATTTGGGCTAGGATGTCAGCCTGCTCTGTAGGAATAAACAACCTAGGGGCCAATATACAGAGGCTATCTTTGGTTCATTTATATAACAATTTTTAAAAGGGCATGTGCAGTAGTTTAATATATCATGTTGCCTGAACTACTAGGCTTAGTTTTTTATCAATGAGCAGCATGCTGAAATAGTTTATATTTCAAGTATACTGGGCTAATTCTTAAAGAACTCTTTTAAACTCCAGTAGTAATTTCACAATGAATGGTAATAAAGTAGTACTTAGCTGGCTATGGCCAAGACCGGGTCTTCCTATATAAGCCAAAGTCAGTGAAATGTAAGATGTTTGAGGGGAAGGAAACTTGAAGCTAAATCATCTGATCCAATGCTTCATTTTAAAAATGAAAAAGTTGAGTCACAGAAAGACTAAATAAATTGTTTACAATCACATACTAATTAGTGATGGAACCACAGCTAGAATCCAGGTCTCTTGGTTCTTAGTCTAGTAGTCTTCCAACTGTACTACAATAGGCCAAACCTATTAGTTGTATTAATAATTTAATAAATAAAATCTACCAATTGTTTTGTTCCTACAATACTCCATTTATTTTAGCTACATTCCTCATTTTGTCTTTATCAAGTTTTATGTTACAAATGAAAGCAGAGTAAAAGTGTAAACACACATAAAGCCAGGGTTAGCACCTAGGTGTCACTTCCCAAACTCTTCCTCTTCGTGCTACACAATGGTAATAGTGGGAATATATTTATAGTTAGTAAAGACACAGTGTAGTTAATGCTACATTGCTATGCTGAAATTTCATCATGACTAGCACTTTTTCTTACTAAATCAGCTACATCAAAGTGTTATCTGAAAAGAGCAACAAGTAAACAGCTTTACCAACTCAATTCATTCTTAGCAATGGGTGGTATTTTCAGTAGGTGATTTTATGAGTACAAACAAGTTTCTGCTTGCTCCCTAACAACTCTTACCTCATGAGAAAGAAAGAATATACAGGAGATATGAGGGATGCACACGGTGGGCTTTATTTTGTTGTGCTCATTATTGTTTTGTGTTTCAAAGTAGAGTAATAAAGAGTATTTACCATGTACTGTTATCAGTAACTCTTGTGACCCAGTCTTTTGTCAGCCTTTGTGGACATGTATTTGTTTAACTACTATCTTAACTTATGAAACTGAAGTAAGGAATGCTTACCAGTTGCTTCAATGTTCTTGTTAAATTTAGGCACGTTTTCCTCTTCAAATGATATGAGTGACATCTTTAAAGCTAATTTTGGCTCCTCAAATTAAAAAAGCTGAGTATACAATAAGCACAAAATTTACATTTATATGCAGACATGAGAAAAGCAAGAGAATATGCTGTGAAAGGTGAATATTTCAGAAATATTGGGAGTATGCACATTTCAAAGTAAGTTATGCTGATAACCTATCAATCTTGGAACAAAGATCATCTGTAACAGAAGCACTTCACCTGAGTCATCTTAATTTTATAGAATAAGGGATTCTCTTCTTAGTTTATTAGTCCTCTTTTATTGCTTTTAGTACAAAGTGTTCCACAAGAAAAATAACACTGATGACCACACGTCATCATTTCATAAGTGTCTCTGGCATTAATCAGTGTGTTTGAATCCAAGGAGCGATTATTTTAGCTACATTTAAATCCTGATTGCATTTTATTCTGCTTTGGCAATGCTCACAATGTGATCTTCATTAGAATGTATTTTAAGCTTTCACATGCTGGCATGGCCATTATTTGTATCCTGCACTGTGAGCAGTAAATCATGTGGAAGATGCCTAGATGCAGGGTTCCAGGCTCCAAAGTTTGCCTTCTTTTTGTTTTTGTTTTGTTCTTAGGTTTTCAAGGACTGAAAGGGGGTGTAGAATATAACTGTCTCTGGAAACTAAGTGCATTTCCTGGAGAATCTCAGATCCATACTATTTTCAAATAAATTTAGACGTCTGCCCAGTTCCTCAAGTACCTTCACTCTGGTGAGTAAACATAAAATAGATTGGGTGTATCCAGGCATTTTGGTCCATATCAGAACTCCGCATAATTACTTCAAATGCTTTGGGTAGTTGAAGCAAATGTTAAAGAGCCTAATGTCCTGAAGGTTTTCCTACACCACCTGCACATTTGTGTCCCTGCTGTGGAAGCTTTTTTAATTCACTTCAGAAAGGGCCTCAAGGCCTCACACTTGTTACATTCCCCTTAGCAGTGTGAAGCTCTAATGTAAGAAGCCATTTATAACGAGTTTTTCAGTCATCATGAGTTAGGTCAAGTTGGGCATCCACACCTGACTTCTCGTAGCATGTACTCCTTTATTCTGCTTGGCCATTCAGGGCATATCTATGTCACATTCTTAGGAACAGTTTCACATAATGTTAAAAATCATGGCATTCTGAATCAGGTAGACTTGAGTTTGAATCCCAGCTCCCACCTTACAAGCTTATGACCTAAGGCAGTGGTTCGCAACAGGAGGTAATTTTATACCCTGTCCTCAAATGCCCAGAATATTTGGCAATGTTTAGAGATATTTTTGGTTAGCACAGCTGGTGAGTGCAACTAGCATCTACTGGTAGAGACTAGGGAAGGTATTAAACATCCTACAATGCACAAGATAGCCCCTTAAAACAGAGAATTATCTGTACCAAAATGTCAATAATGCCACACATATCCACATATCCATTTGTCAAATAAGGCAAATTATTTAGCCTTTTTATGCTTCCTCATATTTAAAATGGGAATAATACAGTCAACTCTCAATTATATGGTTCAAACTGACTATTTGGACATTAACTTTAATTAGGGCTCAGCGAGTGACCCAGGATATATACACAAGGGGGAGGGAGATTGCTAATTTTGCCTCTAGGAGTGGAGGAGGCAAACAGCCCCGTGATTGAAGCAGGGCTGGAGGCAGTGGGCCACAACTCCTCCTGCTAGGCCTCTCCATCCTTTACCAGTCCCCAGTTTAATCAGATATATTTAAGTCTGGTTTAATGTCAGAGAACAAGAGAGTACATAGTTTCCTAGTAACTTGAGTTAGTTGCTGAGTCCTTCTGGAGATAGTGCCCCCTCCTTCTCTCTGTGTTTTCCATCAGTAACTCTAATGGCTAGAATTTCAGACCAAGTCAGAAGGAACACCATGAAAGTGCATTATGAGACAGTTTTCTTCCAGTTGGTCCTTTCAGCATCTCACACAGCGTAACAGGCAGCTAGCTATTCTTCTGAAACAGAATGCAGCCTACAGGTAAGCACACAGGACATGTATAATAACGCTTATATAGCACTATGTGCAAGGCACTATACCATCTAAGTGCTTTACATTACTCACTCACTTTAATCCCCACACGAACCCTATGAGGTAGCTACTAATATCTTATTGTTACAGATGAGAAAATTTGGGCACTGAGAGGCTAAATAACTTGTCCAAGTTTACACTGCTAACAAAGTGGAAGGGCCAAGATTCAAACCCAGGATATCTGGCTCCAGAGTCTCTAGAGTCTATGCTATTAACCACCATACAAATCTGAGTCTCAAATAAGGAATACAGAAGGGACTTGGAGTACAACAATCTGTATTCCAAAGGAGAAATCTTGCTCGAAAGACAACTGAAGTTTTATGAATTGGGTGGAAAGGAAAATGCAGTTCAAATACATAAAAGCTAGTCCGATTTTAAAGTGCAAGTTAATGCAGCATAGAAGAATGTACATAGGCTCTGAAGTCAGAAAGACTTCTGGGCCTAAATTCAGGCTTCTTAGATAAAGGAATTCAGTGACCTTAGAGAGATTACTGTAGTCTCTGATCCTCACTTCTTTTTGAAGGCCAAATTAACCAGATTTGCAAAATACCTTAAACGGTGGCTGGTACATAACAGTCACTTTATAAATGTTCAGTTGCATCCTTGCCGCCAACATTCTGCTCACATCTATCCTTCACCAAGGAAGACTAGACAAATAAACATTCTCCTTGGAATACCCTAACCTACAAAGAACCACACCCTAGATCACATAGACGAGATGGTGGCCTAGACAATATAGAGGGCTATACATCCTCATTGTGCTTCAACTAGGAATGTATCTCTGCTACCTTTGAGTATATGTCTCCCTATTTCAAGACTAAGGCTAATATGGCAAACCCACCATCATCAGGGAAATTTAGTGTCACCAAATTAAACAATTTTAATAGACTACACAAGCTTAGAAAAACCAGCAAAGAAGGGTAAATATTACATTGTGAAATATTTGTTTTGCATTACATACACATGTGCAATATAATTATATATATGCACATATACTTATGTGCACACATATATAAACATACATTCATACACACACACACACACACACACACACATATATACAATACGCCTTGATATAAAATGCATATCTTTTGTAGTTAAAAAAAAATTGAAAAGGACTACATTAAAGTTTGGGATTTGGTTTTCGTTTCTGACAGGATGTGTTCACAATGTGCCATTCATAATCTCTCAGAGAGAGACTGGCCCTGATCACAAAGTCCCCCTTGTGATCACAGCCACAGAATTGTAAGGTGATTAGCTAACACTGAGGTATAGAGCAGTCTGTGACAGTAAAAATACAATGTGTTTCATTAAAAAGGATCATATAGTTATTTCTTGGTGTCCTACTTGTCTATTGCAGTACTCTGAACAGAGTAAGTGGTCAGTAAATAATGTTTGATTTGATTTCATGAAGTAATTCAGTAACAGGTAAAGCACCACCATGATGCTTTCAGAACCATGTCCTAGAGCAGCCACTGAAGAACTTTTTTGCTGGCTCAACAACTTTTCTAAACATAACAAACAAACAAAACCCACTTCAATTTAATTTTAATTTTCTCTTCTGGAAGGGTAAATAATTGGTAGACAAAGGATACACTCCAAAATAGTATCTTTAGATATCAGATTTTTGCCAGATTTTAACAGGCTAGAGAAATTTTAACAGGATAGTATCATGTGGGCCAGATGACACTAAAGTTAAGGGAATGTATAACTAGTTGAATAACTAAAACAAAGGATGCAATTTAACAAAATAATGTCGACCTAAAATGGAATAATGTTAACCTAAAAGGAGATCAACAATATGCCAAAGAAGTTCTCTGGTCTGTGGCCTGTTTAATAATTTGATTAGTGAATTCTCTGAAAATATGAATGGCATATCTAGGATATTAGTAGATGCCACATATCTGGGCAGAGGAGAAAATGCTTTTGTTGGCAAAAATCAGAATCACTATGGATTGATCATCACAGGTTTGGCAAATGACAGGTAAAATCTAACAAGATGAATAATTATAGAGATAAGTGTAAGGTCCTGAATTTGGATTCAAAAAACCAACTCTACAAGTGCAGCATGGGAAAGACGTGACTCAGCAACAATACATATTAATAAAATATAGAAAAGAAAAAGATTTGGACATTTTAATTTAAAATTAATACAAAATGAGTTAGCCTTCAAAAAGTGGGTTGTAATTTAGGTTATATTAATACAAATATAGTATTTAAAAGATGGGAGTCACGGCTTCCCTGGTGGCGCAGTGGTTGAGAGTCCACCTGCCGATACAGGGGACACGGGTTCGTGCCCCAGTCCAGGAAGATCCCACATGCCACGGCGCGGCTGGGCCCGTGAGCCATGGCCACTGAGCCTGCGCGTCCGGAGCCTGTGCTCCGCAACGGGAGAGGCCACAACAGTGAGAGGCCCGCGTACTGCAATAAAATAAAATAAAATAAATAAATAATGGGAGTAAATAATCTTGCTTGGACCACACCTGAGTATGGTGTTCAGTTTTGTGAGCGATAATTTAAGAATCTGTTTATATGAAAGCAGTCAAAATGATGAGAGAACTTGAAATCATTTTACATGAATAATAGGTAAAGAACCTAGTAATATTTAATCTGAAAAAGAGAAGTCAACAGAAAGACACTAGATTACTTCTGTAAACTCCCAAAAGAAGAAATTGGGACTGCTGGGTGAAAGTTGCCACATGTCAGCTTTCATCTTGGTATAGGAAAAACTCTGCTTTCTCCAGGGGTTATAAATTCTTGGGTAGAATGAGGGAGTAAACTATTTACTTGGACACTTGCAAACCAAACAATCACTTTAAGGAATGTTGCAAACAGGACTGAAGTATTGGAATGTTCTGATGTTCACTGACCTTTAAGGTCCTTTCCAACTCCAAAGTAAATACTTCTAAAAATAAATATATATGCTATACATCCTTTTGTAGACTTAGCATTGTCTCTAAATTATAATAATTTTAAAAGATAGAATATTAAAACTCCACAGGACTGCAAATCCTTACATTAAACCTTTTACATGATACCTGTTAGCTGACACTCTATTGGCATAAAACAAATTTGAAACTAGCAGTAGAAACATATATTTTAAAGCAAAAAGTATAATAAACTCCATGATAAACGTCAAGTAGTTACATGAAAAGTAATATATCTCTCTGATGACTGACAGATTAAAGGAGACAAAATTTCACGTGAATATTTTCAAAATATCTGTATACCTGCACTCACACATATTAAAAAAAAAAAAACTAATGCTATGGCAGATTTTCTTTTCACTTTTATTTTACTATTGGATAAACGGAATCTGAAGCCCCATTGCGGACGGATTTGCTGGGAGCAAATAGTAAGGGACTTTCTAACACCCCACTTTCACCAATGGACAGATCATCCAAAATGAAAATAAATAAGGAAACACAAGCTTTAAAAGACACAAAAATACCAGAGAGACTTAATTGATATTTATAGGACACTCCATCAAAAAACAACAGAATACACTTTCTTCTCAAGTGCTCATGGACCATTCTCCAGGATAGATCATATCTTGGGCCACAAATCAAGCCTTGGTAAATTTAAGAAAATTGAAATCCTATCAAGAATCTTTTCTGACCACAACGCTATGAGACTAGATATTACAGGAAAAAAATCTGTAAAAAATACAAACACATGGAGGCTAAACAATACACTACTTAATAACCAAGAGATCACTGAAGAAATCAAAGAGGAAATCAAAAAATACCTAGAGGACTTCCCTGATGGTGCAGTGGTTGAGAGTCCGCCTACCGATGCAGGGGACACGGGTTTGTGCCCCCGTCCGGGAAGATCCCACATGCTGCGGAGCAGCTGGGCCCGTGAGCCATGGCCGCTGAGCCTGCGCGTCTGGAGCCTGTGCTCCGCAACGGGAGAGGCCACAACAGTGAGCGGCCCACGTATCACAAAAAAAAAAAAAAAAAAAACCTAGAAACAAATGACAATGAAAACACGATGACTGAAAACCTATGAGATGCATCAAAAGCAGTTCTAACAGGTAAGTTTATAGCAATACAATCCTACCTCAAGAAACAAGAAACATCTCAAATAAAAACCTAACCTTACACCTAAAGCAATTAGAGAAAGAAGACCAAACAAACCCCAAAGTTAGCAGAAGGAAAGAAATAATAAAGATCAGATCAGAAATAAATGAAAAAGAAATGAAGGAAACAATAGCAAAGATCAATATAACTAAAAGCTCATTCTTTGAGAAGATAAACAAAATTGATAAACGATTACCCAGACTAACCAAGAAAAAAAGGGAGAAGAATCAAATCAACAGAATTAGAAATGGAAAAGGAGAAGTAACAACTGACACTGCAGAAATACAAAGAATCGTGAGAAATTACTACAAGCAACTATATGCCAAAAAACTGCACAACCTCGAAGAAATGGACAAACTCGTAGAAGAGCACAACCTTCCAAGATTGAACCAAGAAGAAATAGAAAATATAAACAGACCAGTCACAAGCACTGAAATTGAAACTGTGATTAAAAATCTTCCAACAAACAAAAGCCCAGGACCAGATGGCTTCACAGGCGAATTCTATCAAACATTTAGAAAAGAGCTAACACCTATCCTTCTCAAACTCTTACAAAATATAGCAGAGGGAGGAACACTCCCAAACTCATTCTACAAGGCCACGATCACCCTGATACCAAAACCAGACAAAGATGTAACAAAGAAAGAAAATTACAGGCCAATATCACTGATGACCATAGATGCAAACATCCTCAACAAAATACTAGCAAACAGAATCCAACAGCACATTAAAAGGATCATACACCATGATCAAGTGGGGTTTATCCCAGGTATGCAAGAATTCTTCAACATACGCAAATCAATCAACGTGATACACCATATTAACAAACTGAAGGAGAAAAACCATATGATCATCTCAATAGATGCAGAGAAAGCTTTCGACAAAATTCAACACCCATTTATGATAAAAACCCTGCAGAAAGTAGGCATAGAAGGAACTTTCCTCAACATAATAAAGGCCATATATGACAAACCCATAGCCAACATCGTTCTCAATAGTGAAAAACTTAAACCATTTCCTCTAAGATCAGGAACAAAACAAGTTTGCCCAATCTCACCACTATTATTCAACATAGCTGTGGAAGTTTTAGCCACAGCAATCAGAAAAGAAAAAGAAATAAAAGGAATCCAAATCAGAAAAGAAAAAGTAAAGCTGCCATTGTTTACAGATGACATGATACTATACATAGAGAAACCTAAAGATGCTACCAGAAAACTACTAGAGATAAACAATGAATTTGGTAAAGTAGCAGGACACAAAATTAATGCACAGACATCTCTTGCATTCCTATACACTAATGATGAAAAATCTGAAAGAGAAATTAAGGAAACAATCCCATTTACCACTGCAACAAAAAGAATAAAATACATAGGAATAAACCTATCTAAGGAGACAAAACACCTGTATGCAGAAAACTATAAGACACTGATGAAAGAAATTAAAGATGATACAAACAGCTGGAGAGATATATCATGTTCTTGGATGGGAAGAATCAATATTGTGAAAATGACGATACTACCCAAAGCAATCTGCAGATTCAATGCAATCCCTATCAACCTACCAATGGCATTTTTCACAGAACTAGAACAAAAAAGTTCACAATTTGTATGGAAATACAGAATACCCCGAATAGCCAAAACAATCTTGAGAAAAAAAAAACGGAGCTGGAGGAAGCAGGCTCCTTGACTTCAGACTATACTACAGAACTACAGTAATCAAGACAGTATGGTACTGACCCAAAAACAGAAATATAGATCAATGGAACAGGATAGAAACCCCAGACATAAACCCACGCACATATGGCCACCTTAACCTTGAAAATGGAGGCAAGAATATACAATAGAGAAAAGATAGTCTCTTCGTGATGCTGGGAAAACTGGACAGCTACACATAAAAGAATGAAATTAGAACACTCCCTAACACCATGCACTAAAATAAACTCAAAATGGATTAAAGACCGAAATGTAAGGACAGACACTATAAAACTCTTAGAGAAAAACATAGGCAGAACACTCTATGACATAAATCACAGCAAGATCCTTTTTGACACACCTCCTAGAGAAATGGAAATAAAAACAAAAATAAACAAATGGGACCTAATGAAACTTAAAAGCTTTTGCACAGCAAAGGAAAACATAAACAAGGCAAAAAGACAACCCTCAGAATGAGAGAAAATATTTGCAAATGAAGCAACTGACAAAGGATTAATCTCCAAAATTTACAAGCAGCTCATGCAGCTCAATAACAAAAAAACAAACAATCCAATGCAAAAATGGGCAGAAGACCTAAACAGGTGTTTCTCCAAAGAAGATACACAGATTGCCAACAAACACATGGAAGGATGCTCAACACCACTAATCATTAGAGAAATGCAAATCAAAACCACAACTAGGTATATCACCTCACACCAGTCAGAATGGCCATCATCAAAAAATCTACAATCAATCTATGCTGGAGAGGGTGTGGAATAAAGGGAACCCACTTGCACTGTTGGTGGGAATGTAAATTGATACAGCCACTATGGAAAACAGTATGGAGGTTCCCTAAAAAACCAGAAATAAAACTACCATACGACCCAGCAATCCCCCTACTGGGCATATACCCTGAGAAAACCATAATTCAAAAAGAGTCATGTACCACAGTGTTCACTGCAGCTCTATTTACAATAGCCATGACATGGAAGCAACCTAACTGTCCATCGACAGATGAATAGATAAAGAAGATGTGGCACATAAATACAATGGAATATTACTCAGCCATAAAAAGAAACAAAACTGAGTTCTTTGTAGTCAGGTGGATAGACCTAGAGTCTGTCATACAGAGTGAAGTAAGTCAGAAAGAGAAAAACAAATACCATATGCTAACACATATACATGGAATTTTAACAAAAATGGTCATGAAGAACCTAGGGGGAGGATGGAAATAAAGATGCAGACCTACTAGAGAATGGACTTGAGGACATGGGGAAGGGGAAGGGTAAGCTGGGACAAAGTGAGAGAGTGGCATGGACATATATACACTACCAAATGTAAAACCAATAGCTAGTGGGAAGCAGCCGCATAGCACAGGGAGATCAGCTCGGTGCTTTGTGACCACCTAGAGGGGTGGAATAAGGAGGGTGGGAGGGAGGGAGATGCAAGAGGGAAGAGATATGGGGATATATGTATATGTATAGCTGATTCACTTTGTTATAAGGCAGAAACGAACACACCATTGTAAAGCAATTATACTCCAATAAAGATGTTAAAAAAAAAAAAGAGACTTCTACCACAATGTTCATAGCACCTCTATTTACAATAGCCAGGACACGGAAGCAACCTAAGTGTCCATCAACAGATGAATGGATAAAGAAGATGTGGCACATATATACAGTGGAATATTACTCAGCCATAAAAAGAAACAAAACTGAGTTCTTTGTAGTGAGGTGGATGGACCTAGAGTCTGTCATACAGAGTGAAGTAAGTCAGAAAGAGTGAAACAAATACCGTATGCTAACACATATACATGGAATCTAAGAAAAAAAAAATGGTTCTGAAGAACCTAGGGGCAGGACAGGAATAAAGACGCAGATATAGAGAATGGACTTGAGGACACAGGGAGGGGGAAGGTTAAGCTGGGACAAAGAGAGTGGCACGGGCATATATACACTACCAAATATAAAATAGATAGCTAGTGGGAAGCAGCCACATAGCACTGGGAGATCAGCTGGGTGCTCTGTGACCACCTGAAGGGGTGAGATAGGGAGGGTGGGAGGGAGATGCAAAAGGAAGGAGATATGGGGATATATGTATATGTATAGCTGATTCACTTTGTTATAAAGCAGAAACTAACAAACCATTGCAATGCAATTATACTCCAATAAAGATGTTTTTAAAAAAAAGCACCTGAAAGAAAATGACTGGTTCCACTAATCATGTCATTAATGGTATTAATCACTGTTACATTCCTAACCATGTTTATCACTGCTTCTGGGAAAGCAGCTATATGGCCACTAGGCAGTAAGGCATCCTTCAATATATCATAGCATAGTTTGGCATCCCAAAGCATATCATAACATATGATCATCATGAAACTTAGGTACTTAAAATATTAGGTATTCAAAACATAAATCTTATCCACGTGAATGTACATAATTACACATAAACCAATGATTTCCAGGAGTGATGTGTTCTGTGCAGTTTAAAGCCACAGCTATAAATTTCAAAAGTTACCAGAAAATAATAACAATAAATGAACACAAATACTCTAATATATATAGTTCCCTTTACTCAGTAAACCTTATGCATGTTTGCATTTATTTTTTTAAAGGTTAAAAGTAGTTCTACAGCATCATGTGTTGTCTCTCATGCTATAGAGGATAAACACATTTTCAAATATTCCTTCAGTCACTTTCTCATCATTATTATTAGGCACTATTAGTTTTATTTTGCCCTTTTATCATCTCACAGAATATTACAAGTGCAAATTGTAAGGCCAACTGGCCCGAGGCAGGGGAACGCAATCAGATTCACAGGTTGCATCAGACCGAAACTCTCCGGACCACCCAGCTCCAGAAACTGACCTGGAGACTTTCCGGACCACCCAGTTCCAGGAACTGACCTGGGGACTTTCCACCCGGCCTAGCCTTCCCGCCTTTCGAGGGGCGGGACTAACGGTCCCAAGACGATGCAACCGGCACCGGATATTGCCGCGATACCCGAAGAGACCACCAAATAAGGAATACCCTGCGCCCTCCCAGATTCACCACACCCCTTTCCCTTCTTCCCCTATAAAATCTTGCCCAACCCTCGCCCGGGTGCGACTTCTCTGGCCCCTTTCTCTCGGACCAGTGAACCTCGCCCGGGAGCGCTCCCTAATAAAGCTCACTTGAAGCTTTCCTCTGTTTCGTGGTGCCGTTTATTAAGATCCAACCTTACACAAATAACAGGGATCAAAAGAAAACGAATGTTACGTGCATCTGTTAAGTGCCATAGTAGATAAAGTCATTTGTTTATTTGGTCACCTTTTCTCTGGCCAGGAGAAGCTATGTCTTTAAGCTTCAGAGAAATATTGGCCTCTCATATGAGATCACATACACAAACACACACACACACACAACTATGAATTACTTTAATCAAACATGAAGTATTCAGTGTGTAAAACCAAATTGCAGGCAGATGAAAAGGTGATTACTCCTATCTAATAATGGATACTATATCTTTCTTTTAAAAGTGAGGAATATAACAAAGAGCCATGTTGTGAATATATTTTTCCGAAAGACAATATGTTTTTCTTTTCATATTATCTTAGCTCAAAGCAGTTTTATAAAGCACTCAATTTTTCCTAGGGACAGAATGTAATTATATGTGAATTATTCTTTGCTAGTGTTTTAGCTGGTCATGTGACTCATGAGGAAATCAAATCAATATGTTCACTTTGCTTCTCTTATAAAGGCAAAAGGATGCCCAATTTGAATCACTGCCACGTTGTCATTTTTTTTCAGAGAAACCTCAGAGCAGAATTCTTCACCTTCAGTGTTACAACAAATCTTCTTACTTATAACAAATCAGGGGAAAAGTGGCTTTTTTTCAGTTAAGACTTTCTTCTACATGTCTAAATATGGAACTATCCAGAGGTATGACAAATTCCATTAAAAAACAGCTGAAGGTGTTAGATACATGTAAGACCTTTGTGTGTGTGGTTTTAAAGAATCAGTTTATTATTTCAAAGTTCTGTTGCTATGTATCTCTTATAAGAGGTGAAGAGAGGTTTCTGTGTTTTCATAATAAATTTTTAATTTATTCTAAATCCTTTAATTATTTTTCCAATGAAACCTATGACCCACTTATTCTGCAATGAAAAACAGTGTTGGGGTGTATGGTTCATGAATGCAGAATATGACCTGTATTCAACAAAAAGTAAGCTAAGAACCCAATGCACATATCAAAATTAGTTCAGGGTGTTCATAAATGTGGAAAGTTTTATCTTCTAATTTTTCAAATAGTTTCATAAAATTTTGATTATATATATAAAACATGCTCATTGTAAAACTTGAAAAGAACAACATTTTAAAGGTCTTGAAATCCTTCCACCAGAGATCACAACATTTAATATTTCATTCACATTCTCTTCATATTTCTATATATCCACATGCATACATATTTTAAAGAAAGTACAACAGATGAGAGAGAAAACTAAACAAAGAACAGTGAGCCAGCTGGAAGTTCACATGATTTTAAACATGAAGAAAATACTGTGAGTTCTGTATCAGTACTTGTAGTAGACAGCTTCTGACATAGTCCCATGATCCCTGTCTCCCCAAGTTCACAATCTTATGTAATCCCCTCCCCTCCATTGTGGGTTGGATCTAATAACTGGCTTCCAACAAATGGAATACACCAAAAGTGATGAGATATCTCTTGTGTAACTAGGTTACAAAACACTGTGAATTCCATCTTTTCAGTTCTCTCTCTTGCTTGCTTTCTTGCTCTCTTGCTCTCTCTTGCTCTCTCTTGTTTTTGCTCTTTTTGAGTGGTTGCTCTGATGAATCAAGCTGGAGAGGTCCACATCGCAAGGAACTAAGGATGGCCTCCAGCCAACCACCAGCAAGGAACTGGGGCCCTCACTCCAATAACCCCTGAAGAACTGAATCCTGCTGCATTAGTTTCCTATTGCTGCTATAACAAATTATCACAAACTTAGCAGTTTAAGACAACACAACTTTATTATCTTACAGTTCTGGAAATCAGAAGTTTGAATTGAATCTCACTGGGCTAAACTCAAGGCATCAGCAGTGCTGCATTCCTTTCTGGAGGTTCTAGAGAAGAATCCATTTCCTTGCCTATTGCAGTTTCTAGAGGCTAACTGAAATCAAGCAGAACCCTGTGGGGCCCTCCCAAGTACAAAAGCCTTTCCTGTCTCCCGTTTCTTGTTGGTAGGAAAAAGGTTTCAGCCTCTTAGACCACCCCTGTGTTCCAAAGGGCAGATTCAAACAGTTAATTAGAGTGAGGGAATGCAGAAATAAAGGAAAGGCAGTCAAAAAATGATAATGCAGCCGATGTGGCAGGGTTCTGGTTCCTCCTCAAGGGATATACATAACAATCTGATACATATCTCTGAGTTTTTCTACAGGAACTAAGCCCCCCACCCGGGTGGAGGATGGCAACTTCAGGCTGAGCACAAGCACATGGACCCCAGACTGGTTGGAACCAGAAGGCTGATGATAGAGATTCCTGGAACATCACCCTGTTACCTCCCCACCAAGCAATGAGAGGAAGGTCACACACCCTGCAGCCCTCCCCCCAAATTTTGCCTATAAAAACTCTTCCCTGAAAACCATTGGGGAGTTCAGGTCTTCTGAGCATGAGCCACCCATTCTCATTCCTCGGTCCTGCAATAAACCTTTCTCTGCTCCAAACTCCTACATTTTGGTTTGTTTGGCCTCACTGTGCGTAGGGCACATGAACTTGGCTTTGACAACATGACCACATTTTTTGACTCACACCCCACCCTTTTCTATCTTCAAAGCCATGCAGCAATGAATGGACAGCTCTAGCTCACTGTATCACTCTCACACTGATTTCTCTTCTGTCTCCCACTTCTACCTTTAATGCCCCTTGTGATTACACTGGGCTCACCCAGATAATCCAGGATAATCTCCCTATTTTAAGGTCAGCTGATTAACAACCTTAATTTCTATCTGCAACTTTAATTCCCCTTTGTCATGTAACATAACATATTCACATGTTCCAGGGATTAGGACATAGGCTTCTTTAGGGAACCATTATCCTGCTTACCACAACTGCCAATAACCAAGTAAGTGAGCTTGGAAGTGAATCCTTCCACAGTGGAGCCTTCACATGAGCCTCTAGCCCTGGCTGACACTTTGACTGCAGCGTCGTAAGAGACCCTGAAGCAGAGGACCCAGCTAAACCATATCCAGATTCCTGTCCCATATATACTGTGAGATAATAAATGTATATTGCTTTAAATTGTGAAATTCTGGGTAATTTATTACACAGCAACAACTAATACAGTACTTTAAATTATTGTTTTTATTTTCACATTTTCCCTCGATTTTATTTTGGCATCCTTTTAATTAAAAATAAATGTACTCCACTGATTTCAAGTTGTGGAAATTAGGAGTTACATTTAAGTTCAATAGCTAAAATGATCAATTATGACAGTGTTTGTAATGAAAAGCTCCAATTTGCAACACTCACACAGTAATTCTATTACATCAACAATACAAATCACTCTTCTTTTAGCAACAGACTGATCCTCAAAATATGATTGCAGTATAGAAAGATGATCAGTCAGAAGAAAAGGCATGGTGGCCCAGCTACACCACAATGCTTGTAATTATAAAGAAATTGTGGTACATTCAACTGAAATTTTAGCTGCTTAAATCAAATTAATGTGTTGCTAGTTAAATTTTTTCTTCTTCAGAAATTAAGAATGCTTTTTTCTTCTTTGTAAAACAAGGAACACCAAGAGACGATACTGCTTTAAAAAATGAAAAGTTGATTTACCTTTTAAAACTTTTGTTATATTCAATGGGTGACATCTATACCAATTGATCTGTAACTGATTCACTCAATTGGTTAAATCATGGAGATAATGAGTGAAGCTAATTGCCCTAGGTAGACTAGAGCTCAAGAGTTTGTTTCTTTAGCACTATGTTCCCATCAGCCAAATGATCACTCTTTTAAAAAACCATTAGGAGGGACTTCCCTGGTGGCGCAGTGGTTAAGAATCCGCCTGCCAGTGCAGGGGACACGGGTTCGATCCCTGGTCCGCGAAGATCCCACATGCCACGGAGCAACTAAGCCCGTGTGCCACAACTACTGAGCCTGTGCTGTAGAGCCTGCAAGCCACAACTACTGAAGCCCACGCGCCTAGAGCCCGTGCTCTGCAACAAGAGAAGCCACTGCAATGAGAAGCCCGCACACAGCAACAAAGACCCAACACAGCCATAAATTAATAAATTTATGGGGAAAAAAAAACATTAGGAATATTAGTCGAAACTCTCTCTCTCATTAGTAAGAATGTCTAAAATTGTACATTTCCATATGCTTGTATTTGGTAACTATTCAGAGAGATTACCTGTTTAATACTAACCAGTTAGGTTTTGTTGTTACTTCTGAGAAAACAAATCATACAAATTATTTTATAAACTGAAGCCAGTATTGTTCTAAGTGCATTTTCATATATTACTTCATTTAATCCCCATAACATCCTTATTCAGTAGGTATTATTATTCCCATTTTATAGATGGGAAAACTGAGGCACAGAAGTGATAAGGAACTCGCTTAATATCACACAGCTAACAATTGGCAGTACTGAGATTCAAATCTACTTTACTCACTATACTAGAAAAGAGTTCTAAGAGCTTTGAGAGTTTTAATTGTTCTTAAATTCAGATGTCTAAGTAGAAAAAAACATATTTAGGATTCTCACGGGTTGAATTGTGTCCCCTAAAAATTCACATGATGAAGCAGTACTAAACTCCAGTACCTCAAAATGTGACCTTACTTGGAAACAGGATCACTGCAGATGTAATTAAAGATGAGGTCATTAGGGTGGGCCCTAATCCAATATGATTGGTATCTTTATAAAAAGCGGAAATATGGACACAGAGACAGAGACACACATAGAGAGAAGATGATTTGAAGAGGAACTGGTAGAAGATGGCCATCTATAAGCTAAGGAGAGAGGTCTGGAACAGATCCTTCCTGCACACCCCTCATAGCCCAACTCTGCTAACACCTTGATTTTGAACTTCCAGCCTCCAGAACCGTAAGAAACCAAACTGCTTTTTGAAGACCACACCGAATCAAAAGATATGAGCTGTGAGATGTTAAAAAAGCTCTGCTGAACCGTGCCTCTTTCTACAAGTTCAGGAAAACTAATTTCATTTAAAAATGAGCAACAGAAAGTGACAGAAGTAAAATCCCAAACAAAGTTATTGTAAAAGAGAATACAGAGCAGAATGACATCTCTCCTCTCAATGTGCGTTTGTCCTGGAAGGGAACTTGGGATGCAGTTTTGAGAGTTCATAACGCCTAGGTGATCCAACCCCATCAACCTTACCACATACCGCTTGCACCCATTCTAGTTCCACTTGCTTTTCTCAAATTGGTCCACTGTGCTCTCTAGTAAATACTTGTAGAGTACTTGGGTTCGCAGAGTATTTTAGGGTTTTCCTATTTTCTGGTCTGTGAGATGATCCATTGTTTCCCTATGCTCATTCCATCACAGATTGCTCGGGTCGTGTAGCTGTCATTTGCCCCCAGCCTCTTATACTTAGGGCTTATGAGAATATCTTATCACATACATTTTTGCAGATGCTGTTCACGGATTAATATTAAAATGTTAATATTAATATATCACATGCACAGTTCACTCACCCGTTCTGGTGTCAGCAGTCCCGGTCCCGCCCCTGCTCAGCCTCCGGGCCTGAGCCTGGTCCCCAGCACCGGGCCACGGGCCCCTGCGAACAGGCGCCATACAGTGACTCTCAGTGGGGGAGTGCAGGGGGGATGACGCATCGATGAGGATGGCGTTTGCTTGATAGGTGGTGCGAACCAGACTCCTTGTGAACGAGTCTGGGACCAGAGGCCTCTGGCCTCCGCCACACGCCGGTATTTCTCATCCTAGGGCTGTCCTGCCAGCCCCCTTAGAACCCCCGAGATCCCGCGAGATCCCGAGAGATCCCGCGATATTTGGCTTCCTCTGGGGAATGTAGTAACGGTGGCCACACTTTGAGCCTAATTCTGCCATCCTGTAAGCCACGCCTCGCAGTCAGCGCGCCCCAGCCCATTCTCTCCCTGCCCCTCTATCTGTACCCACACTTACACCTCCACACACACCCGAAGCCACAAAGTATACCCTGCGCGCTCCAACTGCACTCTGTTTTTACCTTCCCGGCAAACCCCACACTCCACCCACCCGGACCAGGCCCTGGTCCTCGCCCCGGCCTGCAGGCATCCCCTATGCTGTTGAAAAGGGAACATTTACGGATGGAGGGGCTTGGGTAAATGGGCCCGTTTCCTCATCGCAGGGTGCTGGCAGTTGGGCTGGGTCCGAGAGAGCAGTGCCCTGAGTCTGTTCTTCAGGGGAGAGGCTCCAGGTACAGGCAGCGATGGTCTCCTGGGACGAATTCTAGACACCTAACTACTGCTGGGAGAAACAACTGGCCCCAACGATGTGCAGCGGAACCGGTGTGTTCGGGTTGCTTTGGCCTTGGACCTTGGGGCCCCATGGTTCCTGGCCAGAGGCCCACATCACTGCCCCAGGAGAGACTTGTGCCGCTTGCATGTGCAGTCCATTCCCCCGTTCTGGCCTCCGGCAGTCCTGCCCCTACACAGCCTCGGGGCCAGAGCCCTGTCCCGGACACCTGGCCACAGGCCCTGAGCGGAGGCGGTGCTGCACTGTGACTCTTGAGTAGGAGGGAAGGCATTGAGGAGGATTGGGGTTTGCTTAATAGGTGGCATGAGCCACACTCCTTACGGAGGAGTCTGGGACAAGGGGCCTCCAACACTGGGGCACCCAGGTGTAAAAGAAAAATAAATTAATTAATTTAAAATAAGGCTATAAAGTTTCAATTATGCAAGATGAAAAAGTTCTAAAGACCTGCTGTACAACATTGTGTTTATAGTTAACAGTGCAGTAAAATTTTAAAGTTAAAATTTTGTGAAGAGGGTAGATCTCATGTTGGTTTTTTAATCACAAAAAGGCGGCTATAAAATACGTACAACTGCATGTAAAGGATGTTTTTAAAAAATGTATCATGCCAGTCTCTGTGTGTATGTGTACAGATATGGAATTAAACACATAAAAATATAAACAGTGGTACCTCTAGTGGTGAGATTCTGGTTGAATTTTTTTTTCTTTTTTTCTGTTTTCTAATTTTTCTGAAGTAAAATTAAGCTATGTTTATAGCTTTTTTAAAATATGGCTATATTTATAACCAGAGACCTACCCAGGAAATTGATTTCTGTTGTTTCAGATCTCCTTGGTTCTCTCTTACATTTCTGAAATCAAAGAGGACTGCCCCATAAGGAGACAGAACTCCTGTCCAGGATCAGACATCTCCTTCATTTGAAGCATGGTTGCATCCCAGGAACCATTTTTTACCACTTTCATCATTCCAGTCCCTTGGTTTTTACAAGGTATAATTCTCTCATCCCTAAGGGATCTTAAGAAATGCTGAGCCCTTTGTTCCTGTCCATTCTGCCACTGAAGCTGCCGCCACCTCTTGTCTACCACAGGGACTTTTTTCCGTAACCCACACCTGCCAATATGCTATGCTACCAGCAGATGCTCTCACAGGAAGTGCTCTTATTTGACGTGCTTCTGATTCTGCTTTTGTTAGTGGGAGTGGAAGGGGTTAAATGATAGATGGTATACTAATTGTGGAAATGGGAATGGGTGTTTGAAGGCACTGCTCCTGTGTAGAGTCCAGTAGCAGGTATGAGTGATAGAATGGGTGAGGAGGTGCAGTGGAAGAGAATATTGCTATGATCCTTCACTTTCTCCACACAGATTTTTTTCTTCTCTTGCTCTGAAGCTCCCACAGGATTCAAAAGGCCTCTTCCCCAGCCGCATAGCACAGAGATATCAGCTCCGTGCTTTGTGACCACCTGGAGGGGTGGGATAGGGAGGGTGGGAGGGAGGAAGATGCAAGAGGGAAGAGATATGGGAACATATGTATATGTATAACTGATTCACTTTGTTATAAAGCAGAAACTAACACACCATTGTAAAGCAATTACACCCCAATAAAGATGTTTAAAAAAAAAGTAAACCAAGTTTTCATCCTATTTAATTCAAATACTGCAAAAAAAATTTTTAAATAAAAAAAAATAAAAGGCCTCTTCCCACCTCCCCTGCACTCTCCTGCTCAGAGAAATACCCATATCCCTCCTCCAGCATCACCACCTTCATAAGTGCCTGTAAGGGACGAGTGCCAGGCCCACCCCTACCATCAATAATGGCATTAGCTGCTGCCAGGCCTGATTCTTTCTTCCTTTGCTCCACCACCATTTATACTCTTCCTCTATTGCACCAGCACTGAATTTAGATACAGCAGGAAAAATACCAGCACATGCCCATCTTTCCAAGTGTACAGGGGACATTAGGATCTACAAAATATCATAGTATCTCCTCTCCACCCCATCAAATAGTTTCACGTTTATTCCCCCGACAGCCCTCTTCTTTTCCTTTACTCCTATCCCAAGTAACCAAGGTTGTTAACGGTTAGTCATCTCTGAGAGAAGAGAGTTCTGGTACGACAGGGTCATTTTTATCCTCCACCCCCTCATCTCACCATACCCATTCCAAAGGTGTTCAGATCTTGCCCCCCCCTTATCCCAGGGGAGGTTTACGCTGCCAGCCTGTATTTGGTTTTCTATAATCCTGACCACCTGAACCGAATTAGGCTAAGAGAGACAGGAGTGACTTAGAGAACAGAAAGGAGGAGAATGCTGCTTATGATACCTAAGCACTCCTTACTCCGTGCCAGGACCCCAGGGAGAAGGCACAGCCCCAGAGGGAAATGGCTGCATGGGGTATTTAGAGAGACTGGACGCTTGGCATTAGGTCTTCTGGCACTGAAAGACACCTCCAACCCCCACTGGCTGTGGAGAAGCAGACATGCCCACCCTCAAGGGACCACGTGGACTTGGGACAGTGAGAGTACCAGGGACAATAACAATGGATTGAAAGCCCCATAGAAGGCCCTCCCCCTCCCATTCTTGGGTAATTCACAGGAAGAGGAGAGGCCCTTAAATAGTGAATGAAATTGAACTTTCCATCACCTCAGTGGGATAGAGGGAAGATGCAGATTTAAACTGCTGCTTCTGAGCAAACCTGCCCCAAGGTACACACTACACAGAAGACACAGCAAGTAAGTGCACACTCTTTATTACTAGTTAGAATCAGGAAACCTCTGACAAAGGTTGAGCTTGGTGAGCTGGAATCTCCTGGGGGAACTCGAGGACACGCTTTGCTCAGACTGGAGGCTGATCTGACTTCCCAACCCCGGGGCTCCACTTGCCTCTGAGAAGCTGGCAGAGAACACACCAAGTGGAAGAGAAGGGCCCACGAGCATTCTCAAGAGTGCTCGTCCCAGTCCAGTTCTAGTTTTAATCCAATTAGTCCTCCCAAGAGAAGCGCCATCCATAGCACGATGTCTGTCCTTGGAATCCATTTTGTTCTTCATCCACTGACCAGAAAGGGGCTTGGGATGGTGGCTGCCCGAAGCTGAGGGCTCAAACACTCCCCCAAGCACTGTCCTTCTTTAAGACAGTCGCCCAGTGGTCTTTCAGGCAACCAGGAAACTAGCTGTCCCTCTCAAGGGAGGAAATGAGGAGAGTATCCGAAAAGTCCTGCCTGCAATTTTGTTAGGCCACTTTTCCACTCTTTGCCACTACTCACTTGTCTCACATGGGACCAGTGAGATGAGCAGTTCTGCAATCAAGTCCTTCCATTAAAGTCTCTTTGAGATTGCTCCCAGAACTGCAAAAATATCTGGATGTTATATCAATTAGGTTTACCTGAAGGTTACAATACATGCAAGACAAATGTCACCTCTGATCTGTAATGTATCTCAAATTATGCTCTCTCCTGTCATCTAACCAAACTCACCAAAAAGAGTTATGTGTGCACTAGATAATTCCACATAATTCTAGCTCCTATCATACACTAGGCAATCAATAACTAATTACTTAAATGAAATCCAACAAATTTGCTATCACCTATAGTATTTAACACTGCAATCCCCCCCAACACTTCTGAATTAATTCCATGTCCCAACAGAGAAATCCTAACAAAATTATTTTGCCCCCCTTTTCCCCCTAATAAGTGCCAAAGCATCTCTTCTTCCCCGACTTCTCACTCTTCTTGGCTTCAGCCAGTGGTGGGGGGATGGGGGTCTCACTGAAGTGTGGGTCAGTCAGAAACGAAGAGTTATTTCTTTAGACTCTTGAGAGATCTTCTAATGGGACAGGTTCAGATTCTTCAGCAACAAGCAAATTCTGTGGGGCTCAGAGACACAAAAAGAGGCCCTCACCTATAAAACTTAAAAACAAGAAGAAAACATGAATACTGCAGTAGGTTACAAAGGAACAATAGCATTTTCAAGGAAAAGCAGTGCTCCTAAAATTCAATACAGCTTATAACTCTAAAAACACACGGCTGTTCCCAGGCAAAGACATGGTATTTTCAGGAAAAGAAGGTTAATAAAACAGACATGAGTGAAAAAGAAAATAAATTCTTCATGACTTCAGCATCTCCAGGGTGTCAACGAATCAGCATCAGCCATCCAGAATCCAGCCCCTGCAAACATACAAGAAATTAGGAGAAATCCCTTATTTTAAAAGTGTGATACTCTAAGTGGTCTTTGTTAAAATAAATGTACAAAATAAGAATATAAGTGTGTGTGTGTATATATATTTGTGTGTGTACTCAGATGATAAAAATTGCTTAATTTGGGTAATGGGATAATGAATTATTTCATTTAATTTTCTATATCATGATTTTGGTTTTCAAATTTTCTGTGAAGTAAATGAATTACTTTTTAATCAAAAGAGGGGGGGTTGTTAGGAAATTGGTTTTTCTTTGGAGTGTTTCCATTCTCACTTACCTTCCTGAAATTAGTGGGTTTGTCCTGGGTCCGGGCCTTCACTCTCAACTGCCATGCAGACTTTCTTGCATTTATAGCAGGCCTTGCGCCATTGAAAATTCGTCACTTTACACGACGGGCACTCCCAATTATTAGGACTGAAGCATGAGGCAGGCTTCCCCCGATGCTGGGAATCTGAGGCTTTTTTCCCTTTTGGTTGCTTGGCCTTCTTTTCCTGAGGCTGCTGTTTCTTTGGGCTTTTTCTCACATCATGGATTGTGCTGCCTCCCGGGGGAGATGTCCCCTGGGAATTCTCTGGACCTTCTTCTTGCTTGTGGCTCTCGCTCTTCCCCAGGGGATACGTTTCCTGGAGCAGCAGTGGATATTCGTTCTGGCTGTAGCTCCTGCTGTCTCCCAGGGAATATTCCCCCTGGAAGTTCTCGGAATATTCCTCCTGGAAGAAGCAATTCTGGTCATACGGTAGGGCTATCTCTTCCTGGGCCCCCACTGAAGCCCACAGGCCAGGTGGGTAGGTTCCCGGAGTAGAATTTTGGGGTGTGACTGCTGCTATTGTTGTTGCTGTCGCGGTGGCTGCTCCTTCCGTAACTGCTGAGGATGGTAAAGATGTCGAGTACGGGAATCCCGTTGGGAATGGCACATGGAATGGGAATGGCTGTGGCACCTGCACTGGCACAGGGGGTTGCATGACCTGGGCCCAGGGGCTCTGGGATCCCGGTACATAAACCACAGCTGCTGTGGCTGCCATCTGGCCCTCTGACTGAGGCACGCCCTGTGCCCCCATAGCTACCATCTTGCCCTGCTCCCCTGCATCCATGGCCCATGCTGTGGCCCCAAGCTGCTCGGGTTGAGGCTGAGGCACCATTTCGTGGGCCAATGGGGCTACATGGACCAATCTCTGGAGCTGGAGCAGTTGCCCATGCAACATATCTCGCTCATCCAATGCCTCCCGCAAGGCGGCCTGCGTGCGTTGCAGCTGCACTGCGGCCTCCTCGTGCCCCTCACACAGGCGCCTCAGCTCGCAGGAGACGGCCCGGGAAGCCGCCTCGCATTCCCCTAACTTCTCCTGGAGCTGCCGAACCCAGCACGCCTGCTGCTCCCGCTGCCTCGCGCCCACACGCACGCTCAAGGCCAGCGCGCTCCAGGCACAGGCCCTCTTAATGGCGCACGGCACCTGCGGGTCAGTGACGACGTCGCGCAGCTGATCCTCTACCTCATTCCAGGACCGCGAGCAGAAGTCCGCGTAGAAATCAGGGCTGCCCCCGTTCATGAGGACTTCATTGTTGATGAATTCGATCACCTCATTGTGGCGGAACCCGCTGGCATGGTCCCCAAATTGCACGGCCATGGCCGCTGCGGCCTAGTCAACCAACTGCCTCACGGAAGATGCCGCCTGCCGCCGCCGCCGCCACCACCGGTAAAGCCCCTCACCTCCCGGCTCAGTCCTCCTTCAGTTCTAGCCCAGTCCTGGCCTCCTCCTCGGCCTCTTTCCTCTGTCACGGTCCGGCTTTCCTCACAGAAAGTAAGGCAGATCCCCTCACTGCGCCACGCCAACCCCAAAAAGGCCGACGCAAGCGCCACGGGTCGCACGTGAGCTCCGAGTCGCCCCGCAAGGCCTGCTGGGACCAACCTCGCTGCCAGAGCCCCTCCTACTGGGTGAGCAGGCCGGAAGCTGCATTGAGTGCCCCTCCTACCGGGTGAGCAGGCCGGAAGCTGCTCTGAGTGACGCAGTGAACCCAGATGTGGCAGAGGCGGGAAGCTGCACTGGGTGCTGCAGTGAATCCAGACGTGGCAGAGGGGAGGGGGGAGTAGGAGCAGGCAGCGGGGCGCAGGCGCACAGTGGCAGCTAGCATAGCGGATCCCTTGGAGATGCTAATAGTTGCCAATCCCACACCTAGGGCCTGCAACCACACACACACACACACACACACACACTCCTGTTCTAAAAGGAAGGGTGAGTCAATGGAGGTCGGAGAACTTCTGGGGGAGGGAGGGAGTTGAGGTGGAGGAGACGGGGGCTGCAAGACCCCTAGTTTAGGGAGGTAAATAGGGTGCAAGCTTGGCATCTATCAAAACCTAGGAAAGGGGAGGGACAGTGCTGGGAGAGACTTGAGAGAGAAGGCTGTGCTTGTACTACTGTAACAGGGAAGAACAAAATTTGACTCCATGTTGGATCCGTTTCTTTCACTTTGACCTTTGCTTTCCATTGTTTTTGTTCTGTCTCTAGCTATAGGCATACATAATGGCCTGCCTCAGGGAAACCTGCCCCTCTGCCTGAATGTTAAGCTAAAGTGCCTTTTATTTACAATAGCCAGGACATGGAAGCAACCTAAATGTCCGTCAACAAAGGAATAGATAAAGAAGGTATAGTACATATATACAATAGAATATTACTCAGCCATTAAAAGGAACGAAATTGGGTCATTTGTAGACACGTGGATGGACCTAGGGAGTGTCATGAAGAGTGAAGTAAGTCAGAAAGAGAAAAACAAATATCATATATTATTGCATATATATGGAATCTAGAAAAATAGTATAGATGATCTTATTTGCAAAGCAGAAATAGAGACACAGAGGTAGAGAATAAATGTATGGATACCAAGGGGGAAAGGGGTAGTGGGAGGAATTGGGAGATGGGGACTGACACATATACACTATTGATACTATATATAAAATAGACAACTGATGGGAACATACTTTATAGCCCAGGAAACTCTACTTAATGCACTGTAGTATCCCAAATGGGAGGGAAATCCAAAAGGGAGGGGATATATGTATATGCATGGCTGATTCATTTTGCTGTGCAGTAGAAGCTAACACAACATTGTAAAGCAACTATACTCCAATAAAAATTAATTAATAAAAAAAAAAGTGCCTTTGTTCAGCTCACAGGGAAACATCCTGACCCTGCCCACCTGTGAATGGCTGCAGAAAAGAAGAAATTAACACATCCCCTCCCTGAGGCTGATAAAAACTAGGAGATATTTTGCAAGACTTATGGCCTTTTTACTTTAATTCCTCACCTCCTCCCCCTCTCTGTTCTATAAAAGAAACTAGCATCCAGACCCCGATAAGATGGTACTCTAGGACACTAGTCTGGCATCTTCTCAGATGCCTGGCTTTCCTAATAAAGTCGATATTCCTTGCCTCAACACCTTGTCTCCCGATTTATTGGCCTGTTGTGCAGCAAGCAGAGCGAACTTGGACTCGGTAACAAATTTGGCTTAGCCATCCAGGAGCCTTGCTGCTCGTGGCTAGCCGGTCCGGGTCAGGGAATTTTGGGGCAAGGCCCTAGCAGCTGCTGGGACCGTTTGTCCTGAGAATATTCCCTTCAAAATTCCCTGAAGCAGCACCAGCTACCCCAGCACTTGGCAGTTGGAGCAAGGAATTGACGAACTTCTGTGAGTTGACGGACTCGACCTTTGCTGGGTAAATTGCTCTGGTGTGTATAACCAGGAATAAATTCCCCCCTCAATTTGTTTTGCATTTGGTTGGGGTACCCTACTGGAGAGGGGAATTGTTGGACTCTACCTGATATGGGAACCGGTTCATTTGCTTTTGTTTTGTGTGCATCAATGTTGGAATTTGTGTTCTTTGTGTTGGAATTTGCTTGTATCTTTTGTGTTGGAATTTGTTTGCATCTTTTGTGTTTTGGTGTTATCAAACTTATAAAAATGGGAAATACTCCATCTACCCCAAAGGAGAGCCCTTTGGGGCATATATTAGATAAATGGGCAAAACATAGCCATGAGCCTATGACTAAGAAAGAGGTGATATATTATTGTAATAGGGTGTGTACCCAATATATGTTAGGATCAGAGGAGCGATGGCCCCTGAATGGCTTACTCAATTATTATACGACCTCACAATTAGAAGTGTTTTGCAAAAGAGCAGGGAAAAGAGATGAGATTTTGTATGTAGAAGCATTTATGCTATTGCATCAGGAGGAAAAGGAGTCAGAGGGCTGCCACCTTATGGTGCAGCGGTCTGAAAGAAAACCCAAGGAGGGACCTAGACAAAAAAGCTTAAACAAAATTTAGGAGATAAAACAAAAACCAAATGAGGATCCATCAGAGTCTCTAGAATAAGAAGGTGAATAACAGAAGGAAGACAGGAGCCTCTCATACGGTAGAAAGAGAGGAAAACTCTGATAGTGAATTAAGAGGCCCGAGGACCCCCTTGGACTTGAGGCATCTGATTCTAATTTCCCCCACAGGAGCCCCGGGTAACTCTGACAGTGGGGAACAAGTTGATTGACTTTTTTTTTTTTTTTACTTTTGATATGTGGGATGCATTTTGATATACTTTTTTTTTTAACATCTTTATTGGAGTATAATTGCTTTACAATGGTGTGTTAGTTTCTGCTTTATAACAAAGTGAATCAGCTATACATATACATATATCCCCATATCTCTTCCCTCTTGCGTCTCCGTCCCTCCCACCCTCCCTATCCCACCCCTCTAGGTGGTCACAAAGCACCAAGCTGATCTCCCTGTGCTATGCGGCTGCTTCCCACTAGCTATTTTACATTTGGTAGTGTATATATATGTCCATGCCACTCTATCTTTGTCCCAGCTTACCCTTCCCCCTCCCCATATCCTCAAGTCCATTCTCTATCAGGTCTGTGTCTTTATTCCCATCCTGCCCCTAGGTTCTTCATGACCATTTTCTTTTTTCAGATTCCATATATATGTGTTAGCATATGGTATATACAATGGAATATTACTCAGCCATAAAAAGAAACGAAATTGAGTTATTTGTAATGACGTGGATGGACCTAGAGTCTGTCATACAGAGTGAAGTAAGTCAGAAAGAGAAAAATAAATACTGTATGTTTGACTTTCTAAATGATACAGGTGCCACATATTCTGTGGTAAATACCAAGGTGGCACAGAAAACATCTCAGTTTATCCCGGTCACGGGAGTTTCTGGAGAAGTAGAAAACCGTTTGTTCTTACAACTTCTAGAATGCCAACTAGGGGACCTCACCCTGAAACATCCAGAGTGTCCAGTCCCCCTTTTGGGACGAGATCTCCTTTGTAAAAGGGATTCTGGGACACCTAATCTAAAACAATATCCTCTGAGACAAGAGGCCCAAAAGAGTATTCAGCCAATTATGGGAAAGTTTTTGAAAACAGGACTGACTAAACCTTGCAGTCCCCATATAACACCCCTATCCTCCCAGTCAAACAGCCAAACTCAGCAGAGTATCGCTTTGTCCAAGATTTGAGGGCTATTAATGAAGTAGTCCAAGACTTACACCCTGTGGTACCTAATCCATACACTCTGCTCACAACTATTCCAGGAGAATACAGCTGGTTTTCAGTCCTGGACTTGAAAGATGCTTTTTTCTGCATTCCTATTGCAGAAGAATCACAGCAGCTGTTTACTTTTAAATGGCAGGACCCAGAAACACAGGTAGTCTAACAGTATTGTTGGACAGTCCTGCCTCAAGGATTTAAGAAACCTTCCAAACTGTATGTACAGGAGAGACAAGGCATCAGCCTTGGGGTGTTAATTCAAACCCTGGGGAATATCCCTCGACCCACTGCCTACTTTTCAAAACGACTAGAAGGGATAGCCCCCTTGCCTTGGAGCTGTAGCAGCTACTTGTGACGTACTGTGACATACTTCAGGAAGCTGAGAAGTTTACCCTGGGGCAACCCACCATTGTGTATGTTCCTCACTGTGTCCTTTCTTTGCTGGAACAGAAAGGGG
Source organism: Delphinapterus leucas (assembly GCF_059928025.1). Lineage (NCBI taxonomy): Eukaryota > Metazoa > Chordata > Mammalia > Artiodactyla > Monodontidae > Delphinapterus > Delphinapterus leucas. The sequence goes on from NC_143150.1 coordinate 25,082,734, forward strand.
CCCTGTTTATATTATATGTCTGTGTACACATTATACATAAGAGATCTCTATCTCTGAAAAAATATTATCAAAATTGAATTGATAAAGAGCTCTATTCAATTTAAAAGTAAGCACTTACAAATTAAAGAAACCGGCCAAAATGACCTTCAGGTTCATGTGAACTGGGAAGTATTCAATATTAAGTTGACACCTGGTATAAAAGGTTGTTTGTTGATCTAATTAATATAGACTTGTCTTTAGAGTCATCAACATTAAATATAATACTTTCCCTGCACCTAGGTTTAATAGAAGTTAAATGAAATCTTGTTATATCTGTTGCAAATTTGTCAGCAAGAAAAATAACTTGGTATGATAAAATTTTTATGAGTGAATTAAATGCAAACGAGATAAAGAGCTTTTAGGTAAACACTAGAAATAATTACGTTCTGAAAATTATCTAAAACAGTCTTTCCAGATTTTGGTAACTATTACTTGCCTCTTGGTTTTCACTAGAAATTATGGTTTTTAAGAGTTGGGCATTCTAATTTAAATATGTAATTAAAGCAACTAAAAATAACAAAACATTTCACTATACAGTAGGAAAGTGGGATACATGTTTTGAGTAAAAAGGAGTTTTATGCATGGTCTGAAATTAGATTAAACTTAATTGGGTAAATGAATTTTGCTATTAAAAGTAGGCTGGTATAGGACTTGACTTGGTTCCTCTCTGCTAAGAGAACAAGTTTACTTAGAATGCTGCTTTTGATAACAGATTGTGTGAACTATCTTGCTTTTAACTGGTCTGTATTCTTAAATGTTCTATCTGACCAAATGTTTTTCAAAAAACTTTTTGATACTTTTGACAAACTTCCTATCAAATTCTAATTAAAGTTCTTTTGACTTCAGCTAGCTCTGGGATGCTTCAGAAGGCCCCTAAGAACCTTCCCTATGGCGTAGTACGTTTCACCTGTGGCGAGGCGTTGGTTGGGATTTTCTCTTTTGAACTAGCCTTGATCATTCATTCAGCTTCATCTCCAATGGGGCATTGGCTGGGGTTCTCCCCTTTTGGACTGATGGGGCATTAGTTGGGAATCTTCCTATTTTGGGGCTAGGGAACTGTAACCCTGAGGCACCTCAGAAAAAAATGTATATATATATGTATATATATATATTAAACTGACTAGAATTGGTTGATATGCTAAATTACATAGAAAGCATTGTCAAATAAGTGATAAGCCTCCTCAGAGTATATGGTATGAATAAATGTTATTAATATAGACATTCTAGAAATTATATAAAGTTTCTGAAATTTGTATATGTCCTGGTATAATGTTATAATTTTAGTCATTATCTTAAAATGTTGTATGTCACAACAACTTAGATAAGCTTCATTGCCAGGAAGAATTGTAATCAGATCTTTAACCTTGCCTTTTTAAGACCTTTATCATTCATAGGCAGCTAAGGTGATGCTTTGCAAAACTGCCACATCTCCAAGAAGACTCATGAAAAAGAACTTTTAAAAAAATATATAAGTTTCTGATAGCCTTTAGATAATACCACTGGGTAACAAATGACAAAACTAATGGAAAACCTGATTACTGCACCCAGATCAACAGGAATTAATTACATGGGACTGAATGGACTGATGAATATGACTTATAACTTTATGAGTTTGGGAAATGTATTGATGCTAGCCTTAATCTTTGTTTTCCAGAAAAACCTTTTCTCTTATGCTATGACCTACAACAAGTTGATAAAGTATACCCTTGTAAACAAAGATGAAACATGTATCTTTTTCTCTCTACATGATCCTGCCAGAATTTGGCTTCTCCAGCCAGCTCTACTGTGGATTTGATGGTTTATTGTAACTGAATTACAACCAGTTATACTAAGCATTGTTTTAATTTGTTCTTTGTTTCCAAATTGTTTATGCTTTGTGTCTCCCTGCTAAACTAGGACTTTGTCAGTATTACTAGCTGCATTACTTATATCCTATTTTATGACTGTTGTCTCTTAGAGTACCCAGTATGTAACCAGGCCTCCAACAAAATTGATGATGGCTAAACATCTTGAGGAAATAGATCACATTTATGACTCCTAGAGAATAACTGTAATAGTGTGATTCTAGGTATGGGAAAAGCAATAAGGGAAAACATTTCCTGGATCATAATAGACTAGTAAGACAGAGGATCCAGAGAATCTTTGATAATCAACAGGGCCAAATCTGGAAATTAGCACCTGGAGTGGCATATCAACAAGAATTTTCACCTGATCTGGAATGAGCCTCCCAGCACCATGGAACAAAATTTGGTCATGAAATGTCTCCCAAATATTGGTCGAACTCCTAACCAAGAGGGGGATCTGAGAAATGGAATATTTCCTGCCACAGTCTTCAGTGATTGAAGCCACCACTGATGGTGAGCTGGTAAGCCCTGAGGGAAATCAGGAAGGAAAGAATGCCTGCCATCTAGCAACCATCAGACTGCAGCCACTCCCTATGGTGAGCCTTGAGGAAAGTCAGGATATGAAAACACCGGATACTGGCCCCAGATAGGTGAGGTGCATATCAAAGGAATAATTTCAGTGAGCCCAGACTCTTGTATCTTCCCTTACATAGAAAAGCACTAAATTCCATAACTTGAGATTGCAATTTCCTTACAGCTGGAGAAGGGTGGGTCAATCTACTTGTTTAATCCTGTTCTACTGAACAACACAGCATCAGGTTCAAATAATTGAGAGTTGTACTATTTACTAAAAATTATTCCCTACCCAAGGCTGATCAATTCCATTCCACCATCACCTCTCATCACCCCTACACAGCAGGAAGCAGTTAGAGCTGTCATCGCCCTTTATCCCACAAGACTGTGGAATGGACATTGACAGTGAGGAATTGTAACAGGGAAGAACAAAATCTGACTCCATGTTGGATCTGTTTCTTTTACTTTGACCTTTGCTTTCCATTGCTTTTGTTCTATCTATAGCTATAGGCATACATCAAACTAATAAAATTAGAAATGAAAAAGAAGTAACAACTGACACCGCAGAAACAAAGGATCATGAGAGATTACTACAAGCAACAATATGCCAAAAAAATGGACAACCTGGAAGAAATGGACAAATTCTTAGAAAAGCACAACCTTCCAAGACTGAACCAGGAAGAAATAGAAAATATAAACAGACCAATCACAAGCACTGAAATTGAGACTATGATTTAAAATCTTCCAACAAACAAAAGCCCAGGATCAGATGGCTTCACAGGCTAATTCTATCGAACATTTAGAGAAGAGCTAACACCTATCCTTCTCAAAATCTGCAAATCCGTAGCGCAGTAGGCAGCAGGTCAGTCTCATAAAGGCTACCCAAGTGAATTCAACATTCAAAAGAAGAGCAGAATTTTCTTTAAAAACAATTTGAATCAGCTACAATAATCATGCATGGGCTTATTGGGCTTCTGGGTACAAGCCTGAATTTTATTCCCATCAACTGGCTTTGGCAAAACCCTAGGAATTGCCAACTGTAGTTGCCTGGTGATTCCCCAAGCCCGATGGTATAACAAAACAGCAGGGATTAGTTTATCTCCAGGGTGTAACTCTAAAGACTTCCAAGGATTATTCCAATTAGCAGTTTTTATCCAGTGTTGGGTCTGGCCTTCATCAACAGGCGTATGAGCTAGCTGATAAGTCAGAGAAACCAGGATGACAAGTTTGAATGACTATATTAAATTCCTCAGGAAATCTGTGGGGATCCCCAGTTGTTTGGGGGAAATCTTTGACTATGGCTTATAGTTCAGCTTTAATCCAAGGAACATAAGAAAATAGGGGTTTAGCTTTAGATCCTCAGAGGGTCTGATTTTAAGAGGTTCAGGGGAAAAAGAAGCAGGGGGAGGTTGGGAGAAAAGGGAAAGTTCAGTGGGGGGATTCAAATGAGGAAGCAGAGGGTGTAGAGGAGGTAGAATGGTGCAGAAGGGAAAGAGGAAGATGGGAATAGAGACAAAGAGGAAAGGGAAGGGGGAAAAGTCCTCAGAATCTTTTTTGTTTTCTTCCAATTATTTGTTCCCCTCAGTTTATTTAGAAATGGTATCTTATAAAGAGGGAATTTTAGAGGCTTGAATGTGTTTGAAAGCTTCCAGGTACCAATTAAAATAGCATCCCATTCAGTCTATTTAATTTTAGAGGCATAGTGTTCTAACTTAGTTCTGAGAAAAACAAGTTTGGAGAGGTCTAAAGTTCCCCATAATGGCCATTGGAGTTTTAAATTATTTTTAGTTAAGTTGACCCATTTAGTTAAAAATGTGCATGAGGAGGAACCATAATTTTTAACATAAAACCAGCCAGAGTCCCAGAAGGAGGACCCTTCCAAGAGAATTTAGAGGCTTGGAATCACATACTTTAAAACCAGAGGTTAAGAACTTCCCTGGTGGCGCAGTGGTTAAGAATCCGCCTGCCAATGCAGGGGACATGGGTTCGAGCCCTGGTCCAGGAAGATCCCACATGCTGTGGAGCAACTAAGCCTATACACCACAACTACTGAGCCTGCACTCTAGAGCTCATGAGCCACAACTACTGAGCCTGTGTGCCACAACAACTGAAGCCTGCGTGCCTAGAGCCTGTGCTCTTCAATAAGAGAAGCCACCACAACGAGAAGCCCACACACCGCAACGAAGAGTAGCCCTCTCTCACCGCAACTAGAGAAAGCCCATGCACAGCAACAAAGACCCAATGCAGCCAAAAATAAATAAATAAGTAAAAATAAAGTAAAACCAGAGGTTAAGAAAACAAATGAGTACTTACCAAAAAGGCAATACCTTCACACACACACACACACACACAAAAACAGATCCCAATTAAAGTCAGAGAACTCAATCAAAAAGAAGGAGCTCAAATCTGAGAGACTTGCCAGATCAGAAGGAAGAAGACAACTCTTAGAAATGAAGAGCACAAGGGGCTCAAGTGGGTACTGCACACAGTTGCAGGGGTCATTAGTTCCTCCAGAGTTCAGCTCCTTCTATCCCACTTCGGACACCAAGTAATATCAACCTTTAAAACAAAAAGATAAGTGGTTGAACCGGTGAAATCAAGTTTATTCAAGAATGGCAGAGGAATTGCAATTCAGGACATGCGAGCTATGGCAAACCATAGCCAAGTCCAGAGAATATAGGAGAGGAACACTCTTTTATAGAGGAAAGGAAGAATTTGGGAGGGGCTGTTTTGAGACAAGGTTCGTTGGAGGAGAGCGAGAGTTCTGGGTTGTGTAAAATAGACTATGACAAGTACTGTGTGTGAGAGCTCTCCCTTCAGGGCTTCCCAATTCCATTTTGAATGGGGGTTTTCCTTTATTCATGTTCACACCAGAAATAGGGAATTTAGAGCCAAGAAGGCTGTATAACAAACATTGTTACTTCACTAATTTACTACCCCAAACCCAAACATTTTTCTCTTGTCAAATCTTTGCAAATGCATTGTTTCTCTGTCTAAAAGTATAAAAACTGCCTGCTTTGGCCACTTATTCGTCTCATATTTTTATGGTACTCTCATACTTAAATTTGTTTTTCTCCTATTAATCTATCTTATGACAATTTAATTATTAGACCAGGCAAAGAACCTATAAGGAAGAAGGGAATCGTTTTTTGCCCCTACACAGGCTCAGTTGTGTACCCTGCACATGAGTGAAGGGAAAGCCTGGCAACTACAGGAGATATGAGTCTAAACTTGTTGGTGAAGTCTGGTGAGGGGCACTAGAATCATGTCCGAGTGGATAAGGAGGAATGGGAAGCCAGACCAAGATGTTCTGGGAAAATAGGGAGCTCTCAAGAATAAGAAGCCACACTGAGGATAAGTGACCTGATTCAGTGAAGAGGAGGGAAAGACTGTTCAGATTTTAGCATTCTAAGCTGGAGTACTCTAATGGATGATGAGACAATGTTTGTGAGTAAGTATGGGACAAGTGAATCATAGTGAAGATGTTGAATCTCAAATATTTCTGGGGGCTTCAAGAGTACACCACAAGCCATATAAAGGGGTTTTCCATTCTGGATTGTGTGGAAGGGAGTTCTCTTTGCTCAGCTCCTCTTATACTTCTTAGTTGCCATCCTCTCCTCAAGCCTCCTACATATTTCCCGCCTCACTTGCTCTTGCAGAAGAATTTTCTCTCCTCAATTTTAAAGCTACATCCTTCACCTGTGATTTGTATCTTAGCCTCTTCCATCTCCTTAGGGAGTTAAATCCAGTCAGAATCTCTCCACTGTCTTCTATATTTCAGCCTTTTCCTCTCTACTAGCTTTTCCCCATCATGGTATGAGCATGTTCAAGCTTCTTCCATCCTGTAAAATGTTCTTATATACATTCCTGTACCTTAATTTACACTCATAAAACTAAAGAAAATATTCTAAAGGTAACACCAGTGACCTTCTACCCTCTATTAGTTCAAGTTTCTTCTAACTTGACTTTTCTGTAGACTTTAACTCTATTGATCACTCCCTTTTTGGAATTCAATCTTCCCTTTTCTTTGGTGACACCAAATTCTATTGATTTTCTCCTGTCTTTCTGGCTGTTCCTTCTTAGTTTCCTTTTGCTGTCTGCTATGCTTCCATTCAGCCCTTAAATACTGGTGCCTCCCTGAGTTTTGTCCTTAGACACCTTAATTTTTTTAGGTAACCTTCCTTATTCCAGACACTTTTTCTATGTGATCGTATCTATTCTCTTGTTCTTAACTACCATAATTAATTGCCAAAGACTCAAAAACTTTATACCCAGTCCTGCTCTGTGTCCCAAACTTGAGATTTACCTAATCAACTAAGTAGAAACCTTTACTTGGATCTTCCATAGGCACATTATTTTCCACAAATCCTAAAATCAACACTACGTTGGACAAATGGCTTGCCAAATTTCTTACCATTTTTGAGGATCCACTTCCTCAAAGAGTTGTTGCAAGGATAAAATAAGAACATATATATATATATATATATATATATATAGTAATTTTCACTTTCATCATATCATCCTTATTATTATTAAAGAAATCTTCATGCAGAAGGTAGGGCTTTATCTGGGATTTGAACAATAGGTAGAATTTAGATGAGAACAGTGAGGGAGAAAATGAAATTGACAAAATGTGTTTCTTTGTTATTTACCAATCAACTGCTTAGCCAAGATTTGTACCGGGTCACCCAGTTCTTCCATATCCAGTTGAATTATATTGCTCAATTCATATAACAACTGCCTCTTGTGCTTTTGTTCCACTATGTTTTTAGAAGCTGACATCTGGTCCCCCACCTACTTGCCTTCTACATTTCAGCTATTTCCATGGATGCCCTTTGCTAGAGCTACACGTGATACCACCAAGGAGGCACCATGTGAGTACTGATATTTGTGATATTTCCAGGATCTATGTTGCTTTCTGGGTGCTGAGGCATCATCTGTCTCTGATCAGAAACAAAACGTATCCTGTATATAAAAGTAGAAAGATAGAGTTGTTAGAGAGTACATATAAGACTATAATTGGAATATAGAGAAAAAAAAGAAAACATATTAAGAGGATATAATTATGAGGGTAAATTATTTTATATATAATAATAATAATATCTTCTTAGGTCAGTAATAGAAAAATGAAAATAAAATGGAAAAATCTGGTATGACCCTGAAATATTAAAAAGCTACATTCAGTGTGTTTATATATGTCTCTATGTAGATAACCAGATAACAGCTTTCCCTGAGAATAAAAACATTTTCATGCTTGGACCTGTTCAACTTACCAAGTATAGAAAAAATATTATAAATAACTGCACTGTTTTTCTATCTATATAAAAAAGCATTCAGGTGTAACAGGAGCAATTATCAATATTACCAGATCTAATTTCCAAATTGGCACTAATTATTGTTGCATATTATGTGAAGGTAGAAGTGATTCCATTTAAACTAAAACTAAAGTTGTTCACTGATGATCTTTTCAATAGTTTCTTGCATATTTATATTATAAACAATAATAATGGTGTTAATAAAAAGTTTCTCTTCTGGGCTTTTTATATAGTAATAAATAATAGATAACTTTTTAGTACCTACTATGTGCTAGATGCTGTGCATAGTTTGTGAGCTTTATTTCATGCAATCATCACCACAACCATGTGAGTTAAGTAACAGTATTACCTTCATTTTTTAAATATGGAAATTGGGGCTTAAGAAAGCTAAATAATTTTTTACAAGGACCCACCACTAGTATGTGGTGAAGCCAGAACTAATACCGTGATTGGTCTGAGTACAAAACCCATGCTCCTAACATTACACTCTACTGCCTTCAATGACACATTTCCCCAGAATGCTGAGACCCAAACTAATAAAGTCAACACATGACAGTTGTGATTATACATGTGCAAAAGTCATACTAAAAGAGAAAATGTCTTTCAATCCAGAAACAAAAACAACTCTTGCCTATAACCTATTAGGTAGCCTAAACATATTTTAAAAATGAGTTGAATGAAGAGAAATGAACAATTTGAAACATAGGAAAGCAGGAATCAGAGGGTACAAATTGAAATTGGCATTAAAACCTGTACAGTGTAGAGGTTGTTCTAACCAATGGATGGTAACATTCTGGTCCTCTGGTCAGATCTGTCTCTATAGTGGAGACAGAGGCATCAGATCAGAGCATTCCATGACAAAATTCTATGAAAATCTTCCAACCTATTCCAGTTGTTCTCATTACATGTTCATCTATTGTTTCCTGATAATATTTGGACTTCCAGTTTAACTTACAAATATAGAGGGAACTCCCTCATCATCAACCTAAGTGTTGCAGTCTGCTTGACGGTTATGCTTATAATTGTAAACAAATAAAGCAACACTCTGATTTTAAACGTTGATCCCTTTTGAATTAAACTAATATAATCTAGTCTTGCATAAATTGGTAATAGTTGGGAACCTGATCAAATTGAGCATCTGATCTACAGAGCTGAGAAGCATATCCTGGATGGGGTATCCCCACAAAGATGTATCCATCCCAGATGACAACTCTATGTCAGGATTCATGCAGCCACAGGTTTCACCTACTTGACCTAAACTAATCAAGATAATCATTATAATTTTAGGGAGAATCAGATATATAGTGCCATTTGTAATGTTTCTCATTGTCTGAAAGCCCTACAAATAATTGAAATTACAAATAATATAGCATTTGTAAAAAATTTTAAATGTTTGGTTACATGTTATAATAACTGCCAATATTCCACTAAAGCAATACCCCTCTCTGATGTTCTACTTCAAGAATTGACCTTCTATAACTAATGAGTATTAGCAATTAATTTTAGATGGCTGTAATAGAATACTATTGCTTTTGATCCACCAGTTAGGTCATCATTGTTCATATTTCTAGTGGCAAGCTTAGTGTGTTTTACTTCCCAGGAGAGTTATTTCCTACTCTACCCCTGTGGTCTTGCTTCTGTTGTTTTCCTCTCAATAGTCTTTGTCAGAAAGCTAAAAATATTGCATTACCCTTCTGAGATTGCATTCTAAATTGACAGGAAAATTAGGATGCAGTCATGTGTTCCCATCCCTGCACTTATAGTATGTCAATAGGGTAAATAAACCCATGAGTTATCACCCATTTGGTATTAATCCAGACAACATTACAAATGGTCCTATGGGTGAGTGTTATGATAAAAACATAAGAAATGCCTTTTATGTCTATGCATGTCAGTTTAATGAAGCTAGTGCAAACAACCTTTCTTTTATTAATAAATGCCATGTATCTGCAACTCACAAAATTATCTAAAAAATGTAAGAGTTTTTTTCAATCTGTATCATGTCTTGGAAGTTAGAAATTCCGGGGCTCTTCTACCTGGTCTATGTAAAAGAAATGAAGGGAACATCCTTCTATTAATCCTAAGTATTGCCCTCTTAGCTTCCTACTCAATCCTCAATTTCCTGGATTCTAGATTCTATACTCACTATCATAACTGACCTTGCAAAGCTTTTAATTGTAAGCTCCAAGGGAGATTTTTTAACCCTTACTTTTCTGGACCTCTCTACTGTATTTGGTAATGATAATCACTCTCTTTTCCTGAAATTCTTCATTCTTGACCCCCAGGCCCCCAAATTCCTCCAGTTAATTTAGTATATCTTCAACCATTTTTTTTGTTTGCATTTGCTCAGTAAATATTGATGTTTCCCAGAGTCTGTATCATTCCTCTTATCTTCTCACTTTACACCTTTCCCCAGATGATCAAATTCATGCACAAGTTCTTAAATATTACCTATATATTCATAACTCCTACATCTATATCTCTAACCTATATCACTCATTCAGGCTTAAGACTTGTACTAAATTGCATGCTAAATGTCTTACAGAACTTAATACCACAACTGAGCTCATCTCTAAATCTCATGTCACATCCTCTCCTCCCTCTGTAATTATTTGGTATCTATTGGCATGTATTCAATCACCAAAACTAGAAATTTTAAAGTCATCTAGACTCCTCCCTCTCCTTCCCTCCTCCTATATCCAATTGGTGGCTATATCCTCCTTAATATTCCCTGGGTCTGTCATCACTTTAACATCCATACCACCGTTATCCAAGGCAACTGTCATCATTTGCCTAGACTAGTACAACAGCTTCCTAACTGTTCTCCCAACCTCTTATATATTCCCTTTCAAATTTATCTTCCAAAAAGCTTCCAGGATGATATATTTTTAAATTTATATATAAATACTATGCCTAAAAATAAATGAATGCCCATATTTCCTTAACAATAATGCCCAAACTCCTTAATATGTGATTTAAGCTCTTCATGATTATCCCTATTGGCCTTGCCAATCTCATTTTTCATCCATTCCCCTATCAAATGCTACATTCAAGCAATGTTGAACTGCTTGTAGTCCCTTACACATGCCTTCCTGTTTCTCTTTTTTTGTTTGTTTGTTTGCCAAGCCATGTGGCAGGCGGGATCTTAGTTCCCCAACCAGGGATCAAACCTGTGCCCCCTGCAGTGGAAGCACGTAGTCCTAACCACTGGACCTCCAGGGAATTCCCCCTTCCTGTTTCTCTTGTATTTCCTTTGTTTCTGCTGTCTTCTCTGCCTAGCTCCAAATACTCTTCACCTGGTTATCTTCTAATCATATTTTAATATTCAAAATAAGTATCACCTTATCCAGAGAGCATTTCCTAAAATTCCCACATCAGGCTTTTATGGACTATCCTATGAACTATTTTATTTTATTCATCTTTGTGTCTCCAGCATCTAGCACAGTACCTGTTACACAATGCATGACTATTGAAAGAAGGAATTCCGAAGGGCAACCCCTAGTTATTAAATATGGACATACAATGAACAGTCCTAAACTCATTCTTTCCCTTACAATGTCTAACCTTCAGCTTCCGGCTTGTCAGATTAAAGAAGCTTACTCTTCATAGTCTACTCTTGAAAATTTGCTCCTCAATCATCCCGATTACTTGTTACTTATATTTAGAACTTCTCCAGTTCAAGCACATCTTCAAGATATGGGGACAAATTTTTAATTTTTTAAACAAAGTAGAATGCTGTATTTTTTATGTTTGATATCCACTGTGATTATGCTTTTAATTTTCGTGAACTTTTGGCCACAGTAGCATGCTAAATTGAGGTCTTCAGGATATTCATGCATTCAACAAATATTTAACAAGTGTCTATTTTTTTTTTTTCTAGGAGCTGATGATTCAGCACAACAGATAATAACAACTAAAACCAGGGTACCTACTCTCATGGAGCTTTCATCTTGATTTGGAGATGGGAGAGGTCAACATAGACAACAAACAAATAAGGAATAATAAAATATGAATGGCAAGTGCTATAAAGAAAATAAAACAGGTGGATATGATAAAGTGTCCTTGGGTGCCTGGAGAGGCTATATTAGACAGACTCACAGCTCCATTCCATAGATGTAACTGATAAACTAGGAATCCATTAGCCTATGAGTATAATTTCGATTATTACCCTCATGCTGCGTACCATATGAACTTTCACTCGCCACTTTCCTGCCCACTCACCTTTAAAAGTCATACCTCCTTTCTTTAATCACATCTTCTAATTCATTTTAGTCAGGGAAATGTTAAAAGTGGTCCCTCAAAGTCCCTGGTTGAATTCATGTCTTTGCATTACAGAACGTTAGAGTGATCTCACAGAAGATGCATTTTCCTTGTTTTACAACCTCCAACTTAGCATTTCACTAACCTAAAAGACTGTGATATTAACTGCCAACTTGGCAAATGTATTATGCTCTTCCACATAGTTTTATTCAACAAACATTTAGAAAACATTATATTATAAATATATGAAAAATAAGATTAATCTTAGCATTTATACCTGTGAGACATCCCAGTTCCCACTTTATCTAGAGAAGTACATGCCTAGCATCAGTGTGTCTTTGTAGCTCTTTCCTCCTCATGAGCTCAGTAACTCCCTTTAAAGTAATAAAACTCTTGTTTCTTTGTGAAAAATACCCCAAAATATCCAACTGCTGGTGTTTGTGATAGAAATGAAGAAAAAGAGAAAATGAGAAGCTCTAAGGTAGTGATGGTTCTGAGCCAGCAAAATAGAACTTCTGTGTGTGAAATTACAATGATTATAGTGGTATTTACAATATTGAGAATTTCCAAAAGTCTCTGGATATGTCCTTTGTGAACATTGAGAGTCTATAGAAGCATTTTCTAAAATTGCCTTACCATAAGAATCACCTGGGTTACATTATATCAGGCCACTCCTCCTGATTACCATTCAGGAAGTAAGCTGAGGGCAGGGAATCTGTATTTTTAACAATTGTACCAGGTGAATATAATGACCTGACAAGATTGGGAAACACTGATCTATATTATTTTCCTCATACGATAAAGGTTGCATGAAAATAGACTGGAAAAATTTTCACAAATAATACGTACTTGATAAAATGTTTTTATCCCTTTCTCTTTCTTACTTGTTTTTATGTCCCTTTTATGAAATTGTGATATTCAAGGAGGTTTGTATATCTCACTTCTAGAGCTCTGCTTCCTATGTGAAAGGAGAACCAAATTCTTACATTTTATCCCCAAATTTTGCCATATAATCTCAAAATTTTTACTCACCCAAGTGCCATATTACCTATCATGACAAATATTCTTGGTAGCTGAATTCTATTTAAGCATTTTGTTTAGGCCATTCATCAGTGTTATTTCACTTTCAGCATGTTTTCCATTTGAGTGGCCTTCAAATCTCAATATTTTTCTTAGACTTAGAGTAATGATCATTTTATCCAATTTGTTACTCCTTGGGAAGAATAGATTGGCATTACTATAACACTATTTTAATCAGGGCAATCATAAAACTAATTAGCGGCAGAATTAAACTGGAAAAAATTTCTCAATTATCAGTCCAGTACTCTTATCACCACACTACACTGTCTCTCAGCATATATTAATGTAAACAACTATAAATGCTCATTTCAGACATGATACTATATATAGAAAATCCGAAAGATGCCACCAGAAAACTATTACAACTAACCAATGAATTTGGTAAGCTCACAGGATACAAAATTAATGCACAGAAATCTCTGGCATTCCTATATACCAGCGAAAAATCAGAAAGAGAAATTAAGGAAACAATTCCATTTACCATCGCAACAAAAAGAATAAAATACCTTGGAATAAACCTGCCTAAGGAGGTGAAAGACTTGTACTCAGAAAACTATAAAACACTGATGAGAGAAATCAAAGATGACATAAACAGATGGAGAAATATACCATGTTCTTGGATGGGAAGAATCAATATTGTAAAAATGACTATACTACCCAAAGCAATCTACAGATAGAATGCAATCCCTATCAAACTACCAATGGCATTTTTCACAGAACTAGAACAAAAATTTCCACAATTTCTATGGAAACACAAAAGACCCAGAATAGCCAAAGCAATCCTGAGACAGAAAAATGGAGCTGGAGGAATCAGCCTCCCTGACTTCAGGCTATACTACAAAGCTACAGTAATCAAGACATTATGGTACTGGCACAAAAACAGAAATATAGATCAATGGAACACGATAGAAAGCCCAGAGATAAACCCATACATATATGGCCACCTTATCCTTGACAATGGAGGCAAGAATATACAATGGAGAAAAGATAGCCTCTTCAATAAGTGGTGCTGGGAAAACTGGACAGCTACATGTAAAAGAATGAAATTAGAACACTCCCCAATACCATACACAAAAATAAACTCAAAATGGATTAAAGACCTAAATGTAAGACCAGACACTATAAAACTCTTAGAGGAAAACATAGGAAGAACACCCTATGACAGAAACCACAGCAAGATCTTTTTTGACCCACCTCCGAGAGTAATGGAAATAAAAACAAAAATAAACAAATGGGACTTAATTAAACTTAAAAGCTTTTGCACAGCAAAGGAAAACATAAAGACAAAAAGACAACCCTCATAATGGGAGAATATATTTGCAAATGAAACAACAGACAAAGGATTAATCTCCAAAATATACAAACAGCTCATGGAGCTCAATATCAAAAAAACAAACAATCCAATTAAAAAATGGGCAGAAGACCTAAATAGACATTTCACCAAGGAAGACATACAGACGGCCAAGAGGAACATGAAAAGATGCTCAACATCACTAATCATTAGAGAAATACAAATCAAAACTACAATGAGGTATCACCTCATGCTGGTCAGAATGGCTATTATCAAAAAATCTAGAAAAAATAAATGCTGGAAAGGATGTGTGAAAAGGGAATCCTCCTGCACTGTTGGTGGGAATGTAAATTGATACAACCACTATGGAAAACAGTATGGAGGTTCCTTAAAAAACTAAAAATAGAACTACCATATGACCCAGCAATCCCACTACTGGGCATATACCCTGAGAAAACCACAAATCAAAAAGAGACATGTACCACAATGGTCACTGCAGCACTATTTACAATAGCCAGGACATGGAGGCAACCTAAATGTCCATCAACAGATGAATGGATAAAGAAGATGGGGCACATATATACAATGGAATATTACTCAGCCATAAAAAGAAACGAAATTGAGTTATTTGTAGTGAGGTGGATGGACCTAGAGTCTGTCATACAGAGTGAAGTAAGTCAGAAAGACAAAAACAAATAGCGTTTTCTAACACATATATATGGAATCTAAAAAAAAAGTGGTACTGATGAACCTAGTTGCAGGGCAGGAATAAACATGTAGACATAGAGAATGGACTTGAGGACACAGGGTGGGAGGGGGAAGCTGGGGCAAAGTGAGAGTAGCATCAATATATATACACTAGCGAATGTAAAATAGTTAGTGGGAAGCAGCAGCATAGCACAGGGAGATCAGTTCTGTGCTTTGCGATGACCTAGAGGGGTGGGATCTGGTGGGAGAGAGGTTCAAGAGGGAAGGGAAATGGGGACTATGTATGCATACAGCTGATTCACTTTGGTGTACAATAGAAACTAACACAGTATTGTGAAGCAATTATACTCCAATAAAGATCTATTAAAAGAAAACCAATAAATAAATTGTTAGCTATTATTTATTCTGGAACATCTTTATTCTGCTTAATCTATAAACCATTTTTACTCAAATTGAATAATATTTGGAGTAAATGTTAATTTAATTCTTGAATTATCAAATAAGATTAGTGGCATTGTTATTCATTTCTAACCTTTTTATCCTTTTACATAGCAGAACTAGATATGTCAGGGTTAACTGTGAGGGGGAAAAAACATTCTAATATGCATTCATTTCTGTTAACCTGAGTTTCTCAGAAACAACATCATTAGGGAAACTTCCAGTAACACATAGATTTTTAAATATGGTGCATCACCAAATATGACTCACCAGAAGTTTATGGGCTAATCGTAAGTTATCTTTGCACTTACGTTCTCCTTTATACCATTACTTTTCCACCCATATGTCCTGTTTTCCCAAACTAGATGATTAGCTCCTAGAGAGCAGAAACTACACGGTAAACCTTTGTTTTTAACCCAGAACATAGTAAATTGTCATTAAATGCGTGCTGTTTTGTTGATCACCTTCTCAGAGTATTACAAGGCACAAAGGGACCTTCTGGGAGCATCTAACTGGTTTGAACCCATTCTTAAAACTAGGTGAATGGCTAAACCATAATTCACACAAACTGGCAGCCCTCAAGTTGAATCTAGCCTTCCTATAATAATTGTCACAAGATTTTTAAAAGAAACAACCTCAATAATCCCACATCCATATCTCTCTGACATTTGTCATCTGCCTGTCATAAGTCAGTCACTAATGCCATTTTCCTCATGAAAATTTCTAGAGGTAAAGAATTTAAACATATATACATCATCACCCGGATGATCCATAAAGTTTACTTGGTAACCAACTCAAAGTTTCCCACTTTTATCATTTTCTTTACTCTTTTCAACTTCACGGTAATCAGAGATTAGACAAAAATCTTTCACATTAAAATCTTACATTGGAAGACTGTGACCAAGTCACCCCTTAGCCATCCATTCTCCAGAAGTAAGCCTAATTCACTTCACTTATCTCCGTAAATCTATTTTCTGTATCTTTCATTCTATCTCCCTGCCTCTAATCTCACCCATTCTAATCCCTACCACCACCAGTGATTTGAGCCAAATGTAAACAGAAACATGTTAATTCCCTACCTTAAGCTCTTCCCTGGCTCCCCATTGACCCTGAGGACCCAACTTCTATCAAACTCTTCCGCATAAACTCTAGTTACTTCCTTTTTTGCATTCTATTCTCCAGCAACTCTACTCTTGTGTTTTCCCACTGTTAACTTATACGCCTTTGCTCAAGATGTCCTCCTTACTTAGAATATCCTTCCCAAGCTGTCTCCACCACTTTCTTACTCACCTTTTAAGGTTCCAGGTTTCCATTGTTATTCTCATTCTCCATTGATTTCCACAGTGAGGAGTGCACACTTGAGGGAGTACACAAGATGGTGCTTTGGAGTGTGGAAAATATTAGAACTCTTATGTGTATATATTCTTATATCATCTTTTTAATATTGACATTTTGGTGGTATCTGTAATAAAAATATTTACAAAATATACAATATACAGTTAAATGAATATACCCATACATGCATAGAAGCCAAACGTTTTTATGGATGAAATACATCACCAATAAAATTTGGAACGTATTGCTTTTCTCTTTTCACTTTTCATGATTTCTCTAAATGATAGTGTCCACTTCTGTAGCATCAACTAACATATAAGTACAGGTGACTCTATATTTTGAGCCCAAACTCCTGACCTTCACATTTAAATTTCCAACCAGCTACTGTATATCCCCACCTAGGTGTTCTGGAGTTATCTCAAAGTCTACCTAAGTATGAACCAGTTGTTTGTTCCTCTCTATTTCCCCAATCTATTTTTCCTCATATGTTTCCTACTTTTGTTAAACACAAAGTTTTCTAAGATAGAAACCTAGAAGGCTTTTTGACTCCATTTCTTTCAAATACATTTCTTATTCCATGTTCCTAAAACCATGTCTTTATTTGAAGCCCTCAAATTATTACAACGGGACTGTTGCAAGTCTCCTAACTACTTTACCTACCTCCAGCTTTCCTTTTAGTTCTTCCTTCAGTCTACTGTCAAAGGACTCATATAAATTGCAAATGAGATTATGTCACTTTTCAGGACTTCCCTGGCGGTCCAGTGGTTAAGACTCTGCACTTCCACTGCAGGAAGCACAGGTTGGATACCTGGTCTGGGAACTAGGATCCCGCATGGCACGTCGCCTGGCTAAAAAATAAATAAATGAAAGAGAGAGATTACCTCACTTTTCCTTCTTAAAACTGTTTGTCGGTCACCACTGACTTCAGAATACAATGCATGATCTCTTAGCATAGCCTGGCAGACATAGGAGGCCCTTAATGATGTCCAGGGTCATTTTCTGACCCTCCCACAAGATACAGACAAGGACTTACTGTTTTCCAAGTACACCATGCTCTCATTGCTCAGTGATCTTGCAGGACTCAATTCACATGGTCAATTCAATTCAATTCAAATTCAAATTCCTCCTTTAGGAATTCTTTGCTGATAACAATTTGTTCCAAGATTGGTTATGTCCATCAGTTGTTAACAAAGAAATAATTATTTAATCGTTAATTAACAATTAATCTTGTTGACCTTCTTAGGTGTTCCCAAAGGTCCAGGTGCACAGTTTTAGTGTGTGTGGAGTGTGAGTAGAGATTATTTTTGAATGAATGAATGGTCTAAAGCTATTTTCTGAAAAATCTCCAAGTTATCCATATATCATTAGAAATTCAAAGGAAAAATTTTATTTTATAAGATCTGAACTAGTTCAGAAAATGGTGTAAAGGTGATTTGTTTGCTTTTGTATAGATTCTGTGAGGTTTAGAGCTATAAGGGAACAATAGCAATCTATTAGACTCACTTTCATTTTACTGGTTCAGGAAACTAAGGCTTGGCATTTACATACTTGTCTAAGGTATGTATTGTAGGTAATAAGCAGCAGAGCTGGAAATCAAAACAACCTCTTCTGTCTCTCTTTTCAGGGTGTTTTTTCCCCACAACAAGATAGTTCTTCACCCTTTTTGGGCCATAGACCCCTTTGACAGTCTGGTGAAGCTTATGAGCCTCTTCTCAAAATAACACTTTTAAATAAGTAAAATACATAGGATCACAAAGAAACTAAATATATTGAAATAAAGCTATAAAACTATTAAAAATTGTGATATAGTAAAATACAAGTTCATTAAAGCAGTAAGTAGCAAGATCTATTGGCAGGTTTAATAGCTATCCTAATTTTGAAGTAGTGATGAGCATGAATGATGTTTTGAGATATCTACAAAAACTAAATGTGATTTCCATTGATGAAAAAGTCACAGGTACAACTAATACAACTGTGTGGGTTGTTTTTTTTTAACCTAAATTGATAATTGAAGGAAGTGCTAAATTTCAGTAACAGAGTAGTGGAAGTAAAGAAGTAATAATTTTCCCATAAAAATTCATGGATACCAGATATTTGAACCTACACATGTAATAAAATTGTACAGAACTAGACACACACACACACACACACACACACATGCACTTGACTATAAAACTGAGGAAATCTGATTGTGATCAGTAGATTGTGTAAATATTGATATCCTGGCCTGATATTGTACTATAGTTTTGTAAGATATTACCATTGGGGGAAATTGGATTAAGGGTATACAGGACCTCTCTGTATCTTACAATTGAATGTGCATCTATAATTACCTTAATAAAAATTCCAGTTAAAAAATCCATACTCCAGGTTAAGAACCTATAGGGGAGCAAAATTTGCCACCCCAAAATATGCCTCTTTAACATATTATTTTAAGCTGGTTATTTTCCAAGAAACAGCAGACAAAGGAAAAGCTCTGAAAACCAAGTAAGAGTTACCCTTTTGTAAGAAACATTTACATTCATAAGGGAAATCTCCATTTGTAAGGGTGTCTCCCGCCCTGTACCAGGAAGAGGGTGACCAAATCTCTAGAAACTCATCAGTGAAGTGAAGGCAATGACTTAAATCTGCATAACAGCACTGTGCTGTTCCTGGTAATCTCCCATAACTAACTCTCCCTATCCTCAACATCCTTTTTGTCTTTAGCTGAGTATGGTATTTAAGGTGAGGGCTTAAGTCATTTTGTACTCAGTTTTCCTGGGTCTGTCCCATGTATACATGTTATTAAACTTTTGTTTTATTTTCTCCTGTTAATCTCTCATGTCAATTTAATTCTTAGACCAGCCAGAAGAACCTAGAAGGGGAGAGAAAATTTCTTCCTCCCCAACAAACACTCGCAATATCAAAATCTTGATGTAGTGTTTCCCCAAGTGTCTTGAAGATGTGTTCCAAGGCATTGAAAGGTACTGAGAAGTCAAGAAATATTTTTTTAAAAAACTCTAACTCAGACTTGTCCAAGACTATTTGCCCCAAAAAACCTTATTTTTGTGGAATACTTATTAGTATATCAAACAGACTTGCATTCCACAGACTCCACTTTGAAAGTGCTGCCTTGTTCATCACAGAATCACGTCAGCTATTATCACAAGAGCCCAAGAAAAGCATTCAAGATAGCATTTGAATAAGGATATTGCATCAGACTGTTACCACTTTCCTTTCATCATTGTTTTTGAGCTACATAGTTTGCTTTGGGGTGGAGTCTGTTTGGAAGGATAAGGCAACCAGGTGGAAGGGCTATGTGGGTGTACTGTAACACTTTCACACTCATTATTTTCCTTTGCAATTCAGTGAGCTGTACTGAATTGAAAATAAATCTGTCAACAACCAAAGCAAAAGAAAAAATAAAAATGTTCTGAGGAAAAGAAGAATCAATTTAACGGAACATAGCAAAAAAAAATACATATATATATATATATATATATATACATATATATATCTCCACAGAAAGAGAGAGAGATGCACACATACACTTACCATGAGATATGTACAGAATTCTCTTCACAAACTTATGCATATAAACCCACATTTAAAGAAATTTAGGCATTTGCATGCTCTTTTGAATATTCTTAGAGAAGGTACTTCTAGGTTGAGTCTTGTTCAGCATATCAGCCCCTTTGAATCTTTCTTTCCCAAGATTTCTGATTTAGTACTATATGCTTTGGAATGATTATAAGTTGCATTCGACTTGATGTAGTACAGTGTGGTGAAAAGAACACTCGGCTTGGAAACATGTAAGGGGGATCCCAATCACAACAATGCTACTCACCATGTGACCTTAGGCAAGTCATTTTGAAACAGGAGGGAAGGGGGCAGGGCACAACCTCTAAAAGAATGACATAGTCCGAGGACATGACATAAACTGATTAGAATTAAATAGGTCCAAGATGGCAAACAAGTTGACTAGCACCAGACCTCGAGCTTCAGTATATGCTCATTGTAACACACCCACAGGCACCATGACAGTTCCAAGGCCGACTATAAAGGTCAAAAAGTGGGCAGTGGCCCAATTCCTGGATATCCCCACCCCTTCCCCAAAATAGCCAGAATACTCCTCCCACTCATTAGCCTATGAAATTACCCACCCCTATAAAAACTGACAACACCATACCCTGGTGCCTTTCTCACTTTCTGAAATGGCCCACACTCTAACTGGGGAGTGTGTTTCTCTCTAAATAAATCTACTTCTTACCTATCACTTTGTCTCTCACTGAATTCTTTCTGTGACGAGACATCAAGAACCTGAGCTTCATTAAGTCCTGAGGCCAGGTGTGTGATCTCAGTTAAAAGACCATGGGTTGGACTTCCCTGGTGGCACAGTGGTTAAGAATCTGCCTGCCAATGCAGGGGACACAAGTTTGAGCCCTGGTCCAGGAAGATCCCACATGCCATGGAGCAACTAAGCCCGTGAGCCACAACTACTGAGCCTATGAGCCACAACTACTGAAGCCTGCGCACCTAGAGCCCGTGCTCCACAACAAGAGAAGCCACCGCAATGAAAAGCCCGTGCACCACAACGAAGAGTAGCCCCCGCTCGCCGCAACTAGAGAAAGCCCGAGCGCAGCAACGAAGACCCAACGCAGCCAAAAATTAATTAATTAAGTAAGTAAGTAAGTAAAAAAAAAAAGACCATGGGTTCAAGTCCCAATCTGGGTTTTGGCTGGGTTCGAGTCCTGGCCTGTGGGTTCAAGTCCCAATCTGAGTTGCACGGTTTCAACTTAGTCTCCCTTGGACTTTTATATGTGGTTTGTTGCCTACATTTATAACTGGGAGAGAATAAAGTGTAGGTCAGCTGACCTCAAAGGAATCTTTTAGTTATATAGAAGCAATTGTTATCCTTGAGCTACTGTACAAAGCATGTATTATGCTCAAATCAAAAGTATAACTACTAACATTTAATGAGTTTTATTGTACAATAATTTTTCTGTGTGTTTTACATATATTATTTATTTGGATCCTCACTAAAATCCTAAGGGTAACTATTACTATTATCCCTGTTTTATAGATGAAAAAATCTGAGCCATATAGAGGCCAAGTAACTTGCCCAATGTTATGCAGCTAATGAATGGAAGAGCAGAGATTTGAACCTAGGTATTCTGACTTCAGAAACTTTGAGATTAACCAAGGTGTTGAATGGGGGCAGAATTTGTCACCCCCAAATATGCTTCTTTGGTATAAGGATTATCTTGTAGGGAAATCTCCATTTGTAAGAATGTCTACCTCTCTGTAACAGGAAGAGAAGGATGACTAAATCTCTAGAAACACTTATCAATGGAGAACGCAAAGACCTAAATATGCATAACAATGATACCCATGTTACTAATAGCCTCCCATAACTGGCTCCCCAACACCCAACATCTTCTTTTGTCTTTAGCTGGAATTGATATTTAAGGTGGTGACTTGGGCCATTTTGGAGAGTTACTCAGTTTTCCCAGATATCTCCCATGTATACAGGAAGTATACATGCTAATAAATTTAACTTTATTTTTCTCCTGTTAATCTGTCTTTTATTACGGGGTGGGGGGTGGGGTGGGGAGGTGAGCCAAGAACCTAGAAGGGTAGAGGAAAAATTATTTTTTCTCTCCTACAGTATAAAAGAAACTGAAGAAATAAATACTGCCACAAAGAGAGAAGATGGGACCAAAAGAAAAAAAAAGAAAAAGAAAGAAAAAGGAGAACACTCTAACTAATGAATTTCGGTAGTTGCATATTCCATATGTATGTCAAGAACTTGAGTGGTGTTACACAGTTGGAACAATGTGAAGCACTCAGGAAGCTGTTTTGCTGCTCTGAAAGCTATCCAGTAAAAGAAAGACACTAATAAAGAATAAGATTTAGTGGCCTCAAATCCTTATTCCCTGACCTGCACTTAAGAAAATAGATCAGTGTGTTGTTGCAAAAGCTTATGGATAAAATGTTTTCCTTTTGGTATATTCTGTTTGGAACATATAAAATAAAGTGTGTGTTCTCCATAGATAAAGAATGCTAGCCTGTATGCACGTAAGAAATCTTAATAGTTTCCAACATGTCAATGAATACTTGTATAACAAAGAGTTTAGTTGGCCTTTGTCCTCAGTTCCTGGGAAGTAACTTCTATATTCTTGGAATTTCCTGAGTGATAAGAGTGTCTTTGTTATTCATGGTAGGTGCTGATAGTTTATGCCAATGAGGGGACACATGGTGGGTTTCTATAGAAGCTAGCTAAGATGACTTAGGGTAAGGAGAGCTGGCCACGCCAGAAAGAACAACTATATGATTAGAAGTTCAAGGCTTTGAACCATGTGACCTCCAGGGAGGGGCGGAAAGCGGGAGATTGAGTTCCGTCACATGGCCAGAGATTCAGTCAATCATATCTATATAATGAAACTCCAATAAAAAGTCTGGACACTGAGGCTCAGGTGAGCTTCCTGGGTTAACAATACTGTTTACATATTGTTACACACTGATGTGCCAGGAAGATGACAATCCTGATTCACTGGGAGAGGACCCTGGAAGCTTCACATTTGAGACCCTACCAGATCTTGCCACATGCATCTCTTCTTTCAGCTGATCTTGATTTGTATCCTTTTTACTATTATAAAACTGTAATCCTAAGTATAGCACTTTCCTGAGTTTTGTGAGTCATTCTAGTGAATTATTGAACCTAATGGGGTAGTGGGAAATGTTGAATTTATAGCCTGTTGGTCAGAAATGTGCATGGTTTGAGACCTCCCTTCCCTCAGGCTGTTGGCCAATGTCTGAGGTGAGGACATTCTGGGGAGGATTGTGCCCTTAACCTGTGAAGTTTGGCTTAACTCCACATGGCTAGCACCAGGAGTCTTTCCAATAATCCAGTAAAAACTGACTTAGAGTATAACATCAGAAATATTTAATAAAAGTTGACCACTGCAGATTTCCATAATGTATCAGGACTATACAAACAAATTTTCAAATATATATTTATAAATTTTTTCAACACCATAAATCATAATAATATTGCCAAAATAACTTTTCTAGTCAATCATTAAATCAAACTCATCATTTATGAAATCATACATTTCAGTGCACAAAACTGAATTTTTGGTGTAAACAAAAACATTCACTTTCTTTTTCTCACTAAAATCAAAGCCTTTTGACCAAGGTATTTTCATCTCACTAAATAAACTGATTATATTCATCAGCTTTATGTCAGCATTAGACAGGTAATTTTCAAACAAAACTTTTTTCTCACTGAGTCTGAGTCCAAACTTTAATCTTATATCTGTGTTCTTCAAACTCAGCTTACAGTGACATCAATATGGTTAGGAAAAACTCTTAATATGTAATATGCAGATAATAGTGTTAAGTTCTCAGTAACATGAGAGTTCTACAACTATGTCCAGTGATACTGAAACTTGTTTTCAGAACAAAATAAGGCCATTTTGTTTGCTGACTGTAATAGATTTCCTAAATCAAGTTTAAAGAAAACACATCCCATTAAGTAAAAGAAGACTAGGGTTAAATAAGGAATTAATTGAACTCATCCCCAGCATTTAGAGTGTGGGTCGATTGGTTTAGTGTTTCCGAAGGAAGCTGAGACTGTCCAATCTGATTTTCTAACAAAGTGAAGGACTATTGACCATTAGCGCTTAGTTCAGTTTTCCAGTCCTCATGATAAAGAGCAGTTTTAGATCCAGTGCTTCATTCATCTTTTCAATAAATTTTTATAGTTATCGTCCACTTTTCAAAAGTTCACTTGATGCCACTTCTGTTTTACTAAAGACCAACATTAGCATCTGTTTTCACTAACAGAAAAGAATCCTAATAGGATTTTCACTTTTACGAAAGAAAAAGGCAAAAAGTGAAAATAGGATTTGGTGTTTGTTTTTCAGTGAGCCATTACAGAAGCAGTGGGCACCCCAAGCAGTGGGAGTGGAAGCTCCTTCCCCACGAACTATACTCAGCATCTCAGCATCAAGCCACCATAGCTTTGTACCAGGTTTGTGAGTATCTGTGCTTTATCTCAGTTTATTTTGTGCATCTGTTAGCAAGATGTGTCTTAAGGTAACTGCTTCTTCACTTTTCACCATTTTGGCTTATGAAAGGTTTCATAAGAACGTTCTACTTTTGGATAGAGGGGGAAACCGGTATTGATTACTTGTTATGTACCCAGCACTGTTAGGCACCCAAAAACACAGAGATGAGAAAAAACTCAGTTTCTGCCCTAAGGAGCTCTTGTCTAATGGGAAAAACGACCAAGGAAGCAATGTGGTAAATTCTGTAAAAGTGATAGCCAGTGTTCTACAGGAGCAGAGAAAAAGGAGAACTTAGCCAGTAAGTATCAGAAAGTTTCATGGAGGAGATGGACTGCTTAGGCCAAGCCTTCAAGCTGATGTTTGAAAACAAGTCAAGGCAAAGACAGGGAATTGTAGGCATAGAATAAAGACATGGAGACAGGATGACCACTCATCCTGCTTTTCCCAGAACTGAGGGGGTTCCTGAGACACAGGACTTATAATGCTAGTAGGAAGGTCCCAGGCAAACCAGGATAAGTTGGTCAAATTTCAAGGAAATTGTATGTGTATAGTGAGTCAGAACCATCATTTTTAAAAAGAACATAGTAAGATTCAGTATTTTTTCATAATATTTTTGTTTCAGAAATGTGGTGTGTGGGTGTAGGTGGATGGGTGTACACGCACATGCATGTGTATAAGTAAAACCCAAGTAGAAGACTATTTTCATTTCTTTTTTTCAACATTTCTTAAGCGCTTTTGAGCAACTACCTGTTCAGAGGATAAACAGGGACCTTGTGTTCCCAAGTGAGCCCATCTTGGAAGACAGGCTTTACGTGCTTAAGACCTGTGTAGTTAGGAGGCCCTGATCTCATGAGTCCCGCACTTGATTTAATGTTCTGCTGTCACTATCATGAAATTCTTAATAGTTTTGCCTTTGAACTTGTGTTTCGTAAATCAAATCCAAAGGTACAATGGAGTACGGGCATGAGCGGAGGAAATATGCATGGCGCCAGCATACATACCAAAAGCTCAGGCTCAGGAGCACAACGAGCACTGTACTTGATTGCCTGAGACCCACTTGCTACCTTAGGGCAGTCTGGGGCTCTGCTGGACCCTAAGGAATGACTGGGGTCACGACCCAGACCCATATATATGCAGCTACAGCGATGGCAGCAGCAGTAGAATTAGCAGCGGTGGTGGCAGTGGCTGTGGCCTGGGGAAGAGGAGGGGTTCCTCATGGGGGCAATGCTGAGAACTGCAGTGGGAGGTCAGCTTTGCCTGTCCATCCTGGCATCCCACCCCTGCAGCATCTGTACAAATATTAACTCTCTGAGCAGGAACTGCAAGAGCTCGGGAACAGGCAGTAAATTTTTTCAGTTAATTTTTACAAAGTGAAAACATATACATGGACATTGCAATAAAACATATCAAGGAATTATTAGAATTCTTTTAAGAGTTTAGAATTTCTGGATTTGAAAATTGCTGCAACATTGTAAAGCAAATATCTACAGGCTTAGTAATAGAAATTAAATTTAAAGAACACTATTTCCATTTGAGCATCACATGAACCAATTATTAATGTGGAAGAAAATTTAAAAATTAATTTTCCTTATAATTGAAGATAAAGCAATAGAATGTATAAACAGGCATTTTGAGCTATGGACACACTTTCAGTTTCTTCTACAACCTTAACAAGTTACAGAAAATGTCAGAGGACACATTAAAATGCCATTATATGACTTCGCATTTAAAATTAAATTCAGACTTACATGAAACTGAATTGTATGAAGAGTTAAATATTTTTAGAAAAATTGTTCTGAAAAAAAATATCAGCTTTAGATGTACTAAAATTTTTATTTAGAACTAATTTATCAGAAATTGTCTCAATGTCATCATGGCCTCTAAAATACTCTTAACAGTTGCATCAGCAGAAAGATCCTTATCAAACAAAAATTATTTGCAATCTTGCATTTGCCAAGAGCAACTGATGTCACTTTCAGTTCCAGCAATTGAAAATGAAGTGGCTCAGATACAAAGAACCAACTAATGGTTACCATAGGAGAGAGGAGTGGGACGAGGGGCAAAATAGGTGAAGGGGATTAAGAGGTACAAACTACTAGGTATAAAATAAATAAGTTCCAAGGATGTAATGTACTACACAGGGAATATAGTCAATATTTTATAATAACTTTGTATGAGGTATATTATATAAAAATATCAAATTATTATGTTATACACCTGAAACTAATATAAGTTCACTGTACCTCAATTTTTTAAAAAAGGAAAAGAAAATAAAGTGGCTAAAAGTACACATTTTGATGAGCTAATAAATGAAATTACAGAGCAATGAGCCAGAAAAATCTTTTGATGGATCAAGATATCACACTAATAAAGTATTATTTATTGTATTTTATAAAATTACTACACCAAAATATTTTTTTCAATTTGCAAGGTTATGTTTTTATTCATGTGTTTTTATTACCCCTATTAAGTTTTATAAGTAAAAAAATATTTCAGGGCTTGCCTCGTGGCGCAGTGGTTGAGAGTCCACCTGCCGATGCAGGGGACACGGGTTCGTGCCCCGGTCCGGGAAGATCCCACATGCCGCGGAGCGGCTGGGCCCATGAGCCATGGCCGTTGAGCCTGCGCGTCTGGAGCCTGTGCTCTGCAACGGGAGAGGCCACAACAGTGAGAGGCCCACGTATCACAAAAAAAAAAAAAAAAAAAAAAAAAAAATTTCAAAGGAAAAAGCTTTATATTTTAGTACTTTCAACTACTTTTTCCTGCTTTTTGAACAAGAGACCATACACTTTCATTTTGCACAGGCCTTGCAAATTACGTATCCCACTCTTGTTGCAAGTATTACCATAGAGTAAGAGAAACAGAGAGAATCTAAGGCATTCTACAAATAAATTTCTTTTGTTTTTTTGGGTTTTTTCCCCAGGATCTCAGTTCCCTGACCAGGGATGAAATCCAGGTCACAGCAGTGAAAGCTTGGAATCCAGGGAACTCCCTTGTATTTTTAATACATAAATCATCAAGCAAATAAAACTATGATATGTAGTAATTCTTATCTTTGTCTGCTCAAGATATTTTCCTAGCCCCATTTTTTAATAAAAATGAGTGAACATGTGACCCATGCTGAGACCATCATAGCAACCCAGTTGTTTGACCTTGGTGATTAGCAATGGGATGAGCATGCCATTCTTACATGCAATCAGAGTCCTTCCTCAGGATTTTTCAGCTGGAGGTGGTGGTGAAGTGTCTCTCTTAACTCTATAGTCAAGGAACTGTAAGGATATCAAAGAACTGTAAGGATATGACTCTAGGGGTACCATAGGCTATGTTTTCCCCCAAGTAGAGAAGCCTGATAGGAAATACCTAATACAATGGTCCCCCCCTTATCCATGGTTTTGCCTTCTGCAGCTTCAGTTACCTACGGTCAAACATGGTCCAAAAATATTAGATGGAAAATTCCAGAAATAAACCATAAGTTTTAAATTGTGCACCATTCTGAGTAGCACGTTGAAATCTCACACTGTCCTGGTCCATCCCACTTGGGACATGAATCATCCCTTTGCCAGCGTATCGTGCCCATTAATCACTTAGTAGCTGTCTTGGTTATCAGATCAACTGTCAAAGTATCTCAGTGCTTGTGTTCAAGTGATCCTTATTTTACTTAACAGTGGCCCCAAAGCATAAGAGTCGTGATGCTGGCATTTTGGATATTCTCTGTGCTTAGTTTATAAATTAAACATTATCGGGTATGTATGTATAGGAAAAAACATAGTATATATAGGGTTTGGTACTCTTTGTGGTTTAGGCATCCACTGGGGAGTCTTAGAACATATCCCCCATGGATAAAGGGGGAATACTGTATTCTCCAATGGGAGAGAGAAGCAGGAGGAAAAGAGAAAGCGAGAGAAAAAGGAATCCATGGCAATGAGACCTTACTTTACATACCCGATATTCCTAGAGCTACCCTGTCCTTGCAGTTTATTTTTTCCTTCTTTCTTGATTCAGAGAGCTACCCTATGCACTTTCAATACATTCATATTACCCCCTTAATTTAGTTGGAGTTGGATTTCCATCTCTTGCAACCAAAATAAACCAGACTAATAGAGAGATGACAACAACTTTATATGAACAAAATTCTAATGCTAACTTTTGTAGAGTATAGTTGACCCTTGAACAACACTGGTTTGAAATGCACAGATCCACTTATACACGAATTTTTTTCAATAGTAAATTCTACAGTACCATACAATCCAGGGTTTAGTTGAATCTGTGGATACGTAGGGTCAACTATAAATTATACACAGATTTTTTACTTCCTGAAGGGTCAGTGCCCCTAAACTCGACGTTGTTCAGGGTCAATTGTATTTCATAATGTGCAAAATACATACAGTATCTCATTTGACCTTCACATCAATTCTGTGAACAAGGTAGGATAAGTATTACTATGGCTTGTTTTCCATGCATTAGATGGCAAACTTCATAAGGGAAAAATCTTTATCTTTTTCAAATTTTATAATTAGCCAGCAGCCAACTATATTTCAGAAATAATAAAACTGAGGTTCAGAGGATATGATTGACCCAGGGTTATACAAATGTAAGCATCTCGTCACAGACCGGTTCCCCTTTACATCCTGTATTTTCTATTTTATGATAGGCCCCATATTTGGCATTGGAGATGCAAAGGTGAACAAAATGCTCTCAAAGAATTCAGAGTCTAGTGCAATGGTTCACAAAGACATACTCCTCAATTCTCCTATGCATCCTGTTGAAATGACTGGTCTGGTGGTAGGTTTGTATTAACTATTCTTACAAAAGGGTCTCAAAGTGCACATTGTTTATATATTTCATCATATTTTAATTTTTATCAAATGATAAAATAACTAACTGGATAAGAAAGAGCCCCCTCCATGGGAAATCTGCCACATCCAGTGCAGTACTAAAACCTGGTCCATAATGGACACTTAATTAACCAGCTGTATTGCTGCACTCTCCACCCTCACCCCCAATAGTCTTATTCAGAAGTGATATTTTAGGGTAGTTAAGAGATTGGGATCTTGGGATAAAAAGAACTTGGTCAAGACTCAATTCTGCCACTTATGAGCTCTTCTACTACTATAAAGTATCATAATCTTTTTGTGCTTTACTTTCCTTTTCTGGAGTACGAGGATAATAACAGTACTTATCTCACAGGATTTGGTGTGAGGACTAAATGTACTATTTCAATATAAAGCACTTGGCCTATATTTTGCAATGTAATATATTTTATTTTTATTTATTTTTGGCTACGTTGGGTCTTTGTTGCTGTGCATGGGCTTTCTCTAGTTGCAGGGAGCGGGGGCTACTCTTTGTTGCGGTGCGCGGGCTTCTCATTGCGGTGGCTTCTCTTGTTGCGGCGCTCGGGGTCTAGGCACACGGGCTTCAGTAGTTGTGGCACATGGGCTTAGTTGCTCCGCAGCATGTGGGATCTTCCCGGACCAGGGATCGAACCCATGTCCCTTGCATTGGCAGGCGGATTCTTAACCACTGCACTACCAGGGAAGCCCTGCAATGTAATATATTTTAAATTTTGTTGTTTTTCCTAATTCTAAGTTAAAATAAAGTATAAGAAGTACCGGCAGGTGATTAAATAATCAGAACAGCATGATCTATAGTAAATAAAAGGCATGTGCAATGCTGTGATGGTATGCATTCATGATTAAATAAGAAAGGCCTACAGACAGAACTTTTTAATGAATTTACTCCTAAATATCTCTATTTGCTTTGACCTTAAGATTGATACCACAACCACATTATTTGCAAGCATCTAGTTTATGAAACTTGCATGGTTCATAGAATATCAAAGTTAAAATGCATTACAAAGTAAGTTGTTACTTCTGTAGTTGAGCTTGACAAGGCACACCCATTGCAATCTCCATTTTTCCCCATTTACTTCCCTTTCAAGAATAGTACTATCCAAACTTCTTTGGGGGACTAATATTATTTAAGTCTGAATGTGAACTTAGAAGTATTCAATAGATCAACTATCTTGCTAATTTGTAGTAATTATCTTACCTTTTATCTAGTCTAATTTTCAAGAGATTTAAATAGCAAAGTAGCATGCATTGATTAAAATTCTAAATTGACAAAGGCTATTAATTTGGGAAGCATAAATTTTATGCAAAATATGGTGTCACACAAAGATTTATTTATTTCAGTGTAGAATGATCCAGTATGGTGATCAAGTCACATGCAGATCAGATATCAGCATCAGTCCTATAATAGTTTTCTTTGGGGAGAATAAAGAGCTGCCTTTAGATGCTGCAATTTCAGGCACTCTTATTTCCTGAAAATAAGAAATGGGGGACACAGAAAGGCTTTTGTGCCCAAGAGGGCCCCATAGGGTCCTGCTTGGTATCACAAACGAAACTTAATGTATTACGTATTTTAGTAAGAACTATCTGTAAGGCCAACTGGCCCGAGGCAGGGGAACGCAATCAGACTCACAGGTTGCATCAGCCCGGAACGTTCCACACACCCAGTTCTTGGAATTGACCTGGAGCTCCCACCCACTCAGTTCCAGGAACTGACCTGGGGACTTTCCACCCGGCCCAGCCTTCCCGCCTTTCGAGGGGCGGGACTAACGGTCCCAAGACTGATGCAACCGGCACCATATATTGCCACGATCCCCGAAGAGACCACCAAATAAGGAATACCCTGCGCCCTCCCGGATTCACCACACCCCTTTCCCTTCTTCCCCTATAAATTCTGCCCAAACCCTTGCCCGGGCGCGACTTCTCTGGCCCCTTTCTCTCGGACCAGTGAACCTCGCCCGGGAGCGCTCCCTAATAAAGCTCACTTGAAGCTTTCCTCTGTTTCGCGGTGCCGTTTGTTAACATCCGACCTTACACTATCACCTTGACAGAGTCTTAGTAGTATCTTGGAAGGAGAAAGTCAAAGGCAGCTATTTATAAAGTTTAGGAGTTTGGTTTAAGGAACCTCTTTCAATGCAGGGATCGGATTGGAATTGGACAAAATTTGTGATATAGATTATTAGATTGGTGATTATAGCAAGGCAAGAGTTTTGAAGTATGTCCTGTTGAATAATCATTTGATGAGTGAGCAATTTTCCCATCTGAGAATGGTGATATTTACTCTGACCCGTAACCTCTTGCCTTGAGAAGGGCAACTAGTTAAGCCAGCTTATTATTTTAATAAATAACTTTTCAGAAAGTTCGTGAAACAAACAATAAAGTTATTTACAACTTTATTTTCCTAAGGAAAAATTTGCTGTACTAGTAATGTTAATATCGACTGCCTTAGTTCTGGATCTTAATAAGCAGTATGCTTACAGGAAGTTTGTTCTCACTTCTATTCCAATAACTTTCAAACAGCATCTACAAGACTCAGTCTCATTTACTCTGGCTGTCTGCTATACCAGCTCCTATTTCCAGTTTCCATTTTATTGATGGCATTAACATGTTTCAGGAATCTCAGATTTGAACCCTAGGCACTATTCCTAATTCTTCTTTCAAAAATCACTCTTAAAGGGGAGCAGAACTTGCCACGCCAAAATATACCTCTTTGGCATAAGGATTACCTTGAGCTGGTTATTTTCAAGAAGGAGGAGACACAGAAGAAGCTCTGAAGCCCTAGTAAAAGTTACCCTTTTGTAAGGGCCATTTACATTTATAAGGGAAATCTCCATTTATAAGAGTTTCTCCCTCTCTTCGATAGGAAGAGGAGGATGACTAAATCTCTAGAAACTCCTGGAGCAAGGAATGACCTATATCTGTGTAACAACCATACCCTCATTTCCCCAATCTTTCTTTTGTCTTTAGCT
This sequence comes from Delphinapterus leucas, assembly GCF_059928025.1. NCBI lineage: Eukaryota > Metazoa > Chordata > Mammalia > Artiodactyla > Monodontidae > Delphinapterus > Delphinapterus leucas. Next base: position 25,115,484 of record NC_143150.1, read on the forward strand.
AGAGATGGTATTTAAGGTGATGACTTGGGCTATTTTCAGGAGTTACTCAGTTTTCCTGGGTCTCTCCCATGTATGCAGGAGGAACACATGCTATTAAACTTCTGATTTTCTTCTGTTAATCTGACTTTTATTACAGGCACAGCTGGGGTGTCTCAGCCAAGAACCGGGAAGTGTAGAAGGAAAATTAGTTTTCCTCCCCTACTCCCAATATTCAACTAGTCCCCACGTGCTACCTATTTACTTTATGAATTTCTTTGATGAAACTCTCCAAAAAGTGATGAGACTGGATGAGGAAGTAGTTGAGCAGCGTCACATAGCATGAGACTAGAAGATGGCCAAGGAGAACATTCACAGAGAGTAAGAAGAAAAGTAAGAGAAATAAGATATTACTGTGTCTCAGAGCCAACAAATGAGAAGGGACTTCTTTTTGGATGGAGTGATCATAATTGTCATGTGTGAGAGGTTTAGGATAATAAGAATTAAAAGGAGAGTGCTTAAGCCCTCTCTATAAGGGCTATTCCTCCCATAGACTGAAGAATACCTTTGGCTGGAGGTGAACTGAAACTTTACAACAAAATGTCTCCGGACAAGGAGAGTGAGAGAAATAAAAGGACACTAATTCATCTGTAATTTACTGTTGGTAAGCCTAGCAGTAAAGAGACATTGGTCAATTGCTCTGACCCTACAGATCTAATCTTTCATACAGGTGGTTTCCTAGATGAAAGAATAGATCTGTAGATTAAACAATGTATTAGTTAATCATTAGTTTGACGTTTAGGGTTGTACAACTTCCAGAATGGCAATGTAAAAAGAAAAGGCTAAATTACAAGACAAATGATGGGAGAGAGAAATTTGGAAACCATTGGTAAAAATGAAAGTGAAATTTGCAATGCTAGGAAATGTCTTAATTAACATCTACAACCAATTAGAAGTTAGGGATCCATAAGAATTCAATTTCAGTATGCAATCAGGGTTGAATAATATTTAGCTTAATGACCAAATACCCTAAGTAGGAAAAAATAAGTATTAGCTGAATTGAAATGATGAACCCTCACTATCTTTGGGAAGCATTCAGGAGTAAAGGCAAAGTATTGTTGCTCTGTTCTAACTTACCCCAGAGGATAGAACGTATACAAACCAACAAGCCTACTGAGCTTCCCTCAACAAAGCAATTCCTTCCCTTTCATTGACCCCCAACATTCTGATGATGGATAACTTGATATTTGGGGAATTTTTTTAAAACTTTTTATTTTATATTGGAGTATAGCCGATTAACATCATTGTGATAGTTTCAGGTGCACAGCAAAGCGACTCAACCATACATGTATCCATTCTCCCCCAAACTCCCCTCCCATCCAGCCTGCCACATAACATTGAGCGGAGTTCCCTGTGCCATACAGTAGGTCCTTGTTGGTTATCCTTTTAAAATATAGCAGCATGTACATGTCAACCCCAATATTGGGGGAAATGTTGATTCTGGTTGCCATTTGGCAATGAATTCCCTACTGTAGCAAATAGGTCTAAGCTATTGAGTTGGCCAAAAAGTTCGTTCGGGTTTTTCCGTAAGCTGTAACAGAAAACCCAAACGAACTTTTTGGCCAACACAATATTTTGGCAATTCTGGGAATGTCAGGTTCTTCTGGTAAATATCGGCAACCTCTAGTGATTAGAAAATAAATGGAGGTTACCTATCTTTAATCCTGAAGTTTACTACCAGGAGAAAGCAATTCTCAAACCAAATTCCACCAAAGGAACTAATATTTCTTGGCAACCCATTTATAGATAAAAGAGGTCCTTTTCTATGCCCTCAAGTCTACCTTGCATGAAAGGCTCACTCTGAAACAAGTACAATTATATTCTTCCACCCTAAATGGCAGAATGTGGAAGCCTTGTAGCCATACCAAGTGGCAATATTTTCGATGATAGGAGGTGCAGGGTCAATAAGCTTCAGACATTAAGCATTGTGCCTAAGGCTTTTGGGCTTACCGATTTCCAACATCTCATTCATATGAAGGAGTTTGGTCGTCTTGTGCTACTCCTAACCAATCACATATCTTAACACTGCTATTTATTTAAGATAGTTCACCAGCTAATTAGCTAGCCCCCAAGTGTTGCTACATATTAAAGACACTTCATTTGGTAATTAGTCAACCCTAGGATTTTAATTAGAATTAACTTCTTTTCTCTTACCCATCACACTGCTAACACAGCCCTGAAGTATTTTAAATTCCCACTCAAACAGTATAACTCACTGACTCCTGCAGGCCCACATATGTGTTAATGTCAGTAAAGCCCTCCCCACACTCTATAACCTGGCTGCCAGGACGTGGGAGAGCTACCTTTCACAGACAACTGGGATGAACCCAGCTTGACTCTCAGCTCTGCCCTTTAATGTATAATTGAGTATTTATGTCCATTGTCCCTACTAGAATTTCAAACCCACTATCATTATCTCTTTCTCTGAATTATCACAGCACTTCTGGATCTCTTATAAGATCCTTAAGGCAGGGTCAAGTCCGTCTTGATCACTGCTCTATTCATAGTTCCTAGAACAGTTTCTGATGAATAAATGTGTCAATGAATGAACACATTAATGAATAACCTGAGTGATTCCAGGCTATTACTGAATCTCTCTAACCCTCTGAAATTTCCTTATGTTCAGAATAGGAATAGAAATAGTACCTACTTTATACCACTAATTTGATATCCTTAACTCAAGTGCACTTTACATAGTGCTACCACATTAATTTTCTTGAAATGCTATCTTATATATACAACCCTGCTGCTGACTGTACTTATAATATTGTTTCATAATTATCTCTTTACTTGTCTGATTTTCCCACTGGATTGTGAATTTGTTGAAGGCTGAGACTTGACATTTTAAATTGTATCCCCATATCTAACACTGTGAAAAGCACATAGGAAGCCTCAGTGAACGTTTGTTGAATGAATAAAACTGCCTGAGTCATTGAAATTGTTACAATGAACCTAACTATAACTGCCCTCAAGAATCTGAGTGCCAAATTTAATGTTACCCTTAGTTTCAAAGTTTGCCCACTCTGAAGATTTCCAGTCTATTATTAAATTGTATCATTTTAAAAGTTACCTTTTCATAGGAAATGAATTCCTCAGAGTAAGTTAACTGAGCCAGTTGATTTGCCGCTATGTGTACAAAGGCAAACGAAATAGAAAGTTGAGTAATTGCTCTGTCAATTTAGTCAATATTGACAGCCACTCTGGAGCACCCACACAGTTTACTTTTTACTTAAATAGTACAGATACTTGCCTCACATCTAAAAAGAATGACCCTGAGTTTGTTCCCCACATGACATAAAACTGGTTGCAGTGAAATGGAAAATTAAAACTCACACAAAGATACTAGTACAAGCGTACTAGTTCTGTAAGTATCAGAAGGAAATAGTTCTAAAGAACTTTTCCATATAGGACAGCTACATGACAGGAACCTTGAGGAGAACACCAATGGGGACTGTATAGCTCTCAAGGAAGGGCACCAAAGAGTTGACATTTTTATTTCCACCATAAACTCATTATTTACAATTCCACACCAACAAACGAGCTTAACCCTTCTTTAAAAACATTTGTCCTAAAAAAGTTTAAGTAGGCAGAAGAGTAAGACGCAGAGATCACCTTCCTCCCCACAGATACACCAGAAATACATCTACACGTGGAACTCCTACAGAACACCTACTGAACGCTGGCAGACCTCAGACATCCCGCAAGGCAAGAAACTCCCCACGTACCTAGGTAGGGCAAAAGAAAAAAGAATAAACAGAGACAAAAGGATAGGGAGAGGACCTGGACCAGTGGGAGGGAGCTGTGAAGGAGGAAAGGTTTCCACACACTAGGAAGCCCCTTCGCGGGCGGAGACTGTGGGTGGCGGAGGGGGAAAGCTTTGGAGCCGCGGAGGAGAGCACAGCAACAGGAGTGCGGAGGGCAAAGCGGGGAGATTCCCGCACAGAGGATCAGGGCCGACCGGCACTCACCTGCCCGAGAGGCTTGTCTCTTCACCCGCCGGGCCGGGTGGGGCTAGGAGTTGAGGCTTGAGCTTCGGTCGGACGCCGGGAGAGGACTGGAGTTGGTGGCGTGAACACAGCCTGCAGGGGGCTAGTGCGCCACGGCTAGCCGGGAGGGAGTCCGGGAAAAGGTCTGGAGCTGCCGAAGAGGCAAGAGACATTTTCTTCCCTCTTTGTTTCATGGTGCGCGAGGAGAGGGGATTAAGAGTGCTGCTTAAAGGAGCTCCAGAGACAGGAGCGAACGGCGGCTAAAAGCACGGTCCCCAGAGACGGGCATTAGACGCTAAGGCTGCTGCTGCTGCCACGAAGAAGCCTGTGTGCGAGCACAGGTCACTATCCACACCCCCGTTCCGAGGATCCTGAGCTGCCCGCCACTGCCAGGGTCCCGGGATCCGGAGACAACTCCCCGGGAGAACGCACGGTGCGCCTCAGGCTGGTGCAACGTCACGCCGTCACGCCGGCCTCTGCCGCCACAGGCCTGCCCCGCACTCCGTGCCCCTCCCTCCCCCCAGCCTGAGTGAGACATAGCCCCCGAATCAGCGGCTCCTTTAACCCCGTCCTGTCTGAGCGAAGAACAGATGCCCTCTGGTGACCTACACGCAGAGGCGGGGCCAAATCCAAAGCTGAGCCCCAGGTGCTGTGAGAACAAAGAAGAGAAAGGGAAATCTCTCCCAACAGCCTCAGAAGCAGCGGATTAAAGCTCCACAATCAACTTGATGTACCCTACATCTGTGGAATACATGAATAGACAACGAATCATCCCAAATTAAGGAGGTGAGCTTTGAGAGCAAGATTTATGATTTTTTCCACTTTTCCTCTTTTTGTGAGTGTGTATGTGTATGCTTCTGTGTGAGATTTTGTCTGTATAGCTTTGCTTCCACCATTTGTCCTAAGGTTCTATCCATCCGTTTTTTTTTTCTTAATAATAATTTCTTTATTTTAATAAGTTTATTTTATTTTATTTATGTTCTTATTTCTTTCTTTCTTTCCTTCCTTCCCTCCTTTAGACAATGAATCATCCCAAATTGAGGAGGTGGACTTTGAGAGCAAGCTTTATGACTTTTTCCCCTTTTCCTCTTTTTCTGAGTGTGTATTTGTATGCTTCTGTGTGAGATTTTGTCTGTATAGCTTTGCTTCCACCATTTGTCCTAGGGTGCTATCCATCCGTTTTTTTTCTTTTTCTTTTTTTTCTCTTAATAATTATTTTTTATTTTAATAAGTTTATTATACTTTATCTTACTTTATTTAATTTTACTTTATCTTCTTTCTTTCTTTTTTTCCTTCCTTGCCTCCTTCCTTCCTTCCTCCCTCCCTCCCTCCATTCTTTCTTTCTTTCTACTTCTACTAATTCTTTCTTTCTTCTTTTTCTCACTTTTATTCTGAGCTGTGTGGATGAAAGGCTCTTGGTGCTGCAGCCAGGAGTCAGTGCTGCGCCTCTGAGGTGAGAGAGCCAACTTCAGGACACTGGTCCACAAGAGACCTGCCAGCTCCACATAATATCAAATGGCGAAAATCTCCCAGAGATCTCCATCTCAACACCAACACCCAGCTTCACTCAACGACCAGCAAGCTACAGTGCTGGACATCCTATGCCAAACAACTAGCAAGACAGGAACACAACCCCACCCATTAGCAGATAGGCTGCCTAAAATCATAATAAGTCCACAGACACCCCAAAACACACCACAAGACGTGGACCTGCCCACCAGAAAGACAAGATCCAGCCTCATCCACCAGAACACAAGCACGAGTCTCCTCCCCCAGGAAGCCTACACAACCCACTGAACCAACCTTAGCCACTGGGGACAGACACCAAACACAACGGGAACTACGAACCTGCAGCCTGCAGAAAGGAGACCCCAAACACAGTAAGATAAGCAAAATGAGAAGACAGAAAAACACACCGCAGATGAAGGAGCAAGATAAAAAGCCACCAGACCTAACAAATGAAGAGGAAATAGGCAGTCTACCTGAAAAAGAATTCAGAATAATGATAGTAAAGATGATCCAAAATCTTGGAAGTAGAATAGACAAAATGCAAGAAACATTTAACAAGGACCGAGAAGAAATAAAGATGAAACAAACAACGTTGGACAACATAATAAATGAAATTAAAAATACTCTAGATGGGATCAATAGCAGAATAACTGAGCCAGAAGAATGGATAAGTGACCTGGAAGATAAAAGAGTGGAAATAACTACTGCAGAACAGAAGAAAGAAAAAAGAATGAAAAGAACTGAGGACAGTCTCAGAGACCTCTGGGACAACATTAAATGCACCAACATTCGAATTATAGGGGTTCCAGAAGAAGAAGAGAAAACGAAAGGGACTGAGAAAATATTTGAAGAGATTATATTTGAAAACTTCCCTAATGTGGGAAAGGAAATAGTTAATCAAGTCCAGAAAGCACAGAGAGTCCCATACAGGATAAATCCAAGGACAAATACACCAAGACATATATTAACCAAACTGTCAAAAATTAAATACAAAGAAAACATATTAAAAGCAGCAAGAGAAAAACAACAAATAACACACAAGGGAATCCCCATAAGGTTAAGAGCTGATCTTTCAGCAGAAACTCTGCAAGCCAGAAGGGACTGGCAGGACATATTTAAAGTGATGAAGGAGAAAAACCTGCAACCAAGATTACTCTACCCAGCAAGCATCTCATTCAGATATGATGGAGAAATTGAAACCTTTACAGACAAGCAAAAGCTGAGAGAGTTCAGCAACACCAAACCAGCTTTACAAAAACCGCTAAGGGAATTTCTCTAGGAAAGAAACACAAGAGAAGGAAAAGATCTACAATAATAAACCCAAAACAATTAAGAAAATGGGAATAGGAACATACATATCGATAATTACCTTAAATGTAAATGGTCTAAAAGCTCCCACCAAAAGACACAGATTGGCTGAATGGATATAGAAACAAGACCCATATATTTGCTGTCTACAAGAGACCCACTTCAGACCTAGAGACACATACAGACTGAAAGTAAGGGGATGGAAAAAGATATTTCATGCAAATGGAAACCACAAGAAAGCTGGAGTAGCAATTCTCATATCGGAAAATATAGACTTTAAAATAAAGACTATCAAAAGAGACAAAGAAGGACACTACATAATGGTCAAGGGATCAATCCAAAAAGAAGATATAACAATTGTAAATATTTATGCACCCAACATAGGAGCACCTCAATACATAAGGCAAATAATAACAGGCATAAAAGAGGTAATCGACAGTAACACATTCATAGTAGGGGACTTTAACACCCCACTTTCACCAATGGACAGATCATCCAAAATGAAAATAAATAAGGAAACACAGCTTTAAATGATACATTAAACAAGATGGACTTAATTGATATTTATAGGACACTCCATCCAAAAACAACAGAATACACATTTTTCTCAAGTGCTCATGGAACATTCTCCAGGATACATCATATCTTAGGTCACAAATCAAGCCTTGGTACATTTAAGAAAATTGAAATTGTATCAAGTATCTTTTCTGACCACAACGCCATGAGACTAGATATCAATTACAGGAAAAGATCTGTAAAAAATACAAACACATGGAGGCTAAACAATACACTACTTAATAATGCAGTGATCACTGAAGAAATCAAAGAGGAAATCAAAAAATACCTAGAAACAAATGACAATGGAGACACAACGACCCAAAACCTATGGGATGCAGCAAAAGCAGTTCTAAGGGGGAAGTTTATAGCAATACAAGCCCACCTTAAGAAGCAGGAAACATCTCGAATAAACAACCTAACCTTGCACCTCAAGCAATTAGAGAAAGAAGAACAAAAAAACCCCAAAGCTAGCAGAAGGAAAGAAATCATAAAAATCAGATCAGAAATAAATGAAAAAGAAATGAAGGAAACGATAGCAAAGATCAAGAAAACTAAAAGCTGGTTCTTTGAGAAGATAAACAAAATAGATAAACCACTAGCCAGACTCATCAAGAAAAAAAGGGAGAAGACTCAAATCAATAGAATTAGAAATGAGAAAGGAGAAGTAACAACTGACACTGCAGAAATAAAAAAAATCATGAGAGATTACTACAAGCAACTCTATGCCAATAAAATGGACAACCTGGAAGAAATGGACAAATTCTTACAAATGCACAACCTGCCAAGACTGAATCAGGAAGAAATAGAAAATATGAACAGACCAATCACAAGCACTGAAATTGAAACTGTGATTAAAAATCTTCCAACAAACAAAAGCCCAGGACCAGATGGCTTCACAGTCGAATTCTATCAAACATTTAGAGAAGAGCTAACACCTATCCTTCTTGAACTCTTCCAAAATATAGCAGAGGGAGGAACACTCCCAAACTCCTTCTACGAGGCCACGATCACCTTGATACCAAAACCAGACAAGGATGTGACAAAGAAAGAAAACTACAGGCCAATATCACTGATGAACATAGATGCAAAAATCCTCAACAAAATACTAGCAAAGAGAATCCAACAGCACATGAAAAGGATCATACACCATGATCAAGTGGGGTTTATTCCAGGAATGCAAGGATTCTTCAATATATGCAAATCTATCAATGTGATAAACCATATTAACAAATTGAAGGAGAAAAACCATATGATCATCTCAATAGATGCAGAGAAAGCTTTCGACAAAATTCAACACCCATTTATGATAAAAACCCTGCAGAAAGTAGGCATAGAGGGAACTTTCCTCAACATAATAAAGGCCATATATGACAAGCCCACAGCAAACATCATCCTCAATGGTGAAAAACTGAAAGCATTTCCACTAAGATCAGGAGCAAGACAAGGTTGCCCACTCTCACCACTCTTATTCAACATAGTTTTGGAAGTTTTAGCCACAGCAATCAGAGAAGAAAAGAAAATAAAAGGAATCCAGATCGGAAAAGAAGAAGTAAAGCTGTCACTGTTTGCAGATGACATGATACTATACATAGAGAATCCTAAAGATGCTACCAGAAAACTACTAGAGCTAATCAATGAATTTGGTAAAGTAGCAGAATACAAAATTAATGCACAGAAATCTCTTGCATTCCTATATACTAATGATGAAAAATCTGAAAGTGAAATCAAGAAAACACTCCCATTTACCATTGCAACAAAAAGAATAAACTATCTAGGAATAAACCTACCTAAGGAGACGAAAGACCTGTATGCAGAAAATTATAAGACACTGATGAAAGAAATTAAAGATGATACAAATAGATGGAGAGATATACCATGTTCTTGGATGGGAAGAATCAACATTGTGAAAATGACTCTACTACCCAAAGCACTCTACAGATTCAATGCAATCCCTATCAAACTACCACTGGCATTTTTCACAGAACTAGAACAAAAAATTTCGCAATTTGTATGGAAACACAAAAGACCCCGAATAGCCAAAGCAATCTTGAGAACGAAAAACGGAGCTGGAGGAATCAGGCTCCCTGACTTCAGACTATACTACAAAGCTACAGTAATCAAGACAGTATGGTACTGGCACAAAAACAGAAAGATAGATCAATGGAACACGATAGAAAGCCCAGAGATAAACCCAAGCACATATGGACACTTTATCTTTGATAAAGGTGGCAGGAATATACAGTGGAGAAAGGACAGCCTCTTCAATAAATGGTGCTGGGGAAACTGGACAAGTATATGTAAAAGTATGAGATTAGATCACTCCCTAACACCATACACAAAAATAAGCTCAAAATGGATTAAAGACCTAAATGTAAGGCCAGAAACTATCAAACTCTTAGAGGAAAACATAGGCAGAACACTCTATGACATAAATCACAGCAAGATCCTTTCTGACCCACCTCCTAGAGTAATGGAAATAAAAACAAAAATAAACAAATGGGAGCGAACGAAACTTCAAAGCTTTTGCACAGCAAAGGAAACCATAATCAAGACCAAAAGACAACCCTCAGAATGGGAGAAAATATTTGCAAATGAAGCAACTGACAAAGGATTAATCTCCAAAATCTACAAGCAGCTCACGCAGCTCAATAACAAAAAAACAAACAACCCAATCCAAAAATGGGCAGAAGACCTAAATACACATTTCTCCAAAGAAGATATACAGAATGCCAACAAACACATGAAAGAATGCTCAACATCATTAATCATTAGAGAAATGCAAATCAAAACTACAATGAGATATCATCTCACACCAGTCAGAATGGCCATCATCAAAAAATCTAGAAACAATAAATGCTGGAGAGGGTGTGGAGAAAAGGGAACACTCTTGCACTGCTGGTGGGAATGTGAATTGGTTCAGCCACTATGGAGAACAGTATGGAGGTTCCTTAAAAAACTACAAATAGAATTACCATATGACCCAGCAATCCCACTACTGGGCATATACCCTGAGAAAACCATAATTCAAAAAGAGTCATGTACCAAAATGTTCATTGCAGCTCTATTTACAATAGCCCGGAGATGGAAACAACCTAAGTGTCCATCATCGGATGAATGGATAAAGAAGATGTGGCACATATATACAATGGAATATTACTCAGCCTTAAAAAGAAATGAAATTGAGCTATTTGTAATGAGATGGATAGACCTAGAGTCTGTCATACAGAGTGAAGTAAGTCAGAAAGAGAAAGACAAATACCGTATGCTAACACATATATATGGAATTTAAGGGAAAAAAAATGTCACGAAGAACCTAGGGGTAAGACAGGAATAAAGACGCAGACCTACTGGAGAACGGACTTGAGGATATGGGGAGGAGGAAGGGTGAGCTTTGACAGGGCGAGAGAAAGTCATGGACATATACACACTAACAAACGTAGTAAGGTAGATAGCTAGGGGGAAGCAGCCGCAAGGCACAGGGTTATTAGCTCGGTGCTTTGTGACAGCCTGGAGGGGTGGGATAGGGAGAGTGGGAGGGAGGGAGACGCAAGAGGGAAGACATATGGGAACATATGTATATGTATAACTGATTCACTTTGTTATAAAGCAGAAACTAACACACCATTGTAAAGCAATTATACCCCAATAAAGATGTTTAAAAAAAAAAAAAAAAAGAAAGCAATCACTGAAGAAATCAAAGAGGAAATCAAAAAATACCTAGAAACAAATGACAATGGAGACACAACGACCCAAAATCTATGGGATGCAGCAAAAGCAGTTCTAAGAGGGAAGGTTATAGCAATACAATCCTACATTAAGAAACAGGAAACATCTCGAAAAACAACCTAACCTTGCACCTAAAGTAATTAGAGAAAGAAGAACAAAAAACCCCCAAAGTTAGCAGAAGGAAAGAAATCATAAAGATCAGATCAGAAATAAATGAAAAAGAAATGAAGGAAATGATAGCAAAGATCAAGAAAACTAAAAGCTGGTTCTTTGAGAAGATAAACAAAATTGATAAACGATTAGCCAGACTCATCAAGAAAAAAAGGAAGAAGACTCAAATCAATAGAATTAGAAATGAGAAAGGAGAAGTAACAACTGACACTGCAGAAACACAAAAGGTCATGACAGATTACTACAGGCAACTCTATGCCAATAAAATGGACAACCTGGAAGAAATGGACAAATTCTTAGAAATGCACAACGTTTTGAGACTGAACAAGGAAGAAATAGAACATATGAACAGACCAATCACAAGCACTGAAATTAAAACCGGGATTAAAAATCTTCCAACAAACAAAAGCCCAGGACCAGATAGCTTCACAGTCGAATTCTATCAAACATTTAGAGAAGAGCTAACACCTATCCTTCTCAAACTCTTCCAAAATATAGCAGAGGGAGGAACACTCCCAAACTCATTCTACGAGGCCACGATCACCCTGATACCAAAACCAGACAAGGATATCACAAAGAAAGAAAACTACAGGCCAATATCACTGATGAACATAGATGCAAAAATCCTCAACAAAATACTAGCAAACAGAATCCAACAGCACATTAAAAGGATCATACACCATGATCAAGTGGGTTTTACTCCAGGAATGCAAGGATTCTTCAATATATGCAAATCAATCAACGTGATATACCATATTTACAAATTGAAGGAGAAAAACCATATGCTCATCTCAATAGATGCAGAGAAAGCTTTCAACAAAATTCAACACCCATTTATGATAAAAACTCTGCAGAAAGTAGGCATAGAGGGCACTTTCCTCAACATAATAAAGGCCATATATGACAAACCCACAGCCAACATCATCCTCAATGGTGAAAAACTGAAAGCATCTCCACTAAGATCAGGAGCAAGACAAGGTTGCCCACTCTCACCACTCTTATTCAACATAGTTTTGGAAGTTTTAGCCACAGCAATCAGAGAAGAAAAGGAAATAAAAGGAATCCAAATCGGAAAAGAAGAAGTAAAGGTGTCACTGTTTGCAGATGACATGATACTATACATAGAGAATCCTAAAGATGCTACCAGAAAACTACTAGAGCTAATCAATGCATTTGGTAAAGTAGCAGGATACAAAGTTAATGCACAGAAATCTCTTGCATTCTTATACACTAATGATGAAAAATCTGAAAGTGAAATCAAGAAAACACTCCCATTTACCATTGCAACAAAAAGAATAAACTATCTAGGAATAAACCTACCTAAGGAGACAAAAGACCTGTATGCAGAAAATTATAAGACACTGATGAAAGAAATTAAAGATGACACAAATAGATGGAGAGATATACCATGTTTTTGGATTGGAAGAATCAACATTGTGAAAATGACTCTACTACCCAAGGCAATCTACAGATTCAATGCAATCCCTATCAAACTGCCGCTGGCATTTTTAAGAGAACTAGAACAAAAAATTTCACAATTTGTATGGAAACACAAAAGACCCCCAATAGCCAAAGCAATCTTGAGAACGAAAAACGGAGCTGGAGGAATCAGGCTCTGTGACTTCAGACTATACTACAAAGCTACAGTAATCAAGACAGTATGGTACTGGCACAAAAACAGAAACATAGATCAATGGAACAGGATAGAAAGCCCAGAGATAAACCCACGCATATATGGTCACCTTATCTTTGATAAAGGAGGCAGGAATGTACAGTGGAGAAAGAACACCTCTTCAATAAGTGGTGCTGGGAAAACTGGACAGGTACATGTAAAAGTATGAGATTAGATCATTCCCTAAAACCATACACAAAAATAAGATCAAAATGGATTAAAGACCTATATATAAGGCCAGAAACTATCAAACTCTTAGAGGAAAACATAGGCAGAACACTCTATGACATAAATCACAGCAAGTTCCTTTTTGACCCACCTCCTAGAGAAATGGAAATAAAAACAAAAATTAACAAATGGGAGCGAACGAAACTTCAACACTTTTGCATAGCAAAGGAAACCATAAGCAAGACCAAAAGACAACCCTCAGAATGGGAGAAAATATTTGCAAATGAAGCAACTGACAAAGGATTAATCTCCAAAATCTACAAGCAGCTCATGCAGCTCAATAACAAAAAAACAAACAACCCAATCCAAAAATAGGCAGAAGACCTGAATAGACATTTCTCCAAAGAAGGTATACAGACTGCCAACAAACACATGAAAGAATGCTCAACATCATTAATCATTAGAGAAATGCAAATCAAAACTACAATGAGATATCATCTCACACCAGTCAGAATGGCCATCATCAAAAAATCTAGAAACAGTAAATGCTGGAGAGGGTGTGGAGAAAAGGGAACACTCTTGCACTGCTGGTGGGAATGTGAATTGGTTCAGCCACTATGGAGAACAGTATGGAGGTTCCTTAAAAAACTACAAATAGAACTACCATATGACCCAGCAATCCCACTACTGGGCATATACCCTGAGAAAACCATAATTCAAAAAGAGTCATGTACCAAAATGTTCATTGCAGCTCTATTTACAATAGCTCAGAGATGGAAACAACCTAAGTGTCCATCATCGGATGAATGGATAAAGAAGATGTGGCATATATATACAATGGAATATTGCTCAGCCATAAAAAGAAAGGAAATTGAGCTATTTTTAATGAGTTGGATAGACCTAGAGTCTGTCATACAGAGTGAAGTAAGTCAGAAAGAGAAAGACAAATACCGTATGCTAACACATATATATGGTATTTAAGGGGGAAAAAATGTCATGAAGAATATAGGGGTAAGACGGGAATAAAGACACAGACCTACTGGAGAATGGACTTGAGGATATGGGGAGGGGTAAGAGTAATCTGTGACAAAGCGAGAGAGAGGCATGGACATATATACACTACCAAACGTATGGTAGATAGCTAATGGGAAGCAGCCGCATAGCACAGGGAGATCAGCTCGGTGCTTTGTGACCGCCTGGAGGGGTGGGATAGGGAGGGTGGGAGGGAGGGAGACGCAAGAAGGAAGAGATATGGGAACATATGTCTATGTATAACTGATTCACTTTGTTATAAAGCAGAAACTAACACACCACTGTAAAGCTATTATACTCCCATAAAGATGTAAAAAAAAAAAAATTTGTCCTACGAGTTAAAAGATAAAATTAACTCACAACATTCCCAATTGTTCACAACATTCCCAACTGTTCTGGCATAACTCTAAAATAAGCAGAGAGCTTTAAATTCCTAGTTTGAATTTTTTTAATATAAAAAAGCATTTGAAAAGAAGCATTTATATTTCCATTTCTAGTTCTTCCAAATTCAAATCATTTTCTCTTCATTCTTATCTTCACATTATTTTGCTCAAAATCTGAAAATTATTCCTAGGGGTATAATATATTTTATCTTATTTTAAATTGATTTGTTTTATTAATCAGTACCATCATCCATTAAAATTACTGAATTGACTTAAATATTAAAGTATATGTGACAATCAAATGCCATTATTCAGTAAAATTTGAATTTTGCTGGGAGGTTAGGCTTGATCTAGTTGCAATTGAGCTTTCAATCTAGTTCTAATCTTCCTGGACTCAAAGGTAAAATGGGAAACATTATGGGGTCATATAGTTCTTATTTTCTGTAAAAGGAAACAAAAGTATTTGTTTGCAGAGAGTAATGTTACTGGCATTAAACTATCACATGAGTGTTTGAGGAACATGACACAGATATGGAGGAACATGACAGGCATTGACCTCCACTTTGATTTGATGGAATGTACAGAAATATTTTCCACATGGCCATTTCTTATACAGACTCAAAAATATAATGTAAGGTCTTGACAGAAAGTTGTGATCCAGTAAAGGTATTGTTCCTACAAAAAATTAGAATTTAAATTCCACTGGGAGAATCTCAAGTTCCTGCTGCAACATTGCTGTCCATTCCCAAGAGTCTCACAAATATGCCCTTCCCCCTCTTCACCCGTTCCAGGGCAGCCAAGAGGACAAGAAGGATAACTTCTTTAAAGTTTTCCTTATCAGATGCTTTTTGTCTCGAAACACTTGAAATACATTTAATCTGGAATGGAAGTGAACTATTCGAGTAGAATTTGCAACAAGAGGGACCCATTGTGTTTCAGGTAATCTTGGTGGACATATACTACATTGTCTCTAAAAAGCAAATGCCAGACAGAAATGAAAATTATGTCTCAAGGGCCTCTGATTTTCAGTCCTGCAGGTATGGAGCTTAGAAGTCTTCACTCCATCCTAACAACAAATAAAAAGCTGATCAAAATGAAAAACCACCAACACTACTTAGATCCATCAGAGAAGTGAAGTCACAGGGCAAACCAATGTCCCCAGAATTAGAGAGACAGACAGGTGGATACAGAGAAGCACAATTTACAGGGGCAGAAATCCATGAGCAGAAACCTCTATGGGAATGAGTGCTGCGGTTGGAAAACCTAAAATGTAACTGCAAATTGCTAGAGGCTCAGTATAGACAAGCCTAAGGAATAAAAATTCCAGAAGGACCTAGTCATAGAGGGGCCCTCACACTTCTGTGGGTTTTACCTCCAGGAGCCCTACCAGGTCCTCAGAGTGAATATCAGAAAAAAGTCTTCCCATGCTTTGGGCAGGGGGAATGGAAAGGGAACCATTTTTAAATATGCCAGAGAATTCTATTTCTCTTAACAAGGCTTGCTGTAGGAAAAATGATTTTACCAGAGCCTAACCTGCTGACATTATATCAGAGCTTAGCTTACCTGGGGAAGAGGAGGGATATCCAACACCAGGTCCCTTTAACGTTCTATATGGGGGAAGGGAAGTATACAACTCCAGCCCTCTCCAGCCATCCTGTCCCACCTCAGCAGGGGGCAGGGGTAAGGCCTTGGGGAGAGGGGGGATAGAGAAGCACTGATGAGGTTCACAATCCAGGGGCACAGGCTCACCAAAAGACTGAGTCCTAATCACCAGACTTTGCAATGCTTCACCTCCCCCACTAAAGGCCTATTTACTGCAATTCCTTTTACCCTGTATATCATATCTACCTTTAAAAAAAAAATTACAAGGCATACTAAAAGGCAAAAACACAATCTGAAGAGACCAAACAAGCATCAGAAACAGAGTCAGATATGGCAGGAATGTTGGAATTACCAGACTGGGAATTTTAAAAGGATTATGATTATTATGCTAAGGACTTTAATGCCAAAAGTAGACAACATGAAACAACAGATGCATAATGTAAGCAGAGGGTTTGAAATTCTAAGAAAGAATCAAAAATAAATGCTAGACATCAGGCACATGTAACAGAAATAAAAAATGCCTTTGATTGACTTATTAGTTGACTGGGCACAGCTCAGGAAAGAATCTGAGTTTGAGAATATGACAATAGAAACTTCCCAAACTGAAAAGCAAAGAGAAAATAGACTGAAAAAATACAGGAAAGGACGTCTAAGAACTGCGGGAAAACTACAAGTGGTGTAACATATGTGTAATGGGAATACCAGAAGGAGAAGAAAGAAAGAAAGGAACAGAAGCAATAGTTGAAGCAATAATGAATGAGAATTTCCCCTGAGTAAGGTAGATCAGAGAACACTAAGCAGGATAAATGACAACAACAACAACAAATATATATCATAGTTAAACTTCAGAAAATAAAAGCTAAAACAAAATTCTTGAGAGAAGCTAAAGGAAAAAAGAAAATCTTACGTATAGTGGAGCAAGTATAAGAATTACATCCAACCATGAAAGCAGTAGAGTAGAATAAAATATTTAAAGTATTGAGAGAAATAACCACCAACCTACAATCCTGTTCCTATGAAATTATCCTTCAATATTAAAGGAGAAATAAAGACTTTCCCAGGCAAACAAAATTTGAGGGAATTTATTGCCAGTAAAGCCAGCCTTGCAAGAAATGTTAAAAGAAGTTCTTCAGAGAGAAGGAAAATAATATAGGTCAGAAATTCAGATCAACATAAAGAAAGGAAAAACATCGAAGAATGGAGAAAAGGAGGTAAGATAAAAACTTTCATTTTAAAAATTCTGAATTGATCCAACAGGTAACAGTTTGTTCAAAATAACAAAAGAAACAATGTATTTAATTTTATGTGTGGACATACATATATTTATATATGCTTATGTATGTTTATGTATAAGTGAAATGAATGACAGCAATGATACAAAGGATGGGAGGAAGGAATTAGGAATATTTTATTATAAGGTACTTCCACTATCCATGAAGCAGTATAGTGTTATTTGAAACTGGACTTGAATTAGTTGTAAATATGTATTGCAAACTCTAGGGCAACAACTATAAAAAGAAGTAAAAAGAGGTATAATTGATAGTCTAAGAAAGGAGAGAAAATAAAATCATATAAACTGTTCAATTAAAACCAAAAAAAGCAGAAAAGAGTGTGGAACATAAAAATAGGAACAAAAACAAGGGCAACAAACAGAAAACAGTAACAAATATGTAGATATTAATCCAACTATATCAATAATCACTTTCAATGTCAATGGTCTAAATATACCAATGAAAAGACAGAGATTATCAGAGTGAATCAAAAACAAGACCCAGCTATATGTTGTCTACAAGAAACCAACTTTAAATGTAAAGACACACATAGATTAAGAGTAAATGGAAAGAGAAAGATAGACCATGTTAACACTAATCAAAAGAAAGCATAAGTAGCTACATAAATTTCAGAAAGAGCAGAATTAAGACCAAGGAAAATTATCAGGGAGAAATATGTACATAACATAATGATAAAGGACTTAGAGGAGCCTGACTGAAGTTTGGCTAATGAGTCTTTGTCAGGGATTACTTCATATAAAATTATTTCAATATACTCTTTCATAAACTTGGGCTCTGGAAAAGGAGTTAGGGTCAAATCTATGTTCTGCCACTTGCTAGCTGTGTGAACTTAAAAAGGGATAATAAATAGTGCCTCTCTTGTGGGGTTATTATGAGAAATAAGTGGGAATATATTACAGGCAGTAAGCATAAGGGCATGAAACAATGAAATACAATGTCTACCACATAGTAAGCATCTGAATGTTAACTGGTATTAAAAATAAAGTAATAATGATAATTTAAGACCGTAGACATTGTATGACCAAGAGAGAATTTACTCCACATAAAAGCCATATTATATTATTGAGCAATTCATAATGTTTCTTTATGACTAGAATTGTAATACACTTTTTAAGAAATATTGACTAATATGGAATTTTGTCTTATATAGGTTTTGACTATGTTGCTGGGGAAATTTTTAACCTTTTTAGTACTGAGATAACTGTAGGAATTTTAAGGTTACACGTTTCCTCAAAGTATTACTTTATAGAAATCTGTTCATTTGCATCCAATAATATTTCTTTGATCTGCATGCTAAGTTATCTATCACTGAATAACAGATTACTATGAAATTTAGAGCTTTAAAACAACAAATACCTCATGATTTCTGTTAGTCAGGGATCCAGGAGCAGGTTAGTTAGGTGGCCTTGACTCAGTTCTCTCATATGATTCTGGTCAAGCTGTCAGCTAGGGATGGAGTATTTGAAGACTAGCTGACAGGAGGCTGAAAAATCCACTTCCAAGTTCACTCTTATAGCTTTTAGCAAGAGGCTTCAGTTCGTCATCACATGGGCCCCTCCGGTAGCCTGCTCTGACATGGCTTTCTCAAGAGTAAGTAATCCAAGAAAGACAGAAAGAGGACAAGTGGCAGTGAGCATGCCCAAGACAGAAGCCACAGCCATTTACATCATTTCTGCCATATTCTATTGGTCACACAGGCCAATTCTGGTACCATGTGATGTGGGCTACACAAGGATGAGAATACCAGGAGATGGGTATCATTGGGGGTCATATTGGAGACTGGTCACCACGATCAGTGACTGTGGATTTAGATACATCTGCCCATAGAGTCTTTCAGGACCTATTCTCATTTTCTCCTAATACTTTAACCGCATTACAATAGTGTCTAGATTAATATGTATCTCATATATCTTCATTTCTGTTGCTGCAATATCTTAATTATACTGCAAACCACAGCATGCTCAAAGGCTGAAAATATATACAAGTGTATGTAGATTTCTTTCTCAAATACAATAAATTGTGTTTAAGACATGAATTCCTCATGGAGAGCTCACAACTTATGTAGTGCTCCTATTCTTGTATCGACCAAAAATTATGTAACATTTTAAAGTGTCATTCTGATTAGTAAATCATTGTTATGACTAAATGGAAGCTGACACCTAGCCTCCCATAATGAGATTCTGTGGAATCATAAATGAATCAACACAATTAGCTTTGAAATGACAATTTTGCCCCGATGTATCTGCCTGTGTTGTGTATCTATGGATAGTTGTATGTACCACAATAAATATCACATTTAAATATTCTCGGGACCTCCTAGGCGGTCCAGTGGTTAAGAATCCGTCTTGCGATGCGGGGGATGCCGGTTCGATCCCTGGTTGGGAAACTAAGATCCCACATGCTGCGGGGCAACTAAGCCCACACATCACAACCAGAGAGCCCACGTGCCACAACTACAGAACCCACACACTCTGGAGCCCACACGCCACAACTACAGAGCCCATGCGCTCTGGAGCCCATGCACCACAACTAGAGAGAAGCCCGTGTACTGCAAGGAGGAGCCCGTGGGCCACAGCAAAAGATCCAGCGTGCCACAACTAAGATCCAACACAGCTAAAACTAAATTAATTAATTAATTAATTGTTATAAATAAATAAATAAATATTCTCCCAAAATTTTCTTTGTGGGTTATCTTTAGTGCCTAGCACAGTGCCTGGCACAAAGTAAGAGCACATTTTATAATGTTGCATTGAATCTAGGAGAAGTTGACAATGGTGCTGACATTTATCAAGAACTAAAGAAATATGCATTTATGCTTACTGGAGAGCACATGGCGTAGTTCAGTGGTTCTCAAACGTCCATATACAGCAGAATCTGTTTAAGAACTTGTTTAGAATTCATATTCCTTGGCCCTAAGCCCAGGGATTTGTTTTGATATGTTGGACGGAGCCATGTGATCTGTATTTTTAACAAGAATTTTTAGGTGATTCTGATATAGGTGATCAGTATTTAATATTGTACTCTGAACATGTACCTAAATATAGCATAGATGTTATCAGGTCCCTTTTAATATCCAAGCAAAATGTCTCAAGCTCCCATCTTCTCTACTGTGGAAATTTGTCACCATATCTCAGCCTCCAGCATTTCCAATGGTTCCTTAAACGTGATACCAAAAGCACAAACAACCAAAGAAAAATGAGATAAATTGACCTTCACCAGATTTTTAAATGTTTGTGCTTCCAAGAACACCATCAAAGAAATGAAAAGACAACCCACAGAATGGGACAAAATATTTCCAAATCATATATTTGATAAGGGTCTAGAATCCAGAATATATAAAAATTCTAACAACTCAAGAACAGAAAGACAATTATCCCAATTAAGGGTGGGCAAAAGATCAGAATAGACATTTCTCCAAAGAAGATATGTAAATGGCCAATAAGTACATGAAATAATGTGGGAAATGCAAATCAAAACCACAATGAGATACCACTTCACACCCACTATGATGGCTACAATCAAAAAGACAGACAAGGGCTTCCCTGGTGGTGCAGTGGTTGAGAGTCCGCCTGCCGATGCAGGGGACACGGGTTCGTGCCCCGGTCCGGGAGGATCCCACATGCCGCGGAGCGGCTAGGCCCGTGAGCCATGGCCGCTGAGCCTGCACGTCGGGAGCCTGTGCTCTGCAGCGGGAGAGGCTACAGCAGTGAGAGGCCCACGTACCGCAAAAAATAAATAAATAAATAAGACAGACAAAAAAAATACAAGTGTTGGCAAGGATGTGGAGAAATTGAAATCCTCACATGCTCCTAGTAGTACTGTAAAATGTGCAGCCACTTTGGGAAAGTTTTGCAGTTCCCCCAATAAATTCAACATAGAATTACTATATGACTCAGAAATTCCACTCCTAGAGGCATACCCAAAATAAGTGAAAACAGATGTTCAAACAAAAACTTGTAAACCAATGTTTATAGCAGCACTCACGTTAGCCAAAAGGTTGAAATAATTCAAATGTCCACCAACAGATTCGTGGATAAACGTAATGTGGTATATCCATACAATGGAATATTATTCAGCCATGAAAAGAAATGAAGATATGTATATGTATAGCTGATTCACTTTGTTATAAAGCAGAAACTAACACACCATTGTAAAGCAATTATACTCCAATAAAGATGTTTAAAAAAAAAAAGAAAAGAAATGCAGTACTAATTCATGATACGACATGGATGAACCTTGAGAACATTATACTAAGTGAAAAAAGCCAGACACAGAAGGCCACATATTGTGTGATTGCATTTATATGAAATGTCCAGAATAGGCCAATCTATAGGGGCAGAAAGTAGATTAGTGGTTGCCAGGGGCTGAGAGATGGGGGAATGGGGAGTGACTACTAACAGATATGGAGTACTTCTTAGGAGTGATGAAAATGTTTTGGAATTAGATATTGATGATCAATGCACAACTTTGTGAATACACTAAAAACCACTAAATAGTAAACTTTAAAATGGTAATTTTATGGTATGTAAATGATATCCCAATAAAATTTTTAAAGTTTTTCATTTAATTTTTCCATCTTAGTTTGGCATGCCACATGAAAATTAATAAAAAACTTCAAATATTAAAGTGAGTACTTCAGACAATAAGGCACATCTTCACAGTTGTGTTTTGAGGGAAGGTATTTGCTATTATGAGAACTAATTCAAAGCTTTCTCCCTTTTTCATTCCACATTTTATCCATCATCTTTTTTTTTAAATTTTTAACATCTTTATTGGAGTGTAATTGCTTTACAATTGTGTTAGTTTTTTCTTTATAACAAAGTGAATCAGCTATACATATACATATATCCCCATATCTCCTCCCTCTTGCATCTCCCTCCCACCCTCCCTATCCCACCCCTTAATTGGAAATATTTTCAGCTCTATCTAACAAAAAATCTCTGGCCAACAATGTTTTAGATAGTATTTAATTATATTTCATAACTAGAAGGCTGGAACCAGGCTGTCCTAGAGTTGCTTTGGGGGTTCAGTGATATCACAGTACTACTGTTGGGTTGGTATCACTTCAATTCACTTGGCCATTGTGTGGTGATCAAAAGATTGTTGCCACAGCTCCAAATACTACACCCTTACACCAATATCTGAAAGAGTGCGTGGCAAAAAGGAATTTCTTCTTACTCGGCTCATGCTCTGTTTTTTTTAGAGATAAAAATCTTTCCCAGAAAGCCCCATCAGACTTTTATTTGCAAGAATTAGGTAATGTGCCTACACCTAGACCAATTACTAACAAATCAAAGGGTAACTTAGAACAATCATGATTAATTTGCTAGAGCTGGAATAAAATTAGGGGGTCTGTGTTGTCAAATGATTGGAAAATGCCTGCCACAGTGTAGCCAAAATCTTTTGCGACAATGTGACTAGTCTCAGAAAGACTTAATAGTTCTTAATAACTCTGAATATAGTACTAACTTCCTGCCTCTACATAGAGGACACAAGTGTTTGAAGAATAAAACTGATTTCTTTCCATAAAAATGACTGGTGATTTCTCCTGCTTATTCCATTTTTTATTGGCCTCTCCTATGATTTCTTTAAGTATGGTTAGCCTATATCCAGAGCCAAATCCAAAGTATGTGGGGACTGAACTTATACACAATTTGGGGAATCCTCCTTAAGGAAAATAATATACAATTAGGTCCAGAAGTGAAAATTTGCTTAGAATTAGGAAATAAGTCACAACAAATTACACATTTCAATAACTGACAAATACCACAAACATCACAAGAATCAGGAAAAATAACACATTTTATTAGACAACTGCCGGACATTCATTTCTTGAATACATACCCTTTTTATTTTTTACATCTTTATTGGAATATAATTACTTTACAATGGTGGGTTACTTTCTGCTTTATAACAAAGAAAATCAGTTATACATATACATATGTTCCCATATCTCTTCCCTCTTGTGTCTCCCTCCCTCCCACCCTCCCTACCCCACCCCTCCATGCGGTCACAAAGCACCGAGCTGATCTCCCTGTGCTATGCGGCTGCTTCCCACTAGCTATCTACCATACGTTTGGTAGTCTATATATGTCCATGCCTCTCTCTCTCTTTGTCACAGCTTACCCTTACCCCTCCCCATATCCTCAAGTCCATTCTCTAGTAGGTCTGCGTCTTTATTCCTGTCTTACCCCTAGGTTCTTCATGACATTTTTTTTCCTTAAATTCCATATATATGTGTTAGCATACGGTATTTGTCTTTCTCTTTCTGACTTACTTCACTCTGCATGACA
The DNA here is from genome assembly GCF_059928025.1 of Delphinapterus leucas. Classification (NCBI taxonomy): domain Eukaryota; kingdom Metazoa; phylum Chordata; class Mammalia; order Artiodactyla; family Monodontidae; genus Delphinapterus; species Delphinapterus leucas. Next base: position 25,139,220 of record NC_143150.1, read on the forward strand.
GACTCTAGGTCTATACACCTCATTACAAATAGCTCAATTTCATTTCTTTTTATGGCTGAGTAATATTCCATTGTATATATGTGCTTCTTTATCCATTCATCTGATGATCGACACTTAGGTTTTATCCATCTCTGGGCTATTGTAAATAGAGCTGCAATGAACATTTTGGTACATGACTCTTTTTGAATTTTGGTTTTCTCAGGGTATATGCCCAGTAGTGGGATTGCTGGGTCATATGGTAGTTCTATTTGTAGTTTTTTAAGGAACCTCCACACTGTTCTCCACAGTGGCTGTATCAATTTGCATTCCCACCAACAGTGCATGAGGGTTCCCTTTTCTCCACACCCTCTCCAGCATTTACTGTTTCTAGATTTTTTGATGATGGCCATTGTGACTGGTGTGAGATGATATCTCATTGTAGTTTTGATTTGCATTTCTCTAATCATTAATGATGTTGAGCACTCTTTCATGTGTTTGTTGGCAGTCTGTATATCTTCTTTGGAGAAATGTCTATTTAGGCCTTCTGCCAATTTTTGGATTGGGTTTTTTTTTGTTATTGAGCTGCATGAGCTGCTTATAAATTTTGGAGATTAATCCTTTGTCAGTTGCTTCATTTGCAAATATTTTCTCCCATTCTGAGAGTTCTGTTTTGGTCTTGTTTATGGTTTCCTTTACTGTGCAAAAGCTTTGAAGTTTCATTAGGTCCCATTTGTTAATTTTTATTTTTATTTCCATTTCTCTAGGAGGTGGGTCAAAAAGGATCTTGCTGTGATTTATGTCATAGAGTGTTCTGCCTATGTTTTCCTCTAAGAGTTTGATAGTTTCTGGCCTTACATTTAGGTCTTTAATCCATTTTGAGCGTATTATTGTGTATGGTGCTAAGAAGTGATCTAATCTCATACTTTTACATGTTACCTGTCCAGTTTTCCCAGCACCACTTATTGAAGAGGCTGTCCTTTCTGCACTGTACATACCTGCCTCCTTTATCAAAGGTAAGGTGACCATATGTGTGTGGGTTTATCTCTGGGCTTTCTATCCTGTTCCATTGATCTATGTTTCTGTTCTTGTGCCAGTACCATACTGTGTTGATTACTGTAGCTTTGTAGTATAGTCTGAAGTCAGGGAGCCTGATTCCTCCAGCTCCTTTTTTCGTTCTCAAGATTGCTTTGGCTATTCGGGGTCTTTTGTGTTTCCATACAAATTGTGAAATTTTCTGTTCTACTTCTGTGAAAAATGCCAGTGGTAGTTTGATAGGGATTGCATTGAATCTGTAGATTGCTTTGGGTAGTAGAGTCATTTTCACAATGTTGATTCTTCCCATCCAAGAACATGGTATATCTCTCCATCTATTTGTATCATCTTTAATTTCTTTCATCAGTGTCTTATAATTTTCTGCATACAGGTCTTTTGTCTCCTTAGGTAGGTTTATTCCTAGATAGTTTATTCTTTTTGTTGCAATGGTAAATGGGAGTGTTTTCTTGATTTCACTTTCAGATTTTTCATCATTAGTGTATAGGAATGCCAGAGATTTCTGTGCATTAATTTTGTATCCTGCTACTTTACCAAATGCATTCATTAGCTCTAGTAGTTTTCTGGTAGCATCTTTAGGATTCTCTATGTATAGTATCATGTCATCTGCAAACAGTGACAGCTTTACTTCTTCTTTTCTTATTTGGATTCCTTTTATTTCCTTTTCTTCTCTGATTGCTGTGGCTAAAACTTCCAAAACTATGTTGAATAAGAGTGGTGAGAGTGGGCAACCTTGTCTTGTTCCTGATCGTAGGGGAAATACTTTTAGGTTTTCACCATTGAGGACGATGTTGGCTGTGAGCTTGTCATATATGGCCTTTATTATGTTGAGGAAAGTTCCCTGTATGCCTACTTTCTGCAGAGTTTTTATCATAAATGGGTGTTGAATTTTTCGAAAGCTTTTGCTGCAGCTATTGAGAAGATTATATGCTTTTTCTCATTCAATTTGTTAATATGGTTTATCACATTGATTGTTTAGCTTATATTGAAGAATCCTTGCATTCCTGGAATAAAACCCAATTGATCATGGTGTATGATCCTTTTAATGTGCTGTTGGATTCTGTTTGCTAGTATTTTGTTGAGGATTTTTGCATCTATGTTCATCAGTGATATTGGCCTGTAGTTTTCTTTCTTTGTCACATCCTTGTCTGGTTTTGGTATCAAGGTGATGGTGGCCTTGCAGAATAAGTTTGGGAGTATTCCTGCCTCTGCTATATTTTGGAAGAGTTTGAGAAGGAGAGGTGTTAGCTCTTCTCTAAATGTTTGATAGAATTCGCCTGTGAAGCCATCTGGTCCTGGGCTTTTGTTTGTTGGAAGAATTTTAATCCCACTTTCAATTTCAGTGCTTGTGATTGGTCTGTTCATATTATCTATTTCTTCCTGATTCAGTCTTGGCAGGTTGTGCATTTAAAAGAATTTGTCCATTTCTTCCAGCTTGTGCATTTTATTGGCATAGAGTTGCTTGTAGTAATCTCTCATGATCTTTTGTATTTCTGCAGTGTCAGTTGTTACTTCTCCTTTCTCATTTCTAATTCTATTGATTTGAGTCTTCTCCCTTTTTTTCTTGATGAGTCTGGCTAATGGTTTATCAATTTTGTTCATCTTCTCAAAGAACCAGCTTAATTTTACTGATCTTTGCTATCGTTTCCTTCATTTCTTTTTCATTTATTTCTGATCTGGTGTTTATGATTTCTTTCCTTCTGCTAGCTTTGGGGTTTTTTTGTTCTTCTTTCTCTAATGGCTTGAGGTGCAAGGTTAGGTTGTTTATTCGAGATGTTTCCTGTTTCTTAAGGTAGGATTGTATTGCTATAAACTTCCCCCTTAGAACTGCTTTTGCTGCATCCCATAGATTTTGGGTCGTTGTGTCTCCATTGTCATTTGTTTCTAGATATTTTTTAATTTCCTCTTTGATTTCTTCAGTGATCACTTCGTTATTAAGTAGTGTATTGTTTAGCCTCCATGTGTTTGTATTTTTTACAGATCTTTCCCTGTAATTGATATCTAGTCTCAGAGCATTGTTGTCACAAAAGATACTTGAAAAAATTTCAAGTTTCTTAAATTTACCAAGGCTTGACTTGTGACCCAAGATATGATCTATCCTGGAGAATTTTCCATGAGCACTTGAGAAAAATGTGTATTCTGTTGTTTTTAGACGGAATGTCCTATAAATGTCAATTAAGTCCATCTTGCTTCATGTATCATTTAAAGCTTGTGTTTCCTTATTTATTTTCATTTTGGATGATCTGTTCATTGGTGAAAGTGGGGTGTTAAAGTCCCCTACTATGAATGTGTTACTGTCGATTTCCCCTTTCATGGCTCTTATTATTTGCCTTATGTATTGAGGTGCTCCTATGTTGGGTGCATAAATATTTACAATTGTTATATCTTCTTCTTGGATCAATCCGTTGATCATTATGTAGTGTCCTTCTTTGTCTCTTCTGAGAGTCTTTATTTTAAAGTCTATTTTGTCTGATATGAGAATTGGTACTCCAGCTTTCTTTTGGTTTCCATTTGCATGAAATATCTTTTTCCATCCCCTTACTTTTGGTCTGTGTGTCTCTAGGTCTGAAGTGGGTCTCTTGTACATAGCCAATATATGGGTCTAGTTTTTGTATCCATTCAGCCAATCTGTGTCTTTTGGTGGGAGCATTTAATCCATTTACATTTAAGGGAATTATTGATATGTATGTTCCTATTCCCATTTTCTTAATTGTTTTGGGTTCGTTATTATAGGTCTTTTCCTTCTGCTGTGTTTCTTGACTAGAGAAGTTCCTTTAGCAGTTGTTGTAACGCTGGTTTGGTGGTGCTGAACTCTCTCAGCTTTTGCTTGTCTGTAAAGGTTTTAATTTCTCTATCAAATCTGAATGAGATCCTTGCTGGGTAGAGTAATCTTGGTTGCAGGTTTTTCTCCTTCATCACTTTAAATATGTCCTGCCAGTCCCTTCTGGCTTGCAGAGTTTCTGCTGAAAGATCAGCTCTTAACCTTATGGGGATTCCCTTGTGTGTTATTTGTTGTTTTTTTCCCTTGCTGCTTTTAATATGTTTTCTTTGTATTTAATTTTTGACAGTTTGATTAATATGTGTCTTGGTGTACTTCTCCTTGGATTTATCCTGTATGGGACTCTCTGTGCTTCCTGGACTTGATTAACTATTTCCTTTCCCATATTAGGGAAGTTTTCAACTATAATCTCTTCAAATATTTTCTCAGTCCCTTTCGTTTTCTCTTCTTCTTCTGGAAGCCCTATAATTCGAATGTTGGTGCGTTTAGTGTTGTCCCAGAGGTCTCTGAGACTGTACTCAGTTCTTTTCATTCTTTTTTCTTTATTCTGCTCTGCAGTAGTTATTTCCACTCTTCTGTCTTCCAGGTCACTTATCCATTCTTCTGCCTCAGTTATTCTGCTATTGATCCCATCTAGAGTATTTTTAATTTCATTTATTGTGTTGTTCCTCGTTGTTTGTTTCATCTTTAGTTCTTCCAGGTCCTTGTTAAATGTTTCTTGCATTTTGTCTATTCTACTTCCAAGATTTTGGATCATCTTTACTATCATTATTCTGAATTCTTTTTCAGGTAGACTGCCTATTTCCTCTTCATTTGTTAGGTCTGGTGGCTTTTTATCTTGCTCCTTCATCTGTGGTGTGTTTTTCTGTCTTCTCATTTTGCTTATCTTACTGTGTTTGGGGTCTCCTTTTTGCAGGCTGCAGGTTCGTAGTTCCCGTTGTGTTTGGTGTCTGTCCCCAGTGGCTAAGGTTGGTTCAGTGGGTTTCGTAGGCTTCCTGGTGGAGGGGACTCATGCCTGTGTTCTGGTGGATGAGGCTGGATCTTGTCTTTCTGGTGGGCAGGTCCACGTCTGGTGGTGTGTTTTGGGGTGTCTGTGGACTTATTATGATTTTAGGCAGCCTCTCTGCTAATGGGTGGGGTTGTGTTCCTGTCTTGCTAGTTGCTTGGCATAGGATGTCCAGCACTGTAGCTTGCTGGTCGTTGAGTGAAGCTGGGTGCTGGTGTTGAGATGGAGATCTCTGGGAGATGTTCGCCATTTGATATTATTTGGAGCTGGGAGTTCTCTTGTGGACCAGGGTCCTGAAGTTAGCTCTCCCACCTCAGAGGCACAGCACTGACTCCTGGCTGCAGCACCAAGAGCCTTTCATCCACACGGCTCAGAATAAAAGGGAGAAAAAGTAGAAAGAAAGAATTAGTAGAAGTAGAAAGAAAGAAAGGAGGGAGGGAGGGAGGGAGGGAGGAAGGAAGGCGAGAAGGAGGGAAGGAAAAAAAGAAAGATAGAAGAAGATAAAATAAAATAAAATAAAGTAAGATAAAATATAAAGTGTTATTAAAATAAAAGAATAATTATTAAGAGAAAAAAAGAAAAAAAAGGGGGGATGGATAGAACCCTAGGAGAAATGGTGGAAGCAAAGCTATACAGATAAAATCTCACACCAAAGCATACACATACACACTCACAAAAAGAGGAAAATCATAAATCTTGCTCTCAAAGTCCACCTCCTCAATTCGGGATGATTCGTTGTCTATTCATGTATTCCACAAATGCAGGGTACATCAAGTTGATTGTGGAGCTTTAATCCGCTGCTCCTGAGGCTGCTGGGAGAGATTTCCCTTTCTCTTCTTTGTTCTCACAGCTCCCGGGGCTCAGCTTTGGATTTGGCCCTGCCTCTGCGTGTAGGTCGCCGGAGGGCGTGTGTTCTTCGCTCAGACAGGACGGGGTTGAAGGAGCCACTGATTCGGGGGCTCTTGCTCACTCAGGCCGGGGGGAGGGAGCGGCACGGAGTGCGGGGCGGGCCTGCGGCAGCAGAGGCCACCGTGACGTTGCACCAGCCTGAGGCGCGCTGTGCGTTCTCCCGGGGGAGTTGTCCCTGGATCCCAGGACCCTGGCAGTGGCGGGCTGCACAGGCTCCCCGGAAGGGGGCTGTGGATAGTGACCTGTGCTCGCACACAGGCTTCTTGGTGGCGGCAGCAGCAGCCTTAGCGTCTCATGCCCGTCTCTGGGGTCCGCGCTTTTAGCAGCGGCTCTCGCCTGTCTCTGGAGCTCCTTTAAGCAGTGCTCTTAATCCCCTCTCCTCGCGAACCAGGCAACAAACAGGGAAGAAAAAGTCTCTTGCCTCTTCGGCAGGTCCAGACTTTTCCCCAGACTCCCTCCCGGCTAGCCGTGGTGCACTAACCCCCTGCAGGCTGTGTTCACGCCGCCAACCTCAGTCCTCTCCCTGCGCTCTGACTGAAGCACGAGCCTCAGCTCCCAGCCCCGCCTGCCCCGGCGGGTGAAGAGACAAGCCTCTCGGGCAGGTGAGTGCCAGTTGGCCCTGATCCTCTGTGTGGGAATCTCCCCGCTTTGCCCCCCCCGCACCCCTGTTGCCGCGCTCTCCTCCGCAGTTCTGAAGCTTCCCCCCATCCGCCACCCGCAGTCTCCGCCCACGAAGTGGCTTCCTAGTGTGTGGAAACCTTTCCTCCTTCACAGTTCCCTCCCACTGGTGCAGGTCCTGTCCCTATCCTTTTGTCTCTGTTTATTCTTTTTTCTTTAGCCCTACCCAGGTACGTGCGGGGTTTCTTGCCTTTTGGGAGGTCTGAGGTCTTCTGCCAGCGTTCAGTAGGTGTTCTGTAGGAGTTGTTCCACGTGTAGATGTATTTCTGGTGTATCTGTGGGGAGGAAGGTGATCTCCGCATCTTATTCCTCCGCCATCTTCCCGGAACTCCGAATGCATACTTTTGATCACCTCTTAAGATGACAATTATTTTGTAAATTTCATTGTCTATAGAGAGAATAGAAAGATAACTTAGTTTTTCACAACATCAAAACTGGTGCCTTTTCTATTATTGTTAATAAATATGCATAACACATGTAACTTCATACAGACATGTTCACTGCTTATAATACTGCTATAGATAAGTGCCCTACAAACAGAAATTTTGATAAATTATATTTCATATAATTTCCATCAAAAATGAAAAGAAACATATGGTCCTTTTATAGTCGATTTTCAAGAATATTGCTGATAGGAGAGAATATTTGACTAGGCTCTGTGAGAACCAAATCCTTTGCTTATAATTTTATATGTTTAATGTTTGGAAGACTTTTGCATAGACAGGCTTCTGACTTCATACATTTCAAATCTTGCTTATCCTTCATTGCCTTTGTATTTCCAGTGCCAGCAGCTATAGTGTCATATTCATATCACAACACAGCTTTAGCTTTGCATCTTCATGTGGTAGGCACAGAGGTGACAGGAGTATTCCTGGAAGCCACTCCGACCCTGGGGCAGCTAGTAATAACTATACAGAAAAGTGACTATGAACCACATAGATACATCCTACTAATGCCAGACTAAATGATCTTCCTCTTAGCCAGATCTCTAATGTGCCTGTGGCTACACCAACCCCAGTCTATACAAGGCAAAGGGGGTGGGAAGACAAAGGTGAAATATAGAAATGGAACTGCGTAATGGATGGAGACTGGAAGAGTTTTGAGGTGCATGTTAGAAAAAGCCTAGATTGCCTTGAAGAGAGTGTTGATAGAAATATGGACATTAAAGGTAAACTCTGGTGAGGACTTAGAAAGAAAAAAGGAGAGCTGTGGATAAAGCTTATATAATCTGAGAGATATACATACATCATCATGAACTGAATGCTGGTAGAAATATGAATGTTAAAGGTGCTTCTGTTGAGATCTCAGATATGAGAAACATGTTATTGGAAACTGGAAGAAAGGCAATCCCTGTCATAAATTGGCAAAAATTTGGCCAAAGTGTGTTCTAGTGTTCTGTTGAAAGTAGAACTTGTAAGTGATGAATCTGGATATTTAGCTGGGGCAATTTGTAAGCAGAGTGTTGAAGGCACAGCTTGGTTTCTCCTTGCTGCTTACAGTAAAATGCAAGAAGAGAGAGATAAATTGAAGAAAAAATGGTTAAGCAAAAAGGAACCTGAACTTGAAGATTTGGAAAATTCTATCCTATGCCTCCCCCCTATTGTATTTTGGAAGCAGATAACTTGCTGTTTTCATAGGTTCACAGCTGGAGAGGAACTGTGCCTCAGGATGAATCAAACCTGGAATCTTTCCATATTTGATTCAAATGAGACTTTGAACTTAGAATTCATGTTGGAATGAGTTAAGACTTTTGTGGCTGTTGAGGTGGGATGAATGTAATATGCATGTGGCAAAGACATGAATTTTGGGGATCCAGGGGGCAGAGTATTATGGGCTGAATTTTCTCCCCCCCCCAAATTCATATGTTGAATTCCTAACCTCCAGTAACTGAGAATGTGACTGTATTTGAAGATAAGGTCTTTAAAGAGGTACTTGAGTAAAAATGAGGTTACATAGGTGGACCCTAATGCAATATGATTGGTATCCTTATAAAAATAGGAGATTAGGACACAGATACGGACTATGTGAAGACACAGGGAGAAGATGGCCGTATACAAGCCAACGAGAGAGGCCTCAGAAGAGACCAAACCAGTTGACACCTTGATCTCATATTTCTATCCTCCAGAATCGTGAGAAAATAAATTTCTGTTGTTTAGGTCACCAGTCTCTGGTACTTTGTTAGGACAGCCCTAATGAACTAACACAGTCCTAATGAACTAACACAGTCCCTCTTAGGACCTTGCAAGGGACCCATTCTAGTAAGGGTCTCTGAAGTTTAAGTTTCATTAGCTTCATGAATATAACCATCTCTGTCTTTATCTCAAACTTATCACTTAATTTGGTTCTATCTTGGATCATTCATCAATCATTCTATCCAATTTTATTTTAAGTTCCTTGAGGACACTGATAGTTTTGTGATTCTTCAACATCCACCCTTGTCTTGCCCCTCTTATGTCCCCAAATAGAATTGAACACAGTAGGTATTTAACAAGTAACTTTCATTGATTTATTCATCACACCTACATGTAATCTCATGTAGAGTTCTTAAAAATTTATTAAAGAGAGAATTACCATCTCCCTAAGATTAACTTCTCTGCAAAGTCATGGTTATTTTTGTGAGTAAAGATTTTCACATGATAATTTTGTTGAAAGCCAAGGTAATTTTAGTTTTGTAGTAAATACTGTTGTAGGTTGAAATTATGATATATAAAATGCTAAGTACCAGATATCAAATAAATATTTATTAGTAACTAAAAATAAGAAAACTGATTTATATCTAGGAATAAATGTCATGAAAAGAGAACTTCAGTAAGCGATTAAATGAGTATACAGAATCACTAACTTCATATGTGTTGAGGCCATGGCCTAACCAAACCCCTTCTTGAAATCAGAATCTGAAAATTATTTTTATATATGCAGAATCCTAGCTTCACTTTTTCATATTTTACAACTCTGGTGATTGTTTGTAAAAAGATTTTATTCAGAAGGTAAACCGATGCCTGTTTAAATCTAAAAGGATCTATAAACATTCTAAATCCTTTCCATTTGTAATGTATTGTTGCAAATTCTGTCTTTTTTATTGATGGATTCTTAAAATTGTCTTGATTTCTATTTGAAGTTCTTAAAAATTACTATTGATTTCGGGCTTCCCTGGTGGCGCAGTGGTTGAGAGTCCACCTGTCGATGCAGGGGACACGGGTTCGTGCCCCGGTCCGAGAAGATCCCACATGCCGTGGAGCGGCTGGGCCCGTGAGCCACCACTGAGCCTACGCGTCCAGAGCCTGTGCTCCGCAACGGGAGAGGCCACAACAGTGAGAGGCCCGCATACCGCAAAAAAAAAAAAAAAAAAAATTACTACTGATTTAATTATTTTCTGGTTAATAATTTAATAGGCTTTATTCTCAAAATTCATTAAAAGAAAACATCAAGGGCTAGAAAACACAATTACTATTATTTTCATAATGATTTACTTGATTCTCCTGATTATTTCCTAGGTGTTGTCTTGAGAATGGAGTGTGGGATACCTGACATATGGGGAAAATGCTAGACATTGCCCTTGTGAAAGAGTAATAAAATGCAGCAGTTCTCTTCCAGAGGAGAAATAAAAAGTTAAATAAGTCCTATATCTCCTAAATATTATGGTGTAAGAAAAAAATATAACTAAGTACATATTATTATGTAAGAAAACAGCTGGTAAACTGGATTTTTAAAAATAGAATGAAATATACAATGAAAATATTTTAGTCAATGGGAAGCAGAAGGTTTAAGATGTGTCTATGCAAACCCTGTCTCCCTTTCAGTCATGGATCAATGTTTTGTATGTGATAAAATATCAAAGTTCATGGGCATCTTGACAAAATGGTTATGGTACTAAGTTTTGCTTGCTTATTTAGCCAACAACCTATTATTGTTGATGATTTCAGATAATAACTGTGCTTAGAAAAAAATCTTGCTTCTGTTTAACCTGCCATGCTAAAGGCTAAAAATGTGTTTTATAAAAAGGTTCTGCCTTGGGAATTCCCTGGCTGTCCAGTGGTTAGGACTCAGTGCTTCTACTGCAGGGGACATGGGTTCGACCCCGGTCAGGGAACTAAGATCCCATAAGCCACATAGCACAACCAAAAAAAAAAAAAAAAAAAAAAGGAAAGGGGTTCTGCCTTGATTATCATCATCAATATATAAAAGGGTAGATAATGAATGTATTTTCTAAGTTGGGTTCCATGATGTGAAATGCTGAAATAATAAATTTTACGTTCATAGAGTCATGAAACAAAATAGACAGATGTTGTAATTGTTCTCTTCTAATTGTGGTTTTGACTAGGGTCCCATTAAATAAATGTTACCTGACTGTAAATATAGTATATGCTCACCATAGAAAATTGGGAAAACAGGAAAGTTTAAAGCTAATATTCTATATACAGTTGTATCCCATTTTCTTTTTTTCTCACACATTGCATATCTTATGCATTTTCCCAAGTACTTTATAATTCTTTGTAAACATCATTTTCAGAGTTTCTTTTTAATAGTAACTTACCAAAATGGCCTAAATAAAAGGTTACACTTAGAAGTATATTAAACATATTTAAAACTACACTATGTTGAGAAAGAATGTATGTAACCAGAGACTATTATTTGTTGTTTGTTGGATAATACTACATTCTAAAACACTTATCCTTTCTAGTATTGTTCATTTACTTGAGCTCTCATTTATGGAAATGAATAACTATGTCTGTGAATAAATGTGTCTAAAGCATATAACAAAAGCATGTCATTAATACTTCCTCAGAAATATTTTAGCTGTGGTGGAAGTGGGAGTATACTTTTAATTCGGACTCCCCCTAACTGATAATTATAGCTTCTAGTTAAATTGGTGTAAACATACAATAATTCAAATACTCAGCCACAGGACTTTTTAGCACCTTAAATTATGTCTTCCCTAATTAAGGAACTCATTAAGCTAAAGTTTCAGGTAACACATATTCTCAGCACTTCACTGAACTTAGGTCAGTTCCTTGGTTTTATTTCAGGCAGTGTCTATTCTGAGATTTTCCAGACCAGTTTTTCAAATGTTAGGGGAAGGACTATAACAAATTAGTGAACTGTCTGCCCATGAACCTGTCGAAATTCTTTACCAATAATTAAGAAAAATATCCTACTTTGCTCTTGATGTGGTTTCCTTAGAATAGAAAATAGTCAGAACCTTGAGATTATTTTTAACAAAACCATTTCTAAAGAGAGAGAGAGAACAGGTGGCTTAAAGAGAGAATGAATTTTAACTTATGAAAGTGACTAAATCTTTCTAAATCTATAAATAGCATTCCAGTCCTCCAGTTGTTCAACTCTTAAAATTTAAATGCTTTTGGCTATAAAAATATTACATCTAATAATTTTGAAGTGTGCTTTCAGTAATGCATTTTTTATTTAAAAATGTCTTAACATTGAGAATGTCATCGTGAATTATGAAACTTTTCTATATTTAATTTTATTTGGTGCCATGGGCTATGAGGAAAAGATTTTAGTGAAATAAGAGCTAATAATAACTTCACTTTAACATTATTTTTCTTTCTTTATTTTTTCTTCTTTTATTAGCTAATCATGATTGAGTGCCCCTTAAATCAGGACACCAATGACACTTTGTTTCCAATTAACAGTAAAAGCCTTCTTTGATCCTTTGACTTTTTTTATGAGATGAATTTATATTTTCCAGACTAACATGCATGACAACATAATTCTCTATACTTATTAATATTCAACTTTGCTGCTTTAATGAGAGAAACCAGGAGAAATGTAATGTCATCTGCTTATCTAAGGCATTAGTATCTTTTGCTAATATAAAGAGACCAAAAACGCTTTTGAATAATAATAGCCAACATTATTTGAGCACTTGCTATATGCCAGACACTGTTCTAAGTGCTGAAGATGTATTTACCTATTTAATATTCAAAACACCTTTATGAGGTAGAAACAATTGAACAGTGAACACAAATAAATATGCCTAACCTACTTCTAGATTTAATTTTTTATTGATTCCATGGCTCTATGTTAACATTAAGATGAAACTCTGAAAATGATGCTTAAAAAAATTATTTAGTGACCTGGAAAATATGATTTAATGCTTAAACTCTATATACAGTGTTATATTAGCTCTATTTTATACAGGTGCATATTCATGTATATATAGAGAGAGGAAGTTCACCCAATATCCATAGCGTTCCCTCTAGATAATGGAATTTCAGGTGATTTTCATTTCCTACTTTATACACTCTGAATGTTTTGAGCCCAAGCAGCATCCACAAACTTAGCATGACAATAGAATATTAACAAAAATCACATGAAGGATGTGGACTGGATTGATAGAAAAATGTATTGTATGTTAGTTATTAATACTCCAAAGCAGAAGAAGGAAGAGGCTATAAAAATCGTTGATCCAGTCTCAGCTGATAATCTGGTGATCTGGGAGCTATATTTAATTCATAATAAAATGTGTAGGAGACAATCCAAGCATTTTCCTTTGTTCTAATGAGCCAAATGGTCATATATGTAATCCTTACTGATCCATTACTACTCTCCTAAAATTAGATTGAAGTAGCCAATGCTAAGGATACAAAAATAGAACTCAACAGCACTTTTCAACTTTGTGTTATGTAAATCCAAAGAGGCCCATTTAGTTCTGATCCATATTTAACAGGAAGGATTTGAATGAAGTATAATGAATTTGAAAGAGGTTATATTTTTTGAGAATGTGTATATTCACTAAAAATATTAATTTGAAAATAGGGTCTTATACTCTAGTAAAGGCAACATATTAAAGTTGATATAGAACGCTGTCTAAACCAGTGTTTCTCCAAGTGTGATTCTCTAGTTATGTGTATCAGAATCATCTGTGGTACTTGTTAAAAATGCAGAATCCTGGGTCCCCTCCCAAACTAACTGAATCAGAATCTCTGGGAGTGGAGACCATGTTATATGAATTTTCAGCAAGCTCCCTACATGATGTTAAGCGTACTAAAGTTTGATGATCACTGTCCTAGAGGTAAGATTTAGTCTCTGACAATGAGATATTTTTTATGTTCACAATATAGAACCATAAAGGAGGATGCAGTTGGACTGCAAAACTCAAATTAAGGACTCAATGTCTCTGAGGAACACAGTGCTGAGGACAAACCGCTCCCATTATGCCTCTTGTGGTAATTTAGACTAGTGCATCTCAAATCTGGTTGAGTCTTAGAATTTCCTGGGAAGATTTTTAAAGCACAAATTCTCAGACTCCACACCATACCTACTGAATCAGAATCTCTGGGGAAAGAATGTGGGAATTTGTCTGATTTTTTAAACATTTTCAGGCCATTTTGCTATTTGCCAGGTATGTTTGGAAGCCTCTGGTCTAGACTACATGGTAGGCCAATGTTTTCATTCTGAACTAGTTTTCCTTTCTACCTAGAAGTTCATTTTTCCAGGCCCCTGAGTCTGCCATGGAATGAAACTGCATGTTTTTTGTTTTGCTTCATGTTTTAGGAAATTGATCAAAATGCTGATCACTATGACATCTTATAGAGACTTGCTCATGGGTGCAGCAGTGTATCATTAGCTCCACTGACACTGATTTCTGTTAATTGCATTGTGCAAATAAACTGTGGCACATTGGTTAGAATGAACATTAACAGCAAATATGAGTGATCTACTGTGAGTAGGTTATACATGTATAAAACCAAAGGATTGAAATTTTAAAGCTAATTTGACTAAGTTTATTTACCACCGCATTGAGAGGTGGGATTGAGGCTCATGAACCTTAATTATAATAAAATGTTCTGTGATTCTTTTATTGGTAAATGAAATTATGTGGAAACTGGCAGTTCCCTCAAATTAAAAAATAATTACACAAGAAACCTTTTAATAAATATACCTAACCTCTTTCTGGTTCTTCATGGTTTTCAAAAATCTTTCACATACATATATTTTCTTATTTTATTAGACCCTCAGAGGAATATCTGAGGTAGGAATGTCTAATATTAACTTTTCCAGTTTATAGATGTGCAAGTTAAGGTCTAGATATTAACTAATTTGTGTGTAAGTTTGCCTAGAGCTAATACAATCATAGAACCTAGCCCAGAAACCAAGTCTGCTAAGACCAAGTGTCTTCCCCCCCACTGCTTTATGCTACCTCCTTCACTGAAACCCACTCAAGGTGGCAAGCACTGGACAAATTGATTTTTTTCTCCTTTAGAGGAAAGAAAAAGGGAAGAAAAAAAGTCTTTAATTGGAGTTTTTTCTGAATTCTACCCTCACTGAATGCTGCCTTATTTAAAAAAAAAAAAAAAAACTCATTTTCAGAAGAGTTTGTTTAGTCCAACCCTCTTGCAAATAAGTCAGTCACTAAGCTACAAATCCAAGTGCATGGCAGGTCCACACTGGTGCATTCATTATATGAAAAAGATAATAATCTTTATTGATAAACAGAGTTTCAGATCACTAATACATTACTTCATAAAACCATGAAAACAAAGAATGCTATGCGAGACTGCTCCAGATATTCTTACTAATGGGCAGCTAATAAAAAGAGGTCAAACTGTCATGACTGTATTAAGCACATGAATATAAGGAGAAAAAATATCAGCAGTCGAATGGAAACTTTAAGGATAAAAGAAGACTGTAAAGATGTTATTAAATAAGGAATTGAAAAGTTAGGTCATGCTGGCCTCATCAAGGTACTAATAGGTTACTGACAAAAACAAAAAAATAAAACAAGAGAAAATGGGGGCATTTTGAAAAATAACATATGTCAGAACAGTGATGCAGAATGAAAGTAATTATTTTTACTTTAGAAGATAACCCTTTAGATGCTGCCTGCCTTGTGACAGTTTACAGTGACATGGAATACTCAAATACAGATCAACCTTTCCAGCCCAACAGGAAATTTCATGTGAAGCACATTGGTAGAAACCAGAGAAGTTTCTTCAGTACAAATCAAGGATTTATACTAGACCTTAAAAAATCATTTCTGTTGCTGAAGAACAAGACTTTTATCTCATTTTGTAACTGTCATCTCAGCTGATGATTGTGCAGCAGAGGTTTCAAAATAGAGGAGCCAGGTCTTAACAAAAAAGTATAAGCGGTTTTTTAAACCTTATCAGCCAAACTTTCCTTGATTATAGCTGACTTTATCCAAACCAGATTTTTGTACAGTATTTATGTGTGCCTAGAGGGTAGTAAGCACAATAAACCCAATGAATAAAATAAAATATATTTAGCCATATTCTCTCCTGTGCCTAAGTCTCTCTCTGGGAAGTGAGCGAAGTGGTTAATGTTTTTAGGCTACTTACTGCATAACTGCTAGAAGAGCTTTAGTGGGCTCCCTAAGCCTCTAACTTACTTCTAAGGAGAGACTTACTGGGAATATTAACCTCTAGATTATATAAAAAGCTTGATCAAGTGTTAAAGGTACAAAGGAAGTATTACAGTCAGCCTTCCATATCCCCAGGTCCTGCATCCACAGATTCAACCAACCACAGATCGAAAATATTACATAAAAAAAAGTCCAGAAAGTTCCAAAAAGCAAAACTTAAATTTGTCATGCTCCCAGCAACTATTTATATCACCTTTACATTGTATTTATAACTATTTACATGGCATTTACATTGTGTTAGTAATCTAGAGATGATTTAAGGTATAGGGGAGGATGTGCATAGGTTATATGCAAATACTACACCATTTTGTGTAAGGGACGTAGCAAATCCCTGGGGATCCTGGAACCAATCTTCAGCATTTGGATATCGAGGAATGACTGTATTCTAGATATGCAAGGGATACAGTCAGCATGACATAATTTTTAGCCTAGCTGAAAAAAAATGCTCCAGAAACCACAGTGGGCCATTTTTCCCAAAGGAGGAAACAGGAGCTAATCTACCTGGAATAAGTGAGTATTCTTATTTTCTCTTACACCGAGAATTATTTAATAGCCCAGCAAGGGGTGGTTCTCCATTGCTCTGTCATATGATCATATAAGGAAAAATCACTTATAACAAGGATACCAAACACTGATCTGGGAAGAAGATGGATATATATATATATATATATATATATATATATATATCATAGATATATATATATGATTATGGTTAAGGGAGAACCAACTTTAGCAGGGAGATATATATACATATATATACTCCTAGATCAGTATTTGATACTGATATATATATATATATATATATATATATATACTCCCAGATCAGTATTTGATACCCTTGTTACATTTCATTTTTTCTTATATTTTTTATATTTATGGCATTGTCATCTAATTGTTTTAAAATAGAAATATTATGTTTTTTAAGTGAATTTTGTTGTTCTCTTTTTTAAAAAATTTTCTTATTAAAATAGCAACATTTCTTCTATATTTAGAAAAACAGGCAAGGAAAAAGAAAAATAATAACTCTTCAAATCCTGCCACCTAGAAACAACTACTATTAACATTTAGTGTTCTTCCATTCACTCATCGGTATAGAAATATTTTATGTTAAAAATGCAAGTTTTATTGAGTAATTGATAAGATTGAATCACTTCCTTCTACCTCAGTAAATCAAATGGCTTTACATGTTATCCCTCCCTTACAGACAAAAGTCATATCTCTTCTTTGACATATGTGGAGACCTGTTCATATAAATGTTTAAGTGGTTATTAAAGTATGATTTTCATCCTGTTATTTTAAATCTGGAATATGTATTTAGTCTGGAATTCAAAGATTTTTGAAATTCTATCAATTAATAGATGGTTGATTTCTTAGACAGACCCATCTTACCTGAAGTATAATAGTGCTTATAATAGTGTCTTTCACAAGAGTCAGGATTCAGTGTTCACCCTGGATTCACCTTTGAATTAGAACTGTATCATGGATGTTTAAAAAATTGAGTCTTTTGATTAAAAAAGGAGAAAGAGGGACTTCCCTGGGTGGCACAGTGGTTAAGAATCTGCTTGCCAATGCAGGGGACACAGTTTCGATCCCTGGTCCCGGAAGATCCCACATGCCATGGAGCAACTAAGCCCGTGTGCCGCAACTACTGAGCCTGCACTCTAGAGCCCGTGAGCCACAACTACTGAGCCTACATGCCACAATTACTGAAGTCCGCGTGCCTAGAGCCCGTGCTCCACTACATGAGAAGCCACCACAATGAGAAGCCCGTGCACACAACGAAGAGTAGCCCCCGCTCGCCACAACTAAAGAAAGCCCGCGTGCAGCAACGAAGACCCAGCACAGCCAAAAATAAATAAATAGATAAATTTATAAAAAAGAAAAAAAGGAGAAAGGGAAGGAAAGAAAAGAAAAGGAAAGAAAAGAAGCAGTATTTTTTACCTCTAACATGAGGAAATCCTTATGCTTTAGAATTTATAACAATATATCTGTGGCAAAATATAACCTGACTGATTTACTATGTAAAAAGATTGTGAGAACTAGGCATGACATATCAAAGTAGTGAGGCATTCGGCAAAAATTTCAAAAAGATACACTTGAGCGGGAATGACTGAATATTTTTAATTAAAATTAGAAAAATAACTAAGGCATTGGTGCTCAATGGAAAAAAATACACTTAAAGTTTTGTGTTCTATAAAGAGAATTTTGAATATGCACCAATATGCATGCATTAATATTTTTATTTACTATGTAAATAAATCAACTCTATGGAACCAATTCTTCCACTGAGGCATGAAGAAATTATATAGGAAAGTAACTCTCAAATGAATCAATGAAAGAGTAAGCTATTTAGCATTTTACAGTTCTCTTTATTCATTCATTCCATTTCCCACATGAATATGCCCCAAACCTCAGAACCAGAATCTGTAAAATTACAACCTACAATAACATGCCCTTTCCAGGAAAGTGCTATGTGCTAGCACTTTGTGTATCTAGATATGCTTATCTTTGAGATTTCGGAATATTTAAAATGCATTATGCTTATAAGTATCCTTTTTGAGATACCCACATTGGAAACGTTGTCTTAAAACAATACTTACACTGCACTCTACTTTCTGCAGTTATAGGCCACACTCTTCCCCAAAGTATTTTGCAGGGCTTTTACTGGCAAAGAATTTCTCACTGCCTTCATATTTCAGATATTGGTTTACAGGAAATTCATACACCCTTGGAAAGTTCTGGGAAAGGGTAGTACACATTTGTTCAAATCTTTTTTTTTTTGATTAAATATGTGTGCATGATATAGAGGAAGTTAATCGTGTTGCATACAAAACACTGTTCCAAGTCACAAGGTGTTTCAGGGATATGGGAATGCAGCTAATAAAAACATTTATAAAATAAAATATGTCAGGTGAACTCTCAGGAGTTCTATTTCTATTATAGATCCTTTGCATAACAGAGCAAATGGAAACATTTAGATAACATTTAGATATGTCAATAACCAAAAATTCTAACACTATTTCACTGTGTGTCAGTAGCACAAATAAGAGATCCTTAGAAATTCCTGATGGAGATAAAAATCAGCAAAAACTAACCAGGGAGTGGGAAGAGATCTGAAGAGGTTAGGGTGCCTAGCCTCAGGATCCTAACAGTAATTGTACTCACCTGAGATAGAACTTTTGCACCATCAGCTTTGTCAGAAGCATTAACACCTTATTCATCTGCAAATTCCAAATTCAGAATTTCTGATGATCAAAATGGATTTGGGTTTGAAGTTTGCTTTTGTAATAACTGTGAAAGAAAGATTTTCCATGTAATTAAGGGTTTGAATCAGATAACCTAGGGAAATGTTCAATTTGATAAGAAAGTACACTTTCCAAGCCCTCTTTAAAAATCATTTTGATGGTTTTTATTTCCTTCATCATAAAAGCACCATGGGAAACTTGGGAAAAATACAAACGCAGAAAGAAAAATCAAAATTTCCAATGATCCAATAACTCAGATACCCACAACTAATATTTTAGACAGCAGAGGTCAACAAACTTTCTGTAAAGAGCCAGATAATATACATTTTAGTCTTTGTGAGCCACATAAGATCTCTGTCAGTTTTGCGTTTTGTTTTTGTTTTGTTTTATTTTGTTTTTAACAAACCTCTTAAAATGTAAAAACCCTTCTCCTTAGCTCAAAGGTCATACAAAAACAGATCCTGAACTGGAATTGGCCCACGGGCTATAAGTTTGCCAACCCCATTTTAGTGTATATCCCTAAAGGTCATTTTTATTTTAAAGATTATTCTTTTCAATATAAAATATTTTAAACACTCAAAAACAATATTTAAAATATTAATTTTTACATTACCAATTTTCAGTATTAAACTTTGCTGAATCTTATTTTAACTCTTCCTTCAAAAAGAACTCAATATTACAGATGCAGCTAAAGTCTCACCCCCTCCCCAGGAATCAAGTTCTAGAGGTTTTATTTTCCTGAAGTTATGTATATATTATTCCTGCACATAATTTTTAGACTTTTACTATTTCTACATATACCCATAATGATACTGTTTTGTGTGATTTTTAAATTTATGTAAAATAATTGTATTATATGTACCTTCTGTTTTACATTCAACATTATGTTTTTAGATGTCTCCAAGTATTTCCCCCTATTTAAGTCCCCTTAATAATGCTATATACACACGTATAAATTGCTGTAAGTCATTCTAACCTATTTTAGAGTGCTTGTATTTGACCGTACCCCATTAACAATTAGTCTGTGTTACTGAATGCATTAACCTCACATCTTGTACATCATAGTTTAGAGCTGAGGGGACTCAGAGACTATCTAGTCCAAATCCCTCATATTACAAACGAGTATACAGGCCCAATGACAGTAACTGGCATGTCCAAGATCACATAGCAAGTTAGTATCATATTCAGAACTAGAAATGAGCTTTTGTGCTTATACTAATAAAGCTAGTACAACCCATGTGCTCTTAATTGGGGCGCAGTAACAATGGCAAAGTATTTACCTTGCTTTGCTGCTCCCTTCAACTTGTTCCATTCAGTGAGTCCCTGAGGAGTATCTGACATGAACATGAACATGTGCATTGCTTGATTATCACATGGTGTCCATCACGTTCCTTTCAGATGTCCTCAAGATCGCAGTTCTCTGGAGGGTAATCTTCTTGGATATGTTCTGCCATTTTCTTTCCCTGGTTGCTATAATTAACAGCTCTCACCTGCAATCACAAGAGCCCAAATAGATCATGTCCTCTTTGGTGTCTCCTTTATGCCCTTCTGTAGGCTGGTTTGGTTTGTTGTTCCGGGTGCTGTGCACATGTTGTATTCTAAAAGTGACCACAAATGAAGAACATATCTATCACGTTACTAAGTCCTACAGAGATTTAGTGAAGCAGATTTTTACGAATTTAGTGCAGCTCCTCTCCTTTGGACTCTGGCAGAAGAACATGAGGACTGGACAATGGGATAGTGAAAGTGACAAGATCATTCTACCCATATGAAACTGACTGTTGTCCGTTGGACAAGGCTTATCTGGCACAATTTTCTCTTTGCTAATAATGAGCTCCATCCTCACTCCCAATCCAGGATGGTCTCTAACCCTTCATAAAAATAGTTACCTTGCAGCTTATTCTACCAACCCTTCAGATATGCCCAGATAGTAGAGCTCTAAGATGATCAGTCTATTTCTCAAACTAAGATTTCCTGATGTAAAAATTCTATAGAAGAAATTTTTTTATTACTTTAGTCCAGCCTTTCCTATAACCTTCTTATTCTGGTATTAAAGGTTTAATATAAGAACACATTTTCTTCTAATCCAAGCAATACATTCTTTTTACCCCCTCTGCTTTTGTTGAGATAAAATTGACATACAACATCGTGTAGGTTTAAGGTATACAATATGATCATTTGATATATGCGTATATAGTGAAGTTTACCGCAATAAGGTTAGTTAACCTTCACCTCACACGATTACCATTTAGTTGTTGTGGTGGTAACAGTAAAGGTCTGCTCTCTTAGCAACTTTCAACTATACAATACAGTATTGTTAACTATAGTCATTACGCTGTATACTACATCCCCAGGACTTATTCATCTTAGACCTGAAAGTTTATATCCTTTGACCAACATCTTCCCATATACCCTATCCCTCAGCCCCTAGCAAGCACCACGTTACTCTCTGTTTCTATGGGTTAGATGTTTTTACACTGCACATATAAGCAAGATCATACAGTATTTGTCTTTCTCTGTTTGACTTACTTCACTTAGCGTAAGGCCCTCAAGATCCATCCACATTGTTGCACATGGCAGCATTTCCTTCTTTTTTATGGTTGCATAATATTCAAATATATATACATATATATATTATATATCATCTTTATCTGTTCATCTGTTGATGGACACTTAGGTTGTTTCCATGCCTTGGTTATTGTGAATAAAGCTGCAATAAACATGGAAGTATAGATAATTCTTTGAGATAGTGATATTTCATGTCCTTCAGATATATATCCAGAAGTGAGATTGCAGATCATATGGTAGCTGTATTTTTAATTTTTTATTGAACCTCCATACTGTTTTCCATAGTGGCTGTACCAATTTATATTCCCACCAATAGTAAGCACTACATTCTTGATCCACAGGAAATGTCATGTAAGATTTCAGTATTTAACTACTATGACTATGAATAAAAATTTAACTATTTCCTATTCATTTTTCCCACTTTTTCTCTTAAAAACTAGTAAGGGTTAGTCTAGTAGACATAATAATGCCCCCCCCAAAATGTCCATGTCCTAATAACTGTAACTATTGTATATGCTACCTTACATGACACGAGGTACTTTGCAGGTTTGATTAAGAGTAAGAACCTTGAGATGGGAGATTATCCTGGATTATCTGGGTGGACCCAATATAATCACAGGGGTCCTTAAAAGTGTAGAACCTTTCCAGGATGTAGTTAGAGGGAGATAAGACTACAGAATAATTGTCAGCTAGATGTGATGTTGCTTACTTTAAAGATGGAAAAATGAGCCATGAGCCAAAGAATGTAGGTAGCTTCTAGAAGCTGAAAAAGGCAGGGAAATGAATTCTCACCTAGGATGTCCAAAAAGGAATGCAGCCCTGCTGATATCTTGAGTTTATCCCAGTGAGACCTGTGTTGGACTTCTGAACCACAGAACTATAAGATAACACATTTATATTGTTTAAGCCATTACACAAACTTGTTATGGCATCTGTTACAGCAGCAGTAGTGACAAACCACTCCAGTTAACAACCCATTTACAGGCTGTTTTATTTAAAACCTGCTTTGTTCCTAAAACGCTAAAGTAGTGTACAAGGATGCGTACCATAAAACAAGACAGTATAAATTAAACATTGGCACAAAAGGGGTAAAAAAGCAAATCAAGGACAGCAACATAAAATGAAACCTAAGAATGAGGTTAATACAAAAATGTATACCATACATACATATATTACAGGTGAGCTCTAGCTTTCTAGTAGCCAATGCAAAGAGGGAAGCCTGATCAGTTCTAAGGATACTATATGCTACCATAGTATTCATTTTATAACAATCGATGATTTGCTTAGAAGAAGTTCACTTTAACTTGAGACTTGAATCAGATGACAAGTTGTCCCGAGAAAGTTTATATTATGCAATAATATCCCCACCCAAATTCGTATGATAGACACAAGTCTAACTATGCTAAATTATACAATTAGTGATATATTTTGATGAGTCCACTTTGGTTTACAATTTGCACAAATCAATGTAACAATGATCTAAGTTAAAAATCCTCACAAGCTTTCTTTCTAATACTTGAATCATTTGGAATTCCATCTCCTAAAATCAAGTAGTTTTAGGGCTTAATGACCTTAAATATCCTCTAGTTTGACTCAATATCTTTACAGAGGAAGGAATGGAGAGTCAGAGTGACATCACAATCACACGACAAATTACCATCAGAGCTGGGGATAGAATGCAGGTGTTTCCACATTTGTTGGTTCCTCCCATATACCTCTGTAAACTTCCTTAAAAGATGAGTCACAGTTTCTTTAAAACGAAGGCTTAACCTCCTTATTTTGGCATATTCTTCATCATAATTCCAAAGGGTACATATTCTTCCTCTGATCCAAGCACTGAATTCTTGATACCTAGACAACTCACATATATTACCTTTGGCTCTTTCAAAACTGGAAGAGCTAACTGGGGAATGAATTCTGTTCTTTTAGTAGACCTAGGTTCCTTCCATAGGTAGATTCCTTTCTTCTCCAAGGAATAGAATTTCTTTCTCCCTGTACACTTTTAAAAATAGAAAATTCAGTGTAGTACAGGTATAAGAGACGCTTAGTAGAGGGAAAAAGAAAAAAAAAGAAAGATGGTCAACACTAAAGAAATGTTAGCTACTTATCATTCATTGAGAAAAATGCCTTTTAAGTCAGAGGAATCACAATGTGGCTTCATTTAGTCACACAATTCTGTCTCAAATCTTCCTGGTAAAATAGTGACAATAACAGATTGGCTTCAACCAGAATTCAGAAAGATCTCTTGATCTTATCTCATGCATTATCTCCCATCTGAAGACATAGATCCTTTTTTTTTTTAAATTGAAGTATAGCTGATTTACAATGTGTTAATTTCTGCTGTACAGCAAAGTGATTCAGTTACACATATATATACATTTTTTATATTCTTTTCCATTATGGTTTATCATAGGATACTGAATATAGTTCTCTGTGCTATACAGTAGGATCTTGTTGTTTATCCATTCCATATACATTAGCTTACATCTTCTAACCTCAACCTCCCACTCCATCCCTCCCCCAATCCCCTCCCTCTTGACAACCACAAGTCTGTTCTCTATGAAGACATAGATCCTTCTAAAAACAGCAAGAACTTAATACATGGTAGAGGGAAATGAGTGACAGAGCAACAAAACTTTAAAGGGTTGCTATTAATTTATATACTGGACGTCATGCCTTTGTTTTGATTATGGTATTTAATGGATGAAAATTCATTGTTTTTATTGAATATTTAAATTCTGGTTGTACATTGTCTATTTCAATACTGTAAATCATTGAGATCTTTAAATGCTGGAAATTGATAAATGAAAGTTAGGAATGTTATTATCTTTTAAAATATCAAGCAGCATTTTCATACTTAGGGAGTTTCTATTCTAACTAAAACAATATGTTCCCATGTTTAACATTCTAGAATCAGAAATATTGCATCAGCCATGCAGATGGAGAAAGCACTAGACTTTACAATGTAATTAAAAAAAAAACAGTAGTTACCAAAGGGCCGTAGGAATGAATGCACACAGAAGGGGCAGAACATGCCAGTTTAGAATTGACTGATTGCTAAGAATAAAACTGAGCAATAGCAATAAGACAATATTCTTTTTCAATAGTTTTTTCAATCATATCTGTACTTAACGACTCTAATATATTTCTAAGCAAACAACATAGAAACTAGAGTCATATTTAGGGTGAAATGACTGTCACAAAGCAGGATAAATAAGTCCTTGGAAAAGTAGGACACTTGGAAAAGTTTACAGGTACCCCACCCAGGCACAGGTGTCTTTTTCAGAATAGGGAAAAAACATGTGGATTCTCTCTAGCCACCTGGCCAACCAAAACAATTAGCTTTCTGGGGGTATCCTGCTTTGTTTCGTATCAGACAGCTAAAGTGCTCTTCTACGGTTTTTAGTTTTTTTGCCAATGGTCCTCAATCCTGCCCTGGAGGACCCACCTCCTTTTGGTTTTCTTGGTTTGTTAAGGAGCTCTGAATGGGATCTGTGGCTCCTTTGGGGGTACATGGATGGTTTCAGAGATGTGGTTCTTAAACTCCCTGAAACTGTCTACAAATGTATAAGAATGTACAATTGATTAATTGAGTGTCCATATATATCCAGTGACTCAAACTTGACTCTGAAGACACAAAGGCATAGAATTATGATGATTATAGTATTTACAATGCCTTACATACTATCACACATCACATACCTGACAAACTACTTTCATACAAGGGTCTATCGATGAAGAGCTTATATCTCAGTTGGGACAAAAAATACACACTTCAATTGTTTAATAAATATTTATTAAGTTTCTACTATGTGCCAGGCTCTGTTCTAAGTACTCGAGAAACACCATCAATAAAACAAAGATCTCTGCCCTAGAAGATCATCTTACATTCTGCATTTAACAAATGTAAAACATGAGAAGAGTTTGAAAGCTATATATACTCTTATGCAAAGTGAATAGCAAAATGGTTATAGGCTGCAGAGTAAAGAACTTATATTTAAACCTCTACTCTTAAAAAAAAGCACTATCTTATATATCAGAAATACCCTGCCTTTCACACTGCTTTCTACTTTCAAATAATGTTAAGGAATTAAGTTTGAAACTTGCCTGGCCCTAAATGCTACACTTAGCCTTAATAGCCTTCAATATTTTTTATTACGGATCTTCTCATTTAGGTTGATTGTAGAAACAGCTGGTCTATTTCAACACAAAAGCCTAGAGGTGAAAGTAACCATGATTTTTTTTTTTTTGCCTCTTTACTAGAATAATACATTATTTCACAGTGGTACAAACTTAGACCATGTATATTACAAAGTATCTCTTCCTGTTTGGGTCTTGTGCCCTGCTGGCACTGTGCCTGGTAAATGTGGTCAACAAAGCAATATAATTTTTTCTTTCCAATTAATAAGAAGGTAGCAATTTATTTTTAGGAGCACAGAAAATAGAATGTACACATTTATTTAAGTTGTGAAGAATACCAAGAAAAAAAGCATTTGCTGACAAAGCCTAAGATATTTGGATGGTGATGTATATAAAACCATTGCAGATGAAAGAAATTTTAGTCAAACATATTAATTATTCAATATGTAGTTTCTGGGTTCTTAAAAGAAACTCATGCCTGAGAAGGAAAAGCTGACATGGTAAAATATTATAATGTTTAATTATAAATATTATATTACTAAATATTCTTACTAGTGGACTTTCCATCTTTTGGTCTGGACTAGTTAGTCTGCCTAATGTAAGCTAGAATACAGAATTGCCAATTTGTTCCTTTTAGAGGATGTTTGGTAATCAGAGAGAAAATCTCTTTGCCCTTGTCACGGTTACTCCCCTCACCAGCCACTGTGCAAATGCATGTATTTAGGGGAGTGCAGAGAGCTCAAAACAGAGTATCCCCTTGTCTAGGAGAGAAACAACACTGTTCCTAATAAATGAGCCACAGGTGTCACCTTCACGTACAAAAGACAGTATGTACTGTCTTTGCATCATGCTCGTGACTCAGATTACCAGAACTCTTACCCGTGTTATTCTCCCCCCCCACCCCCTTCTACTTAGAGTATGTATTAGTTTAGCCTGAATGCTCAGTTCCTAATATTACAGAAGGTGTTAATCTTTTCTCTAAGGGTCAGAATGGGTTCTGGTAAATCATAAAACTGATGTTCTGGGAAGAATTGCTGTAATTGCTGTTCTAACAGAGTTTTTTGTGTCTTTGTATCTATGGAGGGAAGAGAAATTTTTCCCTTTACTAATTGTCTTTCCTTCTCCTTAGAGTGCCAATTTCATTTAGTAGGACAATTTTAAAACTATTCTTTAGAAAATGATTTTTGTCATTCTTGAAAATATCTAATTCTTATGGGGCTCATTATACAGGTTCTCCAGTGCAGCTTTCTACCCGTGTGACACACAAACAACATTTTCTTTTCTCCATTTTCACATCCTTAATACGTCTATACTCTCTACTATGAAAATGTATCTACTTTTGCTTTAATCTCCATCTCTTTATCTGTTGTTACCTTTAGGTCTATCATGAAATCACTTTAAATCCAATAAATAAAATCTTATTTTTAAAGTGCTCAGTTCTCAGAATTGGAAGAATGCTATTACTGAGAAAGTGGCTATCAGAACCCACCTAACATGGCCTTGAAGCACCTCTCAGCCCCAATAAACCAGAAGAGCCAGAGGTAAGAGCCCCCAACTCAGAGCTTCAGATGAGCTCACCATCAGAGTCAGTTATCTCTTTGGCTCTTCTCCAGCTGCTCAGGTTCATGGAGCAGTCTGCTTGGGCTGCCACAACAAAATACCATAGACTGGGGTGTCTTAAACAAAAAATATGTATTTTCTCACAGTCTGGAGTCTGAAAGTCCAAGATCAAGGTGTCAGCAGAGTTGATTCCTGCTGAGAACTCTCTTCCTGACTTGTAGATGGCCACCTTCTCACTATGTCCTCACATGGCCTTTCCTCTGCATGAAGAGAGATCCTTAGTGCCTTTTCCTCTTCTTAAAAGGCCCCCAGTCCCATGGGATTATGGCCCTACCCTTATGACCTCATTTAACCTTAATTACATCCTTAAAGGCCTATCTCCAAATACAATCACAATGGGAGTTAGGGCTTCGACATACAAATTTTGGGGAGACAACGTTCTGTCCATAACAGTACTATTCTTCTCTATCCTTGAATCTCTATTCTGAGGATTCAGTTCTCCCCCCTCCCCCCTTCCATAGTGTAACTTACCTTGGCATGCCTCTTAGGTGACATTAATTGTATTGGGCTTTTCATTTTACTGTCTCTCTATTCCTGGTTCTTCGTTCCTTTGCCTCTATGTTTCAGGTACCACTTCTGTAGGCCTGTGTATTTAGACTGTTCAAATGAGTTGTCTCCCCAGCTCTTCCCTCAGGAGACAGATTTTTCTAAGAAATGATAGAATAATTTTTATTTGATAGTAACATTCTAGTTGAATTCCCTTAAAGACAGGTGAACCTCCCCCATTACCTACCTCCTCCACACGCACCCAGTTCCACCCAGCACCTGACCCCGCTCCGCCCTGTCCTGCCCTCACTTACTGTAATTACTAAATTCCAGTCAGGAAGCCCTGCCTGGTCCTGCCTGATTTCTCTGAATCCCACATAAACATCAAACAAACCATATACCCTATAGTTTCATTTGTTGCTGTTTTTTAATAATAACCAAAGTAGCACTGCCATTCAGTGGTAACCCATGAAAGCTCAGTTTTTTGAAGGATAATATACAGTTATTCTTAACATTGAACCTGAACCTGAAGAGCTGAAGTCACTCACTGACAACACTATCATGAGATTTGTTTAAATTAATTAAATTTTTCATGTCATTTACTAAATTTTAATATATCATTGTTCCCACCCCTTGTCAACTGTACTTTTTAAAAATTCAGCCATATATCAGATGATACATCTCTGTACTGTAAACTCTTATATAACAAAATATGTGTTTCCATGGTTTTGTGATATAGTTTCTTCTATAACAGTTTTTGGAATCTTTTCACTATCAAGTTTTATGAAAATTCCAGGTAAATGGCTTAGATTTTTGAGGGATAAGAAGGTGGCGTGGGTAAAGGAGAAACTATTTCTAGTGAGAAAAAGAATCCTCTGAAGAACTTTGTACACCAGTGAATACCAAAGAGAGAATTGAAATTGATGTCTCTGGGGCAAAACAGCTCAAATAGCCTTAGGCAAAATTCTACCGACCTATCTGAACACATCTAGCTGATGAGAGACTATGTTGCTTGAGATTCTTCTGTCTTCCCAAATGTGCTTAATTTAGATTTCTATGTCCTTTGTGCTTTCAGTGGAAATCCTCCAGGAAGAATCGCAGTGATTTAAAAATAGATACTTGCCACACTTTTCTTTGCATATTTCAGTGGCATCTGACTACAGATTATTTGAGGAGTTCAAATTCCAAAATATCCTAAACCTGCATTGAAAACAAAAATCTATGAGTTCTGTGTGTTCATTGTTAATGTATAGCTCTTGAAAACAAAAATTTCATATGTGTCTATCACAAAATCCAGAAAAAAATGTGTACTTGATGCTGCAGTGTCTAAAAGACTGCCTGGGCTTCCCTGGTGGCGCAGTGGTTAAGAATCTGCCTGCCAATACAGGAGACATGGGCTCGAGCCCTGATCCGGGAAGATCTCACATGCAGTGGAGCAACTAAGCCCGTGTGCCACAACTACTGAGCCTGCGCTCTAGAACCTGTGAGCCACAACTACTGAGCCCGCGTGCCGGAACTACTGAAGTCCACGCACCTAGAGTCCATGCTCCGCAACAAGAGAAGCCACCACAATGAGAAGCCCGCGCACCGCAATGAAGAGTAGTCCCCGCTCACGGCAACTAGAGAAAGCCCATGTACAGCAACGAAGACCCAATGCAGCCAAAAATAAATAAATAAATTTATAAAAAATAAATAAAAGACTGCCTAATGCTGAAGGATGAATAAAATTTGTCCTCAGAATTATTTATTTAGAGCATATTATTTCTTTAATTGAAAAGATTTTAAAAATAACATAGATGTTGCAAGAAGATTACTGTGCCAAACCCTTTTTTAATGGATTTTTTTCTTTTTAATGTTTCCACATTGATTATAAAAATAATGTGTAGTCATTCTGTAAATTTTGTAAAAGTGTATCAGGAAAAGAAATAGCCTTTTCATAAACCCACCAACTTGAGATGATTAGTGCTAACATTTCAGCAAACTTCTTTCCGAATACTTCTATAAATATTATAGAGTTTAAATATATGATTTTTGTATCATTTTAACTTAAGATTATGTCATAAGTATCTTCTTATATTACTAAAAAGGTTTTTTAAAATATAATATTAAATGGCTATGTAATATTCTTTCATACGGACAGTCCATAAATTTTTAAACATTCCTCTAATGTTGAGAGTTTAGTTTGCTTTTAATTTTTCATTATTATAAATAACACTGTATAAATCTTGATACTTAAATTTCTGTACAATTTCCCCATTATTTCCTAAGGGTAAATTCCTAGATGAGGAACTATTGGATGAATAAAAAAATCTGTTGGAAAATAAAAAAACTTAATGCTGAGGTTTCAAACCTCTTTGGGTTTGCAGATACCTCTGAGAATCTGACATAAATTTTGCCCTTCTTCCAGAAAATGCTAGCAATTATAGTTTTCTTCACATAAAGATACTATAAAATGTTTTTTTTAAGTATGTCTGCCACACTCATGAAAACACATTGAAATTCTGAAAATAAAAAGCAAATTTTAATTTTGCTCAAAAGTAAATTTCAATGAGAATGTCTATGTTTCAAATGAGTTTAAAATGTAGATGACAGCACATGCAATTTGAGTCACCAAGTGACTTTTGATGGCCACAAGTGCTGAAAACTCTGACAAAATTATGTTGAATAACAAATTGAATCACACAGCTTTGCCGGATGAGAGTAAACTTGTGTCAATGAGCCTCAGAATTCCCCAGAATTATTCCAGTTGAAATCATGTCCCAACATGTCGTTTGTTCTCAAATGAATAAAGACATCTTCTGTCAGAATTTACTTTGTTGATGCTGTTCATTTTACTAAGGGAGAGCTTAGAAATCAATACTTCAGGGACTTCCCTGGTGGCGCAGTGGTTAAGAATCTGCCTGCCAGGAAGGCTTCCGGGAAGATGGCAGAAGAGTAAGACGCAGAGATCACGTTCGTCCCCACAGATACACCAGAAATACATCTACACGTGGAACAACTCCTACAGACCACCTACGCTGGCAGAAGACCTCAGACCTCCCAAAAGGCAAGAAACCCCGCCACGTACCTGGGTAGGGCAAAAGAAAAAAGAATAAACAGAGACAAAAGAATAGGGATGGGACCCGCACAAGTGGGAGGGAGCTGTGAAGGAGGAAATGTTTCCACACACTAAGAAGCCCCTTCGCGGGCGGATACTGCGGGTGGCGGAGGGGGAAAGCTTCGGGGCCGCGGAGGAGAGTGCAGGCACAGGGGTGTGGAAGGCAAAGCGGGGAGATTCCCCCACAGAGTGTCAGGGCCGACCGGCACTCACCAGCCCGAGAGGCCTGTCTGCTCACCCGCCGGGCCGGACAGGGTTGAGAGTTGAGGCTCAGGCTTCGGTCGGAGCGCCGGGAGAGGACTGGGGTTGGCGGCGTGAACACAGCCTGCAGGGGGTTAGTGCGCCACGGCTAGCCGGGAGGGAGTCCGGGGAAAAGTCTTGACCTGCCGAAGAGGCAAGAGACTTTTTCTTCCCTGTTTGTTGCCTGGTTCGCGAGGAGAAGGGATTAAGAGCGCTGCTTAAAGGAGCTCCAGAGAAGGGCGCGAGCCGCGGCTAAAAGCGCGGTCCCCAGAGACGGGCATGAGACGCTAAGGCTGCTGCTGCCGCCACCAAGAAGCCTGTGTGCGGGCACAGGTCACTATCCACACCCCACTTCCGGGGAGCCTGTGCTGCCTGCCACTGCCAGGGTCCCGGGATCCGGAGACAACTCCCCCGGGAGAACGCACGGTGCGCCTCAGGCTGGTGCAACGTCACGGTGGCCTCTGCCGCCGCAGGCCCGCCCCGCACTCCGTGCCCCTCCCTCCCCCTGGCCTGAGTGAGCCGGAGTCCCTGAATCAGCGTCTCCTTTAACCCCGTCCTCTCTGAGCGAAGAACAGACGCCCTCCAGCGACCTACACGCAGAGGCGGGGCCAAATCCAAAGCTGAGCTCCTCGGAGCTGTGAGAACAAAGAAGAGAAAGGGAAATCTCTCCCAGCAACCTCAGAAGCAGCGGATTAAAGCTCCACAATCAACTTGATGTACCCTGCATCTGTGGAATACATGAATAGAAAACGAATCATCCCAAATTAAGGAGGTGGACTTTGAGAGCAAGATTTATGATTTTTTTCCCCTTTTCCTCTTTTTCTGAGTGTGTATGTGTATGCTTCGGTGTGAGATTTTGTCTCTATAGCTTTGCTTCCACCATTTGTCATCAGGTTATATCCGCCCATTTTGGGGGGGTTTTTTGAAATTTTTTTTTCTTTTTTTTCTCTTAATAATTATTCTTTTATTTTAATAACTTTATTATATTTTATCTCACTTTATTTTATTTTACTTTATCTTCCTCCTTTTTTTCCTTCCTTCCTTCCTTCCTCCTTCCCTCCCTCCCTCCCTTCTTTCTTTCTTTCCTTCTTTCTTTCTTTCTACTTCTACTAATTCTTTCTTTCTAATTTTTCTCCCTTTTATTCTGAGCTGTGTGGATGAAAGGCTCTTGGTGCTGCAGCCAGGAGTTAGTGCTGTGCCTCTGAGGTGGGAGGGCCAACTTCAGGACACTGGTCCACAAGAGACCTCCCAGCTCCACATAATTTCAAATGGCGAAAATCTCCCAGAGATCTCCATCTCAACACCAGCACCCAGCTTCACTCAACGACCAGCAAGCTACAGTGCTGGACATCCTATGCCAAGCAACTAGCAAGACAGGAACACAACCCCACCCATTAGCAGAGAGGCTGCCTAAAATCATAATAAGTCCACAGACACCCCAAAACACACCACAAGACGTGGACCTGCCCACCAGAAAGACAAGATCCAGCCTCATCCACCAGAACACAGGCACTAGTCCCCTCCACCAGGAAGCCTACACAACCCACTGAACCAACCTTAGCCACTGGGGACAGACACCAAACACAACGGGAACTACGAACCTGCAGCCTGCAAAAAGGAGACCCCAAACACAGTAAGATAAGCAAAATGAGAAGACAGAAAAACACACCACAGATGAAGGAGCAAGATAAAAAGCCACCAGACCTAACAAATGAAGAGGAAATAGGCAGTCTACCTGAAAAAGAATTCAGAATAATGATAGTAAAGATGATCCAAAATCTTGGAAGTAGAATAGACAAAATGCAAGAAACATTTAACAAGGACCTGGAAGAACTAAAGATGAAACAAACAACGAGGAACAACACAATAAATGAAATTAAAAATACTCTAGATGGGATCAATAGCAGAATAACTGAGGCAGAAGAATGGATAAGTGACCTGGAAGATAAAAGAGTGGAAATAACTACTGCAGAGCAGAATAAAGAAAAAAGAATGAAAAGAACTGAGGACAGTCTCAGAGACCTCTGGGACAACACTAAACGCACCAACATTCGAATTATAGGGCTTCCAGAAGAAGAAGAGAAAACGAAAGGGACTGAGAAAATATTTGAAGAGATTATAGTTGAAAACTTCCCTAATATGGGAAAGGAAATAGTTAATCAAGTCCAGGAAGCACAGAGAGTCCCATACAGGATAAATCCAAGGAGAAGTATACCAAGACACATATTAATCAAACTGTCAAAAATTAAATACAAAGAAAACATATTAAAAGCAGCAAGGGAAAAAACAACAAATAACACACAAGGGAATCCCCATAAGGTTAAGAGCTGATCTTTCAGCAGAAACTCTGCAAGCCAGAAGGGACTGGCAGGACATATTTAAAGTGATGAAGGAGAAAAACCTGCAACCAAGATTACTCTACCCAGCAAGGATCTCATTCAGATTTGATAGAGAAATTAAAACCTTTACAGACAAGCAAAAGCTGAGAGAGTTCAGCACCACCAAACCAGCATTACAACAACTGCTAAAGGAACTTCTCTAGGCAAAAAACACAAGAGAAGGAAAAGACCTACAATAACGAACCCAAAACAATTAAGAAAATGGGAATAGGAACATACATATCGATAATTACCTTAAACGTAAATGGACTATATGCTCCCACCAAAAGACACAGATTGGCTGAATGGATACAGAAACAACACCCATATATTTGCTGTCTACAAGAGACCCACTTCAGACCTAGAGACACACACAGACTGAAAGTAAGAGGATAGAAAAAGATATTTCATGCAAATGGAAACCAAAAGAAAGCTGGGGTAGCAATTCTCATATCAGACAAAATAGACTTTAAAATAAAGACTATTACAAGAGACAAACAGGGACACTACATAATGATCAAGGGATCAATCCAAGAAGAAGATATAACAATTGTAAATATTTATGCACCCAACATAGGAGCACCTCAATACATAAGGCAAATACTAACAGACATGAAAGGGGAAATCGACAGTAACACATTCATAGTAGGGGGCTTTAACACCCCACTTTCACCAATGAACAGATCATCCAAAATGAAAATAAATAAGGAAACACAAGCTTTAAATGATACATGAAACAAGATGGACTTAATTGACATTTATAGGACATTCCATCTAAAAACAACAGAATACACATTTTTCTCAAGTGCTCATGGAACATTCTCCAGGATAGATCTTATCTTGGGTCACAAATCAAGCCTTGGTAAATTTAAGAAAATTGAAATCATATCAAGTATCTTTACTGACCACAACGCTATGAGGCTAGATATCAATTACAGGAAAAGATCTGTAAAAAATACAAACACATGGAGGCTAAGCAATACACTACTTAATAACGAAGTGATCACTGAAGAAATCAAAGAGGAAACTAAAAAATACCTAGAAACAAATGACAATGGAGACACGACGACCGAAAATCTATGGGATGCAGCAAAAGCAGTTCTAAGAGGGAAGTTTATAGCAATACAATCCTACCTTACAAAACAGGAAACATCTCGAATAAACAACCTAACCTTGCACCTCAAGCAATTAGAGAAAGAAAACAAAAAAACCGCAAAGTTAGCAGAAGGAAAGAAATCATAAAAATCAGATCAGAAATAAATGAAAAAGAAATGAAGGAAACGATAGCAAAGATCAAGAAAACTAAAAGCTGGTTCTTTGAGAAGATAAACAAAATTGATAAACCATTACCCAGACTCATCAAGAAAAAAAGGGAGAAGACTCAAATCAATAGGATTAGAAATGAAAAAGGAGAAGTAACAACTGACACTGCAGAAATACAAAAGACCATGACAGATTACTACAAGCAACTCTATGCCAATAAAATGGACAAGCTGGAAGAAATGGACAAATTCTTAGAAATGCACAACCTGCCAAGAATGAATCAGGAAGAAATAGAAAATATGAACAGACCAATCACAAGCACTGAAATTGAAAGTGTGATTAAAAATCTTCCAACAAACAAAAGCCCAGGACCAGATGGCTTCACAGGCGAATTCTATGAAACATTTAGAGAAGAGCTAACACCTATCCTTCTCAAACTCTTCCAAAATATAGCAGAGGGAGGAACACTCCCAAACTCATTCTACGAGGCCACGATCACCCTGATACCAATACCAGACAAGGATGTCACAAGGAAAGAAAACTACAGGCCAATATCACTGATGAACATAGATGCAAAAATCCTCAACAAAATACTAGCAAACAGAATCCAAGAGCACATTAAACGGATCATACACCATGATCAAGTGAGGTTTATTCCAGGAATGCAAGGATTCTTTAATATATGCAAATCAATCAACGTGATACACCATATTAACAAACTGAAGGAGAAAAACCATATGATCATCTCAATAGATGCAGAGAAAGCTTTCGACAAAATTCAACACCGATTTATGATAATAACCCTTCAGAAAGTAGGCATAGAGGGAACTTTCCTCAACATAATAAAGGCCATATAAGACAAACCCACAGCCAACATCGTCCTCAATGGTGAAAAACTGAAAGCATTTCCCCTAAGATCAGGAACAAGACAAGGTTGCCCACTCTCACTACTCTTATGCAACATAGTTTTGGAAGTTTTAGCCACAGCAATCAGGGAAGAAAAAGAAATAAAAGGAATCCAAATCAGAAAAGAAGAAGTAAAGCTGTTACTGTTTGCAGATGACATGATACTATACATAGAGAATCCTAAAGATGCTACCAGAAAACTACTAGAGCTAATCAATGAATTTGGTAAAGTAGCAGGATACAAAATTAATGCACAGAAATCTCTGGCATTCCTATACACTAATGATGAAAAATCTGAAAGTGAAATCAAGAAAACACTCCCATTTACCATTGCAACAAAAAGAATAAAATATCTAGGAATAAACCTACCTAAGGAGACAAAAGACCTGTATGCAGAAAATTATAAGACACTGATGAAAGAAATTAAAGATGATACAAATAGAGGGAGAGATGTACCATGTTCTCGGATTGGCAGAATCAACATTGTGAAAATGAATCTACTACCAAAAGCAATCTACAGATTCAATGCCATCCCTATCAAAGTACCACTGGCATTTTTCACAGAACTAGGACAAAAAATTTCACAATTTGTATGGAAACACAAAAGACCCCCAATAGCCAAAGCAATCTTGAGAACGAAAAACGGAGCTGGAGGAATCAGGCTCCCTGACTTCAGACTATACTACAAAGCTACAGTAATCAAGACAGTATGGTACTGGCACAAAAACAGAAATATAGATCAATGGAACAGGATAGAAAGCCCAGAGATAAACCCACGCACATATGGTCACCTTATCTTCGATAAAGGAGGCAGGTATGTACAGTGGAGAAAGGACAGCCTCTTCAATAAGTGGTGCTGGGAAAACTGGACAGGTACATGTAAAAGTATGAGATTACATCACTCCCTAACACCATACACAAAAATAAGCTCAAAATGGATTAAAGACCTAAATGTAAGGCCAGAAACTCTTAAAACTCTTAGAGGAAAACATAGGCAGAACACTCTATGACATAAATCACAGCAAGATCCTTTTTGACCCACCTCCTAGAGAAATGGAAAAAAAATTAAACAAATGGGACCTAATGAAACTTCAAAGCTTTTGTACAGCAAAGGAAGCCATAAACAAGACCAAAAGACAACCCTCAGAATGGGAGAAAATATTTGCAAATGAAGCAACTGACAAAGGATTAATCTCCAAAATTTATAAGCATCTCATGTAGCTCAATAACAAAAAAACAAACAACTCAATCCAAAAATGGGCAGAAAATCTAAATAGACATTTTTCCAAGGAAGATATACAGACTGCCTACAAACATATGAAAGAATGCTCAACATCATTAATCATTAGAGAAATGCAAATCAAAACTAGAATGAGATGTCATCTCACACCAGTCAGAATGGCCATCATCAAAAAATCTAGAAACAATAAATGCAGGAGAGGGTGTGGAGAAAAGGGAACCCTCTTGCACTGTTGTTGGGAATGTAAATTGATACAGCAACTGTGGAGAACAGTATGGAGGTTCCTTAAAAAATTACAAATAGAACTACCATATGACCCCGCAATCCCACTACTGGGCATATACCCTGAGAAAACCATAATTCAAAAAGAGTCATGTACCAAAATGTTCATTGCAGTTCTATTTACAATAGCCCGGAGATGGAAACAACCTAAATGTCCATCATAGTATGAATGGATAAGAAGATGTGGCACATATATACAATGGAATATTACTCAGCCATAAAAAGAAACGAAATTGAGCTATTTGTAATGAGGTGGATAGACCTAGAGTCTGTCATACAGAGTGAAGTAAGTCAGAAAGAGAAAGACAAATACCATATGCTAACACATATATATGGAATTTAAGAAAAAAAATGTCATGAAGAACCTAGGGGTAAGACAGGAATAAAGACACAGACCTACTAGAGAATGGACTTGAGGATATGGGGAGGGGGAAGGGTAAGCTGTGATAAAGCGAGAGAGAGGCATGGACATATATACACTAACAAACGTAAGGTAGATAGCTAGTGGGAAGCAGCCGCATAGCACAGGGAGATCAGCCCGGTGCTTTGTGACCACCTGGAGGGGTGGGATAGGGAGCGTGGGAGGTAGGGAGGTGCAAGAGGGAAGAGATATGGGAACATATGTATATGTATAACTGATTCACTTTGTTATAAAGCAGAAACTAACACACCATTGTAAAGCAATTATATGCCAATAAAGATGTAAAAAAAAAAAAAAAATCCCCCTGCCAGTGCAGGGGACATGGGTTTGAGACCTGGTCTGGGAAGATCCCACATGCCGCAGAGCAACTAAGCCCATGAGCCACAACTACTGAGCCTGTGCTCTAGAGCCCGTGAGCCACAACTTCTGAGCTCCCGTGCCACAACTACTGAAGCCCATATGCCTAGTGGCCGTGCTCCGCAATAAGAGAAGCCACCGCAATGAGAAGCCCACACAGCACAACGAAAAATAGCCCCCACTCGCCACAACTAGAAAAATCCCGAGTGTAGCAACGAACACCCACCGCAGCCAAAAATAAATAAATAAATTTATTTTAAAAATCAATACTTCAGTTTCAACATCATCTGAGCAAGAACTTTCACAGAATTAGGTAATGTTTTTAAGTATCAGCAAATTTCTGCCTGTAGAAAATTTGACCCAGTTTTGTCAATCTTGGCTCCATCCAGGAGAAGTTTGTCCAAGTTTGAAAAGTTTGTCAAGTTACCTGCTTCCAATCCCCTCTTCCAGAATAGCAATCTTGGCAAAACAAAAAAACAACAATAACAACAAAATTTTTATGTTTTTTCCATGGCAACCATAGTTGTGACTGCAGGACTTTGAGTGAAAAGATTTTTCTTAACCCTATGGCCAAAAATCTTCAAATAAGCCAAACCATCATCTGGTAAGTAAGCTATAAGTTAATTAATCAATCAAACACTTTAGAACTTGTTTTGTGGAAAGCCTATGTAGTCAAAAATTTCAAATTCTGTTTACCTTTCTTCACAAAGCCTCTTGAAAAGAAGGTGCTTCCAGGTTCAGGCTTTCAGAAAGTTGACAAATTCTACAATATCTTAGGTCTAGCCAAAAAAGAACAGAAGGGGTAAGTCTCCTGGTGCCAATCTACAGGTGCACCACAAAGGTGGCAATTTAGGCTTGGCTGTAGTCTCCGTTTATCTGCAGGGGGTACATTCCAAGACCCTCAGTGGATGCTTAAAACAGAAGATAGTATGAAATATATATACACACACACATATATATATACACACACACGTATATGTATACACACACAGATATATATATATATATATACACACATATATATATATATACTATGTTTTTCCTCTACATACATATGTCTGATGAAGTTTAATCTATAATTTAGGCAACCATTACTAAAATAGAACAATTATTCCAATATACTGTAATAAAAGTTATGTGAATGTGGCCTCTCTATCTCAAAATGTCTTATTATATAAATTTAATGCCTTTTCCATCTTAACTAAGCACTTGTCACGCACTGTGGCTGTAACTTTTGCAATTTGAAGTGTGACAGCAAAACTAGCATGTTTTGTTTTTTGTTTTTTTTGGCTGTGTTGGGTCTTCGTTGCATGCAGGCTTTCTCTAGTTGCGGTGAACGTGGCCTACTCTTCGTTGCGGTGCGCGGGCTTCTCTTGCTGCAGAGCTCTGGCTCTAGGCACGTGGGCTTCAGTAGCTGTGGCACACGGGTTCAGTAGTTGTGGCTCGTGGGCTCTAGAGTGCAGGCTCAGTAATTGTGTTGCACGGTCTCAGTTGCTCCACGGCATGTGTGATCTTCCCAGACCAGAGATTGAACCTGCGTCCCCTGCATTGGCAGGTGGATTCTTAACTGCTGCGCCACCAGGGAAGTCCCGAGAAGATTTGTTCTTACCATAGATATTAGCAATTTAGAACTTATGAATTGTTGATTTCTGGAATTTTCTATGTAATGTTTTCGGAACTCTGTCAACCTTGGGTAATAGAAACGGCAAATAAGAGGGGACTACGGTATAGAGATTGAGCTTCCTATAGAGTGAATGTGTCCCTCCAAATTTGTAAGTTGAAATCTAACATCTGATGTGATGGTTTTAGGAGGTAGGGCCTTTGGGAGGTGATTAGGTCATGAGAGCAGAGCCCTCATGAATGGGATTCTTGCCCTTATAAAAGACACCCTAGAAAAGTTCATTGCCCCTTCTGCCATGGGAGGGTGCAACAACAAGTCCATTTATGAACAAGGAAGCAGGCTCTCACCAGACACCAAACCTCACCAGACAGATTCTGCTGGTGCCTTGGTCTTGAACTTCCAGTCTCTAGAATTGTGAGAAACAAATTTCTGCTGTTTATAAGCCATCCAGTCTATGGTATTTTGTAAAAGCAGATGTACGGTCAAGCGTTGCAGATACTGTATAAAAGACTACCAAGATTGTTTTCCCTATTGAACTTTTGCTTGGCAAATAACCTTCCATTTTAAAGACAGCAACAACATCTGAGTTTCTAAAAGGGGCTCACAAAAACAGGAATTCTTTTATGACATTAGCATGTATATAACATATAAATACTAGATGCAGTC
Source organism: Delphinapterus leucas (assembly GCF_059928025.1). NCBI lineage: Eukaryota > Metazoa > Chordata > Mammalia > Artiodactyla > Monodontidae > Delphinapterus > Delphinapterus leucas. Next base: position 25,179,554 of record NC_143150.1, read on the forward strand.
TGCACTGAGAGATATGAGTGATGCTATCCAGTTCCAGTTCTTGCTGGAGGCAAACGTTTTAGCTGCCTATTTCTTCATGTCTCATTTCAAAATATTTGAAGAAAAATCATCAATTATGGAGTCGATGGGTTTGACAGAAACACTGCTCATATTTTCTCTGGTTTCCCTAAGTCATAATCCAGTTCAGCCTTTTCCAGAGCACATGGCTTCACCAAATCCCTGAAAGTATATGTGGCTTCTTTTGGCAGACAATGTGACAAGCAGTCTTATAGGAAAATACTAGAAAGGTTTTTGTGCTGAGGCAAATTTAAGTCCTGGTTATTTCCTTGTCTTTTCAAACTGAACTATCTTTTTAAAAATCCACACTGTTGGCTTCATGTTTCCACTGACAAAATCTTTGGCACATAGTTAAGTATTATGGCTTTGTGTCACATCATATTCAGTAATGAAAGTGAAACCAAAGTACACCTTAAGTATTTTAACACATTATTTTAATTTTTTTGTGTGTTTTCCCACTTAGGCTTGGGCAGATATAAACAATATGTCCATTACTGTTACCTATGTTTTCTTTAATTTAAATTAACATTAAACTGTATGAAAAGTCGGAGCATTGTAATATTACCTGGTGTGACCTTTCATTCCACCCCACAGTTAATAACATAGTTAGGATAAAATATTTCAACACAGTTTTCAAAATAAAAGGGAAAATATATTCATACACATGTAAGTACCCACATCTATAGACACACATATATATTTCATACCTCATGACACTTACCAACATTATTTGAATACATTTTTCACACAATTTCTAAAGTAATAGGAAAAACACTGAAGTTATAGATATTTACACATATATGTTTATGTATGCATGTGTGTGTATATGTGTATGTGTGTACACATATAATTTTACCCTGTTAACAATTAACAGTAACTGCTATACACTTTTACAGCTCCTATGAACATGACTATATAATAGAGATCACAGAATATGGGTGTTCATAATGAGGACCTAGAATCATTATCTCAATTGGAGTTATATTCAGTAGACTCTATAAATTCAGAGGATGACTAATCCTTTCTATAAGTATTTCCATCAAAAATAAAGTAATTTTCAAAATGCACAGATATGCTCTTTCAGTTTTCATTGGCTAGAACTGGGTCACATTAGAAGTGTCACAGTTTTTGTATTCTATCATGTACTGCAATGAAAGGAAATCAATGCATACTTAGACACTGTAGTGCTTTCTTACTTTGGAAATTTTCTAACCTAAGCTCGGTTCATCGTAAACAAAAGCAATCATCTGTGATTATAATAGCTGGATACATTTTCTTTAATTCCTAACAAGAGAAATAATTCTAGATGTCATAATGTGGCAATAATAAGGAACATATACTGATGGTGCTCATTTAGCATACTGGGCCACCTATATTAATCAGAATAGGCTAGGCTGGTTTAGCATTAACAACCATACCTTAATGGCCTAACACAGAAAATATTTAGTTCTCATTCCCACAAAATCCAGTGTGGGTTGAGACAACTCTCCAGGGCAGTTTCCCTCCATGTGGTGGTGATTCCTGCAATAATTAGACTAGACTCCTGCAATAACTTGACTCAACCATTTATTTATTTATTTATTTTTATTAAAAAATTTTTATTGGAGTATAGTTGATTTACAATGTTGTGTTAGTTTCAGGTGTACAGCAAAATGAATCAGTTATGCACATACATATATCCACACTTTTTTATATTCTTTTAAGTCATTACAGAGTATTGAGTAGAGTTCCCTGTGCTATACAGCATGTCTTTATTAGTTATCTATTTTTTTTTAACTTTTGAATTTTATTTATTTATTTATTTATACTGCAGGTTCTTATTAGTCATCCATTTTATACACATCAGTGTATACATGTCAATCCCAATCTCCCAATTCATCCCACTCCCACCCCCACCCACCACTGCTTTCCCCATTTGGTGTCCATACATTTGTTCTCTACATCTGTGTCTCTGTTTCTGCCCTGCAAACTGGTTCATCTGTACCATTTTTCTAGGTTCCACATATATGCATTAATATACGATATTTGTTTTTCTCTTTCTGACTTACTTCACTCTGTATGACAGTCTCTAGATCCAACCACGTCTCTACAAATGACTCAATTTCATTCCTTTTTATGGCTGAGTAATATTCCATTGATATATGTACCACAGCTTCTTTATCCATTCGTCTGTCGATGGGCATTTAGGTTGCTTCCATGACCTGGCTATTGTAAATAGTGCTGCAATGAACACTGGGGTGCATGTGTCTTTTTGAATTATGGTTTTCTCTGGGTATATGCCCAGTAGTGGGATTGCTGGATCACATGGTAATTCTATTTTTAGTTTTTTAAGGAACCTCCATACTGTTCTCCGTAGTGGCTGTATCAATTTACATTCTCACCAACAGTGCAACAGGGTTCCCTTTTCTCCACACCCTCTCCACCATTTGTTGTTTGTAGATTTTCTGATGATGCCCATTCTAACTGGTGTGAGGTGATACCTCATTGTAGTTTTGATTTGCATTTCTATAATAATTGGTGATGTTGAGCAGCTTTTCATGTGCCTCTTGGCCATCTGTATATCTTCTCTGGAGAAATGTCTATTTAGGTCTTCTGCCCATTTTTGGAATGGGTTGTGTTTTTTTTTAATATTGAGCTGAATGAGCTGTTTATATATTTTGGAGATTAATCCTTTGTCCGTTGATTCATTTGCAAATATTTTCTCCCATTCTGAGGGTTGTCTTTTGGTCTTGTTTATGGTTTCCTTTGCTGTGCAAAAGCTTTGAGTTTCATTTGGTCCCATTTATTTTTTATTTCCATTACTGTAGGAGGTGGAGCAAAAAAGATCTTGCTGTGATTTATGTCAAAGAGTGTTCTTCCTATGTTTTCCTCTAAGAGTTTGATAGTTTCTGGTCTTACATTTAGGTCTCTAATCCATTTTGAGTTTATTTTTGTGTATGGTGTTAGTGAGTTTTCTAATTTCATTCTTTTACATGTAGCTGTCCAGTTTTCCCAGCACCACTTATTGAAGAGACTGTCTTTTCTCCATTGTATATCCTTGCCTCCTTTTTCATAGATTAGTTGACCATAGGTGTGTGGGTTTATCTCTGGACTCTCTATCTTGTTCCATTGATCTATGTTTCTGTTTTTGTGCCAGTACCATATTGTCTTGATTACTGTAGCTTTATAGTATAATCTGAAGTCAGGGAGTCTGATTCCTCCAGCTCCATTTTTTCCCCTCAAGACTGCTTTGGCTATTTGGGGTCTTTTGTGTCTCCATACAAATTTTAAGATTTTTTGTTCTAGTTCCGTAAAAGATGCCATTGGTAATTTGATAGGGATTGCATTGAATCTGTAGGTTGCTTTGGGTAGTATAGTCATTTTCAAAATTCTTCCAATCCAAGAATGTGGTATATCTCTCCATCTGTTGGTATCATCTTTAATTTCTTTCATCAGTGTCTTATAGTTTTCTGCATACAGGTCTTTTGTCTCCCTAGGTAGGTTTATTCCTAGGTATTTTATTCTTTTTGTCGCAATGGTAAATGGGAGTGTTTCCTTAATTTCTCCTTCAGATTTTTCATCATTAGTGTATAGGAATGCAAGAGATTTCTGTGCATTAATTTTTTTTCCTGTAACTTTACCAAATTCATTGATTAGCTCTAGTAGTTTTCTGGTGGCATCTTTAGGATTCTCTATGTATAGTATCATGTCATCTGCAGTGACAGCTTTACTTCTTCTTTTCCAGCTTGTATTTCTTTTTCTTCTCTGATTGCCGTGGCTAGGACTTCCACAACTATGTTGAATAATAGTAGCGAGAGTGGACATTCTTGTCTTGTTCTTGATCTTAGAGGAAATGCTTTCAGTTTTTCACCATTGAGAATGACGTTTGCTGTGGGTTTGTCGTATATGACCTTTATTATGTTGAGGTAGGTTCCCTCTATGCCCACTTTCTGGAGAGTTTCTATCATAAATGGGTGTTGAATTTTGTCAAAACTTTTTCTGCATCTATTGAGATGATCCTATTGTTTTTATCCTTCAGTTTGTTAATATCGTGTGTCACATTGATTGATTTGCATATATTGAAGAATCCTTGCATCTCTGGGATAAATCCCACTTGGTCATGGTGTATGATCCTTTTAATGTGTTGTTGGATTCTGTTTGCTAGTATTTTGTTGAAGATTTTTGCATCTATATACATCAGTGATATTGGTCTGTAATTTTCTTTTTTTTGTAGTATCTTTGTCTGGTTTTGGTATCAGGGTGATGGTGGCCTCGTAGAATGAGTTTGGGAGTGTTCCTTCCTCTGCAATTTTTTGGAAGAGTTTGAGAAGGATAGGTGTTAGCTCTTCTCTAAATGTTTGGTAGAATTCACCTGTGAAGCCATGTGTTCCTGGACTTTTGTTTGTTAGAAGATTTTTAACCACAGTTTCAATTTCATTACTTGTGATTGGTCTGTTCATATTTTCTATTTCTTCCTGGTTCAGTCTTGGAAGGTTATACCTTTCTAAGAATTTGTCCATTTCTTCCAGGTTGTCCATTTTATTGGCATAGAGTTGCTTGTAGCAGTCTCTTAGGATGCTTTGAATTTCTGTGGTGTCTGTTGTAACGTCTGCTTTTTGAATTCTAATTTTATTGATTTCAGTCCTCTCCCTCTTTTTCTTGATTGACTCAACCATTTATACAGAAGGTTCCAGAATTGCCAAAGAAGAGAAGTGAGAGCTGAGGAATTGTGCACTATGTCATAAGTGTTTCAGCCCAGAAGTGACACACATCATGTCTGCACAGCCCTTTGAACAGAAATATGAAGATGATCCCACCTACATGTGAGGGATCTGGGAAGTATAGTTTTGCAGTTACTCAGAGGAGAACAGAACTGGATATTGATGAGTAGTAATAATGTCTACTATACCCTTCTAGACTCCCTTAGAATGAGGAGAAATATTCTTCAAAGAAGTGAGAAGGAAATCAAAGACACTGTAGTGATCTTTGGGATCCTAGTTAAGGACTCTTGATTTACTTTCTAAAAGTTATAAATCCAACTTTCACTCAACTGATTCCAATAAGAAGCAAAATCATTTAATGAATTTTGTGTTTAATTCTCAAGTTCACCGTATACTAACTCTGTGAGCGTGTGTTCTTGAACAAATGACTTAGTATCTCTAATCTTTGATTTTCTCATCCATAGAAGGAAGACGATAATGCCAAACTTCCATGGTTATTTTGAAGAATAAATGAGATATTATGGAAAATGAACTAGCATTGTCTCTGGCACACACCAGATTCTTAATAAATACTAGTTCTTTTCTCTATCTCCTCTTCCTTCTTCCCTCACTTTTCTAAATATTAGCTCTTTCCAGGGAGAAGAAAGAACTTGTGTGGTTATAGGATTAAACTCTGAAAATACACAGCTTGCATCTTAGCTGTTACTCACTAGTGCATAATCTTGGGAAAATTACTTAAACCTCCTGACCGTCAACATTCTTATCTATAAAGTAAGGGTCAATACTTACCTCATAGGGTTTTTAGGAGGATTAAATTATATAATTCTATAGAATATTTAACAAATTTCTCAATAAATGTTGGCAATTATCATTATTAACAATGCAGTGCATTTGCAGATTCATGTCAGAAATTTGGCCTGCTTAAGTCAAGCTTTGGATAATGCATTAATAACCAGTTATTCAAAATATAACCCATGGACCAGCAGAATTGGCAAATTTTAGGAGGTTGTTAGAAATGTAAACCCTGCCCCAGATGTACAGAATCAGAATCTATTGTTTAAAGAGATTCCCAGGTGATTCTTATACATGCTGAAGTTTGAGAAGCACTGCCCTACTATATGTGGTGGTTGAGTGTTTTCATGTAATGTAAATATTATCAGAGTGGTGACAAATAGGATGTCCAAGAAGGTAGCACAGCGTTTTGGAAAGGGCATTGGATTGGGAGTCAGAAAATTAACGTTTACATTCGAATCTTCCACTGACAAGCTGATTGACCTTATACAAATAATTTATTTCAGCCCTTTTCCTCATTTACGAAATGAAAGACTTAAACTCTACCTATGGTTCTTAACCAGGAACACACATCAGAATTCACAGAGGGAGTTATTACCAAATATATGACAAGCCTGCGACACCGGAAGAGTCTAATTCAATAGATCTGGAGGCAGTGATCTCCAGAGGTGGGAAGAGAAACTGGAGAGGGGACACCTGTAAAATAACCTCAGAAAAGAGCAGAGGGTGGGAACCTGGAAACCAACATGCATCATGCAACAGACATTAACAAGCACTCCAGTGCAAGAACAAAATCCCATGAATAGGGCAGGCTGGAGAGCTATTATGCTCAGTGATCTTGTGGGTATAAAAGAAATTACGTGGGGGAAGCACTTAGCCTAGAGCCTCGCGCAAAACAGACTCTCAATAGCTTTTCCTTCTCTTTCCTATTTTCCTCCTTGAGGAAGTTCCCAATTCACTTCAGAGCTATCTAACTGATTTCCAAATGCCCTCCCTACTTTAACTCATTTAGGCGAAAGAAACTGGATATTCTTAAAAAGAAACAAAACACCTAACAAGTAATTTAGGCAAATCAAACAGAACAATTAAATGTCTTACTTTATTAAACAATAGAGTTTTGATGTTGTAATAGTAAGACTTTAGACCAGTTATATTATTTGAGGGGCCCAGTGCAAAATGAATATGTGGGAATTCTTTAATCAAAAAAGTATTTTAAAAAGGGGGGTAGGGATAAATTGGGAGTTTGGGACTGACATATACACACTACTATATATAAAATAGATAACTAATAAGGACCTACTGTATAGCACAGGGAACTCTACTCAATACTCTGTAATGGCCTATATGGGAAAAGAATCTAAAATAAAGTGTGGATAGATGTATATGTATAACAGATTCACTTTGCTGTACACTTGAAACACAGCATTGTAAATCAACTATACCCCAATAAATTTTTTTTTTAATGTACTAAGAATTTCAAGGCAGTGACGGCAGAGCATTAAACCAAGTGTAGGTCCCTTCTGCATATCTTAAAGTACCATGGGCCCTTGGGGAATGCACAGGTCACATGCCCTGCAAGACTAAAGGAATCCTGGACTTGAAGTCTGAACGCCTGGAAAATATGCTAGCTAGGCAACTTTTTTTGCCAGTTGATCTGAACCCCATCACTTTGTTTCTCTGGGCCTTAAAAATTTCCACACCTGTAAGAACAGCTCTGATATTCTATGAGTCTATGGTACACACTGGAATTTCCTAGAAAATACATTACTTAATTTTTCACTCCATTGAATAAATTTTTAAATGACATCGGGCCCATGAAACAAATTAATTCAGAACTTTGTTTTGCCCTCTGACCTGTCTTTTATTTAACGTGTGCTACTCACCATGGAAGCAAGGCAATACAGGGCTAATATAACTAATAAAAATAAAAAGTATTTTTCTGATGTCTGAGTGCAAAGAATCCAGATTTTCAGGTAATAGGGCTTATTGGGAGTAGCCAAGCAAGCAGTTGCAGGTCCCAGCACTCCAATGGGAGAAGGGTACAGATTTACATGGAAAAATGGTGGAGATAAACACCAAAGTCTGGTGTTAATACGCATGCATTATTTGGATTCATATCAATTATCTGAAATATTCAGTCATACCAATAGCTTTGTTCCCATTATATTCAGTTTGCTATAGATTATAACAGTGACTGTTTCAAAAACACAAGGCTACATGAATGTTTATCCTTCTCGTTATCAAAGACCTTCGCTATACAGACTAATCAAAGAAGAGAATTTGGAAAAGCATCAGTGAGACACAAGCTTAGCATGTGTGACCAAGATTAACTCAAAATTACTAGAAGGGAGACAGAAAAAAATAAATTAATCCATACCCCCTGCAAGGGATTAAAAAAATGAGCAAAAAGCTTGATTAAAAAAAAACTCGAGGTCAAAAAAGACTATTTGAACAAAAGCAGCACTTGAACAAGATGAAACAGAATACCCCAGGCAGAACAGAAATGGTATCCACTGGAAAGCTAATGCTCCCCAAAGAAGGAAACTCCCCAGAAATTCAGAACAAAGATAAAGGCATAAAGAATCAAAGTGCACATTAAGAATATTAAATTCTTCTAAGTGAATAAAGTGCTTGATTCATAAACAAGCACAGTAAGGAAGCTCTCTACCGAGTATTGTTTTCTGCCTGAAAATGCAGGCAATGAGTGAAAATAGCCACGCAAGGCCATGTGGAGACCAACGCCTTACGATGATGTCGCCTTCGCGGTTCATGGCATGGGACCATACTGTAAATGAAATGGTGTCTCAGTGGGGTTGCTATGGACTGAATGTTTGTGCCCTATCCCCAATTCATATGTTAAAGCCCTAATCCCCAATGTGATAGTATTTAGAGGTGGGGCCTTTGGAGGTAATTAGGTTTAGAGGAGATCATGAGAGTGGAGCCCCCACGATGTGATTATAAGATCAGACCTCTCTCTGTCTCTGCCTTGTGAGGACACAGAAAACTGGAAGAGGGCTCTCATCATACACCCATTACCACCAGCATCTTGATGGTAGACCTCCTGGTCTCCAAAACTATGAGAAATGTTTGTGGTTTAACCCAGCCAATCTATGGTATTTTTTATAGCAGCCTGTGTTGATGTGGACAAGTATTCTTTTCAGACTCTCAGAGATAATATCCACTCCCCACACCCTGAAATTAAAAAGCATCAAAATAGAGCTAACTTAAGCTGTTTTGTATAGTTTTTAAAAGTTTTGTTAAACGTCATCACTTTTTATGTTTGCTTCAATTTATCACATATTTACTGAGCACTTAGTATCTGCCAGGCTCTGCACTAGGCGTAGAAGACATAGAGATAAATAAGGCAGGGCCCATATCTTAAAGTACCTTAAAATCCAGTACAGGAGACTATAGGAGACCAGATGGTATTAATACATGGTATACAATCTTTAAACTTCTTTTTAACAGGTGCATAATATTCTACTGCATGCATTTGCCAGAGTAGATTGATCATCCTTCTATTATGAGATATTTAGGTTTTCCCATGACTTTTAGCAACCATAAGGAATAAAGCATAAAATACAATTGTACACTTTATATTTTCCATATATGTGTGAATGCATGTTTAGGGCAAATTCCCATGCATGAATTGCTTTATCAAAGCCTATATATTTTTTAGTTTTTATTTTTTTAAAGAACTGTTTTATTCAGATAAAATTCACATATCCACTCAATTCTCCTATTTAAAGTGTACAACTCAGTGGTTTTTAGTGTATTCACAGAGTTGTTCAACCATCACCACAATCAGTTTTAGAACATTCTCATTACCTGCCCTTCCCACAAAAAATCACACTCATTAGCTGCCACTCCCCTTCTCCACCCACCCTTCTGCAAGCCACTAATCTACTCTCTATCGCTATAGATTTTGCCTATTCTGGACATTTCAAATAAATGGAACCATACTGTATATGGTCTTTTGTGACTAGCTTCTTTCACTTAGCATAAAGTTTTTAAAGTTTACCCATGTTGTAGCAAGTGTCAATATTTCATTTCTTTTTGCCAAATAGTATTTTATTGTATGACTATACCATATCTTTTTATCCATTCATCAGTTGACGGACATTTGGGTTGTTTCTAATTTTTGGCTATTATAAATATGCTGCTGTGGACATTCATGCTCAAGTGTTTGTGTGGACACATGTTTTTATTTCTCTTGGGTATATACCTAGGAGTGGAATTGCTGGGTCATATGGTTACACTATGGTTAGCCTTATGAGGAAGTACTAGACTGTTTTCAAAAGCAGCTGCACCATTTTACGCTCTCATCAGCAGCAGTTGCTTAGGGTACTAATGTCTCCACATCCTTGCCATTATTATTATCTTGCCTTCTTATTATCTGTTTTTTGGTTATAGCCATGCTAGTGGATGTGAAATGGTATCACATTGTGGTTCTGATTTGCATTCCCCTGATTACTAATGATGCTGAGTATCTTTCCATGAGCTTATTTGTCATTTGTATATCTTCTTTGGAGAAATATGGAGAAAATTTAGTCAGATCCTTTGCCCATATTTTAAATGGATTATTTGTGTATATACTGATGTGTTGTGAGAGTTCTTTATGTTTTCCAGATAAACATTCCTTATCAGTTATATGAGTCAATATTTTCTCTCCTTCTATGGGTTGTCACTTCACTTCTTAATGGTGAAGCACAAAAGGTTTTTTTGTTGTAGTTGTTTTTTCATTGGAGTATAGTTGTTTTACACTGCTGTGTCAGTTTCTGCTGTACAGCAAAGTGAATCAGCCATATGTATACATATATCCATCCCCTCTTTTTGGATTTCCTTCCAATTTAGGTCACCACAGAGCACTGAGTAGAGTCCCCTGTGCTCTACAGTAGGTTCTCATTAGTTATCTATTTTATACATAGTAGTGTATATATGTCGATCCCAATCTCCCAATTCATCCCACCCCCCCCTTCCCCCTTGGTATCCATATGTTAGTTCTCTACCTATGTGTCTCTATTTCTGCTTTGCAAATAAGATCTTTACCATTTTTCTAGATTCTACATATATGCATTAATATACGATATTTATTTTTCTCTTTCTGACTTACTTCACTCTGTATGACAGTTTCTAGGTCCATCCACGTCTCTGCAAATGACCCAATTTCGTTCCTTTTTATGGCTGAGTAATATTCCATTGTATATATGTACCACATCTTCTTTATCCATTCCTCTGTCGATGGACATTTAGGTTGCTTTCATGCCCTGGCTATTGTAAGTAGTGCTGCAGTGAACATTGGGGTGCATGTGTCTTTGAATTGTGGTTTTCTCTGGGTATATGCCCAGTAGTAGGATTGCTGGGTCATATGGTAGTTCTATTTTTAGTTTTTTAAGGAACCTCTATATTATTCTCCATAGTAAAGCCTATATAATTTTTAAACTTTGCAAAATTTTCTCTCAAAGGACTTGACAACATGCAAGCATAGAAATAGTACATGCTTCCTCAAACTCACATAATTGTCAAGCCTTTTACATATCAATATGATGAGTGAAATATTATATCGAAATGTGATTTGGATTTGTTTTTCACTAAAAATAAATTTCAATTATTTTTAAAAAAATATATGGTACAGATGGAAAGGTAATACCAGTGAGAGAAGCATGAACCTTGGCCCTCCACTAAGTTTGTCAGAAGGAATCTCCTTATACTGTTAGCAGTTTATGAGCCTTTTGGCCCCTTGGCCATACATTCTTTTTTTTCCCCATAATATCACCTTTGCTAGGTAAAGATACTGCCTATGTGGACAGGACGTAAACAAAACAAAACAAACCTCTCCAAAACAACCCGGTGCCTTGGGTGGGGAAGCTAAAGCAATCCTATCGCCCCCAATTAATGGCCATCAGTGGACAAGATTGACTTCAAGTAATATCGCAAAGCTAGAGAGGTTTCCTTTGGCTCCTTCTCACTCTTTTTTTCAGAATCCACCATTCTAGACTCTCAGTACCAACTTGTGCCTCTAGGACCCTAAAAGGAGATTTTAATTCCTCATCTTGCTCCTTTTCAAAACAGACAGCTTGTTGGAGATCATTAAAATAACAATTAGGGCTACTATTGCATATTGAGCATTTTGTAAGTGTCAAGCTCCTTGCTTAACATTTCCATATAATATCTCATTTAATTTTCACAATCCTAGAAAAATATTTTATTCCTCATTTTATGGTTAAGGAAACAGGCTCAGTGAAATTAATTCAGCTGATATTCCGTAGCTCCTGTGTGGAAGAACAGGATTCAAACCCAGGTGTATCTAACTTTTAAAGTCCTGTCATTAACCCTAAAGGATGCTGAGTCTATAAACAAATTCTGGTCGTTGTGTTAATGATGAAGAATAAAGGAAATTGTTATCTTCTTCGCAAGGTGTCTGTATTTCAAAAGACAACATTGGAGAATGCAAAAATGCATACCAAAGGAATGATTCTCTAATGTTGGGATTGCTAGCACTAAAAAAGAACAGGTAGGCATTATTTTTAGCCACATGGGACTTTTGACTGTACTTCTAAAACTACATTGGGTAGGTAGGCACTTTCTCCACTTGTGTAGAGGCTGACGTCCAGTTCTTTAACCTGTCACATCTTTTAACTACAGCATCCACAGTTTCTGGTATGATAACAGTGGTTGTTTAGTTCATTCATTCATTCATTTAGTCATCCATTTAAGAAATACCAAGAGTCATACACTGTGCAAGGCACTGGAAATGCAATGGTGAATGAGACTGATATTGCCTTTGGCCTCAGGGTTATAGAATAATTAGACATGATGAATTTCTAAGTATAAATATTACTTAGAACATACAGCAATGGCTATTTCTGTCCACATATATATTATAGGCAAAGATATTCTTTTTGTTTTAATTAATTAATTTATTTTTGGCTGTGTTGGGTCTTCGTTTGTGTGAGGGCCCTCTCCAGTTGTGGCGAGCGGGGGCCACTCTTCATTGCGGTGCACGGGCCTCTCACCATCCCGGCCTTCTGCCGTGGAGCACAGGCTCCAGACGCGCAGGCTCAGTAGTTGTGGCTCATGGGCCCAGTTGCTCCGTGGCATGTGGGATCCTCTCAGACCAGGGCTCAAACCTGTGTCCCCTGCATTGGCAGGCAGACTCTCAACCACTGCGCCACCAGGGAAGCCCCTAGGCAAAGATATTCTTATAGCCTAGCTGTAAAATAATCTAAATCACTCTGCAGACATGCTTAGTTTTCACATGAAGAAGAAATTAATTTTTTAAATCCACAAGGAAGTATTGTGAATTAGAAAGCATTCTTCTGCGATGAATTACTTTCTGAATGAGGAACTTTGGAGAATGTTCAAATCAATATGGTTTATTGGGTTCTGTGAATTTGGAAAGGAAATTGACTGGATTATGTTAGAAAAATAAGGGCACTACCTCCCCACTTCTTGTTAAACTCTAGAATACACATCTCTTTAAAGATGAGCAAAGGGACAGGTATTTTCCATGTCATTCAGCATTTAAATGGATCAATCTCACTGAAAACCATTGAAATTCAAAGATATTAAATGTTTTTAAAATTAATTAATTAATTTATTAATTTATTTTTGGCTGCATTGGGTCTTCGTTGCTGCGTGTGGGCTTTCTCTAGTTGTGGTGAACAGGGGCTACTCTTTATTGCGGCGCGTAGGCTTCTCATTGCAGTGGCCTCTCTTGTTGCAGAGCATGCGCTGTAGGCACACGGGCTTCAGTAGTTGTGGTGCATGGGTTTAGTTGCTCCACGGCATGTGGGATCTTCCCAGACCAGGGCTCGAACCCGTGTCCCCTGTGTTGGCAGGCGGATTCTTAACCACTGCGCTACCAGGGAAGCCCAAAGATATTACGTTTTAAAGCAAGGGTATTGTTGAATGCAGAGCTTACAGTAACAAATCTGTATCAACACATTAAAACTACTTCTTTGACATATCACATTCAGTAGATGCGTTTCTCGGGAGAACACTTAACTCTGTCCATTTAACAATCCATTCCTTGCCTTTTGCTTTTGAAAATGCATTGACATTTGCCCTTCTTATTTCTGTAAGCAGTGTCATAAAGCTTAATTTCAATCACAAGGTTCAGCAGCTCAGAAAATTTGTACCCTTCCATTCCTCTTGTGATGAAAAGAAATACATTTTTTTCCAGCAGGGAAAGGGTTAATGAGGTAAAGATTTAGTGTTCATGATTATGAGTGGTTTCTGTGGTTAATCAACTTGTCTTTTTAAAAAGTGTCTTTGTCTATATGCTGCAAGTATAATTGATGTTGATGTAAAGCATATTTTTTAGTTTCTGTTAATTTTAGACAAAATTTTATCATTGGTTAATTAGCATTAACAAAACACAAGTGCTACTAACTCATTTAACCATAATTCATTTTAGTTTCAAAGATACTGACAATTTTTGCTTTATTTAAATATTCTGAATGGATAATTCTTTCATCAGTGTTTATTATTTTTCATACAATTTATTTTTCTTTTTCAGTACAAATGGGAAAATGTATTTAAGGAATAAACAAATTCAAATTAAAGTTGAGTACACTTTGTATTAGTTTCCTATGGCTGCTATAACAAATTACTACAAACTAGGTAACTTAGAACAGCAGACATTTGTTCTGTTACAATTTGGAAGGCTAGAATTGTGAAGACTGTTTCGCTGGGCCTAAATGAAGGTACTGGCAGATCCATCCATGCCCCCTCCAGAGGCTCTAGGGGAGAATCCATTCCTTGCTTCTTCCAGCTTCTGGTAGCTGTCCGCATTCCTTGGTTTGTGGCCACATCACTTCAATCTCTCCCTCCGTGGTCATACTGCCTTCTTCTCTTCTGTGTGTCAAACTTTCCTCTGCCTCCCTCTTATGAGGATACATGTGATTACATTTAAGGTCTACCCAGATAATCCAAGGTAGTCTTCTCATCTCAAGATTCTTAATTTAACCACACCTCCAAAGTCCTTTTTTTCCATATAAGGCAACATTCACAGGTTCCAGGGATTAAGACATTGATATCTTTTGGGGGGGGCCACTGTTCAACCTACCATTCCCTTCTGAAGTACATACAGGGCCACATATGATTTCTGTGGGCCATAGACACTTTTGTTTATGTGGTCCTTTCCTCCAAAAAGAAATTTAAAATTATATTTTGACTGCAGTGATATAAACATAAATATTCATATATTCACTGTTATCATTAATATATGTGTATTATTATTGTGTTCATTTTTTCTTCTGATGTTAAAAGAAATTAAAATGAAAACATTTTTGTGGACCCCCTAAAAGTGCTATGGGCTCTAGGAACTCTGCCTAATGGAAAAGTCAGTCCTGTATATAGAAAACCTGTAAGGTCTCTGGACCTCAGCAGCTGATAAAATTTTAAAGTACACAAGCGGGCTTCCCTGGTGGCGCAATGGTTAAGAACCCACCTGCCAATGCAGGGGACACAGGTTCAATCCCTGGTCTGGGAAGATCCCACATGCCGTGGAGCAATTAAGCTCGTGCGCCACAACTACTGAGCCTGTGCTCTAGAGCCCGCGAGCCACAACTACTGAAGCCCGTGCGCCTAGAGCCCAGGCTCCGCAACAAGAGAAGCCACCGCAATGAGAAGCCCACGCACCACAATGAAGAGTAGCCCCCACTCACCACAACTAAAAGAAAGCTCACACGCAGCAACGAGGACCCAATGCAGCCAAAAATTAAATAAATAAATAAATACATTTACTTTAAAACATAATTAAAAAATAAAAGTACACAAGCTCGGGAAAGAATTCTAATATATACATACGTTTCTTAATTGCACTTAGGTTTTCAAAATTCACATGATTTCTGCTCCAGTTTAGATGTTTTCCATTTTCTAAGCTCTATCATTTTTCTATCATGTAATCATTAAAAAGGAAAAGATGAAATATTTTTAAGTCTATTTCTTCCATACCTCACTAATACGAAAACTGAGAAAAATAATGTGTATGATTTTTTAAAATGTGATAAAAATTGTTTCATTCTGTGTCATCTCACTGCAAATTTTGCATGTAACAATACGTACGCCATTGTGTTTGCTTTCTTTTAAAATTTTAAAGATTGGGTGTAAGAGAGAAGTAACACTAATAACATTGAACTAAATCACACAGCTTCAATGTGACCTGGTTGGACATCACCCAATTTACGCCTTGTCCAAATTAGGTTTCTCAACAATAATGTTGTTCTACTATCAAATGGTTCATAATTGTTAACACAGTTCATTTGTGGTTTGCAGAACTACATTTCCTTTGGCAATACAAGGAGAGTGAGAAATCATACAAATCTTTATTTTCACTGTGTTATGAAAGATTATGTTAATCAAAAAAATCAAGCTTGGGTATCTAACAGCAAATCAAAGTTTGTTTTTTTCTCCTTTAGTAGGAAAATGCTATTATTATTGTGCATGGCTTTTCAACTAGGAATTCAACAACCACATATTTTTTTAATATGTAAGCTTTGTTTCACAAACTCAGTTCATTAGTTTTAATAAGCTCTTCTGATTTACATAATGTAACAGATGATATTTTATATTATATTTTATTACCTCCAGGACAGTTTTAGCTACACCTAAACTAAAATGTGCTATTGCACATTTTATATTTATTCATTTCTTTCTTTGGGAGAACAGAATGAGTCATTATATATGGAAAGGATAGATGAATATATCATAAAATATACTTATTAAAGACTATTCCTATGTTTATTTTCAAACTGAATTAAATTTTTCATGCTATTATATGGTTTACAACATTCTCAGTCTCACATAGTTATGAAATCAGAGTAGTAATAACAATAGTTAAATTTTTGGCTTCACATGTATTATCTCATTCACTGCTCATGACAAAATTTGAAACAGTTTCTTTCATTATTCCGTTTTATTGGTGAGGACACTGAAGCACAGAGCAGTTAAGTAATTTGTAAAGATCACAAAGCTAGTAAGTAATGAAGTTGGGATTTAACCCTAAGTTAGGTCTGTCTGCCTACAGAGCCTATACATTTAACCACCATATTATACTGCTTCCACATAGACTATCTTTCCATGTTATTATAATATTTTAGTATTCTACTTTTCTGTTGAAAATGCCAATGATCATACAAAGTTTTCGATGACTGCAAAGTAATAACCAAATTCAATTAGTAAGACACATGTATGTCATGAATCAAATGCAGAATACACTCAGCAAGTTAACTAAAGTTTGCAGTTTAGTGGGCTGAAGAATGGGATTAAAAATGACAACATTCTGATAGCCTTGTAGATAAAGCTGTTTGTTTTACTTTGTTACAAAGTAACAGACTGGACCAGTAACCCCATCAGTTTCATAAATATATGGAAGACACAAAGAGGATTTGGGCAGAGAAGATGAACAACTCATAACAAATCTGTTGTTTCTACTGAAATGGAAACCAAAGATTATGGCCCACTGAGGAGGTAAGAGTAGTGCCACATTACAATCAGAGGACAACATTAAAACATAAAAGAGCCACAGGCTTTAACTGAAAGCACTGTTTGCTATCCATTGCTGTTTTAAAAATGGGGGTATCTCTATTACTACATGATACCAGAAGAAGTAAGATAATAATAATAAGAAAAATAATAATAATACATGTATGAATGTTTGCAGAATGCCAAAGCACTCTTTGGCTCACCACCTCATGCTGCTCAAATTCACAAATCGTTTTGATACCATAGAATCTAGGAGTTGGAAGAGATTGTGAGAGTTCCTGAGCACAGCTTATGAGCAGTGCAGAGTTTCCCTCTACATTATGCCTGGTAGGTAGATATCCAGTTTCTGCTTAACACTGCCAGTGACGAGCAGCATGAAAAGTAGTCCATTCCATTATTGTACAGTAATTTTAGATTTTGTTGTTTTAGCAGACTGTCTGTACTTCCATTTATTAGGCCTAGTTGGCTTTCTGAAGAAGACAAAATTAGACGTAATCTGTTCTCCATATGACAGTATTTTAAGGTAGCAATTATGTTTTTTTCTCTTCCTTTGGCTGATCACTGCAGATTATGTTAACCACTCTTCGTATGGAATGTTTTCATAGAAAGAACATGCAACTCTTAATTTACTTCCCCATTTATTCTGGGCCAAAGATCACAAGATGAACCTTGTAACTTTTAAGAGAGAAAGGAGTTCCCTGTTTCATATCTGCAGCCTTCCCTCAATTCTGAAGTTATTATCTATTTTTTTTCCTGAAGCAGATCTCATGAGAAAAAACATCTTCCTCTGATATTTCACTATGCATGTTCTTAAGCAATCTGAAAAGAGAATGTCTCTGCCAAAATTCTTGCTTGATTCAGAGGCATTTGAATTTGTTGTACCTGATCATGCATCCATGCAATTAAAAGGTTTTCTGGGGCTTCCCTGGTGGCGCAGTGGTTGAGAGTCCACCAGCCGATGCAGGGGACACGGGTTCGTGCCCCGGTCTGGGAGGATCCCACATGCCGCGGAGCGGCTAGGCCCGTGAGCCATGGCCTCTTAGCCTGCGCGTCCGGAGCCTGTGCTCCGCAACGGGAGAGGCCAGAACAGTGAGAGGCCCGTGTACCGCAAAAAAAAAGGTTTTCCACCTCATGTATCAGCCCAGCACACTTTCTTTTAACTGTTGATTATATTGGCTTTGTGCCTACCTTACAGTTTTATCCTCATACTGGCATCAATTACAGTCCCTAGGATGCCATAAACATGAGTTTTTTTTTTTCACTGTGTGGATCTGAGTCAAGACGAGGTGAGGAGAAGGCTTGAAAGTCAAGCATTCAAAAATTAAGGATAGCCTATCTTTTCTCCCCTGAGACCAAAGTTCTATTCGGAAACCTGAAGCCATTTACTTGTCTCCAATCCTCTCATCACATATGCTTTCTCAAACTCTCAACCCTCTATTGCCTTGAACTTTCTCCTTCCTCCCATTCTTCCAATGGGGATAGGGTTCCCCTCTCCAACCTTCCAACATCTTCCTCCCTTACAATGCTTTCCACTATGCCAATCTGTTTCATGATAAACAACCTACCTCTTCTCCTTTGTTCCTGTTATTTGTTCTCTCCCAAAGACAAGGAAGTTTCCTCTAAGAAGTCCTCTGGAGGAAAAGCTACTCATCCTTATGCTTTGGGTGAGGGGAGAGGACAGGGTGTTCCTAGGAATAAGTATTAGCTAGCTCTCCTTTACTGCTTTCAAAACTTTACTTCACCTTCCTGCTAACGTATCTTGTTCTTGAGGATGGCTTTACCATTCTCTAATGTACTCCATTACTATAATCCACAGATTTCACGGTCAGTTTTCCACGGTTTAGTTTTTAGACGCTCAATCAGCTTGCAGATGCTTTTTCTGGGATAGAAGACAGTTATATCTGGAAGTTAGGATGAAACAAACAAAAATTTGTGGGACTGAGTTTGGAGTCTGTTGCCACCTGCTACTGACTCTCCTGATATCTAGAGTATATTCATTCATTGTCTTCATTTATGCTTCCTTGCCTCCTTTTGCTAAACTACCCTAGGCAACAATCAGGATTTGCAAGTAAGGGGTTCTCACCAAGGTCTTCAATGTCTGCTTGTTGACAAATCCAGTTGATACATTTTTTTTAGACATACCAGTCAAAGGCTGTACGTCATTCTTAAATGATCTCTTACTTTGGCTCTTATGACACTATTTTTCTCTAGGTTATCCTTTTATCTCTTATACTCCTGACCATCTCCTACATGTTGATGTTCCTCCCATTCTGTCCTAGGATCTCTTCTGTTTTTACTTTTTAAAAAATAATTAATTAATTAATTTTATTTTTGGCTGCATTGGGTCTTCGTTGCTGTGCGCAAGCTTTCTCTAGTTGTGGCGAGCGGGGGCTACTCTTTGTTGTGGTGCGCAGGCTTCTCATTGCGGTGGCTTCTCTTCTTGTGGAGCACGGGCTCTAGGTGTGCGGGCTTCAGTAGTTGTGGCTTGGGGGCTCTAGAGCATAGTTTCAGTAGTTGTGGCACACGGGCTTAGTTGCTATGCGGCATGTGGGGATCTTCCTGGACTAGGGCTCAAACCTGTGTCCCCTGCATTGGCAGGCAGATTCTCAACCACTGCACCACTAGGGAAGCCCCTCTTCTGCTTTTACTTTATACCCTTTCTTTTGGAAACAGAATCCCTTTCTTCTCATCTCACTCCATTCACCACCATTTCCCTGATTCTGAACCTGTCTGTTCTCTCTGGTCCTTCAAGTTTCAGCCCAGGAGTTCTTTCCTCTAAGGACTCTTTCTTGACTCATTTCCCTTCTACCTCTTAGAGCCTCCTACAGTTCTTTGCTTTTAGAATATATAGTCATTAGATCTTAACTTTATTTTGTCTTAACTTTTTGAATGTTACTTTCCTTAAGGCCTATGGTATGTTAACTGTCTATGTTTTTTTTTTCCCTTGTTTATTCAGTTTAAAAGAGGTCATTCTCTCTGAATGCATCTATTGCTATCATTTCCTCAATTAGTTTTGCATTGTTAGTAAATATAAAGTCCAAAGAAATGTTTCCCATTGGTGCTTTCTTCTTCTTTCCTTGTGAGGAATTAAATCGTCAACAACAATTAAGACAGGAATATATAAGTGTTTTTACTTTTAGCATAAGTAACTCTAAAATATGTATATAGGTGAAACTCTAATCCCTATGATGTCTTGCCTATGTAAGAACTGGGGTATTTTAAAACAGATATCTACCACAGTCTCTGTCTATTTGGGTAGTGTATATATGCTTTTAAAAATCATATAAATTCTCCCTC
The DNA here is from genome assembly GCF_059928025.1 of Delphinapterus leucas. Taxonomy (NCBI): domain Eukaryota; kingdom Metazoa; phylum Chordata; class Mammalia; order Artiodactyla; family Monodontidae; genus Delphinapterus; species Delphinapterus leucas. Next base: position 25,199,890 of record NC_143150.1, read on the forward strand.
TTTTTCCTTTAACCTAATAAAATATCTGCACCACATTTCTACACTAAGATTCTTGGATTTTCATATGGGTGCTCATTTTGATGAACTGTGTCATAACACAGTTCTTACTCTTTATTTCCATCATTGCCTTCTAATTATGAATCACATTTGTAGTAGGCAGCATTCTAGGATGGGCCCAAAGATTCCTTCCCTCTGGTGTACAGGCCTTACATAAGCTCCTCCTCTTAAATATGATCAAATCTATGAATATGATGAGATATCACTTCTCTGATTAGGTTACTAATCAGTTGACTGTGAGCTAATCTAAAGCAAATGGGCTTGGCATAATCATGTGCGCTCCTTAAAAGAAGGTGAAACATCAGAGACACACTTCTGCTGGCCCAGAAGATTCACTTTCTCCACTTTTCTGAGCCTATCACTACTACAGTTTAACAGTGTTTCCCAAATTTCCCTGATGATAAGAACCCATGTTGTGAACCTCCATCAGTGATAGATCACATGACAAGGAAATGTGGGCAGCTTTAAGACCCCACACCCAGTGAATGAGGGTCTTCAGGAGGAGGGGCTTGGTTATCTGTTTTGTCAATAATTCCTTCTAGTGAATCTTATCCAGGAAATTGGGGAAATGCTGGTTTATACCTTGGTCCAGAAAACCAGCTTATCTTATTTGACACAGCTGTGGAACCACCTGATAAATCACTGTATTCCTTAATGCTTACAAAATCATGATAGTCAACTGGAAAAAATGAAAATTCCACTTGTGTCCCAACACCCTCCATTTCCTACCCCAAATTGAAAAATTACTGGAGATTTTATTATTGTTTAGTCTGGTAATAAAACGTATTCTACAAGGCCTCACTATGTTTGGATTTCATCCTCTTCACCCTACTGGTGAGGGAGGTATTCCCACCCTAGGGTTATGGAGAAGGCTGAACACATTACACCCAACACAGGACAGATGAGATTAGAAGCAGTTTATTAATCACATATACTCACAGTCTGGGGCAGGAGACACCACATGCTATGCAATATCATACAGAGTGGGGATGGGGTTGTACTCAGGAACCAAGTGAAGAACCAGGGGCTGCAGGAAGCAGGCTTTATATTATCAGGAGGGAGGGGTGACCCCTGGTGCCCTTGGAGGATGTGATTGGTTTGTTTGAATAATTCCATAGACTGACAAAGAACGGAAGCTCACTACTCAGGGATAAGCAGGAACTGTGCCTGCTCTCCTGAATAAGGATGGTTGTTAGACAAGGGGGCCTCCTCCATGGGAGCAGAGTGGGGAGGAAAAATATGGTTGGGCTATTTGAGGCACTCCTGGTTTCACGAGATGCCAAAGCAGCACATAATTCGCGGCCTTAATTTTAGGCCTTACACCACACACAATCTCTAATGAACAGTGGCAGGCAAGACCCTCAGTATACCCTGAATATGTGTACCCGGAAGGGCTTATGCCCCACTTAACCATGCTGGATGAGTGAACCTTTAATGTATATTTACATGTAACCATATTTCATTTGCAATATTGATAACAATAAAAAAATTAGGTTCTTACACTCCTAGCTGAATGCATATCATGCATTTATTCCCCGTTAAAATATCAAATTTTCAAAATTATTAATGGAAGCAGGATATTAAACTATGTTACCATGAAGTTAAAGTCTTCTTTCAAAATAATTCATTTCAATTGTACTTAAAATATCTCGTAGAATAGAAACATTGAGAAGACCATAATGCATTATATCAAATAAATTTGTGTCCGTCTTATTTCTAGGAAGTTGTTAAAGGACATATTTGTCTAAATAAATTTACCCCTGGCTCCAGCTTCAGAAACAAAGAGCAGAAAGCCATTAGGTCTGTTGTTTCATTTTTCTGATAAGAGGAAAGTAGACAATTCTTTCTCTATGAAAAAAAATTATCCATAAAACTTTTTTTTACTTTCCATAGCACTTGCAAAACTTTTCATACCTGACACATATGCCCTCTTCTTTTCCTCCCTTTCTGCCCCACCTTATGATATTACCTGCTAGGGGAGGTTGTTTCCTTGGTAAAGAATCATTGCTGTAGCCTTCAGTATAGCCATGAGTATGATTAGAGACAGAGCAGTTGATAACCACTGTGTAATAGTATAGTATTTCCCTCCCTTTCCCCCTCCTTCCCTTCCTCTTCCCTCCTCCTTTTTCTCTCCCTTATTCTCACCTTACTACCGTTGCAAGTTAATTGAAACTTATAAAAAGGACTTCAGCTTCAGGTTATGAAAGAAGGCAGTAAGATAAATGAGTCTTGAAGCCAAGGTTCTCATGGCCTAGAGTTGCAAGAGGCTTAAAAGTCTGAAGCCTTAGAGCTGTAGAACTTCTCTGGGGTGGGTATAATTCTAAAACACAATTCAGGGTGATCTAATGAGTAGTATTATCAAAACAACCAAAGTAAGAATTAAGAATAAGTTTAAAGTGTTGCTTCTGTTGAGGATTTCTGGGATGTTCAGGGATTTTCTTCCCCAAAAGCTTACTTCATAAGCATAATCTTTAAATATTATATTTTTAAAGTATATCTATACATAGCTTATAAAGAAGAAAAATAAAGGTATATCTATTTGAGACACAAGGGAAAACATTATTGTTTGGACCCAGTATTCCTATTCATAGTACCTTTGCCAACTGGGAGTAGTGATCATATTTGTGATAAAAGCAACTAAATGAAAAAATCCCTAACTCTAGTGTGCTGAACTTACAAACCTCAAGTTATACAGTAATTGCAAACATTACGTATGTCAATGTAATAGTTGCAAATGTGAAACATGATCTACTTTAAATCATAATTAATGAGATGGGCAATAGTTCAGAAATGTAATGTTTCCATTTAAAAGATGTAAAAATTCATTACTATATTAGCGTCATATTTAAAAATTTTTTGGACACTGGGTTTAGGCCCAGAGGAATTTCGAAAATCAAAATTCACAGTACATATTTAACTACCATAACCACTCAGCAGTTATGCTTAGCTGCTATATTCTCATCCAATAACTCCACAATCTAGGAACTTCTGTGCATATTGAGATTCCTATGGAAGTTATAGCATTAATGAAATTGAGTTTTAAATTTCCCTAGGCTCAACCTAGACATTAAGAATATAAATGTAAATTAACAGAGAACTAGCAGTCCTGAATACTAACACTCAAATCACATTCATTTCCATTTAAATTTTACGCAGACATCAGGGAAACAATTTCTCCTCCTTTCCTCCAAAGAAATTATATTAATAATTTTGGCAGTCTTTCTGTGAAGGTACAATGTGCAACATCTTTACCTTACTTAGAAAACAAGCATATTGTAAACTAACACTTGATAGATTACATTTGCTTTGCTAGTGGGACAATTTTAGAGGCTATACTTAAATAGGCTACTCCTGCATTGAGGAGATTCTAAGTTTAAAAATATGAGTTGAATATACTTACTAACCAATAGTTTGTTAATGGCATATAGTACTACCAGGTATATCAAAAAGAAGCATAAAGTAAATAGTCAAAACAACAACAACTCTGCATAATGATATAACTAGTAGCTCCCCCCATCTTTCTAGAAGATTCTGCCATGATGAGAGTGTTGTATGTCTCTAAGTGGCTTTACTCATCCTTCTTTCTTCCTCCTTTCCTTCAGATTAGACAAACAAAAGAAAAGGGGGAAAGAGTAACAAACTGCTGGCTGCTTAGTGTTTGGTTTACTTGATGTTTGGTAAAGGAGGGTGTCTACTATAGGTAGACGGACAGGTCCAAGTAGTTTGGGGCTCCTGGGGAACAGGTGGATACCAAGAGCAATCCCTGGTGAAAGTGAAAGTTGTCCAGTGAGTAGCTCCATTCCAAAATTGTTTATTTGAAACATGTATTAGGTATGGTTGAGTAAGTAGGACAATGAGAGCAAGAAGCTTAGCTTATGTGTCCTAGCTCTTGGGCCCTTCACTCAAGATAATAATTTGATCCTCTTTATCTGCCTCATGGGGCTCCCAACCGAATTTCTCTGTGAATTTCTCACATGGACTCTCTTTTCTGATGAAAGTTTATTCCTTGGTGTTACAGATAATTTTCTTCTGGGAAATACATTATCAAATACTGTCATGTAACAATAATCCAAATTCATAATCAAGTTTCCAGAGCATTCCTGATAGACATGTGGGGTCATTATAAAAAATTCTGTGTAGTAGAAAGATCTTGAAAGTTCATATAGGTGAAAAACGTGCACAAATACTCTTCTTTTTTTAGCCACAAAAAAAGTTTAAAAAAGAAGGATGAGAGAGGAAGCGGAATGCCTTCCTGGAGAGATGTCAAAACACACTATAAAACAATGTTAATATAGGATGGTATTCGTTCAGGAAAGTCAGTCAAATCCATGGAGCATAACTGAGAATTTTTTTAAAAGATGTAGGGCTTCCCTGGTGGCACAGTGGTTAAGAATCCACTTGCCAATGCAGGGGACACGGGTTCGAGCCCTAGTCTGGGACGATCCCACATGCCACGGAACAGCTAAGCCTGCACGCCACAACTACTGAGCCTCTGCTCTAGAGCCCATATGCCACAGCTACTGAGCCCACATGCTGCAACTACTGAAGCCTGCGTGCCTAGAACCCGTGCTCCGCAACAAGAGAAGCCACCGCAATGAGAAGCCCGCGCACCGCAACGAAGAGTAGCCCCCGCTCCCCACAACTAGAGAAAGCCCGCGCGCAGCAATGAAGACCCAATGCAGCCAGAAATAAATAAATAAAATAAATAAAATTTTAAAAATGTATAAAGCATGCTCATTTGGTTTATAATAAACTTCAGATTACTGAGAAAAGGACGGACCTGTCATTAAAGGTTTGGGGACAAGTGGCCAATCAAATGGACAAAAAAAAAAAAATAGGCTGTACCCTAAATAGAAGCCACTAACAAAAATAAACATTAGAGTCATGGTTTTAAAACATATTGAAAATAGTAGAAGAAAAGAATGGATATTCTAAAAATATGTGGGTGGTAAAATATTCTTAAGCAAAATACAAAACCCAGACTCCATGAAAGAAAAGACTGACAGATTTGACAACACCCAATGATAGGCTGAGAGAAGATACCGACAACATATACAAAAGAGTAATGCCTAGAATATAACAGAATTCCAACAAACCCATGAGGAAAAGGAAGATAATTTATTAGAAAAATGAGACAATGACATAGGTACTTCACAAAAGAAATTTAAAAAGGCAATAATCATATGAAAAAAGTTCAGCAAATATGTAGTAATCAAGCAAATTCGTAGTAAAATGTCAATGAGAAAAAACAAAACGAACAACAACAAAGCAATAAGATATTTTTGTCCACCAAATTTAAAATGTTTGATGATGTACAATGTTGTTGAGTATAGGGGAAATGCACACTTTCACACACTTTTGCTTTTTTGAAGGGAAATTTGGCAGTATAGAGCTTGGTCTTTAACTCATCACAGTCACTCTTGGAATCTATTCTAAGGAAATTCTCATACAAGTATGCAAAGATTTCTAATGAATAAAAAAAGAACGAATTCAAGAATGTTTATTATAGCATTATTTGTAAAAGGAAATAATTGGAAACTACCTGCATGTCCATCAATAGAAAATGGTTAAATAAATTATAGTACATCCACAAAATGGAATACTATGCAGCTGTTTAAAAAAGGAGATAGATCTGTAGATACTGATATATCACCTTGACTGATTTTTAAGTAGAAAAGGCAAGTTTCAGAATCCAGCATATAATGTGATCCAATTTAGGTAAGGAAAATGCATCTGAACATATTCATATACATAAATGTGTAGAACTAGTACTAAAGAAATGCATATCAAATTGTCAACAGGGTGAAAGTAGCGGCAAGATTAAGGAGAGTTATAGCAGAGTAGTTAAGTACATAGGCTCTGTGGTCACAGAATTTAGTGGCCTGCTACTTACTAGCTATGTGACCTTGGCAAGTTAGACCTCTAAGTTAAGCTCTCTGTGCCTCAGTTTCTTTATCTACACGATGGTGGTGATATTATTGCTTACCTCAAAGACTTGTGAGGTTTAACGGAGGCAATGTTATATAAAGCACTTAAAATGAAGCCTGGTCATAGTATAAGCTTACTGTATAAGAGTCTGCTATTATTGTATGCCTTAAACATTTTGCAACAAGAATGCATTCATGGATTTCTTATTAACAAAAAAGGGAAAAAAATGAGAATGGGACAGAAATGCTTCTAAATAAAAAAGGGAAAAAAGGAAAAAATTATATCACCTGCACTGGAATTTTAACTATATCAGAATCCAGTAGAACATTGAATTTATAATAATTCATGTCTGAAATTGTGCCTATGGTACAAAGAAAAGCATGGCCACATTATTTTGCAGCTCCTCATATCAAGAGATGAACAGTCTATTTCTCCAGTCCTGTGATTTTCTTTGAATAATAGAACCCAGCAGAAGCAACACTGTGTGTGTTCTAGAGCCTAGGCCTTTCCAGGCCTTGTAGCTTCTACATTTGCCATCCTGGGATGCTGCCCTGACACCAGCATTTGAGGCAGCTGGTGTAGCCAACTCTAGAAAAAGAGACCATGTGGAGAAGAACTGACAACTAAGGCATGTAGACAGCACCCAGTACCTATTGCCACCTTGTACCTTTGAGCCCAGCCAACCCTCCTACTGAATGAAACCACATGAATATGTCAAGGAAAAATCAGCAGAGCAAACGTGTAGTTACCTACAGAATCATGAGAAATGATAAATTGCTGTCGTCTTAAGCCACTAAGTTTTAGGGTCATTTGTTATGCAACAATAGTTAACTGATACAGAGGATATGGCATCTCATGGAGACACCACACGGAGAGAGGTTGACACCTCAGTTGTTCGTGCCAACCCAGCTAAGTCACCAGACACATAAGGCCATGTGACCTGCCAACTGAATGCAGCTACTTGAGTGAGCCCAGACAAGACTGGCAGAAAAAAATTCCCATCTCACCCACAAAATCGTGAGAAATGGTAAAATGTTGTTTTAAGCTATGAAGTTTTGAGGTAATTTGTTATGCAGCAGTAGATAATTGACACCATATCCAAAAAGCCTAATTTATTAGATACATAGAATCTCTTTCAATCACAATATTACCTCTTAGACATTCCCACGACATGGACTAAGAACTAAGCAATTATACTCCAATAAAGATGTTTAAAAAAAAAAAGAGAGAACCGCAGTAGCCTATAGCATCTAGAGCTTCAATGTATTAGGTGTCCTAGAAAATTGATGAACCTACTTTGTGGTGGTATGTGACTCCTACCTATACCCATCCTGCAATTGGAATTCCTTTGGTAATAAAATAAAGTGGTCTTGGAGGAGTCTACATTATTAAAATGATCATGACTGAAAAAATGTGTTTAAAGCAAATTTTGAGATAAATAAAATCATACCTTTAAATGAAAGGCATGAAGACGTATAGGATATGTAAGGAAGATTAGTTCTGTTTTAATTTTTTAATTGTAACTTTCTGATTATGAATTAGTACATATTATGGAAAATCAAATATAGAAAAAGGAAAATTAAAATTACTAACAATCCCATGAATCACTATTAATACTGTGATTTCCTTTTCCTAGTCCCTTCTCCATGCATCTATTTGTAAATAATTTATTTTTAGTCAATTCATATAAATCTCAGATTACATGCTTTTGTAATCTCCCATATTTCCTATTTAAAAATATTTGGGGGATCAGTTCAGTTTTAAACAAGCTGAGTTTGAGGCAATTGTGAAATATTAAGGAGGAAATGTCTAGCCAGCTGTTAGAGGTGGCACCTGGGAGGAATGCTGGGACAGGGAATATGGTCTCAAAGGTATCAAACTAGAAGTAATTATTGCAACCTGGAAATGGGGTGAGATCACCCAAACTTTTTACTGGGTTAAGAAAGCAATTGATTTGGTTGGAATAGAATAGATCATTTCAAAATGCATCATAGAGTAGCTGTAAGTAATCATTCTGGATTGCAATGTAAAGGTCAATTTCTTATTGTAAATCTAAGACTGAGCCTTTAGGAACAGAAAAAGATACTGATAGGAGGGAAACCAAAAGCAGTTTTAAGAAAAGAAGAAGATCAGTGGTTGGCACTGGTCTCTGGACCGCTTTATACTCTAAAAATTTTTTGAAGACCCCAAAGTGCTGTTGTCTTTGTGGGTTATCTCTATTGATATTTATTTATCAGAAGTTAAAGCAGAAAGAAATTAAATATTTATGTACTGATGTACTTAATATAACAGTAATAAACTTAATACATGTTAAAATAAATAAGTTTCATGAAAAAGTACTATATTTTCCCAATTATTGAGAAGTTATATTGTTATCTTTAATACCTGGCTTAATAGAACAGCTGAATTCTCATATTTGTCTTTGCATTCAATTAATTGATGTACATTTGTAAGAGAATGTGAGTAAAAGGCAAATATTATCTTGGTATTATTGTGAAAATAACGTTGACTACACAGACACCTTAAGTCTCTAAGGAACTCCCAGGAGTCTCTGGACCAGAGAGAGGTCAGGAGGAATAAGGATAGAAAAGGGGTTACTATTTGAGAGTTGGCAAGTATCAGAATTTGAGCAGGTAAAGAGCCATTGAACTGTAAATCAGATCATAACACATCCTCCCATTGTCCTTAGGGCAAAATCCAAAATCCTTATCAAGGCCCCTAAACCCTTGTATGATTTGGCTCCTTCCTGCCTCTCCTTCCTCATCTTATGTCACTCTCCGCCACCCGCAACCCCCAGGACACTACTTATGTTCACTACACTCCAGATGCACAGGCTGTCCTTGTGTACCTTGACATTGCATATTTCTCATGTCGAATACCATAGATTCTTTACTCGGTGCCTGGAATGCTAACTACTACTCTTTCATGCCTCAGATTAGTAGCCGCTGCCTCAGGGACGCCTACCTCAATCTAAATGGAGACTCTTCCGTTCTCTAGCCAATACTGTGTTCCTTTCTTTCAGAGCCCTCATCGTGGGATTGGTTTTGTCCATCTCCTGCCAGTGGACTGTAATCTCCACAAAGGCAGGAACAGATATGTTTTCTTTATCACTCTCTTCCCAGTACTTAGCACTGAGTAGGTACATAGTAGGTATTCTATAAATCTTTGCCTAATGAAAGTATGAATGAGAGAATGAAGATACGTATGGAGATCCTGTTTCCTTAATCTGAGAAGAAATTTTTCGTGTTTATTGTGTTGCATGGAAAATGATAGCATCTTAGTTCCCAATTTTCTGATAAAATGTGTTTAAAATCTGTTTATGATAGACTATCCTAATAATTGTTAGCATCTAATAGCAATTGTTAATGTATGTGGCTATAAAAGTCTTCTTATGGCCATGATTAAGCATGCATTTTAGAAGCACTAAATGCTTTAGTTATTTCAATACAAATTAATAGTTACCTGTACGTCAATCATGATAACAATTCACTTAAAAGGTTATGACGATGAGGTCAAAAGTTAGAGAGAAGTTCAAGTGCATTTAAATGCCAACAGAACAATCCTAATTGTTCTATACTCTTTTCAAATTCTTTTTCTGGAGTGTAATTTCATCTCTCAAACAGAAATCATGGTACATTTTGAAATCAGTATTTCCCCTTTTCAACAACTGTGATAGTTAAAGTGTGCCAAAAAGTAATATTCTTAAAAATATTTACGATAAAAAGGCAAACACTAGCATAAGGCCAGCTTTCAGATCTGCAAGGGAAGGTACTATGTCATCTTTATGAGGGTACAAATTATTGTTATTGCCATATTTTTATGTGTATGCATATCAAATATAAGTGAATTTCATATAAATTAAAGACCAAGGTGCCATTCTTTTAACTGTCTATAATTTTAAATTTAGGCAATTATTTGAATCCATTATATCAATAATACAAATGAATTGCCACTACACCCTATTGAGAAACCTTGGTTTCTGAAGGTTATGATTAATCTGTATTAGGGATACATTTTATTTTGAGAGTAAGGTGCAGAGAGCAAGGTGCAGAAGCATTGATGGAGCCCTTCCAGTAAGGAATATTCTGTATGAATGTACACTTCCATGAACAGGACTTGCTATATGGAATACAAAGTGACTTGCTAAAGCCCAAAGTTAAAAAAAAAAGTATTTTGCTTCTCCTTGGAACTCTAGCCAGAGAAGTGGATCCAGAGGATCCATTTGGGTACTAAATAGGGATAGGTAAAGAGAAGACTTTAATTGGCTTGTCTGTGGTTCTCCTGAGGCTTGAGAGTGAAAAAATGTGCCTATCTGCTCTGAACATATGGATGCAGAATCATGGCCACAACCTGTTCACATCCAGGCTCAAGTGAACTTCCTTCAGTGTGGCTGCTTCCCCCAGAGGGGCCCATAGCTAACTGGAAATGGGCACTCTCTAGCAGCAAACTGGTGACTGCAATTTTACAACTCTGTTTATGAAAACTGTTTGGGTAGAAAATCATTAAGCTACCTTTCCTGCTTCCAATCATTGTAGCCAAAAGTTGAGGTGCCAGCACCATTCATAATCTCTGGTAGTTAATCTCTAGATGACACTGTTATCATTTGCAATAGAAAATAATGGTTCATCACAAGAAGTATGTATTGAAGGTGTGCCTTTGAAATCATCTTCCCATTAGACAAGCAACCAAACAAAACTCCTCCATTTCAGATGGTTCACATTGATTTTCTTTATGTAATTGTTATTGACTTCAGTCTTTTAATATTATTGTACTTACACTTTTACTTATGAGGGTACTTAGAAACAAGATTGAAATAAGTGATATTTTCCATTTTCCATTCTTTGCAGAGAATGCAACCTATGGATTAAACAAATACTTTAAAAAAATCAAATCTAAATACTATTCTCTAGGACTGAATTGTTCTAGGTACATGGTAACATAGGTACATGGTAATTGTTCTAGGTACATGGCTTGTTGATTAGTGAATTGTTCAAAAATCTTTGAACATATCTTAGCTTCTGTAATTTCTTTACCTATTCTCAGTGCTGGCACAGTTCCTGGCACATAGTAGATGCTCCATAAGCATTTGCTGAATTGAATTATGTAATTACATTAGTTCTGGGAATAAATGTATAAGGGTGGGTATGCATGCATGTGTGTGGTCTTTGTTAACGAAAAGGCAAATCTCTTTAACAATTCCTAGCAAATTATTTGAATAATATAACCCAGGCAACTGGGTAACTGTCTTACACAGACTGCATGCTCCATTACAATTGGTTATATTTTCCTTCACATTGGCCATTCTGAAACTAGCAATTTAGTGTGGCTTCTTCCTGCTATCCACATTTGAAATAGAAATTCTTGGTCCCATGAGCAAAACGACTTAAAAATTCTGCAATTTCCTGTTGCTTAAATGTGTCTAGGGAATCTCTAAAGTTGAATAAACGCTTTAGGAAATCCACCTACAGTATCAGGCTATGGACCTCTAGAAGCAGTAAATCAGTTCTTTGGAAATGGAGAAAAGTCACAGAGCCCTCTGTACTTTGGAATTAGAAAGGGAAACAATGTTTTTGAAGGGACTAAAGGGAGACAGGCGCAGACCAAATGAATTAAGGACTCCAGGGAGCTGTGGAAGATGGATAAGGAAAATGAGAGGGAAGAACGTGAGAGAAAACATAAGGAGGAGGCGGTAGAGGAGAGAGTTTTTTAAAAATGATTAAACAGACTGCCGAATCGCCAGGAGAGAAACAAGCTGAGTTTCCTTTCATGAAATCCCTGGAGATCAACTGTCCCTTCCTCCCTATGTCTTCGAAAAGAGTAACAAAGAGGCAGCGAGTGTGAGCGTGATGATGATCATGGTTTTAAATCGTATATTCCATTTCCTTGGCTGTTATGATTTGTCCAAGTCTCATTCTGCCAAAATTCCCTTTTCATTAATGAGGAGCTCTTTCTTTAATCATTGGTGACAGAGTTTCCTTAGACTCAGAGTGTTTCCAGTCACTGGAGAACTAACTGGCCAGATGTTTCTTTTTCCTCCTTCCAGAACTCTTAGATGGGAATTGGGGAGGTATCCTGAGTCTTTTCCCTCCACAGTTCATGTAGTTCTTAATGGGAAATCTTTATTTTATTTAGGAGATATATGTAAACATATCTCCTATAGCTCCTAAATATATGTTTTCGTTTTGTTTTGGAGGAGAGTAGGGGGTTTTAGGAAGGTTCGTTTACATATTGGTGGCTAGACACAGGTTTTATAGCCATCCCTTCCCCGCTGCTTTTTCAACCGCCCAACAGAGAGATGGTTCTGGAAGCAGTTGCTATCCCCCTACAGAGTCGAGTTGTCATCTTTTGTTTCTTTGTCGGCAGAGCGATGGGGTGGGCGTGGGAGGGGTGATGGTGAGCGGCTGGGATCCAAACGATTCCTGCCCGAAGCTGAAGGCAGTGTTTAAAAAGGGACGATGGGAATAAACATGCTCTTTCTTCCCCGATTCTTACCCTGAGAGTGTTCAGCTCGCTATATTTCCTCCCCTCGTTAGTGTGCTGGGCTTACAATGCTCCCTCTTTGCAAATACCTGTATCAAAAACCAGGAAGATGGGAACACACGGTTCCGAGATCTATCCCTGGCGTCACCCTATACTCTCTCTTTTTAGGAAACTGAATCCGGTCCCCCTGCTAGGGAGCGCAGAGACCATCCAGCCCGGAAGCCGTTCTCACGCAGCTGCCACCACCCAGGGAGAAGAACAGCTGGAAGCTTTGGTGCGCGCCCACCGCGCCGCGAGCAACTCTTCCCGGTAATTAGCGCCAGCCAAGGCTCCAAGTGTGCCTCATCGCAACCCCTAGCGGGCTCTCAACTCAGCAGTAGCTTCTCGCTTTCCTGTCTCTGCTCTTGAGGAGAAAAATTACAAACATGCGTGCACACATACACATTCACACATGCCCTTCTTTCTTCACTCAAGAAAACCATCAGTAACGTCTGTCTCCTAAAGATTCAACTCTTCGCGCTCTCTTTTCTTTACCTAGAGGCTAGCAGTCCCTGCAAACACACACGAGGCTCTCTTTGCTGCTTTGCGCGCCCCCTACCTGCCTACGGCGGGGGTGGCGCTAGGGGGAAGGGGGTCTGGGAGTACGCTAGACTCCTGTTGGTGCCTCTCCCCTGGCTCGGCACTTGGTATCTCCCACGGTCTTCCTCTAGCTGGGAAGCCAGGAAGGAGAAGGCGACTGTGGGCGTCGCCGCCGCCCTTCACGGAACCGGAGCCAAACCCCAATCCCGGACCAACTTCTCCCACCTCAGACTCACATCTGGCCCAGCCGTGCAGATGTTGGCGGCTGGAGAGTTCCTCCACGCGAGGCGCCCCAAGTCCTGAGCATGCCCAGTAGGACTCCTTAGGCTCCCAAAGCGAGTTTCTGGGCATGCAGATTCCGCTTTTCCGCTTTTTCGAGGAAGCTGAAGACACTCGGGAAGGGAGGGATCCAGGGCTTGGGGCAGCGCGCTGGGTTCGTCCGGGTACTTGCCCTCGTGCCTGGCTGGGTGAGCGGTGGAGCGGGTTGGGGAGCCCAGGGACCTGGGCGGCCAGGCTGGGTCGAAGCTGGAGCGCAGGGCCCCTCTCCAGGGGGAGATTGTCAGCGCTGACCCAACGCGCCGCCAGGAGGCTGCTGCATGTGGCCGGCCGGCCTTGGCGCGCTGGGGTCACACTGTCAGCGGGAGGCAGTCGGCGGTGCTCTCACACGCACGCACGCTAGAAAGCTTGCGGGTCTCTTACGCACCGCACTCACGGGCTTGGCTTTTCTGGAAGGCGGGGAAGAGGGGGAAAGGAGGAATCCAAACAATTTTCTCTCTCTCTGTCTCTCTCTCGGTCTCTCGCTCGCTCGCTTTCTTTCTTTCTTTCTTTCTTTTTTTTTTGTCAAAGTTATACTGGCAAGAGACTTTGCATTCTTTCTAAGTCAGTCCTCAGGCTTTACACATCGCGGTAGCGTTCGCGCTCCTGTGTGTGTGTGTGTGTGTGTGTGTGCAACAGCGCGCGCGTTTGTGTATGTCATGACTATAAAACACTGTTCCAGGTTGCTTTGGGGATGACAAACACTCCTCCGAACCACCCCCACCCCACCTAACCCTCCGGAAAAAATAGAATCTGGTCATGAGAGTACCCTGGCCGGGAACTCATTGTGGTACGAAATCTAAATTTTGTTGATCCTTATTTCCTTCCTCTGCTCCCACCCCCAGCTTTCTCCTTCCCTCTCTCCACCCTCTAACACCCTGATCTTTCTCATCTCGATTTCCCTTCCTTTGCCCGCTACCTGGTCCCTAAGCCCTCCTCCTCCGGAGCTCCCCCCCCCCCGCCCCCCCATCTCAGCTGCGGCTAAAACCTGGAGTCTTAGTGGAAAAGGAAAAAAAAAAAAAAAAACCTTGGCTGTGGAGCTGTCAAACCGGGCATGCTCAGTAGACAGGGCAGGTTTTTTGGTCTCGAGTAGCGGAGAAACATTTTTTGCACCACCGCGACCAGCCTTAGAGCGCGGCGGCGGCGGCCACGGCAACATCAGCACAGCCATCAGCCGTGCAGAGGCCCCGCACCCGGGAGCGCGGCGGGCTCCGGCTTAGCCCGGAGTTCACCTCCGAGTGCCCCGGGGGCTGGGCTCACCCCTTCTGCTCGCACACACACGCACACTCTCTCTTTCACGGACACAAACGCGTATACACACTCTCGCACCCACGTACGACCCCGGGCGCAAGCACCCTCCTGGCAGCGATCGTCCGCTGGCGCGGTAGTAGCCAGGTTCGGTCCCTGCCCCCGGCGGCTGCCGGCTGAGAGCACCGCCGCCGCAAACCGGAGGAGAGCGATGCGGGGGCCCGAGCGGCAGCTCGAACAGTAATGTGGATTTACAGTCGTTTCCCGCAGGAACCGGCTGAGACGCCTGAGGTCCCGGGCACGGGCAGCGCCCGGCGGGGCTGAGCACCTGGCGAGGGGGCGGGGGACCGCACCTGGGGACGCCATCGAAACTTACGCCTGGACTAGGTAGGTGCGTTGCTGCCGGCTCCCACCTCCTTCCCTCTGGCTCGCGGCCCCCAACCCCCCACTTCCCACCCCAAGGACTCCCGGCGAACTTCGCCCCAAGGCTGCAGGCGGCGGATGGCGGTTCCCGGCCGTGAGTGGCGGGCAGCGTCCGCTCTGGGAGTCCTGCCTGAGGTGGCATAACCTCGGCTCCTTCTTTTGCTCTTCTCCCGGCCCGGGGCTCTGGACCACCCGGGGGAGATGGGAGGTCGGCCTTGTTCTCAGTTCAAGCTTTCAGCGGGCCCTGGGGGCGCTGCCCTTCGAGGGCTCATTAGCCTTCTCAGGCGACACTTTTGCCAACCAACTCCTCCAGTTCTGAAAGGGGGGCCCTCCCCTCAGCTCTCGCTCAGAGCCCTGGCGCTCTAACAAGTGGACCTGGACGCTGGGAAGTGGGGGGTGGGCTCTGTCCGAGAAGAGACAAGGGGGCGCCTCTTCTCCAGCATCCTTCCCACCAGGAGCGTCCGCCAGGGGCTCGGCCACTCGGGTCCCGCTCCTGCCGTCTCTCTGAGAGAAGATGCTCAGGGGCTAGGAGGCACTTTAGTACCAGTTTGCTTTTGAATTTCTCTTTGAACCTCATTCGGGGAGCCCATGTTCCGGGGGGAACTGCAGGACCTCCTTCTAACCTACGCCGTCTGGGGCCCTACCCAATGCGTCCTTCCTACACCCCAATCTCTGTCATAAGAGACAGTCATTACGCAGCAGTAGGTGCTCTGGGAGCCGTCGGTGTTGGCTTTAACCACGCGCTTAAGCTGCGCGGGTTTGTGTGTTTTCGCATTTCATCCTGAGACGTGGTACCGGCAATCTAGCAGCGGCCAGCACCTCTGCGGACTGCCAAGTACCCACTAGGCATGCCTGAGGAAATGTAACCTCACTTTCTTCCACTCCACAACGGGCGAATTGCCAGTTCAGTTTTAGGATGCTTTTCCTAGAGGTGGAGAAGGGGAGACTGTTAGCGCGACTTGGTGAGTGGATGTGTTTGCAGTCAGGAGTGTATTTAAAGATTTCAGCAAACCCAGAGCAGCTGGTTGTTTACAATTGCGGAGACAGACGATCTCACTCCACTAGTACAAGTCTTCTCGACATCAATTTCGCCACCGGGAGAGTAGGGGCGGGGGCGGGGGCTGGTTTGCAGCTCCTGCTTGCCGTCGGCAGCTTTGGGTTTAGCGGATCTGCATCACTGTTACGGGCGATATCATAATATGGGTAGGTCTTCAAAATGAAGCAATTGGTCAGGAGACGTCTTGAACTTTTCCCGTTTTTTTTTTTTTCCCCTGGGATGTTAATCCGGAGGAGTATTTGAGGTGGCCCGAAGAAATACAAAGAGAAGTTCCTAGTGCCATAGAAGGGAAATTAGTAGCCCCTCGGGTTTAGAAACCAAAAGGAAACGAAACACTCCAGTGGATCCTGTTAGGTACCGTTAGATTAGCACTTAATTGATCGCGTTCGTGGTGAGGGTCACAGACAGCTTCCTTGAATTTTAGATTGTTGTTCTATGATTATAATTAACAAACCAGGTACACTGTACTGTGAGAATCAATCGCTACTCTTAACCTGTTTGGGGAAAACATTGCAAATGTCTGCTCTATTATTATCTTTTGGCTGAAATATCCTTGTCCATCTTCTTAGTCCGAAGACTTCCGATTTGGAGCATAGGGTACTCCAGTGCTGCCAAGAAAGATGACAGTCTAAGAAGAAAGAGCTTATTATCATGATGATGATGATGATGAGATCCACAGCTTTACATTCTGCTCCATGGTTACCCAGCATTTGCTTGCTTGCTCACCGCCCCCTCACCCTTGCTCTTAATATTTTCAACGTGGGGAAAAATGAATTTTCATAAGGCATAGTATGACCCTTTAAGTAGTTAACTGGAAGAACAGAATCCTAGTTTTGCCATTTTTGTCCAAGTTCATAAGACTTTTTGTGTGTGTGATGCGTTAAATAATTTACCTTTGCAAAGTCTTTTTAAAAGGTAGTTAAAAGCTTGCAAGTATGCCAAAGTCATGTTGGAACCTTTTAATGATAATAAAAGAAAGTCACAAGATGCATTTTAAGGTGGTTTGGGTAATTTCTAAAATGAATCCATGCTCTAAATGTTATTTAAAAGTTTTCAGATTGTCCCCCAGAATGTTTTTGAAAAACAGGTGTTTCTGGGAAAACAACTCAACGAACAAATGTTAACATTTATATAATAAAACCAATAGAGTCTAGTCCCTAGAACCATGCCAGACACATAGTAGAAAACGAGTATTTTTTGAACACATGAATTAGTATTTACCATTAGTTCTAAGTCCCCATTATGAATTAAGAACCATCATGTCATTTGACAAAATATACAATGGAGCTGAAGGAAAGAATGCTTTGTGGAATCATTGTGCTGTAAGATTAAGTGAGATTCCAAATATTCATACAAACAGGTGTGTTAAAAAGTAAAATCAGATTATGTGTTAACTACCATCTCTTTCAAAGGTCTAATTAGAAATCTGAGTACTCTAAAGGTCTCGGTGTTTCATTTCAGCTATCATATGTGTAAATAATGCTGACATGATCATAGTTTCCCTTATAGTCATTGCACCTTTCTGATGCTTTTAATACAAAGATTCTTGCTGAAGCAGAACAGTCCAACATTCAAGTTTATTCTGTACAATATGACTTTAAATTGTCAGACTGCAAAATATTCTTTTGATATGTTGCCTCTGAAAACAGAAGGCTTAGTGGAAATTTATTTTCCATGACAGCCTTAAAAACTTGGAAATGGTAAGAAGTTTCAGTATTAACAAAGATTTTTTCCATTTTATGTTAGAGATAGCAATTAGAATCCATGTAATTTTTACTTGAAGCTTGCTTTTCTGGAAAGTCCATCAGTTTCAGTTTTCAGTACAGTTATCAAGTACTTGGTATAGATTATGGTTAATAAATTTCCTAAGGTTTCCCAAACAAGTGATTTATTTATCTATTTATTTACTTACATACTGACCTGAGGTCAAAAGAAGACCAGTACTTTGAATACTTGACACAATGATTAATTATTTTAACGAAAACAGATTTTCTTATAATATTCACATATTTGTTCTAGCACTCTCACATACACACACACGTTTAGAAGCAATCTCATGAGAATGCCATGCATCAGATATGAGACATGTATGATAATTTTATTAATATTACATATAATTAAGTTCCTGTCGATTTACCCTTAAAAGTAGTAATCCATGCGCGCTTTTTTTTTTTTTTTAAAGAAGCTTCCCATCCTTTACCAGAGTGGTTTGAATTGGATTACTAGCACAACTACAGGCAGATTAAATGATGAAGAATATTGTAAGGGATAGTATTTAGCAGTTATGATCAACAACATATATCAATAGCTAGAAATATAGCTGCTGATTATAAAAAATTAAAAGGAATCAGATTTCAGAACTGTTTCCATATACAAAAACTGCTTTAAATCTTCTGCAGATTCTGAGTATTAGATTAAATCATTATTTTGAATTGAAATTAGTCTGTTTCCTTCCCCTAAATGGTAAAACATTCTGAATCCTGGCTTAATGTATTATTTCTTTTCCTTTCTGCTTTCCATCGATTTTTTTTTTTAGAACTGAGGAAAGTAAATATCAAATAGAACCAGCTAGAATTGTGCTTAGTTTGAGCAGGTGAATGCTATAAAAGCTTTCACACAGCTTTTGATTATTCCTAACAACCTTGATGGTCCAACCATATGTGTCTCTTCCAAATGTGGTACCCAGTTATGACAATTTATATAATGTATAGAGATTTTGTAGTTTGCTAGTTGTACTATGGTACAATTTAGCAAGACCAATGAAATTGCTTACATTTGGAACCCATGAAAAATGGGGCTGAGGAAATTGGAATATAATGGCCTAAACTGAAAATTGTTTTATAACAATATTTGTACTAATTGTACTGCTAACATTTCTATATATAATCAAAGCAAACTAGTTTTAATTGGAGCTAGTAAATATTTTTACAATTGATGTTGGATCACTAATGTTTTAAAAATAATAATTTAGAGTCTGATAAATAAAGCCTGTTAAATTCTTATGTAACTTCAGGACACATTTCTAGACCTGGGAGTATAATCTTGGATAATTTACAACTTAAAAAAAATTCTGACTTTTACTTCCTGTCCAGGCCTCCACTTTAGGTAAACAATAGCATATGGTGAAACATGCATATATGCCAACTAACCACTGTCTCTTGGATGATGTTTTCAATGTGATGTAATGATTCTGAAATATTGGGTTCTCCATTCCCACCTACTCTAAGTGGAGTGGAGAAGATAATTGGAAAGTGGACACAGGAAAATGTGTTAAATCATCTCTTTTTATATCAGTGAATTACGCCCTGTGAAGCTCTTACTCAGAGCCTTCATATCTGTGTTTATGGTAGGTATGTGCCAAGATTAATATTTTTTTCCTGGGTACTTATGACAGGTCTCTATGGCTGTATCTAGGTGACACCCAAATATGTGAGTGAAAAGTTCCGTCAACCATCCAGCTGTTTGAGGTGATGCAAACAAACATCTGGTTGGTTGAGAGAATTTTTTACTTAGTTTCTGGATGTTTTGGAGTCATTTAACAGGCTGATGAATCTTAATATCTATGTCAAAAGAGAAAGAAAAACATAAAATGAAACGGTTTAAAATACATGTAGAGACCCTTAAACATTCTTGGGTTACTATAAAATACATAATGAGCCAAATGCCATCCTGAATCTACAGTCTTCTATGAAATGTGTAAGGAGCTGTTGCTTGCATCCCTCAGCAGTGACAAAAACAGAAACACACTGGCCTTTTCAAAAAGCCAGGAAATAAAACACTTTAACTTCAGTTCTACCTCCCCGCTGCCGCCCCCGGTACTGATTCACCAGCTTAAAGAAATCGACTTAAAGAGTTTGATATGTTGCCTTCTTACAGTTTCCTGCACCTCACTTTTCACCTATTCTTCTACTGCCATGGAAACTAGGTGGGACAGACAGCTGGGAGTCACTCATTCAGGATGGGAACCTGCTTGTTAATTTAATTTCATGCCAGCCTGTTGGTCCCTGAGAGTAACTGTAAAGGGCTGGGGGATTGAATTTGCGAGCAATAAATGATTAAGCAGAACAAAAATCAGTGCCATCTCTGTCATTTTCCTGAAGATTTTATGCAACCTGCCTTGTCCCTACTCAAGCAGTTCTTTAAAAATAATCACAGAAATAGAGCTTTGATTTGTGCATTCCTATTGGTATTTATGTGTATGCTACAGAGAGTTTTTTGTTCTTTGAGGACATTCACAGCTGTTAAATAGTTTCATAATAGCTATTACATTGAAAAAATATGTTCAGTCAAATTATGATTTTGTAGACTTTGAAGAAGCCTAGTTATAGATCACAGTAAAGTTAAATATAAATCATGCTTGAATTTTCTGGTAAGATTAGTTATTTTTCCTTTTCAAGTATAAAAACAATTTTATTAAAATATCTGTGCCCCACTTTTTTTTTATTACAGAGACCAAATGGATTTGAATACATTTATTTGAAATCTGTAAAACACTCATTTTACCCATCACCATAAAGCATACTGATTGTTTTAATTTTAATTGACTAAGTTGTCAGTTGATAAGTAGTCAACAATGAGGAAATTGCCTTTTAATGTTTCTCATATTCTGTTGTAACATTTTTGTGGCTGATTATGACTTGCAAAATTGAACTTTGGGATCACAAACTCTAATATGAGCTGAATTTCAATCCATGTTAAGCCTTTTGCAATATTATCAGCTATGGGTTCTGATAAACTAATTTTTTTTGTCTGAATTTATAGCTGTAAACAAATTTCTGTATTATGGCTAAAAAGAGTGATTCCCAAAAAGAATTTTGGTAAGGAAGAAAAGAATGGAGATCTAAATCTATATCTATATCTATATTTATATGTCACCAGGTAATTTTCTGTTTTAAAGTGACTATAATTTCAAAATATAAATGTCCCAGACAGAATTATTAAAGATAGAATGAAGTAGGATTTAAAAGTTTAGGAAAAATTGGGAATTGCCTGGCAGTCCAGCGGTTAGGACTCCGTGCTTCCACTGCAGGGGGCCCAGGTTCAATCCGTGGTCGGGGAATTGAGATCCCGCATGCCGTGCTGTGTGGCCAAAAAGAAAAAAGTTTAGGCAAAATAATATTTTCATTTTTACATGTTAGAGAATATCCTTGATATCAGTATCCAGTTGTTGGGTACTGAATTGCATATATTTTGTTAACTGGTTTATTTTTGTTACTTGAGCTATATCTGAGTAAAAATACCAAAATATCTGAGTAAAACATGAAAAATTCAGTCAATCATCATTATTGAACATGTAGATTTCCTAGTATCTATCTATGTCATATCTTCTTTGTCATGTCGATTTCCTCTAACCTTTCAGCAGATGCTTGGCATTTGGATGTACAGTGAAAAAAAAAAATTAGTCAATCATCTGAATAGTTCCAAAGATCTGATCAATGAATTTTAACTGTTCATCCAAATGATATTGTGAAGATACAGCCTCAGTTTCCCTTTAGAAATGACTGTATATTTACTTTTA
This sequence comes from Delphinapterus leucas, assembly GCF_059928025.1. Classification (NCBI taxonomy): domain Eukaryota; kingdom Metazoa; phylum Chordata; class Mammalia; order Artiodactyla; family Monodontidae; genus Delphinapterus; species Delphinapterus leucas. The sequence goes on from NC_143150.1 coordinate 25,221,495, forward strand.
AATTGTTTTCCTATTTAGATGAAAGGTACTGTAGATATTCGGAATGTTGATTGCATATATATATGTGTGTGTGTGCATGTATATGTATGTGACTTTAAGTAGAACCCCTATATGGTTTTATCAAAGGAAATCCAGTTTCATTTTAATGTTTGGAATCACTGCTTAGTGTTTTTAACTGCCTGTCTGAATGAGGGTTTTTAAAGCAACCAAAATAAAAAATACGTTGCTATCAGTTTGCATACGTCAGGGAAAATATGATCACAGGCTAAGGTCAAGGAGAAAATTTCCCAGTTCCAAGGTTTTGTATAATTGGTGGATTCTAAGTGTTTATATTACTTCTAATGCCTCTATTTGGTTTAGACACCTGTCAAAGAGAAGGTGCCAGATTAGCTGGACAATTGGTTTATTAGATATTGCCTTCCCTGTGTCCCAGATGTATATAGACATTTTAAGAAAACTCTTCAGTTGTTCAGGGAAATTAGAAAAAGATACTGCAGATGGCCTATCTCAGTAATCCAGGTTTTTTCAGGTACATTTAAAATTAAATGTCCTGAGAGATGATTAATTCAGGAAAGTTATTGATAATGAACTCATGCTACACATCCTTTGCACCTATGATGATGCCTTATTAAAGGTGTCTCAATCTTGCTAATTACCACCTGTGTTTAAATATAGAGGTATATAAATACACTACAACCACACAGTGGCTGGAAGCTTTCTAAACCCAAAGTGTTCCTAGCTAACTCAATTGCTATCAACAAAATGTTTCTTATCAACATTTTGAATTTATATCTGTGCATTACCCCCCTTTAGCATTAATGATTTTCTTTTTTTAAAGCTGCTCTGCTTAATTGCAGGCATTTCAGTGATATTGATGTGTGAGCTCCTGCTCCATTAACTAGCCCCCAAATATACTTGTATTTATGTGTGTGGGGATGGGATTTTTTGACTAAAGGAATATTTATTAAAAATTATGTGTACATTTTTGATGTGGATTTTGCAAGCATCGTTCACAGAAACATACATCACCTATTTGCTTACTGCGTGCTTGAAATGAATATATTTTTGTGATTGTGACTCATATCTTTAGAGCTTTAAGCGATGTAGGGAAGCATTGACAGAATTGCTGTGCAAGTCAAATAAGAAACTCCTTTTATAAATTTCACTAATGAGATCTAGTGACCTCTAAGGAAGAAGGCTGTGCAGTTGATTGGCCACTTGATACCTATCACTTCGACTTAAGAAGACTCTTGTACCTTGAAATACCAATAACATCACTCTCTTTTCTTCCTCCCTCCTTCCCTTCCTTCCTTTCTTTTTCTTTTTCTTTCTTTCAGCTATTTCCAAGAGTTGAGGTAGTATATAGATTTATGAGAAAAGAAGCTCTGGGACATTCACTAAAGTTTTTGGAGTGATTATTCTTTTTATTCTTTTTCTAAATCTGACCAATTCCTTAGGTATATACTAGCGAATACAAGTATAAAGTGAAATATTATTTTTATATTGTTTTTGGCTCATACATTCTTTCAATTATCTTGGGTAGGAGCTAAAATAACATACCGATTTTCTGGATTGGTACCCTTTATTACAGATTTACTCTGTGCATGTATCCATTCATTGTGAGTGCATTTGTGATTGATCTTTCATGTTTAGTCTAATAAAATGTCAACCCTTAGATATGACATCATTATTTTTGGTTTCAAATACATGAAGTATTAACACAAGAGTGCTACATTTTCTTTTTTGTTTTGTTCTTTTCCCCTGTTTGAGCCATTGCCTTGATGAAACATTGGACAACTTGTGAAAGTGAGGTAATTTTAATACAAACAATTAGAATTCAGTGCAAGGGAAATATTTTAAGGGTAATTTAACACGGAATAGAGAAAAATTTAATGATATATTTCTGCTAAACATGGAGTAAAACATGTTGAAGAAAATGTGTAAAACAGCACTAGACTTAGTAAGAAGGGAACACTGGTCCTAGACATTTAGCAAAATGTTTGGGACTGCTTTGCTGTTGAAAAGGCAGAAGAAGAATCAATGTTTACCCAGAGCTCTAGGACAATGGGTCTTGAAATCTCAAGTGTTTTCCACAAAGACTCTCCAAGTCTCATGGACTGGCTTCTTTTTTTACTGAAGACTTCAGTATTACAGGGTTTTGGTTATACATCATAAAACAATCTTCATGAAGAAAGAACTTCATCTGTTCAATCATTCATTCATTCATTCATCAAAACTTTTTAAATGTCTCTGTTTACCCAGTGCTGCAAAGACATAAAAAAAAACTTACCATCTAATGGGGGAGACAGACATTTGAATTGGCTCTTAAAGAATAGCTAAGAATTTTTCAGTCAGAGAATATGGAGACCCACAGTCCACAGGGCTAAAAGATCGTGAAAGGGTACAAGGCTAAATTAGAATTGGGGAATACCAACCCAGGAAAATAGAGTGTCATTTTATTTCCTACCCAGATCTGGGGAACAGATGTTAGGGATAATGTCTTATTTTATTTCCTTACATGTGTCTGACACCCAGAGGGGGCTTAGTACATATTTATTGGATGACTGGATGTGTTAGGATTTTCCTGCATGGAGAATTATATTGGAGAACTGTGGTTTTTATGATGTTTATCCAAAATTACACAATGTAATGCATTGTAGCAGAATCTACTGAATTAGATGAAGGGCTTTAAAGTGAGGGGGGGCAGGTCACCAGCTTTGAGTTTTAGAAAGATGGCACCTGTATGAAGGATGGATTAAAGTGCATTAAGAGTAGTAGCAGTGAGACATTAAGGGGCTATGTTGCAACGGTGAGCGGTTATGAAGGTGTGAACCATGGCAGTGACAGTAAAGATGGAGAGGAGGGGGAAAATTTGAAAGCCACTCATAAGGTAACATCAGTGGGACGTGGAAATTGATTACATTTAGAGGCTGAGGGAGAGAGAGGAAAGACACTGAGGCTTTTGGCTTGGAAAATTAGGTAATGCCATTAAGCAATACAGGGAACATAGAAGAAAAAGCCAGTTTGGGTGGGAATAATGAGGTCAGGTTTGGATTTATTTAATATGAGGCACTATCTTGACATCCAGATAGAGATGATTGTCACAGATGGAAATTACAGATCTGAAGATCAGGTCTGGAAGTAGAGATTTGTGTGTCATAAGTCAATGTAGTAGTTGAAATCATAGGAAGGTGGGTTCACCTAGGGAGTATATGTAGAGGGAGAAGAGAAGTAAGGATGAAATCTCGAGACACACTGAACTAAAGAGGTTGGTGAAATAAGAGGAGACTTCAAGAGAGAGCAGGTCAAGAATAAGGTCAGAGACGTAGGAGGCAAACCAGGAAATAATGAAATAGAAGCTAAGGGAGGAAAGGATTTTGTAAGTGCCATCTGGAAAAAGGCGTGGAAAGCTAATTCATAAGAGGCAATTAAAATGGCTAATAAATGTGAAAAAAGCTCAGTCTTCAGTAATCAGAATAAATGCAAATTAGAAAAAATAAATACAAGGGTTGTTTTGTTTGTTTGTTTTGTAAGATAGTGCTCGGTGTAATTGCTCAAGTCCCAAACCTTAGAGTTTTCTTGATTCCTTTTTTTTTTTCACACCTGACATGACTCTACCTTCAAGCCATATCCTTTGAATCATTTGCCTCTCCTCTCATTCACCATTAGTGTTTTAGTCTAAACCACCATCACCGCTAGCTAACCTGGACTACTGAAATAGCCTTCTAATTGATGCCCTTACATACATTTTTGCCTCCACGTAGTTTTCCACACAGCAGCTAGGGTGATCCTTTTAAAAAATAAATAAGATCTTCTGATTTTCCCACTCTCTGTCATCTGATGGCTGGCTTCTTATCACACATAAGATAAAATTTTTAAAATAAGTTAAAAAATCTTTACCATGTCCTACACAGTCCTACAGGATTTGTTCCCTATTTATCCAGTCTCATATCATTCCATTTTTCCCACCAAACCTTGCTCATAACATTCTAGCCAAACTGCCTTCCATTCTGTTCCGTAAACATGCCATGCATTTTTGTCTCTCAGGGCTTTTGCACTTGCTATTTCCTCTGCCTGAAATGAATTCTCACTTCATTCAAATCTTTGATCAAATTTTCCTTCATCATAGAGGCCTTCCCGGACCATCTTATGTAAAGAGTCCTATCGTGGTTTATTTTCTATGCCTTTATCCGCTTCTGTTTTTCCTCATATTATTCATCACTACCTGGTATCACACTGTATGTTTGTTTATTTAGATTTATGAAATCTACTAACATACTAGCTCCCTGAGGGCATGGACTTGATGTCTGTTTTGTTCACTACTGCATCCATATCACCTAGCAAGCACAGTGCCTGGTACACAGTAGGTGTTTAATAAGAATTGGTTGAATAAATGAATGAATAATAAGGACATGATGAAATGTTAGTTGGTATAGATTTGGCAGTTTGCAGCAGAAGCATTAAAAATGCTCATACTATTTGACCCAGTAATTCTACTTCTGGGAATTTGTCCTAAAGAAATAATGTGAAAGGCAGAAAAAGCATTATTTGCAAAGATTTTCACCAAGCATTATTTGTAATAGTGGAAAAAATGAAGGAACTTAAATGTTCAACAAGGGAATTGCTAAGTGATTTATAGTACGTTTAGACAATGTAATATTTTATGGCTGTTACAGATGATGTTTACAAATATTTTATGATAAAAGGAGAACGTTTATGTTATACTATCAAGGCAGGATACCAAATTATATATACCCAATAGGTAAGAAAAGAAAGACTGGAAAAAGATGCACAAAAGTGCCAAAAATAATTATCTCTGTTTGGAGGAGGTGGGTAATAGGTGATATTTTCCTTTCTGTATTTTTCAGGTTTTCTGTAATAAGTCCATATAACTTTCACTACAGAAAAAATACATTTACAAAACAAAGAGGAAACAAAAACACAAATATAAATATTGCCACCTTACAAGTGAGGTTTAGGTAATAAAAAACAAGGAGAATAAACCTATTCTCCTTGAGAGATGGTGCTGGAGGGAGAGGAATATACCAATTGTAATTGGGGCCAACTGTTCTGTGGCAGCTTTACTTTGAAGAGGTCCACAGCCAGGGAAAATAATTGAGATCCACTGATCCAATCTAGTCTTCACTCACTGGAGAACCAAGGAAGGTTGAGTTTATCATGTCAGGATTTAAACAGGATGTTCGAGGGAGATTAGGTAAGTTAAGGCTTCTTCATATTGCTGTGGAAGGCACTAGCAATTTGCTTCATGTAAAACAGAAGTGATTACTCACTATATTTCTTCATGTCATGTAGTAAAAACAATTAAGTGAAGTTAGACTATAGATTACTTGGCTATTCAGCCACAGTCACCTCTAATGGAAAAGAAGAAAAATAGCATTGACAAGTTTTGGCAGGTCTCATCATTAGAAATGCCCATATTGCCAGAAAAAAAAGAAGCTGCAGCCAATAATGTAAACCTAGATGTTCTCTAGGCCCTGAGGAAGAAAGTGACAATACAGAGTGTTGCAGCATTAATTGTCTGAGAGCACTGATCATTGTAATGGGGAAACTGTCTCTGTTATTAACACAATTATTTTCTACAAGGTCTTTGAGTAAACGTCCCATTAGAAAAATAGCATTAGGGGTGTCAAAGCATGTGTAGCAATATGTAAAGATACACTCATTAGTAAAATAAAGTGTGACCTGTATGCATCCCAAAGTCTTTTGAAAATATAGTGTTAATATAGGTGTTATAGTTATAATTAGTTTATAATTGAGTAATTATTGAAAAACAAGTTTAAAAAGTCCTATTTTCTAAATGAGTAGGAATTATACTTTTTAAATGCATCTGAGAATGATATCTATCTATGCACACATATATGCATGTTCATATATATGTATATATTTTTTGAACCAGAGTTTTAGACCTTTCTTCTGCTCACCTCCAGTTTATGCATTTTATCTCCATAGCCAGTTTCAGATGATAGTTTCATTTTAAGAAGCTGAGAACTGAAGGATGTAGTATATTATTCTCTAGGTGGGCCCAAACAAGAGGTAGTGGCACTAATGAAAGTTTGGGTTAGATGATCCCTTGATGAGCTTTTCCAATTTAGATTTAGGACTAGAGCTTGTTCTGTGAGATGCATTTCTAACATTTGTGGCTCCTGCTGTTTTTGCCTCTGGTATGCATTATTTGGTTGCGTTCAATGATGGTCCTGTCAAACATTCTAACTTGTTTTTACTCTAAGGGTAGCTAGCCCTCATGCACTATTAAGACAGTCAACAGTTTCTTTTGTGGAAATGAATTCTTGAGTCGAACAAAAAGGTAAAAGGTGAGGGAAGTGGTACATGTTGGGAACTGGTAAGTTATGGAAAGTAACCTGGGGTATCTTACATAGATCGTGTGAACTGGCCTTCTCTAATCATAAAGGGGGAGATAGACTCCTAAAGGCTTCAGTCAGAAGGCAATTGAGAAGTGAGCAGAGAAGAGCTATATGATTTTAAAGCCCTCTTGCTTCCCAGTCCTCTGTGGATCTCACCCAGGCAAAATGCTGCATATAGGGCAGTCTGTTTTTTAAAGCAATTTTGCTAGCTGCCTTGCAGAATCAGCCTGATGAGTATGAAGCCAATTTCTACAGACTTGCTCTGGTGTATGTGGCAGAAGAGCCAGAAATACTTTTTGTAGTCTAGATCTAAGTACTTTCTGAAATGTCTTCCCTTAAAAGATTCTATCTTAGCACTATTATGGAACTACATGAACACTTGAGCAGAACCATGTCTTTTTTGAGCAACATTAACAGTGATGAAAAATGCACATCGGGCAATTAGATTGCAACTAATCAAGAGCACCACTTTAGTCTATTATGAATGATTTATATATAGTGTACTGGATATGGAGATCATTACTAATAATATTATACTCTATTATCATTGCAAGGTCACCTTGGTGATCTTTGTCAAAGGTGACAATGATGTTATTGACCTACATTTTTAAAAAATTGCTTTTAGATACTGTCTTCTGTCTTGATTCACTGTGTAGAAATTTTAAGTTGTTTGCCCTTATTACTAAGATTTTTGCCTCAAATATTAAAGAAATAGGTTTGGGAATTACTTGATTGATAAGTTGGGGCCATCAGGTTAATTAAGTGCCAGTCATAAAATATTGGAATGTTAATGTTTTCCTTTTTCTTTTGCTTTATAATTCATCACACTGCCTTTTCTTTTCTTTTTTTAAATTAATTTATTTATTTTTGACTGCGTTGGGTCTTCGTCGCTGCGTGCAGGCTTCCTCTAGTTGTGGCAAACAGGGGCTACTCTTCACTGAGGTGCGCAGGCTTCTTGTTGCGGTGGGCTCTAGGCGTGTGGGCTTCAGTAATTGTGGCACATGGGCTTAGTTGCCCCGCGGCATATGGGATCTTCCCAGACTAGGGCTCGAACCCATGTCCCTTGCATTGGCAGGCGGATTCTTAACCACTGCATTATTTGCGGCGAAGTCCCCACACTGCCTTTTCTGAAATGGATTTTTGAAGAATTTAAAACATGTAGCTTTTTAATATATGGGTGATATAAGTTCATTTTAGAAAAATTAGAAAATAATGTGCTTTTTTGTTTATCAATATATTGTTAACATATTTCTATTTCAATAAAATATATATGTATACACACACACATACAGAGACAGAGACACAGAGAGGTGAAAAAGCAACCAAAACTGTAAAAAAATAATTGTAATTCTCCACTCCCCCAGCTCTTCCAGAGTATAGTTTAAAAGCAGCAAATTAAGCCATAGGTAGAGATGATATGGAATGACAATTAACATCCTGACAGTTCTCACATCATATTTAATGGCTTCTTAGTAAAACATCCTATGGTTGTTCCTTGATTTATTTAACCAAACTCCAATTATTGGACATTTAGGTAATTTCCAGTATTTATGTAAAAAACATCAATGAAAAAATTCTTATACTTCTTTGTATACATCTCTGATAATTGCCTTATAAATATATAAACATGCAGTAAGTCGATTGAAGGGAGTGCATTTTTTTTTTTTTGTGCGGTACGAGGGCCTCTCACTGTTGTGGCGTCTCCCGTTGCGGAGCACAGGCTCCGGACGCGCAGGCTCAGCGGCCATGGCTCACGGGCCCAGCTGCTCCGCGGCATGTGGGATCTTCCTGCACCAGGGCACGAACCCGTGTCCCCTGCATCGGCAGGCAGACTCAACCACGGCTCCACCAGGGAAGCCCGGGAGCGCATATTTTTAAGGCTTTGGGTACCTATTGACAAGTTCCCCTCCAAAAATACTGTACCAATTTATATTACTGCTGAAGGGTTTTTTAAAGTTCATATGTTAAACATCTATGTGACTTCATATTGGGCCCTATATAAATCAGAGGGAGAAGTATATCTGTCAGGTGGAATAAATTAATGGGGTTCATTATAGGGTACACTTCCTGCCCTATTGCCCAGTACCAAGTGTGGCACATGGAGACATATGCTCCATTTTATAACTTGAATAAAGGAAGTCATGTGGGACTTGGGAAACCAAAGTGAGGAGACATGGATTCTAGTCCTGGCTCTGCCACTAACCACATTATGTGACTTTATGCAAGACATTTAATCCCTCTGGGCCTCACTTTCCTGAGAATTACATGAAATGTATATATGAAGGTTTTCTGTAAATTGTAAAGGACTATTTTAATATAAGAAATTACAATTATTATAAATTGTTTACATTGGTGAAAATTTCTTGAAATTGTGGGCATTTCATCTCAAAATGAGTGGTATATTGAGCAAAAATTGAATGGTATTAAGTTGGAAGAGTCTTTGTAGGTGAGAATTCCATAGCCCTCCAGGTCTACTCATTCGTAATGAAGAAATTCTTTATTAGCAGCATAGTTAATATAATTGTTTGGAGTTTCAAGCAGATCTTTTAAGAAACTGACCCCTTTATCCTTTGTGAATTGCAAAATGAAGCCTAATATTCACAACTCCCATGCCCACTCCCACCCCCACCCCACGTGTCTCTTCCTTTCCCTCATATAAGGACTGCTTTGGACCTGCTTGTACATATGTTTGAAGGATAATTTGGCCTAATTTGTTTACAGGAATTACAAGGGTGACCTTTATTCAGCTGTCTCCTTTTTGATTCCCATAACTTCTGGATCTATCAAGGTATGTGCATTCTACACTGAAATTTACTTTGGAAATTGAACACATTGATATATAATGTGAAAAGAACAGAATGTTCCACCTTTATAATCAGTTATATTTATTGCGTGCCATGTGAATGAAATACATTGTTTTAAACTTTAAAAAACCCATCCGGCCATTGTATAGATAAGCTTGTATCTGTACTCCATAATTGCTTGAGTCTTCGCAAAACCAAATATGCAGGCTGCCCTCTGTATTTGAATGATTCTGTGACCTTTTCCACACACAGCTACTAAAACCAGGAGACTCGTTAACTAATGGGAATATCTGCAGAGTACAAGGGAACAGCAATGGCCAATGAGGATGTTTGCTAAACCATTTAGTAGTTAACATTGACTGCAAATAAACATGGAATTTCTCCATAACAATGGCAAAAGTACTTCCATGCAGATAATTTTACTGACAAAACAAATATTTGCCTCCTGAAAAGAATGTTTTAATTTTTTAGGAAAGTCTGAAGTAAAATATCTGTATTGTCGTGGTATTACATTAATTTATTTACCCTTCCATTTTTACTTCCTTTCATCTATCCATCTGTTGAACCATACTGGTTGCAAGTCATTGTGTCTTTTCCTTTGGTAAATATGCCAATGTAGATAGAATTCACCTGGAATATTGAGAAAGTGCTTCTATGTTCAGTCCTATGTTAGGTGAAATATGTGAGAAAATGTGGCAAGATGGGGGAGATTTTCAGATTAATCAAAATCTTCAGTTACTTAAAAGACTTCCCTCATTGGGCTTCATTCTTATTAGAAATATTCATCATTGTTAAGTTCTTAGTAAGTAGGGAATAGGAAGCATTGACTTTTTTTCTTTAATACCTGTATCTGGCAGTGCTACGTATCATTATTCAAATATGAATTCTCACCCCACTTGCAAAAAAAATCAAAAGAATGACCTGAATTTGTGTTAAGTTTTTGGAATCACTTGATACTTCCTTTAAAGAACATTAAACAATGAAATTACATAAAAAATGAAATCTTTAAAATCTTGGAATTTGCGTTGCCCTTCAAAAAATACAGTACAAATACATTAAGGGTGTTTTTGTTTTTGTTTTTTAATTGGGTTCCAGTTAATTGAGATTAGTCTGTTAGGGAAATTTTAAATGGATTTGCCAGTTTCAACTCTGCACTTAGTTCTATTTGCCATTCTTCTAGAGGTACTGCCTTTAAGGGGATACCATTGCCAAAAGTTCATTTCACTACAGGAAAAAAAAAAGTAAGATCAGAAAATAAAATGACATTAAAAAAGAAACTTACTGGGAAGGAATAAGAGATTTTCGCATATTGTTTCATTTGTGAAAATAATTTTCTTAATTTGGGAATTGTGAGTCTGCCAGTTGTGTAATATTAACTGAAAGGTATTTTTTTCATACTAAAAAGGTTTAAATGTGTGAAAAATGATGGTCTTGCAAAGCTAATGTGAATGAAAAATCAGAATGGGGGAAAATGCCTAGCAGGCCAAAAGAACGCACACTTATGAAAATAATTGGCACTAAATATTTAAAAGGTTCAGAGAGCAGCTACTTTCCCTCCCTTAGAGAGACAACATGGTATAGCAGAAAAGCCCTTGCCTATCAATCAGAAAACATAGGATCTACTCCCAGTCTTATAAGAGCTATATGGTCCTCCTAGGTCACTTATCTGCTCTGAGCCTTGGTTTTCTCACATCTATAATAAAAACTTTCTTCCTGATAAAACAGTCCATGATTTTTAAAAAATTAAGGGCTCTTCTCAAGTATGCAAAATGGAGTCAAAATTGGCCATTAAGTTGGAATACACACACCAGTTGTTAAACTGGCCATTAAGTTGGAATACGCACACCAGTTGTTGACTGCTGCTTGTTTAAGTGGTTTAGTGCATTGGTAATAGGGCATTTATTTACTTTTTATCTTAAAGCAACTGTGTATGCTAACACCATTGCCCACCCCCCTACCCTCCACTGTGCACACCAGTAGTGGCATTATACTAAATAGATTCAAGTAGAAGTTTAGTTAGTAGTCTCATTTTCCTCCTTGATAAAAATGCTCAACTTTGGGGTGCTGCTGTGCCGCTCCTCTGTCAGTCTGTTGAAGTTCAGCAAAACTGTATGTTTTCTCCCTCTTGCAAGGTGGTCATTCAAGGTCAAGTATCTCTCTGAAACTTGGAACCAGCCAAGTGCATAACCCGATGACTTCAGACTCCAATGCTTTCAATCTGGCACCCTTCATAGCATTGAATTCATATTAAAGCACTTAAAATATATTCTCCTTCATCTACATATCACAGCAATAACACCCTGGGCACAGGACAGTGCCTGGGAGCAAATAACCACTTGGAGTTAATGATCTGAGGGGCAGCTGAAGGACCGTTGACTCTTCCTAGTCAGTCCTTCATCCCTATAAAATGCCTATTCCTGAGATGCCAAGCCTTCAATAATGTTTCTGTCTCACATCAGATTAAGTAGTAGCCATAAATAATAGCATTTAATACATAATAATGAGATGTGGTAATGCAATAAAATGTCAACAATTCTAATACTATATAAAGATGTCTATTCTGATCAAACCAAGAGAAGGAGTGGTAAATGAAGTTCATGAATCATAATATTTTAGAAGTGACTTTCCCCTTACTGGTTGAAATGAAATATAAATGAGAATTCATATGGTTTAGGGGAACAGTACCCTTTCTTTTGCTTCATATTCCACTGATGAATGATCCATTTTAGAAATAATTAAAAAATACCTCTGACGTCTATTTTAAATAGATTTTTAAAAATCTTGTATGTTCAGCTTCCTTCTCCCTTTTTAGCAGTAGATTCAGCTTTCGAGATATGTACAGCTCTGAAATAAGTAACAAATACAACTCTATGATTTTTTTCGCCAGAGGAAGCATTTTTCATTTATTTATTACTGTGATAACAATAAGTTTCTGCAATGTGCCAGGCATGGTGCTAGTTGCTGGGGAAACAAAAATCAGTGAGGGACATGGTCCCCAATCACAAGCTATTGATAGAGAGGTGAGGACTGACCTATATAGAAAGAAGTAAAATAATCAAGTGTTGTAGGTGTGAAATGCATATGAATTTATTTGCTCATGGCATTCATATTCTTTTTTCTAAATTAGAAAAACTTCACACATCAGAACCTAACCAGTAGGGCAGTGAGATGTATAGTCTCAATAACCCCCCACTCAAAAAATCTGTAGGAATCACTGGTCATGGTAGGCAGAATGGCCCCCAAACATGTCCATGCTCTAATCCCTGGAACCTGTGAATATGTTGCATCACATGGCAAAGGGGAATTAAGATTGCAGATGGATTTAAGGTTGCTATTCAGCTGACCTTAAAATAAGGAGATTATCCTGGTTAACTCGGCCTGATATCGCTGGCTTTGAAGACAGTGGCCATGAACCAAGGAATGGGGGGTAGCCTCTAGAATCTGGAGATAGTAAGGAAAAGGATTATCTCCTAGAGACTCTAGAAAGGAATGTAGCCCTGCTGACACCTTGATTTTAGCCCTGCTGACACCTTGATTTTAGCCCATCAAGACCCATTTATGACTTCTGACTTAGAGAACTGTAAGATAAATCTGTGTTGTTTTATGCCACCAAGTCTGTGGTAGTTTATTACAATGGTAATAGAGAACAAGTATATTGAGGTTTGCCCAATACAGAAAATCTGGGGAGAAGTCTCTAGTTGTTAGCAATTGCTGTGGCTGAAAGGTATGGTTTGTGCTGATCTTGGTACACAGAGATATTTGTCTAGTGATTATTTTTCCTGGATATCCATATCAGGCCCCTCTATTAGAAGTACGACCACTATGAGATCCCTGAAATACCTGGCAGTTCTCCTTTGCTCCCACCCCGAGTCTCAAGGAGAATTGTAGCCCTCTTTCCCTCTTCTTCTGTAGACCACTTATGCCCTTTCCTCCCCTCCCCTTGCCCTTCCTCCCTCTGCCTTGAGGTCTAGGATGCAAGGTTTGTGGACAGGTGAAAAGTGGAAAATTATCTTTCTTTCATGGGGTACCTACAGCAGTGAGAAAGATGCAGGCACTACTATCTAATAAATTATCCTGGCAGGGGCTTTACGACAAGCATAAAGTTGGGAATTGAATATAGTATGAAACAGGAGTCTCAAGCTAGTGGCCTACTGCTCAGGATCATTCCTCAGATATATTTTGTTTGCATCCCAGGACTCTTCTTTTCCTCACTCCTTCCTCTCCTCTCCCCTTCCTTTTTAAAATGCTTATAGCTTGAGTGTGCCCTGTTCAATTCCATAGTGTCTGCCACCCCCCTACTGTCTTATTCCTTGCTTACCTGACTTGTGTGTTATGATCCTGGTCCCTGTGCTGTAGAGGTTAAGTGCAAATGCTTTGGAGTTTAAATAGGTGAGATGATTCAATTCTGCCACATATTGGCTGTACAACTTGGGCAAGTAGAATAAGCAGAGTCTTTCTAACTTTAGTCTTCTCACCTCTAAAATGGGATAATAATTATACCTCACACCTCATAGACTTGTGAAGTTTAAAATAGCCTGCACGTGACACATAAAGCACTTTGCACATACAACATAGTACATCCTCAATAAATATTAATTGTCACTCCCACTACTATTATCACCACTGTGAGGGCACAGAGGGGGGTTAATCAAGTCCATCTAGTAAAAGGATGAGAAGCAGGCATCTGAAAAGTTTTCATGGAGAAGGTAATGCTAGCACTGGAGCTGTTCTGTAAGTATGCACTGGTGGGGGGTAGGGACTAGCAATTTGGTATTATCTGATGAACAAATGGTGGAGATAGGCAGATGTTCTATGCAAAAGAAGCAGTGGCACCAAAACACCAAATAGCCTGGTCTCTTAGAGGAACTGCAATCATCCTGTTCAGCTAAAGGGTGATGTAGAAGGTAGACATGAGAGAAGATGAGGCTGGAGAGGTAAGCTGGGGACAGATGAAGAGGAACTTCTCTGACCTAAGAACATCTCCTTTTTCCAGGAGGCCAGTGTTTTTTGTTTGTTTGTTTGTTTTTTACATCTTTATTGGAGTATAATTGCTTTACAATGGTGTGTTAGTTTCTGCTTCATAACAAAGTGAATCAGTTATACATATACATATGTTCCCATATCTCTTCCCTCTTGTGTCTCCCTCCCACCCTCCCTATCCCACCCCTCTAGATGGTCACAAAGCACTTAGTTGATCTCCCTGTGCCATGCGGCTGCTTCCCACTAGCTGTCTACCTTACGTTTGGTAGTGTATATAAGTCCATGCCTTTCTCTCGCTTTGTCACAGCTTACCCTTCCCCCTCCCCATATCCTCAAGTCCATTCTCTAGTAGGTCTGTGTCTTTATTCCTGTCTTACCCCTAGGTTCTTCAGGACATTTTTTTTTTCTTAAATTCCATATATATGTGTTAGCATACGGTATTTGTCTTTCTCTTTCTGACTTACTTCACTCTGTATGACAGACTCTAGGTCTCTCCACCTCATTACAAATAGCTCAATTTCGTTTCTTTTTATGGCTGAGTAATATTCCATTGTATATATGTGCCACATCTTCTTTATCCATTCATCCGATGATGGACACTTAGGTTGTTTCCATCTCTGGGCTATTGTAAATAGAGCTGCAGTGAACATTTTGGTACATGACTCTTTTTGAATTATGGTTTTCTCAGGGTATATGCCCAGTAGTGGGATTGCTGGGTCATATGGTAGTTCTATTTGTAGTTTTTTAAGGAACCTCCATACTGTTCTCCATCGTGGCTGTACCAATTCACATTCCCACCAGCAGTGCAAGAGTGTTCCCTTTTCTCCGCACCCTCTCCAGCATTTATTGTTTCTAGATTTTTTGATGATGGTCCAGGGGGCCAGTGTTTTTTAACGCTACTATGAACTTTGAAGTTTGGTGTACTGCCCACTGAGCTTTCGTCTTGTCTGTCAGGCAACCCTTGAAACAGGTTTACCTAGGAACACAGCTTAAAAGCCACTTCTATAGTCATAGAGGAACTAGGAAAGGACTTTAATAATCATATTTGTGATATAGAGGGTTCACCCTGGTGATAGTATGGAGAATGGATTGGAGGGGGCAGAACTTCTGATGGCCAGGAAACCAGTTAGGAAACTATTATTATAGGCCAGATGACAGATGACAAGGGCCAGGTGGCCATTAGCAGTGGGAACAGTGATAAAGGGATAGGTTTGAACAGTGGTTCTCAAACTTGAGGGTTTGTTGGAGGGCTTGTTAAGTTGCAAATCTCTAGACCCTGCCTACTCTTGAGTTTCTGTTTCAGTTAGTCTGGGGTGGGGCCCAAGAATTTGCATTTCTAACAAGTTCTCAGGGGATGCTGATGCCACTGGTTCAGGGACTACAATTTGGGAATCTTGACATTTGAGATATGCTAACTGTAGCACTGACAGGCATGGGTCACTCAGTAGATATGGGGAGTAGGGGAAAGCTTTCTGGCTTGGGAGACTGAGTGGATGGTGATACCATTCAGTGTTACTGAGATCAAGTTTAGGCTGAGTTGAAAAATTCTTTTTCATGACCCTAGCAAGGGAAGCTCAGCTAAAAATCTTTAAATAGGATTTGTAGTCCGATGCTGGGCCCTCTTTTAGATATCTTGACCCTGTACTTTTGTACCAGTTTTTCCCAACCCTACCGCACCCCACCGCAATCCCATTTACCTGCCTTGGTGATAGAAGTGAAAGTAGAGGTCTAGGGGAGGTAGGTTAAGGAGTTCCATTTTATACCTGTTTGTTTAAGGAGCCTATGGGGCATCTAAATGAGGGAACCTCAAAAAAATAATTAAAGCTTTAGGGTTTTTTAGGTTTTTTGAATTTAAAATAAGTTAATCTCATTTCAGTTTGGTCATCATCTTTTCTTTATGTAAAAGCAGAATAGTCAAGGTATAGGTCCTGTAGTTAGACTGAGCTTTCATCTAGTGACTTCCTGTATATTTGCAGTCAATCCTATAAGGATTTCTCAGTGCTAAATTTGCTCGTAGCTGACACTCATCCTTTTTATAGTATAGATCGGTGAATCCAAACATGTTCATTTTTAAATTCCCCTTGAACCCTCCTGTGACCTAGCTTTCTCTATATTGCTGCTTCACCTAAAAGAAAAATCAAAGTATGGCAGAATATCCATGCTGTTAAGTAGGGGAGAGTAAGAGAGTATCATTTAGGTTGCCCTTTTTTCTACTTTTCTTTTCTTTTTTTGTGTGTGGCCTATTTCAGTAATGTTCAGATTTTTCACCAAAGCTACAAGCTATCTCTGTAAGGTTGAGAGTAGGCAAAGAAAAGATCTTACAATAGGATGAAGTACCTACGTGCAATGGTTAGATGAGGAATAAAACAGCCTATTAGACTTTGGAGAAGCAGAAGAAGTGGATACTAAGCAAGAAGAATTAAACTGATAGACTTGATTTTGTTGCAAGGGGGCAGTTGTACAGGTAAGTCGATCTTTTCTGGCATAGAGTATATCCTTACAGAGATAGATAGATAGATAGATAGATAGATAGATAGATAGATAGATAGATAGATAGCGACAGGTAGATACAGATATATAGATATATATAGATTCCCAATTCACTTGTCAGCTTATAGTTCCATGAAACTGTAGAATTATCTTAATTTGGGAGCAGAAATACTTAACTTGTAGATTCAATTCATTTTCTTGTAGCATTTAGCTCTAATCTTTTAAGGAAAATGGAGGTATTGCTTAGTTGGTACTTATTCCTCTACTCCAGGAAACACACACACACACCACACACACACACACACACACACACACACACACACACAAAATCACAAAACTGAAAACAAAGCCTTGGGCTTTTCCTAAGTGTTTCTAGATAAGCCAGAATCTGAAATGCATCCATTATTTCCCAACAGAAAGTCCAACATTGGATGTTTAGGATATAGAATCAGAGTTAATAGAAATGGCTCTTAGGGTTTCTGGAAAATCTCTCTGAGTAGATGATCTTCCTTAGGAGTGTTATTTCAGCCCCATAATATTGCTAACCTGACAGCTGAATGTGGCAAAGTGTCTTTTGGGTGAGGCAAAGTCCAGCCCTCCATCTCACCATTATAAATTTGAAATCACTATTTCTTCAGCCTAACGTACTTCCAAGGTATATTGAGAATCATTATATATTATTTTTTAAAAAGGTAAAAAAAATGAAAAATCAATGACAAAAATTCTGAAATAAGTATAAAGGGGCAATGTAATCCCTTGCCGTGTGGTGCACTACCCGAAGTAGTCAGGGTCTTTTCTATAGGATAGGCATTGAATTGGTGACCTTCAAATATTGTCCTACTTTCGCTAGATGTCTGACATATGTCAGATGAAACTATTCAACTTATATGATTTTAAGTGGCTGTTTTCCAAGAACACATCAGCTACCTATTTTGTCCCAGACTCATCTGTACGACTGCATGTGAACTTTAATTTTGAAAGGTACACTTTAAGTGATATGGTTGACTATCACTGTGTGTAATAGATGACTGATTTGTTCTCTTCCTATTTGCAAAGTTCTCACCTGGTTAAGTGGGTTAGATATAATTCATAGTGTATGATGTAAACCTCCAATGATAAATTAATGTAAAAAATACAAGTTTTCAATGCCCTTCTTAATTTTATTTAATTTTACACACTGCTTTGTTCAAAAGCACTCTGATTCATGCTTGACTCTTTTGTATCCTGTGTATGAACACAAAATGAAAGATGCACTTCTTTGCATGCCGTGATCTAAGCTTGCATCTACATACTGTATGATGTGAATGCTACCTATGAGTACTAATTTACATCAAGCTTATAGTTTTAATCATAAGAGAGCACATGAAGTTACTACTCATTTTATTGTTGACAGTAGTTTGAGGAGGTGGAGGAAGGAGCTGAAAGAAGACTGTTTGGTAGTTCTAAGAAAGGCTGATTTTCAGTTAAGTACATCTTTGTAAGTCATTCTGTCATTTGGTAAACACACAATGATTATTCCTTCAGACAGATGAAATATTCATTAGAAAGAGTAGTGAGGAAATCACAGTACTATTAAAGAATAGCAAGGGAGTGGGAGGCCTGTCAAGAATATTCTGACCCTAGGAAAAAGAAATCAGAATTGCCATAGAGAGGGACCACAGAATGCAAACTTTCAAAAAGGTTATTTCCATAAAGTCTGAGGAAATCTTGGCCCCCATTAAGATTTTTGTCCCTGAGAGCCTGAACTGTAAGTATGGTATCTGCTTTGTCTGCAGAATAAAAAAGATCTTCACTTAATCATTATCCTGGGAGCTGAACATCCTGCTACATTTGAATAAAAATGCCTACTTCATTACTGATGGGAAGACAGAGTTCCGTGTACCAAATGATCTACAGTAGAGCTTACTGACAGGGGTACCTTATAAATGAACGGGCTGTTTAAAGAATACTAGCTATTAATGTGTTTAGTATTAGATGAAGCCTACAAATTCTAAGAAATCTACCAAATGAGTGCTGTCTAGTAAAAAAGTAGTTCTATCATACCTTTAGGTAAAATGGAAAATGATGATGTAGAAAATAGATTTCTGATGCGTCAACAATGCCATCCGTTTTTTTCTCTAGTGAAATCTCTTAAAATGATGGAAAACATAGAGCTATGAAATAACTGAGCTGCAGAGGACCTTGAGAAATCATTTGCTCTAGGCTTCTGCTTTCAAGCATGTGAATGTCTATACAAAGGGTAAGGGAGTCATGTTGTCAGCGTTACGAGTATAGAATTCTTTATTTAGCAAATATGTGTATATATATATATATATATATATATACATATATATATATAGCATTTGTGTATCAGGCACTGTTCTGAGCACTTAACAAACATTAACTGGACACATTTGTCATGGCATTGCTTTTCCCTCCTTCTAGTCTTTCTGTTTTCCCGTAGTTTTTCTTAGTACATCTTTTTCTGCTTCCCTTTTCCACTGCTTGTTTCTTTGTTTTGCCACAGGCCTTCCTTAGCACTCTTCCAGGGTAATGAGGTTACTGAACTCTAGCGTAAGCCTCCTTTCTTCTCATTGCTTTTAAGAATGTCACGTAATTGAAGTCAAATTTCTTATAGAAATCAAAATAGATTATTTTATCATTTTGCCTTCATCTCTGTGACTTATCATTTTATCTTGGAAAGGGATAAAATTGGCCTAGAATAATTTGATATCCACGTAGCATTCATAGTTACTTCCATTGTCTTAAGATCCTTTCTTTAATGATAATACTTTTGGATAAGACTAGAATTGGAAAGGGGGCTGCATATAGACTATTCCTTAAATAATGATTTCCCATCTTAAATTTCCAGTTTGCCAAATCACATGAGAATCTTTTTTTCTCATTCTTGACATTTGGCAAAAGAGGGTGAATATACTTTCTTCATTTTATATTTTCTCTTCTCATTCTTGAGTTTGTGTTTTTTTTATTTTATAAACTTAGTAGGTCTTTATAAATAACTTTTCATCTTGTTCTCTCAGTTTTCTGCCTAGAAGATAGATAATCCTATGTGACTGACATACTTGTATTTTAAATAATAGTAGAAAATTCAGTTTTTGACCTAGTATTTAAAAAATCATGTAGAATTTTCTATGTGTTGCTTATTGACGGGTGTGATATAACAAATTATGAACAATTGCTTTATGCCAAGAACTATTCCATTCATTTTACACCTGTTATCTCATTTAATCCCCACAATAACTTTATGAAGCTGGTACTACTATCATCTCCAGTTATAAAGTTTAGAAGACAGAGGCCAGAGAGGTTAAGTAATTTGGCTCAGGTTACAGAGAAACTAAGTAGTATGGCCAGTATACAAATATGGTTTCAGCTACTCTTATATCTCTATTTGTTACTAAATCAGTTAAGAAAAGAACTCTGGTTTTTAAAAATCTGACTTGTTTTTCTTGTTTTCTGACTTGTTTTCGAATTCCAAATTTTGGAATTCCTAAGTTAAGGCATCTGATTATTGGACTAGACCTTTGGATGTGGCAGATGAATTTCAGACACCTGCCCCGAGAGTGCTTTTATTGTAGAATACCTCAACTAAAGGATCCTAATGTGATGCCTCCAAAGTATAATTCTAGTAGGTATATTCTGAAATATAGTCTTAAAAGTGTTTGCGGTAGTCTGAATAAAAAGAAAGGAAGAAAGAGAAAGAAAGAAAGGAAGGAAGAGAGGAAGGAAGGAAAGAAGAAGGAAGGAAGGAAAAGTGAATCAGAGTAACTTGGTTTTCTGGTGTCCCCTAATCTTTTGCCTACTCATATCACCATTCTGAGAAGAACTTGTTTGTCTTCCCTTTGCCTGATATCAGTGTTGTTCATTTCCCGTGAAGCTTTCTTGAGTAAAGAAAATGGAGATTTCTTCCTGGATTATTTTGTTTCTTATACTCAAACTATGGATATACTCAAGATCCATTATTTTTCTTCCTCTACCTTTTCTTCCTTGGAGATTTCATCTACCTTTATGAGTCTAACTACCATTTCTTATATAAATTATTTTTTAAAAATCTGTTTCCTGCACTATGGTCCCATAATCTCCAACTTCCTGCCACATATGTATGCTTGGATATTCTGCTGATGTGGGAAACGCATTGCGTTTCTAAAGGTGAGCACATCATGTTTCCGAGGTTGGAAACATAGAGGTTGGATCCCCTATTCACCTTCTCGCTTTCTGTCAGAAATTCCATTATTCTTCTAGCTACCCAGGCTTAAAACCTTGAGGCTTTCTTTGCCCCCTCCTTGTACTTTGCTTTCTGTATATAATCAGTTACTGTGTCCCATTGGTGGTTCGTAATGTCTTTCACTTCCCTCCTTTCTTTTTTATATCACTGCCATGAGATTTACCTCTAGTTTAGACAGTTTAGCATCTTGCTCATTAGTGCCCTACCAAAGCTTAGTGTGTTGCCTTGCCCGTAGCAGGAACTCAGTGTATTTTTGTTTTGTGATTGACTGAGGCACAAGTTCCCTCCTACCTCTAGCAACAATGAGCAAGTCACTTTTGGAACCAGATTTTTGGAAGTCCATCTTTTCCTGCACGTGTGCAATATTCCTTTTGTAGCCAAGTGTATATATTTTATCAGGGTCAGTATTATATATCTATCTTTTGTGAGCTGCTAGGGGGAAAGGGATTTAAATAGATCCTGAATTAATGAGTTCCAATGGTTTAGAAGGACAATCAGTACAAGACAAATTTTTAGAGCAGTTTAAAGTTCACAGCAAAATTGAGAGGAAGGTACAGAGATTTCCCATATGCCCCCTGCCCCCACCCCGCCAGATGCACAGCCTCCCCCAGCATCAACATCCCCATAGTGTGGACATTTGTTACAAATAATGAACCTATGCTGACATGTCATAATCACTTAAAGCCCACAGTTTACATCAGCATCATTCTGGGTATTGTATGTTCTGTGGGTTTGGACAAATGTAAAGTGACATGAATCCACCATAATAGTATCACACAGAATAGTTCCACTGCCCTAAAAATCCTCTGTGCACCCACCGCCCATATTCATCCCTCCCCTCCCTTCCCCAGGCCCTGGCACCACTGATCTTTTTACTTACTTTCTCCATAGTTTTGCCTTTTCCAGAATGTCCTATAGTTGAAATACTCTTCAGATTGGCTTCTTTGACTTAGTAATATGTACTTAAGGTTTCTCCATAGTTTTTTCATGGCTTGATAGCTCATTTCTTTTTGGCCTTGAATAATATTCCATTGTCTGAATGTACCATAGTTTATTTATCCATCATTGAAGGACTGAAGGACATCTTTTGGTTGCTTCCGTTTGGCAATTATGAATAAAGCTGCTACACTCATCTCTGTGCAGGTTTTTGTGTGAACATAAGTTTCCATTTCCTTTGGATAAATACCAAGGAGTGTGATTGCTGGATCGTCTGGTAAAACTATGTTTAGTTTTTTAGGAAAGCACCAAAATGTCTTCCTAAGTGGCTGCACCATTTTTGCGTTCCTGCCAGCAATGCATGAGAGTTCCTGTTGACAATCAGTACATTTTATCTAGTGAGGGTGAGATAATAATCTCCATGACGGTGGAAACTATCTAGACTTTATTCACTGCCAGATCCCCAGCACCTAGCTATGTACCTAGCATCTAGTAGGTATTTACAAATATATGTTGGATGAATTAATGAATAAATGCCAATGATAATGATAACTATGCTGTCCCCAAATGGGAGAACAAAAGTCTCCTGATGACTTGCCTCATTTGCTCTAATATATTAGACTGAGGGGATTGTACCGAACATACTGAGATTTTTCCACACAGTCATATATTTAAGGCAATAATTGAATCTTTAAGTAAAATTTATGTCCATTCTAAATTATGCTTCTTGTGGGATATCATGGCATGATTCTGCTTGGGCACTACAAATTATATTGATGGGGTGAAATGTGTTTTCATGTCCGTTTGTGAAATGTGGAATGTTATTGAATTACTTTAAGTGTCATGTTTGAGATGAGTTTAGGCTTGTTTCTTTGAGTTTGACACATTTCAGTCTGTCATCCTGTCCTTAGAGATGCTGGAAATTAAATGGGGATACTTAAATAATTTAATTTATAAGCTTGCTTACAGCTACGTGGTTTATCAAGCCAGATGTTGGTAGCCTCAGTTTCTTGCAGCTCAGATGCTGCCAGAACATAAATTAAAATTGTTTCTGTGTGTCAGGGATTAGCATGTAAAAACAGAAGACACCTTCTATCAGAGGGCCAATAGTCTCTGCTGGGCAGTGCCATTTTTGTTAACCATTGGCTAATTTTGAAAAAAGAAAAAAGTATAATTCACTTATAATACAAGCTCAATTATATTTCTGGGGAACTCTTGTTTCCTATGTATGTGATGACGTAACTCATCTCTATAACACAAAGTCTATAATAGAAATGTTATTCTGGTTTTATGCCTCTCCCTCCCCAGAAGTCATTTTCTGTTGTTGTTTAAATGCAATAGATTTACTCAAGTTGTTATGGTTATATTGTCAACATTTCCAGGTTCTCTTTTAGAAATTGATCTAGACAATGTTTTAACAGGGCGTTTTTCCGAGCAAAAAAGTATGCATCTGAGACCTACTAGAGAATGGACTTGAGGATACGAGGAGGCGGGAGGGTAAGCTGCGACAAAGTGAGAGAGTGGCATGGACATATATACACTACCAAATGTAAAATAGATAGCTAGTGGGAAGCAGCCGCATAGCACAGGGAGATCAGCTCTGCTTTGTGACCACCTAGAGGGGTGGGATAGGGAGGGTGGGAGGGAGGGAGATGCAAGAGGGAAGAGATATGGGAACATATGTATATGTATAGCTGATTCACTTTGTTATAAAGCAGAAACTAACACACCATGGCAAAGCAATTATACTCCAATAAAGATGTTAAAAAAAAAAAGTTTGCATCTGAGCACATCTTCCCCCACATAAATAGAAAACGAATAGCCTCTATGTAATTTAAGTGAGTTTGTAGGAGACTACTTGAGGTGATAGGAGCAATGAAGATTCTCTCCCAGCATTGCACACATCCACTGTGGGACCTTGGGTAAGTCAGTTTCTCTATCTGGGTTTATTTCTTATATAAAATACGGAGTTTAGGAAGAATCATCTCTTAATTTCCTTGCGTGGTCTAGAATTCTTTGAGATGTTTTTAAGTCTTAGGCAGCCTTTATTTCAACTCTCTTTGCATTGTTAAATTCTTTCCATCCTTTCAGGCCCATGAAATATTCTAAGTTGCATGACTCTAACTTGACTTTCCCATTTTTTGAATTCGTACAGCTTTTATATAGTCAGAATGCAGAATTTTGCATGTTTGTATAGTCATATTTTCTCTAATTCTTTTTTGTGCATTAAAATGATCTCCCCCACTATATTGCAGGAGTTTTTAATATAAGAATATGTCTTATATTTCTCCTATTTCCTTCATTAAACCTGTTACATTATGAAGTACATAAAATTATTAATTGATTTGGATGAGATGTGAATCACTTATCACCTGTATTGAAAGAATTTGGAGTATAAACAAAGATAGCCTCTTTTCATGGGCAGTTGATTCTTTGGTAGGTAAAAAAGGGTATAGAGGCCTCCTCTGAAATTACTGCTCTAGAGCCTTTAAATTGAAGTAATATTCCAACCAAAAAGAATGTTTCTGGTTCTTTAGATCTGGGGGATTCCATTTGTGAGAAACAAGTACCTGTTTGGCAAGAAAGAGCTATTTTGGTTACTTTTCTTCTCTGGACCTCTAATAT
The DNA here is from genome assembly GCF_059928025.1 of Delphinapterus leucas. Taxonomy (NCBI): domain Eukaryota; kingdom Metazoa; phylum Chordata; class Mammalia; order Artiodactyla; family Monodontidae; genus Delphinapterus; species Delphinapterus leucas. The sequence continues at coordinate 25,245,935 of NC_143150.1, forward strand.
CAATTTTCTAATCCAGTCCGGCCAGCATAAATTGAGCACACACTATGGTCATGTTCTGTTGTAGACACTGTGATGGGTTTGGAGGAAGACTGCTGTGTGTAAAGACTGATGGGACATCATTTTTAGCCTCAAGGTGTTCACAGTGTGGAAGTTGAGGTACAACTAACGTAAAAACAAACAAACAAAACCCCCTACAATATAATGTAAAATGAACAGTAATAGAGGTATATATGAAGTGATTTAGAATCACAGAGAAGGAAGTCTCTGACTGTATCTCATGTTTTATATCTGGGAATATACTATAGAAAGGTGACATTTATTTGGACTTTAGAAAATGACTAGGAACTTGGCTGTTAGAAAAGATAGAAAAGTGAATCTAACTTGGGTATGTTATAATAAGTAAAAGCATAAAGGCATGCAATCTATGGTATGTCTGAGGGACCATCTGGTATGGCTAAATTATAGGATGTTTAGGGAAATCGTTTCAGAAGAATGGACTGGAGTAGCAGGCCTGCTTCCTAGCTTATCACTGATCTTCCAAGTACTTTTAATTCCCTAGAGGATATATATCATTGAGCATTTTCTAAAAGTGATGAAGGCCATGCAGTGGGGGAGATAGTATACAAGAGGAATTTGTGGAAATATATTCCTTTCTGCCATAAAATTTTCAGTCAACTTCTTCAACTGTTCTATATATGCCACGCAGTAATTTTTTGTCCTTTTCCATTGCATTAGGAATGATGAGATTGTCTTAATTCATTTTAATGACTAATTAAAATGGAAAAAAACAAGTATGCACCTGAAACTGAAATCTTACAACTCATAGCAGTAGGCAGCCACCCAGACAGCTGACACTACATCCCATTCAGGCTTGAATACAGAAAAATTCTTCAGGCAGTTTGGAATGCGGATCTCCCTTTCTTGTGTACTTTTTCAAGTCTCAGTGGTGGATGTCTCCTATTCCCTCAGGCAACCAGGGAATTTAAGTTTACCCTCTTCCTTTGTGTCTACTCCCTGGAAAACATAAAGCCTACTTTCAGAAAAGAAGCTGATAAACTTTGTCATTTGGAACCCTAAAGCGACTTAAGGCTCTGAGAGATGGTCTCCCAGTGCCATTTAACAAGGGGATAAAGGCCTTGCTTAGCTTAAATAACAGACTTTAGAATTCCCTGGTAGTTGCTACGTCAACATTAACAAGAAGTCACTGATAACACTTTATGTCCTTTCCTCTTGTCCCATAATATTTAGCTGCTTGAGTTTTGATATTTCTTGCAACTGAAATGAGAATATATAGCTAGATTTCTATAATAAAAACTGTATGAAGGATTTGATTCTCCATACTATTTCCCACACTTATTGTTTCCCTTTATAGTAATGAATAAACAATATTTTAGCTGGAGAGAAAAAGAGAGTGAGAACAAAAGAAAAAAAACCAGACTGAATGAAGAAATGGTTTTCCGGGCCTTGGGTTCTTTCCTATAAGACCTTTACTTTGGCTTCTCCTACATGTTGCTGAGTTTAAGAAACTGATCTTTGATTGGCAAGGAGAGTGTTAAGGTTTTGAATAGAAACTTAGCTATTAAGAGAACTGCATTTTTTGTAAGGAAATTAGCATGGGCTCGGGGTGTTTAGTTTTAAGATAAAACTAAATCTCTTAAAAACTCTCCAAGGGTCAGATAGGAAATAGATACCTCCGTTACTTTAAAAGCAAAGCTGTAGCCTGACTGAGAAGCAAATTAAGAAAGAGGAAAATAATTCTGATTTATACCAGCCATGTGTGGCCACCATAGCCAGTTTGTTAGTCAGTTCATTGTAATTGGATTGCTGAATTATTTTTTTTCATCTTACATTATTGCCATCTTTAAAAGGAATGTGGTCATTTTTCAGCTTCATGCATTGATAAGTAGGTACACAGCTCCCACTGTTTTTCATGTGTGTCTAATTTTTGCCACTCTGCTGAAAAATATGTGACAAAACAGAAGTCAGTATATCGCGTTTCACTTCCTCAGTAGAAAACAGTTTCAGCAGGAAGTACAGTATAATACCTAGTGCTCACAAGTAGAAACGATTTATTTCAGCCTGCAAGTATGCCTGTGCTGTGTACTTGGCTGGGCACTTGGCACTGAGAGAGAGGGAAAGCAAAAGATGTGCTTTCTTCCCTCAAAGTGTTTATCCTCTAGGATGAGAAGTATGATCTGTACACACACAGCGTGTACTGGTTTTCTATGGCCCTGTAACAAATGATCACAACCTGAGTGGGTGAGAACGACACCAGTTTATTAGCTCACAATTTCTGTAAGTCAGACGTCTGGGCATGACTTCCACGATTTCTCTGCTCAGAGTCTCACAAGGGCGCACTCAGGTTGTTGGCTGGGCTTGTTCTCATCCGGAGGCTAGACTGGGGAAAAAATCCACTTCCAACTCCCTTATGTTGTTGTTGGAGTTAATTTCTTTCCAACTATAAAATTCATGGCAGGTTGGTTCTTCAAAGTCATCCACAGAGAGAGAGAGAGAGAGAGAGACTCTGCTACTTCAAATCTCTAATTTCAGAGATGGCCTTAACAGTGTTTTAAAGGGCTCTCCTGTCCACATTAGGTCTGCCCAGGATAATCTCTCTTTTGATTAAACTAAAGTCAACTCATTAGGGGGTCCTAATTATACCTGAAAAATCCTTTTGCCTTTTCCATATTCTATTGATTAGAAGCAAGTGACAAATTCTGTCCACACACAAGGGGCAGGGATTACATAAGGGCATGACTTATTGGGTGTTATCCTAGGATGTGTTTGCCACATACAGCAGACACTAAATACAAGCAAAGGCTATACAAGTACCTTGGTCCAGACAACAAATCTAAGTGTAAAGTGTGCACAGGGACTGAGGGAACACAGAAAAAATGGGTAAACCCTGCATGGGGGTAGCTCATTTATTCAGCAAATGTTTACTGTATGCTTACCATACACCAGGCTGTCTGTTAAGCTCTAAGGCTGAAGTAAATGCTGAATGGCAAGTACCTTAGGTTACTCTTGAAGACAAACAATGTTCAGTTCTAGAACACTCCAGAACCCTATTAGATGTATTTGTCTGAAAAAGAAATACTAAATAAATAGATGATAATATGTTTACTTATAGCCATGAGTTCTTTATATCTTGCTGTGGAGGTACAATACAGACAGACACAGACACAGACACACACATAAGCATGTCAACAAAGCAACATAAGTGAGTTTGACTGTATATAACAATCTGCAAATATATCCCCAGACACAAAATTGTGATTGCTTTATTCTGGCCTCTTTATTTAGTTTGTGAGGAAGGTGGGAAATTGTAATGATCCAGGGCAGGGTTTGAAGTTCTCACTATTGAGTCTATTCAGGTAATGTATGTGGTGAGCAAAGAAGCTTCTCAGATCAGTCAGGGCATTTAACATATCACTTACAATTTGTTTGACTCTCTTGGATCTGAATCCTATCACATATACAGAGCAAAGTTCCACTCCCACTTTACAGAGGAATTCTTTGTCCAGAATTACATAAGCGATATAGCAGAAAACAAGGGCAAAAACCTAGGTCTCTCTTATTCCATATCCAGAGTTTTCTGTAGGATACTTACAATTTAACAGGAAGGTGGAGAGAAAAAAATAGTATAGAAAACAAAAGTATCCAGCTTCTCTAGTTCTATTTTGTAATACAAGATTTCCCATTTTATTCTGTGTTTGGTGGGCCCTTTTTTAACCTTGTTCATTTTGAAGCCCCAAACCATGGAGGTTGGAGTTCTTTATGGAGTCGGAGTATTTATACTCAAGAGTTTATGAAAGTAAAAGTCATTGTCCCTAAAAAGTGTCCTCAGACACACCTAGAGAGACCACTTCTTACGATTAGGTTCTCCATGCTCCATAAGTTTCTTGATATTTCTACTGAGACTACAAACAAGTGTACCGTTTTCACAGTGATTGTAATGATGTGAATATCTGCCCCATTGGGAATGAGACTGAAATCACCAAATCATTTCATATAGGCTATTGCACAACTGACAGTGATGATAATAAATTTCAGGATACTGCTGTCTGCTTTTTCAAATCCACTTTGGGATGTTTGCAGTTCATCCAATTTTGCCCCAGATCTTATGTGCTAAATATTATTCAGACTACCTTAGGCCAAATGTTTAGTCAGTTTTTAATTTTGTATCCTTACTGTCTGCATGTAGACTTTACATGGTATACTGGAGATAGTCACCTAGAGCTGCCTTGTCCTGTCAGTGGGAGAGTGTGCTGGGCACTAAATCCTGAGAGGAATGGGCATTTGCTTCATATAGGTATCTCGAAAGGTAATTGCAAAAGCCCTCTCAGGATTCTATTGCAATGTTTGTTTGTTTTCTGCAGGTGAAACTCAAAGATTAAACAACAGCGTCATATCTGGCTGAAGCTAACAGCCGCAAACCAAAGTAGCTATGGGGATTTGATTATGGGGAAATGGAATTTATGATTCCATAGCCATTTAGATACCACCTAATATGCAATTTTATCTGTCTTCAATTATTTGTATCTCATTTCACAGACACATTAAAGTTATACCAACCCTTACAGCCAACCATTTTTGGTATCCTGTTTCTCTAAAAATCTCTTTAAGAAGAATAAATTTAAATGTTTCTAGTTTTTCAATATTTAATATGTTATAGTGTAAACATAATGAGCCTTTCATTTTACACTATAAGTACGTTAGATTAGTAATCTGGGTCCTTTAATTTCAATTGCTGACTTTATTACTAACTAGCTGTGTGACATTGAAGAATTCACATAACCTCTCTAGGCCTTGGTTTTCTAGTTTATTTCCCAAGGCTACTGTGATGAAAAATCAAGATAGTGTATGCAGAAATACTCTGCAGAAAATGAAGTGGAGTGGAAGGAGTAGCTATTAATAATAATAGCAAATGTTGATAACTTGGTTGGGGTTACTATTTAAATTCATATGGTAAAACTTTTGTAAATGGTGCTCATTCTCTAGTGTGAATATGAGCATTCTTAAGTTAGCTTTGCTTCATCTGAACTTCAATGTTGTTTCCTAAAGAGGTTATGATGTTTTAAAGTTATCAGGTGTAAATGAAAAGGGCCAAGTTTCTCAAAGATTCCTAATGATATGTTTTTTTTAAAGAAGGCATTATATGTTACTAGATTCTACTGCCTAACAAGTAGGGTACAGAATGACGAACAGATATTGGTTTGTTCTGCTTGCAATGCTATTGTGCATCCATATGCATTTCAAAAAATGCTCTGTCAGTATATATCACATGTGCAAAACTTGAATGTCATCAGCACCAAGTCATTTGATTCATTCTTTACTAAAATTGTTTTTCTCTCTAATGGCAAGACTTGTGGCTCTTGAAGCACCCAGAAAGTACCTCAGACCAACCATGATGGCTTAAAAATGTGACTACTTTGTTAATTATAGTAGTGATAAAATATATGGTGAACAGGGAGAAGACAAAATGTTTTCCCAGAAAAAAAAAAGTCCATGTAATTTTCACTACCTGTGTTCTCTGTTGAAACAAGCTTAAGGAGTTAGCATAATTCTCTTCCTGAATTGTGGACCTGGTACCACCAGTCTCTCAAAAGTTGAACAGAAAAGTAGCTCAGCTTTTGTCTTCCTACTGTCATTAAAAGCATCTCTGCTTCTCCTCCCCCTACCTGTATCCATGGGAGTCTCACCACATCAAGGAATATTACCTGTCATTGTGATGCCTTTATGATGCAGATGTCTAAATATTTCTTTTTCCACTTTTTATTTCATGCAGTGTAGTAAATTTAGTCTTCCTATGGAGAGGATGTCTTATAAATAAAATAATGTCTCAGATCTGCATGCACATTTCTCTATGTTAGTGTCTGATGATTTTGTTTTGAACCATTGGTGTATTGTCTATTAATAGAGCCAGAGAATATGGCAAAAATCCAACTTCCTCCACATTTCTGTCTAATATGCAAAACCAATCCTTCTCCATCCTGTTCTTTCCCGCCTTCTTCTCCTGTGTCTCTTCTATCCTCATAATGTTAAGAATTGGTATAATTTCATTAAATAGAGGTTGTGTAAATTAATACAGAAGGTTTCTTTTGATGGCCCAGATAATGTGAATGAGAATCGCTTTCTCACTGTAAACTAATCTGTAATGATACTCAATGTCATTTGTGTCACTGACAGCTTTTTATGCCAGCTTTAGCAACCCTTGTCCTACTGAATCAAGTATGTTTTCTAGTCATAAACATGATATTCAGTCATGAATACCTCTTTGGTAGAATTTGAATGGAGGAGGTGGTTGGTATTGGAAGTAAGCCCTAACTCCTTCTCCAGAAACTTACTGCCCATTGCAGGCTGACCCACTCTGTTATGTCTTCAGTGATAGAACAGTGCCTACAACTATGGTATACTTATGCAAATTAACAGTGATTCAGTGGAGAATTAAAGGCACACAGGAAAGGAGATTTTCCCTGTTATTTACTAAGTGAAGTATAATTTGGAAGGTTGTTATCACACCTTAGGTGCATTCTTATTCCATTGGTAGAAGTCGATGAGACAAGTTTACAGGTGTCCATGGCGTATCTACTATGTGCTAGGTACTCTGTTAGGTACTCTGCCAGGTACAGAGCAATAATTTTGACACGTGTTTTTCACATGTTAACTTTCTGTTCTTTAGATTTTCAGTGCAATACATACTCAGAGAAGAGAAACTTAGTGCACACTGTAGTAGTTATGGTTGCTTTTGTAGAGGAGTTGAGACACTGGGGCTTGAGGAGAATCTATAATCTGGAGAGATTGAGAAGAAGATTGAAAATTTTCCATTTGGGCAGAATGACATAATCAAAGGCTCAGACTTTATTTGTAGGCAAGAAAAAATTACTTGAGGATTTTAAGCAGGTAGGTGACGTGATAAATGATAGTATTGGAGGGATTGAAAGTGGCTTGGGAGGATGGGGGTTCATCCTTTAAAAGGGTATCACAGTAAGCTATGTTTGTACATTACTTAAACAAATGGCCAGTTCAGGCTTTGTGTTCACACGTGACTGCAATAAGTCAAAGACCTAGTTGTTTTGAAATTAAGTGACTTGAAACTGTTGTGAAAACAACCAGTTTGATTGAATTCAGTTGGTTCTCTCCAAATCAGCTCATTATTATAGCAGCACTATGTGTTAATTACACTCAGAAAAAAAATCACTTAAGCTTGTTGTTTCATGGCTCACAAGCAAACCAGCTTGTAGATTACCTAAAAATTTGGCTTTTCAGCTGGAAGTTTCAGTGTTGTGTCGATACAGCCTTTTAAGAGTTACATAAGATATTGGCAGGCAGTACTGAGATATGTTAGAATTTCTAGGTGTTAGGAAAGACTTAAGTTATCTCCCGTAGCAAAATAAATCCTTGAGCAAAGAAATTACAAAAACCCATATGGTATATTAAATTACTTTCAGTGGTTTAGAATTTGCTAACTTATAAATTAAAATTTACAGAATGGAGACTGGTTGAGGAGAAAAGGGTGACTTAAAAGCACTTTATTTTATATATCATGTTGAAAATAATCCATATTGAAGAATACGCTATTGCTAGGAAACAGTCTTTTCTGAAGAGAAGGAGTTCATTTGTCAAAACCATATTCCAAAGGGTTAGTACCATGCTAAACATTAAGCAGAGGTCATGAATATATTTTTAAACACTCATTTTCTCAGATCTGAATGATGTTTCAAACTTACTTTTCCTGAAGGAATACCAACCAACTACTCTATCCTTAATGATATCCTGGGACATCTTTATTTTTGCTTCTCATAGCCAATCTACATAGAATAGTTAGTTATATCAGTCTCTCTTGAACATTAGCTATCAATGCTTTCTACATAGCTATTATGATGACATTGTCAATGCTGAGTAAGTTAATCTGGTTGTGACAACCAATGGCAAGGGTTACTCACTGACTAATGGCATGTGCCCTAGGGTAAGTGGGGCAATATGAAGCAAGAAAATCCCTTTGAGAAAAGAAGCACTTCTCTGTGGCAGTTCTTGCCCAATAACCACATGCTGCCACTACTAATTTATTTCCAGCTTCCAGTTTATAGCTATATCAGTAATACAGCATCCAGAGAGACTAGAGGCAGGAATACTATTTAAGAGGCCATTGGCACAGCCCAGGAAAGAGTTGACATTTGTCCAAATTAAAGTATTGGCAGTGCGGGTAGTTAAGAGATGGACATATGATTGAGACATTCAAACTTTGGTAACTCTGGGAATATGCAATGTTAAGAGTGAGAGGGAAGGTAAAATGACTCCAAAGTTTCAATCTTGGGCAACTGGGAGTGTGGGTACCATTAAATGAAATTGGATATTTAGGAGGTGGAGTAGGTTTGTGATGGGGAAAGATGTTCCATCCTGGACATGTCTTTGAGGTGCCCAAGAGGGTAAAAGTCAACTGACTGTTGGGATTGTGAGATTGGGGTTTAGGTAAGAGATTAGGGCTGGAGATGTAGATATGGAAGTCATCCGTATATTCAGAGTTTGGGTGTTAACTGAAACTGTGGCAATGGATACAATTGCCCATGGAGAGAATATAGAGAGCAAAGAAAACAAAGCAAAATAAAATGGACTGAGGAAAAGACCTTGAGGTGCTGGTGGAGGAAGAGTAGCCAATCAAAGAGTTAGTGAAGGGGCAGTCAAAGAGATAGAATGAGGGCTTCCCTGGTGGCGCAGTGGTTGAGAGTCCGCCTGCTGATGCAGGGGACGCGGGTTCGTGCCCTGGTCCGGGAGGATACCACATGCCGCGGAGCGGCTGGGCCTGTGAGCCATGGCCGCTGAGGTGCGTGTCCGGAGCCTGTGCTCCGCAACGGGAGAGGCCACAACAGTGAGAGGCCCGCGTACCGCAAAAAAAAAAAAAAAAAAAGAGATAGAATGAGAACCATAATAATGTAGTGTTTTGGAGTCTAAGGGAAAAGAGGGAATCAAGAGGTGTGAGGGTGGTCAGCACTATGAAATGTTGCAGAAAATTTGAAGAGACTGAGGACTGAAAAAGGCACTTGGCACTTTGACACTTTGGTGACCTTTATTTCAGGAGCAATTTCAGTGGAGTGGAAAGAGCAGATATCAGATTGCAATGAGTCATTGAAGAAGTAGAAGTAGGAAATACATGCTAGGGCACATATCATCAGCGATAGGAACTATGGTGATAAAGCAAAAAGAAATATGAAAACTGCCTTAAGGTTATGGATTTTAATTCTGACAGTGCACAAATGCTTCCTTAGGTATATCCCCAAGTCCGTATGCTTATCTCCCATGAATCCAGTATAGCACTGTGAAATTCTGTCAACAGCCATTGTAATTTTCGCAGCCAAAACAGGGAGCAACAGAGATGAAGTCAAGGAAGTCATTCCCTTAGTGAATCCTTTTCTGAGTTCCTCTGGGTCTCCCAGCACCTGGCACATAGTAGGCACTCAACAACTGTTAGTTGAATTGAATCGACTCCTTTGAGAATCTCTGTCTTAACGCACTGATTGCCTCAGGGAAAAACAACCAAATAAAAGCTTTTCCACTGGCAAGGGCTCACACGTGCTCCCATGTCTTTTGAGAAAGGAGAAGTTGACATTTTTATTCTTCAGTGCCAGTGTTTTGTACTGGGCTTGTGGTGAAATGCCCCTAGTTTCTTTGTCTGTTTTTCAAAGCAATTGTAATAACGAGGGACTTCATGTATATTAGCAAATGATCTTAACAGAAACTCCAGAAACTCCCTAACCTAAATAGACATGCACACACACTGACTTAAAGTCTATTGTGAAATGGAGGCTTTTCTGTCTAGAACTGAGAATGATTTAGAGTTTTGTTTCATTAAACATTTGTCATGATTCTCAGACAAAACATTGCTGAGATTCTTTCATCTAATTGGTTTATCATCCAGACTTAAGCATCTGCATCAAATCTACTTAACCTGGTTATTATCTTTATAACTACTTGTTAACTTACAAATTCTAAACATTTGTAGTGCCTAAAATTTATACTACCAGTGGTTTTGCATGTTTCTATATAATGTTAAGATTTTTCACATCAGGTTATATACAAGGAAGAACTTTCCAGGAGATCTGTTAAACACTGAAAGGTAATGGAGAGAGAGGAATGCATTCATTCTCTAAAAGTCTACTAGTGATTTAAATAATTATCATCTCTTCAATAATGGGGTGCAGGGTTCACTGTCAGATAGGGTTGATGGACATTGTAATATGAGCTCCTAAAGACTTTTATAACGCTTAATTTTAAACGATTATTTAGGTACTTCAAGTGATTTTGGTATAAGATGGAATATAAATAAATATTTTTTATTATTTAGGATGTTCTCAACTACAAATTGAAAAAAATGCAACTCAGAGTGGCTTTAACAATGAAGAGATTTATTATCTCACCATAACAAGAACGCCAAAGGTAGTGTTTGTCACTTCTGTAGCATAAAGACATCATTTTATTTCCTGTTCTTCCATCCACAATACATAGAGTAATTTGCCCCTCGTAATATCAATAAGGCTGCAACAGCTCCAGGTATCACATCGTCATACAACAATGCAGAAAGGGGCAGAAAAAAGAATTATTTGTTTCTTGTAAGTCTCTAAGTGCTAAGAAATCTTTCTCATCCTTTTATCCTCAAGAAACCATTCCCTTACATCCTATTGGCTAAAATTGGGTCGCATGAGTTTTCCTTAGCCAATTGCTGACCAAAGAAAGTGGAGTTACCATAATCTACGTACACTAATCAAGAGTGACACTCTGTGATTGAGTCTGGGTCTGAGTCTGGGCTTGCAGCCTTAGCTGGGACTGAGGACGGGGCTGTGGATGGACTTTTTAAAACAGCTTTACTGAGATATAGCTCACAATACAATTCACACATTTAATGTGTAAAATTCAATGGTTTTGGTCTATTCACAGTGTAGTGCAACCATTACCACAGTCAATTTTAGAACATTTAAATCACCCCTAAAGGAAATCCTATACCCTTTAAGTAGTCACTCTCTAGTCCCCCTTCAACTTCATATTCTATACATTTCTTTGAATTCTCAGAATTTCTCAGTTACTGACTCGAGAAAGATTCAGTATAATAAGCAAACATATCTGGATATAATCATCCTTTTTTATAACTGAAGTATAGTTGATTTACAGTGTTATATTAATTTCAGGTGTACAACATAGTGATTCAATATTTTTATAGACTATATTCCATTTAAAGTTATTATCAAATATTGGTTATATTGTCTGTGCTATACATTACATCCTTGTGTCTTATTTATTTTATACCTAGTAATTTGTACCTCTTAATCCCATTCCCCAATCTTGCCCCTCTCCCCACCCCCTCCCCCCGGCAACCACTAGTTTGTTCTCTGTATCTATGAGTCTTCCTGTTTTGTTATATTCATTCATTTGTTTTATTTTTTAGATTCCACATAAAAGTGGTAACATACAGTATTTGTCTTTCTCTGTCTGACTTACTTCACTAAGCGTAATACCTTCGAGGTCCATCCATGTTGTTGCAAATGGCAAAATTTCATGCTTTTCTATACAATAATAATGAACTACCAGAAAGAGAAAGCAAGAAAACAATACCACTTATAATTGCATCAAAAGAATAAAATACCTAGGAATAAACTTAACCAAGGAGGTGAAAGACCTATACTCTGAAAACTATAAGATACTGATGAAGGAAATTGAAGATGATACAAATAAATGGAAAGATATACCATGTTCATGGATTGGAAGAATTAATATTGTTAAAATGTCCATACTACCCAAGGCAATCTACAGATTTAGTGCAATCCCTATGAAAATACCCAAGACATTTTTCACAGAACCAGAACAAATAATCCTAAAACTTGTGTAGAACCACAAAAGATCCCAAATAGCTAAAGCAATCTTAAGAAAAAAGAACAAAACTGGATGTATCAAGCTCCCTGACTTCAGACTATACTACAAAGCTACAGAAATCAAAACAGCATGGTACTGGCATGAAAACAGACACATAGGTCCATGGAACAGAATAGAGAGCCCAAAATTAAACTCACGCATATATGGTCAATTAACCTATGACAAAGGAAGCAAAAATATGCAATGGGGAAAAGACAGTCTCTTCAATAAGTAGTGTTGGGAAAACTGGATGGCTACATGTAAAAGAATGTAGTTAGAACATCTTCTCACAACATGTACAAAAATAAACTCAAAATGGATTAAAGACCTAAATGTAAGACCATGAATAATCAATTCTATAACTAAAATATGGTATGAAAAATATAACTCTTCAAATTCATTTGGGCTGATGTATTAATTACCCCCAGTAGATGGTATGAATGATACAAGAAATGATCAATGTTATAACATCAATTCCCAGAAGACCAGAATACTTGTCAGGTCCATTTATCCCAGGACTGGGAGTTGGGTTTGGTGAAGAATGGCAAAGTTAAATTTTTTTAGAAACATGATCATGCACATAGGAAGACTTATTCAGGAGATGGGGGTGTGAGTCCTGTAAATCCATAGGCCAAAGCTAAATTCAGTCTGAGAATGTCAAGGGGGCTAACATGAGAAGTTGAGGGGCTTAAAACCAAATGAGAGTCTATAGCTTCTTTCTTGTGATTAGCAATTATATGCCCATAGTGCTTTATGTTACCTCCCTGATTATTTATGGGTCATTGTACAATTTCTTTTTTGACTGAACTTGGTTTCCTACTGGTTAGTTGTGCCCTTTTTGGATCTCAAAATCTCACCTCTTCATGTGTTTATGGACTGTTTCTGCCTTGGCTGTCCTACACAACTTGGATCTCTGGAGATGACTCTAACTCTCCTTGTTTGAATAAGCGCATAAATAAGATCAGATACCACTACTTGCCTATCCAACAACCATCTGCTCTTCCTTTTTTGTTAACATAATATCAGATATTTTTCAGGAATCCTAGAATCCTAGAGTCATAATCATACTTGATATTTTATACATGGAGGGAACTTAAAAGTCGTTTAGTCCTCATTTTCTAACTGTAGGAACTACATTCAAGCCAATAGGCTTGGCATCTCAAACACTAACCTCTATTAGTAGTCAGGTTCACACTTATACAGTGGTTCCTTGAAACAGGTCTGAGCATCATACTTTGCCTACTAATACCATATGGGCCCTTGCTCTCTCTTGGGAACCTATTATCAGAATCTCTAGGAGTGGAACCCAAAATTGGTACTTTACGAGCTCCCAAGAGTAATTAAAATGTACGTCTAGTCTAACTTCCTAAAAAATTGCTTTGAGAAGTATGGATATTAATGCCGTAAAGGGCTATGCTCAGATACTACCCTAAATTTTTCTGGTTGATATCATGTAGACACTCACAACCCTTTATCCATACTCCAAAATGCGCCTTGATACCTCTACAAAGACCATCTTGCCTGGGAAGGACCCTATTGATTCAGTTTGGTATTTTCTGTGACTTTTAAAAAATATATTTGTTATCTATGTCAGGATGTAGGTAAAAACACATCCAAAAAAATACTCCTTCCCATCCATAAATTCAATGTCTTTATTTTTGGTTTAGGGATGTGTATCATAGAAAGTTCAGTTTCTTCACATTAGTGTGATATATGCTGTATACATTCAGTTGAAAAGATGGGTTTTAGGAATACTGAAGCATATTGAGTATTCTGCTCTTTTACTTTTTATCAGCTAGTGAGTTTGTTCAAATGATGACCATTTTCCCCCGATTTAGTGAGATTATTGCTCAGATATATGTCCCAGTGTAGTGTGCTGGGGAACATATTTCGACATTTCTAGGTTTTCTTTTGTGAATTGTAATCTAATTAAGCTCTGAATAACATGATTTTATTTTTATACCTTGGTTGTGGATTCCTTTCACTTTAGAAATGCATTCCAAACACGGCCATCAGTGTTGAATTCATAATGCAAAGTTATTTGGAAATTGCGGCATGTTTGTTCACACCAGATAGACTTGTTAGGAGGTCAGCCATTCTTGGAAATTACTCCCAGAGAAAACAATCATCATCAAGTTTTATTACATGTGCATAGTGTAAAGTGCTCCAAAATCTATAAGAGCAACAAAAACATGATATCAGTCGATGGATACAAAAGTATATGTAATATATAAGTGTCTATCTGCATGCAGCCTTGTGCTGAGTACTTGGATTGTGACCTGGTGCTGCTATTTTCAAACTGTATTGCATATTGGGGTGATTGCTGTAACAAGCTAGTTAAACAGAAGTATAACATTGTCCCAGTGCTTCTAATATAAGGCAAACAGCCTATGTCTACATGTATGACTACCTCAACTCTGCCAGCATATTAGGATCCGCTAGGGAAATTTTTAAAAAATAATGACACTCTGCTCTCACCAATTCTGATTTAATTGGTCTGGAGTGGGGCCCAGGCATCAGTATTTTTTTTAAGTCCCCGAGATGATTGTAATGTTCAACCAAAGTTGAGAATTGCTGGGCTTAACTGTATGCCTTGTGAGAATAGGCCAGTGCCTGACACAATAAATACTTGTTAAATGCAAAGTTATCAGCAGTTGAGTTGGTAGAAACATGAACATTTAGATTCAGTTTTTTAGGCATTCAAATAGCAACATTTGCTAAATGTTTAATGAGAGCTGTGAGTGGTTACAAAGAATATAATCTCACAAAAGCCCTCATTAGGAGGGTTTCTTAACTAATGGCCCATTATGTTTGTGTCTTGCCTAAAATGCAGAAGTGTCAAAAACAAAAATATAGCAGGCTTTGACCTCAAGGTGTTTGTAACCTACATAGTTTTACTAATTTTCCATGTTCTCCATTTTGTGTGCTCTCCTTCCTGGTCTTTACTCCCTTAAGAAATGGGAACAAATACTACTTCAGGTGGGTCTGCTTTTTCTTTTCATAATAATATAAAGAGGAGGAAGGTGAAAATATGTTGAGTAAACAGAGCAAGAGACCTCTGTAGAATTTTCAAGGTAGTTTCTAAGTCTGGTAGCACAGTAATGTCTCTGGTTTATATTCTTGGTGTAACTTCCTACTTTGAGATCTAGCTTACTCTTAATTGCATCTCAGAAACTTTTCCAAATGGAAAATTTTCAAACTAGTTTCCATCTCTTACTCTTTGTCATAACTTCAATGACTTCAGAGTTTATCCCATACCCCAGGGTTATGACTCCTATTTAAATATGTAAATTTAAGAAATGTAGTGCCAGTGCCCTTTATTTTTAGTGTAGATTGGCTCCAAATGCTGGCATAGCTGGGATTTGATAATTACTTTGGCCTATAGTAAATCTAGTTGGGTAGTGAATCAGGTAACATTTAACTAATTGATTGTATTTTCTTTTTATTAATTCCATGTTTGCAATTGAGTTATGTATGAAGCAGTAAAAACATCCCGCTGTTCTTTGAGAATGGTGTTATATTTTATCACACAGTGTCTTGAGAATACTAATGTTTAAGGAGACGACGTGAGGATTAAAATGCAGTTTTAGCTTATGGAAGAAATACCGCTCAACAATAGTCAATACAACTTACATGCAGTGAAAATGACAATCAACCAATCTATTAAGTGTGGAGACAGATGTCTTGTGTAAAAGATTTCTGTGTCATTGCTGGATGACGTGAGTGTGCATTATTCATCTCTGCTCAGACACTACATTCAAATCCTTTCTAGGTGTTCCCTTTTGAAGCACTTTCATGCTGAATTGCTGTCTGTGAATTTGTGCCTTACATTTAACACCCAATTTGACTTTTAGCAGAATCACAGTACCAGAGTAGGGAGAAACTGAGGGTCAAAGAATAGCTTAATCTGAAAATCCCAGCTTTATGTAGATACAGTTGGTATAAGAGGACTCCAGTGAGGAAGCGCTTTGTGAAAATGAAAGCTTCAGAATGTTAGATGGGGTTACTGTACTCAAGTATGCTTGGCATTAAACACCCTCTTTTTTGCTGATTAGTAAACTTTCTCTGATTACCCATCAAGAAACAGGGGGAAAAAAAGAAGTAACTTTCACTTCTGTTTTAGTAGACTCACCTGAGGAATTTAAACCAGTTAGGCTTTTTTTATTATTATTTTTCACTCAGGAGATTAATTCAGTTTACATCTAAAAGCGGAAAAGACCTTTTTCTCCAAAGGATTGAACTAGCGTAGAAAGGCCTATAATTAATGCAGTAAGTGATTCTGGAAACTGCGTTTGAATAGAATCCCTGTCCCCCGTCCTCCGTCCTCCCCCCACCCCCCACCCCCGCCCAAGGGCATTCTAACAGTTGAAACTCGGAGAACTCAGCTTGTTTTACCTTTCCAGTGTTAAAAAAGAACACTTGGTGGCAGTCCTTCTTAAGCACCAAATTTCCTTGATTTAGCTCCTTCTTGGGGAAACAAGAGTCTCCCTCAAGCTTTTCCTGGGCTCCTGACAGATTCCTTTCTCCTTTAAGCGGTAACTGAATTACTAAGACATTTCTTCCAGTGAAGAAACAGCAGCTGGGGGACTCTAGCCTTATGATTTGCTTTTTCATTTGAGACTCAGCTTGCTCAGGAAGGAATTGTTTCTTTGGGATTTTAAGACACACCTCCATTTTTTGCATTATCACTGACTTAATGGTTCTCTATTCCTTCCCTCTTTTCCCTTTTCTGAAGCAACATTTCCAGTGTGTATACTTTGGATTAGCCTTGTCATACTGTCCTTTTTAATAACATCTACCAGCTTCTTGACCATATAACACATCTTGAATCCAGAAGGTATTTTTGGGTGGCAGTAATCTTGGTCTTCACAAGCTTCCTTCTTCACAATATCATAGTTTGCACAAACTGGTCAGGCAAATCTGCTTCTGTGTATTCCTAGAACGATATGGCTGTAGCTCTCTTCTTCGAAATTTTTTTATGTAATGATGGCTCCTAAGTCATATGGAAAGCTTCCTTTGAATATTGTGAACAGAGATTCAAAGTGCATGTGTTGTTTTTGACCAAATGAACAAAAATAATCATTTTTCTGTTGTATAATTCATGTCCTCTCCTTTAATTACAACTAAGTAGTATTCCATACTTGTGACTATTTTTTCTTCCTCAACCATATCTGCATTGTGTGGGAGAGGAAAAATAATTTCCCCTGTACCTTTCTGGGTTCTTGGCTGAGACCTCCCTTAATAAAAGACACATTAACAGGAGAAGAACAAACAGAAGTGGAATACCATGTATACCTCCTGTATACATGGGGGATACCCAGGAAAACTGAATAACTCCAGGCCCAAGCCAGCATCTTAAATCCTTCTCCAGCTAAAGACAAAAGAAGATTTGGGTGGGGGGCAGTTATGGGAGGTTACCAGGAAAAGCACAGTAAACAAGGGTATGGTTGTTATGCAGATTTAAGTCCTTGCCTTCTCCATTGATAAGAGTTTCTAGAGATTTAGAGTCATGTTTCTCTTCCTTATACAGAGACAGAGACACCCTTACAAATGGAGATTTCCCTTGTAAATATCTCTTACAAAAGGGGTTTTCAAGCTTTCCCTTTGTCTATTTCATTTATTTATTTATTAAAATTTTTTATTGAAGTATAATTGACTTACAATATTATTTTAGTTTCAGATGTACAACATAGTGATTTGATATTTTTATACATTACAAAATGATCACCACAATAAGTCTAGTTACCATCTGTCATCATACAAAATTATTACAATAGTATTGAGTATATTCACTGTGCTGTACATCACATCCCCTTGACTTATTTATTCTGTATCTGGAAGTTTGTACCTCTTAATTTCCCTCACCTATTTCACTTATCCCCCCACTTCCCTCCTCTCTGGCAACCACCTGTTTGTTCTCTGTGAGTCTGTTTTGTTATGTTTCTTTTTTTTTTAAATTTCACATATAAGTGAAATCATACTCTATTTGTCTTTCTCTGGCTGACTTATTTCACTTAGCACAGTACCCTCTAGGTCCATCCGTGTTATCACAAATGGGAAGATTTCATTCTTTTTTATGGCTGAGTAATATTCCACTGTGTGTGTGTGTGTGTGTGTGTGTGTGTGTGTGTGTAATGTATATAGCACATCTTCATACATCTATCGATGCACACGGATTTCTTCCATATCTTGGCTATTGTACATAATGCTGCAATGAACATAGGGGTGCATATATCTTTTCAAATTGGTGTTTTTGTTTCCTTTGTGGAAATACCCAGAAGTGGAATTCCTGGATCGTATGGTAGTTCTATTTTTAATTTTTTGAAGAAACTCCATACTGTTCTCCATTGTGGCTGCACCAATTTCAATCCCACTAACAGTGCACAAGTGTTCCCTTTTCTCCACATCCTCACCAACACTTTGTTATTTGTGGTCTTTTCAATGATAGCCTTTCTGACAGGTGTGAGGTGATATCTCATGGTGCTTTTGATTTGCATTTCCCTGATAATGAGTGATGTTGAACACCTTTTCATGTGTCTGTTGGCCATCTGTATATCTTATTTGGAAAATGTCTATTCAGGTCCTCTGCTCACTTTTTAACTGGGTTGTCTGTTTTTCTGATGTTAATTTGTATGCGTTCTTTGTATATTTTAGGTATCAACCCCTTATCAGATGTACCACTTGCAAATATTTTCTCACATTTAGTCGGCTGCGCTGTAGTTCTGTTGATAGTTTCCTTTACTGTGCAAAAGCTTTTTAGTTTGATGTAGTCCCATTGGTTTATTCTTTATTTTGTTTCCCTTGCCTGAAGAGCCTATATCTGCTGTTTCTTAAAAATAATCAGCCTAGAATAATTCTTACGCCAAAGAGGCACATTTTGGGATGGTATATTCTGCTCCCCTTCAATTGATCAAGTCATCTTTTATCTTCTTAAAGCCACTCACATTCACACACATATTCCTCTGCACATTCACAGTACTTCTGACTCTTCACTGCCTTCCATGGAGTATACAGCCCTACTAGATGAAAACACAGAGTAGATTTATTATAATGCTTTCTAGGAAGACACACATATTAAAAGTAAAATCAACTCCTAGGTAAAAATATCTTTTAATATGTTTTGTACAGTGCTTGGACATGAGATCTAAGATGGTATTCTTTGTGACAAATTTCAGTTGATGTTATCTAAGGTTTGTGAGGTCTCGGTATAGTCACTTAGGAGAGGGTTTCTCTGCAGAGGCACTATTGATATTTGGGGTTGGCAGTCCTTTGTTGTGAGGAAGTTGTCCTCTGTGTTGTAGGATGTTTAGCAATATCCCTGGTCTCTACTTGCTACATGCCAGTAGCATATCCCCCACTAACTGTGACAATCAGAAATTTCTCCAGACATTGTCAAATGTCCCCGTGCGGGGGGTGGGGGGTGATGGGGACAAAATTTCCTCCAGTTGATACCTACTGGGTTTGAGTATCTTGGGCCTGGCCTTTCATTAAAAAGATACAATCACTTTCCAATATAAACTATATATACAATACCCTCATGATTCTGAATATACTTCCTATATTTGAAGAGTTAAAAATAGCCTCATCGCTTTTCTATGACTGTGACATGATTATCAAAGTAATTTATAATATCCTTACCCAAGCCCCATTGTCAAGCATTTTCTCTTACAAAGCAATAATCTATAATATACCACAAACAGTTCATCTGTGTCGTTTTCTGCATTGGTCTCTGATCCGTGTGTTATGCTGACTTGCCATTATTTTTAAAGCAGTGATGCTAAACTATTTTGGATAAATACTTTCATTGCTTTGTAACTTTGCTGGAAAGATTAAAGACACTTTATTTTAATATTTTAGGGGATTTCTTTTCTACTAAGGATTTTTAGCCAGCATTGCTTTTTAAGATATCATGTTCTGATGATTTATTTGTTAAGTGTACCCTTTCAACATAACTGCTGCTATAAGCTTGAGATGCATCATACATTTTCAAGACCAGTCAGCCCACTGGAATTTCGATTTTTTTCCTGTCACATTTGCAGGAATTTTATACAGACAGATTTCCTATTTAAAGATAACTTTGATTTTGTATAAACCTCACTGTGCTATTTAAGTAATAAATATTGGTGCATGAACTGGTTTGACTTTCTGCTGAGAACTGCTAAAAGCCTTTTAATAGAAAACAATAGGGAATGTCAAACATTGAATCACGATCTCACTGAAACAATTTTTCTTAGAAAGACTTTCATCACACAGAAGTTTTCTCCGTGCTCAAATTTTGCTAGAAATTATGTCTGGTTAAAATCTATTGTGATGCTTTGTCCTGCTTGTTTACCCATATTTTTATGAATAAAAAGCATACTTTTAATATGTTGATAGCTTTTAATTTATTAAATCTTTATCTGTAGATATATTTAGAGACAAAAAAGATTACAACTTTATTTTAGGTTAAATATTCACTAGGAGATGTGGTAGAATAGCCACATGTATGTTTAATAGTATATGACTGGTTGCTTTGAAGCAAATAAGCTAGAATTCCCCCAAATGAGCCATCTATTTTCACTCTGTCTTCTTGCCAGTCTGTGCCCTCTTACCCAGGCCAGCTGTCACAACAGAGACCATGTGAAAGGAATGTAGACTCGGCAGAGTTCAGTCACCATAGAGAAAATTTGCTAGAATCATATAAAGTACTAGGTTTATTTACTTTAGTATTTTTCAACTACAATATGCTTTCTGTGAGTTTTAACTAGGCCTTAATTTTTACAGCTCATGTAGATCTATTTAGAACAGTTGAGAGGAGGAAATAGAAGTGAAAACCAAATAACTCAGATTATTCATTCCGGCTTTACGTAAACAGAGTCTGTGTTTGCCATGTGCAAAGTCCCTTTTCACAGCTAACCACCATTTTGGACTTTTCCTTATCTCCCTCCCTCTCTTCCTTCCTTCCATTTCTTATAGAAATATTTAGCTAGTGATGATCCTCATTACACATTTTACAAACATGTGTTCATTGCTGAAATAATGGTATAATTAGGCTAAAAAATAAGGATGTTGCCTGTGTTGGACCCTAGAGGAAGTGGGTCCTCAGATACCTAAAATATGTAAGTTGTGGTTAGATTGTATGTTATATTCCCTCATTGTACACTTCCATCCTAGTTCAGTGCCTCACATATGAAAGGTACTTTTATTTCCTTTGATTAGGGTATTCTTACATTAGAAGTGAAAAATGATTCTGTTTTCTTCTCCATTTACTTCCCTCAATGATCACAGTTAACTCCTCTTCCCAGATGGGGACAGAAAAATGTTTTATATAGCATTACAGTACAATTGCTTAGATATACTCGATTCCATAGCACTCGAAGTATAATAGAATTTATCCTTTGTTGCATGGAAGTACATGACTTGTTTGACATCTGTGTCATATGTTCCAGTGTTGCATTGGGACAATTTAATGTATATAATACTAGAAAGATAGAGCCTCAAATGCCAATTAATGAATTTGGACTTTATTTTGTAGGCATAGAGAGCCATTGGAAGTGATTTAAGCAGGATTCTGGCATGATCTCCATTTTATAGAGAGAATTTTGGTAGCAGTATTGAAGATGCATTAGAGGGAAAGGATATGGGATGTAATGGAATCAGTTAGGAGTTTACTGCAATTATACAGGTGATAGATAATGAGTGTCTGAATTAGTTCATGGGCAATGTAAATGGAAAGGAAGAAATATTTTGTAAATATGATAGACAGAACTTAGTAACTAATTACATTTGGGGCATAAGGAACAATAGAGAAGCATGACCCAAAGGCTTCAGCTACCAGCTAGGGGAATACAGGAGGGGGAGGAGGGGGAAGGAGGGGGGAGGAGGAGGAGGAGGAGGAGGGGGAGGAGGGGGAGGGGAGGAGGGGGAGGAGGGGAGGAGGGGAGGAGGGGGAGGAGGGGAGGAGGGGAGGAGGGGGAGGAGGGGAAGGGGGATGAGGAGGTTTGATTGGGGAAGGGGAAGCTGGATGTGTTTGTTATAAGATTACTGTAGAACGCTAGGCATGCAGAACATTCAGAACAATGGAACTGGAGTTCGAGAATTTAGAGCCAGACACAGATTTGAGAGTCATCAGCATATACGGGGTAGTTAAAACCATGACCTGAGTGAAATTGCTCAGTGAGAGCATATAGAATTGTGAAGAGTACAGGGAAGAGGACAAAACTCAGGGGAAAGACAGGTTTTAAGAAGCTGGTAGAGAAAAAGAAGCAGGTAAAGCTAGAGGTGTCGTGATCAGACTAGAGGAGATCTAGGATAGAGTGCTGCTGAGAAACTTGAAAGAAGAGAATGAGAAGAAACAGAAGGAATGAGAAGAGAGAAATTAAGAAAGGGAGAAAGATTGAGAGAGAAATTGAGACAGAGTGATTGAGAAAGATATTGAATGCTGGAGGGAGAGAGAGAGAGCAAGAGAATGAGCAAGAGAGAGAAAGATAGATAGATAGATAGATAGATATACACACACAGAGTTAGAGACAGAATTTTGAAAGGAAATATAACTGACAGAGCAAATTTTCAGAAAAGACCATACAGGTGAGATGGAATTAAAAGCACAGATGTGGGAAGATTCTTGGAAAATAAGGAGGATATTTCTTCCTCTGATACAGAAAAGAGTAAGAATAGATGAAAATACATTTTGAAGGTATAGGTAAGGGAATTTGAGAGTTCAGACCTGATGACCCTTGATTTCTGTAAGAATAAGGGAAAAAGTCATCCATGACCAAGAGAGTGAGTTGGCCTGAATGAAGTAGGGCTGAGTAAAAGCATCAATGTTAGATTTTTAAGGACCAGCGGTTGTTAAAAAAAAAATTCCAGCTCTACAGTGGAACCAGTCAGCAAGGACATGTGGGTTTTCTCTTGCTTTCAGCTGCCTGTGAGCTTGAAGAGTTTAAAAAAAGAAGAAAACAAAAAACGAAGGAGGGATGGGTACAGGGTTGTGAATTGGCAGGTCCGTTGTGTTGGCAGGTCAGGGGCATAAGGGAACTGTGATTACTGATGAGGGTCAGGTGGGCATGTAAGGGTAGTCAGGAAGAGGCTGATAGACTAGGATGTAATTGGAGGTTTCATTGAGGTTGAAAAACAGATTTAGCGGGAGTAAAAAAGTATATTTTAACATCTAATTATAATGTTAGAGTCTTGCAGATGTAAACAGAGAGTCTATTATGGCTTAACTAATTTTTATAACTAAAAAGTAATGTTGAGTAAAACATGAAAAGAATCTTTAGACTCCCATGAAGTGTGTGTGCCTGTGATTTGAGTTGCACAAGTTTATAGGAGTAAAATCAGAAAAACTGAAGCTGGAAATGGAATACTCTTTCTCTCTCTGTATATATATTGTGTGTGTTTATATATACAAACATATATACATTGTTATATATATTAATATTTATTATATATGATATATATTATATATTTTTATTTCAGCCTATTTGAAACAAGAAAAGCTTGAAAAAATAGATGAATCTGTGTTTAACTGAAAAGGGAAAGATTGGACCTGAGAGAAGCTAACAGAAACTATTAGGGGCTATGCTTAGATTCTTGGTAGGTGGGCTTAGAATTCAAAAATGACTTTTATATATTGAAGAAATGGTTAGAAATCAACCAAATTCAATTATGGCATATTTTGGGTTAACTGGGAGGCAAAAATGAACCATGGATGAGAAAGGTCTGGCTTGCTAATCATGAACCTTTTAAGTTTTTTTACACCTCACTAAATATGTGAATAAATTTTTAAGTTTTTTTACATCTCACTAAAATGTGAATAAATTTTCCTTATTAATATGAAAAAACTGCCAATTAACTCTACCCTTCACTCTATTTACCATTAACTCTCTCTCATCCCCTATCCAGTTGGTCCCTAATTATGGTTGGTTCTACCTCAGAAATGTCTTCTTGAATTGATCTTTATACCTCTATGTTGATGTATTGACTTTGTGTTTGTGTAAAATTCACATATGTTGCCTAGTAAATTTTGCTGATCATTTGTGCTGATTAAAAGGTATAAAGGCTCTCTCTGAAAAGGGGCAGCATTCTAGTTAGTTTTGCTATCATAGTGTCCTGTATCAATATGGTTTCCGTGATTAAGAAAGTTAGAAAGCAAGTTGTAAAAATTTAACTTTGTCCTATGCCAGTGAACCCAACCTTGATCAAACCAAACTCGAGTTCTCAGATCTAAGAGAGCATTTGTTCTCAGTGTTTTCTG
The DNA here is from genome assembly GCF_059928025.1 of Delphinapterus leucas. Classification (NCBI taxonomy): domain Eukaryota; kingdom Metazoa; phylum Chordata; class Mammalia; order Artiodactyla; family Monodontidae; genus Delphinapterus; species Delphinapterus leucas. The sequence goes on from NC_143150.1 coordinate 25,270,071, forward strand.
CTTGATTTCCCTCAGTGGAAGTGAAATGGATGAGGAATTTTAATTTGTCTTTTTTGCATTCAAATATAAAAAGTCATTGAGTGTTAGTTGAAAATTTATGAAGTGACAGTCTTGTTAATAAAGATAAATGAGATGGCTTGTTTTATTAATGTTAAAGTTGCACATAATGTAGCTTTGCTAAATAAATACAAGGTTACATTTTGCAAATTTTGCAAACTAAGAATCTATAGCAATTATAGAGCTTAAGGCTAAGTTGTAATTTTCGGGTGCATTTTATTTGTTGGTAAATTTTTAAAAATTGGAGAATCACTTGGATTTATTTGAAAGATTCATGAGAAAATCTGGTTATAGCTTTAATGATTTCCAGTATTTGTAGTGATGTATCAATCATCATACTTCCCTGGTGGCGCAGTGGTTGAGAGTCCGCCTGCCGACGCAGGGGAGGCGGGTTCGTGCCCCGGTCCGGGAAGATCCCACGTGCCGCCGGAGCGGCTGGGCCCGTGAGCCATGGCCGCTGAGCCTGCGCGTCCGGAGCCTGTGCTCCGCAACGGGAGAGGTCACAACAGTGAGAGGCCCGCGTACCGCAAAAAAACAAAAACAAAAACAAATGAGGACTAATGCAAAACATATAGGTATCTGGTAATTGAAAAGCAGAAACCTCCATGCTCTAATACAAGTCAGTCCCACCACTATGAACCCCATAAGGGAGTCACATGTTCTGGCTGCAGTGAAATGCTTACAGCCTCAAAGAAAAAGTCAGGCCCAGATTTTCTGTGGGAGATGGGAGTTAAAATAATAGTTAGGGGGGAAATGGAAAATGGGAAAGGAGAAAGCCTTGGATATATCTTCATTTCACTCATTCATTCATTAAATATTTGTGAGTACTTTTATTATGAGTCAGGTCTATGATGGGTCCTGTGAATAAGACAGTTCTTGCCCTCATGGATATTCATCCCTTTACTTCTCAAATGTGGCGCTCATGTGCTTCTATGGTATTGTTAGTTGTTTGGGGAATTTGGCTGGATCTTGCTGGTCAAAGTCCTAACTTAATAAAGATGATTAAGATTTAGAGGTGGAGAGAAGGGAGGAGAGTTATTGCTGAACAAAACTGATGTGAAGAACTTAGCTGTTCTCTCCTTACCTCTTTCCCTTTTTGACTGCCTGCCTAAACTTTCACAATGGATTAGCAAATAGGATGTGTTCTATAGGCAGCACAGGACTCCATTTCAAGTTTTTCATGATTGTTTTGGAAAGTGACAGGAATTAGAAGCCCAGTTTGGCTACACAGGAGGTAGAAGTGACATTTATTCCAGACCATTTTTTTTCTTATTTTAGTTTTATGATGTAAGCTGTGATTATGAATGTAACTGTTTTATTCAGTGTTTACATTTTTATATATTATCAGAACAAGTATTAATGTATAAGAGAGGAACAATGTAAAAAGTGAGCTACATCTTTGGATTTATTGGAAGGTTAGTTTTCCTAACTTATAAATGACTCAGGATCGCTAACAATGCTAATGAATTTGACCAAAAGTTATCATCAGAATGATCCTCAGACATCGTGTACATTTGGATGTAGTAACATACCATTCTGTACTTTACTAGGGAACAAAAACATTTCAAAATCATTCTGTTTTGAGGAATTTAGTTACTTCTTGCTCTCTTAAATAAAAGGATTTGCATTATGACTCAGAATTCCTCAGTGTCAATAAGACATCAGAAATATCTCTGACAAACTTATGGTTACCAGGGGGGGAAGGGTTGGAGGAAGGGATAGACTGGGAGTTTGGGATTGACATGTACACGACACTACTGTATTTAAAATAGATAACCAACAAGGACCTACTGTCTAGCACAGGGAACTCTGCTCAATATTCTATAATGACCTAAATGGGAAAAGAATTTGAAAAAGAATAGATACATGTATACGTATAACTGAATCACTTTGCTGTACACTGAAACTAACACAACATTGTTAATCAACTGTACTCCAGCATAAAATAAAAATTTTTTTAAAACTCTGAAAAATAAAAGTGTATAAGTTATCCATATGTTTTTTGAGACATCCAGGTGTTTAATTTCATGGTCTAGGAAAATTAACCTCTACATTGACTATTTTTCCCAAATCTGCTATTGATACTTTAGATAATGTAAAGGGAGAAAAAGTAAATGCTATATTAGTCTCTTTTCCAAGAAGACTTATGGCTTTTTTTCTGATTTTTTTCTTCATGGGATTAATCATTACAGTATTAGAAAAATTCTTGTTTCACTATCTAGACTGTTATGTGCCTTTGCTTTGTGTAGAGGATAGTTAATTTCTCTTTGACAGAATCTCAGATTTCTAATACCACTACGTTAGCATGTAGGTATTTTGGTGATAGGTACTTTAAAGAAAGTTACAAATGGTTGCACTACTTTTACCTAGTAGCTAACATTAGTTTCCATGGCAGAAGATACATAAGCTATTGTCAGTCTTGACAATATAGAAATAAGATCAGCTTTGCTCAAGAAAGTTTTCGTTTAGGTTAATAATATTAGAGTAACATCCCAGCTGAGTCTATATCGGGAAATCTTTTAGCTCTGGTATCATTACACATTCAGGAATAACAACCTTTCCTTTAAATAAAATTAGAGGGAGTTGGTTTGAGACTGAGTAAAAAATATATTGGAATGCTGTGTACAGTGGAGATACATACCCTTGCTCTGTTGGGAGCCCATTTATCTGTGACTCTGAGACTAATCATGTTATTAATAGTCATACACACTCTGGGCAACTTAAAAAAAATCAGTTTGTTCAGTTCCAGAAGGACCCTCTGAGATAGCATCTCTTGCCTGAAAAACCCTGTTTGACTCTCTTTCTGAGATTATTATTTTTTACATTTTTTGCTTGTGCATGTGTATGTATCCCATGATGATGCTTCATACTTGAACTGTCTTCAGTGTTCATATTCTTTTATCTCCTTCTTTTTTCTCCTTTGGTAGACCCTGTCAAGTATTACTGATCATTAACAGACATTTTCTTGGAGAGTCAGTTCAGGGGCCTACATATTATTTCCAAAGGGTTCTTGCATACCACTGGTCTGGTGAATCCAAACCCCTACTGCTATTTCCTTTGTATAAGTTTGTTCATGACTGTGTTTGGGCAGCGTACACTTATACAAGTATACTTAAGATAGGTTATATCTTCAGATAGCGATTCTGATCCATGTTAGAATGACCTGAAGCCTTATGGTTATAGCTGTACTAGAATGAGATGGCTAGAAATGTGGAAGAGTTAGACTCAAGTGGAATTGCAGACCAGGCTTGACTGTCCATGCCAAGGGAAAGAGGCCATGTTGTATAGCAGTGGGGTTTTACAGCTTTTTTCCTTAAAGAAATACAACCATCTTTTTAAGTAAAATCCTATGTGGAACTCCAATATCTAAAATAATTAAGAAAATGAACTTGCCTGGATTAGAGCAGTCTCTCATCTGCTCTGCCTCCTGCGTGACCTCCTCGTTATCCCATACCTCTTTGGAGTCCTGAGTGCTCTGAAAAATGAGATTGAAAACCACTGGGGTAATAATAAAATTTTTTGGAAAATCATTGATCATTGACTTTGGAATATTTAAAAGGTTTTTTTTACATTTTAAAGTTGGAGTGTCAGCTGTTTAGGAAAGTCATATCAGTTCACGTAAAAATAATAGTCCTGCTATGCAAACTGGATGCAGGAAGCATTAAAAACCTGTCCATCTTTACCATCTTAACAAAAGATTAAGTAAATATATGAAACGTGATGAAGTTTCATGTAGTTTGAAAACTGGATTCCACACCTACCCCCATATCCACCCCGCTGGCAGGAGGGGAACTAATTTTTGTTGAGCATCTACGGCCTGCGAGGTGCCCTGCCGTGTGTATTATATTCTCTAATTTAATTCTCACAACAACCCTGGGAGATAGCCATTATTCTTATTTAACAAGTAATGAAAATTTGGCTTGTAGGGATAAAGAAACTTATCTAAGGTTGCACAGCTAGGAAGTGAAGAATCTGGATTCTGAACCCTAAACTGGCTGGCTGATGCCCATACCCTTTCCCCAGTGTTATGCTACCTTCCCAATAATATAATGAGGGGAGGCAAGGATATCATGAAAGGGAAATACAAGAGAGTTCTGGAAAATCTGCATAGGGATGCCTTTGACCACAAATGCAGTCTTTTTCATTTACTGCCTGTGTACTACTATACTAGTACCTCTTCCTTTCATTTGCAATATACTTAGTATATTCTTTCTCCTTACTCCTTTCCCTTCTCTCTCAGTAGGGAGAGAGTTGCACAGTCTTAAGGGGGCTAGGTCCTCCTCTCCTCTAGTCAAGGTTCTTTCTGATTACAAAAAATGGAAATTCACTTAAGATAGTAAAGTGGGGAGGTTATTGAAACAAACATAGAGCTAGCTCACAGAATGCAAAGGCAAGACACGAATACTAGGGACTTCCCTGGCAGTCCAGTGGTTAGGACTTCCCGCTTCCACTGCAGGGGACATGGGTTCGCTCTCTGGCTGGGGAACTAAGATACCACATGCCGCGTGGCATGACCAAAAAACAAACAAACAAAAAACCCACGAATACTATATTAGAAACTTAGGCATCTCTTTCCACCTCTCTGCAAGTGCATGGTTTTTCTTATGCCCACTACTTTCTCCCGGATTCTCATGGAACATCTGCTCTTTCTCCCCTCACACCTCTACTCCCCTTAATTGGATTCCTCTTCTTAGTCCTCTGAAGCATTGGTCACTATGGATGTCCAAGCCCTAACTTGGCATGAGCTTTCAGATCCAGTACCTGGACTTTTCCTCCACATCTCTAGGTTTAAATTCCTGAGGGCTTATGATTGGCTCGGCCCAGCTCCGGAAGAGTCCCTCCTTCTTGCATTAGGTATTCATCCCTGGTCCAGTCAGCTATATTGGTGTGGCTCACAGGTTCAGATATAGTCCTTTCAGTAGAGGCTCTAGGTAGAGCCTAAACCCCAAGACATGTCATGTATACTTTCCTTTATATTGGACTTTGCTTCCACATGTACTCTTCTCCCCTGTACCCGAATTACTCTAGGATAGGAGGGAAGGAGGGACTGTGGTAGCTAGCAGGACTTCCTCCTACAAAGGAGGTCACATTGTTCCATGCAGGACTCGTAGTAGGAGACATGTTTAGTTCAGTTAGATCTGGGCATCCCAGAGAGTGGCAGAGGGCTCAGAAACCTTTGTAGGAAAATAAATGGAAAACAATGTTCTTGGGTATTTGTTTTTGTATGGAGTCAATCCTTATAAAACTACTTTTTGAATTAGAATGAACAACATAAAAAGCCTTTACCATGTTGAACAGTTGCTTTAGACATGGGTAAGAAACATGAATGTAGTCCACCTTGCCTGGGGTTGTCTTACTTGTGCAAATAGTAGGAAACGTATTTCTATGAATAAGATGTACTGGATGCTTTGTTTCTCGTAGGTTCATGCATACATGAAAGAGAAGTATCTATAATGCTACTGCCGTTTAAGGCCCAGGACTTCAAAGAACATCCTCAAACCACAGTGCAGCCCTTTTATACTCGTGTGTGTGTGTGTGTGTGTGTGTGTGTGTGTGTGTGTGTCTATGATGAGAATGGAGAATTGCAGTGTGAGGCTGGAGTAATGCTTTCATTATAGGCTAATAAGGTTATATCAAACTTTGGCCCTTATGATTTAACTAGATGATAAGATTTGTGATATATAAGGAAGTGGTTAAGATAATTCTAGGGTACATGAGTCTAGTCTTGATGTATCATGTTGTGAGTTTGCAACTCTTTAACTTTCTAAAAAGCCTAAAAAGGCTTCCTTGGTACTCCTCGGGCATCTTTCACTATGAACGTTTAACTGAGGAAGTAAAGAAGATGGTCATAATCAACAACTCCTCAAACTTGGCAGCATATCACTTTCAGGTTTGAGAGTTTTTCCTGGAGATGCTTTGCTTCTAGATACTACCTCTTGCCTTCCCCACAGTGTCAGCAGGTTTAGTGCTAGCTTAGAGAGAGCTAGCCACTCTGTGGTTGCTCAAGCTTTTCTACCTCAGGGCCTTCATATGTGATGAGTCCCCTAGACTTCATGGATGATGACTTGTCACTTCAGGGAGGCCCTCCCCAACTACCCTGTCTACAACAGACCTCCTCATCCCTCCTATTATCTCACTTTACACTCTGTTTAATTTTCTACATTTTCTTTATCACAATCTATAGTTATTTAATCATTTTATGCTTTATTGAATGTTTTCCCATCAGACTGTAACCTCTGAGAGGGCAAGGACCATATCTATGTCAGTCGCCATTGGCATCCCCAGTGCTTTACACGGTGCCTCGCACATAAAAGGTGCTCAGTAAGTATTTGATGGATGGATGAATGAAGAAAGCAATGGAACACTATCACCTATGATTACAAAGGAGACGCATAAGCCATTGTTTCACTCTAGAAAACATATAAGAAATCTATTGCCACACTGGCTGTGTCTCTCTTATTCACTTGGTTAGTATTAGTGGCATCCATGCAGAAAGGGATGAGGAGTTTGAGCAAATCTTACTACATGAAAACCGCCTGCCGATGCAGGGGACACGGGTTTGTGCCCCGGTCTGGGAAGATCCCACATGCTGTGGAGCGGCTGGGCCCGTGCGCCACAACTACTGAGCCTGCGCTCTAGAGCCCATGCTCCGCAACGGGAGAGGCCACAACAGTGAGAGGCCCGCATACCGCAAAAAATAAAATAAAAATATTTATCAAAGTTTAATATAAATATAGGAAGGCTCCCTTATTATAAATGTGCAGGCCAATGTTCTTCATACATTGAACATGTAACCAACACACAGATCAAGAAACTGAATATCCCCAATACCCTGGAAGCTCTCCTCATGCCTTCTTCCAGTTATTATCCCTTCAGGGTTAACCACCATCTTGTCTTCTAACAGCATACATTAGTTGTCCATTTTAACTTTATATAAATGGAATCATAGTCTGTACCCTTTCAATATCGTGTTTGTGAGATTCATCCATCAGCCATATTGTTGCATGTCCACACTTAATCTTTTTAAATAGTGGAAGTGAATCCCAAGACATAGTGAGAGGCCAAGGTAATGGGAGAAGGAGGTTAGTCATACAGAGTGAAGACTGGAGATTTATGTGCTGAGGTGAGCCATGTTCTATTAAATTCATTTGGCCTTCTTTGCTTCCTCTACCCTTGCTTCCCAAATCTTTTTTTTTTTTTTTTGCGGTATGTGGGCCTCTCACTGTTGTGGCCTCTCCCATTGCGGAGCACAGGCTCCGGACGTGCAGGCTCAATGGCCATGGCTCACGGGCCTAGCCGCTCCGCGGCATGTGGGATCTTCCCGGACCGGGGCACAAAACCGTGTCCCCTGCATCGACAGGCGGACTCTCAACCACTGCGCCACCAGGGAAACCCTGCTTCCCAAATCTTAGACATGTAGCTTACAAATATTTTCCCTTGGGAAAAATATTTACTGATCCACTGAAGTCCATCTCTGCTACTGCAAAAATATAAAAAGTCTTTTGAGCCCATGCTCTCTCCCTGAGGTGTGTCAGTAGTATCACTTCTTTATACCAGGGACAGCATTTAATTATTGATTCTTAATGCATATGCCCTGAAGGTGTTTATTAAACTGAGTTTTGGAACATTGTTCTTTCCTTCTCAATGCATGAGGTTATGAGAAGACCTACGGGGGGGGAGGGGCGATGAAAAAACTGATTAAGTTTCTGGACTTTAACACAGAGACAGATAAAAATAGGATACTATGTGTGATTTAAAATTGGCAAGGACAGGCCTTCGGGATGAAGACATCTCTTCGAGTTATTAATCATGAGTTATATGTTTTTGTGACAGTGAAAGGTAGAAGCTTTAATTAAATACACCTTAATAACCTTCCCTTAGAAAATCTCTTTTTAAAAATACATGTGGCAGCAAATAATCTATGGAAGGTGAGGAGTAACTCTTCAAGAGTCCAATATAATGAGGAAGCACTCCCTGACAGACAAGGTTGCCAAACACTTGCACAAATTACTGAAGACAGCTGGGGAATCGGTGGCCATGTGTTCAGCATGAGTCTCAGGCAAGTGTGCCTGGAGCCAGGGGGCTGGTTGACATGATCTTAGAAGGAAAAGGCCTTTCGCTTTACATTTGATCGTGATCAGGGTTCTTCAAGCCTTAAAAATGCTTTAAAACTTAAGGAATGAAATAAGATGTGCCTTTGGCTCATGCAGTGTGTCTGTCTCCCTCTCAAGCATTTTCCGACTTTATGCCAGAGACCACTTGGAGGCAAAAGACACCATTTATTTTCCTCCTTCCACTCTTAGTACCGCACATTAAAAAAAAAAAAAAAAAAAGGTGTTGTGCTGTTGCTTGAATAAAGAGCTATTATTTACTGGGCCTCATTTTAAAATGTTTTTATTGCCTTTTAAAATGGTCAAAATGACACTTTTAAAGCCCACAATTTTGTGTGACCTGCATATTGAACCAGGCCAGACACCCACTTGAGAGGTCTTTGCAGGCCACTATGGCTCCATACACAATAGTAATCAATACCACTTGGACTACTTATTGGGTGTATACTAGGTGCCAGGAACTGGTAGGCACTTTACATATATTATCTCATTTAATTCTCTCAGTGATCCAGCAAAGCAGGTATCATTATTACTTCCCTTATAAATGAGGGAAGTATGTCTTGGCCAAGTCAGGTAACTAGCCCTCAGTCACATAGCTGGTTTTTCCAAGCACTGAATTATGAACTCAGGTCTATCTGACTCCAAGGCCCACATTTCTTTTCTGCATTATATTTTCCTAATACTTTGAGAACCCTGGCGTATTTAAAATAAGTCTCTGAAACAAACACAACTGCTGATTTGGATATATTTATACGCTCAACTGATTTGTTTCCCAGTCATTTTTGACATATTGGTAAGACTGGGTTTTAGAATTGGATAGTCCTAGGTTTGAAGCCTGCCTTTTTCTCCTGTCACCTATGTGACCTGTAGCAAATTAATTAACCTCTTTGAACTTCAGCTTCCTCTTCTGTGAAGTAGATCAAATAATAGAACCAACCTCACAGAGCTAGTTTAAGGATTAAATGAGATGATGCAAGTGAAAGCATATATCAAAATAATAAAGAGCACATAGTAAGTGTTCAAGAAATATTAATAACAGTGATACTAGGAATGGTTTTTGAACTTATAGGACCTTGGCAGTCTCTCTTCCCCTGCTCAATATTTAACTTGGTTGCCTCCCTCAGAAGGCTTTCTTGTTCCAACAGGGCCAGAAAATGTTTCTTATCACCCAGAGTTTAGGTTCACCAGTTCAATGGAGGCTGTCATTGCAAAAGAATCTTGTTTCTCAAACTTAGATTTTTTAGGAGCCTGTCTTCCCATCCTTAAGGTCCAAAGAATAACCACAAAAATATAAACTAACCCCAATCAAATCAAATCATATGTGTTCTAGCATTATAAACCTTTAAAATGTTGTAAGAGCAGAATTCATGCCTATTTACCTGGCCCTGTGATTCTTACATATTCCAAAACAAAGATTGGGACACATGGTCTAACAAAGAATTTTTTTTTTCAGAGTTTTAGTCTGATGTATAGGCTAAGATTTATGGAGGCGTAACAACTAAATTGCACTTATACATTTTATGCATCACTTTTATGGGAAAAAATATAGGAATTCCGTAGAGTTGAACTCTCCCGAAGATCAGGGACATGTGCTACTCCACCTCCTTCTTTCCAGTAAAAGCCTATCAGTGATCTTTCGAATCTCCTTGAAAAGTAGAAGGTAGAAGGTGATTAACATCTATTGCAAAGTTAATAACTTCATTCTAGAGTTTCCTTGGATTTCTGTTGTATAGCTTCACTTGTAGAATTCTTATTAATGCAATGCTCAGTTTACAGAAACACATGCTTTGCCTAAATTTTGGTGTTGATAAAAGTGATATATATTCAGAGGGGGGAAAAGATAATTAGCCCCAGGGTTTGATAGACATCATTTAGTAGTCATCCAGTGAATCCAAAATCCTGCATATAACCAATTACCATTGTAACGAGAACTTTAATTTTTAAACTTCCTATCCAGTTTCTTTCAATCATTGCTGCAAAACATTTGAGAGCCAACAATGCAGAATTTGCTTTATAGGCCTGTGTTAGAAACAGTCAGATCCCCAGGGAGCTAAAACACAGATCACACATGTAGAATGATCTTCTTTTTACTCTGAATGTTATATAATTTAGGCTTTTGAAAAAGTTGTATTAATAAGGAGGAAACCCAGCAACTTTCAGTGATGAAAAAACACTTTGCAATCATGTTCATAGAATACCCACCCAACACCATTGTTTCTCCTGATTTTTCTAAAGAAATTGCACTAACTGAAGTGAATCTAGATAAAGGATGTTGAAGGCAGTGGGTGTTAGTAAGATTCTTGTTTGGTTTCTGCAGGTCTCTGTGTGCCTTTTGCTATTCAGGGCCTTTTCTGCTTCTCCTCCCCCATCAACTTTCCTTTTCTACCCGTTCTTAAAGACATTGCCCTGTTAGTTGAGGGTGATTCATTTCTACTGGTGGTGAAAAGGCATTTTCTTCCACCACTCTGAGGTAGTATTAATCGGCTAAGCCTTCATAAATTTCATTGTGAAGGGACTTAAGTGCGTGTGTGCTATGCCAAGAGAATTACAGAGACACATTTTCTGCCCTCTGAGTGTTCAAGTTTAAGAGTACGTGCCAGGTTTGGTGGATCACTGTGCAGAAGGACGAGGTGACGCGTGATCTTGGTGAGCAAACTTGGGGTCAGGCTGTCAGTTCAAACCAGAGGACCTGTGTCACAATTGGGAATGTCAGGGGAGCTGGGAGGCCATATAAGAAGTCCAGCCATGATAGGGACACAAATGGAAGCCTGGTTAGTTTGTGTAGATGGGAGAAAGAACTGCATCCAGAGGATCAAGCACAGCTAGAGGGTACAGGCAGGAATGGAGTCCAAGTACATTCATGTCAGATGAGAAGAAACAAGTGATAAGAGTTTTGACCCAGATTCAAAACAGATAGGCATGTCTACTTAATAACACAGCCATGGTGGGAATCTATATTCCTCCCCTTGCCCTGATTTTAAACAACTTTTCTGATATATTTGGTTTAGGAATACTGGTTTGGGCTACTTCCTCAGGTGAGGCAGGCTGCTACTGATCCTGGGTATTGCAACACAGACTGGGATCCTGGAGTGAGCTCTTGTAATTCTACCTTTGACACCATATTAATATGAATAAACATTCATTTGAAGGTCAAATGATATCTAGTGTCTGAGGGCTACAGTGAATCAGACGTTTTCTTACAATTCCTTCTTTCTTGGCAATGAAATACAGAATATAGGCTGACTCCTATCAAAGCAGCTTTTAACATTTAGAACAGAGGAAACCAATTGGTATCTGAATAGAACTTTTTTTCCCATCTCTTAGTCCCTAAGGACAGTAGATTTCCCAGAAAGGGTTCTTAGATTGTGGTAAATTCCAGGTGATCAGTGAATCTGTTAAGTACAGTGGTAAGTACCAAATTAGTCCCTGTTTAAAAATTTTTTTCAATTTTTATTTTAAAATATTCAACTTGTACTTCTAGTCATTTAGTTTGATGCACGTTGGCTACTATACTGGTTTCAACTTAGACAGTGATGTATGTTATTTCTTCATAGTGTCAACTGTGATTTGATAAACAGATACTAGTGCCCTTTCTGGAATAAAGGCAAACATAAGCCCTTGGGTGAATGAGAGGGGAAGGAGGCAAGGTCTTTAAGGGGATGCTTAACAAGCTGCTAATTACTTTTGATGGCATTATGCCATGATGTTGAAGCAATGAACCAGAGAGTATCACTTGGAACCCTGAGGGCAGGAAAGATGATGGGGAGACTGCCCTAAAGAATTCTGGGGCAGTAAGTCCAAGAAAGTTAGGGCTCCATTTGAGTCTGACAAAAATAAGTTCTCAATGATACCTGAAGAATTGAAGCTTCTCCTGGGTTCCTAAGAAATGGAGAGGGAGAAATGGGAGAGAAAACCACCCACCATTTGTGCATTTGATCTTCATAATAACATTATGAGTTGGTATATATTATCATCCTTGTTTGAGTAAACTGGATGCTCAGTTTACAGTTGAGTAAACTGAAGCTCAGAGATGTTAAGTAACTCGGTTAAACATTGTGGTTAAGAATTAGGGCCCTGGAGGCAGAGGAAGCTGAGTTTGAATTCTAGCTGCCCCTAATTTCTAGCAGTATGACCTTGGGACAGATCATTAAACTTTCTCTGTACCTTGTTTTCACCATCTCTGAAATAGACATTTTAATAGCACCTATAATCAAAGGCATTTTGTGGATATTTAATGACATACGTGTATAAGTCACTTAGCACTGTCCCATACTGTTAGTAACTGCTCAGAAAGGATATCTATTTGTAGTCATCATCGTTGTCATCGTCATCGTCATCATCACCACCCTTTTACCACCCAAACATGTCAGGCACTAAAGCTCTTGCTATTTCCACAACAGTATAGTGCTTCCAAGTGGTAAGAGTGTTGGTAAGGAGAGACACGGTAAGTCAGTGTGTACAAGCAGAAGATGAAAAGATAAGGCAGTGAGAAAAAAAATAAGGGCAAAATTTATAAACAAAGATAAATGGAACTTTATACTAAGAGGCATGGTCACTAGAAAGCCACTGGTTAGCAATTGTCTCAGGTGCCACACTCAGTGTGTCCTACACTAAAACAACCCTTCCTTTCTAAACCCCTAAGGTCATTAGATTGTAGAGAAAAAAAACCAGCAACATGTGATCAATCAATGAGATTGATCGATCGGCTTTCATTAAGCTCTGTTTGAGAAACTCACTACGTAAAATTCATCTAATATTCTGGCCTGTAACTCAAAGAGGGTTCATAACTGGTTGTAAGGCCATGCACATGCAATGGAAAATAATGGTCAACCAAACATGTTTATCTGTCTTAATGACTGAATTAAATCAGTTCCATTACCTGTGAGATATAAGGAATAATCATTAAGTATTAAATTGATCAATTAAATCTATTGAACTTTCAAAGCCATGGATTTTTTGTGTGCCAAATATTATTCAAATTGTGCAAAAGCTATGTGAAACTATTAGGTTGGGCCACTTTAACTCAATTTCAAATCATTTGCCTGAATGTCCATGTTTCTTCTTACAGCACTCAACAAAGTAAGCAGCTGTGTGCAGATGGAGCTAAATTAGCCTGATTCCTGCCATTGCTGGTTTGACCTTCATTTTAATATAAAAGTGAGAATAAATAGGATCCTTTTCACTTGTTCCTCTAGTAATTGATCACCATTTCTACTAATTCATTCTTAGTCTCTACACCATTTTCCAAGGGTATTCAGCCAGATGCCTTCCACCTGAGAAATTCCTGGTTCCAAGCTTGAGTTACTTTCATGAGTATTGAAGTTCAACATACAAAATTATTGGACAATAGCTGATGAAGAGTTAACCATTTTTGGTTAAGTGGGACTTTTAAGTTCTGAGTAGAAATTTCCCACATTCTGAGACTTGAGACTTTTGACCTGTGGGGCAGTTGATACCGTAATCAAAGTAGTGTTCTCTTTATTCACTAGGTGGCAGGAGATCCTTAATATAAATGTAAGGGATTTCTATAAATGCATGTTTAGACCAATGCATCAATAAAGCTGTCATTTTAGAGAAAGGAGAATACATGAAGATGTGAGCCCATGAGATATTGAAACAGAGCCTATGAGGAAAGATATCCTTTTTGTTAAGCACAGCAGTCTAGGATTTAATAATAATAAAACAAGGTTACTGTTCCTTTACATAATGCCATTTTGAAGAAATTTCAGTAGTAAGTTAACCAAAATGGAGTGATAACACTACAATTTACTAGCATTTTACTATTTAATTTCAGTTTTTATTTCTGTTTTGAGCAGTTGTGTAGCATTTTCTGGTGTCTCTTTTTATAAGGACATCAGTTCTATTGGATCAGGACCCGCCCTTATGATCTTATTTAACCTTAATTATTTCCTTAGAGGCCCTATCTCCAAATATAGCCACACTGGGGGTTAGGGCTTCAACATAAGAATTTGCGAGGTGGGGCTTCCCTGGTGGCGCAGTGGTTGAGAGTCCGCCTGCCGATGCAGGGGACACAGGTTCGTGCCCCAGTCCGGGAAGATCCCACATGCTGCGGAGTGGCTGGGCCCGTGAGCCATGGCCACTGAGCCTGCGTGTCCGGAGCCTGTGCTCCGCAACGGGAGAGGCCACAACAGTGAGAGGCCCGCATACCGCAAAAAAAAAAAAAAAAAAAAAAAGAATCTGAGGCGCAGCACAAACATTGAATCCATAACAAACTGCAAGAGCATCACCACAGTAATGTTTAGAGTAACTTTTATTAAGCACTTTTTTGGATGTGCCAGGTACTGTAATAGGCACTTTAAATGAATTATCTCATTGTAGTAGTCAAATATTTTGGTAACTCCCCACAATAAATATTTATTTGGCATTCACATCACAATCCCATGAGGGTCAGTGAGAGGAGCTGTTTTCCATGTAATTATTTAAAACACAAACTCTTTCCATCTCATGGCTCTGGTTTCCTCTAAGTCCTAGGAGTCTAGCCAGTGCATGATTAAAAAAGAGTGAGGATTGCAAAAGGGAGGTTATTATGATCTGTGCCTGAAAATGATACTTTACCACTTTTCATTAGCAAGAACTTAATCACATGGTTATACCTAACAGCTGAGAGATGCAGTCTACCTGTGTGTTGAGGAAGAGGACAACAAAGAAATACAGATCTTGGTGAGCTTTAGCAATCTCTAGCATACTCATTTATCTCCACAGTAACCCACCGAGGTAGGTACCATCGTTGTGCTTATTTTACCAATGAAGAAAGGATGAGTAACTTGCTAAAAGTAACACAACTAGTAATTTGGTTTGAACTCAGTCTAACTTCAGAGGTTTGCTTTTAAACGCTATGCTGTTCTTTCTGAACTAGGGATAAAAGTATTATTTCATTACTACAGGGAATGTTTGAAATGTTTCAACCATCCCTCAAAGATGTTTTAGCAAGTTGCTATGTTTGGATAATAGATCAGTTTGTTTAGTTTTAATTTGTTTTGTTGCTGAAGGAAGGAAGGAAGGAAACAAAACAGGAAAGAAGAAATAAAGGAAGGAGAGAGGGAGAACAAACGAGAATAACAAGCTTTTGGTGGAAGTGTTGGATGCTGTTCATTATATTTAATCTTATGTGGACTTGTTAATAGAAGCTTATTCAGCATTAGGGTCTTTTCCTCATTGGCATAAATTAATAGAGTTACTTTGAATGTGTTTAGGGTATGATGGTGATATCAAAGTATATGAAGTCTTTTGTCTGTCCACCCATAACTACCTCTTCAACAAAAGAGGCTGTACTGTCCAAACAGACCATGCAAACTCATCTTGGAATCTGAATCCATTTGTCTGTGTTGACCAGAAGTTGAAAGGTCAAGAACTAGGGTACTGCTTCCCACTGAGCTAAGAGGTTCCTGAAGTGATCCAAGACAGGGCGGGGATAAGAGACTCCCCCATCCCTTTTATCTAAGTGAATACAGTACTGAATATAAATGACAATAGGCTGCCACTTGTTTTTTGTATCTGGGGTGACTTACAGCCACTTGGATTGGGCTTCCTTTCCATTGTACCACATTAAATGGTGCATTGGTTAATTTGCAATATTCAACAAACATCTATTTTTTCCATTCTTATATTGTAGTTGAGAGTTAAAAAAAATTTTTTTATTGAAGTATAGGTGATTTACAGTATTATACTAGTTTCAGGTGTACAACATAGAGATTCAAAATTTTATGGATTATACTCATTTAAAGTTATTATATAAAATATTAGCTATATTCCCTGTGCTGTACAATATATCATTGTAGCTTATTTACTTTATACATATTAGTTTGTACCTGTTAATCCCCTACACCTATCTTTTCCCTCTCCACTTCCCTCTCCCCACTGGTAACAACTAATTTTTTCTCTATATTTATGAGTCTATTTCTGTTTTGCTACATTCATTCGTTTTATTTTTTAGATTTCACATATAAGTGAAAACATACCATATTTGTCTTTCTCTGTCCTAATTATTTCACTTAGTATAATACCCTCCAGGTCCATCCATGTTGTTGCAAATGGCAAAATTTCATTCTTTTTTATGAATGAGTAGTATTCCATTGTATATATATACTATTGATACATCTCCTTTATCCATTCATCTGTTGATGGACACGTGGGTTGCTTCCATATATTGGCTATTGTAAATAATACTGCTGTGAACATTTGGGTGCGTGTATCTTTTTGAATTAGTGTTTTCGTTTTTCCCAGATATATACAAAAGAATGGAATTTTTGGATCATATGGTAGTTCTATTTTTAGTTTTTTGAGGAACTTCCATACGTTTTCCATAGTGGCTGCACCAATTTACATCCCCACCAACAGTGCATAAGGGTTCCCTCTTATCCACATCTTTGCCAGCATTTGTTATTTGTGGTCTTTTTGATGATAGCCATTCTGACAGGTGTGAGGTGATATCTAATTGTGGTTATGATTTGCGTTTCCCTGATGATTAGTGATGCTGAGCATCTTTTCATGTGCCTGTTGGTCATCTGTATGTCTTCTATGGAAAAATGTCTATTCAGATCTTCTGCCCACTTTTTAATTGCATTGTTTGTTTTTTTGATATTGAGTTGTATGGGCTGTTAGTAAATTTTGGATTTTAACCCCAATCAGTCACATTATTTGCAAATATTTTCTCCCATTCAATAGGTTGTCTGTTTGTTTTGTTGATGGTTTCCTTTGCAGTGCAAAAGCTTTCAAGTTTAATTAGGTCTCATTTATTTTTGCTTTTATTTCTTTTCCCTTAAGAGACAGATCCAAAAATATATTGCTACAATTCATGTCAAAGAGTGTTCTGCCTATGTTCTCTTCTAGAAGTTTTATGGTTTCCAATCTTACGTTTAGGTCTATAATCCATTTTGACTTTATTTTTGTATGTGGTGTGAGAAAATGTTCTAATTTCATTCTCTTACATGTAGCTGTCCAGTTTTCCTAGCACCAGTTATTGAAGAGAGTGCCTTTGCCCCATTGTATATGCTTGCTTCCTTTGTTGTAGATTAATTCACCATAAGCGAGTGGGTTTATTTCTGGGCTGTCTATTCTGTTCCACTGATCTATGTGTTTGTTTTTGTGCCAGTACTATACTATTTTAACTACTGTAGCTTTGTAATCTAGTCTGAAGTCAGGAAGCATGATATCTCCAGCTCTGTTCTTCTTTCTCAGGATTGCTTTGGCAATTCAGGGTCTTTTGTGTTTTCATACAAATTTTAGAATCATTAGTTCTATTTCTGTGAAAAAACGCCATTGGTATTTTGATAGGGATTGCATTGACCCTGTAGATTGCCTTGGGTAGTATGATCATTTTAACAATATTAATTCTTCCAGTCTATGAAGAGAGTTCATTTTCTTTTGATGGATAGTTCCATACTATCCTAATTCTAGCTAAGTTGCACTAACAAACTATAGAATATGAAATTCTAAGCTCCTAAAAGTTATTTTTCTACCATTCAGATGGTATGTTTCTTAAAAATGCCAACATATCTCAAAGACAATTTAATTCAGCCTTCTTGAAGCACAAGAAGGAAGTATTGCTCTAGTAAGGCTGTTCTCCTACCATATTAAGTGAAATCTCTCCAATACTATAATAGTTCTGGTAGCTTTTGAAGGTGGAGGGAGATAAAGTGTTTAGACAGTGTGAAAGAGCTTAAATGTTTCCTTCCTATATTAAGGAGAGTAGCACACTGGGATACTTTCATCTTAAAATAAATTTGTGTTCTGTGGTTGTTGGTAAAGAGATAGGGAAGTGCACTGGACTGACCTGTTCCATTATTAAAAGCTAAGTCCATATTGTTGCCTGTGCATATATATGTGGTCAAATGAGAGTTCATAGACAATGACATTACAACATTAGGCTTTCATCTGGTGCTGTTGATAGTAGCAATAATATGGATCAGGCCTGTCTTACCAATTCTGAAACACTTTATAATCTGAGAAAACATTGAAACCAGACTTGTAGAACTGAATTAGAGATGTGTGGATATTAAAATACTCCATCCAACCCATTTCCACATGTACCATCTGTTGTTTCCAGATGTACTGCTTCCTAGAGGCAGTATTCATGGGCATGGTATTATAACAACAACAAATCGGCATTCCTAGTTCTGGGACTTAATTCCCAGAAATACAAGTTTTCATGGGCTGCACTTCAGGGAATTAGACTCCTCTGTGGCTAGGGACATGCCATTACAACCATGGTAATGGAAATAGTCCAATTCAGAGCCTATAAGGCATTAGGGAGCCTTCAAGTTGGGAGCAGTACAAAGTTTCTCTTATGTGTCTGTAACTCAAGGTAAGTTGAGCAACACTATTAACGCTCCCCGCCTTGGTGATTAGATATGCCTAGCTCATTGTAGATGAGGTGTCGGAGGTATCTCTTCTATGTTAAGTTTGATAAGGAAAGTTATAAAACGCTCCAAAGGCTCTAGAGTATATGTTGAAATCCTTGTATGTTGTCCAGCGCCTTAATCTGGTGCTGTCTGTAAAGCAATGGGCTGTCACCTCCCTCAAGACCACTGCTTGCCTCATTAATACCACTGGAACAAATTATCACTTCACAGCCCAGAAATCTTCTATAGCAGTTGTGGTGATTGATGTAACAAGGCTAAAAAATAATGATGAAATGCATGTTCCAGAAGACAGATTCAAATGGCAGGAGCTTCAAAGGCAATTAAATGTGACACAGAAGGAGTCTTCCTGGAATAAAGTATTTTCAAATAAATGGTAAGATAAGTGTGATAATCTCCTAGACTCACATTACACATAAATTGGCTTGCTATGAATAATTATTTCTGAAGGCTTAGTGTACATTAAAGTAAAAGTTTAGAAACAGCCAGTTTGAACTATTTTAAAAATATATTTTTGAGTTTAAGATGGGGGGAAAAAAGCAACGCTTTGGGACTGGCATATAGGCTCATAGGCTCGTGATGGGATTTATTTATTTGTAGCCATAGTATTTGAATAGCATCTTTTGATAGGCTTTAAAGCTTCCTGTTGGTTGGGAAGAATCATGACTACAGATGTCAAGTTTACCTGCCTTCCTCCAAAGTGAGTCAAACGATTCTTATGATGTATTGATTCTGTACCATTAAGTTACTAACTATGCTGTGGGAGGAACCTGCCTACTCAAGAGAGTGCAGCTGTACATTAGACAGGCACATTAAGGTCGCAGTGAAGGGGAAATTTAAGACATGTGGAAGTAACTGGAACAGCTGGGCAATGTTAAAGCACTCTGGCATCTAAAGCCTTGGAAAAGGTAAACCTCAAACTGCCATTTTGGCTCTGTAAGTGCCCTTGTTTTCTTGAAATTTGAACATAGGACAAATAGGTGAGCACTGGCTCAGATGTAGCAAGAGAGAGGTTATTTTTATAGGAATTCTCCACTGAAAGGTTAGTTAATCATAGGACTGGACTTCCAAAGAGAATTTTAAGAATAACTTCTAAATAGTAAATTAAAAAAATCATGTTGTTTGAGTTTGGTGTAAACTTATCTGGGGTTGCATTGGATACTTGTTTAAAGTTATTTCTTCACTAGTCTATTATTAGCCAAACCCGATGAGGTCATTTGTTGATTTCTTGGCAGGATCAAAGGAACACATTTATTTAAGGTAGATTATGTGTCGCTCTCACTCAGAATTATCTAGATATGAGTCAATGCAAGTCCACAACCATTCATTGCACTTTAACTAATCAGTTTGACATTTATTTTTTTTAATGATATCTTGACCATCCTTTTCAGTGAAATGATCAAATGATTCAGAAATGTTTTCCTAATTGTATAGGCCATCATTAACACTGTTATTTACTCTTGGTGGGGGGTTGAAGTGTCCTTTTGAAATAAAAATTAAGGACTATTTTGACCTAGTTCTTTAAAATAAGTAACACTTTTATGCCAGGACACTGGTTAATATGTAGACCACAGACAGAAATATTCACCAACTGTCAAAAGAGGCTTAGAGGTTACTTCCACTTTAAGATGTCTACAATTCACTAGGTTAGACAAAGATACATAAACATGAAGCAAGTGACTTTTTCCCTTAAAATGCTTTAAAAATTGCTTTAGCTTTAAAAAATTGCATTCGCCTCTTAAAAACTTCTAGTTTGGACTTAGGAAACTCTGCCTTTTACTTACCTGTCTTGTTAACTGGTCAGAAATATTGAAAATACATACTTATGTATCATGGATGGCAGAAAACACATATGACTAAAATGACAGCTGCTTGAAATAGAAAAGGCAATAAAATGACTTTGTACTTTTATGACACATTTATAGGCTGGTAATAAAGCTCCTTCCTAATCTCGTTCTCTCATCACAGCACCCAAATGATTTGTGTAATAATGATTTAATCTATCTTTTTAAACAATGGAAAAGCCAGAAGATGAACCTAATGACCCAGCATTCATTTTTATTGTTACCTGAATGCATACTCATAGTCATTTTGAAGAAAACCCTGGGTTTTTTAGTCCAATCCAAAACGCATGTCACTAAGTTCTCAGATCTTGTGACAATTGACAAAGAATAGCTAGAGTGTATTTTTTATACTAACTGATTTTAAACAATGTTGAGAATTGGTTGCTTATATAGGGTAGTTAAATTAAAACACAGAGATAAGCCTTTTTAACTGAATACTTGGAAGCACCCCATTCCAAATTAGTCATGTAATATTTTGAGAAAGGAAATATACTTACGTGCACTGAGTGCCTGCTCTGGGCCAAACACTGTCATGTATGTAAACTTATTTAACAGCAACTTCACAACAACATTGTGCGGTAGTTATTTTTATCACTCTTTTTATAGAGGAAGAAACCCAACCTCAGAGATGTTAAGGAGCTTCTCCAGTGACACACCAGCTACTCAGTGGCAGAGCCAATATTCAAATGTACATCTGCCTGGTTCTAACTACCACATTACATAGCTTTTAAATAAACGTGGAGAATATGTTGGATAATAGTGGTGATATTGTAATACATTGGAGTAAATCTGTATAATACCATTCATCAGGGTAAAGTATGTGTTTAGTTTGTTAAATTGCTTTATTTAAGCTGCTGGAATAAATTAAATGCATGAATGATATCAGAATGTACAGAATCGAGTTTATTATATTCATGCTATTTTATAAATTATAGTAATGATTTTCATATAGGAACAATCTACACAACTAATGGAAAAAATAAAGTTATTTGCACTCACACATTGATAAAAATATGGGTTTTAAAGCTGGAATTTCTATCTTCTACAACCTCATATATAAAATAAGCCAACTACCAAAACTGAAATTGCTTCAGATTTGAACTATCTGTTGCTAGGTGTGAGGATTGTTAAAGATATTCTGATGCAAATTACTCTTTAAAAAGAGGACTTAAATTAAATATGTTTAATTGTATAATATACTTTTGGCTTTAGGGTGTAATACAATTATTTCACTGCAATTTAATATTGACATATTTCTGCTGGAGAAAGAGGCCAATTACTATGGAAAGCAATTGTATCATTCTACATGTGTAGAAATCTTACAATATAATTGCATTCCTGTTATTTTGCTACTAATCATTTATGAATGTTTTTATTTTTTTTCACTTTCAATTTAAATGACACTTTTTTTGCAGACTTATAGAAAGAATAGCCTAAACTTAGAAATGTATTTATTAGAAATAGTAACTATGCCAGAAAGTGCAGCAAAATAAGTTCCTATTTCTTTACCAGATGAATCAGTGCTAAGTACCTATGATAACCCTTGAAGTCCATATGACCTTGTAGTTCTGTAACCTCTCTGAGGCCATAGCTTTCCTTTCTTATCTATGAAATGGGGTAATAACTACGACTCTGGGCTGCTATGATAACTACACAATATAGTGTACAAGAGGGTAATGAACAGTGCCTAGCAATGAGTAGCTATCAAATTATTATGGAATCAATTAATGTTTGTGCATATAATTTAGCATTTTTGAAATATGATTTAGGAATGTCTTAAAATCTGATGCAGAAATTGATCTTTAAAATGAATGAACCCTCAATTACACTGCAGCTGCTTATCAGATCCCTTTGATAGCTTCCCCAACATTGATAAAAATGACATAGACCTCTTAAGAGCATGCCTCCTTTACCACATCTTACCCTATACTTTCCCTCTTGTGTTTCACTAGTTTCCCTCTCAAAGCAGAGCGTTTTGATATGGCTCTTTGACATGACTTTTTTGATGGAGCATATTGACATAACCACATCTAAATAATACTTTCAAATATAAAATCACTGTTTTTTTTTCTTCCAAGGATTATATATCATATCAAACATTACTGAACCTAGTTCTATCTCTTACCACTCAGACTGCATGGCTCTTTCTCTTCCTGCTTTACTCGTATTTAAATTGTTTGATTTTTTTTACATTAAAATGTATTGCTTTTATAGTCATAAAAAAGAGAACTATTTTAAAAATGCATACAATTGAGTTAACCTCCAAGGGAGAGGGGTGGTTTTGTCTTCCAAAACCATGATTATAAGAGTGCTACCATATAATATATGTATACCACTGTGGAAATTGTTAGAAGAATTATTCTCATCCATCATCCCCAGTGTCTTATGGGGTTAGCGAAATCAAGAAACCTACCAAAAAACAAATAGCCATTTAAAAAACATATTCTACTGGAAAACATGACAAATTCCATGATTACAAGGCTAAATCTGTATATCACTAGAGATTAAGTATGACCATTGTAACTTTAAGAGATCATCCAATTTGAAATGGTGACCATTCAGCAAACAGAATGAATTATGACTGATACTCCGTTGTGAGAAGAGCATGTGTGATAAGCACGTGGCTCCTAGTTTTATGTCATGTGGATGCCAGATGGTGCCGAAGGCCAACCTCATCTTTTACTCTATTTGTGAGCTTCTTGTCATTTAATACTCTTCCGGCATGTAGATCAGGGATGGGGTGAGGCTCAAAGACAGGCTGAGGATGACTGCTTCACATATTGCTTGCTTTCAAATAATCTGAATATTTAATAATTTTGTTGGTTAATTTTGTTGGTTAAACCTTGTCACATTATTAAAATATAAGGTACCCACTTCCTTTCTTTTCAATATTCTTGTCTCCTCTCTCTACCAAAGTAGCAAGTGGTTGATAGTTGTGCTACAGGTCGGGGTTGGTAGGTGGGGATGGAGTGGAGAATGATGTATGCAGTTGGTATAAAAGGCTGGGCATCATTTTCCTTGATTTTTTAAAAATTTTGATTCCCTGCTTCTGTGTCATAAAACAAGTAAAAATTATAAAATTGTATAGCTAAAGAACTGTAAGATATTGCTAAATAATAAAGAATATTAAAATGTGCTTTCAAAGTAAAAATTAATCTCTATTCAAAGTGAATGCCTTGGAAAATGCAGTGGAAAGGCCAGAACATCTGTAAGAAATACAGATGAGAGAGATTTGGAGAGATATTTGTGTTAAAAAACAGGCCCTATTTTTGCAAGCAACCTGCATGACTATAGTTATATAGTAACAGACAAAGATTTGAGTGAATAGAATGATAATAGAAAATACCAATACATGTATATGTATAACTGAATCACTTTGATGTACACCTGAAGTTAACACAACATTGTAAATCAACTATACTCCAATAAAAAGAAAGAAAAGAAAATACCAATATGGAACAAGCTGGTGATATACTTTATAAGGCTACGTTGGCCGTGGCATATCCCGTACAACAGGCAGATGTTAAAATAGTGTCAATAATTATGCATTTGTTGAGGATCTATGAGCAGTGTGTTTTTATAATATAATGGATGCAGGCATTTTGGTTCTTGCCTTTAGACGACTTTCAGCCTAGAGGGGACCATATGACACTGTAAAGAAGAATAATTTTTTAAACGTTGCTCAGACAGATATTTAAATATTGTTAGTGCATAGAATTGTTATTATCCAGATTAATCCAGAAAAGATCTCTGAACCAAGTGAACCTTAAGAGGAAATTTCTAGGAAAGCGTTTTGTTACTCGTACTTTTGAATCAGAGGTATTGAAGACTGCTCAAGGAACCCTGCAATCTATATTATCTTCTAAGTCCAGAGTGAAAGAGTGCTATCATAAGAAGAAGTTCATGAAGAAAGACTGTTGGAGGCTTTGGTTGGGTTTAGTACATGCTGATTTTATGGTAACAGTATGTCATCAACTGGTGCTATAAAGATTATTACTCACTACTCACACAATTAGAAGATAGCAACCATTCATTTCCATTCTGATCATCTTCATTTTTTTCTAGGATATTTATAGCTTGTAAAATAGGATAACCTGATTAAATTTAGTCCCTTGAATCACAAGGAATTCTAGATTATTTCCTTTTTAATTCTGGGAGAACTTAAGCCATCTGTTGCCTTGAAGCAGAGAGATTTAGTAATCAAGCACAGCAGTAAGAAGGTATTTGTCTAGGGATGCTATTAATTAACAAACTTGGAAAGCATTCTGCATTTCTTACCTTAAAGTCAAAGCACCCCTAACAAGTACTTTGGACACTTAGATGAGAAAATCTGTCTTGGGTCAGATGCTCTTTATGTTCTGCTTTGGGTAGTGCAGGAGAAAATGTGAATAGAAGGTGTTAGATCCATTACCATGAAGAGAAAAAGCACTAAATGACAAAAATTGTTGATTCTGAGATCCCAGAGAAGTGTGCATTTAGAAAACCCCAATATTTCTAAATAAGTATTATGATATTTTCATATAATCCTTTTTCATGTAAAAGTAACTCTCCTGGTGTTCCTTCTAATTAACTACTAAATTTAAATTGGAAAATTTGTGCAAAAAATTTTGAGGGAATTAGAGAACATTTTTTGTTCCTTTAAAAATCAACGTTATTTAGGTATAATCACCATACAATAAAATGCACTCATCTTAAGTGCATACATTAATGAGTTTTGATAAATATATATACCCATAAAATCACCACCACTGCTCAAGACTTAGGATAGATTTCTTTCTTTCTTTTTTTTTTTGCCCCCTCCTGGTCAATTCTGCGCTATCCCCAGTCTGAGAGAATCACTGATCTGCCTTCTGTTACCATAGATTAAATTTACCTTTTCTAGAATGTCACATTAGTGTAATCATATAGTATTTACTCTTCTGTATATGACTTCTTTCACTTAGAATGAGGGGTTTTTTGGGTTTGTTTTTCCATCTTTACTGAGGTATAATTGACAAATAAAAAATTGTGTGTGTTTAAGGTGTACACCTTGATGTTTTGATACATGTCTACATTGTGAAATAGTCAGCACAGTCAAGCTATTTAACATACCTACCACCTCACAAAGTTACTGTTTTTCCTCCCCTCCTTCCTTTCTCCCTCCTCCCTTCCCTTCCTTCCTTCCTTTCTGTGAGAATACTTAAGAGCTTCCCTCTAGGCAAATTTCAAGTATTCATTACAGTATTGTTAACTATATTCACCTTGCTGCACGTTAGATCTTGAGACCTTATTCATTTTCCATAACTGAAACTTTGTACCTTTTGACCAACATCACCCATTTCCTCCTCCCCCTAGCCCCTGACAACCACCATTCTACTCTTTGCTTCTATGAGTTCAACTATTCAGATTCCACGTAAGTGCAATTATGCAGTATTTGTCTTTCTGTGTCTGGCTTGTTTCACTTAGCCAAAAGTCCTCCAGATTCATCCGTGTTGTTGCAAATGGCAGAATTTTCTTCTTTTTAAAAGCAGAATAATATTCCACTGTATATAAATGTTTTATATACCACATTTTCTTTATCCATTCATCCATCAACACTTACGTTGTTTCCATATTTTTGAATAGCATGAACAATGCTGCAATGAACATAGGAGTGCAGGTATCTCTTTGAGATCCTGATTTCTTTTCTTTGGATTTATACCCAGAAGTGGGATTGTTGGATCACAGAGAAGTTCTATTTTTAATATTTTGAGGAACCTTCACACTATCTTCAAAAATGATCGTACCAATTTACATTCCTATCAGCAGAGTACAAGTGTTCTGTTCTGTTTTCTCCACATCCTTGCCAGTACTTATCCCTTGTTTTTTTTGATAATAGCCATCCTAAGAGGTGTGAGGTGATATCTTATTGAGATTTAGATTTAGATTTCCCTGGTGATTAGTGACGTTGAGCACTTTTTCATGTAACTGTTGGCCATTTGTATATCTTCTCTGGAGAAGTGTCTATACTCAGATCCTTTTCCCATTTTTCAGTCAAGTTTTTTTTTGCTATTGAGCTGTATGAGTTTTTGTATATATTTTGGATACTAACCCCTTATCAGATAGATGGTTTGCAAATACCTTCTCCCATTCCATAGGTTGCCTTTTCATTTTTTTGAGTTTCTGTCCTCAAATGCCTCCAGGGTACATAAGTAAATCAAGAATATCCAGTCTAGACTTTGACATCAAGCAGACTAGCATTTGAGTCCCAGCTCTTCCATTTACTACCTTGTTACTTTTGCAAGTTATTTAACCGCTCTAAAGCATTGCTTTATTAACTCAGAATTAATGATAGTACTTTATGGATATATTATTATTGCTAGGATTGAATGAGTTAATGTATATAAAGTGCTTTTACAATAATGACTGCCACATAGACGTTTCCCACAAATGTTAGTCCTTCTCTTCTCTTCCCCTAAGAATTGACTTTATTCTTGAATAAACTTCTATACATCCCATCCTTCCCCAGTCCAAACTATCCTGTATACTACAGCCATAGCAATCTCCTAAAAACAGCTTTTGGATCCTGTTGTGCCCTGCCACACAGTGTCCAATGGTGTTGTATTATCTACTGGGTAAAGTTCAAACTTCTTAGCTCAAAATTCAAGGTCCTCCACAATCCGACCCCAGCTGTTTCCTCCCTACCACTCTACGTGAACATTTCACTCAAGCTCAATTAGTAGACCCCAGGGTTTCTTCAGTAGGTCAGAGTGCTTGTTGTTTAAGGATAGGGAGGTTTGGTATTGCAGGGGTGGATGGTGGTGTGATGATGGAAGTGCTGATAGCATTTCAGAGAGGAGAGGGCAGGATTGAAAAAAAATTTCTCTTTTTCTCTCTGCTCCCCTCTCCCAGTAAAATATCCTTTTATGAAGTACGTCCAGGTTATCTCAGCTAGGGAGTGTTACTTTAAAAGACCAGGTACTGAGCACCAACTCTGTGTGTAAGATATTACCTTAGAAATGAGGACCAAAGTGACCTGAGAGTTCATCACAAACAGGAGACACACATGAAAACAATTTTTACAAATTTTACAAATTGTAATATGATGTGGTACTACCCTTCTGTGTGTGCATGTGTGTGTGTGTGTGTGTGTGTGTGTGTGTGTACCCTTGTGTATGTCCTCTATGGAAACACAGAGGGAGGTGTGGCAAATGGATGTAGGTAATCATTCACTAAGAAGGTAACATTTGAGTGTGAACTTGAGGTATGTAAAATTTCAAGGTGAACAAGAGCACTGAGGACATTTGAGACAGAGGGAACAGAAGATGCAGAAGGATTGAGGATGTGAAAGGGTTCTGTGTGTCCAGGGAATCACAGAGTCTAATAAGGTTTCAGTATAGAATTGGGGTGAGGAGGGAGTGGAAAATAATGAGAAATGAGGCTCTGAAGGTAGATTAGAGCCAGTTTGTGGATCATATTACAGTAATAATTGCAATTATAATTTATTGAACACCTGCTGTGTGTTAAATGCTGTATATACATTGCCTTTTCCAAAGATTTCTATCAGCCATATGAGATATAAGGAATATTATTATCCCCATTTTATAGTTGAGGAAACTGAGGCAGAAAATAAGTAGTTGCCCAAGATTACCAACTGGAAAAGGCAGAGCTAAGACTCAAACCTAGGTGTGAATGACCGCAGAGTCCATGAACATGAATGAATGAGGCAGTGACGTTAGCAACATGGATATAGAGCAGGGGGAGTTGCATCCTCTGAGGCATCCTATGAGGTAGAAAGATAGTGTTGATGTGGCTTGGTAATTGGCTTGATGTAGAGGGATAAAGTAGAGTGAGGCATTCAGGATGATTCTAAGGTTTCTACCTGGGGAGATGTGGTTTTGGGGACATGGTAAACCCATTTGCATTAGGAGGGAGAGGAGGAGTGGTGGGAAGTATTCATGAATTTGGATTTGGATGTTTCATAAACTTCAGGATCTTCCAGGGGATTGAAGCTGGTCGCTAGAGATTTATAAATACACGTGGAGAGATCTGGACTGGATATACAGATCTAGAACCATCAGTATATTGGCAATAATAGGAGTTTAGTGTAAAAGAGTGGAGCACCAAGGATAGAATGCTCCTTCCTTTGAAAATTGTTTACATTTTCCTTGCTAAATAGCATAAGCTTCCTAGTGTTATATAGAGTTTTGTTTTAAATCTGTCTGATGTCTGTGGATTATCAGCTACTTGAGGACCGAGACTGTTCTGATTAATTTCTGCACGCATTTAGCAGAGAGCCTTGTGCATAGTGTGAATTCATTATAGTGGATTGCCTTGGAACATGGGGTGGTGTTACAGATAGGACTCTGAGAAACCATAAATGAGGGGCTTTGGGTGAGAGCTGTGCATCGGGAGCAATGGAATCGAGGAGGAAGTGTCTACTGCTCCAGTCTTACCAAGGGTTGGGCTACTTCCCTCATTTAAAGGTGGAAATATAGTCATTTCCAAAAGTAGTAATTTTGTGTTTTGTTAAGTAAATATTCTCAGGCTTGATGTTTGATAGAATTTAATGGAGGCAGAGAGAAGTCTTCATTCTGAATTTTCACATTGTGAAGAAAACTTCCGTAAAATTTTGACAAACTGAGTAAATGGCAAACTGAGTTTTTTTTTTTTTAATTGAAGTATAGTTGACTTAAAATATTGTGTTAGTTTCAGGTGTACAACAAAGTGATTTGGACATATATATATATATATTCTTTTTTTTATTCTTTTCCACTATAGGTTATTACAAGATATTGTTAGGAATAATATTTCAACTATGCCTCACAATGCAACTGTTTAAATGAACTATTCACTGGTTATGCTGGGATTTGAGAAGACTCAGGGCACCGAATAAAAGCCGACTATTGTTATTTCATTGTTGCTAAAAGACAAAATCAATACTTGATTACTCTGAATTAGTACATGCAGCCATGCAAATCTTTAACCTCAGATTAACTAAATGTAGGACCATGACCCAACCTACAACAGTAACATTTAGAAATAGAGAATTAACTGATGCAGAGCCCATTTGGAAAGCGTGCAGCTGCACTGATGCCGAAGCTCTTAATGGTTTTCTATCATTCTGTCTGAAGCAGAACGTTAACTAATTGGCATTTCCGTGCTCCTTCCCCTTCTCCCTGTCCCTACTACCCATTTTATTTTTTTAAGATATTTTTTGGTGTAGACCAATTTTAAAGTCTTTATTGAATTTGTTACAATATTGCTTCTGTTTCATGTTTTGATTTTTTGGCCGCGAGGCATGTGGGATCTTAGCTCCCCGACCAGGGATGGAAACCACACCCTGTGCATTGGAAGGCGAAGCCTTAACCACTGGACCGCCAGGGTAGTCCCCACTACTACCCATTTTATAACACAGCTCATAAATGAGATCTTCCTATCCCCAGTGGTATTTTGCATCATAGTAAAGGTTGTTTCCTTTCTTAGTATCCCAGATAGTTTTGCAAATTGCCATTTCTCATGTCCTGAAATATTCATTAATCATTCAAACTTTAACAATTGTGTATTGAGTACCTGCTATGTGTCAGGTACTATAGTATTATGCTAGGCATTGGAGCTGTCGTGGTGAGCAAAACTGGCAAGGATCCTGACTGTACATTCTGTAATGAGACAGAAAGGTAATAGACAAACAAATACGTAAGTAAATGAGGTAATTTCAGATTAGTGTCATGTAGACAATAGAACAAGATAACGGGATAGAATGATTTGGTGGTGGTGGTATTGGAGAGCTGGGAAACATCAACTAAGATTGTTGTCAGAGAAGCCCCCCCACCCCCGAGGAGGTGACATTTGGGCTGAAACCTGAATGGGGGGAAGGACTCGGCCAGGCAAAGATATAGGACATATAGGAGAAGAGGGTCGCAGACAGGAGGAAGAGCAGGTGCACAGACTCCAGGCTGGGAATGAGTTGGCAGGTCTAAATAACCTAAAGAAGGTCAGTGTGGACAGAGTTAGTGATGGGGTGGGGGGGGGAGTGAGTATATGAGGTGATGTTGGAGAAGCAGGTGGAGTCTGGGTCACTTGGGGCCTCAAGGGCTATGCAGCTTGGGTTTGATTCCAAGGACAGTGGGGAGTCCACACTGGGTTTACCAGTCCGGCTTCTGAGATTTGCCTTTGGGCCCTTGTGTCCCCTCATCCTGCTTCTTGCTATAGTGAATGATACCTGTTTTTCAGTGTCCCAGAGGAATGCGCGGATCTCCGGTATTCTAGAACCATCCATTCTATGCTGTCACTGCCCCTCCCCAATTTCACCCTTGCCCCGGCTCAGAGTGGGAACCCCTCATTGTTCTCAACAGAAGGGCACAGCCAGAACTGGGGGACCAGATCAGAAAAAGAACCCCCCCCCAAGATGGAAGGCAACATGAATCTTCCTGGAGTAGGTCAGTGCCACTTCTTGCAGCCGAACCTCAAGACAGAGGAGTGAAGGTGCAGCTGTGGCGGGGAGAGACCCTGCAGCCAGCATCAGTCATTTCAGCATGTGCTTCGTGAGGAGACAGCAGGAGGATGGAAGCTTTGGGTGTCTAATAAGGAATTTGGAAAAAGGTGTTAGAGACTGAGATTTCTCTACATGTCCAAGGCACAGAGACTACGTGTGGTGGTTTTGAGTCCTTAGAAAAGCTGTCTCTATAGTGCAGTAAGGATTTTTTTTTTTTTTTGGTTCCACCAGAGTGGGGATAATATTGCCTACTGAATTCTCCAAGCCCCTTTCTCAGATTCTATGCCCAACAAACTGCCTTCTTATTGTTAAAAGCAACTTCTATTTGTACCATGCTCACAAATATTGCCATATATGCAATCTAGTTTAGTCATCAAACCAATCCTATAAGGTAGGGTTTATTATATGTCAAAGATTATGAAGTTAAAGCTCATAGAAAGTGCCCCCAAGAAAATATCAATCTTTACATAAAATGTAGGGAAATGAACAAAAATTGTGGTGAATATCCTGGAAATAGAGCCAAGAGGATATTTTTTATGGATTAGATGTGGAAGATGAATAATATAGCTGCTTTGTCATTGTTACAGACAGAGAAATTGAATTAGTTAGGGTTAGTCTATAGTTCTTGCTAGAAAGCAGTTATTAATTCTTCCAACATATTGTTGTGTTTAGGTTTCTGACAATTAAAATAAAAACTTTTAGGAAGGCTTTTCTCTTTTTTTTTCCTTTCTAGTTATTTCATCCTTGGGGTAGCTCTAGATTAAGTCGTCCAATTGTAAGTATTCTGCTTGCTTATAAGTACTCTGTTTACTAATGTAAAACTTTCTTTTTTAATGTGAGGAAATTGGTTGTTTCCCTTAGTGGGTTGATATGGTTGAGGATGGAGGGAATTGGATCTTTGAAGAAGCTCTTACTAATGAAGAGCACACTTCAGCTATACAGTGACAAATTGGGTCCAACGAGGTCCGGAATTTTGTGAAGGACATTTGACAATATCTTAAATGAAGGATGGAGTTAGAGATAGATCTTAGTTTCCCTAGGCTTTTGTAATCAGTGATGTGCTACATGTAAATCACTTCCCTTTCAGAGTTGTTGGTCTTAGGGAAAAGTTTTGGAAGTAACTGAGAAAGAGCAATTGAACTCAGATTTACAGACCTCCTACAATGTGCCAGGAACTGTTACAAGATTTTTCTAAATATTATCCCATCCACTTTCCACAAAAACACTGGGAGGAAATGTAAAGCCCTCTTAACAGGTGAAAGGATGCCACTCACCCTTAAAGAGTTTAAGTAACTTGCTCAAGGGACAAAGCTGGTAAGTGGCAGATTCCTGATTCAAACCACAGCCTACCTTCTCTTTACACTACAGCCCTTGTGATGACATGAACGAACTGCCTTATTTAAAATTGCTGTTTATTTGTAGTTTTAAATGTGCATCATAACGAAGCTTCTGACTGTAAGTAAGTCTTAATTTTACATTAAGCAAGCAAGATTGACCTCCCTAACTCTGGAAATAATTAGATGGTTGAATTATGGAAAGATACTTTATGGAACCACTCTATATGATACTTCATTTTGCTGTCAAGTTTAGGAGAGCAATCCCTCTTAATATCACAGTTTTGGGCTATGTGATTAGCTTTTTCTTGGGATTGTCAAAAATATCTAAAGGGTTGTATGAAAACAGAGCCCTAAAAATATGAACAATTGCACCATGGGCCAAAGAGAACTCCAAACACTAGCCAGCATGGGAACCAAGGCACCTGATTATGTACTGAGGTATCATTAAGACCTGAAGTGTTAGCTCCAAATGAGAACAAAATGGGACTAGAAATGTTCACAGCTTTCATGATGAATTTATAATATTGAAACCAAATTAACTTGGGGTACCATTTTACAATACCTATGTCAAAAAGAAAATTACTAGAGCTGGGAGAATCTAAGAAAAACCAATAAGAACTAAAATGGAGGGCTTCCCTGGTGGTGCAGTGGTTAAGAATCTGCCTGCCAATGCAGGGGACGCGGGTTCGAGCCCTGGTCCGGGAAGATCCCACATGTGGCAGAGCAAATAAGCCCTTGTGCCACAACTACTAAGCCTGTGCTCTAGAACCTGTGAGCCACAACTACTGAAGCCTGCACGCCTAGAGCCCGTGCTCTGCAACAAGAGAAGCCACGGCAATGAGAAGCCCATGCACCACAATGAAGAGTAGTCCCCACTCGCCACAACTAGAGAAAGCCCGCGTGCAGCAACAAAGGACCCAGTGCATGTGGTGTGATGAATTGGGAGATTGGGATTGACATGTATACACTGATGTGTATAAAATGGATGACTAATAAGAAAATAAATAAACATTAAAAAAACAATAAAAAAATAAATAAAATGTGACACACACAAGACCCAATGCAGCCAAAAAATAAAATAAATAAATTAAAAAAAACTAAAATGGAAAATCTTTATATTTGGATTTTTAAAAATTAAGAGCATATAAATTCAACACACACACTTACCTTTTGCATTATAGTTTAAAATTTTTGATTACAAAGGAAAATATGTGTGCAATGTCAAGTCTGCTACCTCAACAAGAATAATTTATTGAGAGTCAAAATGTAGAATTTAAAAATCATTTCAGATTAGAATTATTTTCATCATGACATTTGTTAGTTTGTTTCTTATACTTCAGCAGAAACTTCCTCACTGTTTTGGCTTAAGTTTCCATCTCCAGGACATGATCTTGCAAGATCAGCTGTCACCCTTATCTCTTGGTGACTGGGTACTGAGATGGGACATTATGAACTTGATCTGACAACTTAATAAGATGTAATAAGACCTGAAATAGGGGCAGTGCCCTCTCAACTGAGAAGATCTAGATAGGTACAGAATCTTTTCAAGGGTATGTCTAACTAAATTCCCTTTAAGACTTCCCTTTAAAGCATTAAATGTCTTTTCCTGTTTCAAACTAGAATGTGATCAGTTGGAATATTGGCGAGGAACAGGTCATTAGCAAAAACTCCAATGAAGACAGTTGGCTTTGGGTTTGATTTTCCTGTTTTTGCGGTTAGCTTAGCACCAGATGGTGCCCTCGTGAGTTCTGTATAAATAATACAATCATAGGGTTGAGTGATTCTCTACCAGTCACAGACTCAAGCAGAAAATAGCACTTGTCTTTCCACACAAGCCCGTGTAGATTCTCTTATTGCAGAATTGTTCTTATGCAGCTCTAACCCTCAAGTTGTTATGGTTGATGTTTTTCTTTTTCCTATTTCTTTATTGGACAAGCAAGCAGCCAAATCCTCACTGTGACCCAGAGGGAAGGGCTACTGATTTGAGGCTCTTTAGCTGATACATCCATCCGTTGCAGAGAGGAGGAGAGGCAAAGAAGCAAAAATCTCTGCATTTCCTCTATTGTTCCTGAAAGGGAAGAGTGGCCCCAATACTCCCTTGACAGTTGGTGCACATTAGGGGGTGAACTGGCTTTGCTTACAGAAGCCCTGTGGCAACCCCCTTACAGGCTTTCAAGGTCCAGCTCAAGTGCCAACTCCAGCCCATGATGCTCAGTGATCTTTCCTCTCTCTCTAGGTTCATATGACAGTTACAGTTTGTTCCTGAAGATCTAGCTCTTCATTAGGTACTCTTTGGTATACTTTCCCTGCACTTCTCCTTTTGGATATGTCATATCTCACCTGCAGGATTCTAAGTTGCTCAAATCTATTTTCTTACAACCCGAACTACTTAGCACAGAATTGGGCATTTAATAAACTGTTGTTGAATTGATGACACATATGTGGGTCACAGCTCCCACGCACTGGAGCACAGTTTTAATGGTCAGTACCCCACTCAATGAGCAGAGTTCATCCATTGTGACACAAAGGATTCTAGTTAATTAAGAGTGATAGAGAAAAAATGAAAAACCTCCCCCACTTTTCCCCTTTCACTTTACTGTCCTGAAGATTTGACCCATATAGTAACAAACCACAGAAAAGGTGATGTAGCACACTGGGGGAAATAGGCAGAATCACTAAGAACCTTTCTTCTTTTGAAAGCTGCCTGTATTTTTACTTTGGAAGCACAAATAACCATACAATGTGTCCAACATTCACAGAGACCTGCAATAAAATTGACACACTCAAGTGTTTTCCTGAGCTTAGGGCTCCATTTCCAAGTCTTTGTTACTTCCTATGTATTAGATGTTTTGGGTGACCTCAAAAAGGTGCTTAGGAGTTCAGATCAGACTATTTAAACCATTAATTTATTAATTACATACCTAAATAACTTATTTCACATATTTCCCAAAATATTTTATGGTCTGCAGCAGAGTTTTCAAAGTGTGTCCTATGGAATATTAGTATTTCATGAGATATGAATAGATGCTTCCTGAAAAAATAACTGCTTGCTTGGTTGCTAGGAGAAATGTGACATACTCTGCCTCTTGGAGCATCACATAGCATATTAAAGGCTCCAAAGAGTCTTGCAGCAAAAAGATCTGTTTAATTTGTTTAACTTGGCATTTAGCAAACATATTTGATCTTAGGAAGAGAAATAACATTTAGTGAGTATTCTGTGTCAGGTATATATTAGCTTATCGAATTTTCACAATAAGACTCTAAATTAGGTATTACTATCTATATTTAAAGATAGGGAACTGAGGTTCCTCTATATTAAATGATTTGTTCCAGATCAAACAGTGACAGTCTTGTATAGTGGGTTCTCATGTTTGACTCTGCCAGCAATTAGCTATGTACGACCGTTTTGGACAAATCAGTCAATCTTGCCTTAATTTCCTTATCTATGAGTCACATCAAAATAATGATGTTGGTTTAAAGATGAAAGGAATTGAATTTATAGTACCATATTTTGACAAAAAAGTGCCACACAAGTGGCATTTGTACTTTACAAAAATAGGAGGAGAAGGAGGAAGAAGAGGGCAACAACTAGTCCCAGGAAACATGTTCACTCATAACATATAATGCTAAGTGCTGACTTTTAAGAACAAACACACACACACACACACACACACACACACACACACAGATAGTTGCATCTGCCCTGAATGTTTACCAGAGCACATATATTTCCATTTTGTAAATGCTGTAAATTTTTGGTATAGATTCTCAGATTCACGGATTGATCAAATTGGGTAGTACAGCATTAAAGCACCCAGTGGTACCGTTTTGAAATGTTAAGACTAGAAATACATTATGACTAGATATTGGAACTTTGATCCTTAACTGCAACTTTCTTTGCTTCTATGGCTTTAAGCCTCACTCTACCAATTCTACCGTATGGTACCTGATTCCTAGGACTCTATTGTCTCTCTTAATTTGTCAAGTTCACCATATGAGGTAAACTCATTTCTACTCAGCCCCTTGCAAGCTTAGTTTTGAATAATTTGGATGTAGATACATTTTCCCCCTAAATTTCGAGAGACTTTAAAAATGTGTTCTACCTGTAAATTCTACAGATAAATAACACAATGTAACACATAATTCCAGTTCTCTCCAAACGTACTCCACATACTGACCTGAATGTGGTGATGGGTTTATGACAAAGAGGAAGGAGACTGCTAATTAGATGTCTACCTTGCCAAATTGGAAACTGATTTCCTTGTTACCTAAGTTGAACTGAATCCCATTTCCAATCTAGAAGTAATTACCAAGGCAGCGCACAACTGAACTGAGGCAGACTGAATTTTGCATTCTGTATCCCTAAACTATCATTAGCTGGTATCATAAATATTGATATATAGTATAATACTCCACCAAGTTTATTAAAAGAATAATTTAAAAGTCCATGGTGGTTTTATCATCCGGGGTTCTACCATTCTAAAAAGTGTGGTGTTTCCGTGGTTTTCCTAGATTTTTGTATTTATGAGTTGTTTATGGCTCTGACATTACTTTATGCCAGAATTCATTAACCTTTAAAAAGTTTCTGATATGATTAGGCACTATTGTCACCTCTGGTTTCTAGACACACAGAATACATCCTAAAAAGAGGAGATGGAACTGATAGCATTCAGATTCACCGAGAGCTGCTTTCTTTGGCCACTTGGTCTCTGAGGTGTAGTGCCAGATGTACTGGAGAGGGCAGAACTGCCTTTGATGTGATGACATTCCAGGTCCTTTGTTAGAGCCTCAAATTACAAGCTTCATTCTCTGATAACTGTGATTTCTTGAAAGGTGTGCATCCGTATCTTTACTGTAAATAATAGAAGAAAAATAATGCCACTGTTTAAAGAATGGTTTCAATATATAAAAAAGGGTAATT
Organism: Delphinapterus leucas; assembly: GCF_059928025.1. Taxonomy (NCBI): domain Eukaryota; kingdom Metazoa; phylum Chordata; class Mammalia; order Artiodactyla; family Monodontidae; genus Delphinapterus; species Delphinapterus leucas. Next base: position 25,307,173 of record NC_143150.1, read on the forward strand.
GCCGTGGAATCTGTACATAGACTAAACGAGCTTATACTCTGCTAAAAACATTTCTCTAAAGGCAGCCGCATGGGTAGGGTAGATTAATGCTACCATCTGGGTTCTGCTCAATAGAGCTTATGGGACTGAATGGGATGGACAATAAAAAACAAACAGACAGACATAAAAACAAAAACCTCTTTCACTCTTTTCTAAACCCTTTGGTCTTTATGCAGCTCAAAAGATGAAGCAAGTATCAGAAGTACTTCTTAACACTCATTAAATACTGAGCCTTCTGCTGCTAAGCAGTGACTTAGGAAGGACTGAGGTTGAAGTAAGATCTATGCTAATATTGATTCTGGCCTGAAATAAATGTTTATGTCCTTGAAGTAATTTGCTGGTGGTTGTTTATTCATTATTTTCTTTATATATTAAATAGAAAGTCCTTTGGTCTCCTTCAAGTTCTGGATGGGCTAATTAGCCATTTTGTAAACCAATATAGTACAGTATTTCATCTGGATAAATTAATTTATAGTCTTGCATTGAAATGTAATTAAAATGTTGCAACTAGTTTTTAGTCCCTAATCAGCAATTGCTGTTACTCTTTACATGAATTGGATGGTAAATTTCATTAGCTTGTTTTCCTGGGCAAAAGATAGTGTCTAATCACAGTCTCTGATCCACAGAGCTGCAGAACAAAACCTTGGCTTCAGCTTGCTAAGCAAAAGTTTTCCATGCCCTGTAAAGATATAGAGATGAAGATGCTCCTTTTTGCTTTGATAATATGTTTTTCATTTCCTTGATGCTTTCTTTAGGCTTGATCATCCCTACTTATGAACTTGAAAAGAAATAAGGCTATTTTTGGCCGCAATTTAAGCCAATATTCACTTATTTTGTTCTTCCTACATAAGTGTCAAGTACAATTACAATCAATCCATCAGTTTGTCTACCAGTGAGATTTAAAAGTAAATTTCAACATTGAAACTTATCCATTCACTCATTTATTCTCATTTATTTATTCACTCATTTATTATAAACTTATCCATTCACTCATTTATTCACTCATTTATTTTCTTCCTCATTTCTTCACTCATTTATTCATTTCTTCACTCATTTCTTCACTCATTTATTGACCACATTGTTCAAGGCATTGTGCTAAATATACCTTATGATGCTTTTTGCGAACATAGCAGGACAATTCCTTAAGTTTAAAATTTGAAGTTAATAAAATTAAAAATTTTAAATATCAGATTTTTAGCAGAATGAGGCCAAATTGGTGGCAATATTTATCAGTAAGCATGGTATATTTTCAAAACTTTAATACTTAGTAACTGTGCAAAGAGCAACATATTTGCTGAATTAGTGACTTTTTTGGAAATTTAAATTGCTTGACCGGTAGCCTTTTAAGAAAACACTGACAGACTTTTCTGTAATGGTCTGTGTAATCATGTGATTTACATTGCTAAGCTTTTTTCCTAGGAAGGCACATTACCTCAGGATCAAAATAAGAAATACTGTACTATGTGTCACAGACCTCAATTTTAATACATTTAGTAAATAAAATTGAACAAATTAAAAATCAGTGAGGCTTTTGGGGTGTGAGAAGGTTATTTGGAATTTTTGGTAACAGGTCTTTGCACCTTAGGTGAGATTTTAAAAAATGCTTTTTGTTGCTTTACAACATTGTTTGAATTTGTAGAAATGGGGCTTTGTGATTGTTTCTACACACACACACACACACACACACACACACACACCAGTTGAGACCCCAGCTGAGAAAAGAAGGTTGGATTCAGTCAAAACTGGTAGACACAACATAGTTAATGAATCCACTTGTCTAATTCAATGTATACCTTCCTGATTGGTTATGGTGTAGACCAGCAAAATATTCTGGAGTTTGAGCTAGTTTATGTTATACTGAAAGGGGTAAAGAAGGAACAGAAAATACCCTCTCACGTCAACTTGTTCTCAGGCATTAGGTCACAACTACCACTCGGTACCAGAAACCCAGTCTTCAGTAGGTAGGCCCAGATGAGGAACCAGCTTTCTAGTAGGAGGGTCAGGTAGTGGTGGTTGGTGAATGTCGAGACTGGACAGCCCTGGAGCGCAGGGCCACACTCTTCTACGGTGGCTGAGCACACAAAACACGGTGCCACTCTTTGACCAGTTTTTCTGTGACTTACCAGGCTCTTGTTTTCACACTGCTGTCTCTTTTCACCAATCTTAATAATCCTTCTCCTAATATTTTACCATTAAGATAGTTGAAAAAGATAGCCTTTTTTTTTTCTAAATGTCAGTGTGTATTTGTGCACATGTGTGTTTATCAGCCTGAGTGACTGCATCTTAAATGTATTTTTTTTTAAGATTTTTTTTTTTGATGTAGACCATTTTTAAAGTCTTTATTGAATTTGTTACAATATTGCTTCTGTTTTTTATGTTTCGGTTTTTTTGGCCATGAGGCATGTGGGATCTTAGTTCCCTGACCAGGGATCGAACCCGTACCCCCTGCATTGGAAGGTGAAGTCTTAACCACTGGACGGCCAGGGAAGTCCCAAGATAGCCTTTCTGAAGCATGTGCTTGCTGGAGAAACTATTTTTCCCATCACTCTGCTACTGTGATAGTTCTCCAGAGAAATTTTCCTCACTAGATACTGTGCTCCAGGTGTCATAGGGAATTAGTGCTATGTATTAGGTCTAGTTAATCAGGTATCACAGACTTTCACGGTAGGAGGAAACCTTCTGGTCTTTAGGCCAACATTCATCTGATGTTTGGTTGTCTTCTGTTTTTAAAAAGAATCTCACAAGGAACTCATTGCCTCCTGAGACAGCCCTTATTCAGTGTTTCCTCAGGGGTATCCTCTTTAGTGGCAGTCCCAAGAGGTACTTTACAAAAAGAAGTGTTCCATGGTCAAATAAGTTTGAGAAGTAATGGTCACCATTTAGGCTCTGAGTATTCCTACAGAAAATAGACTTGTTTAAATTAACCTAGAGCTTCCCTCAACTGATTTGGTCATGAAACCTCTTTCTCCCATATAACATATTTTAATATCCATTCTACAGAAAATGCTTCAGTATATGTCTTTCTAGATAATACATATTTATTAAAGCAACTTAAAATTGCATTGACTTTTTAGACTCATATCAAGCTGGCCTTAGACTCCTTGAGTCTTATTCTCTACTACAACTTGCTGTTCAGTCACATCTTCTTCCTGTTTTGCTGCACTTGGCTTTTTGGATTCAAGTATTGGTCTTCTTTTTTACATTTCATCTTATTGGATCCAGCCCACCTCTCCAGCTTGCCTTTTTGGATCCTGACTGTGTCATCCCGTACATTCATCTGCAGTCTGAGATCTGTGCTATTCACTGATGTCATGAGCATGCCATCTACATCTTTATTCAAACTGTTGATTAGAAATGATGAACAGGACTGGGCAAGGTTGGTATCATTCCATAAACCGTCACCCTTTGGTTCTGATTGCTAATTTCCCCAATCAGTAACAAATCCTTGAGAAGAGAATTTCCAGTTGCCCGGGCCTCTGGTCTTTGTGGTTTGCAAACCTTTTTTTTTTTCAAGAGGCAAATCATCTTTTCCTATTATTAGCTCTCCCAATTTTTTCCAGAGCAAAACTGGTAATAATTTTGTTTCTAAATATAGTGGCTCATCAACTCTTCATAAAGCCAATGCCACCTCTTTTCAGGAAGTAATGTTGGTCAAAATCCTGCTTTATTTTGCAGAAAATATTTTTGGGATGTCTTATAACACTGGGGTGTCTTTCTGTGCCTAGATAATTTAGTTGGTGTGGTTTCAGTATACTTGTATTGTAATTTTCTATCTGGAGGAATAGTCGTTTGAAATTGTATACACTAATTAGTGTAGTTTGTAAAATAATAGATATTTTTGAATGTGTGGGAGGTAAGGCTTTCAAATGCAGCATTTAAAAATAATTGCTCTTTAAATATCATTTCACTTAAAAGACATGTATTAATTAATTTTTCTTATAACTGCAGGTTTGGGGTGGTCTATTGTTATATTTATTTATTCATTTATTTTTGGCTGCGTTGGGTCTTAGTTGCGGCATGTGGGATCTTTTGTCGCGGCATACGGGCTTAGTTGCCCTGCAGCATGTGGGATCTTGGTTCCCCCACCAGGGATCGAACCCGCGTCTCCTGCATTGGAAGGCGGATTCTTAACCACTGGACCACCAGGGAAGTCCCTGGGGGGGGTCTACTTTAATTAATCTCCGCACAAAGCAAAAAAAAAAAAATCCAATGATTTCCCAAACTTGCCCCAAATATCTTATTTTTAATATAGTTTATTTATATTTGTGCAAGTATATTTGCAAAAGTTTAGCCCCAACTATTTATTTCCACCAAATCGAATCCTGGAGAAGAATTTTTGCATTGTGTGCAAATCACTAGGGTAGTATTATTGAGATTTTGAATCTACTTTTCAATATCAGAGCATCTTTATATTTTCATTGTTGAGGTTGACTTAGAAAGGAGTGTGTTAGAAGCAGTAGAAACCTCAAGTTCTGAGACTGAAAACACGTGAGTTCATAATTGACACCATGCAATTTTCTAGCTGAGGTACCTGTAGTAAGTTATTTAATGTGTCTGAACCTCAGTTCTTCATTTATGAGATGAGGATGATGATGGATACTTACCTCATAGGATTGCTTTAAAGATTACATGAGGAGTATTTATAGAAGGCACTTACCACATTGCTTTACACACATTGAGAATTGGATGAGTGATAATCAATCTGTTAAGTTTCATCTATAAGCAAAACTCTTAAAATGTCCAGAAAAATTTGGCATATTATGTCAAAGTTTTATTTCCACAGCGCTCTGGCAATCAAAATGGTTATATTTCTCAAAAGTCTTCAATTTTCATGATGACTGTGGATTTATATTATCTGACTCACAGTCATACAACATGGCAGCATAGTTGGAATTCAGACTGTTCTAGACAGTCTATTTCATAGAGCCACCATCCAATAATATCCAAAACATATCTCAATCACAGCACTTACCACAGTGCACTATTCAGTCTGTAGGAAAAAACAAAACAAAACAAAATGACAGGCCCTTTCCATGGGGCATCTGACTAGTCTGAATTCGTCAAAGTGCAAATGGGCTTTTTTAAGATAATTGAAGTTTAGGACATGGTTCTGGATATTTTGTTTCCCTATCAAAGCCAGCTAGTTTGATTAAAATTTTTTCTGGGTATGTTTCATTTCTTAGGAACAGCCTAAGTTACAAAAATACAGCAGGGTGCATCATGGCTCAGAGTAAAATGTCTTTGGGTAGAGTAGACCCCTATTTAATATTAAAAGGACAATGAGGTTTGTCGATTGAAAAAAAAAACACAACCTAAAAGTTGAGAATGATGTTTTATTCGGGGCATTACTGAGGACTGTAAGCCTGGGATACAGCCATGTAGAGAGCTCTGAGAAACTGTTCAATGAGGTGAGGGAGGAGCCAGAATTTGTAGTTTTTGCTGGAAAAAAAAACAACAACCATGTAGTTGGACATCAAAAGATTACTGCTAATCACAAAAAACAGACATCTCAAGTTAATAATTTTAGTGCTTTTCTACGGATGGGAAGAGGCAAGAGTCTGGGCTAATTGAAATTATTCCTTTGATATAAACCTTAACTACCTAGCGCCAGTATCCTGTCTTTTTCCAACTTGAATTCCCTCAGGGTGCACCAGGGGCAGGTGGCTTTATGGCCACATCCTTTGTTTACTGAAGTGGCTAGCATATACAGGTTTATTGATCACCAATCCTGTGAGGACGTGAGGACCTAAGGTGAAAATACCAGCCAACAGCCCAAGTCCTCTGGAGTGATAGTTCCAGAGAACAAATCCAATAGATGATTTTAGGCAGTCAGCAGGGCCTCACAGATACTTGTGCGATTTGTTTTGTGTACAAGGATGCCCTACTGAGGGGACATGAATTTGGGTTGAAATTTAGTCTGCGCTCCACTCACTGTGGGCCCTTTGTAGTTGTTCTGCCTGGAAATGGTACCCTGTGGTAATTCCTCCAACTCGAGGGAGTGTCTTGTTCTATTTTGCGCAAAGATATTTCTACTCTCATGTGCCTCTGACTGTACCTTGAAGATACAGAACACTTTCATGGAGAACTTGTGCTATGGTAAGGGCTGAAAAGGCATAACCTGGTCCCTCTTGGTTTCTGTGATATTGTGATTTATAAGAAAAAAATATATTTGGTCATTTAGATGACCAAAATATATTTCTCATATATATTTGGCCATTATCCATGGTGTCTGGATCTCAGCTCCCCAAACCCTTGGAATTTCAAGTGTTGAGAGAGATTAAGGTGTTTTTTGTTATGTTAATGATTGCTTTTGGAAAAAGCCTAAGGGTGGGGGCTGGTTGCTGGTAGAGCCAACCTAGTGATTGAGGGTTGGAACTTTTATTTCCACCCCACCCTCCAACCTCCGGAGAGGGGAGAGGAGCTTGAGGTTGAATTAATGGACAATAGCCAATGATCTAACTGAACGTTACTACGTTACGAAGCCTCCATAAAACCCGAACAGGCAATCTTCTGGTTTGGTGAACACGTGGAGATTTGGGGAGAACGGCGAGCTCCGAGAGGGAATGCAGCCTTCCTCGCCGTTTTCCATATACCTTGCCCTATGCTTCTCTTGCATCTGGCTGTTCCTGAGCTATATCCTTTCATAAGGAACCGGTAACATGGTAAGTAAAATGTTTCTCTGAGTTCTGTGAGCCGCTCTAGCAAATTAATCAAACCTGAGCAGGTGGTCATGGGATCCTCTGATTTATAACCAGTTGGTCAGAAGTACAGGTAAATAACCTGAACTTGCAACTTCCCTCTGAAGTTGGGGGAGGGGGCGGCAGGGGGACAGTCTTGTGGGACTGAGCCTTTTACCTGTGGAGAATCTGATTCTGATCTCGGGTGGCCTCGGCCTGCAGCAGCTTGAAGCAGGATTTTGGTTCCCAGCCAGAGATTGAGTCAGGCCGTGGCAGTGAGAGCGCTGAATCCTAGCCACTAGACCAACAGGGACCAGTGGCCAGTGACAAGGCCCTGGCCCATCAGCTGTGTAGAAATGAATTTCAACGTACAGATGGAAAGTAGTGAAACAAGTGTTTATTAGGAGGAAAAAGGGTACACGTTGATAGACACTCGGGTGGACTCAGAGAGTCAAGCCCTTGTGGTAGTTTGAATCACTTTTATGGGGCATTTCTCTCGGGTTTCCTTTGATCAGTCATCTTGCTTTGCCTGGTTCTGAGTCCATATTTGGTTTATCTCAGAGTCCTCCCATGTGTGTGCGTGTGCATCATTTAGCCAAGATGGATTCTAGTGAAGAGGCCTATGGGTAGGTTGACATCACCTACTTTGGGTGGCGTCCCCTCCCTTTTTGACGTTCAGGGAGGCTTTCTGCGCGTGTGTAGTCAGGAAGGTCTCCTTGACTTCAGGAATGAGGAGTAAGTGGTCTTTTATCTCTTATCTGGGCAGGGCTTAGCTTCTCCTGCCTCCTGTTATTGTCTTCATCTTGGAGTCTGTCCACAGGGGATGAACTCCAGCTGCTCAGCCTGGGGCCCATCGAGCTCCTGTCTCAATTATGTCTCCAGGTGGATAGTGTCAGAATTGAGTTAAATTGTAGGACACCCAGCTGGTGTTCCCCCACTCACCCACCCCCGCCCATTGGAAATTGAGTCTCAGAATACCAAAAGAGTTCCATAATATTTCTAGAAATCATACAAGGATCACGTTAGTGTTATAATAGAAAGAACTGAGACTTTGTAGTCAGAAAGCCCAGGATTTTAATCCTAATTTCAACAGTTACTGCTTTGTGACCTTGGTCAAGTTAATGAAAAATTTGGGATGTACATCATCTGTATAACATTTTAAATGATCATATATGCTGTGAATTTTACTACATTTTGGTGAAATTTGGTACATAAGTAGAAAGGAATGATTTTTGAGACAAAGAAATGACTAGATTGCTATTTTAAAGCGAGCTAGTCATCCTGCCTACAATATTTGCTATAGGTAAAAATCACCTGTGGTTCACATTGACCGATAGAATATATGTATGATTCTTACAACTGTGTGAATTCTGGAATTCAGGGAACCATCTCGTATATAATGACTACCTCTAGGATTTAGAGGGAGTGACTCCCCATGCTGTTATCTGGCCCACTGGGATCTGAGCTGCAGAGGGGTGATGCCCTACACTAATACATTTTGAATAGCTTGAGATTCAAGAGCAGCAAACCAGGTCACATTTCAACGTCCACTGTGCCAGCCTTACAAGTATATTTCAGAAATGGATAGGTGACCTACAAAAATCCTATTCTGTTAACAAAGTTTTTTGTGTTTTCCTTTAATTTTCCAAGTAGAGATAGTTCTCTGGGGGAAGAGCCTATTACATATAGAATATACTTATCAGCAACAATATCCCAAGGTTCTTGTTTACACAGGAATGGGAAAAACCAACTGAAGGTTCTAGGTAGTTTTCATCATTTGAATATGCAGTGTATATAGATTCTGCAGTTGTTAGTCAGGCACAAGATGTTCAGCAGGAATCCTGAGGTGTAACCTAAGAAATACAGAACTAAAAATATCAAGCTCCAATAATATCCCCATAATTCTTACTAGCTCTAGGAATATGAGAAGAAGCCTTACAAAAAATGATTTCCTTTCATGTAAATACTTTTAGTAAACAACATTGAATCATAGAGAATGTTCTGCGTGTTGTTTGCTAGTTGTTTTTATAATTTGATGTGATTCATATATTTAGTTCTGTTCCATATATGATCCTTGTTATTTTCCGGTGGTACTTGGGTCAGAACCCATATTAACTTGTAGTTTCCCTGGTTCACAAATTTCTACTTTTCTGGAGCACCTTACTCCCATATTAGACCATAGAATTAAGCTTCATCCAAAAATTGGTTTTCGTAGCAACTACATTCCTTGAAATCACATCTGCAGTTGGGTTTTATGTTCCTGAAGAATACTGTCTTTCATATGACTACTTTTAATGTGCCTTTGATATTTTATTGTTGCCATAAAGTTTTGGGAGAAACGTTACATTTGACAACAGTTTTGGGAGAAACGTTAAATTAGTTCTGCAATTTTTTGGCTGCTATAAAGTCTACAAACGTTTAACTGAAACGTAATATTGGCAAAAATAGTAATTTTATAATGCATAAAACACTTAAATTTAATTTGAACTTTCCCTTTCATTTTCTTTTTTTTTGAGTATTTTTCAATTTTTTTTTAACATCTTCATTGGAGCATAATTGCTTTACAATGTTGTGTTAGTTTCTGCTGTATAACAAAGTGAATCAGCTATACATATACATATATCCCCGTATCCCCTCTCTTGTGTCTCCCTTCCCCCTCCCAACTCCTGTAGGTGGTCACAGAGCACCTAGCTGATCTCCCTGTGCTATGCAGCTGCTTCCCACTAGCTATCTATTTTACATTTGGTAGTGTATATATCTCAGTGCCACTCTCTCACTTTGTCCCAGCTTCCCCTTCACCTTCCACATGTCCTCAGGTCCATTCTCTACGTCTGCATCTTTATTCCTGTGCTGCCCCTAGGTTCATCAGAACAATTTGTTTTTTAGAGTCCATATATATGTGTCCGCATACGGTACTTGTTTTTCTCTTTCTAACTTCACTCTGTATGACAGACTGTAGGTCCATCCACCTCACTACAAATAACTCAATTTTGTTTCTTTTTATGGCTGCATAGCATTCCATTGTATATATGTGCCACATCTTCTTTATCCATTCATCTGTGGATGGACATTTAGGTTGCTTCCATGTCTTGGCTATTGTAAATAGAGCTGCAATGAACATTGTGGTACATGACTTTTTGAATTATGGTTTTCTCAGGGTATATGCTGAGTAGTGAGATTGCTGGATCGTATGGTAGTTCTATTTTCAGCTTTTTCAGGAAGCTCCATACTGTTCTCCATAGTGGCTGTACCAATTTACATTCCTACCAACAGTGCAAGAGGGTTCCCTTTTCTCCACACCCTCTCCAGCATTTATTGTTTCTAGATTTTTTGATGATGGCCATTCTGATGATACCTCATTGTAGCATGGATTTGCATTTCTTTAAGATTAGTGATGTTGAGCATCTTTTCATGTGTTTGTTGGCAATCTGTATATCTTCTTGGGAGAAATGTCTATTTAAGTCTTCTGCCCATTTTTGGATTGGGTTGTTTTGTTTTTTTGATATGAGCTACATGAGCTGCTTGTATATTTTGGAGATTAATCCATTGTCAGTTGCTTCATTTGCAAATACTTTATCCCACTCTGAGGGCTGTCTTTTCATCTTGTTTATGTTTTCCTTTGCTGTGCAAAAGGTTTTTAAGTTCCATTCGGTCCTATTTGTTTATTTTTGTTTTTATTTCCATTTCTCTAGGAGGTGGGTCAAAAAGGATCTTGCTGTGATTTATGTCATAAAGGGCTCTGCCTATGTTTTCCTCTAAGAGTTTGATAGTGTCTGGCCTTACATTTAGGTCTTTAATCCATTTTGAGTTTACTTTGTGTATGGTGTTAGGAAGTGTTTCATTCTTTTTCATGTAGCTGTCCAGTTTTCCCAGCACCACTTATTGAAGAGGCTGTCTTTTCTCCATTGTATACCCTTGCTTTCTTTATCAAAGATAAGGTGACCGCATGTGCATGGGTTTATCTCTGGGCTTTCTATCTTGTTCCATTGACCTGTATTTCTTTTTTCGTACCAGTACCATACAGTCTTTAGTACTGTAGCTTTTTAGTAGAGTCTGCATATGGGAACCTGATTCCTCCAGCTCCATTTTGCTTTCTCAAGATTGCTCTGGGTATTCGGGGTCTTTTGTGCTTCCATACAAATTGTGAAATTTTTTGTTCTAATACTGTGAAAAGTGCCATTGGTAGTTTGATAGGGATTGCACTGAATCTGTAGATTGCTTTGGGTAGTATAGTCATTTTCACAATGTTGATTCTTCCAATCCAAGAACATGGTATATCTCTCCATCTGTTTGCATTATCTTTAATTTCTTTCATCAGTGTCTTATAGTTTTCTGCATACAGGTCTTTTTTCTCCTGAGGTAGGTTTATTCCTAGGTATTTTATTCTTTTTGTTGCAGTGGTAAGTGGGAGTGTTTCCTTAATTTCTCGTTCAGATTTTTCATCATTAGTATATAGGAATGCCAGAGATTTCTGTGCATTAATTTTGTGTCCTGCTACTTTACCAAATTCATTGATTAGCTCTAGTGGTTTTCTGGTAGCACCTTTAGGATTCTCTATGTATAGTATCATGTCATCTGCAAACAGTGACAGCTTTACTTCTTCTTTTCCAATTTGGATTTCTTCGATTTCTTTTTCTTCTCTGATTGCTGTGGCTAAAACTTCCAAAACTATGTTGAATAATAGTAGTGAGAGTGGGCAACCTTGTCTTATTCCTGATCTTAGAGGAAATGGTTTCAGTTTTTCACCATTGAGAATGACATTGGCTGTGGGTTTGTCATATATGGCCTTTATTATGTTGAGGTAGATTCCTTCCATGCCTACTTTCTGGAGCGTTTTTATCATAAATGGGTGTTGAATTTTGTCAAAAGCTTTTTCTGCATCTATTGAGATGACCATACGGTTTTTCTCCTTCAGTTTGTTAATATGGTGTATCACATTGATTGATTTGCATATATTGAAGAATCCTTGCATTCCTGGGGTAAACCCAACTTGATCATGGTGTATGCTCCTTTTAATGTGGTGTTGGATTCTGTTTGCTAGTATTTTGTTGAGGATTTTTGCATCTATGTTCATCAGTGATATTGGCCTGTAGTTTTCTTTCTTTGTGACATCCTTGTCTGGTTTTGGTATCAAGGTGATGGTGGCCTCGTAGAATGAGTTTGGGAGTGTTCCTCCCTCTGCTATATTTTGGAAGAGTTTGAGAAGGATAGGAGTTAGCTATTCTCTAAATGTTTGATAGAATTCGCCTGTGAAGCCATTTGGTCCTGGGCTTTTGTTTGTTGGAAGATTTTTTTTTTTTTTTTTGTGGTACGCGGGCCTCTCACTGCTGTGGCTTCTCCCACTGTGGAGCACAGGCTCCGGACACACAGGCTCAGCAGCCATGGCTCATGCGTCCAGCTGCTCCGCAGCATGTGGGATCTTCCCGGACCGGGGCACGAACCCGTGTCCCCTGCATCGGCAGGCAGACCCTCAACCACTGTGCCACCAGGGAAGCCCTGTTGGAGGACTTTTAATCACAGTTTCAGTTTCAGTGCTTGTGATTGGTCTGTTTATATTTTCTGTTTCTTCCTGGTTCAGTCTTGGAAGGTTGTGCATTTCTAAGCATTTGTCCATTTCTTCCAGGTTGTCCATTTTATTGGCATAGAGTTGCTTGTAGTAATCTCTCATGAGCCTTTGTATTTCTGCAGTGTCAGTTGTTACTTCTCCTTTTTCATTTTTAATTCTATTGATCTGAGTCTTCTCCCTGTCTTTCTTGATGAGTCTGGCTAATGGTTTATCAATTTGGTTTATCTTCTCAAAGGACCAGCTTTTAGTTTTACAGATCTTTGCTATTGTTTCCTTCATTTCTTTTTCATTTACTTCTGCTCTGATTTTTATGATTTCTTTCCTTCTGCTAACTTTGCAGGGTTTTTGTTCTTCTTTCTCTAATCACTTTGGGTATCAGGTTAGGTTGTTTATTTGAGGTGTTTCTTGTTTCTTGAGGTAGGATTGTATTGGTATAAACTTACCTCTTAGAACTGCTTTTGCTGCATCCCATAGGTTTTGGGTTGTTGTGTTTTCATTGTCATTTGTTTCTAGCTATTTTTTGATTTCCCCTTTGATTTCTTCAGTGATATCTTGGTTATTTAGTAATGTATTGTTTAGCATCCTTGTGTTTGTATTTTTTACAGTTTTTTTCCTGTTAATGATATCTAGTCTCATAGCATTGTGGTCAGAAAAGATAATTGATATGATTTCAATTTTCTTAAATTTACCAAGGCTTGATTTGTGACCGAAGATATGGTCTATCCTGGAGAATGTTCCATGAGCACTTGAGAAGAAAGTGTATTCTGTTGTTTTTGGATGGAATGTCCTATAAATATCAATTAATTCCATCTTGTTTAATGTGTCTTTTAAAGCGTGTGTTTCCTTATTTATCTTCATTTTGGATGATCTGTCCATTGGTCAAAGTGGGGTGTTAAAGTCCCCTACTCTGATTGTGTTACTGTTGATTTCCCCTTTTATGGGTGTTAGCATTTGCCTTATGTATAGAGGTGCTCCTATGTTGGGTGCGTACAACTGTTACATCTTTTTCTTGGATTGATCCCTTGATCATTATGTAGTGTCCTTGTTTGTCTCTTGTAATAGTCTTTATTTTAAAGTCTATTTTGTCTGATATGAGAATTGCTACTCCAGCTTTCTTTTGATTTCCATTTGCATGGAATATCTTTTTCCATCCCCTCACTTTCTGTCTGTATGTGTCCCTAGGTCTGAAGTGGGTCTCTTGTAGACAGCATATATATGGGTCTTGTTTTTGTATCCATTCAGCCGGTCTGTGTCTTTTGGTTGGAGCATTTAATCCATTTTCATTTAAGGTAATTATCGATATGATTACCATTTTCTTGTTTTGGGATTGTTTTTGTAGGTCTTTTCCTTCTCTTGTGTTTCTTGCCTAGAGAAGTTCCTGTAGCGTTTGTTGTAAAGCTGGTTTGGTGGTGCTGAATTCTCTTAGCTTTTGCTTGTCTGTAAAAGTTTTAATTTCTCCATCAAATCTGAATGAGATCTTTGCTGGGTAGAGTAATCTTGGCTGTAGGTTTTTCCCTTTCATCACTTTAAATATGTCCTGCCACTCCCTTCTGGCTTGCAGAGTTTCTGCTGAGAGTTCAGCTGTTAACCTTATGGGGGATTCCCTTGTATGTTATTTGTTGCTTTTCCCTTGTTGCTTTTTATATTTTGTCTTTGTATTTAACTTTTGATAGTTTGATTAATATGTGTCTCGGCTTGTTTCTCTTTGGATTTATCCTTTGTGGGACTCTTTGCCCTTCCTGGAGTTGATTGACTGTTTCCTTTCCCATGTTAGGGAAGTTTTCGACTATAGTCTCTTCAAATATTTTCTCAGACCCTTTCTCTGTTCTTCTTCTTCTTCTGGGACCCCTATAATTCAAATGTTGGTGCGTTTGATGCTGTCCCAGAGGTCTCTGAGACTGTCCTCAGTTCTTTTCATTCTTTTTTCTTTATTCTGCTCCCTGGCAGTTATTTCCACCATTTTCTATTCCAGGTCACTTATCCGTTCTTCTGTCTCAGTTATTCTGCTATTGATTCCTTCTAGAGTATTTTTAATTTCAGTTATTGTGTTGTTCATCTCTGTTTGATTGCTCTTTAGTTCTTCCAGATCCTTGTTAAATGTTTCTTGTACTTTCTCCATTCTGTTTCCGAGATTTTGGATCATCTTTACTATCATTACTCTGAATTCTTTTTTAGGTAGGTAGCCTATTTCGTCTTCATTTATTTGGTCTTGTAGGGTTTTACCTTGCTCCTTCGTCTGTAACGTGTTTTTTTGTTGTTTCTTTTTTTTTTTGATGGGTGGGGCTGTATTCCTTTCTTACTGGTTGTTTGGCCTGAGGCATCCAGCACTGGAGTTTGCAGGCAGTTGGATAGAGCTGGGTCTTTGTGCTGAGTTAAGACCTCCAGGAGGCCTCACTCCAATTAGTAGTCCCTGTGGTCTGAGGTTCTCTGTTAGTTCAGTGGTTTGGACTCGGAGCTCCCACCACAGGAGCTCGGGTCAACCTCCGGCCTGGGAACCAAGATCCTGCCAGCTGCGTAGCATGGCAAAAGAAGAAAAAAAAGAGCAGTACAATATCAAAGAATAAAAAACAAAATAAAATTAGGAAGATAAAAATATAGTTGGAAAAAACAAAATTATAATTAAAACACCTGCAACAACTTAAAATAAAACCACAACAGAGAAAAGAAAAAAAAAAGGGGGTGTGGGGGGAACAAGCCAAAAGGAAAGAACAATAAGAAAGTATAAAGAATAAAATAAAATTAGAATAATAAAAGATTTATTAGGAGAAATAAAAATGAATCAAGAACAATGAATCAACGAGGTAAAACAGAACCCCAGTGTAAAAGAGGAACAAAAAAAAAAGCCTTGTCTATTGGGGTGGAGTTCAGGCGGGGGTGGAACTTAGGCAGGGGTGGGGTTTAGGGTGGGGTGGGACCTAGGCTCAGGACCCATGCAGCCGGAAAAGGCCTTGGGGGCGGGGCTTAGGCAGGGCAACGTTCAAGTTCAAGCATGGGGCAGGGCCTCTCCTTAGGACCTGAGTGGAAGGGGAGAGGCAGCACATGGAAAGGAGGGTCTTGGGAGTGTGGGGTTCCGGAGTTTGGAGGTAGGGCCCTGACTGAGGGTGTGTGGGTGGGGTTTAGGCCCGGCCCCTTGGAGGGGGTCTCTAAGTGTAGAGGTGGGGCCCTGGGTGGGGGTGTAGGGGCGGGGCTTGGGCTCTGCGAGGCAGGAGGGAGGCTCCAAGGGCAGAGGATTAGGCCTGGGAGCTCAACAGGCTCCCTGGTGCTTAAGTGGACAGGGAAAGAGCTGGCAGCGTTCCCTTCTGTTCCTCCGTGCCCCCCCCCATCATCTCCCTCAGGGTCTCCCCGTCCCTGCTGGACCGCTAACCGTGGGTGGGTGCCGCTGGGTGTATGAACTCTTCCCCTCCCCCAGCCACCCCTCAGGGGTGCCGGTCCTGTAGGTCCAGCCTTTACTTTTGCTCCCCCTTCCGTCCCTCCTGCTCCCTCAGGACCCGCTCCATTGGAGGGGGCCTCGGTGGGCAGAGGATCAGGCCCCAGATCTCAGCAGGTTCCTGGGGGTCTAAGTGGGCAGGGGAAAACTGGCCACACTCCCTTTTGATTCTCTTCCCTCCCAGTGGTCCCCCAATTTCCCCCTTCTGGCGTGGGATCCCGTCCCCTCCCCCAGCCACCCTCAGGGGCCCAGTCCCATCCCACCTCCACTTCTCCTCCCCCTTCACTTCCCCCATGGCCCACATCCTACCCGGTCACTGGGGGTTTCTCCCATCCCTTTAGTTGTCCGTGGTCCCCCACTGATGCCTGATAGGTGCCCTAGTTGTGTGGAGATGCGAATTCCACGTCCTCCTAGTCCGCCATCTTGACTCTGCCCCCCGCTTTGTTTTCTTGATTGAATAGCTTCCGTCTGTTGGGATCCTTAGATTGATAAGCTATTTAAGCAAGGCATGTGTTTGTTTGGTAGATTGTTTGAGTTGTCACATTCTAGAGAGTTTCATTTGATGTGTGCTTTGATTGAAAGAATTTATATACAAGGGTGGGATGAGATTTCTGCCGTTGGTAGGGATTATTTGGACATTTTCTTTTCCTACTTTCATGTGGATATCTTTCTATTCAAAACATCACTTTGGCAGATAATGGTGTAAATATCCCAAGCCAAAAAAAAAAAACTTTTAACAATCCTTTGTCCTAATTACCACAAAATCATCCATTTCTCCCCTTAGAAATACTACTTATGGTTTGAATTATAGGTCCACATTAGATGCAAAGGAAACACTTTCTCTTCTTTCCTATGTTCCCTAGCTGATAGATTTGGATCTTAGGACTCTTTATTGTGAATGAACATTGGGCTAGCCCTCCTGACCTCTAGATGGCCTTCTTGGTATTCTGTCTGCTCGGGAGCAGGTTTCTGGCCACCTGTCTTTATGCTCCCCCATGGATCAATTCTCCTGACACCCTGTGTCATTTACTTAACACACTTAACCTACCTGGTCTCCTGTGAGTTGACTATACAACCATTTAACACTTCCCAACTTAGCTGAGCTCTCTGCATTTCTTTTATAAGACAAGCTTCTTTTTCCATTCCTTTCAATAACTGTCTCCAGCCGTGTGTGCCTCACAGTAGATGATTAGGCCTTCTAATTTCACCAAGAAAATGGAGGTTGTCAAGCATGAACGCCCTCAACTTTCCTCACCTCTATCTTCAAAATAGGCTTCAAAATAGGCTTCAAAATATGCTCAGAGCATTTTTCCTCTTTCCCTGTTTTTGAGTAACAAACGTGTTTTGCCAGTATTTGCTCATTTGTCCTTTTGCTTTCTGCTTTCTTGCTACAATCTGATAATTCAGGCTGTCATCATCTGTCATCTTATAACTAACATTGTCTCCAGTCTTGTCCCCCAGCCCACCGATCCATTCTCTCCAGTGTAGCCAGAGCGATTTGCCACTCGAGTGGTAATTTTATATCTCTGTGCTTTGCTCATGAAGCTATCTCTATTCCATTTTCCTACAATATCTTACCCATCTTCTGGACATAGTAAGTTCCTACTCATCCTACAAGACCTCGTTGAAATATTGCCTCCATGTGAAGCCTTTTCAAGACCACCTCTAGGCAGCATTCAATTTCTATACATTTCCATGGCCCCGTTTGCATATTTCTGTGCAGGGTCTCCACATTGCCTTCGATTATGTGTTTACATGCCTTTCTATCCTTACTAGCCTGGTGAGCATCGAGTCCTAATCATGTTTGTTTCTCAGTTTTCTAGCAGAGTGCCTGACGTGCATTAGATACTCCATATTATTGAATGCGCAAGTAGAAGAAATACAAGCGAGCAGAACAGGTTTCATTTTGGATAGTCAAGCATAACTTGAAGCCTCAAACTCCAGACACTTGAAAAGATAAACAGCATTACAACAAAATTGGCAAAGTCAAAGTTAGAGATGACATGGATAGTGGCAGAGATAGTTATGGGATTGCTAAAGCCGTACACAAGCTGAGTCTTTTGTGTTGGTGGTAGGGGAGTAGGGGTGCAGGGATAGAAAGAGAAACAGGGAGGCAGAATGGCCGACAATGATGGGTCCCCTCTCCATCCCATGACTTCCACACACACTTCTAGATTTTCTATCTGGCACTTCCTGTAGTCCTCTTAGATGGATATAGGAAGTCCGTATCTTTCATTTCTCTCCAGAAATACTTTCCCAAAGGGTCATGTCTACCACTTGACTGTGGTGTTCCTGAATGTCCTTCCTTGTGCTTCTCCATGGTAGAAACACCAAAAGAAGGATGGTTCAACTTACTCCCTTCCTCACCTGCTACCATCATCAGACTCCTCCCATTTGGCTTTATCCCATACAGCATGCCTAATATTTTTATTGACTTCTGTCTCAAAAGACTCTAAATAGATCTAACCGCCCACTAAGAGGCATAACATGAGTTTAAATTATGAGCTTCTAAACCAAATGTGTTGAGAGACTGCCCTATTTATTCATTAATTCAACAGTCAGATTAAGAGTACCTACTGTGTGCCAAACCACAGAGTACTCAGAAAAATGTTCATCATGCCCTATGTGGATGTCATATTCTCATATACTAGTTTGAAATGATGCATTCCTCTTGCTTTTAAATTTTTAAGTAGTTTTTTGGAATTTAGTTACCAGTCATTTATAAGGGTGATTAAAGTTAGGTGGTACTACTCAATAATCTTAGAGCCAACAGTCTTAAAAGTATCTTAGTGCAGGTAACTCCAAGAAAAGTTTGACAAAATAGAGTCTTACAAAGTAATTGCTAAAACCATAACAGAGGGATTTTTAACTGTGAGGATGACCCTGATAATTTATGAACCTTCTCTGGAGATCTTTATAAAAGATCAACACCCCAGTACAATGTTACAGACAATAATAAACTTGGACCAGATGATCTTTTTGAGGTCCTTTGAGGTCTAAGATCCTATGGTTAGAATGCATGCTTGATATCATACATTCTAGGACAAACCTCTATTCAGCTCTCTTATCCCTTTTTTGGCATCCCATTTAGGAAAGTGAACAGTCTTTGGGCTAATTTGGAATACAGTGAGCCCTCTTTACGTCACTGGTGATGGGGGAGAGCTGTTTTATATCAAGATTTTACTGTGTATAGGGATTTTTGAAGCTATGATTTGACTCATGATATATGAATTTATTCATATTGTAATTTATCCTACTGTAATGAGCTATGTTATGACATTGACATTTAGATGAAGTAGATTTGATGTTAGGAAAAGCTTGTCTGGTGTTGTCTTTATACCCATTTTCCTCCAAGAGGTCCAGGAGTTCAGTTTTTTCCTCTTTCTTCACTATAATCTCCTAATTTTTCTGACCACTGCTGTTTTACAAAATGAAGTAAAAAAATTAATAGGCTATGTTTAGAATAGTTTTACAGAAAAATTAAGCAGATAGTACAGAGATTTGCCATTATACCCCACGTCACACACACACAGAATTTCCCCTCTTATTAACGTCTTGCATTATTATGGTACATTTGTTACAATTAGTGAAATTTACATTGATTCATTAACTAAAGTCCATAGTTTATTCAGATTTCCTTAGTTTTTACCTGATGTCTTTTTTCTGTTCCAGGATCCCATCCAGGTTACCACATTAGAGTTACTTGTCATGTCTCCCTATATTCCTCTTAGCTCTGACAGTTTCTTAGATTTTTTGTTTTTTGATGATTTGGACAGTTTTGAGGAGTATAGGTCAGACATTTTGTAGAATGGCCTTCTATTGGAATGTGTATTATGTTTTCCTCATGATTAGACTGGGGTCATGGGTGTTTGGTAGGAAGACCACAGAGGCAAATAAAATCTTCACAAATTATCACAGGTACATATTATCGACAAGAATTATTGTTGATATTGGCCTTGCATCACCTTACTGGGATAGTGTTTGTTAGGGTTCTCCACTGTAAACTTACTCTTTTTCCTCCTTTCTATAGTATACTCTCTGGAAAGAAATCATTAAGTGCAGCCCACACTTAATGAGTAGAGTTAGAGTCTACCTCCTTGAAGGTAGAATATCTATACAAGTTATTTGCAATACTGCACAGGATATTTGTCTCTTCTCCCCCATTCATTTATTTATTCAATCATTTATTTATATCAGTAGGGACTCTTGGATATTTATTTTATACTTTGGGTTATAGTACAATACTATTTTTTTTGTTGCTCAAATTGTTCCAACTTAGGATATCTTTCACTTGGTTCCTGTGACCCTCTGACATACTCCCATCAATGTCGGTTATTTTTTTTTTTAAGCATTTACTTATTTTTTGGAACAATGGGTTGCTCCTGTTTTTCATTTCCATTTCATTTTGTACATTCAGCTCTTTGCTTTTAATCTTACTGATTTTTGTGAAGCTGTTAGATGATCACAGATGACCAGAACAAGCTGATTAATAGTTTAGAAAAGTGGGATGACTTAAGCCTTTACTAGTCTCTCATCTATGACTTCAGATTGCAGTTAATAAGAATTCTTCTCATGCTTTATATTGATCTCCCAAAAAATTAAACTGTTTTCTATACTACTAAACTGGAATTTGTGGGTGATGACTTTCATAAATTTACAAAGCCTTCTGTGGATTTTAGATTCACTGAATCAACCTTAGTCTTTAGAAAAAAGTAGTTGATATGTTTGTGCCCAGACATCATAGGCATTAGTTATAATTAATGCGTTAGAAGACATTTTTCAGTATAAAATATTGAAAATATTATATATTGTCTAAATAATTGAAAGGCTATGTAGATTGATTATGTCCTAATAGTAACTTTAAGGGAGACAATGGACACTAGATATGATAAATAAGAAAATGATTTTCAGAAAAAAAAAAACAAACCTTATCAGTTTACATATACTGCCTATGTATACAGAGATTGCCACTTACACATAAGTGACGTTAGAGGTGCTCAGGATACTACAGTCTTCTCTCATAAGGTCTGTCAGCATTTTCATTGTAAACTTGCTTTTCAAGGGCATATAACATCTCTAAAATTTCATTTGGGATTTAAACTTGCCAAACACAATTGCAAACTGTGAAAATTTCCTTTGAAAATTTAATCAGAATCATTGTTTTTGTCCCAGTGCTTTGACTTGTGGATAGCTACTTTCTTCCTGTGTCTTGATAAATGATTTCTCTCTTATCTGAGAATGATGACTGTGGAATGAGAACATGGCCTTAAATTCTCTGAGTTTGATGGGTGGTGTGTAATATCATAACTCTTTGATTCTACAGAGGGCAACTTCCAGCAGAGAATGTTTCTGAAATGACAGTGTTTCGTCTTCCTTTTTTTTTTATGCCTATTAATGTAGTCCCTATGGGCTGTGCTATATTTCTCTGTTGATGTAGCCACAATAACCAGTTAGAAATTATAAATATGAAAAAAGAGTTTATTGGCAATACTTAAAAATAAATATCTTCAAATTCTAAGGACAGTTTTAACAAGAAAACTATAAGGCCTATATTTTCTTCAAAATTACCGAAATTTCTGGAGAAACTAAAGTAAAATTTGATTAAATGGAAAGATGCATCATGTTCTTGGCTAGGATATCTGAATATCTAAAATATGTAAGTTTTTCCAATTTAATTAATTTATAGGTTTGCAAGTATAGGAAATTAAAAATTAATTTGTAAGTTTCATATAAATTCAACAAAAATTTCTGTTTACTTTTTGGACAAAGTTTCTAAAGTTCATTTTGGAAGAATAAGCAGATTTTAATAGTTAAAATGTGTTTTAAAAACATCAATAAAAGATATTAAAATGTATCACAGAGTTATAATTATTAGCGTGGTAAGGTTGTAAGAATGGAAAGGTGAATAAAATGAACCAGATAGCCTTGAAAAAGTATTATTTTTATAATAAAAACATGAAAAATGGGGAAAAGAATAATTCAATAAATAGTTCGTTGAAAATTGGCTGTTTGAGAGGTGAGGGAATTTACTGTAGAATCTCAGGTTAGAGCCTCACTTCACACTATATGCCTAAATAAATTTTTGAAACATTTGAGTTAAATGTTTTAAAAGTTTAAAAATAAAAACAAATACAGTTGGCTATTAACTAACTTTATGATGAGAAGAAATCCCAGAAGAAAAGGTTGATGGGTTTAAATCTATAACAACCAATATTTTTTCTTAAAAAACATAATTAACAAAATGAAAAGGCAAATCATAAACATGCAAAATATATGCAATGTATATAACAAAGGCCTAATAATATATAAATATCTCTCATAAATCATTAAGAAAAAGGTGAACACCCCTGTAGGAAAAAGGCAAAGATCTGAGTAGGAAATGCAAAGAAATGCACATGGACAATAAACATTTGGAAAAGCAGTTTTTTTTTTTTTTTTTTGCCAATGATATTCACAGAGATTAGTTCTTGTGAAGTTCTTGTGAAGGTACTGTGAGACAGGCAATCTCCTGTACTTCTAGAAGAGTGTAAATTAATATATTTTTTCTGGAAAGCAAATGGTAATATGTACAAAGAACTTTACAAAGCTATTAAGCTTTAATCCAGGAATCTTGTACCTAGAAAACAATCAAGAGAAAATGATCAGGATGTGGACAGATATTTGCAAGGTCAGTCATTTTATTATTATTACCAGTGGTGAAAGACTGGGGAAAATCTAAATACCTACAAGATGGAAATATTAAAAGAAAATTATAGTACACCCATTAGAATAATGTGCAGGCATTTACAACCATGTGGCTTACATGATTTGAGTTGTCATTTGAGTAGGTAACTTTTTCTCATCCTGCACTTTTCATCCCTGAGCCTTATCAAATTAAAAGATTGATATTTGAATCAAGGAAACTTTATAGAATTTCCAAAACTATACACAGGTGCTATTCACTGTTTCCAGTTGGATTTTTTGACCTGGGTCAGGACCTTGCTCTTTTGCTGTTTTGTAGTATCAAATTACACTTGTACTTGCGACCTGCTTAGATCACCTAACTCTGAAAAGATTTCAGAAACTATGTCCCAGTAAAGAACTCAGTTTCTGCTCCCAAGTAGGTACATCAAAAGGTTGATCATTCACTTTCCTGAAACTCTCTTTTCCTTACTGCTGGGTCGCTACTCTTTCTGGTTGTTCACCCATATTTCAAATTTGTCCTCTACTGTCTCCCTAGTATGAAGGGGGAGATACCATGTAGGTCTCCCAGACAACCCTCTGCCATTGAAAATGACTGTGCTTTGGGTTAAGACACTTAATCTATCATGAAACAGAATGATGAGCATAGAATTTGGGGTCAAATATACCTAGCTTTTCTACCAGCTAGGTAGTGACTTTAGGCAAATGGCTTAACCTCTCTGAGCCTTAGTTTGTTATGGAATAAAAGATAAAATATATATAAAACACTTAGTTCATTGCCTGAGATATAGTAGGTGGTTAAAATGGTAGCTATTGTTACTACTATTGTGTATCAGGGACTGCAGGAGACAATGAATGTCTAAAGAAAATACTGAGGTTTTTAGGAAAAGGTACTTTATTGTTATCATTAACAGCTAATGCTACCAGAAGGACAGAATATCAGCTGAGCTGCCAGTCTAAGTACTTAAGTTAAAAAGGAAAGAAGTAGCTCTCAGGAAATGTTCTGAGCAAGTAGCTCTTAGAGACTTCATCCATTTCTTCCATTTCTCTATCCCCAGCACCTAGCACAGTTCCCAGCAGGTAGTAGTACACAAAGATTTGTTGAATAGATGGATGGATGGATGGCTCACTGGCTGGCTGGCTGGCCGAGGTGTGACAAATCAAAGCCCCTGGTAGCCAGGGAGTAGTGTGAAGGAATATAGTGCATGTGCGCCTGGAGAAGAGAGGACATACGTAACTGGGAAGAGACGGGAAAGGTAAGATAAAGGGAGATGCAAGGGTGTGAAAACATCTTCAACTTTTTGAATTACGATCCTCATGTCCTTTTTTTTTTTTTTTTTTTCCGTTACGCGGGCCTCTCACTGCTGTGGCCTCTCCCGTTGCGGAGCACAGGCTCCGGACGCGCAGGCTCAGCGGCCATGGCTCACAGGCCCAGCCGCTCCGTGGCATGTGGGATCTTCCCGGATCGGGGCACGAACCTGTGTTCCCTGCATCGGCAGGTGGACTCTCAACCACTGCGCCACCAGGGAAGCCCCTCATGTCCTTTATGTTGTTTTCACACCCAACTAAAATAGCAGGGAACATACTGTAAGAAAGGCAAACTCTTATGGCCTTACTGATGGACTTGAGAATCCCCTCCTTCACTTCCACCCTCCTAGTGAAAATTAGTGACAAGATGACAAGGCAGGGACTACTCCAGGGAGCTATTTCTGAAGTCTGTGGGGATCCAGAATCTAGGCTAACAGAGCAAAAGGACCATGGCCAGAGTGACCTATTTTCTGAGCCTTAAATTGGGACACATGGTCTGACCAAAGATTTTTTTTTTAATATGTGAATGCATTCATGGTGACAATCTCAAAAGATATATATGTCATATATCCTTTAATAAATTACCATTATTGGAAATAATAAAATTCTCTGAAATTAGGGCTGTCCTAAAAAGTTGGAAGCACGGGCTTCCCTGGTGGCACAGTGGTTGAGATTCCGCCTGCCGATGCAGGGGACACGGGTTCGTGCCCCGGTCCGGGAAGATCCCACATGCCGCGGAGCGGCTGGGCCCGTGAGCCATGGCTGTTGAGCCTGCGCGTCCAGAGCCTGTGCTCCGCAATGGGAGAGGCCACAACAGTGAGAGGCCCGCGTACCGCAAAAAAAAAAAAAAAAAAGTTGGAAGCACATGGTTGCCATGGTTTTTGGAATCTTTTAAAATACAAGGATTCTGAGGGGCTTTCAAAAAATTCAGTAATCTCCCAGATTACACACACACAGACACACACACACACACACACACACACACACACATTTCTTTATTGTAGGAAGTCCTATGAGGATTTCAGACTGGTAGATTTTTCCATAGTTATGACCAGGGTACAAAAGCCCAGGTAGGACACGTTCAGCTTCAGAAGTGGTGGAGGAGTGGGTGCCAATAGATGTGATGTTAAGCGGACTTGACTGATAAGGGTAACATAATAGAATCTAGACCCCGGGAATTCAGGAATAAAAATGGGACTCGAAGGGAGGATTAAGCATTTATTGGGATTGGAGTATGATAATTATGTATGCTTTGTAAATAAACCAAAAAGTACATACACTTGTTCAAAGAGAAAGTGAATCTTTGTGGAAAGACCACAAGAGATGTCAGGCTTTATGAAAGAGGAAAAGGGCACATACTTAGTTGGCTTGAAAAGAGAATACTAGAATGAGGAAGGTTTCAAAGACAAAGGTGGTGTCCGCCAGTATTCATTCAGTTACCAGATATTTTTGGCGTGCCTTCCATGTGCCAGATAGTGTTCTAGGCACCAGGGATACAACAGTAAGCAAGATCTACCAAGTTCTGCTTTCATGGAACTTGCATTTTAATGGGAAGACAAACAATAAATGAATAAACAAATAATATGTATAATGTGTTAGCTAAGGATAAATGTTATAAAGAAAATAAACCAAGACAAGGGGATAAAGAATGGTATAGTGCAGTTAGAGTGTTATTTTGGCTATCATGGTCATCAGGGACCTTCTTCCTGAGGAGGTGACACTTGAACAGAGACATGAATGAAGTGCAGGAGGCAGCCATGCAAAGCCTAGCAGGGAAGGGACCAGCACTGCAAACAGATTGATCAATAAATGAATATGCCCTGGGGTGGTGTTAAGCTTGGAGTGTTAGAAGAACAGAAACAAGCCGGTGAGGTTGGAGCTGAGTGATTTTGAAGGAGGCAGGGGCAGTTTGTGTGGGACCCTGTAGGCCATGGTGGGGAATTCACTTCAAGTTTGATGGAAAGCCATTGGAGGCCTTTGAGCAGAGGAGTTAGGTGATCTGATTTATGTTTTAAAAAGATTACCCTGGTTGCTGGGTAGGAAGAGACTTTAGGGAGGCAAGAATTGAAACAGTGAGGCCAGTTAAGAGGTTATTGCCATAGTCTAGGTGCAGGCTAATGGTGGTGTGGATGAGAGTGGGTGTGGTGAGGACTGACTAGATTCAGATGTTTTGAAGGTAAACTTGATACAATTTGCTGATTGATTGGCTGTGCGATGGAAGGGAGAGAGGAACCAGGGAGGGCACCAAGGTTTTTGGTCTGAGTAACTGGGTAAGTAGTGATGCCATTTATAGAGGTGGGGTTATAAAGGTGGGGAAGGTTTGGGACGCAAATCAAGGGACAGATTTTGAACATGTTAAATTTGAGATGTCTGTGCTGTTACCAAGTGGCCATTAGGAGTAAGTAGTTGGATACATGAGTTCAGGGTATAGTCATGATTGAAGTTAGTTTGAGGAGTGGGTACATAGTATTTAAACTGTGGGACTGGATGTAATAATCTAGGGAATGGGTGTAGATAGAGAAGAGCTCCAACAGATATGCATTCCACAGAAATTGCTCTCACTGAGATTTATTTGTTCAGTCAGCAAATGTTTCTGAGTGCTTATTACAGGTTAGGCACTGTTCTAAACTCTGGGAATGTAGTGAAGAACCAAATAGAGCTTCTGTCCTTACAGAGCTTAGAATGAAAAACTGCATGGCTGATAAAAGGATTAGGAGAAAAGTGTCGCCCAGAAAGATAGATTAAAACGTTGAGCTTTACAAAGAGTAAAACAAACATAACAATTGCTAAGTCAATATCCTCCAGTTAAACCAGGAGACAGAGAAAATGAGTATTCAGGATATGTGTGGGGAAGCAGAAGAGGATCAGAGTCAGGGACCCCTCCAGAAGTGAGGTTAGGTATCTCTGGAGAACATACAGGCAGAGGAAGCCTTGGATAGAAGTTTTTGAGTCTATGGGAAAATATCTTTCTTACTCTGGGTAGATATGGAACAGAAGTACATTCACATTGTGCCAGAAAAGGCATCCTAGAGTCACAAGTAGAGAAAAGATCAAAAAGGCAGTAACTGGTTATGAGCTCAGGTTCCAAAGTCATGTGTGGATTAAAGTGAAAAGTATGGAAAAGTATGGAAAGTATCTAAGAAGTTGCCTGGTATATAGTACACAGTGAATAAGTGTTATCTTATAATAGTACTGCTTCTGATAATAATAAAGTTTGAGAATCTTCTACAGCTGAGCTAGTATTGCTTTCCATCAGTCTGATATTTCCTCCCAACAAACTGAGGGAAGAAACCGGGTTAATTGAGGCTCATAGGTAATCGATGTCAATGCTTGGTAAATATGTCTGGTTTTGTACTTTTAAATTTTTTTCTTAATTTCATCCTTTCATTTTTCACTGTGTGTGGGTCAAGATCTTTTCATATGTCCCCTCTCAGCTATCTCAGAGAGAAAGAAAATATTTTCTTCAACTGGGCATCTTACTATCTCTAGAGCAGTGCTGCTTAAATGTGCTCAGGAATCACCATGGGATCTTGTTGCAATGCCGATCTCAATTCAGTAGGTCTAGGGTGGGGCTTGAGGCTCTGCATTTCTCACAAGTTCCCAGGAGTTGCTGATGCTGGTTCTGCTTTCCATGAACCAAACTTTGAGTAGCATTGAGCTAGGAAACCTATCTGGAGAACACTAGAAAATATAGAGCTGGGACAATCAGTGATGTGAGTCTCAAATAAGTGAGGCACACTTGCTATGATTACTTCTGCTTCTCATCTCAGCCTCAAGTGGTTCTCTCACATTACACCCCATGTAAGGAGAGCGTTTCGGGGTGGGGAACCCCGGTAACAAAATCAAGAACGCTGCATGTGATCCCTTACTGCCTCCATGTTGTCCTGAAACAGATGTGAGTGCACAGCTGTCTACTACAGAGAGAGCTTCTGAGGAAAGTCTCCATGGAGTAATATATCTTGCTGTTATCATTTTCCTCCTTATGATGTTTTCTCAATTCCATGAAAAATCACATAATGGGATTTTATTGTAACCTGTTTGAATGGACAGGACAATGGAGAAATAATGTAGCCAAGAAAGTGTTCCCACAACTAAAAGAAGTTTATCTGAGAAGTGTTTGTGGCAGAACATGAGCAACCATTAAAAATGAAATTCGGGCAAAGTTGAAAAATCATTCAATATAAATTGCATATTGTTTATCAGAAATATTTGTATCATACAGAAAGACTTTCATTATGATTATTGGGATAGAAAATGTGGCTTTCAAATATATTGTTCCAATATGACCAGCATATTTTCTTGCAAAAATAGTCCTTCCTCAAGAAAGGCCTCTGATAAATGGAGATTGAAATAGTATATTCAGATACCGCTGAATATCCTCAGATATCTTGGCCTTTTCAACATGATCCACCCTTTTAATGAATAAAACATTGAGTTTTATCCCTTTACTTTAGAGGCATTTATTATCTTTGCATATTGTTCAGTCTTTCTTTGTTGTTTAAAATTGTTTAGTTTTCAATCCACAGCCCTTTAGGAATTTTTTCTGTACTTGATTGATTGATACGAGAGGCAGTATAGTGAAGTGTTTAAGAGCATAGCCTTTAGAGACCGATTCGAATCCTGCCATTGCCACTTATTACCTGTGTGACTTTGGAGAACTAACTTAAGGTCCTGATGTCAGTTTCATCTGTGAAATGATGAATAATAATAGTCATAGGAATAATAATAGTCCTTAATTTATAGAGTTGTTGTAAGTAATAAATGAGTTAATACTTTAAACCAGCCTAAACTATGACCAGTGTGCTTGTGAACACTTGCTAAGCATTCACAATATTTTGGATAATCTGATTAATGATGTTAAATGGTAAACCATTTCCTATCAGTGCTCATGTTTTATCTCCCCAGCCAGACTACAAATACATTTTAATTATGGGAGCAATATCTTTTATTTTCTGTTTATTTCCTTCAATGCATTATTATTTCTATATGTTTGCCATCATCACTTTAGATTTGGTTTGCAGATGCAACTACCATGAAGTAAATTATACATAAAAAATTAGAAACTGCAGGGCTTCCCTGGTGGCGCAGTGGTTGAGAGTCCGCCTGCCGATGCAGGGGACACGGGTTCGTGCCCCGGTCTGGGAAGATCCCACATGCCGCGGAACGGCTGGGCCCGTGAGCCATGACCGCTGAGCCTGCGCGTCCGGAGCCTGTGCTCCGCAAGGGGAGAGGCCACAACAGTGAGAGGCCCGCATACTGCAAAAAAAAAAAAAATTAGAAACTGCAACTAGGAAACGCTTCCATCAGTAAGCAAGTAATGAGGTGGGGTAAATGGAAAACATTTTCTCACTAATAATTAATACTAATTATAATAATCCTATTTATCAAGTACCTGCTTTACTGTGTTAGACACTATGTCATATCCTTTATTCTTCACATTAATTACATGAATTAGAAAACTGAAACTCACAGAAATTTAATAGCAAGTTTCAGGCCACTCAAATAGGATTCAAACTGATTACTTACTAATTGCAAATACTCCCTTGCCTTATCCCTTAAAAAAATTTTTGAGATATGATTCTTGGTTAAAACAGCTGAATTGAGTTCACATAACAGTTCTGCTTCTCACTAACCACGTGACAACTTGGAATTCAGAACCCATGTTTGTACAGAAAGACTCTCTAAATCTAGATCTGAGGCTTCTGTGTAAAAGACTTCATCCTTTGCCATTTCCCTGCTAGGCTGCTGCTCTTGCCTCCAGAACCACATGAGTTGACCATTTCCTCCAAATTCCCTAGTTACTGCCAACCCAAGACGGCGCATCCTCTGTTATTATGCCCCAGGATTTGTCTTCTTTTTCTTTGTAGGTATGAGTTATGATAATGCATTTCTGATTTTCCATTCAGTGAGAATAATCCAAATGTGAAAACTTTGTATTTCTCCATCTATTTCAATACTTGGGCTAGCGATCACATTTTAATTAGTAAGTACTACTCTGAAGCAGTGGTCCGGAACAGGAAGAGAATGATCAATACTGCTGGTTCAAGTGCAGTTGTACTATAATGAGTATCTTGGCTATAAATAGGATTACTTCGGTTGACTTATAGTCTTGGCATTGGCAGATTATTAAACCACTAATAATCTCCTAGTTCTACTTTGCCTGGGGCCAATAATTTCAAGAGTTTTTCCTTTCTCTCCTGATCACTTCTATTTCTTACTATTCTTATGGAGTGTGTGTTCAGTGGGGGAGTTGGTCAAGGCTAGGTATAGAGATGGTGATAGATCAGAGAGTAGGAAGATCCCGAATGTACTTTTTTATGCCCGAGTATCCTTAATGTGAGAATATACTTTGCCTTATATTGATTCAGTCACCTGAATAATATGTGTCTTTAAGGTTTTGATTACAGTTCCTTCATCATTTGCTTTTCTTCCAATTTGAGTATGATTTGCAAACTAGGAAATGTTTTCAGTATCCTCATTCAAATAATTACATTCATATAAAAAATCTGTTAATGAAACATTAGTGCTAAGGGCTTAATTGCTGAAAAATCAACTCTCAGAGCTAGAAAATTCAGTTAAGGTTCCATGGCAACAAGATCTATTATTAACTGTATGAATGTTATCTAATAACATTTGGAAATTAACATGCTAGTTTAGGTACTTTCAAGACTATATATAAAGGTAAGGTGCTGTTAAAAAAATAAAATAGTCTGTTTAAATGGTTTCTCTGGATGAAAATTTTGGAAAACTTCCAGTTTCTCTCAATTATTTTATTCCTTATCAAATTTTATGCTCGTTTTTCCATCAGTTAATGAGAAAAGGCTCCATTTCTTTTGAAATACGACAGCATTTAATGTCCAAGTCTTATTTCTGTCTCAGTTTTTTCTAAAGAAAAAACCTAGCAGAAAAGAAAAATGCAAACACAAGCATAATGACGTGGGAAAGTTGCTATAGGATGTGTCTAAGAAGGGAATTCAGGAGAGCAGATTGTCCTTTGAAGGAAAGAATTTTAGACATGAGAAAATATTTTTGCAATTTGAAAGTATGATAAGGATACAAAAGTATCTCAAGTTGAGTGAAAGATATTACATACTTATTTGCCACAAAGAAGTGAAAACTGGCCCGGGTTAATAAAAATGAATTTAGGAAGGCGGTAAGAGTTTTTAGTTACCACATCATTAATGTAAGGCAAAAATGATTGAATATTGAAACTATTGAATGTATAACTGAGGACTTCTAGTAAGCATATTGAACATATGATTCAGGAGTGGGAAGCACTGCTGAGATTTTTCTCATTCACACGATGCCCATGCTACAGATGGCAAAACAGGGGCCCAGGGCTGGGCAGCAATTTTTCCAAAGGCACACAGTGAAATAGTAGCAGCCTCAGCATATAGAAGAATGCCACGCTCCACTCTTCTAGAGAAAAATAACACATCCTCATGAGAGATGATGGTAGTATGCAAACACGGGAAGAAGCATTTATTAGAAACATGCTGTTTATTCATCACTATGCTGGTTAACACAGGGGATCCGAAACAAAAAGACATGGTATTTGCCCATGAGAAGCTTTTTATCAATTAGGGAAGACAAGGGTCTAACATATTTACAGCAACACCTAGAGGACAAGTCCAAGTTCAGGTAAAACATAAGTCTCTAAAAGACTACCTGGAGCAGACTAAATACATGCTGTTGGAGCAATTCCGAGTAAAGGTAGATTGTTATGGGGTGACGTGACGAAAGATGATGGTGCTTCAGCTGCTGGTGCCATACTGACACTAAAGGAAACGACGGAATATTGACCTTAATACGAGTAAGATTTAGGTTAATATTAGGGAATAACTTTCATTAATTAAAAAAAAATACTGAGCTCTGTTTATGCTACTTTCTGGGACTGAGGAGAAGTCAAAGGAAATATAGTAAGTGGTTCTGCCTTACCCACGGTTTCACTTTTCATGGTTTCAGTTACCTGCAGTCAACTGTGGTCTGAAAATATTACATGGAAAATTCCAGAAATAAACAATTCATGTTTTAAATTACGTGCCATTTTGAGTAGCGTGACGAAATCTCGCGCTGCCTTAGGCCCTTGTCCGCCGTAACCCGCTGTCTGCCTTTCAGTAGCCACCTCGGGTATCAGATCAACAGGTAACCCTTATTTTACTTGATAATGGCCTCAAAGTGGGAGTGGAGTGATGCTGGCAATTCTGATGTGCTAAAGAGAATCTGTAGAGTGCTTCCTTTAAGTGAAAAGGTGAAAGTTCTTGACTTCATAAGGAAAGAAAAAAAATTGCATGCTGAGGTTGGTAAGCTCTATGGTAAGAACAAACCTCTCCACAAAACTGAAGAAAGAAAAAGAAATTCGTGCTAGTTTTGCTGTTGCACCTCCAACTGCTAAAGTTATGGCCACAGTGCATGATAAGCGGTTAGTTAAGATGGAAAAGACATTAAATCTGTACAAGAAGATATTTTGAGAGAGGGATCACATTCACATAACTTCTATTACAGTATATTTTTATAATTGTTCTATTTATTATTAGTTGTTGTTAATCTCTCACTGTGCCTAATTTATAGATTAAACTTTATCATAGGTATGTATGTATAGGAGAAAAGGTATATATAGGGTTTGGTGCTATTCGAGATTTCAGGCATCCACTTGGGCTTTTGGAACACATCCCCCCATCACCCCCACAAGGATAAGGGGCGGGCTACTGTACATACTTCTTGCTCTTCATAAATTTACGGTTTGGTCGTAGATACAAGGCATTTGTTTTGAAGTGTAAGACATAGATAAGGAAGTTGATGATTGAATACTAAAAGATGTAAACAGGAAATCAAGTGAATATCCTAGAGTGATCTCAGAGAAGAGGATTAGTGACTACATGGTGATGTGGAAATATTGTGAGCTATGGAGTCATACAGATTGTGTTCAAATGCAGGCTCTGATGCTTAGAGGGTGTGTGACTTTGCTGATCCTCTGTTTCTTTATCTGTAAAACTAGGGGTGTAATACCTAACTTGTAGGGGATCCTGTGAAGATTGTCAATAATGGATGCATTGGTTTGGGACTTCATTTTGGGGTAGTGAAAATGTCCAGAAGTTGATTGTGGTGACGGTTGCACAACTCTGTTAATATATTAAAATCCATTGAATTGTATACTTTAAATGGGTGAATTATAAGGTGATATATGTATATATATATATCCAAAAAAGTTAAACATAAATATACCAAATTGTAAAAATTTACTGTATGATCCAATAATTCTACTCCTAGGTATAGAGACAAGAATAATAAAAACATATTTGAATGTTCATAACAGTGTCATTACTAATAGCCCCAAAGCAGGCACACCCCAAGTGTCTATCAACTGGTGAATTGATGAGTAAAATGTAAAATATCCATACAATGGAATATTATTCAGCCATAAAAAGGAATGAAGTTCTGATGGATAAATCTCAAAAGTGTCATGGTAAGTGAAAGAAGTCAGATGCAAAAGACCACATATTGTATGATTCCATTCATAGGCAATGTCCTGAAAAGGCAAATCTGTAGAGACGAATAATAGATTAGTCGTTGCCAGGGGCTGGGGGTGGGAACAGGGAGTGACTGCTAATGGGCACAAAGGATATTTGAGAGGTAATATAAGTATTGTAAAATTGGTTTGTGGTGATGGTTGCACAACTCAGTAAGTTAACTAAAAACCATTGAATCGTACATTCTAAATAGGTGCATTTTATGGTATATAAATTATACCTCAATAAAACTGTAATGGAGTCAAAGTGTCAAGTAATATATGCTTAATATATTATAATATAATTCTTTTATCTTTGTTGAAGCAATCAGGTAAGGCCTTCTGAAGAAAGGGACCTTTGATAATGGGTGGTGGGTAGGTTTTGGCTAGATAATGGGGAAGGAAAGAAGGAAGGATAAGGAAATAGTGTGAGTAGTGGCCTGGAGTGAGAAATAGGCCTAATGTAATGAGTATTGCTTTAGAGCTAACTAGAGTATGGAGTCTACTAGGGGCTATTGGTAGATAAGGAACTGCTGCAATCACACTGAAGACTGGTAGTGCACAGCTGACACATACCGGTGATGAGTAGGTAGAAATGAAGAGGTCTGAGTGATAGAGGACCCAGGTGATAGTGACAGTTTGTCAGCTGGCTGGTGCTGATCCAAACCATTTAGAGGCCGATTTCGTTCAGAAGAGCTTAGGTGATAGGATGTGATACTGGTGGGGTGTGATGTGGTGTGACAGGTGTCTAAGCAGTAACTTACATAGTAAGATCAGTTTTATGTCTGAGCAAGTATGCTAGAAGGGCCAGCCTGAGGAGTCAGGCCCAGAGTGACTAGCTTGGGAGCAGGTAAGGTAAAGATAGAGTTGTGGAGACATGTAGGTAAAAAAAAGTGGTGATCCAGCTGGCTATCTTTTCTCTGGCTGCTCCAGAATTAGGTAAGAAGCGCTGACTACACCACCTTCCAGTCTTATGAGTTAATTACGTAAGCAGCCCCGTTAACCTTATGGCTTTCCAACAAATTCAGTGAGGTCTCTGGGGGAGAAGTCTCCACATGTCTTCTAGAAGTTGTCTAGAATTTTAAAGATTTCCCACCCAACTTGAAGCAAATCCTTACAGTGCTTAATCTAAGCGATGTGATAAGATCATGACCTTTTCAGAAATGCCCTTGCTGTCAATCCTAATTCCGCTAAATTTTACGTGACAGGGGAAGAATGAAACATTATAAGCTAGTTTGTCAAGCATCTCAGTAATCTACTGTGGCAATAATCTGCTGCAACTCAGCTCTGCAATGATGGGGTCTGGTGAGTGATGTTCTTTAACTTGGAAGGAAATTATTAAGTATTTGGCCATTGATAATGAAGTAAAAATGCACTAAGTAGACCTTGAAGTGATAAACTAAATAGAAACCTTGACAGCCATTAGTCCCTCCTGCCCGCTATCCATACTGTGATTTATTTTGAAAATGATGACTGTTCATTTTCTTACCCACATATCTACAATGACTCAGAAAAAACAGTGTTGACAATCAACAGATACAGAAATGAAAAATACTGCGGGTAACTCCTATCTTGAGTTTTAATCACCATTATAAAAGTGAAAAAAAAAAGTGCCTATAAAGGATTAGAGTTGTGAAAGCCCATCTTTCCTCAAACGGCTGTTCTGATGTATAAATTAAAGAGCTATGCTATCATTTTTTGATAATATAAACATAAAAGATCAAGGAAATTGAAATTGCATCTTTATTTTTTCAGGTACACTTTATGATTGGTCATAACAACAAAGTAAGTGTGTGATATTTTTGAGTTGATCATCCATTAAGTTTTAGAATGCTTTTAATCTCTTCTTCATCAATGTGTCCCATTTTCCCAAAGACCATAGATACTACAGTTCACAAACTGAAGAAATGGGATTATTTTGGTCATTATTGCTTTTCTTAATATTTTCATGAGTTATCAAGTTTCTTTCTGTTAAAATTTCCCTCTGTATCCACAAAGATTATTGAGTGCTTAGAGGACTGACAGCATACAGCATATTCGTTTTTCTGCCTCCTGCTTTTGTGCCTCAATGTGATACATAGGGTACAGTCTGAAATATTTGATACTCGGATAGACTAGCAACTCTTGAATCCCTATTGAGGCTTGTTTGCCATGAGTAACTCTTTTTTTTTTTTTTTTTGTCCAGGTTAGATTTTAGCATGTCATTCCAGACTATATATAGTTTTTGAAACTTCTTTCTAGAGCTATTCTCTCGATGTGATCATAAGGCAAATGAATGAAAACCTCCCCCTTCATCATAAAAAGGCTTTACCGAACATGAACATAATGTAACATTCATAATGGTCAAAACCAAATGAGATATAAAACCAAGGTGGCATGGAAGATTCCACTAGAGATGGAAGGCTTACCAGTGTTGCCTTGAAATTTCTTCCCTAGACTTCGAACATTTTTTGTTCATTACAGACCCTCAAAATTTGAATACTACAACCCCAAACCTTGCTTCATGACAGTCCCTGTGTGGGCAACTCATTTACCAAGAATTATAGTTTCTTAAAAAGAAAGGGAGAAGATACTAGTTTGATAACACAAATCAATTCTTCATATCGTGGTGCTCAACAGGTATGCTTATGAATTACTGATATATAATAGTAGATGGCAGTTCCTGCATTACTGCCACTAAAAGATAAATCTATGACTTATTATTACAGCTTTTATTGTCTCTTAAAACATCATCAGACTGATTTTTAGAGTAGCAAGAATATAATATTAAATACACAAGATACCCTTCTCATAAAGGAGAGGAAAACCAGCCTTCTTTGTGCTTGAGCACTCTAGTGTCAAAATGGAATGACATTTCTGAGAAACTTCTTGTTTCAGCACAAAAAAATGTATACCTATTTCATACTTGACTTTAAAAAATGCAGAGCCAGTTTGTTGTAGAAGAAAAATCACAGGACCAAGAGAAAGAAAATCCAATGTTTCAGTCCTACCGCTGTCACTAACAAGCTGTATGACCTTTAACAAGCCACTTAAGTTCTCTGCACCTTAGTTTCCACCTCTGTACAATTTTATGGTTAAATTAGATGAGCTTCAGGTTCCCTTTTGCTTTTAGTATCTTATAGTCTAAAATGATAATGTACATAATACATATGTACCTTATTTATAATTATGTACCTTAGTTGTATGACGTGACGGCAATATAGAAGTGAAAATGAAATAGTCCCTTTCCCTTCACACATAATAGTGAAGGACATGGTTCTATGATATAGAAAATTCTTGACTAACTAGATACTTAGGGAAAGGGGTGTTAATTGAGGCTTTTAAAAAATTAAGTAGTACAGCTATCTTTTATTTCAGTCTTTGTGTTTAAAACATTTTATAAAACTGTAGTCCATTTTACTACCTTAATAAGTACAGTTTAGTGAACATAATTGAGTTTTACTTTAGTATTTGGAATATTTTTTCAGGGTCTCAAGTTCATAATTCTGAAATCAGTCCTTATTGTACAGGAAAAGCAAGGGATTGTGATGAATTTATATTGGACCACACCATTTCTTAGGAGATGAGTTTGGTTTTCTTTAAGTACATTCAAGATATCTGCTTGCTTAGTCACCATGTTTCTTTTTCTCATAAGAGTTGAGTATAGAACATGAAATAAAATGTTTCATCAGTTTGGCTTCAGTTAATTAAGGTTTTACTGTACATAAAATCCTAATTAGTAACATGGGAATCTGGTTGCGTTTTTGGGAATTAGTACACTCAGCTTTCAGTGCCAGATTTGGTTAGGAACATGGGCTGACTACATCATGGTATCCAGAAGAGATCAACCAGAAAGTAAAGGTAAAGCATGCGGGAGTTGCTATTTTTTTACCCAGCTTTATTGAGATATAATTGGCATATAAGATTGTGTAAGTTTAAGATGTATTATGCAAAATGGATAAAGAAATTTAAAATATTTGTGTTGAGGGAATTCCCTGGCAGTCCAGTGGTTAGGACTTGGTGCTCTCACTGCCGTGGCCTGGATTCAATCCCTGATTGGGGAACTGAGATCCTACAAGCTGCATGGCGCAGCCAAAAAAAACCAATAAACAAAAAAACTATATATATATCTCTCTCTATATATATCTATTATATATATGTATATATATATATACACACACATACATACATATATACACACACACACACACACATACATATATATATATTCGGGTTGAAGAAAAAAGAACAGGAGATAGATCTATCTTTCATCTCTTTGAAGAGCTCTCTTATGGAAGAGTGAGTAGAATTCCACTTGGAAGGGATCTGAAAAATTGCCTATTCCAATACCTCCTCTTATACATATCCATATAATATTTGAATCCCTTCAACAGCATTCTATTAAGTGACTGAGATCATCTGGAGAACTTCTGACGCAGCCCATTCCACCCATGACTGCCCTTGTTAGCTTTTCATTATGTTGATCTCAAATATGTCCATCTGCTTGCTGGTTTAAGATGTACAGAATACGGCTTTCATACCATACCCCTTTCATACCATAACCCCTCAGATACTTGAATAGCAGTTAATCATGTCCTCTTATTGGATCTGATTTTTGCCCCAGAATCTTAACAAGTAGACTGGTTCTCCAGAGGGTGGAGGCAGCACCAAGAACACTCCACTGCTTAAAATCTGCTATTGGCTCTCTGTTGCCCAAGATATCGTACCAAGTTCCTTATCATGGCATTTAAGGATCTGCCTACCTTTGGCCTTAATTCCCATTATTTCTCCCATGCCGACTTTACTCCAACCTCCTTTGACCTTTCTCTGTTTTATTAATGAGTTATTTATTTTGTTTTCATTCATGCCCCTCTTCTAGAATAGCCTTCTTTCGCTTCTGAGACCAGTGAACTTTCAAGTTCAAGGTCCAGGTCAAATGTCCTCTCTTTTGTCAAATCTTCCTATGCTTCTCTTCATTCCCATCTCCTTCCATCAGAAAACTATTCCCTAATATGTTCTTTAAAAAAAAAAAATGCATTCTTTTTTATGGCTGAGTTATATTCCATTGTATATATGTGCAACATCTTTTTTTTGTTTTGTTTTGTTTTTTTGGCCACGCTGCATGTGGGATCTTAGTTCCCTGACCGGGGATCGAACCCATGCCCCCTGCATTGGAAGCATGGAGTCTTAACCACTGGACCGCCAGGGAAGTCCCCTAATATGTTCTTATACTCACAGCCCATAGCTCTTTTAAATCATTTATAACATTTTATCATGTTTAGGTTTTATGTATTTGCCCAGCTGGTATGTGAACTCTTGAGGTTAAATACGATATCTTGTTCATATTTCTTTCCCATAGATTTAACATATTTGAAAAAAATTAATGTATAAATGATATATAAAGTAGTATTTCATTTCATTGGTCATAAACTTCATT
Organism: Delphinapterus leucas; assembly: GCF_059928025.1. NCBI lineage: Eukaryota > Metazoa > Chordata > Mammalia > Artiodactyla > Monodontidae > Delphinapterus > Delphinapterus leucas. Next base: position 25,345,795 of record NC_143150.1, read on the forward strand.
CATCAGTTTCATAGGATGTTACCTAATTTTACCTTTCTGCAATGTGATTCATTCAATCTGTAACTTCTTTTGTTAGATTTCTATCATATACTTCTCTTCTCAGCCTTTGTCTTTCCAGATTGAAGAACCTTCTTTTGTTCCCCATTCCATTAATTAAGGTTTTTTCTGGATCTTTTCCATAACTGTTGTGGAGCAGAACACTGAGCAGGAATAATTGGGGTAGGGGTGGGGAGAGAGGCACCATGGCAACTGATAGCACCATTCATCCTAGGTGAAAATTCTCAGCATTGTTCTACTACCATCACTACTTCTTTCATTCTTGCTTGCTTCCCCCAGGACAGCTTCTGATTCTCACTGAATCACATAATGGTTGTGATTATTTCCAAGTCAGTGGCTTATTATTAGTTTGTCTTTTTTTGCTCAATAATGCAAATCCAGAGAGTGTCATCCTTAAAATTATGTGCATTTTAGTGTGTGGTACTAGAATGTTAGTTCTTACTCTTCCTTTGAACATGCATCTTCCAAAGCATTGCAGATCAATTCTAAATCAACTTTTCACTGGAATTTATATAAAATTACAGGATATTTCAAAGCCAACTTTTATTCTCTCAAAAAAGGAGAAGAAGCATGAGAAGCAAAAGTATAAAGGTTGAATGGGAGCCTGAAGTCAGTTTCTTTAGGTGAAAGCTTGAAAACAGAAACAGTCTCCTTCTGAAACAAAAAACAGAACAAAAGCAAGAAGCAACCACCTAGAGAGGCCATTTCAAAATTTGGCAGCAGTAAGAAAGCTGTGGCCTGCTATGTAGATCAGACATAATAGAAGTTTGCCTGCCTCACCAATCTTTGAAGAGCAATTCCTTTTAATGACTGAACTTGAGTTACTGAAAGCCCAGATAAGTGATAATAGTCGATAAACTGGAACCCAAGAAGTGATGAGCAAAGTTGAATGGTTTTTAAAATACAGGGGAGCAATAGGAAAAGCTTTCATTAGATAAACTATATTTTCCCTTCCCTGTCAACAAATAGTATTTCAAATTCTTTAACTTAGAGTCTCTGGCAAAACGTCCCTTACCCAGAAGGCTCCAACATGATAAACTGAAATCTATTTGAACCCCAATGTTATTTTGGGAATAAATGCCCTAAAATGCTTGGGAAGCTCTTCACGTCATTGGATTTTTTATGAGACTGGATTTTCCCCCAGATCCCTTGACTTGAATTCTAAGGAGAATGAACCCTTTCTTTGGGGGTGTTGAGGCAAGAATGAGCTGTTAACATTTGGTGTGCATCTGCAAACCAATGTATTATTATGGTGAGAAGTGAAAATTGATCTCTGAGCTGCCATTTCTATTTCTGAGAAAAATTACATTTTAAAGTCACTGAAAATGAAGCATTTATGCTTTAAATTCTATATCTATAAATACTGTATGTTTAGGCCTTTTACTTTTTCCTAATGTGAGATATTTCTGCCTTTAAATAAATGACACATTTAAGTTCAAATATGTAACCTGAATCAAAAACTAGAAGGAGCTATTCTAATTTGAAGAAACCCTGCTTGGGAAAATTCATAGCAGGCTCACTCTTCTTCTGTGGCCTTTTAGGGCTTCTGGCCTTCTGTCTCAAGCATAGAATTTTGGCTCCAAGTTCCTTTTTGGCTTGTCCTGGCATTTGCTCTGCTAGGAGACAGCTCTTTAAAGAAGGATAGTGTGAATTTCTACCAGATTGAACTAATGTTGTAAAAAATGGACCTGAGTTTAAACCAACCAACCAAACAACAAACAAGAGACCATTTAAAGCAATTAGAACTGGAAATAAAACTATGTTTGCCTGAATCACTGACCTTAAAGTTCTTAGCATTCTCTGAACTGAATATGTAGTGTGGAGTTATTTCATTCAGTTTAATTCACTAAGTCAAATGATGGCTTATTTTCATGCTTTGTTACTGCCTTTGAAAAATATCATAAGATATTCTTTAAAAGTTAACACAATAGTGATAGAATTATAGTATATTTTCAATTTGAAAATGACCTTAGAGACTAATCTGACTGCCTCCTTTCTCAGATGACAAAATTGAGACCCAGAGAAAATGAACTAAGGGCAGGTCTTATATAACCTTGGTATCCTCTCAGTTCAGTGATCTTTCCAATACTGCAAGTTGTTCCCTCTGTAGTCAACTCTTTGGGGATTGTAACTTGAAGAGAACAGTAATGAAGGGTGTTAAAAGTTGCCACTAAGTTTCTGTTCCTCTTCATTAGCATAAGTAGCTAGGCTCAGAATCAGGCTTATTGGAGGGAGGGACTCTGGGCTAGAAGCCGGTAGTAGATGGAACTGGGGAAGGTTGTCACAGACCCTCTGAGTTTCAGAGAAAAGCTGACCCAGACAGAAACTTATCTGTGAAATACCCTTAATTCTGTACCAATCTTGTGTACAAGCCTTAGTTCCTAGCTTCCCACCAGTTTGCCTCTTTAAGGCACAGACTTAGGCTTGGCAAAATCCTTATAGGTATGTAAGTCATTGTTTGAGTCCTTTCCACAACTTTCTTGACAAGTGGCAATTAAAAACATGCAGGGATGACATATCTTCATGCTGTTCAACTATCCTTGTCACTCTCTTCTGAACATGCTCTATTTGGTCCATGGCCTTTTAAAGACGGGGAACCCATAGTTGAATACAACACTCTAGGTATAGTTTGGGCTGCCCAAATTAGATCAATAATATCATATTTCTCTTCCTAGAGTCTACGTTTCCATTCACACAGCCTATGTTCACGTCAGCCACATCATCCTGCCAACTCATTGTGCTTACAGTCAACTAAAATCTCTTAGTCTCTATACACACACTATTTTAAAGCCAGTTTCTCCCACGAGGTACTTATGTAGTATCGATATTTTTTAATGCAAATGCAAGATTTTATATATCTGTGTACGAAATTATAACATGTCATACTTGGCTTATAATTCCATCCTGGCATGAATTTGGGGCATCATTGATAGTATTATTCAACATGTTAGCTATTCTGGCTAGCTGTGTGTCACCTAAAAACTACTTCCTCACCCGTGGCATGGATTTAAAAAAATGTTAAATAGGACGAAGGAAAGGAGATCGCTAGAGACAAATTAACCAAATTAAACCTTGGTATGGTTGTTCGTTCATTTATGTGTTAATTGGCACCATCATTTGTCTCATATATTGTTTAAACTCATCTAATAGTATATCACGAAAGACTTTGCAGAATGCTTTGCTGAATATGAAACACATCTACCTATTTCCCTGTTCTGTCAGTGAGTCAGCCTGCTCAAAAGGAAAGTGAAGTTAGTCTGTCAAGACATATTCAGAGTTGCCTAGGCTGGCTACTCGTTCTGGATGCATCCTAGTCTCAGAGCTAAGTCAGTACTCTCAGAAGTCTGTCATGCGGGCCACGAAACATAAGTGCTTTTAACAGTACTTCCTCATGAATCCTGGGCTTCAATGTATTCTTACTAATGATTCTGTTATTCTTCCGAGTCCAAAAATCTCTTTGACAGAAAAGACAGATGCAAAGTAGGGGTTATCTACTTAGTGATTCCAGGGTTTGCTTGACGACTATCATCATTACGCCACTGACTCAAGCAGGGTTCATATTCACTCATTTTTCGTCATGCCCTGGATATACCTTAAAAACCCTCCACCCCTGAATTTTTGGGCCTCCACATCTTTCCTAGGTTATATTAGGCTTAGCTAATCAGACCCTATTCTTGATGATATGCTATTATCCTCATCTTTTAGCATCATCTTTAAAAAAAAATCTGACTTTGTGAAAAAGTTCCCAGTTGTAGCCATATCTTAATCTTAAGGAAATTTCCCTTTTGTCTCCTGTCAATAGTACTAAGATAATGATGATGAAGGTTATGAAAATGACAGTGACAGCAACAAAAATATTCTAGGAGCTAACAGCTATTAAGCACTTACTAGGTGCGAAGAGCTATTCTGTTTTAGTCTGTTCAGACTGCTGTAACAAAGTACCATAGACTGGATGGCTTATAAACAACAAGCATGTATTTCTCACAGTTCTGGAGGCTGCGAAGTCCAATATCAAGGTGCCCGCTGACTCAGGTTCTGGTGAGGGCCCACTTCTTTCTGTGCCTTCGCATGGTGGAAGGGGCAAGAGAGCTCTCTGGGGTCTCTTTTATAAGGGTCCTAATCCTGTTTAGGAGGATTCCACCCAAATGACCTAATCTCCTTCCAAAGGCCCCACCTCCTAACATTGTCCCATTCGGGGTTGGGATTTCAACATGAGTTTTGGGTGGATGCAAACATTCAATCCATAACATATTCCTAGTGCTTTTCCCTTGTTAATTCTTAATTTTTACAACAACCCTTTGAGATAAATCCTATCATCTCCATTTCACATATGAGCATATGAGGGCATAGAGCTTGCCCCAAATCCCATGGTTAGTAAGTCTCAGAGCTGGAAGCCCTGCATTCTGATTCCATAGCCTGGGATCTAAACTTTTACTCTACTGCTTGAGAACACAGGTCAGACACTGAAAGGCTGAATTGTCAGGGCAATCATGATGCAGTCTCAGAACATCTTACAGGCAAACCTGTGGGGTGTACAGAATTAGTTTTTGGCATGCCTCATCTCCTCTTCTGCACATTTAACTACCCTACTGCTTCTTGCTGCCAGCCTCTAGGTTTTCTCTACTTGTAAGCTATCCTTAGATCTTCAGCTAAATTGTAAAGTTCTAGAGGGTATGGTTTATGTTTCCCACATACTATAGCCAAGCACAATGTTAAATGTGGGGCGTATGTGAAATCCTTGTGGAATTAAATAAGTGACAAACTTTGGAATTCATTGTTCAAAAATATATAATGGGCTGTTTTCTAGAGGAGGTGTGTGCGCATGTGCACACTCAGGAGCTCAAACACATTCTCAAATGAGCTGTGAGTAGTGAGGGGAAACACAATACCTGGCATAGAGCAATGCTCAGTGACTGCTAAATGAATAAATGAATGAGTCAGAGAGGCAGAGAGAGTTTCCTTGGATTAAGATCCATATCAGTGGCCCCCCTGCCTTATTTCTGCAAAATATACACTCTTTTGAACCATTAACTGATTGATCCAGTGTGTTAAAGTCTTTTATTCAGATCTGAGTCATAGTAATTATGCCAGCAGTTTACTATGCTGTCTCATCACAAGTTCAATTAAAAACACAAGTGTGTATCTGTATGGGATGTGTGTTTATATAATCTCCAAAAACAGATAAGAATATTATGTGTTTTTTGTTTGGGTAAACAGATCAACTCGTAGTGTGTTTCAGGTAGGTGAATACGGTTTATTATCTTAGTATCCGGGTAAATCTTGAGGTAAAAATTGACTCAGACCTATTCAAACTTTAATATCAGACTTTAGACAAATCTTTTCATAACAAAAAATAAATGGAGAACATATGACGGCTTAGGTCTTTTATATATAATTATATGGTTCCCAGAGGGGAGTTATAATTGAATTATAAGCTGCCTCATGGGTATTCTAGCCAGTGTTTAGAGAACCACGAAGCAGAGCTGAGCAATTTTTTTTTCACCAGCTAGAATGTGAACAAGGCACCCTATAATTCAATTATAACTAGCCTCCAGGAACTATATAATCATATTATAAAGTAGTTTGGGGAAACTGGGAAACTGAATGTTTTTCAACACATTGTATATGTTTAAATGATAATTTGATAATTTTACTTACCCTCTCACCTTTCCTAATCACGCAGGTATGGGGACACGTTTTGTGACATTAGTCTCATGTACTTTAAAAAATTTTTGGAATAAATTATCATCCTGGGAAGTCCTTAGCTTACTCTCCTTTGATTGTAGGATTATCTGTACATATATACACATCACTTAAACTCTTTGGTCCTCAATTTTCCCAACTATAAAATGATATATTCGATCTAGATGATATTTAAGGTATTTTCCAACAATTACAGTGCTTCAGAGAAGAAGACCAATAGGATCAATTGATTATTGATTGATCTATAAAAAATATATATATCATATATATAGAACTATATATATACATATATATAGAGAGAACTATATATATACATATATATATAGAGAACTATATATATACATATATATAGAGAGAACTATATATATACATATATATAGAGAGAACTATATATATACATATATATAGAGAGAACTATATATATACATATATATAGAGAGAACTATATATATACATATATATAGAGAGAACTATATATATACATATATATAGAGAGAACTATATATATACATATATATAGAGAGAACTATATATATACATATATATAGAGAGAACTATATATATACATATATATAGAGAGAACTATATATATACATATATATAGAGAGAACTATATATATACATATATATAGAGAGAACTATATATATACATATATATAGAGAGAACTATATATATACATATATATAGAGAGAACTATATATATACATATATATAGAGAGAACTATATATATACATATATATAGAGAGAACTATATATATACATATATATAGAGAGAACTATATATATACATATATATAGAGAGAACTATATATATACATATATATAGAGAGAACTATATATATACATATATATAGAGAGAACTATATATATACATATATATAGAGAGAACTATATATATACATATATATAGAGAGAACTATATATATACATATATATAGAGAGAACTATATATATACATATATATAGAGAGAACTATATATATACATATATATAGAGAGAACTATATATATACATATATATAGAGAGAACTATATATATACATATATATAGAGAGAACTATATATATACATATATATAGAGAGAACTATATATATACATATATATAGAGAGAACTATATATATACATATATATAGAGAGAACTATATATATACATATATATAGAGAGAACTATATATATACATATATATAGAGAGAACTATATATATACATATATATAGAGAGAACTATATATATACATATATATAGAGAGAACTATATATATACATATATATAGAGAGAACTATATATATACATATATATAGAGAGAACTATATATATACATATATATAGAGAGAACTATATATATACATATATATAGAGAGAACTATATATATACATATATATAGAGAGAACTATATATATACATATATATAGAGAGAACTATATATATACATATATATAGAGAGAACTATATATATACATATATATAGAGAGAACTATATATATACATATATATAGAGAGAACTATATATATACATATATATAGAGAGAACTATATATATACATATATATAGAGAGAACTATATATATACATATATATAGAGAGAACTATATATATACATATATATAGAGAGAACTATATATATACATATATATAGAGAGAACTATATATATACATATATATAGAGAGAACTATATATATACATATATATAGAGAGAACTATATATATACATATATATAGAGAGAACTATATATATACATATATATAGAGAGAACTATATATATACATATATATATAGAGAGAGAGAGAGTGAGAGTGAGAGGGAGTTTAAGGAATTGGCTCACATGCAGGGTAGGCTGGCAGACTGGAGACCCAGGGAAGAGTTAGTGTTGCAGCTTGAGTCTGAAGTCTGGAAGCAAAATTCCTTATTCCTCAGGCCACCTCAGTCTTTTCTGTTAGGCCTTCAACTGATTGGATGAGATTTATTCACATTATGGAAGATAATCTTCTTTACTCAAAGTCTAATGATTTAGATGTTAATCACATCCAAAAAAAGACTTCCACAGCAACATTTAGACTGTTGTTTGACCAGTAAGTGAGTACTATGGCCTAGCCAAGTTTACACATAAAAGTAACCATCTAAGTCTTTATAGCAAGAGAATTTTGTACTATTCAGGGTCTGCTTCTCCAGATTGTAGATTATCTTTTAGGAACGTGAACGTAAATTGGGAAGGTGAAACTTTAGCTCTGAAGCTTTGGTATAATTCAACATTGTCATGAATGTAATATATAAAAGTAGATATTTTTATTTGTAACAAACTCATCCTAAGAAATATGCCTTCAGAAAAGAAAAACAAAGTGTTTAAATCTGTTTCCTATTGAAGACTTCCTCGAATTTTCTATTCTATAAGTAACTGATGGTACAGTAACTCTCCGTAGAAAACCCACCCTTATCTGCTTTTGCACCGTCTTACCATCTTACGGAGGTTTCCTCTGAGTAACTAATAGTTGTGGTGGCTATATTAATTTTTAATATTTGAACTGGTTTTTATTTAAAAGTAATGCATACACATGTACATTAATGCTCATAGCAGCACTATTCTTTTTTTTTTTTTAGCACTATTCTTAACAGCTAAAAAGTGGAAACAACCCAAATGTCCATCAGCTGGTCAATAGATAAACAAAATGTGGTATATACATACAATGGAATATTATTCAGCCATAAAGGAGGGCACAGTTCTGATTCATGCTACAGTAATGATGAACAGTGAAAACATGCTAAGTGAAATAAGACATTCACAAAAGGCCACATAGTGTATGATTCCATGTATATGAAGTATCATGAATAGGTAAATCATAGAGCAGAAACGATTGGTGGTTATCATGGGCTGAGGGGGAGAGTGGGAAATGGGGAATGACTGCAAATGGGTACAGGGTTTCTTTCTGAGGTGAAGAAAATATTTTAAAATCAATTGTGGTGATGGTTGCACAACTCTGAAGAGACTAAAAACCACTGAACTATGCATATTAAATAGGTGAATTGTATGGTATGTGAAATATATCTCACTAAAGCTGTTGAAAAGTAATGTACACATAGGAAAAGTTTCAAACAACACTGAAGAATATATATTGGAAAGTTAGTCTCCCTTTCACTCCCATCCCAATCTGCACTCACCCCGGGACTCACTCCTTACTGGTAACCACTGTTAATATGTCTTGTCTTTGATTTTTCACTCAGTGGTGAAACACTGTTTTGTCCCTTGATTTTTCACTCCATGATGTTTTAAAACTTTCTGTATCAGCACATATACAGCTTTAACATTCTTTTGAACAGCTGTCTAGTAGTCCTTTATGTGGGTACATCGCAGTCTTTTTAAACATTTCCCTCCCGCAGAATTCTTAGTTCTTTCCAGTTTTTGCAAAAATGCTGCATAGACATTCTTTCATATCTATTCACAAGACAGTAGAAACATGTCTGTAAGATAAATTCTGAGACATGAAATTGTCTAGTGAAAGGGAATGTGCATTTTATTTTATTTTTGAATTTTATTTCATTTATTTTTTTATGCAGCAGGTTCTTATTAGTCATCAATTTTATACACATCAGTGTATACATGTCAATCCCAATCGCCCAATTCAGCACACCACCACCCCCACACCCTGCCGCTTTCGCCCCTTGGTATCCACACGTTTGTTCTCTACATCTGTGTCTCTATTTCTGGAATGTGCATTTTGGATTTTGATAAGTATTGATTGCTTCATTGCCCTATACAATAGTTGGACCAATTTAGACTCCCATTGACAGGGCTTGAGAGCACTTATTTCTCCTAATTAACACTGGGTATTATCAAACTCGTTAATCTTTGTCAATATGATAAGTAAAAATTTTTTTTTCTCATTTCAGTTTTTAATTGTGAAGAAAGTTGAACATCTTATATTTTCTCATATGTTTTCTTCTTGTGAATTTTCTGTATGCTTTGTTCACATTTCTATTGGGCTATTGGTCTTTTTATTATTGATTTGTAAGAGCTCTCAAACATTAAGGAAATTAGCCCCTTGTCTGTCATAAATGCTGCCAAGATTGCCCACTTTTTCATTTTTCTTTATTGTCTGTTTATGATATTTTTTGGATGGGTACTTCTTTAAAGTGTTTGCTTTGTTGCTTTCAAATAGACTGGGATGTACAATAGAAAATATAGTTCACACTAAAATCACACCTTTATGTGACTTATTTTTTTTCGATGAGGCCATGAAGTCCCCTCTGGAGGAAACCCTCAAATTACCAGTTCTGTCAATACTCCACTTCACAGACCCTTGTCCTCATAGATATCAGATATTCCTTAATTCTCATCCTCAAGCTTAAGGGTATTTTTTGGTTGTTTATTTTTTAATTGGACACAGATTGATCAATAAAAACATGGTAACATTGAACAGATTTCAGATCATTTTTCTTTTGCCAAGGCATTCTCACTTCACTCAATATAACAGCTGCCACAGTGCTTACATTATATGCTAATATAACTCTATTACTCTTTTCTTATATACCAGATAAGAGTCTTTACAACACACAATTTTATAATGGAGACAAAAAGGCACAGAAAATGGTTTAAAGTAGAAAATGCAATTAAAAACACAGAAGACCTGACAATAGGGTATTAGCTGTTAGTACTACTTTCCTTTTCTCTTCCCTTCCTCCCTCTCTTCATCTCTCCCTCCTTCTCTCCCTCATTTCTATTTTAGTTTTTTCATTTTTGCTTTTTTTCCCTTCCCTCTTTCCTTTCTTCCTCTCTCCCTTCCTTGTTATGAAAGCAATTACACACACGGTAAAAAATATGTGTGTGTGTGTGTGTGTGTGTGTGTGTGTGTGTGTGTAGATAGATATATCATTGGAAACAGGATACATAAAGTAAAACCTCCCCTTCTCTGCATCCCCCCCAACTCTCCATTGAAATGCCCCAGAAGGTAAAAGTTTTTTTAATGTATTTTTCTTGAAATTTCCTATGGAAATACAAATGGGTATGTGGGTGTGGGTGTGCAGTATATCATCTTGCAAGAATAAATGCATACAGATGAGTGTGATTCCCTTAGGAATAATCATCTCAGCCTATACACTAAATCTAGTGCCATCACTGCTAAACATTTTCTTAGGGTTTCTTTCTGACGACTGCTTTTAGACCTTGCGAATTATCACGAAATGTGCTCACTGGTGGAATTTGTTTTCTTTGAAGATGGAACTGATGTGAGGGGAATAAGCAAATACTATTTGGAGTCAAGTCTGTTGAATATAGGTGTTCAAAATATGTAGTATGACCTTTGATCAAAAACTCCAGAACAGTAAAGCTGATTTTTTAAGCAGCCCATAAACAAACACTAAAGATAATCATCAATGAGGAATTGTATTTTGAGTAATGACAACACTGTTTGTATGTTTACGGCATCACAAGATGACAGAATCAATGAAGGAGCCAAGGCTCATTTGAATGTATGAATGCCACTTTACTGGTGTTTGGATGTCAGAGTTCTACTTATAAAATTTGCCTTAGTTCCCCTGCTTAAGAGAAGAAGCCTCATTCTAGGTCAGCAGTGTGGTACATCCAGCATAGACTTCTGCTTCTGACAGTAGCCCTGAGGGGTATAATGACAATCGCAGAGGTAAGGAAGAGCCCCCTGAATTTTTTTGGCAGTCTTTAATAACCCGTTGTACAAAGACGCTTTTTTTAAAAAAGAAACCTATTTTTAAAAGGATGTCTGATTATAGTCTGTTTCTGACACAGATATATTGTTTTAGTTTGGCTTAAATTCATCTCTTATCTCTTCAGAGAAGTAAGATATACATCTTATGACATTCTCTATCATCATTCACATTGAGACACTTAAAAAAAAAAAACTTTTCAAAAGCTGTCACTTAGGGCTTCCCTGGTGGCGCAGTGGTTGAGAGTCCGCCTGCCGATGCAGGGGACACGGGTTCGTGCCCCGGTCCGGGAAGATCCCACATGCCGCGGAGCAGCTGGGCCCGTGAGCCATGGCCGCTGAGCCTGCGCGTCCGGAGCCTGTGCTGCTCAGCGGGAGAGGCCATAACAGTGAGAGGCCCGCGTACCGCAAAAAAAAAACAAAAAAAAAAACAAAAAAAGAAAAGCTGTCACTTAATGAAATCATTATTATGTCCTAATATTCAAGGGTTTCTTGCTTCAGGACAGCTGCTATTTTCATTGACTTTGATGGCCTGTATAGAAGCTTAAGATTTAAATTAATGGAGGGCACAATAATAATCTATGGTCAATCTTTCCTAGTTTAGGTAAGAATTGTGGCACAAATAATTGCTTTTTGTTTTTCATTCTGTAACATGTACAAATGCTAGATGCAGTAGAACTAGGAAACATATTGCACTGTGATTATAAAGAGGATTTGTGGTACCATGTGTTGGGCATGAAAGAAAGTAATTATAAAAGCCATTCATAAGAAGTGAAACTTGGTTTCTAAATATGACAGGGTAGATAGGAGGAGGCCAATGATTTGGATTCTTAGTAAGAGCCCTGACTTTCAAAATGAAGAATAGTCCTCTAAATTAACTGCACATTTCCATCAACATATTTTTTTTTTCAGATGAAATGTGATGGGGCAATCCTGTGTTGTTAATCCTATGTTGTTAATATGTTGTTTTAAATATACAACTGTTCACGTCTATATACAGTGAAGCCCGTGTCAGGCAGTCCCAGTTCTTGTTAAATACGGGCTTCCATGTTTCTATTCACTAGTTTGTTCCTTTTTGGAACATGGCCCTTCACTGCAACTGAATGGGCAAAATGTGGGTAGAATCGTCTTCAAATGGTTTTATAGAATTTATGTTGACAAGATGTCATTCCTTCATTCAAAAAGCATGTGTTGAATACCTACTATGTGCCCGTCACTGTGGTAGGTGCTGGGAATATAGAAATGAAGAAGATGGCATATGCCCTTGAGGAACTCATAGTCTGAGGACAGAGGTTGGAGTAAGGTGCTGAGAAAGAAGTGTCTTTATGGTATTGATTGACTATACTAAAGGCTTTCTCGATTTCCTCCTCCATGAAATAAATAAAAGGCACACCTGAATTCAAATCCCATAATAATTACCTCAGAATTTCAGTGAGCTTTATAATTTATGCATATAGTGTGACTAGTCTTTTGTGAACAGTCAAATAAATGGTAAGTAAGATCATGATTATTAATATATAATTTGCTTATATGGATTGCAGTTGTGTGGCTGAGGTGTTTTTTTTTTTTTTTTTTTTTTTTTTTCGGAAACATGATTTTTACAATTTAAAAAGTGACAAACATTAGAAAAGAAAATGACTATTTTCCCAAAGCCTTACAAGTGCTTATAGATCACACCAAACATGCTTTTATGGTGACACATTTCCTATCTGTGCAGCATGGAATGCATATTACACTTGCCTTAAACACAATAATTTCATTTGCCACTTAACTCCTGTCTCACACATTTTTCCTTCATACTTCCCTTGTAAGGGTCATGCCAAGGAAAAGTGTGCACAGAAAAACGTCACCCTCCCTTCCTCCACATGTCTCCTTTCTAGTCTCTGATATCTTCCCTGTCAAATTGAAGCCTTAAAATTGGACTCACTTTAGGACATGAAAAGCCAGCATTGAATAAAGAAACAGAAATACTTCAACCTGACTTATGGCAGAAAGTTTTATGTGCTGTTTTCCTGTCTCTGTCCTTTATGTCCCTGGTTTCAAGCTTGCTCTACTTAATGTTGAAACATTCAGTCATTGGGAAAAAATCAGCCAAATTAGTTGGCAGTTTATAGGCAGATTTTTTTTTTTTAACTGACTGCACTTCTCGAGCTTTTTGACTTTATGATATGTTGGTACAGACTTAAATGTATCTTTCAAATGAGAGATAATATTTGCGTTGGAGTAGGAGTGTCAACTTAATCACATTTTGTTTTTGTTAACTGACTATTAAGCCTAAATTCATTTTTAGTTTATTACTAGTAAAAAGCCCAGTAAGTAATTTTACTTCCTTAGTAAATTCAATAAAGGCGTGGATAGCACACTGTATATGTGTATATTAAGGAATACGTGTGTATCATGTGCCAGCTATTGTGAAACATACTGAGGAAGCAGATAAGATGCTACCTCCTTCCCTCATCTTGAAGAAGGGTCACAGTGTAAATAGAGACTTACTGTAGAAATTTGGTGAGTGCTATGATAGAAATATGAACAGATGAGATAGGGCAGTTATCTTTTCAATAGCTATCATTCATTCATTTAAGAAATATTTCTTGAGCACCTACTATATGCTAGTTACTATGCAAAGCATTGGGTAATTAGCAATGAAAAAATCAGACCCAGTCTCTGCTTTCTGGAATTAATAATGAGACAGACAAGAAATAGTTATAAAATTAAAATTGTAATAAGTATGCTGAAGGATAATTACCGAATGGTATAAAAATATATCAGAGGGGGGCTTCCCTGGTGGCGCAGTGGTTGAGAGTCCACCTGCCGATGCAGGGGACACGGGTTCGTGCCCCGGTCCGGGAAGATCCCACATGCCGCGGAGCGGCTAGGCCCGTGAGCCATGGCCGCTGAGCCTGCGCGTCCGGAGCCTGTGCTCCGCAACGGGAGAGGCCACAACAGTGAGAGGCCCGCGTACCACACACACACACACACACACACACACACACACACACACAAAAATATGTATATATATATTCTCAGAGGGGACTTCCCTGGCTGTCCAGTGGTTAAGACTCCGCGCTTCCACTGCAGGGGGTGCAGTTTGATCTGTGGTCGGGGAACTAAGATCCCACATGCCGCGTGGCATGGCCAAAAAAAAAAAAAATATATATATATATATATATATATATATATATATATGGCCTTAAACTCATTCTGGTGGGCAGGGAAGTCTTCCCTAAGCAAGTGACATTTAAGTTGAAAGGTGGAGGAAAGGCAGGAATGATCAATGCAAAGAAAGAACGACAATTTGTTGCGTTAGGGCAGTGGTTCTCAACTGGGGGTGATTTTGCCCTCCAGAGGACATTTGGATATTAATGGAGACATATTTAATTGTCACAACTTGGGGGTGGGATGCTACTTAGTATCTGGTGCACAGAGGCCAAGGATGCTGCTAAACATACAATGGACAGGGCTCCTTCCTCCCCCAACAAAGAATTATCCAGCCCCAAATGTCAATAGTGCTGAGGTTGAGAAGCCTTGCATTGGATTCTAATAAAAGAAGGGAAGATCAGTGTACCGGGGAAAAGTACAGAAATAGTACAAGAGAAACCTGAGTTCAGTTCAGCAAACTTTATTAAGTATGTATTGTGTACTAGGCATGAGGGTGAAAGACATCGTTCCTCTCCTTAATGAGCTTAATCTACTAGGGAAAACATAGGTAAACTCCAGAAATAGTACAAGTGATACAAATCATTATACTGTGCAAAGGACACATTGAGAAGGGGTGACTAACACATTTTGAAGAGGTCAGGAAAAGCTTCCCTACAGATAAGACACTTGAATAGATTTTAAATTGTGAATAAGAATTAATCTTTCTGAAACCTTTGGCATCACTGAGGAGCAGAGAATTAGAAAATGGACCACAGAACCTTAGAAATGGACGAGGGAGCCAAAGTTAAGGCTTAGGAACACAAGAGAAGGGTAAGACAGTCCCTAAGCTAGCAAGCAGGCTCATCCCAGTGGGTCCTGGAACAAAAATACAAATGTAGCCTCAGGCCTGCGAACTGACCCCCTTCCTTGCCATCCGCAGCTCTTTGTAGACACTTTGGGCAAAGAACTGTGGGGCACAACATGGTCTGGATGGAGGGGAAGATCAGGCTCAGTGTGGGCATGGCTCCCTGGGCTCTGCAACGTTCTCATTCTGTGAGCAGGAGAGTGTCTAGGGTCCTCTAAGGTGAGGTGCAAGGCCGGGGTGTCAGCAGCTGGAAAACCCAGAAAATGCAGCTAGAGGCTTGGAGTCAGTTAAGTAGTTACAAGTCAGGGCACAGAAAACACAGATTACTTTAGGTAATGGATATACTCTGGATTTAGGATAGCTTTTGGATAGCAAACATGAGACACTGTTAGCAAGGACATCATCCTGAAGCCCCAACCTCTGAAACAACTGTCTCAACTAGAAGCTTCTTGTGTATCTCCTGCTAGTGAAGGAACAAATACAAAAGTATTGTAGATAAGTGAATATTTCTTCAAAATAATTCAAAATTTGGGGTATATAATGTTCATTCTTCTGAAGCACTCTTTTTTTGCTGTGCAGGATTGTACCTAGAGATGGTATAGGTGGTTTAGTTGATTGTATCTTGACCCTTGTGTCCATGCTGTAAATTCTGATGTTAATTTAATTAGCTCATTGTAGAGCTATGGAATTTTTTAAAGCTAAAGAGGTCTTTAGAGCTTATATAGTCTAATGGGGTTCAAAATTTTACCTTTTATTTTTTAAGCAACATAAACTTCTGTTTTCGAGACAGCATAGCCGTAGTGGTGAACAGTGTGTGTGGTGGAGCCAGACTGCCTGGGTTCAAATTTGCATCTTTTATTTACTGGCTATGAGAACGTGGGCAAGATCCTTAACTTCTCTGTGTGTCAATTGTCTCATCTGAAAAAATGGGGATCATGTGCTGATTAAATCAGCTAATGCATAAAAAAAGGCTTAGAACACTGCTTGGCACCCAAGAAAGTATCATTAAAATGTGTAATATTTTTCCAAAAAATAATCTTTTATAGAACCCAAACCTATACAGCAGACAAAAGAAAACCATTTTGGTTGAATGGGAGAGGGTGACAGAAGTGACAGTGCTGCTCAGCCACACTCCACCCTACAGCCACTATCAATGTGGAGCCATTCCTTTTTCTTCCAGTAGAGGCAGTCTGGAGAGACTTTGAAAACCTGGGAATAATTTGAAAACCACCAATCTAAGCCAGTCACCTGTTTTTGCAAATGAGAAAATTGCTTTAGGTGTATTAACTCAGTTAATCTTCACAAAAGTTCCCATTTTGAAAAAAGTTCAATAACTTGCTCAAGGTCATGCTACTAGTAAACTGCAGAGATGGAATTTGAACCCATGCAGAAAAGCATGTCAAAGGATACAGGTACTTTTACACGTTGGCTCCCACATCTACCATCTTCCCCAAAGAGGACTTTGTCATAGATTCGATATTTGATTTTGAAGTCATCTCAACTTTGTTTGATCTCAATTAAATTAGAGCATAGTAAATTAGAATATAGTAAACTTTCAATCACTGTTACCTAGTATTTTTCTTTCCTACAATTTTCAGTCACTTTCTACTGTTTTTTATAATAGTTTTAGCAACTATCATGTAAACATGCTACCTTAAAATTTATTTAATTAAATTTGTTCCACTTTTGGAAAATGTGTTTGGGCGAACAACCATTTCTCTGCTTCTGTTTTCTGTTGGCAAAGCCTGAAACATTTGTGTTCAGCTCATAAAAGTACTTGGTGCTGGCAAGCAGTGGAGTGGGAGTTGGATTGTCTGCTTTATTTGAGGGATCTATCCATTGGATTGCAGGTCTTTTAAAAAATTTTAACAATATTGGTCTTCATGTGCAAAATGAACTAAATGTCCTTTTCATATTATTATTGTTATGATGATGATGGTGGTGGTGATGTCTTTGAAGGAGGGGAGAAATCTGGTTGCTTGTTGTGTGGCACTATGGTAGCAGTTGAGCTTGCTCTCTCCCGTATAAAGTGTCTTTGGTTAAAACTGAATGCATTAAATTTCCCCACTGCATCCAATTACTTCAGTAATTGAAAAGGATAGCATTCCACTGTAATTATGTTTTCTCGTTTCTGCATTTCTTTTAATTTATGGGATGATAAAAAGTAAAGCAATGCAAAAAACAACCATTTGAAGAGCCATTTGGTGCTGTTTCTGTTTGACCCCGTCTATTTGCTATTTCCAGATTTTCTGTGATTTTGGTCTGTCTCCCTAAGCATGGTTGGTTAGCTTCACTCGTTGTTTTCAACAGCACATTAAACGTCCCCTGAGACCCTGCTTTCTGGCTGACACTTGATACTGTTTCCGCTGTCACTTTGAAGATTCTATACTTCTCCAGCTGTCGGGTTCTGGAGTAACCTGCCTGTGTTGCTTACATCAGAATCATTTAGAAATTACAAGGAAACATGAATGGGAATGTGATTGCATCAGTATTTCTAATGAGCACTTTTTTACTTCCTATAGATGAAGTAATAGTAATAATAACAATAACAACAATAATAATAATGGAAGATGGAGGATGAAGGTGAAGGGGAAGATACCATCAAGAAAGTGAAATGAATGGGGAAAATACTTGCAAACCGTATGTCTGATAAAGGACTTATGTCCAGAATATATAAGGAACTCTTCGAAGTCAATCATATAAAAATAAATAACTCAATTAAAAAATGGGCACATATCAGCAAGATGGTGGTATAGAAGGTATCACACTCATATGTCTCCTCAGCAACAATAGTTTGACAGCCATCCAGGGACAAAAGCACCTTTGTGAGAGCTTTGAGCTCCAGGTAGGAGATTGTAAAACCTTGGTGGAGTCCAACATTGAGGAGGGCATTTTGAGAAGTCAGGCCCCTGACCAGGTGGCAGATTCCCCAACCATGGTCCCCCAAAACAGTTCTGTCTCCTCGTGGACTCAGCTATACCCCTGTTTGGCTTTGGTCCTGCCTTACCAGCACCATCTGCTGAAGAACTTAGCAGAAATCATGCCCACTCGTGCCCCAGATGACAGGCCTGCTGAACTCAATCCTGACTGTGACTATGACCCGGCTCCAGTCCCACACAGTCATCAGTTCTGCCTGGGGACTGGGCAGGAGACATGCCTGACTGTTCCCTGAGTCAGGCCTTCATATCCTGAAATGGGCCTATGACTCAGTTCCAGCCCCTCTCAGCCATGGGTTGACAACACATGGCAACATTAGCCATGGCCTGCTCGGAGACCGGGTGAGGCATGCACCCATCCATGCCCCTGAAGCAGGCCCTGTGACATCGGTCCAACTGCAGATCCCTGTAACTCAGCTCAAACCCCTCTCAGCCATGGGCCAAGAATATTCTTGTCTACCCAGGAGCCAACTGGGAGCCATGCCTGCCTGTGCCTTTGGAGGTAGACCCGTTGACCTTGGTCCAATTGTGGGCCTTGAAACAGTCCTGTAACCTGGCTCCAGCTGCTTGCAGCCATGGCCTGGGAATAGTCCTGTCTGCCCAGGGACCCAGAGGGAGATACGCCTATCTGTGGCCCTGAGGCAGGCCTATAATCTTTGGTCCCAATTGTGGGCCCTGAAGAAGTCCTGTTACTCAGTTTCAGCCCCACTCAGCTGTGATCCGGGGCCAATCCCACCCGCCCAATGACCTGTTGGGAGCCTTCCCAGGGACTCAGAAGGAGCCACAACTGTTTGCATACCTGGAAAACAGGCTTGCTGTCTGAAGACACTGGGGAACGCTTCTCACAGTTCCAGTGCTACTGACCAAGGTCCTGGAGGAAGTCTCATCCACTCAGGGACCAGACAGAATCCACACTCACCTGCGACCCTGGTCATAGGCCCGCCAACCATGCACTCCACTGTGGACTTAAAAACAGCCACGTGACCTAGCTCCAAATGGCTTGACTATGACGCTGTACCATCAGATGAGGGACCTGACATAAAGACTTTACCAGCCAAAACTATTCTTTAAAGACTGGAAGAGATGTTTGCTTCTTCAAATGCACAAACACCAATGCAGGGCTATACAGATCATGAAGAATCAGGCAAACATACTACCACCAAAAGAAACTAATAAAGTTTCAGTAAGTGACCCCAAAGAAATGGGGATCTATGAATTGCCTAACAAAGAATTCATATAGTCCTCCTAAAGAAGCTCAATGAGTTGCAAGAGAACATGGATAGACAGCTAAAAAATAATCAGGAAAACAATGTGTTAATAAAATGAGAAGTTTAATTAAAGAAATATAAACCATAAAAGAGTGGAATAAAAATCCTGGAGCTGAAGAATACAATGATAGGACAGAAAAATTCAGTAGAGAGCTTCAACAGCAGACTCGATCATGCAGAAGGAAGAGTCATCAAACTCACAGAGGTCATCTGAAATTAGCCAGTTGAAGGAACAAAAAGAAAAAAGAATGGAAACCCATATGTATGTAGTCAGAGGAGCCAAGAATATACAATAGGCAAAGGATAGTGTCTTCAATAAATGGTGTTGGGAAAACTGGATATCCACATGCAAAAGAATGAAATTGCACCCTTATCTTGCACCATACACAAAAATTAACTTGAAATAGCTAATGACTTAAATGTAAGACCTACAACCATAAAACTTCTTGAAGAAGCATAAAGTAAAATCTTCTTGATATTGGTCTTGGCAATGATTTTCTTTTTTTAATGTACAATGCTTTTAGATATGCCACCAAAGCACACGCAAACAAAGTAAAAATAAAAGTGTGGGATTATATCAAACTAAGAAGCTCTGTATAGCAAAGGTAACAATTGACAAAATTAAAAGGCAAACTAGGGGAAGGGAGAAAATATTTGCAAATCATGTATCTGATATGGGGTTAATATCCAAATATAAAAGGATCGCCTGCAACTCAATAGGTAAAAAACAAATAACGTGATTTTAAAAATGGACAGAGTACCTGAATAGATGTGTTACAAATAAGACACACAAATGCTCAGTAGGTACGCGAAAAGGTGCTCAATATCAGTAATCATCAGGGAAATGCAAATCCAAACCATAATGAGATATTATCACCTCATACCTGTTAGGATGGTTATTATCAAAAACACAAGAGATAACAATTGTTGGTGAGGGTGTGGAGAAAAGTGAACCCTTGTACACCGTTGGTGGGAATATAAACTGGTTCAGCCATTATGGAAAACACTGTGGAGGTGCCTTAAAAAATTAAAAATAAAACTACGATATGATCCAGGAATCCGCTTTTGGGTATGTATCCGAAGAAAATGAAAACGCTAATTAGAAAAGATTTATGCACCCCATGTTCATTGTACCATTAGTTACAATAGCCAAGACTTGGAGACAGTGTAAGTGTCCACTGATGGATTAATGGAGAGAGAAAATGTGATTTTATATATAAACACACACACACACACACACACACACACACAGTGGCATATCCTTCAGCCATAAAAAAAGAATGAAATCTTGCCATCTGCGAAATGGATAGACCTCGAGGGTATTATACTAAATGAAATAAGTCAGACAGTGAAAAACAAATACCCTATGATCTCACTTGTATGTGGAACCTTAACAAAAAGCCCCGAACTCCTAGGTACAAAGAACAGATTGGTGGTTGCCAGAGGTGGAGGATAGGGGTTGGGCGAAACGGGTGGAGGGGGTCTAAAGGTACAAACATCCAGTTATAAAGTAAGTAAGTCATGGGGATGTAACGTACAGGTTGCATCTTTGGAAGCTGCTAAGAGAGTAAATCTTAAAAGTTCTCAACACAAAAAAATTGAAACTCTTTAGTGACAGGTGTTAACTAGACATGTTGTGATCATTTCACAATGTATACAGATATCGAATCATTAATACACCTGAAACTAATATAATGTTCTATGTTACTTATACCTCAATTTAAAATATAAATAAGTAAATAAAATAGAAGTAGATATTTTCCTTTTTCATAACTTAAAAAGATGATTTCATTTACTTTTATATTCTGTCAGTGATGAACATTTAAAATGTTACCATTTTATCCTATACACATATCTTTGCCATTAAGACCGTCTATATTTATATGGGATGTTGGGTAGGAAGGCACACAGGAGTTTTGATTCCCCCTCTTGATGAAAAAAGCAACAGCAACAAAAAACATATGTCCATTTTACTTGAGTGTTCAAAGCAGCATTATTCATGATAGTGAAAAAATAGAAATTCACAAAATGTCCATCATGTGATGAATGGATAAAACAAAATGTGAACTATCCTTACCAGGGAATATTATTCAGCCATAAAAAGGAATAAAGTTCTGATACATGCTGCAATGTGGGTAAGCCTCAAAAACATTATGCTAAGTGAAAAAGCCACACACAAAAGGCCACGTATTATATGAAATGTCCAGAATAGCCAAATCCAAAGAGATAGAAAGTAAGATTACTGGTTGCCACTGAGGGAGGAGAGGACAATGGGGAGTTACTGCTAATGAGTGGTTTCTTTCTCAGGTGATGGGAATAGTCTGGATTTAGATACTGGTGATAGTTGCACAATTATGTGGTTATACTAAAAAATCACTGAAATGTACACTTTTTTAAAAAAAGGGTGAATTTTATAGTATGTAAATTAGATCTCAAAGCTGTTACTAATTCTTTTAAAGGGAGAGAATAATAGCCAACATTGAGCACTTACTGGATTCTAGGCATTAGGCTAAGCATTTTGCAACACATGATCATATTTAATGTTCAGAACAACTGTATGTGCATAGATAATATACGTTTTCTCCTTTTTACAGATCTGAAAATTGAAGCTTAGTAACATTACTTAAGTTACTTCGTAATGTACCCAAGGTCCCATAGGCTAAAAAGTCCAAGGACTGGAATTTAGCATCTAGATAGCCATCTGGCCGTCTTGACTACGACATGTTCTTCCTGCCTATATTTTTTATAATAACTTTAAGATATAATTAACATACCATATAGTTTGCCCATTTAAATGAACCACCCATCAACGTTTGTTTGTTTCTTTGCTTGAGTATACTCACGGATATATGCAACTGTCACCCTAGTCAATTTTAGGACATTTTCATCTTGTAACACATACAACCCCTACCCCCACCCCCAGCCCTAAGTAACCACTAATCTGTCACTGTGCTGGTAGATTGATAATGCTACCTGTAGCCACTTGCATCACTGTATTATCTGATAAAATTGTGTTAGTTGATATAGATACAACCAAGGAATTGAGAACATAGAGTTCCTTTTAAAAATGGCTTGGAAACCTCCATGGCTAGAAAAGGGAATAACTGAATATGATTTAAATGGACCGAAGGCAAAGGAGGGACATTGCAGGTTTCGATTTGCCCTGTTTCTGGAATTACATTATTTTACTGAGGAGCTGGGTCTAACCAAAAAAAAAAAAAAAAAAAAAAAAGGAAATCTTGATTGCAAAAAGTATATTTTGCTTCTGAGCAAGGATACAGAAATTGTTAGACACTTTCCTTGACTTTGAAATTGGCACAATGCCCTCTAGCTAAATGGTTTTGCTAAGTGGCTTTGCAAGAAAACCTTTCCTACCCTCCTTGTCCCGAAGCTACTGCTTTTCCTCCTGACCCTCTTGACTTCAGTTTGAGTGCATGTCTTCCAGTTAACAAGTAATTTGAGGGAGTGTCAAAAGGTAACTAGTGCCCCCTGGGTTACAATTAACCTAAAAATTAAAAGGTGGAGTTTAAAATCCTCATTAAGTATAACAAAAACATGAAAGGGAGTTTCTAAATTGGAGTTGGATTTAGAAAGTCACCTTTGAATTAATGAAACTGACCATACTTGACTAAGTACCAGGCTAGGTATTTGAGAGAGGGTATATGCTTGAGAGAGGATCTGTAGTATAGTTTAGTAAGGATTAGTGGTTTAGGCAAAACGAGTAGAAAGATATTCTTTCTGGGAATCTTTTTCTGTGATCACACTCACAGCGCACATACTAATGCCCTTGAGTTTTAATTACCACTAATTTCTGAAATATGTTTATGAGTGTTATATTATTGGAATTAAGAATTAGTGTTTTCTCATTTAACCTGGCCGGATATTTGGCAATGTCATATTGCCCTGAGAAATTCTTCATGATTTATTTTTAAAGATAGCATAATAAATATAGCTGGGGTTTCTAAAAATGATTTATAGTGAACTTACAGCTTAGTAGTGAATTCTAACTAATATGCATTACTCATAATGGAGGCCTATAGCTTGTCAACTCTGAGCTAAAAGTGGGTAACAATATTGTTATTCTTATTATGTAAACCTTAAGCACCTATTTTGTGCTTGATATACTCAAAGCATGGTGGATGCTTAAAAGATTTAATAATTCAGACATGCCAGTGTTTTTTAAATAATTCTAAAAATTGGTTCTAAATGCAACAAGGTTCTTACTCTAAAATAGTATTTAGAATCTCATTTTTTGGAAGTCAGTTTGTGACCTCTAGAACCAGAAATATGTAAATATAGTCATCTACTGAACAGGAAACATTGGGGAAAGGATTGAAAAATACCACTGCCCTTTTGGAATATTCAAAACTGAACCGTTCCCCCAGAAGTGCACATGCTCTCTTCTGGTGTTTCTATTAAATGGTGCCTGGGTAGTAATAAGCCTCATTTACTTATTCAAATGTCTTCCTCTCACCCCATCCCCCAACACACACGTTTGAATGAGCAGATACGCTGTGGGTTCCATTGTCTTAACCTTCTCAGTTGCCAGGTTTTTAGGGGCGTTCATTTGGAGGCATGGAAGGATTTAGAGGTGAAATGAAGATGACCCCACTGACCCACAGTCAGCAGGCCATGTCCCTTGAGTTTAGAAATGCAGATGACCTTGCCAGTTCCTCTGTTCCCTGTGGCGAACTTTTCTGCAGCTGCTGGTTGGGGTTAGGCTTTCTTCTGTATCCATGGAAGAGAGAAAAGGGAACTGGCCCATTTGAAGATCAAACCCCTACCTCGGCCTCATTAGTGCTGGGCTTTAACCAATGGATATGGGATTATATAGAAGTGAGCAAGTAGCAAAGGGCAACTAGCAAGTTCATGGCTATATGACAGAGATATAGTGTAGATATCTAGGACATTTTCTTCATTAGGAATGCCTCTGAAAGGCTCAAGCGCTTGAGTTCTTTGGAGAGCCATTTAAGATATCTCATGTGTAAGGTTTCAAACAGAATCAAACTGAATTCAGACACACTGTAGGTTTGTGGACTGAGGTCAAAGAAAGATTTTTAGTTGGTATGAGTGCATGAGCAAGTTTGTCTCTTTTTTAAATGCAGGCATACAGATAAAAATAACACTTTCTAAAAGGGTAGTGTTTTTGTACTTATTTCCTTCATCCTTTAATAACATCAATAGAAAGTGAACAGATTTGGTTACCTAGTGGACCTCCTCTCAGTTTAGTTTCTATCACCAGAAATGGATTGGCAAAATTTAGAATTTGAGGTTTTGTTTATTTTTAGTACTACTCTTCCAATATTTTGTTTTTTCCAAACTACCTCCAAGTCAGGAGTGCAAATATAGGAAGTGGTTGCTCTGCTTCTTCAAGAGAAAAAGAAATGTTTCTAGTATTTGTAAATGGAAAATGGTATACTAATGCATATGAGAGGTTTTTTTTGTTTTGAATTTTATTTATTTTTTTATACAGCAGGTTCTTATTAGTTATCCATTTTATACATATTAGTGTATATATGTCAATCCCAATCTCCCAGTTCATCACACCACCACCCCGAGTTTTCTTTTTTTTAATTGAAGTATAGTTAATTTACAATGTTGTGTTAGTTTCTGGTGTACAGCAAAGTGATCCAGTCATATATATACTTTATATATATATATATTCTTTTTCATATTCTTTTCCCTTATGGTTTATTACAGATTATTGTATATAGTTCCCTGTGCTATACAGCAGGACCTTGTTGTTTATCTGTTTTATATTATATATAGTAGCTTGTATCTGCTAATCCCAAACTCCTAATTTATCCCACCCCCACCCCCTTTCCCCTTTGGTAACCATAAGTTTATTTTCTGTGTCTGTGAGTCTATTTCTTTTTGTAAATAAGTTCATTTGTATCATTTTTTAAGATTCCACATATAAGTGATATAATACGATATTTGTCTTTCTCAGTCTGACTTACTTCACTTAGTATGATGATTTCTAGGTCCATACATGTTGCTGCAAATGGCATTATTTCCTTCTTTTTTCATGGCTGAGTAATATTCCATTGTATATGTATACCACATCTCATTTATCCATTCATCTGTTGATGGACACTTAGGTTGCTTCCATGTCTTGGCTATTGTAAATAGTGCTGCAGTGAACATTGGGGTGCATGTATCTTTTCGAATCGGAGTTTTCTCCAGATATATGCCCAGGAGTGGGATTGCTGGATCATATAGTAACTCTAGTTTTAGTTTTTTAAGGAACCTTCATACTGTTTTCCATAGTGGCTGCATCAATTTACACTCCCACCAACAGTGTAGGAGGGTTCCCTTTTCTCCACACCCTCTCCAGCATTTATTATTTGTAGACTTTTTGATGATGGCAATTCTGACTGGTGTGAGGTGGTACCTCATAGTAGTTTTGATTTGCATTTCTCTAATAATTAACAGTGATGAGCATCTTTTCATGTGCCTATTGGCCATCTGTATATCTTCTTTGGAGAAACGTCTATTTAGGTCTTCTGCCCAGTTTTGGATTGGGTTGTTTGTTTTGTTACTGAGTTGTATGAGCTGTTTGTATATTTTGGAAGTTAAGCCCTTGTTGATCGCATCGTTTGCAAATTTTTTCTCAGGAGAGAAAATATTTTAATTGAAATTAAGTTGAAATTAATTGTAAAACTGTTTTTGGCTTAAACTGAATGAGTCATTGATGTGCTTTAAACTCTCGCAAAAAATGAAGAATTTGTTGGAGAAAAGAATCTGGAGCTGACTCGTGACAATAATTCAGTTACTTGAGTGTTGGGACTATTTTCTACTTTCACTGGAGTCACAACGATGGTCAGAATTTCCATTGACAAGAGTTATGCCTAACTGGCATAATGATTAAGGAATGTGGATTTGCTGAATCCTGAAGATAGATTTGATAATTTCTCTGGCATTTAATGCTGAGCTATAGCCACAGGTAGTAAAACATTCAGGAGTAAAGGAAAAAGAAAAAACAAACAAACATCGTTCCACCTTTCCCTTTGGATATATGCATAGGAATGGAATATGTCAATCTACAACCTAGTTTACTTTCAACCAACAACAAAACTAGAGACCACTCCGTAACTTTGAGATTATGTAGAATATCATTAGTCTTAGGTATATTTCAGAAAGAAATCAAAGAACTAGCTATTAAGAATTGAATCAGTAATGGAATACGAACGTTAGTATAAAGATAATAAAGTCATTGTCATATCTTGTAACAAATTTGAAATTACTCATCAAGTTACAAGATTTGGTAGTATGTTAGCTCTCCATTCTTGCAAATGGTTCAGTTGTCATTTAATATAGAAGAATATCCTTGTATAATGAGTTGGATGTGAATGCTTTCTAGGCTGATAATACACCACCACCTGGAATTTATATAGTCTCTGTTGTGGTTAGTGAGGAATCCTTCTGCCAAAGAGATATATTTCTATTTCGGGGTTTATTAAGGAAGATTACATACGATTTGATGATTTTATAATTTTTAAATCTCTGTAATTTGTTAGGTACCTACTCATCTTTAAAGATGAAGGTCAAATTAACCTGTTCCTAAACATTATACCCAGATATGATTTTCTTGCCTTGTAATACCCTAATCTGTATAGTGTGCTGACCAACCTGTTGTTCAACTCTAGGCCTGAATCTGACTTTTGTCACCTACCATCCATCCCTCCAGGTATTTTTTAAATGTCAGCGTCTATTCAGGGTCTTGAACTTTGTTACCTAATGATATCCTCTTCTAATGGGTCGATCATATTTGTTTTAAGAGCTCCACTTGGTATATATTATAAAAGAGGAGGAATTTCATATCAATGCCCTCTCTTTAGGTATCTACATATTTTTATTTTCTCCCCAAACATCTCTGACCAACCCCACTATGGTGCCTAAAATTCCTTCTTGAGAGTTAAGGCATCATTGCTCTAGGAGTCCCATGCTATAAATGCAATTACTTGTATTGACATATTTTGTTTGATTAGTTTATCCAAGTCATTTTCAGGTTTCTCATTTGAGAGCAGAGTCCTAAGGGAAAGGTTAAGTTTTGGCTTGGCTTGGGAATGAGAGGAAAAAGCCTGAAGATCATATTATTGTCCATTCTGCTATTAAGTGAGAAGACTGTTTAAAATTACTAGTGTTACCTATTAAGATAAACAAGGGGAGGGCTATAGAAACAGGGAAAGAGGACTTAGAAGGGAAAGCAGATCTGCAAAGACCAACATTACCTACTTTACTGTTCTGCCCAAGACTGATTCAAAAATGTAACTCAGCTCATTACTGGCATTCACTTCAAGGTATATTGCTGCTTTTAAACTTAAACTGTGTCTAATTCTGTGATGAAGAGAAATTAATGAACAACCTCAGCTTTTCAGTATTTTTTTAAAGTGCACTAGAGTCATACTTAAAGCTGTTGAATAGAAAGTGCCCATTAATTGAAGTATGGGATATGTGAGGTTTTATTATCCTTTGGAAAGTACAATGAATAATCTTTAAAAGTCATTAAAGCGCACACATTCTACTTGACCTGCTATGTTTACATAAGCTTTGCCAGTATATACCTTTGTGGTTGTATCCTCTTCAATTTTTTTTCTATTCTTTCTCCCTTTTATCCTCCTTACTATTCATTCATGCTTCCTTCAGCTGTTCACAACATTGCTAGGCTAAAGTATATATAGTCCCCTGAGTGGTACCATTGAATGGTACCATTTGAGGGATGCCACAAGGTCTGCTTGCTAGTGTTTTTTGTTCTGTCCTGCACTGGTGCCTGAAATTTCCACCATTTTCGTTATGGTTTGTGGCTAAGCCTAAAAAATAAAAAAACAACAAACAAAAAAACCCATATGGGTAGTGCCTATGTCCAAAGTAAGTATACTTACATTTATTTCTTAGAAGGCAGAGAGAAGATTAAATGTTCCATTTCCTTAAGACTTAGGTAACCTGGCATGTTAGCGTTGGAAAGGATTTTTGAGGTCCTCTCCAGTTATTTTTTTTTTTTTTTTTTTTGCGTTATGCGGGCCTCTCACTGCTGTGGCCTCTCCCATAGCGGAGCACAGGCTCCGGACGCGCAGGCTCAACGGCCATGGCTCACGGGCCTAGCCACTCCGCGGCATATGGGATCTTCCCGGACCGGGGCACGAACCCGTGTCCCCTGCATCGGCAGGCGGACTCTCAACCACTGCGCCACCAGGGAAGCCCTCCTCTCCAGTTTTTAATTAAAGTTGGATTTATTTTTTGTTTCTTTTTGTTTTGTTTCAGAATCCTTTCATTAAATGAGATTTGATATGAAAGTTCAGTGAGTAAAATAGATGAATGAGAGAACATTAGGGCTCACCTTCTCTGGTCATTATCAGTTCTGTGGAAGCTTAGTTCTTCCATTTACTTTAAAATGAACTCATAGTCCCGGAACTATTTTGTGGAGAAAGGTGTTACTAGAAGCCCTGATTCTGATTCCTAATCCGACCTCTTTCTATCCATTGAACTAGTCCAGTGATTACTTTTTGTTTAACTCACTCAAATTTCTCCTATTCTGTGGAAATATTCATATGAACATGCTACATAATAATACTGTAGTAATACTAAATAGAGAAATGGCAACCATAGGGAAAATAATCCAAAGGGGGAGGAATAAGGGTGGTTCTGAAATAGAACCCTTCCTTGTAGGGTCTACAACTTTTAAGAGAATCTCTGAAATATGGCTAGGAAGATTGGGGAGGGGTGTTGTATTATTAGCAATTTTTATTGTTTTTAACGACTCCCTAATTGACATTAAACAATATTCAATGAAAGTGGCCTTTAATAGAAAGGAGAGTGAATTGTAGGTCAGATTCTCCCAACTCTAGAAGATTACTTTCTGAAAACAAATAGCAATATCTGGTGAAAACCAGTTTACTGAGGTCACGTGCCTAAATTTTATTGCAAAGTTCCAAATGATGAATAGTATCAATTTTTTTCCTTCAGCTCAGATTTTTTAAATCAGAGGAAAGGATGTTATATATAGCAAAACAGATGTAATTAGTGAATCCAAATAGAACAGTTATTGTGCAGTGAAACAGTGGATCCAAATGGAATCTTATTAATTAAAATATGTCATATTAATTAGGAAGACAGTTGATGTCATAACATGTATCTAGATGTTTTAAAATATTGTAACTGATGAAAGTTGCCTATATTAAGCATCTGAATGGGTTTTTGCAATGGGTGGGAGATTCTCCAGTTTTTGAGAACTGCAGTCGGAGCGTTAAAGAGGTGCTGACCATGAGGGAGAGAAATAAATATCATATCATTACGTTTAATTTCCATAGAGTTCCAATTATTCGATTCTTGGTGTCCAAGTTTCTACAGCTTTTCCTTCAGAAACACTTCTGGAAGACATGCAGGCAGGTGAAGATCCAGGTTTTTTGGAGGCCTGAGGTTTATACAATTTGGGGGCCCCTCTTTAAAAAAAGAATACAAGATCACAAATGCAAAATTAGATATGAAAGTGAATATTTAGAAGGGGCCTATGCAAGTGAGGTGCCCTGAGGCTTAAGCTTCAAGGTAAATCCACTCTGGCATGCAGAACACATCACTAAATAATTCAGTAGTTGATCAGTGAAGGAAAGGGAAATTTTTCAAAAGCCACAACCCTTTGATATTGGCAGCGTTTTTGATATGCTAATGACATGTATAAATACAAGTGACAAGATTGCAATCATTTGGTCAAAGAAAGACGAATTTATAATGCACAGTTTGATGAGATCTAAATTAGATCAATTAAACTTTGATAGTGCTGTGACAATCTGGTATATTTTTATGCAGTGCATCTTGAGGAATTTAGTTACAATTATTTTAAATCATTGGTAGTACATTTTATACCAATGAAATGGGAATTACCAAGAAATACATTCAGTCTGATCAAGGTTAATAAGAAAAGGCTCAACATTTTCATAAATGCCCTCTTAAACAGATGGTCTTGTATAACATGTAAAATGAAATCTAGGATTACAGTAATGATTCAGTTTTTAATTTGTGATATATAGCCTGCAATTTAATCTAGAATCACTATAGTTTTAGGCATCTGGGTCTACTGTCTGGGCAGTTCACAAAGTAACAGCATCGAGTTGATTTCAGCTTCAATAAGAACCTTTGTTCACACACTTTGTTATCTATCAGTTTCAAGTTTAATTATGCCTTTTTTTTTCTGTAATTCATTAGAAGCTTTTCTTAAGGTCTATGTATATCATTACTAGCAGAAAAGTTAGAATATATGTTGATGGTTACTAATGGTGGATGAGCACAATTGATTCATGCTTTTGGGACCAGTGATATAGGTTAGGGAAGCTTTTGGCTCGCTGAGTAGTACCATTTGTGGGGCACCACAAGATCACTTGCAGAATGTCTCCCCCTCTGTTCTGCACTGGTGCCTGAAATTCTTCTCACCATTCTGGCTATGGTTTGGGGTTAAAACACTGGTCTGAAAACACAAATCATCAGAAAAATTAAACCTGCTGGAAGGAAGAAAACCTTATCCGATATCGATCCATGCCAAATATAAAACTGATAAGAGCTTGGCTATAAATCCAGTTAAAGGTGTGTAGTCAAGAAGAAGATAATGAATGTCATTGGAATGTATTCATACGCACGCAACTTGAATTTAGGGATATAAGTGTGATAAATTGGCTCATTGGGAATGAGACCTTAGTTCTACTCTTTGACTTGGTTACTAGCTAACTGTATGACTTCAGGAACGTCACTTGAATTCTGTAAGTTGTCCCTCTCTGTAACGTATAGGAATTAGTCCCTTCCAGTGACAAAAGTCTGTTTAGTTAAATACATGTTGAGCATCAAACTTTTTTTAGCTTAGTCTTCTGGAATATTAATCTGGAGTTCTTTAAACTGAGGTCTGTAAGCCACTTGCCACTGATGAGCATTGCAGTCACCATCTGCTCATGCACTACTAAATTCATATTCACTCTCCCTTTTCTGCTATTCACTTTTGGTATAGAGGTCTAGGTCAATTACAGTGGTTTTTGTGACATGAAAAATAAATTGAAAAATGACAACTTTATAGGCTGATTTAAAATTTTAACTTGAAAATCATCTACTGTAGACATGCATGTCATACTTCAAAACAGGTGTGAATGTCCCTGTGACCACGATATCTATTGCAGATACTTAGATGTGGCCCTCAGAGAAAATTATAGTAGAGTTTAAACAGCAGAGAATGCCACGTGCCTATAATAGCTGTTAGAAACAATAAGGTGCTTTCTGTACAGTAAATGTATGTATATAGCACTTACTATGAGTCAGCCACCATTCTGAGTGCTTTAATATATTTACTGATTTACTCTTTTTAATACATCAGTGAGGTTTGGCACTCTTATTATGTCCATTTTACAGATGATAGAATTGAGACACAGAGAGGCTTAGTAACCTGTTTAAGCTCACAGAGCTCAAAGTGGCAGATGGAAGGATTGAACTTTCTGACTCCAGAGCCATACTGAATAAAGGAAAACAAAGGAAGGCTAAGCTGTCAAAGGGTGTAGAAACATCTCTGGAAGTAGCCAAGCAAAGCTATTTCACATCTACAAAACTATATTCTAAAGAATATGTAGTTATTAAGAGCTACTTATCATAATAATCTGCAAGAGTGGCTAGTATGAGACAGAGAGGAAATGTGAGACAAGCATGGCTGGAGAAGTGTGGAAAACAGGGCTGTGAGGCTCTGTTGTTTTACTGACTCTGTCTTTCTGCCTTGGGGTAATGATTACAGCCCCTGCAGAAATACACCTGTGAATGTGGTGTTCCATATACCAATGTGAAACAGATAAAGTTCTTTCCCACTTGGTTCTGTCGTAATGGCATGAGGAAGACAGGGCAGCTTATAACAAAAGTCTGGGAGAAAGTAGTGCACAGTACTGAGAACATTTCAAGAGTCTAGAGAGACTAATTTATGGGGAAAGATTAAAAAGATTAATTATATACAGCTTGGTTAAGTAATGACTAATGAGAAACATGAGACCTGTCTCTAAGTATTTGAAGAACAAATATAACAAGGAGAGAAGGGATTTACTTATAGATGAACTAGAAACATTAGTTGAAATTACAGAATGGATCATTTTGGTGTATAAACCTTCTTGACAGGTGATATCTACTATACTGTAAAATAGATTCAGAAAATAAAACAAAACATAAAAGGGCCCAAT
This sequence comes from Delphinapterus leucas, assembly GCF_059928025.1. Lineage (NCBI taxonomy): Eukaryota > Metazoa > Chordata > Mammalia > Artiodactyla > Monodontidae > Delphinapterus > Delphinapterus leucas. The sequence goes on from NC_143150.1 coordinate 25,378,630, forward strand.
ATGGGTTTTAAGAATATCAGTAAGTTTTACAAGAAGGTGCAGTGACGTATATCAAGAGGTGTAGTCTAGGTTAAATACTCTGGTTCTAGAGTCTGATATCCCTTAGAGTTGGGAAGGTCATTGCCCATCTAGCTCATAACAATGTTATAGTGCGAGTTAAGGTTGTTATGTTTTTCTTTTTATTGCCCAGTGGCACGTCCAGTAGTTTTTGTGCCTGGTTCCCTGGATAGGTGTTGCTACAGCAAGAGGGGCACCAGTGAGAATCAAAACCTGTTCTCCTGAGGGAGGAAGTTGTTATTTCAAGCTGAGACCAGAGGCTGGAACTCAGGAGATTAGACATTGCAAATTGGGCATTTTACTTAACATAGTAAGTATTCACTTATTTATAGACTGAATAAATGGATGAACAAATCTCATTGAATCAAAATATCCTAATCTGTAAAACATGGTTAGCAAAAAATACATACTCATCAGGTCAGTTAACTACTGTGTGTGGAGCCCTGACATATATATATATATCTGGTGCTCAGTGAACTGGTACAGAATGATGTTTAAGCTCTTCCTTTGACTACTCCCTGCTCTTGCATCCCTGATTATGCCTACCTTATCAGGAGGGTGTTGACAGGGGTCATAATACTTAAACTCCTTGGGGGAAGTCAGGACTTCAGAATGAGCCACTATTGAAGCACTCACTTTTGGATTCAAATTAAGTCATTCTGCACAGAGTAGAAGCCTGACGGTGCCGCCGAAAAGAAAAATAAATCACCATGTTTCACAACATTGTTCTGGTAGAAGAAATGAAGATTATTTTAGACAATAGCTTGCCAAAGCATTTGCTTATCCTTTTGATTCTCTGTCACTAGAAATCACTCATGTTCATTAAGTTGAAAGTCCCAGTTGGCCATTCGAATATTCTCATAGACACTCCAAGTTGTGGTGGGCATTTCTGTACATGTAAATACAAGTGTATCGTGTCCTAACCTCTCCCCAGTACCCTGTATTATAGTTGAACTCTATGGGGTTTTGTCTTTGTTTCCCCTTTACAATTCTTTGCACATTTTGACACCTTAACTCGTAAACATTTCAAACTTAAATGTTTTTTTTTAACTCTCAGATGTTTAAAATCAACACAAATATGTTGCAAAACCGTGATGCTTTATTTTGGGTGAAAAATCATTCTTTTTAAAGATACAGTGGTTGAACTTTCAACAAATGCATCCTTAAAATGAGTATAACAAAAGCAATACCAAGCATAAATTACATTAAAAGATAAATCAGGTGGAAATACAAAATTTTGACTAAGTGCCAACTGCTACATAATGTTGCTAAGACTTAAAGAATACATTTACATTTATTTAGTAAAGATTAAAGGCATCTCTGTTTGTGAAATGTCAATTAATAAGGACCTGCAGTTTTTGTTAGAGTGAGCATGCATTTTAATTGTTTCTGTGGAATTTTAATAATGATTAGATTGTCCTTTTAACCCGATTACTAGCCCTCAGTCTCCAGAGTAGCCTGAGATGATACACAAGACAGTTCCTGCAGTCTTTTTTTATAAAGTTGTCCATTGAGAGTGACATGCTATTGTTTCTAGTGGAGCATCGTAATGGGAGGACAGCACACCTTCTCCATTCACGAGGGATAGGCCCTGAGACCTTCTTGACTCCCCACGTCCTCAAATATCACTTTAGCATATAATTTCCCTCATAAAATGTAGCAAAGTATAACTGAAAAATTTAACAGACCCTTTTCAGACCATTAATGATTCTATAAATAGAAGACCAAAGTCATTTACAAAGCCATTTTCTAGCTAAGAACTAGCACTTTCTTTTCACTGCCAGGATTCTCACTAGCAGTTGTTTTTCTTTTCAGGGCCATTTTTCACACAGAAATAAAGTTAGCTTTTATCACTTCAGTAGACTTGCTGCATACACCCCAACACATATAGAAGGGCATAGAGTTTTGGATGCTAGGTAGTTGGCCAGCTACTCAGTAGCTATACCAACTTTAGTAGACCAGCCTCTCAACACCAAAGATCCAAATCCCTGTGTCAGCAACACAACCGGTTACTACAGGTCATGGACCCATGGAGTCACTTCATGAATAGTCGAAATTGCGAATGTTAAATCCATAAATTCCAAGGATCTACTGTATTTACTACCTTAATGAGCTTGGAAGTCGCTCTTCACTGGTTATTAGAGCAGAGTATCAGAAGCATCTGAATCTTAACGGACTCTTGGTGCTAATATCAGCTCTACAAAGAAATCTAGAAAGATGTTTTACATCATAGGAGTTGAAGACCAGTACTGGCCTTTTTTAAAAGAATCAATGTACCTTTACTTTAATAATGTGGAGATTATGGATTGCAAATTAAGAGATTTTCTGCACAAAAGAATCCCCAAAGAGGGCTTTTTAAAAAAGATTTTTAAAATGCTGCTATCCATGCTCACTTTTTGATACTCCCAAAAGTAGTATATCATTTCTAGTAAATTTTACTTATATTACTATTAAGAATTTAGAGAGCATTCTATTTATCTGAAAATTAGATGCTAAATAGCAGTATGTATAAGCCCTAACTACCTGCTATATCCAAACACAGTGCTTGGCACTACAGTGTATAAAGATATTAATATAGAAGCTTTCATTTGTTGTTCACTCACCATATGTCAGACATTGGGTAATCCCTTTACATGCATTATATCTTATTACTTTTAATGATGAGCATATGAGGGGTTCTCCTTGCTCTTAAGGAGTCTGTAATCTGTTTGAAGCGATAAGTCATAAAAGTTACATCTGATTGGTTCCTTAGGATTGGTTCCTGAGAGGCATAAGGGGTTTTACCCGAAAATAAACTGAAAGTCCAACATCCAGTTTTCCAAGTCAATTGCATTCTCATTTTTTTCACAAACCAATTAATTTAGAATTTCTGGTAATTCAAGTAGGTGTCTCTGAAGTTAAAACCTTTGTATGTCTAATTTTAAATGATTTATAGAATATTATAATGATTTATCAAGAATATAGTAGGATATTATAGTAAAATCTTAATCTTCATTTGACCAATCTGCTTTTGTGCTTTTTATTCCAAAGCTTTTCATTACATATAACAGGATCTTTATCTTCTATTAAGTAGTCTACAGCCTTGTTGGGTTTGTGTTAGTTTGTGAGTTTACTATAATCCTACCAGTGATCTTAGATCAAAATTTCATTTTTTTTCCATGGGAGTTGCAGGCATGAGGCAGTCCCAAGCTTGTTCCTTTAGAGCAGGCTCAACTTACTGAATTAGAATTTGTTGATCAGTGCGTATTGATGCCAACTTTTGCAAATGACAATTTTTGGTCTCCCGCCTCCTCTGGTGTATAGTTAACTAAGAGCAGTATAACATAGAAAATCCTGCAAAGCCAAACAGATTGCAGAAGTCTAGCATCTCGGACGGTATGTAGATTTGTTGCTTTTCCTGGAGGACTCTTATCTGTGAAGCAATAAAGGCAGATAAATAAAGTCTCCTGAGTTATATATTGTCTAGGGAGTCAAGAACTCTAGCTTTTAGTCCAGGCCTTGACACAGACTATGTAACATCTAGCAGGTTACTTTACCTCTAGGGGCCACGGTTTATACAGCTATAAAATGGGATGATGATGTCTATCTCATAGTGCTAGTATAAGGACAAATGCAAAGAAAAAAAAAATGTGTTCCTTTCAGAAGAAAGGCACAATATACATCCAAAGTAGTGTTCTTAGATATGCACGTATGATGTGTTTTTTCATTGTTGACATGTATAATGAAAACTATTTGTCATTTTATTTAACTGTTGCAGCTCAACAAGAGGTACAGATGAATAAAATTTGGTTATGAACAAAGGAAGAATATTGTGTAGATGAGCTGAGTACATTTTTCTTCTGCAATGCATGCAGTTTATGATTGTTATAGTCAGGAAGATTATATGAAAAAAGAAAGTAAATCCGCAGTAATTCAGCACCAATCTCTATAAAGTAAAATGTTCTATAGCAAACTCATGGTTCAAGAGAAGGAATTGCGACTTCCACCGTTTTACCGACCCTTTGTTGTTCCCTGTCTCCTACTACTTATTGCCAGAGGCTGCTTTTTCCACTCTTAAAACCCCATTGCTGGGCTTCCCTGGCGGCGCAGTGGTTGACAGTCCGCCTGCCGATGCAGGGGACACGGGTTCGTGCCCCGGTCCGGGAAGATCCCACATGCCGCGGAGCAGCTGGGCCCGTGAGCCATGGCCGCTGAGCCTGCGCGTCCGGAGCCTGTGCTCCGCAACGGGAGAGGCCACAACAGTGAGAGGCCCGCGTACCGCAAAAAAAAAAAACAAACAAAAACCCATTGCTGTCCCTCAGGAGGTTGAGCAGGCTCTACTGTCACAGCTTTGTCTTCTTCACTGATTTTAAAATGCGGTAAGGATGATATGATTATCTGTAGAACTATCCTTCCCCTGGATGACATAATAAACACTGAATTTTGGGTTTTTAAAAAAAAATAGATTTCAAGTCAGTATGTCTTTACCTAGTGTCTACCGTGTATCCAGACTAGTGTTAGATACCACAAGGGACTGATGGAAAATAACCAACACAGTCCTGACACCAAATAGTTTACATGTTGAGATGTAACATTTTTATGTATAACACTCATACTATCTTCCCTTTGAACCAGTAAGCTCACTGAGGCCATGAGCCATGTCTCATTCATCTTGGGGTCTTCACTCACCTTTTGGGAGGGAGAATTCTTCATATATGGGACTGCTCCACACCATTGCATGAGAATTATTATTCCTGGACCCTGTACACTGAATGCCAGTAGCATCTCTCAGTCACTGTAACAGCCAAAACCACCCCCGCACATTTCCACCTTTGGGGTAACTGTCCCCTCAACTGAGAGTCGCTATTTTGTAGCCTCATAGATGTTACCTTGCACACGATGAGAGCTCAGTTAATATTTTCTGAAGGAATGAATTCATAAAACATAACAATTGGAGAATAATTCAAAAGAACATGAAATCACATGTAAGAATTTTTGGAACAGAATACTGGTACATTAGGGCTCTGGGAAGCAATACTGTATTATGTTGGGCTGTATGAATTGTTACCTTGGGCTGTGCCTTAAAGGCTAGGTAGACTTTCAAAACTGAATGGGAGATTAGCAGCCCCTGTAAATAAGAGTAGCAAAATTAAATAAAAGTAGGTTTTAGAAGGTGCCATGCTGACTGGGTTAGAAGACTGGGGAGATAGTATAAGAAATGTTTGTTTATGTAGGAGTGGACCGGACTGTCGACAGCCAAAGAGTCTAGACTTGAGCCTTGCTCCCAAAGGCTCGCGTACAAGGTTATAACAAAGTGGAAGTCTTTTTTTATGAAGATCAATTTGGTTATTTGGGTATAATTTGGATATAAGAAGGCACATAGTGGTGACTAGTGAGGAATTGTTACCATAATCTAGTTGGAAAATATGTCATTCCCTCTTTTTTTTTGTTTTCCCATCCACATTTTTCTTTTACTGTTTCTTCATCTCTTTGGGGTATTTTGATACCAAAATTTGTTAATGTTTCTTTTTTACTTCTCCTTGCCTTTCTAGTACCAATGGAACATATTCTATTACTTGCATAATTTTTAAAAATCTGCATAGTTTTATCTTCTAGTCTTTATTTCACATTTTAAAACCTTAAAGTACTGGAAGATGGAAACAAGAATCAACTCAGTCATCAATCTGCTCTGCTCCTAGGAGAAATGGGAGCATAAGAGGAAACATTTAACTCTAAAGTTTAATTCTTAAATATGAATGGATGAAGTTCACAGAGGAACAATGCCTTCTAGTTTCTGAAAAACAAAAAACTTGACGATGAATTGGACTGTATTAACTTGTGTTTTTCTTAGCAGATTCTTTTATTCAATTGTCAGTGTTTTAAAATTTCAGTTGGAAGAGGGTTAGAAGAGGGAATGATATATGTCCTTACTTCTCAGAACAATTGTTACTTACTTAAGGTAACCAGAAAAGGGGCAATATAGTTATTAATATAGCAATATAATATGGCAACAACTCATTAATGTCTATTAATTTATAAAACAATTCAGATTAATAACTAATACAAGATTCCTAGGCTGGTGATTTAAAATTTGGAAGAAATACATTTCCAAAACATAGTTTTACTCAAGTGCCCATTTATATACAATCAATATACCAATTTCATATTATATTTATCTAGTCGTTAAATGTCCCTAAGGGAACATCATGTAGCAGTAAACAAGAATCATTGTTTACAAATTAATGAAACTATTGCATTAATTAAAATATTTTAAAATTTACACCTTTTTTAAAAAATTCACAATTTTCTTACACCACTAAGATTTTACCCTCTGTATGTTACATGTGTTAACATATAACATTAAGCAGAACGACCGTTAGACTGTTTGGGTAGAGATAAATGAACTTCTGACATCTGTCATATATAGTTTGAAAGAGAATTCTGGGGAAAAGAAAACATAAGATTGAACGTTTTTCATGAACAGGTAGTTAAGAAAGTATGAAATACAAAATCCTACATGATATAGGAAGCCACTCTGGTGGCTCAAAACTAGAGTAGTGGCTTTTTACCTTGATAATTAAATTTTCTTTGACATCTTTTTGAACTGAAGTCTTTTGGGAAGCCGATAAAAGAATGGTTAAAGTAAATACATTTAGGAAGCAAAGACAACAATGTAGTTAAGAGTGAGAAATGTATTTTTCCCATAAGAGTTCATTTGAGCTTCATGTGTCCCTAAATACCAACCTTTGAATCTTTCAGGATTTAATTTTGGTAATATTTAGCCAATTGTGATTCTGCAATTTGAAGAGGGGGAAAAAGGCCTCCTAATATTTACCGTGGCCAATGTGCCCCCTGCTTGGTAACATTGGTCCTCAGTTCTCATCAGTGCCCTACCTTGGGAACTGGGTTGGTCCATGTGTCAACTTCAAGGTCTCTATTTGCCTAGGCCATGGGCAGACTATAGGGATATGCAGTGCCACTTGTTTCCTCTTGGCTTTCTAAGAGGCATGTGGTGAACTTGGGCCTGTGTTCCCTACAGGAGGACTCTGCAGCTTTCTTATTGTGCTGGTTGCATGAGTTCCAAAAAGTAGAAGAGCAGAGCAGTGTAATATTTACTTTTGAGGTTAACTAAGTTATCTTAAACGTAGGAGAAGAACACGGACTTTGTAATCAGACCAACCTAAATTCCAATCCCAGATTTGACACACATGAGCTTTGCCATGTAACCTCAGGCAAGTTGCTATACCACTCTGAGCCTAGGCTCCCCATCTGTAAAATGGCCAAAAGTATGCCTATTACCTGCTAGAATGCTTTGATTTTAAAGTGTGGCAAGACATAAGAAGAGATGGGGTATTTTCTGGATGTTGGAAAGAGTTGATATAATATAGACTGCTTCCAAGAGTGATTAATACCTGTTGTTGAGATTTAGCATGATGATAAAAATAAATAAGAACTATTCTTAACATCTGGCTTATGAATAGATTTAAGGAAAATCAAATAGAACATAGATAAAAGTGAGACTTCAATGGACTGGAGCCAGAGAGCTCTCCAGAAGAAGGTTGAAAGAACTACCTATAAGTTCACCGTCAGGCAGCCTGAGGACCAGCCTGAAGCCCAGTGTCATCATTACTCAGTGTTCATCACGGCAGGATCAGCAGTGCCCAAGGTATTCGCAGAGCAGGAATTCAGAATATTTCATGGCCAGCGTCTATAAAATGGAGGACTATACCAGGAAAACAAGAGTGATATTTTTATCTAATGACAATAGGATTCACATCCATAAAGCCAATTAATTCTCATCACAAATCTGTAGGAGAGGCATGACAGCTATTTTTATCTTTTTTAAAAAGTCTTTTTTAATAGACAGGTAACAGGTTTGGGAGAAGCAGTAAAAGGATAAAAGATCAAGACAGGCCCACCCTTAACATTTGCCAGGCCTCAGGGTAAGAATATATATATTATCATATGACTAAAAATGTTAAAGCTGTATATTAAACTGACATACTTTGAAATACAATGTAGTATACCTTCCTGCCTATGAAATTTATCTTCATAGTGACCTAGAGGGTCAGGTTCAAATTTAGAACACTTCTAAGTGTCCTCACATATACACAGTTGACATTCCAGCCAATGAGTAAACTCCATCCACATCTCCTGCAAACAGCTACTTCTTGACCCCAGTGGACCTGGGGATATGGACACAGAAATCATGTCTGCCATCAGGGCTAAGGACTTGGGGAAGAAACCCTTAAAAATCTTGGAAATGGTTTCTAGCTCTTTGGGGAATTCCAGGGTTTTGGATACCCAGAACATAGTCTCTCCCTCCCCCTCCCTATCTTCCTCTCCCTCTCTCTACTGTCTTCTTTATGTGAAGCTTTGGGTAATTACTGTGTAAGATATTTGACTTCTAAAGTCAAATATCATTAAAAGGCACCTTTAACCTAGCAGTAATTCATAAGAAATTTAAAAAATTCTGCTCAGCTCACAAGTTTTAGGCTTCTTTGGTTTCTCTTTTAACTGCTGCCGTTTTTTTCGGGGGGGCATTAAGATGCATTAATATATATTTAAACCAACTTCTCTGTTCATTTAAATCATTTGATGTTTTATAGAATTTGGTATCTTTGGAGTCAATATTTGGAAATCTTTAGTGGCATGTGAAGTCAGCATACAGCTGCTAAATGCCAACTTAACTAGTACCTCAGGATAAAACTTTTAATTCTGGATGAGTTTATCCTGGGTTTTTAATGCCAGGCTGGTTCCTAAACTTGGGAGAAATTTTTAGGAACATTGGGTGAAATGGTTTTTATTTTCCTCTAAATATTTTTATTAATGATGAAATATGTCAAATATACATGAATTTCACATAGCAAATATGCGTATACCCATCGCTCTTTTCTCAGCTCAGATCTAAACATGTCACCATATTTTCTTTAGATTTATTTTCAGGAAATAAAACATTACAGACAAAATTGAAACTTTTTATGTATCCCCCCACCTCATTTTCCTCCCTCTCAAATACAATTCTCAGATGTAACCAGTATCCTTAATTTGATATTTATCATTCTCATGTATACTTTTTTTTCAGCAAACACATAAGTTTTCATTAAATACATATGCTTCGTCAATGGTCTCTTGTCTCTTAACATTGTTTCTGTGATTTAAATATACTGGTATGTGAGGCTCTGTTTCAATCTGTTAACTTATATAAATGGTCTATTAAATTAATATACTAATCCTCCCCTACTAATAGACATTTAGACTGTTCCTCAAATTTAGTTTTACAAACAGCTGCAGTAGAAATTCTCATGAGTGTTTTTTGTGTGTATGTGTGAGAGAGTCTTTTAGAGTATATACCTAGAAGTGGAATTTCTGAGTCAAAGAGCACGAGCATCTTCGACTTTACTAGATATTGCCAAATTGCTCTCCAAAGTGCACGAGGTGAGACTTCCACCATCAGTACCTGAAATTCCTAATTCTCTATATTCTTATCAACATTTATTTTTGTTAAATTTTTGCCAGTCTGCATGCATGTTATTGTTCCTCACTGGTTTAATTTATATGTCATTGATTGCTTGTGAAGTAAAGGGCTTTTTCAGATTTCTTTGTCTGAGAATTGCCTGTTGGTATCATTTGTTTATTTTTCTACTTTTTTTTTTTTACTTGTAGTTTTTAAAGAAATAAATCCTGGACACTAATCATTGTAGTTAGGATCTTTGCAGTTTTTGTCTCCAAGTTTGTGATTTGTGTTTTCAGTTTGTTTCTTGTGTCTTTGATTGATTGGCATTGCAACAGGTTTATAGATTAATTTGAGTACAGTTCATATCTTTCTGATATTGAGTCTTCCAATTCATGAACATATTTTAAGTCGTCCATTCATTATAATCTTTTATGTCCTTCAGTAACTTTTGCAGCTTACTCCATAAAGGTTTTGCAGAGCTTCTGCTGGATTTATTCTTAGGTTCTTTTCAGCTTTTGTTAATACTATAAATAGGATATTACTTTTTTTTCTATTGAATTATCTAATTGGTTATTACTTGTATAGGGGTTTGCTATTGATTTTAGTATATTGATTCTGTTTCCAGAAACCTTACTAAACTTTCTTGTTAGTTCTAATAGTTTCTACTGACTCTTGGATTTTTTGTTTTTATGTAGACAGTTACATCATTTGCAAATAATAACAATTTTGTCTCATCCTTTCCATTTTTATACCTGATTTATTTTCCTTATTTTACTGCATTGTACAGGACCTCCATTAAAATGTTAAATAGAAGTAGTGAGAGTGGGTGTCTTTGTCCTGACTTTAATGGAAACACTTCCAAAATTATACCACTGATTATTCTGTTTACTGCAGGTTTTTAATAGGTACCCTTTACGAAGTCAAAGGACTACTGCTGTATTCCTAATTTGTTATATAAAAATAGACTTTTAAACATAAATAGATGCTGATTTTGTTAAATGCTATTTCTGTATCTATTCCAATAACATGCATTTTTGTTTCCATATTTGTTAATTTGGTTAATTACACTGATTAATTTTTCTAATGTGGAACCAGCCTATCATTTCTTGGATAAACTCAGCTTGGCTATGATACATTATCTTTTCTTACACATTCCTGGATTGGTTTGTTCTTTTATTTTTTTTTAAAGGATTTTTGCATGAGTAAGATTAGTCTGTCATTCTTTTTTTTTTACATCTTTATTAGAGTATAATTGCTTTACAATGCTGTTAGATTCTGCTTTATAACAAACTGAATCAGTTATACATATACATATGTTCCCATATCTCTTCCCTTTTGCGTCTCCCTCCCTCCCACCCTCCCTATCCCACGCCTCCAGGCGGTCACGAAGCACCGAGCTGATCTCCCTGTGCTATTCGGCTGCTTCCCACTAGCTATCTACTTTACTTTTGGTAGTATATATATGTCCATGCCTCTGTCTCGCTTTGTCACAGCTTACCCTTCCCCCTCCCCATATCCTCAAGTCCATTCTCTAGTAGGTCTGTGTCTTTATTCCTGTCTTACCCCTAGGTTCTTCATGACATTTTTTTTTCTTAAATTCCATATATATGTGTTAGCATACGGTATTTTGTCTTTCTCTTTCTGACTTACTTCACTCTGTATGACAGACTCTAGGTCCATCCACCTCACTACAAATAGCTCAATTTCATTTCTTTTTATGGCTGAGTAATATTCCATTGTATATTTGTGCCACATCTTCTTTATCCATTCATCTGATGATGGACACTTAGGCTGTTTTCCTTTTCCGGGCTATTGTAAATAGAGCTGCAGTGAACATTTTGGTACATGACACTTTTTGAATTATGGTTTTTCAGGGTATATGCCCAGTAGTGGGATTGCTGGGTCATATGGTAGTTCTATTTGTATTTTTTTAAGGAAACTCCATGCCGTTCTCCACAGTGGCTGTATCAATTTACATTCCCACCAACACTGCAAGAGGGTTGCCTTTTCTCCACACCCTCTCCAGCATTTATTGTTTCTAGATTTTTTGATGATGGCCATTCTGACTGGTGTGAGGTGATACCTCATTGTAGTTTTGATTTGCATTTCTCTAATGATTAATGAAGTTGAGCATTCTTTCATGTGTTTGTTGGCAGTCTGTATATCTTCTTTGGAGAAATGTCTATTTAGGTCTTCTGCCCATTTTTGGATTGGGTTGTTTGTTTTTTTGTTATTGAGCTGCATGAGCTGCTTATAAATTTTGGAGATTAATCCTTTGTCAGTTGCTTCATTTGCAAATATTTTCTCCCATTCTAAGGGTTGTCTTTTGGTCTTGTTTATGGTTTCCTTTGCTGTGCAAACCTTTGAGGTTTCATTAGGTCCCATTTGTTTATTTTTGTTTTTATTTCCATTTCTCTGGGAGGTGGGTGAGAAAGGATCTTGCTGTGACTTATGTAACAGAGTGTTCTGCCTATGTTTTCCTCTAAGAGTTTGATAGTTTCTGGCCTTACATTTAGGTCTTTAATCCATTTTGAGCTTCTTTTTGTGTATGGTGTTAGGGAGTGATCTAATCTCATACTTTTACATGTACCTGTCCAGTTTTCCCAGCACCACTTATTGAAGAGGCTGTCCTTTCTCCACTGTACATTCCTGCCTCCTTTATCAAAGACAAGGTGACCATATGTGCATGGGTTTATCTCTGGGCCTTCTATCCTGTTCCATTGATCTATATTTCTGTTTGTGTGCCAGTACCATACTGTCTTGATTACTGTAGCTTTGTAGTATAGTCTGAAGTCAGGGAACCTGATTCCTCCAGCTCCGTTTTTCGTTCTCAAGATTGCTTTGACTATTCGGGGTCTTTTGTGTTTCCATACAAATTGTGAAATTTTTTGTTCTAGTTCTGTGAAAAACGCCAGTGGTAGTTTTATAGGGATTGCATGGAATCTGTAGATGGCTTTGGGTAGTAGAGTCATTTTCACAGTGTTGATTCTTCCAATCCAAGAACATGGTATATTTCTCCATCTATTTGTATCATCTTTAATTTATTTCATCAGTGTCTTATAATTTTCTGCATACAGGTCTTTTGTCTCCTTAGGTAGGTTTATTCCTAGATATTTTATTCTTTTTGTTGCAGTGGTAAATGGGAGTGTTTTCTTCATTTCACTTTCAGATTTTTCATCATTAGTATATAGGGATGCCAGAGATTTCTGTGCAGTAATTTTGTATCCTGCTACTTTACCAACTTCATTGATTAGCTCTAGTAGTTTTCTGGTAGCATGTTTGGGATTCTCTATGTATATAGTATCATGTCATCTGCAAACAGTGACAACTTTACTTCTTCTTTCCTGATTTGAATTTCTTTTATTTCCGTTTCTTCTCTGACTGCTATGGCTAAAACTTCCAAAACTATGTTGAATAATAGTGGTGAGAGTGGGCAACCTTGTCTTGTTCCTGATCTTAGGGGAAATGCTTTCAGTGTTTCACCATTGAGGACGATGTTGGCTGTGGGTTTGTCATATATGGCCTTTATTATGTTGAGGAAAGTTCCCTGTATGCCTACTTTCTGCAGGGTTATTATCATAAATGGGTGTGGAATTTTGTCGAAAGCTTTCTCTGCATCTATTGAGATGATCATATGGTTTTTCTCCTTCAATTTGTTAATATGATTTATCACATTGATTGTTTTGAATATATTAAAGAATCCTTGCATTCCTGTAATAAACTCCACTTGATCACAGTGTATGACCCTTTTAATGTGCTGTTGGATTCTGTTTGCTAGTATTTTGTTGAGGATTTTTGCATCTATGTTCATCAGTGATATTGGCCTGTGTTTTCTTTCTTTGTGACATCCTTGTCTGGTTTTGGTATCAAGGTGATGGTGGCCTCGTAGAATGAGTTTGGGAGTGTTCCTCCCTCTGCTCTATTTTGGAAGAGTTTGAGAAGGAGAGGTGTTAGCTCTTCTCTAAATGTTTGATAGAATTCGCCTATGAAGGCATCAGGTCCTGGGCTTTTGTTTGTTGGAAGATTTTTAATCACAATTTCAATTTCAGTGCTTGTGATTGGTCTGTTCATATTTTCTATTTCTTCCTGATTCAGTCTTGGTAGGTTGTGCATTTCTAAGAATTTGTCCATTTCTTCCAGGTTGTCCATTTTATTGGCATAGAGTTGCTTGTAGTAATCTCTCATGATCTTTTGTATTTCTGCAGTGTCAGTTCTTACTTCTCCGTTTTCGTTTCTAATTCTATTGATTTGAGTCTTCTCCCTTTTTTTCTTGATGAGTCTGTCCTTCTTTGTCTCTTCTGATAGTCTTTATTTTAGTCTATTTTGTCTGATATGAGAATTGCCACTCCAGCTTTCTTTTGGTTTCCATTTGCATGAAATATCTTTTTCCATCCCCTTACTTTCAGTCTGTATGTGTCTCTAGGTCTCAAGTGGGTCTCTTGTAGACAGCAAATATATGGGTCTTGTTATTGTATCCATTCAGCCAATCTGTGTCTTTTGGTGGGAGCATTTAGTCCATTTACATTTAAGGTAATTATCGATATGTATGTTCCTAATCCCATTTTCTTACTTGTTTTGGGTTCGTTGTTGTAGGTCTTTTCCTTCTCTTGTGTTTCTTGCCTAGAGAAGTTCCTTTAGCAGTTGTTTTAAAGCTGGTTTGGTGGTGCTGAACTCTCTCAGCTTTTGCTTGTCTGTAAAGGTTTTAATTTCTCCATCAAATCTAAATGAGATCCTTGCTGGGTAGAGTAATCTTGGTTGCAGGTTTTTCTTCTTCATCATTTTTAATATGTTCTGCCAGTCCCTTCTTGCTTGCAGAGTTTCTGCTGAAAGATCAGCTGTTAACCTTATGGGGATTCCCTTGTGTGTTATTTGTTGTTTTTCCCTTGCTGCTTTTAATACGTTTTCTTTGTATTTAATTTTTGACAGTTTGATTAATATGTGTCTTGGTGTATTTCTCCTTGGATTTATTCTGTATGGGACTCTGTGCTTCCTGGACTTGATTAACTATTTCCTTTCCCATATTAGGGAAGTTTTCAACTATAATCTCTTCAAATATTTTCTTTTTCTCTTCTTCTTCTGGAACCCCTATAATTCAAATGTTGGTGCGTTTAATGTTGTCCCAGAGGTCTCTGAGACTGTCCTCAGTTCTTTTCATTCTTTTTTCTTTATTCTGCTCTGCAGTAGTTATTTCCACTCTTTTATCTTCCAGGTCACTTATCCGTTCTTCTGCCTCAGTTATTCTGCTGTTGATCCCATCTAGAGTATTTTTAATTTCATTTATTTTGTTGTTCCTCGTTGTTTGTTTCATCTTTAGTTCTTCTAGGTCCTTGTCAAATGTTTCTTGCATTTTGTCCATTCTATTTCCAAGATTTTGGATCATGTTTACTATCATTATTCTGAATTCTTATTCAGGTAGACTGCCTATTTCCTCTTCATTCGTTATGTCTGGTGGGTTTTTATCTTGCTGCTTCATCTGCTGTGTGTTTTTCTGTCTTCTCATTTTGCTTATCTTACTGTGTTTGGGGTCTCCTTTTCACAGGCTGCAGGTTCGTAGTTCCCGTAGTGTTTGGTGTCTGTCCCCAGTGGCTAAGGTTGGTTCAGTGGGTTGTGTAGGCTTCCTGGTGGAGGGGACTAGTGCCTGTGTTCTGGTGGATGAGGCTGGATCTTGTCTTTCTGGTGGGCAGGTCCACGTCTGGTGGTGTGTTTAGGGGTGTCTGTGGATTTATTATGATTTTAGGCAGCCTCTCTGCTAATGTGTGGGGTTGTGTTCCTGTTTTGCTAGTTGTTTGGCATAGGATGTCCAGCACTGTAGCTTGCTGGTCGTTGAGTGAAGCTGGGTGCTGGTGTTGAGATGGAGATCTCTGGGAGATTTTCGCTGTTTGATATTATGTGGAGCTGGGAGGTCTCTTGTGGACCAGTGTCCTGAAGTTGGCTCTCCCACCTCAGAGGCACAGCACTGATTCCTGACTGCAGCAGGAAGAGCCTTTCATTCACACGACTCAGAATAAATGGGAGAAAAGGTAGAAAGAAAGAATTAGTAGAAGAAAGGAAGAAAGAAAGAAAGAAAGAGGAGGGAGGGAGGAAGGAAGGAAGGAAAAAAGAAAGAAAGAAGATAAAGTAAAATTAAATAACAAGATAAAATATAATAAAGCTATTAAAAGAAAAAAAATTAAGAAAAAAAACAAAAAAACGGACGGATAGAACCCTAGGACAAATGGTGGAAGCAAAGCTGTACAGACAAAATCTCACACAGAAGCATACACATACACACTCACAAAAAGAGGAAAAGGGGAAGAAATAATAAATCTTGCTCTCAACGTCTACCTCCTCAATTTGGGATGATTCGTTGCCTATTCATGTATTCCACAGACGCAGGGTACATCCAGTGGATTGTGGAGCTTTAATCCGCTGTTTCTGAGGCTGCTGGGAGAGAGCTCCCTTTCTCTTCTTTGTTCTCACAGCTCCCAGGGGCTCAGCGTTGGATTTGGCCCCTCCTTTGCGTGTAGGTCGCTGGAGGGCGTCTGTTCTTCGCTCAGACAGCACGGAGTTAAAGGAGCCGCTGATTCGGGGACTCTGGCTCACTCAGAACGGTGGGAGGGAGGGGCACGGCGTGCGGGGCGGGTCTGCGGCGGCAGAGGCCGCCGTGACGTTGCACCAGCCTGAGTCGCGCCGCGTGACGTTGCACCAGCCTGAGGCGCGCCGTGCCTTTTCCCGGGCGAGTTGTCCCTGGATCCCGGGGCCCTGGCAGTGGCGGGCTGCACAGGCTCCCCGGAAGGGGGGTGTGGATAGTGACCTGTGCTCGCATACAGGCTTTTTGGTCGCGGTAGCAACAGCCTTAGCGTTTTATGCCCGTCTCTGGGGTCTGCGTTTTTAGCCGCGGCTCGCGCCTGTCTCTGCAGCTCCTTTAAGCAGTGCTCTTAATCCCCTCCCCCCGCGCACCAGGAAACAAAGAGGGAAGAAAAAGTCTCTTGCCTCTTCGGCAGGTCCAGAGTTTTCCCCAGACTCCCTCCCAGCTAGCCGTGGCACACTAACCCCCTGCAGGCTGTGCTCACGCCGCCAACCCCAGTCCTCTCCCAGCGCTGCGACCGAAGCCTGAGCCTCAACTCCCAGCCCCGCCCGCCCCGGCGGCTGAGCAGACAAGCCTCTCGAGTAGGTGAGTGCCGGTCGGCCCTGATCCTCTGTCCGGGAATCTCTCCGGTTTGTCCTCTGCACCCCTGTGGCTGCGCTCTCCTCCGCCGCTCCGAAGCTTTCCCCCTCTACCACCCCCAGTCTCCGCCTGATAAGGGGCTTCCTAGTGTTTGGAAACCTTTCCTCTTTCACAGCTGCCTCCCACTGGTGCACGTCCCGTCCGTATTCTTTTGTCTCTGTTTATTTTTCCTTTTGCCCTACCCTGGTACGTGGGGGGTTTCTTGCCTTTTGGGAGGTCTGAGGTCTTCTGCCAGGTGATCTCCGCGTCTTACTCTTCCGCCATCTTCCCGGAAGCCTAATTCTCCTTTCTTGAATTGCCCTTGTCAGGTTTTTCTATCATGGTTATACAAGCCTCAGTGAATGAGTTGGATAGCTTTCGCTCTTTTTTTAGTCTCTGGAACTGTTTGTATAGACAGAAGTTATCTATTCCTTGAAAGTCATAAATTTTGCATTTAAAATTGTGTGAGCCTGTTGTATCTTAGAGTGGGAGATTTTTGATTACACATTCCATTTGTATAATGGTTATTGTTCATTTTTAATTTCTTCCTTAAAGTGCTTTGGTAATTTACATTTTCCTAAAAAATATTCCTTTTATATAATTTTTCAAAAATATTTGCTTAAAGATGTGTATTGTTATCTTTTATGGTTTTTGTAGTTTTTATTATACCAGTATTTTTTGTTTTTGGTCTTACTTTGCCTTTTCTCATTTTTTATTTATCAGTTTTGCCAAAGGATTGTTCATTTTATGTATATTTTTTAAAATGAGCCAACTTTTAGCTTTACTGTTCCTTTCTCTGCTTCCTTTTTTCTATTGCAATAATTTCTGTGCATATTTCTATATTCCCTTCCTTTTACTTTCTGTAAGTTTAGTCAGGTTATTTTTCTAACTTTTTGAAATAAATATTAACTCACTTATTTTTCCATTTTTCTTTTTAGTTAATAAAGGCATTTAATGCTATCTCTTTCCTTCATTGCATAACTTTAGGTGTGTCCCATAGATGTTGATACGTGGACCCTTGCTGTCTCTAAGTTCTAAATGTGTTTTTTAATTTCCATTATGATTTCATATTTAGCTCATTAGATATTTAGCAGTGCAGTTAAAGTTTCCATACATCTAGGGGTTAAGGATTGTCCTGTTAACATTGATTTCTTAGTGCTCATCACTGTGTTCAAGGGCTCTGACTAATCCTGTCCCTGAGCCAGTGGGTACTTAGCTCAGTGCTGGTGTCTGTGCCTTGTTGTCTTTTCTCCCTAGGTCAGCAGTTTCTTATAAATCTGTGACCCTGTTCAGGTGGCCTGCCATCAGGACGTTTTACTATTCACCTAGCCTGCCTCAGCACTTTTATTGCTGACAGTCCTCTGGAACTGAAGTCTTGGTTAGCACCACATGCTTTTGGACTCAGGACCCAGCACATCATTTGCTTCACACCACTTTGCAGTTTCTCTTCTGTTCCTAGTCCAAGGAGATGCTAATCTCGTCTTTGAATCCAGCTATGTTTTTTTTCTGTTTTGTTTTTCCCTTTGTATGAATTATCTATCATTTCTGTGTATTGCGAATAGAGAGATGAGTCATTTTGACTTCCAGTAGCTTTCATATTGTTAAGGCATTTTATTCCTTTGTAAAGATAAAGAACTGGTATAACATGTTCACTTTCACTTCCCTGCCCCGCAAGCAACAGTATATACACTTATAGCCTAAATTAATCTTGTATTTTGACTAAACACCCCTCTTCATGCAATGTTGAAAATTCCTCTTTGCTTTATGGCCAGGCAGCTCAATACTTATAGGAACATTACCCTGTTTTTTGGAGCCTTCAGAAGTGTTATTCCCAAATAAAATAATACTTTTGTGTCGAATATTCTCAACATAATTTTTTAAAAACTTTAAACTTTTCAGTATAAAACTGAAGGTCATGCTGCCTGTTGATAACCAGCTCACTCAAGTAACAGTGAATCATAAGGCCAAACAGAATTGATTGGGAATTGGCAGGACTCTGCATTCTTGGGGCTTATCAGGAGATTTAGTGAAAGCTAATCAGTTCACTGCAAAAACAGCTAAAAATGTAAAGATCCCTTTGGCGTTAGGTAAAGCATATTGATAGTAATTAGATGAGAATAATAAAGCTAACTAGCATATTTTAATGGGTAATAAGAGTATAGGTTTTGGGTTAAAGGAGGCATTGTAGAATGCATCTCCTCTACCAGCATCCATGACTGAGAACAGTGGCTGCATGCTTTATACTGAATCATCTGGGAGCATTATTTATACCACTGACCCATCCAGTGAATTTTTTTTAGGTTTTTTTGTCTTTATTCATGAGGCACAATCTACTCAGTAAAAGTGTATGCATGTTATCATCTGTCATCATCCAATGTTACTCTTCCAGAGCATTATTCCTTTCCAGAATCTTAACCTGCCCAGTTGATGAAGAGCTGTAAGACTCTGGTCAGTCTTCGAAATATATTGTCACATGTCCATGCCTAAAACTTAGCCAAATGGTGGATTTACAACCTGATACTTGTGGCTTTCAGAACTCATGTGGCCCAAAGCTTAGTGGACCACTTATTCCTTTAATCCTGCATATTATTTTTGTACATTCAATATGCAGAATATGTGATGTATAATAAATCTACATTTAAAAAGATAACACAAGAAAGAGAAATGAAGAAGTCTTACAGAATTAAGTTGTATTTCTTGGGGATCCACAGAGAATATATGCACATTTAATGCAGACCTAAGTTTCTCAAATATAAAATCAATTGTACTTTAACTCATACCTCGGAGGGATAAATGGTCCGTTTTAGTAGAAAGTGCCTTACTCTAAATTAATTAAGCCCTTTGATGCTTGGGATGCTAAACAGAAACATTTTAAAGTAATTTTGTAGTAGTCATAGAAGTGCTCTT
Source organism: Delphinapterus leucas (assembly GCF_059928025.1). Taxonomy (NCBI): domain Eukaryota; kingdom Metazoa; phylum Chordata; class Mammalia; order Artiodactyla; family Monodontidae; genus Delphinapterus; species Delphinapterus leucas. Next base: position 25,398,216 of record NC_143150.1, read on the forward strand.
TAAAAGGTTTATTATATATCATATTTGAGACTGGAGGTTTTAGAGCACTGGGCTATACTGAAGTTGCTAAGACCAAGCATCAAACTCTGTTTACTGTAATAATTTTGCTACTTGGCCCCCATATTATAATGCCACCCGAATCTCTGAGGAGTTAACCTAAAACAAGATCACGTATTTTATACATTTTGACCTGAAAGCTTTCATCTTGTATTTAGCCTATTTTTACGGAACCCTGAGCACCACTTCTGCTAGTTCTTTGGCTTCCTCTTTGCAGAGGGACACTAGATGTGGTCAATACTAAGAAGACTGAAACCTGTAAGGTTCTGGTTTTATTTTTTTCTACCATTTTAGTTTCTTTGGGTCTTTCAGCCACCGAGTATAGAGTCACTAAGCTCTAAAGTGAGGTCTTTTTCCCTGTGGAAAAACTACGTATTTGCCCTACAGGGGTGAGGCACATATCAATTATTTGAATATTGGGGTGGAGGGGCTTGATGTTGCTAACACATTCATTTCTAGCCAAAGAAACACTCAACAAATAATTTGCTGAATGAATGAATGACCATATAATGTGCTAGTACTTGCTACAACTTCCTTAATTTTTTAGTGTTGTATCATCATCAGAGGAGAAAAGGATAATAATTTCTGCTATGTACAAGTGTCACGGAACAACTTAGAGTAGGGGTGAGCCAACTACAACCCTCAACCAGATGCAGCCTGCCTCCTGTTTTGTTTTTTTTTTTGTGGTTTGTGAGCTAAGAAGCATTTTTGAATGGTCGAAACAAAAAAATCAAAAGGAGGATAATGTTTTGTGATATGTAAAAATTATATGAAATTCCACTTTCTGTGCCCATAAACAAAGCTTTATTGAAACACAGCCATGTTCATTTACTTACATACTTACTGCTTTCACACTACAAAGGAAGAGCTGTGTATTACAGATTCTATATGAACTGCAAAGCCTAAAAAATTTAGTATCTGGTTCTTTACAGAAAGAAAAAAGTTTACCAACCCCTGACTTAGAGGATTGATGAAATGGTTCTCATAAAGAAACGAACTAGGGGAAAAACAGTGCAGTATAAACACAAATCGTTATGACTTTCATTTCTAAATCTGTTGCTATTATTTTTGAGCTATTTGCTTGCAGGCCTTTTTAATGGTAACAGGTGCTAATGCACAAGAATAGAACAATAATTCCTGCCATAATTGTCCACATTCATACAAAACTACAGGTATAGCTGCAGCCAGATGTTTAAAGAATAGGAACTGAAATGGAAATGTGAAAGTCTTCACTGGGAAAAAAAAAAAGGATAAATGATAATAGGAATTGCACCAAAGACCTATTAAGAAGCACAGGCAAAATAATTATTTGTCTTTAATTCATGTATATAATCTCTGGGGTGGATTTTTAATAGACAGCCCAACAAAAGCTCAATAAATTTTACTAGACCATAAAGCAGTTTTCTAAGGCAAAACCTTAACTTCCTTAAAATTTACATAACATCAACCAGTTCAAGTAAAAGTCACATTTTATTTTATTAACGAGTCATATAGAAAATTTTGGCAATTTATTTACAATCACAACCTAAAGCCTTGGTGAGATATTTATATTCCTAGGGGGTAAGCGTGTAGCGTATTAATTCAGTGGTAGAGGGAGAAAAAATGGAATATTAAAATTTGAATAATACAAGGAAAATTTGGCAGATTTTAGGACTACAGCCATTTTTAGGACTACAAACTTACAACATAGGCTATCTTAAAACTGCACAAATGGAAGTGAAGTTTAACTAATGGAGTTCGTTTAACTAATGTAGACACTAAAACCAGATACTTCACTCCCCAAATGGGATTACATTTTGGCAGTTACCTAGTTAATTTGATTCATGGGGATTTGTAAATTGGATCATTCAGAGTCCAAAGTGAAATGGTGATTTAAATGCAGCCCAATGGCCTCTGGAGAAATAATCAATTCTTTAGAATTCATCTGAAGACTTAAGTTTTATCCTAATTACTCACCTGGAGAATTAACTTAAATTTTGAAGCATTTGACTAGGAAAAAAAAATAAACCTGGGCCTTCCATTTAGAAAAACCCTCCAGGGAACAAGTTTGGAAACATTTGAGCCCAGAAGCGACAGGTCCAAACCCTTTCTTGATCAAAAAAAAAAAAAAAAAAAAAATTCAGTTATATTGCTTCATGGAGTTAGCAGATCTATTCACTTGTTTATTTAGTAAATATTTATGAAATCTTTCTATATACGAAGTACTGGTGGAACTATTGGGAATACAGAGGTAAACATGTGGATAAGACAAATAGGTTCTCTGCCTCTTTGGAGCTCACATTCTTGTTGGGGGAGATAGATGAAAACTGTATTTAAAAAACTTATTTCAGGAAGCAATGAGTTTCATGTAATTAAAAAAAAAACAGGTCATTCCACAGAGAGTGAGATAAGAGGTACTACTCTATGGTCAGCAAAGGCCTCCCTGAGGAGTAGCTTTTGAGCTGAGACCTGAAAGATGAAAACTCATGGGGAGTTTATAGAGAAGATACATGGGAATATGTGAAATTAACCCCAGTATGGAGGCAGATTTCATTGCAGAGACTGTTTGATTTTGTTCAACATTGAAACCCAACCTGTGTTTTCCAATCAATTCTCAAAAACACCTTCGAGGGACAATTATGACATGGATTTTATTGCTATCATTATTTTTGTTAGATTATGATTAAGATTTTATAACTCTTAGAGTTAAGGGATGTTTTCACATATATCATACCATTTGAACCTCATGTGGTGTGGGTCCTCATAATATCCCCGTTTTATGGAAAAGAAGACTTGGCATTCAGGGAGCTCAAGTAGCTTACCCAAATCCGCTCAGAGAACAGTTTAGTAATTGTGCGGATAGGGCCTTGAATTCAGACTTCTTGGTCCAAATTTCCAAATTGCTCATTTTATTATACCATTCCATCTTAAGCTATACCTGGAATTATAAATGTCTGAATACTAATTAATATCCACAACAGACAACATATTTCTGTCTGATAAAATAAGATGGTTTAATATGTGCTACTTAGGAAAAATAATTAGAACAAACTTTTCCATCTGAAACTTCACAGTGATTTGTGATCAAAATAGAGGATATGATTGATTTTATATAGTATCACACATGATTACCCATGTTTAGTTTTTTGGGCTTCCTCTTTTCAAAGTAACTCAACATGTGTAAATATCACTATTGTTATAGGTTTTTTAAAAAAAAATTTTTTTTAAACATCTTTATTGGGGTATAATTGCTTTACAATGGTGTGTTAGTTTCTGCTTTATAACAAAGTGAATCAGTTATACATATACATATGTTCCCATATGTCTTCCCTCTTGCGTCTCCCTCCCTCCCACCCTCCCTATCCCACCCCTCCAGGCTGTCACAAAGCACAGAGCCAATATCCCTGTGCCATGCGGCTGCTTCCCACTAGCTATCTACCTTACTACGTTTGTTAGTGTGTATATGTCCATGACTCTCTCTTGCCCTGTCACAGCTCACCCTTCCCCCTCCCCATATCCTCAAGTCCGTTCTCCAGTAGGTCTGCGTCTTTATTCCTGTCTTACCCCTAGGTTCTTCATGAAATTTTTTTTTCTTAAATTCCATATATATGTGTTAGCATACGGTATTTGTCTTTCTCTTTCTGACTTACTTCACTCTGTATGACAGACTCTAGGTCTATCCACCTCTTTACAAATAGCTCAATTTCGTTTCTTTTTATGGCTGAGTAATCTTCCATTGTATATATGTGCCACATCTTCTTTATCCATTCATCCGATGACGGGCACTTAGGTTGTTTCCATCTCCGGGCTATTGTAAATAGAGCTGCAATGAACATCTTGGTACGTGACTCTTTTTGAATTTTGGTTTTCTCAGGGTATATGCCCAGTAGTGGGATTGCTGGGTCATATGGTAGTTCTATTTGTAGTTTTTTAAGGAACCTCCATACTGTTCTCCATAGTGGCTGAACCAATTCACATTCCCACCAGCAGTGCAAGAGTGTTCCCTTTTCTCCACACCCTCTCCAGCATTTATTGTTTCTAGATTTTTTGATGATGGCCATTCTGACTGGTGTGAGATGATATCTCATTGTAGTTTTGATTTGCATTTCTCTAATGGTTAATGATGTTGAGCATTCTTTCATGTGTTTGTTGGCAGTCTGTATATCTTCTTTGGAGAAATGTCTATTTAGGTCTTCTGCCCATATAGGTTTATTTTTAAAAGGGGAATTGTTCTTTGAGCATAGAATTAGTCATAGTGTAAATTTGCAATTCAGTGGGGTTTGTTTGGTTTATTTTATGTTTTGCTTTTTGTTTTTATTTTTGAGCCTCCCTGGCACTAATGCTAAAATGCCCACCTGCAGTGGCCTGGGTTTGTGGGGTATTCATTGACTTTATGTCCATACTGAAGTAGTGCACATTGTCTTATGTGCAAAACACATTTGGCTATGGTTGACAGGATTTTCATTTTCCATTCACAGATGTAAAGCATTTTCAATATAACACAAGCTTCAGCACAACAAAATCAGCAATTTATGAGAGTCATACAGCTCTGCTTACCTTTCATTTGTCAAAGGTTGATGTGAAACATCTATATTGCTTGTTCAATCTGTTAATTGTATGTTTTCATCCAAGCTGAACCGACAAGCTAAGATCTGTCCACTCATATTAGTCTGCAGGGAGGTGCTTGTCAATAAGCCCTTTAAACTGCTTTACATGTGACCTATAATTCAAGTGATTCTTAATAAGACAATATTCAAAAGGTTATCTACACTTTAACATTACAGTTGTGACACACTCTAAAGAAAGGATGCAAATTTCAAAGACTGCAGTGTCATCATCTCTAAGGTTTGTAACTTAGTTAATTTTAGATGGGTTTAGTATTAGTTTTGAGGAAGGAGTTAGGAAATTTACCATTGAAATAGTCTGCTTTTAATTTTTAAGTTACTCAGACTTTTACAGAGAATTTGGAGAAGTTTGGATAAGTAACGTTGTGAGTTTTAGAGATGTTTTTTCCCCTATAGATAAGACCTGAAAAGTCATTTCAAAATCCAAATTGTAGAATATTCGAACCAGAAGCATAGTGGACTGTGAGCCCCTTGAGAGGTGTGTCTCGATTGATTAGCTCTGGGTCTAGTGTATAAAAGGTGCTCAGTAAACAACTGATGAGTAAGTCAGTTGTCTAACTTATTGTTATTTACTATTTTTGAACCTGGGCCCAAAGAGGTGAAATGACTTTTACATGGTCACACAACAAGTTAATGGTAGAAGAGGAAAGAATTGAATCCCCTTCCACTCACTGCCCTTTCCTCTACAGCACCATGTTTCTTTTAATTAATTTACCTTGCTTCCTCAATCCTAATTTCCATTGACTTGGGTTGGGTAGGTGATTGGCTATTTAGACTGTGTCCCAGTATAAGGCTGCACTCTCAAAACAAAGAAAGTATTGATAATATATCAAAGCATATATATGGAACTTTTAAGGTTAATAATGATTCCTCCATAAAGGGGTCAGTTTTTATTTTATAGGTTGGAGCTCAGCAGTGACAGCTGAAACTAATGTACAGCACAGCCTTTTCTCATTAAAGAGCTATTGGGCAACACTGGGAGCAAGAACATTTTCTGAATAAATGATCAAGTTGAATTGCTTGCTCTGATATATTACATGTATGCTCTATGATATATTGCATAATCCCTTGGGAAGTGTAATCTTATTGATGCTCTAGAGGGAAGGTTTCACTAAGTGTTGCCAGATAAAATACAAGATGCCCAGTCAATTGTAACTTCAGAGAAACAATTAATATTTCTTTTTAGTGTAAGTATGTCCCATCTGGGACTTAGTTGCTGAATCTGGCAATCCTAGATTATCTACCACGTAAGGTTGTCTTGATTTGCTTTTTGACAGCCTGCTCTTCATTGCTTGATTTTAATAGTGGTGGTGATTGCTTTGCTAGCTGTTCTCTTTACTGTGTCATTGAATCTTCAGAGCATCACTGTGGGCCAGTTGCTAATGCTAGCAATTTACAGAACCTGTTAACAGATTAGTGATCCAGGCATAACAGAAACCTTTCCCCAGAGCCTTTTGGGAGCTGGGGTAAACCTTTGAACTATTTTTTAACCTATTCAAACACATATCTCCTTTTAAGAAACATAAAAACCTATGGCCCTGAACTCCCTTGAGAGTGTTATTTTCTGTAGATTCTTTTATGAAAATATTTAATCTTTTCCATTTTACATATATAAAGTTATATTATGATAGTAAGTATGCTTTTTCAAGTTACACTCCATATAACATTGTTCTTGAGATTTTGAAATCCAACCCTGGAGAATTAGGCCCCCAGTTGAGAATCAGTGGTCTTAGAGATGCCAAAACCAATCAGTGAAAAGTCAAGTATTCAATCAAGCTACCCATTTAAATTTTTCTCTTTCTTTTTTGCTAAATCATTGTTTCTCAAAGAGTAACTTCAACAAAGGTTAAATAATAATTATATAGTTATTTTAATGTGTATTACAAAATTACAGTTTTTCATTCTGTTGTAGAGATAGAAAGCTTCAGTTTGGAAACCACTGGTCCATATGAAAGCCCAGAAATAGGTAAGCAGAAGACTGCTGCCTTTAAAAATGGCAACATACAAATCTGAAAAGCCTTTTATTGTTAACAAGTGTAAAATTATAATACCTTGCATTTTTTCTCAATTTATCTTTTCAACACTGGGATATGATTATATTATTCCCATTTTGCAGATGAAAAAACTAAAACTCAGGGTGGAGAGATACCTGGTTAAACTATTGAGGATCAGATCATAATCTTTATTATAAACCATAGCTTGTTTTTATTTCTATTGAATTAATTTAAAAAATTACATTACTGCACATTTCTGTGCTTCAAGTGTCTATTGATATATGAACTATTAGATTTAAAGGAGGAAGTTTTTATGAGAAGATTAATATCTAGGCAATTACAGCTCTAGGAAAGAAGCTTAGAGATATGTATTAATTCTCCTTGTAGATATTTGTTTTATTTTCACCCAAATGATAGGTTTAGCATCATGCAAAAAATATGTAATAGCAGTGTTTTCTGTTGTATCATCCACTTGTGGATTAAGCTTGCTGAAATGCTGTAGCAGCCCAGGGTTCACACGCTTAATCGGGTTAGGTTGTTGCCTGTCAGTTAACTAGGACTTACTGATTTTTTTCAGGTTGGAGAGCACTGTGACTCAGAAATCTTTACCCTTTGATTTAATCAACCTAAAATAAATACCAAACTTAAACTGATTTCTGAGTTTATCACATAATATCACTCAAGCACAGACCATCGTTTATCATTGTGGCATATCCTGGCCTCCTAAATAAAGGAAAACACAAATTACCCCGTGAAATTTTTTGGTGGAAAGGTGTGAAAACACCATTTTACTAATTGACATCCAATATTAGCTCTTCATGTTAACCAAAGGCAGAAATGAATAATCAGGATCTTTAGTGGTTACTGTAATATGAATTATGTATTTTAAGGTTATTGCAGATTAAAGTATTAAGCACTGATTATTATTAAAATTAAATACTAAGATATTTATCAGGCTCACTTTAAAATTCACTGTCTTGAAACAAAATTTCTACAGCAATAAAATTTAGATAAAGTGTCTAAAATTCTAACCTAAAGCAATCATTTTGTAGTTACTCTACATTTATGATTGCCCATCCCCATTTGCGTAGACATCTTGATTTTTGAGATAACCAGTTTTGTCTTTTCTGTTTATCATCATATAAATCTAAACATGTTACCAGCTGCTTTGGAGATGAGGGACAGTGAGGTGCAGGAGGATTAGGTAACTTCATAAGGGACTTCTCTGAATCTTCGTCCTCAGCCAGCACTAGACAGAATTGTAGATATTGAATATTTTGGTGTTCTGTCTTCCGGATAAAGAAAACCATTCATAGAAAAAGTGAAATGTTGCCTGTTAACTACGTAGTCAATCTATACAATGCCCAACTTTCAGATACTTTGAAAATATCTGGTGGTTTATTTTCGTCTGTAAATCAGATGCTTGACAAGCTTGTTGCTCTAGCCATCTCGTATATTTTTAGATAAAGCTAAAATACCATGATAATCAATCAGCTAGACACCAAATGACCTCAGCTAATATCCATGAATTGTTTTGATCTCATGCACACCCATCTTTGGTCTTGTGCCATATCAGTGTTTTCATGTTTCCTTCCTTTAGCCTTTATTTAAATTGATTTTAGGGATAACAAAGTATAATTCGGGTTAAATATAATTCTCACTTGATTTAGAGTGTTTTTTGCAAATATAATTATTATACTATTCTGTGAATATCTAAGTCACTTTCCAATTTACTATAATGAGATTATCAAGATATATATCAAAAAGAACACTTTAATTAAATTATTACAACCTAAAAAACTGGCTCTGGGTATGATGGTATGATGAAATTATTATAATTACATGATGCTTTTATTTTAAAGTACAGTTATAAATATATTTAATTTGAAAATCTACTTTAATATTTTTAAGTTGTAAGGAAGCAATTCACTTCTACATGGGTAGTCTCATTTTAATATTTGAAAGTGGACAGGAATCTGTTCTTAGTTTCTCTCACTGGAATATTCCATCATTTTTCCTTGAAAGTTTTCTTCAACATGTAAAGTAAAGCAAACCCTAGATTCTCTTAGTGGAGCATTTATCAAAATGTTTTCTAGAGATACCCCTTAAACAACAAAAATAATACACACACAGCAACAACAATCAAAAGTTCATCCTTTAATACAATGGAGAAATACTGCATACAAACTGTAATATTATCTTGGAGATTCCCAATGTATATTAGTTAATTAGAGGCTCTATAAAGTTCTGCAACAAAGAAACCTGTTTATTCGAACCAGGGTTTCCCAAACTTATTTGACCATAGCAGTCTTTTTGTGGGTGTGTGTAACACCTATTAGCATCCTAATGAATATTACGTGGAACACACTTTGGCTAATGCTGACTCAGTCTAATTTCTTTCAGTATTCTTTTGGAATGAATTTTGAACAGCAACTTAGTTTCCTGGAAAGGGCATTGAGCTAAGAGGCAGGCAAGTTGTCATTACCTTATTCCTAGTGCCTAGCCCAATGTCTGACACAGAAAAGGGATCCATCGTTTCTGTTCTGTTACAAACTTGCCTTGGTATCTCGGACCAATCTTTTGAACATTTCTTAAGTTTCTTTGTCTTAAAAAAAGGAAGATCTCTTGACCTACGTTCTTAATAGATGTTGAGAAAATAGTAGAAATTTAAATATTTTGAAAGTAAAAGTACAATATAAAAGGTTATGTTCTTTTTATATACAGAAATACTTTGGGGAGAGATATTTCTGGGATTTACTTTAAAATACTCCAGCAAAAAAGAAAAATAAAGCAAATTTAGCAAAATATTAATAATTATTCAATCTAGGTATGTGGGTGTCTATTATACTATTCTATTTTTAATCTATGTTTGAAAATTTTTTGAATTAAAAGTTTTAAAAATTAAAAAAAGTGGTATGCTCTTTGTATGTAAAGCTGCAGTTACAATTTAGACATGTTTGCATGATTGTACAGAACAGGACATAAGATTACAAAGAAGCGTGCCTATTTGGCCATCTTGTCCTCCCTGTAACCTAGGGCAGACAAATGTTGAACTGTCACATCTGGTTAGGGTGATCACATCAGAATTTTTCTTTGTGTAAAACCAACTGATTGAAATGAGATTTGAACTTAAAACCTTAGGCTGATTATGACCGTGCTCTAGCACAGTAATTCTCAAAAGTGTGTTCCTTGAACCAGCAGCATTGACATCATCTGGGAACTTGCTCGAAATGCAAATCCACAGGTCCTATCCCAGACTTAACAAGCCCCCCCAAATGATTTTGATGCATGCTCAGTTTTTAAAATCACAAATCACTGCTCTAACCTATTGTGTTGATCTACATAGACTGAAGTGCAGTATGAAAACTCTCTATCGTTAGCATTGTGTTAATTCTCTCTTAACTCTATACTAATAGGAAGAAGTTAACAGAGATTGTATCATTGCTTGACTTAACCTGCTTCTCCATCTTTTGAGCACTGTTTACACAGGGTGAGTAGATTGAGGTAGGAGCTGAGAATGTGTCTACTATCTTAATGACCTGAGAGCCTTGCTGCGTGCCACGATAGTCCCATCCACACAAGGCATGCTTATGGCATGCAGTGAGAACCTTTCATTGTGCAGGTATTTTTAGACACATCTTCTGAGTTGTTGTGGACGGCTTATTGTTTTTTTGTGACAAGGATATTCTCTAGCAGGGTCTGCTTATCTATAGATGATGGGTCGCATCCCATCTCCATGCCCGCAGCATATATAAAAGCACTCAATTTACTGGATCACAGAGTTTGGGTTCAGTTACTATTTAACTAGAACTAGTTACTAAAGTAGAAATGTCCTTCTCAGTTTTGGTAAAAAGCAAAAGGAAACCATAGTCATCAGGCTGAGGCTTCCAAAAATTATAAAGCAGCCCAAACTCTGTCCCTTGAGGCTCTATGGTAGAGGTGGCTAACATCTTATAACTTGAAAATAAAATCCTAAATCAAGCTTCTTCAGAGGAATTCACAATGCTCTACATTCCTCTATTAACTTGTTGAATTAGAGAAGAGGAGAATTATTTCCATACGGGGGGGGGGATTGATGAGAAAATGGAAATTTGGGAACTTTTCTCTAATTGCATACTTGGCATTATATATGTATTCTAAATGCAAAGCGATATAACCCTCTGTTCTTACATTTCTTAATGAGGAAGGCCATTTTGTTGATCGCATTTCACTTTTTATGCTAACGCTTGGCAAAAGTTCTTCCCAAATGTTCATGGAAACACAGGATCAGACATAGCATTACAGGTAATTTCCTCGAACCTTCTCCCTATTTCTGTCGCCCCATCAAAAAATGGCAGAAGCTTTTGGCTTCATAGACACCATGGCCATTTCTAATCATGACAGCTGTAGTATGAGATGTACTGGCGCTGTCCTGCTGGCAAATCAAAGGCATGTTCTCACTTTGTACAATGAGTCAGTATTGCAATAGGTTTATATCATTTACAATGTTTCCATTCCTGCCTACTTTTAATTTATTCAATTCTAGAGCCATTAGGACTGTGAAAAATTTCCAGTTCCATTTAACAAATCTCTTGGGACAGTCAAGAGTTAAGTCAAGTTATGAAGAAGTGAATTGTAGAAACCAGAGGGCCCTTTAATTAGTAGACTCACTTGGGTGTGTAAAGGAAGGACCCATTTACTGGGTCTTTCTCTGGCAGTTGCTACAACAGAGTCTAGTAAAGAGGAAGAGATGAAGGAGCAGGTCTTACGGAAGTGGCTCATTTTCTTCTTTTATTTTCATCTAAATCTATAAAGTATTTTAACTGAAACCCATTTGGAAAGGGCTTACTTTTATGAGTCAAATGTACACCAATAAATGTTGAGGCTATTTTTAAGCTTTATCGAGGTATAATTGACAAACAAAAATTGTATAATATTTAAGGCATACAACATGTGATTGGATATATGTATACATTGAGAAATGTTGATCACAAGCTAATTAGCACATCTATCACCTCACATAGTTACCCTTTTTGTGTGGTGAGAACGCAAGATTTACTCTCAACAAATTTGAGGTACACAGTAGAGTATTGTTGACTATCGTTACCACGCTGCAGGGTCCCCAGAACTTATTCATCTTATAACTGGAAGTTTGTACCCTTTGACCAACATCTCTCTCATTCCCCCCACCCCCAGCCCCTGGCCACCACCATTCTTAATGATATTGGGGACTCTGGCAGAAAACCAGGCTTTCAGTCTAGGACAGGTTACAGGCCAGTTTGCAATGAACAAGGACAAGGTTCAGGAGATTTGGGGGTATCAAGACACTTTTGAGCTTTGTCTTAAGCAGGGAAGGACCCTCAGTCACTCAGGGGAAGGGAAAGCGACTTAGAGGGCAGGTTTGACTGAGGGCCTTTATGTACACAAGGCAAGAACTCTTTTGTTGGCCCCAGAGGCATTCTCCACTTACAGTATGAAAACATTCACTGAGTTCAGACCTTGATTAAACAAATACTTATTGAGCACCTTGCTCTCTAAAGAAGGAGACAGACAATATATAGCAATTACAGTATAAAGTGATAGGTGCAAGGATGGTGCAGGAAGCCCAGGTGAGAAGCACCATGTAATTTAAGGCCTCCTTCATTGACTAAACAAATATTTACTGGACACCTACTATGATCCTGGCACTAGGTACCGAGAAGGCAGTGATGAATATAAAAGACAGGACCCCTGCCTTCCTGGGGCTTATAGTCTAGGAGGGATGAAAATTCAATAGCTATACCTATACTCCCCAGTGCGATCAATTTAGTCATGGGGGTGGGGGGATGGGGGTCGTATTGATAGATAACTTCCTGATGAGCAGTAGGGCCTCATGCTTTGACCTGAAGTGTGTGCGTGTGCCTGTGTGTGTGTAACCTCTTTAGACAAATAGAGATAAAGGTATATGTAGAAGTATATACGAAGTTAGGGTAAGCAATACTGCTGTAACAAACCACCCTCAAATCACAGTGGTTAAACACAATGAAAGTTTATTTTTTTGCTTAGTTCTTAGTCCAGTGTGGATTGGTGGGAGTGGGAGTTAAGGGACTCCACTCTATGCACTGTGCTTCTCATTTTGGTATATAGTAGCCTTTTCCTACCCTGCACTGTTTTTTTTTTTTTCCTGCGGTACACGGGCCTCTCACTGCTGTGGCCTCTCCCGTTGCGGAGCACAGGCTCCGGACGCGCAGGCTCAGCGGCCATGGGTCACGGGCCCAGCCGCTCCGCGGCATGTGGGATCTTCCCGTACCGGGGCACGAACCCGCGTCCCCTGCATCGGCAGGCGGACTCTCAACCACTGTGCCACCAGGGAAGCCCCCCTGCACTGTTTTGTATCCTTGTATGGATATAATCTTATTTCTCTAACTGGGTTTCTAGCCACCTGTAGAATCTTAGACCTCTTTGTCTCCCCAGTGCCTATCATATGTTTGTTGAAGATAATTTTCTAAATGTGTGTAGATTATTAAATTATAGAGCACATTTAAAGTGAGTTGAATTGTAGATGGTTAAAGCAGGGGAAAGAATTTGCACATCATTTAGTCCTAACTACCTCATTTTACAGACAAGGAAACTGAAGTCTAGCAAATAGTTCTAAGACTATCATTTCAGTCAATAAATCTCACCTGACACAGTCAGCCAAGTGTGTCCTATCTCGTATGGAAAGGATATTGTGGGACCAAAGGAGATGATAAAAGGTAGCTAACTATGGTGGGCCCTGCTTCCTTATACTTTGCAAGGGAGGCTGGAGGGGTGTTTTAGTTAATCCACATTATTCACTGTTTCTGATGCTTGGATTTGCCTCCCTCATCTCATAAATTTTTATGTACGAGGATCCTTTCAAATATATAGCAGAATTTGAAAAGAATTGAAATTAGACATAAATAAAAACAAGGTCGCACATGTACATATGGGATGACTGGAATACACTCTTAGGACAGCAGGCAAGCCCTTGGCAGGCTTGTAAGCAAAGTCCTCTCTGGAGTTTAATCAAGACACTAATTTGAATTGAAACAGGTGGGGGAAAAAAATTGAGCTCATTCAAGTACAGTAAATTGAATTCCAGTGGAGTCAGTCTCTGGTTGCGATTAGAAGCCGTTGGAAGTCTCAAAAATGAGAAACAGAACCCTCACCCTCATAGAGTCAGCAGCTCAAGGTGAGTTTGGGAAAGACTTTATTTTAGAATATACTTCTTAGATGGCTGGGCTTGTGGGCCAGCAAGAAACCATCTGGCTGCAACACATACAACATGTACATGGTCATTTCTCATTTTATATGAAAAAGCAGACTCAAACAGAGTTCAGAATTTTCCATACAGTTTATCACTTAGTGAAAAAAACGAACTTACTATTTTGATATTAAGGCAAACATCTGTTCATGCCAGACTCTAACTCGATGTACATTAACTTGCTCCTCTCATATTTGTAACGTATGCATTTTGGAAGTATGATGGTTTTAAAGATTCTGGAACTATAAATTCCACAAAACAATGTCATTTTCTTTGTTCATGTATTCTATATTTTTCTATTCTGACATAAATAAAAAGATGGCCCCAGTGTTCAGAGACTTCTGTTATTCTCAACCATGAATTTCAGATGAACTTTCAAGTTTCAACATTTTCCTTCCTCTAGGTCAGATAGTATTTTCAATTATTAAAATCATAATCTTGAAGATAAGCATAATTTTTGTAGCTTACTTGTAAATTTGTAATTTTAATGACTTAGTTTATGCTGAACATGAATAATAAGCTATCACCTGTTGAACCTGGAGAACACCAGAAGTTACTAATATGATTTACAATGCACTGTGAAATGGGATTCATTATTGTCTTGCATTTTAAAGATTTTCAGTAGAGTAGTGTAAACAAGTATTTACTTTAAGAAAATAGCAAGGTTTTTTTAGGGCCATATTTTATATAGAAAATAATTATCCAATAACCAAGGAAACTCATACTTGGTAAAAAGAATTCTCTGCATGTACTGAATTCTACCTGAAAACTTGTTCATCCTTTTGAAAGCCAATAAGGCATTTATAAAAGCTTATCTACACGCTGCTGATGGCCCCTTTTCGATCTTGCCAGCTCGCCCTGTCTTTAAAGCAAGGTCAGTGGGAGGGCCTTTACTCAAGGGAGAGAGAATTTGAAGTATCCATGTTACTTTTCTTAAATTGCCTTTGTAGAGCAAGACATTTATTAGTGGGCCTTGACAGATCCTTGAGACTTACAAAATCACAGGTGGAGGGATAATAGGCTAACTTTGTGCTTTTTTTCTACTTTTTTTTTTTTTTTTTTTTTTGGCTGCATGGGTCTTCGTTGCTATGCACCGGCTTTCTCTAGTTGCAGCGAGCGGGGGCTACTCTTGGTTGCGGTGCATGGGCTTCTTATTGCGGCGCTCAGGCTTCAGTAGTTGTGGCGCACGGGCTTAGTTGCTCCGCAGCATGTGGGATCTTCTCGGACCAGGGAATGAACCTGTGTCCCCTGCATTGGGAGGCGGATTCTTAATCACTGCACCACCAGGGAAGTCCCTAGGCTAACTTTAGATCATGCTCAAACTCCCCAGCTAGCATTCATTGGCAGCCCTCCTCCCCCTGTAATCTGGGTCTACCATATTGTCTATGTTTGTCTCTCATTGTTCTGTAATATTAACATCTGCTTTTGCTGATGTTTGGTTTAAAAATGAGTTTCAGGTGGGCTTCTATTTCATGGATTAGAATCTTTTTCAAGTCCACTTTTATTAACTCATCAAGTCAGATTCTTCTACACTACATGGAAGATCTTTTCCCTTACTTACTGTAATTTCCCTCGTTCTTCAAGCCCAGGTCATCCCTACATCTCTCCAATAAAGCCCTTGTCAGCTAGCCTAGTCCATACTGATCTCCACATAATTTGAATGCCCATAGTATTTATAATGTATCTGTGCATGGATATCCACATGTAGGAATATTATTCTCTAATGGTCTTACATGAAATGTGTGATGTAAAATGTATAACCTCTTAATTTTAATATAAAGATTTGCATTTTAATATGATCGCACATACTAGAACCAGAATTTATAGAGTTAGGTTTTCTTCTAGGGAAATTATTGCTGATTTTAAAGATGCTGCCACTGCTCCAGAATTTGGGGGGAGTCCTTTCAGAGAAAAATTCCATCTGATTTCTTCATGTCACATCATGTTCTTGATCCCCAATGAAATTATATAGCTTGATAGCTAACTTCATTTGACAGACTTTATTCCAATTTATTTATTTATTTTTAGGTATTTACAAAATTTAAACTTCACCTCAAGGATAGAAGGTTTCCACTAGTGAATAGGATAAGTGTGTTTCAGGTTTAGAGCACAGTCACTAAAAATAGAGTTTTGAAATGTTTGCAGCAGTGTAATAAGTGTATGGCTGCCTAAGGTGACTACTTTGAACAAGACAGTCCTCATTTGTTTGTATAAATTCTGCTGTATTGTTAAAAATCATCCATGGTTGCTGTGTTCTCAGGAGGCATATGTTAAATTGCCTCAACCAGAATGTAACCTCATGCCTCAACCTGACATTTAATCTCAGGAAACTTACTTAAGTTCTCTGTGCCTTACTTTTCCCATAAGTCAAATGGTTATAATAAGGCCTGTCTCATAGGATACTATGAACACTAAATACGAATACATAGAAAGCAGTTATACATTGAGCCTGCCATGCAGTAAATATTCAGTAAATATTAACTGCTCTTGTTATTGTTAACATTGGTTCTTTGTAAATCCTTGTTCATGTCTACCTTCTTTTCTCAAATCCTCTGTTCACATTTCATATTTTGGATCCCAGTCGTCTTATGTTAAGTGACCATACACAGCACTCCTGCTAAAATCATCTTTACCTGTTTCTGAGCGTTCTCTTATTCTTGAAACCTCTCCGTAGCTTCCTGTTTAATTCTGTTCTAACTTAAAACCCCTTGATGCCAGTTTCAATGCTTATATCCTATTATACTCATTGAAGTCAGAGACTATACGTCTTTATGGTATTTAGCATCATGTAAATTATGTTAATAAATAACAGCAATACCATAATGAGCTATGTTGAAGAACTAGCAGCAACCAGAAAGGCACTTGTGGGAAACAAAAAGTTTTTTCTGAAATGAAACTCCCCAGTTCAAAGCCACATGGTGATTGGCCATAATATAGAATCACAGGTGAAGCAATTGAAAAACTCATCCCTTCTAAAATGAACATGGACAACTGATGCTGTTAATAAACAGACTCAGGGATCATTGCCTTGACCTTGTACATAGATGAAAACAGAGTGGTTTAGGAGATGGAGGCTTTCCAGAGTGGTTTAAAAAATGGTCAGATGTTGTTCTACTTGAATAACCTTACTATCCATGTTGAAAATGGGACAAGGGAGCAATCAGATCTAAAGTCGAAAATTACAGCCCAGTTTGTGTTCAGGTCTCCTCTGTGTCTTCGTGTGGTGTCCAGAAGCACTGCCTCACACCTAGCACTAACTGTACCAGGGAATTTGAGACTTTGGCATTTGACAGAGCACATGGTCAAAGTTCTTATCTTCACTTGACCTAAATTAATGGAAGCATTTGTGATGAGAGCACACCAGTTATGTTAAATCACATTAAACTGAGACCTTTTGTCTCTGCAGAATAATGTTCTGTTTTGAGATTTCTCATTACACAAAGTAATGAAACAGCCAAATCACTATGTACATCTGCGTTTGTTGATACTTGACATTTGGTTTTAAAGTGAGATTTAAGAGGACCCATATTTAATCTGGGTTGGACTCTCCTGTGATCCAATTTATTTGCTGCCATTTGGATTTCATTTCTATAGTTGAGCATCCTGTTGCCCCAACATAAAATTAAAAGGCCTTCTTCCTTTAATTAATTATACTTACCATATTCTGTACCATTATTCAACTCATTCACCTTGAAGAGTTGGAATTAACTGTATCTCAGGGCCATAGACAAATGGCACTCTCAGCTAAAGTTGTGCTTTGGAGAGGTTTTGGAATAGAGTTGCTAATTGCTATTGGCTCAAATTCAAACTCCTTAATCTACTAGCATTTCAGACCTTCCAAAATCTGGTCCCAATTTGCCTTTTCCTTTCATAAATTCCCTTGTAAGTTCCCTGCACAAGGTAGTTGCTTTATAAACCATGTATATTCCTCCTTTTCCCAGCTTTCCTTGTACTTTAATCAAGCTGCTGTCTTCACACTTCTGTGCTTTCAAACTACCTGTCTTTTAAAGTCTGCTGAAATCCCACCTTTTCTTGAAAGTTTTCCTTGTAGTATAGCCTCCTCTATGCTTTCCCTCTTTACTTTAATTTCTTTGGGGCTAGGTGCTAGATTCTGCTGGCTAGTTGATAAATGTTTTACAAAGATAGATCTTTTTAACAAGATTATAATGGCTAAAGGGGCAAGGACCACATCTTATTCACTTATAAATCCTCCAGAGTGCCCGGCACAGTGCTAAGCGTATAAACAACACTGATCTATGATCGAGTGGTTGATTGGCCTGATGTACCTTTGGAATTGTTTATTTGATGAATATATATTGCCTACTATAAGGAGGATTCTGAGAAAGTGAGAATTTCATGATGAATGAAGTACAGGGTTGAATTTCATTTGAAAATGCAGTTGTATTATTCTGGAAGGATAAAAGTGGTTGGTTGTTGTGGTGGTGGTAGTTGTGGTTTTTTTGTTTGTTTGGGGTTTTTGTTGTTGTTATTTGGTTATTTGCCTTTTAGCTGTAATGGAATCAGTAAATCCCCTTCTGATTTAACATGGAATCTGTTGGTAAGCAGCTGTTAGGTTTCTAATCCTGCAATTCAGAAAATAAAATTGGACTTTCGACTAGAATATCTATTTTTAGGAGTCTGTATTAGACATATGTTTTCATATGGACTACTCAGAACCAAACTACATCTGTAAGATAGTTGCTAACATAGGGTAACCTGAATAAATTAGGTTTTTGTGTCACTAACATATTTTCAGGGACTTAAGAGGGTTTGCAAAAAGCTAGGTCAAAAAGTTAATATGGAGAAGGATTAAAGAATTGGAAAGATCAGGCACTATTAGATGATTTTAGTACTTCAGGATTATAACTTGGATTTTCTAAAGAATATGCACAATTCTCAGATTTCACTATTAAAAGTCTGCTTATGAGTTTAAAATAAAAACCTTCTATAAGTAGTTTTTCCAGAAAAGCATTTCATCAGTTTTCTTTATTATGTCATTTAGCTTTAAACATCTAAAAATGTAAATACATATTTCCACTTATGTTTCTTTAAGGAAGAACAGTGTTCTGTTTTATTTTTTCCTTCCAAATAAGTAACAACTTAGTCTGTGAAAGGTTGTTTGTGATGTTTCTATAAAAACATTAGGCATTTTAAAGAAGAATGAAATTCAGAAACCCAGGTCAGCAAACTGAAAGTATTGGGAAAAGCTTTCAAAAGAAACTTAAATGCGCTTGTAATAGTACTACATTCTTTTGTTTTATGGTTAATGCTCAATTACTTACCTTTAAAATTCACATATATACGTACTACTTTGATGATAATAAAAACACTTTGTGCTCACATTCTTTAAAGCATGTGATTTATTGTTCTACCAGTGGGACTGAGTTGCTAATGCATTCATACACTCCCCTTGGTGAAAAATGTCATACATATGTGTAGCAGCTGGCAGAAGTTAAGGGGTTAATATGAAGCCAAGAAATAGAAAAATGTCCCAATCCTGTGTTGTTGACCTAAATAGAAGCAGCATTGTGCTATGAAGAGTTCCAAACTATGACTCAGGAAACTTGAATTCTAACTCTGTGAACTTCTGGAAATTCATGCATTAATTTATTAAATTAATATTTATTGAGCTAAGGGCAGGCATTGAGCTGGGTATTGGGGCTACAGTAAAATAAAATAGGATCCCAGCCCTGATGGAACTTACAGTCTGGTGGTGAAGACAGACATTATTAAAATAATCATACATCTAAACTATAAAACTGTACCTGTGATAAGTATGTGAAAGGAAAGATACAGTGCTAAATAAGAGCATAAAATAGGGGAATTTGAACAAGTCAGGAAGGTCAAAACAGGCTTCCCTGAAGAAGTGATGATTAATACCTGAAGGTACAAATTAGGCAAAGAGGGGGAGGGAAGATCACTCCAGACATAGGAAAAGCATGTGCAAAGGCCCTGTGGTGTGAGGGAGCTTGGCAAGTTTAAGGGACTGAAAGCAAGTTAGAATGGTAAGAGCAGAAAGTGAGGATGCAGGTGGAACAAGATAAGACTGCAGAGGTCTGCAGAGGCTAGATATTATAGGGCCTTTTGGGTCACATTAAAAGTTTATTGTTCATCCTAAGATCAATCAGAGGCCTTTGAAGACTTTTAGGCAGAGGTAAGTTGTGATCAGATTTGCATTGTGAAAGATCACTCTGACTACAGCATGAAGAGCAAATCAGAGTAGGGCCAGAGGAGAAGCAGGGAGAGTACTTAGGGGACTGTTGCAGTGGTACAGGGAAGTGGTGGTGGCAGCTTGGACTAGAATGGTGGCAGTGGAGAGAAGTGGAAAGATTCAATAGGGAGGACACAAAACTGGAAGAGCTTAGACTGGATCTAGGGATGATATAGAGGGGTCTGTTAGATGACTTGTGGATTTCAGGCTTGTCTAACTAGGTAGATGGTGTGTTGTTCCTTGAAATGAAGAACACTGTAGAAGAATTGTGATTATTTTGGGGGTCCAGGAGGGTAACAAAAACCATGCATTCTTAAATCAGATATATTGAATTGAAGTCATTTAACATGTTTGGGCCTCAATTTCCTAATCTATAAGATGAGGGTGATGATTCATTGAGGTCTCTGTCTCCTCTAGAGCAGAGGTTAGCAAGTTTTTTCTGTAAAGGACCAGACAGCATTTTTGACTTTGTGAAACATGCGGCCTCTGTTGCAGCTACTCCACTTAGCTATTGTAGCTGGATTATAGCTTTCTACATCAGTTATCAGATATAATGTCCTTAGACCACGTCAACATAAACCTGCCAACTGATTTGATCAATTGCAGGAAATAATCAGTCAATTCAATGAAGGAGTGATTGTATATTCAGTTAATGAGTCAAATCAGTAAAATTAATTGAAGCAGTAGACTTGAATGGACATAAGTATATGTATTATGACTATAACAGACCCAGCTGCCAACTTAAGGGGTGGCAATCAGGAAGGTATGGATTACCCACCAATGCAATAACTAAACAAAGCAAATCAGAGCAATCCTTGTGAAGTGAGGGCTGTACTAGGCATTTACTTTCTGAATAGAAGTTATTGTTTTTGCAGATGTTACTTCCTGTTCCAGTCATGGGTGTTGCCATTGCCTCTTGTTTTGCAGCCTCAGATTAGTGGGACAGCCCAGGTACATAAATGATACGTGTGTGTACGTGCACGTTTGGCAGAATAAAACTATATGAAGAATATTATATTGTAATCTGATTTTTCAACTTAATGAATGTTTTGGACATATCTTAATTTTATAAACTTTTTTGTTGAAAAATGCTTATTCTTAGCTTTGTGAATTGTATTTAAGTCTCATTTGGCTTTATCCTTGCCACTCAAAGTTTTCTGAAATAGCTTCCTCTCATCCTTAATTGGTATATATTTTGTCTGCAGCCACTGCTCAATAAATGTTTGTGTGGGAATGGGGTAGAAGCATCATATAATGTACTCCCAAAGCTCAGAAGATTTTAAGTTTTGAATAATATACTATTGTTGATGAAATGTTTTTCTGCTCCTCACCATTAACAGGGATGATCAAGGGTTAACCGTGAGCATGACTTATGCAATAGGTGTGCAAAATGAGGCTTCTGAGTATATGGACTATGGCAATTGGGTGAATAATTGAGTATCTCAAGAAAAAGTAAAAATTTTAATCGAATCATACCCATAATTCATCCTTACGAAATACTAGTTCGTTTCCATTCTTTACAACTTGTCATGAATGAATGTAAGGAAGCTAAGCCTAAAACCAAAGATATTTTTCATAAAATTCTTTCAATTTGAGACAGGTAGGTTGACATTTCCATGATTTATTTAATGAGATACTTTTACTTCATGCTATATTATTGTTATTGAACACTATAGACTGAGATGGTTGCAGGGGGAAAAGAAGGGCATTTGCCAGGTCTTAGTTGACACCAATTCTGAGCAAAAGTTTTGCTCTAGCATTGAGTCAAAGCCACTGTCTCCGCCTCTTGTGAGTGGAGCATGACCAGCGGTGAGGGCAAACTAAAGAGGCCAAAATCTGGAAGCCAGGCAGATGGAGAGGGACTAGACAGAGCATTACACAAACCCAGGAAGGTCTTGGTTGTGGGGAATAAATAGAAGGAAATCTAGACATGTAGAGAATTGTCCTCAGGGAAACCAAGCAGTAAATAAAAGTATTAATAAGCAAGTTTAACATGTATCAGAGAAGGCCAGTGACAGATATTCAGGTATTCTGGTAGTCGCTAAATGTCAGGTCTAGCTCTACCAGGAGCTGATGGGGCCTGAGATTCAGAGCCAGGTTTCCATTCCCCAGAAATACTAGAGCGAAGGTACTAGCCATGACCGGGGAACTGTAGTTTTAGGCTAGAGAGTTATGAGAAGGCAAGACAAAGACTTGGTTCCTGGAACTAGGATCATGGGTGGGGCTTAATTGTAAAGGAGCAAATAGTGAAATACTAAGAGTTCACAGGGTTAGAGCAAGTCTAGCAGCAAAGTTGATTGGGTGCCAGACGCTTGAGTCACTTAGAACTTGAAAAAATTTTTCCGCTTGTCTAACTGGTCCCAGATTCAAGGATGGGAGGGGGGAGCATTGAACACAAATGTGGGTACCTAGTGACACTGGCTGCTCATATTAGAAGAATATGGAGTCAAGTATCCTATCATTGTCAGAGCAGGATGATAAGTTTCCCTTTTCCATCAATCATTTGAGTGAAAATGATAAGAGTCATGAGAACAACTTTGCTACATGAATTTGAATGCTCTTTCTCTTTCTCTCTGTCACACACACACACACACACACACACACACACACACACACCACTTCCGCTCTCACAAATATATGGATCCACAAGAAGACAGCAGAGCCAGCCTTAAGTGTACATAGTCTTGTCTGTGGCGAGCTTATTTATTTTATATTTACATTTATTTATATATATTTATTTATATTATTTATATCATGGTTCTTCCACGTACTGTGTGACTGTGAGCAAGTTATTTCACCTTCTGTAAACCTTAATTTCCTCATGTATAAAATGGTAATAATAGTCCCTTTCTTGTAGGAGGGTTGTGAGAATTAAATGAGAAATGAATTAAAAGTGCAAAGCACAGTGCCTGACACATAGAATATGTTCAATATATAATAACTTTAATTAGTTTTATGATCATATCTTAAATACCCTATCTCTTTCATGAAATTTCTCTTGATATCATTTCATGTGCTTTGGACCTATTTCAACATTTCCTTTCACTTCTAGAATTAACTTTTTTTTTTTGCGGTACGTGGGCCTCTCACTGTTGTGGCCTCTCCCGTTGCGGAGCACAGGCTCCAGACGCCCAGGCTCAGCGGCCATGGCTCACGGGCCCAGCCGCTCCGCGGCACGTGGGATCTTCCCGGACCGGGGCACAAACCCGCGTCCCCTGCATCGGCAGGCAGACTCTCAACCACTGCACCACCAGGGAAGCCCCTAGAATTAATTTTTTAATTAACTGTCACTCAGTGATAATAGATAATCATGATATTGTGATTTATAATAAGAAATAGATATTTAGTCTTCATCCACTTTTTCTGGCACAGAGCTCCTAAAACCCTTGGAATTTCCTAAGTGATGAGAGCAATAAAGGTGTCTCTTGTTATGTTTATGAGGTGACTTTTGGACCTCACCTAAAGATGGGGACTGGTTGCCAGGAGAACCAACCCTGTGACTACAGGGTTGTAACTTACAGTCTTACTCCCCTGACTTCTGGGGAGGGGAAAGGGGCTGGAGATTGAGTTCAATCACCAAAGGCCAATGATTTAATTATTCATGCCTATGTAGTAAAACCTCCATAAAAACTCAGAAGTATGGGGTTCAGAGAGCTTCCGGGTTGGTGAACACGTGGAGGTGCTGGGAGAGGGCATGGAAGCTCTGCTGCCTTTCTTCATACATTGCCCTATGCATCTTTTCCATCTGGTTGTTCCTGAGTTATATCCTTTTATAATAAACCAGTAATTAGTAACTAAAATGTTTCTCTCAGTTCTGTGAGCTGCTCTAGCGAATGAATCGAACCCAAGGAGGGGGTCTTAGGATCCTCTGATTTACAGCCAGTTGGTCACAAGTACAGGTAACAACCTGGACTTGCAACTGCCATCTGAAGTCCAAGGAGTAGGTCATGGGAATCTCTAGTCTATAGCTGGTCTATCAGAAGCACAGGTAAATAGTTTGGGCTTGCAACTGCTGGCCAAAGTGGGCAGGGGGGCAGTCTTAACCTGTGGAATGTAATGCTGTCCCCGGGTAGATAGGCGTTAGAATTGAGTTGAATTAATTGTAGGCCACCCAGGTGGTGTCCTGAGAAGTGCTTGTTTGTGTGAGGACTCACCCCCACTGCCACACTGGAATTGGTACCAGAACCAATTTAATAATAATAATAGCAGCAACCATTTTTGAGTTCTTATGTCATGCCAAGCAGAATATTAAGCACTTAATGCATTATCACATTCAGTCCTTACCACAGTTTTGTGAGGGAGGCACATTCTCTGTCTTTCCAGGCACCAGTTCTTCTGCATGTCTGTGAGGAAGGTGAAAAATGAATTTATTTTTGTTTCTAGCCTTAGTGACTAACACAGTAGCTGTCATGTTATAGGCAGTCAATGGAAGATTACTGGTTGAGGGAGCGAGTGCTGTTCCCTTGCTGCTCAGACTCCGCCACCACAGTGCTCTACCTAGGTTTCAACACCTGAGCTCATCCCTAGCTCCACCCACATTAAGTTGTAGCTTTCCTACATTAGATACCCTCAGAGCTTTTGTTTCTGCTGGACAGTTGATAAATTAATACTGATAGGATGATAGCAGCACATAATTACTGTGAGTATGTTGATGTGTCACCCCTCCTACATACCTTATTTGCATTTTAATGGAGCAATTCTGGAGATAATCCCTTAAGGCAAAGGACTGAATCTTCAGGGTAAGAAAGCCAGAGTCAGTGCCAAGCTGCAGTTGTAGGGGTGGGGAGGAAGGTGGTGATGTACATATCTCAGAAGTGACACCATATAGACAGCTACCTACTCCACTTATGTGTTGTGCCAGCTTTGATGAGTAATTTTTAAAAGCCAGAATTATGATCTATGGTTGTCCTTCCTTAGTATTTTATTAGATTTGTGGATTCTCTAGAGCAAAACCTCAAGACCTTTTGGGCAAAGATGAATGGCTAAGCCTAATAAGATGCATGGTGCTGTGAAATTAGATTAGCTAGGATTTGAATTGAAATTATTTTCCAGATAAAATTTATCCAAAATGTATTCTTATGAAATGTTTGTTTGCAGTGCGTACAGTATGCCACTTTGAATGTAATTTTTCTCTTGGTACTGGGAAGGGGAGCATGTAGTGGGACATCTTAGAAGAGGAGAAAAATATCTCACTCTATTGCTTTCTATTATCCAGGAGGCTTCAGATTAACTCACCATGGTGTATTCCATTTGGGGTCAATTATATCTTTAAGAGGTCATAAGAGTAACCTTTAAAAATTGTATTTAAAAAAAGAGGTCATAAGAAGTATATTACCACAGATTTTAAAAGGTTTGCTAATTTTACCTTGCTAAGCTATATGCACATAATCTGCTTTTACACATAAATGATTAATTTTGAGGTTGATGGAGTTAGATTATTTTCAAATAATATGATGTCAGTTACCACAGAGAATTAATTAAATTTCTGCCAAATGGATTATTGCCCTAGCCTGAATGCTTAAGATGGATTTATTCAACAAATGTTTGATGAACACCAACTACGTACCAGAACTGTGAAAGGCGTTATGGGGAATGTAAAGATTATTAATAAGTGAATACATTTCATATATCCTTATGCCAGACCTGGGGTTTCAGACTTTTTTCCCTGCATAAGGCTTCTTTAAGAAATTGCTTCCATTTGGTTCCATTGGTCTATTTGTCTTTTCTTACACCAATACTATATGTTCTTGGTTATTGCCATTTTGTAATGCATTTTAAAATCAAGTAGCATAACTCCTTCAACGTTGTTCTTTTTCAAGATTGTTCTGACTATTCTGAGTTATGTGTTTTTCTACCTAAATTTTAAAATCAGCTTGTCAGTTTCTACAAAAAAAAAAAGCCTGTTATTTTGACTGGGGAGGCAGTTTGGGGAGAATCAACATCTTAATGACATATATCCATGAACATAGTATATTTCTTCATTTATCTAAATATTGTTTAGTTTCTCTCAGTAACATTTCATAGTTTTAAGCATAGAGGTCTTGCACATTTTTGTTAAATTTTTTCTTAAATATTTTATGTTTTCATTTATGCTATAGTTATTGGCATTTTAAATTTGATTTTCTAGTTGTTTGTTGCCAGTATGTAGAAATACAGCTGATTTTCATATATTGATCATGAGTCATGTGACCCTCCTAAATTCACTTATTAGTTTCTAGTAGTTAATTTGTTAGCACCTTAGGATTCTCTAGGTATCCTGTAATTTGCAAATAAAAGCAGATTTACTTCCTTCTTCAAAACTGGTATCTCTTTTATTTTGTATTTTTGCTTACCTTATTGCATAGTCTAGGTCCTGTAGTACAATATTGACTAGAAGTGGTGAATCCATACATCCTTTGCTTGTTCCTGATCATAGGAGAAAAGTTTTTAGTCTTGCACTGTTATAATATTAACTATAAATTTTTTATAGATCCCCTTTATAGATTGAGAAAGTTCCCTTTTTTAATACTTTGCCAAAAGTTTTTTTAATCATAAATGTGTGTTAATTTTTGTCAAATATTTTCTGCATGCATTTTTTGAGGTGATCATATGAATTTTATCTTTTATCCTCTCAATAGTGTGAATAACACTGACTGGTTTTTGAATGTTGTATTAACCTTGCATCCTTGTGATACACCCTATGTATTTATGATTTATTATCCTTCTTTATATATTGCTTGATTACCTTTGTTACATTGATGATTTTATGTCTATGTTTATGACAGATAATGATGCATAATGTTTTTTCTTGTAATGTCCTTTTCAAGTTTGGGTATTGGTATTATAGTGGCCTTGTAAAATGAGTTGGGAATATTTCCTTCTCTATTTTCTGAAATAGTCTAAGATGATTATTATTTATTTATTTTTTAAATGTCTGATAGAATCCACCAGTAAAATCATCTGGGTCAAAAATTCTTTTCTGAAATTGGTTTGAAAACTACAAGTTCAATGTTTTTAATAGATATGGGCATAATTAGATTTTCTATTGCTTCTTGTGTAAGTTTGCCAATTTTTAAGAGAATTTGCCCATTTTACCTATGTTTTTATTGCTGTAAAGCTGTCCCTATCCTATTTAATGTCTATGGGATCTGTATTGATATCCCTACCTTCATTCCTGATATGTCTTCCACTTTATTTGGTGGTAGTGAAGAAATAGGTCAATCCTGAATTCCATAGCCAGTGCTTCTTAAACTCTAGGCACTTGTTTCTCCTTCTCTTCAATAATCTACCACTCCATCCTTCCCAAAATTCTACAATTACCCAGAAAAATCATTTTTAAAAAATATTTTATTGAAGTGTAGTTGATTTAAAATGTTGTGTTAATTTCTGCTGTACATCAAAGTGATTCAGTTATACATATATATATTCTTTTCCATTATGGTTTATCACAGGATACTGAATATACTGTAGTTCCCTGTGCTACACAGTAGGACCTCATTATTTATCCATCCTATATATACTAGTTTGCATCTGCTAATCCTAAACTCCCGATCCTTCCCTCCCCCACCCCCGACCCCCCCTTGGCAACCACAGATTTATTCTCTATGTCTGTGACAGAAAAACAATTTTTTTCTGTATAAATTACTGCTATTTTTTTCAGGGAAGTTTTAATCATTAAGAAACAATCCATTACCTTGAGCCAATCAAACCTGACTCCAAAAATAGCTACCACTTTGAACTTTAAGCTACAGTAAGTTTTCAGATTGTTTGAGGAACAACCAAAAATCTGGTGTTAATGTAAATGCTTGAATTAATCAGCCAGAGTTCATGGTTCTAGAGATTGTCTTCTAAATTCCTAGGGGGAGAAACATAAAGGTTGTTAGGAAGTATAAAATCTTTGTTGAAAATTAGATAAATGTCTTTGAAGATAGTCTTATGCCATCTTTTAAAATTAAAAGATATATATAAAATGGAGATCATGTGGGCAATGTATATCATCTATAGTTCCAGCATCTTAACTGCTGTCATTTTCATGCATTTTCATTTGGTCCTTTTTAGGTGTTTCCATTTGGTCATTTTTATGCACAGATTTGTTTTGACTTAGTTACAAACAATAGGATATATTTCTTTTTCCTTCACTTAACAATATATCATATACATGTCTTTAAGTCTCTACATAGTTTTCGTTGCCTTCACTTTTAATGATGGCATCATAGTAAATCAAGTGGTATACCAAAATATAACTATTTCCCTACCTTGACCCATTGGATTTTTCCCCAAGTATTTCAGTTCTCTAAACAATGCTGAGATGAACATCTTCATATATATAACTTTCCCCAATATTTTGTCTCTTTTAATTAGGATGGGTTCATAGGGGTGAGATTATAATCGAGTGTTAAATAGGAAAGCCACCAGATTCTTTTTTAAAATTAGGCTAACTACAGAGACTGTGATCGTGAACTTCTTATTGGAATTCCTTACATGTTGAAAATGGTAATTAGTATTATTATCATGGGATCTCAATTTGGCATACTGAAAAAAAAATTCTTGAGAGTGAAAGGTAAGGTATAGTATAGCAGAAACACAGGAAAACTTTAAGCCTTTCAAGATCATGGATTTATAAGGAACCCAGGTCTAGGGGAAGGATGTGGTGAAGGAATGGTAGGGCAAGGTGTACAGTTAATTCCCCTGAAGAGTAAGAAGACATGTAGCATCTTAAGGCCTGCTGCTGAGAGAGGTGGGATACATCCACTGGGAAGGCCCTTGTTTCATAGAAAAATCACTTAAATATTCACTGTAAGAATTCAAAGCTTCAAATGCTTCTAAGGTTGTTGGACATTATATTGTCTTGTATTCAGAGGGAAACGTTTATAAGAGATTGCCTAAAAGAGAGTGTTGTATGATCAAGTAACCCCTAGGACAGCAGCCTCCACACTTGGGTCCAGGAGGCTTTCAAATTCTTCCTCAGCATAAGGTTTAAGTATTATTATGTGAAAGTGACAACTCCATTTCATTTCTTAATTAAGAGGAGAAAGGTCACCCTGACCATCATGCTCAGAAAGGTTCTTGAAAAAATTCAAAAGTATATTATGTGATAACATTGGGCTAGCCTTTCCCAAAGAAACTGTACACCTTAGTATTTCATTTTCACTGATGGAAAGGTCTTAGGTCAAAGAAAAGGGAATATAAGAAATAGAACATGAAATAACTCCTTGTTTAATAGATATCTGATTATCTGATTTTGAATAGAGCTATTATTTATTTTTATTTTTATTATTATTTTTCTGCAGTACGCGGGCCTCTCACTGTTGTGGCCTCTCCCGTTGTGGAGCACAGGCTCCAGCCGCGCAGGCTCAGTGGCCATGGCTCACGGGCCCAGCTGCTCCGCGGCATGTGGGATCTTCCCGGCACAAACCCGTGTCCCCTGCATTGGCAGGCAGACCCTCAACCACTGCGCCACCAGGGAAGCCCCTAGAGCTATTATTAGTAGTATTATTTAAAAAATTAATAGTGATCACCTCTTCTTATATTTCCCCCACTGTGTCAGCTCATACACCATTCTTTCTAACCTATGTCCTGAATATCAGTAAGAGACTGCAAACGTTTAACTACCAGATTTCCCCCCGTCACTGGCACTGCAGCTGAGCACATTTGATGTGCCACATTTAATTTTCCATGCTTTTCAAAATGATGTTTGAGTTGTGATGTTGTGTAGAAATGTCAGGGCGACTGACTTATCAGCCTCATTATGCTGTGCTTTTCCCAAACATTAATTACATTGCACAGAGACCATGTCTATTGTTTTCAGTTTTTTTCCCCTTAAACTATGCAGCCAATTAGTGTTTATAATATTCTCTTAATTATACACAGTTGGAGGTCCAGGCTACGTATTATATGAAACACTGACAGCATTGCCAAAAGATAGCCCACACCCAGTTCATTTTCTGTGACAAGGAGTTTGTAAATGATTACAGCTCATGCCACATTTGTCAACCTATGTGTATTCTGATGTCAAGATACTTTAGAGATACAAATGACTACTTTATCTCTAAGCATAGTGGATGTCACCCATGTGTTAGTCACAGTTGCTCATGAGTAAATGTTTTAAGGTGACACTGCATCAAAGAAAGTTATAGTGGTCCTAGAGGGTGATTCAGAGGTCTGTGTCTTGATGGCAGTGTTTTTATAATTCCAGTATGATTATCAGATAATCAGATGCCCAGCTTAATCAAATAATATGCTTTGTAGCACTTCCAAGGAATGAGAATTTAGTAAACAATATTTAAATGTAAATCTTCCATGAGTGGAGTACAGTCTTTCTTTGAATATTCAGAAGGCACTTCCAGTTGAGGCTCTTCTTCAGGGTCATCATTAGAATTAGCTATTATAGTACTGGCTGAAGCCCCAATCAAGAGAGATTTCTTACTGACAGAATGCCAGAACACAGAGTGTTGACTGTAATTCACATGCTTTGTTGACAACAAAAGGGTTAGAGTCCGTTACTATGGGCATTTTTAACCTTAGATATTTGAAACAAACACCAAATGAGACTCAGTGGAAAAAAAAATTCTAGAAATACCAATTCCTTCTCAGTAACTTGAGGCCGGTAGCTTCTTCAGGACTCTTACAGCATTGGCAGAGGGGGGAAAGAGCCCTAGCTTTGTATCACTGCATCCTATTAGAGGAATTTTATATAAGCACAGGAATACAACAATTCATAGGAAGTCGCAAATTCTTAACCTTATTCAGCAGTGTTAATTCATATGTTTAAGCAACCAGTGATGTAACACTGAGTCCCTCTGAGGCTGCAGAGGGGAAAAATTTTATCATTTGTTAGTTTCTATCTAGAGATGAGCTCAATTCTCCTCACTTAATATTAAACCCATGGGAGACATTCCATGAGGATTCAGGCCAGTCCTGTCTCTGCCCTAAGGCTTAAAGAATCATGTCTGGCTAGAACTCAGCCCTGTAAAGTTGGTGGTTGCTGGAATACTTTGACTTTAGAAGCACAAAGGAAAGCACTCTCTAGTCACAGGATATCTTCTTAATGGTCTACTATGGGGCTTATTTTTCAAAACTAGAAATTAATACCTTTAGTCAAAGATGCTGAATTTCCAAATGCCCTCTGTAAAAATTAACTTCTTCTGGTAGGGATAACCCATTTAGTTCTGATTAGTCAGTAATCACTTTGAATAAGTTGTTGACAGGTAACATCTGGAAAAGACATGAGAGAAAGGGATATATAGACAGATCAAGTAACCTTTGATGAAGGAGAGGAAAGAGGGATAGATTTAGAGTAGGGATGAAGGAAGGGTACTGTGGTAGGATCTTTTATTCAGTCTGGGAGCAGCAAAAAGCCACTGGAATTCCAAACAAATAAGGGGAAGGGATCGTGGGTGTGGGTGTGGGTGCTCAGGCACCTATACAATATTGAGAGGGAGAAAAGCTTTACCTACTGATGGAAATCTTTGAGAATTGGCAAATTATTATTGAAGACTATTGTTATTCTTTAATTTTCAATATTGGAAATCCATTGCTTTTCTTGATGTGATTTTATGACTCTGTCAAATCTTCATATGATTTCTTGCATACGTTTGTCCCCTTGTCAAAATTTTGCTCCATTTTAAGCAGTCTGATTGAGTGAGGGCTTATGTGTTGCTCAATTTTGGGTTGGTGACTTTCTCAACCAAATCTACTTATTCATGATTCATAAAATGAGATGTGTTTATATATGTGTAGATTTCAAGCAGTATGTTAGGCATTTTGCTTGCTTCTGAGATACATGGAATTAATAAGTAAGCTACCAAACCTCTTTAGGCCTCTATTTTCACAGCTGTAATAGGAAGAATAAGATGGTGATGATATCAAGGACAATGATGATGGCAGCCACCAATGAGCAATGAGTCCTCATTCTGTTCCCCACACTAGAATAGGAACTTCACATATATTATTTTAAAATAGTATGTGATATCCTTTTCCTCATTATAATATTAGAATGTGTTCATTGTAAGAAAAAATAAGATGATAGAAAACGTAAAAATTTGCCTTAGTGCTATTATTTAATAATTAACCTAAGAATTCTACCATCTTATCCATTGTTGATACCTTGATGATATATATACTTTCAAACTTTTTGCTACAAAATACATCCAGCGTATGTCTTTGTTAATTCTCACATCAACATTGCAAGGTAGATATTGTTATTCTAATTTTATAGATGAGCAAACATGAAGTTAAGTGAATGGAAGAGATGGTAGTAGAGCCCAGGTCTGTCTGACTCAAGAGCATTCTCCAGTATGCTTCTTCTCACTCTTCTGTAATAGAGGTATTTGAGGATACATACTCCTCCCTCTAGCCAAGTAGACATCTGCACTTAGACTGAACTCCAAAATATTTCATTTCTTCCCCTATACAAAACAACTTGCCAGTAAGGAGTCATATGCATGTAAGACAAGGTTTACCAAATAAAAATGATTGACCATACCTGCTGGAGGACCAAGTGACACTGTCTGTCATCTAAAGTGACAGTGATATTTCTGGAAAAGTCCCCTGTCTCTCAGTGAACCCCTTCACTTAAACAGGAGGTATTTTCCCTGAGAGTTTCTATTAAACTGATAGCAAATGTTCTTGTAGCAGATAAAGCAAAATTTTGTTATTCTTAAAAATCTACAGAAATGTCTTCTTCATGGGACTTCCCTGGTGGTCCAGTGGTTAAGACTCTGCGCTTCCAGTGCAGGGGGCATGGGTTCAATCCTTGGTCGGGGAACTAAGATCCCGCAAGCCGTGTGGCGCAGCCAAACACAAACAGACAAAACCAGAAATGTCTTCTTCAGATATTCCACAGTGCCCTGCTCTCCAGCATCTTCCCTCCCTGTTAGAGAAGAAGTAGACTCACTTGCAATGATTAGATCATTTGTATCAAACTAAGGGCTACTTGGAGATTTTACAACCTCCGAGGGCAAAAAGGGCAAAGATATTATTCTGCATAGGAGCCCTTAGCTACTTTTGCCCTTACGCTTTTAGTATTCTTGGTTGCTTCCTGGTTTAGCTTTCATTTTCTTTCCTGGAGGTTACTTTCATTTTCTGAAATTATGAATCCCCATTCGCTAGCCAGAGATAAACATAAGGCTCAGTTGTATCCCCACTTTCCTTGAACTGATGACGAATCCAGATGACAGCCTAGAGTCCTTCTCCACAGTGGATAATCTGGATAGTTTGTACCCACAAATGGGTCAAGCATATTGCATTCAGTGTTCCATCAAGTCATGCCAAGTCCATGCTCTCACAGGTTTAGATTTTAAAAGAAAGGGCTAGGAGGTTGGTGCATTTCCTGGCATGGAGTATACCTCTTAGTGAAATGAAAGACACTTTGCAGACCAAAAGCTGGCATGAAACATACCTTTGATTTCATCAGCAAGCATGCCATATGTCACAAAATTCTACTGCTTCCTCCCTGTTATTTCATCTGAGTGCCTCTTTCCTGCACATGGCTCTCAGTTGCAGTTAAGTAAAATGGATAGTACAGTTAATTGATGTAAATAACTTGAATTCATTTGGGCCTAAGTTAGTTATTTGCTAAATTAACACTATTCTGAGTTTGATAGTCTTTATGGGAGGTAACATGTTATAGTGAAAAGAGGAGCAGACTAGGAATAATGAAACCTGGGTTCTCGTCCAAAGTCTGCTACTGCCTTGCTGTGTTTTGCAAATATTTGAGGCTCTGTTTTCTCATCTGAAAGTGGGAGTAATAATATCCTGCCAACGTGCTATGTCAGAGGGACGTAAGCATATAAATTGTAATATTGTATGTGAAATTTAAAAGTTGAAAATGTCTAAAGTACTTTGCAAAGTGCGAGGTACTCTTAATATATACCTTCTAATGAATGGCCAAATAGCCATGCATATGTGAACGTGGATAGGAAACGCAGGAAGGACAGTAAAAATTTCAAGTTTTCCACACAAAACTTGTCATTCCTAATATTCTGGTGAAAAAGTAATACATCCTCAATGTAGAGAATAGGGAAAATATAAAGGAAATAAAAATCATTCATAGTCACACAACACAAAGATAATTACCATTAGTATTTTGATGTATTTCCTTTCAGTTTTTAATTTTCAAAAAATAATTGGTAATAAACCTCTGTGTATGAGGGGTACTGCTTTTCTGGTTAAAAATTCATAGAAGTTAATTATAGAAAATTTAATAGTTCTCTGTAATCAACCCCTCTTCCCATGAAACTAGGTTTAACAATTTTTCAGTATTTCAGTTTTGTACCTTATTTTTTTCATGTAACATTGTATTCTAGTGTTTCCCCAAATCATTAAAAATTCTCAGAAACTATTTTAACTTTTTAGTATGTAAAATTTTAAATATATATTGAAGTAGAGAGCATGATTGAATGAATCCAATATTTAGCCATCACATAACTTCAGTAATTTTCCACTCATGGGCAATCATGCTTTATCTACATCTCACTCATTTCCCTCTGTTGCCTCCCTAGACTTTTTTGAAGTCCAAGATATCATATCACTTCATCCATAAAACTTTAGTATATGACTACAAGATATAAAGACTCTTCCTTAACCTAATTTTGATACCATATTGCACATTAAAAATATACAATAAATCTTTAATATCATCAGATATGCTGTACATTTTCAGATTTCTCAGACTATCTCATAAATGTATGTGTAGTTTTTCATTTCTTTGTTCAAATGAGAATCCTATAAGATGTACATATTACAATTTATAGCTATGTCTCTTAAATCTCTTTCAATTCCTGTATTTCCCTTCCTGCTATTAATTTTTTTCCTTGCAATTTATTTGTCGAGGAAACTCGATCATTTCTCACACTCTTGATTTTGCTCTTTGCATTCCTGTTGCATTATTTGATGTGTTTCTCTGTCTTTAGTATTTCCTATTAACTGGATGTTAGATCTGGACTACCACTGGTTAATAGAAATATAATGCAGGACACATATGGAGTTTTTAAATTCTGGGAGCCACATTGAAAAAAAGGAAAAAAAACAGGTGAAATTAATTTTAATAATATATTTTACTTAACCCAATATGCCCAATTGTTATCACATCAATATAAAATTATTGATGAGGCATTTAAAATGGTTTTTATTATATTCTTTGAAATACTAAGCAAAAAGGCTATAAATCCCTAATGTGTAGCATTTTTATAAAGTCCTGCCGTTAAAAGATCAGTGATTTGGGCTAGATTTCTGGCTGTGGCCTAGTAAGGATCTACAAAACCACTTCCTAAAAAACAGCTATAAACTATGAAGCTCTACAAGTTGACAAAAACAACCATTTAAGCACCCTGGAAATCAACCAAAAGCCTCCAACAATCCAAAAGGCACCCATACTTGAGTAAACTATTGGACTTTAAGTAATAGTAGTGGGACTCTGTGGTTTTCTGGCCTGGGAATACTCGTGCTCTACACACACCCCTCCCCCCTTCTTTACACACACACACACACACACACACACACACACACACGCACGCACACACACAGACTGATCAGTGCCCATGTGGGACAGGCAGTAAGAATTGTAGCTGCACTGCCATGGTTGACAGTGGTTCACTTAATGTGGAGAGGTGCACGATGCCCACGTCCAGTGATATTGCTGGTATAAGTGATAGTCTCAGTGGAGTTTGACCAGTGGGGTGGGGCAACCGTTCTGCTAATCTGAGATTGTGGTAAGCATATTCCTGTCTGAGACTGTGCACATGTGCAGTAGGCAGTGGAGACTTGAGAGAGCCTCAAGCCAGCTCTATTCATCAACCCTGAGGCAGTGCACAGAGGAGACGTGAAGAGGCCCAGTGGAAAATGAAAGCTTTGGCAAACTTAAAAATGTCATGAACTTTGAATGTGCTCCCTTTTCCACACACAGATCCATTGGCAGAAGATAGAACCCTTATAGATTCGAGGTGGTTGAGGACAACCTCTTTGCAATTATTGACTGATCACAAAGCTACAGGGACACAGAGTTCATCCTTAGGAAACCAAGCTTAAAAAAGAATATAACAAAAATACTGACCAGAGAAACCAGCCGTACATCATCGGGTGACATATTTCACAGATTTAGCCCAGGCATGTCAGTAAATAAATTAAAAGATCAGCAACAGTTACCTTCAGGGGAAAAGTCAGAATCCAGAATTGTTATATTTCCAAAATGTCCAGTTTTCAACACAAAATTATGAAATATGCAAAGAAAAAAATCAGTCAATATAAACTGT
This sequence comes from Delphinapterus leucas, assembly GCF_059928025.1. Lineage (NCBI taxonomy): Eukaryota > Metazoa > Chordata > Mammalia > Artiodactyla > Monodontidae > Delphinapterus > Delphinapterus leucas. The sequence continues at coordinate 25,434,554 of NC_143150.1, forward strand.
CTCTTAATATCGCCAGATGTTGTAACTAACAGACAAGACTTCAAAGTAGCTATTATAAATATGTTCAAAGAAGAAAAAGAAACCATGAATAAAGACAATGGAAATTGTGACAAAAATGAACAAACTAGTGATTTTCAACAAAGAAGTAGAAATATAAAAAGAACCAAATGGAAATAATTGAAATAAAAAATTAACTAGAGGGACTCAACAGCAGATTCAAGATGGCAAAAGAAACAGTCAGTTAACTTGAAGATTGATCTATAGAAATTATTTAATCTGAAGAACAGAGAGAAAAAAAATCAAAGAAAAATGAACAGAGCCTCAGGGACATGTGGGGCAACATTAAGAATACAAAAAAAAAACCCACCAAAAACCCAACATATACATAATATGGATCCCAGAAGGAAGTGGAAAAAGAAAGGGGTGGCAGAACATGCTTAACAAAAATATTTGCAAATTTAACACAACAACATACAAAAAGGATTATGTTCAGAAATAAAAAGGACATGAAAGACTGATAAATGCTCCAACATGGATGAACAAGAGCATTATGAAAGCATTGTGAAAGTAGCCAGATGCAAAAAGACCACATATTGTGTGATTCCATTTATAGAAAATGTCCAGAATAGGCAAATCCATAGACAGAAAGTGTATTAGTAGTTGCCAGGTGCTGGGGGGGAGGTTGAATTGGAAGTGACTGCTTGATGGATTTAGGGATTATTTTTAGGATGATGGAAATGTTTAAAAACTGGATGGTGGTGATGGTTTCACAACTCTATAAATGAACTCTATAAATGTTATATAAATTATATATCTAAATACAGCAGTTTAAAAAAGAAATAGTAAGCCAACAACAGAAACAAAACAAAAAGATCAGTAATGATTGACTCCCTGAATATTTTTTCTTCAAAACAATAGATAACCTAGGATTGCTACATTTACAGTTGCAAAAGTCATTAATTAATAATCATAACTGTATAAATTGTTTTGCAGTTTACATGGGGCTTTCATATATTTCATATATTTTATTGGGGTCATCTGTCAGCACTCTGGGGGAGGAAGGTTGTTTAGCCTTTATTATGCAAAAAGGAGAAGAGGTTAGCTGATTTATCCGATGCCATACAGTAAGTGACACAAGATGGGCCCAAACTCAGACTTTCTGACTCCAAGTTCAGTGCCCTTTCTGCTATATTATATCAACCCCACTCTCTGTGGTAGCAACCCTGTACTACTCCCTGTAGGTAAATATGGAACCGTAGATATTAGAAGAGGGGATCACAAAGGTGAAAATTACAACTCAATCTGTGCTGTGTTCTTACTGAGCATTTGTTGGTAGGGAGGCTGAGGAAGTCTAGTAAACTTCCAGCTTGTGGCCTGGAATGGTGCAGAAATCTGTATCAAACTGATCACACGTTGACCCAGCAACACCAAGCCTGTTCTAGGCCTCTTTCATCTGGTGTCTAGTAAAGGCAAAATGTGGTAGGCAGGAGAAATTGTGTTGGAGGTTTATATCCAATAGCGTTTGCAGAACAGCCATGTTTTTATAGGTTTACTGGTATCACTCATGGCATTGTAGGACCCTTCCACTTAGATCTAAATTCCTCCTTTCCTGGGCATCTTTATGTCATCCTTGTCCATGAAGCTTATTCTCTTTGTTACATATGCAATACCTTTCAGATGCTTTGTAGGATCTAGAAGCCACTTAGTCTCCTAAGCTGCTAAGCTGCAAACTAAAATCTTGCCTGAGTTTCCCACTCTGGTTCCAGCAGCTTCCTCTGAATCTTATTTCGAAGAATCTGTGACCCTCATAGCAAAGAGATTAAGAGTACAGGCTATGGAGCTGGACATTTTGGATTTGAATTCTAGCTTCACTAGCTGTGTGATCTTGGTGAAATTACTTAACCTTTCAGTGCTTCTGTTTCTTTATCTGTCAATGAGGAAAACATATCTCATTATGAAAATTTTGAGGATTAAATGCAATCATGGATGTATATTGCTTAAAAGAGTTCCTGGATCTTCTTTTTAGTCCTTTTACTTCTGATAATAATAAGAATAATGAGGAGGAGGAGGGGGAGGAGAAGAAGGAAGAAGAAGGAGAAGAAGAGGGGGAAGAAGAAGAGGAAGAATTATTATTTAAGCAAGCCGAAAACTTGAACTTACACTACAGGCTTTCCTCTGGTGCTTGTTTTTTACAACTTTCAATCATATTATTTTCATGTGCTAGCCATAACAGCCCTGTGAGGCTCATAGGATTAATGATATTAGGTATTTTCCCCACTTTACAGAAAAGAAAATAGTGGTACACTACTTTGTCATAAAGCTGGGTCTGGAACACACATTTTAAGATTCTCTCATGGGGCTCTTTCTAATACAGCCTGCTGCCTTTAACATAGTTAGCATTTGCCCAAAGGAGCAAAATACTTGGTGCAAAACTCAGCAATCATTATTGACCCCTGTATCCACCTCTACAATTAAGTCACTAAAGGGTCTACATCTTTGTAGCATATGTTATGTTAATTTGATTAGCTTCTTTTCCACCTAATATTTAACATAATTGAAATTGAAGTTCAAGCAGTAAGTAGTGAAAATGTTTCTGCTCCCAATTGTTTTACATGAAACTTGAGAGGGTTACTGATAAAGTGCGAATTTCACTGAACTAATGTAGAAAATGGATGGCAACAGAAAGCTATGATTAGTATTTGCTATTTGCAAACTATGGAAGAAAGTGATATCTCTGGTTGTTCAATGTCATATTTAAAGCCTATTACTTTTCAAGATACTGTGTTAAATTTGATGCTACATTTTGGATAAGTGTGTTAATGCTAAAATTACTATGAAATTTACAACACCCCAGTGGATTTCATTGTAAGAAAAATGAATCGACTGTGATTGTTTATTTGGGGAAATAAGCAGCTATTGTTCTTCTCCAAAGAGTGAGAAGACTTTTATACATTGAGTTACCTGTATACATACAGTTTTTTTGAAGAGTGTTCCCCATATTAAGTGTTTAGCTGATTTACATAATCTGCCACAAAGGATATTGAGAAGTTATAAGAGAAAGATAATTTGAAATTACTTTAGGTAGTTGTTGGAGTTCCAAAAGAGGGATGGTGTGATGCAGATAGATGTCACTGCAACTCAGAGATGTATTATTATTTTCAAATTACTAAGGTCTAGAGATGCGCTAGGTATTTGTACACAGTTTTTAAAAAATCCCTGCCTCAACAAATTTGAAATATGAACCAGAGATTCTGGGCCCTCATTTTGGCATGTGGTAAGCTGTTGCCATTTATCTAATGGGATATTATGAAATACTCAATAAATCTTTAAAATTATGATATATATTGTTCCAGTTCCCAAGAACTTTGACCAAACGTCTGTGTGTGTGTGTCTGTGTCAGTGTGTGAGTTTTGGAGTCAAAATTCCCTAAGCAGCAATGGGGAATACGAAATTAGAGTGTCTAAAATAATTGGTCTAGAATTCTAGATGTTTTCCTTTTAAAATCATTTTCCAGATTAGAGTGTTTTGTGGAGTCTGGCAACAACACCAACTTTGCCATTTACTAATTCTTCTCTCTCCCTGCTTGTCTCATGTGATCTAGCATCCATATCCATAAAAGTGTTTAGAGTTTTTATCCAAAAATAATGAGAAAAAATAGACACAAGAAGCCAGAAGAAAACAGAGCATCTACAGAAAGAGATGTGAGATTAATCATCACTATTTAGTTGTGGAATTAAATGACTTCCATTTTTCTTTTTCAAAATGGCCTAAAGAGCCTGCCGAGGCACTGGGAGGAAATCCACTGCAGCTGTTCACACAACTGAGTCAAATCAGTTTTAGAGGAATATTTTTCCAGGAGGGACCTTTCATGCTTCCATTGTAAGACTTTAAAAGCACTAATAGAACAATTAGGTTAAACAAACTCATGTGAACCAATGCGGTAAACAGAATTTCATTTCAGCTCTTGAGTGTTATCTCTTTGATATAATAGGATATCTATGTACCACAAAAGCAGTCTACTTCTAAAGGTATCATTTCCTGGATAAGAAGCCCCATATGCAGTACATAAAATTCTCAGCCTATCTCCTGAAAAATGATGATTTATTTCTCTTTTTATTTACTAAAATGTTATAGCAGTATCCATGGGACACCATAATACATGGCCAATTCCATAACAAAGCAAACTAGTGCTTTAGGCTTTATGTACCTATCTAGGCTCTCATCATACACATATTGATAGGTTTTCTTGTTTTTTAAATAATAGAATTCAGTCAGACTACAATTTATTTGGTGTATGAGTAAATGAAGTCAATCCAACAGCTGCTGGGTAGTTAGATACTAACAAATTGTCTTCAGAAAGACTCTTGGTTTTATCAAGTTTGTCATATTTTTCTAAAGCATCTAAAGCAACTGATTTATGTCCAGCCAGTGATCATGCTTTCCTTTTAGTATAAAGTTCATTTATCTAAAAAGGACAAAAATAAAAAGGGCAAACAACAAACTATGAAAGGCAGTTTCAGCAAATATTATAAAGGCTTAATTTATTTGCTGTATTGTACCAATATAGTTTAATTTTTAAAAAACTCACTAAGGACCCCAGTAGATAAATGCACAAAAGCCATAAATAGTTCACAAAAGAGGATAAAGAACTAGCAAACACATGCAGAGGGAATATTCAACATCACTAATAATCAAGGAAATGCAAAGTAAAAGTGAAGATACCTTTAATTTACTTATTTCAAGTAGACATTAAAAAATAATACTCAAAGTTGACAAGGGTACAGCGAAAGGAGAGTGTTCCCATACATTGCTAATAGCAGGGTAAATCATTATAATCCTCCAAACCTTTTGATTCATTAATTCAACTTCTTGGAATCTACCCTAAGGAAATAATAAAAAATATCAAAGATGTTCATGTTATTTTTATTTGACTCCAGTTAGAATACTTGTAAATAGAAAGGGAAGAATATAAATGCCCAATAATAGGGGAATGGGTGTGTAAATTACAGTACATCCACACTACACTGCTATTAAAAATGATGGTTACACAAATTCTACAGAAACATGCAAAAAACATCTACTATGAAGGAAACAACATGAAAAAAATATATGTGTATATTATGACTGTAAGGAAATGGGCCAGAATGACAGCAGTCACTCTTACAGGCTGGTAGGATTATGGGGGAGATTTCTCCCTCAATTTTGCAAAGATGCAAGTGATTATGTTACTTTTAAAGCTTCCCCCCGCCCCCCAACAGTTCACTACTTAAATGTTTGCTTAAGAAAAACAAAGACAGGTGAGAGAAGAATCAGCGAAGAATTCACATTTACTTCTGAAGTCCAATGTCTTGTGAGTCAGTCAATCTGCATTAAAATAAAAGGTCCTTATTAAGGAAAATTATTGTAATAATTCCAAAGAGTACGATCCCCCTTTTGCTAGCTGTTCTCCAGGTACTTGGTGGCCTCATTTGGCCTTGTCTGGTGTGCTCTGAAGGCCTGTTTTCCTTGGGTAATATGCTCTGTACCCTTTAATTTTTTTTCTAGGGTGGAGTGAGCCTTTTTGGTGAAAGCCCCAACAGTTGCTATGAGTAGGACAAGTCTGTTTTCCGATTTGAGAGGGCAGCCGTATATGATAAAGAACAAGATATGGAAAGAAAGTAACAAGAATAGAGGAAGAGGAAGAGAGGTTATCCTCAATGAATAGATGTATACACAGACCCACAGATTCAAAAGCAGTATTTTACTTAAACTACCCTATAATAGATTGGAATGAGTATGAAGGGTTGGGAAAAGGGAGGGGAAAGGAAGGAAGGCAAGCTGATAGGAGGAGCAATGATAAATAATGTAAACTTGGCTTTGAACATACCCACCATTTGGGGGGGCAATCAATTTAAGCTTCCCTTCAATTTCATATACAATCATGGGATTTTAGAGCTGGAAGAGCTCTTTGAGATAATCTAATCTCCTTTTATATTTAGGTAAACTAGAGGCCCCGAGAGAGGGAAGATGATGTACCTTAGGCCACTATTCCAGGTATTCTTCTGAAAGACAAAGTGGAATAGTGATCAAGAGTGTGTCCTTTGGAGACAGATTGTATGAATTGAAATCTCACCTCTTCTGCTTACTAGCTGTGTGACCTTGGGCAAGTCACCTAACTGTTCTGTTCCTTAGTTTTCTTTATAAAATGGGTATAAAAGTAGTACCTACTTCATAGGGTAGGTATAAGAATGGGTATAAAATGGGTATAAGAATGGGTATAAAATGGGTATAAAAGTAGTACCTACCTCATAGGGTAGGTAGCTATAAGAATGAAAAGAGGTAATATATGAAAAGCATTTACAACAGTGTCTGGTAGGCCTGGTACCTGGTAACTGCCATGAGTTAGCTGCTGCTGGGGCAGCTGCTGCTTTTGTTGTGATAATCCTGCCATTCCAAGGCCAGTGATTTCCCCATACCAAATTGTCTCTCCATAGCCTTATGTGACTAAATAAATAAACATAAAACCTCCTTGGGTCTCCTCTGAAGTCACCTTGGAGTTTATCTTGTTAGCAAGTAGAAAGTGGAAAACACAAGGGTAAACCACGGGTGGTGACATTTGAATTTATACTATGTGATCTATCTGAATGGATCTTCTGCAGTAGCAAAGATAATTGACTTCTTTGTTTTTTACTCTTTTACATTAGCAGCATGCGTTTACCTACACAATTGCTTTTTTTAAAAAAGTTTATCATTATCAAAATAATAGAGAAATAAAAAATTATTTTGATGTGAATTGTATTATATGTACCTTTGGTTTTTCTACGAGTTGATAATGTCATCATCATGTCTAAATGACATTGGCTTGTCAGTGGACCTCCAGGCACTGAATGAAAAAGTCAGTTAAGCAGATATGAACCTATTCTTTACCTTAGAGTATTTAGAACAGCATCTTTTCAGAATTATTGTGCTTTCAAAGTTCGTTACATTTAAAATATTAATCTCTTTCTTAATGTTTTACCACTTTTTTTATTTTCAAAAGGTGAACTAGTTTTGAGTAACATCAAGCTCTGTCTCTCAAGACCTTGGTAAATCTCATAGTTGTATACTTCCACAGCTCTAGGCACATGATTATGTGTGCCTCCGTATCATGTGTCTGAAGAGAGCTGGAGTATATCTTCTGCCATCTCTGTCCACTGACGTAGATTTTAACATAAGAAATTGTGGTTGAGGGTCAGGGAACAGGGAAAGATTATTTTCTCTTGGTTTTTACCAATTTGTGGTGTAAGATTGTTTCCAACGGACACTCAATGATTATAGCTGTGAATAGCTGTGATTAGAACTTCAAGAATGGTTCAGAATGGCTATAGGAATCTCTCTCTCTCTCCTCATCTCACTTTCATGTTGCAAGTACCCATACTGAGGGAAAGAAGAATGTCTAGATTTTCATACATAAAAATACAGGTGATTTTAACATGATACATCATAGTAACCAAAACACAACGTTAGACATTAGAAGTGAGATGTTTTTCATTTTTAAATTTAACTTGTTAGGTTTGAGTGGTATAAATTTATAACCAGCTGAGGCTTAAGAGGGAGCATTATTTTGGCCATACCTCTGCTATGTTAATCCCAAGCAGAGTGAACCAAAGATTTTACTGAAAGAGCAAGTGAGAGATCGGAAGTGTGCTTTAGAAAATAAAATAATATCTATTTATCTCCTTATTATAACATTTTATCAAGCATGTTATTGTTATTTTTAATTATAAGGTCCTTGATTGATATTTTTGCATTATCAATGACCTTATGTGGAAAATAGCTCTCCAGCCCTGCTCAGTAAACTTTCAGTCTTTAATGAACAAAGAACTGTATGTGTTGGTTAAAATGAAGTGACGTGAATTTTATTGATGCCTCCTTTTCTGGGTGAAAGTCCAATCTTCAGCTACAACAATGCATCTCGGGAAGTCTGCTATTGGTACATTTCTCACTTTGCACTGTTTGTAGCTAAGTCAAGGTCTAAAATCCAGGCAACTGTTTACTTTCTGAAGAATATGCTATGGGAACCTAAGAAGAGAGAGATTAAAATTGGCTTTAGATGCTCAGTGGAATTTCAGTGGTTGTGGTGATGGTGTTGGTGATGAACAAATAAGCAGTCCTTTCCCAATATCTTCATCTTTGGTGCTCAAACATTACTTTGTCTTTTTTTTTGAGTCATTTCATTATGCTTTGTAGTAGAGTTGTTTATTTATCACTTATATTACATAACAACTGTGAGTTCCTTGGGGGCAGAGACTATGGCCTATTCATTTCTATATTCTCTCTGGCCCCTCTTGTGAGTCTTGGCAATGGTTTATTCATTTCACTTAACAGGTATTGAGCAAAGGTCTACTATATGCAAGGCACTGTGCTCATTTTGGGGATATAGGAATGAATAGAACAGATAAAAATATCTACCTTCATAGAGGTTGCATTTTAGAGGGGAGAGACAGGTGGCAGACAATAAACAAAATATACAGTATATCATTTAGTGACAAGTGCTATGAAAGACAGGAAGGAGGATGAGAAATGACACTTTTCAGTGGTTTACAATGAGAGGTTGCAAAGGCCCTGAGGTGGAATCGTGCCTGGTATTTTTGGAAACAGCAAGAAGGATAGTACATCTAGAGTGCGTGAGATGGGGGAAATATCAGAGGATGAGTTTGGAGACGTTAGGGGAGGGAGAGGTGGACACTGTAGGGGTCCACCTAGGTCATTGTAAGGATTTCAGCTTTTATTTTAAAGGAAATAGGGTGCCATTGCTACTTTTGAGCCAAGAAGAGACATGATATGACTTAGATTTAAAAGCTTCATTCTGGCTGGAGTGTGGGGAACTTGCTATAAGGGACTGATGGTGTAGCAGCGGATCAATTAGGAGGCTATTGCAATAATCCTGGTGTGGTAGTAGGGAAGTGGAGACACGTTGTTGGATTCTGGATATATTTCAAAGGTAACACCTACAGGATGAACTGATGGATTGCATGTGGGATGTGAAAGACAGGAATCAAGGATGACTTCAAGTAGTGTGGCCTGAGCAAACAGAAGAATGAAGTTGCCATTTACCAAGGTGGAGAAGACTATGAAAGGAGCAGTTTTGGGAAGGGAAGCAGTTTTGAACATAGTAAGTTTGAGATACCTTTTAGATATCCAAGTAGAGACATTGAGTAAGCAGTTGGATATTCAAGTCTATGGCTCAGGGGAGGGACCTATGCTGGAGCTACAGATTGGGGGACTGTGAGTGTATAGTCAGTATGTGAAGCCATCAGATGGCATGAGCTTAGATTATTGTTGAATCATCAGTATGTATTCATTTATAATACTTTATCTGCTTTCTCTCCAAGGATGCTCAACTCTGCTGTCAATTCAACCAAGCTAGGTGTCTCCGTGGGCCACTTAATGGAATTTGTAGATTCAGGAGTTAAATAGTTTTTACTGTGTATTTGCCTAGAGTAGTGCTAAGTGGTATGGGGGACATAAAGAGGAATAAGACTCAGAGTCTGCCTTCAAGGACCTGGTTAGGGAACTAAGGCTTCAACTGGTGAAACGTTGCTCATACTACGAAGCATTATGTACCATTGAATGCATATCAGTCAATCGATAAGCTTTATTGAGTGATTTCAGTGTTCTTTTTGCTGTACATGCAATAGAAATTCCAAAAAGTGAGATACTGTACATGATAAAGGAGCCACTACCTAGATGCCTGAAGATTTCTTTGACAATGCATATGGTGAAGAGCTGAAGAAAAATAAGGGAGTCATTTTCACTGCAAAATAAAATCATGGCATTATTTGGTTTCATGCTAGGTTTCTTTAACATTGTATGAAAGGACCAAGTTGCAGAGTTACAACAGTGGATGAAAATGAGAATGAAAATAAGAACATTTTGACAGGACTTTAAACTTTGCAGAAGACTTTGACATGTCAGGTGGCGTTTGATCCTCTCAAACCACTCTGTGCTAAGTAAGGTGGATAATGCCTCTATGGGTCTTAAGAGCCTTAGTGGCTCCTAGCTCAGCATTCTGTGGGGGAGGGGGGTTCTTTCAGTGATTTATCATGAAGTGTTAAATCTCTATTTCTAAACCCAATTTAGATCCTGCTGTTCCTACACCAGTATACTCACCAGAAGTGTTGTTTATATCCTCTCGGTACTATGAAGAACAAAAATTTACCACCACCTAACTCATTAAAAATGCTCTGCAAGCCTGAGGCACAGAAGCCACAGTATGAACACATAGAGCTCAGTCCCCCTTAAGGACACTTTATTTCATGAGCCTCTCTAACTCAGAATCATTCTCTTCCTCAGAGCCCCTTTCTTAAATGCAGTATTAAACCAGAGGCAAGTATGTGTTTTTTTCTGAATGTAGTTCTCTTACCAGTTTTCATTTCAGATGTAGGATGTGCTGGGTTAATATTTGTACTTCTGGCCACTTTCAAATCTTATAATGTTTTTTTAATCTGACCACAGACTTTAACATTAAACACATGCACACACCATAGAAAAATGCTGTCCTTTATTTGCCTTCCAATACAAATATTTTTGAAGGCTCTCTTTCACCTTGAGTATTTTCTAATACTGCTACCTCCAGCCTAATCCTAACTGCTTGACAAGGTATGCGTGTAACACAGTGTTATTATTGCCTCCGGCTAGCTTCATGTCATCTAGTTTGTCTTTTGCTCCCCTCCTTTGACAGTATTATCAGGACCAATTGTGAATCGGCCAGATGCATTTTCTCGCAAAAGGACAAATCTAAGATGGCTTGTGTTTTTCCCTCTTTCTTTCAGGACTGCTTACATTAAAGGCGTTCCTTTTTTCATGAAACTGAGCTTGCTTAATCAGAGATGGAGCAAACAGACTGCAAACCCTATCAGCCTCTGTCAAAAGTCAAGCATGAAATGGACCTAGCTTATACTAGTTCTTCCGATGAGAGTGAAGATGGAAGAAAACCAAGACAGTCATACAACTCCAGAGAAACTCTGCATGAGTATAACCAAGAGCTGAGGATGAATTACAATAGCCAGAGTAGGAAGAGGAAAGAAGTAGAGAAATCTACTCAAGGTATGTTTTTATTGGATTTTTATAGCTAATATTATTTCTCATTAGGGAATGCTTGTATGCATAAACATGTTTCAAAAACAAATTTGCTGATGTTAACTGGTTAATAATTTGCGCTACTTACATATGCTTAGTGAATCTGTTTCATATGCCAATCCAGCTGAGGTTGTCGGATTGTGCATGAATTTGGATGCAACAATCCTCTTATCAGAGCATTCAAAATTTGTCTAATCCTACAAATAGCCATTTACAGACTGAAGGATAAATAATTTATAGTAAGATGAAAAGTAAACAGCTAAGTGCTTTTCAAGCCATTGCCTATATGGGACAAAAGTCTCAATTAAATATTTGGCATCTAAAAGAGCTTTAGAAAGGTTAGTGGGGACTACCAAGCAAAGGTCCAGAAAATTTGTCCACAGAGTGCTGAAACCTTGTGCAACACAGTCCTAAGGGAAGGTAAGAATTGGTTGGAACCCTTCCTACCACAGCCGTAATGTGGGGCATATCCTTTGGACAGCCTTGGTTTTTCAATTATGGATTGACAAGACAGTTTCTAATAAATAGAAAACAGGTAGATAGAAATATTATTTCCTTATTTCTTTTCAATTGATAGATACGCGGTATTAGACTATTTTAACTACACAGGAAAAAAAAAGATACTGACATTGGCACAGCTTACTTTTTTTAAAAAAAGAATAAGTCTGTGTTGAGATTAAAAAAACAAATTTTATTATCTAGATCAGTGGTTCTCAAAGCATGGACCCTGGACCAGCAGGAACAGCATCACCCACAGACTTGTTAGAAAGGCAAATTCTCTGGGATCACCAAATATCATGTAAAGTGTGGTTATTACAAATGAAAATTGCTGTATTCTAATTAGTATTGGAACCTTATGTTAGAAAAAGTTTAAATGGAGCCAAAGATTTAAGATATGCATACCAACATTTAGATATGCACTAAATGTTTATATTAACTATGTTACTCATTTTTTAGCTCTTAACATACTTGCTAAAGGTCTTATATCTGTCTTTTCAAGTAATTCATTTTAATCTTCCCTATTTATTCAGCTAAAGACTGAAACTTTGTTATGAGTAATTTTATTCTTCTGCGTAACTGGAAATTGGAAAATGTCTTATGGGAATTTTTTTGGGGGTGTTCTGTTATACTTTAAGAAATGTGTAGTTACCATTAAAATATTTTTCTATTAAGTTTGTCTTTACAGAATATGAACTTACAATTGTGAGTTGTGGCTTATGGAATTGGAGTGTAGAGTGCCTGACCTAATAATGTTGTGAATTTAAATAAGAATGTATTTCTGATGACAGTTTGTTCTAAAAGTATAAGCAATTTTATATTAAGTCAATACAAAGAGCTAGCCAGCCTCGGATTTTGTCTCTCTGCATTGTGATCAAAATGAATTTTGAGACGGGAGAAGTTTGTCTTTAAAGATGTCACCCTAATTTCCTTTTAATAACCTATTATTATTCAATAAGTTTATTTTTTAACATCTTTATTGGAGTATAATTGCTTTACAATGTTATGTTAGTTGCTGCGGTATAACACAGTGAATCAGCTATACGTATACATATATCCCCATTTCTCCTCCCTCTTGTGTCTCCCTCCCACCCTCCCCATCCCACCCGTCTAGGTGGACACAAAGCACCGAGCTGATCTCCCTGTGCTATGCAGCTGCTTCCCACTAGCTATCTATTTTACATTTGGTAGTGTATATATGTCCATGCCACACTCTCACTTTGTCCCAGCTTATCCTTCCCCATCCCCGTGTCCTCAACTCCATTCTCTACATCTCCATCTTTATTCCTGTCCTGCCCCTAGGTTCTTCAGAAGCATTTTTTTTCTTTTAGATCCATATATATGTGTTAGCATACGGTATTTGTTTTTCTCTTTCTGACGTAATTCACTCTGAATGACAGACTCTAGGTCCATCCATCTCACTACAGATAACTCAATTTCGTTTCTTTTTATGGCTGAGTAATATTCCATTGTATATATGTGCCACATCTTCTTTATCCATTCATCTGTCGATGGACACTTAGGTTGCTTCCACGACCTGGCTATTGTAAATAAGGCTGCAATGAACATTGTGATACATGACTCTTTTTGAATTATGGTTTTCTCAGGGTATATGCCCAGTAGTGGGATTGCTGGGTCATATGGTAGTTCTATTTTTAGATTTTTAAGGAACCTCCACACTGTTCTCCATAGTAGCTGTATCAATTTGCATTCCCACCAATAGTGCAAGAGGGTACCCTTTTCTCCACACCCCGACCAGCATTTATTGTTTGTACACTTTTTGATGACGGCCATGCTGACCGGTGTGAGGTGATGCCTCACTGTACTTTTGATTTGCATTTCTCTAATGATTAATGATGTTGAGCATCCTTTCATGTGTCTGTTGGCGATCTGTATATCTTCTTTGGAGAAATGCATATTTAGGTCTTTTGCCCGTTTTTGGATTGGGTTGTTTGTTTTTTTGATATTGAGCTGCAGGAGCTGTTTGTAAATTTTGGAGGTTAATCCTTTGTCAGTTGCTTCTTTTGCAAATATTTTCTCCCATTCTGAGGGTTGTCTTTTTGTCTTGTTTATGGTTTCCTCTGCTGTGTAAAAGCTTTTAAGTTTCATTGGGTCCCATTTGTTTATTTTTGTTTTTATTTCCATTTCTCTAGGAGGTGGGTCAAAAAGTATCTTGCTGTGATTTATGTCATAGAGTGTTCTGCTTATGTTTTCCTCTAAGAGTTTTATATTGTCTGGCCTTACATTTAGGTCTTTAATCCATTTTGAGTTTATTTTTGTGTATGGTGTTAGAGAGTGTTCTAATTTCATTCTTTTACATGTAGCTGTCCAGTTTTTCCCAGCACCACATATTGAAGAGGCTGCCTTTTCTACATTGTATATTCTTGCCTCCTTTATCAAAGATAAGGTGACCATAAGTACATGGGTTTATCTCTGGGCTTTCTACCTTGTTCCATTGATCTATATTTCTGTTTTTGTGCCAGTACCATACTGTCTTGATTACTGGAGCTTTGTAGTATAGTCTGAAGTCAAGGAGCCTGATTCCTCCAGCTCCGTTTTTCTTTCTCAAGATTGCTTTGGCTATTTGGGGTCTTTGGTGCTTCCATACAAATTGTGAAATTTTTTTCTTCTGGTTCTGTGAAAAATGCCATTGGTATTTTGATAGGGATTGCACTGAATCTGTAGATTGCTTTGGGTAGTATAGTCATTTTCACAGTGTTGATTCTTCCAATCCAAGAACATGGTATATCTCTCCATCTGTTTGTATCATCTTTAATTTCTTTCATCAGTGTCTTATAGTTTTCTGCATACAGGTCTTTTGTCTCCTTAGGTAGGTTTATTCCTAGGTATTTTATTCTTTTTGTTGCAGTGGAAAATGGGAGTGTTTCTGTAATTTCTCTCTCAGATTTTTCATCATTAGTGTATAGGAATGCAAGAAATTTCTGTGCATTAATTTTGTATCCTGTGACTTTACCAAATTCATTGATTAGCTCTAGTAGTTTTTTGGTGGCAGCTTTAGGATTCTCTATGTATAGTATCTTTCATCTGCAAACAGTGACAGTTGTACTTCTTTTCTGATTTGGATTCCTTTTATTTCTTTTTCTTCTCTGGTTGCTGTGGCTAAAACTTCCAAAACTATGTTGAATAATTGTGGTGAGAGTGGGCAGGCAACCTTGTCTTGTTCCTGATCTTAGAGTAAATGGTTTCAGTTTTTCACCACTGAGAAAGGTATTGGCTGTGGGTTTGTCATATATGGCCTTTATTATGTTGAGGTGTATTCCCTATATGCCTACTTTCTGGAGGGTTTTTATCATATTTGGGAGTTGAATTTTGTCAAAAGCTTTTCCTGCATCTATTGGGATTAGTATATGGTTTTTATTCTTCAGTTTGTTAATATGGTATATCACTTTGATTGATTTGCATATATTGAAGAATCCTTGCATTCCTGGGATAAACCGCACTTGATCATGGTGTATGATCCTTTTAATGTGCTGGTGGATTCTGTTTGCTAGCATTTTGTTGAAGTTTTTTTTTTTTTTTTTTGCGGTACTCGGGCCTCTCACTGTTGTGGCCTCTCCCGTTGTGGAGCACAGGCTCCTTGTTGAGGATTTTTGCATCTATGTTCATCAGTGATATTTGCCTCTAGTTTTCTTTTTTGGTGACATCTTTGTCTGGTTTTGGTATCATGGTGTTGGTGGCCTCGGAGAATGAGTTTGGGAGTGTTCCTCCCTCTGCTATATTTTGGAAGAGTTTGAGAAGGAGAGGTGTTAGCTCTTCTCTAAATGTTTGATAGAATTCACCTGTGAATCCATCTGGTCCTGGGCTTTTGTTTGTTGGAAGATTTTTAATCACAGTTTCAATTTCAGTGCTTGTGATTGGTCTGTTTATATTTTCTATTTATTTTTGGTCCAGTCTTGGAAGGCTGTACTTTTCTAAGAATTTGTCCATTTCTTCCAGGTTGTCCATTATATTGGCATATAGTTACTTGTGCTAATCCCTCATGATCCTTTTTATTTCTGCAGTGTCAGTTGTTACTTCTCTTTTTTCATTTCTAATTCTGTTGATTTGAGTCTTCTCCCTTTTTTTCTTGATGAGTCTGGCTAGTGGTTTATCGTATTCTCAAAGAAACAGCTTTTAGTTTTCTTGATCTTTGCTATTGTTTCCTTCATTTCTTTTTCATTTATTTCTGATCGGATCTTTATGATTTATTTCCTTCTGTGAACTTTGGGGTTTTTTTGTTCTTCTTTCTCTAATTGCTTTAGGTGCAAGGTTAGGTTGTTTATTTGAGGTGTTTCCTGTTTCTTAAGGTAGAATTGTATTGTGATAAAGTTCCCTCTTAGAACTGCTATTGCATCCCATAGGTTTTGGGTCATCGTGTTTTTACTGTCATTTGTTTCTAGGTATTTTTTGATTTCCTCTTTGATTTCTTCAGTGATCTTTTGGTTATTTAGTAGCATATTGTTTAGCCTCCATGTATTTTTATTTTTTCCAGTTTTTTCCCCTGTAATTGACATCTAGTCTCCTGATCTTTTGTTTATTTAGTAGCATATTGTTTAGCCTCCATGTGGTTTTATTTTTTCCAGTTTTTTCCCTGTAATTGACATCTAGTCTCATGACCTTGTGGTTGGAAGATACTTGATATGATTTCGATGTTTTTAAATTTACCAAAGCTTGATTTGTGACCCAAGATATGATCTATCCTGGAGAATGTTCCATGAGCACTTGAGAAGAAAGTGTATTCTGTTGTTTGTGGATGGAATGTCCTATAAATCTCAATTACGTCCATTTTGTTTAATGTATCATTTAAAGCTTGTGTTTCCTTATTTATTTTCATTTTGGATGATGCGTCCATTGGTGAAGGTGGAGTGTGAAATCCCCTACTATCGATTTCCCCTTTTATGGCTGTTAGCATTTGCCTTATGTATTGAGGTGCTCCTATGTTGGGTGCATCAATATTTACAGTTGTTATACCTTCTTCTTGGATTGGTCTCTTGATCATTATGTAGTGTCCTTCTTTGTCTCTTGTAATAGTCTTTATTTTAAAGTCTATTTTGTCTGATATGAGAATTGCTACTCCAGCTTTCTTTTGATTTCCATTTGCATGGAATATCTTTTTCCATCCCCTCACTTTCAGTCTGTATGTGTCCCTAGGTCTGAAGTGAGTCTCTTATAGACAGCATATATATGGGTGTTGTTTCTGTATCCATTCAGCCAGTTTATGTCTTTTGGTTGGAGCATTTAATCCGTTTACATTTAAGGTAGTTATCGACATGTATGTTCCTATTACCATTGTCTTAATTGTTTTGGTTTTGTTATTGTAGGTCTTTTCCTTCTCTTGTGTTTCCTGCCTAGAGAAGTTTGTTTAGCATTTGCTATAAAGGTGGTTTTGTGGTGCTGAACTTAGCTTTTGCTTGTCTGTAAAGGTTTTAATTTCTCTGTCAAATCTGAATGAGATCCTTGATGGGTAGAGTAATCTTAGTTGTAGGTTTTTCCCTTTCATCACTTTAAATATATCCTGCCACTCCCTTCTGGCTTGCAGAGTTTCTGCTGAAAGATCAGCTCTTAACCCTATGGGGATTCCCTTGTATGTCATTTGTTGTTTTTCCCTTGCTGCTTTCAATATATTTTTTTTTGTATTTAATTTTTGATAGTTTGATTAGTATTTGTCTTGGCATGTTTCTCCTTGGATTTATCCTATATGGGACTCTGCACTTTCTGGACTTGATTGACTATTTCCTTTCCCATATTAGGGAAGTTTTCAACTATAATCTCTTCCCGTATTTTCTCAGTCCCCTTCTTTCCTCTTCTTCTTCTGGGACCCCTACAATTCGAATATTTGTGCGTTTTATGTTGTCCCAGAGGTCTCTGAGACAGTCCTCAATTCTTTTCATTCTTTATTCTGCTCTGTGGTAGTTACTTCCACTATTTTATCTTCCAGGTCACTTATCCGTTCTTCTGCCTCAGTTATTCTGCTATTGATTCCTTCTAGAGAATTTTTAATTTCGTTTTTTGTGTTGTTCATCATTGTTTGTTTGCTCTTTAGTTCTTCTAGGTCCTTTTTAAATGTTTCTTGTATTTTCTCCATTCTATTTCCAATATTTTGTATATCTTTACTATCATTACTCTGAATTCTTTTTTAGGTAGACTGCCTGTTTCCTCTTCATTTGTTTGGTCTGGTGGGTTTTTACTTTGCTCCTTCATCTGTTGTGTATTTCTCTGTCTTCTCATTTTGCTTAACTTACTGTGTGTGGGGGTCTCCTTTTCACAGGCTGCAGGTTCGTAGTTCCCATAGTTTTTGATGTCTGCCCCCAGGGGGTAAGTTTGGTTCAGTGAGTTTTGTAGGCTTCCTGGTGGAGGGGACTCGTGCCTGTGTTCTGGTGGATGAGGCTGGATCTTTTCTTTCTGGTGGGCAGGACTGCTTCCGGTGGTGTGTTTTGGGGTATCTGTGACCTTAGTATGATTTTAGGCAGCCTCTCTGCTAATGGGTGGGGTTGTGTTCCTGTCTTGCTATTTGTTTGGCATAGGGTGTCCAGCACTGGCTCTTGTTTGTCGCTGAGTGGAGCTGGGTCTTAATGTTGAGACAGAGATCTCTGGGAGAGCTCTCGCTGCTTGATATTACATGGGGCCAGGAGGTCTCTTGTGGTCCATTGTCCTGAAATCAGCTCTCCCACCTCAGAGTCTCAGGCCTGGCTGGAGCACCAAGACCCTGTCAGCCACATGGCTCAGAAGAAAAGGAAGAAAAAAAAAAAGAAAGAAAAATAAGTAAAATAAAATTATTAAAATTTCAAAAATTATTAAAATTTCAAAAACGTTTAAAAAGTAATAAAAAAAGGGAAGAGAGCAACCAAACGAATAATCAAATCCACCAATGATAAGCGCTGAAAAGTATACTAAGATAGACAAAAAAATCAGAAACTAGTCAGTCAGATACAGCTAACCCCAAGTCTACAGTTGCTCCAGAAATCCACCACCTCAATTTTGGGATGATTTGTTGTCTATTCAGGTATTCCACAGTTACAGGGTACCTCAAGTTGATTGTCGGGATTTAATCCGCTGCTCCTGAGGCTGCTGGGAGAGATTTCCCTTTCTCTTCTTTGTTCGCACAGCTCCTGGGATTCAGCTTTGGATTTGGACCCGCCTCTGCGTGTAGGTCACCCTCTGGGGTCTGTTCTTTGCCCAGCCAGGAGGGGGTTAAAGGAGCGGCCGATTCGGGGGCTCTGGCTCACTCAGGCCGGGGGAGGGAGGGGTATGGAATGCGTGGCGAGCCTGCGGCGGCAGAGGCCAGTGTGACTTTGCAACAGCCTGAGGCGCGCCGTGTGTTCTCCCGGGGAAGTTGTCCCTGGATCCCGGGACCCTGGCAGTGGCGGGCTGCACAGGCTCCCAGGAGGGGAGGTGTGGAGAGTGACCTGTGCTTGCACACAGGCTTCTTGGTGGCGGCAGCAGCAGCCTTAGCGTCTCATGCCCGTCTCTGGGGTACGTGCTGATAGCCGCGGCTCGCGCCCGTCTCTGGAGCTCCTTTAAGCGGCGCTCTTAATCCCCTCTCCTCGTGCACCAGGAAACAGAGAGGCAAGAGAAAGTCTCTTGTCTCTTCGGCCGCTCCAGACTTTTTCCCGGACTCCCTCCCGGCTAGCCGTGGCGCACTAACCCCCTGCAGGCTGTGTTCACGCCGCCAACCCCAGTCCTCTCCCTGTGCTCCGACCGAAGCCCGAGCCTCAGCTCCCAGCTTCTGCCCACCCCGGCGGGTGAGCAGACAAGCCTCTCGAGCTGGTGAGTGCCGGTCGGCCCTGATCCTCTGTGCGGGAATCTCCCCGCTTTGCCCTCCGCTCCCCTGTTGCTGCACTCTCCTCCGTGGCTCCGAAGCTTCCCCCCTCCGCCACCCACAGTCTCCGCCCGCGAACGGGCTTCCTAGTGTGTGGAAACCTTTCCTCCTTCACAGCTGCCTCCCACTGGTGCAGGTCCCGTCCCTATTCTTTTGTCTCAGATTTTTCTTTTTTCTTTTGCCCTACTCAGGTACGTGGGGAGTTTCTTGCCTTTTGGGAGGTCTGCGGTCTTCTGCCAGCGTTCAGTAGGTGTTCTGTAGGAGATGTTCCACATTTAGATGTATATGTGGGGAGGAAGGTGATCTCCACTTCTTACTCCTCTGCCATCTTGAAGTGGTCTCTACTCATTAAGTTTTTATTTAGCACTTGCTATGTGTTAGGCCTCCAGTCAGATGCTGGGGATGGAGATGACCGTGATAGTTTCTGCTTGTAGGAAACTCATAATGTGGTGGAGAAAATAGACATCCAACAAATCATTACAATTAAATGTAGTAAGTACTTTTACAGATAAAGTGCTGTGGAAGTACATGGGTGAGTCAGGGTCCATAGAAAGGTGATATTTGATCAAGGTCTTAACATTTGAATAAGAGTTTACTAGGAAAAGGACATTTCAAGAGGGTAGATTAGCAGGTGCAAAAGCATAAAACTGTGAAAAGGCCTAGCATGATGAAAATTTCAATATAAAAAGAGTGAGGTGCATTGGCGCCAGATGACAAAAAGTCTTGCATGCCCAATTTAGGAGTTCCTTTTTTTCTTTAAACTTTTTTTTAAAAAAAGCTTTTAAATGGTAGAGAATTTCACGATGAATTATAATATTTAGGATGATAATTGTAGAAGCGAATTGTAGATGTGTAAGCAGCAGTATAGACGATTGATTGCAATTGGGGAAAATTGGGTGCAGGGAGACAATCTATGAAGGAACTGAATTAGCCCAGGCTAAGAATGGTGATGAATGTCTAAGCTCTGGCTGTATCAGTAGAGGTGAAGAAACATACTCAAGAGGTATTAGTGTGGTAGAATTGATAAGACTTAGTAATTGATTACTTGTCGAGGTTGAAAGAGATAAGAGTCAAGAATGACTCTAAATTTCAAGGTTGGAAAACTGGGAGGATGGTGATCCATTTACCAAGAGAAGTAAAATACGAGTGGGTTTGGAAGGGAAGAGAATGAGTTTCTTTCTGAACATGTTAAGTTTAAGTCGCTTGGGTGACATCCTGGTAGATTTTCCTGTCAAGCAGTTGTTAATGTGTGCCTAGAGTTCAGGAACGATCTGGACTGTTGGTATAAGTAGATTTGAATTCACAGGTTTCTTATAGTAGGAGATGCCTGGGGATGGATGAGATTACCCAGGTAGAATGTGTAGAGTGAGACCTGAAAAAAGTCAAGGACAAAAACCTGATTCTATCATCCATGAACTGAAATAAACATGTTTTCAACCTATTTAAAATTTTAACTAGCACCATCCTTTGCTATATTGACTTATGTAAAGTATAAATATCCAGGAGGTGAAGGTCTAGAAACTTAGGGTCTTCTTGCCACTGACTTCATGATCTTTACAGACACCTAGGAAAGAAAATATGTACCTCTTTGGGAGAGAAATGAATTAACCTACATTAGGCAAAATTGTGGGCCCTGTGATCATCTTTTTTGTGAAGTCTGGAATCCTCTTTGTTGTTCTAGTCCATATATTGCTACCTGTGTGTAAAAAAAAATGTTGATTTTCACAAATACATGGTAGCATCTTGCATCGACCTAGCTAAAGGTGAGCCTGACATTATTTTTAAGGAGTAAAATTCTTAGAAAATCATTGAGTTTTAAGATAGGAAGGAAGAAAGATAACATAGTGTTGATTGGGCACCTGCTATAGTTCCAGACACTGTGCTAGATGCCTTTTAAGCTCACCAGCTGTGCAGCCTTAAGCAAGTTACTTCAGCCCTCTGAGCCTGTAAAGTTCACTGCAAAGTTGACTTCATCATTATCATCATCAACACCATAATCACAATGATAAAAGTAGTAATAATAATAATAAAAAAACTTGAATAATACCTGCTCTGTTCCAGGACTCTGCTAGATGCTTAAATTTACTGCTCATGCATGCCTTATGAGATAAGAGATGTTATCTCCAGTTTACCAATGAGGTAACTGAAGCTTGGAGAGAAGTACTTTTCCAGTTTCTGCAGCTAAGAAGTAGTAAGAGTTGGGTTTGGAAATCAAGTCTGTGACTCTCGTATGTACATCATAAGGTTGTGATATGGATTAATTGTGATCATAAGTGTGAAAGTTTTTAGGGACTCAGTAATTGTTAGTTTCCCTTCATTTCCTTCCCTAAAAGACTTGTGAGCCTCTTTGTGTTCTGATGACCAAGGGTTTACAAGGAGGTTTAAAAAGGCTTTCTGTTCTGATTTTCTTTAGTAAAGGGTAGATGATATGCTATGTAATTTATAATGAAATATTCCTGAGTCTGTTTGTTGTTTTCCACTTTTTAGGGAAGTTACTGTGTCATTCAATTCAGGGCTTGTTGGGGGGAAACATTAATAAGAGGAAATACTTGATCCCATTTAAAAGTATCTTCATATTCTTATCTTTATTTGCCAAGAAAGCAGAATCCCCCCTCCGCCATGTACACAGAGTGCTGGATTTTAAAACTGGTTTTCTTATTTTCCAAAAGCTTTCGAATTAAGAGATGGACACTAATCTAATATTATTCACAATTCTTTGCTAATAGGATGAATGAGGCTTAGGCAAGCTTACTTTATATGACTTTTGGTTGGTCTAATAGGGGTACATTTCCTGGAGGCACACAGGCTAGCAACTCTTCCCAAGCAGCCTCACTTCCAAGGGAGGCATCCATTAACTAAGAAATTAGTAAAAAACAAATGAAAAAAAATATGGTTATATAAATCAAGGATAATAATTTTAGTTAGAATAACCCTATAATTTTTATAACAGGTAAGATTAGTTTTGAATATAGCAGTTTTACTGAAAAGTAATTATGAATGAAAGTCACCCATGCATAAAAAAAGGTATAGGGAGGACCTATTACAAATACCAGAAGATCGTAGACTCCTGAGATACTGAAGCTGACACAGACATTTCATTTCTCCCTTCTTAACCTCTGTTTTGTGGCTTCTCTTTCTCCTAATATGGTTTTTGTTTGGTTGGTTGTTTTCTGCTTTCTGTATTACAACCTAAACCTAAATCTCACATTATCGCCATCTGGTGGAAAAAAACTAAAACTGCCAATCTGTATTTACCAAGATTACATGGGAGCAAAGCTTATCTGTCATCCATCTATCCATCCATCCGTTTTTTCAGTTACTCATTTATGCATCAAACATTCATTTAGTGTCAACTGTTCCAGGTACTTTGTTAGGTGAATGCAGTTCATCTTGAAATAAATGGGCACAAGTGACTGTTATTTTCCTCTTAATTGCCCCTGGCTAATAAGCCACTTCATCCCACAGCGGAAGCTGCTCAAACAGTATTGCGACTTGTGGGTTCAAGGTGTAGACAGAAGCCCAGATTTGAAAAGCACATTTCTTGACTCTTATTTCAAGCACTTAGCAGTAGTATAAACTATTGTTGGCTTATGTCTAAACAGTTTGGATAACAGTTCCTACAAAAATCTTGAAAGAACTCAACCTCAGAATCTGTATTTACGTGGTAAATATCACAGATGGCAGGTGTAATATAATGTAGCAAGGCCTATGAAATGAAAATTTCAACAGCATTTGATCACCTGTGATGAATTTTCTGCTGTAAGCATGTTATGCTTCTAGTTGTCACAAGTTTCTAGCATAAAAATCTATGATGACTGCCCAAAAAATTAAACTCTAAGAGAAAAGTAAGTTATTTAGCAACAACTCCAATTTGCTCATGTCTTTCAGCCACTATAATTTGTTCATGAAAATTTAATCAATAAACAGTTATTTATATAGCGTCTAAAACTGGTATGGGATATCAGTGGCACTGGTGCCACTGCTCTCTCTACCTGTCCTATGGCAGACATCCCTGATCAAACAGTTGTGCTCTTTCTTGTTGAGCCCAACTGCGGCCTCACATCCTTATCATCACAGCATTCCATGCAAACATTGTCAGTCAATTAGAGTTGGCAAGAGAGATGAAACCTATTTCCTATCTGTGTTCTGCTTATCTGTGCCAAGTTCTCTGAAGATATAGATGAATAAGAAGCAATCTTTGCCCTCAAAGAATTCAGAGTACGTTTAGGAAGGCAGGTATAAACCAGCTACAGTGCTGCAATATGATTGATGTTGCAATAGTGGTGTAGGTAAAGTACTATGAGAGTCTAGAAGCTAGAAACATGTACTCTCTTTGGGGAATGATAACGATGATTATAAGTGAAATATCTAACATTCATTAAGCACTAGGCATTGAGTAAGGCACTTTAGATGGATTATGTTATTTAATCTTCCCAATATGCTATGAGGTTGGGATCATTATTATCCCCATTGTAAAGATGAGTAAAGTGAGGCACAGAGATGCTCAATAACTTGCCCAATATTACAGAGGTAGTAAGTCATAGGACTGGGATTGGAACCCAGGCAGTCTGACATTAGATCCAACTGCTGTATGCAGAGATAGCTCCAAATTCAGATCTTAAGTTCAAGGAAATGGTGTCACTGTGTGTGTGTGTGTGTGTGTGTGTGTGTGTATAATCATCTAGAAATAGATGGTTCCTGAAGTAGTGAGAGTAGAAAAAAATCATCCAGTGAGAATATGTACAGTCAGAAATAAAGAGAGCCAAGTATAATACCCTGAGAAACATCTGAATTTAAAGTAGTGGGCAGAAGAAAAGAGTTGGTCTTGAGATGTCAGAGAAGAATCAAGGGGAAGGGGTATCACATAAGCTAAGGGATGAGGCTTTCCAGTGGGAAGATGTGACTAAATAGTCAAACACTTCAACAAATAGAATGAAAATCGAGAAAAAGCAATAAAACAGGCAATTAAAAGGTCACTTCTGACTTTAGACCAGAGATTCTCTACCTTGGTTGGACATTAAAATTACCTAGGGAGTTTTACAAATCCCAGTGCCAACCCTGCTCTTCAGACCAATTAAATCAGAATTTTCAGTGGTGGGACCCAGGCATTAAAAAAATCTCAAGGAATTCCAATGTGCATTCAGATGAGGATCTACTGCCTTAGAGTAAACAGTTTCAATAATCTTAGAGAAAGACGCCAAATCCAAGGATTTGAAGAGTGAGTACAACTGAATATAATGACTGGAATAAGGCTCTATTGGAGAATGTTTCGGAATCTCAGGTGGAAGGAAAGGCTTTGAAAGGGTTCATTGCTTCCTCTCAGACAGGAAGTAAATTCCAAAACGGAGTGGCAAGTGTTGAAGTTCGAGTCTTGGATAAAGGAGGGGAAGGTTGTCTGCTGAAAGTGTGCGTCAGGAGCTTCAGATGAGTAATGAGGGAGGTTTTTGACCTGGCCAAGATGGAGTGTATGTACATATCTGCAGCTCAGGTGATGCAGGACGGAAGATGGAGATGTGGGAATATTAATGACAATAAATATTATTGACCACTATGTGTCAAGTAGTCTGCTGAGTGGGTTCACATATTGCTTGTATTTAGTCCTTGTCATAACCCTGTGATGTAGTGATAATCGTCATGACCCCTATTTTATAGAAGTACATAGCTTGAGTAGATAGCAGAGCTAAAAAATAAATTCATGACCGATGTTCTTTCCACTACATTATTAGGTGCAGCCCTAGTACATTATGTCCACACTGTGCTCCATGCTTTCAATATTCTCATTTGAAAAAATGGTTTCCAAACAGTATTGAGTGCCAAACTGAAGTTGGAAATTCTTTATTCTGGGGGGTGCCACTCTGTAACAGATTTAAATGAGATAGGGTATTTACTTTATGTGTTAAAGTTTCTTCTTCTAATGAAAAGGGAACTCCAGACTCTCCTCCATATTGTTACCGGTGATCTTTGTAAAAACACAAATCAGATCACACCATTCTTCTGAAAATCCTTCAGCACATCCCAATGCCCAGAGAAGTGGTTCTTCACAGCAGGGGGTAGAGGGGGGCACACTACTAAATGCTTTGAGAGTCTAGTCAAAGCTCTCTATCTTCTTTGCAGAAAAAAATGCACACACACACAATATCTGCCATGTATTTCAAGGGTTTCAGGAAGCTTGAAGTCATTCTACATCCATGGACCATGGGTTAAGATTCTCTGCTAAGGGAATTTCATCTCCCCTGAGTTAATGCAACTTAGATCTTCCACAGTCTAGTACTAAAAGTAGAAGCTACAAGGAGAAGCTGTTGGGGGTGGAAGACTCAGCCCCTGAATTTCACCTTCCCTTGGCACTCAGTCACCTTGATTTATTATGTTCATCATCAGCTAGGAAGTTTTCTACCCAGTGCTAAATCCACAGGTTGTCTGCATTTTGTTTCCAACAAGGGAGACAATATTTCCTTATATAGACACTTATATAGCACACCCCTACATACAAATGATTTTAAGTTAGGCTGATATGTGCAAAAATATATATTGCACAGGTAAGTTTGGATGCCGACTTTGGAGAAGGGAAGAGAACCAAACAGGTGAAAAATTGGAGGAAGGATATTTACAGTGATGCACTATAGAAGTTGTACCTTCATGCAGCCTTCAGGAAGTCCTCATTTCTGTAAAACTCCCCTTTGCTCTTCATTTAGCCACGAGTATAGGTAGCCACAGTCAGTCACAATTCGTCGCTTCCTGGATACCAAGTCATTATCAAATGGGAGGTTCACCTAGTAGGGCTAAATTGCATGGAAGTAATTCTCTATATAGATTCTTAAACTAACTTTATAAAACAATACGCAGTTACCACTAATTATAGACATATTACACAGTGTGGTTTTACCTTTGACCGTCTCTCTTGTTGATGGACACTCTTTATCCAGGAATAGCTAGGTCAGTTTCCCAATTCTTCAGCCTTGCTGCTTCTGAGGCTACATGGCCTTTTGCTCTCAGTCTGAAAATATCTCATCTCTGCACACTCATCCATTTCAGCTGCCTATCCCTGAGCCCACTTTGCTTAATACTTTGTTTAACCCTTTAATGCTTCTTTCTCAATCTAGATTAAAACCTACACCACAGTATGGAGAATAATTCTGGTGTTTTCTTCTTAAATAACTCTTTACTCAGTGGAATTATGTATTTTCCTTTGAGGATCTACATGATTTCAGAAGGAAAAGACTGGCCTCCTGGCTGAGTGTCACAGAAATGACTATGCCCTGGGAAACAAAGCAACTGTCCTCTTTTTAGGTGCATAATTTGGTTGCTCTTTTTGAACTGCTTCAGCTACAGGGCAGGCTCAAAGGGGATATATACCCTGGGGTTGTGAAGACTGGGGAAAAAAAGCTTTGTTCTTTTCCTTTTAACTCTTTAGGGCCCATTTATTATATGGTTAACACAAAGGCCGGACAAGGGTAAGTCAGATTATTTGAATGACAAGCATGATAGATAACATGGCTGAAGCAGAGAGACTATTGAAGATTGATGAAAAAGGGAGGTTGGTGAAATATAGAAGAAAGCAGTTGCTAAACCTAAAAAGTGAAGTGAAGGGGCATGGATTTGTTTCAGTACATAACAGGGAAGCTGTGGCATCTTGAAGGATTCATAGAGTTGATTGAGACTATATCCATGTTACATGCTGATTCTCTTTTATTACAAAGATTTGAACAAGATTTCAGAATTGGTATTTGAAAATGTAGCTTTATATTTCTGTGAACAGCAAAAAACAGTTTTAAATATTTGCAAAGGAATGACTGTGAGGTATACCAACATGTCCTGTCAGGAAATTGCCCGGTCAGAAAACGGTTATTCTGCTTTTTTGGTCATCTTTGATGCAGAACTAGCTCCATATACAAATAAGTTCTATTTATTATCTTCAGCACTTTTCTTTCTCATTATAATTCTGAAAGGGTCTAGAGGTGACAGAAGATAAATCTTGAATCTTCTGGAACCTTGGAAATAGTCTCATTTGAAGCCTTTATACTAAAAGCTGAGGATTCTGCTGTCCGTCAGTGTAAACTGAACCATATGCAGTGCTATTTTGGTGCCAGTCATTCCTGTAACACATGAAGTATTTAATTTTATTACTTTTGAGCCTTTAACTGTTTGAGCAAATGACCGTTTGTGTCTTTTATGTCATGTAAGAAGAAGTTAGAAATGAGCTTAAAGGCAAAAAAAGAAAAAGAAATTAATAAGGACACGCCCAAACCTTTCATAGAATTTAAAGGTGTAAGGTAAGATTCATTTCTCTACCTTCAACTAAGACATTTACAAGGCTTCGCTACTAAAGTCCAATTATGTCTCCTCATTAATGGTTCAAGTCTAGAGTTTCAAGAACACTTTAAAAAATTATCACATTGACATACAAGTAGGCTGAATGCTAATGTGTCTGAAATTAATCAATAAATATGGTCCAAAACCACCTTCACTAATTGGAAAAAAAGTAATCTGTGGTATTGAAAAATGAGAGTCGCAGGAAATGCAGAATTTTATTGTACATTTTCTATGTATAAATACACATATTTATATCATATACTTTGTGATCATCATTTATATATATGTAACATAATGTATAGTTTTATATTTATATAATTTATATATGTAACTTAAACAGTGAGGTAGATTAATTTTTAATGGAACGGCTCTCTGATTTTTTTCCTATTGATTGCATTTTCTTAAGCAAGACATACTTGTATATAATAATGGAGAGGCAAAACAGAAGAGAAGCTATATGAAGTAGCATCTAAAATTCGAACATGGATACATGCCTCCTGTTTTTCCCATAGTTTCCCACTCCAAATGCCCTATGCTCCAAGTACGCTCAGCAAGTGTTAGTGGCTGGCAAACTATGTGTTTCTCAATTGTTCCTCTCAAACTACCTCTTAAATAGATGGCAATAAAGCTGATTTCTGCTACATCCTAACTGTAACACACTGCCAAGTCCCTCAGTCAGCATGCTGTTTCCAAGCCACACTGTGATTGGCAGGGCCAGTATATATGGTCAGTGGGCTGTGCAACCTGTCTGATCTATTTGACTTACAATTGGGCTGACTATGCCATCTTTCTGCCACCATGCTTTTGGAATTAACTTTAGAGCCTAGAACAGTATTTGGCACATAATAGGTGTTTGATGAATATTTATTGAACAAATGAATTCATTAAATATGTCGCACTTAATATTCTCTTCTGGTAAATTAAATTTGTAAGAGGCTCAAATTTGAATATTGCCCACCTTGATTGCTACATATCTTTTTTACTTTTCATAGAAGAGTATTTGATAGTTTTAGTGTATGATACTTTGTCTGAATGGTTTGTAGTCTTTGCCATACCATAAATAACAAATTTAGATAAAATTGAAATATAAGTTCAAAACCTTTTGCAGTTAACAACAGTTAGCATAAAATTCATTGACAGAAAGCTTTCTAAAATGTGTGAGTCTTCTTTTTTCCCATGCCTTAGTTTGTAGAGTTGGATTTGGATGTGGGATTGGTTTAAGTGACTTTCTGTGTATGAGGAGGGTGTTATTCTGATCAGTTACTTCCAGCTTTATTGTACTAGGCTATAGATGTAGAAGCCAATGAAGAATGACCTCAGTGTAGAAATATAGAAACAAAGCTCAGAGGTGGCTTTGTATTGTTCATATTTATCTCATTCTTATCAATGCCAGCTGCCAGTGATGAGTGGAAAGGGAGATAATTCCAATTAAATGAGACTCCCTATTATTTAGACTTTTAATCATGGTTATACTGTACTAATAAGATGATCTAAAAGGTCTATTTGCAATTCTTATTTGCACATACTTAAATATTGTGGGATTGAAATGTAAATTTCAGTATAAAGTTTGGAGCCCACGTTGTTAGGATAGAACACTGTGGAGGGCTGTTGTCCCGGATTTGTAACCTTATGTGATGTCCAGATTCAGCAAGAGTACCATCAGAAAGTAACCTTTTCAACAAACTAAACAAGTTCTCATGAGTCATTCTCTTGGTAAAACACTTGAACTTCTGCTAAAATAAAGCTTAAAAAAATAGAAGCTGTAAAAAGGAACCCAATTAAGCAGTTTTTATTACTCAGGTTCTGAACCAAAGTTCAAAGCACTTAAAATTGAATCACAAGGCTGCCAAGGACCTTCAGAGAACATGCCTTCAGGCAGGAACACACTAAACCTACCCCTCTACGAGTTTTGAGAAATTTGGTTCTGTTTCAGTTGTATCACCAAGCTTTGGTGATAGTGGGGTGTGTTGATTTTTCCCTCCCTATGTAAGTGTAGCATTTCTAATTATTCATTCTTTATACCCTACGTCTCACCAGAGTTCAACGCAGTAATCATTGTTTTCCAGAGGAAGCATTCAATAAGTATTTGTTGATTATTGATTTTGAAGGCATCAAGGAATTTGTACCATTTTCTAGTGTTTGACAATGTTTATTGCTGAGCGTATTTTACCAGAATTCCACAGGTAGAACTTTAAGCCCCTTTCCCCTTGTCCCATCCTTGGAGATTATGGATTAAAACCAGACATTATTAACCAGTAACTGGGCATTTTTTATAGTGCAATATCTTGCACATAGTGAGCCAGGAATTGAACAAATATTTATAAATTGAATTAAAAAGTTGAATACCTTGGTTTTGATGTAATTGTTGATAAATTATTCAGGATGGTATAAGGGAAAGGCTACTGAACTAACAGTGATTTACCTAATAGCCTAGCACAGTGTCATTACAGAATAAGTGCTTAGTAACTATTTCCTCAAAGATTGAAGGCATTGAATTGAATCAATGAAGCCTTGGGCACCCCTTCCCCTGCAACCCTCTCATGCAATTCCTCATACCTTCCATCCTGCCTCAGACATGACTCTCCTCTGAGGCTACTATTTCTCCATCAGCCACTTTCTTGGAGCTACTCTTCACTCTCTCACACTCCACAAACCTCAGTTCCCACTGCAGCACTAAAACCCTTATGTTGAAAACCAACAAACCTCAATAAAACAAAAATCCTGCTCCTCTGTGGTGCATGCCATCTAGCTATACCACTTTACCAACCCTACTGGTATGGTCTGTGGTGCATGCCATTTAGCTATACCACTTTACCAACCCTACTGGCATGGTCCCTTATTTCTGTATTGTTTTTGGAACTGGTAAAATTCTTCCTATTGATTCCAAATGTTGTTATAGCCCCAGGTTCACTTGCACCAGCTTTCATTTGTGGCTGAAGCATTGTTATAAACCTGCTCTTCCCCTCTCATCACCTGGCTAGGTCCTTCTTAGCCTGCATGTTTCCATCTAGACACTGCCTGCTCTGGAAATCCTCTCTTGGTCCTGTGCAATCTCACCTAGATGCCCCTCCTGTGTGCTCCAACAGCACTCAGTACATATTCCTACCAAAGCACCAATCACTCTTAATTGTAACTGACTATTAACTTGTTTGTGTCTCCAGCTAAACTGTAAACTTGAGGGCAGGGACTGTCTTTTTTACTCTTGTAGACTTTGCTACATAGGTAAGTTCTCAAAACATATTTTTTCTTTTAATAAGATAACTTTTACAAGGTTTTGTTTCCTCTTATGTAAAATCCTTTCACAGGTGCCTTCCACTCACAGAATGCCAATTACAGCCATTTTCAGAGAGTGACTTCCTGCCCATTCTTAGGATCTAGGAAATTGTGTCACTGGAAATAATATGAAAATGAATGAAGCAGAACATTATGTATGGGAATAAGGGCACATGCTATGTCCACACCAGCTAGTCTGAGTTCATTGAGGATCGTAAATTCTTATGTATTTGCTCTGTAGCTTAACTATATGGATGAGCAGTAGTGGAAACAGGCTTAACAAACTTTTTGGCTCTATCATAGTGATTGTAATTGTAAGACCTCCAATTAAGTTGCTGTGGAACACCAGAGAATGGTTTTCACTTCAGATCTTCTTGAGAATGTCTGCTAAAAATGACGTGATTAACACCAGATAATAAAAATTTTAAATCCTGAAAGAATATTGATGAGAATCAAATGTCTAACATCCATCTTTTTCAGTATTGTAGTCATGCATATTAACCAATTAGATTAGAAGAGTCTTCCTCTGCTATAATCTAGCAGAAGTGTCATGGCTTTTGTTCCACTGTAGGTCTCTAAAAACTCTATCCAAAGTAGTTCAGCATGTACTCCCTCTAATACTTGCTGATGGCACTGACCTCAAAGACCTTTCAGTAGCAGATGAGTCTTATCCTGTTGGATTCTTTATCACCTTCTATTGCCTTCATGCCACAAACCCATTTGAAAAGTTTTGTGATCCAATCTCATTTCAGTTACTATCACTGCACACCTATATATATAATCAAAACTCTGTACATATTAATAGGTCTATTATGCTGGGAGTTCTCAGGAACTGTTAAAAAATTGAACAAATTTATCTGAACACTTCCCTTCATTGGTAGAATATAGGAGGCACATTCTAATTGATGTTGTAGTTTGAATAAATGGAAATATTGCTCTTTATTATCCTGACGGCCTTCCTAAGTAAGCATCCACTGGATTATTTTACAGTTTAGTCTACTCAGAGTGAGAATGGGAGAGTTTCTAATCTTCTAGGAGATTTTTCTTTCTTCCTTGAAAGGTTATGATAACTAGAATTCATAGCTCATAAAAAGCCCAAATCAATATTGCCATTGACTTAATCCACGTAAGAGGCTTAACTTCATAGGTGACTTCTGAAAAGCTGAAACAAACAAAAATCAGTCTCTGTTGAGTTCCCAAGTTTAAAATAAAGTTGAAAGCTGCTGCAGAAAAACACTTCTAGGCTAACAAACACAGCACGGTAGGACCCTGTAAACAATTATATTTCAGCAAATAAATGCTCATGCTTTCCCATTTTCAAGAACAGTAAGAGCTAATATTTATTATGTGTCAGACACTGTGCTAAGCATGAACTTTAAGACAACCTTATGACATTTAGACACACTTATAATCCCAGTTCACAGGTGATGAAATTGAGACTTAGAGAGGGAAGTTCCTTTCCCAATATGACATCTAGTAAGTGGCCTAGTTGAGACTTAAACATATGTCTGCTGGATACTAAAGATCATGTCCTTTTTTTTTTTTTAAACACAGGGTAAATACTTGCTTTATCTATAAAACTATTTATTTACTTGGCTGCGTCAGATCTTAGTTGCGGCATGCGGTATCTTTAGTTGCGGCATGCAGGCTCCTAGTTGTGGCATGTGGGATCTAGTTCCTCGACCAGGGATCGAACCCCGGGCCCTTGCGATGGGAACATGGAGTCTTAGCCACTGGACCACCAGGGAAGTCCCTAAAGGTCATGTTCTTAATCAGTATACTGTATACTGTATACAGTATACTGTATAAAATTCATTCATCAGATATAGTAGTTGATGTTCAAATAGGTCTATAATAGAAGATGATGCTCTTTACCTACCATTAGAAATATCTTTATGGTTTTCCTAGATATAGGGTAACACCCTGAGCCTTCTGCTCTTTAATGTCAGGAATCCACTGTCATTGGCATCAGGCCAGTATGGCTGTGCATGACTATAGTGTATGCCATGGCCATGGGACAGTGTTCTTTTCTTTGTCAGAATAGCTATCTAGGATTAAGGTCAAATTCTTGACTTTATTCTAACATGATGCTCTAACTACTTGAATTAACTGAGCCAGAGGTAGTGTACTCACTGATAAACTATTTATTCCAGGCCTTCAGTTTAACAGCCTTTCTTCTGTTGAAATTCATACCATCTGACTTTTGTTTTCTCCTCCCTTCTGCCTCATTAAAGTGGTCTATCAATCTTCAGACTACTGACAGGTGTTTTTCAGTGTCTGAATGTTGCATCATTTCATTCTCTACTAATATCTACATGAAATCCAACATTGAGGTTAACAATTTTTCTAACATCTAACCCTTAGAGTTCTTTGGCATTTTAGTAAATGCACTTGTCAAGATCACCAAGGCCTCCACGTTGCTAAATTCAGTGGTCAGTTCTTAGTTCTCGTCTTGACCTTTCAGCAGCATTTGACACTGTTGATCACGCCTCCTTCCTCTTCACTTGATTTTCAGGATATCTATATTCTTCTGAGTCATCCTGTGATTCTCTGTTGGATTTTCCTCATCTTCCCAACCATGAAACACTGGAGGGCCCGAAGACCTCTTCTCTTATCTTTGATACACTTATTCCCTCGGTCTTATCATCCTGTCTTATGATATTAATACCATTTATATGCTGAAAAAAGATTCACAGCTCCGGCTTGGAACTTTCCCCTCAAATTCAGATTCGTATATCCAGCTGGCTATTTTTCATCTCCACTTGGGTGGCTGATAAGTATCTCAAACTTAACATATCTATACCAAACACCTCTTGTTCTCCACCTCACATTCTCTCATCCCACCTTTTTATTCCAGCTGTTACTGCAGCTACCAGCTGTGTGCATATGTACACTAACAACATCTCCTGTCAGCTGCACCAGATAGCTCTATTTCCTGCCTTTTCTGCTACCTCTGTGTGGAATGCCTGTGGCAGCCCACTCAGTCAATCTGAAGCATGTGTAAACAGGGAAGTGTGAGAGAGTTAATATGGCATGGGACAATTCCTGATCTATAAGAGACAGAAAGCCAGTCGTGAATGTCTCCCTCTTCTAAGATCAAGCAGATAATCTTCCAGGCATTTTACAAGCTCCTCAGAGGGCCCCCAGTAAGATTAAGCTTCAATTACCCATAGCTGTGACTGGCTCAAAAACTCACCCTTGGATTGACTTTCCATTCTGGTCTTCCATTCCTGTTTGGGAATCACTTCCCAAAGTTCACTCCCGGCAACACGATCTCTTGTCTCAGGTTCTGCTTTTTGGGAAACCTGACTGAGACATTATTCAAAACCAAACTCCTGGTTCTCCCTCCAAAAATTACTTCTCTATCTCAGATTATGGCAGCTCTTCTTTCCAGGTCCTCTTATCAAAAACCTTGGTGAGGTCACTAACCTCATCTATTTTATCAGGAGACCTTGTCATCTCTACCTCCAAAATAGGTTCAGAATCTAATTTTCCCTACTTCCTCTGTTACTCTCCTAGTCTAAGCCAGTATCATTTTTCATATTGATTTTTGCAGTAGTCTTCTAACCTGTCTCCCTGCTTCTGCCCTTCTACTCCAACATTTATTCTCAATACAATTGTCAGAATGATAATTTTAAAACCTAAGGCAGATCATGCCCACCCCCCAGTCAAAAGCTGCAATGGCAGGACTTCCCTGGCGGTCCAGTGGTTAAGACTGCGCTCCCAGTGCAGGGGGCACTGGTTTGATCCCTGGTCGGGGAACTAAGGTCCCACATGCCGCACAGTGCAGGAAAAAAAAAAAAAAAAGCTGCAATGGCTCTCCATCTAACTCAGAACATAAGAGTCTACATAATGTGGTCTCCCTTCACATTTGTGACCTCATCTACTACTAACTTGTTCAGTCGTCCTGCTAAAACCACAGTGGCCTCTATGATAGTTCTCAATGCAGGCATATTTCTGCCTTAGTGCCTTTGTAATTGCTATTCCCTCTGCCTGGAATGTTCTTCCCCTTGATAACTACCAGGTTTGGTCTATCACCTGATGGAGGTCCATACTCAAATGTCGCCTCAGAGAGGCATTCCCTGACCATACTACTGAAAATTGCAATCTTCCCCCCATACACTCCTTTTCTGCTTTTTTTGTTTTTCATAGTTCTTATTACTTAAGTGACTGTATAATTTATTGTCCAAACTGGGACATTTTTGAGAGTGAAAGAGCGCAATAGGAAAAATCACACTAGGACCACAGATATAAGCCAAGACTGTTTGAGACAACGGAGATACTATGGTCACCCTACTTATCACCATCTGACATACTATTTTGTTTATTTTTATTTTATATATTTATACTTACTATGTATGTATACCATAATGTATAATTAAATACATAGTTATTTGTATTTTTATTATATTTTACTTTACTCGTTTATTTTCTATCTCCTCCACTAGAATTAAGTTCTGTGAGAGCAGGACTTTTTATCTGTTTTGATTTCTGCTGAATCCTGGTACTTAGAACATTGCCTGGAACATATTAGGCATCTGATAAATATTTATTGAATTAAAGCAAACCCACTAGAAGACTGTCTGGTACATAATTAGCTCTCAATGAATATTAGTTATTGTTACCAGTACTTACTATTTATCATCAAACAGAAGTGATTGCTTTTAGCTCTGACTTAGAATGGTGTATCGGGTGGCATTACTCTATTTTATTTACTCTCCAGTAGTATTTTCATGGGCTACCTGTATAGAGATGCTTGCAACTGCCAAATAATTTTTATTGAAATGGCCTGCTCTCCTCCAGTTTTTTAATCAAGATGCCTCAGTTGGGTGACTTACAATCCTTTGTGATTCCTGACATACTGATGAACTGTTCTTTTATACATCAGAGCAGATTTAAAAAATTAGCTGGTAAAACCTTGTAGGAAGTTCGTGTTTTAGAACACTGGATTAGCTTATTTAAAGTCCAGTTGTGAACATATTAAAAAAAAGCTTGAACTTTCTAATTGTAATAAAAAGCAGCACATCTCTTGTGCACTTTATGCAGTTGGGGAATGTGGCTAAAAATATCTTAGAAGAGTGATTTTGAGTTCTTTCAGTAGAGTTCTAGAAATGCAAATTCAGGTAATTATAATGATCAATCATTTACTGGTATGTTAATTTCTTAATGCATTCAATTTATCAGCAGCAGGTTTTTCCTAATTCTAAAGAAGCAACGCTTAATTCTCTTTTTACTGATTAATTGTGGAGAATTATACTTCTGGCAGTTGACAAAGGGACTTACATGGCTTGCTTCAATACCATTCAAGACATAGGTAAATAATAAAAGTAAACAATTCATGAGAAGTGGAAACATAATTAACAGCAATCTTATAAATGTTTGTCTCCTCTTGCGAACACCTTGGCAAGCTATGGCTGAGCTTCCGGTTTTCTTTGGATGAGAAGTACTTGTTAGCTAATCAATGTATAATCCCAAATGCTCCTTAAACATTAAAAAATTGACATTAGCCAATTAGATAATTCAATTGGACAAGCATTTATGGGGCATTTACTAT
Organism: Delphinapterus leucas; assembly: GCF_059928025.1. NCBI lineage: Eukaryota > Metazoa > Chordata > Mammalia > Artiodactyla > Monodontidae > Delphinapterus > Delphinapterus leucas. The sequence continues at coordinate 25,471,108 of NC_143150.1, forward strand.
TCAGAGAATTTCCTTTTGGTCACAGTCACAAATTAAATACAGCAGCAGCCCTTTGTAAAGCTAATGTTTGGAAGCATAACTGGTAGCTTTTTTATTTTGGCTTTTGTCTTACTGAGCCTTTGTATTTCAAGGCGCAGGATTTCCTCTATAGTATATCTGCAGCCTTATAATCGTGGGCTGCGTTGTAACAGGATTATGCTTTATTGAGATAGAATGGATGCATTGAAAGTTCACTTGGTAACTTCTTTTATTTTAATACAGAATTCCATGCTGAGAAGCCTTGTCTTCTAACCTTCTGTGCAGATAGTGTCCCTTACTCCCATTTGCCCCCTTTTGGATAGCCTCTACTATATTGTCTACCAGAAAGATCACATCACTGGGTCAAGACTCATGCTTTCAATTTTGCTTCATTCACTCACTGAATGACCTTAGGTCTTCTTTTAACTGCCTTTACTAGTATATTAATAGTCACCTGGGGTCTTGTGGCACAGTTAATCAAAGCCCTAAAAATAATTTGAAATGTGCAGCCCTCCCTTCTGCCTCTAGAGAGAATCTTTGAACCAAAGAAGAAAAGTGAAATGGAAAGGAGATTTGCTAAGATAATCAACAATATCTCTGTGTGATGATTTTGTTTTTTGGCACTGGCCTGTCTGATCCTCCTTAGTCTCCTAAAACTGAAATACTCATTTCTGAGATTCTTCTTTATAATTCCTCATTTGAAGAACAGACCTTAGAAAATGACGAGACTGACATCTATTTGAAATAAAAATAATAAAACTGGTGATATTTCTTTATGATGCCTGTGTTAAGGTACAAGAGAACAGCAATGACTTCCAATATATGCTAATCATATAATATCGGGCTTGATCTGCATATAGATATGGTTCAGAAGAAGTGATTGAACTCTAGCAATATCCAAATTGTAATAAGAAGTCAGGTAAGAATTTAATTCTCCTCTAAATTACATTTCCATCTCTTTTTCTCTACTGTTTTACCTCTTTGTCTAATGCTATTACCAGTATTCAGTGACTTCTTATTGCTACTAATAGACTTCTACTTTACTTAGTTAATTACAGCCTTATCAAAATAACTCTGAAACATTCAAAGGTACATTTTTGAATCATTTATAATGAGCCTGGTGGGGGGAAAATGTACAGTCCTCAAGGTGGACTTTGGTGTATTTTAAGCACATTCCTGTACATTGGGGGAGATTTCCTAACTTTTGTGGTTTCTGTTGGGAATGTAGTGGGCCCATTGGAAGAGCAAAAGACAGGTTGAAAAGTTCCCAGTTAGGAAGGCATTGCAATAATCCAGAGGAAGAGATGATGAAGAGCTTAACGTAAGCATTGAATTTCTGAGTAAAGAAAAGGAGACATACATGAGAGAGAAATTAGAGTTTGCAGGACTTGGTGGGTGATGAAAGAGAGAGAGGAATGAAGGTTTCCATCTTTGGTAAGTGAGTGAAGAGGGGTGCTAACAATTAAGGTAGGGAAGCAAGAAAGACAGAGTTTTGGAGAAAAAGTGTTCTCATTTGAACATGACTTTGCAGGTTTTCCAGGTAGAAATATCTAGTATGAAGTTAGATATAAACTTGAAGTAGTGGTGCTGGAAAATGGATTTGGGAGTTGTTGATGTATAATTGATACATGAGATTGGATATGATCACACAGAAAGAGCATATACAGTGAGAAGAACACAGAAAAATGCAGATAATGGACAAAATCATAGTGTACACAAACATTTAAAGGACCGGTAGGAAGAGGAGCCCAGGAAAAATGCTGAGTAGTTAGAGAACTAGATGGCGAATGAAGACAAAGTGGTATTACAGAAGTCAAAAAAGAACAGAATCCAGAAAGAGGGGATAACAGTATCATATACGAAAAATGGTCTCTGAAATCTTTACCAGATTTGGCAATTAGGAGTTCATTGCTGACTTCACCAAGAGAGTTTTTAATGGAATAGCAAAGGCAGAAGACAGATTCCAGTGGATTGAAGAATGAGAGGAAAGGAAAGAAGTGGGGACATTAAGTATAAGCTTTTAATATGCTTGGCTGAGAAGGGATGGGATGGTCAAGGATAGGGGCAGTAGCTTAAGGAGGGCACAGGTTCCAGGAAGGAATTTTTCTCATCTTGTTTATTTATTTTATGGGAAAAAAAGAAAAACTTGAGCATGTAGGCTGGCCTAGTCCTGTATCTCCCACAGTGGCAATGAATAAATATTTGAAGTGTGAATGAATGGATGCTTATACAATGAAAGAAAAGGACTAATGAAGAAAGAAAATTTTAAGTGATAGGAAAGACAGGTAATAACTGATAGAGCAAGGTCCTGGAGAAAGCCAAAAGGGATGGGATCTGGAATACAGATGAAAGAGTCTCTGAAACATGAGAGAAGGAGGGATAATTGAAGGCATTCATGATGTCTCTTAATATCTGTTTTCTATGTTAAGTAGGAGACGATGTCATTTACCAATACTCAGTGAGAGACGGTTGTGAATGGGGTAAGACATTAGCAGAGTGAATAATTAAGACATTGAACATACTAGGAATAAATATGCTAAGTGGTATTAGGATTGCAGGGAAGGTTAACATATAAATTAGGATCTTGGTTTTAAGTGATAAAGTCAACTCAAATTAACCAAAGCAGAAAAGGGGAACTTATTTGTTTAGAGAATTTTAGAAAAAAAAATTTGAATATCAAACTTCAGAAAAGGTAGGGTTGTGACTGACACCAAAAACAACTAGAGCTAATGAACCAAATATTACCAGCATAGTGTTTAAATCTTTCTAGTGGTCTTTATATTTAAGCTTCATTTTCTTTTATGCACATAGAATTTCTCCACAGAGTCAGAAACATGGCTGGTAAGGGCTCATGAGCTTCTCCTCTTATAGTTCTAGCCACCCTGAGAGAAAAGGATTCTATTCTATGGACTCTAAGTCCTAAAACAGTAAGCAAGGACTCTGATTATTCCTGCATGGTTCAGTTGCCTACTTCCGGATCTATCAGTTATGACCAAGGGTGGGTGGGACCTGTGAAATGTACCTTGATTGATAAAGCTTGGGTCAGGTGCTCACACATGAACTGATCAACTGTGGCAATTCATTACCTCAGTTCAGTAAGTATTTATTGGGTGCTCAGAGTGTGCCAGGTCTTGTTGTAGGTGTTGGTTACACAGTGATGAAAAGCATAGACATGGTCCCTATGGTCCCTCCTTCTGGGAGCTTACACTCTAATAAAGGGAGGCTGATAATAAACAACAAGATGTTTCTGGCTATTGATAGACTGAATAAAGTAAAGCAGAATGGTACTGATAGACTGGGAGAATAGGAAGATGTCCTCAGCCTTGTGGTTTTTGGACCACCAAATTGAAGAGTAGGTTTTACGGCCATGATAAAATCCATTAGGTAGAAGGGTAGGAAATCATTGTCAGAGGGGGATTTCCTAGTTAAAGGTGTTGTAATGCCCTTTCTCGTTCAGATGAATATTTGTTTTCATATTTTTACCTAGGTCTAACCTACATGCTTGAATACTTTGTTAATGTACCTAGTTTCCAGGAACTTTTTGATGTGGGTTCAAAATACCCTCTCTTTTTCTCCCTCTGTTTTTTAATTGTGATCTTTTCCATTATTAAACACTGGCTTTTTTCCCAGGGATGGTACTGAAGAAGAAAATCAATGACATATCTAGTCAGCCGCCTTGGACTGAATGGGCATTCAAATAGACTCCAAGGGCCAAGTACAGATGGTGATTTATTGTGCATACAACTTCTACAGAATGCCTTCATTTGAGCATTGTTGTATATACAATTACTTACCAGAATGCTGCAGTTTTACAATTTAGCCAGGAATCTGTGGAGAGATTATGTTCACTAAGAAATCCACAAATGTAGTTTTCGCCCTTTTCAGTAATTCTTCAAACTCTCAGTAGTCTTCTACATGAAGAAAAGAGATTTCAAAATAGTTCTTCCATTATACCATATTTCTCACTTTCGTCATCCTTATGCAATTCTTATTTCAGAACCAATTCAAATTTATTAAACCATGTCCTTCTCCTGACATGTAGGTAGATGGAGTTGCTAGACGCAAATCGCTTACTGTGGCTATTGTGAAACCTAAAGTTGTGGTAGTCATCCACACATATCACAGGCCTGCTCATTGTAAAGGTCGTTTGGCAGTGTTAATATGATACTGCAATAGTCACTTGAAAGTTGAACAGTTTAAATAAACCAGATACTTGACATCTCATAGGCAGAAAAAACACGAGGGCACTCCTAAATTCCTTTTTCTTATTGAAAACAGTTTGAATTACCCAAGTTTGTCCTTATAATTTGAAGTTGAAATTGTAAGGATATTACTACCTTTAAGAAGATATTTTCCAAATCTTGCTTTTTCTCTCTGGTCAAATATTACTTCATTGCTATGCTATTTTGGGGATGGTACCCATGTCCAAGCATTTATGAGTTTATATTATATTTGTGTTTTATAATATTATGGAGGGTGGGTTATTTACAACTGAAATTAAATTACATTTTTCTTTGCACCAACATATATGGCGTTCTATCACAATGTATTTTCTTTAGTATTTTGGCTAAATTTCAGTGAAAAAAATGTTAATCATTTTAATAGAAACACTTCAGACCACTCCTTAATGCAAACAATATACAGTCAAGATTAATAGAAGCTATAAATAAAAAGAAGCTGTGATAGTATTGATAAAAATCAGCTCAGCAAATGAAAATGAGGAAGTTCAATAACAAATAATATACTGCAATGACATAGCCCATCGAGTTGCTATATGAGGCAGCATGAATAATAGCCCTTGATTTATTTATGTACCTTACAGTATGATCAGCATCTTGGATGGTAAGCTACTAGAAGGGATAATCAAACTTAGTATACATACAGTGTTGAGCCTAGTACCACCCCTAAATTAAATGTGAATGTGCATTCGATGCCACATGATAGTGCTTCTTCTAGTGTGATTGTGCCCATCATCACTGACTAAGTTTCCAGTTCTCATTAGGGTTTTTTCTTCTTATCTGTATTTTCTCTGTGCTTTCTCAGGAATGTCTCCATTTGAATCTTAGTGTGAATTTCCTAATGGAAAAGTTCATGGTCTATGTCTGTTAATGCAGGGAGAAGCCCTGACATGAGCATCGTTTATTTGTTGAGCACTGCAATAGGCACTCTTGGAACGATAAAAATAAAATCTACAGTTGCTACTCTCCACGTATAGCGTCTATTCTCCATATATAGGAAGAATAAGCACATACCTGTGGAGGAGTTTACAGGCAGTTAAATATAATTTACCAAAAAAAAAAAAAGTTCCATTTTATTTTTAACTGGATCCATCCATTTATGATAACAGTTTTTATACATATAGGTTATCATAGTCATTATTGATTCCATATTACTATATCATTTGTTAAATGAATGACTGAATAAATGGGTGAATGTTTTCAGTGGTTCTTGCCAGTATTTGTGGGTGAGGTGTGGTGGATAAGTGCTAAATAATTACAGGTCATTATAAGAATTGTGACTAACCGGTAAAGATCTATTTATTAAGAACACCCCTCCCCCATGATTAACCATATTTTGCTTTTGCACCAAAGACAGTGTTGTCATTATTTGTACTCTCCATCGGTATCTATTATGCATTTGCTTAGGATTACATTTCAACATACTGAAATGTATGTGCTGACTATTGTGGTACACGAAAGAAATATAGATCCTACCTTCATTGAGTTAATGATCTACTAGGGGATACACACAGCAAACAGTGCTATGAAGGTAACCAACAGAGTGTACTGTTAGAAGATGTGAGGATGAGGCTAGGGGCCTACTTAGTGTGTTCAGGGATGGCCTGTCTAAAGAAGTAATCTTTAAACTGAGATAAGAGAATAAGAAAGAGCCAAGCACGTGAAGAAGCAGGGACAGAGCACTCTGAGCAGGGGGAACAGCATATGCAGAGTCTCAAAGGCATGAAAAAGTTTGGTATGTTTCAGAAACTTTAAGGAGACCTCTGTGGCTGTAGTGCAAAGAAAGAGGGAAAAGGTGCTATTTGAACCTGGGGAGATAGGAAAAGACCAGACTTAGGGCTCTGTAGGTCATGCTAAAGATTTTAGTCTTTCTCTTAAGGGTAATAGGAGATATTGATGGGTTTTAATCTGTGATAGGAGGGGATTTACACGTTTAAAAGATTACTTTGGCTGCTGTTTGGATAATGACTGGAGAATACAAAAGATGGATAGGAGAAATCAATTATAAAGTTATTGCAGAAGTTCACGTAAGAGGTAAAGCTAGAGAGAAGTGGACTAAATTGATATATATTCTGGAGATACAACCTATAGGACTTTCTGTTCCAGGTTATATTTAAGTGGAGAGGGAGAGAGAAGAATCAAGAACGAGTCAGGTTTCTGGCTGGAGCAACTGATATGAAGAAGAATAAGAAATGAATGGGTTTTAGGCTGTGAATGAAGAATTTTGTTTCAAACATCTTCACTTAGAGACACTCATTAGATATCTAAGAATATAAATAGGTATTTTTATTTACTAGACAATGATGTAGGAAGTTCCGAAGTTTCTTCCATGAAAATAATCGACAAGAGTGGTTTGACTGTCATGCTTTGTCATTCAGCAAACATTTGTTGAGTCTCTGCTATGTGGCAGGTATTGTACTAAGCACTAGGAATAGTAAGTCATAGTCACTGCCGATAGGGAGTTTATTATAATCTAATGAGACTGGAGAAAAAAACATGAATAATTTAAAATCCAGTGTGATAATAACAGTAGGAGGAACATCTAACTCAAATAGGGGGTTGGAAGGGTAAGGGAAAGATTCCTGGAAAAATGATATCTGAGTTTGGTTCAAAAGTAAAATCTAGCCAGGCACAGAGAAGCAAAAGTCATTCCAGACTATCTTTATTGGAAAGAATTGTGTCAATAATGGACTTATGATAAATCTGAAAAGGAGCATTTTAGTATTTTTCTGACCACAGAATACTTTATGTCTATACAATATGATTATTGAATATGTCCCCAATATCAGAATCGTAGAAGTGAAAGAGCTGTTAGAAATCATCCGGCATAGCCACCTAGTTTTACAGGTGTGGAATTAGACTGAGAAAAGAGGCCTTTCTAAAGAATCAATTCCACCGTTACTTTTTCGTTTACCAATACTGTAAGTATGCTGTGAATGCAAAGTCTAAGTAGTGCCCCAAAGCATTAATTTTTTTATTTCATTGTTTCTCTTTTTGCTTAATTTTATTTATTTATTTATTTATTTATTTATTAACATCTTTATTGGAGTTTAATTGTTTTACAATGTTGTGTTAGTTTCTGCTGTATAACAAAGTGAATCAGCTGTATGTATACATGTATCTCCATATCTCCTCTCTCTTGCGTCTCCCTCCCACCCTCCCTATTCCACCCTCCAGGTGGACACAAAGCACTGAGCTGATCTCCCTGTGCTATGCGGCTGCTTCCCACTAGCTCTCTATTTTACATTTGGTAGTGTATATATGTCCACACCACACTCTCACTTTGTCTCAGCTTATCCTTCCCCCTCCCCGTGTCCTCAAGTCCATTCTCTACATCTGCATCTTTATTCCTGTCCTGCCCCTAGGTTCTTCAGAACCATTTTTTTGGTTTGATTTTTAGATTCCATATATATGTGCTACCATACGGTATTTGTTTTTCTCCTTCTGACTTACTTCACTCTGTATGACAGACTCTAGCTCCACCCACCTCACTACAAATAACGCAATTTTGTTTCTTTTTATGGCTGAGTAATATTCCATTGTATATATGTGCCACATCTTCTTTATCCATTCATCTGTTGATGGACACTTAGGTTGCTTCGATGTCCTGGCTATTGTAAATAGTGCTGCAATGAACATTGTGGTGCATGGCTATTTTTGAATTATGGTTTTCTCAGGGTATATGCCCAGCAATGGGATTGCTGGGTCATATGGTAGTTCTATTTTTAGTTTTTTAAGGAACCTCCATATTGTTCTCCATAGTGGCTGTATCAGTTTACTTTCTCACCAGCAGTGCAAGAGGGTTCCCTTTTCTCCACACCCTCTCCAGCATTTATTGTTTGTCCATTTTTTCATGATGGCCATTCTGACCCATGTGAGGTGATGCTTCATTGTAGTTTTGATTTGCATTACTCTAATGAATAGTGACGTTGAGCATCCTTTCATGTGCTTGTTAGCAATCTGTATACCTTCTATGGAGAAATGTGTATTTAGGTCTTCTGCCCGTTTTTGGATTAGGTTGTTTGTTATTTTGATACTGAGCTGCATGAGCTGCTTATAAATTTTGGAGATTAATCCTTTGTCAGTTGCTTCATTTGCAAATATTTCCTCCCATTCTGAGGGTTGTCTTTTCATCTTGTTTATGGTTTCCTTTGCTGTACAAAAGCTGTTAAGTTTCATTCGGTCCCATTTGTTTATTTTAGTTTTTATTTCCATTTCTCTAGGAGGTGGGTCAAAAAGGATCTTGCTGTGATTTATGTCATAAAGTGTTCTGCCTATGTTTTCCTTTAAGAGTTTTATAGTGTCTGTCCTTACATTTAAGTCTTTAATCCATTTTCAGTTTATTTTTGCATGTGGTGTTAGGGAGTGTTCTAATTTCATTCTTTTACATGTAGCTGTCCAGTTTTTCCCAGCACCACATGTTGAAGAGGCATTTCGACATTGTATATTCTTGCCTCCTTTATCAAAGATAAGGTGACCATAAGTGCATGGGTTTACCTCTGGGCTTTCTGTCCTGTTCCACTGATCTATATTTCTGTTTTTGTGCCAGTACCGTACTGCCTTGATTACTGGAGCTTTGTAGTGTAGTCTGAAGTCAGGGAGCTTGATTCTTCCAGCTCCATTTTTCTTTCTCAACATTGCTTTGGCTGTTAGGGGTCTTTTGTGTTTCCATACAAATTGTGACATTTTTTGTTCTAGTTCTGTGAAAAATGCCATTGGTAGTTTGATAGAGATTGAGTTGAATCTGTAGATTGCTTTGGGTGGTATAGTCATTTTCACAACGTTGATTCTTCCAATCCAAGAACATAGTATATCTCTCCATCTGTTTGTATCATCTTTAATTTCTTTCATCAGTGTCTTATAGTTTTCTGCATACAGGTCTTTTGTCTCCTTAGGTAGGTTTATTCCTAGGTATTTTATTCTTCTTTTTTTTACATCTTTATTGGAGTATAATTGCTTTACAATGGTGTGTTAGTTTCTGCTTTATAACAAAGTGAATCAGTTATACATATACATATGTTTCCATATCTCTTCCCTCTTGGCGTCTCCCTCCCTCCCACCCTCCCTATCCCACCGCTCTAGGTGGTCACAAAGCACTGAGCTGATCTCCCTGTGCTATGCAGCTGCTTCCCACTAGCTATCTATTTTTCGTTTGGCAGTGTGTATATGTCCATGCCACTCTCTCACTTTGTCACAGCTTACCCTCCCCCATCCCCATATCCTCAAGTCCATTCTCTAGTAGGTCTGTGTCTTTATTCCTGTCTTACTCCTAGGTTCTTCATGACATTTTTATTTCTTAAATTCCACATGTATGTGTTAGCATACGGTATTTGTCTTTCTCTTTCTGACTTATTTCACTCTGTATGACAGACTCTAGGTCCATCTACCTCATTACAAATAGCTCAATTTCATTTCTTTTTATGGCTGAGTAATATTCCATCGTATATATGTGCCACATCTTCTTTATCCATTCATCCGATGATGGAAACTTAGGTTGTTTCCATCTCCTGGCTGTTGTAAATAGAGCTGCAATGAACATTTTGGTACATGACTCTTTTTGAATTATGACTTTCTCAGGGTGTATGCCCGGTAGTGGGATTACTGGGTTTTATGGTAGTTCTATTTGTAGTTTTTTAAGGGACCTGCATACTATTCTCCATAGTGGCTGTACCAGTTCACATTCCCACCAGTAGTGCAAGAGGGTTCCTTTTTCGCCACACCCTCTCCAGCATTTATTGTTTCTAGATTTTTTGATAATGGCGATTCTGACTGGTGTGAGATGATATCTCACTGTAGTTTTGATTTGCATTTCTCTAATGATTAATGATGTTGAGCCTTCTTTCATGTGTTTGTTGGCAGTCTGTATATCTTCTTTGGAGAAATGTGTATTTAGGTCTTCTGCCCATTTTTGGATTGGGTTGTTTGTTTTTTTGTTATTGAGCTGCATGAGCTGGTTGTAAATTTTGGAGATTAGTCCTTTGTCAGTTGCTTCATTTGCAAATATTTTCTCCCATTCTGAGGGTTGTCTTTTGGTCTTGTTTATGGTTTCCTTTGCTGTGCAAAAGCTTTGAAGTTTCATTAGGTCCCATTTGTTTATTTTTTGTTTCTATTTCCATTTCTCTAGGAGGTTGGTCAAAAAGTATCTTGCTGTGACTTACGTCATAGAGTGTTCTGCCTATGTTTTCCTCTAAGAGTTTGATAGTTTCTGGCCTTACATTTAGGTCTTTAATCCATTTTGAGGTTATTTTTGTGTATGGTGTTAGGGAGTGATCTAATCTCATACTTTTACATGTAGCTGTCCAGTTTTCCCAGCACCACATGTTGAAGAGGCTGTCCTTTCTCCACTGTACATTCCTGCCTCCTTTATCAAAGATAAGGTGACCATATATGCGTGGGTTTATCTCTGGGCTTTCTATCCTGTTCCATTGATCTATATTTCTGTTTTTGTGCCAGTACCAAACTGCCTTGATTACTGTAGCTTTGTAGTGTAGTCTGAAGTCAGGGAGCTTGATTCTTCCAGCTCCATTTTTCTTTCTCAAGGTTGCTTTGGCTATTCGGGGTCTTTTGTGTTTCCATACAAATTGTGACATTTTTTGTTCTAGTTCTGTGAAAAATGCCATTGGTAGTTTGATAGAGATTGAGTTGAATCTGTAGATTGCTTTGGGTGGTATAGTCATTTTCACAACGTTGATTCTTCCAATCCAAGAACATAGTATATCTCTCCATCTGTTTGTATCATCTTTAATTTCTTTCATCAGTGTCTTATAGTTTTCTGCATACAGGTCTTTTGTCTCCTTAGGTAGGTTTATTCCTAGGTATTTTATTCTTTTTGTTGCAGTGGTAAATGGGAATGTTTCCTTAATTTCTCTTTCAGATTTTTTGTCATTAGTGTATAGGAATGCAAGAGATTTCTGTGTATTAATTTTGTATCCTGCTACTTGTCCAAATTCACTGATTAGCTTTAGTTTTTTTTTGGTAGCATATTTAGGATTCTCGATGTATAGTATCATGTTATCTGCAAACAGTGACAGTTTTACTTCTTTTCTGTTTTGGATTCCTTTTATTTCTTTTTCTTCTCTGATTTCTGTGGCTAAAACTTCCAAAACTGTGTTGCATAATAGTGGTGAGAATGGCATCCTTGTCTTGTTCCTGATTTTAGAGGAAATAGTTATAGGTTTTCACCTCAGAGAACAATGTTGGCTGTGGGTTTGTCATGTATGGCCTTTATTATGTTGAGGTAAGTTCCCTGTATGCCTACTTTCTGGAGAGTTTTTATCACAAATGTGTTTTGAATTCTGTAGAACGCTTTTCCTGTATCTGTTGTGATTATCATATGGTTTTTATCCTTCAGCTTGTTAATATGGCATACCACATCAATTGATTTGCGTATATTGAAGAATCCTTGCATTCCTGGGATAAACCCCACTTGATCATGGCGTATGATCCTTTTAATGTGCTGTTTGGATTCTGTTTGCTACTATTTTGTTGAGGAGTTTTGCATCTATGTTCATCAGTGATATTTGTCTCTAGTTTTCTTTTTTGGTGACATCTTTGTCTGGTTTTGGTATCAGGGTGATGGTGGCCTCATAGAATGAATTTGGGAGTGTTTCTCCCTCTGCTATATTTTAGAAGAGTTTGAGAAGGATAGGTGTTAGCTCTTCTCTAAATATTTGATGGATTTCGCCTGTGAAGCCATCTGGTCCTGGGCTTTTGTTTGTTGGAAGATTTTTAATCACAGTTTCAATTTCAGTGCTTGTGCTTGGTCTGCTTATACTTTCTATTTCTTCCTGGTACAGTCTCCGAAGGCTGTACTTTTCTAAGAATTTGTCCATTTCTTCCAGGTTGTCCATTATATTGGCATAGAGTTACTCATACTAATCCATCATGATGCTTTGTATTTCTGCAATATCAGTTGTTACTTCTCCTTTTTCATTTCTAGTTCTATTTATTTGAATCTTCTCCCTTTTTTTCTTGATGAGTCTTGCTAATGGTTTATCAATTTTGTTTATCTTCTCAAAGAACCACCTTTTAGTTTTATTGATCTTTGCTATTGTTTCCTTCATTTCTTTTTCATCTGATCTTTATGATTTCTCTCCTTCTGTGAACTTTGGGGGTTTTTTTGTTCTTCTTTCTCTAATTGCTTTAGGTGTAAGGTTAGGTTTTATTTGATATGTTCTGTGTTTCTTGAGGTAGGATTGTATTGCTATAAACTTCCCTCTTAGAAGTGCTTTTGCTGCATTCCATAGGTTTTGGGTCCTCGTGTTTTCACTGTCATTTGTTTCTAGGTATTTTTTGATTTCTTCAGTGATCTCTTGGTTATTATTTAGCCTCCATGGGGTTGTATTTTAGAGATTTTTTCCTGTAATTGATATCTAGTCTCATAGCATCGTGGTCGGAAAAGATACTTGATACGATTTCAGTTTTCTTAAATTTACCAAGGCTTGATTTGTAACCGAAGATGTGATCTATCCTGGAGAATGTTCCCTGAGCACGTGAGAAGAAATTGGACCCTGTTGTTTTTGGTGGAATGTCCTATAAATCTCAAATTAAGTCCCTCTTGTTTAATGTGTCATTTAAAGTTTGTGTTTCCTTATTTATTTTCATTTTGGGTGTTCTGTCCATTGGTGAAATTTGGGTGTTAAAGTCCCCTACTATGATTGTGTTACTGTCGATTTCCCCTTTTATGGCTGTTAGCATTTGCCTTATTTATTGAGGTGCTCCTATGTTGGGTGCATCAATATTCACAGTTGTTATATCTTCTTCTTGGATTGGTCCCTTGATTATTATGTAATGTCCTTCTTTGTCTCTTGTAATCGCCTTTATTTTAAAGTCTCTTTTGTCTGATATGAGAATTGTTACTCCAGCTTTCTTTTGATTTCCACTTGCATGGAATATCTTTTTCCATCCCCTCACTTTCAGTCTGTATGTGTCCCTAGGTCTGAAGTCGGTCTCTTGTAGACAGCACATATATGGGTCTTGTTTTTGTATCCAGTCAGTCTATGTCTTTTGATTGGAGCATTTAATCTATTTACTTTGAAGGTAATTATCGATGTGTATGTTCCTATTACCACTTTCTTAATTGTTTTGGGTTTGCTATTGTAGGTCTTTTCCTTCTCTTGTGTTTGATGCACAGAGAAGTTCCTTTTGCATTTGTTGTAAAGCTGGTTTGGTAGTGCTGAACTCTCTTAGCTTTTTTTTTTTTTTTTTTTGCGGTACACGGGCCTCTCACTGTTGTGGCCTCTCCCGTTGCGGAGCACAGGCTCCGACGCACAGGCTCAGAGGCCATGGCTCACGGGCCCAGCCGCTCCGCGGCATGTGGGATCCTCCCGGACCGGGGCACGAACCCGTGTCCCCTGCATCGGCAGGCAGACTCTCAACCACTGCGCCACCAGGGAAGCCCCTCTCTTAGCTTTTGCTTGTCTGTAAAGGCTTTAATTTCTCCATCAAAACTGAATGAGATCCTTGTTGGATAGAGTTATCTTGGTTGTAGGTTTTTCCCTTCCATCACTTTAAATATATCCTGCCAATCCCTTCTGGCTTGCAGAGTTTCTGCTGAAAGATCAGCTGTTAACCTTATGGGGATTCCCTTGTATGTTATTTGTTGCTTTTCCATTGCTGCTTTTAATATTTTTTCTTTTTAATTAATTTTTGATAGTTTAATTAATATGTGTCTTGGTGTGTTTCCCCTTGGATTTATCCTGAATGGGACTCTCTGCGCTTCCTGGACTTGATTTTGAATATTTCCTTTCCCATATTAGGGAAATTTTCAACTATAATCTCTTCAAGTATTTCCTTAGTCCCTTTTTGTTTCTGTTCTTCTTCTGGGAACCCTATAATTCGAATGTTGGTATGTTTAATATTGTCCCAGAAGTCTCTGAGACTGTCCTCAATTCTTCTCATTCTTTTCTCTTTATTCTGATCTCCAGTAGTTATTTCCACTATTTTATCTTCCAGGTCACTTATCCGTTCTTCTGCCTCAGTTATTCTGCTCTTGATTCCTTCCAGAGAATTTTAAATTTCATTTATTGTGTTGTTCATCATTGTTTGTTCACTCTGTAGTTCTTCTAGGTCCTTGGTAAACGTTTCTTGTATTTTCTCCATTCTATTTCCAAGATTTTGGAGCATCTTTACTGTCATTACTTTGAATTCCTTTTCAGGTAGACTGCCTATTTCCTCTTCATTGTTTGGTCTGGTGGGTTTTTACCTTGCTCCTTCATCTGCTGTGTATTTCTGTGTCTTCCCATTTTGCTTAACTTACTGTGTTTGGGGTCTCCTTTTTGCAGGCTGCAGGTTTGTAGTTCCCGTTGTTTTTGGTGTCTGCCCCCAGTGGGTAAGGTTGGTTCAGTGGGTTGTATGTGCTTCCTGGTGGAGGGGACTGGTGCCTGTTATCTGGTGGGTGGGGCAGGATGTTGTCTTTCTGGTAGGCAGGGCTGTGTCTGTTGTGTGTTTTGGGGTATCTGTGAACTTAGTATGATTTTAGGCAGCGTCTTTTCTAATGGGTGGCGTTGTGTTCCTGTCTTGCTCGTTGTTTGGCATAAGGTGTCCAGCACCATAGCTTGCAGGCCGTTGGGTGGAGCTGGGTCTTAGTGTTGAGACAGAGATCTCTGGGAGAGCTCTTGCCAATTGATATTATGTGGAGCTGGGAGGTCTCTGGTGGACCAGTGTCCTGAGCTCGGCTCTCCCACCTCAGAGACTCAGGCCAGACAGCAGGCCGGAGCACCAAGACCCTGTCAGCCACACGGCTCAGAAGAAAAGGGAGAAAAAACAAAGGCTGCCTAAATAAATAAATATAGTTATTAAAATAAAAAAGTAAAAAATAAAAGAAGAGAGCAACCAAACCAATAAACAAATGCACCAATGATAACAGGCGCTAAAATCTCTACTAAGATAAAAATGAAAGAGGCATGTCAGTCGCAGACAGCAAATCCCAAGTCTGCAGTTGCTCCCAAAGTCTACCGCCTCAATATTGGGATGATGTGTTGTCTCTTCAGGTATTCCACAGATGCAGGGTGCATCAAGTTGATTGTGGGGATTTAATCCGCTGCTCCGGAGGCTGCTGGGAGAGATTTCCCTTTCTCTTCTTTGTTCGCACAGCTCCTGGGGTTCAGCTTTGGTTTGGGCCCCGCCTCTGCGTGTAGGTCGCCGGAGGGCGTCTGTTCTTAGATCGGACAGGACGGTGTTAAAGGAGCCGCTGATTCGGGGGCTCTGGCTCACTCAGGCCACGGGGAGGGAGGGGCACGATGCGGGGCGGGCCTGCTGCGGCAGAGGCTGGCGTGACTTTGCACCAGCCTGAGGCGCGCCCGTGCGTTCTCCCGGGGGAGTTGTCCCTGGATCACGGGGCCGTGGCAGTGGCGGGCTGCACAGGCTGCCGGGAGGGCAGGTGTGGAGAGTGACCTGTGCTCGCACACAGGCTTCTTGGTGGCAGCAGCAGCAGCCTTAGCGTCTCCTGCCCGTTTCTGGGGTCCGCGCTTTTAGCCGCGGCCCGCGCCCGTCTCTGGAGCTCCTTTAAGAAGCACTCTTAATCCCCTCTCCTCGCGCACCAGGAAACAAAGAAGTTAGAAAAAGTCTCTTGCCTCTCCGGCAGCTCTAGACTTTTCCCCGGACTCCCTCCCGGTCCTACGGAGGCCTGAGCCTCAGCTCCCAGTCCCGCCCGCCCCGGCGGGTGAGCAGAGAAACCTCTGGAGCTGGTGAGTGCCGATCGGCCCTGATCCTCTGTGCGGGACTCTCTCCGCTTTGCCCTCCGCACCCCTGTGGCTGTGCTTTCCTCCGCGGCTCCGAAGCTTTCCCCCTCCGCCACCCACATTCTCCGCCCGCGAAAGGGCTTCCTAGTGTGTGGAAAACTTTCCTCCTTCACAGGTCTCTCCCAGAGGGGCAGGTCCCGTCCCTATTCTTTTGTCTCTGTTGTTTCTTTTGCCCTACCCAGGTACGTGGGGAGTTTCTTGCCTTTTGGGAAGTCTGAGGTCTTCTGCCAGCGTTCAGTAGGTGTTCTGTAGGAGTTGTTCCACATGTAGATGTATTTTTGATGTATTTGTGGGGAGGAAGGTGATCTCCACGTGTTACCCCTCCGCTGTCTTGAAGGTCCCTCTCCCAAAGCATTAATTTAAACCACTGAATTGTTTACTTATTACAAAAGAGTATTTTATTCTCAGGCAGATTGCGTTTATACCCCGATTCTGCTCTGTTATTTTTTCCCCCTTAATTCACAGGGAATAATGTGAAGCAATCCTTCAGTGAGCGGTATCTGCAATTAAACGGACTGTTTAACTTTATAGGGCCACATTAACATATAGTCTTTCAAAAGAATGTTCTTAATTGTTAAGAATATTAAACATTCTTTTTACCTCCTAAGCCATTTATGTTTCCATTTCTTCCACAGGACATACCAGTGTTTTGGGGGAAAGATGAAAGAACTGACTATTCATAGTTAAGTTACATTTGGTTGTCTCTTAGCCCTTTGTTTCTACTGCTCCTATCCTTTGCCAGACTAACTCTGTTCGGCTGTACCATTGATTTCCTACTTGTTCTGCCACCATTGTTTCTAGTTTGGTACATACTAGGAAAAGCAGCTCCTCACAAACCATATAGTCAAAATAATACAAAAGCAGAGAATAACACAGTTTTCATCTTCTTCCTCTCCCTGTAATGCCAAACACAGTATAAATGAGCTGAAAACTAGCAAAGAGGGCAAAATATGTCACAGTAGCAGCAGTGTCTTCAGAGTCAAAGGAAAGGATTGTATACTGGTCCTCACTAATTTAGACCAGTTGAGAAGAAGCTCCTCAGAACGTTTGAATGTATTAGTAAGAATTGCAATCTTATTACTCTAAAATATAGAGAATCAGCACTCTTGTGTAATGCAAGTCCATGCAGTCTCTTTGGGGGAAGATTGTGCTAGTATCTGACAAAAACAAAATGGAATCGTCTTAAATCTCTGTCAGTAGGGACTGGTTAAAAAAAAAACCAAACAATTCTTCCATATAATGGGATACTATGCAGACCTTAAAAAGGATGTGGATGGATATATCTCCAAGATATTATATTGTTAAACAAAATTAACAAAGTATAGAATAGTCTATGTGAAAAGTTCCCAAAATTTAAAAAAAATATACATACACTCATACAAAAAATACGCATGCACTATACTTTTATCCACATATACAAAGGAGCACGCACACAATTACAAACACATATAGGTGTGTATATGCATAAAAGATACACAAATATACTTAACTGTTACCTATGGAGAGTAGCACTTAGGAACAGCGATAGAGGAAGTATCACTTTTCATTCTATACTTTTTTTTATTCTTTTGGAAATGTTTACCATGTGCAAGTATTTTTTTATAATGAAAAAGTATGAAATAACGTGAAAATATTTGTATGGAAAATATATCGTGCAAAATAATATACATAGTGTTATATAGCTATATAAAAATTATGGAATAAAATATATCAAAATGATTTTTTTGTTTTGTTTTTTTGCGGTACGCGGGCCTCTCATTGTTGTGGCCTCTCCCGTTGCGGAGCACAGGCTCTGGACGCACAGGCTCAGCGGCCATGGCTCATGGGCCTAGCCGCTCCACTGCATGTGGGATCTTCCCAGACCGGGGCACGAACCCGTGTCCCCCGCATCGGGAGGCAGACTCTCAACCACTGCGCCACCAGGGAAGCCCTATCAAAATGATTTTTTAAATGCAGAGGAACTTAAACTGGGTAAATAAAGTGTGGCCAAATAGAGATTCTTTGGTGTCTGCTTTAATGAACAGATAAGAATGATTACCAATTGTTGGAAATGTAAATGCATGCCTTTAAAACACTTTTTAAAAGGCTTATTTTAAATAGCTGAAGCTTTTTCTCTTCAAATTTTTATTTTGCAATTAATTTGTCTTACGTGTATTTTTTCACTAATAGTAAATTTCTGACAAAGCCTGTTGGAATTTTAACAAATTCTGGATTTTTAGACCATGAAAGAGGATTTCACCCATTTTTTAAAATTAAATGGATAATATCTAATCCCTCTTTTAAAGTACTGTTTGAAACACTGAATTGAATATTGTCTGTAAGTTGAGAAGTCACTCAAGATTGCTCTAATCACCCTTGATGTGTCTTTAGATTTATTTTTCCTCTTTGAAATCATAGATATGTTCTGTTTGGTGAGCCGGATGCTCACAACTTTGGGTTGTTGAAAGAGGGCTTTCCCAGTTGGTAGACTGTGGTTGCCTTTTTTTCTGTGGCTGCTGGCCTTTGGCCTTTTAGCTGCTCATTAACACCTTCCTGAGAGTGCTGGACACTGATTAATACTGCTGCCCCCAGGATAAAAATCTAGGAGGGTTCTATGAAAACCACAGGTTAATTTTCTCTACTACCACATGGATAATCAAGAGTCAGAATCTGTAGAGTTGGAGGATTTGGTTTTACTATTATTCCTGGGATTATTTTTAAACAGAATTTATGATTGATTTGAACATGAACTCACCAAGTGTACTGACTTTATTATGAAACACATTCAGAGGCACCTCTTGGGATTTTTTTACTCTGGCACTGATTCTGATCTTGAACGGAAGTATGCAGAGATGCCTGAAATTTAATTAAAATAAATTTTTAAAATTTATTTTTCTGTTTGCATCATAGGCAAGTTTAGAAAAAACCCCACATGAATTGTGATTTATTTCATTTTAATCTCTAGGGACTTTAATTTCCATATTAATAAGAATATCTCCACTGATTCTTATACTCAAGAGTAAACATAGTAACTGTGACTCATGCTGAAGGTCATATTTGGAATCTCATATTTCCCCTGAGCTTTGGTTACAAACATTCTTTCTGGGATTCTTTCTTGCATTTGCAAATCCTACCCATCCCTCAAGGCCTAACTCAAGTCTCCTGCCTTTGATAAAGTCTTCCTTCTCCACTTCCTCATGTATTGCGCACTGCCTTCTGTGAACTCCTATGGTTTTTATTGTCTGACATTCACAGTCTTGCAGTTGACTGTTTACTACTAGCTTAAGCATTGGTAATAAAGCTTGTCTCTGCAAAGAAATGGTAGCTTCCTTAAGGGTAGGAACTATAAATAGTTTTAATTGTATTGACATAGAGGTCTGTTGAATTCCTTATAGCACCTAACCTAGAGGACCTAGTGGGCGCTCAGTAATATTGGATTTATTTTTAGTCCATTTTCAGGCTGTTACGCAAGTTACATTAAAAATTCTTTGTACCTCACTATTGCCACTGCCTCAATTAGTTCCATTGCTTACTATATCTTTTTTTTTTTTTTTTTTTTTTTTACAAAGCAGGACAAAATATTGCCACTGATACTGAACTCTAGTTTGGCTTATCTGCTGGCAGCAGGCTTTCCTGTAGGGCACTGTGAGCATTTACAAAGCTAGTATAGCTAATCTGTTATAGAGCTATCTTACCCTTTTGGTCTGATTTATTTTCATGGGACTGCAGTATTCTCTAGGTGACTGTGGAAGCTCAGAATTCGACTTTTGCAAGCATCGGTGACCAGGTAGTAACTTTGTGGAACCAGAAATTATGGCATGTTCACAAGTGACCATCTACACTTTTAAAGACCAAACACTTCCTGTGGTGACGAAGGGCCTTTTGGCTTCTTTATCTACCCCGCCAGTCCCAGTAGGCCTCATGCCACCTGAGCCCTAATACCTATGTCATATTTTAATATAGCACATAACAATTTATCTTCTTTCTCCAACGTAGGCCATAGAAAATGTTTGCCTCCCTCCTCTGCTCAGATCTTTAAGAAATTTCCCTCTATCTGCCAGAAAAACAACTTGAGATACTATAAAATTTGAGAGACCTGCATGGAATCTTATGCAAGCCAGCCCTGCCAAGGAAATAACTCCAGAGGAATCAGGGACAATAGTTCAGGGTCGCAAGAGGAATCCTATCCTGCACTTGGGCGTTTTCTGCTGTTTCAGCCTCATGGTTCCTCTCCCTGAAAAGAACAGGTGTGCCTGACAGCAGGTGTGTTTGTTCTACTTTTCCTATGGCAGCTGTCACTCCCCAGGTAACTCCCTTTTCCAGGTGGTGAATTCTTACAACCCATCATCTTCTTTCCTGGCTACCATTACTTTAAAAAAGGTTTGGCTGTCAACCACCATCGTTGGACTTTATATTCTGTTGAAATGTCATTGTTGGTTTGTTTGTTTTTGGTTTTTTTTGCCTTTGTGTTTTGGGTTGATTTTTTAAAAGGGAAAATATGTCTTCAGATGGATTCTATTTACAATTCAGACAAACTTAACGTTTTCCTTTTAAAAGCCTCCAGGAAAGTCCGCAGCCCTCTTTGATTTGGATTGAGTTTTGAAGGCTTCTTCTGTGACAGCTTTGGGTTTCTCCATTTTTGCCTTTTCCAGTAGATCTTGGGATCTGTTCTCAGTCAAGACACCTGCTGCTGGGACCGCCAGTCACAACATGCTTGGCTTTTATCCTCCCTTGTTTCTATTCATAGCGTGTACTTCTCATAACTCTAAAGGACTATTTGATGCCCCCATGTTGTTTAATATCTACATGATTAAAGCAGCTGAGAGAATTAGCACATGTCCTAAGCCTAAGGAAAAATCCAGTCCCAAGGAAATTATATTACAGACCCAGATCATTTTTAATAAGTACTGCTGCTCAATCTTACCTATGCCTCTGTTGGGCTCCTTTGGGCATTTTGTAGATATTTGAGAGTTAGCTTTAAAGGGATACTTTCAGGCATGCACTCGGCTCTCAGTATAACAACACTTACTGAGCCCGAACAGTGTGCAGGACCCTTATAGTGGTCCCCTGGTAAGATACAAAAGAAGCAAGCATACCATTCCAACACTCAAGGAATCAAGGGACCTGGAACTTAAGATGAACTGAGGGAGACCGAGTGCATACAAATAAAAGGCTTATGTGTATTTTGAAGGCACCGGATGGGTAACAGTGACACAAGTGCCCATTCGGTACATAAGGCGGGGGGGGGGATGCATAAAATGAATGTGTGATCACAGTTGGAAGGAGGTAGGCGTCTTTAGTGAGAGCTTCAGAGGAGTGAAAGGTGTGAGTGGAAGAGCTTTTCTCATGAGGCTTTTCAGGGACTTCAGTAAAGGTGATGAATGAACAGTGCAGAAAACAGGTTTGTCTTCTGATAGAGTTATAGGATAATAATAATAACTGCTACTATTTATTGAATTTTTACTCTGTGTCAGTGTAAAATGAGTGGAAAAATTAAGAGAACAAGAAAATATAAGCTTTAGAGAAATACAGTTTTTAAAAAACTTTTTGGCTGCACCACAGGGCTTGCGGGATCTTAGTCCCTTGAACAGGGACTGAACCCAGGCCATGGCAGTGGAGGTGCGCAGTCCTAGCCACTGGACCACAGGGAATTACCAAGAAATACATTCTTGAAGTGTTAAGTGTATGACCATGGGTTGCAGTCTACCTGGGGAGGTGGGTGATGTGTGTGTGTGTGTGTGAGAGAGAGAGAGAGAGAGAGAGAGAGAGAGAGCGCCAGAGACATATGGAAAGGGAAAGAGGCAGAGAAAAAAAGACAAACAAAGAGAGACAGAGAGAGGGAGAGAGAGAAACTTGGAGAATAGGGCAGGGTCTGGGAATTAGGTGTTACAGTATAGGTGAATAGTAAGTTAAATGAGGAAAGGAGTACAAGAAAAGAGAGTGTGTTCAAAGAGAAGAATTCATAGTTCTAGATCTTGGAGTTAAATTCTTTACCTTCTGAATGGATTTGTCAGTGAAACCTTGGGCTTATTTTGCTCATGCATAATGAAAGAGAACATTTAAATTTGAAAATAGTGTTTTCACAGAAAATAAAGTGTATCTTTAAAATGCTAAATTCTTGACTTCTAGAGTATGTCCAATTTTTCCACATATTTGTAATCCATGGTTAGTCTAGGGCATAGCCTATTGGAAATTAGAATGCCAAAGCCATGTCAGAAAACTAAGCAGGTAGAGATTTGCAGTGAATTATTTAAGAAACTCACATCATCACATTAGCACATGGCTTAGCTGTATTATGACACTGGAAAAGCTGGCATAAGAGCTTCCTAGAGCTTTTTTTGCGGTACGCGGGCCTCTCACTGTTGCGGCCTCTCCCGTTGCGGAGCACAGGGTCCGGACGCGCAGGCTCAGCGGCCACGGCCCACGGGCCCAGCTGCTCCGCGGCTCGCGGGATCCTCCCGGACCGGTGCATGAACCCGCGCCCCCTGCATCGACAGGCGGACTCCCAAACACTGCGCCACCAGGGAAGCCCCCAGAGGCTTATTTTTATGCAGACATAATCTCTGGCAGAAATTTCACAGCCTCTGTTGACAAAACTGACTGTCTATTGGCCCAGGCTACTAGACAACACCAGCAATCAGTTAGCAGTCAGCAAATATTTATTATGTCTTGACCATGTGCCTAGCACCAAGCTAGAAATGAGGGGGTTATAAAAGAAGAGGCATACACAATCCCCTCAAATACTTTAGTCTAGTTTGAGCAACCAAGCTGACATACTTAAAGTAACTAAAATAGTGACAAGGCTATATTGAATCAAATGCCATCTTGGGAGAAGGGTGAGTATTTTAGGATGTTAGCAAAGGGAGAGATCAGTTAGCTCAATAGATTGGGGAAGTCTTCATGAAGGAAATAAACTGGTCCTATAACTCAAAAGATAGGTAGAATTTAAAGAAACAGAGTGGAAAAAGGAAATCTGTTTATGTGGAGAATAATTCAAAGGAAAGCAAAGAAGAAACCTGGTGTTTTTATAGTTTAACAAGGAGACCGGTTTGATTGGCATGGAAGACAGGTTTAAGATCACTAGAAAATAAGTTAGGTAGGGCCAGATTGTCAAAGGACCTTAACAGCCAGGTCAAATATTTTGAATTAAATATATTGAGAAATGGGGAAGCATTGATAGTTGCAAGATAGGAGTACAGCATGATCGTCAAGGGAGTATCTTGGAGTATCTTAAGAAGGTGAATATGATACTGATATACAGGACAGGTTAGAGAGGGGAGAGATGGGTATACAAATATTACCATAGCTGTAAAAGAAGCACATGTGGGAGAAGACTCAAATCAATAGAATTAGAAATGAAAAAGGAGAAGTAACAACTGACACTGCAGAAATACAAAAGATCATGAGAGATTACTACAGGCAACTCTATGCCAATAAAATGGACAACCTGGAAGAAATGGACAAATTCTGAGCAATGCACAACCTGCCAAGACTGAACCAGGAAGAAATAGAAAATATAAACAGACCAATCACAAGCACTGAAATTGAGACTGTGATTAAAAATCTTCCAACAAACAAAAGCCCAGGACCAGATGGCTTTACAGGCGAATTCTATCAAACATTTAGAGAAGAGCTAACACCTATCCTTCTCAAACTCTTCCAAAATATAGCAGAGGGAGGAACACTCCCAAACTCATTCTACGAGGCCACCATCACCCTGATACCAAAGCCAGACAAAGATGTCACAAAGAAAGAAAACTACAGACCAATATCACTGATGAACATAGATGCAAAAATCCTCAACAAAATACTAGCAAACAGAATCCAACAGCACATTAAAAGGATCATACACCATGATCAAGTGGGGTTTATCCCAGGAATGCAAGGATTCTTCAACATACGCAAATCAATCAACGTGATACACCATATTAACAAATTGAAGGAGAAAAACCATATGATCATCTCAATAGATGCAGAGAAAGCTTTTGACAAAATTCAACACCCATTTATGATAAAAACCCTGCAGAAAGTAGGCATACAGGGAACTTTCCTCAACATAATAAAGGCCATATATGACAAATCCACAGCAAACATTGTCCTCAGTGGTGAAAAACTGAAACCATTTCCACTAAGATCAGGAATAAGACAAGGTTGCCCACTCTCACCACTATTATTCAACATAGTTTTGGAAGTTTTAGCCACAGCAATCAGAGAAGAAAAAGAAATAAAAGGAATCCAAATCAGAAAAGAAGTAAAGCTGTCACTGTTTGCAGATGACATGATACTATACATAAGGAATCTCAAAGATGCTACCCGAAAACTACTAGAGCTAATCAATGCATTTGGTAAAGTAGCAGGATACAAAATTAATGCACAGAAATCTCTGGCATTCCTATACACTAATGATGAAAAATCTGAAAATGAAATTAAGAAAACACTCCCATTTACTATTGCAACAAAAAGAATAAAATACCTAGGAATAAAACTACCTAAGGAGACAAAAGACCTGTATGCAGAAAATTATAAGACACTGATGAAAGAAATTAAAGATGATGCAAACAGATGGAGAGATATACCATGTTCTTGGATTGGAAGAATCAACATTGTGAAAACGACTCTACTACCCAAAGCAATCTACAGATTCAATGCAATCCCTATCAAACTACCACTGGCATTTTTCACAGAACTAGAACAAAAAATTTCACAATTTGTATGTAAACACAAAAGACCCTGAATAGCCAAAGCAATCTTGAGAACGAAAAATGGAGCTGGAGGAATCAGGCTCCCTTACTTCAGACTATACTACAAAGCTACAGTAATCAAGACAGTATGGTACTGGCACAAAAACAGAAATATAGATCAATGGAACAGGATAGAAAGTCCAGAGATAAACCCACACCCATATGATCACCTTATCTTTGATAAAGGAGGCAAGAATATACAGTGGAGAAAGGACAGCCTCTTCAATAAGTGGTGCTGCGAAAACTGGACAGGTACATGTAGAAGTATGAGATTAGAACACTCCCTAACACCATACACAAAAATAAGCTCAAAATGGATTAAAGATCTAAATGTAAGGCCAGACACTATCAAACTCTTAGAGGAAAACATAGGCAGAACACTCTGACATAAATCACAGCAAGATCCTTTTTGACCCACCTCCTAGAGAATTGGAAATAAAAACAAAAATAAACAAGTGGGACCTAATGCAACTTCAAAGCTTTTGCACAGCAAAGGAAACCATAAATAAGACCAAAAGACAACCCTCAGAATGGGAGAAAATATTTGCAAATGAAGCAGCTGGCAAAGGATTAATCTCCAAAGTATACAAGCAGCTCATGCAGCTCAATAACAAAAAAACAAACAACCCAATCCAAAAATGGGCAGAAGACCTAAATGCACATTTCTCCAAAGAAGATATACAGGTTGCCAACACACACGTGAAAGAATGCTCAACATCATTAATCATTAGAGAAATGCAAATCAAAACTACAATTAGATATCGTCTCACACTGGTCAGAATGGCCATCATCAAAAAATCTAGAAACAATAAATGCTGGAGTGGGTGTGGAGAAAAGGGAACCCTCTTGCACTGCTGGTGGGAATGTAAATTGATACAGCCACTATGGAAAGCAGTATGGAGGTTCCTTAAAAAACTACAAATAGAACTACCATACGACCCAGCAATCCCACTACTGGGCATATACCCTGAGAAAACCATAAATCAAAAAGAGTCATGTACCAAAATGTTCATTGCAGCTCTATTTAGAATATCCAGGAGATGGAAGCAACCTAAGTGTCCATCATCGGATGAATGGATAAAGAAGATGTGGCACATATATATGATGGAATATTACTCAGCCATAAAAAGAAACGAAATTGAGTTATTTGTAGTGAGGTGGATGGACCTAGAGTCTGTCATACAGAGTGAAGTAAGTCAGAAAGAGAAAAACAAATACCGTATGCTAACACATATATATGGAGTCTAAGGAAAAAATAAAAGGTCATGAAGAACCTAGGGGTAAGACAGGAATAAAGACGCAGACCTACTAGAGAATGGATTTGAGGATATGGGGAGGGGGAAGGGTAAGCTGTGACAAAGTGAGAGAGTGGCATGGACATATATACACTACCAAACGTAAAATAGATAGCTAGTGGGAAGCAGCGTCACGGCACAGGGAGATCAGCTCTGTGCTTTGTGACCACCTAGAGGGGTGGGATAGGGAGGGTGGGAGGGAGGGAGATGCAAGAGGGAAGAGATATGGGAACATATGTATATGTATAACTGATTAACTTTGTTATAAAGCAGAAACTGACACACCATTGTAAAGCAATTATATTCCAATAAAGATGTTAAAAAAAAAAAGAAGCACATATTTGACTTGAATCCCACCCTCAAAAAAGTCATGCAGGCCATTCCCAACAAAGTCCTAGATTCCGTTGTTAGAGGGACCATGCACTTACCTCAGGGTAGAAAATCTCCAGTTCTTAATTTTGATTCGGTTTCTACAGATTTCCTTTTAGGAATTATCACTCCTTTTTATTAGAGCTACCGCTCAAATTTTCTCCATCTAAGGCTGATGAAATAGCTTGGCAAGTCTTACTGTAGGAAAAGTGGAGCATATAAAAAAAGATGGAGTTCTTTTGTTTGTTTTTAGGAGAAACAGTGTGTTTCAAGAGGAAAATATACGCAAATCAAAATAATTTAGGTGGGTGACCCAAAACCCAGGATGTAGCTGAAAATAGAAAAGCAAACAAGAGCCATCCCAAAGAAAGACAAGCTAGAATAAGAAGATGGGCACTGCAGAGAACTCAGGACATAAACTAAATATCAGCGGAATTATACATGAACATTAAGACAATTAGTTATTTCAGTTTTGATTCATGCACTTGGTTATTTCCCTGTTCAACTTTGTAAGCGTAAACTTCGTTATATTTATATCATCATCAAAGGGTACTTGATTGCTAGATTTGAGGGAAGGAAGTACTTTTCTTTAACAAATTGGAAATGAAGACTCAGGAAAGCTACTTCTACAATGAAAACCTTTTAAAGATAATTGATATCAAGAAGAGAGGTTAATTAAATGACACTGTAAGGGAAAAAGTCAAGTATATCTTTACTTATTTGTCTTTTGCCTTCCTCTGGTTCTTCCCCTACAGCATGATTTCTTTTCTTTAGACCAGTGGTTCTCAACGCTGGCTGTACATTAGGATTTCTATGGGAACTTTAAAAAAATTTCACTGCCGGGACTCCACCCTAGATTAATTCAAGCTTTGGTATTTTCCAAAGCTCCCTAGGGGATTGTAATAGGTAGCCAGCATCTTCCCTCTTCCCTCCTTATATAGTCCCTTAAGGCATAACACTTTTTGCAAAGGACATATATTTTAACGAGACTAAAAACTAATGTTACACTGATGATTGAAAGCTCTAGAGGGCAGGTCCTAGTTTTATTCCCTTTTATGTCACTCACTGGGCTGTGGTCAGTAAAGTTCGTTAAATTAATATTAAGTAGAGATATAAGTGGTAACTGGGATTGGAAATAGGACCTAGGACACATGAGTTTTTATATAAGGGGTGAGGGGCAGGAAAAATCCAGATTGTAGGAGGCACTGGTGGTGGCTCTAGCGGGAAAGTCCTGGCTAGATCCTGTGGATAGAAAATGCCACTTTAGAACTGTAGTCTATTGCTAGATCTTTTAGTTATCTGTATTGTGACTTTAGGTAAGGCACTTGTCACTGGATGTCTCTGATCTTTGTAAAATGAGGAAAATAGTTTCAGCCCTATCTACTTCACAGGGTTGATGTGCAATTCAGTTGAAATTTATAGTTATGAGTGTTCATTTGACGGTATTTTTAAGTACAATAAGCTAGATATATGTAAAATTGTTATTATGATTTATAAAGCCAGCGAATAGACTTTTTGTCAGGATGAAAAGCCTGGAAGAATCAATAGAGCACTATAAGTGCCTTTAACCGTCAAATTCAGTAGAAGTGAAAGAAATAGACTGTTTTTGAAAGGCTTCTTTCCTCAAAGGTTGTGTTCTCTATAAAGCTGAAAGAGGATTATGTCCATGTAGGACATTACGTAATTTTGGCAGCTTTCATTAGTGCTATGGAAATAATCCTAAAGAAGAAAGTTGATATGAATTTAAGTTCAAGGTACAGTTATTAACTTGCATTTTGAACTTGGGCAGCATACACATACATGTACTTGCATTTGTTTATTCATTAAAGAGAAGGAGTCAAGGCATTATCATTTGTTGAAATCATTAATCAATCTATTCAGTCTGTATTTATTCAACACCTATTATATGCCCAGCAATATTTTAGAGCCTAGAATAAAGTAGTGAAAAAAATAGACACATTCCCTACCCTCATGAAACTTACTTTCTAGTTAAGAGGTGGGGCATAATAAAACTACAGGTGCACAGAATTACTATTGGAAAAAAATAGAGCAGGGTAGGGCCATAGAGTGATGAATGAGGCTAAAATAGTGGATGTTTTCTATGTGTCAAGATCCACCATAGGCACCTCCCATATGTTATGTTTATATAATCTTCATAAGTATCTTATGTCATATATATTATTACCTTTGTTTTAAGGAGAGGGAAACTAGGCTCAGAGTTTAAGAAATTTGCCTAAGGTTACATAGTAGCATAGTAGGTATGTAACAGAATTAGAATTGAACTCAGATATACCAGAGTTCAAATCCCATTTTCTTTCTGCTACATGTGGCTAGGTACTTAAGTGACTTCATCTATGTTTCCATATTCCTTTCTGTAAAAAAAGAATGTTGGACTTGATCAGAAATTTAAGTCTGGCATGTTATGCACCCTATATGTCTTGCAGATAGTAACATTTTAAAAATTGAAGTAGTTAGCATTTAAAAGTAACATATTTCGTCTAAAATTATTGATTTCCAACTTGTCTTTAAGTACTGGAAAGTCTGCCCCCCACCCCCTCCAGGCCTCTTTTACCACTTGTCAACACCAGCTGAAGCTGAGCAGTAGCACCTCTTTCAGACAGAGTATATTCTCTGGCTCTCCACCAATCCTTATGGCCATAACCCACCCACTTCCCTCGCTTATATTACTTACTTACCTGACCCATGCAGGTATTTGAATGTGTGACTCACTAGACCACATGGTCTGAAAAGCCCCTTCCAGTTCCAAAATATAATCCAATGTTGAAAATTCAGTTATAAACGTTATATTTTTCTTTTAAGCTTTTAACTATTTATTTGACAGCCTTAGCTATATTTCAGTGAGTTTTCTTCCTTCATGTATTTCTCGCTTTGCTTATATTTTATGATTTAGCAACCATGTAAGTGGTAATCAAAACTGCACACTAACTCCTTTATTTTTCCATTTAAAAATATGATCCAGTGAGTCTTTATGAAGGAAAAAAAATGTGAGACATGCTAAACATGTTAAGTCTCAAGCATGCATATAAAATATAAACAGCATAATTAACAAGTAATTCATAATGGTAGTTGAATTTTGCCAGTGTGGAAGCATGTAAGCCAGTTTAGAAGTCCATGTTTTAGTTAAGTCTTTTAGTTAAGTCCTTTAAGATCCAAATAATTTATTAAGCTAATTTTGGTGAGAAGAGAAATCCAATGATAATACTGAAAAGTGTGTGGGAAAAGATCTTTTTCATGAAAATCAAAGTATAATTATTCTTAAGCACAGCATTATTAAAATGTATTTCTATAATATAAAAGTTTTTATTAGTATTCTGTGATATAAGGTACCCTATTGCATTATTATGTTAAATTCTTTTTCTCTCCGTATTTATAAGATTTATAGCATTTATTTTATAGTGGTAAACAATGGAACCTCTGCTAGAGTCAGAGTGAATTACAGTTGTGTTTAATGTTATGGGTACAAGTTGTTTTGTCATCTCACAGGCCCAATTATCTGTCCGTATAGTTTCCTTAGAGCTGCCCTGAGGCACAGTCACCTCTAAGTCTTGGTTGGTGGTTCATACTCTGTTGTTACTTGTTTGATTTCACACAGGTGTAGTTGGAGCTCACTTACATAGTGCAGGGTGAAGTAATGATGCGAAGTCCCCTTCGCTTGTCCCAGCCACAGATGTCTCCTTATGTAGCCGGCCACAGTGCCTGGGATTCCCAGGCTTGGAGAGCCATTTCTTTGAGTATAGCTATTGTTCCCTTTTGGAAAGCAAAACCGCTTAGGAAAAAAGGTGAAGCCATTGTCCCCCATATAAGTAATACATGTTTCATTAACAGCATGAACTTGTTCATTGCTTTGCATGCCAAAGTGTCGTGGAGCATAGAGCAAGTCCCTAGGGGAACAGGACACAGAACAGGTAACTCTTAAGGGAAGAGAGAGAATAATTGGATCCAGATATAAGATATTCACCAGGAAGGTCATGCCTGGGATGGCACTCTTTGGTGGAGAGGCTTGAACAGTCCATTCTTGGTTGGGGATAAAGGAAAGGGACAGTAAAATGGGGAGGTAAAAGTGAAATAAGGTTAAATTTCACCTACTTCCTGCTACTCCCTCCCTGGGGCTAACCCTCATGTTATCTGTTGGTTATAAATTTAAAGGATAGTAAGACTTCAATTAGTATTAGTGCTTGAGGAATGGGCCACTATAACTGAAAGCTTTTGTTAATTTAGATTGAGATATACTGTAAAATAAAGATACCAGTAAAGTTGCAAATTGCTGTGAAGGGGCAGGTAAGGGAGAAAAAGCCAATTTAAAAATTAAATAAGAAAATGTAAAGAATAAATAACAAAGGTGAACATTAATATCCTTATTTAATTCTTGAATTGACTTTTTCTCATTATCCATCTACTTCTCCCTTCTGCCCCCAGTAATTTGGAAACATACCGTTACCTACATTTTACAATATTGTATTCGTTTTCTGTTGCTGCTGCAATAAAATTACCACAAACTTACTGGGTTTAAACAACAAAAGTTTGTTATCTTACACTTCCGGAAGTTAGAAGTTTGAAATGAGTCTCACTGGGCTAAAATCAAGGCATCGGGATTAGGACATAGACATCTTTGGGGGGACCATTATCCTGCCAACCACAAATATAATAAATATAAATTATTACACTGATTAAGACATTGAGTTTGTCACAATAAAAAAAAATGGGTTGATGTCTCTTATTCCTGGAGTAAAACACACAGATTTATAAATTTTAACTATGTACGCCTAAAAGAGAGAAACATTAAGCAAAATGGTGAAAATGTTTCAAAATAAAGAAACGAAGAGGTGTAAGAAAACTTTCAATAAATAGTGAGTAGAGTAGAGAGATGCCAATATCAGGTAATGTGGCATTTAAGGCCAAAAGCATTAAAGTAGAACCTACATGTATTCATTTATTCAAGAAATATTTATTACACATAACTTTGGAACGATACACAAATGATTTGGTAAAACTACAAAGGCAGTTGTGGGATGCAACTCTCACAATTTGAAAAATAAGTAGGCAAAAAAGTAACAATACAATGTATTTGAATAATATAATTAAGAAACTTGACCTAATATTTTGACAAATACATAGAATTACAGACTTTAATGGACAAGAATACACATTCATATCGTATGCCCTGGACCATTAAAAAAATTGATCATGTACTTTGCCACAGGAAAAACCTGGATAAATTCCCAAGTAGAGAACTGACAGGTGACATTCTCTGTTGAGAATTTTATAAAGCTTAGAAATAAACAATAAAAAAATGACAAAAAAGTAAATAGGAAAAAGACTTGGAATCATAAAATACTCTTCGTAAATAATTTTTGGATGAGAAAGGAAGCCTAAACAAATTTAAAATTATTTAAAAATAAAAATCAGATTACTTCATAAAAAGCCTAAGGATATGGCTAAAAACAGCACAAAGGAAATTTTATAGCATTAAATGAATTTAAGGAAATATTGGAAAGAAAACATCCAATTCAAGGGAACAGAAAAAGAAAAAATATATGTATCACATGAAAGTAGTCATACGAAACTAAGGTAAAATTATTTAAAGAATTTAAAAGCCAAAAGTTGGTTCTACAAAAAGATGTACAGAACAGGAGTTCTTTGTTTTACACTTAAACATACATTGATAAATTTCCTGAACTCCAGGAATAACGAGAATATCTTGCAGTGTTCCTGGCAGAAGGAGCAAGTTATCTACAAAGAAAAAAATTAAGACAGGCATTGGTTTTCTCATCTCTATTGTGGAAGCTAGAATATAATGTAATAGCATCTAGAAATTTCCAAGAAAAAAGGACAATCCAAGCATCTTATTACCCAGTCAGGATATCATTCACCTGTTTGATTCAGAGAGAGATGTTTGAGGACATACCAGAATTCAGAAAGTACATCACTCTCATACAGCATTGAAAAAAATATTTGAGAAAAAACTCAAACCCAACAATAAATTAATCAGAACAGAGACCTCAAGGTGAGAGAAGATAAATAAGGGAGGAAACAAGGATAAGCAATGAACCTTGCTCTCTGGAAAAATATTTAAATCTAAATAGAAAGGCAGATTGCTTCAGATAAAGGTCTAAATTAGTATTCTTTAAACAGAAAGGATATTTTATAAGGGAAATGTAATAACATTCAGAACAGACTCTCCAATAGAAATATGAAATCTAGTTTAAAACTCTTCAGTAAACACATTTTAAAAAGTAAAAAAGAAACATGAATATATTTTATTTAACTCAATATATCTAAAACACTTCAATGTATAATTAGTGTAAAAAATTATTGAGATGTTTTGCTTTCTTTTTTATGCTAAATCTTAGGAACCCCACATATGTATTGTATACTCGTAACGCATCTCAGTTCAGACTAGCCACATTTCAAGTGCTCAATAGTCACAGGCTACCATAATTGGACAATGCAAACCTATAACTAAAAATACTAAACCATCTCAGCAAAACATAAGAGTTGGGGATGAGGAAAAGGGGGGAAGTAACAGCACTCAGAAAATCTCATGAAGTCAGGAAGATAAGGGAGAAAGATATTGAATGTAATATCGTTTTTACGGTTAACAATAATAAGAAAAAGAAACAACCTGGATATCTAACAATAGAACACTAGTTTAAATAATTAACAGCACATTCATAACATCGAATATTCCTAGATATGGAAAGCATGAATTAGATGCATATCCTATCATAGAAGAACATCCATATTGTATCATTAAGTAAAATAAACAAGTGTAATGTAATTTATAAAATATCCCATTTTCATAAACATAAGAGGAAAGTCTCTTCATATGTGTCTATATATTTGTATATATGTTTATGGGCCTAGAGAAAGGTAAGGAAAGACAGTCACTCTTTAATGAATATCAGTTGCCTTGTAATGGGATTGGAGGAGGCAGAGAAGGAGTTATTAATTCATTTTGTCTTTATGAACATCTGTATTGTTTGAATCGTTATAATGAGGAATGTTTTGGTAATTTCAAAACCATCTTATATAGTATAAATGGACTGAGAAAGAGAAATAAACAGCAGTGGCTCTTGGTGAGTAGAAAGGATTTGATCTCTCTTGATGGAGTCAAAGCCTGAGTTAATAGCATAATTCAGTCTTTAATAAAGGGAGTGTGAGATTAAAGGGGAAAAAAGTATAAAAACAATTCTGTTATATAGAAGGCCTTCCTAAGCAAAGCATGAAACCCAGAACCTGTAAAGGATAAAACTTGACAAATTTGATAACATGAAAATTGAACACTCATAAGAAACAATAAGGGAGAAGCAATAGGCTGAGAGATAATATTTGGCACATATAAAATGCAACGGGATAGCACATTCCATATACAAATGAAAGAATTACATATAACCAATAAATATATAAAAAGACATTCAAATAAAAAGAATATAAATACATATAAATAGAATGCAAATAAAAATGAAATAACATTTTTACCTTCTTATTTGGCAAAAGGAACAAAAAGATGACTAAGATCTACTGTTGGCAAGGACATAAGGAAGCTGGCACTTGGGCACACTGTTGGTGGGAATGTGAATTAGAATAATCTTTTGTAGCATAATGTGGCAGAACCTAACAAAACTTAAAAAGCATATATGCTGTGACCCAGCAATCAGGCTTTCAGGAATATATCTTATATAAAAATAGCAAGAGTGCAGAAAGATGTTTGTACAAGGAGAGTCACTGAACTTTGATTGTAATAGTAAATGCTTCAAAACAAGCTAAATATGCAGGTCTGGTTAAATAAATCATGATATCTTCAGACAGTGGAATTCCTTGCAAGTATTAAAAAGAAGGAAGTAGATCTATATATTCTGACACGGTAAAGGTACATGATATAGTATTGAGAGGTGAGAGAGACAAGTTACAGAACTTGTGATATATATCAGTTAATATGATGCTTACAGAACGAGGAATTCAAGTAAATCCATATTTTTGGTTGATTCAGGGTTAACCATACTTTTAAAAAATTTCAACCTTTAATTGTTGAAAATATTTTAAAAATAACTCCTTTTCTGTCTGTGTGATATCTAGGGGACACTTTTGAACCTTCATTCTATGACTGTCTGGTAGTAGAAGAAAGACAAACCAAAGAACTACTACAGGGCATTTAATAGTGAGTATTTAGTAATGAGTAAAATAAAACTAAATAGAAGACTAAGTGGTTAGAACAAGACTTTGAAAAGAGATGATTTGAAGTGAGCCTTGAAAAATGTTTATAACTTTCAACAGGCAAATATAGAGAGGTTGAACTTTCTGTGCAAAAGAGTCACTTGAGTGCAAAAGTGGGAATTTAAGGACAATATTCAAATACTGAATAGCATAGGTGTGGTTGGAGTGTAGGTACTTGAAGGCCTGCCTTACTCAGGCTAGGCAGGAACAGGCTTTAGAGTGAAACAGATATGTTTCTAGCTCCATTTTAATTCTATTCTAAAATTCTAGCTCCATTTTTAAAAAAATTGGCAACGTTACTTAACTTGCCAGGTTACTTAGCTTGACCCTGTTCTCTCATCTATAAAATAAAGTTAATAATGGCTACCTCTCTGAGTAACTGTGATGACTATATCTTTAAATGTGAAATCTATGTAAAGCTCTTTCTTAGCACAAAGTAGGCCCTTACTGAAGTCAGTTCCCTTCTCTTCCTTGACATTGACTTGAGTAAGGCCTCTTTCACTTGGCTGAATAGGTAATGGGCAGTATATTTTTCTTGGAATTTCTCTTCAGGCTTAGAGCCCCACCATGACACTTTTCCTTGCTTCTGTTAGAAAACTGACTACTCTCTGACTCAAGTTTTCAGCATCTTCATCGAGTTGTCTTCCTCTTCCTAATTCTTATATGTAAATATTAATTCCTGTACTTCAGAGACAGCCCAAGCCAGGATGTGAAACTCAGTCCAAGGAGTTTGGATAGAAAGAAGGAAGAATGTAGACAAGGTTTTTATTTGGTTAACCTGAGCTGAGAAACCAGCATCACAATTGGGTTTGAGATTTGAGTCCAGATCTTATAAGCTACATGTTCCCTTTCTGTTTCGTTCCTAGGGGGCAGAGCTGATGTCAGAGTATAGAGAGCTCTGAGTATATACATTACCTGGCTACCACGGAAGGGTGTTGAGGCAAGCGACTTAATTTTACTTGATAAAGGTGAGAAAGTCAGATGAGCCAGTGAATGTACGAGAAAGAAGCAGAGGGTGAATAAGTTAAACAGGGGTGTCCAGAGTTAAATCATATCAGGCGATAGCAAAATAGTGTGACTAGCTAGCAGAACAAGCACATAAACAGAGTTTATTGGAGTTGAAGAGATAAGAAAATTAAAAATCTACAGGAGGAATCTACCACAATTCAATTCAATAGACAGTTATCAGGCACTGATTATGGACCAGGCTCTCCTCTTGGTCCTGGGATGTACAGGGAATACACCCAAGGACAGTTAAAAATCCAAGTCAAAAAACAAGAGCCAGTAAATCTGTGTGGGGTTAAGGGATGAGATACAAACATCCATTAGCAGAGACTTGACCATGAAGATATTTTCTAAATCCAACTCTACAACTGTTTCCTCTGATTTTATTTTAGTAGTCAGGACTCTGATTGCAACGATGGAAACCCAACCCCAACTAGCTTAAGAAAAGAAAAGGATTTTTTTGGTTCATATAACCAATCAACGAGGTGGACATGGTCTTAGGGAAAGCTAGAACACAGGCCAGAGCCATGGACTTGAGGACAGTCAAGACCTCTTCTTAAGCCTAGCTCTCTCTGCATGTCAGCTTCATTGTGTACAAAAATTGGAAATCTGGCCATGCTGACTGCTCTGGGCCATCAACCTACCTAGCTGACTAAGAGGAAAGGGTCCTCTTCTGCCTATTTGCAGAAAACATTTAAAAAGCAAAGGAAGAAAACCTGAGGACATACCTGGATTGGCCTGGCCTAGGTCCCAGACTAGGTCAGCTGTCCACCTCTTGAATAATCACTGTGGCTAAGGCTGCAACACAAAGGTAGGAGCTTGTTTTCCAAAAGCACAAGTCTAAAATGGTGATAAAAAGAATGGTTTCCTTAAAGAAGGTGAGATTACAGATAGAGTGGTCACTGGGAAAATCAGTGTGAGCCAGTCATTCAAACATGTGGCAGTTCCATTGGGCAGGAACCTTTCCAATCACAGCTGGTCTAGAGATGCTGAAGGTTGGGACAGGTATTTGGAAACTAGGCTGAAATGGAGACTACATGAGCGATTGTGAGAGCAGCAGATACCAAGAGGCATGTCTGGACCACCTCAAGCCTTCAGTTCTCTATTGCCTACAGAATAAATTCTGAAATACTTACCTTATTAATTAAGGCCCTTCATGATATTATCTTTCTTCTCACCCTCTATATGAACTCTAATCCAGCCAGACTGGTGTATTTCCTGAGCAGAGAACCATGTGCTGAAGCTACTCTCACGCTATCATCAGTCCCCTAGATTTGACATCCTCATTCACATCTGTCTGCTTATGCTATTGTCTTTGCTTAGAATGCCTTCCCAATGCAATCCTTTATTCACCAAGTATGTATTGATGCTTCTTTGTATAAAAAGTTGTTTTGGACACGGCTATATACAATGATATACAATGATGATCAAGACAGATATGGTCCCTGCTCTCAAGGAATTCACACTCTGGTCATGTTAGACAGTCATTGCATAATTATGTAAATAATCCAAAAATTATAACTGTGGTAAGTGCTACGAAGAAAAAAGGACCTAATCTGGGCTGAAGGGCCAAAGAAGTGAGCTGAAATCTGAAAGATAAGAAGGAATTAACCAGATAAAGAGTAAAGAGATGGGAAGGAGAAGAGGGAACGATATGTACAAATATCATGAGGTGAAGAGGATGACACATCTGAGAAAGTGGAAGAAGTACAAGGTTGCTGGAGGAAGAGAGTAAGAGGCTACAGAAATAGATAGGGAGCCAGATCATAGAGGGCTTTGAACAGTATATTAAGGACTTTGGGATTTACCCTAAACATTACAATAAAGTATTGAAAGGGGGTGATGTGGTTAGCTTTATCATATCTTTGGTGGCTATGCAGAGAATGGATTGGAACGGAACAAGATTAGAAGCAAGGAGACCAGTTAGGTTACTGCAGTCATCTAAGCCAGGGATTATTGAAAGTGGCAAAGGAAAGAACTGGATAGGTTCAAGGTATAGTTAAGAGATAAAAATGACTGGGTTTGATGTTGTGTTGAATACGGGGGTGGGGGGATGCCTCCTAGGGTTCTGGCTTCTGCAATTGTGTGGTTTCATTCACTAAAAGGCAATGCCAAGAGGAGGATCTGATTTAGAGGCAATAATAGTCATATTAGCTTTGGATATTTTCTTTTTATTTGAGGTACATTTTAAGCATCTAAGTTAGATGACAGATGAACAGTTGGATATACAAATGTGGAGCACAGTGTTGGGTCTAAACTCTTCCCTCTGCTCATTCAAAACTTATCCATTCATTAAATCCTAGCTTAATCTACCACCACCATGAGATGTCACCGACCTATTTTTCTCTCTGACCTTCCTCTCCTCTCTGCTCTCCTAGTACTTATTGTCTGGACCACTCATTGGGCTCCAGTTTTATACTCTACCACGTGTTTGTTCCTTGAAATTGGAGACCATGTTAGATTAGACTATGCTTCACTACCACCACTAGCTCTACATATAGTAAGAGTTCATTTTACCTGTAACAAAGTGAATGTATAGCCTTTCTGCTACTAGGTAGTATACAGTTAGAAGTAAAAGGTGTTAAATGACTGGGATTTGAATTTTGACTTCACTTCTAACTAGCAATGGTGGCTATAGTCAAGTATTTTAACCTCTTCTCAGTTTCCTCATTTGTTAATTCAGGATAATACTAATACCTCTCTCAGAGAGTTATTGTTAGGATTAAATGCATAATGTCTGCCAAGTGCATAGCATAGTGTTTGGCGCATGGTAAGCATTAGAGTAACTGTTTGTTGTTGCTGTTGTTGTTATTATTATATTGGTAAGGATCAGAAGGTACCATAATTTAATGTGACATCTAGTGGAGATGAGCTGTCAATTTGTCCTCATTATCCCTGGTTGGAGCTTGGCTCCTGGTTTTAGAGAATGTTCTAATGGAGACAGTCTCTTGGGTTTCAGAAAGCATAAGTTAAGGTATGGCTGGAAATCACAATGTGTTGAGTTGTGTGCACATGTGGCTATATGTACATAAATATGTACCTATTAATCATTTTTATTAAGAGGACCCATTGCTTATGGTGCGTGCCATGTACTGGTTTTTATGTTGCTAACAACTGAAAAGAAATCACTCATTTTAGAGGAGAGAAGCATATTAACTCTTTAAACAAGTAGGGGGTGCTTTTTATAAATTACTTGTTCCAGTTGCCTTAATGGTGCCCTAGTCACCACCCCCACTCCCACCCCCCTCAGTAATGTATCTCTGAAGACTAAGTAGTTTCCTGTCACCTGTCACCTCACCAAGAGAACTAGGATATTTCTTTTTTAACATGAAGAGTCTTGGGAGGCCGTGTGGATTTTTTCCCCTTATTTAAATTAATGAAATATTTATGTATGGAATCATGTTGGGAATGTATATAAGTGCATAGTAGACATAAATTGCTACCTCTGCTTATAAAAATCCAGTGTCTCTTTTACATGAATAGTAGTAGTAAAAAAAAAAAGTTATAATAAATATTTTTCCAGTCTTTTACATACCGAGTCTAATTTTATACTTAAATTATTCTACTAATTCTTATTGTAAAGGGCTTTTTTATTAAAATGTGAATTTGGAATCCAGTTGCATTTTTAATATACCAGTAGATAATATATGTTTCAATTTCATATATGAATAATTAGAATTCCAAATGGCCTTTCCACTTTTCTTTTCACACTTCTCCTAAGGCCCATTTGAATTTTATGTAGGTTAAGAAATAAAACTGATTTCCTAGATGAGTGAAAGTTATCTTTCTATAATTTTAGCCTAATGCTAAAATTAAACTCTTCACAAATTGACTGTTTTAAATAACCCTGCCCAGACTTGAAATTCTTAGAGCAACTATTATTTGGCATTTAAATGGGGCGTCCTATCCAGAATGTACTTTTTTTATTGATTATATATCATGAAGTAGAGCACTGATAGACGTATCATTTTATAGATAAACTGTGGAATAATTCGATTTTTCTCTTCCTCCCCCCTACCAAATCCCAGTCACTGCAGGCTAGCCTCCCACTTCCTCCCCTGCACTCAAGATTATTTTAACCTCTCAAGTATTTAGCCAAAAATATTTTTGGAAGCAAAGTGAATACATATAGCAGGGCCAAATGTAGCATATCTCAGCCTAGCTTCCTGAGGTCCTCAGCTTCCCTGCTGGAGGATGCACAGAAGACATTGTTTTCACATAGTAGATTCAGGTGTTACAAGAAGCTAAATTCCTGCGTGTCACTGCTTTCATATACACAAGGTTTAATGAAGCCTCTGGAAAGACCTTAAATTAACACCCAGATGAAATACACAGACAATAATACACAGATTAATATACAGACGAAAATCTGTGTAATACTGATACTGAGTTTGGTCTGAACACCATTCTTACAAATTTATTCCAACTAGAATATGAGCTCCATGATGGCAGGGATTTTTGTCTGTCTTGTTCGTTGCTTTTTCGCTAGTACCTAGAACAGTGCCTGCCACATTATATGGTTAATAAATATTTGCTAAAAAAAATGAATTTTCTTACATTCTGGATGAAAACTCAGAGCTCCAGAATTTCCAGGATGCTTCATAGATTTCTGAAAATTTCTTTAAATTTGATTATTTGTGTGTAATGATTCTGACACCCTTACATATAAGGCACAGTAAGCAGCATGGGATATAATTTGAGACAAGTAAGGCCCTTTGCAAACTGGCCCCTCTACCTATACACCTATAGCATAGACACAGCAAATCATTTGCTATTCTTTGAATTTACCATTTCCTTGCACATACCTTTGCCTTTCTCTCTGCTAGAAATGCTCTTACCACCTTTTTAACTTGCCAGAGGCATATTCATCCTTTTTTAAGGTGCGACTCAAAGTATCATCTCTTCTCTGAAGCCATTCTCAATCTTCCAGGCAGGAGGAGTCCCTCACATCCCTTGGGCTCCACAGTCCTTTATGCATAAATTTGTCATGGCATTTACCTCCTTGTCCTGTCATCATTTCCAGGTCTGCACTGGATTGTCAGCCCTTCAAGGGCAGAGGACATGTCTTTTTTCCCTTTCTTTCTTATCTGCCTGGATCATATCCTAGTGTATATCACACAGTAGGTGCTTAATAAATGCTTATTGAATAACTTACGAACTGAGTGTATGAAAACTAAAGGTGGGAGTGTTCTATTAAAAATGATAATATATAATTTGGCATGAGTTTGGAAAAAGTAAGTATACTAAACCTGGCTTAAATTTATCAGATTTGCTAGCACAGTGCTGTGGTTTGAGGTAACTGGCCACACAAAGAAACAGTTGAAAAAGAAAGAGAATAAACAGATGGAGTTAAAGTTCTAGGCAAGGAGGTGACACAATAAAAATAATGGATGCTGGATATGGAGTCAGAGAGGCTAACGGGCAAGTGGGTGGACAAAAGGAACAGACCTGCCTTAGAATCATGTCCAGGACAAACTTTGGCACCAGTGAAAGAGCCAGTGACTATGTCGGAAGTGAGTATTCAACCAAGCAGATGTTTTGTCAATACAACATCAAATCACTCTTTGGCTGTTTGTGTAGGTTGATTTTTTTCCCTCAAGGTGATGATTTGGGGACTGAATGGAGTCAACTGTTCAGGCATTATGTAGACTCATATTATATCTGTTCTTATATCATTAATGTCGTTGGGCAATTCTCATAGACTGATTCACCTGAACATCTTTCCAAAATCTGTAAAATGAACACAATTGCATTCGTGTATATAGATTGACCATTGTTTTTTAAGTGCCTGAAATGTTCGTTTGCTTGTTTGGGTTAAATATTTAGAGCAACGTTAATAAGGAATTGGGCCATATGAATTTCCAATTCAAAAGCATTAATGTTATTGTTGCTGTTTGTATTTGCTTTCTAGCTTTAAGAGGTTTTGGAAAACACATTCTGTAGAAATCGCCTGCAGTGTTATCACTAAATGATAGCTAAAGAGAAGCATGCCTTTTTCTAATTTCATACCTCCTTGATAAATTTAAAATAAACTTCCTCAACATTTAATCAGAAACTGTGGAATATTTTGAACTCAAAGCCATTCTCTGAACGCTGTAATACATGTAAAGTTCTGAATGTAGATCACAGATTTAGCCTCAATCTATTTAGCTTGAAATGGCAATGCTACCTTGTAAACAGGAAATGCCCCCAATTTTGATCTGATTGTCTCCTCTGGCGGGATGATCATGTGATGAAGTAATACTCCAACACGCATTTCCCAATGAATAATATTCCTCTCAATTTTGTTAATGTTAAATAATTTCAAAACTCAAGGCAGCTGCTGTGAGCTAGGGATCTAAACACAGGAGAGGCCAGCGTTTTATTTGTCCGCCTGTAGACACAGATGTTGTTTGTGTTGTCTGGAAGCCTGGAATATGCTCTAAAATATCACTGTTATTTTCAGTGACTTAAAGTGCCATGATGGTGATGAAGTGAATCCATAAGAATTTGTACAAAGTGAAATAATACTTCAAAAGGTATAAAAATATATTAAACTCTTATAAGAGCAATGAGCTTATATATGCATAGTTTAAGGATCTCTTTTTCATACTGTCAGTGACAAAGGAAATGCTCATTGCCTCCCAGCTGCCATATCCCTCAAAGTATTTTGGCGGCTGGCTGTGAAAATCCAGATGGAAACGGCAGCGAGGTGAATGAAACCTGGGAAGGCGAGAAGCAGGAAGTTCTAGCATGAGCCACATGCACACTGTACAAAAGAGGAAAACTAGGCTGTGAATTCGAATGTGCTACTTATAACTTCATATGCTGTATAAGGTGATTAGGACTCAGTGATAAAATTGTTCCAAGTTGGCTTTGCCACTTGGTATCTATGTGGCCTTGGACAATTTACATAAACTCTCTTTGAGCCTCAGTTGCTCTATTTAAATGATAGGGATAATAATAACCTTTCTCACAGGGCGCACTGTGAGAATTATATAAAATAATGTATGTCTTGGGACCTGGTACATTGAAGGTGCTAAATTTACATCTGGATGTGATCTTGGTGGCCTCGGCCTGCAGCGGCTTGAAGCAGCATCTCAGTTCCCCGACCAGTGACTGAAGCCAGGCTGCGGCAGTGAGAACACTGAATCCTAGCCACTAGACCACGAGGGCCAGTGGCTGGTTACAAGACCCTGGCTCGTCTACTTTGGAGAAAGGAATTTCAACAGAAAGACGGAAAGTAGTGAAACAAGTAAAGTGTTTACTAGGTGGAAAAAAGCACGTGTGGATAGACACACATGGGCAGGCTCAGAGAAAGAGTCACACCTTTGTGGTAGTTTAAATCACTTATATGGAGGCAATTCTTCCGGGTTTCCTCTGGCCAGTCATCTTGCTTTGCCAGGCTCTGTGTCCATATTTGTTCTCAGTCAGGGCCCTCCCCTGTGTGTGCACACATCTTTTAGCCAGATGGATTCCAAGGGTTTCTGGAAAATAGACCAAACATATTATGGTCTGGCGCCCCCTCCCTTCTCTGACTTCTGAGGAGCTTCCTGTGCATGTGTAGTCTGGGAGACCTCCTTGACCTCAAGAAGGAGAAATATGTGGTCTCTTTATCTTTTATCCAAGCAGGACTCAGTTCCTCCTTGCTCCTGCCATTATCTTTATCTTGGAGTATCAGCCTGGGGTCCTCCTGCCTCAGATGTACTTTTTTTTCAATACATAAAAAAAAAAAAAAGCAAAAAAACCCCCCTGCATGTTCCTTGGTAGCTTGAGTTCCATCCGCTTGTGCCCTAGGACTGGAGAATGTGTGCTTTGAAATCAGAATTACTAGTCAAAGTGTTTAAGTCTAAAACCTTGTACTT
Source organism: Delphinapterus leucas (assembly GCF_059928025.1). NCBI lineage: Eukaryota > Metazoa > Chordata > Mammalia > Artiodactyla > Monodontidae > Delphinapterus > Delphinapterus leucas. Next base: position 25,514,573 of record NC_143150.1, read on the forward strand.
TGTCAGTTACAAATGAATTTCCTGGTAAATGAGGTAGATTAGTATCTCAATTTCCACAGCAAATAGAGAATGGCCTTTCTTTCTAAATATAGGTTTGTACAGGTAGGATTGTAATGTAAACACAACTCTCAAAAATAATTCTATTAGTTCAGTTGAACTGTACTTTAGAATGAGGTCAAGACTGGCCCTGATTACTAGAGTATTTGACTACTGTGCTACTGTTTCTGTGTAATAACCTATCCTACCATTGACTATATATACACTATGCTACTAAAGAGCCCTTGTAGAAATTAGTGGTAAACAAAGGGGACATTACTAACCTCCCCATTAGTGAGAGGTAGCTTTTGAAGGTTAGGGCTGCATTTGCACTGAGTTAACCATTTCCTCTCATCTAAGTCTTCTTTGAAACAAATAACATGCATTTGGACAGAACAGTTAGCCAGGATTATGTGAGAAATCTATAGCTGTAGACTAAAACAAAGGCAACTAGCCTGTTAAGGTAGGAATGGCAAATGTGTGTCACTGGTATTGAGTCCACCTGATCTGTCACAGTACTTTATCGCTGAGCTCAGATTGGCCCATGAATCCTTCCTGCCACATTAGGATCATACCTAATTTGTTGATCATGTTTGCATCAGTCTAACAATCAAAGCATTCAGGAATTTTAGTGTCCAGAATCGAAGCCCTTCTGATTTCACCATAATGAAGGCAAAATGGCAGACAAGTCAAGAGAAATTCACCTGTCGTTTCCCTCATTCATGGCGGTTTGTGAACACAGATTGGTTTTTCAGTCTTATCAATTATGTTACTTTGTTTCACTGCTCCCAGTGTTCAATTGTGACATTTGAATTAGGCAAACAAAACATTCTTGTCTTCTCCATTTTCTAAAAACTTGCTTATTAAGGTATAATTAATATACAGTAAACTGTACATATTTATAGTGTGCAATTTGGCAAATTTTGACCCATGAAAACATCACCACAATCATCATAGTGAGCATATCAATAACACCCCAGAGTTTCCTCTTGCCACTCTGTAATGCTTTTTCCTCTACCACTCCCAACCTACTCCACTCCCAGGCAACGTGGGATCTGCTTTCTGTAGATTAGTTTGCATTTTCTAGAGTTTTACATAAATGGACTTTTTGACCCTTTAAAAAAAATCCAGCATAGCTTGATATTTACCCATGTTTTTGTATGTATCAATAGTTCATTCCTTTTTATGGCTCAACAGTAGTCCATTGTATGGATATATGAGAGTTTACAGTTATTCACCTGTTGATGGCTATTTGAGCTATTTCCAACTTCTGGCTATTACAAATAAAACTGTTGTTTATGTACAAGTCTTTGTATGGACACATGATTTCATTTCTCTTGGGTAAATAGTTAGATCATATGGTAGGTGTATGTTTAACTTGATAACACGTGAAGGTTTAATTAGCCCTAGGGCAAACGTTGCACTCCACCCACCTAACAAAGCTTAATAGCAAGACTCAAAAGGATAAAACCGTTGCCAAGTATGGACCACACACCAAAACAAAGTTCAATAATAGATATAGGAATGCAAAACCCTTTTTGTGTACTCTACTCAGTGCTCATGAATTATGAGGTTTTTCACTCTGGTTGAGAACAGGGACTATTGGCAGTCCTGTTTCAGATTTGCAGCCCTGTTTCAGATTCAAAGTTGCTTCCTTTAACCCTTTCAGATGGTTCTTTCTCCAGTCTCAAGTGGTTTCCTTGCATCCATGTGCTGTTCCGGACTCCGGTGAACATCCAGGGGGACCCTCTGCAGATCTCTGGGATTTTCTTTCCCTGCAGCTCTCTCCTCTTTGGTACTCTGTACTGCTAACTCTAGCTGTCTTGGCCTTCCCAGACTACCAGGTCCGTCTCCACAACTCAGAGAGACTGCCAGGCTCCCCTACAGTCTCCCTCCCCTGTGCTAAGGCCTGGAAACTCTTTGCAGGCAGTAAGCTGGCGCACTCATAGGGCTCATCTCATTTGTTTCCGACATCTCAGGGATTACCGTCCTTTTTTGCCCAATGTCTGAAAACCATTGTTACATATATTTTGTCTGGTTTTTGTTGCTGCTGTTTCAGGCATGAGGAGAAATTTCGTCCCTGTCATCCTATCTTGACTGGAAGCGGAATTCTTCTCCAGAATTTAACGTTTTTCTCTAAACTGAATTCAAATTCAGAAGTCCCTGATGAGTATCCTAAAAGTTCTTTCTACAACTTTTGCCCGTTTGGAAAGTTTCTTCTATCTCTGGGGAAAAAAAAAAAGACACATTCTCTGAGTTCATGAAAACAGAGTCTCTCAGAGGAGCCACCTATTTAGTCCAGGACACTCTACAAATTTGCCAAGATGGTAATTTCTATCTGGTATATGGGATGGAACCAATGGGTAAGAAGGACAAGAGAAGTTTTGACTCAGGTCAGCTGAGAGATCGTCTTCTACCAAGGCTTTGTGGCTGGTTTGATCAAAGCCCTCCCAGTTCTATACCCTACGGTATATTTTGAAGAATTTTAATAGGAATTAGTTTCCCAATTCTTTAAGCCAAAAAGAATAGTGAGGACAGCTTCCTTGGTGAGACTATCTCAGTCAGAAGATGGTACAGAGAGCTTGTTCCCCATTAGTTTAATATTGCTATAAATTGGGTTTTTTCCCTAAATCCACAGCCAGTGTGTTGCTGTCTTTCTCTTTCTGCCACATTTGTGGAGCATCAGTCAAAATGCATAGCTAATTTACCAAAATAGCAATTTTTCAATTTGCAGTGGTAGGCATTGTTTTATGTTAAATAAAACCATCTCATATGTGTCAGAAGTGGATTCCAGAATTTAACACTTTCAGGAGTGGTTTCATATTAAGTACTGACTTTAAAACTTTGGTATTTTATGCTCACTCCTTGCCTAGAATTATTCTAAGGCTGGAAGGGATGGCAATACTACCTTATATTTGTATGTTCCTTCATAGATCATACAACACTTTGCAGAAATTATCTCATTTGATTTTGAGAGATACTAAAAAGTTTAGAAAACTCTAGGATCCGGAGGTCTGATTCAGGAGGTAATACAGATGATATACATATAGAGAAAAAGTATAAAATCAGGCTTAAAGCCATGTAGTAAAGAATAGAAATGCTATAAGGAAGGATGAGATTATTAGGAGGAGGGAGAAGGAAGTCAGAGAATACTTTGTGAAGGTACTGACCCAAACTGGATATTAGGAATTAGATTGGTGAAAAATCAGAGGGCCGTATTCCAGGTGGTTGACACAACATGTCCAGAGATACTGAGGCACAAATAAATAGGTCATCTTTGAAAGATGGTAACAGGAATCCCCTAATGGAGCAGAATGTAGTTTATTCAGTAGTTCTTTGTGGACAGTGACTCTGGTGCACAGTTCTACCTTGACATCTTTACTGAGTCATCACAAAATAAATGCTTACAGATTAGGGTAGAATGTTGTAGAAGTCACATTGTTTGCTTTTAAGAGTATGTGTTTGAAGCACTCTCAAGTGTTTTTAGTGGGCATCTAACTCTTTAGCTCACTGTTCTCACTTCTCTAGATGAAATTGTGCTGCACATTAATGCAGTTTAACACACACACGTACACATACAAATACATACATTAAACAAACAGCTTCACATACCTTGTGAACATAATGAAAATATGGAAGTATACATGGAAGACCATAGTGGTCAATAAAGATTCAGGCTCCAAAGTGATATGAACAGCCAGAAAATTGGACCAGCACAGGTAAGAAATGAGAAATTTTTAGGGCCAGTGAACATAATGCATTTTCAGTGTTCAGTAGCCCTGAAAATCTCTCATTTAGGCCAGGAAGTCTCAGTCTCATTTGAAATGTTGAAATAAAGAGAACATGCACAGGTTCTCATTGATCTAAATTTCTGTTGAAGTCCAGGACCTCCCACCATCTTTTCTAGTCCTTGATTCTTTTTCCAGACTCTTGTTATGAAGGCTGTAGAGCAGGCCTCACCTTTTTTTATTGTAGTGGTAACTGCTGTCTGAGTTAGCTTCAGAGCAAATTCTCCCATCTTATGTGAGGGCAGTCTAAGCTGGACCCTGCACTAAGATGAATATTAGTTCAAGGAAATAAATAGAAGTTGTTTATTCCCACATCAAATTTCCTTCCTTCCTTAGATTGCTGAAGGATATTTTCATCTCTTTCTAAATAAGATTGGAGTCTCTTTTGATTTCTTCTAGGTTCCTATCTCATCTCCCTTCCTTTTGACTTTATGCTATAATTCTGTGTCCTTCTCTGGTTTGAGCCATTTTTACAGATTTGCAAATCAGTATACTTTTTTTTAACTGTTTATTTTATATTGGAGTACAGTTGATTAACAGTGTTGTGTTAGTTTCAGGTGTACAACAAAGTGATTCAGTTATACATATACATGTATCTATTCTTTTTCAAATTCTTTTCCCATTTAGGTTATTACAGAATATCGAGCAGAGTTCCCTGTGCTATACAGTAGGTCCTTGTTGGTTATCCATTTTAAATATAGCAGTGTGTACAAATCACTATACTTTTGAGAGCATCTTTTTTTTACATTAACATAGTCTTTTAACTATGTTCTGGGATGGCTCCAGTTAGCCAATATCGGTCACAAAGGATGAATGTTTATACTTCGGGCTTTTAACTCTACCAGATTTTTTGCCTTACTTTCCACTATACTGACAGATGGGGAAATCTTGAAAATTAAATAAGGCAAAATTGGTAGGTCCTGAGTACCGAAATAATGGGTGCATTTGGAACTGTGAGGGGGGAGATTAGGCTTCAGGAAGCTTAGTTATTTAAGTCATCTGATATCCATAGGCTCCAGACTTGCATGTGGGAGCACTCCATCTCTCACTCTGGTGCCCCAGAAAAGGCTGATGATCCCTGAGCACAAAAACAAAGGTCAGGTCTGGGTGGTGTGCCTTTAATACTCTGTTGTCATTTGGACCTTTAAAAAGGCTCTCTGTGGTACTAGCCAAAGGATGTGACATGGTCCTGTTAACTCACTCTGCTCAGTGCCTAGTACAGTACTGTGCATTTGATACACCTTTTTCACAAAGTAACAGAAGAGGAAATTAAATTGGGCTAATTTTCTAAGACTAGGGGAAATCAGAGAAGTCTATTTTGTTTTGTTTTCTTGACTTGAAATTGAGTGGATGTTCAGCAGAGGTGTTTTTAAGTAAACTTAGATGAACTGATTTGTTTGACAATTTGATATCATTTCCCCTTCAAAGCCCCCAAACTGAGAAATATAAAATGGTAGCCAGTTGTGAAAATTATCTGCCTCCTGTGTAGTGTTGCTCCTTCCTTCCTTCCTCCCTCCCTCCCTCCCTCCGTTCCTTCCTTCCTTCTTTCCTTCCTTCCTTCCTTCCTTCCTTTCTTCCTTTCTTCCTTCCTCCCTTCCTTCTTTCCTTTGTATTTCTTGCTTAAGACTGTAATAACTCATTGTATTTTTCCCTAGAGCCAGTAATGAATTATTAGTGGGTCTGTAGTATTTTTTTAAATTAATTAATTAATTTATTTATTTTTGGCTATGTTGGGTCTTCGTTTCTGTGCGAGGGCTTTCTCTAGTTGTGGCAAGCGGGGACCACTCTTCATTGCGGTGCACGGGCCTCTCACTATCGTAGCCTCTCTTGTTGCGGAGCACAGGCTCCAGACGCGCAGGCTCAGTAGTTGTGGCTCATGGGCCTAGTTGCTCCGCGGCATGTGGGATCTTCCCAGACCAGGGCTCGAACCCGTGTCCTCTGCATTGGCAGGCAGATTCTCAACCACTGCGCCACCAGGGAAGCCCTGTAGTATTTTTAATTGTGTGAATTTTTATTCACTATGCCATAGAGTACAGTTTGTAATAGCCATGTTTATAAACTGATAATTTCATGTTTGATGAGGAACTATTTATTAAGTAGACTTTTTACATGATATATTTTATGTACTCGGTTTATTAATAATCTTGCAATTCACAATGGATTACCTAGGCTGTATCAGTACTTTAACATAGCAAGACTTGTAATCATGACACAAGATCTTATTTAGCTAATGTGACTGATTATCTTTCACAGTGGAAGTATGAATAGCACCTTGACTCATAAAACCACTAGTTCTTTTCCCATTCCAATTTGAAAATATTAACCATTGCACATTTTGCCATAACAGGCTTAAGTTATAATTACAGAAATTTATAGAGGTCAAGGGAGGTTACCTAGAGATGTGTTTCTAGTTGGACCTGAACATTTTGCAAATGAGAAAACTGAGGCTCCAAGATATTAAATGACTTACCCAAAAACTGCATGGCTAATTAATAACAGCTGTCTTTGCATATAGTCTGTAAGTCTTGTTATGAATTACAGTAATTAAAGCTAATAATTTTATCCCCTCTCCCTCTTTCTTATTTTGGAAATGGACTACACTCTTTGGAAGTTATATTCCAAATCACTCAGGTCATGGCTAAGATATACCATGCTTTTGGGCCTCCAGTTATTTATTTGGAGTGTGATGACTTAAAGCTCCATTTTAAGAGGAAGTGTGGATGGGTAGAATTTAAAGAAAAATAAAGTCTTGAGCTCATCAGAAACTCAGAAGCTCTAGAAAAATGCTGATATAAGTAATACTTTCCCTTTCAAGTTCTGATAAATGACTTCTCCAGGCTGAACACCTGAAGATCAATCCCTAGATTCAGAGAGAATATACAATAGTTCATTTTATTCAGCACTTCATAGAATTTTTAAAAATTATTAAATTATTAGCATTAGTAGAGGCCTAAAGTGATCCTTCGTGCCAATCCACTCAATCTAGTCACATGATTTCCAACTACAGAATGTTCCCTTAGCTGCTGAAAGCTACCAGTGATCAGTTTCATCTTCAGTTTCCCCCCTAAAACTGGTTTTCGAAAAATGGTTTTCAATAATGTTCCTAGGAAAAACGTGCTCCCTAGAGGATCAGTGAGAAATCATGAGTCACTTAGCCTTGATTGCCTCTTGACTTATAAATAAGCAAAACAGAATTTTGACTACCTTTTTGTTCATATTACATGTGCTTTCTTCCACTAGGAGGAAAAAAGCAGGGCCTCCTTCTGGCTCAGAGACCCTTAGCTCCACTCTCTTACTATCTGGTGGGGTACAATCCACTAAAAACACAATTGTAGAGGTATAATTGAAGTACAATAAACTACACATACTCAAAGTGTACAGTATGATAAACTTTGGTATGTATACACATGTGTAACTATTGCCATAGTCAAGAGAGCAGATATTTAGATTGTCCCAAAGGTTTCCTTGTGCCCCTTTGTTCTCCATTTCTCCCTTATTGTCTTCCCCAGATAACCATTGATTTACTTTCTGTCACTATAGGTTGGTTTGCATTTTCTAGAACTTTATTTAAATGGAAGCATGCATTGCATACACATTCTGTTGGTCTTTTTTCACTCACTTATTTTGAGGTCCATGCATCTTGTTATATATCAATAGTTCATTTTTTTTGACTGAGTAGTATTCCATAGTGTGCATATACCACAGATGATTTATCATTTCAGCTATTCATGGACAATTGGGTTGTTTTTAATTTTTAGCTGTTAGTGAGTAAACCTTTTGAACAACCTCGTACAGATTTTTGTGTGGACAGAAATTTTTATTTCTCCGTGATAAATGACCAGAAGTGCCTTGCTCTCCTGTTAAATTTAGCTTCACCTTTTTACGGAACTGCCAAACTGTTTTCCAAAGTGGTTGTACCATTCTACTTTCTTACCAGCAGTGTATGTAGTTGCTCCACACTTGGTGTGATCAGAATTTTTTAGCCATTCTGGTAGGTCTGTAGTTGTATCTCATTGTGGTTTTAGTTTGCACTTTCCTAATAACTAATGAGGTTGAGCATTGTTTCATTCATTTATTGGCCATTCCTGTATCTTTTTTTGTGAAGTATCTCTTCAAATCTTTTGCCCATTTTAAAAACTGGATTTCAACTCTTTATTAATTTGCTCAGATTTTGTCTCCTACAAGGCTGCAAAATAGGTTTTCCTTACAATAAGAATTAAATACATGTTTATAAGGCCCACATACATCATTCACTTGGCAACATCTGTGTCTGTTTACTCCTGAAATGTTTCTCATGTTTCCAGTCTGTCCATCTAAATCCTAGATATTCTAAGATTGTACTTATATTTCTCTTGTGACTAGCTTTTTGGTAAGAATAGATCTATAATAAATCCATTGAACTTTATCTTCTCTAGGGAATCTGTAGCATTTTAGGTAACAAGGTTATATGTGCAAGGCTAAAAACATCCACTTATGGTGCTTTGTAAGTGCTTTATAGAAAATGCATCCTGTGGGAATTTTGAACACCACCAAGACATTTGTGTATTTAAGGAAATAATTTACAATGGTAACATTGATTTCAAGAATGAGAAGCGAGGCTGTTCAATGAATAACACTTACTGTAAATAAGTGAAACTTTTCTTTCTTTCCTTATTTATTAATTTCTTTCTTTATCATTAAAAAATGAACAACTGATAACTTACTTGCATTGTTTCATTCAAAAGTTATTTATCGGCAAGGCAGTGTACTTTTATCTGACTGTATCTAAGAGAATGTGGGGTTTATTCTTTTTGTATTCAAATCATAGTTCCAATAGAAATATTATGTAATTTTTTTATCGTGTTACACCACACTTCCTTAGAAGGGAACAAATCCACGTTCAAGTTTCTTTTTGAATGGGAAACAAATCTCTTTAACAAAGAGGGATTGTGCTTACATCCATCAGTGGTTATTTTTAAAAACTTCTCTGTTATTATCTGAAATGACAGGTTAGCCATGCATTTATTTTTATTTGCTCATCCTTTTCCAATGAATGTCTTTACTGTGACTCAGATGCTCATATTAAAATCTTTGGAAAGTCTCATCTCATATGCCATCGTATGAGTGAAAATAAATGCAAGTCTGTAAATTTATTTCCTAAATATTCCTAAAGTAAACTTAATTCCTAAAGTAAATTTCCTAATTAGTGCCCTGAATCCATGGCAAATAAATGGGGGATGGGGGGGGCGGCAGTTCACAGTAATTCAGTTCAAACACTTTCTTGCTTCTGTCTCCGAATAGAATTTGAGCTGTTGTTGAAAAATCTTTGGTAATGCCACAATAAGGTTGCTCTCTCACTTTTCCCCTTTTCCTGGCTCCCGCTGATTTCAGAGAAATCTCTAGAGAAGCAGTTTTCAAAGTTTTCAAAGTCCCTGGACAAATAGCATAGGCCTTACCTGGGAACTTGTTAGAAATGCAGATCCTCTGGCCCTACTGCAGACCAGCTGAATCAGACACTGAAACTGGGGGCGTGGGGAAGGCAGGCCCAGTAGTCTGTGTTTTGACACGCCTTCCAGGTGATTCTGAAGCATGCCAAAGTTTGGGACTCACTGGTCTAGGGGAATGAAAGAAGTTGTGAATGCAGGCCTATATAAAATTCCTTTCCTACAGCTCCAAGCTGACAGGTTCATGAAGAGGTTGCTGTAGCAACAACTGCACAGTAGGATTGGATAATGAAACTTTGTGAAATTAAGACGCATGAATATTAACCAATCCCATATTCTAGCTCACTAAGATTTATATTGGGCAAAATGGATTTTTACTTTTAGCCTTATGTCAAGAAGCACAGTTTCATAAGGTTTTATGTTTGACAAGTGGAAACCATGCCATTTTTTAAGCATCACTCCTATAGAATTTAGACAATTTTGGTAGAAAAATAGAATTACTCTTAAAGACATTCATCACAGGACTTCCCTGGTGGCACAGTGGTTGAAGAATCTGCCTGCCAATGCAGGGAACACGGGTTCTATCCCTGGTTCGGCAAGATCCCACATGCCGCGGAGCAACTAAGCCCGTGCACCACAACTACTGAGCCTGCGCTCTAGAGCCCATGAGCCACAACTACTGAAGCCCGCATGCCACAACTGCTGAAGCCCGCAAACCTAGAGCCCGTGCTCTGCAACAAGATAAGCCACCACAATGAGAAGCCCATGCACCACAACAAAGAGTAGCCCCCGCTCGCCGCAACTAGAGAAAGCCCGCGCGCAGCAACGAAGACCCAACACAGCCAAAAATAAATAAAAATAAATAAATTTATTTTTGAAAAAGACGTTCATCACAGAAATCATAAGTAACATCCTCAACAGTGACATATAACCCTGACAGAATTTATAATTGACTTTTCATAATAAAATATAGTAGCTTTATTTACCTGTAATACCTGTTTCACAGAACACAGTGCTGGGTACCTAATGGCTGTTGAATAAGCATTAAGATATGATTTGTTAAACCTTTGTTTGGTAATTACATGTCACAAAAATTGCTATTTTTAAAAATACATTTGTATTCTGTACTCTTCTTTCTAGTATACGGTCAGTCTAAATTCTAGCACTTTCTGTATTCAAAGAATTAAATTCATTTTAGCGTTTGCATTTTATTGATATGTGCTAAGGATTAGATGTGCTCAGTTAAGCTTCTTCTGGCCAAATGACATACCCTGTCTCTGATGTCAGTCTGAGAAAATCCTGTATAGTTTACAACATCCCCGGATTACCTTATCTAAGTATTACATGGACATTTCAGATGATATGTCTTGGCATGTGGTCATTTTTCATTAACTTATTAAGGTCTGTTAAAGCATCTTTTCCCCCTTTTGACACCTTGCCATAATTGAACGCGAAATTGACTGTAAGACTGAATGAATGCCTGATATTCATGCAGTAAGTTGATGGGGCTTCCTTGGTGTCTAGCAGACACCATGCCCAGATGAGTGTTTTAGGAAAAGGGGCTCTGTTGCTATCTAACATTGGCTGTGGACAAGTGACATCTACCCTGTGGACTTCATTTTCCTCAACTGTAAACAGAAGGGATTCATTACAGCATCTCTAAGACCTTAAACATTTTATGATTCTAAGGCTTAGGGGGAACTGGGGGGAGAATCCAAGCCTTGAAGCATTGCTGAGGTGCAATATACGATTGAAAGTTTTTTTATGTATTTCTTGAAAGAATGAATGAAACAGAATAATTAGCATAAAGTCAGCCTCATACTTCTTTGGAGACAATGGAAAATAGTGATATTAAATACTCATAATTTTAGACTAATGTGTTTTAGGAAAAATACTTTCAAAAAGTATACTTAATGTTTTTTCCTCAGAGTTTTCACATTGAATTATTTCTTCTTAACCCTAAGGTATATTAAATACTTAGAAAAGCCAATAATTTTAATATTTTAAGCATAGGTGTGCTCTGCAGATCATATATATTCTTCCTAGAAGAGAAATACCTTTTAAAGGACAGCTCTCTACACTTTATACTCCCCTGCACTCACTTATTTCATTACATTTGTGCAACCTAAAATTGTAGGTATAAAGCTATTTTGGGCATGCTTTTTCCAGAACCTTGTAAGAATCAACAGGAGCATAATTTTAAGCTACAGAAGTGCAAAATAAGCACAGAATCCTAGCTACCATAAATATAAAGACCAGAATTCTAACTTGGCAAAAACACATAAATACTAGCAATGGGGGAGAGGGACATAAGGACAAAAAGGTCAAATTTTACCAGGTATTTCTGTATGTTTATAAACCTTTTCTCTGAACTTTGTGTCTTCTCAGAGATGGAATTTTGTGAAACCCCTCACACTCTGTGCTCTGGCTACCAGACAGACATGCACAGTGTTTCTCGGCATGGCTACCAGCTAGAGATGGGATCCGATGTGGACACGGAGACAGAAGGTGCTGCCTCACCTGACCATGCGCTGAGAATGTGGATAAGGGGGATGAAGTCAGAGCATAGTTCCTGTTTGTCCAGCCGGGCCAACTCCGCATTGTCCTTGACTGACACTGACCATGAAAGGAAGTCTGATGGAGAGAATGGTAATAGAGCTATCTATATTGTTTACATAAAACCCAGAGAGGATGCAGGTTTTAGCCTTTGATTTGTTTTCCTTCCCTATGTCTGCCTACCCTTCATTTCGTCTGCAGAATGGAGATGCAGGTTAGCAGGGTCCCATGGACAAGGCATGTACCTAAGTATCTGGCAAATAGACACATTCATTTACAATAATAGATGAAGTACTTTTTATTTCTGGTGATTCCCCCAAAGGAAATAAATCTCATAGAGTCAGTAATATTGTGCATGTCTTATTCATTACTCACCTTTTATTTTCATCTTTATTTTCCAGTGCAATACTAGTGATACTTACTTTAGAAGTACTCATGTCATGTATTTTGGCTTTGTATCAATATATGAACAATGAGACGAACAGCTGTATAGCAAGCTTATTATGTATGTGCTCTCTATTCTGATTCAGATTAACCTGTCAAGTGTACAGAGAAAGGCAAATTAACCAGATTGGACTGAAATGATTAAAAAAAAACAGAAGGTGAACATCAGCCATTTGCCAGACAATAAGTAGTAACAGCAGTGTCATTAAATTGTAGTTATATATTATTTTCTTACAACTTTTAGAAATGGAAAAGTTTTGTCATTTTGATTTGTTGGGAAGAGGTTAATTTATTTTGTTGTCTGCTTTTCTGTCCCTACCGAAGAACAAAGTCCTTTCATAAAAATCACATTACTGCTTATTAAACACATTAATCTAATCTCCTCCTCATTCTGTTTGTCTAAATTTCATAGGTCCCATCACCATGACCACAAAGCCTGGTCTGTTAGCAGTGGCTAATGAATATTTTCTCAGGTGTCAGAGAGGTAGCCAACAGCCCTGTACCTGCAGCTTTTTCTATTCTATCCTCCTCTGCCTCCTTCAGCCTGTAGGAGACATTGGCCACAAGGATATAATCAGGAATGACATTTGTAATATCACTAAATATCCTATCACCAAATATCCTTGAGGGTCTTGATATTTTAGGTTTATTTTCATGTATGTATGTATGTATTGTTGACTTAGGCGAAGAGTGTAGAGGAGGTGAAGTGTGGAAGTGAGAAGGGAACATATTTGATCTATGTCGTGCATATTCATGTAAGTGAAGCAGCAATAGGATGGAAGTTGGGGGACCTTGGACTAGTCCCTACAGTTTTGGGGCTTCAACTGTCAAACAGGAAAAATAACGACCAAATTTATGTGAAATGGGGTGATAGAAGCTCTCCTGTATTTCAAAGACATTGTTCTTCGTCATCTCACTCCTGACATAAGGAAGTTATAGCCAGTTCACTGGGTTGAAACATTAAAATAAAAGAAAGGAATTTCCCTGTAGGGCTCCACCATTCTTCTATTCCTGCAAGACCCTAGGTATGGGGTTTCTTCTGGGGTGATGAAACTTCTGGAATTAGATAGTGGTAGTAGTTGCACAGCTCTGTGAAAATACTAAAAGCCACTGAATCGTACACTTTAATAAGAGTGTGAACATTATGGTATGTGAATCGTATTTCACTGAATTTGTTATTTGAAAAATACTACTGGATGAAGGGTAAGGATTGAAGATTGAATAATCCCAGATGACTTGGACAAGGATTAATTAGTAAAAATGTTTGCTATTACAGGTTTTAAATTCTCTCCTGTTTGTTGTGACATGGAGGCTCAAGCTGGGTCTACTCAAGGCAAGTGTTTCCAAATATTCAATGACAAATTATTTTACCTCACCCCATCCCTGACACCCACCCTACAACATTCAACCCTGCCCGTCTGATAAACAACACACAGGCCTGGTTAATTAACCTGTCAAAGATTAGTTTATTGGTAGCTTGTTGGTTTGCTTTCCTGTGGAAGACTTCATGTATGTGTATGTTGATAGTAATGAGGAGGTGTGGGGGGAGCTAGGTAGAATAGGGAAACGTTGATTTAGCATGAAGGCAGAGATTTACATCAGGTTGGGTTGGTTTTGGCCTCATGACTTTCTGTTCTATCAATACATCATCTATGATTTTTTACATGACTCTAGCCATTAACATAGTATATAGTTCAGATACTGTCATAACTTTACACCTAGCAAATGGTCTTGGTCTTTTCCTTCTGACGCTCTGGCTTGGCTTAAGAATCACACTATGCCTATGTCATCAATTATAAATAACACCTTCAAATGAAGGAAATGTTGTTCATTCTTTTCTGTAGACCTGTTTTTATACTGTGTCATTCCTTAGTGAGGGGACATTGGTGTCCTTTTACTTTTGCCTTCATTGTGCTCATTGGGCTTTGCCCCTTTGCAGAGGGATACTGAAAGCAATATTTATTAATGATTTTAATGAAAATCAAACACTTTGTGGCAGAGGGAATCCTCACATCTGACCACAGGGCAATGACTCAGAATATGTAAGGAACTGGGGGAAATGGATCAGAGGGAAGATATATTAGAATCAGCTTCATCAAAATGCATATTATCCTCCCCTTCCTCCACCACGAGAACTGCTTACTGTGATGAGCCACTATACGCACTGTGTTCACGTGCCACGTCCCTTGGATGTGTTAGGAACCTTCAGGAATGTTTGGGGCTCTTCAGTTTCGTTTTGCCTTCAGTCTATAATCAGCCATCTACCTTGATCATGTAACCCTATTTACTGAGACAGAGTTGGAAGACTCAGGAGTAAAGGCCGTGTATCTTTTCTTTTCTTTATAGGTTTATTTTCCTTATGATTTATTTTAGGAACTGGATGCGCTACCACAAAATTGGGCAGGGCGCCAATATAAAACTATGATCTGCTCTGCTAAAAACTAGTCCTTAACTGTAAGCCTCTTTTGACCCAATGTGCACCTCCAAGGGGGATTTCAATAGAACATAGGGATAAAAAGTTTGTATTGTGAAGCCAGACAGCTTAGATTTAAATCCCAGCTGTGTGATCTTGGGAAAGTTGTCTAAAGCTTCTGTGCCTGAACTTCATCATTTGTAAAACAAGGAGAATATTACTATCTACCTCTAAGATTTTGTGATGATTGAATAAATTAATGTATATAAAGGTTTAGAATAGTACTTGTAACATATGAGTACAATAAGAATGTTCACTATTCTTACTGATCAGCACTTCACAATTTCCAAACACACTTTTAATATCTTTATCTCATTTCATCCTCCTGACCCATCTGTGGAATGATTCTATTGTTATCAGCATTTTACATAGGAGGAAGAGTTAAACAGCAATTCAGAAACAAGTTAGCTAAATACAATTGATTGTTTTCCAAATAGCCACTTTTTTCCTCCCTTGGATCATGAATGAATATAAGATATGAACTTGAACAACTTTTCTCCACTCAGAGTTCTGTAAGTTTTACTCTGCTCCTACTAGTAATTTTCAGTAAGGAGTATACAATTTGGAATCTTGACTTAGAGTAAGATTTCACCAATTTAGATTCCAAAAATTTTCAGTCAGTGATACCAGGCCTGGCCTGCCTTCAACATTTCCATAGATTCTCACAGAGGAGGTTTGAGTTGAGAGTGTAAATGATTTTTCTAAAAAAATGTTAATTTGAAAAAACAAGTTATTTTTAACGAATTAACATTTGTGTGCAAATGTGGCTATTTATTTCCCATTGATCTCATACATTCATGAAAGCAGGCCTAGCAAGGAATCTATTTCAGTAATTTGAGTTTCTATATACTATGTTGAAAAGGGTAAATAGCTTAAAATTGGGGGGATTTATATACTTCACTACCTCAGACTCCATGCCACTGCATCCCTCTGTTTCAGTTAATGTCAATGACATTTTATTTTGTTTCTGTCTTCCTATATACATTCTGATTTTTAGATTATTGATGAGGCAATGGGCACAATATCATGGATCGGTTTAGGATGATTTAAGCTTCACTCCTGTAAATTTGGGAGAGAAGTGAAGATTGGGGAAATTGTTAATTTGGGTGTGCTGTTCAACTGAGAAAGATTCTGAGATGTGATTTCAAAGACACTTTCAATTCTATCCATCCTAGGCTATAATGTCTTGGATTTTCTACTTATATTTCCAAAATCATGTCTATAAGGACTTATTTCTTTCATTTAATTAATCGATCAAGCCTTTGAAAATATTTATTTTTTCTCATTTTCGTAAACTCTATTTGGTTACCCTTAATTGAATTGAAGTTTCTGATATGCTTTAACCCATGAAAAAGTAAAATAAATAACCTTCCATTTCAGTACCGAAACAGACAGAGGTCTGCAGTACAAGGAAGGGAGAGCAGCAGGTAACAGAAGACAATGTGGATTTCTCGTCTTTCACAGGGCAATCAGAACACTAAGGCACTTTATTTCCATTCCCTGAAATGTGTCCTAAGTAAATCCTTTGTTGTCTATTGATGCTTAATCGGCTGTTAGGAAAAATGCAGATTTACTCAAGTTAGCTTCAGCCTGAGGCCCGTGAGCAGGACACTTTGATATCAGTCATAATACTTTATTCATTTTACTCCTTTTCTACTCCCATTCCACGTTACTACCAACCTTACTATTCATTATACTTGAGTTGTGTATTTTCTATCTTCACGATGGTTTTTAATAAGTACTAGATAGGAAGCTACTTGAAGACAAAGCCTGGTTTATTCCATATTTTTGCTTCAGTACTTAGCCACTGGATCTGGAGCCCAGTAGGCACTAAATAAATGAAAAATATGCTTTGCTCTGAGGGGAAGAATTAAAACTGAGAGATAATATATTTTGTAGATCTTCTCTAATAGAAATGCTACAGCGGGTCAAACCTCTGGTCATCTAACACACAACTGCCTCTGACAGGTGATCCAGTGGGCTTTTCTTAGAAGGATTTGGCAGTCCTACTTGAGCATTAACCTCAGTGATTAGGGTGTTCCTCAGTAATTACATTTGACTCTACATTAGGTTGGAGGAAAAAACTATATCAACAGCTAAATCTGAATAATCAATTTCCAAGAATGTGTTTTTCACATATGGCCTAAATGAAACACTTGGATTAGAAAATGTGAAAACGAAATTGCTTATCAAGAAGCTAAATAGAGGGAAATAGGTAGAGAAAAGACATTTATAACCTTTAATAAAGTATAAGTTGCAAAGAAATTATTTATGGCTATGCTCTTGTTGATAATGCTATTTCTATGTAAGCAATACTTATTGAGCACTTACTCTTTGCCAGGCTCTGTATTGGAGACTGGGGATATATAAAAGATGACCAGTACATGATCTCCACCCTCAAGGAATTTACAGTCTAGTGGGCAAGATTGATGCCCTATTAATTAGGATTGTTTATTATTATTTATTATTGTTATTGCAGGTAACAGCTTGAGCTAGCTTAAAGAGAGAAAAACAAATTCATGAAAAGGGCATGTGAATGCTTCATGGGACCAGGACAAAAGAAGGAACTAGATTAGAAGAATTGCCTGGGCTTTGCCCCTTGCTTCTGAATCCATTTCCTTCAGTCCTGTCTCTGCAGATTTACTTTCTCTAAATCTCCATCCACAAGGCAGGCATAAAACCTCATACAGTTCTCCAGTTTATATTTCTTCTGTTCAGGAAAGAAGTTGAGATTAACTGGATGTTTTTCAATGCCGTTTCTAAATTCCAATGAGACAGATTAATTTTCCCAGCTTGAGTCAGATGTCTACCACTGGGCACATCAGCTACAACCAAGGAGCAAGGTCAGCAATGCAAATGTTGCTTTCTGGGAACCCATCCACTGGATTCTTGGAGCAGTTTGCAATGCAGGCGGTCAGAGTCAAGTGAGCATGTATACCCAGTGAGGTCTACCAGAGAAGATAAAGAGCTAACTTTAATATGATTTAGTTAGTACCCTGATAAAAAAATATGTGCAGCTTGCTATGAGAACATAAGGGATGTGAAATCATTTATTAAAGTAAAAATTGTTGTATTAATGCAATCTAAATAACAATGTTCTCCGGACGGTGAGTGATTAAGAACATGGACTGTGGTGTAAGATAGATCTAGGTTTGTGCCATGGTTCTGCCACTTTACTGTGTGCCCTTGGACCGGTAGCTAAAGCTCTCCAAGCCTCAGTTTCCTTGTCTGTCAAATGGAGACATTACCTATTTTAGTTTTTGTATGTGAGGATTAAATGAGAAAATGGACATATAGCACTTTACAGTGTTTTATATTAAATTAAATGCTCAATAAATCTTAGTCGTGGTTATCTTTCACACAACAAGAATTTATTATGCATGTATTGTGAGGTAGGTGCTACAGGGTGAAGTCTCTTTTATCAAGGATTAGCCAGACATGCAATGTGGCTTCTGAAACATCTGGTGTCCCAGGAAACTCTAGCATAGCAGAGTTCAGCCTACCTTCTCATTTCAAACTGGGTAAAATTCCTTGCACTTGTCTTACCTTAAATAATACATCATTTTAATAGCCAACAATCTTGTTCTGCTAAGTAGAGAAGACTATGAGAGGGAATTCAATGAAGCACTTCAACCGGGTTGAGGGTTAACTTTGTCCTATTGTATGTCCTATTGTCAGTGTAGTAGCCCCTTAAGGTAGAGCTGGGATTTCAGCTACTCAGAAGCCCTGTTGATTTCCATGATTGTTGGGCAGCTGAGCTCCCTATGCACTGCTCAGGAACTTTACAGGTAACGGATTATCTGATACAATCCCATGATAGCCAAAAAATCCGTTAGTACTACTCCCTATTGCTTCTGTACTGCATACCACAGAAACCTGGTAATATACCATGTGCTACCAGTAAACACCATACCATCATAGCCATGCATTTGTCATTCTCAGACCCTGAATTGCTTCATCGGAACAGCAGGCAGGAGTGGTGAAAAAATAGCTAGCCTAACACCTGGGTTTCTTGAATGACATATAATAGTTATACCCAAATGAGGAGTTATGCCTTCTGATATTTGACCATGTGGGGCCATTCATGTGCATTTAATGGAAGGGATTTGTTTGTTCTACACTTCTTTCTTTTGTTTTTTTTGTTTTCCCTTGGTAGTGTAAGTTATACAGGACACTTCCATGGCCATGATAACAGTTCCTCGGGAACCATCTGAATGTCGAAGGAAGTGTGTGAAACAATGCAATGACTTGGTAATAGCTTTGGCAGGAGCCCTGCCATATAACTGACATCCTAATGGCTCTGTTGGATCCATTAGGCATGTACAAGACAGTGCAGATGACTTTGTAATGGCTCCTTTGGAGATGTTACACAATCAGAGGAAGAGTGTAAGTCATTGGGATCACTTTATGTGTGGGTGAGACACTTCTGCGTTGACCATGATACTCTTACAGTTGAAAACAATTTTGATGATATTGAAATTTCAAGCCATTATAAAGTTAGATATAACAAGCTTATATTTTCCTTTTTAGTAGGGAATTTTAACACTATTTTTTTAGTATGAAAGTAATATCAGCTGATGGTTTAAAAATTAAAACAGTAAAAACATGTTTAAAGTGAAAATCCTCTCCCTCTTTACGCTTCTATATAAAGTATAAAAGTCATAGGATTACAAAGATTCCGTCGTGCATATGCAAGAAAATAAAAATTATTAACCAGTATATAAATCTTTTAGGTAATTTTATAACTAGGACTTCCAATTGTATCACCAGGGCAAGAAATTATCAAGACACTCTTGAGAGGTAGCCAGTGTTAACAGTGTATTATGTATCATTCCCCAAATGTTCTGTACATGTACAAATGGGATAACATAGTAAAAAAAGACCAATAACTTTTTTCTAGTTAATATTATACCTATATAATATTAAATATATATAATGTTAAATTATATCTATATAATATTATTAACTAGTTAATATTATATTATCCCATGTTTGCAGTATAGATCTGCCTTATTCTTTTCTTTTTTTTTTGGCCACACTGAGTGGTTTGCAGGATCTTAGTTCCCCGACCAGGAATCGAACCCAGGCCCCGACAGTGAAAGCGCCGAGTCCTAACGCTGGACCATCAGGGAATTCCCCTGCCTTATTCTTTTTAATAGCTGTATAGTATTCTGTTTCTGTATGTATCATTTTTTACTTAGTCCCCTGTTTATGGAAATCTAGGTTTCCAGGACTTTGATATTAAAAACAATGCTGGGGCTTCCCTGGTGGCACAGTGGTTGAGAGTCCGCCTGCCGATGCAGGGGACACGGGTTCGTGCCCCGGTCCGGGAAGATCCCACATGTCGCGGAGTGGCTAGGCCCGTGAGCCATGGCCGCTGAGCCTGTGCTTCCGGAGCCTGTGCTCCGCAACAGGAGAGGCCACAACAGTGAGAGGCCCGTGTAACCGCAAACAAACAAACAAAAAACAATGCTGTACTTAACATCTTTGTACACATCTTTTTGCATACCTGTTGGATAATTTCTTAGAAGTAGAAATGATGGGCTAAGGATATGTACATTTGACATTTTTTATAGATATTACCAAATTTCCCCTTTAAACAACCAGTTTATCTTCCTACTAATGCTATATACTACTAATGCATCTGTTTTCCTGTATCCTTTTCAACACTGGCAAGGAATGAAAAAGATTTCTAATACCCAATCTGCTAGATGAAATATGGTATCTTTTTGTGCTATTATTTTGCAATTTACTTATGAGTGAGCTTGGGCATCTTTTTGTATGTTAATGGACCATATACATTTCTTTTTCCTAAATTGTCTGTTGACATCCTTTACCAATTTTTTCTATTTGAATTTTTCAATTTCATTTTTAATTAATTTTTTAAGTTGAAGTACAGTTGATTTACAAGGTTGTACTAATTTCTGTTGTACAGCAAAGTGACTCAGTTATATGACATACATTCTTTTTTTATATTCTTTTCCATTATGGTTTATCCCAGGATATTGAATATAGTTCTCTGTGCTATAAAATAGGACCTTGTTGTTTATCCATTCTATATCTAATACAAATTTTCATATTTCTTACTAATTTTCAAGAACATTTTATGTATAAGAGGTAAAAAAAAACCTTGAATGCATTATGCATTTTTCCTAGTTTTTCATTTGCCTTTTGAAATAGGTTCACATGATGCATTTGTGTTTGTAGATATAGAGCTTTATATTTTTAAGTGGTCAAATTCAACCATCTATACTTTATAGCTTATGGAAGTATATGAAGATTAGATAGATAGATAGATAGTAGGTAAGGATACAGATATAATTGTTAACAATATTATGATGTCCCCAATTCTAAAAGTAAACTGCTTGAAAATTTATTTTCATTTTAGATTAGAATATAAATATCTACATACAGATCATAAATCTAAATGGATGGTATGCATGCATGTAGTATGCATCATGGTTATATTTACCTGAAAACAGACTTCAATGTGGAAGTAGTTTCAGTATAAATACAGCATAAATAATGTAATTTTTAAAATTAGAATTATTTAGGTTAGTCATCATGATTGATCTTGATATACTGTTTAATCACTTATTTGTTATACATTAAATAGTGTAGTAATGAGTAGTGTACTAAGAAGCCAAAATGAGTTAATGTGGGGAATTCCCTGGCAGTCTAGTGGTTAGGACTCAGTGCTTTCACTGCTGAGGGCACGGTTTCAATCACTGGTCGGAGAACTAAGATCCTGCAAGCCGTGAGGTGAGGCCAAAAAAACCTCAACCAACCAACCAACCAACCAAACAAACAAACGAAACCCAAAATGAGTTAATGTGCTTACAGTACAGCATGTTACTTTATAAGGATCCATGCAACTTGATATTTTAGTTGAATTAAAACATAGGCATGTTCATAGTATTTTAAAATATATTAGTTAAAATGAAAATATGTATCATAAAAATCTAGAACTAATGAATAAATCCAAGAGCCAATTCTGGGATGGGGGGCATAAAATAGATAAGACAATCAAGAAAATGGGAGACAATAAGAAATAAGCATGTCAAAATAACTATAAATAAAGAGGCAACTGCTTCATAAGAGACTACTTTGTGTACCTCTTTTAAGATATGCTTGAAAACATGGGTGGAATAGATGATTTTATAGAACAAATATGAATGACCAAAATGCTCTGAGAAGATAGATAAATATAAACTTTCTAATTTATATTATAGAAATAAAATTTCCAAAGAACCACCCAAACCAAAAAAAGTAGCAGATGTAGACAGTTTCATAGACAAAATCTGCCAAAACTTTAAGGAACACATACATCATTTCAATGCTACTTAAATGTTTTCAGAGCATAACAAAAGTGGAAGCTTCCAAATCTTTTTTTAATTTTTTGAAAGGAAGAAAAGCAATGAGATCTAAAGCAGAAAAAGAAATCACAAAGTAAATCTACAAACCAATTGTAGTTGTGAATACTGATGCAAAATTTTTAAGTAAAATACTGGCAAACAAGGTCCAGCAATATAGTAAAAGAATAATACACTACAACTAAGTGCAGTTCATACTAGGGAATGCAAGGATAGTTCAATACTAGGAATTCTGTTACTCTAATTTATCATATGAATAGATAAGTATAGATAAACCATATGAAAAGTTGCATAGATGACAAAAAGGCATTTCATAAAACCCAATGTTGTATTAAACAAACACATAATATTTACTCTCTGCTTGATACTGTTAAGTATTTTAGATATTAATGAGTTTAATTCTCACAACCACTCTATGACTTAGGTACTAATAACATCCCCATTTACAAATGTGGAAACTGAGGCACAGTGAGGATAAGTAAAAAGTTATTTAGCTAGTACGTGGCAAAGCCAGGATTTAAACCCAGTCCGATTCCAAACCCTTGCATTTATCCACTATACTATACTACTGCTCATTAATTTTTGATAGAGACTCTTAATTTTAAACAGTATATAATATATATAATTTCTTATGTAAAATCACAAAATCCAGTTTTACTCTGAGGAAACACTACAAAGATTTCTGTTAGAGTCAAGAACAGAAAAAGGATGTCCATTTTCACCAATTACTTTAAACTTATAATGAAGGTAGCAACTGTAGCCATGAGAAGAGAGACTGAAGTGAGAGGAATAAAATTAGAAACAACGAGGTCAATTATTATTTGTAAGTTATACAGTTGTATATCTAAAAAATCTAAGAAAACTAAACAATAAATTAATACAAATGATAAAAATTCAGTAAATTGGTATAACATTAGGACACCAAATTAATAGTTTTCTTCCGTATAAATCACAACCAATTAGAAAATGTGGTTGAATAAGTTATTACTTTTTCAAAAGCAACGACAGCCAAAATGCCTAGGAATAAACTAGCAAAAAGACCAAGACACACACTCATACACACATACGTTTACAAACACAGACACACACACAACAATGCTATTGAGGAATATAGAAGAAAACATAAGTAAATGGAAAGCCTTACCCTGTTCTTGGATGATAAGTATCACTATCATAAAATTCTCCCTAAATTAATCTGTAATTCTAACATAGCTCCAATAACAATATCAATTGGTCATGTAGAAACTCTGATTTACTGGCGCTAATGTTCAAATGGGAAAAAAAAACCCAACATGCAAGAATACCTTGAAAATATTTGGAAAAAAACATAATGTTGTGATAATAAGTTTGCCAGATGTTTAAATATATTTAAGTTCATTTTAATTAAACTAATATTCTAATACATGAATAAAGTGTTAGAATGGCAAAGGAAGCCTGCAAATGGACCCAATACAAATAGGAATATAATATATGATAATGCTAGCATTTCAGATCAATAGGGAAAACATGGATTGTTTAAAAAAGGTGTTGAGACAATTGGGTAGCTGTCGAGAAAACAATAAAATTGATTCTCTACCTCACTTCCTACACCAAAATAAATTCTGGTGAATCAAATTTTAAATGTGAAAATAAATAGTAGAAGGAAATATGGGAGAATTTTGTCCTAACCTTAGAGTAGAAAAGCTTTTATAGATATAGCAACAACAAAAAAAGAAGCCATAAACAAAAATGTTGTCATGCTATCTGTATTAGCATCCAAAGACAAAGGGTTAATTTCTCTTATGTAAAAAGTATTCATAGTCAATAAGAAAAAAGTCTCAACAATAAAATAAAAAATAAAGTGACTCTAGGCCATAGAAAAGGAAATAAGAATGGTTCATGAGCATATGAAATATGTTAACCTCACTCCTAAGAGAAATGCATAATAGAACTATGTTATTTATCACTGATCACATTGGAAATAAAAATTTTGATAATATACTTTGTTGGTAAATGTGTATAAAATGTTGGTTATAGGAGTATAAATAGATACAATCTCTATGAAAGAAAATTTGGCAATATCTAGCAAAAAATATACCTCCTTTTACTTAGCAATTTCACTTCCCGGAATTTATCCTACAGCTAGTCAATGGGTATGCAGTGAAACATGTGAGGATGCTCATAGTAGCATCGTTTGAAATATCTAAAAATCAGGGATATCAATCAAAATGTAAATCAGTAGGAGGCTACTTGTATAGTTTATGGTAGAGTCACGCAATGGAATACTCGGTAGCCTTACAAAGAGTGAATATATATGGTGGAAGGAGAAGTGGAATGCCTTAGCGGAAATTGCACAGGGGGATTTCAACTCTGTTGACACTATATTTATTTGCATATTTGTTTATAATATTTTATTTCTTAAACTAGGTGGTAGGGGTACATTAGTGTTTACATTATTGCTCTTTATACACTTTTATGGATGTCTGAAATATTTTTTCATAAATTTAACACAAACAAAATGAGACAACTATGTATCGAAGTAAAACAATCTTCAACATACATCATTAAACAGAAACCACAGGGTTTGAATCATCGTATATAGAAATGGCCTTTTTGTCTGTGACCCAGAGTAAGAAATAAAATTTACATTGTGACCCAGTTCTTAATGAATCTATAAACAAAAATAAAAACTAGAAAAAATTTTCACAAGACAATACCTACCCTTACTATGAACAGCGCACTCTGACATTTTCTGTTCTATTTCTTGTCATTCTAATGTTAACTGTGATCCAGTAAATTTATTTCTTAACCAATTCATAGGTCACAACCTGCAACTTAAAAACTGTGGTGTCCAGTACACTACACTTGGTGTGTGATTTTTAATGGAACAACATGTATATATGCTTGTAGATGTATAGAATTTCTCTGGAAATATTCACAGTAAATGGATTATTCTGATTGCATTTGTGGAAGGGAACTAGGTGACTGTGGGATAGGGTTGGAGGGAGATTTATTTTCATCTGTGCTCTTTTGCACTTTTAGAACTTTGTACCATGTGTTATTAAAATTTTTAATTTAACATAACTAAAAAGTAAACAAAATGACAATGGTATCAAGGAGGAATGAATCCAACTCACTTGCTTTCTAGACCACTTTTTAAAAATAACCAAATGTAAACTAGATAGCTAGTGGGAAGCAGCCACGTAGCACAGGGAGATCAGCTCGGTGCTTTGTATCCACCTAGAGGGGTGGGTTAAGGAGAGTGGGAAGGAGATGCAAGAGGGAAGAGATATGAGGATATATGTATATGTATAGCTGATTCACATTGTTATACAGCAGAAACTAACACACCATTGTAAAGCAATTGTACTCCAATAAAGATGTTTAAAGAAAAAAAAGAAAAATAACCAATAATTAATTGCTGCTTACAGGGTTCTTTCCAGTGTTTGAAAGTAAATGAAAAAAATAAAAGCTTCCCTAAAACAAATGAGCGCAAGATTATTAAATATTCCCTTTATGGCAGTCTCCAGGTGTAGCTCTTGATTTATTTCTTTAACACAGCTTTTTTGGTGTGTGTTCCTTGTAGAAATAAGATGAGAAACAAATCTGTTAGACCAAGGGTAATATTTTGCTCTTTACATTACTATTAAGTCACTGGCTCAGTTTAATTGTCATTATGAAATTAGAGCCCCGTCTATGGAAGAGCCATATTCTTCTATTTACTTGGAAAAAAGCTATGTTTGGAGATCGTTTCTGTCTTACAGAGAAAGCAAGGAAGGCATGGAAGTATTGTTATCCAGCCTACCAGCAGTTTTATGTTTAAAAGTTGTCTGCCAAAATGAGCAGTTTTCAAACAAAGACAGCTGAGAATTTCAAACCTTTCATGTAATATATACCATACTATTTTCCTTTGAAACCAAAAACATGTATTTGTCATTTAACAATTTCAGCAATGTACACATAATTGTGTTTGCATGAACAAATGACTATTATACTAGGCGGTTGACTTTAAATAGCATTTCTTTATTCTCCAAGGTCTATATTTTTAATTTTTTGTTTTCAGTTTTATTCTCCTATCATCTAGAAATTTGTGTTTAAATAATTTTCATTTATTTTGTTGTTTGTAAGTGCAAAACTAGTTTTTTTGAGATAACTTATCTTTTATTTTCATTGTCCCTTGGCAAGTTTATATTCGCTGAAATAATCCTGCAGCTAGAGAGATTGTGTGGCCTGTAGAAATCTTCTGTGCAAACGTTTATAACTTTTACTATGAGAAAATTGGCAGCCTTGTGAAATAATCCAAGAATTTCCCTTCTGCCACATTTTTTATAAACCTTGGGTTACCTCTGCTAAAGAAGGGCCAAGACAAGAGAAGGTTAAAACTAAGGGAGTATCTCATTTCCTGATGAATTCATGAGTTCTCTGTGCTTACTTCACCTGGCTTCCAGATTACCATGCTCCTAGTTTTCCTCTTGTCTCAGTAGTCACTTCTCTGTCTTGTTAGCTGATTCTTCCTCTTCTCTCTGACCTTTTAATATTGTAATGTCCCAGTGCTGTCTTTGTC
Organism: Delphinapterus leucas; assembly: GCF_059928025.1. Classification (NCBI taxonomy): domain Eukaryota; kingdom Metazoa; phylum Chordata; class Mammalia; order Artiodactyla; family Monodontidae; genus Delphinapterus; species Delphinapterus leucas. The sequence goes on from NC_143150.1 coordinate 25,541,209, forward strand.
CTAGAGTCTTCTCCATTTACACTCACTCACTGAGTGATCTCATTTGGTCTTGATGCTTAAAACACTGTCTAATACACAAATGAGTCCCAAATTCATATCTCAGCCAAGACCTCTCTTCCAACATCCATTTTCAACTTACTTGATGATTGCACCTGGATGGCTAATGGGTATCTTAAATTTCACTTGTCCAATACTGAGCTCCTAACCCTCCCTCTACTTCAAACTTGCTCCACTTGCAGACTCACCCATTTCAGTTGATGGAAATGCCAGCCTACCACTTGCTCAGGCCAAAAACCTTGGCATCGTCCTGAAAGCTCTCTCACTCTCACACCTTACATCCACTCTATCAGCAAACACTGTTCCTTTATTACCAACCCTACTGCTATCACCCTTGTCCAAACCACCATCATCTCTCGCCTGGTTAATACCCCCTAATAGGTCTCCGAGACCTCCTTCCTAGAATGATCCTTTTAAAATGTCAGCCTACTCTGCTTAAACATATTGCAGTGGCTTCTCATTTCACTCAGAGTAAAATATTTACAGTGGTCTAAAATTCCCTCCCTGATATCTCTCTGACCTCGCTTCCTTCTATACTTCCCCTTATTATTTCTGCTCCCACTTCAATGGCATCTCTGTCCCTCTCCAGAAAAACTGGAGCACACTTCTGTCTTAGGGACTTTGTCTTAGCTAAGTCCTCTGCTTGGAACTCTCTTCCTCCAGATCTTGCATCTTTAACTCTCACACATCCTCAAGTATCATCTTCTATATAATATACTTGTGTACTGTGATGATTGTTTATTGTCTGTTCCCCCCATCAGAATTACAAGTTCCATAAGGGCTGGGATCCTTTCTGTTTTGTTCACTGAAGTATTTAAAGCTTCTATCAGTAGAATAGTTTTGGACACTTAGTAAGTATTCAACAAATATTTTGAACAAATAAATAAATATAGAGATGTAATTCTTGCTATATGTTTTGACTGTGTCTTTGCACAGAACTGAATAACTGTTTTTGATTGATTTGAACTGTTATTTCTTGCACAATTGATTTTTTTAGTGCCTTGTCTGTATGCGTAAACCAATTTGGTTTCTGAATGATTTGATCAGTCAGCTCAATAAACTCAGTAGTTCTTAAACCCCTTTGTTAATAGTTGAATCAGTCAGACCTGTTTACTTGTTTCCTGGATTTGTTTAGTTTCAGTTTGTGATGACGGTACTGGCTTTATAGGTAAAATATTCAAGCTAATTTATGCATGGAAAAACCACTGCAATTGATATGCCAAATCAATGCATGTAGACATAACCATATTCAATCACAATTAAACTACAAGTCAAATGAGTATTGTAGAACTTTATAGTCAGCATAGTTCGTTTTAAGACTAAGAAATAGCAAATACCAATCGGTTGCGTATCCATAATTAAATAAATAAGCGCATACATATATCTTTTTGAGTGATTTATGAAAATAAGCAAGTCAATCAAAATTGTCAAGCAGTTTGATTCATTTAAGACATTGCCTGAGTTGATATGTTGTCTGACTGAATTGCCTGGTCATTCCGGTGGAAGTTATTGAACCTTTTGTTTATGAAGACACAACCATATTTTGTCAAATGACGCATCAATTGATTTTTTAAAAAAACATTCCAATTAGAATTGATCAATCAATTCAGTCAAAATTGAAATGTGAGTCTATAGGACAGTCAAGTCTAAATTAAACCTAGGATAAGAAATTATATGAAGATGTTAAAGTGAGATTTTACTAATCCTGAGTCATGTCAGAGTTTGAGGAAGTGTCTGTACAAGTTGAAAAAACAGTGGGAAATGAAATTTCAACGTTTCAGCCTTGAAAGAGTCATGAACCCATCAACTCATGACATTTTCACCAGTTCTTCCATACTTACTGGTGTCAAAATAGTGCCACAACAGATATTGAAGTACCTCAGGAAGGAAAAGCAAGACACAACAAAACAACCACAAAAAAGAAAGAAAGGAAGCGGTAGCTCTATGAATTAAGTACTTGATATATATGTGTTTACTTACCCACAACATATGTGCATAAATTATTTTAACCTTTGGCTGCTTTCATTTTAGTCCTGGATCTGTAGGATACCGTTTATTAATTTGTATAACTTGCACAGGAAGCAGTAAGGATTTGGAAAGTAATTTTATCTTTTCCCTCAAGTGTAGTTTTCTCCCTGAGCTCTGTCATTTGTACATCAAACTAACACTGCCATTTTTATCAGCTTCAGCCACAAGAAGGTTTATCAAGGTGTTTCTGTTTCACTTCTTGTTTCTAAGGAGCTGCCTAGAACTGGAGTCATGAGTCTGCTAAATTGGGCAGTCATTTGGAACTTGTTTTTTATCACGTTCTTCTAAGAACCATAATTTTCTAAAAAGAAATTAGCCCAAGGTAAATCTCAGCAGAAAAGTGGTTTTCTCTGATAATGGTTTGCCTCCAATGAAGAGGTTGGTCTTTACCCACAAGAACTATAAAGAATAATTTGGACATATTTTCTTATACCTTATACCTTGGGCCTGTGAGACTTAAAGAAATATCTTGCCTTCCAACAAGTTAAGTTTCAGTTGTTCCAGATTGAATTAGTGTAAATAAAATAGAAAGAAGAGCCCTAGCAAATCAATACTGCATTGGTAGTAAACTGGAAAATACTGACAAATTATCCTTTTAGGCCTTAGCGAGGTTTAATCTAAACATCGTTTTCTCCTGACAGTATGAGAGAGAAGAGGGTAATTTATTACACAGTCCTGATATGGATGAGAAAAGACTGCCGCTTGTTCTTCACTGTTCTGGCTCTTTCCCTCTCCATGCCAGTTCAATTTTTGTTTTGCTTCAGAAAACCATTCTCCAATAATATATTTATAGGTCTTGTAACTTTAATGCATAGTAATTGCTGCCTTATCATGGTGCATTTGAGTACTGGCTAGCTTGTTTAAGAATGTAGATTTTTAAGTGCCCCTTTGAAGCTCAGGTGTCTCTTAATCCCCGCACAAAGCATGTTCTTAAAAAGCATCATATGCAAATCTTTTCATAGTTTACCTGCTGTAGGGGATCAGTATATAAACTAATTTTTTAGAAAATCTGGTCACATTATCATGCAAATAATTACCCTGCTTCCAAATTGATGATTTTCATGACTTGGGCTTTTTGTTTGCTGGATTTATTTAAGGTGGCCCCTATTTCTAGTGCAATTAAAACTTATTAGTCATTTGCAGAAAAGGAGAAATTTGTGTTTTTTGACAGAAAAATATTTAGTGTTTCTTTCAAGTTTCTTATGATTTTAATTGTTTCATCATATAACTCTTATTCTTTGTGATAGGTGTGAAGTTCAAATATGTGAAATGTGTGGGAGAAAAAAATAGGTCAGCAATTTGTTCATCTTTTTTCTGTTAAATAAATTAGTTGTGTTAAATGTCACATTTTCTAACATGGATATGATAAAATACATTTTTAATTAACCCAAGAGGGATATGGACATAAGAAAACAAAACACTTGCTCCAGGCAGGATCATTTCTCAAGATACTGCATTGTGAACAATATTTAAATTACTGGTTATATTTATCCCATGTATTTTGCAAAACTTGAAGTCTTATATTAACAGTGCACCTCAACAGTTAGAGTAATAAAGAAATGAACCTCAAACTTTTCACACATTTTGGGGATAGTATATATATTAAGTAGTAATAAATGTTTTCCTACATGATGTACCCCATACCAAATTGAAGCCTTACTATGTTCAATTGCTCATCTAGACTCCAGAAGTATTTAAACTCCCAGGTACCTCTATCCAAAAGATTAAAAAATTAAGATGGAAATGGTGAACATATTTACAAAAGGAGGAATTTTAGTAAGAAACTCAGTTAAATTTAGTTTTATTGGTTCAGAAGGGAAATAAATTTCTTTTGGAAAACATTTTCTAGAAGAGAAAAATATATTATGGATATATGATTGGACTATTAAATGTAAATGTTGCAATCTTAATCTTCTCTAGACCAAGCCATTGTGACAAGATTTCCCTATATAATTAGCAGCACGCTGCATATGCCAGTGAGTTAACAAGAGAAAAAGAATCAGTTTGATGCCTTAAACATAATTAACTACAATGTATGAATTTGCTTTACTTCAGATATTGTATGAAACATTATTACCATTCTGTAAAACTTCTTAAGTTATTAAACACTTTAAAATTCCCTTTGAGGGCAAGGCATTGTTATAGGAAAGATATGGGGAGGTGTGTGGGGAGAGATAACGGATTAAAAACAAATGTGGTCACAGGCCTTCTACTTAACAGCTTGCTTACTTGGACCTAATGGTGTTGGTAAAAGTAATTCTGATGGCATTATTAGCCTATCTCTATACAACTAGGCCAATTGACGAAATAAGATCAGTATTTTTTCCCAATTGTCAAGACAGCCAATCACCACGGGTTTGACTGGATCACTACACAGTTGATCCAATTCATTAGTTAAGATTACTGCAATAAATCACACTTGGAGGAAATTCAGATGCAAGTTAGTAGGCAAGTACCATGTGGTAAAACAGTTCCATAAGAGCAAGCTCATCAGATGATTTCTGCAAGTCATTACTTATATCCAGAATTGATTCAGTGAGTAAAGTCATTTGAAGGGTCTTAAAGATATAAGTAGAAAAAGATGTTTTTAGCAATTTAAAGTGAAAACATTTGTTAGCATTTATTAAAGAATGTTTCAACACTAGAATTTATTTATTCAACAAGCATTTGTCAAGCACCTACCATATGCAAAGGACTGGGGACCCCGAAATGAATAATTAGACATTTTCCCTGACCTTGAGAAGTTCACTGTCAGCTGGTAGGGTGGATGAGTAGACAAACTAATAATTATGGTTCGATGTAGTAAGTTTTATAATAAAGATATAAGCAAAATGCATGCAATGAAAGCATAGAGAATAAAATAACAAACAGGGGAAATCTGGGAAGCCATCACACAGAAGGTGATATTTGAAGTATGAATACAGATTTACCAGGCAGAAAAGGAAAGGAAGGATATTTCAGGCAGAGTGAACTGAATGTGCATAAGCACAGAGGCATTAAAGGGCATGGCATATTCTAGAAATTGCAAGAATTTGAGTCTGGCTAAGTGATAGCATACTAACAGAGACAGATAAAAGATGATACGTCAAGATAATTTGGGGACAGTTTGCAAGGGCCTCATATGCTTGGCATTTTTCTCCTAAAAATATGGAGCTCCACCAATTTGTTAATGTGATAAGATTTGTACTTTAGAAAGACAACTTTTATGGCATTGCAGAATATTGATTGGAATTCATTCACTAATTCAGCAGTATTTATTGAATACTTACCATTTGTCAAGCAAGTGGTAGAGATAAAAAGACCAATAAATCATAGCCCCTGCCCTAGAAAACTCAGCCTGGTTAGAAAGACAGATATGCAGACGATTACAATTCAACATAATATGTCCTTTATTATAACTATGCCCAAAATACAATGAGAACAGAGAGCAAAGAGTGCCTAAGTTATCTTGAGGAAGTAAGATAACGTTTCAGAAAGTATGTTGACAGTTTAGCTAAGACTTAAAGGAAAAATAGAACTTTGTCACATGGGCAGAGAAGAAAGACATTGTGGCATAAGGAAAATCTAGAGGTGACTTACATTTTTACAGTGGCATAGTAAAGTGGACCCTGCCCTTTCTTTTCTCTAAAATTACCCAAATACAAAAGGAGAATGAAAAGCAGAATAACCTTATGTCTGAATCACAATGAATGGATAAAGCCTGCCAAGTGCCATGATGATCAAGGAGTGTGGGAAGATGCCTAGAGGTGACTAGTTTTCAGACAAAGCAGAGCATACATTCTCAAAGTAATCAGCTCATACTGTGAAATAAACCAATAATCCTTTATTTAGAAAAATGGGAATAGGGTTATAGACTGTTGGTGGAAGCTTCCATGGGCCAAAGGGAGTTCAAGTCTGAAGAAGGAAGCATGTACATACATCATCTTTGCAGTAATCATTTTGAGGAATGGTAGAGGAGAGGGATTGAATTTTGAGTAGCCATTCAACTTCCAATATTCATTGACTGGAGATAAATAAAAGCTAAAACAATTGTCTCTCTCTGTCACACACACACACACACACACACACACACACGCACGCACACCCCGTGTTGAAAGGATCTTTATTCTGAACCAGGGGAAATTTCTGTTAGTCAGGAACAGTGCATTATCCTGTCACCTACCTGAACCTATTACTAATAGCTGGTCTAGAAAGAACTAACCTTATTCAAAGATGAGTAATAATCTAAATGGAACCAGAACATAATCTATACAAAGGAACTAGAAGAAAAATAAAAAATAGGAAAAACAAATGGCAGTTAAGCACTCGCTAGAGAAATATGACCCACAAGCAGAAAAAAGTTGGAACAAACGATATAGCCATGAAAGGACATAGTATATAAATCAGAGAGCTCAAAGAGAGTCATAAAGTTATAATGAAACAACATAAAGGGAAATAATGTGAGACAGTGAAGCTCATGAAAATAACAAAAGAGCAAAAAATAATCATGAAAATGAAGAAAACATTGGAAGCAGCAGTAAGGAGAACAGACACTGCCAAAAATACAGTTAAGACACATGAAGAACAGAACAGAAAAAAGGGAAAGAAATTAATGGGATAAACAAATAGTTTTAAAGAAATAGAAAGTCAAATCTATTTAATGTGGACAAAGTAGATCCCATCTAAGTGCACATGTTATTCCCACAGACAAGAACCAAACAAAAGTAACAAAAATATGCGAAGATAAAATTCAAGAAAACATTCTAGAAATTAACTTGAATTTTTAGGTTGAAAAAGCACAACATATCCCAGGAAAAGTGTTAAAAGGATGATCATTGAGACACACACTGGTAAAGTGATGAGATTTCAAGAATCCTTAGCACACCTAGGTAAAACAGGGTGCCCTGAGACTACTTCACAATAAAGTTCAACACTAGTAAATAGTGAATCAGTGCCTACAAAGTCATTGGGGTAAAAAATAGAGCTCAAGAAATGTGAGGCAAGCAAGGTGTCTAGACCACTGAATTTAAGGTAGCACTCAATCTCAGGTGCCAACGCTACTCTTCACAAAAGAGTTAGTGCCTTCTTGAATTCTGTGCTCTAGGAGCCTCACTTGCCTCTCCCTAATACCAGCCCCAGATACTGGCTACAAAAGTATATAATATTTTATAAATATAAATAAATAATTTATAACTCCAAAGGTAACCATTCGTAGATAATAGTAGAACTAAAAACAGAATACAAAACTTCCACATTATCAGAAGAACTATGCACACATAATACACACAGCAGAGAAAATATATACCATATCAATTAAGAGAAAAGAAGGCACCACTCTTAGCTCCTAGAGGCACCTCTCAGGTCTTTGTCCTATAGCCTCTTCCATCTCAGCAACAGAGAACCTTCTTCACATTGAATCCCTTCTACTTCCTAATTTCTCTTATAATAAATTTAAACTTCCCTTCCTGGCATTTAAAATGATCCATAATCTGACTCCTCTTCATCTCTAATTTAATTTCAACAATGTGAAAATTCTACTATAGTCAGTTCTGTCTCTTTTTGATTTTACCTAGATTGTTCTACTGAGAATAGGCTTGAATCTTTTCTCTACTCAGGCATATCCTACCCCATCTTCAAAGTGTATCTCATATATGGGGTCATCAGGAGTCTGCTTGTTATGTATTCTAGCCCACACTGACCTTTTCTTAACTCCTGCAGTACTCACATTTCGTTCTATCTCTGTTTTCTTAACTCTGTATACTATCTTTCATTGTTCATTTTATGTGCGTGTTTGTGCACGTATTTTCCTCTTTCCCCATATAGTCTGTAGGCTCCTAGACAGTAAGAATGCCTCATACAATCCCACAGGACTTAGCACAATGCTTTGTCTAATGTAGACATGCAGTATATGTAGTTATTCATCGATTTCAGGCAATGAGGCTAGTTGGTAATGTATTTATTAGTCAAAAGGACCCTTGTTGATGACTCTTCAAGTCAGACAATAACTGCCTTACCTGTCTATTCTGTAAATACATATCTTTAATGAACTGTTACTAACCTAAATACATTGTATGTTAGGCTCTTAGGTCCCTGTTTTGTTTTTGTTTTTTTAATTTTATTGATTTCCTTTTAAACTTTTTTTCTTTTAATTAATTCATTTTTGGCTGCATTGGGTCTTTGTTGCTGTGCGCAGGCTTTCTCTAGTTGCAGCAAGCGGGGCCTACTCTTCATTGCGGTGTGCGGGCTTCTCATTGCATTGTTTTCTCTTGTTGCGGAGCACGGGCTCTAGGCACGTGGACTTCAGTAGTTGTGGCACGTAGGCTCAGTATGTGGCCCACGGGCTCTAGAGCGCAGGCTCAGTAGCTGTGGTGCACGGGCTTAGTTGCTCCATGGCATGTGGGATCCTCCCGGACCAGGGCTCAAACCTGTGTCCCCTGCACTGGCAGGTGGACTCCCAACCACTGCACCACCAGGGAAGCCCTCTGTTTTGTTTTTTTCCCTCTTCCACACTTGTTTCCATATAGGTCTGTTTGGAAACAGAGAGGTACCTCTGATTTTGCTGAGTTAATTTTTAAGTACATTTTTGCAATAATCCTATGTACTGCAAATACTAGGTGGTGGTGGTTTTGCGCTTGAACTGAATTGATGAAGTGATAGGCAGTTAGTTAAGGTTACTGTAGCAGGATGGATATACTTTTCAAGTAAATTGTACTTTTTCTTGTGGTTTCTAGCAAGTCTTATTCTCCTCACAGCAAGCATCTGTATTTTTCCTTGTTTTCTTGTATAAGTGTGTGTGTATGTATGTGTGTTTGTGCATACATGATTAGTATCTATATCAGTTAGTACCCTTCAGTTTGAGAGTGACAGATCACCTGATTTAATCTGGCCTAAGGACAAGGTGAATGTTGGACTTCAGGTTTATATTTGTCTTCAGATATGGCTTGATCAGCGCTCAATCTATGTCACCAAGATCTAATTTATCTCTGTTTCTTGGCTCAGGTCTACTCTTGGGGTCTTAGCTACATTGTCAGGCTATGTAGTGGTGACAGAAACTTTTCTGGAGCGGGGAGGAAAACCTTCTTCTTTCCCAGGAACTCTAGGAAATGTCTTAGTGCATCTCATTCCCTTTGGTTAGTGGTTAGTCATTTGCCCAACCCTGAACTAATCACCATGGCCAGAGGAGTGAGATTTGCTGATTGTTTAAGCCCATTAAGGGCCTACCTATGGAGCTGAGAATGAGATCAATCTCCTCCAAAACATGAGAGTTGTAGAGGGGTAGTTTACAAGAAAATATTTAAGGTACAGTTTTATAAAAAGAAGGTTGAAAAGTACTGGCTAGCAAAAACAACAACTCATCAACACTGTTTGGCTTAGTTGTTCTTTCTCCTGACCTGTGCTTAATATTGATACTGATTGCTACTGAGCCTCTTGTTTTTGAAGAATGTTCTTTGTTTTTTCAACAGCTTTATTGAGATATAGTTCACATGCCATACAATTCACTGGTTTTCAGTATAGTCACAGTTATATGCAACCATAACCACAGTCAATTTTAGAACATTTTCATTACCACAAAAAGAAACTCCAACCCTTTAGCTATCACACCCCTAATCCAGTATCTCCCAACCCTATGAAACCACTAATCTACTTGCTGTCTCTATAGATTTGCCTATTCTGAACATCTCACAGAAGTGAAATCATATACTATGTGGCATTTTGCATCTGGCTTCTTTCCCTTTGTACGTTTTCAAGGTTTGTTCATGGCATAATATGCATCAGCATTTCATTCCTTTTAATTGCCAAATAATGGTCCATTGTATGGATACAACACATCTGTTTATCCACCAGTTCTTGGAAATTTTCACAGGGAGTTCACTCTTTTTTTCTTTTATGTTTCTATTGTTCCATCTTGCTGAATTTTTTTTATCATCTTGGAGATTCATATGCATCTATATAATTTTTCCCAGTTGAGAAGTATTTGTTCTCCTGAGAATGAGATAAATGTGGTTTTCCCTCAGAGGAAAATAATCTTCTGGTCATATCTATGGTCATAAGTAAAGCTTTTCTCTACTCTCTGTGAGATGTAGAGCAGCTCCTAAAACAGTAACTTTCAAACTTTTTTGGCAGTGATCCACCATAATAAATACATTTTCCATTGCAACCCAGTAAACACATAATATACATGAATATACTAAAGTTTCACAAAACAGTTCACCAAACACTACATACCAATGCACTGTGATATCCTATCCTATTCTAGTCTATTCTTTTCTACCCTACCCTACAATATTCTTTTGTTTTAAAGTGCCCTTCATCATCCCATACATTGATTTCACAACCCACTAATGACCACCTGAAGATTCAAAAACACTATCCAGAAAGATACTTTCTCATCTTTCTGAGGTAATGGCTAAAGAATGATTTTTTATTGTCTGATACCCATCAAATGTTTGTGGATAATAGAAAGCCCCTATGATGACAACTTTGTTCTCAACCTACTGACCTTGAGAAGCAAAAGAGTAATTATTGGCATAATTTGTCATGTTGGGAACAATTAGAGTAACTGTGCTATGCGTATTATTCCCTTCTCTTAGGAATCAACTTCCCTCTTATGACCCATAATATTTCTTTTGTACCAAGAATCTAAGATTTACCATTTAAACGTTGTTACCATGACAAACTCTTTATGGGACTTCCCATCCGTGTTATATTTTACTTCATTTTGTTATTTGTCATGTGCACTAATTTTTTTTCCTTTTTTTTCGATTGCAGTATAGTTGCTGTACAATATTATGTAAGTTACGGATGTGCAATGTAGTGTTTCACAGTTTTTAAAGGTTATACTGTATTTATTGTCATTATAAAAAAATTGGCTATATTCCCTGTGGTGAACAATATATCCTTGTAGCTTATTTTTTACTAATAGTTTGTCCCTCATAACACCCTAACCCCGTGTTGCCCTTTACATTCCCATGAACAGTGTACGAGGGTTCTCTTTTCTCAACATTGTTGCCTACATTTGTTATTTGTGATCTTTTTGATGATAGCCATTCTGACAAGTGTGAGGTGAAAGGTGATACCTCATTGTAGTTTTGATGTGCATTTCCCTGATGATTAGCAATGTTGAGCATCTTTTCATGTGCCCCACCTGTATTTTAAAGGATGTCTTAAGGTGACAAGGTTTCTCTGGAGTGACAAGTCCAAAGGAAACATTAGTAAAATGTTCCCTATGGAAACTAGAATAACCTGAAAGACTATTGAGATTTTTTTTCATATGCCCTGCTTTACTAAATTTGGTTTTAACAGTTTAGGTTCTAGAAGGAAGGATAATTGCCAGTTAGAATTGAAATAGCTGTGAATAAAATGTGTGTCTAGGACACAATATGATACTGTATAATAGCAGCCTATTTTTTTTAAAACTACAATTCCTACAACCTTACATAGCACCTCTTCATGGTTCCTAAGTAGAAGAGTACTCTTATTCTCTTTCTATAGGGCATTATTGCTGAATTTACTCTTTTCCCCTTCCCACACTTCTCCCCAAACACATATAAGCTGAGAAAGTACCTTCCTACCTCGTATACACAAACCTTCCTTTCCCCTTATCTTTATTTCCTGTTCCTCCCGCACCACCCCGTCCAGAGTCTTCTTTTCCCTCTTATACTTGTGGCCTTCATTTCCAAAAGAATCCAAAATGTAAAACTGACAGAAAATACAATCTGGATTAGAGGGAATGGCAGAAACTTCAACTTCCCTTTTTTCTTCTTTACCTATCACCCTGATATTTCAGAGAACTTAAGTTTTGATTGCAAAATTACTGCAAAATCAAAACTGAGAAGTAACCACACACAGTGAGGGCTGAGGGAATCCTACAATGGAAGAACGTAAAGGTATTAGAACCCTCCAGCATGTTACATGTTCTTCATTTTATTTATTCAAGCTCTATCCTTTTTAAAATCTATATTTCCAGCATAGGTCATCCTAACAGTTCCATCAAACATCCAATTTTAGCCTTTTTTGTATCGATTTGTTATTTCTTTGGGTGGAGAATTTCACACAAAGCACTGCATTTAAGTAATGCCCAATAATGGCTGGGAAAGATGGTTTTGTATATATATTTTCTAAATGGCAGATAATGCCCAAATAAGGTAAGAAAAAACATAGATGAAAAGTTTAGTATATGCTTCTATAGTCAAGCTTTATCCTGATTTCAGTTAAGAATTATGACTTATAAAGGTAAATACAAGAATGTAAAATATATGAAAGTTGTCAAATGTAAAGTATATGAAAGTCTCACCTACCTGCGAAATTGCGGACATGCTTTCATTTATTCTTGGGGACTAATGACTTTAAGCCAGAACATCTCAAAATAACACTAATGACAGTTACATAGGTTAGATGACTATGAAGTGGACTTGAATTAATGAGTTTTTTTCTTTAGTGATGTTGGCTAATATTCAGTCTTCAAGTATAAAATATTCTTTCCATGTTTATTTCCAAAAAAAAAAAATCATTTTTAACCCAATTCAATTTTACATTTTTCTCTTATCCTACCAGGCAGAGTTTAATGCAGTATAGCTGGACTCGTGTTATCTTTTACTGAATAAGTTTATCCTACTTGCCCAGAGTTAATGCATTTTATTACTTTTAAAATCATTATTGAAACTTAAACGTGTTTTCCACTATTTTACCTAACAACAGTGAGAGTATCTATTTAGTTAAAGTGTGTCTTCAGATTTTGAGATTCTTTCTCCAAATAGTATTTACAAAACATTTTCTGTTGTTCTATTGAAATGAGCTTTTTATAATTGGCATTTTGGGGGATATTTTCTCATTTACTAAATGGCTGTTGACAACTGTAAATAGATCTATGATTCAGTTCATTTATTTACCTCTTTCACCATGCCAGCCTCTAATGATGAAAAGATAAACAATATATTGTACCTGCTCTCCATAAGATTAAGATACAAGCAGAAAAGTAAGTATCCTATAATAACAGTATAATATATTGCCATACTTGAGATATGAAGAAAGGAGTAAAGGAATGCAGAGGAGGAAGTAAGTAATTTGGCCAGGAGACAGAATAAAGAGGGATGCAAGGAGCCTTCACTTGAAGGGAAATTCTAGCTGGGCTTTTATAATTGGCATTTCAGTGTTTTATTGGATCATGAGGATGATACAACATGTACTAGATTTATACTCTGCTGAATTTTTGGTTTGGGCTGAAATCTACTTTTTTGATAGAAAAAATATCTGAAATTATCTGCCTGTATGTTTTAATAGATAACTCATCTGAAACCCTAACTTACTTCATACCTCCTTGACCTTCTTCAGGCCAGTGATCATTGCCTGCACTCCTCATCAGCAAGTCACTTCCACTGCTTCCACTCCTTTCCTCTCATTAAATCACCTCTGGTATCATCAAGAACTCTAGGCCCTCACAACTCCCTAGCTACCTATCTGCCATTCAGATCTTTTCATGCTTTCTTACTAATCCCAACACATTCTTACCACTAACTCATTGACATCCTTGTATTGCACCATCTTGCCAATCCTCAACGTTGATCATTTTCACTTGATGTTTTCTTTCTTCCTTCTCCCATTGTGCTGACAACTGTCAAAGAAAATCGCATGCCTCATTGATTGGTGCCACTTCAAATTCATAATATCAAACCTTAGCCAAGTCTTTAAGACTACCCCTTGTCTTTATTTTTATCCCTAAGTCAGCTTCTTTTCTAAGCACCCCATTCTTACTGCTCTGTTGCCATCTTCTTTGAACTACTTGCTTTAACTCACACCCTCACAGACAGCAGAAAATCTTGCTTCCTGTCTCAACTTCCTATCACCCCACCTTTAACATTCCTGTATTTATACTCAGTCTCACCAGAAATTTCACAGTCAGAAGTTGCCTTCCCCCTTTTCAATGTCAGTTCCCATTCTGTGTTTTCAATCCTGTACATTCTTCACTTCCTTTGGAGCTTAAACCTTTACTTCTCTCTCACGTGTATTATTAATTTCTCCGTTACCTTGTAAATACTTCTTCCTTTACCAGTAAGCCCTCAGTCTTCATGGATTATTCCTCAATTTTTTCAGGTCTTTACCTAATGATAACCTACTCTGTGAGTCCTTATCTGACCATGTAATCTAAAATGACAACTTTGGATTCCTTACCCATACATGTACACCCTATCCCCCTTCTGTTTTAATTTTGCCTTTAGCCCTTGTCACCATCTAACATACTTTAACTTGTCTTATCATTTACATCTGCTTTCCCCACTAGAATATAACTCCATAGGGCAGGGATTTTTGTCTGAATCCTTATCCGCTATAACAATGTTTGGCACATAGTAGGAGAAAAATAAGTTTATTGAATCAAATGAATAAAATAAACTGTAATTTGACTTCTATTTCCACTATTCTATTAGTCATAAAGATCATCACTAACATTTTGGCCAAATCCTCATTTTAGTTCTCATCCTACTTAAACTTTCCATAGAAATTAGTACTATTATTCAATTGTTCCCGTGGGAAAAATGATTTCTCTATGTTCTCCAAAATTTTTAGACTCCACTGATGTCGCTTCATCATCCTGCTCAAGGTCAAGTGGAAGAGTAGTGAGATGCATATTTGGATAGGCAAATTTGAACTTGATTATGGGTTGCCCGAATATCATGAATTTATTTTTGTATTGGGTACGTGTGTGCCTAGGCACATGCATGCCACTTAGATACAAGATATATTTTGCCCTATTATCTGTCCTTTTCTATCCATTCTCATTCTAAAATGACCAGATCTAAACCAAAAGTTTTCTGGAGTCCTCAGAGAATCTATCTGGTTATCCTCTCGCATTATCCTGTAATATTCAATGCTGTCCTTCTGGAGTCTACTCCATTTTGACCTCAGTCTCTGATCTCAGGGTCCAAGTTATACATTGCACTGATTCTGAAGGGAAAGCAGAAAGATGAGAGGTCATAAATGGGATAAAATGTGGATCACAGAGATCATTTTCTTGATGTGGCAACAATTTTCAGCTGGTAAGGTGAAGAGGCAATAAAAGCAGCAGTGCATATAGTCTGCAGTTTGAACCGCAAATTTGAGCCATAGCGTTGGATGTCCCTTTTGCTTTCTGGTTGTCTCTTTATTCAGAAGTCTATGTTAATTAAACTTTGCTCTCCGAGTGTTTGAATGCCAATTCTCAGTGCCTGCGGTAAGAAAATCACAACCTATAAAATCAGTCAAAATGCACATTCTAGAAGAGTAATCACAATTGATAATGATATTTCCTAACATCCTTTTGCCCTTAGTATTCCTGATATTTTCTGTACTGTTTTTTTCTAATTATTATCTGTGGAGATTAGTGGTTTGCCCTTTGCTTTCTGGCATGGCACAGTGTACAAATGCTTTGTGGTAGGACTTTAATTTGTTCATGATGACACTCTTTCTGCCTTTGCCCATGGGAAAAATAAAATTAAGTCATTCTTCCTCTGGCCTTTTTCAGCAACATATCCTGTCAGTATGATGTTTATCTCAACTTGCCTATTGATGATTACATTGATTGTGTCATGTTCTGATATGCAGCTCTATGCTTCTGGCTTTTTAGTTTTGTAGGGTTTACTTCCTTTAAAAGGAAGTCCATTTGAACTTAAAAAGTCACTGATCTCCTGATACTAAGGAACAGAACTACCCTTGACATGGGTTATCAGCCACTACTCTATTTGGTGTAACTCAAAGAGGAAATTATGTGAATGGCAGAATACATAAAGCTGTGTGGTATTGTAGCCAAGTTCTACTGTTAATAACTCTTACTGAGTTTTTATTTTAAATCACTGGAAAAGGTAACATATTTGAGGGGAAAGAAGTAGCATTTGATCTACTATTTGGGTGGATTGCCAGACTACCATCTTGTTTTTTAATCACTGATTTTGAATGTATTATCTGAAAGTGAAGTGACTTTTTAAACGTTGGGTCATTTGTTGGTTTTTCTTTTTTTTAGTCATGTTAAACACAGACTTGGGGTATAAATCCTGGCTTAGCTACTTACTAGCTGTGCCACCTTGGGCAAATTTTGTAACCTTTTAAAGCCACAGCATCCTTATGTGTGGCCACTTCATAGGAGTCATGTGAGGATGTTGTAAGATAAGGGATGTAAATGCATAGGATAGTGCCTAACATACAGAAAGTGATTTATAAAGTTTGCATGTATGCACTCATTAATGATTCAGTGAGAGGGAGTTGGTAGACAAATTAGCTGATTGAGTGCATTCTCTTGTCTTCTACTCCTTACTGTGGCATCAGACAGATTGTAAAACAACGTAATTGTATTAGTTTCCTATTGCTGTGTAACAAATGAGCGCAAACTTAAGGACTTAAAACAACAAACATTTATTATCTCACAATTGCAATGAGTCAGGAGTCTGGGCACACTCAAATGAATTATCTGCACGTGGTTTTACCAGGCTGAAATCATGATGTTAGCTGAGACTGATGTCTCATCTGAGGATCCTCTTCTGAGCTCATGTGGTTGTTGGCAGGATTAAATTCCTGTGGTTGTAGGACTGACTTCCCTATTTTCTTGCTGGCTCTAAGCCAGGGATTGCTCTCAAGATACCAGAGGCTACTCTCCAGTCCTCGCCACGTGACCCCCTTGTTGGTATGCAAACTCAGGAGTTCCCCAGGTAAAATCTGAAATGCCCCCATACGTGGAGGGCAAGGAGAGACTGAAGAAAGATACAGACCACTCCAGATTGGTAGGTAGCAGTTTTAATAAGCAAGGAAACTTACACACAAGTTTTGTCTTGGGTGGCTGCAAGATGAGTAAATCTCTGCACCAGCTCGTCACAATCTTAAAAGTTTACTTAGAGACCTTAACTGGGTTTGGTCACTTATACCATCCAGATGGTCTCCACAACATTTTACTTTCTCAAGGCTGCTTCTTTGAAAGAACTCCTACTGTGGGAACTGTGGGCAGAACGTACAATCCAAGGGCAGGGGAGGGGATGAGGAGCCTCTGACTGCCCAGGTTCAGCTCCAGGGTTAACTGGTGGTCATGTCTTTTTGATGACCTCCTCCAACACCGCCTCCATAGGCCCATTCGCAGCATGGCAGCTTCTTCAAAGACAGCATCAGAGAGAGAGAGAGAAAGAGAGAGACTCTCTATTATATGCTGGTAAAATGAGCCTTACATGTCTAAGTGGTAATATAATTAGGGGAGTGATATTCCGTCACCTTTGCCATACTCTATTGGTTAGAAGCAAGTCATAGGCTGTGCCTACACTCAAAGGAGGGGGTTATATAAGGGCATGAACATGGGGGACATTCTAGGGTCCATGAGCCACAGTATTCAAAGAAGTACAGTAAGTCCCTACATATGAATGAGTTCCATTCCAAGAGTGAGTTCGTAAGTCTAATTTGTTTGTAAGTCCAACAAAGTTAGCCTGGGTACCCAACTAACACAACTAACATGGCTATATATTACTGTACTGTAATAGGTTTATAATAATTTTCACACAAATAATACATAAAAAACAAATACAAAAAATAAAAAAAACATTTTTAATCTTACAGTACAGTACCTTGAAAAGTACAGTAGTACCAGCTACATCACCACTTCTTTTACGCTTGCTTCCAGACATCCTGAACTTGAAATAAAGATACTGTACTCTATACAGTATTGTACAGTAAAGTACACAGAAGCACAACCACTTGTAGAGGATGCACACGTGACAATGTACGCCAGACACATGAACTAACTTACGTGATTGGACATGCAAACGCACGTTCGCATCTTTGAAATTTGGCAACTTGAAGGTTCGTGTGTGGGGGACTTACTGTAATAGATATTTCACTGGCCTAAAACCTAAGACAAATAATGGGTGTGTCCCTTAATAATTCTTTAATCTGCCTGATGAGAACTGTTATCAAATGCCTCTCATTTCTTTTCTCTTGAGTGTATGACTTTTGAAACTAATGTTTCAGAGATTATTGCAGTATCATTTTACTGTAAAAATATTAGTTACACAATTAATACAGCGTTATACGCTTATTGCAAAAATGAAACAAACCATACAAAAGTATAAAGCTGAAAAGTCCTTTGTTTTCCACCCCACCCTGTCTTAACCCATCCCCCTATCCAGGGGTACTCAATGATAATAGTTTGGGAGGTATCCTTCTGTAATATTTTCAAAACCTAAATAGGATCATGCTATATGTGTTTTATGACTGGCTTCTTCCCTTTCTTAACAATGTACATTGGAGATCCTTTTATGTCAGTATATATAGATCTACCTCTGCGGCTTGATATTCCTTTATATGTAGGGGCAAATAGGCCATTTCTAATTTTTTACTTACATGAGCAACACTACAGTGAATTCCATGTGCATACATATTTGTGCAGCTGCGTAATTATCCTTTAGGAAGTGGAATTGATGAGTCAAAGGGTATACGCATTTAATATCTTGATAGGAAAATAAATCAAAGATATCTGATATATATATATAGTGCTAAAAGGTCCTCCCCAAAGTCCGCATATGTTTACAGTCCTACCAACAGTGTGTACACGAGAGTACCCATTCTTTTTCAGAGAAGGGCCTTTTCCAAAATCAGTAACATGTTACATTTTAGCAACTCCATAGGGAGAGCAGTAGAAGTTGATGAGCATAGGCATGAGAAGGAGTGGGAAAGCACTGGAAACGATGGGCAAGGTTAGTGCCCTTTTGGCTGGCCACAAAAAACTTAAGTATCCTAATAGTGTTTGAAAATGACTTTCAGGGCTGTATTATATCAAGAGATGCTCTCTCTTGTGGTATATAAAATTAGAGTACTCATTCTAATTCAGCCCACATTATGTACACATACCTACATAGACGGGGAGAGAGGAGGAGGAGGGAAAGAGAATGAGAATGGCTCATTTAGAGAGTGAACATTTTGGGAGTATAAAAAGTATCATGGAATGTTGGTAACGCATGTTATTAACTCAACAGCTCTAAGAGTCCTTCTTCAAAGCCATTTCCAAATCATCTATGATTACATGATTAGAGACCTCTTAAAACAAGTAAAATAGTTCTGTAAACTAGGTTATCTCTCAGAGTACTAAAAAGCCTGTTGAGAGCTATCATGTAAAAATGTCACAATACATAACCCCCCAAAAAGAAATACAGTGGCTTTCATAATATATAATAATGCCAAAAGATACACTGTAGGATGGTATTTCTGGGGCTGCATGGAGATTTTTCAATTTGCTGATTACAAAGCCTACTCAGAATACCAAGGCTCATTCCAAACCATTGTGGCTTGTTGAGACCCACATTGCTTGTTCAGTCTTCTGAAAGTAATCATGAATGCTGCAGAAATACTCAATTTTATCCAATTTCTAGACAACTCCATTCCGATAGCTACTCCAATTTAGTTTTTCTGTTTTGAAGGAGAATGTATAGGAGGAATACAACAAGCAAATAAACCTTCTTTCTCCATGCTTTCTGTTTTGCACACACACACTTTTCATTAATTTTATGTCGACAATTTGTGGATCGATCATGTAAAGTGGTAGTCTTGGCTTAGTCCAGTTTGTTTAATTACCCTGAATTACATGTCCAATCGGGAAGTTATAGACACACTACACTGCCAACGCTGAAAGTTGCTGATTAGAGGACAGCATTGGTGAAATGTTTTGAGAGATTTGAAGATATTTTTAATACAGGCAGTTTTTAAAGGAGTGATTAAACAAGATTTATACCATTTCTTAAGTTTAGAAATAATGATTATTTCCAATATATTCTAATTTCTCAAAATATGTTAAAGTGAAGCCCTAGTTTTGAACTATGCACTGAAAAAGATAAACAGTCAATGTGTCTAGGAAATGCTGCTTACCATATCCTTCTCTTGGTAATTGATGATACCTATCAGCATATTAAAGACTCTTGAGACATCCTGTAATTAAGAAACCTGTTAAACATGTGTTTAACACAAAGTTTCCCAAATTTATTTGTATTGAGAACTTTTTTCTCTTGAAACACTCATGAACATTCCCATACATTAGGAAATGCTGATTTAAGAGATATCATTACTAGTGTTAGAATTATTTAGCTGTAAAATATTTATTTCAACATTTACCATGCTAGTTTCATGTCATTCCTTTTGATTCATTTGATGAAAATTTGCATTCCTTTTAAAAATACAAATATATCTCAAAATAATAAGATAATACATTTGGCTGGCAGATTGATGGCAGCTTTTGTTTACGAAACTCATCATAAAAGCCTTATTAATTAAGATTGTTGAATTAGCCATGCAATGGGGAAGAAGGTGATTCTGGATAACCATACCCCTCATTTCAGAAGATTATTTGATTCATGTTTAATAAAAAACACAGTCCACAGAAGATGGCATTTGATAAACCCTCATCTTTGAATTTATTTTTCCTGTTACCATTGTAGACTTTGCTTGTGAAAGATAATCTAAGGGCACCTCGGGAATTTGATAAAGAAGGGCTGCTGGGTCACCTTCATCCAAGTGATGAACTGATAACTGTGATTGAAAATTGTAGTCAACTTAAAACAAAACAAAATAAAGAAGGAAATTACTGTCAAATGGAAGTGTAGCTTTGAAGCTGAACCATTATAAATTGTATTGATGGGGAGCCTGCACCTGAGCCACAGTGAATCACTTCACTTGGATTATATTTAATAGCAGTTGGAAATATTCTTATTCCTTATGCTTTTATCGTATGGCACTATTTTTTCTGGTTCAGCTCAGAAAGTCAAGTTTATTAGGAAATAAATTTTCAGTGTTTCATACATTGTCTTTAAAGAAGCAGTGGTCACCACCTGCCGCTTGACACCCACTGAAGTCGTTTTTCTTCACAATCAAAAGAAGCAGGTCAGCAATTTCCTAGCAGGACGAAAGTACTAAAGCTTCCTTTTTCCCCTGCACTATATCATGGGCAAGGCTTACACCTAGTCTGATTTGGGGCATATATCTTCCTAACCTCCCTCCAACTACCCTGCTCCCCCCAAGAAGGAAAAAAAAAAGTATTTATACAATTGTCACAAGGCCTGAAATTTCATATTACCTTCTCATTTGGGTCTAAATATATTTTCTGTGAAAGGTACATTTTGGCCAAGTGCTTATTCATGCAAAACTTTTATCACTTCTAAGCCTTCGTATAATCTGTTCCCTGCCTGAAACATTCTCCTCCTCTCTCTTCTCCCCCCATCCACTCACCCATCTCCTTCCCAGCCTACCAGACTCCTATGCAGCCTTTAGATCTAAACTTCAATGCCAGTTTCTCCACGACTCTTCCCATACCCCCTCCCATACACATCCAGTCACACCGTGTAATTTCCCTGCCTTGTCAAACTTTTTAAAAAAAGTATAAGTCTCAGTGTTTTATAAAATGAGACAAAATATTAATTTTTCATTTTTAGAATGATTGTGTTTCTTTTATTTTTAACCCCCTGGTCACCTGGAGTGCTTATTATACATGCAGACTTCTCAACCACAGCCCCAGAGATTCTGTATTACGTGGCCTATGATGGGTTCATGAATCTCCCGTTTTAACAAGCTGCAAAGGTGAGTGTGATGCAGGTGGTCCATGGATCTCATTTTGAAAAACAGTGGGAGATTGGGAGTGATAAGGAGAGAGAATGCAATATAAATATAGTAAAATAAACACCATCTGCATCAAGCCAATTGTAGATACTTCCTTAAAAATACAGTACCAAATGACAGATAGTTTATTTTCAAGGAACCAGGTGAACAACATGTTTTACCTCCAGCACAACTTTTATTCATGTTTGCCAAAGCTCCACAGTTAGTGACACATAATTTTTCAACATGAAGTATTAGTTCTGTGGAAGGGCCTGTGGTTAAAAGCCTTAGCTATCATTAGCTATCAGAGTGTATATAGTCTTTTACAGGAAGCACTCAAAACGTAGTACAAAATGACCACCCCTCGTCCTCCACTGCTACCACCCCATTCAACCACATAGTCCGTCAAGAATGAGAAATTGCTGCTGGAAGCACCAAAGGGAATGTTGCAGAAGGGGAACTTTCCCTTAAAGATCCAATGTAGATCTATAGACTGTAGCCCATGCATTTATAAGAACTTGAGAATAACTTGGGTCAGGATGTGTCTATTTAAATGCCTAGCAACAGATTCTAGTATTGAGTTATTAGATACATCAGAAATGATAACCTCGAAGACACATTTACAATAGTTTGTGTGCTAAAAATAGTAAAGTATGTCTATAGTTGTGTGCCCTTGAAAATTCCTTTCTACTTGGCTAGAAGGTCCAGTGCCGTAAACTCTAGATGTAGCAGTAAAGGAGAGGCTTTGCCTATGGTAAGTAAAGATTCCACAGAGCACTGAACTAGAGAACATAAGTCTGTTACATAAACTGTGCCTCTAGAGAGGAAGGTGAGGCATTATGTACTTCCACTGTGAACCAAAGGAGGCGGCAGGGAAGTTGATAAAGTTCTTGATTCCACTCTGGCTGCTAATGGTAATGAGTCATTGAATGCATCTGTTCATTGCATTCCTCGGGCATCCCAGGAGGAGAGGACCATAAAACATAAAACCTCAAGGAAGTTAAACAAAAACACAAACTAGAACACTAAGAAAAGTAGGCATCTCAGTGAATGGATCTATGAGTACCACATGGCGCCGCTTAGAAGGTAGGGGAGCCCAGCGGAGATCTGCGTCATTACTTACACGGATTTATAAAGAAGAAACAGAATCAAGTTTGGACCCTTCCTTTAAAAAAGCAGTTTTTTGGTTGAAAGAAAACTGCTAATGATATCTGAATTTCCTCCCAGTGGGCTGCTGCAGTGTTTTATGAAATAGGTGAAAAATAAATAGATTAGCTTCCACTCAGCTTTGAGCATTGTTCAAATTAGCTGCAGAACAACTAAGGAGGAGTTGTGCAGTGAGGATCAGGTCTCTGAAATGGGGGAGGTTGTGATAGGAATAGGAGGAGTGGAGAGGCAACAGGAATCAGCTGTGGCTAATACACTCCTAGGCTCTGAATGAAGTGGCAAATAGCCGTAAGAACAAGGGGTACCAGATGAATAGAATGCTGGGCAAAGCTGCTCCAAGAGTTAATGTCATAGGTCTAGAAAAGTCGAAGAGAGTGCAGCTTGGATAAAAACAAAAAATAAAGAAAAAAAACACTATCTCATTTTGAAAGTGAAACAATGCTTAGTAGGAACAAATTTTATTTGTTAATTACAGGTAATAGAAATGCTGTTAGCTATCTAGTTCTAATATGGCTGGTGTGCCAATAGGAATACTTAGTACATGATTGCTTCTTGTTACTGCTTGCATTTGAGCTCAGATAAGGCAAAATGAATGACAGCATTTGAGGCTTTCATTAATACAGATATGTTCATGCTTGATGAGAGGACCTGAGGTTTGAAAGAAGAGGTGGGACTGTGTAGGCAGTGGCATCAGTTGATACAAGGGAACCCGAATAGAATGGCTGTTGGTAATGGTGTCAAAGAATTCTATGCAGGTTTTTTTCCCAGAAATTTATTCTAACTGTATTCTGACCTTCAGACTAGAAATCCTTAGTAATTAACTTAAAAACAAAACCAGTGTGCTATGGACTGAATTGTGTCCCTGAAATTTTAAATGTTTAAACCCTAACCCCCAATGTGATGGTATTTGGAGATCGAGCCTTTGGGAGATAATTAGGTTTAGATGAGGTCATGAGAGTGGGACTCTCATGATGGCATTAGCGCTCTTATAAGGTGAAACACAGAGTTTGCTGTCTCTGTGTTTGCTCTGTCATGTAAGGACACAGCAAGAACGTGACCATCCGCAAGTCCTCACCAGAATCCGTCCATGCTGACACGCTTATCTCAGACTTCCAACCTCCAGAACTGTGAGAAAACAAATTCCTGTTGTTTCAGTCACCCCATCTGTGGTATTTGGTTATGGCGCCCAAGCTGACTAAGACGCAGTGTAGTTGTCATTCAACTTCCAACTTAGTTTCCTTTTCATAAATAGAACATCAGCAAAGGAATCTGCTGCTTGGGAGTAAAGAATGGACAATGTTTGCATATCAAACTTAATTATTTCAAACCCATGAGCTTATCTCATTTTTCTAGTCATTTCCCACATCTCTGAGAAATTGTCAGGCCTTGGGGTTTTTTTCATTGATTCATTTATTTATTTCACAAATATTTGTTAAGTGCATACTTTGCATCAGAGGGTAGACTAGGCATTTGGTCATGGTAGTATGGATTTCTAGGCAGTAGACTGAGAGCATGGAAATCCCAAGGTGTGATGAAAAAATATCAGAAGAGACATAGAAAACTTAGGGGGAAGAAAGGTAAACACCTGTGTCATGATTTTGTCTACACTCAGCTCTGATAACACTGCAAGTAAGGCATTAAGTGCTGCAAACTTGGAAATATTTCTAGGAAACCACATTGACTTTCTAGAGGCCAACTGCTCAATGGCAAGTATAACTAGCTGTTGAAAAACAGATCACAGACATAAACACACTATTATATATAAAATAGGTAACTAATAAGGACCTACTGTATAGCATAGGGAACACTACTCGATACTCTGTAATGGCCTATATGGAAAAAGAATCTAAAAAAGAGTGGATATACGCATATGTATAACAGATTCACTCTGCTGTATGCCTGAAACTAACACAACATTGTAAATCAGCTATACCCCAATAAAAATGAAAACAAAACAAAACAGATCACCTAAATAAACCTAAAGTGATTATTCATGAGAGACAAAGTTATTCAACATGTTCTTGATATGTCCTGGAGGTTTTGTTTACAGATCTTCAGAAGCTTATATAATCCCCAGCAGGGTTTCTTGTTTCCATGAAGGTGATCCTGGCATCACACATCTTCCTGTTCCGTATGTGGGTGGTGGTTTGAGAGCATCTGAGGTGATAAAGACATAGTAGGTCTTGACCACAGGTAAAAGGACCAGTAGGTGGCATGTTGATTCTGTGTCTATCAAATCCTCTCCAAATTCATTCCTTTTTTTTCTTAATCATTCTCAGAAAGAAGCAGCCAGATTACTTACCTGCTAGCCAAGATGGGTCACAACCTATGCTCTGCATGCAGAGCTTTTGAGAAGCCCCAGGTTACTGGGAATGATGCAGAAGCAATCGTACATGATTGGTACTCCTCTGAGCTGAGTTTTGTCCACTCTTTTCTAATAATGGGGAACACATGTTGTGTACCAAGGAAGTCTTTTTGCCTTTGCAGGAGTCCAGGGGTCCTTGCTTTCATTTACAGAATACAAGCTCCCTAATATTGTAGGTAGGTTTAGTTTTAGTTTAAATTCTATTGCTTATCTGGTTGCTCTCCTGTTTTCCCTTTCTTTAGCCAAAAGGACAAAAGATGGTGTGTTTATCTAACTGTGTGCTTTCCACTGAGGTAGGAAGGCATCAGGAAAAATGCTTTCTCCACCCAACTGAGGATAATGTTTAGAAACAGCTAACTATTTTCTATTTTTGTTGCCTGTCGTTTTACCAAAAGTATCTAGTTACATGGAAAGGTGTTACTTTTCTGAGCCCTTGGGTATAAACTCTCTAGAAGTAATTTTAGGCATAGAAATATCTTATCCATGGTGACTAAGTCCCTATTTTGATCAACAAAAAAGTGTAAATCACCTTGAAATAAGCAGAGCGAATCATATTCTAACCTCATTCTTTTTTCGCTAGAGAAATCGAGCTGAAATGTAAAAGTAGAATGGCATATTAACTTTGCTGTAACATATTAATGCCTAAGTAAAATTATAACGTGTGTGTGTGTGTGTACCTGAAGATATGTATGCATATTTCCAGGTATTTTTAGCTCTTTTCACTTGAGGTTGTCAAATAGGCAGTTGGGTACTGATTATCACATATTTTAAGCATGATCTGTTTAACCTAAAGAGAATAGATCAGCAGCTTTTTGGAATATAAGGCATTTCAGAGATATGCTATGTGCATTGGCAGATTTGTATGATTTTTGAGCTATATGGCAGCCCCTCTCCTTTATCTTTTTCACATTTATCTACAAATGTGCATTCAAGAGGTTAGTCCTAAGCCGTTTCTAAAGTTTACCATCTAGCATAATTTGTACACATAAAGATACCTTAGAAGTCATTCTGCGAGTTAAATAAATGTCTGAATGTTTTTTCCATGTTTCCGCTATGTTTATTACTAAGTCTCATTGCAAAATGAATAGCGAATACTCATAGCTCAGTGAAGGTTAATTGGGAAATTTAATAAATACTTTATAATCATATTATAATCACTGTGAAGTAGATGAATCTCTAGGCCCTCCCAAGACAGTTTATTTGATGGGGGGTGGGTACCAAAAGAACTTATCAAGGTGACCTTTGACTATAAGGGAATCTTATGCCACGTGTTCCAGTGACATCATTATCATAAGGCTTTTGTGTAGCACCGTGCATTTATCTAATGATGAGTATCCAAGAAAAGAAGGATATTTTTAAAAGTAGTGTCAGTATTATCATCTTCATTTGAAAGATGGAAGAACAGAGGTCCAGAGAGGTCAAACCACATGTCCAGCTTTTAAGAAGTCATTGCGAGAGATTGAATTCTCAAGGCTCCAGTCCTGTACTCTGTCCACTTCTGTCACTCAGCTGTGAAGCCAAGGATTTACTATAAGCAGAACTGAAAGCAGCAGGATCTCCTTCACTTATGATATGCCAAAGAGATGAGGTCCAATCACTTGACAGAATGGATTGAGGCTGATTACATCTGAAGGACAGGGACCAGATGATTTTAAAGGACTTTTTTTTTTTTTGGCCCATGCCTAAAATGACCACTGATGTACTTCATTTAGAAAAAAGTGCTGTGAAGATGTTTCATTAATTTCCCTGTTCTGAATATGGTATCCTTTTATGACTAGCTGATAAACATTTTCATTGGATGAACAGAGCTGATAATGTCACTTCTGTCTAATCAGCAACTCTCCATTGCCCTTTTGTACAGAGACACTCCATTTTCTGTCCCTAGTATTTTCTTTTTTTTTTTTTTTTTTTGCTGTACCCCCCCCTGCCCCCCGCTGCTGCAGAGCACAGGCTCCGGACGCACAGGCTCAGCGGCCATGGCCCATGGGGCCCAGCCGCTCTGCGGCATGTGGGATCCTCCCGGATCGGGGCACGAACCCACGTCCCCTGCATCGGCAGGCAGACCCTCAACCACTGCGCCACCAGGGAAGCCCCCTAGTCTTTTCTAAAGACAAACACAGACTTTATTTTTCTGTATGAAACCTTTTAACCATATCAAAAAAGTGCAGAAAATATAAAATTTATGTGTCCACAACCAATATTAAACCTATATTAACATTTTGCCACATTTGTTCCACAACGCTCTTTCTTTTTAAAGAAATAAAATGTTAAAGACCTGTGTAAAGCTGTACCCCATCCTTTCCTTCCCAGAGTTAACCAGTTACCACTGGAGTTTCTTCCTCTGTAAATTGCCTCATTTTGTCCTTTTCCTGTTCCTTCTTTTGAGTAATTAATGTTTTTCTAATTGATTTGTAGGAATTCTTTATATATTCTGGATACTGATCCTTTGTCAGCTGTATACATTGAAAATATCTCCTCTCAGTCTATGGCTTGTCTTTTCACTTTGTTTATGGTTTTGTAACCTTTTCCAATCTTTTTCTTTTATTTCAATTTTCTGATGGAAAACGAATTATGGAAAACTTAGCTTCATACCCTGTTAAGAGACAGATGCCTTCTGTAAATACAATTGTTTTGATCTTCCTGTCTTCCATATAACTTCAAACTTAAAAAAAAAAAATCCAGCTCAAATTCTAAAACGATTACTGCATCTCTATGATTACAGAGCAAAATAAGATTAATTTTGGATTGCACTGATGTGATGCACATTTATTTCTTTTCCTCTTGGTCTTTCTGCTTCAGCACAAAAGCTCATGCATTTACTAGACCCATCTACCCAGGTGGAGGAAGAATCTCTCTATCTAGCTAGAGAACTGCTCTTCTTCACAAGTTTGATGAGCTGGTATGCCTGGGGGATATGTCTGAAGTCTCTCTGCTCATGTTTTATCCTGTTTGATTTCATTTTCTTCAAGTGTGAGCAATGTATTTTCTGTTTGTGAATAACATTAGGGAGCATACTTTTCCAAAATACACATCTGTAAAATACAAAATATTTGGCAATGCGTTGTTGGTTTTTTGCACCTTAACTATGCAACAGTTAACATCCCTCTCTGCAGTGTTGCAAAACTCTATGTGTTTTTTCCCGATCTAACCTATAATTAAAATAAAGCCGCGTTTAAAATATTTTTCCATTGTCATCATCCATGTGAGTTTCAGTAATTCCCTTTTGTTATCCCATAAGCCCAGTAGACATTTTAGGTATGGAAGAGGCTGTGTTGCATTCACTCAGATTTGATTGTTTCAGGTTCCTGATGGATGGTAATATGATATGTTTAGAGGCGGCACTTATATGGTTTCAGCATAACCCATTTTACACTTCACTGATTTTCACCAAGCAAAGAACACTTCTGCCTTTGTTTCCTACACTGATGGAGCCATATTCACATCTTTAGACATAATTGCCTTCAAGGGAAAGAAGTAGTTTTTTTTTTTCAACTCTGTTTTATTAGAAGTATGTGTCACTGAACCAACTGGTCAAGACAGAGCGAGTAAGAGAGAATAAGATCTATGTGTCATAGTTGGATGGCAAAACTTAAGGCTCAAACTACAATCTAGATCATACCAGGTTGAGGCAAGTGAGCAGCCCAGGGACATAACCTGATTAACATCACAAGTCATGGGATTAACAAACTGGAATCAGTAGAGTAAGAGTCCAAATCCAGATAGAGAGCAAGGATCCAAACAAATCCTTTAAGAGTGACAAAGATCCAAACTTAGAAAGCCAGAGCACTAGGAAGTAAAGCAGAGATAAAGTAATAGCAAATCAAGAGATTGCATGGAGGCTGTTTTCCTAAGTGTTTTAAGTCTGATTCTAGGATGTGACACATCACAGAGGACTAATGCTAAATCCAAATATCAGGAAACTGTCTACTTTTATGAGAGGGGCAGTTCAACAGTCAGGCAAATAAGATGGTGGTGCAGAATACTTAGGTGGTTGTTCTGCATTTTTAATCTTTATATATTTTCTAGAGTTTGGATATGCAAGAGGTAAAAAATTACAAGAAAAATGTCTCCCTTCTCAAAAGGGTAAAGATTTTATTATGCTTATATAGAGATAAAGGGTAGTAGTCAGACTGATTACAAGTACTCTAGGGAGGAGTGGGAGAAGGAGAAAGAGGAAGAAGATACAAAGTTTTTGAAGTAAGGGTTGTGAGGGAGCTAGGAGAGAGACTCGGACACTAATGATGAAGAGTGGGTTGTAGGGCTTCCCTGGTGGCGCAGTGGTTGAGAGTCCACCTGCCGATGCAGGGGACGCGGGTTCGTGCCCCGGTCCGGGAGGATCCCACATGCTGCCGGAGCGGCTGGGCCCGTGAGCCATGGCCGCTGAGCCTGCGCGTCCGGAGCCTGTGCTCCACAACGGGAGAGGCCACAACAGTGAGAGGCCCGTGTACTGCAAAAAAAAAAAAAGAAGAGGGGGTTGTAAAGGACCTGGAGATAAAAGAGAGATGGTACTTTGAAAGGAGGGAAGGCATACTTTCCTACATAATCACAAATATATTTATCATTTGGGTATATATGTACTCTTCTGTACAAAGTACTGATGTGGGCCTAGGAAGTGATATATTTTAGACAACAGGTCTTAAAATCAAGTTATGTTGAACGTGCTTTACTGGTCTGACATGAGATTGTGATTTAAAATGTTCACCTGCTTATCCCTTAAACCAATATCACTAAGCCACCTGTGGTCCGTGGAAAATCATTTTATTGGCAAAGTCGTCATGAGTCTTTCCAGAGCCCACACTATGTATTTTAAACTGAATTTCACCCCCTCCAAAAACATCCCTATTGTGCACGCAACAGCTGTGCCTCTTTCCTATGTCCTTGAAGCAACTTTTAATGAATGGCTAAGTGAGATGATTCCCCTGAGGAGTGATATTCCAACGATCATTTTTCACTTCTGGAGCCCCATTTTTGCTGTTATTTCTTTAATTTTAATATTTCCCATTACGTTGAATCATTTATGAAGGTAACTCTCTGTGCCAACTCTTAGTGACCAGCAAACTGAAAACAAATCAGTGACCTCTTAGAAGCTAATGTGGGGAATGCGTCCTATTGCTCCCAATAGGATGGGAAATATTAACACTTAGGGTAAGATGTTAATAAAAACTAGAGTCAAATGTTGTAATGAATTCATTCATAGAGCAGAAATGTATTTTAACATTTTGCAATATATATGAAACATTTATAAATATCAACTAATGTATATTTAATGAACATGGCAAGGATTCTACTGCCTAATATCCAAACATTATATTTCATAATTATGATCTGCTCACTGGGCAACATTTTACAGATGAGAGGTCATGGCTGGGAAAACAATTTCTAGAAGCATAAGCCCCAAATGTACTTTTCATAGCATTTTAGCAAATCAGATTACTGTATTTACCCATGTTCATCTCTAGCCCTTAATTTTGAAAAGGAAATAGCCTTTATAATTGTTGTTTTAGCCAAAAGATATTTACTGAGCACATCCTATGTGCTGAGGAGTCTTAAAGGAGAGATGGGAGTCTAGGTCACGAAACGGGGTTGACCTTTTCAGGCAGTGGGAATCACAGAGGCATGAGAGCATGGAATTATTGGAGAAACTAAGGCCAGCTTAGTTTACCCAGAACAAAAGGTACCCTTGGGGGAGTTGAGACTAGAGAGGTGGGCAGGGGACTGCTTTACCAAGGGCCTTCCTTCTATGTCCTCTGTGGAATTTGGACTTCATTCTAAAGTCAAAGGGGAACATGCAAGTGACATGATTGCATTTGCATTTCAGAAAGCTAAATCTAGCAGCAGCTTGAAATAAAGACTGAATGAGAGATGGTTAAATCTGGAGACAAGGAAGCCAATTAAGAGGTTGTTCCATTGATCCAAATGAGAAATAATGGTTTGGACTAACATTGTGGAAGGTGAAATAAGGTGACGGAAGAGGCAGCATGGTGTGAGCATGGGCTTTGGAGTCTGTCAGAAATAACTATTAATTCCAGCAATTACCATTTACTGTCTTTGTGGCTTTTGGAAAGTTATTAACTTCTTTGAGCATACAGTGATGTGGCATGGTGCCTGGTGTGAGCTTTCAATTAATAATTAATATTATTTTACTATTTGGATGCTGTGATCTACAGAAGTTGGTAACCAGTTGTACCTAGGGGTTGAAAGAAAGAACATAATCTACAATGACCCCCAAGTTTTCCCTTCAGATAAAGTTGTCAATGGCAAGCAAAGCCCCTGAGAAGTTGAAGAGTGGTATAAATGGTTGTTTCTCAGTAATGAGAGAAAAAGTATACAATCTTATTTGTACATTTATATTTGGGGATATGGCTTAAAAATAGGAACAGTGTCTGGTGACTACGGGGTAGAGAACTAAGGATAAAAAGAAAAGGTAAGCAAGATAGATGGGACATTGAGGTAATGAGTTACTCTTTGTAGGAAGCTAATGGACAGTTTTAAGCATGAAAGTAATGTACTAAAAGTATGAGAAATATTGTGTGTCATAGAATCATAGAATCCTAAAGCCAAAATGAATTGTAGAGTCTGTCCAGTTCAATTGCCAAACCTACAACTCCAAGAATCCACTAAGCACATATGCATCTCTATTTGTGGTTCACTCAACTCAGGATCTCCTGGGCAGAGACTTTTTGGAAAGTAAGGTGGTGATTTTCCATGAAATGCTTCTCCAGACCTAGAGGGATCATTTAATAACCACTCATAGATCTAGCATTGAAAAGTGTTAGTAAAAATCTCTTGAGCTGATTCAGCCTACGTTTAGAAGTTCACCTTTCGCTCTACCAATTTCACCTGTAATGTGTACCTAACTTTTAGCTTTTGGCTCTTGGTAATTTCCACCTATCAGTACAGGACATAAAATTTCTATTGACCTTTCTTTCAGCTACTTTTATTTTTTGCTATTTCCATAAAAGACGTCCTTTGATGGCCACAAGGCATGTCACCAAAAACTTTTTTCCTATTACATCTAATAGTGTCAATAACACCTAATGTGTCCATTGCGTACTTACTATCTGCCAGACACTGTTTTAAGTGCTTTGTGTATATGAACTCCTCTAATCCTTACGTGAGAGAGACCCTATTATGTTTCCCATTTCACAAAAGAGGAAACCGAAGTCAGAGAACTTCAGTAGTTTGGCCGAGGCCACACAGCTAGTAAATTGCAGAGCCTGTATTCAAACACAGGCAGTGGCAGTCTGACTCCAAAGCCAGGCTCTTACCCTCTCATCATACTAACTAATATGTTTTGCTGGCTAAGAAACAGACACTGTTTTGAACATTACACAGCACTGTTCTGTTCAGGTGTGATTATAACTCCCTTAATAATATTTATTTCTCTCATTTTCCTCTGCTAAAGTTTTCATCCAGGCATTTATTTCTGTTTTGCCAGTTGCCTTAGGATGCATATGTTTTCATTTGTTCAGATTTTGTTTAAGTTTTTTATTATGAATATACACCCAGGGCAATAGCAAGGGTTGCATTAAAAAAAGGAAGGGGGTGGGGATAAATAAGTAAATAAGCACCCCCTGCCAGGATCTCCAGGGACTCTGGCATGTGATAAAGCAAAACAATGTTAAAAATTCATACTAGTAACTTGTGTTGTATATTATGCATGGCAACTAAACTTTTTAGTGTCTCGGCAAAACCCTGGGGTAGCAGAGAAGTACCTCAGAGCACAGAAAGTGCATTTGAAATGGTAATGAGAAGTGAGCCGTGTGACAAAGTGCTAGTCAATGAAATATTTCTCTGAGATAAACATGTACTTGGAGAGGTTGGAAAGTCACTGACTGCTGCCATATCTTGAAGGTTTTCCTTTTTCCCTCCCAAGCTATGCTTAGGTGACTTCACAGAGGGCACAATTTTCATAATGCAATAAATACCACTCCATCTGAAGCTTGATGCTAACATGTTGCATTATTAGTTCTCAGAATGGGAATTCGGGGTTTCATAGTTTTAAAACAGTAGACCCTATATTAAAGTACTTCCAAGGTTTAGAATCCTTTAAATACTACTCTGTTTTGAAGACAATTCCGGAGTTCTTCTTCATCATGCCTTAATAGACTATAAACTTGCTTTTTCTCTGGACTGTTGGATAAACAGTGAGTGAAGTTCCTTATATAATACATTTCTGTTGGTACAAAGTTCATTAAAGTCTCAGCCTTCTGGTCACTGATGAATAAAATATGATAATGAAAAAGAAGCAGCTTCCAAATTTGCAAGAGTCATTGAGTACCATTTCTCATCACACATATATACACTTCAGTATTCAGTGCAGCCTGTGGGATACTGGTACAGTGAGTGAGCTGCCTTAAATCAGCAGGAACTTCCAGATGCTCTAGGATTTTGTTCAGAACTTTTGAGTAAGAGATTAGGAAAGAGAGGCTGTCTAGGGAAGCTCTCAGTTCAGGCCTTAAGAAGAAATTTAAGGGAGGAGAGGCAGAAGGCTGCAGTGGATTGTGGAAACTAAAGAAACAATCTCCAGAGGTAGAGCAGTCAGGGGACAGAGA
Source organism: Delphinapterus leucas (assembly GCF_059928025.1). Taxonomy (NCBI): domain Eukaryota; kingdom Metazoa; phylum Chordata; class Mammalia; order Artiodactyla; family Monodontidae; genus Delphinapterus; species Delphinapterus leucas. Next base: position 25,574,941 of record NC_143150.1, read on the forward strand.
ATGAAGCTGTGAAAATGTTGTGTTGGGAACAAGGAAAAAAGTCAAGGGACATTCAGATCTTCAAAAATTGTCCTTCACTAAGGCGAAGACAACTATGGACTTGCCTCCATGCTAAATCATCACAGCCTATTACTCCCAGGAATACCTGAAAACTTGGAACACAAACAAAACCAGTCTGGAACTCCAGTGGCTTTTGACATGCATGTGATGCTCTTTGGTCCCCTCGCGAGGGCTTGTGGAGTTCAGTATCCTAACTTTGTAGCCAGCCTTGTGTGTGTAAGAGGTGGGATTGGTTGTGAATAAGCTCAACAGCCTGTTTAGAAAATGCCTTGAATTTTTTCATTATTCAAAGACCATAGGCCTTCATCTGTCTGGAAACGAATGAGGTCACGTGGACGTCAGTACTCAGATTTCCCTAACATCCCAATAAGCACTCACAGGTTTTCCCTGCAATGTGCAGGATCACAGCTTCTCGCTGCCTTTGTCTCTCCGATTATTTCTGGAATCACCCAGTATCTTACATGCTCAAGGCCAATCCTTTCACAGTTTTCTGCTCTGCCTTTCTATTGCCATTGCTGCAATTAATGCTGCACTCTTTATGTAGCCAATTTCCCCTTCAGGACTCCGAATGTTACCCACCCCTTCAATGTACCAAACTCTACCACTACTTCTCAGCCCTTGCTTGCCAGAGTCATACTATGTTCCATACAGAAATGATCAAACTGTCCCTCTCCCCTATTCTATGTCAACTTTTGCCACCTGGTGTCTGAAGCATCACCACTTACTTTTGCTCAATCCTTCATGAACACAGATCCTTCCATTTTTGTCAGCAGCCCTTATTAACATACAGGCTCCCGGGGGCAGGCAGAGAAAATGTGTTATGTCAGGCCAGTCTCAGTTCTCCATCTCTGACGGCCAGATACCCCTTACTACAAATTTCCATACAATACATGTACTCAAAGATCTTTCCTCCCTACTCCCTATCTAATTCATTCATACAAATAAACTCCCCTGGGAGTTCTTACACCTCCCAGGCTCACTCTCAGTTTATGCTAAGTCAGGACCACCTAACCACCTAACTTGGGATACCTAGTGCCACGGATACTTACTATGCTTGAGGTACTGGGGCCAAATGGTTTTTTCTAGGTTTTATATGCTATTTGAAGAAACATGAGGAATGAGTATTTAAGAAGAGGTGTTTTGGGTTTTGTTTTTGTTTTATGGGGAGGTGGGGTAGAGGTAGTTTGTGATGAATATTGCCCACAGATCATAACATAATAAACTATGTAACAGCCAGCACACAACTATGAGCCCAAGAAGTCCCAACTTTTAATTACGCAGGGTGAACACTTACAGGAAATAGTAAAGATTTCTGAACCGAGCGATTTCACCCTCCCTTTTGAATCTCTCATCCACTAGCTTTTGTTGCCTTGGACCTTTTTTTTTTTTTTTTCTTGCGGTACACGGGCCTCTCACTATTGTGGCCTCTCCTGTTGCGGAGCACAGGCTCCGGACGCGCAGGCTCAGCGGCCGTGGCTCACGGGCCCAGCCGCTCCGGCGGCATGTGGGATCTTCCCGGACCGGGGCATGAACCCGCGTCCCCTGCATCGGCAGGCGGACTCTCAACCACTGTGCCACCAGGGAAGCCGCGCCTTGGACCTTTTAAAAGTAGAGGCCACTGGTCTCATATATTGATGCCCCTGAGACTTGAGATATGTTGGTTTGAAGAATGTAATGTCTTAGAGGACACGGACTGTGTCTCCTGTGTATCTTTCCGTCATCTAGCATGCGTGTACTCTCAATGAATATTAAACAATATGGTATGGCCCTCTTAACCATAAGAGATGATTCCTCGTTTTGAGATGATGTGCCCTGGGAATAAAGGATGCTTCCTTCATTTTCCATGGCTGTCAAACTGGCATCTTTCATCAACACTAAATTCCCTTTTAAGTAGTGGAATGCCTTACATGGTGTTAACAGGAAATCTCTCAGCACTTCTAGCTATTTGTTGAAAACAAGTCTTTTTTTTTTTTCAGATACGTCTTGCAGAAAAGCATTTCCCAAATAAAATACAAAAACGTGGTATCATATTTAGAGGGAAAGAAATAAGCCCCTGAATCATAGTGCCAGTTTCAAGTTTTCCTTAATGTTGCAAAGGTGATTATTTTTGCTGTAATCTTTTTCTGGCTGTTAGCCCAGGATGGCAAGCTGCATGGTGTCTTGTTAAATAAAAGAGAGGGGAGACTTTCTTGAGGCCATTTTTTCAGAGGATTTGTACATATGTGTGTGGGAAGAGTGTGGGTAGAATTCTCAGGACAAAAATTCCCATCTACTACTTTCATAATAATTCATGAAAAAATGGAGTTCTATCATTTGTTATTAATTCAAGCCCTGGGAATACACTCTAATCATCAGTAGTGTTTCCAAACAACATATAAATATCATGGTTTGTTTCAAGTCACCAAAGAACTTACATTCTGTGGTTTCTTTCTTCCTTTCTACCTTCCTTCCTTCCTTCCTTCTTTCTTTCTGTTGGGAGTCTCTGTTGCTTCAATAAGGAAAGGAATGGGTACATGTAGAATGGGTTAGTTCCTTGCCTTCGGCCTCTTTGATAATCATGCTCTACATTCCCTTTGTCTAATCAAATGTGTACTGTGCTAAAAAGAACAGTTTATTTGAAAAGGGTCTAACTGGCATGAGCTGCCGTTGCTGTCACGTTGAAGTCCCGCTGACAAGGCTGAGGTTGGCAGAGAAACAAATAAAAGCAACTGATAAATGTCAGAAGTGAGTTGTAGTAAAACATACTGTTTGTTTAATGTTGATAAAAGGGCAGGTGGAAAGTGCATCAAATTCTCTTCTCGGAGAGGTCTTGACTCATAAATTGCGAATGCTTGCCAGAAATTAAATTTTTCTCTTATTTAGTCATGGCTAAGACAATTGGATAGTGAGTATACTAGGAGTATAGCATACAGCAGACACTGCTTGTATTCCATGCTTGACTCTAACAGATCTGAGAATTATGAAAAATGTGTTTCAAAAGAATGATATTCTAATGTATCCTTTAGCCATTATAAATACTTAGATTTTAATATCAGAGCAGAAGGACTGTAGTATTCCAGGAAATAACCCTAGAGTAAGATAAGTCACTGTTTGAAATGAAAATATCGTTGGAAAATGTGTGTAAATGGTTGTTAATCAAAGCCTGTCTTTAAATTGATTTGATTTACTTTCAAATTTCTGAAGTCTGTTACCTTCCATTCTGATTGCTCTGAAATTGACCATGACTCCTGATGTTTTATCTTAAGTTTTTAATTTCTTGCTTTCTTTATATCATCTGACAGTACTAGCACTGGGGCCCTTTCTATTTTAAGGGTCACCTTCTTTTGAAATATATACATAGAAAGAAAAGGATTGACTTTCTATGTGAATAATAATTTACCTTTTTTTGCCGATGCTTTTAAGGCTGTGTTCACCATATTGACTTTTCCTAAAGGGAAAAACCTTCGACTAGTTAAATCAGGCCAAAAATATTTTAAACTGCACATTAATTTTTTTTTTTAATGCAGGGAGGCTAGATAATAGCCTTTGACTTGGCATTATAACCAGGCTCTTCTCAGGATACTAAGGACACACATGCTGCTTATCCGATTGACACTTTTTTCAGAAGCAGGAGATAGTTTTATTGACTTTGGTGTAAATCCCAGCGTCAGGGCTTCCCTCATATAAAAAATAATAATGTGAACCTTGGCTGTTGGGAAGGTCACAGACTTTGGATCTGAGCCAAAGGTCTAAGTTTTATTTGGGGCTCCTAAGCAAAATTTTCACACAAGAATTCCTCAGATTCACTTCACTGCAACATAATCGCATTTTCACTCCCTCCCAGGTTTAGTGTGAGGCCCCTTTGTCTCATGGGGCTGCTTGGGCAGTATTTACGCTTCCATATTGACTGCCTGCAAGCCTCTCAACTAGAAAGTGAAAGTCATCCAGGTGGGCTTGATAAAAATCAGAAAACCCACATAAACTTTTTAGCAAATTCACTTTTCTTGCCTTGCTTTGCTCTTGTAAAGAATCTGCAATTTGGAGAAAAGTGACACATTTTCGCTATTTGAAACAACACTAGCGTCAGAAACAAGCAAGGGATGTTGCAGTGGACAGAAGTGTGACCTTCACAAATATTGGTCCTGTCAATAAAACAGAGTCCAAACCTTTGCTGTCAGGTGATTTAAAAAAATTTTTTTTTCTGATTTTTGAGGAAATAGATGATCACTAGAAAATTTAGAAAGCACAGAACAATAAATTTCAAAAATACAGAAAAGTATAAAAGTGGAAGGGGGAAAACTTTATTTTCCCACAACCCAGAGGGAACAACTGTCAACGTTTTGGCTTATTTTCTTACAGGTTTTTCATTTTTTATTTAACGTGTATCGTATTATTTATATCATATCTTGCCTTTTGTTCAACACTAGTCATATGTAAGTTATAATACCAGTAAACAACTTTTTGGAAATTATTTTAATGGCTCTATCATGTTCTGTAATTTACTTAAATATTCCCCTGATGCTGGATATTTAGGGTGTCTCCAATTTTTCAGTATTCTGAATAATTCTACACTGGCTACTTTTTGCATGAATTTTTGCATACATTTCAGATTATCTCCCTAGGAGAGCTTCCAGCAATAAAATAATAGGTCAAACAGAGGAACATTTTTAAGATTTCTGTTATTATGGTTTCAAATTAATTTCCAGAAAAACGTAACTAATTTATATTACAGACAACAATGTATGAGAGGACCTGTCTCATTACTCACTTTCCCCAACGCTGTTTTAATATCTTTTTAATCTTTGTTAAGTTTGTTGGTAAAGGGTGGTTTTGTGTTTTAATAACCTTTTTTGCCTTTGATCAATTTTCAAACTAATATAAACTTGATGACAGACCTGAAGGCCAGATCCTGCACCACAGGCTCTTCTTCAGGAGGTGAGACACGTTATTTACTTTAAAAATTGTCTATTCAGTATTGCTGCATATTTGAAATGATATAAAAAGTATATCATGCACACATATTTTATATCAGTTAAATGCAAAAAATGGTTAATTGGGGATTAGGATGGTTCAAAAGGAAAAATGCTTGCATAACTAATGCCTGATTCTTTTTTTCTTTTCAATCATGGATATCATAACCCATAGACTTAAGAGTAAAAACATGCAGAAGTTGTCATCCTGAATTGTTTGGATCTTTTGGGATTGATATTTTCTGCCCAGTTTTCTACCTAAAAGGGGATAAAGAAAGTTGACTCGTGTGAAAGAGAAACTTGTCATTTTCTACTTGTTAGAATATCATTCAATTCAAAATCAGTCTATAGTATAATAGTATTTTCCAAATTATCACCTTTCTGGGAAGAGCTTGAGAGAAAAAAATGTCAAGCATTGTCTTTCCCGTCCTGGAGTGCTTTGCTTTGGTTTGGTGTGATGTTTGTAGCCAAGCCTGAATGTGCGATAAATGTTTTCTTTCAACCAGACCTGGAAGCATGGGTAGAGAGTTAAGAAATTAACTGTATCTGGTAAAAATAATAATAATATTTTCCTTACTTTCCTATATTTCATCACCTTCCCATTTCATTTTTTTATTTCAGCGGAAGGAAATGTGTGTAATGAGAAAAGAATTTCTGTCCTTTTTAAAATTTTATTTTTGGTAAGGAAAAGTTTGGGATGTGAAATCAGTTTATTTCTAGAAATCCTCTAATTGGAAAAAATGCTGTCCTTTAATAACATTACTCTGGCCTTAAAGTATGGAAGGTAAGAGGTAATAATGCAGGATTGACATATATACACTATTGATACTATGTATAAAATAGATAACTAATGAGAACCTACTGTATAGCACAGGGAACTCTACTCAATGCTTTGTGGTGACCTAAATGGGAAGGAAATCCAAAAAAAGTGGGGATATATGTATACATGTGGCTGATTCACTTTGCTGTACAGTAGAAACTAACACAACATTGTAAAGCAGCTATACTCCAATAAATTTTTAAAAAGGAAGTAATAATGCACATTAGTAATACTGCACATTAAATGGATTGTGTTTGTAATTTTCTAAGTTACATCCTGCTATTGTTTTATTTGGACATGATAAGAACACCCTGGCAGTGGTTTGGAGCATGGACTTTGAAGTCAAACAGACTCAAAGTCTCAAATTCTGATGCTGCCCCTTCCCAGCTGTGTGATCTTAGTTTAAATACTTGGAACTAAGTTTTCTAATCTGTAAAATGGAAATAATAGTAATTTTAAGACTGGGGATGAAAATTATAAGATTATTGGGAATTAAGTACACACACATTTCATTACAGGCTGCCCATGTAAATACATGTATGTGATACTCCCTCTTATACTTACCTATTTGGTTCTTCCTTCCATCACATGGCTACTAACCCCACTTCATGTGTTTGTTTTGTGGCCCTCCATGAAGTGCATGAACAAAAAATGTCTACAGTGGATATAGCAGCTAAGGAAAAGATATGCTGACAGGTGCAGAGAGCCATAGTCAAGGATATTTGCTTCATTTACCTTTTAATTTTTTTATTTTTTGGCCACGCCGTGCAGCATATGGGATCTGAGTTCCCAACCAGGAATGGAACCCGTGCCCCCTGCATTGGAAGTGCAGAATCTTAACGACTAGACAGCCAGGGAAGTCCCATTGCCTCATTTACCTTTAATTGGCTGAGCTAAAGAAGCAGCAATTTTCTTTTTAAAACTTTTTAAGAAAAATTTTGACAAAAACAAACTCCTCTTAAAATATCTTATTAAATAATTGATAAGTATTTTTACCCCCACATTTTGTGTAATTAGGTATAAATGAAATAAATGTGAGGGAAGAAAGAGGCATAGAGACAGGAGGGAAGTCCTATAATGGAGGTCTAGTTAAATAAGTTAGGGTATATCTGTATAGCAGAACATAATGCAGCATTAACCATAATGCTTTAGAAGACTAATGACATGAGACATTTTACTGATGTGTTAAGTGGAAAAAACGCTAATTATAAAACAGTGTCTATGTAATGATCACGATTTCTTGGAAAACATAATTATATGTGTTTTAAATCAACCGGAAGAATGTCCACAAAATTGTTTATGATGGTCATCTCTGGGCAATGAGTGTATGAAACCTACATTACTTTCATAAATTTAAAATATTTTCAGGTAAAGGAAGAAAACGAACTCTGTAAGGATAGTATATTCTCATACTAGCCTTTTAGGCTCACAGATAAAAAAAACTATTATTTAGTGTTTTACAGTTTTGTCTTTTCACTTTCCTCTTTGCCTGGCGCAGGGAATTGAGAAATGTTATTGAATGATGACATATCAAAGTACAAAGAAGAAAATAAGTTTGTTAGACTGTTTGCTCAAACTTTCCTGTTTTACATTGATTTAGAACGGTAGGAAAAAAATAATAAATCTCAGCCCAAGATCTCATGTGCAAATTGGTAAGCATATTTATTTATCTGTTTCTGAGTACTTTCTTTGAAAAGTTCAGGTAAATTTCCATTTTTACCAATGCCTGTTGCTCCTTAGTATGAAATATAACACATAGGTCTCTGCCATATTGTAAAAATGATGGTGGCACGTGAGGACAAGTGAAAGAAAAGCAGCTTAATATAACAGTGTAGGTTTTCGACTCGAAATGGTTCTTGGCCTATTCAGTGCCTGACTCTACTAAGCTTTTGTAAAGGGACAAAAGTTGTCACGAAGGAGCACTTTGCCACAGTCCAGTCAGGGGTTGGTCAGAAGTGAATGTAAACTCTTTATGGTAACTAACATGCATCCTTTATCTTCTTTGGTGCTATGAAATGCTGGAAACGGAAAGCAGCCTAAGACATAAGGTAGCAAGGTCATAGGTAAAAGTTGTTTTGAGGTCAACTTGTCATCGATTCTGGGACCTAGATTCTTTTCTGCTTCCGTTGTCTGTGACAAATATGTCCTTGCTCCAGGCTCACTCAACTACAACAGTGGATTATAGACAAACAGCATGAAGCTCAAATGTTTCAGTCCTTCATTCAGACAGTAAGCAATTCTTGAGAAAGGCACAGTACTAGCACTTTAGAGGTTACACAGGAGAATAAACATGAACTCACTCTCATGAAGTTTGCTCGGGTAGAAGAGATAAGACATACACAAACAAAACTTACGTTATGAGGTTAGAAAATGGGAAGTCCCATGAGAAAGGAACAAACAAGGTTGTGTTCAGCTAGTGGGAGCTTGGAGGTAAATGGGGAGAAGATTTGTGGAGAAGTTGCATTTCAGTTATGACCCAAAGTATGGGGAGCATGTTGGCACAAGTAGATGGATGCAATGGACACAAGTAATAATAAGCTCTTTAAATACTTTCTGGTGTGTAATAAGTTTCTGGCATATTTGTACATTTATTAGGGTAAAAGGCTTAGCTGCTGTAACAAAATGACCCAGCAAAGAAAATTATTGCATTCTCATGCAACGGTCCAAGGTGGGTGAGCAGACACCTCTGCTGCACACAGCCATGCAGAGACCCAGATTCATCTCTTCATGTTATTGCATCATCCCTAGGGCCACTGTTGTCATCTGGATAGTTGAAACTTCTCCTACTACATCCTGATTCCAGCAGGCAGGAAGTTGGAAAGAATGGAGGAATATACTTGCAATGTGTTAAGGCTTCCATTGGTGAGCACGTGGTCACCTGGTTGAACTGGGGCTGGAAAATGTGGCCTCTGGCTGGGCAGTCACGTGATTTCTATAAATGTTACTCAGGAAGAAAGAGAAGACAGATTTTGGTGGATAGAGCTTGTAGTCTCTGCCACAGCTATTATTCCTATTGCACAGCACACTATTATTACCATGCCATAACTGGACCACAGTGATCTGAGATGGCTAGTCCATCTCCCTAAGCAGGGAATTTTCTGTTATGTAAGTGACTCAAACCCAAGATATTCTTGCCACTATTTCTATAGAATAGGATCTAAACCATTCCCAAGTCTAGCTCAGGCTATCACTGAGTAAACTTCCTTGACTGCTTAAAGCTCATATCTTTGCCCCTAAGTATCAGGCTGTGAAGCAATGGGTTATAAAAGAGTGAATTGCAAAACCAGTGCATCCACCAGCACCAAATGCCCTGCTCTTTTGATTAATTCATTTCACAATAGAGTGGCAAGGGAAAATTGGTTGAAATATTTTATTCTATACTAAATTCTTCTCCTTTGCCTTTTTTTTTTGCGGCACGCGGGCCTCTCACTGTTGTGGCCTCTCCCGTTGCGGAGCACAGGCTCCGGACGCGCAGGCTCAGCGGCCATGGCTCACGGGCCCAGCCGCTCCGCGGCATGTGGGATCTTCCCGGACCGAGGCACGAACCCGTGCCCCCTGCACCGGCAGGCGGACTCTCAACCACTGCGCCACCAGGGAAGCCCTCCTTTGCCTTTTAAAAATCACTTACAGAAAAAAATCTTCAACAGTTCATTTTGAAGTTTCAAATAATAGTTGTCTATTTGTGAAATATTTTATAGTAAATTAAACGGATAATAATCAATGTCATAGAAGTTTATAGCTTTCACAGTGTGTACTTTTCTAATTGTTCTAATTTTTCATAGTCATCTTGGATAAGAAGTAGCGCATCATCTTATCCAAGCTTGGGAATTATACCAATTGAACGCTGCGCAGAAATGTCTATTTTTAAGCAACTTTTCATCCTGTATTCCGTTGACATGATGATTTATCTGTAACTGAGAAATGGAAGGACAAGAAGCCACATGTCTGTAGTGATCACTTGTCTTATGGAATTTTAATTGCAATGCTAATTCAGTCTTGGAGTTAGATAGTCAACTAAATGGTGATAAGTACAAGATATTGATAAATGACAAATAAGGGAAGTATTTAGTAAGTCACCGGTAAATCTGCTTTATCTTAATGTGTTGAGAAATTTGAAAATTAAGAGAAGGAAATAAGAGCATATTTATGAAATTTTATAAATTAACTGCTGCTCCCAGATATTATTCTAGATGTTGTAGAGGGTTACATAAAGGAGGAAGAGTGAACTCAGCCTTTGGTTGATCTTTGCCTTTATCAAATAGAAGACAACATATACTTACTCAAAAGGACAAGGCAATAATATGTTAAGTATAGGTTATATCAGAAGAAAAGGACTGGTCTGTAAGGCAGGAGATGTGGCTTCCGGGATATCTTCCACCTGAGTATGCGACTCTGAGCAGGTTTCTGCTTCTCTCTAGGCCTTAGTTTCCCCACCTGCAATATGAGGGGGTTGCATTAAGTCGACTATGACCCCAAAGAGATTATGTGGTTATTTGAATTATGTAGCTGTACACTTAATAGAAACTACCTATTGATAGAGAATACGGAACACTGAGGGAAAACAATACAAGTGTGAGAAGTTCACTTTCCCAGTAACGATAAGATTTAATGGAGACATATTATCTAAGATTTTTCGAGTGATTGCTTTCAGTGACCTTCAAGAATGCTTCTAATGTGAGGACTTTATGATTACTGTTGGGCAAACAGTGAGATCTCTCTTCTTCTCTCTGAAACCCCTAGAAGATATAAATTGGATGCTATTTTCACAAGTGAATCTCTACTCATCAGATGAATTAAGAGAGAACCCAGATGGAAAGAATAAAAATTGAAGGTCTGTGTGTGTTCAACAGTGAAGGGGCGGGGGTTGGTTCTCTGGCTTTGGATAAGATAATAAACTCTAATTTATGTAATCAGAATAAGAGAAGACATGAAAATAATGTATGACTTACTGAAAAGTATAAGTAAAAGCCAAGCAGAAAGAGAAATGAGTTGTCTGATACAGGGAAGAACTGGAATGAAAATGATGGGCTGCATGTCAGAAAGTGAAATTGGGACGGCAACACTAGGACAGAAATACATTGACCGATATATGAAAAAGGAATGGGGCTGGAATATTTTAAATTCATATGGCCCAGTATCATTCAGATTAATTTAAAAACTTGGAACTTGAGAATTTCATGGTGCTTATGCGTGAGAGAGAGTGAAGGTTAGCAGTAATTAAAGAAGGGGAAGAAGTTTCTTACAATTATATAGGCCAGAAACATTTTCTCCTACTGTCTCAGGCATTATGTTCTTCTGCCTGTTGCCTGAAAAAGACTTTGTATTGGAAAAGTTTCCGTTATAACACTCTGTAATAAAGAAAGAATTAGAGCTTTAGACTCTAGGTGTCAAACCATTGAGACCACATGATCTAGTGGCAATTCTAGAGTCTGGTCTACACTCTGCCAGTGACATCAATGACATGTCAAGCTTTTAGCCAAGTCACTGAACCTATCTATATAACTTTTCTCATATAGCCAATAGGGATTGCACCTCATGGAGTTGAATGTCATAAGAATCAAATAGGGGGTGTATCACTTTGAGATTTTTAAGGTGCTATAAAAATTCACCAATTTCTTGTACCTTCTTCTTTGCTGTCCTATGTTTTTTTTTTTAATTTTAAGTGACTTGGTTCATAAGATTGTGCAATGAAAATATTTTTAAATTTAGGATTGGTTGGAGCACCTGGAAGTTTTGAAATTCAGATAAATTTCTCAAATTATTTCATGCAAGTCCTTCTTGATATTGCTGTTAATAATAAGAATAATCCATAGCCTGATTAAGACCAGGAGGCACTGAAACTTGTGGCTGGGTTGTTTAAAATTTTTTAGATTAGATTAAATTGTTATCTTCCCGGAATCATTTATCTTCATGTCATCATTATCTTATTTTGTCCAAAATTGGCCTGGGGTGTATAGTCTTGCAATGACCTTACTGTGAGGTTACTATTTGCTCTTACACAAATTGTTTAGTTCTTCTTTAATGTTTAAAGTATTCTTACACAAACTGACAGCTTTCTGCTGTGGACTGACCTGAGCATGCAGAACTTTTAGGGTTTTTTAATAAGTAACGGTAGCCTCTGGAGAAGTCTTGAGATGATTGAGGGTTACTCTCTCCAAAATCTCACTATCACGTTACAGTAAAAGCAAATCTCAAACCAAATCCTGCCATATACACATATATTATTTAAACATTTATTAGCAGTTCAGCATATAAAACAGTTTGTTCAGCGTGTTCTCTAAACTCAAGGAAATCCCAGTTCACTGTCCTTTCAGGTGCTTAAGAGATTCAGCCAGACAACTTCTCTAAGAGAGTTCTAAAAGATATTATGGGTTAATCCTGTCTTATAAAAGATGCTCCTGATAGTGAGAAGACTATGTAATCATGGTATTAAGTTCAGAGATGGTGTATCCTGGGTTGTTGGTTGGTTGAGAAATGACAATGATAAGCATGATAAGAAAGAAGATAACAATAAAAGTAGCAACCACATTACTACATCACATTTATATCCCCAAAAGGTAAATTTCATGAGGACAGGAACTTTGTTTTATTTACCAGTCTATCTCCAGCACCTAGAATTGTGCTTGGAACATACTAGGCACTTAGTAAATTTTTGTTGCATGAACAAATGAACAACAGCAACAGCTAAAAATTTCAGTAACTGATGGGCCAGGCACTGTTCTAGGCATTATCACATTTACTCACCATATAAACCTATGTGAAAAGCAAGTTAAATAGAGTAAAGCTTTTACTAATATAAATGTTCTAGAAATGAAGTATATTAATTGATTGAATTTTATGGTTAACAGAGCATCACACTTCAATTCCTTTTTATTTTAACCCTTTTCATTGCAAATTAAAAAAAAAAAATCAGTGACTTTCCTGCCTCACTAAATAGAATCTAGAGGACATTCTTGAATTTTTGATTAGCTGATTGAAGGTTTTCTCAGGGTCCCAGGAGAAGCTTCAAGCATCAGTTGTTTCACACAGAATCATAAATGGAGAAGGTGTAATACATTAGATTAAATGCATAAATAATCTCATAACATTCTCTAGAAGTTGTTTTTTCCTTCTCGCCAGTGTGGGCAGGGTTACGCTGTTAATGTTTTAATATAGCCTTGTTTTCCTCTGCCAGTGGTCTCATGGAGAGCCAGTAGTGCACAGTGGAGAAAGCACAGGTTTTGGAGTATGAAAAGATTACATTAGAATCCTGGTTCTGTCATTTAGCTGTCATGTAATTTAGGCAATTTTCTTAACATCTCGGAGTCTTAGTTTCCCCTTCTGTGAAATGGGGAGAATCCCACTTAGTCTCAGGTTTGTTGTGAAGATTGAACGAGTAGTGTATGTAAATCACATAGTTGCTGCTGCTGTGAGAATCTCATGCACTCTGAAAGACAACTTAAAACATATATCTTGCTTTAGAAACACATGAAGTATGATGCATAGGCAAGAGAATATTCTTTGAAAGTTGACAAATCTCAAATGGGCTGTATACAAATAATTAATTATGAAAGTACTTTGTTCCTTTTATAACAAATGACAATGATGAAATACTAATCCAAAAGAACTAAGGTAATTTTTAAAGTTTTACAGCAAATGGTCCATTTTATGAATTCTGTATAGTAAAATCTATTAATCCTGAAACTATTAATTATTTATGATTATGAGTGCAATGGCTAGGCTGCATCCCATTGCTCTGTGTAAGGTGATAAGCAAATTCAGACATAGAATAAGGTGGCAAATAGCATACAATACCTGAGGGAAACCAAAGTGTTTTCAAACACTTTCTAAGCACTCGTTTACACAGAAATAACTGATATGCAACTTGTGAATCATTCTTCTATATTTCCAAAAGCAAGTGCTTAGGAGTGTTTCTTTAGCCTATGTTGAACTCTTGTATATATTTTAAATATGTTGCGTCAACACATACACAACTGCATACACACATGCACACATATATACATACATGCATATATTAATCGTTTGCTTTTTAATGAACTATAATTCTTATGAGTCTTTTTGCAAGTTGGTCCGAAAGAAAGGTTATTTTGTTGTGTTTTATCATCTCCTTTCTTTCCAGCATGCTAATGTAATTACCATTTTATGCCCAATGATTGATTTTGTCTTTATGACAGCTGTATGATTTTCATCTTTGTAATCATCTCTTGATACATTCACAGATAGAATAATTTCCAAAATATTTAGAAAGAAACAGAAACATGTTCCATTCATTTTCAAACTTCATATCCAATTTATTTTCATTAACACAGTTTTACAAGATTTTAAAATACTTTTTTCAAATATATTAAACCCCTAAGTAAAAGTAATTTCCTTTAAAATTGCTTAAAATTTGAAACAAATACTATTTTTTGCACAGAGGAATCCTTCTCTCAGCTATTTTACGTGCTTTTGTTTCATACGAGTTCTTCTAGTCTATCTAATGTTCAAATAACTATTTGCCAAGTCTTTTCGGATTGTTTCATTGAACGATTCTGTTTCATCGAACAATTCACAATGTCTTAAATCAGTTTTAGTTCCCTGAGTACAGTGTTTAGATAAAATTTGCTTTATTCACCTAAACTACTTCTTTTTTAATTAACAGAGAATCTTTTATTATTGAAAATTATCTCTGAAGTATAAAATGCTATGTACATACTGATGGTATTTTAAAGAAAAAAAATAGAATCTATTTAGCTTCTGCCCATAATTTTTCTGGCAACGATTTCAGAGGACAATAGTCATTTAAAATTTAATATTGTCTGGTGTTTTGTAGAGTCCCAATTAGAATGTTATAATTTACTGTATAATGAAATCAGGGTTGGAATAAAAATCCCTGGATTTAACAGAGTAAGTCAATTGTGTCTTGGTTTTAGGAACGTTTCCTTAATGTATTGTTTCATGCGACCAAATTGAAAATTGTCTTCATAAACATTGTAGAGCACTGTAAGTTACATTGTTTTATGTATTTATTTGTATTTACTTGGGCTACAGCATATGATTTGGTGGAGGATAAGTAGAGAGTAAACCTTTTATTTTATGCACATGGGCTCCGTGGAGTGTATAAACAAGCATTTCTAAAACCCTGAGTTGACTCTGACAGACCCAAGGTATTGATGTAGTAGCCTGCCAGCCATTTACAGTCATGCATAGCCTCTTGAATTCCTCATTAGGAAATAATGAGGAAACAGTCATAAATACATTCAATTGATGATGCATTACTACTGATGCTTGCATTGCCTTTCAGTACTGGTTAGGCCTACTCTAGAGTTTAAATTAATAGTTTCCAGCAGTTGCTAATGGAAACATTAGATATATGCCATCAAGGCAGACATAACTTTTTTGTTTGATTTAGTGAAAATGTTAAATCCTGTTAAGACTTGGTTACCACAGTACTAACATTGGAGATTACTTTCAGTGTAAGTTCATACCCATAGGATTCAGTTAAATAAGACTGGTCAGGAACTGGAATCATTCCTGGCCACCAACGTGAATCACATCCTGCCTGCCTTCCATCCTTTATCACACCTCTTTGTGTTGGCCCTACTGTGTCAGTTAAGGTCTAATCAGGAAGAGAGAAATAGAAATTAAAATAGAGGGAGTTAACATTGGAACTTGGTTACACAAATCGTGGAGGAACTGAAGAACTGAAAATGGGACACTGAGGCCACCACAATAAGCAACGGAAGGAAGCCACCACTGCCTCTTGGGTGAAGGGACAAGGGAAGAGTCAACTGACATGGAAACCTAGGAATGGGGAGCAGGGATAAGGAACAGAGGAGGAGAACCATGAATACTGCACCTGAGGGCAAACAGATCCAAAACAAGCACAATTGCTGTGGGCTTTTGGAAGGAAAATGAGGAGAGAACAAAAGGATGAAAGTGCGCTTGAAGCTCTGGAGAAGTGAGTAAGCCATGTTAATAATAATAATAACAATGATAATGGTGGTGGTGATGATGATAATAGTAGCTAACATT
The DNA here is from genome assembly GCF_059928025.1 of Delphinapterus leucas. Taxonomy (NCBI): domain Eukaryota; kingdom Metazoa; phylum Chordata; class Mammalia; order Artiodactyla; family Monodontidae; genus Delphinapterus; species Delphinapterus leucas. The sequence goes on from NC_143150.1 coordinate 25,590,784, forward strand.
GTGGAGCACTATGTGTCAGGCATTGATCCAAGCACATTAGACATTAGGTCTATTTTATCCAACAATAGCCTGCTGAGTTAGGCACTGCTACTATCTCCATTGTACAGACAAAGCTGGGGTACAGAAAGATAATTTAACTTTCCCAAAGTCACACAGCTAAGATTCAAATCTAAGCAGTCTCATTCCATAAATGGGGCTCTTAACCTCTACTCTACACTACCTCCCAAAGAAAAACTATGCTGCTTCCCTCTTGGCCATTCCATTCCCCAGCCATCTACATAATTGACCATGTCCTAAGTTAATTTGATGACACTATAATAATTTTGGTAAGAGACAACAAAACCTATTGCATGCCTTGCAGCTTTTATTAAAACACTTCCTTTTTGGCCAAAGCAATCTTGAGAAAAAAGAACGAAGCTGAAGGTATCATGCGCCCTGACTAGAGACTATACTACAAAGCTATAGTAATCAAAACACTGTAGTATGGCACAAAAACAGACACATAGATCAATGCAACAGAATAGAGAGCCCCAAAATAAATCCATGCACTTAAGATCAATTAATCTATAACAAAGGAGGCAAGAATATACAATGGGAGAAAGACAATCTCTTCAATAAGTGCTGCTGGGAAAACTGGACAGCTACATTTAAAAGAATGAAATTAGAACATTTTCTCACACCATCTACAAAATAAACTCAAAGTGGATTAAAGACCTAAGTGTAAGACTGAAAACCATAAAACCCCTAGAGGAAGAAATAGGCAGACACTCTTTGACAGAAACTGTAGCAATATTTTTTTGGATCTGTCTCCTCAGGCAAAGGAAACAAAAGCAAAAAATAAACAAATGGGACCTAATTAAACTTAAAAGCTTTTGCACAACAAAGGAAACCATTAACAAAATGAAAAGACAGTCTACTGAATGGGATAAAATATGTGCAAATAATATGACTGATAAGAGGTTAATATCCAAAATATATAAACAGCCCATACAACTCAATATTTAAAAGCAAACAACCCAATTCAAAAATTGACAGAATATCTGAATAGACATTTTTCCAAAGAAGACATACAGATGATCAACAGGCACATGAAAAGATGCTCAAACAGCACTAATCATCAGGAAAAGGCAAATCAAAACCACAATGAGATATCACCTCACACCTGTCAGAATGACTATCATCAAAACCCCACAAATAACAAATGTTGGAGAGGATGTGGAGAAAAGGGAACTCTTGAACGCTGTTGATGAGAATGTAAATCGGTGCAGCCACTGTGGAAAACAGTATGGGGTTTCTCAAAAAACGAAAAAAAGAATTACCATATGATCCAGCAATTCTACTTCTGGGTATATAGCCAAAGAAAATGAAAACAGTAATTCGAAAAGATACATGTGAGCGTCCCTGATGGCACAATGGTGAAGAAGCCGCCTGCCAGTGCAGGGGACACAGGTTCGAGCCCTGGTCCGGGAAGATCCCACATGCGGCAGAGCAACAAAGCCCGGGTGCCACAACTACTGAGCTTGCGCTCTAGAGCCCGCGAGCCACAACTACTGAAGCCCGTGTGCCTAGAGCCCGTGCTCCACAACAAGAGAAGCCACCGCAGTGAGAAGCCTCTGCACCACAACGAAGAGTAGCCCCCACTCGCCGCAACTAGAGAAAGCCCGTGCACAGCAATGAAGACCCAATGCAGCCAAAAATAAATTAATTAATTAATTAAATTTAAAAAAAAAAGATACATGTACCTCAGTGTTCATAGTAGAATTTTTTACAAGAGCCCAAGATGTGGAAGCAACCTAAGTGTCCATCAACAGATGAATGGATAAAGAAGATGTGGTGTATATATATATATATACACACAATGGAAAATTTCTCAGCCATAAAAAAGAATGAAGTTTTGCCATTTGCAATAACATAGATGGACCTAGAGGTTATTATGCTTGGTGAAATAAGTCAGAGAACGACAAATACTGTATGTTATCACTTATATGTGGAATCTAAAAGGTAAAACTTAATGAATGAATATAACAAAACAGAAACAGATTCACAGATATAAACAAACCAGTGGTTACCAGTGGGATGAAGGAAGAGGGGAGGGACATGACAGGGGTAGGGGATTAAGATGTACAAGCTACTATGTATAAAATAAATAAGCTACCAGGACATATTGTACAGCACAGGGAATATAGCCAATATTTTATAATAACTTTAAATGGAGTATAATCTATAAAAATTTTGAATCACTATGTTGTATACCTGAAACTAATACAATATTTTAAATCAACTATACTTCAATAAAAAAAAAGGAAAAAAAATGCCTTTTTAATAATAGGAAACACATGCATGGAGGAGTAGGTATTGTAATGTTATTTTTGAACCATATGAAATTGATGTTTTTGTATATCAAAAACAGTTCAGTATTGGCAATTTCTTATAGTTCAACCTAATGTAGAGGTTATCCAGTAAAGATAAATATCTCCCATTCCCCCCCTCCCAGTTTCTCTGAAATCAACCACTCCTACTAGATACTAGGTATCTTTCCAGAGATATTATGTAAATATACAATCACATATATATTCCCTCTTTTGGCCTAAGTAGAAGCACACTATACTTACTGTTGTACACCTTGCATTTTGTCATTTAGCAGTATCTTAAAGATCCTTATTTTAAACAGCTACCAAGTTTCCAGTTACACAAATGTACTATAATGTGTTTACCAATACTGCTTTAAGTTAGTTTCATTCATTTGCTTTTTTTTCTTTTTTTTAATTTGCTATTATAAAAACATACTATAGTTAATATTTTTATGCGTGTCATTTTATACATGAAAAAGTGCTAGAAGTAGAATTTCTGTTCTGAAGTATCTGTGCATTTTAAATTTTGATAAACATTGACAATATTTGTCAAGTATTGCTAAATTGCCATCAACAGAAGTTAGATGAATTTGATTTCATCACCAATGTGTGAGAGTGCCGGTTTCCTCAAACACTTGCAAACACAGGGTGTTATCAAACTTATTGAATTCTGCCAATCTGATAGAGTCAAAATCCAATATTACTGTATTTTCATTTTGCATTTTACTAACGATGAATGAGGGGGGGATTTTTCATATGTTCAAGAGCCACTGATATTTTATTTTCTATAAACCATATTGTTTACCACATTGGATTGTTGGTCTTTTATTATTGATTTGTAGGGTGCTCTTTGTATATTAAGGAAACCAGTCATTTATTTGGGATTTGATTTGCAAATACTTTTTCCATTTCATTGTGTTTCTTTTATGTTTTTAATGGTGTGTGTGTGTGTGTGTGTGTGTGTGTGTGTGTGTGTATGAATAATAGTTTTTTAAAAATGTTCTATATGGTTTAAAAATACCTGTACTGTGAAAAGCAGACTATACTTACTAATCAAGAAATCTGAAGGAAGAAAGTTTCAAAATTGGCTGGCTAATTTTTGATGTAGTTGGGAAGATTCTAGTGGTTTGTTTTAATCAAAACTACTTTTATCCTTTATTTCAAAATTTCTATTCTAGATTTTTAATTCTAAAAATGATTCTGTATAAGCGTTCATTGTATGCTTGGAACAGTGTGTCATATAAAACGCATAAAAATATTTTTTCTTGTTACCACAGTGTATTCATATAAATGTAAAAATAGAATAAGAAGAAACAAGAAAACCTTCCAGCATAATTTTTTTGTTGTGATCCTTGTTTCTGATTTGTGGAAACAAATTGGAAAACTTTTTCCAAAATGGATTATAAAAAGTTATCAAATTTTATGATACTGATACTGTCATTAATCCTACTGATAAAGTCATGACATTCGTTAGGTAGTTGTATTTATCTATAGGAATGTAAAATAAAACCTTAATATTTAGCAATGATTGAGATCACCTGTTTCTTTTCATTCCGGCCAAACATGAATATTTTAAAAGTCATCATTAATGACACATTAAATGCTTTCTTATTTTAGCTGCTTTTAATTTTTGAAATACTATCTTGAGCACTCATTATATACCAAGCCTATTTGATAACTGTTAAGAAATGATTTAAATGGTTGTTAGTTATTAGCACAAATAATTTCATTTGTGTTCCAAAGCATTTTCTTAGTGTCAAGTTAAATTTCTGTCTGGTTTACGTACAGGATATCACAAATATCTCCTGTAATCATTCATTCCTTTATTCACTCGTTATGATAATCACCATAATTTTATTGAGCATTTATTATATAGGCACTGTGCTTTAAGGCTGGAGATACCGCTCCACTGAGGTGCATATGTTCTGGCTTATTTAATGAAGTTGCCTTTTTTTATCATCATGACTCTCCAGCTCTACTATATAATACTGACTCCATTCCTCTCTCACCTCTTATTACCCTATCAACCTCTGAAAAACTAGTATGTTCCATTTTACCACGTATCTCATTTGATTTGAATTTCTACCTCATTACGTCCAAATTCTTCTTTGAGGCTTTCAAGGTTAGAAATATCATCTGTCACTTCCCTTTGTATCTATTTGATGTTATTTTCCTAAGACTCCTCAACATAGTTGCTCTTGCAATAATCTCCTCAGCACAGCACACTTCAAAATCACTCTTCTCATTACTCATGTTGTTCTTCTCACCTTATCTGTTTTCTCCATCCTTTAAGGCTAGCATGTTTCTGAGTGAGAAATACACATAATGTCATATCTGGATTCTTGTCCCAGATCTTACTAGCTCTTAATAACTGTGTGACCTTGAGCAAGTTAAAAGAGATAAAGCAGGTAGCATATTTCCTGGCACATTAGAAGACACTAAATTTTTTTCTCTCCAGCCTCACTCCACATAGTTTTCGTTGAAGACTTCACTGAATGCACACTCCTCTGAACTAATCTCTCTCTCCTCTTAACTGCAAACACTCCCTGTGTCACACAAACCAATGCTATCTTGCAGTGATGCTATTTGTAATTGTTTTTCTCCCTAACTAGATTATAAACACCTTGAAGTGAAACTTTTCTCCTTGTATGTCCACTACCCCCCTCCCCAAAACACGTGTTATAATGCCGAGGATACCAGGCACTCAATAAATATTTGGTGGTTAGTTTGTCTGTGTGTGAAAATAGGATAGCAGCGTCAAACTTTCTTCAATTGGTAAGATATAATTCTAGGAACACATATAATTTGAGGACCTGGTACTTCTTTTTTGGTCTTGTTTTGGTCCCTGCTAATGTCTATTGGTTTATAGATGACTGGATACACAAATTTAGCAAGAACCATTTTGTGGCTCACAAAATCTTTGTTATTCAAAGTCATTTTTCAATACCTCTTAATTGGTTTTAGGATTGTAGGGGAAAATGGAATAAAAACTGTAGTGATTTAAAATATCATAGGATAGAGGGACCAGGAAATTAACATATTTAATTACAGATTTTGAATGACTTCAAAGGAAACTCAGGTTTTTTCAAGGGATTAAGCCAGGAACGGGGCCCTTATTACAGGAGGCCACTTGGGCCTCCATTTAGCCAGTTACTGGCACATTCATTGACAGGAATAATTTAATGATTGTGAATAATCACCAAGTGTAGGAAATAAGGTCCTCTTTGAATCATAAAGCTTTTAAACATGAAAAATATTATGCATTTGTTTGAGAATGGTGAGATGAGTGAACTAATTTCGTATAGTCCTACCAATTATGAATGTGTTATTTCTGGCAAGCAGGTCTCTTTAAAATTGCATATGCTTAGTTCCTTGCCAAGGAGGTGAGAGAAAAACATTGTCAGCGTCTTTATACCCAGCTGAGGCCAGGTGTTGTTCATTAACATGTAAATAATGCAATTACTGCCAATTAATATTTTTCAAAACATTAAAGTCTATGGGAACACAGTTATAGCACCTATAAAATTTTAAAAAATATATACATCTTAGTGCTTTAGGTTCATAGAAGGCATATGATGTATAACTTGTACTTTTAATTACACAGTGCATCAAGTTGCTATTCCTTTGCAGAATGTCATGTATGAGGTTAGAATGGTAAGTAAAAAGTACATTGGCTGGTTACTGATCATAGCCAAATATTGAGATTTTATTATGGGTTATAATATTTATTCAGTTCCTACCGTGTGTAAAGAATTGCATTAAGTGCAAGGCATTCAGCGGTAAACAAGGCAGAAATGGTCTGTGCCTCACGGAGCTCATAGTCTAGTTGGGCTCCACAAGTAAACACACAGTAAACATACAGATAAACACACAAATATATTAATATCGTTATTAGCACTCATGTGAAATGAGAGGGTGCCATTTGAAAACATGATGGGGTCAAGTGGACACAATTTGGGTAGAGTTAGGAAGCTATCTATTAATAAGCAACATTTCAGCTGAAACCCGAAGGATGAGCAGGTGATAGTGAAGAGAGTGAGGAAGAGCATATTCGCAAGAGAGAGCAGTGCTTAGGAAGGCCTTGAAGCAGGAGAGAGCTTGATGTCTTCAAAGAACTGACAAAAAGAATACAATACCCACTTCAAGATAGTGGTTGCCTCTGGGGAACAAGGGAGCAGAATGGAATTTAGCAGAGGTAAGAATGGGACTTCAAGAGTAGCTGTAATGTTTTAATTCTTTAATAAGAGATATGAAGCAAATATGATGAAAGGTTAACTTTTGTTAATTTCCCATGGTGGATTTATGGATGTTTGTTATCTACTCTCAGTACTTTTCTGTGTGATTGAAATACCTGATCAGTGAAGGGAAAAAACAAATGAGAAAAGATGGAGTTGAAAATTTCTTTCAGTAGCATAAACTGGGTTTAATTTGCTATAAGGTGGAGTTAAAACTTTTAATCTATTTTTGCCTCAATTTAGTCTTTAGAAAAGTACTCTTTATATGCTTGAGGTAGTCAACATCCTTAGCTGCTACTGACACTTATTAGGAAACCCCGTTACCTATAGATGACATAAATGCTGTGATATTAATAGATGTAACACGGCAATAAGCACATCTTTCTGCCGCACCCCACTCTTAGGTCCCATAATTTGTTTTTATAGTTATAAGACCACTTGGGGCTAAAACAGTGGGACTTAAATAGTGGGACTTTTTCAGGTAGCCAAATCCCTGTATTAAGAACAACTAAATAAGCCAATCCTGCATCAAATGCTGTTAACACCTAGCTAGCTCAGTTATAGTGTTAAGACTTTAATTATGTTCCCAGGGAAAAATAAATCATGCCACCTTCTCTGAAAACTGCAGTCAAGTAAATAGGAGATCCTTGAAAGGAATTTCTTGAATTGTGGTATTTTAGGCTTTATCAAGGTTTTATACCTGGATTAACAAATCTCTAGGAGTATCTAGTGACTGAAAAGCTGGAGAGAAAACGGTTCCTATAAATCATTTTGCGAAGTCCCCCAAAACTATGTGATATGGAAAACCACTTAGAAAATAAGCAACTGGAAATTGCTCTTGTTCATCTACTCACCTACGTGAAAATGAATTTGGGACTAAAGCTTATTTTGAGAAATGCACATGATGGGTTTACAAGGGGATATGGGGATATATGTATACATATAGCTGATTCACTTTGTTGTACAGCAGAAGCTAGCATGACATTGTAAAGCAATTATACTCCAATAAAGATGCTTAAAAAATAAAATAAAATGAAGATACACACACACACACACACACACACACACACACACATTTGCTAGAGCATCTGGGGAGCTCAGCTAAGCCCGAAGGCTTTCGAAACATAACCAAAAAGGCTCATGCAGTTAAGGTGCTTCTTCCTGAAAGCTTCTGTCAACAACGCTTTGCTTGCCAAAGTAGACTTCACATCTTCTAATTAAGTAAATTATAAAACTTGATTTCTTTCTTTAGGATTGGTGACTATTTCACTTTCTTTGATATAAGAACTGGAAACATATTGACAGATGTTAAGAGTTTCCTTTGTTTCATCTCCTGAAATGTAGCTTACTTCAAAAATTGAGAAGGCGCAAAATACTCATGCCTCTCTGACGAGAAATACACCAGGGAGACTGTTTCCTCCTTTTCCCTCAATGACAGAAACATGGAGAATTGTTAATAAAAGTTGTCAGCAATTGAAATTCTTGACATGACTTGAAAAGAGAATTTGCGTGGGACACTGCCAGCCAAACTCACATCCAGTTCACTCACAGTAGGACTAAATTTCAGTTCAACAATTTGAGTCATTACCATATACAAGGCACTTCATGGGCTAAAACTGAGTAGGATACAACCTGAATACACAAGGAGTTTATAGTCTACTTGTGGAGATGAAATACAAATTCTCCTTAACTTTGGAATAGGAGTAAGAATGGGAGAGTGGGACATGCAAAGGTGGCCAGGGAATGGGAAATGACTATATTTCTTTCAATTCCTAGATAAAACGGTTCCAGTTAGACTGATGCCCCCTATTCTTATCACATTTTCATGGAAGACAAATTAGTAGAAATCTAGAAATATTCATTGTAGTTTAAATGGCTGTTTTAAATACCAAAGTGAAATTAATGATGTATGATTATCTTTTACAATCCAGGGATACTTTTTTTTTCTTCATAAAAAGTCCATTTATAACAATGAATGTCAAGGTCCTGTAAGTATAAATCTTACAGTTGAGGTTTAAATAACTGAGGTTGTATTTGGTACTCCAGAAGATATAGCTTTGTACATTATATTTTATAAAATTTCAGACAAATTTTATTCTGTTTGACAAAGTGTATCTTCCATATTTAGTATAATAATGAGCTCTCCCCAGCAGAGCACAACATTCTTGAAATCTAATGTTTGATGCTGGTCGCAAGACGGTGGTACTCAAGGTACTTGTTTTAGAAAGAAGAAAGCGGAAGGGTTATCCTGTGTTTTAAGGTTGAGAAGTCCTGATTTTATATATTGACTTGGATAGAAAAGTGCATAAAATATAATGCAAAGGTCATAGGGGTCTGTTATCTGTTCCAAAATAGTGATCCCTAGTGGAAAAGCAGTGTAGTGCATATTGCCATGTGCTGCAAAATGAAAATGTGTTATACCACCCTTCATAAGCAGGACCTGCTGAACTGAATAAGCACAGATGTACTTTAAATTAATATTTAATCTGATACCAAAAACACTTAAAGGAGTTAGGGATATGAGTTCTCTGTAAGAAATGACTACTTCCTCACAGACAGCAATTATGGTACCAGAAGATAACACAAATAAGATTCTCTTTAGGCTTAAATAGTAAGTCTGGAGGTGAAAGTATATTATTGTCTCTATTTTGAATTTTCTAAAAATTTCTTTAAAAAAAAGAAAAAATTATTATTTTTTTTTCTTGTTCTTTTTTTTTTTTGTGGTACGCGGGCCTCTCACTGCTGTGGCCTCTCCTGTTGTGGAGCACAGGCTCCGGACGCGCAGCTCAGCGGCCATGGCTCACGGGCCCAGCCGCTCCGCAGCATGTGGGATCTTCCCGGACCGGGGCACAAACCCGCGTCCCCTGCATCGGCAGGCGGACTCTCAACCACTGCACCACCAGGGAAGCCCAGAAAAAATTATTTTTGAATGTCATGGCACAGATCAAATCTAAAGCTAATAAAGTGACTTTGATTAAGAGACTATCTCAGTCCTTGAGAGTAGATGAGAGTGACTTTTAATTGACATCATTAGAATATTATTAGAATGAAATAGAACCAAGTAACCCATATTGATCTTTAAAAGGAAAGTGACTATAATAAAGTTACTATTCTAATTTCTTTTTGTTGCTTTTTGAGGCCATCTTTAGGAAATAAATCCCCAAGATAAGTTTGAGTCCAGAGCCATCTCATGCCTTTCATTTTAAACTTAATTTTCTTCCAAGATTTTAGCATCTCATTACATATTAGGTACTCAGAAACCACCACCTTAGGTTAAAGTGACATTTCATTTCTTAGGGCGTTTTTTTAATTATCTGTAAAAGGAATGACTGAACCTACTATTTCAATAGGAGATTTAAAGCAAAGACATTTTGCAAATATTATAGGTATTAACTGGAACACGTTGTATGACAGTTAAAAGCAGGCAGTATTACACTTACTGACTGTCATGTTTAAAGTATTAGCTCCTTCTGAAGGATAGTTAGCTTTTAGATAATCAAAATGACAAGTGGGTGTTGTACTGAGATAACTATTTTTAGATGATGGGTTGGTCTTATACATGGTGGCAATGAGAAGCTATGTACATCTTTCAGTTTTAGAGGAGATTAAAAAAACATGTTCCTTCCCAACCATTCATTAAACAAGTATTGAAATGTACTATTTATTCATATATTTGTTGAGCACCAACTACAGCCAGACACTGGATGTACAGCATTGAATAATGCTGCTTATGGAGCTTATATTCTAGTGGGAAAAAGAGGGGAACATCAAAAAAACAAAGACAAAATTTTGAATTAAAGATGTAAGTACTATGAAGGAAATATACAAGATGTGATGAGGCAAGGGTAGGGTAGGGAGAATCTTTCAAGCATAGGCAAAGGACTTGTGGGAAAAGATGACCCCATCTAGGGACTGCTAGAAGACCAGTGTGTCAAAAATGTGGTGGACTAGATGGAGAACAGCTCAGCAGGAAACTGTAAGCTAAACAGCGGTCAAGTCACAAGGCTTTGGAGGCCATGATGATGAGTTCAGACGTCTTCCTAAATGCAATAAGAAGCCTTTGAAGGGATGTAAGCAAGGGAAGGGTGTGTCTAGGGCTGGTTATTGTACAAGAAATAGATTGAAGAGGGTAAGATTGGAAGCGGGGGACCAAGAAGGAGATTATTGCAGTTATTCAGGTGAGACATGAAAGTAGCTTGGAATAGGAAACAGAGAGAAGTGGATAGGTGCAAGATACATTTCTGAAGGAAGCCAATAGAATTTGGTGATGAATTGGATGTAGGAGGTATGGAAAAAGGTGAAATCTGAGATAATTACATTTTCTTGCTTAAGCAACTGGGTACCTTGTGGTGTCACCTAGGTAAGATGAGGAAAAGAGTGTGGTGAGGTTAAGGAAATCAAGAGTTATATTTTAGGGATGTTAAATGCATGCTTATGAGATACCCAGACTATATCTTGAATTTCAGTTGGACATACAAACCTAGGCTCTAGGAGTTCTGGAGTTAGCCTTCAACTAACTGGGAGGAGTCAGCAAACAGCTGCATTTAGAGTCATCATTTCTTGATGATAGTCCCTGAATACTTACCCCTTTGGATTCAGGCATTGAAGGCTCTACTCAAAATATCGGCACCACCTCCATGGTAGTTGATCATTCCTGATGCTGTCTCATGGCACTGACTTGAGAGAATGTGCCATAGGATGAATGAGTTTTGTTGGGATACAGAAAAGTTTTTTAAAGGGACTCGATTATAGTTTTATTTAAGAATGTATATTTGGGTGAGATTTCGTAGCCAGAGGGGAAAGGGCCACTTGGGAGGAAAAGAGGAAGCTGTAAAGGAAAGGGGGTTTTAATTTTTATTTTATTTTATTTTTTTTTGTGGTACGTGGGCCTCTCACTGTTGTGGCCTCTCCTGTCGCGGAGCACAGGCTCTGGACACACAGGCTCAGCGGCCATGGCTCATGGGCCCAGCCGCTCCGCGGCATGTGGGATCTTCCCAGACCGGGGCACAAACCCGTGTCCCCTGCATCGGCAGGCAGACTCTCAACCACTGCGCCACCAGGGAAGCCCGGAACGGGGGTTTTAAAGAAAGAGGGAAGAAAGTGCTCTAAACGAAACTCTGAGTCATTTCACAACTTTGCATAGAACCACGCCTACTACTAAATATTTATATGTAAATTATTCTGAATTCCTCTTTATTAATAAGAATTGCAAAATTTAGTGAGCACTTACTATATGCCAGGCACCATTCTAAGTACATGAACTAACTCATTTAATTCTTTCCAGAAATCTATGGGATATTTGTTGTTTGACCACTTTTACATGAGGAAACAGGCCCAGAGAGGTTCAGTAATACCTAAATTAACAGAGATATTAAGTGGTATGCTAGGATTAAGACCATGGTAGTCAGCTTCCAGAACCCCTGGTCTAAACACTACACTATACATTTAAGTTTGCAAGTAATATAAAAATGTGATTGTAAATGGCCTTATGTATCTCTAATAAGTCGGTCTTTCAACATGAGTGCCACTGACATCTTAATATTCATTATTTTTCATTCTGTAAGCTCCACATATTTTATGGCATGGAGAGTAATTATGATGATGGTTCTGTAACATGAAGATATCTGCTTCCTGGTCTACATATTTCGTGATTTTTATTTTACTTTATTTTATTTTTGTTTTCTTTTCATATTTCCTAGCTCTTTGCCCTTTAAAAACAGTAACAAGAGCAGTATTCACTGGTTGGGATAGAAACCACCACGCAATTCTGCAACCCTGTTATACTGACCATAATTTATTGATGAAGGCTGCCATCTCAAACTCTTTAACCATATTTCCTCCCATGGGGAGAAGACTATAAAATTATTTTCTTACCTGGCACATTTAATTCCAGAAACTTATATCTAACTAGTATTGTGGTGAACAACCTCAGCAGCTGTGCCAGATTCTGAGCCATTTTACCCCATAGAGAGAAATGAAGCATGCTAATTGGCTAATCTATATATTATGATATTTATTTATTTAATGGGATAGTTTTAAGTTAGTTTGGTCATATATTTAAGCCCGTGTTTAGAAACCAGTCTATTTTCAAACTAACATTCAAGAACTACCCAAGTGTAGAGAAAAGCTTGATTGAGATGTTTAAAACAAAACAAAAATGATCTTTTATTGAGTTTAAAGTTATATGTTAATGACTGGCTGTTTTTTAACCTCAAAATACTTAAAACTCATTGAAACTTTATTGTAATCAATTGATTTTCAACTTACTAATTTGAAAGTGTTTTGCCTTTTTTAAATGGTTTTTTAAAAATCTTAAAGAAACCTTTTTCTTTTTCCTTATGCCTGGTTCCCATCTGTCCCTGTGCCTATGGTCTTGCCCTTTTTCTTTTGCAAATGATCTACTTCCCTTTTAATAAATATGTTCCCAATTTTTATAGTAAATATGAAACAGAGGTTGCTCTTATTCTGTGGCTGAGAAATGGTAAAAACTTATGACTCTAAAGAGTTTATTACTGAGAACGTCTGTCTCTTGAAGTTATTGATGGATCTTTGCAAAAATTATGAGAAATTTTTCTCTCTTTTGATCGTCATCAACAGTACTTCAATGGAAGGTCGGTTTAGAGGTAATTCCTGTGTCACTGACATGTTTTTTTAATGCCCTGACCAAATAATAGACAAAATCTATAAAACAAAATGACCTACAGTTACTGGAAGCTTGCAGGCTATCAGGGTTCTGGAAATCTACCTACGGAATACTTAGCACACAATTTTTATTCAGCATTGAGTAGGAAAAGAAAATGCAAATTCTCTCAAAGAAAAAATGTATAAGGAAAAGTGTTGGGGAAAGGAGAGAGTATGGGATTTAGGGAGGTGGAAAATCAGATTACTTGAGTTATTGAAATGATTCAGGCTGGCAAGTTTCTAGAAATACTCCCAGTTTCCCTCTGAGATAATTCAGTCCTCCCAAAGATAGGTCGGAGAGAGGAAATATTGTACTATCTGAAAGAAATAAAATCCTTGCCTGGATCCATCCTTTATAGGGAGGTTAACATTTCCCTGAAGGCTCGCTATCACCTCTGGAGACACAGTGTGATGTGTCTGGGGGGTATATTTTACACACACACACCCCACTAAAATAAGATAGAGAAATAATGACTCTACTTATTCCCAGCTTCTGACTGAAGTATGCCAATCCCATTGCTCTCATGATACAGAAAATTAATATATCCTGTCAGGGCCACATGATATGAATAGTAAAATGCTGTGAAGTGACTGCATATGGAAGAGTCAGGAAATCCACTTTGATCTACATTTTTGATGTTTGATAATTGCACTTATTATCGGGTCCTTTATACTCTTTTTCTTTGACACAAGATCCATTATCAGTGACAGCATGAGCGTGAGTATGGGTTTGATTTGAAAAACTACTTAAGATGAGGTAATGGAAAAGAAGCTTTTTTTTGGTCCACACATATTAAGAGAATGGGAGAAAATTAAGTCTCATCATACAATGCCTCACTTGAATTATTTCTCTTTTATGTGTGGTACTGTTTGGGTGCCTTATGAAGTTATTTTTTTTAAGAATTTGTTTCCTAATGAAATATTTTGTATATACACACACTCTGATTTGCTTTGATACCTTCATTCTCTGACAAAGCATTGAGTGAATAAAGAAATGATGGCCACAGAGAATAGGCCAGGTCATGTAGCCAACCTTTGTAGCTTCAGAAGTCATTATAAGTAGAATTCAAAAGAGGATGTGGATAGGGCTAAAAACAAAACACAAGCTCATACTTATAGCAAGACAGATAATTGGTAAATTCATTAATTAGGATTCTTTCTGTATCTGTTAACCTATTTTAAATAACACAAATTACCTTGATGCAAGTCATTATTGGCAATTAATATGTGATAATGTATTTGAACTTTTCTGATTGCCTAAATTTCACAACAAGGACCAAGGCTAATTTAGCACTTTAATGCGGAAACTTACACATTAACAAATTAGTATTCATCACAGTAGAAGCCTAGGTAAAATGCTGATTCATTCATTTACTTCTTGTTTGTCTCTGTACTAGCATTACCTACTGTTTGGTCGTTGGCTGTAGATAGTGTATATATAAATAAAAATGAGGTAAATAATACATAGTCAAATAATAAAATTATAAAACTCTTTCAGCCAAAACTAAATGCTATTCCTGTAGTTTTGCTTTTGAGTTTTTCTTTGCTGTATGGAAGAGAAAATAAACTTGTCCTTTATCAAGTTAAGTTGTATTTAATTGGGGGCAGCTTATAGAAATAGTAGTCTTTAATGTTCCTCTTTTCCACTGACTATTCTTTTTTTAGATATGTTCTCAATAAAAGTCTCTGGAGAAGTAGTATTCCTCACAGCTTTTGAAGAAAATGACACTGCATTTGGAAATGGTTTGTGAAGTAGCTTTTTGTAGTCCCTGACTTTCTCTGACTGTACCCAATGATCAGGTGAAAGCATTTTATAAAGTATAAAGCACCACACAATTGTCATCAAGTGTTAGGAAAAGTAGAATATGGGAAGGTATGACAAAGTGCAACCACAGACTTTCCAGATGAAAGCCTTAGCCAAATTTGTGCTGCCTTAAAATTACTAGTCTATTTGTTCCTGTTCAAGTGCATGTACTTTTACATTCTAGCTCCTTATTTCACTGTTTTCTAGATTTCTGTAAATCATTTAGCACATCTGTAGGGAACTGGGAGGAGGTTTAAAGTAGTTTTAATTGGAAATTTATAAAATAATATTAAAAGTTTGTGGGGAAGGAAAAACAGTTTTCCCTCTACCCTTCTAGGGTCTTGGCTGAGAGCCCTACCCCCATAATAAAAGACAGATTAACAGGAGAAAAGCAAACAGAAGTTTAATAATATGTATACCTTGGGAGATACCCAAGAAAACTGAGTAACTCCCCAAAATTGCCCAAACCACCAAGTTAAATACCGTCTCCAACTAAAGACAAGAAGATGTTGTGGTGGCATGGGTGGCAGTTATGGGAGGTTCAGGAAAAGCACAGTAAACAAGGGTAAGGTTGTTATGCAGATTTAAGTCGTTACACTCTCTATTATAAAAGCGTTTCTAGAGATTTAGAGCCATCCTTCTTTCCCTGGTACAGACTGGGAGATACCCTTACAAATGGAGATTTTCCACATAACTGTAAATATCTCTTACAAAAGGATAACTTCTACTTGGTTTTAGGAGCTTCTCTAGTGTAGTTTGATGCTGTTATTTGAATATGATCTCTAGGGACAAGCGAGAACTTTTTGGCAAGTGGCGACCCTCCAATACCATTTTGATAGAGGTTGACCCTGGTACTAAACTATGAATATCAGGCTACATCAAGAGTATTACTAAAGGCAGGGCCTGAAGTCAGAGAATTAAAAGAAACTGGAAAGAAGCCAAAAACAACCTGATCTCAAATTCTACTGATAGCCAATAACATCAAGACAAGATTTACAAGAGGATAACTTTTCCCAAAGTTTGTGAAATCCTTTAACTGAATTAATTCCATATGGTGAAGGTACACACAAAATGTTTATAGAGAGACAGTGATTGTTAGTAGGATTAAACTTCCCAGTTTCGCAGAATATTAACTTCGATGCCTGATCAACACAATAGCTGATGATCTCAGATATTTCAGTTGCAACTAATATGCATCTGCTTTTGTATAGAAGTGTTAACAATTAGCACCGCAGTGAAATGCTGTATAACATTTGAAACTGAGATTTGTGTTGAGTGAGCAATAACATTTTCATTTAAATGATAGAGTAAGGGATGTTGAATGAAATTACTAATGTTTTCATGAACACTAAGAGGAAAGTATAGAATTCCCGTGATTATAGAACTATTAACCTCTTTCAAAGTGAGATTTTGGTGTCACATTTTCATAGTGAGTTACATTATTTTTTAAATAAATTTATTTATGTATTTATTTATTTTTGGCTGCGTTGGATCTTCTTTGCTGCACACGGTCTTTCTTAAGTTGCGGCGAGTGGGGGCTACTCTTCATTGCGGTGCACGGGCTTCTCATTGCGGCTTCTGTTGTCGCAGAGCACGGGCTCTAGGCGCGCGGGCATCAGTAGTTGTGGCACGCAGGCTTCAGTAGTTGTGGCACGCAGGCTTCAGTAGTTGTGGCACACGGGCTTAGTTGCTCTGGGGCATGTGGGATCTTTGTGGACCAGGGCTCGAACCTGTGCCCCCTGCATTGGCAGGCAGATTCTTAACCACTGTGCCACCAGGGAAGCCCCATTATTTTTTAAAGAATAGAAAAAAGCCTCTCCATCCCATACTTGCATTGAGTTGTTGTTAGGCCATGTTCATTCCTTTGCTTTGTCTTTCTGACTTGCTTTTTGCATTATCATGGATAAGAAGAGGAAGGGCAAGCATTGTGTAATAACTTGCTTTGTCCATATAAATGGTGGCTCAAATGAAAATCTAGCAAGTTGTTGGACCATGATAATATTGCATTCCATATTAAAACTCAGCTATAGGAGCACCAGGCTTACACTGGTTTTTCATTTCTGCTTTGTAACAATTATATATATTTCTTTTAAGCTCTTTCATTTGGATACAGTTGATTTCCAGAATGTTCAATTTGTGGGTAGTGTTCACTTAAGAATTCCCTGAATGTTTGAGAAAATAATTTGAATGTTGACTGATGGTCCACTAAATCCTTTGAAGTTGACCACACGGTCTTCCTGCATACCATAAGCCTAAATTGGTGTGTATAGGTATTAGAGGGAGTGATCTACAGAAAAAAATACTTTATTTTGCAGTACAATTTATTACAAGTTCACTTTAAATCATGTGGTTAAAATGTAATTTAACAGAGCACTGATTATGTATATACACTTGCCAGAGCATATATGTTGCACACGGAAGAGATATGTCTGAAAACTCGTTGGCAAAAGCAAATTTCCTTTATTAATTTGTCTTCCTGTATAAATATCAGCTGCTTCCCACTTTGAAAGTGCAGAGTTAAGGTAGAGAATATAGAGTGGTTTTCTTTCCCTGCTTCTAAGTAAGATAATTTCATAGTGAATATATATTTTGCTTTATAGTCAACATTCTTACAACGTACATTTTCCAGTTTTACCTGGAAATGCCCTAGAACATTTGTATATATCTATATATTTTTTTATATTCAAAAGTAACATTGGTCTATTACACGAATAATACAATACATCAGCTATATATAGTTCCTACTTGAGACAAATGTATTTTCAGTATGAAGCTCCTATAAGAAGTTCCAAATATTCATGGACTAGAGTAAACACAGTTGAGCAAAATACAATATTTGTGAATAATTTGAAATTTAACCTACTTGGATTTTTTTTTTGGGTGAATGACAGGATAGAGTCATTACCTAGAAAGACTGGATTGCAAATCTGGGCCTCTTGGGGAGGTACTATCCTATACCACTATTTGGCACATTAAGTCTATTTTATTTTGTTATGACATCTAGAGTTATTTGACCAGCGGGAGTCTGCCTTTCCTTAGCCAAACTCATAAGATACTGATGTATAAAACCAGTAGGTAAATTGATTCTTTTAAAATGTGAAATATAGCTATTAAACAGGTTAAAATATTCTTGTCAGTGGTCCAAGCATTAACTTCCTTTGGGAAGCTACATGGGAAATCAAATGATAACCAGAACGCTTCTTGTGTAGGGATAGAAACATTTTTCCTTCTTCCCTTCTAGGGTTCTTTGGCTCGTCTAATAATTAAAATGACACAAGATAGATCAACAGGAGAAAAACAAATTTCATACATATAGGAGCCCATAAAAATACTCATATACCATCTTGAGCTATGCAGAAGGGGGGTAGGGGTCTAGGGCCTCAGACGGAAGGAAAACAATTCACAGGAAGATGAGAAGAGCAAATGTTTGGCAAACAAATTTTTGCCATGCCTTGCAGATAAGGCTTTGTGATATAGAAGTTCTCTCTGGTAATAGCTGTCTTCCTGGTACTGGCCCCCTACCTCAATTCTTCTAGGCAGTTAAGGGGGAGGTAGAAAGCTTTTCCTGAGTCTGCTGGTCTTAATTGCCTTCATCTCAAAACAATACATATGCCAAAGTGTTACATTTTGGGGCAGTGTGTTCTGCTCCCCCTCACTTGACAACAATGGATTTGAGAGAAAAAAGGAGTTAGTTTGGAAGATCAAACTGAATATCCCAGTATGGGATAGACCTAGTCTAATGTCAGATACTTAGGTTCCTGAATCAGGGGACCCCTTTCACTAGACAACATGGGCAAGGGAGACAGTGATGAATTCTTCCTCTGATTCCCCTTTTCTATGACTCATGTTTCTGATAGCATGTTCTTTCTTCAGATAAACTACTATAACTAACTATATTAGCATGTCAATTTAATCACATCTAGCTGTTCCTGAAATACTTGACCACTCGGTTATAGATTATTGTTCAGGATGGGTTTCTTCTACAAATAACTGATCTCATTCATTACATATTTTCCTAATTTCGTTCTCAATTAAAGGCCTTTACTTTTAAATTTGAGAAGATACCTTATTTTCGTGTTCTTATTGCTTCCACCTCTCAGCCTTGAATTATTGCCGCATCCCGCACTTCACGCATAGGTGAATAGCCAAAGAATAGATATATACATAGCCACATAATCAAGACTCTTTTGATAGCAAGTAACAGAAATGTAAACAAGAAAAGTGGGAAACTGAATTTCTTATAAAAATATAGGGTCATATCAGAGAACCCAAGAACATAAATCATTATAAGGCCTAATGAGGGACTGGAACCAGGAATTGGAAAAAAAAATCAGTAACTCCCAAAGTCTCAATTTCTCCATGTGTTTCTCTCTGCAGATGAGTTCTGTTTGCTTAAATCTGTGCATGGCTGGGAAGGGCCACACCTCTGATTTAGAATTGACATGACATCTCAATTTAAAAACTCGACTGAGACTGACTACGGCTCTGTTCTAATTCTAAAATCCCAGGAGAGATATCTAATTAGTAAATCTTGGATCAGGGGCCCACTGCCAAGATATTTAGCCCTCAGAATATTAGAAGAAGAATCACGTTAAGTGTCACAGGAGCCCTTTCTCCGTAGGTGTTGGGCAGTTTTCAAATAAAAGGGAGGGTGAACTAAGCAAATACCCCCAAATTGTCACCTATGAAGTGGGTAATGAGAATTAGTCATGTTCTT
The DNA here is from genome assembly GCF_059928025.1 of Delphinapterus leucas. Classification (NCBI taxonomy): domain Eukaryota; kingdom Metazoa; phylum Chordata; class Mammalia; order Artiodactyla; family Monodontidae; genus Delphinapterus; species Delphinapterus leucas. Next base: position 25,610,572 of record NC_143150.1, read on the forward strand.
GACTTACACATCCTCACCTTTTAGTTCAATTATTGTAATTTTTACATTAGAACTTCCATTTGTCTTTTAAAATATTTTCTATTTCTCTGATGAGATTTACTTTCTTTCTATTTATTATAAGCATATCTTCCTTCATATTCATAAGCATAGTTACAATAGCTACTTTGAAATCCCTGTCTGCTAATTCCAGCATCTGGGTTACCTTGGGGTGAGTTTCTATAAGGTTATCTTTTCTCTTGAGAATGGGTCATTTTTTCCTATTTTATCATATTATTAATTTTGGATTATATCTTGGACATTGTGATTGTTATGTTACTCCAGGGGCCATGAGTGCCTGGGTTTCTCATAGCCCCCCACAGGGTTGCAGCAGAGGAGGGAGGAACATTTTATGATGAAACAAAAATTCTGTGGGTGGGGGAGTTGGGGGTGGAGGAGGGTGAGGGGTGCCGCCCGTAGGCCACAAATCTCTACAAGTGCCTGCTATCCCTCTCCTACTCCCCGCCCCAGCGCCAGTCCAACTCCTTCACCCCCAGCTGCTCCTAGGACTAGCCCGTAGGCAGGCAGGTGGGAAGAGGGTGCCCTGAAACCAAACTGGAAGCCCCCTCTGCCTCCCAGCTGGGGCCCCTGGGCTGGGGGTCTGTGGTCAAGCCTTATTCTGTATTGGGGATGGAGGTTGGGGGGAGGGAAGTTGGGGGTTGCTGGAGAATGTATTCAAAACAATAAAACTTTGGACCTTTGGATGCAAAAAAAAATGTATTCTGTTATATTCTGCTAAAGAATTTTGATTTTCTTTTTCCTTTTTATCTTTAGCAAGCAATTCAATTTTTTTTTTTTTTTTCACTCAATCAGCAACCTCTTGGGTTGCAGCTCAAATCTCAATTCAGTTCCTTTATTCTCAGTTGGAGTCTGCCCCACACATGCATGGCTCCCGGGTCAGCCAGAGATTGGGGCAGAGTTTATATGCAGAATGTGGGGTGTAGCTTCTTTATTTCCTTTTGGAGGCTCCCTCTTTACTTTTCAGTGACTGTCATTGCCTGAACTCTGTCTTCTGGTTCTTTTTTTTTTTTTTAATTTATTTTTGGCTGCATTGGGTCTTCATTGCTGCGTGCAGGCTTTCTTTAGTTGTGGCGAGCAGGGGCTACTCTTCACTGCGGTGCACGGGCTTCTCCTTGCGGTGGCTTCTCTTGTTGCGGAGCATGGGATCTAGGCATGAGGACTTCAGTAGCTGTGGCATGTGGGCTCAGTAGTTGTGGCACACGGGCTTAATTGCTCTGCGGCATGTGGGATCTTCCCAGACCAGGGCTCGAACCCGTGTTCTCTGCATTGGCAGGAGGATTCTTAACCACTGCGCCACCAGGGAAGTCCCTGTCTTCTGGTTCTTTAACTCACAGATACTAAGAGTTTTCTGTCAAAGTTTTTGCCACTTTTTGCAGCTCTGACCACTCCCTACCCTCAGGTTAAAAAAACATAAAAAATGGAAACTCACTCACACTTTCTTTTCTTCCAAGTTTCGATTCCCCACCAGAATCTGCTTGCCTTTGTTTAGTCTCCAGTGCCTAAGGTCATTGATTTTTTTTTTTTTTAATTGAAGTTTGTCCAGTGGTTATTGTCTATAGGAGGGCAGAGTAAGGTAGAAGTTTCCTCAGCTATACACTTCTCTTCACTTATTGGATAACTCTCACTGCTCTTTATGATAAGTTAACTTTTTTCATTTTTCAAATTAATGTTACACATGTTTACTGTAAAAACAATATAATAAAAGTAGCTAGCACGTGTATACCACTTAATTTGTGCTAGGCCCTGTTCTAAGCACTTTACATATATTAACTAATTCATGAAATGGAGTACCACAAAATGATGTAAAGTACATTTAGAAGTTTAAATTCTCCTGTCATTCTCCTCCCTGAGAGGTGAGTATTCTTCCTGATATTTTTTACACCAATGAGATTATACTGTATATCATCTTTCTGCAATATGTTTTTTTTCACACTCACACTATGTTATAGATATCTCTCCAAGTCACTTTAAATCTTGAATTATCTAAAATAAATTTGCTACTACTACTACTGCAATCCACACACACAAACACATACACACTCACAGACTGGGTACTTTCATAGAGAAAGTTGCAATGGTCATTTTTATGAATGAATTTTTATGGTTAGGGTAGCATCACAAACTAATTTTCTTTTCCTCCTCCCTTAGGTGGTTAAACCATGCCCATGACCAGTGTCAGAATACTGAGATCTAGACTATACATTTAACCAACTGTCCTTATTTTAATCAAATCATTTAAGTCTACATAATCATTATAAGGCTAACAATGAAGTAATATATATGAAAAATACTTTGAAAAGTTTAAATTGATAAATAAACCAAGTAATATCAATTCAACCTATATTTCTTCAGTGATCACTGTGTATAAGTGTCTGTGCTGATTGCTGGGGTTTATATGAATAAATGAGAAGCAATCCCTATCCTCAAGGTGATAGCAATCTAGTTTTGAAAATAGGCATATGAACAGCCAAAATGTATTTCAATTTAGAAATAAAGTTAATGCTAATGATACAGATTTTTTTTTAATGTGTTATGGGAGTGCCAATGGGAAGGCAATTGATTCTGACAAAGAGGAACAGAGAAAGATGTCTTCAGAGATGATGACATGTGAACTGGATCATGAGTGATAAAAATAATTTCAAGTATGCAACAGAAGAAAGAGAATGGATTCTAAGATGAGGGAACAACTTGGGTGTTGGCATGAATGTATTCCTTTTCCTTCTGAGAATGCCAACTACAGTAATTCATTGTGGTTGAAGCAGAAGTTATGGTATATGACCGTGGGAGGGTAAAAGTTAAGGATTTAAAGTAGAATGAGACTGGTAGAGTGATTCATATTTAGATCATAAAGGGCCTTATACACGTCCTTCTAAGGAATTTGTGTAGAGCATGATAGCCAATGGATGAAGGATTTTGACCAGAAGAATAGCATGGTGTGTTAGTTAAGACAGTACCAGCTTCTGTTACAAACTAATCTAAAAATGTACACTGGCTCAAAAATAGTAAATTCTTTTTTGTTCATCTAAATGCAACCTGAGAATTCCTCATTAGTAGGCAGTTTTCCCAGGTTTGACCCAGGTCCCAGGCTCTTTCCACTCTATGTCTCCACTGTCTTCTACACATGGCTTGAAAAGTTGCCATGTTTGTCTGCATTAAGCTAGAGGAGGGGAGAGGGGCAGATAAGATCATGAATAGGAGTTTTTTATGGATCAGACCTGGAAATGGTGCTCAACACTTCTGTTTTCTAGACTCAGACATATACCTAGACCTGTCTGTAAGAAAGGCTGGAAAATGTGGTCTGTGTTCCTTGGAAGACGGAAAAGATGGTGAACAGCTAGGTAGTCTGTGTCCTGCACAGTCAGATTTAGTTTTTAGAAAGCATGTTTTGGTGACAATGTTACTGCTAGATTGGAGGGGAGGATACTAAAGGCAGGTTGTTGTAATAGTTCAGATGAGACATAATGAGGCCCCTCAGGCAATGCCTAAGGCATTTGCAGCAAGGTAAAACTGGGATATACTGCAGAGGCAGAATTAGGTGACTGAGATTTTGGGGGTGGGGAGGTTGTTAACATGAGCAACTAAATAAACGGTGAATTCTCTACTTCATGTCAATAATGCACATCCAAAAGTAAAAGGTTGCTTTCTTAGACTCATAATTACTGAGTGCTTAATTGATCGGTGCCCTTTACTAAGAACTATAGGCAAATAGAGTAGAAATATTTGATAGAGCCCTTTCCCTCAAGGAGTTTTTCATCTCTCTGGGGAGGGAGAATATACCAGAAGAAGAATTTGAGAATTTTGTGTGTATCAGTAACATAAATTAATTCACCACAAACTGAATCCAGAGTGCTAGAGATATTCAGGGGAGAGTTGTGATCAGGGGTACAAGGGATCATTTGGACTAAGTTTGGGGTTTAGATTTTATTCCTTCATTTAAAAAACATGTATTAAATGTATGGTGTGCTTGATAACTGTAGTGCCTGGCTCATAAAGGGGCTGAATTAATATTTTTATTGAATTAAATATTAGTTTAATGAGACAAATAAAACACAGTCCTTGCTTTTGAGGGACTTATTTGAAATAAGTAATATGTTCAATAGGATTAACATACAGGTAAATCAACTAGTACGAAAAAGTGTAACGGGTGGTAGGATAGAATGGTCCAGTCAGGGCACAAAAGAAGGAGTGTTCAGGAAAGTATTTGTAAAGGAGACCCTTGAGCTTGTCTTGAAAGAAGAGCGCAGGTGACCACACAAACCAAAGATGAAAGATGAGTGAAGAAAGGTCTTTCCAATACAGAGGCAAAGAAGGAAAAATGACGAGTAGGCAGAAGGTGAAGTATAGTGCTCCTGAGGGTAAGAACCAGGTTGTGTTAATATCTGTACCCTCTTGCCTACCATAGTCCTTAGCCCTTCGCAGATGCTCAGAAAGGTTGGATTCTTATCCCTGTATGCATTTTCGTAGTCCTTGCTAGTATGTTTAGTTTACTTCTCTCCAACGTCAGACATCAAACTAATTAACAGAGGTGGTAAAATAATGATTTTTCCATCAGTAGTTGAAGGTTCTACTTGTCCCTGCTGGTGACCTCGCTTTGCATTCCCCTAAGGCTACAAAGTCATTTGCTGGTGTATGTGGTTGCTTTAAATCACAGTTGCAAACCATCACTGATATAAGCCATCAGAATCCCAATTTCTGTTCAAAGTGAGATGCCTAACTGAAATAATAGTGTCACCAAATACCATCTTGAAGTCAAAATCAGATTGAGGCAACAAATAAAGTTTTTTTTGTTTTGTTTTGTTTTTTTGCGGTACGCGGGCCTCTCACTGTTGTGGCCTCTCCCGTTGCGGAGCACAGGCTCCGGACGCACAGGCTCAGCGGCCATGGCTCACGGGCCCAACCGCTCCGCGGCATGTGGGATCTTCCCGGACCGGGGCACGAACCCGCATCCCCTGCATCGGCAGGCGGACTCTCAACCACTGCGCCACCAGGGAAGCCCAACAAATAAAGCTTTATGCGATGTGAATCACCAGTGGTTTGAATTTCTCTTACTGTAGCAGAACTATATTTCTTAAAAGCTAACAACCATATTTTCTTAGTGAAATTTACTACTTGAAGTATGTAAGTACCCTTTGGTCCTTAAAGGGTAATAATTTTAACCTGGAATATTTCAGAATAGAATAATAAGTTAAGAAATGAGCACTTGGGCAAGGTGTTTGAAAATGTAATTTTATTTCATTGGAATTTTGGTATCTATCCTCATTTGTGTGTTTATGCATAAAATAAGTATCTATTATAATTTAAACTTTGTGGTTTAATTTTCCATGAGCTCAATTCCTAATCTACCTGGGCAGAATTGATGCTCTTTTAAAATGAGGTATACCTAAAGCTTCTTTGATGTTTTCCTACTAATAAATACCTTACATTAATAAAAATAGGGTAGGGTGAATATTTGATGTCAGACAGACTCAAGTTCAGCTCTCAGGTTTGCCACTTACTAACAAGGTAGCCTTTCTGAGCCTTGGTTTCTTCATCTGTGTCCATTTGGGTTGCTATAACAGAATTCCATAGACTGGGTCACTTATAAACAACAGAAAGTTATTTCTCACAGTTTCAGAGGCTGGGAAATCCAAGATCAAGAAAGCAGCAGAACCAGTGTCTGGTGAGAACCCACTTCCTAATTCATAGATGGCCCTCTTTGTACTGTACCCTCACATGGTGGAGGGGACCAGGGAACTCTGTGGGATCTCTTTTTAAGGGCACTAATCCCACTCATGAGGGCTCTACTCTCGTGACCTAAGCACCCCTCAAAGGCCCCACCTCCTAATACTATCACATTGGGGATTAAGTTTCAACATATGAATTTTGAGGGGACAAAACATTCTTCCATAGCAGTCTGTAAGTAACAGCTACCCTCTTGCAGGATTTTTTGAGACTTAGAGATTATATTGTGGAAATCACCAAGTATGAGGTGTTTAAAGATTGGAAACTTCTATTGCCGCCAGTGTTGTTGTCTGCATCTTTCAATTAAAGTCATTCTGGGGGAGGAGGAAAGCGTGTTTGGAACTGTCCTCTGCATATATAACACTTTTTAAACATTCCCCCCTTTGCACCAAGGTATTATGCACAACTTCAATATACACAACAGGTAAAAGTGAAAGTGAGGACCTCAAAGCTCCAACCCCCATCCTAGTCCATAAGACATGTTCCTGAAACACAATTTGAAAACCATTCCCTCAGTGGCACACATTTAAAAGGACTGGGGAAACTTAAAATGTAACTTTAAGAACAATAGCAAGATGATTAGGAAAACACTGTATAGTTTCTGTTAGATCCCTGTGTGATCTAAATATTTATTCTATGGTTGGTGTGATGAAATCACTGCAGTAGAAACCTACAAGAAAATTCTGCACTATGCCTACTGACAGTAGCATTGCAAAAAGAAGAAAATGGAAATGGATGTCCTTTGAATAGAGAGGTATAAACTTTTCATGGTTTCCTATCTTTCTTGCAGTCTTGCCAAGGAGGATAGCTACCACCTGTGCCCACAATTATTAGAGGAAGGGACTAATTCCCTCATATAATGCAAGGCTACTACTGGAACAAATGTTTATGGGTTTTTTGTTTTTTGTTTCTAATGTGAATATAAACTTCATCCCTTCCTCAAGACACGTTATTACAATCCATCAAAACGTGACTGTAAAATACTGGTTGTTAGAATAAGACTCTCTACAGCCATTTTCCAGAAAACTGTTTTAATAAATCTGTAGATTTTCAGTATACTCAATGATCCATAGTGTCCCAATGTGAATTGTCACTCCCTGGGGTGGTGCACTCTTTTGTAGTGTGCAACCTCCTGACCATTACACAGTGACCCTGACAATATCCACATTTTTTAAAGAAGATGAACTGTTTGGGTAATTTAAAATGGCAGCTAATTAAAAATGTAAGTTTCACTTAAAAATTTTTGCAAAATCTTTAGGAATTGTGTTCAAATAAAGCATTAAAACTACATAGATTCTTGAATTTCAAGGGCTTCTCTGTAGATAGGTAAAAGAACAGAAATTCAGCTGTCAACAAAATTATAAGCAGATTAAGTGCCATCTGTGAATTTAAATGTAAAATTTGTAATAATCTTCCTGGAAGTGATTGAGTTGAATATAATTTACACACATTGACAGATGAAATTCCTTCTTTTACTTTTTTTATGACTTAAAATATATTGGAACTATAAATGCATCCCCTTATGGGGATATATGTTATATGTGTAGCTGATTCACTTTGTTATACAGCAGAAACTAACACAACATTGTAAAGCAATTATTCTCCAATAAAGATGTTAAAAAAAAATAATAAATGCATCCCGTTGACTTGTAAGCTGAAGTACCTTTAGAATATTGAAAAACCAAGGCAGCATTTCTTTCAGTCCTTAAAAGCAAATTTTTCACAAAAGTTCCAGTCGGTGGAACAAAATTAGTTTGCAGTTTAAGAGGACAATTAAATAATCCTGGCAGTGAACTCCGTTTTGTGAAATGAATTCACTGAGCAATGAAAACCAAACCAGTACAACAGGGGTCAGCAAATTATGGCCCGTGGGCCAAACCTGGCCTACTGCCTGTTTTTATAAATGAAGTTTAATTGGATCACAGGCACACCCATTAATTATGTATTGGTTGCTTTGGAGAGTGAAATACTTGGACAGAGACCATAAAGACCTGCAAAGCCCAAAATATTTACTGTCCGGTCCTTCACAGAAAACGTTTGCTGACTTATGAAATATTAAGTTATTTCAGGTTTTATGGAAGCAAATTCATAAATATAGGGAGAATATTCTACACCACTTTATTTTTTTATTTTTTTTATTGGGGTATAGTTGCTTTACAATGTTGTGTTAGTTTCTGTTGTACGACAAAGTGAATCAGCTATATGCATACATATAGCCCCTCCCTCTTGGACCTTCCCCTCCCCCCATCCCACCCATCTAGGTCACCACAGAGCACTGAGCTGAGTTCCCTATGCTATACAGCAGGTTCCCACTAGCTATCTGTTTTTACACATGGTAGTGTATATATGTCAAACCTAATCTCCCAATTCATCTCACCCCCCTCCCTCCCAACCCCCATGCCCACATGTCCGTTCTCTACATCTGTGTCTCTATTCCTGCCCTACAAATAGTTCATCTCTACCATTTTTCTAGATTCCACATATATGCGTTAATATATGATGTTTGTTTTTCTCTTTCTGACTTACTTCACTCTGTATGATAGACTCTAGGTTCATCCACCTCACTACCAATAACTCAATTTCATTTCTTTTTATGGCTAATATTCCACTGTATATATGTGCCACATCTTTACCCATTCATCTGTTGATGGACATTTGGGTTGCTTCCATGTCCTGGCTATTGTAAGTAGTGCTGCAATGAACATTGTGGTACATGACTCTTTTTGAATTATGGTTTTCTCGGTATATGCCGAGTAGTGGGATTGCTGGGTCATATGGTAGTTCTAGTTTTAGTTTTTTAAGAAACCTCCATACTGTTCTCCATAGTGGCTGTATCAATTTACATTCTCTCTACACCCTCTCCAGCATTTACTGTTTGTAGATTTTTTGATGATGGCCATTCTGACTGGTGTGAGGTGATACCTCATTGTAGTTTTGATCTGCATTTCTCTAATAATTAGTGATGTTGAGCATCTTTTCACGTGCTTCTTGGCCATCTGTATGTCTTCTTTAGAGAAATGTCTATTTAGGTCTTCCGCCCATGTTTTGATTTGGGTTGTTTGCTTTTTTGATATTGAGCTGCATGAGCTGTTTTTATATTTTGGAGATTAATCCCTTGCCAGTTGCTTCATTTGCAAATATTTTCTCCCATTCTGAGGGTTGTCTTTTCATCTCACTTATGGTTTTCTTTGCTGTGCAAAAGCTTTTAAGGTTAATTAAGTCCAATTTGTTTATTTTTGGTTTTATTTTCATTAGGAGTTGGGCCAAAAAAATCTTGCTGTGATTTATAACAAAGAGTGTTCTTCCTTTGTTTTCCTCTAAGAGTTTTATAGTGTCTGCTCTTACATTTAGGTCTTTAATCCATTTTGAGTTTATTTTTGTGTATGGTGTTAGGGAGTGTTCTAATTGCATTCTTTTAAATGTAGCTGTCCAGTTTTCCCAGCACCACTTATTGAAGAGACTGTCTTCTCCATTGTATATTCTTGCCTCCTTTGTCATAGATTAGGTGACCTAGGTGCGTGGGTTTATCTCTGGGCTTTCTATCCTGTTCCATTGATCTGTATGTCTGTTTTGATGCCAGTACCATGCTCTCTTGATTACTGTAGCTTTGTAGTATAGTCTGAAGTCAGGGAGTCTGATTCCTCCAGCTCCTTTTTTTTTTCTCAAGATTGTTTTGGCTCTTCAGGGTCTTTTGTGTTTCCATATAAATTGTCAATTTTTTTGTTCTATTTCTGTGAAAAATGACATTGGTAATTTGATGGGGATTGCACTGAATCTGTAGATCGCTTTGCGTAGTATAGTCATTTTCACAGTATTGATTCTTCCAATCCAAGAACATGGTATATCTTTCCATCTGTTTGTGTCATTTTTTATTTCTTTCATCAGTGGCTTATAGTTTTCTGACACCACTTTACTTTAAATGTTAATTGTTATCAGAAAGGGTATTGAAAATTAAACAACATTTTAACCTCCCTGTTGTACCACCTTAATGCACTCAGACATAATATCACTCAATGGCCTCAAACAAACGCCAACACTGATATCAGGTCATCCCACAGAGGGAGCTATTGTGACATTCAGAATCTGAGGGAGAAGCAGAAAGTCATTTCTGAAATACAGGAGTTCAGCATCAGGAAGACAGGGAAACAATTAGACGGAGTGGTACTCAGACTTTATTTGCAGAACCATTTCTTCAAACAAAATTTCAAGTGGAAAGCCAAGATATGAAAAACAAAGAAGTAAAGGTGATGATGAAGCTAGGGAAGATGAGTCTTAAAGTTCTGTTTGCTTGGATCTCTCTCTTCTGTCTATCTCTTCCATGGAGAGGAAGTATGTATTTTCAATTAGCAGTGTCTTACTGAAAGTGAATCAGAAAGCTTACTCAAAGAAATGGAATATGTGTGTCCAGCCCATCTAATTTCCAGCATGTCCTGATAGGCTTATGCTCGGTTGCTGTCTCCCACTTATTTTGTCCTTTGTTTTCCTGTTATGAAATACTTGCGACATACTGAAAAAAAGTTGTGTTTAATATTTACTCATCAAATTTTGTAAAATGTTAAACCTATTAAATTTGCACATGAACAGAGATATAGTTTGGAATGCTTTTTCAGCCAGTATTCATGGGAAAAGTTTATTACTTCTTTGAAAAAAAACAGTATTTTTCGACATTCTGTTCATGACATTAATATGTTTTTCTATGTTTAATTGATTAAACCAGTTCTATCGCAAGAATGAATAATGATAACAACAACAGATGTGACTTACTGAGTACTAACTATATGCCAGGCACTATTCACAGTATGTTCTGTGGGTTAATTCATTAATCTTTACAAAATCCCTATGACATAGAATCTATTATTATCTTCATTTGAAATTGAAGAAGCCGAAAACACAGTAGTAGTAATAAGTGTCTTATTCAAGGTTACCTAGCAAGTGAGTGGCAGAGCTGGGATTAGGCCTTTGAACTAAGTCTGGCTATAGTGTGCTTTTTCTCATTCTCTCACAATCACTACTTCTTTAAACAATTTTTATTGGAGTATAGTTGATTTACAATGTTGTGTTAGTTTTAGGTGTACAGCAAAGTGAATCAGTTATACATATACATATATCCACTCTTTTTTAGATTCTTTTCCCATAGAGGCCATTACAGAGTATTGAGTAGAGTTCCCTGTGCTATGCAGCAGGTTCCTAGTAGTTATCTGTTTCATATATAGTAGTGTGTATACATCAGTCCCAATCTCCCAATTTATTCCTCCCCCCCTTATCCTCTGGTAACCATAAGTTTGTTTTCTACATCCATGACTCTACTTCTGTTTTGTAAATAAGTTCATTTGAAGCCTTTTTTTTAAAGAAGATATTGGGGGTAGGAGTTTATTAATTTTTATTTATTTATTTTTGCTGTGTTGGGTCTTCGTTTCTGTGTGAGGGCTTTCTCTAGTTGTGGCACGCGGGGGCCACTCTTCATCGCGGCGTGCAGGCCTCTCACTATCGCAGCCTCTCTTGTTGCGGAGCACAGGCTCCAGACGCGCAGGCTCAGTACTTGTGGCTCACGGGCCTAGTTGCTCCGCGGCATGTGGGATCCTCCCAGACCAGGACTCGAACCCGTGTCCCCTGCATTAGCAGGCAGATTCTCAACCACTGTGCCACCAGGGAAGCCCCTGTAGCCTTTTTTTGATTCCACATATAAGCGATATCATATGATATTTGTCTTTCTCTGTCTGACTTACTTCACTCAGTATGACAATCTCTAGGTCCATCAATGTTGCTGCAAATGATGTTATTTTGTTCTTTTTTATGGCTGAGTACAAGAACAACTAAATGAAGAGGAGTAAGCAATTTATCTGAAAAAGAATTCAGAGTAATGATAGTAAAGATGATCACTACTTTTTAATTGTTATCTTTTCCTGCCCTCTGTTGAATTGATTTTATTCTTTTCTCCCTCTATTAATAATTATTCATTTTAATTCCATTATTTTAGTAGATAACTTTAATTTTTATCAGCCTTTTTTGGCTTGAAGTCTAAAAATTAGTTTCTCTACCCTTTTCCTTAATAATAGATGGAGCTTAGAATGCTTTAATTTGATCCTCCCCTCTTCACTTACATGTAATTATTATCTAGTTTTTTGGTATCACTTTTTCTTAACACACCAAAATTATTTATTATAATATTTTCCACATTCAGTGTTCATTTAGATTTACCCATGTGTTTACCAGTTATTTTACTCACCACTCCTTGTAGCTCACTCCTTTTTTCTAGACTCAGTTTTATGCTTCCTGAAGTGCCTCCTCTCATAGTGCTTTCAGCAAGGATTTGTTGGTGGTAATTTCTCCTTCCTTGTCAGAAGTTGTCTTCATTTCAGCATCAGTCTTGACTAACAAATTCACTAGATATAGAATCCAATATTGACAGTTTTCTCTAAGCATTTTGAAAAAATTCTATCAGTTAGATTGTGTGGTACAAGTAATATAATATCCAGAAATGATGGCTTAAAATATAGAGATATGTATTTTCCTCGCATAACAAGCAATTCAGAGCTAGGCGAGGCCAGGGTGATTAATTGAGAAGCTCAATTAATTGAGAGCAGCTGATTAATTGAGAGCTGTTGATCAGCTTCTCTGTGACTCTTTTGGCTTGTCTGTTTTAGTTGCTAAATGGCTAACAGCTCCAAACATCATGTCCTCACAATGACAATGTCCAGAGGCTGGAGAGGACAGATTTCTCCTTGTCTCTCTCTATATATCAGATAGGATAATCTTTCCCAAAAGCCTCTTTCAGACTTCCTCTCTGCCAGAAACATGTCCACCCTCTAACCCAGTCACTGGCAAAAAGAGAATGAAATACCCTGATTTGCTTAAACCAGTAATGGAACTCAGGGTGGGGTACATCTTTCATACCCGAACAACTAAGGGTTCTGTTAGCAATGCAGAAGAGGTTAATGACTGTTGCATAGGCAAACTACAGTGGTTGGCACACGTTGTCTTACAGCTCCTGGGGTGCAATTGAGAAATCAGCTGTCAGTCTAATTAAGTATATATAGTTCCGTTGTAGGTTATCTCTTTCTATCTAGTTGTTTTAAGATTTTCCCTTTCTCTTTGATATTGTGATAATTCACATAATTCAAGAAGCAGATGCCAAGATGGGATTAGACAGGCAAGAGTTTTTTGGAAGTCGCTTTGAAGGATACAGGAGAGAGAGCTGAAGCCAGGGAGGATTTTCAGACCAAGATGCAAGGGCTGTCCTGTCGGGGAGGAAAAATTGAGTGGGAAGAATTTCATACTACAATGTGGATCCAGGAAAGTTTTAGCCAGGCTTATGTAGAGTCCTAGAACCAAACTTACAATTAAAGGAGTCCCCCATCTTGCAGGAATGGCCTGCACTAGTACCTAAACCTCATTCAATCATTGCCTAGGAGTAGGCCTTAGCATGAACCTGGTACTGGATTCAAAAGGGCCGGAACTGGTCAATTCTGCACCCATAGCAGACCTGTGTGGTGCATTTTCATGGCTGCCTCAGATGTTCTTTAGGTATGGATTTACTTTTATTTTTCCTGCTTGGGGGCTGTGCTTCCTGAATCTGAGAATTTTCCCAGAATCTGAGATTCTTGAATCAGTCTTGGGAAATTCTTAGCCATCATTGCTTCTTCCCACTTTCTTTATTCTCTATTGCTAGAAGGTTAATTAGAGCTATATTGTACCATGTCATTCTGTCTTCCGTGACCCTTACCCTTTCTTTTAAAGTTTCCATCTCTCTATCTCTCTGTACTGCATTCTGTGTAATTTCCTGAGACAGATATTCAAGTTCACTAATTCTTGCTTTATTTATGCCTTACTTGCTATTTAACTTGTCCTTTATGTTTTAGTTTCCATTGAGTTTTTCACTTCAATATTATATATTTTTTAATTTTAGAATTTCTCTTAGCACTTTTTATTGTCTACATGATCTTTTTTTTTAAATACTGTTTTGTTCTTATGTTTTCCATTTTTCATTTGACCATTTTAAACATATACTTTTTTTTTAACATCTTTACTAGAGTATAATTGCTATACAATGTTGTGTTAGTTTCTGCTATATAACAAAGTGAATCAGCTATATGTATACATATATCTCCTCCCTCTTGTGTCTCCCCCCCACCCTCTCTATCCCACCCCTCTAGGTGGTCACAAAGCACCGAGCTGGTCTCCCTGTGCTATGCAGCTGCTTCCCACTAGCTATCTATTTTACATTTGGTAGTGTATATATGTCCATGCTACTCTCTCACCTCATCCCAGCTTACCCTTCCCCCTCCCCGTGTCCTCAAGTCCATTCTCTACATCTGCGTCTTTATTCCTGTCCTGCCCCTAGGTTCTTCAAAACCTTTGTTTTTTCTTTTTAGATTCCATATATATGTGTTAGCATACAGTATTTGTTTTTCTCTTTCTGACTTACTTCACTCTGTATGACAGACTCTAGGTCCATCCATCTCACTACAAACAACTCAATTTCGTTTCTTTTTATGGCTGAGTAATATTCCTTTGTATATATGTGCCACATCTTGTTTATCCATTCATCTGTCGATGGAGACTTAGGTTGCTTCCATGTCCTGGCTATTGTAAATAGAGCTGAAATGAACATTGTGGTACATGGCAAACATGTGGTTGGGTGCATGTGCACAGACTTTTTTTTTTTTTTTTAACATCTTTATTGGAGTATAATTGCTTTACAATGTTGTGCTAATTTCTGTGGTATAACAAAGTGAATCAGCTATATGTATACATATATCCCCATATCTTTTCCCTCTTGCGTCTCCCTCCCTCCCACCCTCACTATCTCAGCCCTCTAGGTGGTCACAAAGCACCAAGCTGGGGGCAGGACAGGAATAAAAACATATGCTTTTTTACAGTCTTTAAATAATGGCACTATTATCTGAAATTCTCAGGGATCTAATCTTATAGTTTGTTGAATCTGTTGACTTTTGTTTAGGTAAACTGTTTCCTCATATAATGTTTAATTTTGGATTGTGATCTTATTTGCAGTTGCCTCTGCCAAGGCCTCCAGATACTTCTATATTAAGGTCTCATACTGCTAATTTTGAGACCACACAGAAATTGTAAACCCAACTCTATTTGTTTTTTTTCTTTTTGGCCATGTAGTTTAGCTTGTGGGATCTTAATTCCCCAAATAGGGATCAAACCCATGCCCCGTGCAGTGGAAGGACAGAGTCCTAACCAATGGATGCCAGAGAAGTCCCTGTAAACTCAACTCTAAATCCATGCATGACATAGACCCATGCTTATGAATTCTCAGGAATGAGTGTTTATTATTTTCACCCAGAGGTCATTCCAGGACAGAAAAGATTCTTTCTTGTCCCCTTATGCCAGTGGGCACACTTTTTTTTTTTAATTTAATTTAATTTATTTTTTTTATACAGGAGGTTCTTATTAGTCATGAATTTTATACACATGAATGTATACATGTCAATCCCAATCGCCCAATTCAGCACACCACCATCCCCATCCTACTGCGGCATTCCCCCCTTGGTGTCCATACGTTTGTTCTCTACATCTGGTTCTCAACTTCTGCCCTGCAAACTGGTTTATCTGTACCATTTTTCTAGGTTCCACATATATGCGTTAATATACAATATTTGTTTTTCTCTTTCTGACTTACTTCACTCAGTATGACAGTCTCTAGATCCATCCACATCTCTACAAATGACCCAATTTCATTGCTTTTTATGGCTGAGTAATATTCCATTGTATATATGTACCACATCTTCTTTATCCATTCGTCTGTCGATGGGCATTTAGGTTGCTTCCGTGACTGGCTACTGTAAATAGTGCTGCAATGAACACTGGGGTGCATGTGTCTTTTTGAATTATGGTTTTCCCTGGGTATATGCCCAGCAGTGGGATTGCTGGATCATATGGTAATTCTATTCTTAGTTTTTTAAGGAACCTCCATACTGTTCTCCATAGTGGCTGTATCAATTTACATTCCCACCAACAGTGCAAGAGGGTTCCCTTTTCTCCACACCCTCTCCAGCATTTGTTGTTTGTAGATTTTCTGATGATGCCCATTCTAACTGGTGTGAGGTGATACCTCACTGTAGTTTTGATTTGCATTTCTCTAATGATTAGTTATGTTGAGCAGCTTTTCATGTGCTTCTTGGCCATCTGTATGTCTTCTTTGGAGAAATGTCTGTTTAGGTCTTCTGCCCATTTTTGGATTGGGTTGCTTGTTTCTTTAATATTGAGCTGCATGAGCTGTTTCTATATTTTGGAGATTAATCCTTTGTCTGTTGATTCGTTTGCAAATATTTTCTCCCATTCTGAGGGTTGTCTTTTCACCTTGTTTATGGTTTCCTTTGCTGTGCAAAAGCTTTGAAGTTTCATTAGGTCCCATTTGTTGATTTTTGTTTTTATTTCCATTACTCTAGAAGGTGGGTCAAAAAAGATCTTGCTGTGACTTATGTCAAAGAGTGTTCTTCCTATGTTTTCCTCTAAAAGTTTTATAGTGTCTGGTCTTACATTTAGGTCTCTAATCCGTTTTGGGTTTATTTCTCTGTATGGTGTTAGGGAGTGTTCTAATTTCATTCTTTTACATGTAGCTGCCCAGTTTTCCCAGCACCACTTATTGAAGAGACTGTCTTTATTCCATTGTATATCCTTGCCTCCTTTGTCATAGATTAGTTAACCAGAGGTGTGTGGGTTTACCTCTGGGCTTTCTATCTTGTTCCATTGATCTGTGTTTCTTTTTTTGTGCCAGTACCATGTTGTCGTGATTACTGTAGCTTTGTAGTATAGTCTGAAGTCAGGGAGTCTGATTCCTCAAGCTCCGTTTTTTTCCCTCAAGGCTGCTTTGGCTATTCGGGGTCTTTTGTGTCTCCAACAAATTGTAAGATTTTTTGTTCTTGTTCCATAAAAAATGCCATTGGTAATTTGATAGGGATTGCATTGAATCTGTAGATTGCTTTGGGTAGTATAGTCATTTTCATAATATTGATTCTTCCAATCCAAGAACATGGTGTATCTCTCCATCTGTTGGTATCATCTTTAATTTCTTTCATCAGTGTCTTATAGTTTTCTGCATACAGGTCTTTTGTCTCCCTAGGTAGGTTTCTTCCTAGGTATTTTATTCTTTTTGTTGCAATGGTAAATGGGAGTGTTTCCTTAATTTCTCCTTCAGATTTTTCATCATTAGTGTATAGGAATGCCAGACATTTCTGTGCATTAATTTTGTATCCTGCAACTTTACCAAATTCATTGATTAGCTCTAGTAGTTTTCTGGTGGCATCTTTAGGATTCTCTCTGTATAGTTTCATGTCATCTGCAGACAGTGACAGCTTTACCTCTTCTTTTCCAATTTGGATTCCTTTTATTTCCTTTTCTTCTCTGATTGCTGTGGCTAAAACTTCCAAAACTATGTTGAATAATAGTGGTGAGAGTGGACATCCTTGTCTTGTTCTTGATCTTAGAGGAAATGCTTTCAGTTTTTCACCATTGGGAATGATGTTTGCTGTGGGTTTGTCATATATGGCCTTTATTATGTTGAGGTAGTTTCCCTCTATGCCCACTTTCTCAGAGTTTCTATCATAAATGGGTGTTGAATTTTGTCAAAAGCTTTTTCTGCATCTATTGAGATGATCCTATTGCTTTTATCCTTCAGTTTGTTAATATCGTGTGTCACATTGATTGATTTGCGTATATTGAAGAATCCTTGCATCTCTGGGATAAATCCCACTTGGTCGTGGTGTATGATCCTTTTAATGTGTTGTTGGATTCTGTTTGCTAGTATTTTATTGAGGATTTTTGCATCTATATTCATCAGTGATATTGGTCTGTAATTTTCTTTTTTTGTACTATCTTTTTCTGGTTTTGGTATCAGGGTGATGGTGGCCTCATAGAATGGTTTGGAAGTGTTCCTTCCTCTGTTATTTTTTGGAAGAGTTTGAGAAGGATGGGTGTTAGCTCTTCTCTAAATGTTTGATAGAATTCACCTGGGAAGCCATCTGGTTCTGGGCTTTTGTTTGTTGGAAGATTTTTAATCACAGTTTCAATTTCATTACTTGTGATTGGTGTGTTCATATTGTCTGTTTCTTCCTGGTTCAGTCTTGGAAGGTTACACCTTTCTAAGAATTTGTCCATTTCTTCCAGGTTGTCCATTTTATTGGCATAGAGTTGCTTGTAGTAGTCTCTTAGGATGCTTTGTATTTCTGTGGTGTCTGTTGTAACTTCTTTTTCATTTCTAATTTTATTGATTTGAATCCTCTCCCTCTTTTTCTTGATGAGTCTGGCTAATGGTTTATCAATTTTGTTTATCTTCTCAAAGAACAAGCTTTTAGTTTTATTGATCTTTGCTATTGTTTTCTTTGTTTCGATTTCACTTATTTCTGCTCTGATCTTTATGATTTCTTTTCTTCTAACTTTGGGTTTTGTTTGTTCTTCTTTCTGTAGTTCCTTTAGGTGTAAGGTTAGATTGTTTATTTGAGATTTTTCTTGTTTCTTGAGGTAGGCTTGTATAGGTATAAATTTCCCTCTTAGAACTGCTTTTGCTGCATCCCCTGGGTTTTGGGTCATCGTGTTTTCATTGTCATTTGTCTCTAGGTATGTTTTGATTTCCCCTTTGATTTCTTCAGTGATCTCTTGGTTATTTAGTAATGTACTGTTTAGCCTCCATTTGTTTGTGTTTTTTACATATTTTTCTGTGTAATTGATTTCTAATCTCATAGCATTGTGGTCAGAAAAGATGCTTGATATGATTTCAATGTTGTTAAATTTACTGAGGCTTGATTAGTGACCCAAGATGTGATCTATCCTGGAGAATGTTCCGTGCGCACTTGAGAAGAAAGTGTAATCTGCTCTTTTTGGATGGAATATCCTATAAATATCAATTAAATCTATCTGGTCTCTTGTGTCATTTAAAGCTTCTGTTTCCTTATTTATTTTCATTTTGGATGATCTGTCCATTGGTGTAAGTGAGGTGTTAAAGTCCCCCACTGTTATTGTGTTACTGTCGATTTCCTCTTTTATAGCTGTTAGCAGTTGCCTTATGTATTGAGGTGCTCCTATGTTGGGTTCATATATATTTATAATTTTATATCTTCTTCTTGGATTGATACCTTGATCATTATGTAGTGTCCTTCCTTGTCTGTTGTAAAATATTTTAAAGTCTATTTTATCTGCTATGAGTATTGCTACTCCAGCTTTCTTTTGATTTCCATTTGCATGGAATATCTTTTTCCATCCCCCACTTTCAGTGTGTATGTGTCCCTAGGTCTGAAGTGGGTCTGTTGTAGACAGCATATATATGGGTCTTGTTTTTGTATCCATTCAGCAAGCCTGTGTCTTTTGGTTGGAGCATTTAATCCATTCACGTTTAAGGTAATTATCGATATGTATGTTCCTATGACGATTTTCTTAGTTGTTTTGGGGTGTTTTCTTTTGGTTTTTTTTTTTTTTTACGGTAGGCGGGCCTCTTACTGTTGTGGTCTCTCCCGTTGCGGAGCACAGGCTCCGGACGTGCAGGCTCAGCGGCCATGGCTCACGGGCCCAGCTGCTCCGCGGCATGTGGGATGTTCCCGGACCGGGGCACGAACCCGCGTACCCTGCATCGGCAGGCGGACTCTCAACCACTGCGCCACCAGGGAAGCCCTGGGTTTGTTTTTGTAAGTCCTTTTCTTCTCTTGTGTTTCCCACTTAGAGAAGTTCCTTTAGCATTTGTTGTAGAGCTGGTTTGGTGGTGCTGAATTCTCTTAGCTTTTACTTGTCTGTAAAGCTTTTGATTTCTCCATTGAATCTGAATGAGATCCTTGCTGGGTAGAGTAATCTTGGTTGTAGCTTCTTCCCTTTCATCATTTTAAGTATATCATGCCCCTCCCTTCTGGCTTGTAGAGTTTCTGCTGGGAAATCACCTGTTAACCTTATGGGAGTTCCCTTGTATGTTATTTGTCATTTTTCCCTTGTTGCTTCCAATAATTTTTTTTGTCTTTAATTTTTGCCAATTTGATTACTATGTGTCTTGGTGTGTTTCTCCTTGGGTTTATCCTGCATGGGACTCGCTGCACTCCCTGGACTTGGGTGGCTATTTCCTTTCCCATGTTAGGGAAGTTTTTGACTATAATATCTTGAAATATTTTCTCTGGTCCTTTCTCTCTCTCTCTTCTCCTTCTGGGACCCCTATAATGGGAATGTTGTTGCGTTTGATGTTGTCCCAGAGGTCTCTTAGGCTGTCTTCATTTCTTTTCGTTCTTTTTTCTTTAGTCTGTTCCGCAGCAGTGAATTCCACCATTCTGTCTTCCAGGTCACTTATCCATTCTTCTGCCTCAGTTATTCTGCTATTGATTCCTTCTAGTGTAGTTTTCATTTCAGTTATTGTATTGTTCATCTCTGCTTGTTTGTTCTTTAATTCTTCTAGGTCTTTCTTAAACATTTATTGCATCTTCTCGTTCTTTGCCTTCTTTCTTTTTCCAAGGTCCTGGATCATCTTTACTACCATTATTCTGAATTCTTATTCTGGAAGGTTGCCTATCTCCACTTCATTTAGTTGTTTTCCTGGGGTTTTATCTTGTTCCTTCATCTGGTACAGAGCCCTCTACCTTTTCATCTTGTCTATCTTTCTGTGAATGTGGTTTTTGTTCCAGAAGCTGCAGGATTGTAGTTGTTCTTGCTTCTGCTGTCTGCCCTCAGGTCTCAACTTATTCTGCTAGTGTTGGAAGGTCTCCTGCAGAGGTGGAGGGTGGCTGTGGCTCACCGTGAGGACAAGGACACTGGTAGGAGAAATTCTGGGAAGTACTCCTTGGCGTCAGCCCTCCCAGAGTCCACCATTAGCCCCCCAAAGACCAGACTCTTTTTCTAACGTACCCTTTTTTGGCCTGTAGCATGTATAAAGGTCCATATATATATGGGCAACTCTCTGCCTTGCAAAGACCCAAAGCCTACCTCCTGCCTGTCTCACTTTAGCCTTAAAACCTACGTCCTTAGATCACCACTTGAAGGGGAGCCGCAGCATCAACTCCTGGGCATGCCACTCTTGTTTACAGTTCCCACCTTGGCTTTGGCTTTTGTTGTTTTTCTCCTACTTCTTCTGAGTGCCATTCTTCATGTGAATAGATGTATGCTATGTTCGTCCAGCATTTCTAAGTGTTTTGTAGTGTAAAATTTTAGGTTTTCTAGTCTACTAGTATTTCCAGAAGCTGAATTCTTAATTCTTCCTCTGTACTATCTCCCTGTAGTTTGGTTTCCAAGCATCAAACTTCACTTGCCATCAACATATCTTCTCTTTAAAGTTTAAGAAACCATGTTATTAGAGAAAAATCTTTATTCCTCTAACTTCAGAGAAAACTGTAGTGCTTCCAGGGCAACTAGAGAGGTCTCAGACATTCTAGGCAGAGAGATGCTTGAGAATGTTTTAACCAAGCTTACCATTATATCAGTGAAAAAGCAGAGGTCTTTTTTAGAGAGTACTTAGAAAGTCACATTGCTCCTTTTTTAGCATAAGCCATTGTTTCAACGAAATTGCTCTTAATGTTATCTGTTTTCTATCATTTGGTAAGAAACAGTGAGGAAATACGCCTATTGTGACCCAGTTGGCTAGTTGTGTAAGTTTTAAAGTTTTATTTTGTCAATAAAGACTTACTTTTCTTAAGAAAGTTTATGTTACTGAATCCTGTAAAAGCTGGGTGAAAGGAAATCAGCTGCTAGATTATTAACCACAGATTCTAGGTCCTATCTAGTGACAAATGCAAACTCAGGTCCATGCAATTAACAAAAATAAAAACGGGGTTCGTTCTTTGATATAATTGACACAGAGTGACATATATCTGCCTTTCAACATCTGCTTTTTAATAAGGTTATCTCCTTTACAGTATGTTGTGATATTGTTTTAGAGTTCCTAGAAAGGGGATTTTAAATTGTTATCTACCAAGTAACTATTGGAAATTAGAGATTGGTTTTTTAAAATGTTTACACCTTTTATATGCCATTTAAGGGACAATTTTTTATTTAATTTAATATAGCAAAATCTCATAATTTTAAGGCTTACATTGACAGGGTTGAGCTGAAATTTACCTTGAAATAGCCCATGAAAAGGGTACTATGAAGATTACAGAGAGCTTGTTTCACCTGCTTAAGAGCATAAACCATTTTAAGCATATTAAAAGCAGTAATAAGAATACAATAGACATTTTTACAGTTTTTGTTTATCCGTGACCCTAAGTGCCTCTATAGGACATTAGTAGTAGCAACTTATTTGCAGTGCACGTGAAAGTAAATACAACATACTTGTATTTTAAATATGATTCAAACTTAACAATGAAACTTGACTCTTTGAATTAGGCTGAACTTACAGAGGTGAAAAGTATTTCTACCCATTTTCTTAAATGTAAATATTTTATAAACTGAGGGAAAGCACAGTTTCTTTTTCTTAAGCTGTTTCTTAAGGAATCATTACATTTTCATGACTCACACCTTTGGATTCCATTTTTATTTACAATCCCACATTGAGCTGCTCGTGTCTCTTCTCTATTTCAAGTAATCTTTTGTCTCATTCATTTTGAAGATGTGGTCAGAGACAGGGTGTGAGTGGATAATATTCAATGCAAACAACATGACTACACATAATTTAAAGCATTCACTGAATTTTAAACTGACATTTAAGGATCGCTCTGGACTAATTTATCCTGCCCTCTTCAGCCTACATATTTCTTCTGTGCATAATTCCTTCTTGAAGTTAATGGGAATTTGGCATGTAGCAGCAGTACATGTTTCATGAAATGGGAATCTGGGACCTGTCATTTGATAAGAATTCTGCTTCTACCTTGATTGGTCTGTCCCCCTAATGTCTTTCACTATACTACAGCAGTGTAGGCAGGCCTTCCCTTCCAATGTGAAATGAAACTATTTTAAAATGCAAGGTATATGTGGGTTACCATGGGCAGAGGATAAGTAGTATGATCTATTGGACTGAAGATAGAAGCATTTTGAAATGCTATGCTTACTGAACATAACATAAAAGTAAAAGTTTCTATGTGCTGCATTACAAACATTTTCATTATAACACATATTTTCACTTACCCATACCAGTAAACCCTGGGAAAACATCTTAATTATGCAATGAGCTTCAAGACTAGGACTTTAAATCAAAGGGAAAGTAATAGCTTTTCTAGTTTTTCTTCAATGCTGTGCACACTGCCCTGCCTTTGTCGTGATATCTATATTTTCTACATTTTCCATTATGCAGATACGTATTTCTTATAGGTAGAGTGAAATAATTTTTAGCATCTAAAATATTTTCAATTAATTATTCGTAATTTGTCAACACATTGAATAAACTGTAATATATATGCAAGGGAACACTGTGCAGCTTAAAAGAAAAAAATAACAAGGAAGATTTCTATGCACTGATATGGAATGATCTCAAGATGTATTTTTCAGTGAATAAAAGCAAGATGTAAAGACGTATGTAGGGTGTACTATATTTACGTACAGAAAGGGAGAAAATAATAATATACATTCATACATTGTGCATTGGCATGAAAAAATACTGGAAAGATGAATAAGAAACTAGTAAAAATGGTTACCTGCAGGGGTTGGAGGAAGAATGGGGTTGACTGGGAAACAAGAGAAAATGAAACTTCTCAGTGTATATCTCTGTGTACAGGTTGGGGTTTGTTGGTTTTAGTTTTGAAATATTGGAATCAGGAGAAAAGGAATTTACCAATACCAATACATAAAATTCTTTTTTACCTGTTGATTCTCCAGGAATACATAAGTTTACATGTTGGACCTAGAGTTTTTTTCTTGGCTGTGCCACTAATTAGCTGTATGACCTTAAGCAACTCATTTAACTCATCTGGACTTCAGTGTTGTAAAATAAGGAATTTAGAAGAGATGGTTTCCAAGGTCCCTTCCAGCTCTAACATTCTATGAAATGCAAATAGGTGACAGCATAATATGGGTATATTAAGTCAACTTCGTAAGGACTGGAATTGTGTGTGACTGATAAGAATATTTATTGCTGCTCTAGGGTGTTCTGTTTTGGCTAATTTTTCTCCAGAAAAAGTAACAGTTAAAGTGAGTTTTCTTACTCAGGCAGATAGATGCCTATATATAAATTACCTTTTGAAAGTAGATATAAATTACCTTTTCAAAACCCAAATTTACTGCTATGCTAAAGAGAATTTCTTTTAACGTTGGATAAAAACTTTATACAAATATTTTTTAAGATACCGTAAGTGTACTAACACAGATGAACTCAAAACATTGACTTTACTTGTTAATCAGTATTTTGATAAGCTTCTGAGTCTTTATTAAATATGTGTTGATGTTTGATATCCATTCTGTTTAAGCTTCAATTATTTAATTACAGGTCTTGATATGAAACTAATCATGCATATATCCATACGAAGCTTGCATACTGACAGGATAAAATCATTAAACAGTCATTACTGTAAACTGACGTTGGCCTGAAATTTTTGCAGTTAACGGGGGAGTTGATGCTTGATGAACAGTCCAATTAAAACTGGCAACAAAAGACCTAAAATGTCAGCCAAATTGCTTTTTAATAGTCAATGCAGCCGTCACAAAACATAAACATTAAAGTCCCCATAGAAGCATAAAGCTTCATGGTGAAACAATTCTAGAAAATGAATAATAATTACAGTATCTTGAGGATTCTTTTAATAGATGTGCACTCATTAAAAATATTTTGTTGGTTAGAATCAGTTGATAAAGTGTGTTTTGCTGAATACTTCTTTCTATTTGTTATAGTAATGGTTTTATTTAATATTAGATAGGTATAATTTCTATTATTATCCAAAAAAATGTTATTTTAAAAGGCATTTTACTAACCTAGAAGGCGAGGTTCTGATAAAATACACAATATGACTTGCTAGCTCCTCAAAATATAAAAAAAATAATGAATCCTCGGTTACACTGAAGTTCAGATGAAAAGGCAGGGAAGCCAGTTGTGATTTCTACAAGTAACCTGAAAGCAATAGCCAACATTTAGACTCTCGAGGCTCTGGGTGAATACTGAATATGTGAATGGTTTAATCACCTAGATGTTTCCTACTATCCAACAGTTTGGTTTTTAGTTGAAGATACAAATCCAAATATTTTATTGAATTTTTCACCTTTGGTTCAGGTGCTTCACACCTGGAGGCCAAAGTGTTAGATTTTTATAAAAGATTGTCTTGTGTGTTATGAGTAATCCAACTTCCTCTGTCATTACTGCCATCTTTTTCAATAAGCAAAGAAAGAAATTGTAAGGTTTTTATCTTTGTGACATTATAACACAGGAGAAGATATCAAATGGCTCCTAGGGGAAATGTTTAAAGCATCAGGGCTTTAATAATCTATTCATTTATTTTTCCAATAAACATTTGCTGAACATTTATTATGTGTCAACATGGTGTTGACCACACTGGGAATCTGGAGCTGAGTAAGATTTGGATACCATCCTAAAGCTTTCTATTGAGTTGAAGGTTAAACATGTAAACAATCAGCCGTAATACAAGGGAGAAATGTGTGAAGAATTCAAATGAGAAAAATAAAAAATACTTGTCTCTCAGATTCACACGTGAGTTAGGAATTCATAGCCTACCGTAATTTTTTGAAATTATTTTGTAGCATAGATATGCACAGTAGAGCCCTCAAACAGATGGCACCCTAATACGTTTATGTATTAGAATATCTGTCAATTAAATATTGCCTTCCTCTACAATCATAGAGTGTAATTTTTTGTGCTATGAAGAGTAAATTGGCATTCACACTTCTCCAGCTGTGGTTTCTCTGTTTTATCTTTTGAGGAAGTTAGTGCTGTGTTTTCAGAGCAACAATTAAAAAAAAAAAATCCCTCAAAGGAGTGATAGACCCACTGGGACTTCAAAGTCTATTAGCTGAAACAGTGAGGAGAAAACCCTATAGGAATATAAATGAAACTTTAATGGTACCATATCACAAAATACTAAATGACCCAACTATCCATGAAAAATTGCTTATCTTTTCATTTTTTTCTTAATACAATGATGACTAAAATTTGGAGGGAAAATTCTAACATGTAGGCTATATCTCTAAGCCACCATCTCAGCCTATGGAAAAGTAAAAATGCCTTGGTCTGTATCTTGCACATAATCAGATAAAATGATGTCAGCAGTTTGATTAAATGTTGGTTTGAACAGACCAAATCAGCCAGCTCTTTTGCCGATGTATGGACCACAGAATAATAGATAGAAGTATAATCTTCTGCCCCTAAATTAATATTTTAATTTAGAAGAGAACAATGAAGCTTTCAGTGTGAAAAATAGTAGATAATAGATGATAGATTAAAATTCTTATGACCTCTTGTAAAATGCTTTGTGTTTTGCATTTACAAAATGCAAAATGTCCATTAAAACGAAATAATATATCTCACATATTTAGCAACGAATCAGGTGTCTCTTATGTCCTAGGCATTGTCTGGGCACCAAGGATTCAGGAATGTATAAGACAGAGACTTCACCTTCAAGTACCTCCTTGACTAGCTGAAGAAACTCACACAAAGAAATAATTATAGTAATGTGAGATCTCTGATAGATAAACTGTAATAAGTTATGTGAGAACACTTGAAAAGGAATGGATGAAGGCATCACAGAGGAGGTAACATTGCCTAGAAGACTTGTATTCATCCTTTAAGACCCAGCTTCATTGAGGAAGGTGGGAGGCAATGGCATCCAAGCAAAGGAAGCATGTACAAAATTATAGAGACATGGAAGAGCGTGGCCTATATGAAGTTGAGGGACAGGAGATAAAGCTCCCGGCACTTATATGCTCTACTAAGGATTTTGCACTATATCTTATAGACCAGCGGTCCCCAACCTTTTTGGCACCAGGGACAGGTTTCGTGGAAGACAGATTTTCTATGGACCCGGGGTAGGGGCGGAGGAGGGGATGGTTCAGGTGGTGATGCGAGCGATGGGGATCTGCAGATGAAGCTTCGCTGGCTCGCTGCTCACCTCTTGCTGTGCGGCCGGGTTCCTAACAGGCCACAGACCGGTAATGGTCCGCAGCACAGGAGTTGGGAACCCCTGTTATAGGCAATGGAGAGCCACTGTATTAATCGTAATTAAGAAGACAGTTGTGGATTCATTCATTTTGATTATTCATTGATAATACATATATGTAATTAAATACGTTGTTAATAAATTCCAGAGCTATCAGATATTCTTACTTTGATAGGAATCAAATATTTGAATTCCAGGGTGTTATCTATACTCAGTGTTTCCTACATTACCCTAAATATATTTAGTCAGATAAAGATTTTCTAAGATGATTTCTTAGTGAAGCATGATTAACATTTTTTCCCATAAAAGCTTGAATATAATCAGTATCACGTCTATATAGAAACCCTCAATTTTTAAATATAATATTCAAGTAGAACTCTTAAAAGAGGTCAAACAATGAATTTACCCCACATAATTAATACCTAACTGAAGGATTGCCGGAAAATACTTTTTTATTATCCACAATTATTTTAATGTTAAAACCAAAAGCATGGAGACTTTTTTGGCATCATAAATTACTTTTGAGCAACTTGATTTAATGGGCAACATGGTATACTGATCAGTGACTTTCGATGTACTTTTCTCAAAATTTCTCACAGAAACATATTTTACATTATAATAGACAAACAAAAGTTTCAGGAAACACTTCTGTACTAAACAAATTCTTACTTTCAGTAAAAAATGAAGTCATGGAGCTAATGCTCTATGATATATTCTGTTCTATTTCATTCTTTAAATGCTGGTCAAAGTTGGTCTCACAACCGACCAATTGGTCATAGCCAGAAGTTTAAAAAGCACTGTCATAGATAGACTAGTTGAAAGAAAACTGGATCCGAAGTCAAAAGACTACTGGATTAGAAGTTGAAAGACTTGGGTTCTTTCCCTAGCTCTCTTCACTATTTACTACCTCTGTGACCTTGGCAAACTCAGTTAACTTCTCCATTTTTTAATATACAAAGTGGGGATGATGCCTTCTGTGTCTGTCTCACAGACTCCTGTTGTGAGGAACAAATGAGATAATATATTTCAAAGTGCTTTGCAAACCATAAAACACTATGTAGGTGTAAGAAGGTGATATCCATGAAATGAGACCATACTTCATTGTTATGTATTTCATGTGACTTTGGCGAACCTTTTAGTCCTTCAAATTTGTTCTTGAAAAATAATTTCCTTGAGGGTATCTAGCCACACCAGACATATATGAAAATAAGATTGACAAAGTGTTTCCCATTCTGAATAAGAGACAACAGTGACATTAGTTCAATACAGTTTACATTTCTGGCCTCTCAGAAGAGAACCTGATACAGATCACCACCCTTTAAACAAGGATACTTGTTAAAATAATGGGAGGAATGCATGGCTTCATATTATGTAATTTGCTTATATGACACATCTTTTATGATACATGGTACTACTGCTAAAGTTAGCCTTTGGTGAAGATATGTCATAAACACGTTTGCAGAACTCTAATAGAAAGAGAGAGACAGGCAAGCCACTCATTTGAAAAAGCAATGTTTAGTAAAATATTATTATGAACTACCTGTGTTTGGTTCTTGCCTTGCTACAAATGACCTGAAATGCAGTATGACGTGATGATCAATTGCCCAGTTTTCTCCATCCTTCCAGCAAGCATTTATTGAGCGCTGACTCAATAAATGGCACACTGACTGTGCCACACTGCAGGTACTAGTGGAGTCATGAGAAAAAAAGAAGCTGTGGTCACTGCCTTGCAAAGAATTTATGGCCTGTTAGGGAAGGTAAAACAAGTACATAAACACAAGGCACAATATTAGGCTGTTTTGGTTGCTTGAAACATAGACTTGCTCAGAGTAGCTCAGGTGATAAGGATTTATTGTCAGCGTGCATATCCAAAGACTGAAAATGAATCCAGCTCTAGAAACCTCAGCAGTACAAATTTGTGAATCTTCACCTAGGCTTCTGCTGTTGGTATGACGCAGTGACTGGCCTCGTGTCTGCTTTTTTCTGTGACCATCTGCTTCTCTCCCTGCCACCACCTAGCTTCACGTGTCTTAGGAGGTGCTGAGAGCATAAGAGGAATACAGTGCTGTAGGAGGTCAGAAGTGAAAAACATTGCTTCTTTATTCAGATTTAGATTTCAAGGAATGCTTAATGAAAGGAGTAACATTGGTAACTGGCCTCGGAGGAGTGGGATGTAGACAGAATATGAGATGAAAGGACACCCAAAGTGGAAATTCAGGTATGAAAATAAACATTCAGAAATGGAATGCATTAATTGTCTGTTAAATGACAAACATTGCAATTTGGTTGGAGAAGAGGAAGTAGGGAAAGGTAGACTGCAGCAAAATGATGCCCTTTTAACCTCCCAAATATATTTTTTTAAATTTTGAATTGAATTGTAATGTAACCAATCTCTATATACATATTAAATTATAATAATATATTTTATAAAATGATTATGTATATAAATAGTTTTCCATTTTAAGAAACAGTTTGTACAGAGCATACTTCAAAAAAATGTCTTCCACTGGCCTTTTCTTCTGTTTGTTTTGCAGAAATTGGAAGACATTTGTCACTCCATTGACAAGGTTATTTAGTGAGGCACAGCACTAGGCAGTGTGTGGACTGATAAAATAAGAAATTCCCTGTCTTTAGAATTCACCATTTAGTTGAGGGACAAGACAAACAAGCACAAACACAGACATAATGGTATCAGAAGCAGGTACTTGTAGACAGCTGTCACCAAGTGCTTGCATAATCCCTAACCATTGTACACAGGTAGTACTACCCAACTCCCTTATTAGCTTTCTTGTCCCCTTACCTTTTTTCAGATCCCTTCCTCCTCTACCCTTCAGCAGCACAGAGAGACACCTAATTGGTTCTCAGGTTGAAATATCTAGTCCTGGGCTTAAAGGCCAACAATCAATTGCTGCCCACCCCCAAACTCATCTGACTATGTTGTTCCCATTTGTACTTAGCCATGCTCTCCTCTCCAGAGTCTCAGACTTATTCATCATTGGAAAATACTGTCTTTTGAGGATCTCAGTGTCTTTCTTAATAGAAGGCAGAAGAGCAAACAATGAATCACTGATAAAATTTGATTGCCTTTGATAAAGTAACATGAATAAGAGCTTAACACATAAATTCCTTGATAAGTGTTGAGTCAAAGCTTAACCAAACCCTGCAAATAACAGTTATATGTTAAATAGTTGAGATGTACTAGCAAAAGTGTTTTATTTTTCTTACTAATTCTCCAGGAAATAGAGGCTAACTAATTCAAGGTGACCTGATTACAATAGGATTCAACAAAGTCCCAGTCTGTTCCAGGATAGAAAGGTATCTTCTTGCTTCTCTTGAACGCCCTCCAGAAAGAGAAGACCGCATCCACACCTATTCCACATTAATTTCAAACCCAAGAGATATCTCTATGCCTGTTACCTAATTCAACTACTGCCATAGCACTGATCACCTTGTAAAGCACACATATAAATGGCTCTGGAAAGAAACAGAGACGTGTCCTCCCATGAAACTTAGAATATTTGTGGAGTGATTATATACAGATTAATGATGTGGCCATTAGTAGTGGCAGCTCTACTGAGAATAGCAGACAGGTTTCTACAGAGACAGAGAACCTCATGTTCTCACCATTTCTTCAAATTGACTCGAAGAAGATGTATGTGTATGTGTGTGTATGACTGCATGATAATAGAAATAAGCTTTCTTGGGGCTTCCCTGGTGGCGCAGTGGTTAAGAATCCGCCTGCCAATGCAGGAGACACGGGTTCAATCCCTGGCCTGGGAAGATACCACAAGCCGCGAAGCAACTAAGCCCGTGCGCCACAGCTACTGAAACCTGCATGCCACAACTACTGAAGCCTGCCTGCCTAGAGCCCGTGCTCTGAAACAAGAGAAGCCACTGCAATGAGAAGCCCGTGCACCACAACGAAGAGTAGCCCCACTCGCCGCAACTAAAGAAAGCCCGAGCGCAGCAACAAAGACCCAATGCAGCCATAAATAAATAAATAAAATAAAATAAAATAAGATAATAGAAATAAGCTTTCTTATGTAAGCTGAAGATTTAACATGTAATTTGGTTTTATTGAACTTCTTTCTAGTATCTTGGATTAATAGTATTTATAAGGTATTAAAACAAGATACCGTTAGTTCAGTATAAAAAGTTATAATAGATTCATGGAAAATAATTTACAGCAATAAGAAAATACTTCTAAAACGAATGGACTTGGCACTTAAAAAACTATGGTCTTGTGATATGCCTTAACTGTATACATGTCTGTCCCCCATGCTCCGGCCCCCAACGCATCACACTGTGAGCTTTTGAGAGCTGTGACATTCACTTTCACCATTATATCTTGTGTATAAAACATGCCTAACCCTTAATAAGTAGTCTGTAAATGCTTATTTAGAGAATTAAATAACCGGGTTGGAGTAGGGAAAATATTAACTCAGCAATAGCATGTGTATAGTTTTGTGTCCCATCTTTTATCTCATTATTTGCTCCTGCCACCTTGCCATTCCCACATGTCATTCACTAAGCCACCAACAAACTCTGATCCCTTTCACTCAGGCCATTTCCCTTCCCAGTCACTCAACTTTTCTGTGAAACCTTATAGATGCGTCTGTTCTCTTGCTCTCTCTTTTTAACTGTATCACTCTTTACTGTTCCTTGCTGGTTAAGTCACTTAGGTTCATATGAATGTGCTTCCCCTCCCCCTGTGTCGGTTGTATTACCGTCTCTGATGACCACCCACTGTTTCTTATGGTGATTTTTCAGGCCAATGCCTATGTTAGGGGAAGGGTGAAAGGGTTGAATGGCAGCTCTATGTCTGTAATCTTTGGAATGAGGTTAGTCAGTAAAGAGTACACAAATGTATCTTTTGTTCTTCCTTAGTTCAGCCTATAGTGTGTTTTGGGAAAGACATAAGATGCTTATCATTTGGTATAAAGGTGGAAAGTGATTATGACATGGAGTAAAGCTACGTTCATCAGAAATGCCACCCTTGTTTGACCGTGTGATCTTGGGCAAATAACATAAATTTTCTGTGCTTCATTTTCGTCTTATATTTAAATGTATTTATGTATTGCACCAGCAACTGTAAAATCATAATAATTTACCACATCTTATAATGAGAATGATATGTAAATGGAATGATGTTTGCACTTCTCTCTGTGTCAGAGAACTGAGAGTAATTAAATACAGTAGAAAACCATTTACTCGGGAAGTCTGAGACCTGATCTGTTCTACATTAATTATATCAGTGTTTAGATATCCTAATTCTAAATGAGCATAACAATTTTTAAAGGGATGTTAGCTCATAAATTATGCCATATAGTGTGGGATGGTAAAGTATAGTGACAAATAATTTTTTAAATCAACAGTTTTAGGAAGTATGAAACATAATATGGAATGCAAAATATGGTAGAAAATAAGATTTTAAAGCATGAGTCTTAGAAAATGTTTATTTAGTATTTATATATTATTATCCAGATCAATTAAGGAATATGTTCGTGCTAGGGGCTGAATTGTGTCCCATCCCCCCTCCCAAATTCATATGTTGATATCCTAACCCTTAATGTGATGGTATTTGGAGATGAGACCTTTGGGAGAAAATTAGGTTTAGACGAGGTCATGAGGGCAGGGTTGTAATGATGGGATTAGTGCCCTTATAACAAGAGACACCAGAGAACTAGCACTCCTTTTCTCTCTCTTTTCTTTCCTTGCTTTTCTTTCTTTCTCTCTCTCTCTCTTTCTTTCTTTCTTTCCTTCCTTCCTTCCCTTTCTTTTTTTTTTGCCTCTGGATAAATGATATCTCTAGTCTCACCCAAATCTGATTTAGATGATGTTTAGATAAGAATTTGGACTTTAGACTTGAGTTGATGATGGAATGTGTTAAGACTTTTGGAGCTGTTTGAATGGAGTGAAAATATTTTGCATGTGAGAACATGAATTTGGGGGGACCAGGAGCAGAATGCTATGGAATGAATTGCATCCCTCCAAAATTCATATGCTGAAGCCCTAACCCCCAATGTGATATATTTGGAGATGGAGCCTTTGGGAGATTATTAGGTTTAGGTGAGGTCATGAGGGAGGGGCCCTAACGATGGGATCATTGCCTTAATAGGAAGAGATATCAGAGAGGTTTCTCTCTCTCCCTCCCTCCCTCCCTCTCTCTCTCTCTCTCTCTCTCCCTCCCTCCCTGCCATGTGAAGACACAGTGAGAAGGTGGCCATCTACAAGTAGGCCAGAAACTGACCATGCTGGCACCTTGATCTGAAGCTTCTATCCTCCAGAACTGTGAGAAAATAAATTTTTATTGTTTAAGCCACCCAGTCTCTGGCATTTTGTTATAGCAGCCTGATCTGATGAAGAGAGTTGGCTGCTTATCATTCTATTTATGTAAATATTTGGCCCAAATTTTCCAAATGCAATCACTTGTTTTCTCTTTCCATTGTATAAATTAAGGAATAGGCTGTACATATTTACACAATTCAGTGCATTAAAACTATTCTTGCCCATTAAAGCATAAATGGCCAGGAACACCACAATTCTTGTATTACCAGCAAGATCTATGATGAAGACCATGTCATCATCTATTACAATTTGTCCACCCTGTCCATAATGCTTGGATTTGGCCACTGTGATATCACTAACCCACATTATCACTATATGACTATATGACTAAGGTAAAATAAAATTCAATTAGTGGGAGAATGGCATGACATTTTTATTGAGGTAAAAGAACATACAAAATTTACCATCCTAACCATTTTTAAGTGTACAGTGGTGTTGTGTTAACTATATGCACATTGTTTTGCAGTGGGTCTCTTTTTCAATCTTGCAAAATTGAAACTCTATACCCATTGAACAGCTCCCCAGTTCCCCTCCACCCGTGGAAGCCACCATTCATTTTCTAATAGTTTGACTGCTACTTTAGATATTGCATATAAGTAGAATCATGCAGTATTTTTGTGACAGGCTTATTTCATGTATAATATCCTCAAGGTTCATTCATATTGTAGCATACAACAGGATTTTCTTCTTTATTGAGGCTGAATAGTATTCCATAGTATGTATATACCACATTTTTCTTTTCAATTCACCCACCAGTGGACATTGACGTTGCTACCACATTTTGGCTATTGTGACTAATGCTTCAATAAACACGGGTGTGCAAGTATCTCTCTGAGATCCTGTTTTCAATTATTTTGGATGTACACCCAGAAGTGGGATTGCCAGATCATATGGTAATTCTATTTTTAATTTTTTGAAGAACCTCCATACTATTTTCCATAGCACTGCAACATTTTACATTCTTCCCATCAACACTTCACAAAGTTCTAATTTCTCCATGTCCTCACCAACACTCATTATCTTCTATTTTTGGATAGTGGCCATCCTAATGGATATGAGGCGATATCTCATTGTGGTTTTGATTTGCATTTTCATGATGATTAGTGATGGTGAACATCTTTTTGTAGCCTTGTTGGACATTTGTACATATTCTTTGGATAAATGTCTTTGCACTTCCTTTGCCTATTTTAAAATAAGATTTTTTGTTGTTGTTGAATTATAGGAGTTCTTTACATATTCTGTATATTAACCCCGATCTGATATATGGTTTGAAAATATTTTCTCCTATTTCATAGATTGCCTTTTCATTCTGTGGGTTGTTTCCTTTGCATCACAGAATGAACAATCATTTAAAAAGTAATTTTTAGGAAAAATATGTTGTTCTGATACTTCTGCTCATTGGATTCCTGGATAAACAAACTTGTTGTAATGTTTAGGGCATTAGGGGTTTGTTTTTGGTTTTGTTTTTTGCTTTTTTTTAATTGAAGTATAGTTGCTATACAATATTATATAAGTTACAGGTATACAATGTAGGGATTCACAATTTGTAAACTTTTTATACTCCAATTATAGTTATTATAAAAAATTGGCTATGTTCCCCATGTTGTACAGTATATCCTTGTAGCTTATTTTATACCTAATAGTTTTTACCTCTTACTCCTCTACCCCTATATTGCCCCTCCCCCCTTCCTTCTCCCCACTGGTAACCACTAGTTTTTTCTCTGTATCTGTGAGTCTGTTTCTTTTTTGTTTTATTCACTAGTTTGTTGTATTTTTGAGATTCCACATATAAGTGATATCATACAGTATTTGTCTTTCTCTGTGTGACTTATTGCACTTAGCATAATACCCTCCAAGTCCATCCATGTTGCTGCAAATGACAACATTTCCTTTTTTATGGCTGAGTACTATTCCATTGTGTATATATACCACATCTACTTTATCCATTCATCTGTTTATGGACACTTAGGTTGCTTCCATAGCTTGGCAATTGTAAATAATACTGCTGTGAACATTGGGGTGTATGTATCTTTTTGAATTAGTGTTTTTGTTTTCTTCCAGTATATACCCAGGAGTGAAATTGCTGGGTCATATGGTAGTTCTATGTTTAGTTTTTTGAGAAACCTCCATACTGTTTTCCACAGTGGCTGCATGAATTTACATTCCCACCAACAGTGTACAAGGGTTCCCTTTTCTCTACATCCTCACCAATGTTGGCTATTTGTGTTATTTTTCATGATAGTCATTCTGACAGGTGTGAGGTGATATATCATTGTGGGTTTTTAAAAAAATATTTATCTTTGGCCACGTCAGGTCTTCGTTGCGGTATGTGGAATCTTTCATTGCAGCACATGGACTCTTCTTTGTGGTGCATGGGCTCTGTAGTTGCCGCACGTGGGTTTAGTTGCATCGTGGCATGTGGGATCTTAGTTCCCCGACCAGGGATCGAACCCATGCCCCCTGCAGTGGAAGGTGGATTCTTAACCACTGGACTACCAGGGAAGTCCCCTCATTGTGGTTTTGATTTGCATTTCCCTGATGACTAGCAATGTTGAGCATTTTTCATGTGCCTGTTGGCCATCTGCATTTCCTCTTTGGAAAAATGTCTATTTAGTTCTTCTGCCCATTTTTAAATCAGGTTGTTTGTTTTTTTGATGTTGAGTTGTATGAGCTGTTTATACATGTGGGATATTAACCCCTTATGGATCATATCATTTGCGCATATTTTATCCCATTCAGTATTTTGTCTGAATCAGTAGGTCGTTTTGTTGATGGTTTCCTTCTCTGTGCAAAAGCTTTTAAGTTTAATTAGGTCCCACTTGTTTATTTTTGCTTTTATTTCCTTTGCTTTAGGAGGCAGATCCAAAAAGATACTGCTGCGATTTATGTCAAAGAGTGTTCTGCCTATGTTTTCCTCTAGGAGTTTTATGGTTTCTGGTCTTACATTTAGGCCTTTAATCCATTTTGAGTTTATTTTTGTATATGGTGTTAGAGAATGTTGTGTTTTGGTTTCTTTTCCTTTTTTTTTTTTTTTTTACATTTTCAGGTCTTTCAAATGGAAGCGCAATACAAATTACATTAGAATGGTTGTGTTATAAAGAATACAGTAATTGATGCATAACAAGTTACTAAAATCCATAAAATACAAAATAACGTTTAATTCCTCTTTAAAAATAAAAGCCACCTCTAATATCCCTAGCATTTTTAGAGTTTAGATTTTGACATATCCATGAAGCATTACACTATGGATTTGTATAATATAGCCAACCGTTAGAGCTATTTTACTGAGTGACATGTAGTGGTCCTACTTCTAGGGTTGCTACTGGAACTACCCTAACTTAAGCCATCCTCATGATTATCCATTGTTGTAACTCTAACACATATTTAGTAAACGAAAATCCCTACATGTGATTCGTAGTTGAAGGAAATCCATTTTATTTTAATAACATGTGTTTGAAACCAATTTTGTACTCTCCATAAGTAGAGAGATGGTCATCATGAGTGCCAGTTGTACAAGAATTTATTTTAGAGCCATAGTATTTCATTAATAAATATGATTAGGTTTTAACGTGAAGGAAGAAAAATAACATAAATAAATTGCTCAGTTGTCTTTTTAAAGCAAGCCCATTAAGCAATCTCTTCTGATATTTTCAGGATCAACTTCGGATAAAATGATATACCAACTAAGTTAAAGACTGTTAATAAGGATCACATAAATTATATAGACACTTCTGAAATGAGGATATTTGCTACTGAGAATTAAAAAGAAGCACTTAATGATGTGTGAATGAGCATACTGAACCGGGTTTACAAATAGAGTAACCCACTACCTAGATTTCATTATGAGTTGTTACATAGCTAATTCAGTCACAGCATTTTATCTTCATTGGTTGCTATAAATATGAATGGCAAGTGTGATAGAAGCACCGTTGGTGTGATTTGCTTGGAATCCCAGGAGAGATGGCTGAGTGGCAGCTAATGGAGTTAGTTCAGTACTATGGTATCAAGGCCTTGGACCAGGTTCTTTACTTCATTAAGCCTCATATTCGTCATCTCTAAAGGCGGAACAATATATGACTTTAAAACAATGCATTTTCTTCAAAGAAGTGGAAATTATTCATCGCCTCAGAAGACTTTCATAATCCCACATTCTTAATATTTTTTTCATAGTCCAATTTCACAACATATTAGTTATGTGAACAAGAAGGTACAATAATAGAGTATAGAGGACCAAAAATAATAACCCTAAGAAGCAGTAAATGAAGCTGATGGTATCTCCACTGTGAATGTGTGTAGACTGATGTGTTTTCATGGCACCAATACAATTGATTAAAACTCTGTCAGTTATTTCATTTGGATTATAAAAAGGCTCTCACTTGATACAGTCTCCCCTCCCCTACCCCCCGGAATTACCCATGTGTTTTAATGACATATCCACAACCATAGTCTCTGTGACAAACAGACACTGTGTAAATGATTCCAGTCGGAAGGCTGGAAGAGGTCTCAACGTGCAAGTAGCCATGCCTCTCTCCATCTTGAGCTGCTCTTCCTAGAGAGAAAGGGGGTGAGTTTTTCTTTCCTTCTTAGTTCACAGGTACATATTTTAGCAGCAGCATCAACTATGTGAATACAGGTAAGCTTTCACTGAATCCTTTTAAAGAAAACGGTTTTCCTAATCTAAATTCATAATGATAATAATTACAATAATAATTATTTTGGTAACTAACATTAATTGAGGACCAGGCACTGTGCTAAGTACTTGGCATACAATTCTGGTCTGACGCCCATGCTTTTTTTTTTTTTTTTTTTGCGGTACGCGGTCCTCTCACTGTTGTGGCCTCTCCCGTTGCGGAGCACAGGCTCCGGATGCGTAGGCTCAGCGGCCATGGCTCACGGGCCCAGCCACTCCGCAGCATGTGGGATCTTCCCGGACCGGGACACGAACCCGTGTCGCCTGCATCGGCAGGTGGACTCTCAACCACTGCGCCACCAGGGAAGCCCGCCCATGCTTTTTATATGTAGTAGGGACTGTCATTAATATACAATGTTTATATATATATAGGTTACAAAATTGATCAAATATCATTAGCATATAATGCGGTTGTTGGTCTCAGTGCCAATACAACAAAGTTCCTGTGTATGTATTTACAATGAAAGCTATACCTATGGGACCCCATACTTCTAAGTAGTAGTCATAGTTTGTTCACTGATATTTTTGTATATACTATTTGTAAATGTCTCTGAATATTCTTGACACTTTAACCAGCTATCTACAGTTCCTTCCCTCGTGGGGTTTTATGTACTTTGACGAACTTCATTGAAAGGTAGTTTTGTTTGCAGCTTGGCCCAGTGAATAAAGCATCAGATAATATTCTGAAGGTCTTTGAGAGATGCAGGTGAAAGCTGCTTCCTAAATACAAAGCACTAATGTTGTATTCATGAAAATGGTTTTTCTTCACATCCTTTGCTCTAATGTTAAAATCCCGAGGTGTTATCATTTAGAAATAGAACCTGTTATCTGAAGTAAAAGGGACTGAGAGCATAATAAAGCTAATCAATAGAGAATGTTTGGTGTGGCTTGGCGGAAGAGGAAAGGATAGGATTCAACTGTTCTTATATTGACTCATGGTTTCAATAATAGCTTCTTAGAACTGTTGGGAAGAAAATAAGAAACGTGTGAAAATTGTAAAATATTTTTTAACTATAATGGAGAAGTTTTAAATAATCAAAAAGCTTAGAATCAGATAGATTTTTTTCTTAGGTTACTTACTAGCTAGTGCTTGAATTTTATAGATTTTCTTGGATTCAATAACTGATCATTCATTTAATAATATTATTTAGTGGTTACTATGTGCCAGGTACTCTACTAAGTGTTTTATACACATGGCCTCATTTAATTTTCACAAAAACATTAAGAGATGTTTAGTACTATCCCTATTTTACAGATAAGGAAATACAGTCTCAGAAAGGTTTGATTGCTCAACATCAAACTGATAGTAAACGGCAGAGCTATGATTTAAACTCAGATTGATCTCATCTTAAAGTCTGTCATTTGGAAATGTCAGGATGTACTTACAAATTTAAACAAGTTATGTGCAGATTGAGTTCTCTAAGTAGATGAGTAGTAGAGAAAGTACTCTATACTTGTTTCACCTTATTGAAAATAAACAAATGAAACCAAGACACCCTCTCCTTTGTCTTCTGCTACTGAATGAAAGGTGTTCCATAACTAATTAGGTTTAATTTCCTCTCTGATTTGGCTCCTCTATCATTTCTTTTGCACATTATAAGCAGTAATAACAGATTAGTAAGATATGAGCCCTACTTTTAAAAAAAGTATATTTCTTTTTTTAAAATTTATTTATTTTATTTATTTATTTTTGGCTGCGTTGGGTCTTTGTTGCTGCACACGGGATTCCTCTAGTTGCGGCGAGTGGGAGCTACTCTTCGTTGCAGTGTGTGGGCTTCTCATTGTGGTGGCTTCTCTTGTTGCGGAGCACGGGCTCTAGGCGTGCGGGCTTCAGTAGTTGTGGCTCACGGGCTCCGTAGTTGTGGCTCGTGGGCTCAGTAGTTGTGACTTGCAGGCTCAGTAGTTGTGGCTCACGGGCTCTAGAGCGCAGGCTTAGTAGTTGTGGCGCACGGGCTTAGTTGCTCCAGGGCATGTGAGGTCTTCCTGAACTAGGGCTTGAACCCGTGTCCCCTGCCTTGGCAGGCAGATCCTTAACCACTGTGCCACCAAGGAAGTCACACCCCAAAAGTATATTTCAATAGTGGTTCACACTTGACCTTTTATTTCTATACCTTGACCTGCAACTGACTTTTTTGTGTGTGTGTGTGGTACGTGGGCCTCTCACTGTTGTGGCCTCTCCCGTTGCGGAGCACAGGCTCTGGACGCGCAGTCTCAGCGGCCATGGCCCACCAGCCCAGCCGCTCCGCGGCATGTGGGATCCTCCCGCACCGGGGCACGAACCCGTGTCCCCTGCATTGGCAGGCGGACTCTCAACCACTGCGCCACCAGGGAAGCCCGCAACTGACTTTTTGTGATTACTACTAGAAGGCCCTGTGGTATACTATGGCCCAATTTGCCCATGTAAATCCCCTAAGTGGGAATAAATGGGAAACACCTAGAACTTGTATTGTGCAGAGAGATAAGGGGACATTTCCCTAGTGTGGCCATAGCAAGAACTTGAAGATCAGGGAGCTGGTTGGACATTTACCCTGCATGATATGACTGAGTCACAGAATTATGCTTTACATAAGCTGTTTCCAAATGCTAATGAATCTGGGAGTACAAAAGACAACAATCCTGTAATACTATGTTCTTTTCCCCGTTAGACATTTCACTCTGTGTAGGCTACCAACCACCAAATCAAGGCTTGTTTTCATGAAGTACAAGGGAGGCAAATGGAGCCGTGTACACATGCCTGTGTTCAAATTTTATTCAGTATCTTTTGCAGTTGACAAAGCAAACTTGAGTCAATTCCAGGTTGTCATCACACCCCACCATGAACCCAGATCACACTGCAGTTTGGCCTGGTGCAGATCCCCCTTATTAATACACAGGAAGGAGCTTCTGTGCACTCATTCACTGATTTCAGGCACTACAAGAGGTCTCTTTGAGAACTGCTTCACATAAGCAATGTGTGTTTAAATCCTCTGTCCCTCTCAGCATCTCATCTCTCATACATAAAATGTTTCCCCTGAGTACCGTTTGAAAAAGGTTATTTAAATGACCTTAACTAAGAATTAAGTTGCTTAAGATACTTTCTTAAAGG
Source organism: Delphinapterus leucas (assembly GCF_059928025.1). Taxonomy (NCBI): domain Eukaryota; kingdom Metazoa; phylum Chordata; class Mammalia; order Artiodactyla; family Monodontidae; genus Delphinapterus; species Delphinapterus leucas. The sequence goes on from NC_143150.1 coordinate 25,651,490, forward strand.
AAACACTGATCAATCACTACCTATGAAATATTTTCTTAATTTCTAGGATTACCATTTATATTTATTTGTTACTGCAGTCTCAGATATTCATAGTTTCCTCAACATATGTTCTCATTTTTCCTTCTGTTTGTGCAGGCTGACACTCTTCCTCTTGAGACAAGTTAATTTTTTAGTTTTCCTAAGGCATCTATACATTAAATCTCAGTGGGTGAGAGTTGGGAGGAACTTGTCTGAATTCACCAGTTGTTCATTCAAGTCTAACGTTATATTAATAGATTGCACTAATTTGCTTATTTTTGTTGGACCTTTCACTTGATCCTCTAGCAGACACATCTATACCAATATATCAGTATATTTCCTAATTGAGCCACTTTCTCATGACTTTATTAGCCATCTTCCAGTTAATGAAGTCTCAAGTGCAATCTGTACATAATTTGAGGATACATGTGAAAAGACATCATTACAAAAGAATTTTTCAGATAACTTTTTTGTATTCTGGGCAATGTTCATCCAGAATGTTGCATTTTGTTTGGGGAACCATAAAGACCTAGTTAAATTGGAGGGAGTCCAGGGAGATAAGCAGTAATGTAATTGAGGGAATGAATCAGAATTTGAAGGAAAAATAAAATGAGTTAAATATGCGTAGCTTAGCATAAACAAAGTTTATAAGGCAGGCTTACTAATAGGTCTTAATGTCGGCACCTCTCCAAAAATTAACTCTATTTAACGACTCACTAAAATAACATGTTGAAAAACAAGAAAATGAAAATTTGTAATAATGAGTGAATTAATCAATGAACATTTCAGAACACTTCAGGCAGAAAACTTCAGATACAGGCTGTGCCCACACAATGCCAAAACAGCTGGTAGGAATGTGAAAAATTCAGTCAAATAAGGTATTTGTCATCATCAAATACTCTCCCACCATAGTGGCTATAATTGGTTTTTTAAAAATAAATTTTAATTGAATTCAAACTTTAAAATTTTGAATTCATTCAAATTAATTAAATTTGCAAACAAAATTATAAAGCTGTATTGAATAAAATTATGAGCCAAGTGTGTGGGAGCTATAAAGATGATTCAGACCTGGGTCTTGATATATGACAAGTAGATGCAACGCTTGAATGCATGACAGAAATAAAACATACTCTCTCCTTCCTGCAGAACTATCGCTTCTCAGCCATACCTTTTGGGAGATTCCCTCAGTAATCCAAAAGATAACCTGCAGAATGGTTGATGGAAGCCAGTAGTGTTTTATATCACAATTCTCCTTTTTTTTGGCTCCAATATATTTGAATAACATGTACATGTATAAAACACTCCTGTGAAAATGCCAAGATTTATTTCCCTAATTCACCCCTCCCCATTTTCTTTTTTGGGGGTGAGAATAACCAAACTTTCATCATCCCTATTGTATGCATAGACTCATTTTACAAGCATGTGATATGGAACTGGTTTATGGGATCAGAGTTGTACCCAATTACTAGCACTAACTCTAGCCCCACCCCTTTTTCTCCCATCCAGAAAAGCATATCCAAATGTAAGAGTGTATTAGAGGTATCACCTTGAATTCACTTTCATCTACCATTTTTAAAATAAATTGTCTGTGAACTTTAGTCCTCTATTGTAGTAACAGGCGATTGCAAAACATTGGTTTATTTAGATCCTGTAGCAGAGAACTGCTGAGTTAGTGCAATAGACCAAAACATGGGTGAAATTTGAGAATCATCTGGGTCTTGTAAATACTGCCGTAACAGTGCTGTCTCTTCCCACTGTCCCTGGTGGAGACTACGTATGTTTTCAGTCTCCAAGTATAGATGTTGGAACCCCTCTCCACCACTCCACTGGGCATCTGTGGGTCCCTGTTGTTCATGGGGGGAGGACCTACAGGGTATGGGGGAACTTTCTCATCAAATAGCCAGACAATGACTGTTAGATGGTGTTTAATGTAACATTATTAATGGTTAATAATAAGAACTTTTTCTTCAGTCTTTTTTTGAAAAGAAAAGCTTGAGGTGGAAGGGCTAAAACTTTCCCCAGCCTTTCCTAGTTCTCCATGCTTTCTTTTTATCCTCTAGGAATTTTTTGTCTTTTGCTTTTTGTTTTTTATTACTCAATATAGTTTGCCCTCATTATTTAACATATGGTAGTTTGAAAAATATTTTTCTTAGAGCTTTAGACACAGGTCACAATGTTTTCTTAATTTGTGCTTCAAACATTCAGAATTCCATTTTCATAAATAACATTAGAATGATTTTCATCCATTGCATTTTGAACAAATATAGGGTGACCATTTTTAATAGTCTAATGAAAAATGAAGCTCTGAAAATGAAAACTTTGTAAAATTCCATAATATCTGTTATTAGCTAATTTATTAAATGATTCACTGTCAATTAATTCATAACCCTCCATTACCTACTTGCAAATAAATAATGAACTTGGGGACTGAAAATAATTGAAATACCTACATACGACTTTAGTTTGAGTATAAACTAAATATGAACTTTTAAGGATCATTACTTTTTTATATTTTCTTTTTGATATACTTCACTGACTAATAATGGAAGCCACAGCATCATTGTCAGCATAAGATAAAACAGGGCAATTATCTATTTCATGTTTCATACATAATGAATAACAGAGTTTCCTTCAAGACCATAGTGGAAAAGGCTTTGGCCGACCACTAATTTTAATTGTTAATATCATATATTAATATTTAGAATTTGACATTTAAAATTCCAAATTGTGCCATGAAGTAGAGCTTTTTACCATTCTGCTTAGAAAAATAAATAGGTAATAAATGTATTGGATTCATTTTTCTTTTCTTTTTTTTTAACATTGCCAAATTACTCTAAAAACATAAGCAAAGATGTATTCTTCTTGTATTTTCACAACCAAGAAAATCAGATAGTTTAAACATTTACATTAGTAATTTAAGCAAAATAGCATTTAGCCACAGTCCTCTCTTTTTTTTTTGGTTGTGAAGTCCTAGTTTGTTTGTCTTAATCTATGTCAGAGAGTTGACTGAGTTAACAGACCAGGCATTTATTGGCAGGAATATTGACTATTATGCCTGAGATTGGCTAATTGCACTATGTAGAGCCAATACAGCGTGCAGCACAGTTGGGTTCCCCCAAAAACAGAGACAAGGAGAAATGGATTGCGGGAGGGCTGCCTTGTGGATATTTAACTCTTTGTTATGCTTGTACAACACACTGGAAAACAGGAAAAGAGATTAATGAGACCTAGAAGATAGAAAGTTTAGGTTTTCTGGAGGTAGACTAGCACATCCTTTGAAGATAAGCATCAGCTTATGGAGAGACTGAAGTGCAAATATGTGTTTCAGCACAAACATGTCAAAGGATAGTAGGTGCTTCACTGTTGACCTTTATTTCTAGTGGTTGTAACGAAGATCAACTTAACTGACAAAAATTAATAGAGCATACTCTCTTACTTGCTGGCCTAGTGAGAGGACCATTCAAAGTCCTCAAAGGGATGGACTTTACAATCTCAAAGATAGTACAAAACACTGCAGGGCTCGGGAGCAGGCAGAGGGCAGTAATCCAGAACCCGATTGAAACCATGTAAACTGGATGACATTATAATTTATTATTGTTGGCTTTCCCCGCAGGGCTTCTGTGACTTTCCTGCAGTCATCTGCTTTCATTGCAAATTCTCTCTGTTTCTCTTTCCTTCTGCCTCTTTCTGTTGTTTTCTGTGTCTCACTCATTCACATGCCAATACATACACACAAATACCGATTAAGCATTAGCTATGTAATAGACTTTATTTCTGTTCTCAATCTAATGGTTTATTTAACTAATGAATCTGCTTTTATTAAAGGTTGTTAGCATATTAATATTAAGGCAGTATTATTTGAGCCAGAAGAGTAATAAGGTATACTTGTTCAATTTTCTTTGGAAAATCAATTTTCTTACCTTCATATTCTTTGAGCCTCTAATAATAATTATAAGGTTAAGAACAGAAATGTCCACAACCAGATACACTTAAGACTAATTTGATGATCCCTGAACACTATCAAGTTAATGGATATTAGCCATAACATGCAAATGTATAAACTATGTCCTCACCGGTTGTGAAAGCTCCTTGTGACAAGTACTATAAAGTAGTAATATATTGATACATTTAGAATTAGTAGGAATAGTTAATATTACTAATAAACCTCTCTTCTTTCTTTTAAACCTGTTTTTTTAATATCCTCTCTCCTTCCTGGGAGGGAGAACAGCTCAGAAAACCAACCCAAGGAACCAAAGGCTTACAATTGGCCTCAAGAGACTTGACATAAGTAGTTATGGCCATAACCCTTGGTGCCCTGATGTTCTTTGCTCAGGTAGATTACTAAGGTCTTCAGAAGTATTAATTAATTTTGCCTTATAAGAGTTCAGAGAGGTGGTTAAATACAGCCCCATAATCCTTTATCCAAAATCTTTGGGGTCCACTTGTTTCAGAATTTAGAATTTTTCAGACTTTATAAAAGCAATGGTATAAATATATACTGTCTGTTGTGCAACCCCTGGATTGGGATGTGGGCCAGCACCTCTTAATAAAATGCATCAGTATTTTTGTAGCTAAAGGTAGGAGAATTCACTAAATGAAATACATAAAGACTGTAAATAACCTTATATCAGTTCTGGTTAGGTTTTCCCACCAATGAGTTAGAAAAAAAACCCCTCCATTTTCAGACATTTTTTCAATTCCAGAATTGCAGTCAAAGCATTGTGGAGCTATCCCTGCTTTGGCCAATGGGGTAATGAAACAAAGACTAAAGTGAGAAAGTACAGACATGTTCTCTGACCTTCTGTGACCTTTTCCTAGAACTATAGGAATATATGCGCCCCCTTTTGCAATGTATACTGTATAGTGACTTTAGGAAAAAACGTATTTTGGGGGATATTGTCATAGTGTCACTATAGAAAAGAATGATCAATTAATTAATTAAGTACATGGAGTTTAAAAAACTAGGCCTGTGTCCACTTTGGTCAAATTGTTCAAGAAAAATTGTCTATTTGACTTTACCATATTAATGACAATATTTTTTTTAACACCTACCGAAAGTTATTTTGCCTGTACAGTCAGTTCTGCTACAGTGCATGTTTTGAAAACATTAATTTGTTCCCATGCTATCGGTATATTTGAGAACAATTTGAACGTAAGAGAAATTGCATGTTTGCATATGTGCGATCCATCTGTTAAAAATACTAGGTGAGTGCAGGAAACTGCATACAGCAGATAGAGCCATGGAGGAATACACAAAATGCACACATGCTTACATCTGAAACATCCACCAGCTATCTTCGTTCACCACATGTATTAGAAGCCTTGCCCATCCACATCTGGTGTTAGAACTTTCTGTCTGATTCAGATAACCCTCCTTCCACCACTTCACAATAACTCACAGGTTGCAACCCTTCTGACACCCACTTTCACAAGCACATTCAGATATTGTGCCCAAACCCCATTTTTCCCATAAGCCCCTTACCCATGCATGATTTTGTGATATGCAATGAATTTTCAAAATGCAAACATCACCTTATAGCTGAATTGACCATATGTGTTAATGAAATGAAAGGGGTAAAACACCCTGGCGGATACCTTGAGAAGTTCCCACACAGTGTTTCTGGGCAGATATATTCTAATTTCTGGTGAAAAGTTTCTCTAACACATGATCCAGAAGAAGGTTTATTTGCAGAAAAAGAGAAAAAAAAAAGTCTATGCATGACAGCTTTCTTCTCCCACTTACCTTTTGACAACAAGGATAATGTTTTTCCTGAAGGCTTATACTTCAGTTAACAGCTCTGCCACACCTAAAATGCCTTGGATATAGAGTTTGGAGGACTCCTACCCCCTCACCCCCCGAGAGATTTTCTTTCCAAGTTATTTTAGGACCTTAAACCTGAAACTGGCTCCCACCCAAGTATATTATGTGAATTAGACCTTTCCATCTGAAAACTTAATTTACTTTCAGAAAGCTTTATAAGTACGTCTGTATACCCATATTTGCATAATCACTACTCCCCCCTTCTCCCTTGCGTCTCTCTCTTGGGCACAGAAATGTATGGTTGCCAGATACGTTTGGAAGTGAGTGCATGTGACTCTTAACCCCTTGGAACTGGTGTTCTAGAGCTCCTGACACTGAACCCTAATGTATTTTTTATTAGTATTTAATGTTGAGAAGTCCCATTTCATGGAGCCCAAGGATTAAATTACTTCATTTGGGAGGGAACCAGTGCATTCCCCATCTTTTTCTTGAGGTGAAAAAAAGAATGAAGCCGAGATGATTTGCATTTCATAAAAAGGTCCGGATATATTCCACTCAGTCCAATATTCTGAATTTTAAAGACAGTATTAACAAGTAGGGAAACCTCTGCATATTTAAAATGTGGAAACAAAAATAGACAATAAAATAGATATAAATAAAAATATACATATATATAATCAAAATATATGTTTTCAATACATATAATCGATATATATAATCATAATGACCATACAAAGCAGTACTACCTGTGGAAGAAATGATATAATATGTTATAATAATAGAATGATTGTACTTTTCAGTGAAGTAGAATTTTTATCATTTTTCATAGTTAGAAAGGAGTTGCAAAGATTTTGAGGAAATCCAACAAGCAGTAAATCCAAATGATAATGAGTGATCCTTTCTTTTGAACAATTGTACTGAACAGGACCTTTCTTTCTTTCGAACAACTGTACTGACGGAAACACCTACTCACTAGGCTAGTAGATGTCACACGTGTTGCTTGGAAGGTGTTCTGAACACAAGACCTAAAACTGATTCCTTTTCTTTCTAACTCTGGGCTCCCACCTTTTGCTTCCCTTCCTTGCATCATTAAGTTCATGTATTTAGGTGACAGATCTGTAGAGTGTGTCACTGCTGCTCTCTTTGCATCTTGGAGGGCATGATTTTAAGCACCCTCTTCAGGGTATCATTGTCCTTCCCCATGGCTCTGGGAGAGATGTCACTGAGACCTCCAAGGGGGATACCTAGTGCTCTATGAGCTGTCTAGAAATCCAGTGGCTATATCAGAATGAAAGAGCCAAGGGAACCTTAAGGGTGGTTCTCTAGGTCCTACAGACCAGTGAAACACTTTGCTATCAATAAAAACTTTTAGGGAGGGGCTTCCCTGGTGGCGCAGCGGTTGAGAGTCCGCCTGCCGATGCAGGGGACACGGGTTCGTGCCCCAGTCCGGGAAGATCCCACATGCCGTGGAGTGGCTGGGCCCGTGAGCCATGGCCGCTGAGCCTGCGCGTCCGGAGCCTGTGCTCCGCAACGGGAGTAGGCCACAATGGTGAGAGGCCCGCGTACCGCAAGAAACAGAAACAAAAACAAAAACAAAAAAACTTTTAGGGATCTTACTCTGTACCCAGCACTGTGCTCAATCTTACGTGGCATTCAAGAAAGGTAGAAGGTGATTTGCTCTAAGAAACATGTTGTCCCTTTGGGGAGATAGGACAAAAACATGGAATAGCAAGGGAATGTTGTAAAATTACAAACTCAGAGGCCAATTTTATGATAAAAATAGTAAGTGTTGAAGTCAGAGAAGAGAGTCATTTATTTTCTGGAGTAGTATAATGCAAAGAGTCCTGGGCTGGGAATCATCAGACATAGGCAGGCAAATTCATACAAGGCGAATGACTTTGAACAAATCACTTCATCTCTCTGAGCCTTGGGTTCCTCAGCTGTAAAATGGAGAGGGAATGAGGGAGGGCTGAACTAGTGATTCCTATGGTCAATTCCAGTCTCTCTCTTTTTTTTTTTTTTCTCGACCGTGCTGCGCTGCTTGCGGGATCTTAGTTCCCTGACCAGGGACTGAACCCAGACTCCTAGCAGTGAAAGGGCGGAATCCTAACCACTGGACCACCAAGGAATTCTCCAGTCTTAAAATTTTATACTCCTGCTACCTTCAAAAGACAGTCACTGACATACTACGTCTGAGCACATTTTACATGAATTAAAGTTAATTATTAGGAAAAAGGATTATTATCTCCATTTAACATATGAGGGGGTAAAACTTCTAAACGGTAGAGGCAGAACTCAAACCCAGGCTTTTCGTACCTGCAAGTTCTGTGCCCTTTCCACTATACTGTGCTCACACCATTACACCAGTGTGCATTCCTTTGTAACGGTCTAAGAGGGGAGCAGACATAGAAGCAAATAACTGCAGTGCAGGTGGCGTGTCGTAAGTGAAGAATCCAGAAAATGTGGAGGAATCTGTATCTCTGTATCTTAAGGAAGTAAAGAGAACTTGTATTACAGGGATCTGCAAGACAGTGAACGGAGCATTGGCCAGAGTCAGGAGGTGTGGGTTCTGATCTTGGCCATGCCACTAACTTGCCAAGTGTCTGGACAGGCAATTCTCTGGGCATCAGTTTTCTCATCTACAAAATTAGAGTCTCCCCAGGTGTTTTGGATTCCAGCATTCAATGCTTCTTTGAGCCCCAAGGATGGAAAGCATGCTTCTGGTTAAGGTTATGAGTATGAGCCCAGAGGTTTAAAAAAATTAACTAGATGTTAAGTGCTTGTGATGATATTTTTAGTGGATATGGGATTTGGGCTGTGCCTGGAGTAATGGGGGTGATTTAGAAAATTCATGAAGCATTTTAGTTCCTTTTAAATATACAAGGGTAGCTGACTTTCTAAAGGAATTTTTTGTATAAAATGAATGATCACCACTCCTTATCTTTTGTACAGTTGCGTTCATCATATAGCAAGCTTATTTAAAGGGAGAGCCACCTGTACTAGAAAACACAGCCAAGAATTTGTCATGCTCTTGGGGCACTCGTATCGTTTTAAAATACGAAAATGATGCCTGTGTCTTCAAAATTCAAGTTTGAGGTGGAAGGGTTGAAAAGAGTGATTTTTTTCTTTCTATGATCAGCCACTGCAAAGTGAGTCTCGGCACAAACCAGCTGAGCCCTTTGCTGGGCATCGAAAGTCTGTGGCATTTTTCTGCTTTTCAACTCTCAGTCATTTGGGAGGTGGGACAAAGCCATGCTGTCTACAAAGTTCATCTGGAATATGCTGGTGTTACAAGAAATCACTTGACATCTGCTGTGTTTCTCCCGTGAAAGAGAGGTGGTTATCAACTACAGTAGTGATTTCTTTTCAAAGAGGTTTAATTGGGGTATTTCTCATGGGCCAAATTCTAACTTACTGTGTGTACGTGTGCCTGCCAGGAAAACGGAGGAAAAATACCAAACAATAACAACAGAAGTCTGAGGACTGCTGTCCCAGGCTGCCCCCTCTGCAAACAGGCAGAAAGAACAGTCTTATCTGCTGCCTAAGCTGCAGCTAATATGGTAGAGCTTCTAGAAGGGTGTGGCAAAGGTGGGTGGAGTGTGGACTGTGCTTTGCATGGCCATGGAAATATGCGTAACAACCTGAACAAACTCCTTCTAGCCTCACTTTTATAAGTAGCACTCTGAGTTGGGGGGCTGGCGGAGAGATTAGTCTCACACAGTTCAGTTACACACTTGTGAGCTGTTTTTCCGAAGTATGGATTTGCTCCCATGTAGGCAGGCTAGCATCCTTTCCTGAGGAAAGCTAGAAGGTGGCCTTATACTTTTATTTGAAGTGTGGAATGATCTTCCTTGCAACACATTTGTCCCTTTCACTGGTGTTTTCCGAAGTGAGACTTTTGCAACCGATGGAAATCGGCTCACTTCTGTTCTGTAATTCAGTGTCTTGTTGATGATTTATTTGTTCAGTAGCAGAAACGATGACAAATTGTGTGAGGCAGCCTCATTTACTTTTGAGCTGCTATAGCCCTGAAGAATTTACATGTAAATGCGACTGTGAATGTTTTACATTTCATAAGCGTGCTGCACGTGTTTTTGTAAGTTAAGTGACATTTTTACAAGTAGACTGAACTTCAGACTCTCCCCCCACCCCACAGGTTATATTATTCTGAAATCCTGATAAGTCTGCCGTGCTGTTTTCTTGCCTGCCAAGTGAGAGAGTCTGTGTCTATTTTGTGTTTTTCTCCTTCTCTCCTCTTTAGACATGCAGAGCAGCTCACACAACCAGTTCACCTTCAGACCCCTCCCGCCACCGCCGCCGCCTCCGCACGCCTGCACCTGCGCCAGGAAGCCGCCCCCTGCCGCTGACTCTCTCCAGAGGAGATCAATGACTACCCGCAGCCAGCCCAGCCCAGCCGCTCCAGCTCCCCCAACCAGTACACAGGATTCAGTTCATCTGCATAACAGCTGGGTCTTGAATAGCAACATTCCGTTGGAGACCAGGTACTTGAGCTATTATCGATCCCACTGAACTTAAATATTGGCACAGGATGATTCCACTGAGTACAGAAACGCATAGACATCTGCAGAGACGCACAAAGACTCACACAGATACACACCCAGATGCCTGGGCAAAAAGGCAGACCCCTCCACAGGCACACAGTCTAGATCCAGGCACAGCCACAGACCAAAGCAGACGCCCGTGTAAAGAGGAAACCACAGAGGCATCAACACCCCTATGGTGGACACCCACAAAAAACATAGGAAACCAAGCAATTACCCAACTGTCATTGTATCCTCGAAGGAAAAGACATTTGTCCCTTGTTTTCAGATGCTGCGATATTACAGGAAAATCCAGACACAATTGGAGGAACAGCGATAGTTTACATTTTATTTATTTTAAGATTCTTTGACAAAGTAAGGTGCCTTCAAACATTTTTAAAAACGATTTGCTCCATCGGAAGTCCATGTGTAATTTCAAAAACTTGATTCTGCCTTTAGGATGAAGTTTGATCTTTTGAGCAAAAAGTTTGCCTCTGTTTTTCTGTTGCTTCATATATTAGGTTTCCAGATTCCTCCTCAAGTCTTTGTCAGGTGATTAAAGTTCTACTCTTCCACAGTTCTATGTGCCTTGATCATAATAGACTTTAGCACTAGATGCGATTAATTGAGAAATTATTCATCATTTCTAGTTACTCTCTCAAGTCAAAAATTACAACTTTCTATTAAAGTAGAAAAACATTAACTAATAAAACAGAGTATTCTGTTATCTTGTTAAACTGAAGGACTTCCCCTTGTCTTCTATATGTCGTCTTTAGATCTACCACCAAAGGTTTTTCTAAATACATTTGTGTGTAAACACTGTGGGTATAATACATCACTTCATAAGCAATGTCTGGTGTCAACTCTGATCAACTTCTATCCCAATAATCTGAGAATTGGAATGGAAAGGGGAAGACTAATAAACTCACATTATAAGACTATTTTTCTTTAGCAGCATATTAACTTAAATGCCAACCATAGCATGAGAAATATGTCACCACCAACAAACTGATGGCACTATGGCCCAAACCCAGGAAACTCTATATCATCCCTCACTAACTAGATTAAATAGCTTCATAAACTGATATTTCTAATCTTTCCCAAGAGGTAAAGTAGCGGTCAGCACCAACGGTGAAGATAACGGAATTATCACTGTGCTAGTGATAAGGTTTGTGTATCGTTCCTTTTTTTTTGATTTTTAAATTGAAAGGCAGGGAAGTGAATGAAGTGAGAGAAGCAGAGAGCAGTGTATGTCTTCAAGGAGTTTTCACTAACAGTGCTGATTTACTCACTCTTCTTTTAATTCCTTTGCAGGGCCTAGTGATAGCTAAGAAAGCAGTGGGCCAATCTGGTTAACTAGCAATCTTGATAAGCAAACACACTTCTTTCATCTAAGAAGCCAAATAACAGGAAATCTGGAAGGAGGGTGGGGAATGGGCTCAGGCAAATGGGAAGAGAAAACTATTCTTATTTGAAATGTACATCTAGGCATGTTTGTACAAACTGCACCCACGGACCTTCTGTATCTATGCAAGGAATGTATTAATTGGTCTCAGTTTCATAAGACGCAGAGAAGAACATAAGTTTTCATGTGAGACTGAGCAGAGAGAGAGTACCTTTTTAGTACATTTGAAAATATATTCAACGTCACAAAGTTGAATTTTAAAAAACCTAGAAACCCTATCAGCTTGATCAGCAAGGATTTTCCAAATATATCCTTTACAGTGTTCATTTCACATGTAGTCAATAGAAGGTAACTCCGTGAGTACCCTGGCACTTAATTATGAGCTGTGTGACATACCGCTCTGAGCCTCAGCTCCCTCATCTGTAAACATGAATATAAAATTGCCTGTCTCGGGACTTCCCTGGCAGTCCAGTGGTTAAGACTCCGCGCTCCCAATGCAGGGGGCACGGGTTCGATCCCTGGTTGGGAAACTAAGATCCCGCCTGCTGCTCAGCGTGGCCAAAAAATAAATAAAACAATGGATATGTAAGCTAGCTATACTTCGATTTTAAAAATAAATAAATAAATAAAAATGCCTGTCTCAACAGATTGTTAAGAAGATCAAGCTAGTGTAACAGAATGTGCCTCATACATCATAAAGCATTATAGAATTTAAAGGTAATCTTGCTCTGCCTACTAAGTGGTTACCTGCTTCTGCCTAAATATCTCCAAAATAAGGAATGGACTCATTCCTAAGGCATTCCATTTCATCTCAGACAACTACCGGAAGAGTCTTATTGAACCAAAATCTCCCACCTCTTAACTCTACCCATTCCTCCCAGGTCTAGTTCTAGGGTCTCACAAAATAAATAAAAACCCTCTCACACCTGACAGCCCTTCACTGTTGCTGATACTTCTCTACTAAATGTTTCCTCAGTTCCTTCACTTGCTCTTCACATTAACTGGTTTCAAATCCTCCATCCTCCATTGATTGAGAATCAATCCTCAATCCTCCATCTAAGGTCTCTTCCCTTAGAACATACTTCAGTCTGTCCAGACTGCTCTTGAAGTGTCACAGCCAAGGTTGAATGCAGGTATAGGTTATTAGGCTCTTTGGTTGAAAGGAGCAGAGGTCATTCAAATTGCCTCAAATAATTGAGAACATCTTTTTAAGACTGTTATCTCTCCCTGGGAACCCAGGAAATACTGGTCAACCCACAAGGAAGGATAAGGCCTATAGATCTCTGGCACCAATAAGACTCAGCAATTCTCTGCAGTTTTGCCACTCTCTGTCTTTTTCTTTGCCCAATAGCTTATTGTCAGCTTAATATTTCTTTTGTCTACCACATAGTTTCTACCTTCTCATAGCAATGTCAGGTTTTCATTGCACTACGTGACTCCAAGTATACTTCCCAGCACCTCTTACTTTATCCCTTCACTGCCTGCTCCATTGCTACCTGCCTAATTCTCCTGCTAGTTCTAGGTTTAAAAACCTAAGAGAGGGGCTTCCCTGGTGGCGCAGTGGTTGGGAGTCTGCCTGCCCGATGCAGGGGGCGCGGGTTCGTGCCCCGGTCCGGGAAGATCCCACATACCGCAGAGTGGCTGGGCCCGTGAGCCATGGCCGCTGAGCCTGCGCGTCCGGAGCCTGTGCTCCGCAACAGGAGAGGCCGCGGCGGTGAGAGGCCCGCGTACCGCAAAAAAAAAAAAAAAACCTTAAGAGAGTGAATTTGATTAGCCCAGTTCATCCCTTCTGTACCAGGCAGTGTTTAAGTTTCTTGGCAAGCCCTGTCAGTTATTCTCTCAGTCAGTTGAGACTAAGGGGAGAGAAAGATCATGTGATTTAAAAAGCAACAGTATGGACACCTATGGCTGCCCCTGAGCAAGAGCTGGGAGCAGATCTGATGTACCTTAGATGGAAGTCTCAGCCGACAATCAACTTGACTGACTCATTCAGGAATTTGTGCTATGACCAACAATCAGATGTCTCCCCTGTTCTAACTAAAAGTTTCTCTTAATGCCGTCTACTCCAATATCAGCATTTTTGGTGAACACATAACACTACTGATACATACCGAAAACATTAAGTAACTAAACTCTTAAAACTTTTAAACGAGTTCTGAGGCTAAGCCACATTTTAGTTATTCTATAATTATAGAGTTGGTGGGTATTTTAATTGTGTGTTTGGAATTGGGAAGATGTAGGTGTAAATAGATTTAGAGGTTTGATTTGGCCTAATTTGATTTCATCTTGTTAACCTGTGGATATGTAGCTGAATTCTAATTCTGCCATCCAAAGTATTGGTTTGGCCAGAAAGTTTGTTCGGGTTTTTCCGTAAGATGTTGCAAACCCGAACAAACTTTTTGGCCATCCCAATATTTGCATTCTATTGCTCTCATAACTGTATCATCTGTAAGTTTGTTAGATATGTTTTCCTCATTTTTATGTAAGTCATTAATAAAAATGTTATATAGGATAATATTAAGGTCAGAGCTTGGTGGCATGCCACTGGAAACCTCCCAGCAGGTTGACATTTATCCATCAGGCAGCATTCTTTTACTAGCATACAACCCACGTTTCTCCATCTTGTTCACAGGCATATCATGAGAGACCTTGTCAAATGCCTTGCTGATATCCAGATAGAGTACCTACATTTTTACTGATCTGCCAATCCAATAATGATATCAAAAATAGAAATGAAATGAGATTTGTCTAACATGACTTGTTCTTAGAGAATTTATGCTGCCTTCTGACGGTTACTACTTTTTTCTTAAGCGTTAACAAATCATCGTTTTAATAACTGTTTTAGGAGTTTGCACTCAATCAACATGATGTCCCTTGCCTAATCTAAGGACGCCATGTGCTTTCTGTCCCTTTTCAAAACCAAAGCCAATACTAAGGTCTCCAGTCTTCTGACATATGTCACCCATACCACAGCCCCAAAACTTTAGCAACTATGACTGGGCCATCCAATCCACAAGACCTCTCACCACTCTGCAATGTAATTTTAATTCATTTAGAACAGTTGAGTGCCTTCTTAGGGACACCTTGCCTATCTTAGGCTTCAATTTATGGTTATGATATTGACTACCCCTTTAAGTCTAGAATCATTCTTTTTCACAAAAAAGATACAGTCATTCGATATTATTCCATGAGGTGCATGTCTATCCTATCCTTGCTCTTCTTGCTCTAAACGTATTTTTTAAAAACTGTTCTGTCGGGCTTCCCTGGTGGCGCAGTGGTTGAGAGTCTGCCTGCTGATGCAGGGGACACGGGTTCATGCCCCGGTCCGGGAAGATCCCACGTGCCGCAGAGCGGCTGGGCCCGTGAGCCATGGCCGCTGAGCCTGCGCATCCGGAGCCTGTGCTCCGCAACGGGAGAGGCCTCGGCGATGAGAGGCCCGCGTACCACAAAAAAAAAAACAAAAAACAAAACTGTTCTGTCATCTTTAGCAGGTATTTTTCAACCTTTAGGGTCATTTTGGATATGAATCTTCTTGGCATTTTTTTTCACCACGCCCTCTTCTATTTATTTATCCTTGATTTTCATCCCTTTATTTCAGTACATGTTCTTTAGAAATCAAAACTGGATGGAGAGCACCCAGTGCAGGCACACTGGTTTCAATAGTCAGCAAAGCTCCCCAACTGACTCTTAATTCATCTCCCTTTTTTAGAGTGTCTCCGGGCGTGCAATCATACCTACTTCACTTTAGATAACTGCTTTCCTAAAGTCTAGGATTTTGCTTCATAAAGTACTTATGAACTCTCAGCTAAAATGGTTGCTTTCTCTGAAGGTTTCTATTGCCTTCGACTCACCAGTTTCTCTTTTTTAGTCAGTGAGAGAAACAAATATCCGTATCATTTTCTCTACCTTCTGGGAGGTGGAGTTGTCAACAGTGGAGATTGAAAACTTGTCAGATGTTGGCCTTTAGTTAAAGGATACGTCTAGTGGATGTCTATGGAGCTGAAACCACTCATGTTTACTACACTTACTCTTAGAACACTTTTGGAGCAACTGTGTTGGAGCATCTTTCCTCCATCTGGCCAAGTGGCTTATTGTAGACTCCCTGATCTCTTCACCAAAATGAATCCTGCTTAAAGGTTTTGCTGTGATATTCAATACTAGGGAGAACTTGGATCTGATATTAACATCACCACTTCAACTCACAACGACAAATCAGAATTGTGTGGAGGAGTCAGCCCAGAATAATGGGTAGCAACTATCTTCATTGATTTTTAGCATATTCTGACAGATGGCTGTAGCTTGTTATGAGGCTAACTGCCCTTGGTGGCTTTAGGCCAGTGTGACAGTTAACGGGAGCCAATGGGTTATTTTTACAAAAGAAGAGCCAGGGCCATTGGCGGAGGAGGTGTTGACAAGGAATGGAAAGAGAAATGAAATCTACATGACCAATGCTTGTTACCAGACTTATACAGCTAGTGTCTATCTTGGGGAAATAAAAATCATTTGGAAGAAATATTCATTAGTGGTGATGGCAGTGATTTAAATATCTATGGGATAATACTCTTTAAATAGTAACCCATAAATGTAAGGTCTCTAGTGGTAGTTATCTTTATTTTATAGTACTACTAAAATCTACCTAACATTTATAAGTAGGTTTTCTTTTTTCCCTTAGGGTGTTTGCTGTGGAAAAATAGATTCAGTGATCATTTTTTTCCAAGCTCAGAATATACATATTCAGTGCTTAGATCCAACAATATCGCATGCTTGAATCCTTTAACAGCACTGGGGTTAGCAAAATCTATCTTCAGCCACAGATTTAAAGATTCTTTTTAAGATAAGAAAAGACTTCGTAGGACTAATCTATGACCTATAAATCCTGTTTACTACAGATGAACAGGAATCAACCAAGCTTTTCAGCCTACACCAAATCATGGATGTGGGATATGTTAAATTTACATGAAGGAGAACTCTGTAGCCTTTAAAATATATTTTACATATTGAGAATAACAATATATCTATAGTAGTCTATTGCTCTTGGACAGTGAAGAGCAATGTTTTAGAGATTATCATGATACAGTCTCTAGTCACTTTGGTAGTGATATTATTTTTTTAAATGCTTTTGAATTGACTATAGTTTCAATTGAAAATTAAAACCATAGGCAAACATAATGTGTTTCATTTTATAAAGAAAAGGAATTTAACTATAGGTGAGGTGAAATCTGGTTTTAATATGGAGAATATTTTTTTAGCAATCTAAATGTGAATCTGAACAGATATTTTTAAGGAATTATAAAAAATGAGTTGATCGGTGAAATATATAAGTATAGCAAACAAAAAATACATTTTAGAGGAATCTCTGTACTAACCTTTTTGCCCTCCCTCATCATATATACTTCCCTATCCTGGGTTGTATGTTTAAACAAAAATATCCGGTTTTGATCCAGAGACAAACTAGTTCTTCATTGACTACAAAGTTATTTATCCAGTTAATCATAATAAATATTTTCATTGCCATGTCGAGTTAATAGATACTTGTCTGTTATATTTTAGTAAAAGTATAAAATATATTTGAAGTAGCAAAAAATGATTTTCCTGTCAATTTTTCTCCTTATTTTCTACAGAGGGGTGCGTGTGTGTGTGTGTGTGTGTGTGTGTGTGTGTGTGTGTGTGTGTGTCAAAGACATTCTACGAAACATCTCCCTTTGGGAAAATTCAGCTGTTTTTTTATTAATTCCACAACACAAAAATGTTTGTAGCTTTAAAAGCAAAAGACAAGATCAGGTTAAGTCCTGAGGTCTTTGAAATGTCTCTGCAAGAATTGTGAAAGTGTGGTACTGAGTATTCCATTTAAAGAGCAGGAAAGCTCAAAAACAATTGCCCCCTTTGGCGAACAAATAAGCAGATAAACAGTAACATCTGCTTCACCATTCTGTTAATTTTTTTGGTGTGATATCTGAAGGTATAAGAATGTGTACAATGTGAATATTTTTAATGAAAAACGGTTCATTATAAACACTATGAGGAATTAATTCTAGCATGGATGAGTTTTAACAAACTTTGACCAATACTTACTGAGTGCCCATCATGTACCATCCACTGTTCTAGTTGCTGGGGCTACATCAGAGAACAAAATAGACAAAATCTGTCTTTATGGAGTTTACATTCTAGTGGGGGAGACAGTTTTTACCCTAAAATGTTGATTATATTGAGACTAATAATACTGTAGGAATTGTGGCCTGGCTAGATGTAATATGGGAGACAGGGGAGAGGGGACAAAGATACCTCTTAGAAGTCTTCTTTTACCTGCCTTCACTTCCCCACAGCAACTTTCATAGAATTGCCCCTTATCTATGGTCTCATAGCACCCTGTTCATGTGTCTGTGAAGACCTTATTCCATTGTATATTTGCACTCGAAATATTTCAGTTACTTGTCTTTATTCCCCGTTGCAACGTGAGTGAAGGACTATGCCCTTTTTTTACTTTGACTCCTTAGTTCTTGGCTTATATAGTTCAACAAAATTTTTATAGGGTATATGGATAGACTGATAGAGTAACTGAGCAAGGAACTACAGATGGAGTAGATTTCTGAAATCAGAAACAGTAGTTTGTAGAAGCAGTGAGTTTTATTTTGTAAACATGTATGTGGGACATCCAGTTTGAAATGTCCAATATCTAATAAATAGCTGCAAGTATGGATCTGTGTCCCAGGAAAGGAAGGAAAATGGAAAACGTTTTTCTACTACCACTTACCGAATGCTTTCTGTGTGCCAAATATTGTGCCAAGCCATTATCACATTTATTCCAACTTACGGTTTTTAAAACTGAGGTTTATAGAAGTTGAAAAATGTACCACAAGGTCACCAGTTAGTATGTAATGAAGCCAGCTCATGATAGATGTGGATAATTAAGAATTTCATAGGTAGACATAATAACTGAATTTCCGTGAATGATGGAGGAAATACTGAAAAGCCTATAGGAGAGTTTAGTGTAAGAAGAGGACAGTAAACCAAACCGTGGAAACCCTTTTTGGGAGTCCATGAAGGGGAGAAAGCCAGTACAGGTGACTGAGGAGTAATCATAGAATAGAACAAAACCAGGGAGAAGAAAATTTCAAGGAGATAGTGATCATGATTTCCAAATGTCTCAGAGGAATTAAATAGGATGTGGATGAGAAAACATCATTGATTCTGTCCATTACAGGCTTCTTGATTTTTAAGCAGCTAATTTCAGTACAGGGGTAAAATTGAAGCAAGACTGCAATGGGTTTGAAAAATTGGTAAGAGGGGAGAAAATGGAAATAGAAGGTAGAGTACTGTTTTGAAATGGAACAGTAGATTGAGAAGAAGCTGAATCTGGGTAAAACGTCCTTATAAATTGGAAGGAGGAAAAAGAAAAGGGGAGAACTACATTTAATAAGGAGGTACACAGTAGTCACCAGGATGGTGATGTGATTGACAGAAGGAAACCTACAGACCAAGTTAGAGATCAAGTTTCCTTAATGGTAAAGAATATGGAAACCTGCAGAGATGATCACATAATGATGAGGAAAACTGCATGATCCCACAGTGGTACAGGCATCCTGGGTTGCCAAGTCTCAACAAGGGCATACAACTGGTAATGACACTGCCTTTGGGGAATAATGCATCCCTTAGGTGCAAAAAGTTTGTCTTTGCTAATCTCATACTAGAGGGAGGTATTATACCCTGCTTATTTAAAGTTGACTTTCAAATATAAGTCACATTTCCAAGGGCAAGCAGCTATTATTGGCCAACCCAAGATTATAATTCAGACTTCTGGTCTCCACCTGGCACATACAAAACTCTAGGCAGTCCCCTGTTGTTGATGAAGGTACTCAATAGTGACGTATGCCCAGGGCCTCATTGATAACATAAATGCTAACTTATGACTATTTCCGATTAAACTATCAAAATATCAAGTACGATATAAAAATAATATCAAGATATCATTGATTCTTTTCTTTTGTGGCATTATATTAGTCTCCTAAGTAAATTGATTTTCTTTTCAAATAAAATATTTGCAATCTGCTATTTCCCCCACCGTTCAACCTTTCAACTAAAATAATTGGTTGGTTTTGGTCTATGACAGTCAGATCTTTCAAATCTGTCACTTACCATACTGAATAGTATCATTAACTTAGTTTTATAACACCATGGCTGGTTGCTTTTTAGTAGATACGCTTGTAGCTAAATACTTTTCCTTATTTGTAATACTCAAAAGACTCAGATTTTAGATAATGTATTGTATATATGTGCATGTGTGTGTGCACACACATGTAGGCATATGTGTATATATAAATATGTATGTATAATTATCTACTGTCCAAAGTCCTTTCACTCGTTATCTCATTTTAAACTCTTAACAACCCTGGGAGGTAGACATAATAGAAATCATGCCCAGTTTAAAGATAAAGGAACTGGGTCTTGGGAAATTTTACTCACTTCTCCCCATGGCAGTTTTTTACAAGATTTGGAGCTACAGTGCAAGTCTCCATGCAACCAATCCAATATTCTTTGTACTATAACTATTTGCCTCTGGAATATAAAGAACCCCAAGTCATCCCTTTTTGTCTTTTGGTGAATATTTATAGTTCAGTTAAATTTCCCTGCCTGGAGACATAATCTAGGTTTTATTCTATTTATATTAAAATCTTGATGAGCCTAAATGCCCAGAAAACTGGGGGTTCTGGTTAATTGGATTTGGTGGTTAGCTTAAGGTTAAATAGAACTTTTGAAAAATTACCATTCTTGTTGAAAATCATTCTTAAATGTGAATCTACTTTCCATTTTAATCCAAATGATCATAATTTAAACTTTTATAATTGAAAATCTCACTGTAAGTGAGGGTTGTCATTTTGAACATGATTTTTTATTGTACAGCACTCTAGATGTAAAAGATATTGTAGATAGGACAAAATGTCTAGCAGTCCCGGGATATCCTTTGTAAATTTTGGATGGCCTCTTGTGAGTAGTTGAAAAAGCACTGAATTTAGAGTTAGAAATCATGAGTCCAAGTCCAATTCTGCCACTAAATAGTTGTGTGACCTTGATAATGTCTCTTTCTCTTTTTAAAATTTATTTATTTAATTTATTTATTTTTGGCTGCGTTGGGTCTTCATTGCTGCGTGGGCTTTCTCTAGCTGTGGTGAGCGGGGGCTACTCTTCATTGTGGTGTGTGGGCTTCTCATTGCGGTAGCTTCTCTTGTTGCGGAGCACGGGCTCTAGGGCATGGGCTCAGTAGTTGCAGCATGCAGGCTCCATAGTTGTGGCTCGCGGGCTCAGTAGTTGTGGCTCGCAGGCTCTAGAGCGCAGGCTCAGTAGTTGTGGTGCACGGGCTTAGTTGCTCCGCTGCATGTGGGACCTTCCTGGACCAGGGCACGAACGCGTGTCCCCTGCATTGGCAGGCGGATTCTTAACCACTGTGCCACGAGGGAAGCCCCAATAACGTGTCTTTCTTTCTCCCAACTTCATTTTACTCAACAGTCCAGTGAGAGAATAAAGCTAAATGATATTTGAAGTCGTTTCTGGCTTTACTAACTGTTATTCTATGGCTTTTGCCTTCTTGTCATTTGCTCCTTGACTCTACTGAGCTTTCCAGTTAGTTGGATTCTAATTAATCGCAAGATTACTAATTCTAGGTGAGGTCCCCAAACAAGTCAGATAAATTTAAGTTGAGAAATCATGATTCCTTTCAGGATTTCCAGTAGCCAAGAGGAAATGAGGAAAACACTATATATCCCTGTGTGTCAGAGGGTAGCGATAATGACAGGCAAGTATAATCAAGAAGGCAGTCTTAGGCCAATGCAAGACTAGTCTATGATTCCGTTTTGCCTGATACATAATTGGTGTTCAGTAAAAGTTTGCTGAATAAATGAATTTAAGAACAAAACCCTTCATAGAGAAAGGATTCAACATGCAACACCTTATGCAGAAATTTATCTTGCCTTGGGTCATATTGTGAAGCAGCAGTAGTTTCAATATTTTCTTTCATATTGTCATTCTCTGTCTAATTGTGATATAAATATAACTTCATTTTTGTGTTTCTTATTCAAAGGTAAAAATACAGTCTGTTTTGGGTTTAAGTTCCAATCAGCCACTTCTGTATCGCATTGTGTAAATTCATGATAATTTTTTTCTGTGTAGTGACAACAATGCAGAGAGAAAATAGGCTCAGGTTTAATAATATAGTTGCCAAATGGAGATGTATGTTTAGAGGTCAAAGAAGTACATGAAATCACTATACTCTTGAAGTTGGTCTTACCTTGTTGATCTTTCTGTGTTGTCCCTGAATAATTAACATGAACCAATCTTTCTCCTTTGTGCTCTTCAATCCGCTCAGCAGGGAACCAGGGAGAGAATATTTCTGTGGAAGGAAGACCTGGTTTCCACAAATTCTTCTATGCTCAAGTGGGAATATAATCACTGAGTTTAGAGCATGGCACAAAGCTGAATTTGACTGTTTCTTAGGTGGCCTAACCTGAGGGGAGTTAATGCTATTTCAGTTGCTGTGATTATTATATATTGTGCATGTTTGTTTTTTTTAAATTTATTTATTTTATTTTTTTTTGGCTGCATTGGGTCTTCGTTGCTGTGCACGGGCTTTTCTCTAGTTGCAGCGAGCGGGGGCTACTCTTTTCTGCGGTGCGCGGGCTGCTCATTGTGGTTGCCCTTCTTGTTGCAGAGCACGGGCTCTAGGCGTGCAGGCTTCAGTAGTTGTGGCATGCAGGCTCAGTAGTTGTGGCACGTGGGCTGTAGAGCACAGGCTCAGTAGTTGTGGCACATGGGCTTAGCTGCACCGCGGCATGTGGGATCTTCCCGGACCAGGGCTCAAACCCATGTCCCCTGCATTGGCAGGCGGATTCTTAACCACTGCGCCACCAGGGAAGTCCCAACTGTATATGTTTTAATCAGTAGTTCAGGTTTTGGATTTATGTCTCATGACAGGTTCATGAGGGGTACAGTTTGAAAAGCAATTTAAAAAAATTGAAAGTAGAAAATGTTTTCTATTCTCCATATTTCATAAAGATTTCTTATTTGGTCAGCAGCGTAAATGTTGGAGGTAATTATGAGTGAGTTGTATATGCTCTCTGGCCCTAGGGTTCAGGATATTTGTTTGGATAATAGAACAATCCCAAGTGCAGGTAGTCTCAAGGGAGGAACGGCTGTGAGCTTGGGGAGAAAGGCAAGAAAATCTTTCTCTGAGAGTCTTTAAAGAATGACAGATTCCTTCCCATAGGGACATGGAATACTTCAAAACTGCCTGTTCCAATCGGAGGAATAGTTTTCAACGAAGGTTTCTCAGCCTTGCCCCTGTTGATATTTCAGCCTGGATAATTCATTGCTGTGGGAGGCTGTCCTGTGCATTATAGGCTATATAGCAGCAACCCTGACCTCTACCCATTAGATGCCAGGGTCCCCGCTCCTCAGTCATGGCAACTAAAAATGTCCCCAGACATTGCCAAATGTGGGCCCATTTGTCCCCAGTTGAGAAACACCCTTTTAGATTAATGGTTAGACGAAATCTATTGTTTCCTTACCTGCTCACTTTACTCACCCCTCTTCAGACTCTTGCAATTTCTTTTTTCCCTTCCCACCTTCCCCCTTCCTATTCCTTTCTTCTTAAGCCTTTGTTGGAGGGTTTAGATAATTCTCCAGTCTATAACATAATTGGGGTTGGAAACCGCCGCTATAGATTCAATGTTTGTATCGCCCCAAAATTCACATGTTGAAAACTTAACACCCAAGGTGATGGTATTAGGTAGGGATTTTCGAGGTGATTAGGTCATGAGGGCAGAGCCCTTGTTAATGGGATTAGTGCTCTTATAAAAGGGAGCTTAGATTGCTCCCTAACCCCCTTCTGCCACGTGAGGACACAGCAATAAGTTGTCAGTCTGCAACCCAGAGGAGGGCCTTCACTGGAACCCTACCATGCTAGCACCCTGATCTTGGACGTCCAGCCTTCAAAACTGTGAGAAACATATTTCTGTTTGTTATAAGCCACCCAGTCTATGGTATTTTGTTATAGCAGCCCAGACGGACTAAAACAACCACTAAACTAAATCCATTTAGTCAGTCTATCATTGCTGACTAATAGCTAGACAGCCTATAACAAGGGAGGCCAGAGTGACCCCTAAAGCAACTAACAAATGATCTCCTACCCTTGCATATACAGCCATATCTATCTACCTATCATCTATCTATCCATCATCTACTTCTCTATAAAATTTCCTTTCTTATTCTATTCCTTTCTCTTCCCCTACACTCTTCATTCTTCCTATATTCACACTTTATTCTCTCTTTCTTATCTTTATATCTACACCACTCTTGGGCGTTTCTTAGCTCTTCTGATATTTCTAAAAAACTTACGTGAGAACACAGAAGCCTGAAAAAAAATGGCATATTTGGGAAACCGTATATGACATAGGATGTTCAGAGCTTAGAGAGCACGGGAGACAATAGCTGAGGTGAGTCAGAGAGGCCTGCAGAGGCCAAATTATGAAGGCTCTTATAAAAGTAACAGACCTTCATTCAAAAACAGGAAAAACACAGGAAATCAGAAAGAAGAATATATCTACAAATTCTGTTACCCAAAGATAGTTACTACTGAGATTTCCATACGTTTTCTTTGGGGTTAGATTTCTGCAGAATAGGGATTTGAAATTGGAATTGTTGTTGTTTTTGTGTGGGAAGGGACAGCACGTAGTTGTGGTTGTGCTGTATATATGAATTCTAGGTTTTGTTTCCCAACATGGAAAATCACTTATTGCCTTAGAAATTATCTGGTTAACGGGAACAGAAATGCTTTAAAAAACCAAATCTAGTAAAAAGGAGGTTTTAAAAAATGATACAGGATAGTCTCACAGGGAAAGGACGGTGAGTACAACAAGGCCTAATGAGAGATAGCGCTCTCCCCATTGTTCTGTTTCTTTCTGGGGCCACATGCATGCTTCTCTCTGCACAACATGCTCTATTCTCAGGCTTCATTCTAAATGGGATTTTTTAATCTGTTCCCCTGTTCTGCTGCAACTTCAGCTCTGGCTCAAAATGACCTTGCATTTTGGCTTTCCTAGCTGACAGGTTTCTGTGTCTAGATTTCTGAGAGAGAAAGATGGAGAGAGAGAGAGAGAGAAAGAGAGAGAGAGAGGAAGAGAGAGAGAGAGGAAGAGAGAGAGGGGAAGAGAGGGAGGGAGAGAAAATATCATTGTCTCTGAGGTTGGATGTCCAATTCTGGTCCAATTAACTTTGACCGTGAGCAGTGGGGAGTGGGTTTGGGAAGGTCATGGATAGGGATGCTCTGTCCAGGGCTCTTTGCAGAGGGACAAAGGTCAGCATATCTAATATGCTTTTATGGTTAAAAATTCTTAATATTTTTTATGACTTCATAACATTCCATGGAATGAATGGACTAGACTCCTTCCATATTTGAATCTGCTCTCTTATGCAGAAGGACATTGAGAATCATGGGTTGGAAATTTTTAGGGCTGAAGACTGGAAGTGTCAAACACCACTTTTTCTCACCCTTCACATTTTACTACCCAGAACTTAGTCACATGACCATACCTAATGGAAATGGTGACTGGGAAATGTAGTCTATCTGTGTGCCCAAGAGAAAAGGAGAACATGGACGTTGGTCAGGAGTGGACAGTTTCTGCCTCAGGCCACATCTTTGATTTTTGAGGCTGATATTTCAGAGGACAGCCGTGCCCTTTGCCAGTTTCTCCCTTAGAGAAACGTTATGCTGAATAGGTTAGAGGACTGATTTGAGTGGCATTTCTTATGTTATTTTATAGCATTATAAAAAACATTCTTGCCTTTATTATACGTGTATGAGTAAGACTTTCAGAGAAGTGAAAGCTAATGAAAGCAAGTGCTGATCAACATCCTTTAAAAGTTGCATGAGAATGATAATCTAGATTTTTAACCTGAAGAGCTCAGTGGTAAACTCTCAGGTTCTGTCCTTATTATACTCCTTTGTATTTAGTTTGAAACACTCTCTCTTTAAAATAAAATGTCTTTGCTAATATAGATTACAATTCAATAAAAAGAAATGATACAGAAAAGTATACCATGTCAACTGGCTCATAAAACAAACGAGGATAATACATATCTGAGGAAAATGAGGGTGAATAAAAAGGTAATTAAGGTATATAATACTCTGCCCGCTATCCACTCCTCTAAGAAGAGAAATAAATAAATAAGCCAAGTAACCAGTGAAGACCAATTCTACAAAATCAGCAGGTTGCTCTGGTGAGTAAAATTGGGAATGGACTTTCAGCTTTTGTAAAGGGAAGCATAATTGAATTTCTTTATAAAATGAATGAAATTCTCTTAAATCTTAGAAAATTTGGGGTCTGGTTTAATTTTAAACGTGTGCTAATAAATTTTGCCTAGGTTCCATGTTTGTTCCCATTTAAAATGGTTCCCTGGTGGGAAATGAACTCTTGAAAACTGTGGGGTGGCATTTTGTTATGCCTTCATGGAGAAGATGTATAAAATCATAAGAGGATTGAAAGTCTCACCCATCACTAGCTTTCCAGATTGTTTCTAGTTTGAAAGGATTACAGCTTCCACACCATATCTTGGGACCTAAATTACCTTTAAATACAAAGAGAATGAAAAAATGGTAAGATTACTAATCCAAGTAAATAATTTTTATATGTTGGCCTTATCCTTTTAATACAGGAACGTGTACATTAATAGAAAATACTAATTTGATATTTACCCTTCAAGTGGTGTAGGGTTTTTTAATATCAATTTTTAAATTAAAAAGTACATCTATAGAGCATGGATTTAACTTAGAGAAAGAGAATGAGAGGACGACTTGAAAGGGCATTATTATGAAGTGGAGGATAATTGTTTATTTTCATTTATTTTGGAGTCTACTAAAGCATCTTGGTCAAACATTATAGAATACGTAGTATTTTCTTTCTCTAGATATATTCCAACCCTATTAGCTCCAATGTATCTCTAAATGTCCTGTTACAGAAATGTTTAATTTATATTGGGAAGTCTGATACACTGTTGAATGAAAAATGTTCTGATGTATTCTAAACAAGGAGACATGACAATTAGTTCACTTTCATAAGTATGTATCCTCCTAATATCATTTGTCAATTCTATAATTAAAAGAGTTGAAATAAATATATCCATAAAAACATATTCAGTGGAATAATACGCTCATATATGTTCATTCTGAACAGAGAAATGCCAGATGATCATGTGATTTAAGAAGATTTTATTACCTCAATGATTAGCAGTAAGAGTGACATCAGGGATGTCATGAGTTAGTATGTGCACAGTGGTTAAGTAAATGAGTTTCATTGTTCGTGCATAGAAGTAAAAATATTTATTGAGCACCTACTCTTTGTGAGGCACAATTCTAGATGCTGGGGATACAGCAATAAATAAGACAAATGAAATTTCTACTCTCATGTAGATTGCATCCTAGTAATCAGAAAAACTGAAGTAGATTCTATCATTTACTGGTTGCGTGACCTTGGGAAATGTACTTAAACTTAGTAGCTCAACCTCAGCCTCCTAAACTATGACATGTGGATAATATCATCTACTTTATAGGGTTACTTTGAGGATTCAGTGAGAAAACAAACCCCAGAAATTACTTTAGCAGAGTGCCTGGCACATAGATGTTCAGTAAGTGGTCATTGCTATTGCCATTATCATTCACAGCGATTATTTCTAATTATTAGTATTTTTATTAACAGTAATTCTTTCCTTACTCAGATGTCTCAAATAGAGACGAAATGTGACTCAACTATTTTTTTGACTTATTTTTTTCCTTTAGATTATGTGAAAATAAAATGAAAGCTTGTAATTGTCCTTTTATATTCAGGAAACCAGGAGATATTTGCTCACGAGTGAAACAGTTATTTTAGAGTCCCCAAGCCTCATTCATTCTGTACAGAGAATCAAGAGCCTTTTAGAAAAAGCAAAAACATCATGCAAATCAATATATATTCATTGAGTACCTTTGAAGTATGAGACAAGGAACCTAGAAGTTGACTTGGTCCCTGCCCTAACGGAATATACAATCCAGAGGCAGTTGAGGAGGTAGGGTAGATACTACTTCTGATTAAAAGACAAGAGGGAATAATAGCCACAAAAAAGATTTTTAAAAGAGCTCTCCCATTAGCTGCTAACTACCTCACTTGGAAAATCACATGAATACCAATCTAGACCATAGAGTATTACCATTTAAGAATAGATTATAGAACTAAGGCTTAAGCCTAGAAAAATTAAGGTTTAGATATATATATCCTGAAAGTATATTTAAAAAAAAAATCTCTTAAAAATTATGAACAACATGGAGAGACTATAAACTTTTTTATGAACACTTGGCATATAAGGTTTGAATGGGACATGTGGACAGGGTGACTTAAAATTTGGAAGAAAGAAACCTAGGGCAAATAAAATGAAATCCACCTTTACATAGTTGTTAATAAAAAAAAAAAAATGTTACCCCCAAGAGGTTGTCCAAGCTGATAATACCATTTAGGCTCAGAGAGAGTTTGGATAAATACTCTTTTTAGGAGCATTTATCCTAAAAAGGAATATCAAGAATAGGCTATTATGCAAAAACTAGAGATGTTGAGGTTGATATCTTGCCAGTAACCACGCTTTGCCACAAAAGAACACTAGATATTCACTAGATATTCTTGTCAGAGAAGAAAATGGGGCTGACTCAGCATGACGTTTTCTTTTATTTTCTCATGTTTTTGGAGGCATAAGAATGAATACCTATGAATAGACATTTCTTCAAAGAGGATATGAAAAACAGCCAACAAGCATATGAAAAGATGCTCAGCATCACTAACCATCAGAGAAATGCAAATCAAAACCACAATGAGGTATCACCTCATACCCATTAGGATGGCTGTCATCAAAAAGACAAGAAATAACAAGTGTTAGCAAGGATGTGGAGAAATGGAACCCTTTGCACTGTTGGTGGGAATGTAAAATGATACAACTACTATGGAAAACAGTATGGAGGTTCCTCAAAAAAATAAAAATAGAGCTGACATATGATCCAGCAATCCCACTTCTGTGTATATACTTAAAAGAATTGAAAGCAGGATCTCAAAGAGATATTTGCACACCCATGTTCATAGCAGCATTATTCACAGTAGCCAAGAGGCGGAAGCAACCCAAATGTTCATCGACAGATGAATGGCTAAACAAAATATGGTATATATGTACAAGTCATCAGCCTTGAAAAGGAAAGAAATCCAGTCACACGGATAAAACTTGAGGACGTTAAATTAAGTGAAGTAAACAAGTCACAAAAAGACAGATATTGTGTGATTCTACTTATATGGCATATCTAAAATTGTCAAATTCGTAGAAACAGAAATGAGAATGGTTGTTACCAGAGGCTGGGGAGAGGGGGAAAGAGGAGTTGTTTAATGAGTGTAGAGTTTCACATTTGCAAGATGAAGAAGTTCTGGAGATCTTTCTCAATAATGTGAATATACTTAATACTACTGAACTATACACTTAAAAACGGTATAGGATGGTAAATTTTGTGTTCTGTGGTTTTTATCACAATAAAAATGCATTTAATAATTTTTTAAAAAGAATAAATGCCTGAATTCCACTATCCTATCTGAATGTGATTTGGCCCTAACACCTTGAATCAAGGCCTTTTTATTGCAGTCTTCTTCTTTATTATTTTTTTTAAATCAACCTCAGCTTCTAACTGGAGGTACGTTGAATTCCTTCCTCTGGGTATAAAAATTAGTCTAATGTTTGTAGCTAAGGGAATGCAGGTTTAGAGACTCATAAGTATGTTTACAAGATGTAAAAGAAAAAATTCATTGGTTATTTATGCATCTGTTGTTAGAAAGCTGTAGATTTCTGTCTCTTTCCTATAGAATTTCAAGTGCCATATTAAATCACATCATTTAGTGCTAACAGGTACCCTCAGAATTATGTTGTATGTAGGGTTTAAAAAGAGAAAGTACATTTTCCCTTTTTTTATAGATGATTTTAAAATTCTTACAGGAACATTTATTAAATTCCCATTTACCAGCACTGGGTCTCATCAGTCTTAAAGATATATATTTTTTTTCAATTTCCTTATATGCCCATTTCCTTTTGGCAATATCTTACTTTTCCTTTTTAAATTTGAAATTGAATATTAAAACAGATGCAAAGGAGAGTACTACTTACACATAAACTCTTGAACTGCATTTTTATCATTTCCTCTGTGGAAAAAAACCTAATTGTATGAAATTGATAGCAACATTTTAGTATATCCTCAGGTCCCCTGGGAAAAGCAATGTGCTTAGACAGATGATGTGATTTTATGAGCACATAGCTGAAGTCTAGCAGTGTGCATTTGTCTTTATGCTCCTACTTTTTTCAGGGACTATGAAAACACATTTAGGCAGTAGTTTCGCTTTCCAACAATGGACTGCAAAGCCTTTGACAGTACATAGCATTTGCATTGCTGTTGTTCATGATGCACATCAAAGTATAGATCACTTTCAGCAGAGAATCTTAATCTCAGTTTGTTAATAAGAAAACAGGAACCTTAGTATATGAACTCATTTTATTATCTACCCTCACTGAGGACTGATTTGGATTCCACTCAAATATGAATTAGTTTAAATGTTGCTCTGCTGCAACTGTCGAATTTATTCATTATGTTGTAATATTTTACTTATGGAACTGCATTTGGAAATCCTATGGTATATATCAAGATGAAATTACAGTGCTCAGGGATATTGATTATTGCTTGTAATTGCCATCATAATAGCCAACAATTCTCTGTCTTTCTTTGTCTTTCTTCTACCTCTTAATGATATACCAAACAAAATCAATATCCAGCATATGGGGCCACTTACATTGTCTCAAAAATCCAATTGTTCTCCTTCATAAATATGCAAAGGATCGAAGATTTTAATCTCCAAACAGTGAATAAAAAAGCCCCATACTGCTAGATTTCTCTTCTATCCCATAGGAACATATCAGAGTGTTGCTGTGTAGGATCAGTTATATGCAAGTGACATATTATCGCCTCCAGTGTCACCACAAAGTTGTGGTGGGGAAATGGGGAGGCTTCTCCACTCTGCTGTTTGTAAAGTGCTATACTTCTTCCTCAACTAGTAAATTAGATGGCCAAAGGGGAAAACATAGGCTGGGAGAGATAACCAGACATTAAAGAAGAAATCTACCTCCTTATGACATGGAGGTGATTATTTCAGGGACTAAAGAGGAAGTACAATCAAATGGAAGAAACATAATGCTGTGAGTCACTTTTTCAATAAAATATGTTTATTCTTATTTCTACTACATACTGTTTGTCCATTTTGGGGATACGTTCAGTGCCTTTAGAAGCAGCAATAACTCCTTTACAGTCTTAACGACTGAAGACTAGCTTCTTTCTAATGGTTCCCCATTCATTCAAAAAAGTTAAGATGGTCTTTAAAACTTACTATGAGAACATGTGACATACGGAAAAATAGATATGTATTATGAAGTACTATTTGAATAGATTGTATTTGGTTAGCCCTGGTCAGTTAACCCAGAAGATTAGATAGAACCTGGTGGTAATCTGGTGAAGACTGGTTGGCAGGTAGCACAGTGTGGTGGAAATACACTATTTTGCAAGCCCTCGATTCTAACTACATTGATATCATTAACTACTGATGTTTCTTTTAAATAATCCAGTTTTATTCTCTGGGCCTCCATTTCCCTAACTGCAAAATGAGGGTGTTGGGCTGCTAGCTGATTTCTGAGATCCCTCTAACTCTGTGATTCTGTAGCCATCATTCTCACGTTTTTCTCTCAGGTCCCAAAGGCCTGAGAGAAAAAGGGTAAAAGTGTGGCTCAATCCAATATCATCCACATGCCAAAATCAACACAAAGCATGCTTCTTCTGTGCCCTATAAGGCCTGGATTCAAAGCTTCATGTGTCCACTAACTGCAGAACCCTGATATACTGTACTGTAATGTCGTGGTTAAGATCAATGGCTCTGGAGCCAGACTGCTTGGACTTGAAAGTTGTCTTTACCAGTACTAGCTGCGTGACCGTGGACAAATTACTTAACCTCTCTGTGCACTGGTTTTCTCATCTGTAAATGTACATACTTACTGTAATGGGATTGTTGTGAAGATTAAATTATATAATGCTTTCTGAATTAATTAGAATAATGTCTGGCACAAGTAAGCACTTAATGAATGTTACCTCTTATTATCATTATTATGATAACTATTATCATTACCACTTTGCTCCTACTAAACCTCTTTCGATCTCTGTTTCATCATCTGTAAGATTATAATAATAATATCAACCCCACAGATGTATTAGGATCAAAATATTGCATATACTGTACCTACTTTGGTGCCTGGCTTTTCTAGGTGCTTAATAAATTATGTTCACATAAATAGAGCCCACTGTTCATGTGGTTGGTATTAGTCACTGCATTTTTCCCACTGACCCCATTCATGTGGTTGGTATTAGTCACTGCATTTTTCCCACTGACCCCACTCCCAATCTTTTTGATACTAGTTACAAGAACAATACAAGCTCAAGGCAGAAAACTTCAAAAAATACCCCTACTATCCAAAGGTAACACAAATTATTATCTTTCCATGAGCATATATATTTTTTTATTTTAAAAATTGTATTCTATTGCCCATATTGTTTTGAAACCTACTTGCTTTTACCTGGTGATATCTGTAAACACTTTTCCTAGTGAATAGATATTCTTTTACAGTGCAATTTGTAATGGTTGTATAGTATTCTACTGCATGTTTATAAAATAATATACTTACCCAACTATCTATTAATGAGCATTTGGGTGTTTATCTTTTGCTGTTATAAGTAACACTTCAATGAATGACTTTTTATATACATTGTCATACACATCATTTCCTAAGGATAAATTCCTATAGGCATAATTTTTGGACAGGGAATATGCATATTTTAAGTCTTTTGTTACGTAATGCCAAATTATCTTCCAGAAAGGCTTGTGAATCTCCACTCCCCTCAGCAATCCTGCCCTTTAAATAACTTTTATCCTCATATACTAAAGCAAAACTCTCTAATATGGATATTTTCATTAACTGGCATGTTGACAGTTGTTTTCTCCTTTAAACATGTATGCTTTTGTTCTTTAAAAATGGAAGCTAAAATCAGTCTTAAAATATTCTTAATGATTTATGCATTTGGGCGTATGTGACATGTACAAGGTGATGTTGGCTCTTTGCTCAGCGGAAGGGTCTTGTGATGTATTACATGAAAATGTGGCACCAGAATGTTTTTTGTTTAGCAGTGCATTTTACTGCCCAGGCAGCATAGTAGATTGAGGACTTTGGAGCTGGAATGGCTTGAGATCTCATTCTGGCTTTGTTATTCATTTCCTAGGTGGATTTAAGCAAGTTACTTAACCTCTTTCAGCCTCCATTTCCTTAAATACACCATGCAGATAATAATGTAGCCTATTTCATATGAATGAACACTAACTGAGATAATGAGTGTTTAACACAATGCATGGCACTTAGTACCCGATAAGGGTAAAGTATTGCACAAAAACATATTTTTATGCCAACTCCTTACATGTGAATAAATCACTACTGTTTATGAAATACCCATATTACAATAGTCATGAGCTGTCAATAATCATCCTCTAGTAATTCAAACATGACAGCAATATGAAGTTCCAGGACAGGCAAAAGTAATGTAGGGTAGAAAAAATGCAAAATAGTGGTTGCCTCTGGGGGTTAGGGAATAGGGATTTACTTCAAAAGGCAGGAGGACACTTCCTGGGGTGATGGGAATGTTCTGTATCTTGATAGGGGTTTAGGTTACACAGGTGATTGCATTTGTCAAGTCTCAGTAAATGTACACTTAAAATTTGTGCATTTCATTGTGTATAATTTTTTATATTATATTTACATATAACAGTTTATAAGTTTAAGGTGTCCAACATGTTGATTTGGTACATTTATATATTGCAGTACAATTGCCATTTGTAGTGTTAGCTAACACCTCTGTCACATAATTATCATTTCTTTCTTGTGGTGGGAATAGTTATGGTCTACTGCCTCAGCAAGTTTGATATTTATTTTACATTATTATTGTCTATAATAATACTGTGCATTAGACCTCCAAGACTTATCTATCTGCTAGTTGCAAATTTGTAACCTTAAACATCTCCCTATCCCCCACCTCTCAGCTCCCGGTAACCAACACTCTCCTCTTCATTTTAACAAGTTCATGGATGGACCTCGAGGATATTATGCTGTGAGATAAATCAGACAGAGAAAGGCAAATACTGTATGATATCACTCATATGTGGAATCTAAAAAACTCAAACCCATCATGTATAAATTTTACATTAAAAATCTGTAAAAAAAATTACTGAACTCTAGATAATAATATGAAAGTTGAAATATGTGAAGGGAAGTGTACCGATGTATGCAGCTTACTTTGAAATGCTTGAATAAAAAATGAAATGAAATGTTTTAAAAAAAGACGGACTAAGATAGGAATGGAGAGGTGGATAAATATGTGATAGAGTGAATATAGTCATATGTTAAGTATAGAATCTAGTTGACAAGTACATCTGTGGTTTTGGGTTTTTTTTAATTTTTAAAATTGTTTATTTGATAACAATCTTTTAAAATTTGAATCTAGCATTTCTAAGGCCAGTGCTGCTCAACTGGATACGCACATCAAACTTACCTAGGACGTTTTATTAAAATATACATGCTTAGGACCTACTCCAGATTTACTGAATCTCTTTACTTGATATTTCTCTTGAGTAGATGTGTGTTTATTATAAAATTCTTTCTTTGGCTGTGTGTTTGGCAATTTTTATAATAAAATATTGCGTGAAAATATGTCTGTGAAAGCTGGTCTCTAAATAAAATACTGGTCTCTAGGCCATTGATATTATCAAAACGCTTGATGATACTTCTCTTTCTCTTTTTGAGTATTATATTTAATGAAAGGGAGCAGTATAGTTAATACCATCAAATGTGGAATGTTAATGCTCAGAATTTGAGAATTTCATTAGTCAACAAGTCAGGGAAAAGAAGACCTCTTTCCTCCTCTTAAAAGTCTAAAATAGGAAAACAAAAAGGAGATCACCAGTGGCACTTTGTAGTTAAGTGTTAGGTATAAGAAAATTTTGTTGAGTTCCTCCTAGTTGTCCTGTGCTTTGTCATAGCATGATTGTTTCAAATTAGTGGAATTTGTATTTCTGTAGCAAGTGGCTTTGGTTTTGATAGCCCAAACTTTTGTTTCCTTTCCGCAGGCATTTCCTGTTCAAACATGGATCTGGTTCCTCGGCCATCTTCAGTGCAGCCAGTCAGAACTACCCTCTGACATCCAATACTGTGTACTCGCCTCCTCCCAGGCCACTTCCTCGAAGCACCTTTTCCAGACCTGCCTTTACCTTCAACAAACCCTACAGGTGCTGCAATTGGAAGTGCACGGCCTTGAGCGCCACTGCAATCACAGTGACTTTGGCCTTGTTACTAGCCTATGTGATTGGTAAGCCCTTTTTTCCATGCTTCGCTTTTCTTCTTAATCAAAGTATTGTTTTGCTTGTGGTGGAGTTGGGACCGGGGCGGGGGGGGCGGTGGGTTTCTCTCTCTACTCTGCGACCTACAAATTTGAACTAAGGCTTAGTATTATCGATAACAAATAGAGAGCTCTTTCCGTAGTGTAGTGGTTATCACGTTCGCCTAATACGCGAAAGGTCCCTGGTTCGAAACCATAATTCAAAAAGAGTCATGTACCAAAATGTTCATTGCAGCTCTATTTACAATAGCCAGGAGATGGAAACAACCTAAGTGTCCATCATCGGATGAATGGATAAAGAAGATGTGGCACATATATACAATGGAATATTACTCGGCCATAAAAAGAAACGAAATTGAGCTATTTGTAATGAGGTGGATAGACCTAGAGTCTGTCATACAGAGTGAAGTAGGTCAGGAAGAGAAAGACAAATACCGTATGCTAACACATATATATGGAATCTAAGAAAAAAAATGTCATGAAGAACCTAGGGGTAAGACAGGAATAAAGACACAGACCTACTAGAGAATGGATTTGAGGATATGGGGAGGGGGTAGGGTAAGCTGTGACAAAGTGAGAGAGTGGCATGGACATATATACACTACCAAACGTAAAATAGATAGCTAGTGGGAAGCAGTTGCATAGCACAGGGATATCAGCTCGGTGCTTTGTGACCACCTAGGGGGTGGGATAGGGAGGGTGGGAGGGAGGGAGACGCAAGAGGGAAGAGATATGGGAACATATGTATATGTATAACTGATTTACTTTGTTATAAAGCAGAAACTAACACACCATTTAAAGCAATTATACTCCAATAAAGATGTAAAAAAAAAAAAACAAATAGATTTCTAATTAGGTTATTTATTTATTTTTTGGTACTTCCTAACCTTAAATACTGCTGAGGAGTGTAAGGATTGCTCTTTGAGAAGAAATATTTATGCTACTAGCACAGTCTTATTGATTGCAATTACTGTAGTTAACTATTTCCCCTTCAATTAAAAGGTTGTTATGGTTTCCTCATTAGAAGTCATAAGTACCAATCTACAATAGCTTCTTAAATTATAGTTAAACAATAATACTGCTACCGAACTTTCAGGTAGCAATTTCATTAAAGTAGTAGTTACTTGGAAGCTATCGGAAAATCCAGGGCATAATCTCTTTCCAAGAATGCAGAGTTTTACACTGGGACTAAAAAAAATGTCTTCTTATTTTCACTAGGTAAATGGCTACAGAATTGTGTGATTACTGTGTTTGTGAGGGTAAAAGAGAAAACAGTAGTGAGGCACACTTTCCACTTTTAAGAAAAATGTTGTTCTTGAGGCATCTTGATTAAAGTCACCCTTACTTGATAGCAAATTGTATTGATTTTTCTGGCTGGCATTTTATTTTGACTGAACATTAATTTCCTTGTCTGAGTGGTTTTACAGTCTAAGATGTAAATTAACTTAAAAAACATGTATTTTGTGGGAGCACTGTTCCTAGAAGAATAGCATATCATGGTAGAAAAAGAATTCTAAGTACGTCACTTGTATCTTCTTTTCAGGTTTAGCCTGATTTCTTAATTGAAGGGGAACTACCCACAAAGATACATTGAATATGATTCTGAGAGATAGATTAAAAAGGGATTTAGAGTTTCTTATAATTATAAAAAAGTAAGTTTTGTTGAGTCTGATTTATTAAAAAACGTGAACAATAAGAAATTTCCCATAACCAGTTTTTATAAGAGTCACAGAACAAAGGGTAGTAAGTTAAATAAACAGATATATTTTGTAGGGGAGTCACTGATAATGTCAACAGTATAGGATCATAGCCTATATTGATGTTCATGATTATCTCTTTTCTATTTTCATCGTACAGTCTGAATATGTTTGAACAATGCTTCTATTAAAGGTGGATAATATTAACCTATAATATCAAAATGTGTCCTTTATCTCAGACATTTCAGGATAACCCAACATGTATGTTTATTTGTTTTGTAATAACGTTTAATGAGGAATAGCGCTGAAGGAATGGAGGTTGGAGATGAGAAAGTACTGTAATATAAACAGGGTTTTAATATGGTATCATTCAAAGCAAGGAGTAATTTGAAAAGTTGAAATACATTAGAGGCCCTTTAAAATGTTACTGTTCAATTATGAGACCAACTCTTATCTTATAGGTTAGCTTCTATTAACTTTTACTATACAGAGAGATAATATTTTAGATTCAAGACTTTACCTCTGGAATAAACAAATCCAGGTATAGCAAGCTTCTTATTAATAGGTTTATACTGTGTTCAAACCTATGTTTCTATTTAAATTTATTATATGGCCACTCATATAAAAAATTGTATTATATACTCTGAGACTTGTTTAGTTAGATTATGTTGATTCATTTCAGAAGCAAAAGTGGAGGGTTTCCCTGGTGGTCCAGTGGTTAAGACTCTGCGCTTCCACTGCAGGGGGCACGGGTTTGATCTGTGGTCGGGGAAGTTCCACATGCCATGTGGTGCGGCCAGAAGAAAAAAAAAAAGTGAAAGCAGAATGTTTCAGTTATTTCAAGGACTGCCTTTTTTAATAGGGTAAACAATGGCATATAAATCTGATATGACAGTAAGGCTGTATAGTACAACGGTTATGAGCATGGATTTTTCAGACCTCTGCCGCTTCTTAGGCATGTTACCTTGGGCAAATTATTCACCCTTTTAAGGCCTCCATTTCCTCATCTGTAAAACTGTCTTAAAACAGTACTTGTAACATAGGGTTTTCATAAGAATTAAATGAGTTAATATAACTAAAGAACTTGGAATAGGACTTAAAACACAGTAAGTATACTATAAATGTTAATTATTGTTGTTGTTACCATAACTACCTGTATAATCATTATTCACTATTAAAATTCACTGGTTCTCAGAGTTAGCCATTTTATTCATGGCTGTACCCCAGCACTAAGAACAGTGCCTGGCCCATAGCAACCCTGTCGGTAAAAGTTTATTGAAAAAAACACATTATGCTAAGCACTCTACTTGTATTAGCTCATTGCATTATCAGAACGGTCCTTAAGGTAGCTATCAGTATTAAATCTATTTTATAAATGAGGAAACTGAGGCACAGCCAAGGTAAGAGATCACATAGAGGTCACAGCACTAAGAAGTAGGGATCCTGAGCTTTGAGCTTTGAGCCAGAGCAGCAGACTGACCCCAGAGGACATGCTGTTGAGTGCTAGGCCTTGCTGCCCTTCTAGCACTGCAGCAGAACTTACAGATCATTTACTTCTTGGTCTACTAAATAAATCCACCATTTTTTTTCTTATTAAATCACAAATTAAATTAGATTTACCAGGTCATCCATTGCAGTAGTTACTGCAGCTGAGATTTGTGGATCAGTGAGAGATATCTGTTGAAATGCTTTTCTGTGTGACTTTGAAAATGCAGAAGTATCAGGCTAAATACTAGAACAGTAGGTTGAGTGGGTTCGAAATGAGGAGATGTTGATGGCAAACACTGGAACTTTGTTCTGAGTTCTGTCATGGACTGGACATTATGTGACTTTGGATAATCAGTTAAAATCTCTTCCTCTACTTACCTCATCCATCACTGACCACCTCAGGAGGGCAGAGTAAGAATTCATAAAGAGGCATTCAAGTGAAAGATGTCGCATAAGAACTGTAACATACAAGATGATTTTTAAATGGCTTTCTGTGGTTGAAATAAAAAAGTATTATATTTCAAAATACGAAACCATTTCACTCTCAACTCTTGCTGAGTCTATAAGAGTCATCTGGTTTTTTTTCAGTCCCCCTTTGCAGTTTCTGTATAACCCAAGTAAGATCTTTCACTGAACCTATTTACCGCTTCTGTTTCCCGTGCAAATTTCTTTCTGCTATTTCATGTTCCTCTATTATCCATTATACGTAACCTTTAGATACGAATGGCTATAGGCTGTGCTGCCCTCAATCCACTACGGGAAATCACATCAATATCAATGGGACATCAATAGATGTTCTGTGCATTATGGCTCTGTAAGTGGTCATTGGAAAGCAGTGCAAATCCAACAAGTGAAAAGTCAGAGCTGGATTATTCAGGCAACCAGCCCCATCCCCACTCCTACCCACTATACATTTTGGGTCAGCAAGTAAGTAATTTCTTTGAATAAGTTTTGAGGTCATAAAATTCAGTGAAGGGAGGCATGGAAAGATACTGATTATTTGAAGATATTATGGAATGGCTATTGTCATCACTTACCCATAAATCTGTAATATTTTCCATCTGAATCAAAAAATATGTCCTTACGCTTCATCCTCTCTGATATTTTGGCATCAGTGATGTATCAGTGCCAGTCAGAAGCACATTTGCTTGAATTTACAAATAAGCCATATGAAGTAGTAGTCAGGAAGACAGATGACCATTTGCAAGGCATCAAGAGGAGGCGAGGTTAAGGTGCTTCATCAATGGTTGTGAAGGGCACAAACTCGGCTTCTTTGGTAATCTTTGATGTTTTGATCAAGTTTCTCCACAGTCAGCAGTTTGTATAAGAGGCAATAGGAACTCACAAGAATACATTGTGCCTGGGGTCAAATGGACTGTTGCATTGAATGACTTGGGGAGTAGGGATTTCTGTCTCTCAAACCCAATATCATCAGTTAATGATATCAATGTTCTTTTTCTTTTGCCATGAAATTAGTAGTGACTCATACCACCTTCAGGGGATGCAGGTAGTGTCCAAACTCTACAAATGAAATAATTTAAGTCCATGAATCTCCTTGCCGTGACATACTATATAGCCCACATGTAGAAAGTTGACCAGAATGGTTGTTAATACAGAATTAGGAGAGATAGAATATTGAGCCCAATTCTGTGATTGAAAGTTTAGGGATGAAACTATTCGAGAGGGCAAAGGGCCTACTGCACCTTGCTCTCTGCATCAAAATTGAGTAACAATGATTTTAGTGCTTTCTTCTGCCTCCTTTATACTAGTCCAAATTGCTCTACTTTCTAGGGTTGTTATGAC
This sequence comes from Delphinapterus leucas, assembly GCF_059928025.1. Taxonomy (NCBI): domain Eukaryota; kingdom Metazoa; phylum Chordata; class Mammalia; order Artiodactyla; family Monodontidae; genus Delphinapterus; species Delphinapterus leucas. The sequence continues at coordinate 25,691,772 of NC_143150.1, forward strand.
GGTGGAGTAAGAACATGCTGAAAGTGATAGAATGAGAGGAGTGGAGTGTGTTTATTTTGCCTCCATCACACACAAAAAAATGCAAATACTTTATAATACAGGGAAGAAACAAAATAGAGTAAGGCAAATTTTGATTTTGGAAAATTCAAGAACTTAGTTTTTTTTTAATGGAGAGAATTGAAATGGAGTTTTTTTTTCCCCCATCACATCTAGATAGACAATGCCCCTTCCCACAAAGTTTGCTAAGTATAGATAAATACACTTAACAAAAACCATCTCTTTCACTTACTAGTAGCTTCATTAATGCCTCCGTGCCTCAGTTTCCTCGTCTATAAAGTGGGAATGTTGATAATACCTTCCTGATAGATTTTCTTTTTAATTAAATGAAGGGAAACATGTAAAACACCCAGGACATTGCTTAGCAGATCTAAGTAAAGATTAATGCTTATTATTAGTGGAACAGGATTATTATTAGGGTTATTAATTTGAGCTGAGATAAGCATAATGAGCATACAGTTTATCCTAACATAAACTACTTTTGTTTTCCTTCCTCCCAAAGTCATCTAGAACAGTTTTTTCAGAGCTGGAATATCTGTTTCACAAGAATCCTCTAGTGGGTTTGTTGTTTCCTTCTGCCTGGTCTATAATATCTGTAACTTTGCCTTTATTTTACTAATTTCCCTTTTCCTTGGTGTTTTGGCCCTTCAGATGGTTTTGTATTTCTATCTGGAGGCCATATCTAGGTTGAAACACATTTTCTTTAAAATGCATTATAGCTTATAACATTCAAGAAATGACTCAGCATAAAATGCTAAAAAGCACTTTACTTTATCCTATAGACCATTATCAATCCTTTTGGTGTCACATTTATACTTATTACTACTTTCAGTTCACTCTTGTGGACCCATTTACGATAATGATGGCAGTTTCTGCGTTAGCATTGACTTTGCCTCCTACCCATGAATCTACCAACTTTCTAGCCATCTCTCTAGGCAGGGATCTGGAAAATGGTGGTATAACTTCAGTCTAATTATAAATCTGCCATCCATGCATTTATCAGAACTCTTCTTTAAAAAAGGTTTATATTTGCATCTGACATCACCTTTTTGGTGTGATATGTCCCGTAAGTTTTATCCCCACTATGTTAAGTGGCACTTTTACCTGTCATAAATAAAAGTATAGATTCAGTCTGAATTAAACATACTAAAATGACAGGAAGAACCTGTGCCACATACAACTAATTTCAGAACCATAGTTAGCACCTATTGCTGAAAATGAAGGCACTTTAATGAAAGGCAAATACTATACTTCTATTTTTTTTTTTTTTTTTTTGGAACTCTAGCATGCTGTAGTTTAAGACATAAAGAGATAATTTCTTGGGTGAGTGAGTAATGGATACTAAACGTAAGTCTTGCATCAAGAGATTACTGTTTTGTCTCAAGGAGAGGTATTCACCCTACTAAGTACTTCCCATACACCACTGTCTAAGCCTGGGTAGAGAAATTAAATGAGGCTTTGTGAAATATAGGGTTGGCCAAAAAGTTCGTTCGGGTTTTTGGTACCGCCGTATGGAAAAGCCGAACGAACTTTTTGGCCAGCCCAATAGATAAAGATCCACTGGAAGGCATACATAGTAAAAGAGGACCGGGCAGCATGTTAGTAATTTTGGAGGTTTACATGCTTAAGAAGTTTTACAACAGCAAGAATCAATCTTGCAAATTCAAGGGAAAAATTCTCTCTCAAGAAATCTCTTTCAAAGTAAGTAATTTGAGGGCTTCCCTGGTGACGCAGTGGTTGAGAGTCTGCCTGCCGATGCAGGGGACGCGGGTTCGTGCCCCGGTCCGGGAGGATCCCACATGCCGCGGAGCGGCTGGGCCCGTGAGCCATGGCCGCTGAGCCTGCGCGTCCGAAGCCTGTGCTCCGCAACGGGAGAGGCCGCGGTGATGAGAGGCCCGCGTACCGCAAAAAAAAAAAAAAAAAAAAAAAGTAAATAATTTGAATTATTTTGCATAAAGGAAATTTCACTCCTGTTTAGCTTAGTTTCTGCTCATCCAAATTATATATATAGGATACATATATAGATATGTTATATGAATATTTTTAGACCCACATTGCATAAGTCGTTAAGCTATACTTACTCTGAAGTGAATAAGAATAAACTAAATTAGAGCAATGGCTTTGAAACAGATGGCAGGTTAACCCATTTTAAACTTCAGAAATGTGACTGAATTTTCATATAGAACAGCCAGAATGGGGAGGGCCAGGATCACCAGCAGAGTATCTGATTTATCACAGTCAAAACAAAGAGGTGGCATCTTACAGGGTGGAGACACATACATTTGGAGCTTAGCTATATTCCCTTTAAAGAGAGGTGAAAAAGCATAATATGTTTTATTAAATACAAATATATTAGAAAACCTGAGGCAGCACAAATGGAGGATATAGTAGCAGGAAATGAAGATAAGCAGGGGCAGATCACGAAAGGCATTTTAAGTCATGGTAAGGAGCTTGGAATTTATCCTAAGAGCAAATGGGAAGTTTTTTATGGTCTTTCATTAGGGCAAGAAAATGATTTGCTCAGATTTACAGTTAGAAAAATCACCCTAATGGCAGTATGGAAGTTGGAATTGGCAGACAGGACCAAGTTGCACCAAAACGGAGGCTTGCAGGGCGAGTGCAGAAAGAAGACAAAACAGATAAGGAAATTATAGGTGCTGCTAATAACATTTTTAAAGTGGTCAACCAAAGTATCAAACTTAGTAGGGAAGGCAAATAGGAAGAAGAAACGAATGGCATTCTAAACAAGAGGTGGGTCCAAGTGTCTAGAACTATCAATGATATCGTAGGGTAGTTATAGCTGTGAGCAAGCTGAATAGCTAAAATGAGATGGTCAGAGGCTAGTGTATCAGAATTTTAGATTTCAGACTTGGAGCATAAAAATGTGACTCCCCTGTATATTTTAGACCCAGTTAAGGAACATATATGAGGACCTCCTTCCAGATGAATCATTTGTTCAGGGAAGACTAGATTCTTAGCTAGGGATAATCTCACAAGGTGGTCTTCCCTGGGTAGACTCACAAGCTCACCAAAGTGTGGATAGTGTTTAAATAAGAGCACCACGTTATATTGGATCCTCCAATATAGACAAGACCCATGTGGAATTCTAGATCACAGTATGGCTCCTCAAGAGCTTCTTTCTTGGGGATCCTGTTGATCTCTGTGGGATAATAATGAACAAATTAAGAGGGTCCAAGATGACCCACTGTAATTTTCTGCTGATTAAAACCTCATTATAGCTTTGCCAATCTAATTAGTGTAGACCTTATATAAGAAATTATAGTTACCATCTAGAGTAATTGCTTACCATGAGAGTTTCTAAGGAGGGGCCTCACAAATGTCTCATTATCACGTTGAATTGGCAACAGGAAATTTTTAACTGCAAGAAAAGACTTATGATATGGTGCTTTGTAAAAAACAAAAACTCTTGATTCCATTTCATTTCTTTTATATTAAATGAGCTTCATGTCCTGATCAAATGACCAGGAGACTGAAGGCTAGCATATGTACATGGAACATCAGAGGAGGTTGTGAGTTCTCAGATAAACTAGTTGTGGCTATGGCCAAAAATGAGTACACATGGGATTTTGACAGCAAGCAATCTGTGCTGTTCTACCACCTGGTACAGAAGAGGCAGATTTTGTCTTTTGGTATTCATAGGTTTCACCAAATCAACTAGCCCCATTTTTTATGTTGTAGATAACTGTTTCAACCTTAATTCAGTTTTGCCTTTTGTTCCTTGAAGGAAGAACCTAGATTCCCTTTGATCTTGAACTTTATTTTAATTAAACATAGATGTTAAATATAGCAAATAACAATACCACAGTGTCTTTTCTGTATTCCATAGGTCCAAATACTTTGCAACATTAACTAATAAAATTATGGGGTTAAGTGAAAATAATATCAAGAGAGAGTACATATTAGACTTTGGATTTTACTCATAGCAAGCAACCAAGCCAATACTGGGTACACAGTCCTTAAGAGAGATGCCCGCTATTAAGAAATTAGGAACAAGTGTACTTTGCTATGAAAGAAAGTGGAAATTTTTGAAATGAAGCAGTTTTTGTTAAAAGATCATGTGCTGCCTCCAGACAGAATTCTGATAAATCCAAACCCTCTGAAGTTATCAAACAGTTTAGTAGTTTCCCCACCGCCTCACAGAGAGGCAATAAGTCTTTTTATATCATTCACCTTGGTGGTAAAGCTAGCATTAGTCAACCCATGAGTAGTTGAAAGGTCAGATGACTTTTGAACCTAGTTGAACTATTTGGTTTTGGGGAGATGAAAATTTTTATGCCGGTGGGAAAATGTGGTAAAGCATTGTACATGCTCGGTGCTACTCCAGGCTGTAATAACACATGCTCAAGGATTATCATATAGGATATTGCAGACATGGCACTAGTTAAGACTTAACCAACATAGAAGGCTGTGGGAGTTTTTGAAAGCCAGATGGCACAATAGAGTCTTCCTTTGTCATGGCTAAAATACAGCCTGTTCCAAGATTGAACAAAACCCAAATAAACCATTAGTGTCTTTGGTTTCTATTCCTATCTGCTGTATGTTATTAGTTTGGTCTCCCTGACCAAATCCTGCCCTTGGATTAGCTGGCGTAAGTCTCCTTGCCGACAGGCACCAATCTAGTCTTTTGAAACAGTGAAATATAAAATGTAGAGATAAGAACCCATCAACAGAGGGAGAAAAAAAGCTAAATTTTAAAAATAAGAGATGCAATGGGCAATCAAGATCAAATATATAAATAAACATTCACAAAAAAAAATACGACATGAGTTTATGGGGTCCAGTGATGGGTATGTCTTTTGGCCCAAAATAAACAGAATTAATTGTTAGCATACACAGCAAACTGGTGAATATAGTTCTATTTTTATTGGAAATAATAGTGTGTGTATCTTTTGTGATTTGAGTAGGTAGGAAAGAAAAATATTTAGATTACTTACTGACTGTCTCAGCAGCATTCCCACTAATGAGGCCAAGGTCATGGGCTCAGTTACTATTTCAACCTTTTAGCTCTGTTCTGTTTCATTACTAAAGCCCACAGTCTCAATCTCCCTTTTTTCTCCATCCCCCAAATCAGAAACCTAGTCCTGCCTTCTACCCCCTAACAAAACCTGAACTCAGAAATGAATCTGATAAACTAGGCAGGTTTTGCTTGACACACATAGAATTTGTTAAATGCTGCCAACTAATTTAAAGACTTAAGTCTAGAGATTTTACATAAAATCTCTGGTTTACATAAAATTTCTAGCCTCTCTTTAAAAATAAAAAGATCTGACATTCCCAGATGTGCATTCACGCATTCATCCACACATTTTTGAGTACCTATGTGCTACACACTATTCTAGTCTTTTGTTTTGCAAAAATAATATGAAAACCATTGACTGCAGCTAAATAGGGTCTGCTCCCAAAAGGCCCATGAATTCTCCAGTCCATCAGAGTAGCCATACTGCCCTCTTCACTTTTTTACACTACCTGCCTTCCTTCTCAGTTGGCATTTACGCTTGCAACCTATGTAATAAGATAATTCACACTGAAGTAAAAAGGGCTGTGACAAAGAAAATGTATTATATCTCCCCAAGATTATTTGCATTTTAACAGAAGACAGAGTCGTACGCCAAGAATGGCAAATCCCTGACATTAATGTCATTGCTTCTCTGTCCCAGACCCGTGGAAGATATAAGTAATCAAAGCAACAAACATTCTTTCCTGCTGAGTCTAGATTCTGCAATTTGAGTTTACTCAGAAGTTGGAATATATTTGCCATCACTACTTTCAGCCAAAGAAATGAGATACTCATTATGAATTTCCTATCATTAGAAGTTTAGGAGGAGAAATTATGTAAAGGGCAGAAAAATATAACACAATCACCCTATTAAAATCTGACCCTGTTCACAGTTACTAATGGTAGCCCTAACCATGGCCAACTATCTCATAGATGCATGGAATTGAACATAAAGAACAGTGACAGGTAAATTTATAACACATCTTCATTATTAGAGCCTCATTTCAAATGAATGTCTTGTAAATACTGGGTACACAATGTTCAAGTATATGTTTCTGCATATGTGTTATATAAATGTAAAAGTAGATATTAATAGTGAGTTCTGAGTTCCCGTAGAATAATGCTGGCCCCTTAAATTCAAATCTCTCCACACCATGCTCCAGAAAGAAATTCAGATCAGCAAGGAGAGCAAATAAAACCACACATAACCCACTTCAATAGCATAACTAGGAGATGGAATTCCACACACTTCAAATTACACATAAGGAGAGAAAAAATACTCAAAAGAAGCAGAACTAGCTCTGTAGCCCATGCCAGAGCCAAGAGTGAAACGAAGACTAAATAGAAAAGAAGATGTGAGAGCTGGGGCCTAGCGATGGCAGAATTGATCAATTAAAATGCCCTTGGGGGCTTCCCTGGTGGCGCAGTGGTTAAGAATCCACCTGCCAATGCAAGGGACACGGGTTCGAGCCCTGGTCCAGGAAGATCCCACATGCCGTGGAGCAACTAAGCCCGTGCACCACAGCTACTGAGCCTGCGCTCTAGAGCCCGCGAGGCACAACTATTGAGCCCACGTGCCACAACTACTGAAGCCCGCGTGCCTAGAGTCCATGCTCCACAACAAGAGAAGCCACCACAATGAGAAGCCTGTGCACTGCAACGAAGAGTAGCCCCCGCTTGCCACAACTAGAGAAAATCCACACGCAGAAACGAAGACCCAACGCAGCCATAAATAAATAAATAAATAAATTTATATTTAAAAAAAAAAGACCAGATAGTAGTAAATATTTCAAGCTTTGCAGGTCATACAGCCTCTATCACAACAATTCAACTTATACCCAAAAGCAGCCGTAGACAATCTGTAAATGAATCAGAGTGACTGTGTTCCAATAAAATTTTATTTATGGACGCTGGAATTTGAATTTCATAAAATTTTCATGTATCCTGAAATACTGTTATTCTTTTGATCTTTTTCAACCATTTAAAAATGTAAAAGCTGGAATTCCCTGGCAGTCCAGTGGTTAGGGCTCTGTGCTCTCACTGCCAGCGGCCCGGGTTAGATCCCTGGTTGGGGAACTAAGATCCCACAAGCTGTGCTGGGCAGCCAAATAAATAAATAAGTTAGTTAAATTTTTAAAAAATGAAAAGAAAACTTAAAAAAAAAAAGCTATTCTTAGCTCTCAGACCCTACAAAAACAGAAAGCAGGCTTGATTTGGCCAAGAGTTGTAGTTTTTTGACTTATGATCTAGAGAGCAAGCTTAATCCACCTAAGAGTTAATGAGGGAAACTTTGGCAGAAGGGCTTTTGGTGAATGATAATATGCTTAATTGTAGATTTAAGGTTAAAACAAAGGTGAGGACAACGATGGAGAATTGTATTAAAATGTTACGTATTTTTGATAAAGTAGTTATTACAATTAAAGCTTGGGAGAAGAAAATAAAAAAGTAAAATAAGCTCAATGATTGTCACATAGAGAGTCAGAGTATAATTTCAAGCTGACAAACCAAATAGTAGAAAGCTAAGCGAGCAGAAGGGGGATGAAGAGCTTTATAAAAAGTAATAGCATAAAGGTAATCAATAGAACAACAATACAGACCTTCTTAAATAAGAAAATAAAATTTTTAAAAAATTCTTATTGGGGTATAGTTGATTTACAATGTTGTGTTCATTTCAGGTGTACAGCAAACTGAATCTGTTATACATATACATATGTCCATTCTTTTTCTTTTCCCATATAGGCCACTACAGAGTACTGAGTAGAGTTCCCTGTGCTATACAGTAGGTCCTTATTAGTTATCTGTTTTATATATAGTAGTGTGTATGTGTCAATCCCAATCTTCCAATTTATCAAAAGGAATTTTTAAAAAACCAAAGAAACAAACTACATAAATAAAATTAACATAACACTGTAAATATAACAAAATAATATGTTGAGGCTAAACATATCTGTCATATCAGTAAATGTAAGTGGGTTTAATCACCTATTAGTAAAAGGAAAAGATTTTCAAAAGAGCTCACAAAGCAAAACCTAATTCTATGCTGTTTAGAAGACACACCTGAAATGAAAGGAGTCAGAAATGGCTAAAAATTAAAGGATAGACAAAAGGTTTATCGGGCAAATGGAAGAAGCAGTAAGAAAGCAAAGCTTATAATCTTTATATCAGACAAAGTAGAATTCAGGCCAAAAACCATTAAACACAACAAAGAGGATACTCTATAAAAAGCTATGACTATCTATGCACAAATAACAACTGCCTTTACAAAACAGAAACTGTAAGAGCTCAAGGAGGAATAAACAAAAACAATTAGTAATAGGATATTTTAACCCATCACTCAGGTCACATGGATAGAAACTTATTAAGTATATAGAAGACCTAAAAAAGCAAAATCAATAAGATAGATCTATGGCTGTATATTGAACTTACCACCCTGATAATAGAGAATATATCTTCTTCTCAAGTACTCATGGAACCTTCACAGAATTTGACCATGTATTAGGTCACAACAGGAACCTCAGTGAGTTTCATAAAGTAGAAGTTACACAAACATCATTCCCAGATCATGGTGAAATGAAAATTTGGAAATTTTTAAAATCTTAAGTCTCGGGTAAAGGGGGAAATGAAACTTTAAAATTATAAAATTTCTAAGAAATAATGATAATGAACCCAGCACATGTCAAAATTTATGGGATATAAGTAAACCATTTATAAGAAAAAATTTGTATCAGTAAAAATAAAAGAATGAAAATAAAGCTTAAAAAGCCATAAAATAAGCTAGAAGAAGGTACAAGAAAGGAAATAATAAAAATAAAGCAGAAATAAATGAGGTAGAAAACAGAAAAGTAATAGAAAAGTGGTGTTAAAAATCAACAAACAGGCAGACCACAAGCTACCTTAAATCAAGAGGAAAGGGGGAAATGTATGCAAAATAAGAAATGACGGGAAATATCCATTGATACAGAGGAAAGTTTAAAAACATGGTAAGTGGCTACTTTGCATGAATCTTTCACAGGGGTGTAGCATTCTGTACACCCACCAGCAGTGTGTGACTGTGCCCATGTCCTGATGGACTTCCCATCAGTGTGTCACAAGTTTTTGGATCTTTGTCAATCAGATAGGTTAGAAAGGGTACCTTGGGGTAGTTTTAGTTTGTATTTCTCTTATTATGAAAGAATATTCAGTGAAGCTGAATATCTTTTCATGTGTTTAGGGATCTTTTTTTGTGAACTGTATGTTCATATCTTTTGTCCATTTTTCTATTGATTTTTTTTTTTTGGTCCTCTTTGTCTCAATTTTTAAGAGTTCTTTACGTATTAGGAAGATTCACTATTTTTAATACACAACTCTGTACACCCTCAGGAGGATATATTCTAAGGAAAAAAACCACAAACTTTGAACTTAGTAGGATTAATTCTGGTAGTGGCATTGGTGCAGTAACTCTAATACTTATTTTGTGTGTCTTGTACAATAAGCAAATGAGTAAATACATTGATGTTATTGAGAATTTGGTTCACTCTGTGAAAAAGGAGATAAAATTATGGGATTAGGGAGAAAGAGCTCTGTGGTGCTGGATTAGAATTGGGAATATCAATATGCACTCATTCTTTTAAAAACATACATACAGATATATGTACGTGTGTATATGTGTACATACATACACACACACACACACACACACACGCACACATACACATTAACAAAGATAAAATCTAAAGGTTTTGTTCTATGTGTCTATATCCTTGCTCTTTTCCCTGAAAGGACTTAAAAACAATGACACCTCAGTAGTAATGAGCATATCTTAAAACTAGACTTTGGTTTCTAAATACATTTTCTACTGAAAGCTCCTTAGAGAAATGGCTGATTCTAGGTCTGTCAGAAAAAGTCAGTGCAAATTAAGCCTGGAATATCTTGTGCTAGAAAGCAAGGAAGAGCTGAGACATGTCAAAATGACACAGAAACCAATTTAGAGGAGCTCCCACTGGCCAAATTTGAGTATGTAATGATGGTAATGGATTATACATTGAACGACAACAACAAAAAAGAATCTGAGTCTATTGTAATACTTTAAAAATAAAAGGCACTTAATTTCTAGAAATAGATCTGAATTGTTTTGTAATTCATGTAGATCCCTTTATGCATACTCATAGTATCTTTCAAATTAGGTATTATTATTTCTAATTTATATGTGAGAACTGACAGTCAGAGAGGTTAAGCAGCTTACCTTCAACCGCACAGCTAGTTAGAGGAAGGACCATCACTCTTACGGTCTGTCTGACTTTTCAAAAAGAGCCTATGGTGCCCTTATTACACTAACTGGCCTCTAAAAATGAGCTCATATAACAAATACTGTCTTATAACCTGCTTTGGGAACATCTTTTTCTATTATTTAACATTTTTCTACAACATTATTTTTAATTGCAGCATCATCCTCTACTGTATACAGTCACTTATATAATCAATCCCTATTTGCTGGACATTTAAGTACTTTTCCTTATCTTGCTGTTATATACAACATCATGTTGAATATCGTTGTTTTAAAATTTATTCAGATCCTTTTCTTAGTATAAATTTCTAAACATGGAATTCCTGGATCAAAATGTTTAAAAACATTTCCAACACCTTAGGTATATATTGCCAATTTGCCCAAACATTTTGCAACAGTTTACACTCCTGCCAGCAGTACACAAGAATGCTCATTTCTCTGAACCCTTGAAAACTTTTGATATCGTCAATTATAAAAAAAGAAAAAAAAGCTATTTTGATAGGCAAAATGATGTTTCAGTGTTTTAGCTTGCATCTTAAAATTACCAGTGTGGTTGAACATTTTAAAATGTCACTGCTAACTTGCATTTCTTCTTTTGTGAATTGCCTATTGATACCTTTTGTCCGTGTTTCTACTAGAGGGTTAGCTGATATTTATTGATTTATACGGAATTTTATATATTAAAGATTTTGACATAAACTGCATATTTTAACATTGACTAAAAAAGAATCAAAATTACAATTTTAAATCATAGGGAAAAAAAATAAAACTGAGAGACTGCCATATTCTTTTCCCACATCTCCTGAAATCCTGGCAAGACATTTCAGGAAATAGTAAAAAAAAATTTAGACCCATTTTCGATAATTATATGAAGTTGAGTAAACTTCCTATAGCCTACCTTTTCTTTAAAGCAAAACTTGAATCTGCTTCAAAAATAGAAAACAAGGCTTGGACAGCAAAGTGATCATGATCAGTTTTAACAGAAATGCTAAGAAGGTTGAGATAAAAAAGAAAACAGACTGTAAAACCAGTAGAAAATATATGGTGTATACTTCACTTACATGTAACCCAGTAATCCAGTAAAATAATCAGTGTCCATATAAAAAGATGATTCTACTCATGTTCTTGTATTTTGAATTGATGAAAGATTGTTAGAGAGCTTCCAGTTCTCTCCTATGCACTTACCTGAGAAGGATGGACGAAATTAGTTTGAGTAATCATTCTGTGGGCAAAGAGCAGAGTTTTCCTCTATGCAAAAGCAACTGGTTGGCATAAAACTTTAACCTATAACATTGGCCTCATTAGCCCAATATTCCAACCAAATTACTTCAGTACAAAATGTCAGTGACTAGCAGAAATGGATCACATCCTCTCTTGGTCCCGAATAAGAGAGAAACTGGTCTCTGTGTGTCCTAGGGCAAAGCACTTCCTCTCCAGCTTTTAGTTTCTTCTTCTGTAAAATGAGATTGAACCAAATGGTTGGTCTGTGGTCTTTTTTTGTTTGTTTGTTTTGTTTTTTTCCAAAAGAAGCTTTTAATTTTTGAACAAGTTTAGATTTACAGAAAAGTTGCAAAAGTAGTACAGAGAATTCCCATATACTCCTCATCTGGTGTCTCCTATTGTTAACATCTTCTATCACCATGGTACATTTGTCACAACTAAGAAACCGACATTGAATATTACTATTAACTGAACCTGACACTTGATTTAGATTTCACCAGTTTTTCCCCAATGTCATTTTTCTGTTCCAGGATCCCATCCAGGATAGGATATTACATTATGTGTCATGTCTCCCTAGTCTCTAGTCTGTGACAGTTTCTTAGATGACCTTGACAGTTTTGAGTAGCAGTGGTCAGGTTTTTTGCAGAATGTCCCTCAATTTGAGTTTTGCCAGTGTTGTTCTCATGTTTAGACTGGGGTTATAGGTTTGGAGGAGGAAGACTACAGAGGTGCATTATCATCGCATCATGTCAAGGATACATGCTATCAATGTACATGCTATCACTGATGATGTTAATCTTGATCACTCGGCTGAGGTTGTGTTTCTGGGTTTCTCTACTGTAAAGTTACTCCCTCCCTCTTTTCTAAACTATTAGCCTGTGGTCTTTTTGAGCTCTGACATACCATGATTTTATTATGTTACATACAGATTCCCTTACCTGCACAGATCAATTTGCTAGAGTTGCATCCATCACCCAGGAATGTATACTTGTGCTGGGTAACTCAGCTGAAAATTTTCTTGGGACCCATTTCATACTATATGGCTATGTGAGAAATCTCCATTATGTTTCATAGAATGAGACTAATCACTTTCTTTGTAGAAAGTGCACTCTACATTTCTTAGTAAAGAAATGATGACTTTACAAATTTTAAGGATGCTCTGATTTTTGGAAACCTTTTACCAAGAGAACCCCAAATCTACAACTTCCAAATCCCAGTGATCAATATGATGGAGAAGAAGAAACAAGCAGGTTTGGGGGATGTTGGTGAGGGTGAGGAGAGAAATGAATGTCTGTTCTAAATTAAGTCGAGGATTTGGAATTAGGAAATCAGGTGAGGTGTGTGTTTGTCTGAATTCTGCTGTAGAGCTGTGTGAAGATGGTAGCTGAAGTTCAGTTAGAGACTTGAGTCCCTCTACATTGCTCTTGCCAAAAAAATGCAACTACACAAACCTCATTTAGGGCAAGAAAGCAAAGGATGCAATGGGCAAATGACCTTCTGCCTTTCTCCACTTCCAAGATAGTTTTGGAAAGGCTAGCTTAAGGGGACAATTAACCAGGCCTAATAATAATGGTTAACATTTATGGAGCATTTATTATGTACCAAGCATTTTTCTAGGTGCCTTACATGTACTGACTCACAAGGTCCTCACTAGAACCCTATGGAGAAGGTGCTATTATTATGCACATTTTATAGTGAGGATACTGAGACACGGTGATTGAGTAACTTGCCCAAGGTCCCTCTGATACTAACTGTAGCAGAGTTGAGATTTGAAACAAGACGTTTCCACTCCAGACACATGACAACTGCCTCCCTTTAGATAGAGTGTAAAGCTCCAGGAGGGCAAGCGTTTTTGTAACCAAGCAGTTACTGTTGTATCTTCAACACGTAGGACGGTGTCTAATACCTAGTAGTCGGCCAGCAAATAATTATTGCATGAAGGGAGGGAAAGGCTTGAGGATCCTGATCATGAATCAAGCCCAAACATTGGTGACTCTTCCAGAAGAACACCGTCATGATGCCACCTCAGAAAACTCAGAACAAACTGGTCCATTATAATCTCCACCAGTTCATTCTCTGTATCGCCCCATCCGATCAAATCTTATAAGGCAGCTAGAAGGGCTTGGTACATACCCAGCTGTAGTTTTCTCCTACTCATCTGTTTTCCACCTTCTCTATTATATATTCTGACTCCCCAACCTCATCTGAGCCCTACTCTTTAATGCTAACTCTGAATAAGCAGGTAATGGAAAGGGTTTTAACATCTCAAAATCTAAAAGTTTGCAGAAGAACACATGCCAGGTATCCATGGCTGTGACAACATGATGCCAGATCAGGAAAGTGAGTTTCAAAGCATCAGCTACCGGGGGTTGAGGACATAAATCAATGAATACATTCCCATTTTTTAAATTTAAATACATTCAGGTCAAATGAGTAAGAGGAGGAGAGAGCTTCTGTGTAAGTCTGTTTCTCACTTTCCAGTCACCAGTTTTATATGGATCTTTTTAAAAGAATATGCATATTATTACCAATAAGCATTCAACCAGGAAAGAGGATGAGAGACTGTTTAGGAATCTAAGAGACTTCCATCATCAGTAATGATGAAGTGATAGGCAATGACTTGGACCATAGCGAAAGGGAGACTTCACTGAGCAGAAAACGAAGTAAAATGAGAAAGAAAAAGAAAATTTTAAGGAAGAATCAAAACTGCCGAGTCCTGGCTAAGTTGACATTTTTGCTGCATTATTCATTAAGGTGGGGTTTTTTGGGGGAAAAAAAAGGTGTCCCGTCATTATGCTGCTTATTTCTCCTGACTCCACAAAGCAAATAATAATACAAAAGTAAATAAGATTTGAGTTATGGAGAGCACTTATTTATTGGTGCTGTGACTTGAGATGAAAACACTAAATAATTGTGTCTGTCTGATAAGGAATACACAGATGGGCCCGTTACGCAACTGCAAATGGAGACCATATATTAAACCTGTGATAAGGTACCCAAATAGACATGTTATTTATAAATATTGCTGCAACCTTGGAATGGAAAATATAAAATACATAGTAAATGAAAGTCTTAAGATAATATAATATAGAACTGGGATATTAAAATGATTTATTACCTTGATAGAATCTTTTCTAGCTTCAATATTGGATAAAACTAGGACTGTACTAAGGCAAAAAAAAAATGTATGCTGCAGTAGAGAATGTTTCATTTCATTTAGGAGAGGAAATGTAGGGATTCAAACATGTGGAGCAACAAGAAAGGTGTCATTACCTCTGTTGTACTGTCTCAATCTTTTCTTTAATTGGCATTTAATTTTACTGTTTCACTGTGGCAGACTAGCAAAATGTGTTATGTAAAACTGTTCAAATTATAAAACGCTTTTTTCTTCACTTTTTTTAAAATTAATGAAGTCCTTCTTTCAAAGGAAATTCTACCCATACCCAACATGACAGCTTTTAAAAAGGTTTGAAAGGAATCTCACAGCCATACTGACTCCATTCAAATTGCTTTGAAAAGGAACATTTAAGTATGTTTTATTTATGTTTATGATGTCGTGCAACCACAGATAATATTTTTAGTAGAAAATGTATATGTATAACCCTAGGAAAAAAAGAGAAAATTTGAATGAAACTGCTGAAGCAAAAGTAAGGTACCATAAATAAACATGCATTACTTCCTCTGTTTAGTTCTTAAAAAATGTTTCTCTGAAAACTAATGGTTTTCAATCCTGCATATAATCTGGTTATTACCAGGATAAAGCCAAGATCTGAAGGTGATTTATCAAAGGGCTATAGTTCACTCATACACCATTTGGTGTTTAATGTAATAAAAATGGGATTTATTTTAAGATGGAAAGATAACCTGGTTTCTGTAATGTTAGCAGTCACTGCATTTAATTCAGGTAGCATTTATTTTTGCAGTGATGTTCCTTATTGTGGAAGCCTCTTGCTTCACACGATGTCCACTGAAGTATTGGTCTGGTGAAATTGCTTCCAACAGGAGTTAACTTGAAAGCCTGAAGCCATCAGGGGTCACCATCTGGGTAATGTACCTGGTATATTTTTCAGGAAGGGAACTGTCCAACATACAAGTAGATCTGTAGCTTTGACAAGCTTTGCAAGTACAAAAGCAGTAGCATCCCTTAGCCTGAAGGAATATGAAGCAAGATATGTAAGGGAACTAGTGGGGGAAAAAATTGCTGAGAAAAAGGAAAAACAAATTACCTTGAAAAATATCACATGCTTTTGTCTTGGCATGATTTGAAGCTTATGACATCATCCATAATGGGCAGGACTTTTATCTGTAAGACAGATTTCAAATTTTCAAAATAAATTTATTTAGTCAAATTTGAAAATAGCACCAAAAAATTTCTTGTAATAAAAAATATAGCACCCTTAGCTGAATATGTGTGCAGTTTGAGATGCAAGATGAATTTCTTGAAAGCAAACTTGTATTTGCCTTGCAAATATTGCAATTTCAAGGTTACTTGTGTATTTATTATCAGAGCTCTATTTACCTTATTATTAAGTGGACTGGAATATTATCTGTAAAAGAGTGGACACAAAACACCAAGAGATACAGAGTAACATGGAAGGTTTCATATCTTCTGACACTGGTATTATGAAACTATTCCAACAAATTTAATTGCCTAGAAAGAATTGTTCCCAGCACCCAAATTTTCCTGATTCAGATATTTCAAGGATAATTTTTTAGGCCAGTACATTTCAAACTGTATCTGTGGAGCTTTTGGACTCCCAATTCCTTTCAGTCAAAAGAGTGCTGTTTTATCTTTTGATGGGTTTGAGGGTTATTCATATTTAATTGCTGGATTGTTCTACTGCTTTAAAATGTTTTGAAAAGCCCTATTTTAGACAGAAAACAAAAATTAAAGAGATGGAATAAAAGAATGCATCTATCCATTCAGCTTTTTAAAAGGTTTGTTGAGCACCTACTATTTTTTTATTGTATAACAATATGTGAATACAGTATCACTGTAAAAGATTCTAACAATACTATGAAAATGTTGAAGTTCCCCCAGCTCCCCACTCTAAAGTTCAATAATTTGATATTAATCCTTCCATTTCTCTTTCTATGCATTTACATACATAGAGATACCTTTTCTTTTACTTAAATAGGGTCATTGGATGTGCCTTGTTCTACATTGTTTTTTATACAAATCTTAGAGCTCTTTCTATGTCAGTACATATAGGTCATCTAGTGGTGTGCTGATAAATGTTTAACAACCAGCTCTCTGGGCAAAAAAGCCTTGATGTGCAACATTTGCTGATTCCTGGAGTGTTAAAACACCCACCATGGTGATTTCAACTACCAATGTGAAGTCACTGAAGGTGGAATTGGAAGAGATGTGCACAGTTGGCTCTTGTAAACCAGTAGAAGCTGGCTCTATCACACCACTGGGTCAGTCCTTTCTCTCTCTCCCTCTCTTTTTTTTTTTTCTTTCTGGCATCTTATTTTGAAATGCATTGAGACTTACAGAAAAGTTGCAAATATAGCACAGAATTCCTGTAAACCTGTCATTCAGTTTCTGCCAATATTAACATCTTGCATGACCATAGTACAGTTGTTAAAAGTAAGAAATTAGCATTAGTATGGTGCTATTAACTCAGAGTTTATTTCGGATTTCTTCAGTTTTACACTATTTGTTCTTCTTGTTCCAGGATCCTATCTAGTATACCACACTGCATTTAATTGTGATGTCTTCTTAGTGTCCTCTAATCTGACAGTCTGTCAGTATCAGTCCTTTTGATTCTTATGTAGGATTTTATATTATGGGTTTACCATTCTCTCATAGATGGATATATTGGTGGCGTTTTTTTTTTTCTTTACTATATTAACAAAATCATTATACTAACAATGCTGTTTTGAACTTCCTTGTACATGCCCGTTTATGCATGTATAGGCATACTTCAGAGATATTGCAGGCTTGGTTCCAGACCACTGCAATAAAGTGAGTCATATGAATTTTTTTGTTCCCCAGTGCATATATAAATTATGTTTACACCATATTGTAGACTATTAAATGTTTAATAGCATTATGTCTAAAAAAACAATGTACATACCTTAATTAAGAACTACTTTATTGCTAAAAACTGCTAACCATCGTCTGAGCATTCAGCAAGTCATAATCTTTTCGCTGGTGGAGAGTCTTGCCTCGATGTTGATGGCTGCTGACTAATCAGGGTGATGGTTGCTGAAGGTTGGGGTGGCCGGGGCAATTTCTTAAAATAAAGCTATGATGAAGTTTGCCTCACTGATTGACTCTTCTTTCACAAATGATTTCTCTGTAGCACATAATGCTGTTTAATAGCATTTTACCCACAGTAAAATGTCTTTCAAAATTGGAGTCAATCCTCTCAAAACCTGCCCCTGCTTTATCAACTAAGTTTATGTAATATCCTAAGTCCTTTGTTGTCATTTCAACAATCTTTACAGCATCTTCACCAGGAGTAAATTCCATCTCAAGAAATCACTTTTTTTTTTTAACGTCTTTATTGGAGTATAATTGCTTTACAATGGTGTGTTAGTTTCTGCTTTATAACAAAGTGAATCAGCTGTAAGTGTACATATATCCCCATATCCCCTCCCTCTTCTGTCTCCCTCCCACCCTCCCTATGCCACCCCTCTAGGTGGTCACAGAGCACCAAGCTGATCTCCCTGTGCTATGCAGCTGCTTCCCACTAGCTATCTATTTTACATTTGGTCGTGTATATATGTCAGTGCCACTCTCTCACTTCGTCCCAGCTTACCCTTCCCCCTCCCTGTGTCCTCAAGTCCATTCTCTACGCCTGCGTCTTTATTCCTGTCCTGCCCCTAGGTTCGTCAGAAGCATTTTTTTGTTTTTGAGATTCCATATATATGTGTTAGCATACGGTATTTGTTTTTCTCTTTCTGACTTACTTCACTCTGTATGACAGTCTCTAGGTCCACCCACCTCACTACAAATAACTCAATTTCGTTTCTTTTTATGGCTGAGTAATATTCCATTGTATATATGTACCACATTTTCTTTATCCATTTGTCTGTCGATGGACATTTAGGTTGCTTCCATGTCCTGGCTATTGTAAATAGTGCTGCAATGAATATTGTGGTACATGACTCTTTTTGAATTATGGTTTTCTCGGTATATGCCCAATAGTGGGATTGCTGGGTCGTATGGTAGTTCTATTTGTAGTTTTTTTAAGAAACCTCCATACTGTTCTCCATAGTGGCTGTATCAATTTACATTCCCACCAACAGTGCAAGAGGGTTCCCTTTTCTCCACACCCTCTCCAGCATTTATTGTTTGTAGATTTTTTGATGATGGCCATTCTGAATGGTGTGAGGTGATACCTCGTTGTAGTTTTGATTTGCATTTCTCTAATGATTAATGATGTTGAGCATCCTTTCATGTGTTTGTTGGCAGTCTGTATATCTTCTTTGGAGAAATGTCTACTTAGGTCTTCTGCCCATTTTTGGATGGAGTTTTTTGTTTCTTTGATATGGAGCTGCATGAGCTGCTTGTATATTTTGGAGATTAATCCTTTGTCAGTTGCTTCATTTGTAAATATTTTCTCCCATTCTGAGGTTTGTCTTTTCATCTTGTTTATGGTTTCCTTTGCTGTGCAAAAGCTTTTAAGTTTCATTAAGTCCCATTTGTTTATTTTTGTTTTTATTTCCATTTGTCTAGGAGGTGGGTCAAAAAGGATCTTGCTGTGATTTATGTCATAGAGTGTTCTTCCTCTGTTTTCCTCTAGGAGTTTTATAGTGTCTGGACTTACATTTAGGTCTTTAATCCATTTTGAGTTGTTTTTTTGTTTTTTTGCGGTACGCGGGCCTCTCACTGTTGTGGCCTCTCCTGTTGCGGAGCACAGGCTCCAGACGCACAGGCTCAGCAGCCATGGCTCACGGTCCTAGCCGCTCCGTGGCATGTGGGATATTCCCGGGCCGGGGCATGAACCCGTGTCCCCTGCATCGGCAGGTGGACTCTCAACCACTGCGCCACCAGGGAAGTCCTTGAGTTTATTTTTGTTTATGGTGTTAGGCAGTGTTCTAATTTCATTCTTTTATATGTAGCTGTCCAGTTTTCCCAACACCACTTATTGAAGAGGCTGTCTTTTCTCCACTGTATAGTCTTGCCTCCTTTATCAAAGATAAGGTGACCATATGTGCATGGGTTTACCTCTGGGCTTTCTATCCTGTTCCATTGACCTATATTTCTGTTTTTGTGCCAGTACCATACTATCATGATTTCTGTAGCTTTGTAGTATAGTCTGAAGTCAGGGAGCCTGATTCCTCCAGCTCCATTTTTCTTTCTCAAGATCGCTTTGGCTATTAGGGGTCTTTTGTGTTTCCATACAAATTGTGAAATTTTTTGTTCTAGTTCTGTGAAAAATGCCATTGGTAGTTTGATAGGGATTGCACTGAATCTGTAGGTTGCTTTGGGTAGCATAGTCATTTTTACAATGTTGATTCTTCCAATCCAAGAACATGGTATATCTCTCCATGTATTTGTATCATCTTTAATTTCTTTCATCAGTGTCTTATAGTTTTCTGCATACAGGTCTTTTGTCTTCTTTAGTAGGTTTTTTCCTAGGTATTTTATTCTTTTTGTTGCAATGGTAAATGGGAGTGTTTTCTTAATTTCACTTTCAGAGTTTTCATCATTAGTGTATAGGAATGCAAGAGACTTCTGTGCATTAATTTTGTAACCTGCTACTTTACCAAATTCATTGATTAGCTCTAGTAGTAAGAGACCACTTTCTTTGCCCATCCATACAAAGCAACTCCTCTTCTGTTGAAGTATTATCATGAGATTGCAGCAATTCAGTCACATCTTCAGGCTCCCCTTCTAATTCTAGTTCTCTTGCTCTTTCCACCACATCTACAGTTACTTCCTCCACTGAAGGCTTGAACCTCTCAAAGTCATCCATGAGAGTTGGAATCAACTTCTTCCCAACTCCTGTTAATTTTGATTTTTTGACCTCCTCCCATGAATCACAAATGTTCTTAATGGCATCTAGAACAGTGAATCCTTTCCAGAAGGTTTTTAGTTTACTTTGCCCAGATCCATCAGACGAATCACTATCTATGGCAGCTATAGCCTTATGAAATGTATTTCTTAAATAGTGAGATTTGAAAGTTGAAATTACTCCTTGATCCATGGTCTACAGAATGTATGTTGTGTTAGCAGGCATGCAAGCAACATGAATCTCATTGTACACCTCCATCAGAGCTCTTGGGTAACCACATACATTGTCAGTGAGCAGGAATATTTTGAAAGGAATCTTTTTTTCTGAGCAGTAGGTCTCAACAATGGGCTTAAAATATTCAAGAAAACATGTTGTAAACAGATGTGCTGTCATCCAGGCTTTGTTCCTCCATTTATAGAGCACAGACTGGGTTGATTTAGCATAATTCTTAAGGGCCCTAGGATTTTCAGAATGGTAAATGAGCATTGACTTCAACTGAAAGTTACCAGCTGCATTACTCCCTAACAAGAGAGTCAGCCTGTCCTTCGAAGCTTTGAAGCCAGGCATTGACTTCTCCTCTCTAGCTATGAAAGTCCTAGATGGCATCTTCTTCCAATAGAAGTCTGCTTCATCTACATTGAAAATCTGTTGTTTAAGGTATCCAGCTCATTAGTTATCTTAGCTAATTCTTCTGGATAACTTGCTGCAGCTTCTACATCAGCGCTTGCTGCTTCTCCTTGCACTTTGTTGTTACGGAGACGGCTTCTTTCCTTAAACCTGACAAACCAACCTCTACTGGCTTCAAACTTTTCTTCCACAGCTTCCTCACCTCTCTCAGCCTTCATAGAATTAAAAGAGGAGGGCTTGCTCTGGAGCAGGCTTTGGCTTAAGGGAATATTGTGGCTGGTTTGATTTTCTATCCAGACCACTAAGACTTTCTCCAAATCAGCAATAAGGCAGTTTTGCTTTCTTATCATTCACGTGTTCACTGGAGTAGCACTTTTAATTTCCTTTAAGAACTTTTCCTTTGCATTCACAACTTGGCTAACTGGCACAAAAGGCCTATCTCAGCTTTCAACATGCCTTCCTTGCTAACCTTAATCATTTCTAGCTTTTAATTTAAAGTGAGCAACATGTGACTCTTCCTTTCACTTGGACACCCAGAGGACTTTGTAGGGTTAACTGGTCCAGTTTCAATATTGCTGTGTCTCAGGGAATAGGGAGGCAGGAGGAGAGCAAGAGAGATGGGGGAATGGCCAATGGAGCAGTCAGAACATACACAACATTTATCTATTAAGTTTGCTGTCTTATATGGGCACGGTTCATGGCACCCCAAAGCAGTTAAGATAGTAACATCAAAGATCACTGATCACAGATCACCACAGCAAATATAATAAGAATGAAAAAGTTTGAAATATTGTGAGAGTTACAAAATTGTGACACAGAGACACGAAGTGAGCAAATGCCGTTGGAAAAATGGTGTTGATAGACTTACTGGACACAGGGTGGCCACAAACCTTCAATTAGTAAAAAATACAATAGCTGGGAAGCATAATAAAGCAAAATGAAGTAAAGCAAGGCACTCCTGTATGTGATTCTTTCTTTAGTGCAGATTCCTAGAAGTAGAATTCCTTGGTCAAGGAACGTTCCCAATTTAAATTTTGATAGACAATCAATAGCAATCACAAAATTGCTTTCCAAAGCCGATTTACCACTTTACAGTCCTATCAACAGTGTTTAAGCAAGAGCACTTCTTGACTACCAGGTGCTGAGTTAGGTACCAGGGACAAAAAGATGAAGAAGACATGGTACCTGCCCTTTCAGTGCTTAAAATGATGAGGCATTCATATAAATAGGTATCTTCAACATAGCATGGTGGGTTCTATAACGAGGTGCTAAGAGAGCAACACCATATCTCTTTGTGAAATGTTCTAGATAGTCAAGATCAGTACTGTCCAATAGAAATACAACCCACACCACATATATAATTTTAAATTTTATAGTTGCCACATTAAAAACGTAATAAGCAGGTGGAGTTAATTTAAATAGATTTTTAATTTAATGAAATACATATCTAAAATATTAACACTTCAACATATAATCAATATAAAAATTATTAATTGGATAATTTGCATTCTTACTTTCATACGAAGTCTTCGACTTTGACTAACCACATTTCAAATGCTTGATAGACACATGTGGTGAGTGGCTGCCGTATTAGACAGTACAGACCTAGGTCATTCAGCATGTATTTCCTACATCTACTTCTGAAGCACTTCTGCAGTCTCTCCCTTATAAGTGAATATTTGCCTTTTGAAGGGGCATGGAATGGGGAAGCATTATCAATTATAAACATTACCAGAGACCATCAGTCTTACTTAAGAGAAACAAAGACCAACATCCTAACAGAGAGTACAGAAAAATAACTGCAGAGAGGCTTTGAGGCTCCAGCCTATAGAAATATGCAAGTTAAGAAGGGCTTCTTATGAAGTCAGGCTGCCTTGAGATCCAAGATGCTTGATTGAGTTTGACACTTGGGGACAGCAAGATACTCCATTTGTTACCTTAACTTTGTAATAAATTTATAATTTCGGAGCATAGCTCTTTGCAATTGGATAAAACAAGAAGGATAAGAATTATAAAATCTACAGGACTCAGCACTAAGGAACATTTGTGAGGAGAGCATTAGGGACTGCCATTCTTACTCAGCTGAAAAGGCATTACTCCTGGAATATCTGAATAGGCAGACACATTCTGTCCGGCCATTGAACTTTAGTGAAGTGCAAATAATGGAACTGGTACTTCCTGAGAGATC
The DNA here is from genome assembly GCF_059928025.1 of Delphinapterus leucas. Classification (NCBI taxonomy): domain Eukaryota; kingdom Metazoa; phylum Chordata; class Mammalia; order Artiodactyla; family Monodontidae; genus Delphinapterus; species Delphinapterus leucas. The sequence goes on from NC_143150.1 coordinate 25,715,117, forward strand.
TGGCTAGTGTCCAACCTTGCTCATTGAGTATGTATATTTTTATATATGTCTTTAGGAAAAAGAAATCTGACTTTGTTTGGGGTCAGGAGTAGTTATATTAGACCTACTATAACCAGTAGTGCTCATTTGTAGGTATATGTTGGGGCATGTGTGATTTTAGTTTTATTACTTTCTATTCATTTGTAGTTTATTGGTGACCAGTTTGTGAAGTTGGTTAGAGCACAGAGATAACAGGATTATGGTTCCAATCCTGTTTTTGAGTTTTCCTACCACTCTTCTGTTTCCTAACTGAGCCCTGGCCACACTGAGCTCCTTAGTGTTCTTCACATATTCCGTACAAGACTTCAGGGTTTTCTGTAATCGCTGGTCCTTCTTCCTAGGAGGTTTTTCAACTAGATATTCATATGCCTTCACTTCATTCAAATCTTGGTTCAAATATTACCTACTCCAAGAGACCTTCCCTGACTACTCGGACTTATTTTTTTCCTTTATAGCATTCGTAACTACTGGACATTATTTCACTTATTTGCTTCTTTGTTTCTATATAGCCATATTATATTACATCATATATTTATTCATTGTCTGCCTCTCTTAACTTACCACCCTCTTACATGAGTTCTGGGAGGGTAGAGATTTTTTTTAAATTCACTGCTCTAAACTTAGGAAAACAGTGCCTGGCACAAAGTAGGCACTCAAGAAATACTTGTTGAATCAATATATGAATATAACTTAACACTGCCCTGTTTGTTCATTACCAGTTGTACCCTTATTTCATTATGGGTGGGCTCATAATGTTTATACTTGGGTTTAGGGGACTTGCTTAAAGTGTGGCTATAAATACATAGCATAGATCTGAATGGTGATCTATTAGAAGGTAAGGACTCTGTATCTTCCTCATTGTGTATCCAAGGCTGATACGCAGCCAGTAGGTCCTGGTCAGGATATATTGGTTGTTTACATCCAACATCCATATGGGTCAGCCAATACCTTTGCAGTCCTGGCTGTTTATTACCTTTTCCTGTATTCCCAACATTCCTGGTGTGCTCAGCATATGCTTTGAAAATACTTGTTGAATGAATCAATAAATACATCCCCATAGTAGAAGTATTGCCATATCTTTCTAGTGGTGTGTTGGTATATCCCAAAGTTCAACATAGTTTTATGTATTGGTCTTAGTGTGAACAAAGTATTATTTATTTCTAACAGAGCTCAAACACTAGAGTTATTTAGTTACCTCAGTCTACCCTGCACATAAATGCACTCTTTGATTTCCTTTCACAACTCAGTATATGGAAGTTCAGTTTGGAGGAGAGAAAAGACCCATAGCCTTGCCATAGTACCCATAGTCTGTAGCAAATAATTTTCATTATGTATTCATACATAGGGACATCACCAAAAAGATGGGTACATTACAAACAGCTCATTGCCTAGAAAAGGCATAAGTAAACTCAAAAAATTATAAAGCTTTACCACCCTCAAAAGGTATTTGACTAATTGTGCATACCTCATTATCTGTCATGATTGGCTAGAAGCAGTCCCTTTCATTTGATGGTGAAAAATTAAACCTTATTTTATTATTTTGAAGTGATTCTCAGCACATGTATTTTCTCTCTCATTGTTAAGTGCCCTCAGGAAACTGGCTTAACTTAAATAAAGTATATAAAATAGCCCCCTTGATCTGCAAAATGCGAACTACTATGCCTTTTGTTCCTTATGGCCCATCTAATTTCAAAAAAGTAACAGAACCAAGAAAGTCAAACACATTTTCAATATAGCTTCTAATATCCATCATATTCAAATTATTAGGGGACTGAGTAGACTGAATTTTCTATAAAGCTGATAAATACCTTTAATTGGAGCGAGGATGTTAAACCAACTGTACTTTGAGTCTTTTGGCAAGGAAATCTCAGGGATGTCCCTAATATAGCTCTATTAGCATGCCATACTGTACCTTAACTCAGAACCAGTATCATTTGAGTTTCATTTGTTTCCAGTAATTGCAAGAGAAATTCATCAGGCAGTACTGGCCTTAATCCAAAGAAAAGGGTAGAAACCAATTAAATGCTTAAAAGTTTTAAGGATAAATTGGAAGGTACGTGTTAGAAATCTCTTTAGCTCAACTAAAAGTGGATGAATGATTTTTAAATAGGCTATCTGGCTAGCTTTCCTGTTCTCGGTTGCTAATTCATATGCTATGTATTTGTGTTAGACATATAAATTAGCCCCTTTCAGTCTGCCTAGGAACATAAAGAAAAATATGAGATGGCTTATGAACAGACACACTTTTTTTTTTTTGTCTTTTGGTAAGATTTGGTTGATTTGAAAATTGCAGTAAGAAAACAAATAAAAGGATGTCCCCAGCTTCTGTCCTAGGCACCGTTTTCTCCTAACATTCTCTCCACTCAGTAATCTCATTTGCTCTCACTTCAACTGTTGCTTATGTGCATGTGTGATTCTAGTCTTGTCCTAGACCTAATATTTCTCCAGAACTTCAAACTCCTGTGTCTGACATGACTATCTAGATAGCCCATCAGTCCCTGGAACCTGGAATCTCCAAATATTAATTCATTGTATTCCTCCCATCACGTCACCCTTCCCCAGACCAACTAGTAAGCATTCAACAAACACATATCCAGCACCAACTGTTTGTAGCTAGTGCTGAGCTAAGTACGAATTCCCTAACTCTGTTAATGGTTCCACAGTGCTTTCAGTTATCAGGCTCAAAACCTTAACCGTTTTGGATTCCTCCCTTTCTGTCACTCTTTCCTATGCCCATCCCCAGCACACCTACACACATACACAAGCGTGCAAGCACACACCCACCCACTCATACACAGAGCTGGTTGCCAAATCCTGAAATGACATTTATAAAATTTCTCCTTAAGGAATTGCCTTCTTGGCATTCTCACAGCCACGGCCCTAAATGAGACACTCATAATTTTTCACCTAGATTATTGCAATGCCATCCCAATTTGTGTTCTTGCCACATCTTTAGGCCTCCAATCCATCCTTCTCCACACTACTACTGGATTTATCTTTCTACAAAGGGTGCTCTGATGATATCATTTATTTGCCTAGAAATCATCAGTGCTCCTCATTGCTATTAAATTAATCTTCCTAAAGAAAATTGATCATAGCCCTCATCTGCTCAGAAAATAGCAGTGCCTCCCTGTTGCCCAGTAAATTGAATCCAAATACCTAAGTGTGGCATTCAGTGCCCTCCACAATATGGCCCTTATCGACCCTCCCAGCCTTAACTTCCACTAACTTCTATATGTAGCTAAACTCCAACCAACCCCATCAACTTCCTTTGCCTCAAATACATCTTGTGCTTTACAAAGTCATATTTTGTTCAACCTGCCCCCTCACCCCACCTATTGTTGACACCTGCCCCACATATCCTTCAAGGTCTATCTCTAATCCTACTTCCTTCATTAAATCATCCCTGATCAACCAAGCCAATTTTTATCTATTGTTCCTTTAAACCATTTCTTTTAAAACAAAAATTTCTTTTTTCCCCAGATGGCAAACATCACACATGTTCATTGTAAACAATATAGACAATACAGAAATCATAAAGAAGAAAATTAAAATCCTCCATAAACCCCGCGTACTGTTGCTATGTTGCAATACATCCTCTCAGCCCTTTCTTTCTCCACACAGCAACATATGTGCGCGCACGCGCGCACACACACACACACACACAATATAGATCATACTATTCATACTGTTTAGTAGCCTGATGTTTTTCATTTGATGCATCATAAATATTTCCCATGCCATTACATAGTCTTCTGCAACAAGATTTAATAACTGCTTAATCTTATATTATTTATATCATCAGTTATTTAATTAATCTCCTTTTGATGAATATTTAGATTGATCATAACTTTCTACTAGTTTTTAAATGTTTCAATGGATAGACTTGTAGTTTGGTACACATTCATAGCTAATTCATAGAAATTGAATTGTTCCCTAAAAGATGATTAAGCCAAATTTCAAGTTTTCTTAATAAATGGTGCCACATTACCCTCCAAAAGGTGACTGGTTTTTTATACTCGCATCAAGAGTGTATGAGAAGCAGCCGCATAGCACAGGGAGATCAGCTCGGTGCTTTGTGACCACCTGGAGGGGTGGGATAGGGAGGGTGGGAGGGAGGGAGACGCAAGAGGGAAGAGATATGGGAACATATGTATATGTATAACTGATTCACTTTGTTATAAAGCAGAAACTGACACACCATTGTAAAGCAATTATACCCCAATAAAGATGTTAAAAAAAAAAAAAAGAGTGTATGAGAGGGCTTCCATGGTGGTGCAGTGGTTAAGAATCTGCCTTCCACTGCAGGGGACACGGGTTCGAGCCCTGGTCCGGGAAGATCCCACATGCCGTGGAGCAACTAAGCCCGTGCGCCACAACTACTGAGCCTGCGCTCTAGAGCCCCCGAGCCACAACTACTGAGCCCTCGCGCCACAACTACTGAAGCCTGGGCGCCTAGAGCCCGTGCTCTGCAACAAGAGAAGCCACCACAGTGAGAAGCCCATGCACCGCAACAAAGAGTAGCCCCCGCTCGCTGCAACTAGAGAAAGCCCCCGCGCAATCTAAGAAAAGATTTAAGTCAATCTAAAAAAAGATTGACTTAAAAAAAAAAGTGTATGAGAGTCCCCATTTTCCTGCATGCTGATCAACACTGAGTATTTTTTAATCCTATGATAGCAATTTTTAAAAAATAAATTTATTTATTTTTGGCTGCGTTGGGTCTTCGTTGCTGTGCACGGGCTTATCATATAGGGAAGCCATATGATAGCAATTTGAACCTGTATTACCTCAATTATTCTGTGTATTATCATTATTTTATACTTGTATTACCTTCAGCTCCTACCCTAATAGGCATCTAGATGTTAACATCTGCAGTAGCTATCATAGGACCTTATGCATACTAGGCACTCAGGAAATATTTGCTGAATTGAATTGAACAAGGGCCATAGAGAAGGTCTCTCATGTTCTCGCGATAGCCTGTCCACCATTACTCTGCGGTTTCCGTGTGCAAACTAGAGTTACACGACTAAGGGAAATGGAAGAGGAAGGGGTCACAGCACTGAGGAGCAGAGTCCAATCCCACTGTAATTGCTTGACCAGAATTTCAGCTTCTGCTATCACTGGGATAGCTTCAGCCTCAAAATTTTAAGCACTGTTTGGGAAAGTCGCTACATGTGTGATGTGAGTATCAATTCCAGGTTGCTTGGCCTAACTGAAAGAAAACCAGTCATGGCATTTTTGGGTGGAAAGGAACAGCTGGTTTAGAGAACTTTTTGACAAGTCTGGAATAAGTTCATGTATGGCTTGTTTTCTTGCAGCAGTACATTTGTTCGGCCTGACTTGGCAGTTGCAACCAGCTGAAGGACAACTCTATGAGAATGGAGTTAGCAAGGGGAACAGAGGGACTGAATCCATGGATACCACTTACTCTCCAATTGGAGGAAAAGTTTCCAATAAATCAGAGAAAAAAGGTACAGTGATCAAAGTGACTGATTGATTATTACTCTTCTTCTAATTTAGTCATCAGAACCAAACCTGGGATGGTTTCACTTCACATTAAATTTCATGATCACTCGAAAGAAATACTCTACGTGGACAGAATAAATACATGTAAATGTCTTGTGAAAGCAGATTTTCCTTTCTCTAGTGCCTTGAATATAAACCAATTAAACCTTTCAAATATGTTGGCAATTTTGAAAATAGATAAATATTTACAGGATGGAGGTTTCAATACAATGGAAATTGCATTTCGCATATAAGTACCCTGAAGCAACGTGGGATTTTGATTAAGTTCTCTGTGTCCAAGCCCAGCATTTATATATAACACTTTACAAAGGGTATATGGAAATTTCTTCTGTTTATAATAAGAAAATGCCTTCTATGTGTAATACAAGGGCGAATGTTTATGTCAAAGTGGGAGAATATGAATTTTTTTCCTAGTTGGGAAACATGAATTCTTCCTAGTTGGGGAAAAGAAAAAAGCACTTTGAGTAATGAATTGTTAAATTTAACCAACATAAGCTTGAACTACCTGACATTTACAATAAATGTCACAGTACTGTACCAGCAGTCCCAACATTTTATTCATGTTGAATGATCTTAGTCTTAATATTCAAATATTGAAAATAACTGAAAATTTGTATTGTGATTTCTCTTGATATAAGATACAGTACAGAGGGCCTTGAGCCATGTAAAATATCGGGATGTCAATTCAAAAAGTAGAAATTGAAAACAAAGCGTATGGCCAGTACTATCCTAAATATTTTTAGATTAAATATAAAAAGATGAATGAATGAATGATCCAAAGCCTACCCTTAAATTAAGAAGCTTATAATTTTATAGAGGTGGAAAATCAGTTTTGTTTCATTAGTTGAAAATAAGAGATTTTTATAGTTGTTTCAATTACTACTTTTGTGTTTTTAGTTCCTTCTGGGGAGTTATTTGTGGGTTTTGTTTTATTTTTGTTTGCTTTTGAAAAAGGAACTTTGCTTTGGTCTATGCTTCAGTAAAAATTAATGCTTAGGGTTCAGGAAAACATTATGGTTTATTCCAGTTTTCAATTCACAGTGCAGTTTGCTTTATGTCCTTTAGAATTACTGTTTCTAGCCTGGGCTGAACTTTCCCAGCAATTTCATTGTTGCTGCTGAGAGGGACTGAGAGTAGTGCAGGGGTCAGAAATGGCAGAGGAAAGGGTCTGAATACACTTGGACATTTTCTCCCTTACCTTCCCTCCTGCTATTTGATTCCTTTATATCTGCAAGTACAAGAGCCACCATTTGGTATCATATGCTTAGGGATTTTTTTTGCCAGTCACACTGAAAATCATGAATTATCTGTTTGATGAAAATGAAGCATACAAGACAGCAGAAGGTCATCACATAGTTGTCATCAGAGCATATTCATTTTTTTAATTCTAATTCAGATTTCTAGAATTCCTTTCCAAAAAATAGTTCGATGATGATGACTAAATTGTATTAAACAGTTACCATGTGCCAAGATTTACTCCAGACACTAAACATGTATTTATATCATGAAAGTAATGCTATGGTCTTCATTTTCCAAATGAGAAATAGAAGCACAGAGAGTTTAAGTCATTTGCCCAAGGTCACAGAGCTAGAAACTGGTGGTCTGATTCCAGAGACTTGTCTCTTAACTTCTGCATTATACTGAAATCCGCACATGAAACATATATGAAAACCACAAAAGACATTTTACACCCTGAAGGCAAAGCCCCAGTGTCTATTCATGATAGATTTTAGGTAAATTCTGTATTTTAATGTGTTGTGACAAGTTTCATAAATGGAAAATGTTTTTAAGATTCTGCTCAATTACAACAACAAGCAGGCCAAACCAATTTCTTTATTAAGAAAAATCATTAAAGGTTCATGCCATATATACCAAATTATTATCTTAAACTGACTTTTTATGGAAGTCTGGACAAAACGTTAGCAATAGCTGCACATCATAGTTCTGTTTTATTAGGTCTTTACTGTGTATTACTTACCAAGTAAAAACATAGCTCCTCTTTTATAAAGTCCTGTGTATACTAAACCAAACCTTGCAGAAGATGGAATATACTATAAGGATATTTTCAAATGGTCACCTGTATCCTTTTACAATTTTCTAGACATCACACAACTCCATAAATACAGTTCTAAACTCGAAAACCAGGTAATTCTTTTTACACTGTTTTCTTTACAGTGTAGCACTTTACAGTGTAGCACTCTAGTTAAGAGCCTGGACTCTGGAGTCAGGTTTGGCTTTGAATACTGACTTTGTCATTTGCTGGCACTCCAACCTCAGGCAGTTAATTGACACAGCCTTGCTGAACCAGTGTCCTTACCTGCAACATATGGATGATAATATAGTACCTGTCGCATAGAGTGGCTGTAAGGAGTAAGTGAGACAATGGATGTAAAGGACATTGTTTAATTTAGCAAAATAATTATTATTGGGTCAGATGATTGGAAAATTACCTTGTATTGGCATCCTATTAGATACTATAGATCCTGCTTTCAAACTGACATCAACTTTTTTATGAATGATGGCCTCCTTAGGATTTAGATGTTTTCTCTCTTTAAAGTTTGATTTATCTTTACTTACCAATTTAACATCTATTATTTTTAAATTATCATCACTTTCATCACCAAAGCCATGGATAAGTAGAATAGCACTTTAAAAATAATCAAATTTTACTGGAATTGGTTCCCCGTTAACAGTAGCTATATGTATCTGCTTCTCATTAGGAGATTAAAGAATTTTCTCACCACTTAATTTTCAAAATGAAAGAAAAAAAGAATATTTGATTATTTAGTATGCTAAAATTTTCTCTTTTAAATTTATTTGAATAATTTAAATTTAATTTCAAAAAGAAGATATAAGTCACAACCATATGTCAGAATCTACCAGAAAAATCAGTTATCAGTTGTTCACTAATGTAAAATTGAAAGTATTGCACTAAAACAGGCCCTACTACCTTGGAAGCTTACAAACTAGTCATAACTCACTCTTTCTCTTTAACTTGTAAATATCATGTAACAGCTGGTTTAAACAGAGCAGGGGATATGAACAAATGAAAGACTTGTTCCTAGACCTGAGTCATGTAAGGTCCATAAATTGAACTGAAAATAATTACAGTGTAATTTATCAACCAGTAGAGAATGTTAAAATCTTCAAGATAATCAAATCCAATATCATTATTTAAAGATGAAGAAACTGAGGTCCAGAGGGGTCAAGAACACACAGAGATGGTGGCGCAGTGGTTGAGAATCCGCCTGCCAATGCAGGGGACACGGGTTCGAGCCCTGGTCTGGGAAGATCCCACATGCCACGGAGCAACTAAGCCCATGAGCCACAACTACTGAGCCTGCACGTCTGGAGCCTGTGCTCCGCAACAAGAGCCCGCAACAGTGAGAGGCCCGCGCACCGCGATGAAGAGTGGCCCCCGCTCGCCGCAACTAGAGAAAGCCCTCACACAGAAACGAAGACCCAACACACCCAAAAATAAATAAATTAATTAATTAAAAAAAAAAAAAAACACACAGAGAACTGGGACTAGAACCAAGGACTCCTGGTTCCACCTCTTCTGTTTTCTCTTCTATTATTGTAATAATGTAACACAATCTAAACATGTAAATTCCTAAAGAGGTTTTCTAAGGGGGAATCAAAGACAGAAACTGAGCTGGTAAGAAAATTAATTTTATTCAGGCTATTGCAATAGGGAGAGCACCCCAGGTTCAAAGATCAGTTTTGCCTAAGGCTTTTATAGGAGGAGTACATGAGCTACAAGCGGGATGATTTACAGTTGGAATTGTTTTGTACTCAGCGCAAATCTCAGTGAGTCCGATGAACAGGAAATGTTTTCTCTGTGTCTAGCTAGTTGAAGGGGAAGGGGAACAAACAGTTCTAAACTCCAATAATTATTTATGAAAGAATGGGAATTGGAGGGTCTGTATGTGGTTTTTCAGCAGGTTCCAGCAAAAGGGGAAAGGTCTGTGTTTGGCTTTGTCACAGGTAACAAAGGAGTCATGTGCAATTCTTACAGGAGTGCTAAGAATGGACAGAGAGCCTTCTCTAATAAGTCTTAGGGAAAAGGGTTTTCAATTTGGTTATTTTTGCTTATTTATTTGTTTGCTTTGTGGTAAGCCACTTCCTAAATCATAAAAGCGTGGAAGGATATCTGAAAGCAAAAGGTTGGGGTAATCTCTTAACCAGCTCTGTTTTCCAGGGGCATGGGGCTCAGGTAAAATCCAACATTGTCAGTAACAATCTGAATGAGGAAGAAGTTTGTTGGGTAGATGAGGGTACTGAATTCCTGCAGGTTGGATGCCCAGGAACAAAAAGGGTGGGTGGAGAGACAGAAAACTAAAGGACACTAAAGACAACCTTTATCTCCTTTACAATTTTTGCAAAAGGCTGGCCTTGGGAGGAAGTGACATTTCTTTTAAGTTCATCCTACAAAATCTATCTCCGCAAAGTTGAAGGAAAAAAAAGACATTTTCTAGTCAATGTCTGCTGAATATACGACCATGTAAACAACGTATAACTGATTCATATGACACAATCTATAGCCTGTCGTGAAGATGCTTCAGCCAGGACCAAACTGTGACTATAGCTTCACCTGTCTGGGCTCCAGTTTCTCCTCTGAAAAAAAAGGGAGTTGGCTTTGAAGGGAAGGAAAAATAATTTTACCTTTACCCTTCAGGTTCTTGGCTGAGACCCCCTTGTAATAAAAAGAAAGATAAATAGGAGAAAAACAAGCAAGTTAAATAACATGTGCACCTCCTGTTTTCATGGGAGAGACCCAGGAAAACTGAGCACCTCCCCGAAATGACCCAAGCCATCACCTTAGATACCATCTCATCTGAAAACAAAAGATGTGAGGGGAGTCAGTTAAGGGAGGGTATCAGGAGAAGCACAGTACATGGAGTATGGGTGTTATGCAGATTTAAATCATTTCCTTCTCCTTTGATCAGAGTTTCCAAAGATTTAGAGTTATCCTTCTCTTCCTGGTAGAGAGGGGGAGACACCCTTACAAATGGAGATTTCCCTTATAAATCTTGCAAAGGGAAACTTTTAACTTGTAATTTTTAACTTGCTAAAGGGTAACTCCTATTCACTTTTCAGATCTTTTCCTATGTCTGCTGTTTCGTAAAAATAATCAGCTCAAGATAATCCTTAAGCCAAAGAGGCATATTTTGGGGTGGCAAATTCTTCTCCCCTTCAGCTTGCAACCCTTTGTGGGGGAGAGGTCATGGGAAGTGAAACACTTTTTGCAAATGAAATCTTACCTAGCAATTAGAAATATATAGCAGATAAGAGCCACCTTTCTCCAGATAAGGTGAGGGAGGGGAGCAGACTCCTGCCACCCCTCTCTTTTCCTTACCCTTTCCTTCCTTTTCCTCCATTCTCTTCCCAGCTGCTAAGGCTCTGGCAAGACGGGGTGATGCTCCGTAGGACTAGCTTATCTCTAAGGTCCCTTCTAGCTGTATACAGTATGAGTCAGTGAATCCGAATTATGCAGTTAACAAAGAAAAATTAGCCATTCCAAGTAAAAGTTGACCTATTTTTGCAAAAGGGGATATACTCCTGGGAAGTGGTTGAAATGTGTGTCTGTAAAATTTGTAAACCGCGGTTTCCCATTTAAAGTACTTGCAGAGAATTCTGTTGTCATTCAAATAATTAATTCCCAGTTTTCTGCATTATAAGTTTCGGGGTTTGACATGTATATAACAATAATCGTACGCACTTAGAGAGCATTTACAGTTTCAGAATACTTTAATGTCTTTTATCCACGTAACAGTTTTATGCTGTAGCAGCTATTGTTACCCTTGTTTTACAGTTGAAAAGGAGAACACAAGAAGGTTAAGTGACTTGCCTTACATAATAGACATAACTACTGGCAGAGCTGAGATTAGGATCCAATCTCTTAACTGTTATCTCAGCACCCTTTTTTGGGTCTTTTCTTTCTTTTTTAAAAAATTCTATTCTCAAGGCCAGTTGTTTAAGTAACAGCTGTCTTGATTAGAGATCTCAATGCTAATAGCCACATCCCTTCCCTAAGAATACTTTTTTTTTTGCCATTTTCTGCACTGTTTTTTTAATTGATATTTTATTGTCCTTGTAATTCCTTTTAAGTCTTTTATTCTCCCACTACCTATATTACCATATCTTCCCCATGTGGATAGTCATCTTTAGTTATACCCTTTCTAGTCCCACTACCAATATAAATAGTCACCATATCCACCATGTTTTATCAATTTTCTCTTGCTGTATCCTTAACATCTGGTTACCATCGCTACTTAATTTCAGATGTATACTTAATCTTCTCACCTGTCTCCATAGTGTTCTGCATTTTCTATTTAAAAAAATTTTTTTGAAATACAGTTATTTACAATACTATATTAATTTCAGGTGTACAGCATAGTGATTCAGTATTTTTACAGATTATACTCCATTAAAAGTTATTACGAGATAATGGCTATAACTCCCTGTGCTATACAATATATCTTTGTTGCTTATCTATTTTATACATAGTAGCTTGTATCTCTTAATCCCATAACCCTAATTTGCCACTTCCCTCTCCCCACTGGTAACCATTAGTTTTTTTACATCTGTTAATCTCCTTCTGTTTTGCATATATGTTCATTTGTATTATTTTTTAGATTCCATATATAAGTGATATCATACAGTATTTGTCTTTGTCTCACTTATTTCACAAAGCATAATATTCTCTAGGCCTATCCGTGTTGCTGCAGCTTGCAGTATTTCATTCTTTATTATGGCTGAGTAATATTCCATTGTATATACATACCACATCTTCTTAAGCTAGTCATCTGTTGATGGGCACTAGGGTTCCTTCCGTGTCTTGGCTATTGTAAATAGAGCTGCTATGAACATTAGGGTGCGTGTATCTTTTCATTTTTCCATTTGTATACCCAGGAGTTGGATTGCTGGATCACATGGTGGTTTAATTTTTAATTTTTTGAGGAAACTCCATACTATTTTCCACAGTGGGTGCATCAATTTACATTCCCACCAACAGTGTACAAGTATTCCCTTTGCTCCACATCCACTCCAGCATTGATTATTTGTAGACTTTTTGATGATAGCCATTCTGACAGGTGTGAGGTGAGATCTCATTGTAGTTTTGATTTGCATTTCTCTAGTAATTAGCGATGTTGAGCATCTTTTCATGTGCCTGTTAGCCATCTGTATATCTTCTTTGGAAAAATGTCTGTTCAGGTCTTTTTCCCATTTTTTGATTGGGTTGTTTGGTTTTTTTTGATATTGAGTTGTAAGAGCTGTTAATATATTTTAGGTATTAACCCCTTGTTGGTCATATCATTTACAAATATTTTCTTCCATGCAATAGGCAGTCTTTTCATTTTGTCACTGGTTTCCTTTGCTGTGCAAAAGCTTTTAAGTTTGATTAGGCCCCACTTGTTTATTTTTGCTTTTATTTCTTTTCCCTTAGGAGACAGAGCCAAAAAAATATTGCTATGATTTATGTCAAATTATGTTCTGCCTATGTTCTCTTCTAGGAGTTTTATGGTTTCAGGTATTACATTTAGGTCTTTAATCCATTTTGAGTTTATTTTTGTATATGGTATGAGGAAATGTTCTGATCTCATTGTTTTACATGTGTCTGTCCAGTTTTCCTAGTACCACTTGTTGGAGAGACTGTCTTTCCTCCATTGTATATTCTTGCCTCCTTTATCATAGATTAATTGATGATAGGTGCATGGGTTTTATTTCTGGGCTCTCTATTCTATTTCATTGATCAATGTGTCTGTTTTAGTGCCAGTAACTGTGTTTTTTTTGTTTTGTTTTGTTTTTTTTGCGGTACGCGGGCCTCTCACTGTTGTGGCCTCTCCCGTTGCGGAGCACAGGCTCCGGACGTGCAGGCTCAGCGGCCATGGCTCACGGGCCTAGCCGCTCCGCGGCACGTGGGATCTTCCCGCACCGGGGCACGAACCCGTGTCCCCTGCATCGGCAGGCGGACTCTCAACCACTGCGCCACCAGGGAAGACCCGGTACTGTGGTTTTTGATTACTGTAGCTTTGTATTATAGTATGAACTCTGGGAGTGTGATATCTCCAGCTTTGTTCTTTATCCTCAGGATTGCTTTGGCAATTCAGGGTCTTTTGTGGTTCCATATGAATTTTAGTATTATTTGTTCTAGTTCTGTGAAAAATGTCTTGGATATTTTGATAGGAATTGCATTAAATCTGTAGATTGCTTTAGGTAGTATGGACATTTTAACAATATTAATTCTTCTAATGCAAGAGCATGGGGTATCTTCCCATTTCTTTGTATCATCTTCAGTTTCCTTCATCAATGTTTATAGTTTTCAGAGTATAGGTCTTTCACCTCCTTGATTAAGTTTTTCCTTGATATTTTATTCCTTCTCTTTCTGATAGTTAATTATTATTATATAGAAAAGCAACAGATTTCTGTATATTAATCTTGTATCCTGCAACTTTGTGGAATTCATTTATTAGTTCTAATAGTTTTTCGGTGGAGACTTTAGGGTTTTCTATATAAAGTATTATGTTATCTGCAAAGAGTGACAGTTTTAATTCTTCCTTTCCAATTTGGATGCCTTTTATTTCTTTTTCTTGTCTGATTTTTGTGGCTAGGACTTCCAGTACTATGTTAAATAGAAGTGGTAAGAGTGGCCATCCTTGTCTTGCTCCTGAATTTAGAGGAAATGCTTTCAGTTTTACACCCTTGAGTATGATGTTAGCTGTGGGTTTGTCATAAATGGCCTTTATTATATTGAGATTTGTTCCCTCTATACCCACTTTGATGAGAGTTTTTATCAATGGATGTTAAATTTTTGTCAACTGCTTTTTCTGTGTCTATTGAGATGATCATGTGATTTCTATTTCTATTCTTCCTTTTGTCAGTGTTGTGTATCACATTGATTGATTTGTGAATTTTGAAGCATCCTTGTGTCCTTGGCATAACTCCAACTTGATCATGGTGTCTGATTCTTTTTGTGTATTGTTGGATTTGGTTTGCTAATATTTTGTTGAGGATTTTTGCGTCTATATTCATCAGAGATATTGGTCTGTAATTTTCTTTTTTGGTCATGTCTTTGTCTGATTTTGGTATCAAGGTGATGGTGGCTTCGTAGAATGAATTTAGGAGTGTTCCATCCTCTTCAATTTTTTTTGAATAATTTGAGGGTAGGTATTAGTTCTTCTTTATATGTTTTATAGAATTCCCCTGTGAAGCTGTCTGGTCCTGGACTTCTGTTTGCTGGGAGTTTTTTTTATTACAGCTTCAATTTCACTACTGGTGGTCTCTGTGTTCATATTGTCCATTTCTTCTTGATTCTGTCTTGGCAGATTATATCTTTTAAGAAATTTGTCCATTTCTTCTAGGTTGTCCAATTTGTTGGCATACAGAAGGGTCTTGTTTTTTTAATCCAACCAGCCACCTTATGTCTTTTGATCAGAGCATTTAGTCCATTGACGCTTCAAGTAATTATTGATAGGTATGTACTTATTGCCATTTTATTACTTGTTGTCCTTCTATTCTAAATGACAATCTTGCTAGGTAAAGTACCTGAGGTTGCAGGTGTTTCCCTTTCAGGACTTTGAATATATTATGCCACTCCCTTCTGGCCTGCACAGTTTCTGCAGAGAAATCAGCTAGTAGCCTTATGGGGATTCCCTTGTATGTGAATCTTTGTTTTTCTCTTGCTGCCTTTAGGATTCTCTCTTTATCTTTAACTTTTGGCATTTTAATTATGATATTTCTTGCTGTGGCTCTGTTTGGGTTCATCTTGTTTGGGACCCTCTGTGCTTCCTGTACCTGGATATCTGTTTCCTTCTTCAGGTTTGCGAAATTGTTAGCCATAATTTCCTCAAATACATTTTTGATCCCCTTCTCTTTCTATTCTCCATTTGGAACCCCTATAGTGCAAATGTTGGAAAGCTTGATATTATCTTAGAGATCTCTTAAGTTGCTTTCATTTTTTTTTTAAATTTGTTTTTCTTTCTGCTGTTCTGATTGGGTGATTTCCATTATTCTATCTTCCAGACCACTTACGCGTTCTTCTGTATCACTTAGTCTGATATTCATTCATTCTAATACGTTTTTTGTTTCAGCTTTTGATTATTCATTTCTGATTGGGCTGGTTCCTTGTTAAAATGTTCATTGTTTAGATAATTTCTTTTCTGTAATTCAGTTAACATTTTTATACCAATGTTTTGAATTCTTTATCTGATAAATTATTATCTGATACTTTATTTCTGTTTCATTATTCATTTTTTCAGGACTTTTCTCTTGCTCTTTCAGTTGAAAGTAGTTCCTCTGCATTTTCATTTTGCTTAACTTTCTCCATCTGTATGAATTTAGGTGAAACAGTTACCTATGGTGGTCTTGAAGGAGTGTTGTTATGTGGGAGCAGCCCCATACAGACTGCTAGTGCCCAGCGCCTTTGATGGGAGGACTGGATTTGACGTGGATGCAAATCACATCTTTCCTCAGGGTGTGCTGGCAGCTCTCACCTTGGTAGGGTGTAAGGCTGGAAATGGAGGAACTAGAGCTGCTCAGGGTGTGAGGTGGGACTTCCTCTCTGCTCAGTGGTTATCACCGCCCTGTCAGGGGCAGGGTCTAATCAAGTTGCTGGAGCAGAAGCCCCAAGGGTTTGACTTGAGCTGGCTCTGTTTCAACTGTGTGATTTTCACTCTCCCCACACTGAGACCTTTGCCCCAGAGGAGGGGAGTGCTGAAATAAGCGGGGCCCATGTGCAGACAGAGGTCTGATGCACTGCCTGTGTAGTTGTCTGAGGCTTCACTCAGATGCAGCCTCGGGTACGAGACCCCTTCGTTTCTCACAGTTGATCACTGCCCACTGCCTCCACCACCCCTGCCCCCTTGTGGAATTGCTCCACAGGTCTGGCGGGACCCGCTTGGACTCTCTGCATGTATCAAGTAGTGAGCTGCGGTAGAGCGGCTGCTGTCAGAGATCTGGGCTTCTTCTGAGGCGCTGCCTGAGTAAGTGCTAACAATAGCTCTGCCCCCGCACTGGATCACCTCGGTGGCCCGTGATCTAATCTTTTCCCCGGTCCTATCAGCCCCAGATCCAGTGCCGTGCTATGGCGTGGAGTGACCGGGGCCAGAGCGTTCACTCAGCTCAGGCTGTGGTGCATGGCATGGTGGTCTCAGGAAACCCAGCAACTGCTGGGGCAGACCTCACAAGCAGAGTCCAGGCTTCACCAGACTTTCTATCTGATCCAGTGGTCCTCCAGACAGCTAAGGGGGCTTGTCTTCTCCGCATAGTACTCATGGACTGAGACGTCCAGTCTGTGGCTCGACCTGCTCACTCCCCAGGGCTGGTATCCGCCTATGTGATATCCCTTTTCCTCCAGTTCCCCTCCCAGGTGCACAGGTCCCAAGCCAAGACTTTTCTTTCTATCCTACCCGATTATGTGTGTATCTTTCTTATAAACTTGGTTGTATAGGAGTCCTTCTAACCAGTTTCCATTTAGTTTTCAGTGAGGATTGTTCCACATGTAGATGTATTTTTGATGTGTTGGTAGGGGGATGTGAGCTCCATGTCCTCTTACTCTGCCATCTGTATCTCCCTCCTCTCCCGAAGAGTACTTTGCAAATCTTACATTTCACACCAAAGATCTAGGTTCCCTAAGCACTCCCCCCTCCTCAAAGGAGAACACATACACTTGTACACACGCAAGTACCCTTGGGAATTGAAAATTAAACAACAGCACAAAATGCACCTTTCTGACCTCCTTTCCTTGTAGACTTAGCTGAAGAGGTGTGTGTGTGTATGTGTGTGTGTGTGTGTGTGTGTGTGTGTGTTGCTTGTTTTTTGGCTTTGTTTTGTTTTCTTTCCACCTACAGCATAGATACATTTGGAGGCAATTTATGCTATAACAGTTGTGGGCCCTGAATAACAGGTTGAATTCTAAATTTACTTACAGTTTCACTGATATTTATTTCACAGACCCAGTCAGTAAGTGAAGATTCATTTTGTGGTACCAGAGTAAAAAACTGCACCATCCCCACCCAGGTAATCATTGTGCATTCAGATGGAACACAGTCCTGCATTATAATTCTGTGGTTCTTCAATATTCGTCCATAGGACTTGTCGATATTAAAATGCACTCAGTTGCCCTTTGAGTCAGCCCATAGTTTCAGTATCTTTTACTTAGAGGATATTAGAGCCTAGGATATTGTTGTAGAATTGCGAATAATTCATATAAGCACAACAAACCACATGAATAAAATAGTAGTAATGCACTGACAAAGACAACAGTGTTGGGAGCATAACATTATTAGTTTTAAAGATTGATGGCAAATTACAGTAAATGTTTCCTATAATGCTATATAGATGTTTCTCTAACACAAGGTTTCAGGGGGCCCAGCTAGAGTGCTGCAGCTTGTTTTCAACTATATTAAATCACTTTATCAATATACCTCAGTTTTAACAAAAGCTTTTCTAAAGCATACTGGAGACCTGACTTCTAAAAAGATTTATGGAAAGCGTTCACTATGCTAAAAGGCCAACTTATTTACAGTATAAAAAATTCATGTTAAATGTTCTTGGCCATATATGTTTTACGTTTCATTCTTGTTTCATTTTAATCCTCATTTTCCCTTTTTTTAAACTTTTTTTTTAAACTTACCTTTCCTGTGATGCCTATGAAATATGTCTGCCTTTTGGTCCCTCTACCCCAATAGTCTACACCTGACAGAGGCACTAAATGGTATGCTATAGAATGACATATTTATCCTCCTGGAGTAGTCCTTTGAAAGCTACGGGATCTTCCCATAGCATGTTTATAACGTCTTAGTTTTTTGAAAGAAGCAGTCCATTGTAGAAATTTATCAACCATGTGTATATCTAATCCTGTTGAGTGTCCAGTTATATCTTTCGGCCTGTATTATTTTTGGAGGAAGTTCAAACATTTAGTAGCTTTTTCGTGAAGTCAAGGTAACTCTAGTATGTAAAATTTACTTTTGAAAATAAAGTGCTAAAGTTCCAGGATCTAATGCACAAGTCTGCATTATTTCCTATGCATAACTTTGGCAATCCCATAGATAATAATCACAAATCCTTTCTTAGCCTTTGCTCTTCTAATACTAAGAGTCTTTGGTTTTACTTCTGTACACTACTTGTAGCTCCTATGCTCCCTTAGTCATTTTTGTTGCCTTTTCCTATTTCCATTTTATATCCTACCAAAGGTGTCTTCACCAGGACTGTATACGGATACCGTCTTGCCATTGCCAGTGGTTCAGTGAGAGGGAAGAATACATGTAAAAAGTTGAATTGTATGAGATTCTTGACCACCTCAAACTCTCCATTAAAATAATATCAAGGGAAGAAAAATGAAATCTTAGTATTCAGAAACATAGAGTAGAAGCTCATGATTTTTAATGCTACTTTGAGTCAAGGTGCTATTTTAACTGTAGTAAGTACTGTGGAGAGTTAAAAAATGAAGCAGAAGACATAGCTTTTGCCCTTGAGAAAGTTCCTATTAAATAGTAGAGCTGGAAGAAACATGCATACATACACACACAGTGCAAAATAACATGCAACCAACTGTTGTACAGAAATAGAAATAAGATGGTTAGGTGACTAAGAGACTTAAAAGAAAGAAGATGAAAAGATGATTGTTATTATAGAAGTAGCTTGAGCTGAGCCTTGAGAAACAAGAAAAATCAATCCTAGTTGACCTTAAAGAGCGCATGTTTAGGAGACTGGAATGATAGGGTGGTAAGGGGGAAATGCAGGTGGTAATAACCTATGTGGTAAATGAATAATGAAGCAATAGAGGCAGCAGATGGAGACAGTTTGGCAAGGAAAGGAAGGATATAAATAGTTTGATAACTAGATGAAGGGGCAGTTGTTTCATTTTATTCCTTTTTTTTTTATTAAAGAAGAGAGATGTGTGGTTGTTTGAATATACAGAATAAGAAACCAGTAGAGAGGGAGACATGGAGGGTGCTAGTAAGAAAGGAGATGGTAAAGGGACAAAGTCTCTCAGGAGGAGAGAAGGGGAGGGAGGAGCCTCAGAGATAAACTGACACCAATTGTATGGCACACTGTGTATGAGAGAGACACTTTGATATTGTGGAAATAAGAGGTAGGAGTTCAAAAAGAGGACACAATACGTTCAATAGATGTTACCATCTATTATGATTACTATTATTATTATTACTCTCTGTAATGAGTTTTATTTGTGAAGAAAAGTTTTAATTTTTTTTAATTAGTTAATTTATTTTTGGCTGCGTTGGGTCTTTGTTGCTGTGCGCGGGCTTTCTCTAGTTGCGGCGAGCAGGGACTACTCTTCATTGTGGTGTGCGGGCTTCTCATTGTGGTGGCTTCTCCTGTTGCGGAGCACAGGCTCTAGCCACACGGGCTTCAGTACTTGCAGCACACGGGCTCAGTAGTTGTGGCATGCGGGCTCTAGCGTGCAGGCTCAGTAGTTGTGGTGCATGGGCTTAGTTGCTCTGTGGCATGTGAGATCTTCCCGGACCAGGGCTTGAACCCATGTCCCCTACATTGGCAGGTGGATTCTTAACCACTGCACCACCAGGGGAGTCACAAAGTTTTAATTTGATATAATTATAGATTTTCTGGATTCTCAAAATGTATCAAAATCTGTAGCAATATGACAACCCATGAGAACTGGTGCCTACGCTGGCTGCTTCTCTTTACCAAGACCTGGCACAAGAAGATATGTCACCCCCTCATTACTCTCAGCTATGGGATAGGAGGGTCATAATATAATTGTGTTTATTAAATGCCTGGTACGTAGATGTCAAGAATTTAGACAGACGTGACTGTCCTGTCCTCTGGGAACTTATATTCTAAGGTACAAAGGGGGAAGCTACAGAAAATGAGCCATGACCTGCCCTCCTGCCACTATCCCAAAGTCCAGAAGGATGTGATCATAATAACCTACCTATAACAAACATCTAACATTGTATAAAATATAGAAAATAGGCGTCCCTGCTGTGAACTACCAGTTACATGTCCTAAAAGTACTGGCCAGGAGACAGTTCAGCTTCTAGGTAACAGGTGACCTTCTAATACCATTTGGAAACACATCAAAACTCTTACGACAGTGCATGATAGTTTGTGTGAATGTGTGTGTAGGTTATCCATGGCAATTTATACCTTCCAACCATATTTTTTGTAATAGCTTTGTTGAGATATACAGTTGTATGATTAGAATTTTTTTTAAAGTGACAGGAATATGTACATCCATATACAGTTGTCCCTTGGTATCCATGGGGATTGGTTCCAGGACCCACCCAGGGACCAAAATCTGTGGATGCTCAAGTCCCTTATATAAAATGGTGTAGTATTTGTGTATAAATTATGCACATCCTCCCATATACCTTAAATCATCTCTAGATTACTTATAATACCGAATACAATGTAAATTCTATGTAAATAGTTGTATATTTGAGTGCAGCAAATTCAAGTTTTGCTTTATGGAACTTTCTGGGATTTTGTTTTTCTGAGTATTTTTGATTCACCATTAGTTGAATCCACGGATATGGAACCCATGGATATGGAGGGCCAACTGTAATTTACATACTATATAATTCACTGATTTAATGTCTACAGTTCAGTGATTCTTAGTATATTCAGAGTTGGGTAGCCATCACTACTATTTAATTCTAGAACATTTTCATCACGCCAAAAAGAAACTTCATAGGCACTGGCAGTCACTTCCTATCCCCAGCTCTCCCCAGCCCCTGGCTACCACTAATTTACTTTCTGTTTCTATAGATTTGCCTATTTGTACATTTCCTATAAATGCGGTCATAATGTGTAGCCTTTTCTTTTCTGGCTTCCTTCACTTAACATAAAGTTTTCAAGGTTTGTCCATGTTGTAGCACATACCACTACTTTGTTCCTTTTTATAATATTCCATTGTATGATAATATTCCACTGTATGGATATAACGTATTTTGTTTATCCATTCATTAGTTGATGGATCTTTGTGGATTTTCACCTTTTTTGGCTGTTATGAATAATGCTGATATGTGTTCAAAAATAGATCTATAGAGTCAAAATGCAATTCAAAATTAGTCCTTTAATTAAGGGTAAGATTTTAACAATGCCATTTTATTTCTGTCTGAGAAGATGTATGCAATACTCGATAAGATACTGTACTGGAATCTGAAGCCTGTCAGTGTGTGGACATAACTATTTACACTTATACAGTAGTGTATTTCTCAGGTGTAAGGTTAGTTAATGGACTTTTCTACACAATCAGCTATTATCATTGTCAGTAAGACAGAGGTATTTCATTGCTGAACATATTTTATTCACAGTCAATTCCCAAAGGTCTATGTATGTAGATGATTTCAATTCTTCCTCACACCAAACCTTGTACTGAAATGTCAAAATAAATGATCAACAGTACTAAATGAATTATCAAGATTACTATTTTATTAATTCACTGAAACAGTATTTACCAAGCGCCTACTATGTACAAGGTTCATTCTTCCTTTTCTTTCTCCTGCGTACTCCTGGGTGTAACAATATAAAAGGCATGTGTAGTACACCATCTGGAAAGTGAGAGTTGAATACATACTTTTCTTCAATGGTTCGTATAAGGAAAATTATACAAAGCCACATAGATGGACAGGTTAGGTTTTTCCCCATCCCCTTTTCATCTCTTAACACCTTTGGATCACAGGGAATAGGCCCATTTTGCTCCAGGCACTGATATTCTAAATTTCACAATGACTTGTTACTGTGGAACAATTATTGTATTTGAAAGAACACAAAGAAGATGGTACTTAAAACATGAGAGACACACTAGGACTAATTCAGGTGAAAGACGTACCAAAGCCACTTGATTGTGTATTTTGTGCTGTAGGATGAAGTGAAGGGGAAATAGAATCTTAAGGCATATTTCTTTTTCATCTCTTTGGACAACATTCCCTTCAGTTAAAACGGTACTTTTTTAGCTTAGATACTTTTTATGGAATTTGCAAGTGTCTTTAAAAGACTTCTAAGATTGCTGTTATGGACACAACCAAAGCCTTTAAACTAGTCATTTTTACACAAGGACCTGATAGTGGAATCTTTTAAATAACCATGTGTCAGTATCTTCTACTAATGTCCCACTGAGTTTTGCACAGAAGCATTGAATCCAGTCTAGCTATATTAAGTAGAAAAAACAAATACATGTATATGTCCAGTTATTTACCCCCTCTCTTATAAGGACAATGCTATTAAAATCACGTTATTAGTAGTCAGGTATGTGTCTGAACGAAGCTTTGGTTTAGTCAATAGAACCACTACATATGATGTCTGTCACCAATTCCAGCCTTTGTATTTTATCTTTCAGGTAGCTTGACCTTCTCCTTTTGCACCATCAGTTTGCCATCCTTTAACCCAGCCTACCTGCCATTGTTTTTTCCTACTCTGCAGTTGATGCCTGTGTTGCAACCTATAAAGAGAGTGTTTAGCTCAAACTAAATTGGTGGATATTGGTGAGACTGTGATAGCTACAGTACTTCACAGTCTGATATAATCCGTGGCTGTCTGCACTTCATCTTGGATTTGTGCAAGGAAGTGCCTGTTACTGAAGAATATGACCCTCTTGGGCCTTCTGATATGCTTCAGTAAAATAAGTGATTAAGTGATAATTAAAACATGAGTATTAAAATGAAAATTAAAACGAAATCTGTACCCTTAGTGCTGTATTTTAACTCTGCCACTGACGATTTGCAAATGAAGGATCAGAATCAGTGTTAAGTTTGTCCAAACTTATTCCACTTACCTATATTGATGCAGAATTTCATCATGAAATCACATTACATATTGTTTTTTTGCATGTAATTTATTTCTCTTTAGTTTCCTCCTTTGAACTACATTAAGAAAAATAATGAAATAATAAATTAACCAATAATCACTACATTGTAATCCATAACTAATTTTGGGAGAAGTGAAAAAGGAACAGTATTTAGTGAAGTAAATTGCTAACAGGGAGATATCTTCCTTTCTGATGCACTAAGCTCTAAAAGGTTAGGGGCTGAGAAATTTTCCATCTGCAAGCTGTGAGAATTTCTCTAATACCAAATCACTGCAAAAAGCTTGCTTTGCTATTTTTATTTAAGTTATAGCCCACATGTTCATTCATGTTGTCACGTCTCTTTACCTACCTTGTCTTAACTGTGATGCAGGCTCTCAAAGGGTAAGACCATCTTCTTTTAAAATCATTTTTATAAATGACATGTATATATGCTTTGGATATTTGGTAATGCTAATAACTAGGAAACTCCAACAACACAACTTCATGAGTTTCTTTAGATTTGGTGAATAACATTTAAGTGGCCTTATTATGCAATATATGATGCTGTAAAATACAGAAGGAGAGATGGTGTAGCATTCGGTAAAGCTCATATATAAAGGTTAATGTCCATCAGCCAGTTTTGTCCTGATTTTTTAAAAATGACAGAATCTATATTCATTGGAGACTGTTCACAGCACCTTTAAAATACCGTTTGCTGAACCTAAAACATTTTTTGTCACTTTTTTTAAATTTCAAAGTGAATTTATTTGCTGTTAATGAGCTAAATACTATGGTGAAAATCTACATTGCACAGCACCAGGAATGATGATATTTCTAGATACAAATAATAATGATCATTTATTGAGCACTTGTCATGTGTCATGCTGGTTTTTTTCTTGAATTTTTGAATTTTATTTTTTAATTTTTTTTATACAGCAGGTTCTTATTAGTCTTCCATTTTATACATATTAGTGTGTATATGTCAGTCCCAATCTCCCAATTCATCACACCACCACCACCCGACCCCCCGCCACCCCCTTGGTGTCCATACGTTTGTTCTCTACATCTGTGTCTCTATTTCTGCCCTGCAAACCAGTTCATCTGTACCATTTTTCTAGGTTCCACATATATGAGTTAATACACAATATTTGTTTTTCTCTTTCTGACTTACTTCACTCTGTATGACAGTCTCTAGATCCATCCGCGTTCTCTACAAATGACCCAATTTCGTTCCTTTTTATGGCTGAGTAATATTCCATTGTATATATGTACCACATCTTTTTTATCCATTCGTCTGTTGATGGGCATTTAGGTTGCTTCCATGACCTGGCTATTGTAAATAGTGCTGCAATGAACATTGGGGTGCATGTGTCTTTGAATTATGGTTTTCTCAGGGTATATGCCCAGTAGTGGGATTGCTGGGTCATATGGTAGTTCTATTTTTAGTTTTTTAAGGAACCTCCATACTGTTCTCCATAGTGGCTGTATCAATTTACATTCCCACCAGCAGTGCAGGAGGGTTCCCTTTTCTCCACACCCTCTCCAGCATTTGTGGTTTGTAGATTTCCTGATGATGCCCATTCTAACTGGTGTGAGGTGATACCTCATTGTACTTTTGATTTGCACTTCTCTAATAATTAGTGATGTTGAGCAGCTTTTCATGTGCTTCTTGACCATCTGTATGTCTTCTTTGGAGAAATTGAACCTAAAACATTTTAAATTCTTATGTTTATAATATTGTTTGCATGACCAAATGATGCATTTTAACAAGTGATAAAAGCCCCTAATGAGGATAGCAGTTGAACAAACTGAACATTAAATTGAGAACAGACGTGTCCACATAAACATGGTCTGTTAATTACTGCTGATTGAAGAGATTTGTCCGCTCCAGGACCTTAGGAGTTAAATGTATAATCAGCCCTTTAGGGACCAAACTGTTCTGCCTCACATGGAAAAAAGTAACTTCCACTGAAAACTAAGGTCCTCAGTTGGTCATTTATCATCTCAAAGGGCATATTTTATTATAAATGTCAATTCCACAAAATTATGTGTCCTGTAATACATAATTATGTTCAAAATTGCATTTGAAATCTATTATTAACAGTTAACAGTGAACATTCTTAAAATAGTTATTACTCTTAGCCTTAACACAGAAAGCAATAATGGAGGTATTTTAGGGAGTTAAAAGCTGCAAGGCACTGGCCTCTGAATAAAGCCACTGCAGGTGTGTTTCTTAATGGGCTGTTAATTTTATAGTGGGTGAACACAAAGGACAGAGACCATGTGTGTTTTTAAACTGTGTTTGGTGTGGAAAAGGAGTTGATGGCTGCAAAATATAAAGGCAGAGTGAAATGAGGCCAAATTGAACTTGCCCTCCTGAGATGTAATCCTCCTTGCTTAAAATCAAGGCAAACTAATTCTTGCCTCTCTGCTTCTCTCTCTTCCCTCCCCACCACCACATAATAAAGAATCCCAAGAAACTTATATTAAGCTAGCACAGCTGAAATAATTAGAAAATATGGCAAGAAATAATAAAGACCTGATACACTAACATTGTCTCATACTAACCAGCTCCTTCTAGGTTTCCTGTTTTTGCTACTGTCACTAAGTCACACAAAATTACAATTTTGACCACCCCACCGCATTCCCCACACGTAGGTTCCCAGGGTCCTCAGAACCTTGCTTCCCAGAATGTGGGCTGTGGACCACGAAGCATGGGCATTAGTTGGGAACTCGCAGGATCTTAGTTCCCCAACCAGAGACTGAATCCGGGCCCCGGCAGTGAAAAGCACCGAGTCCTAACCATTGGACCACCAGGGAAGTCCCTACACATTCCAGTTTGAGAAGCACTGCTATAGAACTGTCCTTTACATTGTCTTCTTCCATTTTTTTTCTTTTTTTTTTGTCTTTTCTTCCTGGGGAAATAATTTGTTTTATTATTATAAATAACTCTCTTTATATTTTAGATATGTTTTTTGTAAGAAACATAATTAGATTTTACTTCTTAATTCCAAATGGTGGTTCTTACCTTTTAACACAAACGTTTAGTTCATTACTCTTTATTTTTAATTATAGATATAGATATATGAAATTTATCTTCCATCTTCTTTTATGTTTTCTAATTGTCCCATCTAGTCTGTCTTCCCCTTCTAACCTTTGTTTAGATAAATGATTTTTATCTCAGTATTATTTTCTCTATGCTAGTTCAAAAAATAAATTTTTCATTTTTAGTATTTATGCTTGAAGTTATAAGATTTTTAAAATTTATAATAATCTGAAGTTAGTTGATATTTGTACCATTCTTCAGGATAATCCAGTTTTACACTTCCCAGATAATATGTGATTTTTTTAAACATTATTGAGGCATAATTGACAAATATGATTATATATATTTAAAGTATACAGCATGATGATTTGGTATACATATATATTGTAGAATGATTACCAAGATCAAGATAATTAAAACATTCATCACCTTGCATAGTTAACACAGTCAACTCGTGTGTGTGTGTGTGTGTGTGTGTGTGTGTGTGTGTGTGTGGTGAAAATGCTTAAGATTTACTGACAGCATTTTTCAAGTATACATTACCATATTATTAGCTATAGTCACCATGCTGTACATTAGATCCTCGAAACATCTTATAACTGAACATTTGTACCCTTTGACCTACATCACCCCATTTCCCCCTCCCTCCAGCCCTGGCAACCACCATTCTATTCTTGTTTCCATGAAATCGACTTCTTTCTGTCTGCCTTATTTCACTAAGCATAATGCCCTTCAGATTCATCCACGTTGTTGCCAATGGCAGGATTTCTTCTTTTTTATGGCTGAGTAATATTTTATGGCTGAGTAATATATATATATATATATATATATATATATATACACATATATATATATATATATATAAAATCTCACATCTTCTTTATCCATTTATCCACTGAAGGACATTTAGGTTGTTTCCATATCTTGGCTATTATAAATAATGCTGCAATGAATATGGGAGTGCAGATATCTCTTTGGGATCCTGATTTCAATTCCTTTGGATATATACCCAGGGGTAGGACTGCTGTATCATATGGTAGTTCTATTTTTAGTTTTTTGAGGAACCTCCATACTGTTTTCCAAAATGGCAATACCATTTTGCATTTCTCCCAACAGTGCACAAGGGTTTTCTTTTCTCCACATCCTCACCAACATTTATCTCTTGTCTTTCTTTTTTTTAAAGAAGATGTTGGGGGTAGGAGTTTATTAATTAATTAATTTATTTTTGCTGTGGTGGGTCTTCGTTTCTATGCAAGGGTTTTCTGTAGTTGTGGCAAGCGGGGGCCACTCTTCATCGCGGTGCACGGGCCTCTCACTATGGCGGCCTCTCGTTGCGGAGCACAGGCTCCAGATGCGCAGGCTCAGTAGTTGTGGCTCACGGGCCCAGTTGCTCCGCGGCATGTGGGATCCTCCCAGACCAGGGCTCGAACCCGTGTCCCCTGCATTGGCAGGCAGATTCTCAACCACTGCGCCACCAGGGAAGCCCTATCTCTTGTGTTTTTGATAATATCTAACCAAACAGGGGTGAGGTGATTTTGTGATTTTGATTTGCATTCCCCCAGTGATTAGTGATGTTAAGCACCTTTCATATACCTATCGGCCATTAATATGTCTTCTTTGGAAAATATATATATTCGAGTCCTTTGTCCATTTTTAAAAATTGGATTATTTGCTGTTTTGCTATTAAGTTGTACAAGTTCTTTATATATTTTGGATATTAATGCCTTATCAGATACATTTAGCCTTCCATATTCTCGGGTTCTGCATCTGTGGATTCAGCCAACCTCGAATCAAAAATACTCAGGGAAAAAAATTCCAGAAAGTTCCAAAAAGCAAAATATGAATTCGCCACAAGTGAGCAACTATTTACATAGCATCTACATTGTATTAGGTATTGTAAGCCATCTAGAGACGATTTAAAGTATATGAGAGGATGTACATAGGTCACGTGCAAATACTTTGCCATTTTATATACGGGACTTGAGCATCCACAGATTTTAGGATTCGTGGGGATCCTAGAACTGATTCCCCACAGAACTGAGGGATGGCTGCATATGGTTTGCAAGTATTTTCTCCCATTGTGTAGGTTGCCTTTCCAATTTATTTATTGTTTCCTTTGCTGTGCAGAATCTCTTTAGTTTGATGTAGTCCCACTTATTAATTTTACAATTGACTGGAATGTACTTTTTCCACATGAGCTGTTGGTTCTACCCTAAATTTAGATCTTCATGTCATTCACCTGAATTATTGCCCCATAATTCCTATATCATTCTTGTGCCTTCCTGCTCTAAAGCATCCTACTTTCTGCCTCAAGATTAGCCTTTTTTTTTTTTTAATTTAATTTTTTGGCTGCGTTGGGTCTTCGTTGCTGAGCACGGGCTTTCTTTAGGTGCAGCTAGAGAGGACTACTCTTCATTGTGGTGCGCGGGCTTCTCGTTGCGGTGGCTTCTCTTGTTGCAGAGCATGGGCTCTAGGTGCACGGGCTTCAGTAGTTGCAGTACACGGGCTCAGTAGTTGTGGTGCATGGGCTTACTTGCTCCGGGGCATGTGGGGTCTTCCCAGACCAGGGCTCGAACCTGTGTCCCCTGCATTGGCAGGTGGATTCTTAACCACTGTGCCACCAGGGAAGTCCCAAAATTAGCCTTTCTAATGTACCCAACCTCTCCCCTCTTCCTAAAAACCTTTAATGGCTTTCCATCCTTTACTAAGTAAACTATTTAGGACTGGCTCTCAAGGAGCTATAGAATATCATGCCGTCCTTTCCCTCCAGCCCTATCTCCAACTGCTCCTCTCTATATACCCATACCCTGCACCTTAGCTTTACGGTTTCTCTCTTTGTTTTGGTTCAAGCTGTTCCCTTCACATGGGAAATCCTTCCCAACAGCTCTGTTGAAACCCTTTCCATCCTTTAAGGCCCATCTTCAGTACCACTTCCCATACATAGGCTTTTCTGATTCATTCTTTCATTCATTCATTGAATAAATATGTACTGATCACATACTGTTTGCCTATATTTGTCTAGTTACTGGGGATAAAGCAATAAACAAAACAGCCACAGCCTCATGGACCTTATATTCTATTGGGAGAAAACAGGTGATAAACAATAAATAAATAAAACATGTGCTATGTTAGGTGGTGATAAGTGCTAAGGAGAAAATTAAAGAATATAAAGGGGACTGAGACAGCTAGGAATGATGAGTATCCTCCAACCAAAACCTTTTCCTTCCTTTGTATACCCAGCTCAGGTATTTTTCTTTACAATGTGGATATTTGTGTACTTGTCCTGTTTTCTCTTTTATATTCAAAGTTCCTTAAGAGCGAGAGCTGTATTTTACTCATCTTTGTATCTCCTACAGCTATCAAGACAAAGTTCAGTAAATAATGGTTAAAATGACTCAAATGATGGAAATAAATGCAATAGTAGTTTAGAGGAAAGAGAGACTGATATAGTGGTTGGTTATGGAAGGCTCCTTGGAAGATATTAAATTTGGGTAAAGTCTTAAAAGATGGGTGGGGTGAGGAGGAAGAAAGAGCTGAGTAAGTCTTTTTGATATACCTGTTCTTGAAAATCT
Source organism: Delphinapterus leucas (assembly GCF_059928025.1). NCBI lineage: Eukaryota > Metazoa > Chordata > Mammalia > Artiodactyla > Monodontidae > Delphinapterus > Delphinapterus leucas. The sequence continues at coordinate 25,745,076 of NC_143150.1, forward strand.
AAAAACCATTGCTTTATAAATTAAGATTAATATTATGTATAATTTTCTTTACTTTTAAAACCAGTGTTTCAGAAGGGACGGGCAATAGACACCGGAGAAGTTGACATTGGTGCACAGGTCATGCAGACCATTCCACCTGGCTTATTCTGGCGTTTCCAGATTACTATCCACCATCCTATATATCTGAAATTCAATATTTCTTTAGCCAAGGACTCTCTGCTGGGAATTTATGGCAGAAGAAACATTCCACCTACACATACTCAGGTATTTGATATTATAGGTATTTCTTGACCCTTTTAGAGAGTGGTGAGATGAATAGTTTAGGGGTTGTGACTTGCAAAGTATGTGGGAGTCAAAGGTGAAGGCAGACAGTTTTTGTAATGAGCAAATATCGAGAATAATCACAGTCAAGCGAATGAAAAAAATGGTACTGAGAAACAAGGACTAGCATTTAGCAGAGCAGATTCAAAAAAGGGAGTTTAAGAAAATATTCTTGCAACTTGAGTTCTGCTTCCTGGAACAGGATGGTCATGAGCCTTCCCAGCCCCCTCCTCTTACTTAGCTTTGGTGCCCACACCTCCTCCGCTGCTTCCATACATTCCTGACCTGTGGTCCCAATAAAGGAATGCGAATCAAGAGGGAAATGAGTCAAAAAGGCACGTTTTGTCTTGCAGGTAAAACTTTTTCCTTGTTATTGTTAATAAAAACACAAATATGTAAAACCTCTATGGTTTACAAGACCCTTTTATAAACCTTTGCCACATCATTTCCCTTAATTTCCTTCCCTTATCTCTTCCTTACATGAACCCATTTGAGGCCCTGCTCCATCTAAGAAGTAGCATAGGGAATCACAACCATCTGGGGCTTGGGATACATGTGCCATGTGCTTGTCCACCGATTAGGAAAAAAAAAGGACAGGGTCTTTGAATATTTAAATATGTTACCACAAATGTAGTAAATTATGATGAATGTTCTCAAATTTTCAACTGTTCATTTATTTGTTTTAAAAACTGTAAAACTCTTTTTAATTTGTAAAGAAGGTCATGGTAACATTTCAAGGGGAATGTCTATTTTCAAGTATCTTCTATCAGATACTTTAGTAAAATATCAAGATTCTCTTGCATAATACTAAATAAGAATTTTTATATTTCTTGGTTTATTATTTTTAAACAGTTATTTTTAATACTCTAAAACCGAAAGGTTTATAACATTTATAAATATAGTAGAGAGTTATTTTTTTCAGAATTAATAATATGCTTTTGGGTTTAGATATTCTTAAGAATGAATAACCTCTTCTCCCACTTTGCCCACCTCCAAAGCAAAGAAGTATGAAGTAGCACAACTGAAGTGAGAGATGTTTATCAGCCTTAGAAGTAAAAGTAGCGGCTCATATTTGTGTTTGTATTTGTTCCAGTTTGATTTTGTAAAACTAATGGATGGAAAACAACTGGTCAAACAGGACTCCAAGAGCTCTGATGATACCCAGCACTCCCCTCGGAACCTGATCTTAACCTCACTGCAGGAAACAGGTTTCATAGAGTATATGGACCAAGGGCCTTGGTATCTGGCATTTTACAATGATGGAAAAAAGATGGAGCAAGTATTTGTGTTAACTACAGCAATTGGTAAGCTGCCTTGGCTATGATTTTGAATTGACAGTATAACTCCAGAAAGACACAGTCAGTGGTGAAAGTGATACAGATGTTATTTAAGCATATTGCTCATTCTACCTTAAAGTCATTACTCGGGATAGATCACAATGAGAAAGGTTTATATTGTTGTTGTCAGTAATGTTGTTTAAATGCTGATTAAGATTTTTAAAATGCTCCTTTATTTGCTGCTATTTTAGGTTACTTGCCACGCTCCTTTTTATATGTTTTCAACAGGAATACTTACCTGGATAATATTAATACTGTTACCGAGAATACATAGATGAACAACTTCATGAAGAAGGGAAATAAGCAAGAGAAGCCCTGTTAATTCAAGTTCTATTAAAAAAGAAAAAGCGAATAAATACCTTTTTAAATGAAAAAACTAGCATCAATCCAGTTCTTCTTTACAACAACTGATGCTAGAACCATTAAGATTTAAAAATACAACTTAAGACTAGAGAAGAGTCTTAAGGATAATAACTTGGGTCATTCAAAGTTCTTTCTTTAGAACTGTTTAGTTTAAAAATCATCACAATGGCTCTTTCACTGCACTCAGAGCCTTTTAAAGCATGTTCTTTTTAATACAATGTCTACACACACTGTTATTCACTTTCACCCTAGTTAATCAGAGACAGCAAGCTCTTGTCATTTTTTTGGGTGAAGTCATTCCTCATAACCCTTTGTGTGAATAAAGCCGAGATCTTTAGCAAATTTAGAGCCCTAAGGGTAAACAACTCACAGACACAGTATTTTACTGTGTGAATTTTCCTAAAACACATGTCTTTTAAAAGAAGGGACAGTATCTTGCAGCTGTCAGTTTTCTATACACCTCTCACCACTTTATCCTTTAGTTAACCTGTTCAACCATATGTTTAGGAAATTGTGTTGACTGTTAATAGATATACCATCTGCTCTTTATAACAATTATGTTTTATTTTTACTTGATGCTGAAGACCTTTTGTCAGTAGAAAATGGTATTCCCGCTGCAAGATTATCAAAAACTTTCCTCTGAAGTAATCAGAAAGGCAATAAAAATGCACTGATGATTTTCCCCCTAGAGAAAACTCCACTGATCTTACATCTTCAAAAGACAAAGTGTTTGTTAAATTAGAAAAAAAAGTATTTTAAGTCATGACACTGTTTTGCCACTCACAGATTCAGTGGGGCAAATTCAGCAGACACACCTTTCATGATATTTGTCCACCAAGACCTAGTTTTGATAATGCAAATACTAATGAGTTATGAGAGGTTGAGTTTCTCCTAAGAAATCAGAGGAATTAGAAGATTTAAAACATTTGTGAAGAAGATTTTCTCTCTTCCTGTTATCCTTACCCCTAAGCTCAAGTTAAAACACTAACCAAGCTATTAACCTTTCAAAAATCAGTAGACCCAGAAACATGCTTGAAGTTTTTTTCCTGTTCCTTACTTCCTCCCCCCAAAGAACCTAACCTTTGAGATATAATTTTCTATTATCCAGAGGTGAAGTTGTTAGTTTCCTCTGCAACAACATATTTGCTTTTCCTAATGCAAGTCAGTTTCTTTACTTTTCTGTTGTCTTTAAGATTAGAAGCAACAGAAACATTTCTCCTATAATTCCACTTAAAGAGAATCCAAGTAAATTTCCCAAAATGTCAAAGGTATATAAGTTATTCACTCTAAATTCTCCCCATTATTTGTATGTTTTTGTACTTTATCTTAATCATAGTAAAAAAGAGGATAATGTATTTGATTAAACAAATTAAGGTCTGTATGAACTTTTCTAAATGTTGCTCCTTTGTCTATTTCATGATAATGTTAGAATCAGTTGATTGATCTTAACTATATTTGGTCTGCTACTCATAGGGATCAAAACAGCATTAATAACCAACATTTATTGAATGACTAATATAGGCTAGCTACTGGCCTATATTATTATGTTATTTTCTAGCTGTATAGACAGAGTTATCAATATCCCCTAATCTCAGCCAACCTGCTCAATAACATGATAATATATACCATCTATGGAGTGCCATTCTGCCCCAAGCACTCTGCTGGATGCTTTACATTCAGTTATCTTGTTTGATTCTCATCACAACCTCAATAGCATAGGTATAGTGCTACTTACATTGCAAGTAAGGAATCAGAGGCTTGGGATGAGTAAATAATTTGGTAAAGTCTCACAGCCAGCAAGTGGCAAAATTGAGATTGGAGACACTCAGTATCTCTGATTCCAAACCCCTGCCCTTTAGACCATACTCATTCCATACGATTATTCGTTAGCTTTGGCTTTTCCCATGAGAAAACCTGCCAGAAGCAAAACCCATCATCAGAGCAGATGCAGAAACCAAGGGGCTTTAGGCTGTAGCGTAAAAACAGGGTTTGAAGCATAGAACTTTAAAATGATTCTCAACTCTAATGAACTGGTGTCTAGGAAGTGAGTCTGAAGTAAGATTTAAAAGATAGAAGGCAAACTTCCTGGAGGCCAGTATAAACAGAAAAGCACATTCTTTTTCATCACTAGTTATTTATGTGTTTCTGCTGTAGCCATCCTCCTTTTGGAGCCCCTAGGCTATCCCTATGTCTCTTTGATACCCAGTGGAGATGGCAGCTTCCAAAACCTCCTATATTGCCTTCTCTTCTCATTTGCATTGCAGGTGTTAAGCTCTGTGCAGCATTATGGGCCCAGGAACGGTTCTTAGATAAGTCCATAAGATGTAGGGAGTTTTATTCATTTTGATAGCAAACTTTATTCAACATTTTTTCTATAATAGCTACATTCCCACAAGGCTGCTTCCGTAAAGTTGTCAATAGGACCTGGTGTGAAATTAAATTCAAGTATATTTACCTTTGAAAGCTTCCTCCATGGCCTCCTATTAACCATCCAGGGCAGGGGAAATCCAAATGTAGATTTAAGAACTGCCGTTACTTTTTGGTACAAGAAAGCAAGATAAGAAAATAGATAATAATTGTTCCATCTCTGAATGAAAAGAGAAAAAAAGACCCTTTGTGCCTTTTCATAATGACCTTTTAAATAAATTAATGATTTTCTGAAAATAACTAATGTTTTAGTGAGTTAAAAATGGTTAACTCATTGTCAAATGTTACATTCCTGCCAGCCCAGTTGTTCAGCAAATGCCACGTGTCAGTTTCTTATCCAGTTCAGTTTTCTAGCACAGGAATCAGAAAACAGGCCACCATAAACCTGCAGAAAGGAATCTGATGTATTCACACAGATGTCAGAAGAATAATCTCTGATTGATAATAGGGTGGCTATCCACACAGCCACTGGATTCGTTCTCAGCTTTCTAAGAATCACCTAAATGGACTAGATACCACTTTCTTCCTCTTGCTTTTATTGCAGAACTCCAAGTCTAGACTAGAATTCCTCTAACCTGGAAATTTACTATCTGAAGCATTGGTTCTCAATGCTTTAATTCGGTCATCACCTGTAGAGTCACCTGAGGTATTTGCTAGAATGTAGATTACTGGGCTGCATCCCTCAGAGGCAAATTCAGTAAATCTGGAGTGAAGCTCAGGTATCTGCATTTTAAGTGCCTCAGGTGATCCTACTGATATAGGTGGTCAAAAGGCCACAACTGAAGAAATGCTATTTCCCAACTCTCTTTATAAATTCTCATAGTTTAATGGAAGATGCCAAGACTACTTACTAGAATATTTCCCTCTAATTGGAAATAGCTTATCCAAGTGAAACTAGATGAAGTAGATAATTTGGATTGAAAAGAAAAAACTGGTACATACGAGAATTATGAGTGTAATGGGCTAGAACATAAAAGTCAGAATCCAGGAGTGCTAAGTTATGGAAAACTTCCAGAAAAGAGTAATGAGAAGATTATTTTTTTAAGCTACAGGAGTAAAACATGCATATCATAATAGTTCACGGACTTGGAATTTGATGCTATCATACTCAAATACAGTTTTAAACTAAAAACAGTTTTTAACATCCTCATCAGAGACTGATTTTTGTATAACTTTATACCTCTTCAATCAAGTTACTTAACACAAGACTTATCAAAGTACTGTTGCATTGCACATCTTTATGTCACCACAACTACCTATGGGCACCTTCGAAGCCTTCTCAATTCCCCCTGAAACCTATTCTTCTCTAAGAATGGATTGAAGGGAAATTAGTGGCAAAGAACTGATAAGCATTTACAGTCAAGAAAGCATTTCTCAACAAAATACTTAGGTTCTAATGCTTTTAGTGGTGGTGAATTTAATATGAACACTTAACTTTAAAAGCTTTCCGTTGTCACTTATTAATGAAAATGAAATACTGATTATCGTATTTAAGCTGTCAAGATAGTAGATTAAACATTTTAGGTGCAAGAGAAGAAATTTTTATTTGCTACAACCTAAAGTTGAAAAATAAACAATAGACTTCGTTTTCTGGGTTACATTTTAAAGTCCATTTTGCTTTTGAGAAATGACTTATAATCCTTGTACATTTTTAGCTTTATCGTGAATGTCTCATAAGAATACAACTCATCTAGACCCTTTATGCACTTTAGAGGTGAGGTTGGTTTTTAGTTTCATTCCTGAATAGCCAATTCAGCAAATCCAGGGCGCTTTTAATAATTCGGTACTGCATATGACATCTTACAGAAATCTTTGGCATCTGATTTTAAATAGTAAGTGCTTTGTGGACAGCAGAGGGCAAAGATTGTTACAGGCCCAGAGTTTTCGCAATTTAGAAAAAAATTAAGGACTCTACAATCTATAGGTTTGTTCTTTTTTTCCTTTTTCTCTCTATTAACAGAAATAATGGATGACTGTTCGACCAATTGCAATGGAAATGGAGAGTGTATCTCTGGCCATTGTCACTGCTTCCCAGGATTCCTTGGGCCTGACTGTGCTAGAGGTGAGGTTGCTCTGTTACACTGATTGATTAGGGAGCTCAATGTCGTTTGAGAACTCAGAATTAGTAGCAATAGGAGGAAGAGAAGGGACAGGAGTGGCAGTAGCAGCAGCAATAGCAACAACACCCGAACTGCCGCTACCAAAAGCTGAGCACTTGCTCTGCCAGGCACTGTTCTAAACACTTTGCAGTACTTCTTTTAATTCCTACATCCTACGATAGTCCTACGATGTAGATCTATTATCACAGTTTTATGGGCAAAGAAATAACCTCAGAGAGGTGAAATACCAAGGTTATCTAACAGCTGGGATTTGTACCTGGATCCTCTGACCCAACCACTCCATGATACTTCTATTCCCTTCATAAACTCATTTATAATGGATGAACTTTAAGAAAGGGCAGAGTGGGTAACCGGTTGTACACACCAAGGTAAACAGGAGGGGGTAGACAGTCACCAAATCCGTGAGTAGCCTAGAAAGGAAAGACTGGAAAGGCAGAAGTTAAACTTTCAAACTTTACTAGACTTAAACTAGACTTGCCCATAGTTTAATTCTTGAAAAGCTGTAGATAAATCACACTGTGTTTTCCCCATAGACTTCCAGTTATTACTTTAGAGATGCTTTCTGCTCATTCGCAATGTGTTCGTAAAGTTCTCAGTCTGCTAATGCTTTAATCTCAGGTTTCTCAGCCACTCCGTTTTCTTTACATTAAATTCTATTCAACAGAGAATTCTTTTTTTTTTTAATTTAATTTTATTTATTTTTTATATAGCAGGTTCTTATTAGTTATCTATTTTACACATATCAGTGTATACATGTCAATCCCAGTCTCCCAATTCATCCCACCACCACCACCACCACCCACCCCCGCTTTCCCCCCTTGGTGTCCATACCTTTGTTCTACATCTGTGTCTGTATTTCTGCCTTGCAAACCGATTCATCTGTGCCGTTTTTCTAGATTCCAAATATATGCGTTAATATACGATATTTGTTTTCAACAGAGAATTCTACAGCATTTGCTAGGTTCCAAGTTCTCTGATAGATCTTGAGGAGGTGAGAGGTAGAAGTAGAGGTGATGGCTGGTATTGAAAAAATGAATAAGACAAGGTACAGGCCCTGCCCTCAGAAAGCCCATATTTTTAATAAGGAGACATAACAGTGACAAAGCGGAGTGAGTGTTCTAATAAAGGTCTGCACAGTGTGGGGTAGGCACAGACATCTGTCCAGCATAAATCTCTTTAAATGCACAACTTTTTAAAGATAACATTCTATAATACGAATAACTCCCTACTAGTTTTACAGATTTTCAGGGTTTTCTTCCTGAAAGTAGCATACATCTGCTTGAGGAAGAAAAACCATAAAAGAGAAAAATCCTAGCTTATAATAATGATGATAATAATAATTGTTTAAGAGTATGGTGGAATCAAAAGCAAGTACTTGAAATAATTTCTCCACTCAGGATGTTTTTATAATTTATCTTTCCCCCAGTCCCATAAGAGGAAAATTCTGTTTGTAATCACGAACATGTGCCAATTTAATAAATGGTAAGACAGAAATAGTACAATTTTTTTTACCAGAAATATTATACGAGAATCGATAGAGAATTGCTCTTTGGAGATTTTAAAAGCATTATGCGAACATTACAAGTTCATTTGCCAACCTTCAGATTCGTGCCCTGTGCTGTGTGGTGGGAACGGAGAATACGAGAAAGGACACTGTGTCTGCCGAAATGGCTGGAAGGGACCAGAGTGCGACGTTCCAGAAGAGCAATGCATTGACCCAACGTGCTTTGGCCACGGCACCTGCATCATGGGAGTCTGCATCTGTGTGCCAGGATACAAAGGAGAAATATGCGAGGAAGGTCAGAGCCCTGTGTTAATCTGTTGCTCCAGGCTTTTCTCTCACTGAATTGTCCAAGGTGTCATTCTGGGTTTCTAGTAGAGATGTAAGTGGTCTTTGCAAACCATTAAATGCTCAACATGTCTCCTTCGTACATGGAGTGGGGGAGTTCGTGTCTCTTCTGACAGCCTCTCATATTAACATGAGGCTTTATCTGTGGCCCTTGCAGAGCAGTAGTGAAAAATGGCATTTCCCCCCTCGTTTTAACACTGTTTTATAACTTGAGAATTTCCATACTGATGATTTTAGGCGTTAATTTACATGCTTTCATTATTACAGAGTGCACTAGGCTACATCTTACTTTAAAGCACATAATAAAAATAATACGTGCACACTTGGAACCATTTCACGAATGTTTTCTTTGGGAGTGATTTGTAATTACCATTATTATTATTGCTTTATATTGTTTATTTTTACATACCTCCTGCTGAAACTTGACGTCCATGCCTAAGGAAGTAGACTTACCACTAATGAGTTTTGAGGCAGTGCCTTTATATTAAAATTCACCCCCAAAGGAGCCTTTACACATACACACACAATAGTTTTATCATTTACAAAACATACTTCAAAATAGTAATAGTTTTATAATTTAAAGAAGACACATTGGAAAATAAATTTACTAGTAATCAGACCTTTTTCATGTCACATTCCTCAAATAAGACTGTTTTCAGAAATAATATTAAACCATTACCATGGGAGATGGTCTCATCACAACTGTTGTTCAGGAAAGAGACTGCTGAAAATGCACTATAATTGCTTTTTAAAGATGGCTCATTGAGACGATTACACAGCATTTTAAAGAGTTTAATCTCATTCCACTCCATGAGCAAGCCAGAGTTTAGCTTTCCACTTCCCATTAGCCATAGTAGAATTTTGGTGTAAAGATTGTATCTGTTCCAATATGAATGTCATTGGGCCTAGGGAAGGCAGTAGAGTTCCTGAGTTACTTTTGGAAGCTGTTTTTATGGGAATCCATCTGCAATCATGATATTTAAGTTGTACATTCAGATGCTATATGGACACACAGACATTCACCAAAAAATGGTGTCTGTCACAACATCTACAGTCTGCCCTGAAAAACATTTAACCTAATTAATTTAGACCCTTCTAATTTAAATCTTGTAAGTCGTTGGAAAAAAGACTTAGCTTATCTTTGCCTTCTAGGGGCCACTAAGAAAATTTACAGAATAACCAAGATAGCAAGGAATACCATGTTTAAAGGTATAAACTTTTCAAATACAGTTTTTTAACAAAAAATATTTTAAGTCAGACATCACAAGCCAGGAGCTCACAGGTTGAACTGGGCCCATGGATGGGTTTTGTTTGATTCACAAAGTAGTGGTGGTGTTTTCGTTGTCGTTTAATGTGACGTATTTCCCAAAATTTAAAATAGAGAAATGTCATATAAAAGTCTCTGTTTCTAGCTTCTCTTGAACAACTAGAAAATCTGGTAACCTTGGACCCACATTCCTATGTGGTGGCAATGATTGTAGCCAATTAGCGGCAGCTTCCTTTAAACTGGACACTTATTCCCAGCACACCTTGTTTGTTTGTTTTTTTAATTGTTGAATTAATGTACTTTATTTTTTAGAGAAGTTTTAGGCTGATATAAAAATTGAGCAAAAAGTACAGAGTTCCCATATAGCCCTCACCCCTACACACACACACACACACACACACACAGTTTCCCCTATTATTAACACCTTGCATTAGTAAAGTACCTTTGTTACAATTGATGAACCAATATTGGTACATTATGATTAGTAACTAAATAAAGCCCATAGTTTACTTAGGGTTCACTCCTGGTATTGTGCATTATATGGGTTTTGCTGAATGGATAATGTCATGTATCCACCATCATGGTATCATCCAGAATCATTTCACTGCCCTAAAAATCCTCTGTGCTCCACCTATTTATCCCTCGTCCTACTCCAGCCCCTGGCAACCACTGTTTTACTGTCTCTGTAGTCTTCCTTTTTCAGAATGTCATATAATTCGAATCACACAGTATGGAAAAGTTAAAACTGGCTTATTCCATTTAGCAACATGAATTTGTCTCCTCCATGTCTTTCCATGGCTTGATAGCTCATTTACTTTTCACTGAATTTCCATTGTCTTGATATACCAGTTTGTTTATCCATTCATCTGTTGAAGGACATCAAGGCTGTTTCCAAATTTAGGCACTTATGAATAGAGCTACTGTAAACATCCATGGGCAGGTTTTCGTGGGGGTGTAATTTTCAACTCATTTGACACCCTGTTTTCTTACATCCAGCCCATCTCATTCATGTATACTAGCAACCTGGTCCTTTCAGCCATATGACTTTGTGCCTCTTACTTACGTATGACTTGCCTATTCATTGAAGGTGGCCTTCTAAAAAAAGAAACTATATTAAGTTAAATACTATATCATTTATTAAGATTATTGTATTTTGATGTAATAAAATTACCTCCTTCTGAAACAATATTCTACATTTTAGACTTTTCCTCTCCCTCCAAATAATGAGCGGCTGAAATCAGATGTACCTTCTGGTGTTTATTTGCTGATTAGCTCAGGTATTAAAGCATTGTGCTAATGACCCTGAGATCATGGGCTAATTATAATGGCAATAACACTAATTATAATACTGCTTAGTTAGACTTACTCTGTTCCATGGTACATGCCACACCCTGAAAGTAGGCCAGTCTTGCAGATGATGGCAGATTGTATTAGTCTATTTCCATTGCTGGAAAAGTAATCCAAAGCATACATCCTCATCATGGTTAAGTTATTTTGGTCTCATCTTATTTGTATGGGAAGATCAAAAATTTGGAAATCAACTTTCCCATTTCCCGTGGGATGGTCACTCAATTAAAAGCACAAAATGATTTTCCCCAAGGCAAACATAGGAATCTACTTCTAAAATAGAGTGTTTGTTAGAATGTGTCCAAAAATTTCCAGACTTCACAGAATCCGAGACAAATATAATTGAGTCTGTGATATTCTAAAGCATTGAAAACTATGTCACAGCATCCTGGTAGAAAGAGAAGCCACGAGGAAAAGAATTTTGAAATTACGTTAAAAATGTTTCATTTTCAGTGCTTCTTAGGGATAAATGAGAAACTATAAGAAATTGATTATATTGTATGATTTCATGAAACAGCGGTCACCTCACCTAATACCTTAAATAATCCAAACTTAAATATATATAAAAACTCCTCTAGACACATCAAATAAAAGCCATTTCTGGGAACTATGATTCCAATTTCAGAAAAGACGAGGAATGACTTACTAAAAATTCTTGATCTTTCTTACAAAGCCAAGGAATTCTTATTGAAGGCCCACACTGGTCCACCGACCCATTTGCGTGGGAGTACTATACACTGCTCATAATTTCACATAACATATGTGTGGTTTCCTTCCTCTAAATTTAGGTTGCAACCTTTATGATAGCCTACCATGTTTTTAAGTGCTAATAATATTCTGGTTTGAACACAGCGTTTACATGAGTCATTTTATTGCCTAATTAAAACAGCATAAATGATATAATATTAGGAAATCAATGTATCTCAGTTTCATTGTCCTAAGGTAAACTGGCCACACCTGTTTACTTTCAACCTTTTCCCTCCTTTTTGGGGCCTTCAGAGGACTGCTTAGACCCAATGTGTTCTGGCCATGGCATCTGTGTAAAAGGAGAATGTCACTGTTCTACTGGTTGGGGAGGAATCAACTGTGAAACGCCACTTCCCATATGTCAAGAGCAGTGCTCAGGACACGGGACTTTTCTCCTGGACACTGGAACGTGCAGCTGCGATCCCAAGTGGACAGGATCTGACTGCTCAACAGGTATGTCAGAGTTTTCTTCTTGTTCTTCTTCCTTCACTCCCAAGTTCTTACTGGTCTTTACCTTAAGGTAGTGTCTCTTAAACTCTGATCTGTATGCCTTCGTGGGTTATAAAGGGCTTCCAGGTATTCCCTAGGCTAGTATTTTACTGGATTTTCATATACAACATACTGCTGGGCTTTTAATCGTATTTTTCATTGTCATAGTTCTGTAGTTGAACTTCTGTCCTCGTTCTGTATTCTCCTGTAGTTATTTCATCCATTCTCAAGTCTTTTGTTATCAGTTCTATACAGATTATTTGAAATCTATGTCTTCCCCAAATTTGAGTAGTCCTCCCTTTCCAGCCATCTGCAGAATATTTATACTGGGTGTCCCATCATGTAAAAACTCAACCTAGCCAGGCACTTTACTCTATTTCTATACTGCCATGTTCCCGCCCAATTAATAGTCCCACAACTTTGCTTCTCTACCCTAACATCATCCACAGTTCTCTGTTGTCTATAGAAAACCTTCAGATATCCTAGCCTGTTACCAAAAGCCCAGTACAAACTATTCCATATCTCTCTCTCCAGCCTATCTTCTACTTCTGCTTCCTGCATAAATCCCTCCTTGCACTAAAGTGATCTGTATGCTCTCCTTACCCCCACTTTTCTTTATGCCCTTTCCTCAGCAGGAATGCTAGTCCCTCTCCACCTGTGAAAATTCAACTCATCCACCCAGACCAACTACAGTTTTAGCCATTTTATAAAACTTTTCCTGATCACATCAACAGGATCCTCTGAAATCCTATCGCACTCATTGCTAGAGAATCAAAAAGGCATTGTGGGACTTCCCTGGTGGCGCAGTGGTTGAGAGTCCGCCTGCCAGTGCAGGGGACACGGGTTCGTGCCCCGGTCTGGGAAGATCCCACATGCCGCGGAGCGGCTGGGCCCGTGAGCCATGGCCACTGAGCCTGCACGTCCGGAGTCTGTGCTCCGCAATGGGAGAGGCCACAGCAGTGACAGGCCCGCGTACCGGGGGAAAAAAAAAAAAAAAAAAAAAAAAAAAGGCATTGTGATGTAGGTATTTGAGTACGTGACTTGTTTTTCCACCTAAACCAAAAATAAGGGATCGTTCTTTATATATTTTTTTCTTATCCTCAGACCATGTGCTCATTAAGTGAGTAGAATTAATAAGTAATAGCTCTTACAAAGCCTCTGCTGATGAATTTTGTTGCGGATGTAAAATGGCACGTGATAAGCAAGAAGGACAGGTGCTCTGTGAGCACCTGAAATAGTTTTGAACCAAAAATCTGCAATCCTGTACTATAAAGAAACAGGAGAATCGCTCTGTTAAGGGAATTAATTCTAACCTAATACTTCACTGTACAAAATTTTGTGCCTCACATAGAAATAATATGGGAGAAAGGATTGCATTTTACAATTTCAGAAAATGATTAAAATGCTAAAGACAGTGTAATAATAACTAAAATGCAAATCTTAAAAATCACTCATTTATACACTTAGCAAATATAGTGTGCCTACTATGTGCTTGGCATGGTGCTTGGTGCTGGGGATATAGTGATGAACAAGATGGACGTGGTCCTTGCACACAAGGAGCTAGTGGAGCACACACATTGAACAATTAGAAGATAGTTAACAAAAAGGAAGTAACTGCATATTAGGGGACTGTACAGTATAGCTCTAACCTGATTATTAATTTATTTACTAAATGTTATTAAATACCTTCCATCCTTCCATGTGTCAGATATAGTATCATGGCCTAGAGCATACACTTACATAACAAGTATTGTGTATTAGGCACTTTTCTAATTGTTGGACTTATGTTCACTTAATCTTCATAACAACCCTATGAGATAAGTACTGTAATTAGGCCCACTTTACACATGAGGAAACTGAGGCACAGAGAGATTAAATAACTTGCCCAAAGTCACCCCTATAACAAGTATCAGAGTCAGAATTTGGACTGAGGTATTCTGGCTTCACGCTCCATGCACTGAACCATTGTACTATACTGTCCTCTGGGAGCCCATCACCTAATTCACCATGTATAAAGAGGTATCATTGCTAGGCTGTGTCCAAGGCCATGTACTGCAGAGCACAAAGAGGGGGGCATGGGTTATTTGAGAAGAAACCCTACAGCCAAGAAGACTTTGGAAAAGTCGTTTTTTAAATTTTTTTTTATTTTATTGAAGTATAGTTGAATTACAATGTTGTGTTAATTACTGCTGTACAGCAAAGTGATTCAGTTATACATATGTATACATTCTTTTTCATATTCTTTTGCATTATGGTTTATTACAGGAGATTGAATGTGCTATACGATAGGACCTTGTTATTTATCCGTTCTATATATAATAGTTTACATCTGCTAATCCCAAACTCCCAATCCATCCCTCCCTCACCCCCCCTTGGCAACCACAAGTCTGTTCTATATGTCCGTGAGTCTGTTTCTGTTTTGTAGATAGGTTCATTTGTGTCATATTTTAGATTCCACATATATGACAGGGACATAATAGGGGCTCAATAAATGTTTGGCCAATGGACAATTAAATGAGGAGGTTAGAATGGTGCCCTAGCTCTCACATCTAGGGGCAAACTGCTTTGCCTCTCTGGCTTTAGTGCACTAGAATCCTTAAGGGTGCTGAGACAGGTGAACTAGAGGCTACCACATTTGTGAAACATTGAACCACATATCTCTACACTTCTTCTATTAAACAAATTTTCCTTGAGCACTTACTATGTGCCATGTGCTAGCTCTTGGGATACATCAGTGAGGAATACAAAGATTCCTGCACTAGTGGAGCTTGCAGTCTGGCTGGGAGAGATAGACAGTAAACGATGAACAAGAAGTGTACAAGTTTTTGAAACACGAGGAAACTGAGGACCAGCGAGGTTCAATGACTTGTCCAAGGCCATAGACCTGGCTAATTTGCAAACGTGCAAGTAGAAACCAGGGCTGTTGATTTCATTCTACATCTAGCGTTCCTTCTAGCCTCCACCCTCACCCCCACCAAAGGAAGAGTTAGACAAGGAGCCAGGGACTCAGGTGTATAGATTAGCTTACTGAAAAGGGAAAGTTCAAGGAGATGAAGGGCATCAAATATCAAGTGCATGAATGATACATTCTTGTCCAGATACAATGTGGACTAAACGTAGACTAAATTAGAATGCAGACTAAAGCCACGTTCATCCATTCTAGACCCAGTAGAAAAAACACTGGAAGCATCTCTTGCTCAAAGAAACAAAAGAGTGAATAAGTATGATCCAAAACTTTGCAGCCTTTCAGGAAAAAGGCTTCCTAATAAAACTACCAACTTGAAAAATAGGGGGAGGAAATGCCTTCCAGATCTCCGGTGTCATGGTATGAATAGTCCTTCTGTGATTTTTAAGCTCCATAAAGGTTGTTCCCACAGAGCATACTTAACCATCGAGATGATCTCACTGTGCAGACTTTTAATTGAGTGTGCTCAGTACAGGATGCAATTTAACATCTGATTCTTATAATGGATCATGTCACTTCAAAGGTGGTGGATATGCTCTTTGCCATTGATCATTTTCTTCCTCTAAGCGCATGACGCTTAGCTGTTAGCATGTTAACTGTGCTGCTCTGATACCAAGGGGACTGCAGTGAATGGTTTACTGATTATTTTCAGTCTGTTTTCTAGGTACGCTGAGTATTGTTAGTGGCAGTGAATTGATACTTGATACAGGATTCTTTAACCTGAAGGTCTCATGGTACTTCACAAAGGTTAACTCATTAGTCTTTAAAAATACCTCAAGAGGAATACAATAGAAGCTAGTTATAACATAGTTTAGATTTGGATATACCGCAGGTCAAATCATACTCCCTTAAAATAGAACTCCTTGCCATGAAATCTCAGTAATACATTTAGCCTATACTGAAGGTACTGGCCTTGGCTTCTAATATCAGCATTGTAAAATGCATCTACTACATGTCTTTCATAAAATCTGGCTTCTCCTGGTCACATAGTCTTTGAAGGGGAGCACAAAAGCTCATAGAAGGTAAGCATTCACAAAGAGAGGACAGCTTCTGCTCTTTCTACCATGATTACCTCTCATTATACTGGATCTTAGAACGGGATTAATCAGCTAGAGAGATGGAACATTACGCCCTGAAGTATTTCTGAACCTCAGATATATATATATATATATATATTTTGCTATATATTTTTTGTTTTTGCTATATAACAGAAATCATCTGAGGTACTATCATCATGTACCCCTTCCAAGCCGGGTTAGTTCCTGAAGATCCCAGGAGGCTTTGTTATAAGGATATTTGTTTTCAGGCTATCCTATGACATGTGGCCATCTTGTCCATCAGAGAGATGACACTGC
The DNA here is from genome assembly GCF_059928025.1 of Delphinapterus leucas. Classification (NCBI taxonomy): domain Eukaryota; kingdom Metazoa; phylum Chordata; class Mammalia; order Artiodactyla; family Monodontidae; genus Delphinapterus; species Delphinapterus leucas. Next base: position 25,761,663 of record NC_143150.1, read on the forward strand.
GTGTGTGTATTTGTGCGTGTGCACCTGTGTGTCTATTCACAGCACAGCGACTTTGAGTAACTAATTTAACTTCTTTGAGTCTCAGCTGCCTCGTTTTTGAAATGGTAGAAGATTAGCCAAATGACCCTTGAGGCCCCTTTCAACACTGAGATCTATGATTCTTGATACTGTTTATTGAGCTGTTGACACTGATTATGAATGGTTCATGGATGTAGTCCATAAACTCTCTTAACTCCATATTGTTTATGGTGAGGAAATATTAATTGTAAATAGTTTTGTTTTCATTATAAGGACAAACATACTTTGATATATAGACCATACTGTTTGAGAATCTACCTCTATTTGTAGAGATATATATGCACACACACACATATACATGTGTATATATAACAATGTCTCGTTATGTTTTTAAGTGTTGCCTGATGGATGGTGATATGCATCTACTAATAAAACGGATAATTAGAGGAGGAAGTTGTAAAAGACTCATATAATTATTATTGCTAGGAAAACTTTCCTTGATTACACAAGTATCATATGCTTTTAAAACATTATTTGTTTTCCCCTTTATTGAAAGTGCCAATAATCAAAAGATTTTCATCAGATTCTACATACCTATCATATACAATGCATCACTTTCCTGCAATTTCCAGGTATTGATTAGGCCATTTGAAATGATTAGTGCGTACGCTGTATTTTTCCTACAGATATTACAGTAACAGCAGGGTTGTACCTGCCATTTGATAAAGAAGCTTTGTTCAAAATCTAATGTACATGCTGCGGGCACAACGATATAGTCATTCATCATGCCACTGAAGAGAAAAATCCACTCATATATAAAGTAACTACCATTAAGTATCTCAGTAGAAAAGAGATAATCAATGTACCCAGATTAGGAACCTAGGATTGCAGGTACTTTTCCCTCTTCAGTTCGGGGAACACACTTGAATTTCTTAGGCACAGTAGCTGAGTTCTCAGAAGAAAAGTTTCTATTAATTAGTAAACAATGTTAATATATTATAATGCTACAAATTCCCTGGACTTAAAGAAAAGCTCAAATATAGACAACTAGTCACCAAAACATGATGGGAAGTACTTTTTAGCGTACAGGGACAAAAGGCTTATGACTAATTCCTAATTATTTTTAACTTGCATTCAAAGTATGACAACCTCTGATCAAATTTATTTTAAAGTAATTCTTTTTCTACTCAGTAAAAAAATAAAGGGTAAACCTTAAGGTGACTCTGATTTGATTGATTTAATAAAACAAACCCCTGCTTGAAACATAGTGGCTACACCATTAACACTACAGTGAGGTCAAAACATTAACTGTAGATTTACTGAATCAGTAAATGAAGTTCATTGGTGACACTAGAAATATAACCCAAGAGCATCCTTAATAGAATTTCAATTCAAATTAAGTGTGTAAGATGGAATCCACATAAATATTTTTGAGAGGTAGATATGAAATGGAAAAAAAATCATACGATTATCATGATTTCCTAGCAACACATCCTACTCAGAGATGGTTTGACACCCCCTAAGTTTTTTTGTCTCAAGTGAAAATAGAAATTGAACCCCAAAATATTCTCAGATTCAAAAATCCCTTATTTTTATAAAAGAGAGTTCATTTAATAGCCATAAGATTATATACACAGTGTGGTGATTCAAAGCGCATCAAATATCAAATGTTTTCAAAATACGTCTTTTACATTCTGTTCTGAGACAATAAAAACCATGCCTGTTCTGCCATCATTAGCAGGCTGCAATGCAAAAATCCAGCGAAACTTTTGACAATTTGACAAGTTTGAAAAAGGAGGTACATTTGCAGCTTCCTCTCTGTAAATCTGAGCTAACTCTGCTGACTGTTCCAGGACATTAAAGCTTTAAAATTGTTTTTCAAACCAGGGACATATATTAAAATAAGGTGGCAACTATGAAGCATGAAAATGTAATTAAGTAAGCATGAGTGTGAAGATGCATGCTTACTTACATGGTTAAAGTACAGTTAATAATAAGGAATGCGTTGGGACAGACCGATAGGGGCATCAAAAGAAAACAGGAAAATTCTGTGCTTCACTATTAAATGCATTCATCTCATTTACCCAAAGTCTTATTCTGAATTCCAGTTCATTTTCTATTTGGCATTTTTCTCAATTCACATTTATCTACATGAAATGAAAACAGACCCAGAAAAGGGTGTATCTAGAAGGTGTATTTGGCCCTGTAGGTGAGATCCTGCAGGACAAATGGCCACCTGGGTGCACACCTCCACAGTCTGACCTGTCACCTGCTTCTCTAGTGGAGATGGCTGAGAGAGCTCGAAGGAAGCCAGAAATCAATTGTGCACAGTCGGTGGCCAGGACATGGGCAAGGATCAGGATAAGTTGTCCCAGTCCTGTGCAAAATCAAATGATTAGAGATATTGAAGAGCACCCCATACATCTCCCCCAAATAAACTGAAGGATACTTTCCTTCCTGTAATTAAAACTTCCTGCGTTTATCTGTTGGTTTTAATTTTTTCTCCAAATACTTACGTATCCATTTTCTTCATTTCATTATTATGGCCATAAGCCGGGGTCACTATTAGAATGTGGATTGCATATTGAGCTTTAATGATACAAGATACCTCCAGGACTGTTCCAGAGATTTGCTCTACATGTATTCTTCTGAGTCATTGGAAAGAAGAAGAGGCATAGGAAGGACAGAGATTAGTCCTTCATTAAAGAGTAAGGACAATACATTTTTACCTGGAAACTTAATAAGGTGGAGCTCATAGAAATTCTGAATGGGTACTTGCCTCTGCTATAAAGAACTTGACTTGTACTTGTACTTCCACATTCCCAATAACCTAGCAAACAGGTTTCTATTACTCTCGTAACATCCATAAGGTCTAAGCAGGGTTGGTAATAAGTTTCCTCATTTTATAACTGAAGGAACTAATTTGCTGTGAGACACAGGGAAAAACTTACTTTATTGTGTATGCTTCAGAGTTGAGGCTGGCAATAGAATTCACAGCCCAGTGTCCTATCCTAAGGATCAGTGTGGATTAATTTTGTTTTTATCCTGCTTGTGACTTGCAGAGCTTCTTGAATATAAGAACCCATGTCTTATATACACTACCAAATGTAAAATAGATAGCTAGTGGGAAGCAGCCACATAGCACAGGGAGATCAGCTCGGTGCTTTGTGACCACCTAGAGGGGTGGGATAGGGAGGGTGGGAGGGAGGGAGACGCAAGAGGGAAGAGATATGGGAACATATGTATATGTATAACTGATTCACTTTGTTATAAAGCAGAAACTAACACACCATTTAAAGCAATTATACTCCAATAAAGATGTTAAAAAAGAAAAGAACCCATGTCTTTCATAAATCATAGAAAATGTTCAGTCATCATCTCATCGAATCTTGATTTTCCCACTTTCTCTGTTACCTCCTTTCAGAAGTTCCATTAGACTGTCCCACTCTGGTCTCTATGTCTTTTATTCTTTTTCCGATTTTACATTTCTTTGTTTCTCTGTTGTTTTATAGGTGATTTCTTCAAATTTGTCTTCTGGCTCACTAAATATCTCTTCATCTGTGTTTATTATGATGGTTAACCCTTCCATTAGATTTTAAATTTCAGTGATTTCTTTTAATTTCTAAAATTTTAATTTAGTTTTTTTTCAAATATGCCTCATTAATTTTTGGCAATTTCTTGCTCCTTAATCCTGTTTTTGTTTACTCTCTTTTCTTTAAACATACTAAACATAGTTATTTTATATGCTGTATTTGGAAATAGATCATGTTAAGGCTTTGTGGGTCTGGGTCTGTGGTTTCTTGTTTCTGTCAACTCTTGTATATGATGGCTTGCTTTTTTGTTTCTTTTATTTTTTAATTGTTGGTTCAAATATGTTTAAATTCTGAGTCTGGGGAAGATTTACGTTTGTTTCTGTCAGAACCTGTCTACACTACAGATCAGGGCAAACTTTATTTTTTTACTGTAGTATAGTTGACTTACAATATTATATTAGTTTCAGGTGTACAACATGGTAACTATTTGTACTAATTTAAAGTTTGTTTGTTTGTTTGTTTGTTTTTGGTTTTTTTTTGCGGTACGCGGGCCTCTCACTGTTGTGGCCTCTCCAGTTGCGGAGCACAGGCTCCGGACGCGCAGGCTCAGTGGCCATGGCTCACGGGCCCAGCCGCTCCACGGCATGTGGGATCTTCCCAGACCGGGGCGCGAACCCGTGTCCCCTGCATCGGCAGGCGGACTCTCAACCACTGCGCCACCAGGGAAGCCCTAATTTAAAGTTTAAATTAAAAATCTCAGGTTACAGTTTTTCGGACCATCCAGATGGTACAAATTCTGGCCCCAAACCCACATGAAACTTGGCTAGTCACCATGAAGTATCAGAGGAGGCTTGTTATTTAACATCCTCAGACCCAAGCCTGAGACAGATTATTTCCTTCTAGTCTGTTTCTGCAAGGCACATTTTCATCTAGATTGGTTTTAATATGGATCCCTGATCCTGTGCAGGCCCAAGGTTCAGCTAACAATCTGTTTCCCACTCTGGACCCTCACCAGAACTCTAGGTCACCCAGATCAGCAGATGCCTCTGGTGTACTGGCATACCTCTGACTCTCCATATACTCTTAAGCTAATCAGCCACTATGGATCTCAATTTATACACCTGCAAAATGTGTTTTTCAGCTAAATTTGCATTTCAATTTATTTTTAATAATTAACGTTTTTCACTTTAAGTGGAGAAAAAATATTTAAGTTCTAATTAAATCAAGAATTTTTTCTACTGTGGTATGTGTGAACACATTAGTGTCCAACAAACCTAGAAGAGTTTATTCCAGCTAGCAAAATGGTTCAGTTAGTATGCATTGGAAGAATGTTCTGAGAAGTATTGTTCAAAAGATATTTCTGAAGCCATAGCAGTCAAAGTTAACGGTAGAGTCAAGAATAAACAATTTCAACAATCAAAGAGAGCTTCCCACGGTTCTCTGCTAGGTCCATTCATTTTTAAAATTGAATTCTGCATGTCAAGCAGTGAGAGATAAAGCATTCTAAATACTACTGCCTGCTTTCATTTCCAACCATCTTTGTTTATTTCTCCTTTGACAGACTTTTGGCATAATCATGGAATATTGACACTAGATTAGATCTTAGAGATCACCTAGGTTTGCCCTTCCTGTTATAAAAGAAAACTGAGGCCCAGAAAGGTTGAATGATTTTGTGTAAGGTCAAGTAGCTAATTAGACATATAGTTAATATGAGAGACAAGTCTCGTGATTTCTGGTTTAGACCTTTTGTCCAATATACCATTCAGAGAGCCTTGTTCAAATTCAACAGATGTTACCTTTCCTTTGTCAGCACTGCCACTGAATCTCTGGAAAATTGGCAATGAGCATATATACAGGGCAGGATCCCAGCATCTGTCTCTTCCTTGACTATCAGAATGTTATGATTTAGGGGAGAAGTAGGTTGATGAAAGTGATCTGAGCCAGTGTTGGAAAAAAAAAACAGTGTTATGAAAATCATCAGAGATTCAGCATAGAAAAATTCAGACAGAAATGAACTCAAATCCCAGCTCTGCTTCTAAGAGTTGCTGTGTGACCTTGAGTAAGTTAATTGGTTTCTTCGAGCCTCTCCTGTAAAATGGGGAAGTAATTCTTACTTTGTAGGGTAGTTGTAAGGGTTAAATGAGATAATATATCTGAAACACCTAGCATAGTGCTTCTCCCATAGTAGACATTAAATTATAATAATAAATGGTAGCCATTATTGTCATTATATTTCAATTCTCATTGTAAAGACACATTTCAAAGACAAATCTTTTGTAAGTAGAAGATAGATTAGTAGCTGTCTCAAAGAAATTCATTTTCAGACGTGGTAAAGCTGAATTAATTTAAAGGAGTATGAAAATTTTTTCTATTCCAAAGTCATTACATTTTTTTTGGTCCCTTCCCAAATGGTATTATTTCTTGTGTTTGTAGAATAGATGTTTCACTGAAAAGTTGGCTAAAAAGTATTTATTCTATCTCTTCACTCCCTTTACTTTAAGTCCTGCTATTCATCATAAAATCACATTCAAGGAAAATTTATATTCCTGATCTGTCTGCTAAGATTAGGTTCAGTAACAGGAAATACCTCCCTCAGGGGAGGCAAAAAAGAGAGTAGGTTTAACAAGATACAACTTTGACCTTACTCTCACACAAAAGAAATCTAGAGGTAGGCAGACCAAGGCTTATATGATGACTCCAGAAAGAAAGTTTCTGCTGGCTCACACCTCTAGTATCCCTAAGATGGGACCCTTATCCTCATAGTACACAATGGCAGCCAGTGCTCCAGCCACCACATCTTCATTTCAGGCAAGGTGAAAGAATGGAGGAGAAAAGGGCCTGTCTCCTCTCTTTTAAGGAGACTTCATTGATGCTGCTGCTGGGAACATTTATTTATATCTCATTGACCAATAATTAAATCATGTGACCACACCTAGATGCAAAGGAAGCCAAGAAATGTAATCTTTATTTAAGGAAGCCATGTGCACAGCTAAATAACATCAAATTTCACTGTAGTTTTCTAGCTTCCAACCAACACACCAGGGCAACAAGATCACTTCCATGACTCACCATGTCCTCAACATAAAGCCAAACCCATAGCTCAATGGAAATGAAACTTTCTTTGTATTGGGACAGTGAGACACTTCACCTACGGATCCTCTTCAAGATTTAGTATGGAAAATGAATTAAGGTATCTCCTTATTAGTTATTGTATTGATAACATGTTGAAATGATAATATTTTTGACATGTTGGGTTAAATACAATATATTATTAATTTCACCTGTATTTAAAAATATTTTAATGTGGCTACTAGAAAATTTAAAGTTACATCTGTGGCTTGCATTTGAGTTTCACATTATATTTCTATTGGACAGCATTGCTCTAGCATATGGCAGTATTAAGTTTAGCCTGGAAAATATAACTAAATGTATCTTCTAAATTAAACTGAACATAATATAACTAAATGTATCTTCCAAATTAAACTGAACATATTCAGATAGCAAGGTAACTTGAATAAGTACCTTGTAATATAGGATTGTCAACAAAGTCAGCTATATGTGGAAAAGGGTTTACCAAAAACGATGACTTGGGTTTTAGTATAATTGATCAACAATCCTTTTTGGCACTAAGACACCAAGGGTAACCATTATTAAATCCAGTTCTAGTTTATAACAGTAAACCCATAAGAAAGAAGTATAAATGAATGCTTATACTTATATTTCCTAAGACAGGAGAAGCATCAAGTCATTATACTCAGAGTTCTGCAAAATATGATAAAGAATACAAATGTGGGACGACAGTAGAATAATTAAATGCCTAATGATAACCTACTTCTTGTATAGAACATAGGCCTGTGAAGCCCAAACTTTTAATCTCTCAAGAAGGAAACCAGCATATGTTTTAAATAATATGTCTAATGAAGTAATAGGTTTCTAACTTGGATGGACGAAAGAGTTTTTACGTCATAAAATGAGTTAGAACACTCTTGAGTCCAGCCAGAAAACCTATAGAGATAATAAACAAACTGGCACGGATTAGAGCTTGTCATTCAGAGTGGCTCTTGGGTGGTTCTTCAACCATGAAATCTTCCTCAGCTGCTTTATTTAGCTTGATTGTTTAAAAAATCATGTGTGCTATATAAGGGGGAATTACTAAAACATAGACAGAGGTGGCTCGGGATCACCAAGTTGTCAGTTGTCATCTGAGATGCCATGACCTTGCTCTCTAAGTACATACCTGTGTAACTACCACAGACCCTGGCCTCTTTACGGAACAACCAAATTCAGATCTTTCCACAAGGTCATATGAAATCTGAGTTTTTACTTAGCAATAAGCTTTTCATAAACACAGCTTGACTTTGATAAAAATCCAATGGCCTCTTTTTATTTAGGAAGGTCACCACGTTTGTTTTTCTCTATCCAGCATTCTTGGCAAACCAGATACTAGGACAGTAGAGACAGAGAGTGTATCCATTTTAATTATCATCAACCCATTCATAATGAGAGATGTCCCTCGCTTAAGGACCATGAGGGAAGGATTGAAACGGTCCTTGGGAATCAATGGAGTGTGATAGCTCCCAGTCCATCTCAATCCTCTCAGCCTCCTGGCATTGTTAGTCCAAACATAAATGCAAGAAAGCTCTAGAACAGCTATACCAAGGGTTAAAAGAGTGACAAAATTATTAATTTCTGCCTGTTTCGTAATATCCATCTAAGCAAGGTAGTGAGAAAGAGAAGCTAATCCTAGTCAATAATCCTATATAGCAAATAAAATCTATAATGTTGGCCTCCAGGCTAGATACAGACAAAGTTTCTTGTACATTTATCCCACATCCTACTCTTCAGTACCAGCAGGTTTGGTGCATAAAAACATTTTTTATGTGTGAGGAAATTTCCTTTTGGGTTAATACATCTCCCGCTAAAAATGTATCTCTCTCTAAAAGATTGGTTCCTGGGGAAGCAACCCACATAGTCCCTGAAGACTTCTGGTAGAAAGCAATAGGATCCACCACCATCCTAGAATTCAACTCTTAAGATATGACTAATTCTACCAAAAGGAGCAGAGAATGGATAAAAGTTTAAAGATGATTTTAAAAGGGCTGTATATCTAAGCAAACTGTGTGCACCTTGACAGGAGATATACAAGGTCCAGATTGTCAGCGAACTGAATCAGGACCAAAAGGAAGACAGTCCAGTATATAAGTCAGACATTCAATAGCGGTTCACCTTACCTCTGCTAAGTGTTGTAGTTGTTATTGTTTCTTAGCTAAGTGGAGAGGGAAAGAGGCAAAACTGTCATATATGGGAAGACACCTATGTTAAACACAAGGTCTCATGAACATGTTTAAACCAATCAGAAAAGACAGTGTAACAACAGGGTCTCTACCTGTGGAATTCCAGCCTGGGATGTACCAGAAAAATCCTGGTCATCAAAGAACACTTTGGTGACTCTGAGGACTCTATTTATATAGGTAGATACATCCAATATAATCATTATATAGTACATTGTCTGTTGAAGCTTCTACCAACACTGGACAAATTCAACCTAATCTGGCAGACAAAAACCTCTGTCTGCAAAGTTGGAAGACCCCCTATTTCTGCAAATGTATTAGACATACCTTTTCTGGCCCAGGTAATCTGTACCATGGTGGGGCTCATTAATGACTATAATGATGATTATGATAATAATAATAGTGACAAAGATACTACATTTATTGAGCTCTTACTATCTACGTGCTTTACAAATATTATCCATTTAATCTTCATGACAAGTCAGTATTTCCAAAGTATTTTCTGTACAACTGTTTACTGCAAGATGTTATAGACAAACAAAAACCATTCTATGGTGAAAAAGTAAAAGGAGAAATCTACATGTTAGCTCCCACTTGAAAATTCACAAAGCACATTCTCATGTTATAGATTCTAAAAATTCCCTGCGTAAGGAAAGCTGTCTACCAGAGCTTCCCACAAAATTTTGATCAGTAAACCCAGGTTTCACCTAACATTTCTTTATATCCTGCAGAGATAGAAGTGTTCTTTGGAACCACTTTGGGAAAAGGTGCTATAGAATGCTATCATCATTTTATAGATAAGGAAATGAAAACCTAGAGAAGTTCAGCAGTGTGCCTCGGATCACATAGCCATTTGGAGGCAGAACCTTTGAAGCTAGGTCTGTTTATTGCCAAAGCCCATACTCATCATTAACTGTAATGACTCAGATAATTGTTATCACGTATTAACTATTATGTTCAATATGCTATATGCATATTGCCTTTCATCTTTGTAACAGTCCTGCAGTGAGAGTACTGTTATTCCCATTTTATAAATGAAGAAAATGAGGCTTGATTAGATCCAATGACTTACCCAGACCTTGCCAGAAAAGCTCATCCAGGGCTGTCAACAGGACTGTAGAGCTGGCTGGTTCTGGCTATGTAGTCTTAAGCAAATTACCTTACCTCTTGAATTTTCAATGTCAGTATCTGTAAAATGGGTGTAATATCTCTGGCACATAATGGTTAGTAAATAGTTTCTAAAACAAGTGTAATCAAGCCAGTATACTTTGAAATAAACACATAGCAAGGTACTTCCCTGGTGGTCCAGTGGGTAGGACTCTGTACTCCCAATGCAGGGAGCCCAGGTTCAATCCCTGATCATGGAACTAGATCCTGCATGCATGCCACAACTGAGTTGGCATGCTGCAACTAAGGAGTCTGCATGCTGCAACTAAAGAGCCCGAGTGCCACAACCAAGACTTGGAGCGGCCAAAATAAATAAATATTTTTTAAAAAAACACATAGGTTTAACATCATTGGAAGTATGGTTCATGAATTTATTCATTACCTCTAAGGTAGATAGATGTGAACTTGATATCAATCAAGTTTTTAGGCATCATTAGAGAAGGCAGTTGAGGGCCAGAGAGTAGCAGGCAATCAAATAAACCCCAGGCCCAGGGAGGGAAGATATAAATTCTGTAAAGGTCATACTTTCAGATTCAGTCAAAAAGGTTCAGCACAGGGTAATACAAAGAACACAATTCAGTGTCAGACAGACTGAGTTTGATGCCAGCCTCACCCCTAATTAGCCACATGACCTTAAGCAACTCATTTAACCTCTCTGAGCAACAACACCTCATCTCAAACATGGAATTAACACTACTTTGCAAGGTTGCCATGAAGATTAAATGCGGTAATGTATGTAAAGATTCTAGCACTGAACCTGGCACTCATGACATGGTAGGTTTGGCCCCTAGGACTTTGCCTTCTACCTTCTAGAGCGGCATACTTTAACCAACAAAAGGGAAATGTATCGATGAAGGGGCATCTATCTGGTCCCAGAAATGTGCCTGGCGCCCTCAAGGTGGTCTGAAGTGGAAACGATGTTAATTACAGTCTTAACTATCAATCTCAAAGTATCCTCAGTCGCTGTGAAAGTGACATGTGTCATTAAGAATAAGGAGCCCAGAGAGAATAAAGTAATCCAAAAAAATTTTTAAAGCAACAGGGAAGGAACATTTCCCAACTTTGGCAGCTGATTTACATCTATTAAACTGATATAACCAGGTGCAAAATCCTGGGGCAAAATTTAAATATCGCTGTTTTTTCCCTGCAAATTTTCAAGCAAGGTATAAATTCTGTGCGTGTTTATGCAAATATCTTATAGATGTGTTACAGATACACTTGGTGGGGGGCATTTCCCCCATTCTATGCTGAGGCTAGAGCACACTCTACTGACTGCCTAAATAAAAGTGCACATAGCATTTAATCTCCAAGCACATATTTAAACCAGTAAGTCACACACAGTCAAACATGCTCACAGCCACACAAATGCACAAACACGCATACACTGAAACACTCATGCACACACTCTTAAACATACTTGTACTCATGCACACACTCTTTTCTTTATTTCAGATTTTTAAAAGGCATTTATATTTTTTAACATCTTTATTGGAGTGTAATTGCTTTACAATGGTGTGTTAGTTTCTGCTTTATAACAAAGTGAATCAACTATACATATACATACATCCCCATATCTCCTCCCTCTTGCGTCTCCCTCCCACCCTCCCTATCCCACCCCTTTGGATGGGCAGAAAGCACCGAGCTGATCTCCTGTGCTACGCGAGTGCTTCCCACTGGCTATCTATTTTACATTTGGTAGTGTATATATGTACGTGCCACTCTCTCACTTCATCCCAGTTTACCCTTCCCACTCTGCGTGTCCTCAACTCCATTCTCTACATCTGCGTCTTTATTCCTGTCCTGCCCCTAGGTTCTTCAGAATCATTTCTTTTTTTTCTTCTAGATTCCATATATATGTGTTAACATACAGTATTTTTCTCTTTCTAACTTACTTCACTCTGAATGACAGACTCTAGGTCCATCCACCTCACTACAAATAACTCAATTTCGTGTCTTTTTATGGGTGAGTAATGTTCCATTGTATATATGTGCCACATCTTCTTTACCCATTCATCTATCAGTGGACACTTAGGTTTCTTCCATGTCCTGGCTATTGTAAACAGTGCTGCAATGAACATTGTGGTACATTGCAAACATGTAGTTGGGTGCAGGTGCACAGACTTTTTTTTTTATAGTATCATGCCATCTGCAAACAGTGACAGTTTTACTTCTTTTCTGATTTGGATTCCTTATATTTCTTTTTCTTCTCTGATTGCCGTGGCTAAAACTTCCAAAACTATGTTAAATAATAGTGGTGAGAGTGGACATCCTTGTCTTGTTCCTGATCTTAAAGGAAATGGTTTCAGTTTTTAACCATTGAGAACGATGTTGGCTGTGGGTTTGTCATATACGTCCGTTATTATGTTGAAGTAAGTTCCCTCTATTCCTACTTTCTGGAGGGTTTTTAATCATAAATTGGTGTTGACTTTTGTTAAAAGCTTTTTCTGCATCTGTTGAGATGATCATATGGTTTTTTTCCTTCAATTTGTTAATTTGGTTTATCACATTGATTGATTTGCATATATTGAATCCTTGCATTCCTGGGGTAAACCCCACTTGATCATGGTGTATGGTCCTTTTAATGTGCTGTTGGATTCTGTTTGCTGGTATTTTGTTGAGGATTTTTGCATCTATGTTCATCAGTGCTTTGGCCTGTAGTTTTCTTTCTTTGTGACATCCTTGTCTGGTTTTGGTATCAAGGTGATGGTGGCCTTGTAGAATGAGTTTGGGAGTGTTCCTCCCTCTGCTATATTTTGGAAGAGTTTGAGAAGGATAGGTGTTAGCTCTTCTCTAAATGTTTGATAGAATTCACTTGTGAAGCCATCTTTTCCTGGGCTTTTGTTTGTTGGAAGATTTTTAATCACAGTCTCAATCTCAGTGCTTGTGATTGGCCTGTTGATATTTTCTATTTCTTCCTGGTTCAGTCTTGGCAGGCTGTGCTTTTCTAAGAATTTGTCCATTTCTTCCAGGTTGTCCATTTTATTGACATATAGTTGCTTATAGTAATCTCTCATGACCCTTTGTATTTTTGCAGTGTCAGTTGTTACTTCTCCTTTTTCATTTCTAATTCTATTGATTTGAGTCTTTTCCATTTCTTTCTTGATGAGTCTGGCTAATGTTTTATCAATTTTGTTTATCTTCTCAAAGAACCAGCTTTTAGTTTTATTTATCTTTGCTGTCATTTCCTTCATTTGTTTTTCATTTATTTCTGGTCTGATCTTTATGATTTCTTTCCTTCTGCTAACTTTGGGGTTATTTGTTCTTTCTCTAATTGCTTTAGGTGTAAAGTTAGGTTGTTTATTTGAGATGTTTGTTGTTTCTTGAGGTAGGATTGTATTGCTATAAACTTCCCTCTTAGAACTGCTTTTGCTACATCCCATAGGTTTTGGGTCATCGTGTTTTCAATGTCATTTGTTTCTAGGTATTTTTTGATTTCCTCTTTGATTTCTTCAGTGATTTCAGGTTATTAAGTAGTGTATTGTTTAGCCTCCATGTGTCTGTATTTTTTACAGATTTCGTCCTGTAATGGATATCTAGTCTCAAAGCGTTGTGGTTGGAAAAGATACTTGATATGATTTCAGTTTTCCTGAATTTCCCAAGGCTTGATTTGTGACCCAAGATATGATCTATCCTGGAGAATGTTCCATGAGCACTTGAAAAGAATGTGTATTCTGTTGTTTGGGGATGGAATGTCCTATAAATATCAATTAAGTCCATCTTGTTTAATGTATCATTTAAAGCTTGTGTTTCCTTATTTATCTTCATTTTGGATGATCTGTCCATTGGTGAAAGTGGGGGGTTAAAGTCCCCTACTATGATTGTGTTACTGTTGATTTCCCCTTTTATGGCTGTTAGCATTTGCTTTATGTATTGAGGTGCTCCTACATTGGGTGCATAAATATTTACAATTGTTTTATCTTCTCTTGGATTGATCCCTTGATCATTATGTAGTGTCCTTCTTTGTCTCTTGTAATAGTCTTTGTTTTAAAGTCCATTGTGTCTGATATGAGAATTGCTACTCCAGTTTTCTTTTCATTTCCATTTGCATGGAATATCTTTTTCCATCCCCTTACTTTCAGTCTGTATGTGTCCCTAGGTCTGAAGTGGGTCTCTTGTAGGCAACCTAGATAACGGGTCTTGTTTTTGTATCCATTCAGCCGGTCTGTGTTTTTGGTTGGAGCATTTAATCCATTTATATTTAAGGTAGTTATCGACATGTATGTTCCTATTACTATTTTCTTAATTGTTTTGGGTTTATTATTGTAGGTCTTTTCCTTCTCTTGTGTTTCCTGCGTAGAAAAGTTCCTTTAGCATTTGTTGTAAAGCTGGTTTGGTGGTGCTGAACTCTCTCAACTTTTGCTTGTCTGTAAAGGTTTTAATTTCTCCATCGAATCTGAATGAGATCCTTGCTGGATAGAGTAATCTTGGTTGTAGGTTTTTCCCTTTTATCGCTTTAAATATGTCCTGCCACTTCCTTCTGGCTTGCAGAGTTTCTGCTGAAAGATCAGCTGTTAACCTTATGGGGATTCCCTTGTATGTTATTTGTTGTTTTTCCCTTGCTGCTTTTAATTTTTTTTCTTTGTATTTAATTTTTGATAGTTTGATTAATATGTGTCTTGGCGTGTTTCTCCTTGGATTTACCTGTATGGGACTCTCTGTGCTTCCTGGACTTGATTGACTATTTCCTTTCCCATATTAGGGAAGTTTTCAGCTATAATATCTTCAAATATCTTCTCAGTCCTTTCTTTTTCTCTTCTTCTTCTGGGACCCCTATAATTCGAATGTTGGTGCGTTTAATGTTGTCCCAGAGATCTCTGAGACTGTCCTGAATTCTTTTCATTCTTTTTTCTTTATTCTGCTCTGCAGTAGTTATTTCCACTATTTTATCTTCCAGGTCACTTATCTGTTCTTCTGCCTCAGTTTTTCTGCTATTGATTCCTTCTAGAGAATTTTTAATTTCATTTACTGTGTTGTTCATCATTATTTGCTCTTCAGTTCTTCTAGGTCCTTGCTAAACGTTTCTTGTATTTTCTCCACTCCATTTCCAAGATTTTAGATCATCTTTAGTATCATTACTCTGAATTCTTTTTCAGGTAGACTGCCTATTTCCTCTTCATTTGTTTGGTCTGGTGGGTTTTTACCTTGCTCCTTCGTCTGCTGTGTGTTTCTCTGTCTTCTCATTTTGCTTAACTTAACTGTGTTTGATGTCTCCTTTTCACAGGCTGCAGGTTCATAGTTCTCCAACCTCACCCATTAGCAGAGAGGCTGCCTAAAATCATAATAAGGTCACAGGCACTGCAAAACACACCACCAGTCGTGGTCCTGCCCACCAGAATGACAAGATCCAGCCTCATCCACCAGAACACAGGCACCACTCCCCTCCCCCAGGAAGCCTACACAACCCCCTGAACCAACCTTAGCCACTGGGGGAAGACACCAAAAATAACATGCACACAGTCTTTAACACTGCACAGTCACACATATACTGAAATATACCATCGCACACTCATGCATGCACTCGAACACATGCTTGCTCCCTCATTCACACCCCTGCACACTTGCACACATTAACACACTTCCACTCACGCACACAGTGTATGTCCATTTATAAAGAATATTGTCATTAGTTTGAATGAAAAGAAAATTATTTTATAAAATCCTCAGCCTAAGCTTATTTTATGTGCCCATTGAACACTTAAGAATTTATTTACTTAGGTTACATTCTACATCAGAGAGGGTAGAGAATTTTAGAGGCTGCAAATTGTATTCATGCCCTTTTGAAAGTTAACTCTCTCTCATTCTACCTCCAAATACAGAACATCTTTAAAACTGAAGTGCTTTGGGAAAAAAATGTAAAATTCTGTAATAGTTGTAAATTGGTATGTGCACTGTAGAGTAATTTAAAGTCATTAGAAAGATGAATTTTTTTAAAGTAAGTGCCTCACAAGAAAATGAGTGAAGCAATATCACAGTGTATTAATGGAGCTCGAGACATCTTAAGTTGATTTTGAAATTAAACATCAAAAACCGAACCTTGAAAAAAAATAATTAGGTAAACCATTATATGTATTGCAATCAAAAAGAAAAAACCTCTTGAAATTTAGGAAATTGCAAATTAATGGTGTCAGTCATCCTGATTTGGCAGGGACAAGGATTGTCAATGAAAATAAAACATATGTCTATTTAAAATATTCTTGAAAACTGAGCTGTGCCCAGGGTTTGCTGCTCTGTTTTGGTTTCTGGTGGGATGTCCTTTTGCTTATATTACATATCAGTGTAAGAGGTACCTTCTGCAAAGGACTTGCAAACCTCTTATCAGTGGAAGACTTGACCCTGTGATCTTTTTGCAAAGGAAGGTGGTGACACTAGCCTGGAGGAAATGGTCAAGCTACTCATCTCCTCTTTTCCCCACCCCTAATATTAGATTGAACTGTATGAAATTGCTGATATTTGACCTATAAATGTGATATTTTCATACGATTCAAGCTAATATTTTCAATAAAACTAGATTTCGGAGGGAAAGGAGTGCTGACCCCAGCAGTATACTGAAAATAAAAGTGATCTCAAAATCATTTCAGAGACATGTAGCTAGTTACTTAATTGCTAGTAGCTCATGTGTTAAAAAATGGGAATAAAACCAACCTGCCACACATAACTCAGAAGTTAACTGGCTGAAATCAAATAGCAGGTATGTTGTTAAACAGTCCAAATTGCAATACAAATAAACTTAAGTGCATCCTCCCTTGTCTGGATCTTTCATTTATTCAGGCTGTTCTCAGTGTGTAAGCTAGCTTGCCCAAAGGGTTTCTCCATTTTTACTATCAGGGCCAAATATAATGCTTAATAATTTGAAACATCTCCATGCTGAAAACATTTATCTTCAGCTACCCCTGCATAAGGAGGATTAAGAAATCTTCAACTCTATCTGGATTTCTGTATTATATGGATTGAACCCAGTCTCTGTCAATACAGGTACCTACAGTTTTGTTCTATTCTATCCTTCTCCTAACTCCTTGGGTCTCTAGCAACTCCTGTCGAGTAGAGTGACAAGATACGATCTACCCCCTTCTTTTAGGGAACTCCTCCTGTTATTTATTCTTCAGGTACATACTGGTGATATTGCGTGCTTTGTTTGGTTGTGACCTTGACCATTTATAGTAATCATCTCCATAAGAAGAATGATTTCAGCTCTGAAAAAAGAACTTACTAAGGCTCTGTGTAAGGCAACAGGCTTATATTATGCACCGACTATGTGCTGAATCCTATGTGTTGTGAGAATGGGACATACAAACAGAATGGTAATCCAAACAGTATGCCTGTTATTCAAAGGAGAGAGAAATCAGCTGCAACCTAAACGTGCCATAGTATCAGGATTGTTAGGTAAATTAGGGTGCGTTTTGGAATATAGTTACAATGTTTACAAAGAATTTTTAATTTATATTAGAAAGTTCTCAAGATATAGGAAGTCCAAAAGTAAACTAAAAAAATGTATCTAATATGTCCATAAAGTACATAAAGTACAGAATAGGAGGAAAGATGCCAAAATATCAGTAGCATTTTTCACTAGACTGGGGGGCTGTCTTTTTCTTCTTTACTCTTTTCTGTATTAGGGACTCACAGGATTTAGGAATGTAGAGAGCAACATAATTTAAAATTCTGGGCAAAAAGATACTTGAAGATAAGTTAAGGCCCTTGTTCATTCAGAGAAAAGAGAGTTTGTAAGAGACTTAGTAATAGTCTTCAAGTACTTGTAAAGCTTTCAGATAAGGTATAGTGACCAGGTGTTCCCAATTCCATAAAAATATAGAGTAAAGGGGCTTCCCTGGTGGCGCAGTGGTTGAGAGTCCGCCTGCCGATGCAGGGGACACGGGTTCGTGCCCAGGTCCAGGAAGATCCCACATGCCGCGGAGCGGCTGGGCCCGTGAGCCATGGCCGCTGAGCCTGTGCGTCCGGAGCCTGTGCTCCGCAACGGGAGAGGCCACAACAGTGAGAGGACCACGTACTGCAAAAAAAAAAAAAAAAAAAAAAAAAAAATATATATATATATATATATATATATATATAGAGAGAGAGAGAGAGAGAGAGAGAGAGACAGTAAAAAGATATAAGTAAAATACAGCAAAAGAAATCAAGTTTGGCCATCTGGGAAAATTTCATAGGGGGAGGAGATCATTTAAAAATCAGAATTGTTTATGATGGCAAATCATGGCATTTCCTTTTTAGGTGATTTGAACAGCAATTTGTTCATCTGCCTATGAAGATTCAGGAACAATCTGGGCAGTCTCCTAAAGGCAGAAGGGTTAACTGATTATAATCTTGAAATTACTTCGTCCTTTGATTACATCTTTTATTTTGTGCCCTCAGAGCACATGGTATAACTCTGGCCTCTGAACATTATACCCTTTGTTATGGGCCATTCTGTTCAAATCCATCTTGATAGTCTTTAGGAAAGCAACTGGAGAAGATGCTCAATTCACTAGTAATCAGGGAAATAAAAATGAAAAAGAGACTTCTTTTTTCACTCATATTGGTCAAAAGTATCTAGAAACAAGTGTTCTTTCACTCTCCTTGTGGGTGTATTAATTGGTACAGTCTTGTCGGTATCTATCAAAATTTAAAATGCAGATAGCCTTCACCCCAGTAATTCCATTTCTAAGAAATATCCTAGAGAAATACTGCACATGTGTTTCCAATAGAAAAAAGTGTACAAACTATCTAAATGTCCATTTGTAAAGATAAAACTATATAACATCCAGACTAGGGTATGCTATATACCAAAAGAATGAGTTAGTTCTAAGTGAACAATAATATTGTCTTAGAAATATTTCCCAGTTCTAGAAAAATATACACAATATTATACCATTTAGGTTAAAGTACTGTTTAGTCATGTATCTCTGTGTACGTATATCAATTTATTGCATAGAAAGATGTCCACAGAGAATTTTATCAAAGAGTTATTGGTGGTTACCCTCTTGAGAAGTAACTACGACTGGTGGCTCAAGATGTATTATTGTTTTATCTGTAGTCAAAAGTTTTACAGTGAAAATGTATTTTTTAATTACTTGTAATAGCATGTAATTAAAGACAAATAAAAATTAGGAAACGGGTATACAATATAGAAATGGAGGCAAATGTTTAAAATAGATGTTCATGGCATTTGACAAGGAAAAAAACTAGGAAGATTAGGCTAAAGCTAAAAAGGATGGTGGCAACAGGGTTTGCAGGGAGAGACAAAATATAGAGGGAAAAAAATCATGCTTACAGAAGCAAAAAAAATTCTTAAGATTAAATAATACAAAATGTGCAGAACTGTGAAGAAAAGTATCAAACTACTGAGTAATGCCCTGCCAGGTGTCAAAATGTGTTATAAAACTTAAGTAAATAAAACAAGTTGGTATTGATGCCTGAATAGACACATCATGGAATGGGATAGAAAGTCTAGAAAGCAACTGAGTACACATAAGAATTTGGAGTATGATAAATCAATAAGGATAGGATGGATAAACCAATATATTCCAAAAAGTTTCATCCCAGCCCAAGCAGCATGAAAGTCTTACCACGTCTCTCTGAATAAGTAGGAAAATGATGGGTGGAATAGAATTCCCCAGAGTAGGAGTAATTCCACAGCGTAAAGAAGTTTGAATGGTACTGGTTTAAATATACTGATTTTTCATGGTTCTTAGGTTCTATATTTTTACTTAAAGATTTTACTTTCCTGTGATGACACAGGAAATGATAGGGGAAGTTCTCAAGGATGAATATGTTTGTGAATAGAAGCCAGGTATTATTTTCCTTAATATATGACCCTCACTTTCATTTCATCCACAGCCTCTTGCCTCTTCTGGTGAGTTTATAAATAAGGTCTCATTGTCCAGGAATCTCAGTATTTCTTATAGACTCTAAAAGAACTCAGGGAGGGGGGAAACTAACTGGTGAACTAGTTTCCTTTCTGGGAAAAAAAATCGTCATCATAACAGGAACAAAAGCTTAATTCAAGTCTCCGAGGAATTTAAAGTAAAAATCATAGGGCAGCAAGATGGAAAGCCCTAGGTTTTTGGAACCAGTCCAAGCTGAACCAGAAGGTCCTAATGCAGTCATTCATTGATTTGAGAGATAGGATATGTCAAAGGTATTAGAGTTACAACGAGGCAACCTACAAGGCAGAGGCTAGCCTGCCAACCTTTACTTGATCATTTGCTGCTTGATATTACCGGCAGGAGGGTCAGAAATATTGCCTCTTCCCTGCCCCCTTTCCTCTTTGTGTTATATCTAGTCAATTCTCAATTCCCCTCTGCTTCAGCTCCAGTTATCTCAAAAATAAACCTTCTCCAGAAAGCCTACCTTTATTACACATATATCATTTTCCTCATACTTGGCACTGTTCAATCTAGTCAGGCGTGAAAATTAGGGAGGGATGATTAGAAATCCCTTAGTATCCTTTTGTCTCAAGTCACCCTTGGCATTCCTATTTAGTGACACCTATTCAGTGACACCTCTTAGGATGTATGGCAAGATACTAAGCACCTTAATTTCTGCTTTAAAGAAGGAAACCTAATTAACATCAGTAGTAATGACACTCAGAACTTTGGCATGATCCAAAGGAAGTCTAAAAATTGTACAAACAGCCTAACGACTGAACTTCATATCCTGAGGAGTCTCAGGATTCTTCTAAAGACCACTTTCCCTTGTCAGATGCTTTTTTTTCTTAGCACCAGGGCGAAAAGTGGGGAGGACTCTCAATAAGGTAGAGCCTCCCTCCTTCAGATAGAAATACCTTGGGCAGGTAGGGTTTTTTTTTGTTTCCTCTTCTCTGAATTCCTATGTAAGTTCTTCCACTGATTCATTCTATAGATATTTAACAAATACTCACTCTATGCCAGGCACTGTGCTTACATGATGCAGATTCAATGGTGAAAAAATCCAAACCCATTCCCTCCCTTCATAGAACTCACACTTGAGGTGGTCTGGTACATAGAGACCATGCATTCTACTTCTACCATAGCACCCTCACCGAGAATAAGGACTCACTCCCTTGTTGAATATGTTTCTTAAAGCTCACTTGAATGTGCATCTGAAATGACTGGGGTGCTTATTGAACATACACATTTTTGCACTCCCCCCTCCTCCCCCCTCCACACAGATTCTCTTATGGGAAGCCTGGGATGGGGATCAGTTATCAGCATGTTTAACAAGCTTCCCAGATGATTGCGATGCAGATGATAGAAGGACAACACGTTGAGAACACTGCCTCCACTTTTGCTCATAGCTAATTAGTATTTCACATATTTTAATTTAAGGCAGTTAACTTTTGTTCAGTCTTCTCTGGACACAGAAGACAGATGCTTAGCATCTTCTTTATATAAGAAGTCTAGACACAGCCCGGAATTGACCATTTTGTGGTTGATTTTGGGCTTTCGGCCATATTAATAGCCAGTTGCTATGCAATCTATCAGAACAGATATGTGGTCAATTCAACCATTAAGATGCCCAACGAAATAACTGAGCTGATGGTGCCATACTAACACTGAGACATGTCCAAAGTCTGGCAAGTCACAGCAAGGACGGTTTTTTAGTTCTTTCCTAATCATGGTGACAAAGCGTAAAGAAGAACGCTCTAAGTAATTTCTATTGAAACGGTTTAATTTTTCGATCCACCAATGGCTGATTCAGATCTGAATGTCGACAACTAATGATGGCAAGGAATATTTATGTCCTCATCCCTAAAGGAACATAATAATGCCAATAATGCCAGGATTAAATGATGTAACATGTAAAAATGTTTATTTCATGGCTCCAGTAGGTGCCCAATAAATATCTTTTCCCTACAGAATGATCCAGACTTCATAGAAGTTAATCGGTATTGAAAAATCATTAAGTAAAAAAAAAAAAACGTCATTAAGTAGTTGTGATAGTAGAGTATATGACACTACCAAAAACCAAAATAAAAAAATAAAGTAAGAGAAAACACTTTGGTAATATATGAATTATCTTTCTTTTTCCACCTTATTTCCTAGAAGTTGTTAGCTTTTGTAAGAGGTTTTGGCTTTTAAAAAATGCTAGCTTACCTTTGTGTGGCATTGCACTTTTCAAAGCTCTTTCCCAATCATTATTGCATTTGATACAACAATCCTGTAAGGAAATATTCTTACCATTAGACAGATGAGGAAGCCAAGGTCCTGAGAAGATACATGATTTGCTCAAGTTCACCCGGTCCATGAAGTGCCTCAAGTAAATACTAAGTTTCTTTTTTTTTTTTTTTTGTGGTACGCGGGCCTCACTGTTGTGGCCTCTCCCGTTGCGGAGCACAGGCTTCCGGACGCACAGCCTCAGCAGCCATGGCTCACGGGCCCAGCCGCTCCGCGGCATGTGGGATCTTCCCGGACCGGGGCACGAACCCATGTCCCCTGCATTGGCAGGCGGACTCTCAACTACTGCGCCACCAGGGAAGCCCAATACTAAGTTTCTTGAGCGAGTCCAGTTCACCCTGTGTACAGGTTGTTTAATAACTGAGATCATGCTTGAGTATCAGTAAAGTGTGTTTGAATTTCAACAGCCTTTCAATTCGGGGTTTGAAGCCACGACACTTTCATGCAGAAACGCGTCTGATCTAGGCATGAAATGCTACCTCAACCAGTATTTACTCAACTGTTTTGATTGTCCTGCTATACCCAGTGCTACACATTTTTTAAAAAGTAAATATAGGACTTCCCCGGTGGCACAGTGGTTAAGAATTCGCCTGCCAATGCAGGGGACACGGGTTCGATCCCTGGTCCGGGAAGATCCCACATGCTGCAGAGCAGCTAAGCCTGTGCACCACAACTACTGAGCCCGCGTGCCACAACTGCTGAAGCCTGTGCACCTAGAGCCTGTGCTCCACAACAAAAGAAGCCACCGCAATGAGAAGCCCACGCACCGCAATGAAGAGTAGCCCCCTGCTCGCCACAACTAGAAAAAGCCCACACGTAGCAATGAAGACCCGATGCAGCCAAAAATAAAACTTAATGAATGGATTAATTAATTTAAAAAATAAAGAGTACCCAGGAAACTTCCAGTGCATTTGTAATTTTTAAAAAAAGTAAATATAAATCTTTGTATTATCATCAATACACATTGCTTTCTTCTTCCTTTTGTGGATGAAACAGGAATTAAGAATGCTGTAGAGAAGATGGATTCTAGGCGTCATGTCACATAGTTCATAGTTACTGGCCTAATATTAAATCTTTGGCCTGTTCTTAGCAAAGAGACCCTACTTTGCTCTTGGAAATACCTTTATCATAACTTCCCAGATAGGGGCATTTGGCCCAATGCACTAAGCAAACCAAAACACACAAAAAAGAAATTACCCACTCTGTGCCCAGATTTTATAGATTTAGATCCTAAACCATTTGGCTTTGACCATCTCATACCTCAATTCTTGTTTTTTTCTTCAAACTTCTTTAATTATGATATTTAACCCCCTTCTACATTTATACCTTCAACCAAATCCCCTCCAGTTTGAAGCATGTTCAATTCCTCCTAGTTTCCATCCTTGGTTCTGCCTTCTAGTTACTATTCAGTACGTCTAAAATGCTATCTGGGTAACCTCCCTTCTAGCTTGAATAAACCCTGGCTCCTTTCCTCCTCTATGCCATCCTATGTGCAGCCACCCCATTTCAGTGTAGTCTTGTTGTATATGCATGACCTAGAAGTGGAAGAATTGGAGATTGTTTTCGTGGGGCAGCAAGCATAGCATGAATCTTCTTGGGAGGTAGATATATTAACTTCTTAGGTGCAACCATCTATACCACGGCTAATTTTTTAGATTGCCTTGGCATTCCACATATTAGGCTGTCAAAAGAGAATCTTATGTGAGGGCTGCATCCTTTACAAGTATAATAGGGGCAAACATGGCCACCCCTAAAATTTGTGCTAATATTTGTGGAGCCTCAAGCAAGGATACAAATGGAGACCTGCCTATGTCCAGACCTCCGTCTCCTCCCAGCACTGACTATCAATGAGGGGCTTCATACGGATGTTCCTGGATACACCCTATCCATATACCATGCCCTCTCACCCCCAAAAAACAATTGTCCTTTGGCCATTGCTCAAGCTTAGTGGTGCACATATTGGCAATACATTTCCTACTAGGCAGAGTCCTACATAGTAGGCTCAGGCCATTTAGACAGGGAATTCCAGGCTCCCAGCTGCCCAGGAAGTGGTCTAATGGGGATTGGAGATGCAAACTCCAGGTAGGCATATACCATTGGCCCAGTGAACTTCTTGCCTCAAAGGAGGAGTGTGGCTGTAGGAAGGCCAGGTGGGGCCATTCAAAATGGGCTCAAAGGAGACCCTAGTTGCCCAGGTCTAAGGGTGATATAGTGTCTTGGAGTTTTTAGTATTGTTAAGGCCCAACCATCTAGTGCTACAGAAAATACATTGGGGAAAAGAGTTTTGTGATTCAGGTGACATGTTATCAGGCAGTAAAATGAAACAGAGGATGAGATGGGCAGATTTAAAGGTTACAAAAATAATTTGAAGGATGAAATACTTCATGACCACCTGACCTATATTATAGTTGGTTCTTCCATTTCCCACTGTCTCTTCATTCTGTGCCTGGATTCTGTCTGAATTTTCAAGGACACTTGGTTTTGTTAATGGTTTATTGAAACTAGGATACTACTCTATTCTTCTTTTATTTTATTTTCGTAATAAGTTCAGTGTACATATACATTAAAATCAAGTACACTGGGATCAGCAGGTGGCCCTTTCCTGGATTTTCTCAACTTTATTTCTTGCCCTGGTCATTTCTATTTTTTCCTCATAATGCCTCAGGCATAGGAAGCAGGGAAAGTTTAAGGTGATGTCCGTGACTTGAGGCATTATGATAATGGATCAGAAAGTGCTTGGTAAAGAGTAAAGTTCTATACACATGTAACTTGTTGATCATCTTAGCAGGCAGCATCTTTCTGTAGCAAACTTGCTTCAAATAGTACCCCTCACTCAACACCAAAAGGGAATTTTGAGCTAAGGCCTTCACTCAGCTTTACAGAATGTAGAAAGCAAAGAAAGGTAACATCTAGGCAATAGAATGGAATATGGATTTTCCTTTCTTTCCTGCTCTGGGAAGAAAATGGACTGAGGGACTAGTAGATTGTTTTGCTAATCTCTTGTATGATCGACTGCATATGTGTTATATGTGAAAAGTCTTTGCATTCATGTGTGAACACAAAATTGATGTGGGAATGTGCTTAGATGATAGATAGATAGATAGATAAGTAGATGAATGGATGGATGGATGCGAGTGAGAGAGAGGCAGGAAGGGAGAAAGGGAGAACATTCAGGTTAATAGGTCCTCCTCTTCCCTCTATTTCCCCAACTTGGAAATTATAGGCCTTGAACAAAAATATCTTTATTCTGTGTATAGTTACGTCATCAGTTGTCATTTCAAATGCATAGCACAATAAGAAATGTCTTCTCTCTTGGGGATTTGCTGTTGGCATGCTTTTTATCACCACAATTGGAGATGGATGGATGACACTGTTGGAAAGAGAATTCTGGGTTTAATTCCTAGGAAAAACATAGTCACATATATTTGCAGTGCAGAATATTGCTTCAACCTACTAGATTTCAAGACTTTTTATTCTATCTGATCTACCTGAAGGCTATGATAGGCTCCTCCTCTCAGTAAGGATAACTTTTCACAGTATAGATTCTTAATAGGGGGTAGTTATCAGAATGGGTGTGATAGAGTGGGTATAGTTTGAAAAAGCTCCCCCAGGTGGTTTTGATATGTCCCCCAACACACACACACACACATACACACACACACACACACACGCCTTGACATCACCGTTCTAACCATTTTTATTCTATGCCTAAACAAGTGCTCCTGAAATATACATACTCTTTGATTTTTTTCTGTCTTGATTGAAACTGTTCCTCATAAAAGCTGGTGACACTGAATGACCTTTCTTATATTCGAAATGATCATTTTTCTTCCAGCCATAATCCAATAAAAGAATTTTTGTTTTCTGAACAAATCATATTTTAAAATTCAGCAAGGATAAAAACTTATAGGCATATTTTATTAAAACATTTACTCTTGCATATAAGGCAAGTTGCTTAATGGTAAGAGGCAGCTGTGAAGTTCAAAATGGATCTAAAAATGTGTACCTCCTTTGGAATTTAGTTTCTAAACCATGCTGTGCACTTGAGATTCAGCATTCACTATGGGTAACATTATGTGCACCTAATACACTGTGACATAAAAAGTCACAATACTCTTGAGGATTGGGTATCACAGTGGGAGAACCAAAGTATAGTGAGTAAAACAAGAGACAAGGAATAGATCATTCTGTGATTTGCTCCCATTATAGCTTCCATTTTATCTCATGACCCTGAAAGAGATTATTGGTCTTCTTATCTGTAATGTAAAGATACTCATTGTATATGTTTGCTTTGTATGTGTACTGGGGCAGTGATTTTGAATTGTGTTCACTAAATCCTGAGGTTCCTTAAAAGATACCTTACTATCTTCTAAAAAAGCAAGGGGTTCCATATATATGTGTTAGCATACAGTATTTGTTTTTCTCTTTCTGACTTACTTCACTCTGTATGACAGACTCTAGGTCCATCCACCTCACTACGAATATCTCAATTTCGTTTCTTTTTATGGCTGAGTAACATTCCATTGTATATATGTGCCACATCTTCTTTATCCATTCATCCAATGATGGACACTTAGGTTGCTTCCATGTCCTGGCTATTGTAAATAGAGCTGCAGTGAACATTGTGGTACATGACTCTTTTTGAATTATGGTTTTCTCAGGGTATATGCCCAGTAGTGGGATTGCTGGGTCATATGGTAGTTCTATTTTTAGTTTTTTAAGGAACCTCCATACTGTTCTGAATAGTGGCTGTATCAATTTACGTTCCCACCAACAGTACAAGAGGGTTCCCTTTTCTCCACACCCTCTCCAGCATTTATTGTTTGTAGATTTTTGATAATGGCCATTCTGAATGGTGTGAGGTGATACCTCGTTGTAGTTTTGATTTGCATTTCTCTAATGATTAATGATGTTGAGCATTCTTTCATGTGTTTGTTGGCAATCTGTATATCTTCTTTGGAGGAATGTCTATTTAGGTCTTCTGACCATTTTTGGATTGGGTTGTTTGTTTTTTTGATATTGAGCTGCATGAGCTGCTTGTAAATTTTGGACATTAATCCTTTGTCAGTTGCTTCATTTGCAAATATTTTCTCCCATTCTGAGGGTTGTCTTTTGGTCTTGTTTATGGTTTCCTTTGCTGTGCAAAAGCTTTTAAGTTTCATTAGGTCCCATTTGTTCATTTTTGTTTTTATTTCCATTTGTCTAGGAGGTGGGTCAAAAAGGATCTTGCTGTGATTTATCTGATAGAGTGTTCTGCCTATGTTTTCCTCTAAGAGTTTGATAGTGTCTGGCCTTACACTTAGGTCTTTAATCCATTTTGAGTTTATTTTTGTGTATGGTGTTAGGGAGTATTCTAATTTCATTCTTTTACATGTACCTGTCCAGTTTTCACAGCACCACTTACTGAAGAGGCTGTCTTTTCTCCATTGTATAGTTTTGCCTCCTTTATCAAAAATAAGATGACCATATGTGCGTGGGTTTATCTCTGGGCTTTCTATCCTGTTCCATTGATGTATATTTCTGTCTTTGTGCCAGTACCATACTATCTTGATTACTGTAGCTTTGTAGTATAGTCTGAAGTCGGGGAGCCTGATTCCTTCAGCTCCATTTTTCTTTCTCAAGATTGCTTTGGCTATTTGGGGTCTTTTGTGTTTCCATACAAATTGTGAGGTTTTCTGTTCTAGTTCTGTGAAAAATGCCAGTGATAGTTTGATAGGGATCGCATTGAATCTGTAGATTGCTTTGGATAGAATAGTCATTTTCACAGTGTTGATTCTTCCAATCTAAGAACATGGTATATCTCTCCATCTGTTTGTATCATCTTTAATTTCTTTCATCAGTGTCTTATAGTTTTCTGCATACAGGTCTTTTGTCTCCTTAGGTAGATTTATTCCTAGGTATTTTATTCTTTTTGTTGCAGTGGTAAATGGGAGTGTTTCCTTAATTTCACCTTCAGATTTTTCATCATTAGTGTATAGGAATGCAAGAGATTTCTGTGCATTAAAATGGTCATGAAGAACCTAGGAGCAGGACGGGAATGAAGACGCAGACCTACTAGAGAATGGACTTGAGGACGCGGGGAGGGGAAGGGTAAGCTGGGACAAAGTGAGAGAGTGGCATGCACATGTATACACTACCAAATATAAAACCAATAGCTAGTGGGAAGCAGCTGCATAGCACAGAGAGATCAGCTCGGTGCTTTGTGACCACCTAGAGGGGTGGGATAGGGAGGGTGGGAGGGAGGGAGACGCAAGAGGGAAGAGATATGGGGATATATGTATATGTATAGCTGATTCACTTTGTTATAAAGCAGAAACACACCATTGTAAAGCAGTTATACTCCAATAAAGATGTTAAAAAAATTTTTTTTTAAAAAGCAAGGGGAAGTTAAATAGGTTTTTATGTCTTCACCATTTTGTATCTGTTTTATATAAACCGGGGTTCTAATTAAGATTTCATTTGAACAGAATGTGTTGTGGTAGACATATTAGTGTTCACCAAGATTCCAGCTGTTTTCTCTTATGGGGCACGGGGCCCCTATGTAATTAGGTGTGACCGCATGATTTGCTTTGGCCTATGAAATATGAGCAGATGTTAGGTGTAACACTTCCAAGGGGAAGCACTTAAGAACCACTGCATAATTCTCCAAGTTCTTTTATTCTGTCTTGGAAAACCCTAAAAGAAAAGCCTCATGTCATAATGGCAGTATTCTAAATAGTGATCAGAACATCACCTCCTGAACTACTTTGGACATGTTGCATAAATGAGAAATAAGCTTCTGCTGTTTCAAGCCACTGAGAGCTGAGGGCTCATTTGTTACCTGATCTAACCTATACTGGCTAGTACAAGAGTGACCTTTCAGAGCCACTGCTATAATGGAAAGAGCTGAATGTCAGGAGCCCTAGATCTAGTTCCAGCTCTGCCACTGACCAACACTGTGACTTTAGTCAAGTCACTCATTTCTTTGAGCTTCAATTTCCTCTTGTTTAGAAAAGCAGAGGGACTTCCCTGGCATTCCAGTGGTTAAGACTTCACCTTCCAATGCAGGGGGTGCGGGTTTGATCCCTGGTCAGGGAGCTAAGACCCCACATGCCTTGGGGCCAAAAAACCAAAGCACAAAACAGAAGCAATATTGTAACAAATTCAATAAAGACATTAAAATAAATAAATAAATAAAAATTAAAAAGCAGAAATAAGTAAGCTGCATGCTTCATAGAATGTTTAGGAGATAAAATGATATATTAGATGTGAAAGAATAATTATTTAATTATAGTATCATTTTATTAACTCTAACCAATATAAATGTTTGCAAATCAATATAATGCTGAAAATGTCTCTAAAGGGGAGAACAAAAGACCAAATTCCTAAGTGTTTTCTCCCAAGTGCCTAGTACCTCCCCTGGTAGAAAAGATCTTATGTAAAGGAGGCATCATCCCTCCATTTTCCAAGCCACTAGTATACCTAAATCTGGCTGACTCATTTTACTAAGGATCCACCAAGAAATAATATTTTCTGTTGAGATTTGACTACACACACTTATAGGAAGAAATGCAAGACATGTCGTAATCAAAGAATTTAGATGGCGGTAAACTTTACAAAGCCTGTAAAAGACCAAAAAACAAAGGTAGAATTCATAGCTTTTCTGTATTATGACACAATTACTACAAAGTAGATTCCAAGGACACTGAAATTTGGACATTTAAAATACATGTTTCTCTTACAGTTATTTCATATGTTCAAAGGTAAAGGGCAAAATACCTACTTCCTAAACTGTATAAATTTGTATGTCATGGAAGACAGTCTTTTTCCCTATTCATTTCTGAATTATTAGCTCCTATTTTTGCACACTATAAGCAGAATCAGATGAAATTTTGAGCTTATACATTGTCAACTTTCTGAAGGAGTCTAAAGCAATACAATCAAACTGCTATAGGATTTTCAACAAATTATTCTGGGCCTCTTTTTTTCAATTATCAAAACAAAAATAGCTATCCATCTCTAATGAGGTGATTATGTGCCTATGTTAACTTGGGTTAGAGAATTAGAAAGCATTGTGAGCTATTGTGAGAAAGCCCTCACTTACAGATCGATTATAGGAAATATCAATTATTATCTTCTGATCACCCACAGTGAACACAACATGGTGCTTACCGGCATTAATCGTTATTGCCTAGACTGCCCTTGGGTGATTCCAGGGTAAAATTTATGTCTGAATTTTTAATATCTACCTCTTATGGTGACGGTATATTTACAGCCATAGCCATATGTTTTCCTTACCTTCATGCTTCCTTGGCTTTAAGCATCAATCTTCTATTCGAGAGTCATAATCCTTAGGGACAATGTTGCTTTTTCCTGTACTCCAGCTGAATTATTTCTCCCAGTCTCAACTCTTTGTGTGCTTCTGCACTCTAGGTTTCAAGTACTCTTAACTCCAGTGAGGGCAACCAAGGGTTACGTGAGCATGAGACAGAGGCAAGTCTGAGTTATATCTTTTGATGAATTTCATTTCCCCACCCCAAGTCCACTAGAAATGATGGAACACAGTTCCTTTGGTGTTGCCACAATTTTGATTAAGCATGTTAAAAGGCTTGTTGGCTGCAATTTGAACCCCTGGCAACAACTGTCTTACAATTTCACTTGTAGCATGCCTTACTCAAAACCGAATGTTTTAGAGAACATGTGAGAGAAGAAATAACAGCACTGGTTCAAGGATCTGCAAATCCATCTCCTCTAAAAGCTTCATTTTTAAAAAGTTGATCTTGGCTTGGGATACTCTTATTTCTTCAACAACTATGTCAGTCTAATTTTCCACCCTATCAGATTAAGCTTTTTTTCATTCATTGTAAACGATTTCCCACAATATCCTTATTTGATCTGCCAACTTGTACAATCTATGGGCCCTAGGGGGGACTGCGGAAGGCAAGTTCTACTATTCAAAAACCCCTTGTGTGTTGGCCACAGCATAATTGTATTTCTGCTTTACACCTATATCATGGTTGGGTAAACAAAGTTATACCCAATGGTGAATGAGTAATCCTTTTCAGTAGTATCAATTTCCAGAGCTTTGGCCCCATGAAATGAAATATCTGTTAGTATGTTTACCATTACCAGTCCAACTCATAAGACTGTATTGATTAGATTTTTGCACTGCAAAAATACCATCTTAAACCAGAGTGAAATCAATATGGGTGTGTATTTTTTATATACAAATTGGATTTAGCTCAAAAAGAATATTCTTCGTTGGAGCAGAAATAAATCTGGAAAGAAAATCTGATAAAGCATCCTAAAATGAAAAAAAAAAAGAAAAAGTTTACCCTTCCTGGTGCTTTAGTCCTTTCCCCTGACTATTAATCTGAGCTCAGTCCTTGCTGTCTGAGTGGAGATGTCTTTTCTGTTCAAAGCAGATCAATGTTTGCACAGATTAGGACTTGAGATAACATCATCAGCGTGCAAATGCCTTCTTTAGATTTAAATGACACAATAGCGTTCCATTCAGCTCTTTGGGAAGCAGCACAAACTGAAGTACAAAACAGTCAGTGAGGCTCCTGATGGCAGTGCGCTTACTGTAAAGCATAGAAGCTCTTTTTCTTGGAGCACTTAACGCTTCAGAAACATCCCACCAGATGGGGTAGGATTATTTCCAGAAAGCAATTAAGGCAGTTACTGGAGCGATGGTAAGGCATCACTGTGAGTAAGCAAATAGCAAAGTTGCAGCCCCTCAACTTGTACTAGTTTTCATTTGATTTGGTTAAAGCTGAAGTTCAGAGATAATGAATGTGGCTTTGGAAAGCTGAAAAGTGATGTATATTAACGCTGAATGTGGACTTCCCTTGCATGAGGAAAACTGCAGCTTATTCCCCAAATAATTTTCTGAGCACTGTGCTAAAGCTAAAGACAGCAGTCCCTAGTTCCCTTATAATACTAACAAGAGCACTTTACTAATAAAATCCCAGAGCACCTGTTCCTGGGCTCCTCACGCAGGAACTGCTCACTAAATGTTAGTTGACTGACTCTTCTCACGATATCAACTGATTCGCCTATGTACTTTATCTTCCCCATGCCTGCTACGCCCACTGTCTTCCCCATCTCAGGAAATGCAATTTTGTTTTTCCAGTTGCTCATGCCAAAAACTGTGAAGTCATCATTCTCTCTCCCTTCCACATCCAGTCTATCAACACATCTTACTGGCTCCATCCTCAAAATATATCCAGAATCTGACCACTTCTCACTGCCTATGCAGCTAGTTTCCTGGTCCCAGGCCACCATCATCTCTTGCCTGGATTATTGCAATAGCCTCTCACTGGTCTCTCTGTTTCCACCTTGTCCCCCTAGAGTCTATTCTTAACACACTGGTCCTTTGTAAGTCACATCATGTCACTCTTCTGCTCAGAACCTTCTATTGTCTTCCCATTTCAGAGTAAAAGCTGACTGCCTTACCACAGTTTACAAGGCTCTACACAATCTGTTCCCTCCCACTCCCATGGCCTCTCTCACACCATCTCCTCTCTCCCTCATTCACCCTTCTCCAGCTACATAGTTTGGACTCTGTCCTCCTTGTTATTCCTCAACACTCTGGGCCTTTCTATTTGCTATTCCTTCTGCCCTTCCCCAAAAGGGCTTCAAGGCTTTCTCACTTCAATTATCTGTTCAGTTGAAACATTATTAATAATTGATACATTATTAGAGAGACCACCCTATGTAAAATGGCAACTCCTCACCCTCCATCACTCTGTCCCCTTACACTGCTTTCAGTTTAATCACAGCAGTTATCACCACCTGAAATATTCCATATTCATTTATTTATTGTCTTCCTTACCCATACCCCCTCCCCATACACATACATTTCAGAATATAAGCTCCACGAGGTAGAAATGATCTGTTTTGGTCTTTGCTGTATCTCCAGTGCCTGGAACAGTACCTGGCACATCATAAGTTCCCAACCAATATTTGTTATCAAACAAATCTACCAGAGCACAAAAAGGCCCACCACCTCGTCTCATTCCCTTCCTTTCCTTCCTCCTTGTTTCCTTTGTCCTCCTCCTCCTCTTTCCCTTCCTTCTCTTCTTTATCACATCTGTTATGTATTGGGAACCTGTTGCTGGGTGCTGTTGCAGATATTGTTCTCACTCTTTTCATTATGATGAGCTCTATAAGGTATATTATCCTCACGTTAATAAGCAAGCAAATTAAAGCCCAGAGCATAATGTAATTTGCTCAAGATGACTCAAATAGTATATTAGAGCTATGACCTAAACTGCAGTCTGTCTGATTCCAAAACTCATGCTCATTCCACTCCTGCAAACCTAGTGACTTTTTCAGCTTATCCTCCTGTCCTCTTTTTCCCTCCGCTACTCTCCCTGTAGCAGCTAGAACATTCATAAAATACAGGAATGTTGGATCCAGACAAAATCTTAAACATTAACTCATCTAACAATCTTGCTTCCTCCCCTTCCTTTCCTACCTTCTACCATTTTGCAGTTGGTGAAAATAAAGCTCAGAAATATTAAGACTTGTCCAAGGTCATATGGATAATGAGGCAAAATGAGGACTGGAACCTTCTTATTCCCAATCTTGTATTCTCAGTGGAACATCTACACATCTCTTAACAGCCAGCTGGGCAGCTTGAGGTTACTGAGAAAGGTTTCAGATGAAGAAGATGATAAAGGCTCTTAGAGAGGGAAAGAAGAGAGGGATTGAAGAGTGCTTGCTCCTCCAAATCAGTGGCTCTAAAATATTAGAATGCATAAAAATTACCTAGAATATTGTTAAAAGGCAAATTCCCAGGCCCCTCCCTCACATTTTGATTCAGTAGGTCTGGAGTAGGGCCCAAGAATCTACGTATTTAATGCATCTCCAGCAGGCGGCCTGGGGGCCATACTTAGCTAAACTTATATAATCCAAACGCACCAGGTTTAGGGTGACAGTATATGGTCTTGTTGCAAAGGTGCCACAGAAATTATTTTTAAGAAGAAAAACATCATCACATTGCTTCATTTAAGAAAGCTTGGAGAAAATCGAATTGTCATTTCCGTACTGAAGTGGTTTATAAATTTCAGACGTTAATACACACTGCCACAGTAAGAATTCAGCTTTTCAAGTCAGCAAAAGTAACACAAGATGAAAAAAAGTCTGCTTGGTTTGATATATGATGACAAAAGTATGTATGCTAATTAAAACCCTCTCACTTAATGGGAACTGTGCATTTATTAATGATGCATGACATTGGCATTCCAGTGGAACAGTAGATCATGCTCCATATTATCCAATACATTGTATTACAGTAAACACCCCAAGGATTAATAATCTTTCATTATGGGAAAATGGAGTTTAAAATCATTGTTAGGTTACTGGACAAGTGACATCAGTCCTCAAAGGCTGAAAATACAACACTGAGAAGAGCAAACATTACCAAAGACGAAACTGGCAAAACAAAACCAGAAGGGTATTCATAAATTTTAGGTAGCTGTGCTTTCAATATTGGGAAAAGATACTGAAGATTAGAAAATGGAATTTGCTCCCAAAGCTCACCAGCAATTCTCTTGCCCCTTGACTCCATATATAGATCACACCTGGAGTTATTTGAGCAATAGACCAAAGGAGAAAAAAAGTTGTTTTATGTGTGATTTTTAAGGTGAAACTTTCTGTTGTACCTAAGAAAGGACAAAACTGTTCTTATACACACAAAACCACCCAGTCAAAAGTAGTAAAATTCACCCCTTTTATTATCTGTAGTGAAAGAAAAGCCCATCTAGTATGGTGAAAGTGGTATTGAATTTAGAGAACACTTTGAAAACTCATACTCTAGATATTAAAGGCCAATTTTCCAAAATGCAGCCTCCTTTCTGGTTGGACTCAAATTGATTTTTCTAAGAAAATTTGGAGCCTGACACTTTGACTTCACAGTAGTTCCTGGGGCTCCGTCCTCAGGGCTTTTTTTTTCTTTTCAGGCTGGAGTTTTTTTATTTTTTATTTGAGATGGCCAACTAGGGTATCAAAGAAAACAATTTTAGTTGTTGATAAAGTCTCCAGAAAACCCTGAGAGTCCTGCTAAGGTATACACATGACCGGTTCCTCTCTTTACATGCTCAGGGCTTTTTTTATGAGCTCCACGTAGAGGAAACCAAATATTGGTCCTAAATGGGTTATCATATTTGTCCTGGGTCTAGGGGTGTTCTTCAGAAATAGAAAGGGCATAAAGGGGAGAGATAGGAAGGGAATGATGTGATATGACAGTCGGTGTGCTAAATACTTTCATACATATCACCTGTTTATTTTTTTAATATTTATTTTATTATTTATTTTAAATAAATATTTAATTTATTTATTATTTTATTTTTAAATATTTATTTATTTGGCTGCTCCGGGTCTTAGTTGTGGCATTTGGGATCTTCATTGCCGGTGTGGGATCTTTAGTTGTGGCATGCGGGATCCTTAGTTGTGGCATGCAAACTCTTAGTTGCGGCATGTGGGATCTAGTTCCCTGACCAGGGACCAAATCCCAGCCCCCTGCATTGGGAGCATGGAGTCTTAGTCACTGGACCACCAGGGAAGTCCCCATATCACCTGTTTAAAACAACCCTTTTAAGTAGCTATTTTTATCTCATTTGCCAGATTAGGAAAGTAAGATTAATTTCTGCAAGTCCACACATCAAGAAGATGGCAGATCCAGGATTCAAATCTAAGTCTGTCCATCATGAAAGCTCATACTATCCTGTATATCAAGATTATTCTGGTTTATTGTTTAAGCTTTCAAAGTGTTTGCACATATTTACACCATATTTTTGATATTCATGTAAATTAGGGTAGGTGATAGCGTACTCCTTTTGCAAATGAAGACGTAAACTCAGAAAGATTAAATCACATATCCAAGTTCATGTGGATGATAATTAGCAGATCTGGGACTCCCAGCTGGGTCTCTTGATTCTACGTCACACATCAGTGACTTTGTACCTAAAGATGAGTTTCTGCCCCAACGCTTTAAAAACTGATCATTTGAGGCGTTTTAATACAGAAAAGTAAAGAACTCTATCCCTTGAAGGAATGAAATTTTGGAAAAAAGCAATGTGATTCTGTTTGAGGAAGGCAACATTTGAATATCTCATACATAGAGAGATATTAAAAATATGGGATTGGGGCTTCCCTGGTGGTGCAGTGGTTGGGAGTCTGCCTGCCGATGCAGGGGACACGGGTTCGTGCCCCGGTCCGGGAGGATCCCACGTGCCGCAGAGCGGCTGGGCCTGTGGGCCGTGGCCGCTGGGCCTGCGCGTCCGGAGCCTGTGCTCCGCAACGGGAGAGGCCGCAACGGTGAGAGGCCCGCGTACCGCAAAAAAAAAAAAAAAAAAAAAATGAGATTGAACCTACTGCACATTAGTACTCTCTTATGTCATTGTTAGCTTCTGAAATAAATAATATAATCAAGAGATAATGCCAAGGAAATGGAAGGTGTCTAAGTAGAAGAATTTCCTGTGACAGCTGAGCAATCCACATGTCAAGGAAGAGCAGAGGTGCCTTCATTTTTGAGGGGGAACTGCTGATTTTGAGATGGCACCATATCACTGTGTCTTTTTTCCATTATGCTAAATAATTTATGTAGATTAAATAAATTTACAACAGATGTTAGTGCAAAGGTGTGAGAATAAAAGAGGAATATAGTCAAATTAAAGGGTGAAAATGTTATTCTGATAATGTAATGATTTTATTAAAGTGTCATTTGCATATATTATAGAGCAAATAGCTTAAATGAAAAAAAGAAAAATTGGACACATTAGAATAACATCCCAATTTAATGTTGGCTGCGGGTAAGTATGGTGTTGTAAAAGTTACAATTTTTCTGCTTTTGTCACCTGTGGTCACTTGAACTAAGTGATAAGAAGTCTTGTAAAGCTTCCATTTCATTGTGATGTACACTTGCGCTTATTATATAGCAATGACTATCTGAATTTAGATTGTACTTAAAAATGAAATTCCCTTTCTTATCCAGCCAATCAGAATACAAGTGCCTACCAACTGCTGTAGGGCATCCAAACTACTCTTGAGGGGCTTCCCTGGTGGCGCAGTGGTTGAGAGTCCGCCTGCCGGTACAGGGGACATGGGTTCGCGCTCCGGTCCGGGAAGATCCCACATACCGCGGAGCGGCTGGGCCCGTGAGCCATGGCCGCTGAGCCTGCGCGTCCGGAGCCTGTGCTCCGCAACAGGAGAGACCACAACAGTGAGAGGCCCGCATACCACAAAAAAACCCAACCAAACAAACAAACTACTCTTGAAAGCAGTCCAGTATAGGAGTTAAAAGTGTGGGCTCTAGAGTCAGACTGTATGGGTTCAAATCCCTGCTCTACTGCCTGGTAGTTATATGACCTTAGGCAAATTGCTAAGCCTTGGTCCCTTCATCTGTAGAGTGGGGTTCATAACAGTGCCTCTATCATAGAGCCGTTGTGAGAACTAAGGAAAAGAGTTCATTTAAATCATTTAGTACAGTGTCTAGTATCTAAAATTCCCAATAAATACTAGCAATGGCTATTACTATCATTATTCTTGCTTAGTGCCAAGAGGTGTACAGGCTGAGAATACTTTATGTGGTCTTGATAGCTACAGTAGAACCACTGTTTGTTTAAATAACGATAGAAATGTATTCTCTCACAGTTCTGGAGGTTAGAAGTCTGAAATTAAAATACCAACAGGGAAGCACTCCCTCTGGAGGCTCTAGAGTAAAAATCTTTCTTGCTTTCTGCAGCTTCTGGTAGCTGTCAGCATTTCTTGGCTTATGACATAATTCCAATCTATGCAGCCATCTTTACATGGTCTTCCTTCTCTTCTCCTTTTCTGTCTCTTAGAAGGACACTTATCATTGGATTTAGGGCCACCAGGTTAATCCAGGATGATATTATCTCCAACTCCTTAAGTTAATTACATCTGCAAAGACCCTTTTTCAAAATAGGGTCAAATTCATAGGCTCTAGGGGTTATGACAAGGACATACTATTCTACTCACCACACTAGGTAAAACATCTGTAGTTTCATTTCCTCTGCCTTCATCAACTCTTCGAGTGATACATCAGGGAAAGGGCTTTTTCGTTCAGCCTGCTATAACATAATGCTACAGACTGGGTAGCCTACAAACAACAGAAATTTATTTCTTGCATTTCTGGAGGCTGGGAAGTCCAAGATCAAGGCACTGGCAGACTCAGTGTCTGGTGTGGGCCTGCTTTCTGGTTCATAGATGATGCCTTCTTGCCAGATCCTCATGTGGCAGAAGGGGTGAGCTAGCTCTCTGTGGTCTCTGTTATAAGGGCACTAATCCCATTTATGAGGGACCCACCCTCATGACTTAATCACCTCCCAAAGTTCTCACCTCCAAATACCATTGCACTGGGGATTGGGATTTCAATATATGAATTGGGGGTGGGGGGTGGGGACACAGTCAATCTATAGAAGAGCTGTATCATTTTGTCTTTGTCTCAAAGACATAATTTCATCAAAATTGTGAAAATAGCAAAGTTTATCTTCAGTGGCCTATAACCTCTCCCTAGGCTCTTGCCTTCCCCTGTGTGGCTCTTCTGTCCTGTTCCTCTCCTCTACACATAGCACCCTCATTCTGCCTAGGACACCCACCTGCCATCCCCCCCAAGTCTTCTTTACCCTGAGCAGCACCTCAGATTCAAGACTTAATTTTCTCCTTGCAAATTCCCAGTAATCTTATTATCATTTATTTTAACAATGCTTTTTAGTGCATTCTCCTAAAAATCTGGTAAGGAAAATAATGTCAGCCTTAAGATTAAAATTTGTGAGAAAACTGACACACTGGCTAGGGGTTCTTTTCACTAGATCAGTCAGTGACTTTTGAACTCCATTTTTGGCAACAGAAGCTTCCAGTTAAATCTTCTTCAGAGCCCCAATAAATAACACAGATAACAGTGGAGCTGTTCATGTGGACATGGAGGTATCTGAACTGTAAGGGGATAATACCTTAGTTGTTGAGATTTCAGGCACTAGCTGCAAAGGAGTAGCTGTCCTTTGACTCCAGAATCAATATATTTAACCCATTTGTAATGACACTGAACAGATAGGACCTTCTCAACCTAAAATCTGTAATTATGTGCTAGTGCTTTAAAGTTCTCATTAGTGATTTCAAATGATAAGCAAACTAGGGGACATTACTGTAATTTATTGGGAAGAGTAAGATTTTCAGCTTGGAGAGTATTCAACTTTAGATTTATTCTGACACCTCAGAAGTTTACTAAATTATAGGTTCAGTGGGTTTTATTTTTTCCCCATCAGTAAAAGGTTACAGAACTTCTATATAAATAGTTCATTTAAGGGAGAATGCACAAATACTTATTTCCCCCGAGTTCCAATGCAAATGGTCTATCATTTCAATCCCTCTTGCAAATACCCTAAAATCCCCTGCCCCATTGGGCCTCCCTGGCAAAACTCAAACAAGGAACGATGTCACCCGTAGCCTTGTCCCTGTCTGTACCCAGCAGCCAAACTCTGTTGGAGAAAAATCACCATTTGTGTAGATTGGTACCAAGAAAAATTCATGATCACCAACCTCACCTGGGCCCTCAACGGTAATATTGCGCAGCAATACTTTTCTCAAACTTTCAACTTCCTCACTGTCCATTCACTCTCAATGGATGACCTTGCCTCCTGCCTCACAGAGAAAATAGTCATCACATGAGAACTCTCTCAATTTCCTGCCATCAAATCTTAAATAAGATTGCGCCCATGCCCTCTTTCTTCCTCCTGCCTGTCAAACGTCAGTCCTTCTACCTGTGTTCAAGACCCTACCCCTGTTTCATTTTCTCTCACATATAAGTTTAACTCCAAAGTTTCTGCTATATCTTTTTCAAGAGCTTTTAAACATGATCTTGTCTTTCTCATTTGAAAAAAATTTCATTTGGAATCCTACATTCTCTGCTAGCTAGCCAATCATCTCTTTCCTCCCTTTCATGATTCAACTTCACTTCTCCACTTCCTCCCATTCATACTTCTTTTTCATTTTGAAACAGTCACAAGATTACAGAACATTTTAAGTACAGAATTTTAAGTAAAGAATTTCCCCCTGGAACATGTATGATTAAGTTGTCGACCCATTTCCCCCAATTCTTTTATTGTCTATTTCCTAAAATAAGGATTTTTTTCTACAGAGCCACAATGCAGCTATCAAAATAATGAAATTAACATTCAAACATCACTATCATCTAATGCTCAGACCCCATTCATGTTTTGCCATTTGTCCCAGTAATGTCTCTTATAGCAAAAGGATCTGGTTCAAAATGAAGCATTGCATTTTAGTTGTCACGTCCCTTTATTTTCCTTCATCTTGGAACAGTGCAGTGCTTCAGTCTTTCCTTGAGTCTCATGACTAACATTTGTGAAGGTTGTACACCAGTTATTTTGTAGAATGATTCTCAATTTTAGGCTTCCTGATATTTCCTCATAATGAGATTTAGGTTATGCATCTTTGGCAAGAATATCACAGAATTAATGCTGTGTTCTTCTCATTGTATCCCATCAGGTGGTGTCCATTATTGATTTGTCCCACTACCAGTGAAGTTAACTTTGAATACTTAAAATGGTATCTGCAAGGCGTCTCCATTGTACTCTCCCCCTTTCCACTTGTAATTAATAAGCATTTTGTGGGGAGGTACTTTGAAACTGTGTATATATTCTATTACTCATCAAACTTTCAATTTATACATTCACTTTTTTATATCTGTTTGAACTCATGGTTTCCCCTATAATTCAACAAATTATATTTGTTGCTATTTTTATTTTGTTACTCAAATTGTTTCCTTTTGGCCAGTAATAACCCCTTTAAGCTGGCTTTTGTGTCCTTTTGACATATCCTCATCATTCTTTGAGCACTTCATTACTTTCTGGCACAATAAGATGTGCCAGTCTCATTTTGTATTTTCCCTGTTCTAGCCCTGGAATCAGGATTTCTTCAAAGAGCTTGATTCCTTTTGGTGTAATGGTATTTAGAAGTCAAGTTCTGGGCACTAGGTATGTTCATTGCTAGAGCCTCACAGTGAACAGGGCTAGGGAATATACACATACATTTACAAGCATAATATACTTATTTACATCTCTATTACTTTATCTATCTATAGAAAACTATGAATTTCCATTAATAGTTCCAATTCCAATCCAACAACACAATGTCTATTCTAGTTTTCTCCCTTTTCATATTTGTACGTCTCTTCTCTGAAAGAGTTTAGCCTTAATTCCCTTATCCTTAATATATGTACTCTTAATATATCTTAGTATATATAATACATATATATGATATATACTTAATAATGTCATTCATCAACCTATTGATTCAGGCTTCTACCCCTCATCACTGCACCAAAACAGCTGTCACTCAATTTACCAGTGATCATCATTTTACTAAATACAATGGACACTTTTAAATCTTTATCTTACTTGACTTTTAGTAGCATTTGGCATAGCTAACTGCTCCATATTTATGGAAAACACTTCCATTGGTTTCTGTGATGCTACATTTTTCTGGTTTCCTTCTTACGTCTATGGCAAATCCCTCTCACTCTCCTTTGCTGGATCTGCCTCTTTTACTTGACCTTTAAATGTTAAAGTTCCTCAGTCTTAGGCCCCATTCATTTCTCATCTTAGTCTACATTCATTCCCTTGGCTTCAATTACTATTTTTACTTGTGACTCACAAATTTAATCTCTAGTCCTAACCTCTATTAATTCCAGACCCATAAACCCATCTGCTTACTTGATATCTTTACTTACAGGCACCTCAAGTTAACATGTCTAACACTGAACTCATGATCTTCCCCCGAAAACTTGCTCTTCCTCCATTATTCCCTATATTGATAGAAATAGCCTAACTACCCATGCAGTTACCCATGCCAAATCTAGACATCATTCATGGTACCTCCATATCCTTTACCCGTTTTATCTAATAATTCACTAAGTATTATTGCACCTACCCTAGCCCTAGCGACCATCATCTGTCACCTGGACTCTTATGATAGTCACCTAAATGATCTCCTTGAATCTCTTTCTTCCTTCCACCCCACTCTCTATATTGTATCCAAAGAGACCTTTTTAATACAAATCTGATTTTTGTCACTTCCTTACTACCTTTCAATACTTTTCCATTGCTACTACTATAAAGTCCAAAATTTTTAGCAAAGCTTACAAGGCCCTGAATTCTCTGACCTCTGTCTTTTCTCCAGTCTCACCTCACACCATTCTACTCCTCTGTCTTACTCTGCTTCGAACACACATTATCTGTTTTATCTACCCCATCACCACATGCATATACCCACGCATCCTGTGGGTTTCAACTTAAATACCAGTACCTGAATGAGGTCAAAATCCTGACATCCTCAAATTAAATTAGGTCACCCTGTTACATTCTTTCATTGCACTTTGTATTGTTCCTCCATAGTACTTACTGCGGCTTCTAGCTACATAGTTCTTTGAATGTTTATGCAGTAGATTTTATGCTCATGAAGGCAGAGTCCATATCTATCTTTATTGTAATTTCACCAGTTAGCACATTGTGCTTAACTCGTGGTGCACATTCAACAGGTATTTATGAGATGGATGAATGGATAGAAAGTTAAAAGTAAGTAAAAAAGGAACGAATACTGATCCTCCCAAAGACAAATATTTGGGTAAGAGATTTCAGTCAAACATTTAGATATATCCAAATAATCACATAGTTTAAGTTTACATAAATATAGGCAAACTACTTTTTTAAGTCAGGCATAAGATCCAGTTTGATTGGCTGGCTTCTAATCATTTCACTTTGTGTCATTCAGAAATCACTCTGTGATTTTGAAACGTTTTCTTAACTCAGTTGCTCAAAAATGAAATTGGATTGTATCCTGGACACAGCAGGAAGGTAATTTAAAGAACCCATGAACATTGTTGAAATTATCATGCAAGCTTATTAAATGCAATGTATATTTAAATTGAAAAAAACTGTCTTTATTAAAACTAGATAGGTGAATTTTTACAGCTTCCAGCACTAAAGTATATTAGATTTGAGAGTCAGGTTAGATTAATTTCTAACTTTATGGAAATCATTTTTATTAAAAAGTGGAAAGTTAAGAATTTGACAGTTACAGGGTTTGGATAGCTCT
This sequence comes from Delphinapterus leucas, assembly GCF_059928025.1. Taxonomy (NCBI): domain Eukaryota; kingdom Metazoa; phylum Chordata; class Mammalia; order Artiodactyla; family Monodontidae; genus Delphinapterus; species Delphinapterus leucas. The sequence goes on from NC_143150.1 coordinate 25,804,941, forward strand.
AAAAGGGTCATCATTTAAATATGCAGGAAAGTAAAATCAGAGTGCTTTCATGATAAAGATGATTTGTTTATTTTATGTGCTCATTTTTAAAAGCTGTTTTAATATTTAGGCTTGTTAAAGAAAATCTGAAATGTGGTTGACTATATTAGAACCTAAATAAGAATTTTGATTTTCATTTCCTTTTATAAGAGCCAACCAAATAAATCTCAGCCTGGACTTAGATGCTAAAATGAAAAAGATTAAGGGGTTATTTTCCCTTATAATATGAGTGATCAAAATATTTGCTTTTTATTTGTGAATACATTCTATAATTTTCAAGTTAGCTGATATTTTCTACTTCGATAAAAGAATATTTCACATAATCGTAACTTATTTGTTGATCATTTATATTTCATATTGTTTCAAGTTAAAGGACACTTTGGTTTCTGGGGGTGATTGACTCAGAGGTGGATCAAAACACTGTTTTCCCCAGGAGGTAGCTGACAACAGAGTGAGTGGAAGCCACCTCTGTCCTTTGAATCTGGATTGCTCTTGTGTTCGTAAAAGTTGGAAACCAAACCTCAAATTAAAACAAAATTTTGCTCCTCCAAAAGAGCAAAGGCATTTGTCTAGTGTGTCTATTGCTGGTTTGCAAGTGACTTGGGAGGTTGTAACTTGTGAGAACTGACTTTTGAAGTTTAGGCAAAACTTAACTATACTCACATTCTAGGCCTTTCAAACCAACGATTGTATAGAATGAAGTCCTCACTAAATGAGGATAAGAATGAAAATAGAGATTCAGGTATCTATAAGAGAGAAACGTAGTGGCCCATAGCCACTGGTTTTATCTCGTTACTTTGATTTATTGTTAATCTCAGCCAAGTGCTTAAGAATTAACACTCCCCTTTCCTGCCTTTTAAAAAAAATTTTTTTAATTGAAGTATAGTTGATTTACAATGTTATGTAAGTTTCTGGTGTATAGCAAAGTGATTCAGTTATACATATACATATATTCTTTTTCAGATTCTTTTCCATTATAGGTTATTACAAGATACTGAATATAGTTCCCTGTGCTATACAGTAGGTCCTTTTGTTTATCTATTTTATATATAGTAGTGTGTATCTGTTAATCCCAAGCTCTTAATTTATCCCTCCCCTCCCCCTTTGGTAACCATAAGTTTGTTTTCTATGTCAGTGAGTCTATTTCTGTTTTGTAAATAAGTTCATTTGTATCATATTTTAGATTCCACATATAAGTGATATCATATGATATTTGTCTTTCTCTGACTTACTTTCCTTAGTATGATAATTTCTAGGTCCATCCATGTTGCTGCAAATGGCATTATTTCATTCTTTTTATTAGCTGAGTAATATTCCATTATATATATATATGTACCACATCTTCTTTATCCATTCCTCTGTCGATGGACATTTACGTTGTTTCCATGTCTTGGCTACTGTGAATAGCACTGCTATGAACATTGGGGTGCATGTATCTTTTGGAATTAGAGTTTTCATCTTTTTCAGATATATGCCCAAGAGTGCCTGCTTTCTTTTTGTATCCACAACAGCACTTAGCATGGAGCTTGCAATGTGCCAGCTTCGTAAATATCTATCATTCTGCATCTTTTGCCAGCATTTTAAATTCTACACATCCAAAACCAAACACAATGCTCATCCCAATCAATCACTGCTTTTTCTAGACTTCCTGATTTCTCTCAATAGTGCCAACATTTTTGTAGTCACCCAGACTGAGAATTTCAGTCAGACACTTTTATGTTTATCAGTAATCAATGTATTAAACATATATTAAGAGGCTTCCCTGGTGGCGCAGTGGTTTAAGAATCTACCTGCCAATGTAGGAGACACGGGTGGAGCCCTGGTCCGGGAAGATCCCACATGCCACGGAGCAACTAAGCCTGTGTGCCAAAACTACTGAAGCCCGTGAGCCTAGAGCCCATGCTCTGCAACAAAAGTAGCCACCACAGTGAGAGGCCCACGCACCGCAACGAAGACTGGCCCCTGCTCACCACAGCTAGAGAGAGCCTGGGCACAGCAACAAGACCCAACGCAGCCATAAATAAATAAATTAATCAAATAAATAAACCAATCCAGAAAGTTCTTAAAAAAAAAAAAACAGGGGCTTCCCTGGTGGCGCAATGGTTGAGAGTCCGCCTGCCGATGCAGGGGACGCGGGTTCGTGCCCCGGTCCGGGAAGATCCCACATGCCGCGGAGCAGCTGGGCCCGTGAGCCATGGCCGCTGAGCCTGCGCATCCGGAGCCTATACTCCGCAACAGGAGAGGCCACAAGAGTGAGAGGCCCACGTACCGCCAAAAAAAAAAAAAAAAAAAGAGGGAAAAAAAAAAAACATACATTAAGGTCTTGTTATACTCTGAGCTACATGGGGTACTCAATAAATGTTTACTAAGTGAATTAATGAAATAATTCCACATGTATTTATTGAGTGCTTATCATGTGTTAGGAAATGTAAGAGAGAGAAGAAAGATTGAGACTCAGCTGCTGCCTTCATCACCTTATAATACAGTAGGGAGAATATGTATACAGAGCTACAGTAACAGATTATATGCAGTAACAGCCATAATAGATGTGTGAACAAAGCACTGTAGGAGTACAAAAAGGGTCATATCATCCCTGCCTTGGAGCATCATGGACCATAGACTGTTGCCTTAAGAGGGTGTCATTCAAGCTGTAAGCTGAAGGACCATTGGGGCAGATAGAGATAGACCGAGGGAAGAGCATTGAAGGAAGGGAAAACATGATGTAGCTCCAGATGCATGAAGAGGAAGGTGATTCCAGAACAGGGCTGGTAGTCAAATTTGTCTGTAGCAAAGGATGCAAATAGGAGAATAATGAAAGCTAAAGTCAGAAAGGTAATGTGCATTGTTTGGTTGGGAAGAATTTCAATTTCTAGGCTAAGGATTTTGGACATTAGTGTGCTTTGGGAAACTATGAAATATTTTTACACATAATATGTGACCAGAGCTGTGCTTTGTCCAGAGAAGAGAAACCAAGATGTTAACTGTAAACAAACCATGTAATACGAAGAACACCTAAAGAACTCAGGAACGGTTAGGAGAAAAACTTTGAGATCACGTAACTATTTTCAATTATCCGAGAGGCAGACCAGTGGAAGAGAGAGTATGTCAATTTCTGGTAGATCAAACGGACAGAAATAAAATAAATTGGTGAAAGAAAGAAGATAATTGGCTGTGGCGTGTTTAAAGAGAGAACAGAACATTTGAGAAACCAATAAGGAGGCTTTTGTGAGACTCAGGACAAATGATGAAAGCCCTGATAAGCAGAGATCATCATGATAGCTAACACATACATAGCACTTATTATCTACCCCGCACTGTTGTAAGCACTTTACATATATTTACTCATTTGATCCTTACAGCAACCCATATTATAGATGGGAAACCAAAGCACAGAAAGATTTAGTGACTTGCCCAAGGTCACATAGTTAATCCATAGCTCACCTAGTATTCCAGCCCACGAATTCAGGCTTCAGAGTCCAGACTCTTAACTACTATGCTATACTGGCTCTCAGAGAGAGAAATAAAAGGGGAAAATTAAACAGAAGAATTGAAAGACCTGGCTAGATACGAGCAGAAGGGAAAAAGAAGATGAACACATAATGACAAGGTTCCTAGTTTGGAAACCAGGAATATTATCACAGTAATAACAAAAGTGAAATCCAGAGGAGCTTCAAGACGGCGGAGGAGTAAGATGTGGAGATCACCTTCCTCCCCACAGATACATCAGAAATACATCTACACGTGGAAAAACTCCTACAGAACACCTACTGAATGTTGGCAGAAGACCTCAGACCTCCCAAAAGGCAAGAAACTCCCCCACGTACGTGTCTGAGCAAAGAACAGATGCCCTCAGGTGACCTACGCGCAGAGGTGGGGCCAAATCCAAAGCTGAATCCTGGGAGCTGTGCGAACAAAAAAGAGAAAGGGAAATCTCTCCCAGCAGCCTCAGGAGCAGCGGATTAAATCTCCACAATCAACTTGATGCACCCTGCATCTGTGGAATACCTGAATGAACAACGAATCATCCCGAACTGAGGAGGTGGACTTTGGAAGCAACAATATATATATATTTTTTCCCCTTTTTCTCTTTTTCCTTGTGGATGACAGGTTCTTGGTGCTCCAGCCAGGCATCAGAGCTGTGCCTCTGAGGTGGGAAAGACAAGTTCAGGACATTGGTCCACCAGAGACCTCCCAGCTCCATGTAATATCAAACGGCGAAAATCTCCCAGAGATCTCCATCTCAACACCAAGACCCAGCTCCACTGAACAACCAGCAAGCTACACTGCTGGACACCCTATGCCAAACAACTAGCAAGACAGGAGCACAACACCACCCATTAGCAGAGAGGCTGCCTAAAATCATAATAAGTCCACAGACACCCCAAAACACACCACCAGACGTGGACCTGCCCACCAGAAAGACAAGATCCAGCCTCATCCACCAGAACACAGGCACCAGTCCCCTCCACCAGGAAGCCTACACAACCCACTGAACCAACCATAGCCACTGGGGGCAGACACCAAGAAGAACGGGAACTATGAACCTGAAGCCTGCAAAAAGGAGGCCCCAAACACAGTAAATTAAGCAAAATGAGAAGACAGAGAAACACACAGCAGATGAAGGAGCAAGGTAAAAACCCACCAGATCTAACAAATGAAGAGGAAATAGGCAGTCTACCTGAAAAAGAATTCAGAGTAATGATAGTAAAGATGATCCAAAATCTTGGAAACAGAGCGGAGGAAATACAAGAAACGTTTAACAAGGACCTAGAAGAACTAAAGAAGAAACAAACAATGATGAACAACACAATAAATGAAATTAAAAATTCTCTAGAAGGGATCAATAGCAGAATAACTGAGGCAGAAGAATGGATAAGTGACCTGGAAGATAAAATAGTGGAAATAACTACTACAGAGCAGAATAAAGAAAAAAGAATGTAAAGAATTGAGGACAGTCTCAGACACCTCTGGGACAATATTAAACACACCAGCATTCGAATTATAGGGGTGCCAGAAGAAGGAGAGAAAAAGAAAGTGACTGAGAAAATATTTGAAGAGATTATAGTGGAAAACATCCCTAATATGGGAAAGGAAATAGCTAATCAAGTCCAGGAAGCACGGGGAGTCCCATACAGGATAAAAACAAAGAGAAACACGCCAAGACACATATTAATCAAACTATCGAAAATTAATTACAAAGAAAAAATAATAAAAGCAGCAAGGGAAAAATAACATACATGGGAATCCCCATAAGGTTAACAGCTGATTTTTCAGCAGAAACTCTGCAAGCCAGAAGGAAGTGGCAGGACATATTTAAAGTAATAAAAGGGAAAAACCTACAACCAAGATTACTCTATCCAGCAAGGATCTCATTCAGTTTTGATGGAGAAATTAAAGCCTTTACAGACAAGCAAAAGCTAAGAGAATTCAGCACCACCAAACCAGCTTTACAACAAATGCTAAAGGAACTTCTCTACGCAGGAAACACAAGAGAAGGAAAAGACCTACAATAACAAACCCAAAACAATTAAGAAAATAGTAATAGGAACATACATATTGATAATTACCTTAAATGTAAATGGATTAAATGCTCAAACCAAAAGACATAGACTGGCTGAATGGATACAAAAACAAGACCCGTATATAGGCTGCCTACAAGAGACCCACTTCAGACCTAGGGACACATACAGACTGAAAGTGAGGGGATGGAAAAAGATCTTCCATGCAAATGGAAATCAAAAGAAAGCTGGAGTAGCAATTCTCATATCATACAAAATAGACTTTAAAACAGACTATTACAAGAGACAAAGAAGGACACTACGTAATGATCAAGGGATCAATCCAAGAAGAAGATATAACAATTGTAAATATTTATTAACCCAACATAGGAGCACCTCAGTACATAAGGCAAATACTAACAGCCATAAAAGGGGAAATGCACAGTAACACAATCATAGTAGGGGACTTTAACCCCCCACTTTCACCAATGGACAGATCATCCAAAATGAAAATAAATAAGGAAACACAAGCTTTAAATGATACATTAAACAAGATGGACTTAATTGATATTTATAGGACATTCCATCCAGAAACAACAGAATACAGTTTCTTCCCTTGTGCTCATGGAACATTCTCCAGGATACATCATATCTTGGGTCACAAATCAAGCCTCTGTAAATTTAAGAAAATTGAAATCATATCAAGTATCTTTTCTGACCACAACACTATGAGACTAGATATCAATTACAGGGAAAAATCTGTAAAAAATACAAAAACATGGAGGCTAAACAATACACTACTTAACAGCTAAGAGATCAATGAAGAAATCAAAGAGGAAATCAAAAAATACCTAGAAAGAAATGACAATGAAAACATGATGACCCAAAGTGTATGGGATGCAGCAAAAGCAGTTCTAAGAGGAAACTTCATAGCAATACAATCCTATCTCAAAAAACAAGAAACATCTGAAATAAACAACCTAACCTTACACCTAAAGCAGTTAGAGAAAGAAGAACAAAAAACCCCAAAGGTAGCAGGAGGAAAGAAATCATAAAGATCAGATCAGAAATAAATAAAAAAGTAATGAAGGAAATGATAGCAAACATCAATAAAACTAAAATCTGGCTCTTTGAGAAGATAAACAAATGGATAAACCATTAGCCAGAATCATTAAGGAAAAAAGGGAGAAGACTCAAATCAATAGAATTAGAAATTAAAAAGGGGAAGGAACAACTGACACTGCAGAAATACAAAGGATCATGAGAGATTACTAAAAGCAAGTATATGCCAATAAAATGGACAAGCTGGAAGAAATGGACAAATTCTTAGAAATGCACAACCTTCTGAGGCTGAACCAAGAAGAAATAGAAAATATGAACAGACCAATCACAAGCACTGAAATTGAAACTGTGATTAAAAATCTTCCAACAAACAAAAGCCCAGGACCAGATGGCTTCACAGGCGAATTCTATCAAACATTTAGAGAAGAGCTAACACCTATCCTTCTCAAACTCTTCCAAAATATAGCAGAGGGAGGAACACTCCCAAACTCATTCTACGAGGCCACCATCACCCTGATACCAAAACCAGACAAAGATGTCACAAAGAAAGAAAACTACAGGCCAATATCACTGATGAACATAGATGCAAAAATCCTCAACAAAATACTAGCAAACAGAATCCAACAGCACATGAAAAGGATCATACGCCATGATCAACTGGGGTTTATCCCAGGAATGCAAGGATTCTTCAATATATGCAAATCAATCAACGTGATACACCATATTAACAAACTGAAGGAGAAAAACCATATGATCATCTCAATAGATGAAGAGAAAGCTTTCGACAAAATTCCACACCCATTTATGATAAAAACCCTCAGAAAGTAGGCATAGAGGGAACTTTCCTCAACATAATAAAGGCCATATATGAGAAACCCACAGCCAACATCGCCCTCAATGGTGAAAAACTGAAAGCATTTCCACTAAGATCAGGAACAAGACAAGGTTGCCCACTCTCACCACTGTTATTCAACATAGATTTGGAAGTTTTAGCCACAGCAATCAGAGAAGAAAAAGAAAAGGAATCCAAATCAGAAAAGACAGAGCTGTCACTTTTTGCCGATGACATGATACTACACATAGAGAATCCTAAAGATGCTATCAGAAAACTACAAGAGCTAATCAATGCATTTGGTAAAGTAGCAGGATACAATATTAATGCACAGAAGTCTCTTGCATTCCTATACACTAATGATGAAAACTCTGAAAGTGAAATTAAGAAAACACTCCCATTTACCATTGCAACAAAAAGAATAAAATACCTAGGAATAAACCTACCTAAGGAGACAAAAGACATGTATGCAGACAAGTATAAGACACTGATGAAAGAAATTAAAGTTGATACAAATATATGGAGAGATATACCATGTTCTTGAATTGCAGGAATCAACATTGTGAAAATGACTGTACTACCCAAAGCCATCTACAGATTCCATGCAATCCCTATCAAACTACCACTGGCATTTTTCACAGAACTAAAGCAAAAAAATTCACAATTTGTATGGAAACACAAAAGACCCCGAATAGCCAAAGCAATTTTGAGAAAGAAAAATGGAGCTGGAGGAATCAGCCTCCCTGACTTCAGACTATGCTACAAAGCTACAGTAATCAAGACAGTATGGTACTGGCACAAAAACAGAAATGTAGATCAATGGAACAGGATAGAAAGCCCAGAGATAAACCCATGCACATATGGTAACCGTATGTTTGATAAAGGAGGCAAGAATATACAGTGGAGTAAAGACAGCCTCTTCAATAAGTGGTGCTGGGAAAACTGGACAGGTACATGTAAAAGAATGAAGTTAGAACACTCCCTAACACCATACACAAAAATAGACTCAAAATGGATTCAAGACCTAAATGTAAGGCCAGACACCATCAAACTCTTAGAGGAAAACATAGGCAGAACACTGTATGACATAAATCACAGCAAGATCCTTTTTGACCGACCTCATAGAGAAATGGAAAGAAAAATAAACAAATGGGACCTAATGCAACTTAGAAGCTTTTGCACAGCAAAGGAAACCATAAACAAGATGAAAATACAACCCTCAGAATGGGAGATAATATTTACAAATGAAGCAACTGACAAAGGATTAATCTCCAAAATTTACAAGCAGCTCTTGCAGCTCAATATCAAAAAAACAAACAACCCAATCCAAAAATGGGCAGAAGACCTAAATAGACATTTCTCCAAAGAAGATATACAGATTGCCAACAAACACATGAAAGAACGCTCAACATCATTAATCATTAGAGAAATGCAAATCAAAACTACAATGCGATATCATCTCACACTGGTCAGAATGGCCATCATCAAAAAATCTAGAAACAATAAATGCTGGAGAGGGTGTGGAGAAAAGGGAACCCTCACACACTGTTGGGGGGAACATAAATTGACACAGCCACTATGGACGTTCCTTAAAAAACTAAAAATAGGGCTTCCCTGGTGGCGCAGTGGTTGAGAGTCCGCCTGCCGATGCAGGGGACATGGGTTCGTGTCCCGGTCCGGGAAGATCCCACATGCTGCAGAGCGGCTAGGCCCATGAGCCATGGCCGCTGAGCCTGCGTGTCTGGAGCCTGTGGTCCATGAAGGGAGAGACCACAACAGTGAGAGGACCGCGTACCGCAAAAAAAAAAAAAAAACTAAAAATAGAACCACCATATGACCCAGCAATCCCACTACTGGGCATATACCCTGAGAAAACCATAATTCAAAAAGAGTCATGTACCACAATGTTCATTGCAGCACTATTTACAGTAGCCAGGACATGGAAGCAACCTAAGTGTGCCTCGACAGGTGAATGGATAAAGAAGATGTGGAACATATATACAATGGAATATTAGCCATTAAAAAGGAACAAGCTGAGTTATTTCTAGTGAGGTGGATAGACCTAGAGAGTGTCATACAGAGTGAAGTAAGTCAGAAAGAGAGAAACAAATACCATATGTTAACACATATATATGGAATCTAAAAAGAAAAAGTAAATGGTCATGAAGAACCTAGAGGCAAGAAGGGAGTAAAGATGCAGACCTACTAGAGAATGGACTTGAGGATGCGGCGAGGGGGAAGGGACAAAGTGAGAGAGTGGCATGGACAGAATTACACTGCCAAACGTAAAATAGATAGCTAGTGGGAAGCAGCCACAAAACACAGGGAGATCAGCTCGGTGCTTTGTGACCATCTAGAGGGGTGGGATGGGGGGCGAGGCAGATGCAGGAGGGAAGAGATATGGGGATATATGTATATGTATAACTCATTCACTTTGTTATAAAGCAGAAACTAACAAACCATTGTAAAGCAATTATACTCCAATAAAGATGTTAAAATAAAAATAAATAAATAAATTCAATTGGAAACATAAAAAAAAATCTACAAACAATAAATGCTGGAGAGGGTGTGGAGAAAAGGGAACTCTCATACACTGTTGGTGGGAATGTAAATTGATACAGCCACTATGGAGAACAGTATGGAGGTTCCTTAGAAAACTAAAAATACAACTACCATACGACCCAGCAATCCCACTACTGGGCATATACCCTGAGAAAACCATAATTCAAAAAGAGTCATGTACCACAATGTTCATTGCAGCTCTATTTAGAATAGCCAGGTCATGGAAGCAACCTAAGTGTCCACCGACAGATGAATGGATAAAGAAAATGTGGCACATATATACAATGGAATATTACTCAGCCATAAAAAGATACGAAATTGAGTTATTTGTAGTGAGGTGGATGGACCTAGAGTCCATCATACAGAGTGAAGTAAGTCAGAACGAGAAAAACAAATCCCGTATTGTAACACATATATATGGAATCTAAAAAAAAATAAAATAAGGTCATGAAGAACCTAGGGGCAAGACGGGAATAAAGACGCATACCTACTAGAGAATGGACTTGAGGACACGGGGAGGGGGAAGGGTAAGCTGGGACAAAGTGAGAGAGTGGCAGTGTATATATGTCCATATATACACTACCAAACGTAAAATAGATAGCTAGTGGGAAGCAGCCACATAGCACAGGGAGATCAGCTTGGTGCTTTGTGACCAGCTATAATGGTGGGATAGGGAGGGTGGGAGGGAGGGAGATGCAAGAGGGAAGAGATATGGGGACATATGGGTATGTATACTGATTCATTTTGTTATAAAGCAGAAACTAACACACCATTGTAAAGCAATTATACTCCAATAAAGATGTTAAAAAAAAGTGAAATCAGGGTAAAAAATGGGATTATGAGTAGAAATTAAAAGGTAGGTTATAAATATTTTGAGTTTAAGGTGATGATGCCCTAGCCAAGTAGAAATATGTAGCACGATATCTGTGGAATTGAAAGTAAGTCAAGGACTTTAAGTTTGTCTTAATATAGCCAGGTTAATATACTCCCTACCCATAGCTTTCCCACAGTACAGTACAACCTCTCTGGAATGTTGATATTGTGGCACAAGGATAGACATGAAGTCAAATTCTTTGTATAATAATAATCCCATTATTAGTTCTTAGAAGAATGAATATGGTAGCTTTTAGGAAACATATAAAGTATGTCTCTTGAAGTTCAGATGACACTAATAACCATACAGCCTTTTAAACATTTTAGTGATTGCCATAGAGTAAAATTATAAATTAAAAACTAAATGTATTAAATAGCACTAAATTGTGCATTCAGATGATATATAAGGACATTTATATGGCTTTGTCTTCATCGTGCAGAGGATTTTGTTGACGCTGGATTCTTTACATTTCATTTCTCCGTGTCATATTTATTTATAGGGGTAAAAATAAACTGTAGGTGCATGGTCTGCTGGGCAATGATGGCAGCTTTGTAAATATGTATGCAGCCCTTCCCCAGGTCTTTGACAGAAAGCTGCTTTCTGTGCCTGTGTAATGCCTTGAACACACCTTACACATTAAGGATGCAGGTGGAGCCTACCACAGTTTCAGAGATTGCCTGATGACTGCTAGCCTTGTCTCTCTTGCGGACTCCAATTAGACTTCATTTTCTAAATCCAGAGAGCCCTTAGCAAGAGTGTTGAATGGGGTAAAAACAGCTATATAAGCTTTCTTTCATTCAGGGTAAATTTTCCAGTCTGCATGAAGTGTCCTTCCAGCAAGCAGCTTTGGCTTCACCCCTGAAGTATGCTATCAGATGTGTTTTGGAGCTTGGACGTGTCTGAAGATCTCTCAGTCCATCATTTGTAGCGCTTCAGGGAACACAGACCTTTCTGTGCTCACTTGGAAGGCTTATTGCCTCAGAAAAACACCAAGCAGGAGTTTTAGATGTGCTTAATGAAATTCATTTTGGGGAGAAGAGAGGTAATATCAAAATTTTTTCAAGAGGCAAGAAGAGGTCTAATATCAATCAGAAGGAAGAGAAAGTTCTCCTTAGCACAATTTTAACATTATGTCTAATCATGCCAAAAAGAATGCTAAACGTTATATATAAAGAACAGCTTTCTGACTTACCAATAAATACTTCTTAAGTAGCCACTCTGAGTCAGGATGTAATGATAATTGCTCCAGTAGTAGTTGTATATAGTTTAATGAGTGAGGGCACTGTCTTATTGAGGCCAAGGACATGAGTTTGATACCTTGATGAGCCAGTTAGGCTTGCCCTTTTAGGTGGTCACAGACTGCAAATAGGTAGCAACGATGGTAAGAAAGCCTAAGCACAAAACTGTGGATAGACTGACACAAACTTTTCCACAGCTGAACAATCAGTTCAGAGCACAGAGCCTGCTACAAATCATATGTTTGGAGTTTCCAAAGTTAATATTTTCTCCTTAAGGGTGATGGTATTACCCTGACAATCTGGTACCTGATTGGGTCAAGTGAAAAGCAGTTGTGAGACAAGTGTCTAGATATCAACATTCTTTGCCAATTGGGGATATTATTGGATAGACGAGTATGTTGGGTTCGTAATCAAAGGATTGAGACAGTTTTGCATCTGTATCTATGAATAAGTAGAAATTCACCTCAGCCTCAGTGTTTCCAGCTTCTGATCACTGAGTTAAACAAAATATGATCTCTAGAATTATGGGAGAATATTTCATTTGGCCGAAAAGCAAACAGGATTTATTCCAAAGGAAAGAGTCTAGCTACTGAAAAAAGCCAGTTGAGTATTTTATTGAATTCAAAAGTTGTAAGCCAGGCATGATTTTTTCTGTCTTGTCAGGTTTTTCACATTTACCAAAGAGCAGTTCACCAGTTTATAAAGGAAATCCAAAGCCATGTGATAACCATACTCCATGAAACATTAAGCTGAAAGTCAATTCAACTTTTGATCTTCACATACTAGATTCCTTCAGATTTAGTTCTTATCCGAGAATTTGAGACTCATCTCAAGAGTTTTATAGGATGGAGTGTGTTGTTGTTGTTACTGCTGCTTCTATGTTGCTATTTGTACAGAAAGAGCTAGCTGACATGTATCATTTGTAGTCTCTTCAATCAAATTGTTGTTCAAATGTAAGACAGTGTTCAGATTACTAAAATATATTGAAGCTCATTGTAATGTTGGGGCTGAAAGACAAGTGTTATGCTTATGTCATAGGTTTCTGTGTTAAAATGAGAGATACACTATTATACCTGAAACACAGAAAATGTGATACATGGCCCACAGTAAAACCAAATCTTTGTCATAGCAACGTACTGATGAAGATCGGGTGGAGGTGGTATTGAATTTAACTCTGTGCAATAAAATAGATAATATTTTCCCAATTGCTTTTCAGAGAAACAGGGACCAAAAAGTGTGCGTGTATGCATGTCTATGTGCGAACCTGCATGTGTACGAGCCTGAACATGTGTTCTACAAAGTTAACAGTTATTTATAATAGTCCCACTCTCAAGTAGAATGTCTGCCACTGAGGAATGCAAGGACCTGTAGTAGTAAAATAAAAACGATTCAAATATTTGAAAAATAATACCAAGTACACAAACCTTTATTCTTAATAATATTTATTATTCTTGGTTGATTCATTGCTTGATTTTAGTGAAGAGCCTGGGATACACTGTAAAAACTTTTCCAGCCCTTAACCTGCTTGACTTGGTACTGCTCACACTTATCAAATCAACTTACTTTTTTTCCTTACTCTTATTTCCCATATTAATCACATAAAACAATGAGAAAATCTCATAGTTTCCCCAATAAAAATTGTATGATAGTCTATCAAAGAGAAGGTCTCTTATCTATTCAGGTTCATTCATTCCCAATTCTTGATTTTCCTTATGCTCCCAGCCTGATTTCCTTTGATCTTTAACTGATTCTAGTAGATGCTGAACAAGTGGACATGTAATACTTCCTTAATTTTCATGAATTTTTACATCAAAGGTGTCCTTTCTTTGTTTAGAATGCCATATTGAATTATTGAAAATGTTACATAAATGTGTATTTTAGAGCCTAACTAGTACCCAGATTTAATATTTCAGAATTTGTTTAGAATGCCATATTGAATTATTGAAAATGTTACATAAATGTGTATTTTAGAGCCTAACTAATACCCAGATTTAATATTTCAGGGTGCCCAATATTATCATTGTCTAATGTTGGGCACAGCCAAAGTGCTAAGAATAACAGAATTTACTTTACTGGGAACTTTTGTCTAAGAAGTAAACCTAAGAGAAATGGTTCTGAGGGAGGCTCTGAAGGATTTACTGTTTAATCAAATTGTTCTTTGTCAGCATGCAACAAAGAAGTGTTCCAGTTGTATCCTAGTTCAATTTATACAAGTGTTGTTCATTGTTGACATGCATAAAGAAACTTATTAAAAATGAAATGTCTCAGTAGAACTTTAAAGTGTCTGCCTATATTTTTCATGTTCTTTTCCAATACATTTGCACAAAAGAATGTTTATATTTTAGCATTCTTTTGTCATATTTTGTAGCCTGTAATGTTAATGTATTTTCAACCAGATAGAAAATATTACACATGGAATAGAACTATTCATAAGACAAATATATTAGAGCAAATATCATTTCTAGCATGTTTATAAATTATACAATTGCCAGTATCTGTTTTCTGTTAGTCCTCCCACGCCCACCCCACTGCTAATCATAAAAGATTGGGATTGAAAAACATCTTAGATGAGTCCAGAAACTCCATTTGGAAATGGAGGCAATTGCAGGAATGTTGATGCAGTTCAAAGTGAGGAATGCTTCTTGTTGAAGATCTGCTTCTCCATGTGTAGTAATTTATTTCTTAGAGGATTACCTTACTCATGCAGATATCGCTTCCCGCCTGGATCCTTGCAGTGCTGAAACTGTCAATCAGATTAGTAGTTGTGGCTTATGTCTGTGGGGGGTTTCGTGTTGAGGTTAAGTCACATCTCCACTTATTTATTCAACAGAGTGGTCCCTAGAGACAGTTGTTTCTTTTTCTTTTTCTTGCACTGTTTACAACATTTTATTGAAGTACAAAATTGTTGGAATTAACCTAAATAGAAAAACATAGTAAATATTGACAGAAACACTGATAACACCACTCAGGTCACACACGTGTAACAAATACAGGAAAGTTTTAAAAAGATTACAAGTTGAAAATTATGGAGATTTCCCCAAATGGATAGAATAGCTCACTGCTGAGTATGGCATCAATATAATATGTAAGGTCTTTGAGAGAATGCTGTCCCTGACTCTTCTGCAATCTAGTGCCTCCTAGAAATTTTGGGAGATTCAGACTCAGAGGCAGCCAGAGTGGACAAGTCGTTTCTTTTTTTTTTCTTTCTTTTTTTTTTTTTGTGGCCCCGTCCTGCAGCATGCAGTATCTTAGTTCCCCGACCAGGGATCAAACCCTTGCCCCCTGCATCGGGAGTAAGGAGTTTTACCCACAGGACCACCAGGAAAGTCCTAAGACAGTCATTTCTTATCTATTCTTTATTTCTTTTCTTTTGGATATTATTACTAAATATTCCAAACACATAAAACAACATAATGAACAACTGTAAACCCACAACTTAGCTTTAAAAAGTAACAAATACAAATAAGTCCCTGTGTATCCTTTTGTGCTTCCAGTCCCCTCCCTTCCCTGCAGTGGAAGCCACTACCCTAAATTTAATCATTCTTGTACATATTTTTAGGCTTTCACAAATATGTATATACCCATAAAACTATATTGTTCTGCGTATGTTTAAATTTCATATGAATAACTTGCTTCCTTCCATCATCATTATGTTTTTAAGGTTTATCCATTTTGAGGCATGTACCTCTACTTTATTCAACTTAACTTCTGTATATTTTTGCATTGTATGACTACACCAAAATTTATATATCCATTTTCCTATTGATGTACATTTAGGCTGGACACACATACACACATCAATGAATATACTTCAAAATGTTCTTAGTCTTTTCTGTTTCATATGGATTTTAGGATCAGGTTTTCAAGCTCTATGAAAATGGTTGTTGAATTTACAGAACTAGTAGAGGAAAATTGACATCTTAATGATATTGAGGTGTGTGAGCCATGAACACAGTATATCTCCCCATTGATTGAGTCTTGGTATGTGTTCTTCAGAAAGTTTTAAATTCTTATATAAAAGAATGTTGAACTTTTTTTGCTAGATTTGTTATTATTATGAATGAGATCTTTTTTTAAAAATTACATGTTCTAATTGGCTGTTCCTGATATATAGGCAGGCTGTTGATTTTTTTCTGTTGATCTTGTTTACGATAACTTTGCTATCCTCTCTTCCTGTTTCCATAGTTTACCTGTATATTCAATTTTGTGTCTTCCTTTCCAGACATTAAACATTTTATATTTTTGGTTGCCTTATTGTGCTAGCTAAGTTCTCCAGTACCACATTGAATTCGAAGCAGCAGTTAATTGTAGTACTCCTGACTTTAAGGGAACTCTATTATTTTATTACTACATTTGACGCTTACTTTAGGATTTTGGTAAATCGCCTTTATCATATTCAGTAAATTCCCTTCTAGTCCTATTTTGCTAAGAGATTACATCATAAATAGGAGTTATTTTATAAATATATAATATATAATCTTTCCATATATAAGATGATATTTTTTCTTTAATACATTATGAAATGAGATTAAAGTGAAACAGATTAATTCAATGATGAATTGCATTAATAGATTTTCAAAAGTTAAACCATCCTAGCATTCATGCCTACTTGGTTGTAATTTTCTATGTGTGTGTGTGTGTGTGTGCACACGTGTGTGTGTGCGTGTGTGTGTGCATTGCTGGTTTGATTTTCAGATCTTTTATTGGAGATTTTTGCAGCCATGTTTATAAGTGAGATAGGCCTACAAAAAAGTCCCTTCTTCTTTACTTACCTTATTTTAGAACTAGATTATAGTAGTCTCATAAAATGATTCAGGAAGTCTTTTCTCTTTTTGTGTTCTCTGGTGTGACTTAAAATAGAGGTTATCTATCTGTCGCTTAGAAGTTTGGCTAAATACACCTGTAAAACCATCTGGGCCATTTTCAATGTCTTTAAGGTGTATTCAGGCTTTCTATTTCTTCTCAAATTCATTTTTTTTTTCTTGAAAAATAATTTACTTCATCTAAGGTTTCAAACTTACTGGCATAAAGTTGTTCATAGCACTCTCTCATTTATTTTTATATTTTAATCTTTAATGCTTACTTGTTCATTTCCTTTCTTTATTTCTTGTTCTACTTTGTCAAAGCTTTCTCTATTTTATTATTCATGTCAAAGACACAGATTTTGGTTTAGTTCATCTTCTCTATTGTTTCTTTGTTTCTCATTTCATTAACTTTAGCTCTTTTGTTGTTTCCTCCCTTCTACTTATATGCAGTCTTTTTTCTGACTCCTTGGGTTGGATGCTTTCTTCATTAATTTTCAGTTGTTCTTCTTTTCTACTAAATGTATGAAAGACTGTACATTTCCTCTAAGTTACTGTCTAAGCTGTATCCCACAGGTTTTTATAAATAGTATTTTCATTGTTATTCAGTTCCTAATTTCCAATATAATTTTTCTGTGATTCATAAATTATTTTAAAGTGTATTTTTAAGGAACACTTTTCTGCATTTTTTCTTTTGCTTTTTGTTTATTGATTTCTAATTTTAGTGCATTTTGCTGAAACAGCACGATCTATGTGGTGTAGAATCTTTGTCATTTGTTGAGCCTTGCTTTGTGAACTAATAATTGTCAGTTTTGTGGGTATTCTGTGTGTTCTTGAAAAGAATATGTATTGTATAGTCATACGTTTGGGGTTCTATATATGTCCATTAAAGTTGTTAATTGTACTATTCAAATTTTCTACATCCACTAATTTTTTATCTTCTTATTCCTGAAGTTGAAATTTTCAATTTGTCTTATTATAAGTATGTCGAGTTTTGCTTTATATATCTTGAAGCTGTATTTTCTTACAGGATCAGGATTGTTACATCTTCCTGGTGAATTAATCCTTTTATCATTATATAATGACTCTGTCCATAATAATATTTTATACCTTGAAATCTATTTCATCTGATAATATTATAACTATATCAAGTTTCTCTTGGTACTTTACTACAGTGCCTTTTTTCCCTTTTTGCTAACTTTTCTGTATTAGTGTGTTTCAGCACATCTCTTATTAACAGAAGGAACATAACTAGATTTTCTTCTTCACTCAGTTCCAGAGTCTCACTCTTAAATTGCAAGTTCAATTTGTTTTTATTTACTAGGATTACTGACATGTTTGGAGTTATATCCTATAATCTTCTTTTGTGTCTCCTATTTACATCATTTATTTTTTCATTGACTTTTACCCTTTTTCGGCCTTTGCTCTGATTGACTGGGTTATCTTCATTCTTATTTCTCTTTTTCTGGTTAGGAAGTTATATATTCTGTTTATTTTCTTTTGGTCATTATCTTTATTTTTTTTTAAGGGAGGTTTTAATTTTTTTAATTAATTTATTTGGCTGCGTTGGGTCTTAGTTGCGGCACACAGGATCTTCGTTTTTGCATGTGGGATCTTTTGTTGCGGCGCACAGGCTCTTCATTGCAGTGTGTGGGCTTCTCTCTAGTTGTGGCGTGTGGCCTCCAGAGCATGCGGGCTCTCTAGTTGTGGCACGTGGGCTCTAGAGCACGTGGGCTCAGTAGTTGCAGCATGTGACTTAGTTGCCCCGTGGCATGTGGGATCTTAGTTCCCCGACCAGGGATCGAACCCACATCCCATGCATTGGAAGGCGGATTCTTAATCACTGGACCACTAGGGAAGCCCGTGGTCATTATCTTTAATTTCTTAACATTTCATTAAAATATAACACACACACAGAGAAAAGGACAAAAGTCCTAACTGTACAGTACAGTGAACTATCCAAGTAAGAAACACCTGGTAACCACTGTGAATATACTCTACCACTGATAGCATGTTTTTTTCTTTATCTTTTGATTAAAAGAAATTCTTAATTTTGATACAGTCCAATTTATTGTCTTTTACCTTTATGGTTAGCATTTTTGTGTACAGTTAAAAGAAATTTTTTTGTACCCTAAGATCATGAAATTGTTTTCTTATGTTCTAGAAGCTTTATCAGTTTATGTTTAGTACATTCTATCTGGATTTGATTTTGTATATGGGCTGAGGTAAAGATGAATTTTTTCTTAATGGATATTCAGTCTCCCAGAACCATTTCATATTAAACAGTAGTCATTTCCCACTTGCCTACAGTACCACCATAAATCAAGTATCCTTATATGTATGGATCTGTTTTAGGACTCTATTTACTCTCAGTGGTCTATTTGCCATTGTACCAAAGCCCACTGTCTAAATTAACATAGCTTTATAATAAGTCTTGCTATCAGCTAGAGTACATCGTCTCACTTTATTCTGCTTCTTTCTTTGGCTGATCAAAATTCACATAAATGTACAAAGACACACACACAACTTCCAAGATATTGATTGGGGTTGCATTGAATCTTCAGAAGAATTTGGGGTAAATTGGCATCTTTAATTTTGAATTTTTCAATTCACAAATATGTTATAGCTTTCCATTTATCCACGTCTTCTCTAGTTTCTCTCATAAAGTTCTATAGTTTTCCAGTATAGATCGTGCAAATATGTTGTTAAAATTATTACTAGGTATATGATATTGTGATGCTATTGTTAATGGTATTTTAAATTTTTCTCATTGTTTGCTGTTCATATATAGAAATAACTTTTTTATCTATATTAACCATGTATCTAGAGATCTTGCTAAATTCACATATTCTAATAATTTATCTATACAGATTATTTTTGTAGTTTGTACATGCACAATCATACTATCCGTGAATAATGATTTTTTTAACTTTTTTTAACATCTTTATTGGAGTATAATTGCTTTACAATGTTGTGTTAGTTTCTGCTGTATAACAAAGTGAATCAGCTATGCGTATACATATATCTTCATATCCCCTCCCTCTTGCGTCTCCCTCCCAACCTCCCTATCCCACCCCTCTAGGTGGTCACAGAGCACCGAGCTGATCTCCCTGTGCTCTATGGCTGCTTCCCACTAGCTATCTATTTTACATGTGGTAGTGTATGTATGTCAGTGCCACTCTCTCACTTCGTCCCAGCTTACCCTTCCCCCCTCCCCGTGTCCTCAAGTCCATTCTCTACGTCTGCGTCTTTATTCCTGTCCTGCCCCTAGGTTCTTCAGAACGTTTTTGGTTTTTTTTTTTGATTCCATATATATGTGTTAGCATACAGTATTTGTTTTTCTCTTTCTGACGTACTTCACTCTGTATGACAGACTCTAGGTCTATCCACCTCACTACAAATAACTCAACTTCGTTTCTTCTTTTGGCTGAGTAACATTCCATTGTATATATGTGCCACATCTTCTTCATCCATTCATCTGTTGATGGACATTTAGGTTGCTTCCATGTCCTGGCTATTGTAAATAGTGCTGCAATGAACATTGTGGTATATGACTCTTTTTGAATTATGGTTTTCTCAGGGTATATGCCCAGTAGTGGGATTGAAAGGATGCTCAACATCTCTAGTCATTAGAGAAATGCAAATCAAAGCTACAATGAAGTATCATCTCACACTGGTCAGAATGGCCATCATCAAAAAATCCACTAATTGGCTTCCCTGGTGGCACAGTGGTTAAGAATCCACCTGCCAGTGCAGGGGACACGGGTTCAAGCCCTGGTCCAGGAAGATCCCACATGCCACAGAGCAGCTAAGCCTGTGCACCACAACTACTGAGCCTGTGCTCTAGAGCCCGTGAGCCACAACTACTGAGCCCGCATGCCACAACTACTGAAGCCCGCGCGCCTAGAGCCCATGCTCTGCAACAAGAGAAGCCACCGCAGTGAGAAGCCCGTGCACCACAACAAAGAGTAGCCCCCACTTACCACAACTAGAGAAAGCCCACGAGCAGCAACAAAGACCCAACGCAGCCAAAAATAGATAAATAAAATAAATATATATATTTTTAAATCCACTAACAATAATTGCTGGACAGGGTGTGGAGAAAAGGGAACCCTCTTGCACTGTTGGTGGGAATATAAATTGATACAGCTACTATGGAGAACAGTATGGAGGTTCCTTAAAAAACTAAAAATAGAACTACCATATGATTATTTTATTTATTGCTTTTCAATTTTTATACTTTTTTTCTTTTTCTTGCATTATTGCACTGGCTAGGACCTCTAGAATTATGTTGTATAGCAGTGATGATCATAGGCATCTTTTCTCAGTCTCAGTAGTAGAAGAAAAGAATTCAACATCTCAGTACTAAATAATGTTTGCTGTGGGGGGTTTTTGCAGCTAATCTTTATCAGTTAAAGTTCCTTTTGGTCTTAATTTGCTATAATTTTTTATCACAAATGAATGTTTAGTATTTTATCAAATACTCATTATATATCTGTGGAGATGATCATATGAGTTTTCTCTTTTATTCCATATATATGATGAATTACAATGATTGATTTTCAAGTTTTAATGTAATCTTGCATTTCTAGAATAAGCACAAATTGGTCATTATACAATTTCCTGTTGTGTAATACCAGTTTTACTGTGTTAATATTTTGTTTAGAGTTTTTGCATCCATATTTATGAGTGAGATTGGCCTGTATTTTTTCTTATAATATACTTGTCAGAATTTTACATCAAGGTTATGTTGGACTCATAAAGCATATTTGTGAAGTGTTTTCTCTTTTTCTATTCTTTGGAAAAGTTTACTCAAGATTGGCAATTTTTCTTCCTTAAAAGTTTGGTATATTTACAAATGAAGTCATCTGAGACTGTAATTGTTTGTGGGCGAGGGAATATTTTTCATTGTTTATTAAGGTTTTTTATAGAAACTATTCAGTTTCCTGTTTTTCTTGTGTTTATTATTGTAAGCTGTATTTTTGTAGGGATTTTTCCATTCCACTGAAAGTTTTAAATGTATTGACAAAAAGTTGTTTGTGATATCCTCTTATGACGTTTTATGTCTGAAGGATCTGCAACAATGTCATCTTTTTCATTCGCGATATTAGTTATTTGGGTCTTCTGTATTTTCATCTTGGTCAGTCCCCATCAGGGATTTATCAGTTTTATTAGTCTATGCAAATCATCAGGTATTGGCTTTGTTGATCCTTTCTAGCATATGTTTGTTCTTATTTAATTAATCTCAGCTCTTATTATTTTCTTCCTTATACCCTCTTGGAGTTTACTTTGCTCTTCTTTTCCTAATTTTTTAAAATTGGATGCTTGGGTCATTGTTCTCCAGGTGGTTTTCCGTTCTAACTTATAAATTTTCCTATACATAGGGACTGAGTTATATTACACAAAATTTGATATGTGGTACCTTCATTTTCATTCATTTCAAAATATTTTCTGGGCTTCCCTGGTGGCGCAGTGGTTGAGAGTCTGCCTGACAATGCAGGGGACACAGGTTCGTGCCCCGGTGCGGGAAGATCCCACATGCCGTGGAGCGGCTGGGCCCGTGAGCCATGGCCACTGAGCCTGCGCGTCCGGAGCCTGTGCTCCGCAACGGGAGAGGCCACAGCAGTGAGAGGCCCGCATACCACAAAAAAAAAACAAAAAAAATATTTTCCTATTTCCATGATGATTTTTTCTCTGTTCTGTAGTTCATTCAGAAGTCTATTTCTTAATTTCCAAATTATATGGATTTTATAATTATCTTTTGTTAATGATTTCAAGTTTAATTCCATAGTAGGTAGAAAACATGCTATATATAATTTCAGTACTTAGAAATACGTTGAGACTTGCTTTATAGCCTAGCATGTGGTCAATATTTGTAAACGTTCTATGTGCACTTGGAATTTCTGTGTATGCTGTAGTTATTTAATGCAGTGTTCTGTATGTATCAATTGGATCAAATTTGTTAATCATGTTGGTCAAATATTCCATATTCTTTCTAAGTCGTCTGCTTGTTCTGTCAGTTAGTTAATGAGAAAGGGGGTCATAAAAGTCTCTGACTATAATTGTGAATCTGCCTTTTTCTCTTTTTTGTTCCTTCAGTTTTGCTTCAATATTTGGCTTGGTGTTTTCTTCAGTATTGGAAATTTCCTAGCCATTATCCAGTCAAGTATTTTTTCTGTCCCCATGAGACTGACAAAAGCTTTACCCAACCTTTGAAACTTCCAGCTGCATCTACGACAGACACTTCTAGAAAAGAAGCATCCAAAAATATCAGACACCTCTCTGGGTTTTCATTTTCTCCTAGCTTTATAATAAGCAAATATAATTGCTGGAACTTGACCCAGCAATTCTTTACCCTTTTGTGAATTCTAGTAGTAACATCCAACAAATTTTAAAATATATTTTGTCTAGATTTTCTAGTTCTCATCAGAAGAGAATAGTAAAAATTATTTAGGTCACAATCACTAGAAACAGAGCTCCACCTTTACATTTTTATATGCATACTTGACAAAGTATCTCTTACCTGACTCCTGAAAAATACAAGGCTTTAGAAATATTGAACACAGGGTACTCCATTGCACATATTATGATAAGATAATATTTTATTTCACTACTGTCTTCTAACCCCCCAATTGTTATTGTTGTTGATGTTGTTGTTGTTACTATTATATAGTCAATGCTTCTTTGCCATCTCTCTGAGCTAGTGGATAGTTTATTAGTCCCCATCTCATTGAGATTGCAGCTTTTCAGGGGTTGTCCTTGCTTTCTGCAGGAGTTTCCGTCCAACTCCCCATCTTAAATGGGCCAAAGACCTCATCTCTTTTCCCTTTGTGGACACAGATACCCAAGCCCCTGGTCATTACTGGGTATAATAACCCCTCTGTGCTGCCAGAGGGTTGACTTATATGCTTACGTCTTTGACTGTTAGCATCCTCTTTGCTTCCAGTGCTTGAGAATTTCTCTTTCTTGTGAACTAAGACATGCAATTTTAAAAATTATTACATTATATTCACCATTTCTAAGGGTTTGTATCAAGGTGGTTTAAAGATAGCCTAGTCTGCCATTTTGCCAATACTGTTCATCTAGTTCTGAACAGTGAATGAATACTAGATGAATACTATTTCATCTAGTCCTACTACTTTTCAGGAAATCATCAGAATGATGTACTCCTGTGTCTAAAATTTATAGTTGTATAAAGCAATATATGCAAAATGTTTGCCTCTCATTGTTTCAGTCAGCTCTGGCTTGATTGGCTTTGACCACTTAGCTTTCTAATCTTAGAAATGCCCTTTCAGTTCAACTTTTAGTGTCTTGACGGAGGCCATTAAGGGGAGCAGAATTACAATATCAGATTCACTATAAGAACTGAATTTTAAAATCCAGATTATCAATCATAGATTCAAAATCAAGATATAGAGTGTTGGTGCTAATTCAAGATTAACCTACTTGAGCTACCATTTATTAGGCTAAGTCCCCCCTTTTTGGTATTGTCTGGGTCCTAGACTTTTCTCACAACCTGGTGATCCCACACACAGTTTTCTATTCACTCTTCCACCCAGTGCAGTCTGGCTTTACAACTACCACTTTATCAATACAGCTGTTTCTAAAGTTACCAACAATTTCCATGTGGTAAATCCAATGGGTACTTCTCTGCCCATGTCTCACTTGACCTCTGAGCAATATTTTTTACGTAACTGAAACCATTAGGTGGCACTTCAGGGGCTCCGAGGAGCTCCAGTTCTTTATGACTCAACGCAGAAGGAATTCAGCAAGAGGCAAAGTGATAGATAAGAAGTGATTTATTAGAATAGGACACTTGTGAGGCTTACAAGCAGGTGGACGAGAGGGTGCCGCACCCCAAGAACTTAGTGGGCTACAGTTTTATGATCAAAGGAAAAGTGGGGAGGGGGAGAAAACCACCTTCTTCCTCATTCTTGAATAGACATCAAAATTCCATCGTCATCAGTTCCTCCTCCACGTCGGGTGGGGGAGTTTTCTTGTCCCTACATGGTCAAGCTGGGACTGTCATGGTGCAATGGAAGTGAGCAAAAAGGCAATAACATATACTAAAATATGTTAAATCATTTCAGGTTTTAGTATAATGTCACCTTTTCCTTATATTTTTGTTTTTAGTGCATGCAGAGGAGCGTGTCCTAGTAATCATTAACTTAGCTCACTGGGAAGGATGTGGGTCTCATGCCACCATTGTTTTATTATTTGGGGGCATGTCTCATGTTTCTGTTACCTGGTTTTGTTGCTAAGCAAGCCTGCTTGGTTTTGTGGTTAAGCAAACCTGCTTTCTTGAGTGATCATTAACTTACAGGGGTCTCCTATACTTTTTTCTTTACTTATAATCCCCTAGTGGGATTAACTGTTTAATCACCTACTTTGGCCCTTTACTCTGTCCCTATGATGACTACCCCCTTCTTCTTGAAAAGGTGTCCTCTTTTGGCTTTAGCTGTACCACAATCTATAAGATTTCCTCCTATCACTCACTGCCCTCTCCTTCCCAGTCTCCTTTGATGGTTCCTCTTTTTCTACCTTATCTTTAAATCACAGAACACCTCAGGGCTCATTCCTTAGGGGATATCATCTGGTCTCAAACTTAGATGCTAAATACCACCTATATGCTAATGGTTGCCAATTTCATATCTCTAACCCTGGCCTGTCAAATTCATATATCTTAGTGCTTAATTGACATCTTCATTTGGCTATCTATACGTTATCTCAATGCTAATCTGTTTGATCTTCCATCTTATTCTTCCTTTATCCTTTTCCATTTTGTTAGTGGCAGCATTATTCACCCATTTGTTTAAGCCAAAACTTTTATTTTTCCCTTTCCTTCATTTCCTATATCCTCTCTTAAGGAATTCATATTGGTTCTACCTCCAAAATATATCTCAAACTGCCCAATGACCCTGTCAGGTGTAAATATTATTACTTTCATTGTGTAGTTACACAAGCAGAGATTAAGAAAGCATGTTAGTAATTTGCCTAAGGATACGCAGCTTTTATGCAGAGGAATTCTTATTCCAAACCATTTACTCTTTCTATGAAATCTTGACCCTCAAAGGATACTTGTGAATGAATTAGTGAATATATTGATCCAGATAGTAATAAAATTCATAATCATGGCTTTATCAGAAGAATATTCTCACCTACTGAAAAATAACTCTGCTACCTATAGTGTAGAAACCTTTGTTACATATGAAGAGCTTTGTTACATGTAATATAGGGTAATGCTTACATCATCATATGTCAATATCTATCAATATATAAAACCAGTTTCAGAATTTAAGACTATGAAAGATAGACAACTTGGCTTCCAGCACACCCTCTTTTTCATTCAAGGATATGTGGCCAATTGTACCCAAAACCTATTGCATTCTTTCGATAGGCTTTTATCTCCCTTCTGCTCCTCCAGCAAGGGAATTTTATGAAGAAACAAGCTAGCCAAACTTTTATTTTGGTTTTCTACTGTCATGATTTTGTTAATATTCAGTGTTTCTCAAAAAAAAAGTCAGGGATACAGAAGAGAGAAACTGGGCAGAGCTAATAATACACCTTGATTATACTGGCTAAATACTGAATGGCATTTTGAGATAAGAAGACTGTGTATTTTAATCAACCAAGAGTCATTTTAAATCCTTAAAATAAATGCAAATATTGTTAGTATGATCAGAGAAAGCAGTTGATTACTGTCACTGGCAGCTTTACCTCTTGTATATTATGAATTTTATTAGAAAGTTATCATCTTTCTGATTGTAAAACCCGAATGAAATTAGGGCACTGTGTGTTTTCCCCAGTGATTTCTTGTAGCATCACAAAATCCCTACAACATTACCTGTAATCTTAATGAATGTTTAGTGAAAACCACCTGACATTTGATTGGCACTGACTTCATTTCTAAGCCTTGAGTGCTGTTATCATTTTGTGGACTGCTCAAAAGCAATATGATTTAGAGTTTATTTTATACATAGAGATATAACTACCTTTTTTAACAGAGCTCCTTGTACATTCACTCAAATGCTAGAGGGCTTTGTGCCATTTTGATTATATATTTTAAATACAGGTATAGACTGAGATTTTGATAATTCTAATGTGTTTTTGAAAGAGTAGGCTCTGGTTGTAATAAATATGTAAATACATCTTCTTTGAATTCCCCACAGAACTCTGTACCATGGAGTGTGGTAGCCATGGAGTCTGCTCAAGGGGAATTTGCCAATGCGAAGAAGGTTGGGTAGGACCAACATGTGAAGAACGCTCCTGTCATTCTCATTGTGCTGAGCATGGCCAATGCAAAGATGGAAAATGTGAGTGTAGCCCTGGATGGGAGGGCGACCACTGTACAATCGGTAAGTACCACCATACTTTGAACAAAGTAAATTGGATGAATTGAAGAAGTAAAGCAGTCTAGCAAGTCAATCACCAAGCTGTTTGTAGAATTTGAGATGGGAAGAGGGAAGAAGTAGGAGGGCTGGCCATAAGTTTGAAAGTTTCCTTAACTGGGAGGTTTCCTGTTTTGTTGATAATATCTTACTTATTTCTGTGTCTTTTCCTTTCTCATTACTTCATTATTCTTTATATTTTCTGCTTTCAAGTGCTTTGCGTTACTCAAATGAAAGATGATACATTAGAATATAGTGTCATTAGTTAATAAGAAAAGTGCTTTTGTTGTAAAGTTAACATTCACTGGCCATTTTTCCTTTTGAAAAGTATAGGTTGTTTTGGTTGAAAGCACTTAGAGGCAGTTTCATTAAATGGGACTACTTTATCAGGGGCCATTCAATGTCATTAAGGGCTATCTTTAATGTGTATAAGGAAGACACTCCTGACCTGCTATCAATAGAACATCTGTGTTGAATTGTTTATTGGGTAGTATAGAGAGTTCGTACCGAGGCATCTACCCTCTCTCGTCCCTTGTCACCAATTTCACTAATTTTCAGGCTGCTTCCTGGGAGAACACCTGTGGGTGTGAGAAAGTCTATGTAATAATTAATCTATCACGTGGTCTTCACACCATAAAAAACACTAATAATAATGAAAGTTTCATTTATAAAATACTTTTTTCTGAGAAAAATATCAAAGCCCTTGACACACACATGTATCTGCCACCAAGGTTCCCTGCGTATACAGAGGGACAAGTATGATTACCATTGTTCAGCTAAGGAAAGTGGGTAACAGAATGTTCCAGTGTCATTCTATGAGCACACAGAAAATTCATACAGTGCAAAAGCAAGCGTGGGCCTCTGGATACACAATTCATTGTTTATGGGCTTTTTTTCCCCTCTAGACTGTACTACAGCTTTCATTTTTAGGTGATTTTTGTTATAATGGTTGGAACCTGCCAAAGTAATGTATAGTATATATAATATATATAACATAATTTTAATAAACTGCATTACTACTCAACTACAGTCAGTCTTGCTCTGTGACTGTGGAAAATACTTAAGATTCATTAAAAAGGTGGTGAGGGGTGAGATTCAGATGCAGCTTAAGTAATTACATTCCTGCACTAGAGTAAGTTTATTGCCTTCACACAGGAGGATTTAAATATTGTCATGATTACCAAAGGTGGTTACTCCAGAACTCCCTTCTAAAGATATTACTAATAAGAAGTTCAAGCTAGCACTCCTTCATGAGTTATTACTGAAATGTAAAAATGCAGTTCTTATACTTTTAATGAAATATGACACTTTTTTAGGAAGCCTAATAGAGTTTCTTGCAGAAAAGCCATTAATATCTTTCCCACAGAAAATATTATTCACAAACCACACAGGCCAGTGTACTAACTTTTGAGCTGCAGGCATTTCAGAATTCACAGTTTGCTGTTCTCCCAGGCAACAGATGGTAAACCATTAGTACTTGTTGTATAGCTTTGGTCTCCCAGAAATTCATTCAATCACTCTTTTCCCCCCTTTTTAGCTCACTACTTAGATGCTGTCCGAGGTAAGCCCGTTCTCTCTAGTTTTATAACAGAAAAATATTTTAAACCGAAAATATGCATGTGGGAAAGGAAGTGTTGGTGGGGTTTGGGTGTTGTTTGTTGTTGTTGTTTTTAATGTTGGCAGTCTTACTTAAGTGCAATATTGTCAGGTTCATGCTGTAATAGACTTAAAAGTAATTTGCTTTCCCAATATCAAAGATTCATTTTTTGCCTTAGAGTTTAATAGACTGATAAGCAGTTTTAAGAATTATTTTTCTTTGTCTTGATGTCGAGGGGGGTGTGTGTGTGTGTGTGTCTGTTTATATGACAGAGAGGTAATTATTAAATAAACTAGGTTTAGGTAGACAGCTGAACTTTTTCTCTAACATAACAATATAGCTTTAAGTCCGTGTAGAGTATCCTTACAAGGGCAGAAGAATTATTCCCCTGTTAGTACCTCATCATCCATCCCCACCAGGGATCTGCATTCGATAGAGACTGCAAGGGTTTTTCTGTCAGATTTCCTAGTGCCTTTCATTACCTCAGCCTCAGAAGGTTGAAAATGTCGTACTCAAATTATCCCTAATTTCTCTTTATCCACTGTATGTGCATGAGAATGGAACTAGATAAATTTCTTTCTTAATCTTATACATGTGCGTGAGGAATATATATATAATCTTTTCATATTTTCTAACAGCCATCTGTCATTTTATTTTAAAGTCTTTTCTTCCTCTGGTCTGTTGAGAGTTGCTAGGAAAACCATTTGCAAGAAACACTGGATTACTTCTACAGATTTTTTTTAAAATTCTTTTGCTTTTTATACTTCTGGAATTTTCTTTCAAAGACAGAAAATGGAAAGAATATTGATTGGACTCTCTCCTGTAAAATCCAGATCTGGTCCTGTGTTGCTACTGGGGAAATTTCCAGAAGCTATGTGCCATTATTGCTCTCTCTGTTCATCTGCCCGCTGAGCACTTGGGACATGCAGAGTTGCCCTTTGGAATAGCCTATCTCTGAACC
This sequence comes from Delphinapterus leucas, assembly GCF_059928025.1. Classification (NCBI taxonomy): domain Eukaryota; kingdom Metazoa; phylum Chordata; class Mammalia; order Artiodactyla; family Monodontidae; genus Delphinapterus; species Delphinapterus leucas. The sequence goes on from NC_143150.1 coordinate 25,834,794, forward strand.
ACTGGTAGAAAGAGTAGGTCATCCCTGAGAAATTAAAAGTCTAAATAGAGACCGTCGTTAGTGTTTGTGGTTAGGGTTATCAATGGATAGAAGTCATTTAAGCATTATAATTTCCTCTTGACTATATTTATCCAATTATTCTCTAGAATTCTGAAAGTCTAAATTTGGTGTGCATTAATTCCATAAACATTTGTTGAGCACTTACTACAGGTATACTATTATGCTAGTTTCTGAGCGAGATACCAGATAAGTAAAAAAATCAATCCTTAGCTTTCAGATCAATAATAATCCTGAAGAGAAGAGCTGAATAGGTGTAAAGTAACTGCAGCACATTTCTAAGGCACCATGTGGGCAATTAATGGTCTGAACTGTATACCAACATACCTGAGTCCTGAAGCAACATATCACAAGGGAAAAATCAGCACAGAGTAGCAGTAGTTAGGAGAAGTATCTCTTCATAGAAACTGCTGTCTTTTCCCAACTTTTTGGTCATAACTAGATACAATATCATCCATCCAGTTTTGATTGAGATGAGGAGATACCTTTTTCGAAAAGAAACAAAAAACATGTCTTGTCCCCATCATAGTTTTTATCCTGTCTGAATCAGAGGTTGGGAATTGGGGTTAGCATTAATAACGTTTAATTGGCTCTCTAAGGAAAAGCACAGCAGAGTAAGGGATAACAAGTTCCCTGGGAAGGTGGTATAAGCAAGCAAGCCCCTCTTCCATTTATTCAACACCTCATCTGAATGGAGCCCAGATGATTCGATTTTTCCCTCTAGGCAGATACATCATTGTTGGCCAAACCCATTCTGATGTCTCTGAATTTGTTACTCTCTGCTGTCTTTTCAGATGGCTGCCCAGGGCTCTGCTTTGGAAATGGGCGATGTACCCTGGATCAAAATGGTTGGCACTGTGTGTGTCAGGTGGGTTGGAGTGGGACAGGCTGCAATGTTGTCATGGAAATGCTTTGTGGAGATAACTTGGACAATGATGGAGGTGAGTCATTTATTAAATGTTCATAAAAGAAAGGAATAGCCCAGCCTCTAGCATAGTGATGACCAATCTGGCCAAGAGTGAAAATTAGGAATCCTTATAAAGTCATACTATTTTGTAAATCTCAATTTATTGAATATTTACAGTAACCAGGCAATACTCCAAACTCTTTCCATGTATTATATCTCATTTAATTCTCACAATAACGTTATCAGGTATAGGTACTATTTTCCTTGTTTACAAATGGGAAAACTAATACTTGGAGTGGGGATGGTAAGTGACTTTTCCAGGATCACACAGCTAGAAAGTAACAGAACCAAGGTTCCAATTCAGGGCTATATGACTTCAGTTTCTGTTTTCTTAATTGTTACAGCCATGCTGCCTCCCATATCTGTGGCATTTATCCTACTAAATTAAATCAGCGTACCACTGTCTAAACTGTCAGATGCTAGTGTAGCTTGCACTATACACATCGCGAGGTAGTTTTCTTTGTTCTTAGTTATTTAGAGCTCCCTCTTGTGTCTTTACCTTTTAGTACCACTTTACGTCTTTCAAAGGACACAGCATCATGACAATTCACAGTAGAGTATTTTACATTTAATTCCAGAGCTGCACATGTTTTAGAAAGCCATATGTGGCTCCAAGGCCTCCGGGTAACCACTTCTGTTTTAATCAAGCAAACAAAGGCATCTAATACATTGTACAGTCAGGCCTCAAAACAGCCAAATCACCTCTGAATGAGCCTAAAACAACAAATCCTCACTTTCCTCTTACTTTCTACTCAATAAAACATGAAATTGACAAAAAAAATTATTTCTAATTTCTGTATATTGGCTTAAAATGAAGAAGGTTGTTAAATTTGACTCCTCAAGGTTTCTATTTGTGCTTAGACAATTATATACCTTGTCATTTGAATCCAAATGGGGCTTAAAACAATAAGGTAGCAATCATCGTTTAAGCACCAAATTAGGTGTAAAAGTGTCCTCTTTTATTGTTCTGGCTAACAGTTTACCTTTAAAAGTTATAAGACCTTATGAATTTTAAGTAGAAGCAACTTTCTGATTAAGAGCACAGGGCTTTGAAGTTAGAATTTCTGGGGTCAAATATTAGCTCTGCTATGTACTTCTGGCTGTAGGGTTTGGGAAAAGTTTCTTGCTATCTCTGTGCTTCAATTTCCTTATCTTCAAAATGGGGCTGATAATAGTAATAACTGTCTAATAGGGTTGTTATAAGAATTAAACAAGATAATTCATGTGCTCTACTTAAAGGATGATAAACTACACCAATCAACGCACACGTGCACACAAACACAAACACACACACACACTAAATTTAGGATAACAGACCATTTTCTGAAGAGACTGTTTACTTCCTATCTAATTTGAAATTTTTGTTGGGGAGGCCAGAGTGAGATTTTCAATTAAATGGTACACTAATCAACCATTTACTTGACTTCTGTGGTCCGCCAAGACTCATTTTTTTTTGTTTTTTTCAAGACTCATCTTCTACACCCATCATTCTCAGTTCATCATTTAAGTCCCAACTCAAGCCATATTTCCCATGATACCTCTGACATCCACCACCCCAGCCTACCATGGTGTTTATCATATGCACCATACAATCAAGCACTAAATCATATCCTGTCTATATTGTTTCCTTGTTACATGTTAAGTATGACCCAGAGTCCATAGTTTGATGCCCAATATAATTACTAATAATATTAGCTCACTTGTATTCAGGGTTTACTATGTACAAGGCACTGTGCTGAGTCCTTTATGTGAATAATTTCACTTAATCCTCATGAGGTAGAAACTACTATTAACACTACTTTACAAATTAGGAAACGGAGGCACTGAGAAGTTAAATAAATTGCTCAAGATCATATAGAAAGTAAACGATAGAGCCAGGGTGTAAACCCAGGTGGTCTGCTTCATTCCAAAAAAGATCGGAGGCAGTAATGGAGATTTCTCACTTGATATATTGATTAAAATGTTATGCTCAGAAAATACATTAACAACCTATGCAAGTATAATTTCTTTCTTTCTTTCCTTCTCTATTTATTTGTTTTTGGCTGTGTTGGGTCTTTGTTGCTGCACGCGGGCTTTCTCTAGTTGCGGTGAGCAGGGGCTACTCTTTGTTGCAGAGCATGGGCTCTAGGCACGCGGGCTTCAGTAATTGTGGCTCACGGGCTCTAGAGCACAGGCTCAGTAGTTGTGGCGCACGGGCTTGGTTGCTCCGTGGCATGTGGGATCTTCCTGCACCAGGGCTCGAACCTGTGTCCCCTGCACTGGCAGGCAGAATCTTAACCACTGTACCACCAGGGAAGTCCCAAGCATAATTTCTGACTCAGGGTTGAGCTAAAATAAGTTTCCTGCTTAATAAAGTACAGCTTGATAAAAATAATTGAATAATTATCAAGCATTTTCTGTGGTGTCAAGGTCACCTCAAGGGAGCCAAAAATGTTTAAGGAATGGATCAATTAAATATTAATGAAATAATGGATTATCAGTTTTCAATATCTGTGGTATATATAGATACAAAAGGTATAGAAGATGTTGCTGAATGTGTATTGACCTATGAACATTCCTTTAAAATTGTGTATCTACGTGGGAATCAAAAATCAAAGATGCTGATGTGAGTTTAGTGTATTTTTATGATTGTCTCTTTAGGGAGTAGCAGGGGGAGGCTCCTTGAGATATTCAATTACCATCTTTTCATTTGGTAGGATTAAGATGATACTGATGACAAATAAATATTTAGTTCTACTTTGAGATGGAAAGATGGATTAAATAACCTCTGAAAGCCTCATGACTAAGATTTTGGACAATATCCATTTTTATACTGTTTAAGTAACATCCCTAAGAATATATTAAATGCCCTGCATTTGGTGGTCTCAGCTTTCCAGCTATCCAGAATGGCTGGATTCATTTCCAGCCATCCAGAATGATTGTATATGCCTAATGATTAATATTTGCATACTTGTTTGTGCATGTATGTGTGTGAGTTTTAATTAAATCAGAAAGTGCCAATTGAACCTTTTTGGGGAAAAAAAAGTGGTCCTAATTTTTTAAATGTTAATTCTTAAGAAATCTTCCCAGTCAAAAAAAAAAAATCACTTTCAAGCAGTTGCTTCAAGTAGCTGCTTCCTGATTACTACATATCATTGCTGATACTTAAACAACGGCAGGATTTTTTTTTTTTTGCATTCTAATCAGCTTTGAATACTCATTAGTATTACTGCTACTTCCTGAAGCTTTGACTTTAGTTACACTCTGATTCAATGCATTGTGACTCTTAGTAACTAGTTGGGCTCATTGAATATGTGGGTGACACAGGTCTAGGAGCTACCTAAGAGCTCCTTGAATAATAAAAACAGAACTAAGAACAAATAACCCTTGGATTTTTTTCTTAACATGCAAAAAAATTGAAAACTGTCTTTTACATTGTATATTTAAGAACTAATTACTACAGAAATCACAAATCTATCAAATGTCTTGACCTCATGTATCCCTTTAGTCAACAAGCACATACCGTGGACACAACCTTGTGCTTGGAAGAGGAGACTTAACCTTATGGTGACCACATTTTTCATGTGTTCATCATGTGTCCTGATTTAGGGTTTGAAAAATATAATCACCATACATTACATGCACATATGAATTGACATGAGAAAAAAAGTTTAGACATTGTATTAACTGAATCAGAATAGCTAAAACAAAGAATAGTGAGAGCAAGCTAGAACTATCAGATGTTAAAATAATATTTTAAAACTATGATAATTAAAACAAAATGGTACTGATGTAAGCATAGACAGATCAGTACAACTGAATAAAAGCTTCAGGAACACACCCCAGTACAAATATTTAGGATATTATAAAACCAGTATCAAAAATCAGTGGGGAAAAGAAACATTATGAAATAGGTGGTGCTGAGACAACTATTAAGGAAAAAAAAAGCTTAGATTTTCAATACATATCTTATTCCAAAAGAATAAAATAAATAAAAACACTGCAGCCGATTAATGAGTTGAAGGCAAAAGAAAACTCAAACACAGTTAGAAGAAAACGTAGGTGGTAGATCTCAAGATTGGAAAGGACTTCTTAAACATAAAAGCTAGGAGAGAAACCACAATAGGAAAAAAATGATAAGTTGGACTTCATAAAAGTTTCCAACTTCTTTGTATTCTTTGGCTAAGTTTATAGACCATCCAACATCTATTTGGAGATACCAAAATCTGCATTGTCTGATATGGTAGCCACTAGCCACATATGACTCTTTAAATACAATTTAAATAACATTAAAAATTCCATTTCTCCGTTGCACTAGCCACATCTCAAGTGCTCAACAGTCACATGAGGCTAGTGACTACTGTGTTGGTGCACATCTAGAGCATTCCTATCAATGGGGAAAGTTCTATTGGATAGCGCTGATCCAAATGTTTGACTCAAAGAGTTGTTTACCTTTCAGCCAAACATTTCAGATTGGGCACCCAATTTTCCATTCATTCATTGCTACTTTGTGCTGAGTATTGTGCTTGACACTGAGGAGAAAATGCCAAACAAGTTTCTGCCTTCATGGAGCTTATGGTTTAGGTATTAAACAAGAAACCACACAAATAACTATATATTTACAATTGTTTAGAGTGCTGTAAAGTTTTTAAGAGTGCTATAAACATGTATAGCAGGACCTAACCAGGTCTATATGGCAAGGGGAGGCCTCACATGAGTCAGGGGAAGAATGTTCCAGGCCAGGGAAACAGCATGTACAAATGCCCTGAGGTGGAAATATACTAGACTCTTCTAGAAAGTGAAAGGTAAGTCATTGTGGCTGGAATACAATGAGTCAGGGAGAGATTGGTGGGAGATGAGAATATAAAGGTAGGCACTGGCCTGATTATACAGAACATTGTAAATTTTTAAAGATCTTCAGCTATCAAAGATTACAGTTTAGTCCCTCAAGTCATAGAGGAAGGAAGGTGACTTCTGATACTGTGGAACGATTGTCACGGAGGTTAAAAAGATGTACAATAAGAGTGGTTAATCAAAACACTCTTTTTCCCCCTGATCTTTTAAGTGTTTGTCACATGTTTGTCCAAGCTTCTCTTATATGAACTCTTCTGGTGGTCTATATTCATATTCATTGGTAAAATCAATAAGTTAATTGCCTAAAAGAGAATGATCTTCCAGGAATCATTCTTCATAACAAGTCACCATTCATTAAGAACAATAGCTATTTGCAAGGCTGTTTTATGATGCAGTGTTTCTAGATCTAGAAATCAGCACCATGGGTGAATTATGAACACATATAAGCTCATGGATCAATAAGCCTCATGTTTTGAATGTCACCAGCATGCTGCAGGGTTTAATAAATAGGAAAATGAAATAGAAGGAGCAATGAATTGGTAACATTTGCTCTGTTTAAGGGCCCCTCTCTGTATTTACTTTTAAGATTTGGCTGGGAAAAAAGACCTGGCAACAGAAAGCATATTGCTAATTATTCTCTTCTGACCATACCCCCCTCATTTCCAAGGAACCCATTTATTAGAAGATCATCACTTAGTTATGAGAGCCTAAACTGCCAAGTGATTCCAGATACGAGTGGAAGTTGGAACATCTAAACTCTATAACTCAGTTAACCCCTCTATAATGGATCTGTCACATTATTTATCGACTAAGACTAGTAATACTTGACATCTTCCTACTTTGTAGTGGTGAAAATGAATGAGAATGTTTGAAATACAGTAATATAAAGTGTGTGATAAAGATGTGGTATCAATGAAGAATCTATTTGTAACTTAACATATTTTGATGCATTCATTGAACATTTATTAATCTCTAGGTGCATTTATAAATGTCCTAAAAATAGGACTTTTAGGACATCCATTTATTCATTCAATAAATATTTATTGAAAGCTTACTTGGGGTCAGGCACTATTCTAGTCATTGAGGAAATAGCAATGAATAAAAAAGACTAAATCTGTGTTCCATGGATCTTATATTCTAGTTTTGAGAGGCAGACAATAAACTAAAAATTTTTTTAAATAGTCTGATAGAAGATGGTAAGTGTTATGGAGAAATTGTTTTTTAAGCAGGTTAAAAAAGGATAGGGAGTGTGCGACAGAGGTGGCATTTTAAATAATGTGGCCAGAGGAAGCCTTACTGAGAAGGTGGCAATTGAGTAAAGACTTAAAGGAGGTGAGGGGTGAGCCATACTGACATTGGAGAAAAGAAGATTCCAGGCGTAGGAACAGTGGGGAAGGGGGTTGTGGGATACGGTAATGGGAGGTAAGGTCAGAGAGGTAAGAGAGAGATGGTAAAGAACCAGACTGTAAGGAAGTAGGTCTTGGTCAGGACACAGGCTTTTATTCTGAGCAATTTGGGAAGCCATTGATGGCAGGTGGGGAGGACGTGAACATTAGTGGCATATAAACAATTTACTTTCCTGATGCAGAAAAAGTAAATGTATAGGTTATAGCAATAACAATGATTTGGGCAGTTCCAGTACTAAGTGCACTTGAACTTCTCCCACTTTCTTTTCACCAATACAGCAAAATACTAGGGTGAAAGTCAGCCTGAATAAATGAAGAAAGATGAATTAGAGACTATTTCCAAAGGAAATACAGTCATATTACCTTCAATGCATATAATGACAACAACTAAGCTACCAGGAGTGCCTAGTAGAGGGCCTGCTTTAGTAAAAATTTATGAGTGATTTGTAATGAGTCCATTGTTTGTAGGTTTCTAAAATGCCCGAGAAGATTTTGTTCAACTGAATCACTGGAATGATCAGCCCTTCAATTTCTTTTTCACTATTAATTTGCTTGGTAGACGCTCTATTCTATCGATGCTGAAAAGGTTAAGCTTCAGTCCAGCCCCTGTCCAAATGATAACAAATTCTGAATTTGTGAAATTCAATGAATAAAGATTTACTGTAGCATTAGTGTCTGTTTAGAGCCACATAGATTCCTACCTATCTGACAACCTAACCAAGCAGAGTTCACAAAATGAACACATTCTAACGACCTGAATATGCTACAGAAAAGTTAACTGCCCTCTGGCCAGTGATAAGGCAACTTAAATAAAAGTGAGTCTGAACATTTTCAGCTGCCACTGCAGACCATTGGCATCTACCCCAGGACTCTATCCCTAGACTCCTTGTAGCCTGTACAGTCTATAATTTGGTTAATGGCAAGAGCTAACATTTATCGAGAGTGCTAGCTACTAAACTCTAAGCACGATGCTGATATGATTATGAGAGCATGTGATCCTTACAACAATTCTACTCACCCCACCTAGTAGATGAGGAAACTGAGAATCCAGGAGTTGCACTGATTTGTCCAGGATCGTGTACATTGTAAGTGGCAAAGTCAAGATTAGAATCAAAGTCCTCTGATTCTTTCACCTTAACCACTTCATGTGTTCTAAATCCTACATTGATCAGTCACTTGGAGGTCTTACAGCCTAGGTCAGTAGTACTAGTCATACCTCTTGGATGGTGATGTTGGACGTGTGATTTGTAGTCAGAGCACTGGGTGTTAATATGACTCCCATATTTCTTCCAACCACATTCAGCTTCCCTTCCTTTATTTGTAAAATGGAGATGAGAATGTCTACCTAACAGGGTTGTCACAAGGATTTAGTTAAAATACTACATGAGGATGTACCTAGTGCCATACCTGACAAATATTAACTAATCTATACGTGGTGCCAAATCCTTTTGGATAGCCTGCCATGGAACTAGCTGTCCGTTTTTATCAAGGTGATAATATGGGTGCTGTCCCTAAGAGGATATATATTTGTAAATTCATTTTAAGGATTAGGAAAACGTGGGTTTTCCCTATATTGTTCATATTCCCTTGTCCAATCCTGCTTTCAACCAAGGGCATACATCTAGTAGGTAAAAGTTTAATAGTGAGTTACTTGATCATGTACAGAAGAAACCAGTGTCCTTGACCTTCATCAACCCCAACTGAGCCAGCTGGCATAGTCCCTAACTGGCTGGCAAAGCAAGGACCAGTGAATGCCTTGTTTAGTCCTTCAAGACAATTTAACCTCCCTTTTATTTTGCTAGCTTTTATTTTTATTCCTTTAAAGGGAACAGGCCCTAAAAGTAAAATAAGCTAACATTTGATATGTCCATATCTGACACCTTGAGCCTGGCTGTCAAGGGTGCCACAGCTTCCAATTCAGGGTGATAAAAGAACCATTAACAGCCAAAAAAAAAAAAGAAAAAAGAAAAAAGGAAACCCACACAAGCAGTGTGATATCATTTGCACTTCTTTGTAACAGTCTAGACATACTGTATGGAGTGTTATCCAGTGTGATAATTGGTAAGTAGATCTTTGCCCATGTACTGGGCTTACCTATGAATTATAATTCGGGGTTGCATACCATTATTGGTCTGCTTGCCTGCAGCCTTTCTAGATTCAACAGAAGTCTTGCTGTTCTCAGAAAACAGAGGTCTTAGAGGGTCAGCCCTGTATAATAGGCAATTAGTGAATATGAAACATTAACTTGGAATTTATAGCACATAACTAGATGAGAATGTGAGTCCCAATTTTGAATTGGCTCTGTGTTTAGTTTTGGAATCCGGTTTTGAAGATCGTTGGGGCATTACTATTTATTTAAAATCTATTTCTTTTCAAAAATAAGTTAGAATTGTGTGGTTGACAGGTCGAAACCTGTGAATGCCCAATCTGATTATTACTACTGCACTTGCTGCCGATTGAAAGATAAAGGTGACTGGCCATCTGAAAAGCAGTTTTTCATTGTTTAGTATATTATGCATCAATTCCAGACATCAGAAAACTGTTTAAATCAGATTGATATTTTTGCCAGCTTTCCAGCACATCCAGATGTTTAATTGGCAGAGTAAAGAGATAATGTGCTAATAGGAGGCTGAGAACAATGTATTGGAGAGAGAGGTGATAGTGGCATCTAAAATCTATAGAAAATCTGTTAATGTAATTTGCTGAATGAGGGGAGAAAGGGGAGCAGAAGGGAACTTCTTAGGGAAACTAATGCACACAAAAGTTATTCATCAGTGAAAAAGAAATATATATACAGAGAAGTAAAAATCAGTGGCAGAACTACACTGAACAAACAGGGTAGAGGCCAGAAAGCAGCAAACTGCATTTTAAATCAAAGTAGTGTCTATGGTACAGGGAATTTGAAAGGACCTCATGTGGGGAAGAATATTTCCAGGGTGCCCTAGGGCTACTGTTCCAAACGCCTGCTCTCTTGGTGTTCCTGACTTTCATTGCCCCCAGCTGTGGTACTTCCCCCTCCAGCTCAACAGGGGCAGCCATGTAAAGGAGAGAGAGCGAGCAAAAGAGCGGCGGGAAACCGGTGCCAGTAACTTTCATCATCAGCCTTAAGGAGCGGGTGATCCATCTGAACCTCCCTATTCCGCTGCAAGCCAAGAAGATGAGCATCTTTATATTTACCCTTGTTAAACACCTGAATTAGGGCTTCCCTGGTGGCGCAGTGGTTGAGAGTCCGCCTGCTGATGCAGGAGACGAGGGTTCGTGCCCGGGTCCGGGAAGATCCCACATGCCGCGGAGCGCCTGGGCCCGTGAGCCATGGCCGCTGAGCCTGCGCGTCCGGAGCCTGTGCTCCGCAACGGGAGAGGCCACAGCAGTGAGAGGCCCGCGTACCGCAAAACAAACAAACGAAAAATCTGAATTAGAGCTACTGGTCTGCTTTAAGGACCATGGAAGGGCTTTAACTTTTTTTTTTTTTTTTTTTTTTTTTGCTTATTGGGTGTGGAATGAAGTGTCCATATGCTCAAATAATCACTCCAACCCCTTCTCTTTGCATGTAATTCTTATAACACTTATTGCAGGTTTAACTAGCGTAAGAGTCAGCTGTTTTATGCACCTATTCCTCCTAAGTTCTGAGCTCCTAAAAACAGGGAAAGGGTTCTTTTTTACCTCTTTCCTTCCCCAAACACCTAACACAGTGTTGTGCACCTACAGTCAGACCTTCGTATCCTCAGGTTCTGCATCCTTGGATCCAGCCAACCATGGATGAAAAATATTTGGAAAAAAAAGAATTCCAGAAAGTTCCTAAAAGCAAAACTTTAATTTGGCGCGTGCCTCATAACTATCTACATAGCATTTACATTGTATTTACAACTATGTACATGGTATTTACGTTGTATTAGGTACTATAAGTAATCTAGAGATGATTTAAAGTAAACGGGAGGATATGCGTAGGTTATGTGCAAATACTGTGCCATTTTATATAAGGGACTTGAGCATCTTCGGATTTGGGTATCCGCGGGCGTCCTGGGACCAATCACCCTCAGATACCGAGGGACAACTATATCAGGTTCTCAACAGTCTCCCCTCCTCCTGTAACCCCTGTGTCCCACATCATTCCTCTACCAAAGAATGAAGCTTTTATGTGATTTCTTTGTTGGAACAACCATGGATTCAGGAGTCTGGAGTAAATGGTGAAGGCCTAGGAAATGAAAGAGAGCCATTCATCACTGTATACTGGAAATTTCTTAGTATTTGCTTCAAATAACTGCAGTTAGGAACAAGTAAGCTCTAGTCACTTCTACAGAGTCTTAAAAAAGTGGTTCTGAAAATTTAGTATGCTTCGGAATCACTCACATTAAATATGGCATAATCCTGGGCTCTGAAGAAATTCTGCTTCAATAGGCGGGACTCAAGAATATACAAATTTAATAAACTCCCCAGGTAATTGACTACACATTTGAAAATCACTGCCCTGCTTTAGACACTTTGTCACCATCAGAATACCAGCTTCTATTGTGGGAATTAGGAATAGACAAATATATTGGGAGAATCTTTTAAAAATACAAATTCAGGTTGGCAAGCATTTGTTAATTATGTGTTCATAAATGTACATGATGTGAGAAATTCAAAAAAATTATAAGAAATAGTTGCAATCCCAGAGGAATGGTCTTGCGGAGGAAGAAAGAAACTTCAAAAGAGTGATAACTAACAGAGTACTCTCTTCAAATGCTAAACAATGTAGTACTGCTGGAGGATTCAGGAAAGATTTATGAACAAAATAGTTTGAATTTCACTGATGTGCCATGTAAATTCAGAGTGGGTGATAATTCATGAGAGACATGTGAATTTAATAGATTCTAAACTCAAAATGTAGACCATTACCTTTGGCTATATTCTAGATATTTCTCCATTCGTGCATGTTATTAACTATGTTGTTTCTCTTGACACTAAATTTCAAAAATTTCTTTTCAGATGGGTTGACTGACTGTGTGGACCCCGATTGTTGTCAACAAAGCAACTGTTATGTAAGTCCTCTCTGCCAAGGCTCACCAGATCCTCTTGACCTCATTCAGCAAAGCCAACCGCTCTTCTCTCAGCACACTTCAAGACTCTTCTATGATCGAATCAAATTCCTCATTGGCAAGGACAGTACTCATGTCATTCCTCCAGAGATCTCATTTGACAGCAGGTATATATGTATTTATTCTATTCCTTAATGAACAGTGGTCATGTTTTTCCTTAACCATGAAAGGAAGATACACACACACACACAACACATGATGTGTATTATTCGTAGTAAAGTATAAATGGGGCTTTTAATGACAAAAACAGAAGTATAATTTACAAATTTATTGTTCAGCTTTTGGATTGATCCCTTAAAAAATTCTTGAATTTCAAAAGCCAAATTTTAAGTTTTATTCCATGGTGTAAAATGTTTCCATATGAAAGAGTTGGGTGAGTCTGATGTCCCAATGTGAAATGCAAGACTTGTGAAAATCTGTCTTCTAGGCAAGCTCAAATGCGTGAATTGTCACTAAAGACCTGAGGCCGAAGTCCAACCCATAAGATGAAGAAATTTTAAAACACTAACTTACTTATTTGAAGTGTAATAACATGAATTTGCTTGTTGTTCTTCTCAGCTTCATCTTCAGCAATGATATATTTTAGTCATTAGCACTAGATATAAGTAAGTCACTGAAGTCAACATTTCTGATCTCTTAAAAATGTTCATGCCTTGTTCATGCCACAATTCAACATGTTTAAATATTGTTATTAAACTATAAGGATGTTTATCTCTCAGAATAGAAAGTCCAGCAGTTGGGCTTGGGGGTTGGCTGACCTAAGGGTTCAGTAACATCATCTAGGCCCCAGGTCCTTTCCATTTCTCTATTCTACCATCTTCAGCATAAGCTTCATTCTTAGGTTGGTAGCAAGATGGCTGTGGCAGCTGCAGGTTCACTTCAGACACAACAAGGACCAAAGGAAGAAAGAGAAAAATACTCCCCCAAGCATGGAATATAAACTCTTCCCTTCACTCTGACTGTTTCTCATATTTCACTAGCTTCTAGACTATTACAAACAGAAATTTAAAAAAAAAAAAAACTTGGAAAGGAGCTCCTGTCTACATCCCACCCACTCAGTTGCATCCTGGTGGGTGTTATCAGGCCCCAGGAAAAACTCGGTCAAGAGTTTATATTGATATGAGTGATAATCTAAGAAAATCACAACTCAATCTTGACCTATACACACTAGGAAAGGGAAAAAAAATGATGTGCGTGGAAATATAAAACACTCAGCATCCTTCTCACAGATTGTACACTAGAACTGTTAGTGAAACTTAAAACTTTCTCATTATGTTTATTATGTGCAGTTCTAACCTTTTAAATCTTTGACAGAACCCCAAACCAACTGCCAATGCATCACAAGAAAGGCCTTTTCTGCCAGGGGATCTAGTCAAAGTTTGCCTTCTCCCAAGAGACTCAGTCATCCCCATTTTGAAGTAGTATTTCCCCCAGCTCATTAACAACTCTGGGGTAATTTCAGATGGCTGTAGTCAAAGTAATTCTTGAGATAGTGAAGCCTTACTTATTGCACACCAGATGAACAAAGGAAACAGAAAGCATTATTCATGCTTAAGGAAAAGTCAGTCCAAAAGAAAAAAAAATAGGTAAATGAAATAACCACCGCCATGACACGGAGATATGTATTAAATGACTCACTGAGCTCAAGTAAAGGGAGAAAGTCAGGACCTGAGAGAGACAGGAACCAAGTCATTGTGATCCAGAGGAGGGCGTTTGAGCAATAAACTTAGAAAAGTGAAGGGAAACTCCAGCCCCTGCGGTTCAGCGTCATGCTTCAGCAGCGTTGCCAGCCACTCACAGAGTGAACAAGCCTATTACTTGTGGTACTTAATGCCCTTCTCCTCCTAGTTTGATTGAGTTTTCCTCATTCTTTTGTAAAAGGCTCCAAGTTATCATTTGGCCTGTAAGTCACATTTGAATTCAGAACGACTCCTTCTCCCAGTGGTCTCCGCTCTGACACACATGTCTAATCTGTCAGAAAAGGTGCAGGCCTTTTCCGAGGGAAACGGTTGAGGACAAGCAATGTGACTATATTTCCTTTAAAAAATCAATGCATGCAGTGTTATTCGGGTTATCTCTGGATAAAATCAATCCAATTCTGATCATGTAGAGTATAAGTAATAATAGGTACAAGCTCTTACATCTCCATAGTACTTTTTAGTTTGTGCAGCTCTCAAACATACATTATTTCATCTTATCCTCACAGTATCCCTGTGAAGTAGGTATTGTCTTGGTGCATTTTATATGTGAGGGAATTGAGCTTCAGAGAGATTAAATAACTTGCCCAACATCACACAGCCAGCAAGTTTCTTTGTAGCAACTCTTATAATCTTTCTGTTATACCACTGCTGCCCCATTTCAACTTGTCCTTAAATGAGCCTAGTGACTCAGATCTCATTTTTACTGGATGAATGGCATCTGCGTTAACACAAGAAACTTAGAAACCGAGCGATATTGTAAAATCCAGCTCATTTTAACACATTTCAGTGACATTATTTACAAACTCCGAGTCAATGGTAATGAGCTTCTTGGTAGAAGAACACTTTTGAACAACTGGTAGAACAGGCCTTTTGCTACGTTTAAATTGTTATTAACCACTTCTTATGTGTCAGGTCTCTTACTAAGCTTTTACATGTGTTATCTCATTTAATCCTTACAAAAACCCGATATGGTAGGCACCATTATGATCCCCACTTTTCAGGTGAGAAAACAAGAACTGAGATTTCAAGTGAGTCACTTGCCCAAGGTCACAGCCAGTGAGTGTCAGAGCCAGGATTTGAAACCAAGCAGATTCATACTGAGAGCCTGACCTCTAAACCACTATGCTGAGCCACTTTGGCTACTTAGAAAGCTTTGCTGAAGACTTATGACCCTTATCCGTCTGTGACTGTGGGGTTGCTCTCCTCAGACAGATCTAGAACACTTAGGTACTATAATCAGGGGAACCATTCTCCTCTTTGGCTTTTGCCACATAATTGAGTGATAGCTGAGTAGGTGGATGAAGAAGGCATTGCCAAGGGGCTCATTTGCCTACTGGCAAAATGTGACCCGCATGGAGGACTTGCTGCTGAGTGTTGCCACCATCAGAGGCCTTTGCGCTAAAGATGGTGGCATGTAGGTGACTAACTGTTGCAAGGACAGATAAAGGTTAAATAACTGTGCATCCTTGTGCATCCAAGTGAGACTAGCCTTTCTTGTTCTGAGTTTGCTGCACTGGCATGTGAGAGCACATGGAACATTAGACCTCCTGTGTCCCTGATGGTGTAATGTCACTGGGAACATGCCACTTGCCCATGGTAGAGTCTCCAGCAAG
This sequence comes from Delphinapterus leucas, assembly GCF_059928025.1. Lineage (NCBI taxonomy): Eukaryota > Metazoa > Chordata > Mammalia > Artiodactyla > Monodontidae > Delphinapterus > Delphinapterus leucas. The sequence continues at coordinate 25,850,448 of NC_143150.1, forward strand.
CCCAAGTCAGTTACCATTTTTTCCTTAAATACATTTTACCCTGTAGCCTGAGTTTCTTGTTTTCAGTCGACTCCATACATGACTACAAAGTAAACCACATATTCTACGTGCCCTGTATGACTTATTACTTTTTAATAACGTAAATAGGTGAACAGAAGCATTATTGATCTTCAGTGTCTAAGCATTTAATCACTATTAATAATGTAAAAGGTTTTTATAAATATGTAAAAACAAGAGTACATTAAACTAAACGACAGCAGTAATTTGCAAAGCCGGACATTTCACTCATCATCACTAATGGAGAAGTGCATTTAAAAAACAAAATCCTACCGGGGTTAGTGCAACCGCTGACAGCAAGGTCTGGCCAAACTCATTTGTCTGTTTTGTAGCCACGAGAGGCTGATCCCCACATCAGTCCATGTCAAGTGTCTACATCAGGCATTGCTTAATATCAGCCCACAGATGTATTTTGTTTGGCCCAACATTTAGAAACTAAGAGATCTAACATAAAAATTGGAATGCCTTCCTTCTCTAGAAAATTGACAAAGCCTGACATCTCTGGTAGAGGCCATCCAGAGCTGAGGGCCAGTTACCCCTCTGGAATGACTATGACATGCCTCTCTAGCTCACCATTCACTGTTTCCCTTGCACCTGACTCACTTCCCTCGCTTTCAAGGTCCTGCCTGGCCCTGCTGGCCTTTGAGTTCGTAACCTCTGGACTGCACAGCTTCTATAGCTTTTCATGGAAAGGCCACAAGTGTTCGTTTTTTTTCTTTCTGATCTGTTTCCCTGAGAGTCTTTAAAAATCCAATCTTAACTCTTTACTTAATTTTTGAATCTTCGCTGTGTTGGTTTAAAAAGAGAAAAAAAGTGACCGAACATAAACTAAAAACCACATTAATGGAAGGATATCTCCCCCCTTAGTTCACTGGGGGACCTGTGGACACCTCATGAATAAGTTGATGTACATTCTGCCTCACATCTTAGAGTAATAAACCCCCAGGTCCCACCATAGTAGAAGCAAAATGCCCACTTTCTATGAGAAAGATGTGTATGTTGAGAGGCATTTGACGATTGTTTGTCACTTAGAGTAAGTTTTAAGAACAATTTAAAGATCTAAAACTTTGCAGCAATGCTGCTGGGTGTGGGTGTGGCTGCCTCTTGTGCCTGCTCCTGGTGGGATCCCTAGCCTTAGTTGAAAAGTTCTAGAGTTGGGACCAAACTTAATCCAGCACTAAGCACATGACAGCACTGTTAACACGCTACAAAATGAAGAGGTTGAGCAGGGTGATAGGTTTCTTCTAGTGCTAACTTTCTGTGAAGTTGCTGTATTTCAGTTTCTTGCTCCACACTGGGATGTGCAATATTTAAGTTCTGAACTGTCCTCATTGCTAAAATCTAAGTTCTTTGAGGACAAGGATCAAGTCTGATTTGTTCTCTCCCTGTTTTGATTATCTATCACTGTGTAGCAAACTACTCCAAAACATAACAGATTAAAACAATTATTATGATTACATTTCATGATCCTGTGGGTTAGAAAAAAGAAATTCTTTTCTTCCCTCCCCTTCCCTCCCCTTCCCTCCCCTTCCCTCCCCTTCCCTCCCCTTCCCTCCCCTCCCCTCCCCTTCCCTTCCCTTCCCTTCCCTCCCCTTCCCTTCCCTTCCCTCCCCTTCCCTTCCCTCCCCTTCCCTCCCCTCCCCTCCCCTCCCCTCCCCTTCCCTTCCCTTCCCTCCCCTCCCCTCCCCTCCCCTCCCCTCCCCTCCCCTTTTCTTTTCTTTTCTTTTCTTTTCTTTTCTTTTCTTTTCTTTTCTTTTCTTTTCTTTTCTTTTCTTTTCTTTTCTTTTCCCGGGTAGGGAAAAAAGACAGAAATTCTGACAGGGTATGGCCAGGATGACTTCTCTTTTCTCCATGATATTTGGGCTCTCAGCTGGTATAACTCAAATAGCTGGGGGCTGGAACAGCTGGACAGCAGCCAGGAATCCCTCTTTCTACCTACAGCCTCTCTACTTGGGTTTCCTATGGGCATGGCAGCCAGTCTCGAGTTTGTCAGAGCTCTTATATGGTGGCTCGGGGCTCCAAGAGGTAACGTTCCAAGAGACAGGAAACAACAAGATACCAGTCTCTTAAGGCCTGGGTCCAGAAATTGTCCCAGTGTCCCTTGTGTTATATACTGTTCATCAAAGTAGTCACAGAGCTTGTCCAGATTCAAAGGGAGGGTCATAAATCCTACCTCTAGCGGAGAGAAGTATCAAAGAATTCGTGGCCATCCTTAATCTGCCATACCACTGTATCCCCAGATCCGAACACAGCATCTGGCAGAAAATTGGTAAGAAAATGAGCGAATGAGTGAGTGGCTTAGTTGTAGTGATATTGAAGTGCTCTTCTCATATTTGCTAATGAAAAACTCTTTTTGGTTGCCTAGAACACACAGATGATATTAGGACCTCAAATAAGTCAATTCCCAAATGTAGAAGCAGCCTAAAGGTAAGATTACTGTTCTCCAAATAGCACAGGAACAAATTCATAAAAGATGAAGTGATTATATAACAGTAGCAAAGTAATTACTCTTTTTTTTTTAACTTATGAGACATTCCACCACTGCCAGAGCCTGTCCATAATTGACATCATTTATAACTTTGTGTAAGCATCAATAATCCTCTCTGCCTTCAGTGGGCTAGATAATCAAAATTTGAAACCAAGGAAAAATTAGAAAATAAGGAGCACTATCAGGAAGTCATAGGAATACTGCTGTGAACTGGCTCACTTTGCTGCTCCAGCTCATGAGAAAACCAAAGACGAGCACCCCAAAACTAATTGAGGTACCGCAAATGCCTTGAGCATGGCATTCTTGGCAAACCCTTTACTTACCCAAGTCCTTCCCTTCCTTTACTATACCCCATTCAGTAACGAAATCTTGATTCATGCACCTGATTATTCATGGTACCTGGCAACAGCCATGATTACTATCATAACTTGTTTAATAAATTATGCCTTTCTGCGCTTAATTGATCTGGGAACGTATACCATTTGAAATCCTGTGAATGGCAAAATGAGTTATTAAATCAAGAATGAGGTTAAGGCGAAGGTTGCAGGAAGATGATCATTGCTGTTGATCTCGGATTTGATGAAGACTTAAGAATAACCATACTTGACAGATACAGATTCCTGTTTTTTAAAATGTACATTTTATTGAAATATTAGTATTTCCAGAGTAACTGAGAAGTTTACATTTCTCTACAAGAGATACCAAAGTCCTCTGCTGTCTCTAATGTAATCTAATATCCTCCTATCAACTCATTTTTATAAAGTGATGAGGATATGTATTCACTCATTTATTCAACAGATATTTCTTGAGTCACCCACTCTGTGCCAGGAACTGTGCAGATGGAGGTAAACAAAAGAAACAGAGTCCCCTTATTCACAGAACTCCCTTTACATTCTAGTGGTAGAAGCAGTCAAAGCATCAAGTAGATACATAAAGAGTTAAATGAATTACAAATTGCAATAAATTCTGTGGATAATGGAACATCAGGGAGCTTGGGGTTCATCAACTCAGGGTCCCAAATTCGACTGCTTTGATGAAGCAGTCAGGTAACCGTAATGGATGTAAGACAAGGTATTCTAGCAAATGAGACCAAGTCATTAAACAATTACAGAAGTGAGACTGACCTGGAAGTTTTCAGCAGAAACTCAGGGATGGGACTAATTGACTCAGGTGAGCTTGAGGAGGCTCCTGGATGACTTGGAAGAAAAAATACAAAGCTTATTTGGACTTTGAGCAGCTTAACTATTTGCAGGAAGTTTCATCCTTTGACATCTGGGCCTATAAATAATTTTAGTACAATTTGAAATGTTTGTGTTAAACAGATGAATTCAAGGGGAAAAAACAATCATCCAAAAAATTCCCATTTACCACACTGAAAAAAATTCCCATTTAACCACACTTTGGTGTCATTTGTAATGGTAGACCCTACAGTTTCTTTCAAGATAATCCACATTGGGGAAGATTAATCATTTCACTCTTGAGATTGATGAACATGGCAGTGTTTACTTGGTTCGCGTAATGGCACTGTCCTAGGCTCTGGCCTACAGCAGACAAATTGCCTTCCCCATACAGTCTAGTGAGGAAAACTGACAATAATGAAAAAGGTAAATGTTAGGTAGGTATAAGTACTGTCAAACGAGATAAAGAAAATTTAGGGACAGAGAGTGACCATTTTAGACAGAGTGGTCCGGGAAATCCTCTCTGGCCAGATGACAGTAGAGCAGAGAGCTCATAGCATTCATCTATATGTTAGATGATCTTGGCAAGAATGTTTCCTGCCACCTGGACCCTTCTGCAGCAGCTTATCACACAATCCAGAGCCTGGCTGTCACTTTTAGGGTCCACTGAATCAAGATTCTGTGGCATTGTGTGAAACAGAAAGGTAGAACAAACCTTTCTCAAGGAATTACTACATACTGGTTATTGTACCAGGTTTTACTAATAAATGGATGGGGTGCCTGTCCTTCAGGAATACATTGAGAAAAACTGAATACCTCAGACAAACTGAATGGCCTCTGAAAGAGAAATCAGCAACAGCCCTCGACCATTTAAGTCATGAAAAGAATTTTTAAAAATAGCAGATTGTCATCAATTAGTGTTGACCCTAAAAGAAATCAGATACGTAGAAACCACATCCTGATTTGGAATTATGAAAAAGAGGAGGTAAGGAAAGCTTATATTTTAGAATATTTATAAGGAAATGCAATGTTATTATAACATTAAAGCATTCATTGAGTTAACATTCACAGTCTATGTACAGGTATCCCCCAGAAGGTCTGTACCTAATCATTCATAATTTTGCTGAGGAACAAATTTGAATTCATATGCTTTGTGTTTAACTTTTTCATGAATCTAGTAGTTAAGGACCTCCAAGTATACTTACTAATGGCAAATCTTTGTGTATTTTTAATCTTAAGAATGTGAAAGACATTATGCCAGGTACACAACTAGGGGCTGATAAACACACAATGCAACAATTGCTGAATAAATTGAATAAACTAAGGACTGGGGGAAGCTCTTTCTAAGGCATCAGCACCTGCAAATCTATCTTGTGTTCACCTTTCTTTCTAAAGTGAGGCACTGCACATAACCTGCCCACATTTGGAAAAGGGACCCAAGAGTGGGTTGGCTCTGCCATGATTCCTTGTGAGTCTGTCTGTCTTCCCATGTTGCTTTTCCTAAGCAACCTCCTTTGCTTATCACTTCTGTAGTTGTCCCAAGTGAGAAGTAAGATTTCTGCTACTTGCTAATAAAGCACTTTGATCTCGTGTATGTGAAAGGTGTTACGTGTGTGAAGTTGGGATCTCCTGATTTTCAGACAACTATTTTGTCTAATGCTAAAGTTCAGGAAACATGTTCAAGACACATTTAAAAACTTACAAAGTGCTGAAGGTTCCAAGATTTATAGTGCTGGCTAGCTCCTGAAATCAGCAGTCAACACCTAAAGGTACCAAAAAAGAAGGAATGTGTGACTTTCACTTCTTTGCAAATGCTCTTGGGCAAAGAAATCTGAGCACAAATCTTTCAAAAGCTGTTCAATTGATTATTTGTGATATTTAGAAACTCAGATGTTCTGAGGTGCTTAATAATGGTGATTAGTAGTACCAGTAGCTGTCTACAGCTTATCTCGGTGTGAATAGGTGTCTTCTAATATTTTACCTATCTTACTTACTGCTCAATTAGGATTGAAATTCGAAAGGATCAAATCCTTAATACCTACTTCTCAGCCATACGATTTGCTTGCAGTGACTCTAGCTAGTTCTGTCATCTTATCTTGTCCCTGGAGAGGGCAGAGTCAATGCAAGTCTAGGGAGAAAGAACAAATGACATCTTGTGGTGCATCTCCACCATACACCCTGCACGTAGAAAGTGCTCAGCAGCTGGTAAATGTCTACAAAGTAGTGACATCCTGTGGATGAAAAGCACTTTCTTTTCATCTGTAGCCACATTATTTACATCTTGACTAAAAAAGTCTACAGCTTAGGCCATTTAGAGTCCAGGTCAAAAGACGTCCACCATTTCTACCACTTACTAGCTGCGTTATCTTGAGCAATTTTTTTTAACCTCTCTGAATGTGTTTCCTCATTTTTTAAAACAGGCTAATAGTAGTACCTACTCAGGGTTATATTGATGGTAAGTGAAATAAAATAAGGAAAGTGCCTGGCATGGTACCTGACTCATAGTAAGTGCTTAATATCTTATTTATACAAACACATGTATTTACATATATTTATATATATATATACTTTATATATCTAGGGTGCATAATAGAATATAATTTGAAAGGTCCAGTTCAAAAGACAGTCACTTTACTGGGTTACTTTACTGTTACAGCATCTTTGTGAGGTGACTGGGGATAAGACAGGGAAGAACTATCACTCTCACTTTCCATAAGGAACAAACGAGGCTGAGAGTAATCCCATTTCTTAGGAAAAGTCACATCGATGATTATTAACAAGCCAGAGCTAGAACTGGCGTGGACAGTTAGGCCACACTTTTTCCTCCTGGAGGGAAGAGTAATCCATGGCCAGGCTATAGGCAACAAGACAGACTTGCCCTGTATTTAACGACTATCCATTTATTTGAAGGGCAGATTCACAGAAAAGTGACAGGAAAGGTTAATGAGGTTAACAAAACTCCATAAGGCTGATTACAAAGATAAACCATTTGAGTAATGTGGAAAACAGGACAAAAACAAACCAACCAAAAAAATAAAATAAAACTTGAGACTATTCAAGAGTTACAAGGGCTTCCAGGGCAAATATTTCAGGATTCAAATTCTGGACAAAAATAATCATGTGTCTAAATGAAGCAAACTGGCACTTCTGCAGTCCTGAAAATGTGACTGTGTTGTCAGTTTTCTTATTGCTTCAAAACACTTGATCTTTTTCCCATTACTTTGGGGATTTCAGGCATCAAAAGCAAGCCTACTTTTGACAAGCAATTACCAGGGCAGATGGGAAAATAGGCACCCTACCTCAGGGTGAGTGCCCCCATTTTGTTTTACTTGAAACATCACTAGCCATGAGGAAAATAATTCTTCTTAAAAAGCTATCTGCATTTGCAATAGCACCACCTTTCCCAAAGTCCTAGAATGTTGATGGGTAATGCTCCTAGCTGCCTTTAATGTTACCCATTTGGTAGGTATTATTTATTTGGGCTAGTGACCAACTGAGTAGGATTAAATCAGCCTGCTCTATTTAACTAAAAACTAATGAGATTTTATTGGGTTTGCATATGAACATTCACTGCATTCACATTTGCAGAACATGAAAACAGGTTTATGCTATAGAAGTAAATGTTTTCATGGTACTGTACCAGCTTAGATAACATACATCAAAAAAAAACTAGCATGTGATGTGTGGAAACCCCCAAAATATCTGAACATTAGAACCCTCAAATGTATTTGAGTTATGAAATACCAAATTGTAATTACATAGTTGTATATAAAGGAATAATGGGGTTAGTGTTCATAAATTAAGCATTTGAGGAGGACCATTCATTCTTTCCAGTCACAGGGGTACTATTTAATTCCCTGAAGTAGTCAATTATCAGACAAAACTCTCATGATGAGAAGGTCGTAATTCACAATCCAGAATGCTGGCTTCTAATAAATGAACTGTTTACACAGGAACCTCAAAGTGGTCTCTGAAACCCTTGAAGTAGTGCTGTGGGATAGGCTGGAAGTATTTTACAACTTCATATAAAAATATTTGAGTTGGGGCTTCCCTGGTGGCACAGTGGTTGAGAGTCCGCCTGCCAATGCAGGGGACACGGGTTCGTGCCCCGGTCTGGGAAGATCCCACATGCCGCGGAGCGGCTGGGCCCGTGAGCCATGGCTGCTGGGCCTGCGCGTCCGGAGCCTGTGCTCCGCAGCGGGAGAGGCTACAACAGTGAGAGGCCCGCGTACCGCAAAAAAAAAAAAAAAAATTTGAGTTGAAATTCGGTGGAGCTTTCTTGAGCACATGCTGTGTACACCAGGCACTGGGAACGACAGAGGAAGATCATACCATCCTTACCCTGGAGTGACTGTCTAATAAGAAAGACAGACCCATATAACTCTCATCCAAGACAGGCTATGACAAGTGCGATAGCACAGATATGAGCACTAATGAGAATAATAGGGCTGGGGAAGAAATTAACATTTATTTGGGACAGATAAATCAGGTTAAGACATATTTTTCCATTTCATAATCTCTGGATTTGAAGGGATCCTACAGTTTATCTTGTAGTCCAACCACTACTTTGTCATGACAGTTTCAACATGACTCCCCAAACTGCAGTTTTGCAAACCCTATTCCAGAGGTTTGTATGGAAGTATTAAAAATTCATGCCTCAGATTTCATAATGGTGAGATTGTGAACCGGTTGGTGACTTGCCTGCCTTTATACATGTGGTTTACGCCTCCTGGCTCCTTCCTCAGGAGTTCATGCACCTTAATTGACTGAGTATATGCTGTTTTTGCTTTCCCTAAAGTTCCCTCTTTAGCACCATCAACATCACTTGGGAACTTGCAGGAAATGCAAATTCTCAGGCCCCACTCCAGACCTGTGAATCAGAAACTCTGGAGGGCAGGCCCGGCAGCCTGTGTTTTAACAAGACTTCCAGGTGATCCTGGTGCATGATCAAGTTTGAGAGTCACTGGTGTATATGAGAGAAAGATAACCAGAAAGGACTGAGGACCAGTACTACAGTCCCAAAATTACACTCTTAAAAGAAGATCCTTTATTCATTGTGTGCCACAGTGGATAAGAGGGCATCATAAGCCCTTTGTCCCAACCGCTCAGAGGTATTTGCATTCCAGTAGCACCCCCAGAAGCAGCAGTGATTTAGCCCAGATGACACAATCTACAGCTGTGGAACGTTACGGTATAATAAGCCCGCGGAGAAGATGTCAGGAGAACCATGAAACCACACCTCATATGCAGCAGGTTTCTGTCCCTTGGAGATTTGAACCAACTGACAACTCATAGAGGAATTTACAGGGCAGGATTCCAACACCACTGAGCAGAGGATTCACATAGCCTCTCTCAGCCCAGTCCTTGTCGATGCTATCTCTTGACCAGAGCTGTCAGCTGCGGAAAAGATTTCATCTGTTCCTGTGGAAAAAACAACCTAACCTGTCCACCTGCTGCTAGATCCCCTGCTGGCCAGGTCCTTGATTTTGAATGTTACCCTTCAAAGGTTGCTTATGCTCCTATTAGCAACAAAAGCAAATAGCTATAACTTCCCTAGCCCTTGAGCCTCATTTTCCTTACGAAAGATTTTAATCAGAAATACCATGCAGTAAATTACATCTTCTTTCAGCAATTTAGTTTTCAGCCTTGTTTTTCAAACCAACTTTTGTGCTTGAGGTTAATGTTTTTTGCCTGAGGTGTTGAATGAATATTGGAAATTTGACACCAAAGACAAAAGACAACAAAGAAGGGAAGAGGAAAATGAAACCAAGAATTTATTGAAGGCTAGGGATAATTTGACTATGCCACGAAAATAGCAAATACAGAATGAATTAGACCTTTTGCATCAGAACTGTCTAACAAGCAGCTTGTTAGTTAAATAAGGCTCTCGGTAAAGTGTACTGACTTGCGTTTTCCAAGATGCCCTGTTCTTCAGACCAAGCTCCAAACACCTAGAGGATTCAGCATTTAGTTAAAGGGAGAAGCAGTTCCTCTGAGGTTGCTGCTTTAGCATAGGGACAGCAGGTCGACAGCTTGGCCTGTATTATCCAGAGAAGAAGAAAAGAGACACTTGTGAGGGGTGATCTTCCCCATACATGTTTTTAAAGTCACATTGGACACGTTCATCCAAGTTCAAGTTATCTTGCTCTAACCCACAATAGCAGGGAGAAGTCCTTGTTTTTAGAGGTTCAAGGAAGCAAAATATCCCATCCAAGTCTGTGGATCAAAGAAGGAGAGCCCCGGACAAAGATGGAAAGCATGCAGTACCCGCCATTGAGAGTACACAAACACACACACACAACCAACACAAAAGACAGTCACACTGGGCACATACCTGCTATACACATGTGCAGGGCCAGCTTCATGATAGTCCAGACAGTAGCTTCTGTGATCTAGTTTGGAAGGTTCACAAGAGTTCCGTATATTACTTAATGGAAAAGTTTCAGGAAAAGACAGGTCCTTAAAGGTTTAGGACTCACGTTGAACTTTTTCATGTGGCAAAGGTTTAAGAGTTCAAGATGTTTCCTCAGGACAGACCCAAGGACAGGCCAAGTATGACAGCCTCACTTAAATGGTGATTTGAAGAAGCTGGACAGGAAACAGGGAGGCACCGCAATTGGGCATGACAAAAAACACGGAAAGTAAGATTGTGGGATGACTGAAGACAGACCCCAGCCATAGATGCCTCACTACTTCAGCAAGGATCTAACCTAGGAAAAAGGTGAATTATGCAGGCCACCTTGGATATTGGAAACATAAACAAACAGATTATGTACATGGGGGAGAAAGTATATTTTAGTGGTTGCATAAATCAGGAAAAATAAAGCAGATACAAGGTTACCCCCCACAATTAATGAAGAAAGTTGAGTTTAGAAGCTGGAGCGCACAAAGTGGCAGTTGTGCTGTATGAAGTGGCACAATACACCATATCTGCCAAGACTATATCTGAAGGTTCCCTAAGGGCCATCTGTAGCTCGAGTAGCCTGGGGAAGCGAGCAGACTTGAGAGCATTCTTTTTGAAATGGAGAGTTTGCCTGAGAAGATTTTTTTCCTAGGTTTCTGCATGCAGTGCCAATCCAAATTACTGCCAATTAAAAAAGAATAATACTGTCCGGAAATTTAGACAACTTATACTGATGCAGGATGACTGATGTTGGTCAAAGATTATAGTAAGTACTAGTAACCCAGGAATGAAAGGAGCTAAGAGTTATTCTTGTGAAAAATGGATGACATGGAGTGTGTAAATAATGGAAGCAAATGCAGCAAGATACAGGGAATCTTAGAACATTTAAAATCCAATACGTTACAAAGAGAGTTCAATGCTGATAAATGTAAAATAATAAGTTTTATGGGGCTTTATCGTATGCTGTAAGTTGGTGTGGATCATAAAATATGAGGAATAAAAAAAGTAGGGAAGTTGAAAGACAAGTCTGAGTATTATTTATGAATGATGAGTGAAATGAATGAGAACAGATAGACAATGTCTGAATAATGATGACTTTGATGAGTCGTTATCACACATATCTGTGTGCTTCATAAAATATGAGTAATGTTAAAGAGAAGAGGAGTCAAAAGACAAGTCTACTCAGAATGAGATACAGAATGAAGGAAGAGAAGAATACAAGAGAAGTGCACAGAATAATGATGACTTTTATGAGGCTTTCACTTACCAGCCTGGATCCTTCATAAATATAAGCTGTATAGAAAATAAAAGAGCAGCGAAGAGAAGAGACAGATCTGTGTCTGTCCTAAAATATGAGCAAATAATGTCAACTAGGCTTGACAAAATAAAAACAAAAATAATTGAGCCTAGTACAGCTGTGGGAAGACACAATGTCTAGATTAATGTGAACAAATAAAATAAGCGCGTGTAGAATTGTCTTGCCAGTAGGGAATCAGCGACCACCTAAGTAGGCATCATTGTTGAAAAGCCCACCTTGTTAACTGGTAAAGCCTTGGCAAGTTCATAATTACCCCCTACCACACCCCCCCAAAAGCCATCAGCACATAGGGCTCAGGAAGCAATGTTGAACTGATCTTCAAATGAAGGTGGCCTCACTAATGCACGTTTCTTCTCAGCCCCTCTGGCTCCGATCCCTATGTAGTTTGCAGGAGATTTTCTCAGCTGGTTTCTACTTAATCTATACCCAGTTTGTCAAATTTTGCTTTGTAAAGACCTTCAAAATGTCACTGTATAAAACTAGAGACATCCTTCTCTTTTCATGTCTTGTTACATTGGATTTAGAACCAGGGACCAGATCTGTCAGGATTAGTTCAAAATCCAGAACTTGGTGACTTTCAAATATCTTCTCTATTAGAACAAATGGGATTTCAAAATCTCCCCAAAAAGGAACTGGAAGAATCAGACAAGGCAAAGCAAGTGCCAGTGTGCCATTTGCGTGCCATTCAGAACCATTATTTACAGAATTCATAAGATGGACAGCTCATTGGAAAGAAGAAACCCACTAATTTATGTCAGAACTAGGAATGTCAGTCTGAAGAGTTCAATAAAGACACTAATAGCAACAATTATACTAGCTTAGCTTTGTGCAATACTTAATGGCTTATAGTTTGTGTTGGGGGAAGGCGTTAGGTGATGCAGGATAAATCCTATCAGTATAACATATCCCAGTTCTGATTACAGTAGAATTTAGTGGTGATGTTTATTGGCCATAACATAAAACCCAAGCTTTGGCTGGTGACTGTCTTTTGCTTTTTCACAGTTTTTTTTTCTCTTGAACGATCTTTGTGGCCAAGAGCCTTTAGACACATTGCCTTGACTTGCTGATTGAAAGAATGTATAATGCCAGGGTGGAATTATTATGGTTACTTTGGAAAGTCATGTTTGCCCAAATCACATGGCCCCTTTTAATCCAAGATTGAGCTTGCCTGGATACCCTGATCTCACTTGGTGAAAAAAATGACATTAATGCCCTAGGAAAAATCATTGACCCTGCCCAACCTCTTCAACCCTACCAGCTCCAGCTATAAAATGCACGTTCTAGAGCTCAGGGCTGCCAAGGCTAGGACTGGACTCTGGTGAGACCCCCTTCCCCCCAACCCCAAAAAACAACAGACAAGTGAAAAATCTGTGCTTGGGGGTTGCCCCTGGGCCTTCTTAACTGCCAAGCTCCTAAACTTAGTTACAACTTGTTGGCCAAGCTAGAGCTGAAAGTATACTCATTTTAGTGGACTATGTCCCTGGGAGACAGCTCTGTTAAGGGCTAGTCTAATGGAATCCTCTTATTTGGCAAAGATGAAACTCATTTGTTTAAAGGGAAAATCTCCTGAAATATTTTATTTCAATCAGGCCAGAGAAACATGGTGCTATATAGTCAGGGACCATGTCTCTTTTGCAGACTTTAACTGTTAAAATTTGCCCAACTAAGTCTGCTTTTTTTTTAAAATTATTTTTCCAGAAAAAGTAATTTGGCAATATGTATTAAAAGCCTTAAAAGTGTTCACACCTATGTATGTAAATGCATAGAAAATGCCCTCAACAAAATGATATTGCTGATTACCTCTGGGGAGAAGACCAGGAACTGGGAGGGAGGTGGTCAGCAGGGACTTTAGTCACGTCTACAGTGTATTTATGTATTAACTAATTTTCATTTTAATTAATTTTAATAAGAGAAAAGTATCTTTCCATGACTAGGACTATCTCCCAAGGAAATAATAAGAAATTCATTGCAGAAAAAAATAAGAAACAACTAAATATCCTAAAATAGGGAATGGATTAAACAAGGAATACTGTTTTAGGGCTATATTATCTAATATCAAAATGATATATTAAGGAATTTCTAATTACATTGGACAATGTTAATAATACACTGCCAACTTTAAAATATCAGGATTCATGGGCTTCCCTGGTGGCGCAGTGGTTGGGAGTCCGCCTGCCGATGCAGGGGACACGGGTTCGTGCCCCGGTCCGGGAAGATCCCACATGCCGTGGAGTGGCTGGGCCCGTGAGCCATGGCTGCTGAGCCTGCGCGTCCAGAGCCTGTGCTCCGCAACGGGAGAGGCCACAGCAGTGAGAGGCCCACGTACCGCAAAAAAAAAAAAAAAAGAAAAAAAAATCAGGATTCAGAACTATACTGAGTATAATCCCAATTTTTATTGGTAAAAAAAGATATTCATACCGTCACCAAAATGTTATTAGAAGTTACTACTCGTTGGTGAAATTATTGTTTTCTTTGTTATACTGAACTGTGTTTTCCAAACTTTCTCCAACTTGGCTTCTAGAATCTAGTTTCAACATGCTTTTATATTTGCCTTTGATCTTGTGTTGCAGGCGTGCTTGTGTGATTCGAGGCCAAGTGATGGCTGTAGATGGAACCCCTCTAGTAGGGGTGAATGTTAGTTTCTTGCACCACAGTGATTATGGGTTTACCATCAGCCGGCAAGATGGAAGGTACGTCAATATTGCTTCTGATCATTGTGTGGGCCAAATACCGACTTCTAGCCATGAGTCAAACCAGGGCTCAAGTGATACAGTGTTTATAAGCCCATCTTCCTTCAAGCTGTATCTAAAAAAGTCATTGGTGTTATTTATTTCCTCTATTCCCCATCTAAATCAAACCAAGTTTAGCTCCTAACCAACCCTGTACTATTACTGTCAGGTCTTCCTGAAACCCTGGCCATGTGGAAAGTTGTCTAGCCTTCATCTAAGCCTTCATCATTTATAAATCCAGATTCAAAATCCAGTAAGATGATGCAGGTAATGAAGCACTGAACACCTAGGCTGTTCTTTCCATGATAGCCTCAAAATATTTCAGAGATAAAGTTGTCCAAAAGGTTTCTTCCAAAGGTATACAATTCAACCACATTAAGACATTAAAGGAAAAAAAAATGTGTCCTCCCTAGACTGCCTGTTTTACTAGTGGCTATAACAGGTCGAAAAGCATGGCCAGCTTAACCAATTTCCCTTGGTGTCTGTATAACCATAGTGATTTAACCTTAAGCACCAACCACCAAGCTGTTCTCTAAGGGCTTCCCCAGGTTCTCAGAGACCTGGAAAGCAAGACCACTAGTTAAATCTTTTCCTCCTGGAAAAGGATTTGCTCACAAAAACATTTTTGTTGCCATCCTTCAGGTAGACATTCGTTTAGAATATTTGAGTCAATAGGTCCATGTGTCCAGCTTAAAGGTACCTATTTATGATTCTCAGGAACATTGTAATGATGGCTTTGAGGTACCCTAGACTCCAGGTGGCTACCCTTGAAATGTCCTACTGATAACAAGCTGCTTCAGTACTCATATAAAGAGACCTATTGCCTTGAAGCTTTATCACAGTGTGAGAGACTATGTCATTTCAAGAACCTAAAATCAGATGTTATTATTAGTCCTAGCCACTTCAGAATTGTTAATTGTTCAACTTGGGCTATGCTGAATTTATTTTTTCAACTGCCTCTCAAGAAAAGGCTTACAAAAAATAGTTAAAGAAGATAATAAGGAAGAGTTTAAACCTATTTAAGAAAAACTTAAGATTTTAGGAAATTATATGAATTATTTGTATGCAAATTATATTGCTAATTAGTAATGAGCTGTCTATTCATTATAACAAGCTCAGCAGAACTACTCTGGGAGCATCTAGTCTGAATATATATATATATATATATATATATGCAATAAAAACTATTTCCTTTCAAATATTCTATAATCAGAGCTCTCTACTAATTCAAATGGACTTTTTTCTCAATTAGATTGAATGATGGAATTTTGGTAGTTCACGCACCAGTAGCTGGTACAGAAAACTGGCCTCTCCCTTGCCAGCAGGTTCAACCATGTGCCAGAAATTGAGAAATGGATTATTTCTTTAAATAGAATATGCCCACAGGGACATTTGGCTTCTTATGGAGAAATGATGTGCCTTAGGTTTTTTAGCTTGTGTACAAAGGTTTCAGTGAGTTATTCGATATTCACAAAAGAACCTAAAAGAAATGTGATGTCTAAAAAGTCTATAAACTTTCTGTTTCCAGTTTACAGAAAGCATTAAAGAATGACAATTTTTATTATTATTTTTGTGTTTTTAATCTTAAGTAAAATACCAGGACCCTCCCACTGAGCTCACTGTGAGAACTAGGTTTATATAGATGACAGATATTAGCCAGAGTCCCCTCTGGCAGTAACTCTTCCCTCAGGCTCCACAAAGGATGTAGGCATTCAAAATATGTGCCCCAAATACCAACCAGACAGTCCCACTATCATCTCTTAGACATAAAGTGACAGTGTGATGAGAGTTTCCATTTATATGTCTCTGCTGGTTGCTACCTCAGACTGAGTTAAGTACATTTCAGAAGTAGAATATCCAGAGAAACTACAGATCTTCCTCAGTTTATGATGGGATTACATCCCGATAAATCCATCGTAAGTTGAAAATATTTTAAGTTGAAAATGCATTTAATACACCTAACCTACCAAGCATCATAGCCTAGCCTAACCTACCTTAAATGTGCTCAGAACATTTCCATTAGCCTACAGTTGGGCAATATCATGTAACACGAAGCCTGTTGTAATAAAGTATTGAATATCTCATGTAATTGATTGAATACGGAACTGAAAGTGAAAAACAGACTGGTTGTGTGAGTACAGAAGAGTTGTAAGCATATCAGTTATTTACCCTCGTGATCACGTGGCCAACAGAGCTGTGGCCCGCTGCGCTGCCCAGCATCACAAGAGAGTTTCTATCGCATATCGCTAGCCCGGGAAAAGATCAAAATTCGAAGTATGGTTTCTACTGAACGCTTATCACTTTTGCACCATCATAAAGTTGAAAAACCCTAAGTCAAACCATTGTAACTTGGGGACCATCTGTATACCTGAGGGCAAAAGGATTATAGAAAGGTTGAGGTTAGCATTTAGATACCTAGTAGACAGGGTGTGATATGCAAAATGCTGTAAAGTTCTGGCTTTCTGTCTCCAAATCTCAATCCCACCTCTCTGCCACTGTGCCTTTTGTTCCCATCAATGGTATCACTGCTTTGGGTTAAGTTATTGACTCTTTCAAACTCCCTGTTATATGCAAATATGTTATGGTGGCTGGAGAACTAATTACCCACATTATCATCCATCTGCACAAGTTAACTGACAACTTTCCATAGGGAACCAGGAAGAGTCTAGGTCATGAGACCAAAGTGATGTATAAAAAGCAGAAGGAAGGATGGGAGTGGAAGACGGGTCCCTCTAAAAGTAAGAAGAGATTAGGTATGCAGATTGGGAGAGGCCAAAGTAGCAGAAAAGAAAAAAAAGGCAATTCTAAAGGAAAGATGATGTATGAGTATCTACTGTATTCCTTGCATTTTCATACATATTCTATTTCATCCTCATAACAACTTTATGAGATAGGAATCATTATTATCATCCTCCCCATTTGGCAGACGAGAAAACTTATCCAAATTAACACAGCTAATAAGGGTAGAGCCAAAAGTTGAACCCAAGTAATCTTGCTCTTACCTTCTATGATTTACCACCTTCAACTTAGATATGTAACAGATGCTCATATTAATAGTTCAGCTAATGATAAGCAAAATAGGTGAAGCATTGACATTCTTAGAAGATTCTTGAGAGCATTAAAGGTCTCAAGAACTTTGTTCAGAAGACTTTGGGAGATGAAGAGAGGGTTTCCTCTGATTCCCCTCAGGGTAAGAGTTTGTTCATTTATGGATACCATAAGGCAGAAATAAGCATTTTACATAAGCTACAATAGTCTTCCATCTATGAATAGGACGGGTCTGACTTATTATGGATTAACGGTCTCCAGACAAGCATGCCCTCTCCCTTGGGTGTTTTATGCTAACTCTCACGTGACTTTGTAACCTGTTCTTATTGACTCTTGCCAATGGAGACCATTTGTGGTGGGGGAAATCCCAAAGGAATTAATCATCCAGACAGCATTCTATTGGGTATTGCAATAGTTTAGATGGATTGTTGGCTACAGATCCACCTTCCACCACCATGGCAATTAATGAGCCACCCAGACAGTGTTTACTATATATAATAGCTAGGTGGGAAGAGGAGAAATCAGTCAGGGTTCTGCAGAGAAACAGAACCTCTGTGTGTGTGTGTGTGTGTGTGTGTGTGTGTGTGTGTGTGTGTGTATGCATATATGCATGTACATACGCATGCATATGTGTGTATATTATACACGTGTATTATAATATGTACATATGTATTATATGTATAATACATATTATATATAATATATATTATATGTATGTATAATATATATACAGTTGGCCCTTGAACAACACGGATTTGAACTGCATGGGTCCACGTGTGGATTTTTTTCAATAAACATGTATTACAGTACTACATGATTCGCAGTCCGTTGAATCCATGGATGTGGAACTGTGGATATGGAGGGTCAACTGTAAAGTTATAAGCAAATTTTCAACTGTGCTTGGGGGGTAACCCTAACCCCCACGTTGTTCAAGGGTTAACTGTATATAGAGAGGGAGAAAGAAAGAGATTTCAAGGAATTGCTTATGTGATTGTGGGGATTGGCAACTCCAAAAACTGCAGGGTAAGCTAGCAGACTGGAATCTCTCGGCAACGAGTAGATGCTACGTCTGCAGTCTTGAGGCAGAAATCCTCTTCCTCTGAAAAACTTCAGTTTTGCTCTTTCAACTAATTGAATGAGGCCCTCCCACATTATCAAGGGTAATCCCCTTTACTTAAACTCAGCTAACTGTAGATATTAACCACATCTACAAAATACCTCCCCAGCAACACCTAGATTAGTGTTTGATTAAATAACTGGGTACTGTAGCCCAACAAAGGTGACACATAAAACTAACCCAACACAGGATGCTTAGGGGAAGTTCCCAGGAGAACTTAAAACTCAGTATCTGCTTATGGAGATAATCAAAAACTGGCCTAGAGTTCATCTGAACTACAAGAGAAGACATCTGTAAATTTAATAGGGCAATGGATCTGATTTGAGAAGAAAGTTAACATTTGTTGAGTCCCTGCTATATGCTTGGTTCTTAAGTCTTTATCTTATTTACTCGCTTATGGTAGTAGCTGAGTGATAGACCATATTAGCCCCATTTTCCTAATGAGGAAACTGAAGTTCATGAAGGTTAAATAATTAGCCCAAAGACACAAAGTTAACATGGCAAAGCTTGAATTTTGAGATTTGAACCCAGGTGTGTATGAAGCCAAAATCACATTCTTTCTACAAAACAAGAAGTCTGGCCTGTCTGCTTAATCTTTCTAGAAGTAGAGAATAATTCCCAGGTACATATGTTCTTGTTTGGGTAGTTTATTTTGTTTTCGTGTTTGCATTTGTTTTTGTTTTCAAATAAATAAGCAGTTCAGTTTTAAGGGCTCAAGAGCTGAGGTTTGGGTGAGGCAAATAAACTTGCCCAAGGACACAGTTGAATCAGTGTAGAATGTGAACCAGAGAAAAGGTCTCTTGACAAGCAATGTAGGATTTTCCCCCACTACGCTTGCCTTAAACTCCTCCTGTATTATCATGAATTCAGCCTCTCTGTCTTAAACCATAAGCTGTTTGGGGTTTTCTTTTTTTACTTTAAACTTGAATTATTTTCTAAAGCTAATGCAGTTCTTCAAATCCTCTTTTTGGAAACTGCCTTAATATTACAGCTACTTGACTGAAAAAGCAACAATAAAAAATACAGTATTAGCTATCCTTTGTTACTGTCCACTTATCTCTACATGAAAGATTTCTGCAACAGGACACAATTGGTAATACTATAATAAATATAATAAATGTCATATGAAGGGAGTGGTGAGATATCCATAATTAAATCTGATTCACTATGAGCATTTTACCATTGAAAAGTGTTTTAAGAAAGTTCTTTTTTTTTTTTTTTAAACACAGAATTGCTTACATCTCTCTCCTGTGGATTTAAGTTGCTTTGAATATTAAGGAGTATCCATTGCCCTTTATCCATTTTTAAGATATAATGATAATTTATCATTATCTTGTATACATAGTATTTTATGCTTTTTGAATGCTTTCAAGTACATTATCTCAAAGACATCATTGTTCTTAAAAGAGCAGGAAGGTAGAGCCATCTAGTGCAGAATGAACTGAAATCTGAGTCTATTATGCTCCAGCTGAAGAGTCATTTCAGAGACCACATCAAGAGATGGACTTACAGAAGAGGTAGTCTTGTTTAGTCAGAGATATGGAAGGAGTTGTCAGTGGAGATGGACAGGGTCCATTGCAGACTTCCTTACAACAGGAAACGAAGAGGCATTCTAGAGCGAACCAGAAATCCTAAATCTAGAGTTCAAGTAGAATCAGGCGCCAAAGGGGGCAGCCAGATATGGAGGGTTCAAGCATGGTATTGTTCAAGAAAATTTCACTGAACAAATTTCCTCAGCTGGTATCTCTCTCCAAATGCCATCTCAAAGTCACCATCAGGTTTCTGACACTATGTTTGTGACTGTGAACAAGGTATTTAACCTTTCGGCTCCTTACTTTTATTGAGTTACATTATAGGAATTTTTTTAAGATGAATAATGCAGCATATTACAGATGTTGCTTAATGTTCAATGGCCATCTTTCAGTTCTCTCTAGCACAGGGAGGAGCAGTGATGTCAGATTTGGCTTTGCAGAAATACATGCAGTGATTTTGTTTAAGAAAGCATTAAAATTGATTTATAAATCCTAAGTGAATATCAACTGGTGATGTGGAATTTTTTCTCACCAAGTCTACTGGATAGTGAAAAGAACACTCCATGGAATGAATATTTAGTTAGATGGAATAGAAGGAATAAAATAGAGAATACAAATGGATATAGTTGCATCCCAAAAGAAGGAAAGAGCACTGAAATTACCTGTTTTTTAAACTTTAATTTTATTTTAGTTGTTCATTTGGTTGAAACTATCTTCTGTTTTTCCTTCTCAGCTTTGACCTCGTAGCTGTCGGTGGTATCTCTGTCGTCTTAATCTTTGATCGGTCACCTTTTCTACCTGAGAAGAGGACGCTCTGGTTGCCTTGGAATCAGTTTATTGTGGTGGAGAAAGTGACCATGCAGAGAGTTGTATCAGACCCACCATCCTGCGATATCTCCAACTTTATCAGCCCAAACCCTATTGTGCTTCCTTCACCACTCACATCATTTGGAGGGTCCTGTCCAGAGAGGGGAACTATTGTTCCTGAGCTGCAGGTGGGTACATTGACCTTGAAAGTATAAAGTCATAGTATCCATGGCGTGCTCAACAGTGTATAATGGCTAGATTCCTTTTCCTGGTACTCCTGCCAGCCCTAAAATGTGCTGCCCTTCATTTTCCAAGAGAAGCCTTCAAATGTAATCTCTCTGGCACACATTTGCAAGGTGATTGGCCGGGGTTATAAGGTGTTATCTCTGGCCATGGAACAAAGCAAGATGAACTAGCTGTCATGAGGATTAGACCCCAAACCTTGACCTGATGAACACTGTGTTCAAAAGAACAAAGCTTGCTGGCTCAATAGTGATAACACTATAATCAATGAGGTGGGACCATTTGTGGTTCTGAAATTAAAGCTCCTTAAGAAATCTAGTTTTCTCCCACTGTCTAAATTGCGTCCGCTGTCATTGTTCTTAGAAGTCATGACAACTCCTCTTGTTCAGCTGTGTTTAGTAAAGGTAGTTGTCAAGCCTATGCATTTTCTCTAAAACTGCTTTCTAAGTGTTCAAGCTTTATAGTCAGAGGAAGACATTTTTGAAACTTCATATATTAGGATTCCTGAGCATTTTTCTTTTTTTTTTAACATCTTTATTGGAGTATAATTGCTTTACAATGGTGTGTTAGTTTCTGCTTTATAACAAAGTGAATCAGTTATACATATACATATGTTCCCATATCTCTTCCCTCTTGCATTTCCCTCCCTCCCACCCTCCCTATCCCACCCCTCTAGGTGGTCACAAAGCACCGAGCTGATGTCCCTGTGCTATGCGGCTGCTTCCCACTAGCTATCTATTTCACATTTCGTAGTGTATATATGTCCATGCCACTCTCTCACTTTGTCCTAGCTTACCCTTCCCCCTCCCCGTATCCTCAAGGCCATTCTCTAATAGGTCTCTGTCTTTACTCCCGTCTTGCCCCTAGGTTCTTCATGACCTTTTTTTTTTTTTTTTTTAGATTCCATATATATGTGTTAGCATACGGTATTTGTTTTTCTCTTTCTGACGTACTTTACTCTGTATGACAGACTCTAGGTCGACCCACCTCACTACAAATAACTCAAATCCGTTTCTTTTTATGGCTGAGTAATATTCCATTGTATATATGTGCCATATCTTCTTTATCCATTCATCTGTTGATGGATACTTAGGTTGCTTCCATGTCCTGGCTATTGTAAATAGAGCTGCAATGAACATTTTGGTACATGACTTTTTGTGAATTATGATTTTCTCGGAGTATACGCCCAGTAGTGGGATTGCTGGGTCGTATGCTGGTTCTATTTTTAGTTTTTTAAGGAACCTCCATACTGTTCTCCATACTGGCTGTATCAATGTTCATTCCCACCAACAGTGCAAGAGGGTTCCCTTTTCTCCACAACCTCTCCAGTATTTATTGTTTGTAGATTTTTTTGATGATGGCCATTTTGACTGCTGTGAGATGATATCTCATTGTAGATTTGATTTGCTTTCCTCTAATGATAAATGATGTTGAGCATTCTTTCATGTGTTTGTTGGCAATCTGTATATCTTCTTTGGAGGAATGTCTATTTAGGTCTTCTGCCCATTTTTGGATGGGTTTTTTTTTTATTTTTGATATTGAGCTCCATGAGCTGCTTGTAAATTTTGGAGATTAATCCTTTGTCAGTTGCTTCATTGGCAAATATTTTCTCCCATTCGGAGGGTTGTCTTTTGGTCTTGTTTATGGTATCCTTTGCTGTGCAAAAGCTTTTAAGTTGCATTAGGTCCCACTTGTTTATTTTTGTTTTTATTTCCATTTGTCTAGGAGGTGGGTCATAAAGGATCTTGCTGTGATTTATGTGATAGAGTGTTCTGCCTATGTTTTCCTCTAAGAGTTTAATAATGTCTGGCCTTACCTTTAGGTCTTTAATCTAATTTGAGTTTATTTTTGTGTATGGTGTTGGGGAGTGTTCTAATTTCATTCTTTTACATGTAGCTGTCCAGTTTTCCCAGCATCACTTATTGAAGAGGCTACCTTTTCTCCACTGTATATTCTTGCCTCCTTTATCAAAGATAAGGTGACCATATGCGCGTGGGTTTATCTCTGGGCTTTCTATCCTGTTCCATAGATCTATATTTCTGTTTTTGTGCCAGTACCATACTGTCTTGATTACTGTAGCTTTGTAGTATAGTCTGAAGTCAGGGAGCCTGATTCCTCCAGCTCCATTTTTCGTTCCCAAGATAGCTTTGGCAATTCGGGGTCTTTTGTGTTTCCATATGAATTGTGAAATATTTTGTTTTAGTTCTGTGAAAAACGCCAGTGGTAGTTTGATAGGGATTCCATTGAATCTGTAGATTGCTTTCAGTACTATAGTCATTTTCACATTGTTAATTCTTCCAATGCAAGAACATGGTATATCTCTCCATCTATCTGTATCATCTTTAATTTCTTTCATCAGTATCTTATAGTTTTCTGCATACAGGTCTTTTGTCTCCTTAGGTAGGTTTATTCCTAGATATTTTATTCTTTTTGTTGTAATGGTAAATGGGAGTGTTTTCTTAATTTCACTTTCAGATTGCTCATCATTAGTCTATAGGAATGCTAGAGATTTCTGTGCATTAACTTTGTATCCTGCTACTTTACCAAATTCATTGATTAGCTCTAGTAGTTTTCTGGTAGCATCTTTAGGATTCTCTATGTATAGTATTGCGTCATCTGCAAACAGTGACAGCTTTACTTCTTCTTTTCTGATTTGGATTCCTTTTATTTCTTTTTCTTCTCTGATTGCTGTGGCTAAAACTTCCAAAACTATGTTGAATAAGAGTGGTGAGAGTGGGCAACCTTGTCTTGTTCCTGATCTTAGTGGAAATGGTTTCTGTTTTTCACCATTGAGGATAATGTAGGCTGTGGGTTTGTCATATATGACCTTTATCATGTTGAGGAAAGTTCCCTCTGTGCCTACTTTCTGGAGGGTTTTTATCATAAATGGGTGTAGAATTTTGTCAAAAGCTTTCTCTGCATCTATTGAGATGATCATATGGTTTTTCTCCTTCAATTTGTTAATATGGTGTATCACGTTGATTGATTTGCATATACTGAGGAATCCTTGCATTCCTGGGATAAACCCCACTTGATCATGGTATATGATCCTTTTCATGTGCTGTTGGATTCTGTTTGCTAGTGTTTTGTTGAGGATTTTTGCATCTATGTTCATCAGTGATGTTGGCCTGTAGTTTTCTTTCTTTGTGACATCTTTGTCTGGTTCTGCTATCGGGGTGATGGTGGCCTCGTAGAATGAGTTTGGGAATGTTTCTCACTCTGCTATATTTTGGAAGAGTCTGAGAAGGATAGGTGTTAGCTCTTCTCTAAATGTTTGATGGAATTCGCCTGTGAAGCCATCTGGTCCTGGGCTTTTGTTTGTTGGAAGATTTTTAATCACAGTTTCAATTTCAGTGCTTGTGATTGGTCTGTTCATATTTTCTATTTCTTCCTGGTTCAGTCTTGGAAGGTTGTGCATTTCTAAGAATTTGTCCATTTCTTCCAGGTTGTCTATTTTATTGGCATATAGTTGCTTGCAGTAATCTCTCATGATCCTTTGTATTTCTGCAGTGTCAGTTGTTACTTCTCCTTTTTTATTTCTAATTCTATCGATTTGAGTCTTCTCCCTTTTTTTCTTGATTAGTCTGGCTAATGGTTTATCAATTTTGTTTATCTTCTCAAAGAATCAGCTTTTAGTTTTATTGATCTTTGCTATCGTTTCCTTCATTCCTTTTTCATTTATTTCTGATGTGATCTTTATGATTTCTTTCCTTCTGCGAACTTTGGGGTTTTTTTGTTCTTATTTCTCTAATTGCTTTAGGTGTAAGATTAGGTTATTTATTTGAGATGTTTCTTGTTTCTTAAGGTACGATTGTATTGCTATAAACTTCCCTCTTAGAACTGCTTTTGCTGCATCCCATAGGTTTGGGGTCATCGTGTTTTCATTGTCATGTGTTTCTAGGTATATTTTGATTTCCTCTTTGATTTCTTCAGTGAGCTCTTGGTTATTAAGTAGTGTATTGTTTAGCCTCCGTGTGTTTGTATATTTCACAGATTTTTTCCTGTAATTGGTCAGAAAAGGTACTTGATATGATTTCAATTTTCTTAAATTTACAGAGGCTTGATTTGTGACCCAAGATGTGATGTATCCTGGAGAATGTTCCATGAGCACATGAGAAGAAAGTGTATTCTGTTGTTTTTGGATGGAATATCCTATAAATTAAGTCCATCTTGTTTAATGTATCATTTGAAGCTTGTGTTTCCTTATTTATTTTCATTTTGGATGATCTGTTCATTGGTGAAAGTGGGGTGTTAAAGTCCCCTACTATGACTGTGTTACTGTCAATTTCCCATTTTATGGCTGTTAGTATTTGCCTTATGTATTGAGGTGCTCCTATGTTGGGTGCATAAATATTTACAATTGTTATATCTTCTTCTTGGATTGATCCCTTGATCATTATGTAGTGTCCTTCTTTGTCTCTTGTAATCGTCTTTATGTTAAAGTCTATTTTGTCTGATATGAGAATTGCTACTCCAGCTTTCTTTTGATTTCCGTTTGCATGGAAGATCTTTTTCCATGCCCTTACTTTCAGTCTGTATGTGTCCCTAGGTCTGAAGTGGGGCTCTTGTAGACAGCATATATACAGGTCTTGTTTTTGTATCCATTCAGCCAGTTCATGTGTTTTGGTTGGAGCATTTAATCCATTTACATTGAAGGTAATTATCGATATGTATGTTCCTATTACCATTTTCGTAATTGTTTTGGGTTTGTTATTATAGGTCTTTTCATTCTCTTGTGTTTCCTGCCTTGAGAAGTTCCTTTAGCGTTTGTTGTAAAGCTGGTTTGGTGGTGCTGAATTCTCTTAGCTTTTGCTTGTCTGTAAAGATTTTAATTTCTCCGTCAAATCTGAATGAGATCCTTGCTGGGTAATCTTGGTTGTAGGTTTTTCTCCTTCATCACTTTAAATATGTCCTGCCACTCCTTTCTGGCTTGCAGAGTTTCTTCTGAAAGATCAGCTGTTAACCTTATGGGGATTCCCTTGTGTGTTATTTGTTGTTTTTCCCTTGCTGCTTTTAAAATTTTTTCTTTTTATTTAATTTTTGATAGTTTGATTAGTATGTGTCTTGGTGTGTTTCTCCTTGGATTTCTCCTGTATGGGACTCTCTGTGCTTCCTGGCCTTGATTAACTATTTCTTTTCCCATATTAGGGAAGTTTTCAACTATAATCTCTTCAAATATTTTCTCAGTCCCTTTCTTTTTCTCTTCTTTTGGGGCGCCTATAATTTGAATGTTGGTGCATTTATTGTTGTCCCAGAGGTCTCTGAGACTATCCTCAATTCTTTTCATACTTTTTTCTTTACTCTGCTCTGCAGTAGTCATTTCCACTATTTTATCTTCCAGGTCACTTCTCCATTCTTCTGCCTCAGTTATTCTGCTATTGATCCCTTCTAGAGGATTTTTTATTTCATTTATTTTGTTGTTCATCATTGTTTGTTCGCTTTTTAGTTCTTCTAGGTCCTTGTTAAACATTTCTTGTATTTTCTCCATTCTATTTCCAAGATTTTGGATCATCTTTACTATCATTATTCTGAATTCTTTTTAAGCAGCGCTCTTAATCCCCTCTCCTCACGCACCAGGGAACAAAGAGGCAAGAAAAAGTCTCTTGCCTCTTCGGCAGGTCCAGACTTTTTCCCAGACTCCCTCCCGGCTAGCCGTCTGAAGCCCGAGCCTCAGCTCCAAGCCCCGCCCGCCCTGGCGGGTGAGCAGACAATCCTCTCGGGCTGGTGAGTGCCAGTCGGCACCGATCCTCTGTGCGGCAATCTCTCCGCTTTGCCCTCCGCACCCCTGTTGCTGTGCTCTCCTCCGTGAACCCGAAGCTTCCCCCTCCACCACCCGCAGTCTCCGCCCACGAAGGGGCTTCCTAGTGTGTGGAAACCTTTCCTCCTTCACAGCTCCCTCCCTCTGGTGCAGGTCCCGTCCCTATTCTTTTGTCTCTGTTTTTTCTGTTTTCTTTTGCCCTGCCCAGGTACGTGGGGAGTTTCTTGCCTTTTGGGAGGTCTGAGGTCTTCTGCCAGTGTTCAGTAGGTGTTCTGTAGGAGTTGTTCCACATGTAGATGTATTTCTGATGTATTTGTGGTGAGGAAGGTGATCTCCACGTCTTACTCTTCCAGCATCTTGAAGCTCCTCCTGTAAAACTCTATCTTTTCAGACCCCTGTTTGGCCTCAGTAACTTGATAGTTTCCAGCTCCCCCGAGATTTCTCTTGATTGAGTGCTTTTTCAGTATACCATGATCCCCGCCGCGCGCAGAGCGGCTCGCCGAGCCTGGGCCGGGTACCGGTGCCCGGACTCGCCCGGCCTCTACGTGGCCACGCACTGCAAAGCGGGCTCTAGCTCGCTGCCACCTCCACCATCCATGAGGGTACAACCACACCTCAGCTGCTGGGCTAGGGCGCAGCCCAGAAGTGGCAGCCTGAGGATTTTTCTTTATTGATCATTCAGTATTTTCATTTCAATTCTAAGTCATTCAGATATCCATAGTACAATTTTCTCACTATGTTATAGAAACATTTTAATGGTACTTTAATTTTAATATTTTAATGATAGTTTAATGTCCACAAAAATGGACTCATAAATCAGACAGATCCAGGATTCAAGTATGCTCAAGAAGAGGTAAATGAACAGTCAAAGATTGAATTGGTTTTTTCTTCCATCACAACATCCCCACCAGCTGTTAGCACTTCCCAGAGGACCACTTGAGAAAGGCTCACAAAAAATAGTACCCTCCACAAAAAGGAGTCTGGAGAGTTGCCACTCCTGTCTTTTCTATTGTTTTCCTGAAGAAAGGAAGAAAAAACTAGATAGTACTTAATGAGTACCTTGGGCGGGTACACCAATCCTTTCACAGATATTAGGAAGCATGGGTCTCTTTCAGTACAAGTTTTCAAACTGCTCTAGGATTGCATGATTCCTTAGGGAAATGAAATACCACAGTGGTGAGTGTCATGCTATCCTTCACTATTGTACTTCTGCCAGCATCTAAGAAGATAGAGCCAGTGGACAGCTTTGGTATCAAATAGCTAATGTAGGGCTTCCCTGGTGGCGCAGTGGTTGAGAGTCCGCCTGCCGATGCAGGGGACACAGGTTCGTGCCCCGGTCCGGGAAGATCCCACGTGCCGCGGAGCGGCTGGGCCCGTGAGCCACGGCCACTGAGCCTGCGCATCCAGAGCCTGTGCTTCGCAACAGGAGAGGCCACAACAGTGAGAGTCCTGTGTAACACACACACAAAAAAAAATAGCTAATGTAAAGGAAGAAAAACTGGGCAAAGAATAGACAAAAGGGATTTGTGCCCTCAGAAAGAAAAGAATAACTAGAAATCCTGGACTACATGAGATAGAGTGTGTTTAACAATAAGTTCTACTATGTGCACCAGTTTGGAAAAGGAAGAAGGGACAAGGTTCTAAGATAAAAGTGAATAAGGGCACCAAAATATCCACACTATCCATTTCCCCTTAAATGTGTTAAATAGGATGGGCTCTTTCTTCAGCTGTATTTGAAAAGTTGAAAGTCACAGAATACAAGATGTAGTTTTAGTGACCCCTTTGGTTAACTCCATCCATGCTAATAAACAAATAAGTAATAGTAATTAATTAAGGAAGCCAAGAGTTATTTTCACTCTGGGACCAACGTTTGTAAAAGATTTGCAGAGGAGTTAATGGGAGTTACTTGCTTCTCAGTCACAGGTGCCAGCTTGGAAAAACTTGTTGCTAGCTATTGATACATCCAAACACAGAGAAATATGCAAGCAAAGTTTGATTAAAAAGTTGGCCCTCGGGGTCATTGCAAAGCTCCAAAGAAGGCAAGTTTGATGGCATCAGGAAAGATTAGTTCTAGGGACACCATAATCTCTGTCATAAAATATCACTTGCTGGGCCTGCTTCCAGAGTCCTTCCTCTTAGAGAGCCTAACCTGAATAAGAGCTACAACAGTGGTTTGTGATATATAACTTAACACATCGAACAAGCTTTTGTGTCTGAATATATGAGAAAAAACCTTTGATGGAACCCATAGCGCTGAAATCCTTGACCTTCAGCAGTGTGATCTTCTCCAACTCCTACAAAGCAATTTTTGGAACATTGTTGAAAAACCAAAATTGTTATTTTCACAGTCTCTCCTGGCAGGAAAAAAAGGAGAGCAATCCTCAGGATAGGCTAAACGTCTTGTCCGCATGCAGATTTGGTGCAAAATTCGAAACCTATGGTCATGTAGCCTCACAAAGATTCTAGACCAAATGCCTTGACATCCATAATCCCTTTAAGCTCTCTCCTCTGGCATGTTTCTAAGACAAAAGCATGCAGTATCCTTGCCTACCTGTGACCGCTGATAAGAGCCAATGTGACTTTTTTTCTTTCAGGTTGTACAGGAGGAGATCCCCATTCCTTCCAGCTTTGTCAGGCTGAGTTACCTAAGCAGCCGCACCCCCGGGTATAAAACCCTGCTTCGGATCCTTTTAACACATTCAACCATCCCCGTGGGGATGATAAAAGTACACCTCACAGTAGCTGTGGAAGGGCGACTCACACAGAAGTGGTTTCCCGCTGCAATTAATCTTGTCTACACATTTGCTTGGAACAAGACTGACATCTATGGACAGAAGGTTTGGGGCCTGGCAGAGGCTTTGGGTATGTTGAAATAATTCTGTGTAAATAGCAGTGTTGTGTTCACAAAACAGAAAGTACTAGCTGCATATTAATTTGTATTTGGAATAATTATGGGTTTTCTTCTATTTGAGGGATCTAAGGCACTTTTTCATTTAAACACTCCCTTTGGGCCTGTTTAGAGTTCCCTTTTGACACATTGTTGCTTCAAAACGATTTTAGTTCCTCTTTCATGATGGCTGCATACCAGTGGAATCACACAATATCTGACTTGTAACTGTCTCCAGAGCTGAGTGTTGCCTTCTAACTGTGACCTTTGATGTGGCGTTCTTCAGGTCATGTTTTCATATTTGACATTTAGACTGTCATTTCCACTTAGAAAATACAAAATTTTAACTTACAGGCATCTCCACGTACTATTTTTTATGTCTAGGATAGTTAGACTCCATTAACTTGTTACTGTGGTAGGTTAAATAAAAAGTCATCCTGCCTTCCTAGTCCTTTTTGACTTTAAAACCTAGAATCTTACAAATAGCGGGGACCTTAAGAGGTCCTTGGGGGTCTGTGATCTTCAGATATTTAATTCCTTCAGACAAACGGCATTTTTTAAAAATGAGACTGAGACAGATTTGCCAACTTTTTATTTTGCCAAGTAAGAGTATTTTTTAAAGGAAAAAAAAAAAGCACCTACAATCTACTATTGCCTACCAGTACCATAATTTCATCAAGGAGGAATACCTTAGCATCAAAAAAAGGAATAGTCTGTCTTAAGAAATGGTAGTAAGCAATCTAATACTGATGCTCAGAGAGACAGACAGATAGGCAGAGAGACACCGATGTCTTTATTTCTCTCAGTCTGTAGAAGACAGTGAAAACTTCCTAAGAGACCTGACAGGCCTTCGGAACCACGGTTGGGAGCCATTGACTCTTGTGCCTTCAGGCAGTAGCTCATGGAAACCACCCTTGGACAGATGAGAAGACTATTTTTAAAGTTCTCTAGAGGAGATCTTTTCATATTCTCCCTTGGAAGTGTCTATCATGGTATAATTCGCATATAAATGACCTATATTTCTTAGACTACAGTGTGTCGATTTCCTCTCTTTCTTTCCAGAGGGAAGCATAGGGAGGGGAAAAAAAAAACAGACTGGTGACTCTTCTTTGCCCAAGAGACCCT
This sequence comes from Delphinapterus leucas, assembly GCF_059928025.1. NCBI lineage: Eukaryota > Metazoa > Chordata > Mammalia > Artiodactyla > Monodontidae > Delphinapterus > Delphinapterus leucas. Next base: position 25,881,138 of record NC_143150.1, read on the forward strand.
CATATATTTAAATAATCAACTCATCTCTGTTGGGCTTTATTAGAATGCAAGGACCGTGGAGTGGTTCAGATTGCCTCAGTTAGTGAGGAATTATTGTAACGACACAGGGGAAAGTAAGGAAAGAACAAGAAAAGGCATCAGCAGCCTCAAAGGTGGGCCTCATCAAATTGCAGCCTGGCTCGGGATACATTGTAGTCCTAGAAGACCAGCATCTGCTCTATCAGCTAAGCAACAGCTCTAGGTGTCCCCTCTGCAGCAAGAGTCCACTGCTTCCCACCATGGTGACCCAGCCATAGTGATGATGGAGCTCATTACTTCTCCTGTGGTACTAACTACCCTCTTTTTCTCTCAGCTCTTACCAACTCCATGATCTGGTGTCCTGCTCTGTATCTTGCCTTCAGATCTCTCTTACAATATTGGGTTTTGTCAGCCAATCACCATGCAGTAGAGAACATCCGAAGGCAGAGCTCTACCGTTCGGCTAACTATCAATGAGGTTGCTGGCCAGCCTGTGGAGTCCTGCCCAATCCCTAGTCCAGTGAGTGTAGTGATGAAGAGAATAACTCTGGAGCCAGACTCCCTCCCTGAGTTCACATCATCCCTTCTCTACTTACTAGCAGCTATGCAACACTGGGTAAATTACTTAATCTCCAAATGCCACAGTTTTTCCATCTATTAAATGGGTATCATAAAGAGAATGTTACAGGTTATTATGCTATGAGGATTAAATGAGGTGGGTGAGTGCTGGTTGCTGGTATGGTCAGCATATTGGAATCACAAGGTATAAAGCATGGCGCCTATGCAGGTGTTTGTTGCCTCAGCTTCTCTAATAAGGGAGCTGTGGGCTTAACAGGTAGGTACTGTGTTAATTATTCTCCATTTGCCCTGCCAGACACACACGCACACGCACACACAGTCTCTTCTGTGACCTTCTCTGTGCTTTGAAAGACTGGCTTCTATGGACCACATTGCCTGGATGCCTTTGCTTTCTGGCTTCCCTCTTGATTTGGTCAATGGATGGCACCATCAGGAGACAGCAGGGTGGAAGGAGAGAGAGGTCAGGGTATTTATCCCTCTCCCTGCTTCACTGCAGTTCTAGCAGTGACTACACTGGAAGATGGGAGCTCCTGTTGAGTAGCCCCTCCTCCAAATCCCCAGGCTCTCTCTGCTCTCCTGTATCACTCCCTCCCCTTACCCCTCTCTGCAAGCCCAGACAGCTTCCCAATGTTGCCAGTCCCTGGGTGGGTCACGACCCTTGTTGATTCCCTTCACCCTGCTCATGCTTCTTTAAATAGTCCCTTCATACAGCTCTTTACTGTGAACACTTCTGAGTGTGATATCTGACTCCTGCTAGGAGTCAAATATCACAGCCTGGCTGATGCCTCCTCAAAGCCTCATATTCCCCTCTCCAGGATATTATCCTAAAGCCTTTGCTTCACTAGAATAATCTAAAATTCCTCTAACTTTTCTCCATAGGGCTTTGTTTTCCAATTCTTTATGGCTTTGCTCAGAACCCTTGCCAAGTTGTGAGATTTGGGGGTTTTTTTGTTTTTATTTTTTTACTTTTTTCTTAAGTTGTGACACTTAGCAACTTACCCAGTACTCTGATGAAGAGCTGACCAAGACAGTGTCTAGCAGTCATTTCTTGCTAGGGTTCACATAAATGCAACTCAGCCTGACTTTTTTAAAAAAGTAAAAGCTTTATTGAGATATAATTCACATACCATAAAGTTCACCAATTTAAAATGTACCATTCAGTGGGTTTTAGTATTATCACAATGTTGTACAACCATCACCAACATCTAATTCCAGAACATTTTCATCACCCCACAAAGTAGCCCTATAGACACTAGCAGTCACTAGTCACTCCTCCCTCCCCTCCAGGCCCTGGCAACCACCAATCTCCTTTCAGTCTCTAAGGATTTACCTTTTCTGGATATTTCAAACAAATGCAATCATATAATGTGTGGTCTTTTGTATCTGACTTCTTTCAGTTGACGTAATGTTTCCAAAGCTCATCCATGTCATAGCAGGTGTCAGTCCTTCATTCCTTTTTATGACTGAATAATATTCCGTTGCACAGATATACCACGTTTCATTTATCCATTCATCAACTGGTGGACTTATGGGTTGTTTCCACTTTTTGGCTATTGTGAATAATGCTTCTATTAACATTTGCATACAAGTATTTGTTTGAATACCTGTTTTCAATTCTTTGGGGGATTTACCTAGGAGTAGAATTGTAGGTCATATGGTAGTTGTTTGACATGTTGAAGAGTGGCCAAACTGTTTTCCACAGTGACTGCACTATTTTATCAACCTCACTTTATGCATAAAAATGTGTTATACATCTTCCTTTTAAATACTCCCAGTGCTGAAGATTCTAAAATTTTCCTCCTTGTTGTAGTTAAGCACTCTTAATGACTTAGTTTCTGATATATCCATGGGTGATTGAATAAACAACTAAAACACAAACAAAAACAAAGATGTTCTAGTATACACGCCAGTGATGAAGGCTTCATCCGTATTGTTTGCCTATGGATGTTGTTTTACTTCCTATTTCTACAGTTAAGTTCCTGGTCAAAACTTGCTCCAGCATTCTGACTATAAACATGGCCTTAATTAAAATGCTGAAATATATATTGTTGGTTCCCTTTTAAGGCTAGTAACAGTAATAAAAGCAAGAGACAATTGACCCACTCAGAAGTGTCCAAGGGAGAGGGAAGAAATGTTCCTCGTGGTGTTTTATGTGTACTTAAGGGACATTTTTTTTTATATTAGAGAAAGAAAATTGGCAAGGATCCCAAGGAAAACAGCCAAAATAATTTCAGGTGTGGTACCTAAGATGGAATATGGATTATTTACCTTGTAGGAAGTGTTCCTGATAACTTAATCATGGTTAAAGGGATTTTATTTACTACCTAGTCTCCCTTTCCATCTCCGCGGAGACTAAGGGAATTTTCTTGACAGTGGTAAAGCATTAGGATGAGTGGTAGAATGAAGATGGACAATCTACTTCTCTGAAGATGGATTGTGAGTGCCTTAAGAACATAACAGACAATAAATAGTTCAGGTGATAAATGGATGGAGACAAAGGGATCAAGTATGTTACCATTGAATTCACACCTTAATAGATACGATTGAATCTAAACAAAGAAGCAAACATTTAGTTGTACTCCTAGCCATATTTTTTAATCACTTAACTGATGTTAGAAGAAACAGACTAAATTTTGCACCAGATATTAACAATGGTGCTATATATGACACTTCTCAGGTTTGCTCAAATTCAGAAATCCTAGTATAGGCTTTTGGTAGGAAGAATAATAGCCACCACCTCCCAAAGATGTAAATATATTATGTTACATGGCAAAAGATAATTAAGTTTACAAATGGGGTTAGGGATGCCAATCAGCTGACCTTGAGATGGAATGATTATCCTGGATTGTCCGGGTGGGCCCACTGTCATCACAAGGGTCCTTAAAAGTGGAAGAGGGAGGCAGAGGGGAGGTCAGAGTTAGAGGATAATATAACTATAGAAGAAAGGCACAGCAAGATGCAGTTTTGCTGGCTTTGAGGATAAAAGAAGGGAGCCAAGGACCAAGGAATGTGGGTGGCCTCTAGAAGCTGGAAAAGGCAAGGAAATGGAACCTTGGAGCCTCCAGAAGGAACTCAGCCCACTGACCCCTTGATTTTAGCTCAGTGAGACCCTTTTCAGACTTCTGACCTCCTTATCTATAAGATGATAAATCTGTCTTGCTTGAAGCCTTTAAGTTCGTCATAATTTGTTACAACAGCAATAGGAAACAAACCTTGACCACTATTCTTACAGTCCCAGTTATAGCTAGGATTTTGATTAAAACTATGGCTTGAAAGGTCTCCCACTCTTCTTCCTTCCCATGCCAGTTAAATATGAACCTCTCCCACCTGTTTCTGGGTGATGGAGAAAGAGATCAGATTTAAACAAGCTGAATTGGAAATGATGGTGAATATCTAAGTTGAAATGCCCACTTAGTGTGAAATGTGGGACTCTTGTTTCCCCCATGGCTCAGCTGTGGGAAATTGGTGTGATCTCTAAGGCCTAGAGTGTCACAAAAGAAGAATAGATTGTTGAGAGACAGGCAAAATGAGAAAAGGAGTACTTGAGATCCTAGGGTATCCCACCAGTTTTTACAGTGACACAGATTTTGCAACTAGAGCGATAATACCAGAGTGAATAAATTACCAACAGAGGTTGTGTGAACTAATTCCTTGGAGAAGTATCAATGGCAGCTGATAAGATTGATTAATCCAAGTACAATATTGATCAAGTGGAAGAAGAATAAAATCTCCCTCAGGGTTGCAATACAAAAACCACAATCACTAGTTCATCCGGCTTAAAGATTTTGGTGTCTGATACACAGAAGACTCCCCTGCTAAAAACTCCATGTGAGCATTTGAAATAAGTTGCCCTTAGTGCTTTATTCTCTGGCTCTAAATAAGGTATGATGTCTGGAAGTTACTGTATATTATTTAGTTTCTTTCCCAACTCTGCTGCTTACAAAACAGTGTAAAAAAAAATCATTTTTAAGTTCACAGTGCTGTTAAAATTCTAGAGACGGCTTATTTAATTTGACAAACTGGCTTGTTCAGGGCCTCTGATCTGCATCCATTATATGAATTTTGTCAAAATAATTCCCTATGTCCGCCTGTGTCCGCATACCTTATCAATATATAATAATGCATTCTGCCTGGTCTTCATTTTAATTAAATTAAACTGCAGTGGTTTGGAGTCCTGGAAGTGCAGGAAATCAGCCATCCGCCTTTAGTAGCACTGCTATAAACAATTCTATTTTTCTTCAAGGTTATTGGCAACAACAATTGCATAATTATTTAGTACAGTAGTTTGGCAAGAAGGAGTGGTGTTTCAGGGAGAACTAGACTTCCTAAAGGTTCACGACGCAACGGAGTCTGTCTAAATTGTGTTAGAGAGAAACAGGGGAACATTAATGGTAATAGGTGCTAAGCTAAGTTTGCTTTGTGCACACAAAACATCCCCAAGAATGATGCTTTAGTGTTCATAAATTTCCCTTCAGTAAAACATAAGCAGGCTGGGCAGCCACAAAAATAGCATCCACTGAATATTTCGATAATAAATGGGTAGTGCTTTGCAATTTACAAAGTTCTTTCACATACATTTTCTCATTTTAATCCTTATAACATTCCTGCCTGATAGGTATGGCACAATGAATATGATCTTCATGTTACAGAGCGGGAAACTGAGGTTCAGAAACAACAAGTGACTTGCCGAAAGACCGTTCCAGAGCAGGGATTCAAACTCAGGTCTCCCAGTCCTGAGCTCTGCATGCCTTTTTACTGCTGCCTGTCTTCACTAAAGGGACCAACCCACTTTACTGAGTACCCAATTCAACGCCCCAGTGGCTTTCTGTCAAAGAAGCTAGCAGAGATAATAATCTTTCATCATTTCTCTCCACTCATGAATTCGTAATCATTAACTGAGAGCAGGGCTGTTTTATCCATTCAGTTTTATAGGCACAGCACCAAGGATATGAGTTTTTCAAGGACCTACAAAAATCTTCACAACCTGAAAAATAAATTTATTGGCACCAAAATGTGCAAAGAAAACCAGGGATCAACTTTAATAAATCGTTTAAATAAATGTCTGCAAAATGGAGCATTATGTCAGCTTGTCAACTCCAACTCAGTTTTCACACACGTGAAATGTGTTTAATGTTGGATATGGGTTGTATCCATTTTAATATTTCTGATAAAATGTGAGATCTGCCCTCCGAAGAGCACCTAGAGCTTATCAGGGTTTTTAAATGACCCTTGATTGACACTCTGGTAAGCAAGTGGTCTGTGCCCATTTCAAACTGCTGGTCACACCCAGTGTTAGACTGTCAAATCCATTTGGTGAGTCAATCAGTATTTTTTAATGGAATAAAATGGAATGGAATGGAATAGAACATAAGTGAATAGAATAGAATAGAATAGAATAGATCAGAATGTAAAACTATGAGGAGAGTATGGTTTGGGAAAACTTCCTTTCACTTATACGTGTGTGTGTGTGTGTGTGTGTGTGTGTGTGTGTATCTTTACATGTGTGTTGGGTCACAATTAAATGACTTTCAGGCATAAGAATTTGAAAACTATTGGCAAGGTAATATAGTCAAGAGACAGAAAAATTAAATGATTTACCAAACCATATGGTTTATTTTCCAAGTCAGCATTTATGACTGTTCTCGCCTCCCAGTCCCTTCTACCAACCCATCTCAGGGCATTATGGCAATATCTCTTCAAGATTAGGTGACGATATATATAATTTGTCATTCAAACCTATATACTCTTGAGAGTGAAAGAGGATGCTGTTAACAATAGCATAACTGGATACTGTTTTGGGCCAACCAGGATACATGGTGCTTCTGCTTCAAGGTTATCCCTAGCTTCCAATCCTTATACCTTAAACTCAGAGCAAATGAAAGGTTATTTATTTAAAGCACTTCTGAATCATGGGCCTTTCCCTTAATAGCTGTGATCTAGCATAGAAGTAAAGGGCACTTGCTAAGAAGTGACTGGGTTTGAGCTCTGGTTCTGCCATTTACTACTAGTCAGATGACCTTGGACTAGTCACTTCACCTCTCTGAGTCTATTATCTCATCTGTCAAATGGGAGTAAATATATCTTCCTCATGAGCTTGCATGAGTCTTCAAATTAGGTAATATACACAAAAATGTATTTAACTGTTAGGTGTTATGCAAATGTAAGGTGATATTATTTTAAGGAGGCCATGGATGAAAGTTCCAAAAGGCAGGTAACCCTTCAGGGTATGGCCTCTCTGACATGACGAATTATCCTGCCCTGTGTAATATCCACTGTGTCTGCAGTGCTTAGCAAATCACCTGTCTGGCATGTAGAACTGCTCAGCGAAGGTTTGCTGAGTCATTAAATAACCAGCACCTTTCTTTCCATTACAGTATTGTATCCCCGTTAATCAATCACATTGTTTCAAAGGATAACTAGTCCATTTTCAAGGTGAATCCATCTCCTAAACCCCCTCCCAAAGAAAAATGCCTCAATACTGCTAGAAGATAGTAACCTTTTGTTTTCTTTTGTACTGGGTGAGGGGCGGGGGAGCGGGGAAGGGGAAGGGGTTGTTCTTCATTTGTTTTTTTTGTTTGTTTTTTTGGTTTTTTTGTTTTTCCGGTATGTGGGCCTCTCACTGTTGTGGCCTCTCCCATTGCGGAGCACAGGCTCCGGACGCACAGGCTCAGCGGCCATGGCTCACGGGCCCAGCCGCTCCACGGCATGTGGGATCTTCCCGGACCGGGGCACGAACCTGCATCTCCTGCATCGGCAGGCGGACTCTCAACCACTGCGCCACCAGGGAAGCCCCTTCATTTGTTTTTGATGCACTCCCCAGACATTGACTGTCTAGCTACCCTGACCTTCTTTCAATCTCCCAAAGATATGAAACCTCAAAGCCTTGCCCACATGCCATGCTCTCTGCCTAGAATGTTCTTCCCTCTTCTTCATGAGGAAAACCCCTTCTACATGAAGAGGCTTTCCCTTGTCTTTCCATTCCAACTTAAATTCCCTTGTTACACTGTCTCATGATACCCTGCACTTTCCCACCATAGCAGTTATGATTTGTGTGTGTACATGTTGTCTTGTTTCATATTTGTCCCTCTCACTAGAATGTGAGCAACGTGAGCTCCGCTGGCGGGAGTGCTATCTTGTTCTGTCTTGTTCATTCTCATTCCCAGTGCCTGACAACAGGAGGTACTCGTTAAATATCGTGAATTTGTTCACCCTGCCTTCTGTGGTACACAGGTCATCTGGGTTCTGGGTTCGCTTTTATGCAGCTAGGCTCGGACAAAGCAGCCCGAAAAAAAAAATTCATAAGATAAGTTGTCAGTGTACAGGACCTCTTGGCCAAAACTCTGTGTGGCTACCTCACTCCTGGATGCTTTTTACCTTTTCTACCTGTATTTTCTCTTCATTCAACTACTGTGTCGCTTTTAGCACTATGATGTTTAAACTGGTAGGGTTATTTTTGTAAACTGGTACGGTGCAGATCCTAAGTAAAATATTACCAAATCAAATCCAGTGACTCATTAAAAAAATAATACATCATAACCAAGTACCGTAGAGTGTATTTTAGGACCTCAAAGATGGTTCAGCGTTAGGAAGTGTATTGCTAGAATTTACCACCTCAACAGATTAAAGGAGAAAACTATGTGAATATCTCCGTAAGTACTGAAAAGGCACTTGGTAAAAATTCATCACCTGATTCTGACACTCTTAGTAAGCCAGGAATAATAGATAAACAAAGCATTTCAGGCCACTGGGCACTGTGTCAAATTGAGGAGTCTCTGGGGTTATCCTATCCTATGAGAAATCACTAGAGAATAGGAGAAAGTAGAAGTCATTCTGGGAGCAGGTACCCGTTCTCAGTAGATAGCATTTTATCTGTAGTTTTTGTCTATTGTGGCCGTGGCCTTCATTTGGTTTGTTAGGCCTCTCGTCTTTTATTGTTGTTGTTTTCTATTAATCTACTATTTTAAAAGAATGGGAAATATTTCTTGTTCTATTTAATGATTTCTTTTCAGTAAGAACGTTTCGGTCCTGTTGTTACTTACCTTTTAATTATATGTGGCCTTCGTGAATGCAACCGCTACGAACTCGGAAGCTGTTGAAAATCATCTGCTTAGTCTTGTCACACTTTGCACATCAGCTTCATTGCATGGCATCTTTACCTTGGCTATTTAATGTCAGTCTCCTATCGCAGCCCTTATAGGTGAATGTCACAGTCACTGAATCGGGTGTCAGGAGCGCTGTGGCCCTCCACCTTCTTGCAGTCCCCGCATCACACTAATGCTGCTGCTCTGATAAGTAGAGTGTAATTCAGTTACTATTTTTCTAATGTCAAATGGCTTTGGGGGAGCAAGCTGCAGTCTTTCTTTATAAGCCAGTAGAATAAAGTCTTCTTTATAAGCCAGTGTTGTTGCAAGATGACTAACAGCGAAGTCAGGTGCAAATCCTGTGACCAGAGGACGGCATCCTCTACAAAAGTAGCAAGGCTATCTTGACAATCAGTGACTCTTGGTTAAGGAACATCCCATTAATATCTCTGTGTCAAGGTGAGGGAGAGAATATGGGAAGACAGAAATCCAGACGGAATTAAGGGTGTCACAAGAGAGGCAGTCACATGGTTCTGAGAAATTATTCTGCCATATTAACGGCTCTTTCTCAGCTGCCTTCCCAATATGTACACACCAGCATGGGACCACTACACCAGCCCCTAGGAAGTATAGCCCGGGACCCCCTCCTTCCCCACCTATCTCCACTCACTGCCAGACTGGTCTGTCCTCCATAGCGCCTCTGAAATGTTGATGAATAATTATTCTTTCCTTCCTATTACACTGTTCTTCCCAGGCCCCACTCCAGAATGCTGGAGGCTGAATCCTTTGCCTACACCATGCTGTGTTGATGATCAGATGTGATAGGCACCAGGCCACCTGGGAAGTGGTAGTGGGTCCACTCTGCTTAGTTAACTGAGACTCAGCTGTCACAGTACCAGGCAGAGTGTAATGTCGGGGCTCAGCCTTTTCAGTGCCAGCCCCTGAGTAGCCCTTTTTTCCCCCATATTTAATTATATGAAAAAGAGTAGGCGTTCAGTGCGTTGAACAGTCTGCTCCCGTGAGAGGAAGTCTAGGATTGGTTGCTACTGTATTTGCCAGTTCCTTGTGCATTTGGAGAGCAGCTCAACTCCGTGGGGTGAAACGTCTGCCTTCTCATACATCAACTGCAAGTTCCAGGATTCTGTTAAAGCGGCTGCTGTCAGAAAGAAACCTTGTCTTGTTACTCTGAGCAAGGAGCCACACACAGCCATTCTCATTAAAGTCAGTTGGAATTTTGGACAAGTCTTAAGTATAAATCATAACATGATTAGCTCATAGAGTTTTCTCAAGAGAAAGTAAATCTAATAAAAATTAGAGGGAACTTATTAAGTGGCCGCCTTGTTGCTATTTGCTATGACTAGGGGAAAAAATAATATAATTGTGGGGTTTGCAGCCAGTGCACTTTTTTGTTGTGGGCTAGAGAGCAATTCAGACATGAGGAGGTGAAGAGGATGTCTCATTACCATTGCACTGAGGATACTTTATATAAGCATTTCCTGCCACAGAGTTGGGAGGATCTTTGCTCCTGAGAGGGAAAAAGCAGGCTCCAAACCACCATCGGAGGTCACCAGGGCACACTACTTAACTTGCAAAGCTGCACAATCAACTTCCGAAGAAGAGATCCTAGGGGAGCACATCAGGCTTCAAATGTATAAGAGGCAGATCCTGACAATAGCAGGGAAGGAGATGTGGCTTTAAGGGAACTTGTAATCATTATCGTTGTGATTATTTATTAATCAAGACTTTTAAGTGTTGGCAAGAGAAGCAGAAACTGTGTTATTCTTCACACCAACATGGCCCTAAGTGTGCTTTCTCACCCCCTGATTTTTCCAACATGAGATACAGTGCTCTCTTTGGCTTTTGGGTTTGATTTCCCAACTTGAACTGATCAAATGCAGTCTTGAAAGAATGTACTTTAGAATCATAGAGTGAAATGCTAAAGGGGGACTGTAAGAATTATCTAGTACAGCAGTCTTTGATCTGAGATCTTTATTTAGACTTCAGGAGATCCGTGAACCCCCTAGAATTATATATAAAATTTTGCGTGCATATGCGTTTTTCTAGGAGGAAGATCCATAACTTTTATCACATTCATAACAAAAGGTTCCCTGACCCAAAAGGGTCTAAGAACCACCAATTCTAGTCCATCCTCTCCCCTCCTCCTTTGTTACAATGAAGAACAGACTCCCGGAGATGGGGAATAATATGCCTGCAACCGCACAGCTAGTTAATGGCAGACCCAAGAACTGAAGTCTCTTCTGACTCTAGGTCTGAAACCAGTTATTTCCACTATACCAGAGTTGTTTTAGCAAAGCACTGGGGACGTGATAAGATATCAAGGAGATTGTAGACAGCAATGATTTGTGCCACACGTGTAACCTGAACTAGATTACCTTTGAGATCCTCTTCACCACTGAAATTCTGTGTTTCTATCCATCTTAATAGAGAACAGCATTGAACCAGATGATCCCAAACTAATTTCCCTTTAGAAATCATTTCCACTGTATGATTAGTCTTTCCTGCTTCCTATTGATCTCCCTTGCTAATAGTGCTTGGTTAGGGCTAATACTAAAATGAGTTTGCATTCCAAGAGTCTTCACCAGCTGATGGCAGGGTAGAAGGGCATCCCCATCAGGACCGGCTACGTAATTTGCAGGGCCCAGTGTTAAATGAAAATACCCAGCCTCTTGTTAAAAAAGTATTAAGGATTTCAAGACAGTGACAGGAGAACATTAAACCAAGTATGGGGCCCTTCTAAGCGTGAAGATGGTCCTGGTCCCTTTTAAAGCTTTGATGGAGGGGGGACAAAGAGAAGTCAGCCTGTGGTTTAAAATTGGCCACAGATGACCCCCCAAAGGTAACAATCATAAGGACTTTTTGGCTTATCTGTGCATGTGCTTGCACACACACATGCACGTGCACACCTAAATCAGTTGGACTAAAATTACCATCTTTTCTCTTCACCTAATGCCCAAATCCAAAACTAGTCTGCTTGAATTTTTCCTCTTAGGACCTATTGCACTGGCATTGTTTAAGCACACATTTTCATTACCAGTTTTAATAACCAGATGACAAAGAAAGAAATGAGTTCTCCAGGGGCATCTGAAGAGTCAGGTAGAGGCAGGTACTCGAAAGCAATAGCACACGACCAGCTAGGGATATTTTAAGCTGCCAGAAAGGGGGAAAAGCAGCTAGCTTTGGGCTATGCAGTGTAATGAGCCAAGACTCTCAGGCTTAGAACATTATGAGGACACAAAGCATTTTGAATTCAAGAATCAGAACTCTGGGGTTCCAACAGGTAAGCAGATTTACCAACTGAGAAAATGGTTGGGACTTGGTATACTTGAGTTCTCCATATTTCAGTAGAGCAGAGGCACCCAAGTTATCACATTCTGCACTTCCCATTTTAGCGCCATACTGGGGTTCCCAGTTTAATGCACGACATCCGTGCTTCATAAGGGTTGGAGCCAAATGTTGGGTGATGTCCCATTGGTTAGAAACCAAAGTCTAACATGCACAAAGTGGAATTTACACTCACGGTGCTTGTAGCACTCTAAGCAAACTCAGACTTCTTGGCAAACTAAAGGCCAGTTAGCATGGGAGAAAATATAAATGGGTGAATCGATTTTTATTAGTCTCATGTGTAGTCAGTTGTTGTATAAGTGACCCAGTACTCCAAAGCCAGCTTCCTAAGTGCATTTTGCACTCCAAAGAGATCAGAAAACAACTTTCCCTGCACTTCTACTACAAAGGTAAAGAAAGAAATTGTATCACCACAGCTTAAGCCTTCAGGGAGCTTATTTCTTCAGTTTTACAACGCAGCCTTTTACCCAAAAGCCCATACTAAAGCTTGATGTCCAAAACATATGGTGCATACCTAACGACAGCCTCAGTGAGTCACTCATTCATATATTTATCCAATATGCACTGACTGGTCACTTTTGGATGCCCGATGCTATGCTAGGTGAAAAGTATTTGTGATCAAATTTCAACCCAAATCAGAATTCAATAGCAGATGTGTTAGCCAGAGGCTTACCAACCAGTGCAAAAATGAAGCAAATCTTTTTACATGTTCTAATGTGTTATTAACTCTTTGTTTGCAGTGTCTGTGGGATATGAATATGAAATGTGCCCCGACTTTATTCTCTGGGAAAAAAGGACTGTTATCTTACAAGGTTTCGAGATGGATGCTTCTAACCTAGGAGGCTGGTCATTGAATAAGCATCATATTTTGAATCCTCAAAGTGGTAAGCACATTTTTTGACATTTATTAATACTATTTTCCTAATGCTATATACATATATATGTAATACTTATTGCAGAAAATTTGGAAAAGTACAAGGGAAAAAGTACTTATAAGTCCACCACCTAGAGATGACCACATTATATTTCTTTTCAAATGGATCTGATTTCAAATTAGTGCTAGTAGAGTGAGACCTCTTCACAAAGTAATATGAAACTGGGTTTTAAGAATCATCTGTCGGGGCTTCCCTGGTGGCGCAGTGGTTAAGAATCCGTCTGCCAGTGCACGTGACGTGGGTTCGAGCCCTGGTCCAGGAAGATCCCACAAGCCACGGAGCAGCTAAGCCTGTGCACCACAACTACTGAGACTGCGCTCTAGAGCCCGCGAGCCACAACTACTGAAGCCCGCGCGCCTAGAGCCCATGCTCTGCAACAAGAGGAGCCACCGCAATGAGAAGACCGCGCACCGCAATGAAGCGTAGCCCCCGCTCGCCGCAATTAGAGAAAGCCCGCACGCAGCAACAAAGACCCAGTGCAGCCAAAAATAAATTAAATAAATAAATTTATTTTTTAAAAATCATCTGTCATTACTGCACTATCCCAGGTGATTAACCAGTTTATCTGACATTGTAACCAACTTCTAAAAATTGGAATAATATTTGCCGTATTTCATATGATCCAAGACACCATCGATTATAAGTACACCATTATTTTATGGAAAACGGTGTCAATTAAACAGTGACACACATTGATTGCAAGATACATACTTATTCCAGAGATGTGAAAATAGGAAGCAAAATGTGCATCTTAGAATTAATGAATGATCTAAGTGATACAGTTTTCAAAGAGTTTTAGTGAACTCTGTCCCATTTTAAACACAACAACCCTGCAGTGTGGCCTTAACCCCATTTAAAAATCAAGACTCCGGAGCTGAGTCACGTTACTTTCCCCTAGGGCTCACAGTAAGTGGCCAAGAACTGTCCATGTGCTCTTTCTCTACGCCAGTTTTTTATCCACATAAATGTCAGTATATGCAGTAAGAAGCTAGGGGTAGAGTAAAGGGACAGTAATGGGTAACAGAGAAAAAGAGGTAAGAGGAACGCAGGGGAAGAAGAGAAAGAATCTGGGAAAAGACTACAGCCCTGGACTTCACTTAGTTTTAAGCCTCCTAAGTCCTGGACTTAGGAAAGAGGGAAAAGCAGTGAGAATCAGGACACTCTGATCTTCAACCTTTGCCTTCTTCGTACCGCTTTTCCTGCTGTCGCTCTCTCCTAGTTTGTAATTTAAATGTTAAATAAATCAGGAGAGGAGACCACAGGTGGCCCTTAAGTCCATGCTTCTCTCAGACAAACTGATTTTGCTACCCTGGTTATAAATGCTTCATCCAAGTCACTTCACCTCCTTTTGCTGGGAAACCAATCGTTGGTGTTTCCATCCAGCGTCATTTGAACATCTACTGGTAAGTTTTCACTGTGAAATCATATTCCTTTTCACCTGAAGAGGCAGATTCTGACCAGCCTTTAGTAGAATGTGTACTTTGGGTTATTTCTCCAGGACTGGGGAAATGAATGTATATATGAGGCAGCTACACCCTTCCATCCAGCTGCCCTTGTATCCCTCTTACCTTTGTGAAATAGCTGGCTAAGGCCGGGTTATCTTGTAAGGCCATGAACTGACCAAGGCTAAGAGATCCATTTTATAATCACACCTATGGTCTTATTCATTTGCACCGTAGTTAAATCAGCCAATCCAACCAGCCGCACAGGCTGGGAAACTTTGATCGGCAAAGCTAAGCAGGTTTGCTTCAACCACAGAATCAGACCACCTACCAGAGTCCCAGTGTGGGCCCTGAAGATGGAGTCCATTGCTATATGCCCTTGTTATACCTTCTTCCCCCCATTCAAGGAAGATCCTAAATTCCACTTCCAACCGTTTGTTTTTTTAAGAGCAAAGATTCAGGCACGGATATAAAATGTCAACTTTTTTTCTGTTGTCAAAAGGAGAATCGCAGTTTTAAAAGTATAAAAACGAAAGGGCAGATGCCACTTATTAAATTATTAGGTTTTTTGTTTTGATTTGAAAGAGTTTGACATTTTAAGCAGCCGTTTCTTTTCCACTCACTTTTATTGGCTTGTATGGATTGTCTCTTTCAAATGCCTGTCATTGACATTAAACACAAAGTGGAAATGACCTCAATCCAGCCCCCAGCTGTGTGCTCCCAGTCCTATATTCTCTTACCGTTTGCTTCACCCAGGTTTAAAAATTCAGAACAGAGGGGAGCCATTCAGAAAGTTGGCTTTAGGGACCCCCCTGGTTTCCACAGATGTGTCCTTTTCACCCCTAATTCACCAGTAATTGGTTTTTAGGTAATAGGTACCAAGTTATTTCTGGGAATCTTTTTAACAGCCTTACTGAAGTATAACTTATACACCACAAAATTTACCCATTTTAAGTGTACACTTCAATGCTTTTTAGTAAATGGTAGAGTTGTGCAACCATCACCACCACAGAGTTTTAGAATGTTTTTATCACCCCAAAAGATCCCTTGTACTCACCCCAACCCCACTAGATCTACTTTCTGTCTCTTTCTGAGAATTTTATTCTGAGAAAGAAACCTTACTTAAGATAGATTTTTTAAAAGGAAGATTTGTTCATTTTATCATCTCATTTGTAGGCACATTGTATTTCTCACCAAGAACTGGTCACACTTGCCAGGAAACAGATCTGAAGGCAGCTCTGCCAGTGCCTTTCAGCCTGCCCTTGGACACGAACACCTCTCTTGGGACATTTTCAGAATCTAAATCCCACCCATAAATGCAGTTTTAGAAACAGGAATGATAAGTGTGAAGGAGCAGCTTTGAGAGGACCAATTAGAAAGCAATGCTCTTTCCCCCTCAGGTCAGACAGTCTTTTCTGAGTGATTAAGGCCAGAGCCTAACTCTTTAGGCACCCCGCTTTTTTGATCTGAGACAGATAGCAGATTAGAAACAAGAATCTATCTTCCCCCAATTTCCTCTCGCTGGTTAAAAAGACACCTGTAATTAGATTGGATGTCTGCTGCCATTCAATTCTGCAGTTTTTCTTTGGCTCCAAAATCATTATGCAGCGGGTAGTTTCTAGTAGGCAGTGTTTTCAGACCATTTGTCATTTCAGTTGCAGCAATTGTATTTACCTGACAATTAACCATTGGTTGTGGAGCATTGTTTCCAAATATGATGCCTGATATATGGAGATGGTTCCTGCTTTCACTGTGAGATTAAAAAAAGAAAACTAGGAACTTGTGTTTTTCAATATTATTCCTTCAAAATACATCTTCTTAGTGATTACAGAGAGTACATATTTATTCTTTTAAGATAAATCAGTTCTTTAAAATTATGCCAGTTGAGTGTTTAAAATTATTAGAAAAAACAATCCAGGGTTCTAATTGGGTATTGTCATCCGTCTGAAATGGATAAAGAATTTCCTTTAACTTAGCCTCCAAGATAGGCCAGTAGTTTGTTGGCAAATGGTTTTAGTGGGAGGACAAGTAAGTTTCCATTGATCATGTTGGCATATCTCCCAGTTTGTGTTTATATCCTCTCAGTCAAGTCCTAAGAGAAATATGTATTGGGTCCCATGTTGTTCATAAGCCTGAAAAATGGTTTCTTCTTTGAAATCAGCATAAAGCACCACCCACTGGCTCCCAAGGGGAATTTTTATTTCAAACTTATTTATAAGCTTCAAAAGAAGTTCTGAGCAAGGTAGCAGGAAGGTATGAGTAGTGTGTTTAAAAGTATGCTTAACTTACTATACAACAGGCTTGACTTTTTGGCAGAGGAAAGGAAACCTTGGAGGAGGTCTAAAATGTGCTGTAGGGCTCCAGCCAGTGGGGTTTCTTTGTTGACTGTAAACAAGACACCCAATCCTTAGCAGGAAGTTGGCCTTCATATAAATAATGTGTGTAGTCTCAGGATCATTTGATTCTGTTTTCAAAATGAGCATGTGTGGCAGAATAAACTTGGAAAGGAGGCAGCAGTAATTGATCAAGATTTCCAGGCACATAAACAAAATATTTTCAAAGCAACCTTTTGCAGAAGAATTGGTGTTAAATCATTGTTGCTAGATGGTATGCCCCGGTTCTATGTAATGGAAGGTTAAACAGATTCTTGAAACAACAAAAACACCCTTCAAAATGATCTATCTTTCCAGGGCAATACAAAAGGGGTTTGCCCATTTTTGTTTTGATTGCTTCAGCTTTAAACAGGAATGGTAATTTCAGTACACGGGCACTTTAGTACCTTGCATGAAAGCAAGACATCAATTGTTGAGATGTAATCAGAAAGTACATTGCCTTATGTTTTATTTCCTTTAATCATTCTTCTTCTTTGATGGAGTGCTGGGCTTTCTAATAGAAAAGAGGAGTTTTAGAATTGCAGGCTTAGAAGAATGGTTTAGAATAGCCATCTTAGTTTTTAAATTGCCAGGAGCCTGGTAATAACATGTCATTTTGAAGGTAATTGTTAACTATACCATTATATTAATATAAAAAAAATGGAGATCTATCTGTGAAAATAGATGTTAATAGCAAATCTGCTATTTCCAAGCCCATACTTGGAAATATTTTTGAATGATATACCCTGTAGTGCATTGCTGAAATACTGACATGCTAAACAGTTGGTTTTCTCATTTATTAAAGAACATATCATAGTCTCATTGGTAGGATATTCAGTGAGTGATCATCAGGAGATTTCTTTTCAATGATGTTGTGCAACTGCCATGCCAGTTCTCATTCACTTTCTCCCGATTCATTTAAATTGCAGTATTGATCACATTGCAATTAAGTGTTTTTTGAGAAATGAAATTCCGTCCTATTAATCTAACTTAATTAACTACTCTAAATCTTAAGAAATTTCTTTACTGCCTAATAAAGTTATTAATAAAATAAATAAGAAAGTAGTGAGCCTCAAGATATCTATCTCATGGTTCTACAATGACAGACCAATTTGTTGGGGCATAAGCTCATAGCTGGTCCTGCAGATCATATGTTGAAAAAATAGCCAGAGATCACCTTGGGAGGGAAAGTAAAATTACTTTAGATTTGAAATCCAAAGGCTATATGAGTATGGGATTTCTGTTTCCTGGAAGGCCCCTTCTAGGTTCATATTTGGTGCCATGGTTTTGTGCGTGTTTTACCCTCTTATCTATTTTTGCCAGCAACGTTCCTATTTCAGAGTGATCAGTAGTTTCTGTTGTAGGACTGTGGGACTAAAAGTTGGAAGAAAACCGAGGGAGACATTTCAGGAAATGTTTAGGGAGAGTAACAGGTGGTCCGAGGAGATAGATAGCAGGGGTCATGGGAGAAAAAATAAGACTGGACAGGATAACTGCATTCATTCACTTGCTGTCAGTTACTTCAGCCTGACACATTGGCATGCCTTCTCACCACATGGCTTTGTTTTTTTTTTACCTGTCCTGGCTCATTCTGGGCAGACTTGAGCTATTTAGCACAGCAGTACTTGTTCCTTGGGTTTTCTGCCCAGGCTCAGCAGGTTTTCAAAATCATTGGAATTTGGACAAGGAAACTATAAGAAACTCAAAGCTTATTTTCAACATTTACTGAGCACTTATAACAACTTGGCCACAGGGATGGGCACTGAAACGCAGGAAGGAGTAAGACAGAGGGTGTGCCTTCAAGGAGCTCGTGTTCTAATGGGGAAGATAGAGAAGTAATGAAAACAGTATCATACATGTGTCAAGTGTTATAACAGAGCTATGGAAAACTGCACATACAGCAGAGGAAGTAACTAATTCTGGCTGGATAGAGCATTGGGGAAGAACTGAGCTGAGCTTTGGAGGATAGGTAAGAGTTTCCCAAACAAACAAGATGAGGAAGGCATTCAGGATAGAGGGACTAGTGAAGTACAAAAGCAGAGAGGAAGGACTTCCCTGGTGGTCCAGCGGTTAAGAATCTACCTTCCAGTGCAGGGGACGTGGGATCAATCCCTGGTCGAGGAACTAAGATCCCACATGCTGAACGGCAACTAGAGAGAAGCCCACGTGCCACAACAAAGACCCGACACAGCCATAAATAAATAAATAAATAAATAAATAAATAAATTTTTTTAAAAAGAGAGGGATGGAAGCATGTGAAAATACTTGTAAACAGTTTGCTGTAGCTGAAGCTCGGGATACACATGAGAGGGCAATGAGACAGAAGGCTGAAGAAAGAGGCAAGCACCAAATCATGAAGGACTTTGTATTCCTTAATAATAAGAAATGGACCCCTTACTCCACAGAGGGTATGGAACTATTAAAAGGTTTTAAGCCACAGATTGAAATAATCTCTATGGCAGGAGTGTGGACAGTGGTTTGGAGATGGGTATGCATGGAGACCAGGAGACCCAGAACTTAAGACAAACTGAACGAAAGCAGTCGTGGTAGAAACAGAGACCATGAAACTGGTTCAACATATTTTAGGAGATAGACTCAATGGGGGTTTAGTAATTAATTAGGTTTAGAGAGTGAGGAAAAGAAGAGCCACAGTGGTGCCCACATTCCCAACTTGGGTAAATACACGCCTAGTGATACCTCGGAAGATCAGTGGGGAACACAGAAGGAGGAGGAGGGTTTGGTAGGGGAGGGCAGAAAAATAAAATAAAATAAAAATAACGAGTTCAGTTTTCAATTTGTTGAGTTTGAGGTACCTGTGAGGCATCCAAGTAAAGAGATCTACTAGGAAATTGCATGTCAGGTAAAAACTCTAGACTAGACAGGAGAAAGTTTCAGCATAGAGAGATGGGAGTTAAAGCCGTGAGAATGGATGAGATTGCCGAAAGAAAATGACTGCAGAGTATTTTCCAGCATTCTCCTAAGTCAGTATCTCTATTTCCTGCACTGATGATAGTGAGATATGGTCCAAAAGAGTGGAAAAATCAAGTCCTTTTCTTATATCTTTGAAGTGCATTCTAGCAATATGATTTCTTTTCTTTTCACAGAAGTAGATTACCTTCCTGATTGTGTTTTACTAAGGTTAATATTAAAATTGACTGATACTCCCTTTTCACGAACCCGTTGCATAGTGCGGGTGGTTTGAAGTCAGACAGGTGTGCACCAGGCATCAGAAGAAAGCCAGCCAGAGATGAAAAATCAGCCACGGATGATTCACAGAGCCCAAAGTGAACAGGAGATCATTAAAAGTTAGTCATTAAATGCTTCATTGAGGCATTTAGAATCAACATTAAAGGGACTGGGTATATTACTCCATTTCACAGATGGGCAAACTGAGGCAAAGTGTTATGCTGCCATTTGTTGTAGCTGTGCAGTTAAATAAAACCTGGGGCAATGCGCTTCACTCTCAAGTTCTTTTATAGCAGGCCAACGCTCCTTCCTGCTTTGAACAATGAGAAATTAAAATATCACTGAGAATACTGTGTGGTAATTTTTTTAATTCTTTTTTTTTCCCTTGGATCTAGGAATCATACATAAAGGGAATGGAGAAAATATGTTCATTTCCCAGCAGCCTCCAGTCATATCAACCATAATGGGTAATGGACACCAACGGAGTGTTGCCTGCACCAACTGCAATGGCCTCGCCCACAACAACAAACTCTTTGCTCCCGTTGCCTTAGCTTCTGGCCCTGATGGTAGTGTGTATGTTGGTGACTTCAATTTTGTAAGGCGAATATTTCCCTCGGGAAACTCCGTTAGTATTTTGGAATTAAGGTAAGTCTCCTCTAATCTCTGTGTTTGCTTAGTGGATAAGGAAAAAGCAAGAATGAGAAAACAGGAAGAGACAAGGCACTGCCAGAAGGAGCAGAAAATGCAGTTGCCCATATTGTAGTACTGAGCTAAGATGCAGGAATAGGGGCACAGACATAGGTCACCATGGCTACTCGTACTTGAAGAAACCTTTGAGCACTGCTTTGGAGAACCAGGAAGTGTTGACATCGCTGTATGTGTGGCCTTCCCTGGGTGCATTCCTGTCACTGACGTGGATCTCAGTACTTCTGAGTGCTCAGGTAAGTCACTCAACCCCCGTTCTGGCCACTATGAAGACTGACCAGAAATATCTAGTAATCATTCTAGCAGGTAGAGGTGTTGTCAAATCCAAAAGGCTAAATTTTCTAAGTTCTCCAGGTCCAGTCTTTTGAAGTGATCAGTTCATCAAAAGGAAAATGGCTGTCTGTGTTTGTGTGGCATTTTGAGGAAGGATTACTTTTTTATCCTTAAAAGCTCTAATCCATTGGAAAAAATGATTAAAGCATTCATCTTTAGGCTTTCTCCCTCTGTTTTAGGAATTTTCTTGAGAGTACAAAGTATTTTGACACCTTTTGAAAGGAATTCATACCTTTTGGTATTTCATATTTTGAAGTTACACAAAGATAGCAAGTAAATAGACCATGGCTTAATCAGCTTTATTTCTCCCTTTCTAAGGATAGAAGACACAAATATATGTCCCCTGGAGTCCTAGAAAAGGAAAACATCCTCTCTCATCCCAGTAGAGATAAACAGACCTGTTTCCCTTTCCCTGGGTAAACTGGTAGAGCCTTTCTTCTCATTGGTTATCACAGCTTTATCCCTGACACATGCCTTCAGGGCATTAGGCTGAAAATTTCCCTATGTTCCAGAAGACTTTGGCGCCACTCTATAAACTATTCCACAAAACGGTTCTTGCCTCATTCATCACCTCATTGACCTGAAAAGTAGTGACTGGGAGGATAGAGACAATGATGGAACAACTTGTATGTATGGAGCACAGTCAAGACCAGTGAAAGCACATGCAAAATCTTGGGTCATTTTCATTTAATACTCATGTTGACACAAACGTGGAAATTTGAATACATAAGGACAGTCCTCGAAATTTTTCAGATTCTCGTGCTTTGCTTTGGAATCTACCTCCCGTTTCTCAGACTGAGTTAGTCTTTCATAGCTAGCTGGGGAAATCTTCTAGTCCCAAGCCCCCATCCATTTTTCACATTAATTCACTCCAGTTTTAATACATTTCTTAATTATAATTGCAAACGCTGTCATAGAGAACAAAGCTGTTAAATCCCTTGACTGATAAAAAAATAGATTGTAAAATTAAGATTTTATAAAGATAAAGCACATCTACAGAGTCTAGAGAGGTACTAATTCATAGCACCCTGCCCTAATCAAATGTTCACGTACCTCGGGACGTCATACCTCACCGGGATTTGTCATTACAAGCACTATATCCCTTTGGGCACCTACTTACTGGAAAGTCAATAAGGAAGGCCAAGATGGCTGTATGCCTGGATTTGCAAATGTTTTATACAACATTCTATGTTGTTTTCAAAATCCTAGGGAAGTTCTGTCCACCTGATGCCGAACATGGGTGGAGCACTGAACAATTCATTCACCATCTGAATATTTCCAGGCATGCAGATCTTGGCCATCGGGTAGACAGAGACCTTGTCTTGCTGACCCTATATAGCCAACCCTATAAAACCTATATAGCTAGCCCCTATATAGCTAACTCCTCAGAGGAAGAAACCATAGGATTATCTATAAAAACAAAAAAGAAAACCCAGCTAAATTTAGTCCTTTCCGTTGTAATTTAAATGCAAATTTACCTAAGGTGGAGCAATTGTCATTCATCAAGGAGATTCTCCCTCGTCAAGGATCCTTAACAGTTCACAAATTTGAATTTTAGTCCAAAGTACCTTATGACCTTCAACACAAAGTCATTTGAAGACTAAAGTAGAATAACTTGGACCCTAATTGCAGTGATTTTCTCAGTATAAAGGAAAATTCATTTCTGATGGCGTGAAGTATTTTCCAATCCCTCTATTCCTTCTTACTCCAAAACACTGCTCTCTCTCACTGTCACAGCTCTTCAAATGCATAGGCGAGTGCACATCATGAGCTCACACACCCAGGCTCTCACTTAGCCTGAGTCTCCCTAGCTGGCTCTTCTGAGCTGACTTCCTGTAGAGCAATTCTTCCTAACATTCTTTTTTTCTGTACGCGGGCCTCTCACTGTTGTGGCCTCTCCCGTTGCGGAGCACAGGCTCCGGACGCACAGGCTCAGCGGCCACGGCTCACGGGCCCAGCCGCTCCGCGGCATGTGGGATCTTCCCGGACCGGGGCACGAACCCGTGTCCCCTGCATCGGCAGGCCGACTCTCAACCACTGCGCCACCAGGGAAGCCCCCTAACATTCTTTTTTAAAATTCTCAGATTTTTTTGAGAATCTATTGTATGTTATGTGCCTTCTCCCCAGAAAAAAACATTCACAAAAAATTCAGGGGTCACATATTTTCCCTCTCCCCACATTTCCCCCCTCCTGTGGATGAAGCCCTTTCATAGACTCATGGTTAAGATTCCCTGCATTAGATTCAAGAAGAAAAAAATAGTTCTTCCTTCTCTACTCCGACACTCCTCTGACTGGCCATCGGAGAAATAAGCTGATTGAATATATATATATATATATGATCATTTTGACCTAATTAACAGGTAACTCCCTATTTGACTGCAGTCGATACCATCCACCCAGTCTGTGACAGCAAACATCATCTGTCATGTTTACTCAGAAACTAATATAGCTCTTATTAGATTCACTTTTTTAAAAAAAGTATCTATCCTGATCGGTAGCCTATACTGTACACATTGCATCTTTCACATACAATTGGTGAATTTTTATATTTGCTTTGTAACTTTTCCAGGCTTAAACTTCCTGGGGAGAAATAAGTTGATATAAGGGGCTTTGCTAGCTTAACAACCATAATGTTCATTGAATTCTACTGTAGATAGACAGAAACTTCATTTTGTACCAGTTTTTGGTTGATGTTAAAATCAGTTAATTTAATTGCCCCCCCTCCAGTCCATATTAGTCATTTTATTTGGTTGAGTCATCTGTTTCCTTGGAAACACAGACTATATATAGTCATTATGTTATTAGTTGCATTTAAAGCTGTGAATGAAAGAGCAATATCGTCAACAAGTTGTTACAGAAAGGGATACAGAACATTCTAGATCTTCACTCTCTGTCAGGTTATTCATTATATAACTTAACTACTCTGTTTTCTACTTTTCTATCTATAAAATTGGCTTCACGTTAATATTTGAGCATCCTCTTACATGTCTTATACGGTTTCACTTGTTTTAAGATCCACAGATGTATACTTCTCAGCCCAGAGTTTGATGACATTTTGAGAGGACATAAAGCTTGCTCCTACTGGATGCCCTTCTAGATTTCCTTCTCTTTCATCCTCTTGTTCCATTTTGGGCCACATTGAACAATTCCAGATGCCCCTTGACATTTCAAAGATTAGAAGACTATAGATTTTTCCTCTCAGCTCTACCGATCCAGACTGTCCCCAATTGAGTTTCTTTCATCTGACCTCAAAAATAATTTCATTTTCATTGTTGGATGATCATTTATTTCCTCAAGCTGATCCACCATTGGCTGAATGGGGAGGGTAAGGAAAAGTCAGTTATGTGATTATTATTAGCAACATGCCAAGAGCAACAATATTATTTCTTGTTATTTAAGTATATAGTATCCCTTTGCCTGTTTACTGCAGATGTCATCTGCACATATACATCTTAGTGCTTCCTTCCAATGAGAAACTGAGATAAAATAATAAAGAAGGGAAGGAAGCTTATAAGATCATGCAATTAAACCCGAGGGAGTCTCAAAAATACATTCTGTGAAGATTTTTTTTTAAGATAGATTTATTTCCATATGAGATAGTTTAGGCCTAGGTATCCCTAGTGACTTGCTTCTCGTGTTAAAATTTTAAACACACACACATATTTCAGTAACACAAAAGTGATATCACAGATTTGTGAGCTTAGCGATAGAAAGAGTCCATGGAGGTATCTGGTACAACGTAGTGCCCACTGCATCCCTGACGGTTGATCATCTCTACTTTGTTTGATCCTTTTCAATAACAGAAAACTTACGTATCTCTCTAGACAGTCCACTGCATCTTTGGAATGCTCTGTTGAAAATTCTTCCTTACATTGTCTTCATGAAACATCCATTCAGTAGTGGCAAATGTTAACATCTGAAGCACAGAAGCCGCTTCCCTCGTTTACCTGAGAAACCTTCACAAGTGTAAAGACAGATTACCATAGGTTCCTGAGCTTTCTCTTCTTCATTCTCTACATCCCCAAGTCCCTCAACTATTTCTCATCAATTAATGGCTCTGTTTCCTCTTCCTTTGATTATGGCCTCAGGGTCATTTTTCAGTTTTCTAAAACTTACATGGATAGTTATGTAAGTAAAAACAGGAGACACCATGTCAAGTGCTTTGCAAGAATTTAAATATGAATATCCTCTTGCTCCCCTCTCATCTTCTAATTTCATGAATCTATTAGAAAACTTATTAAGCATAACTGGAAATGACTTATTCTTTATAAAAACCTCATGCTGTTATTCTTCAAGATGCTGTTATTCTCCAGATATTTATTTTGTCCTTTCATTAAAAATGAAAGAAAGAAAAAACAATAAGAGCCTGGCAGATGCTTCTTGGTACCTTGAGTAATTTGGACTTGACAAATGTCAATGTGACATGAAAATTTCTCTTGAGATGTTACTGTTTCTTTTACAGTGACTGGTGAATATTTCCTACATTGTTCTCAGGACTCAACTCCTGTCATTGACTAGGTATTGAGTAGAACTGGAATAGCACCCATTTAGGGGCAGTTAGCATGCTGAGGGGCATATGGAATGTGGACTGTGAGGGCTCTGAAAATATCTGAGAAATGACCAAGAACCTTCCTCTTGTCAGCAGCGCTGGAGCTACAAAGACAGAAACAAACTACACGTAGATGAAATAGGTGGTTACCTTCCCAGTGTAATCTCATGTATTAGCATTGACACTCAAAGGCTCCCTTTACGTCACCCCAAAACATCTTCGCTGGCCTTCCACAGTGCCCCAATTTCCACTCTAAGAAATGTGTTCCTCTGAGTTGAGACATTGCCTCTCCAAGAGTCCCCAACACAGGAACCTGTGTTAGAATGACCCATCAAGCTAAAATCATCATTAATCCCTGGGCATGGATTCGTTTGTGAGACTGCTTTTCAAACGAGCTGCTAGCTGAAAGCAGGACCCTAAACACAAGACAGGTAAGTTGAGATAAGGCCAAGGGACAGAGCCAGAGAATGAGGATAGTCTTAGATGAGGGTTTGCTGAAGTTGGAAGATCTAAGAAGTCAACGAGTGGCAGGAGTGGGAACTCGGTCTTCAAAGGAAGACTACCGTGGGACGATGAGCAGGCAGGGAAGTTCGTTCTTTGACTTCAGATATTTCTGGCTACGTATGAGGGAAGAAGCTGAAAACAGCATGAAGAACAAGCAAAGTGCTGCAACCAACACAGAGCAGGCCAGGCAAACTCTCATGACGACTGGTCACGAGACAGCACCTCCGAAGTTGGCATGTCCTTTTTTCTCCATCCCCCACCTCACTGGATATACAAAGAATAGGTCAGAAATGATGCTAAGTGAAAGAAACCAGACACAAAAGGATACGTATTATATGATTCTGTCCATACGAAATGTCCAGAATAAGCAAATCCATAGAGGCAGAAAGCAGATTAAGGGTTGCCTGGGGCTGGGGGAGCCGGGGAAATGGGGAACGACTGCTGATGGACACGGGGTTTCCTCATGGGATGATGAAAATGCTCTGGAATTCAGTGATAGTGATGGTTGCACAACTCTATGAACGTACTGGAAACTGCTGGATTGCACTTTTAGAAGCGTGAATTTTATGGTTTGTGTATTATATCTCAATAAAAAGTTTTTAATTAAAAAAGAATAGACAACCCTTTTAATCATGTAGGTCCTGAACAAAATCAAAGATCTACTTAAAGGTCCTACCATCAGGAGCATTTCTTGCTCTAAAAAGATTTGCCATTCCACTCCTTTCTCCGAACTCACCGCAAGCTTCAAGTCAGTCAGTTGCCAGGTGGTGATGCCCGCTGATGGGCCCAGGCACTTGTGAAGCGCTCACACGCTGACACCTCAGCATGCAGTCCATTGCCAGCTAGACAGCAGACCGACTTTGGTGGTGGCTCAATCCTAAATCTTTAGCTAAAAGTAATTCTGGGACGGAACAAGGTCACACACTGGAAATAAATTCCGTCATTTTCACTTCCTCCCTCTGAGATGCTAACGAGAGAAGCTGTTCTGCATAATATGGGACATCTTTCCAAATTCACAGTGACATTATTGGCAGGATCAGAAGAAGCTGCAAGAAACTCAGACCATCCACCTCCCCACACCTTGCCATCACCTAAGAATTTCAGAACCCTTTGTAGCCACACAAATGGTTCTGTACCATGAGACTCTGTGGTAGACGAAACCATGCTTTAATGAGATCCTTTTAGTATTTTTACAACTCAGCTTCCTTCAGGAAGATCAACCCTGTAATGGTGATTAGAGCCAGCCTCAAGCACACTCAGCCTGTAATTTAGAGACCATGAAAACAAGCAAGTGTCTGAAGACAAAAAAACTCAAAGAGGTTCAAATGTCTGGGGCCAGATTTCTAGTCACATCTCCCCACCCTTACCTTTTGATCTTTTGTGTCAACCCAGGGGATACCCACCCTTTTGAGGTGGCCCCATGAAACAGAAAAGTCAGTGGATCCTCACCATAACCCAACTAGTAAAATCCCAGAAAGATTCTCTTTAAAAAGACTTGAATCAGTAGTTGCAGATGACTTCAAAAGAAATCATTTTGTATCTTTTCTTCTTTCCTGATGTTCCAAAGAATGAGAACATTTTCTAGTTTAGAAAAAAGATTTGTTATCTTCATATTTTTCAAAATGACATAAGGGCCAGGTTTAAAAGGATTTTAAAATTTAAATGACTATATTTCACAGATGATTATAGCCTTTTAATTCTGGGTAGATTTGACCCAAAGTCAGGCCTGTCCACGGACTGCGCTCCTGGGGTGAGAAGACCCATACCAGGTCCCAGAGTGAAATAGCCTAGGCAGTGCCCTGTGCCAAGAGGCTTACAGATCAGGGGCTCCCCAAAGCGTTCTGACATAGTTCTGTTTTGCCCACCCCGGTTGCCCCCTTGGTGCATGGATAACTGGACAACACAAGGCCCTAGGAGTTTGATGTAAATGGTGTTTTATTGAAGCTATTTTGAGGCAGCAGTTTTGATGCCAGGGACATTCTATCATGGTCGAAGAGAAAACTTTTATACTTTCAATTTGTTAAATTGTTTAATATTGCTAAATAATGTGCTAATGTTCACAAGACATGTCCCTATCTTATCTCTGCAATCATATAAGTGGCTTAAAGTTGGGTTTGGGATGTCTGTTGCACGCAAGACTTGATAATGAAAGAGTTTGCATTTTGATAAAGTGGCTTTCAAAATAACTAATAAGAACCTGCTGTATTAAAAAATAAATAAAATAAAATTCAAAAAAACAGAAAAACAAAATAGAGCCTAGAACAGTCAGACCCTTTGCAGTGGCTGCGTCTTCAAAACCTAGCCTAGTGGTTCTTAAACCTTATTCTGCATCAGAATCACCACCTGAGTTTGTTCAAGATGGAATTCCTGGGAATTCCACTCCCACTTCAAGATCCTGATTCATATGACTGGGGAGAGCCCCAGGAAACTGCATATGTGGCAAGAACCCAACCGATTCCAATGAAAATGGTCCCGAGTGAACTTTTTGAAAAAACTGCCTTAGAGCTTTGCCCACCCACCAAGCAGGATATTCAGTCACCTTGACACCATTTTAGGAGGAGCAGCCTGGAGGGATTGGGTCCACATCTAGAGGGATTGGCTTGCACATCTAAGTGATCCCTGTGGAGTCCCTCTAATAGCCACAAGCTGAGTTAGGAATTGAATAGGTGTGTCTGGTTAGGTTTGGCTTGTTGAATGACACTGATGACTCTCTGTTTGCTTTTACTTGCCACTCGTGGATACCTTGTGCACCCTAGAAACAGAGATACCAGACATAGGTAAGCAAATCACGTGGGTGGCTACCTAATGCCCCTTCTTGCCTAAGACGCCACCTCCTAATAATGCGCTAACAGGGAAACTTCTTAAGTAAGGTTAAAGGCATAATGTGAACATGAACTTGGAAGTTATAACTCAGGTAAGTGTCTTCCAAAAGGAGAGAGCTCCACTAAGTGGGAATTTGCTGGAGGATCAAAATATACCAAAAAGAAAACAAGATAAGTGAAAGCTGGCCGTTCAGTACTTCATGGGAAAGCAAAACTTTCAGGCTTATGTTTTCCTTAGGTGATATCACAAGTGAGTCTGTAAGTTCAAATAGATTCGATGTTTTCAAGTTGCAGGTAGAGAGAGAGGTAGCACAGCAATCTTCCTGCTTCCAGGAATGTAGTTGACGTGTGTATTAAGAGAGAGTGCCCACGATGACCTTCTTGAATAAGATTTTTCCATTTTCCTCTTATGTGACCTCATGGTTTCTATTTTATCCCACCAAAAAAATAATAAACTTTAAACTGACCATTTACTGACAAGGGCACGTAACTCTGAAATTAGTCATAATGAGTATTTGTATTCAATTTGTTTATGCATTACACTTGTCAAAACTGTTCTAAATTACCTGAAATTGCAAAGGAGAAAATTGAATTTGTTCACTTTCAAATGCCAATTGTCATCAAAATGGCGCTGGTAGGGTTTGTAATTTGGATTTTGTTTGGGAGATGCCACTTCCTAAATACCAGTGCACAAGATCAGCCTTGCTACTTTGGCATAACTGATTCCTTAAGCAAATTAAATTGGTTATCAAATTGCTTTCTGGTAAAATGTTGCCCAGTATTAATTATAAGCATTAATTGCCCATTTAACAATCTGTGTGATTTTAACTAGCATGAATGAAGGGATCTTTGCTAAGTTGAAGGGCATTGCTTGAATATAAAACGAACCAGAAGGTGACAATAAGTTTAACACTGAAGTTGTAAGAGAAATCTTCACGTATCTCAAATTGCAATACGTGTTTAGACACAAGGGATTAGAACAAATTGGAATGTAGTCCAGTGGTTTTTCTTTCTCAGGTTTGGCATGTTTCCACAAAGTAGAAAGAAACTCTCAAAAGAGCTGACGTGCACTTGGGAAATGGCATGAAATGGCAAGAAATTACATCTCAATATAGGAGACCTTCCTGACTGTTGGCTGTCAAGAAAATAACCATCAGGTTTGAATTTGGTGCGTTGGGCTGTTCTATTTTCTAAAGGCCAGTGTGCAAAGTTTGAGAACAGCCTCGCTGAGCAACATAGTTAGAAGAAGACAGTAACGCTGATTTTTTTTTTTTTTGCCACTTTCAGAACAAGACTATTCTTGTAGGTATTTATTTTGCATACACAGTCACATATGATCTAATCTAATATTAGTCCAAGCACAGGCTTGTTGGTGACCTTGGGCGAGCCTTCTATGTGTCTGGGTTTCCCCAGCTGAGGTTTGAGAAGAATGATAATTCCAACTTCCCTCACAGGCACATAGGGGATATTCAATAATAAATGAATGGAATGCATTCCAAAGTGCTTTTGTGCAAATAACATTTCTCTTGGAAAAATAGCCTATGGACTTCTCCTAAACAAAACATGATTGATCTGGCTCAGTTGAAACTTCCACAGACTGGCTACCAAAGTATTGAAGGTTGTTTCAGGGAAGGGTTGTGACCCCTTCTGTATTCTAGAAAGATTTAAGGGCACTGGAAAAATTTTATTCTGAAGGCAAAAAGTGCAAGTAAATATGTCAAAACTTTTACTCAAACCCCTATTTAAGCAGTCTTTGCTACAGAGATGCTTTGTCTGATATGACTGCCAAATCAATTCTGGAATCTGTTGGGACCCTTTACAGTTTATTTACAGCAGCTGTCATGGTGGTTCCAGGGTTGAAGATGTCCCTGGAATCTACCGGATTCTCTTATTTGATGAAGGTAAGTAGAAAAAAATCAAGCATTCCGATTGGATTTGATTTTTTTCCAATTAAAACCATAAACTGGGTCTCAAATCAGTATTTGCCAGCCTTACTATCATTAATATAAATATGCTTAGAGGGCAAATGCAATTACAAATACAATCAGGAACATGCCAGTCCTTAAGAGTATCTTAATTATTCTAATGACCTTCTTCCCTCCATTTTGCTTGGCTAAGTAGCCAAGGCCCGAACTCCTCTATGTCTTAGTTAGTTTCGTGTCCTACAGTTTAGTTCAGCACTTCCTGAACATCAACCCTGTCAGACCCTCTGTCGGCACTGAGGTAGAGAGCGGAATAAGGTTCGTGCCTGCAAAGAGTTCACAGTGTATCTGGAGAGAGAGAGATGTGGAAAAAATAGTGCTTACACCCAGCACTCAGATCTCAGTTTCTAATACCATTCTTCAATGAAAGGAGCCAGGGGTCCTTGGAGAAATGATTCGTTCCAGTCCTGGATGAGCCTGCAACATCTTGTACTTCCAGAAAGTAAGGAAGTGCTCAAAAAAAAACAAAACGCACCGACATTGATGGGGGTTTATGAGGGGCACATAAGCCCACAGAAAGAGCTCCCAATGGCTAAAGCTGGAACAATTTGAGCAACAAAATAAAGTCACTTTGGAGTTTAAGGCAAAGTATAAAGCAAATATCCATGAGTCCATACTGATATAAATAAATGGTTGAGTTCATAAATAAATGGAGGAGAAAAGATAAGGTTCTCATGCAGAAGAACTCCAAATAATTTATGTAGCTACTCGACCCTCAAGGAGGTGGAGTATAACTCCCTACTCCTTAAGTGTTGCCTTGGCAGAATGACTTCCTTCCAAAGAATACAATGTGGAAAGTAAGAGAGAAAGTAAATTTGCAGAGGAGAAACTTGACAAACACTACCTCAGCCAGGCGATCGAGGTCAACATCAACAGTAAGTCATGTTGATATTACTACCCTTGATTTGATTTGATGAGAATGGCACTTTACCCTTGTGGTCTTCCTCCCCCAAACCTGTAATCGCTGTCTAACTATGAGAAAAAAGAAAAATGAGACAACGTTGCCGTGGGGGCATCCTACAAAATGTCTGACCTGTACTCCTTAAAACTATCAGGGTCATCAAAAACAAGGGAAGTCTAAGAAACTGTCACAGCCCAGGGGAGCCTAAGGAGACGAAGACTAAATATAACTTGGTATCCTAGGTGGAATCCTGAAACAGAAAAAGGATATTAATTAAAAACTAAGGAAATATGAGTAAAGTATGGACTTCATAATTTAAAACAATAATGCTAATACAATGTGATAGCTGCTGCTAGGTCACGTGTCCCTCCTATCTGCTCATTTCTCTCCCTTTCTACTTCTGTTGTAACACTTGGATTCATGACAGTCATAGCCTATTTACTGATCTGACTCCCCCACTAGACTGTGAGTTTCATGCAGCAAGGGGCTGTATTGGGCACACAGGTAGGTCTCCAGACCATAGCACAGTTCCTTGGCACATTGTTTGCACTTAGTAAGTACTTCTGAATGACTTGATGAATAAATCCACGGTACAGAAATGGTATTACCAAGCAAGGAGTGCAGCTGAGAGATGTCCGGACTAATGACGGTGGAGATAAAGAGAAGTGGGCAGATTGGAAAAGAGTTTAGGAGGTAGAATTTTTTTTTAATGATGTTTTACTGGATATGGGGAATGGCGGAAAGAAGGAGCAGTAAAGAACGGCTTCTGGTTTCTGGCTTGGACCATTGGGTGTGAGGCAGAGTGCTGTGCAGTGAGCACGTTAGAGATAAGACAAGATTACTCTCCTCCAAGCTCTCATGGTTTACTGGGGCATACCAATACATTTTTTAAAAAGTAATATGATGTGTGATCCCCGAGAATAGAGGTAAGCATAGTGCAAATAACCGAGCCTAGACATTTCCGGAAGGCTTTCTTCAGAAGATGATGCCTGAGTAAAGCCTTAAAAGGTTAAAGAGAATTAATTACTAAGTGAAGAAAGGAATGTGCACCACACTAAGGAACATTTAAAAGTTTGTACAGTTTTTAAAGATGGGAACCAAATGATCAGAATAACCCTGGAGTCAGTATGGGGGAAAAATGGATTTAAGATTTCAAAAACACCTCCTGTGGGCAGGACTATAGAAAATATTCCAGGCCACAAATGATAAGAGTTAGAACTAATGTGATAGCAGGAGGGACAAAGCTTCTGAAAGCTTGTTTTCAGGCACAATTAGGCACAATGTGGAGAGAAAAGGGGAGAGTAAGGGTTAGACTTCCATGTTGGGAGCTTGGATGATATCAGCAGTACATAAACCTTAAGTTCAAGCAAAATGTCCCCCAAACCAAAGTTCCTGCAGCTATTGGGAAAATGATATTAGGAATAGTCAAAACTAATGAATGAGCTCAGCCATGTATGCAGATAAAAATAACACAAGATCCTATTTAAAATATGTAACTGAGGAGTTTCAGGAATACCAAAATCCAATCAAGGTAACTTGAGTGTCACCTTTTGGAGGTATGGATGATTGTAATTATAACCAAAACAAGGTCAAATATGATCACTTCTATTATGTCCTGAAAAAGAAAAAGTGTATTAGAGAAGTACGGTGGTCAGCTAACAAAAGGAAGCTTGGAGTGGAAGAGTATCTCCAGCACAGCCCTCCCTAAGACACACTCCTCACTTTTTGTACATGCCTTTCAATTTCCAACGGGACCCTGGGAGGACAGTAGTGACTGCAAGTGAGGCAGGAAGCCCAGAAGACAGGAAGTAGGTTTTTGAAGGATGGGGAAGGCAGGAAGAGAATAACTTCTGTTTTGGATTTGTTGAGTTTGAGGTGACTTAGACATCCAGGCAGTCATCTAGTAGGTAATTGGAGAACTGAGGGGGGTATGAAAGGTATGTATGAGAAAAAGGATCTCCTGGGATTTTCTATCTTCTGCTTCTTTCTCTACCCCCAAATGGACGGTATTGGAATATCAGGAACATTACAGGTTAGCAGTACGCACTGAATTATTTTTTAATCCCAGACCCATTACTAGAAAAACAAAGAGGTACCTATCGCCTCGGTACATAAGGAAGATACATTAATTCTTTTATCTCTTAAGAGAATTTTCCATTTGTGACAAAAGGCAGACCCCAGGGAGTGTATGCTGAACAAATTGCTTTGAATAACTTTACTTTTCTCTTCCTTAGCACAAGTCCTGCTCACAAATACTATCTGGCTATGGACCCTGTGTCTGAATCACTTTATCTATCAGACACCAATACCCGAAAAGTCTACAAGTTGAGATCTCTTGTGGAAACAAAAGACTTGTCCAAGAATTTTGAAGTGGTGGCAGGAACAGGAGATCAGTGCCTTCCCTTTGACCAGAGTCACTGTGGAGATGGAGGGAGAGCATCGGAAGCTTCACTGAACAGCCCTCGAGGTAAAAATAAAAAATCCTTTGGTTATCTAAAGGTTTCATTTGACTTCGCAGAATCCTAAGATTGTTATCACACTGTAGTCCATTCGTCCCAATGTACCTCTGACAGACATCATCTCTGAAGTCTATCTCGGAAGATAGGCACACCCAGGACTAATTTTTAGCCAATATGCATTAGTATAGTCATAACTGTTATTAAAATATTGGAATGCTTCTTTTCTGGTTGATAAATAGTTAAAGCCCAGAACCCTCTGCCTCCCGGACACCCCAGCCTCTCCCCATGATCTCCTTCCTGGAAACTCCCAATAGTCCAACAACGAAAGGGTTAACTCCTGGCCAGCAAAGAGCCTCCAGGAGGAAGGCTTTAGCACTGTGGCCTGCACTGGTTTGGGGATCAGGTCTGTGCCACCTTCTACCGCTTTCAAATATATTGAGTACCTCACAGACTTTAGACACTCCTGGCTTTTCCTTAACAACCAACCTTTAATGAACCTATCTTCCATTAATTTATCTAAATCATTCTTGAAGCTATTTATATTTTCAATTTATATCACCCCTAGTATAACAAATTCCTTTTTTTTTGGCCTTCTGTGAGAGCTCAGCCTTACTGTTATTTTTTTCTAAACTCAGCTTCTCAACCTTAAAGGGCCAACCCTCAATTCTGTTGCCTGGGATTTGTAAATAAACGTGTTCTCCCAGTCAGCTTCATGATTTTATAGACTTGGATCATATTCCCATCTTAGGCCACTAAGCTGAAGGATAGTCAACTTTTAAATCTGTCGTCATATATCATCCACCCTATCTCCTTAATTATTTAATCATTCTTCTCTGTTCCTTCTCCAAGATGTGTGTATGTGTGCTTTTATTTCAGCAGGTTTTATGAAGTATTCATTGTAGTGGGTTTTAAGAACCCAATGTGTTTTTTCTTTTTGACTATTACACAAATAATACACAATTGTTGCAGAAAAATTAGAAAAGAGAGAACACAAAAAATGTTTTTAATTGAGGTCACGCATAATCCTACCACATCTAGAAAACCACTGTTAACATTTTAGTGTATATCCTTCTAGACTTTTTTCTATGCATATCATATATTTTATTCTCTAATAATGGAATCATATTATAGAATGCTGTTCTGTAATCTGCTTTTCATACATAATGTATTATGAACACCTTTCCATGCTGAAAAATATAGTGAGGTCAATGTGTTTAATTTATTAGATGGTCAACTTACTATTTCAAATATTAAGAGGTTACTCTTTAGCTATTTGACATTTGCCGTATGGGGATTAAATTTCAACTACAGTCGGAGTTTAAAGCCGTCCCTTTCTTCAACGCCATACTCAAGGCATGTGTCTTTCATAAAGCCCCTCTGGCTAACCCAGCCCATTAAATCTGAATTTCTTTAAGAGTGTCTCCACTACCCAATTAGCACCTTATTATATTTTGCCTTCTTTTACTTTCCAGTCCTTTCATGAATGGAGTGTTTTTTATTACCAAAGTGAGCTGCTTGAGATGAGAAACTACATCTAATATTTCTTTTGACTCTTCCCCACCTCCTCAGCAATATCTTGCACAGTGTGAGATCCACTACACATGCTTCTTGCGTAATTGACCAATTAGGTAACTCTTATCCATACCCAAGTATTCCTAAGAGGAATTTCAATGGCACTTAAAGGGGATGACCGTTTTTCCCTAAGGGAACATAAGCGTCCCCACCCATAAGTATCATGGTAAAGTGTTTGGGAATGTTTCTTTTTTCCTCTTGTACCTGTGCTCCATCCTTACACATAGTAGGTCCGCAATAAATATTTGATGAGTGAATGCATAACTCAGGTGCAACATATAATCAGCTCATCTTTCAAGGAAATACGTCAGGCTGGGTCCCACCTTTTACACAGGTTTAAAACGCTTACAGGTATTATAAGGATTTCTGCATGAGAAATAGGGAGGACTCAAGCTTGTATTGTGCCTGAAATTGACACCCTCCTGAGTTGCTGCTGGTGTGAAAACCACTCATCTCACCTACTACATTCAACCTGCCACACAGAGGATGAATGTCAGCTTTTCCAAATAAAGCAAATAATTGGTTCACTGCAGCTCTGCTTTTTTTTTTTTTTTTTGGCTTGGAAAGCAGCAATAATAGAGTCCTGATGAGCAGGATTTACATGAACTCTGGAAACGTCAGTAATGAGAGTGTCAAAATTTATATATCTATTAAAGTTAACATTAAACTAAGCTTTTCTTCTTGTCATAGCTAGTAGCGCATTTTCCTTTGGCTTGACTTACGCAACCTTCTATCTGAGCGTGGCTTTTACAGTAATCTGGTACAGTATTCATCCCAAAGCAGTAAGGGGCCCTAAGAACAGCTGGCCCAGTCTTCAGACAGCTGAATGTCTAATCCATCCAGGACAGCTTTCACATAATGTACTAAAGCTGCTGTTGGCAACATCTGCTCTGATCCAGTGAGTGAATGAGGATGTTTAAAGGGAGGGAATGTGTGACTCACACTAAGTGTCCATCACACCTCCTCCAACCATATTCACAGTGTTTGAGGACCCTGTTAGTGATCTTCGAAATCACTCAGAATGCTGGTCAGAACACTGAGGTGCCTAGCTAGGGCACCTATCTCCACGCTGAATCTAGACAGCACTTACCCTTGGCAGTGAATCAGAAGTGAGGTTCTCATTATATGGAATGCTGCAGGGCAATTTCGTAGACTTCCGTAGAGGAAGGAAATATGCAGGAAGTCATCAGGACACGGTGGGCATATTGAGAGGAGAGTATTGCTAATTGCTAATTATGTCTTTGAGGTTCTCCTGCAGGTTCCTTCTCTCTCAAGAAAGCCCAGTTTGTTTGTTTTTTGGCTTTACAGCTACCATGAACATCAACTCCTTCATCCCTCCCCCTTAGAAGACAGCAAATGTTTAATGGATTTCTTGAAGGAGAGGTTTGATTTTTCTCTCCACCTAGAAGCTAATAAAGAAAAGCTGTAGATCAGTAGAAATGGAAATGTACATCTAGGGAGTATCATTTCTAGGTTAGGAAAGAGAGCTCGCTCTAAGACTTTAACAAGCAACATATTGCAATTACAGGCAGGCTCTCCAGCATGTCCTTAATTATGCAAGGTAAGTCAAATAAATGTTAATCTGCAAGACAGCTAATTTATTTTCTGAATCTATTCTAAAAATAGGATGAAATAAAATTTGCTTTTGAGATCATTTGTCCTAACATTGGAATAAATTATCAAATGGGATTAAAACCAGTCAGCAAAAGGTCAGAAAAAAAAAAAAAAAAGGTCAGAAGCCATGGGATTTTTTTTTTTGAGAAATGGCGGCAAATTGTGATGAATATTGGGTTAGGGAGCCTAGGCTTTCGTGTTCCATCCATGTAATGCCACTGTTTCTTGGAAAGTCACCGTACCTCCCTGAACGCTGAAATAGACTTAATGATGCCATTGACTAGTTTTGTTACATTGGACTAGTCATATATACACTGGGTCCTGAGATTGCTCAGTTGTAAACTGAAGGGCTTCGGATGATCTCCCTCCCAGCTCTAATATATTAAAATAACCATAGCTCTAACTTACTTAGTGTCTACTGTGTGCTGTACACTGTGTTCGATATTTTACACAGGGTATCTCTAATCTTCACAATTCATAAGGTAAATAGTATTATCCCCATTGTAAAGATGAGGAGATAGAGGCTCAGGTACCTTAAGAAATTTATCTAGGGTCAGACAGTTTACAGATAACACTGGAATTCAAACCAGGTCTACCTGACTCCAAAACCCATGAGGTGGGGTGGGGGGCGAGGTAGCCTTCCCTTCAGCTAAAATCCATGATCTCTGTTGGCTTCTCTAGGAGGGTAGGAAATAGTGGAAAATGCTTTTCAATCTAATGACATGTATTCAGTGAAAACAAAATATTTTTATTTGGAAGATGAATGACTTTCAGTCCAGTTTCCTTTTCCTATTAAAACTATTCCTCTGATTTTTCTGACCCGATAGTATACCCATAGTGCACTCCATAGCATTTGCATAATCTGTAAATGGAATTGTTCAAATAAATCTCCAGGAAACATTGTCACATCTCTTTGGAAGATTCTGCAGTTAGCGACTTCAACTTTTTCTTAAGAGATGGAGTCAGGAAACCTTAACTTCATTAAACTGACTGCAACTGGTAGCTAAAAAGTGTGTTTAAAGGAAAAATGGAAGTACCCCTGAATAGAGTTTTATATAAGATAGCCCCTGGGTACTTCTCCTGGGAAGAAGTCTTTATCTGATCCAGTTTTACACACTTTGATTTGAATCCCAGTAAAGAGAAACATTTGCCATTTTACTCATCAGTACTTCAATGTAATGGGGCAAGGAAAAAAGTTTAGCAAAGAAGTTGATGGTGTGCTAATCCCTGGCATTGTATACGAGTTTGAACTGACTTTGCAAGATGCTTTTAAAACATGCATGGCTGATGTAGTTGAAACTTAGGCTCCATTTATTATTTTTACTGCAACGTTCTTTAATTCTACAGAGAACTCAAACTAATGAGTCATGTAATAGATGACCAAGTACTTAAGCAGAATGTGAAATGCTACTAGGTGGAGATATAAAATAAAATTTGTGACAAGCTGAATACATTTATTTTTTTTAAGTAGCTACAGAGGGTGAAGGAGCGACTGGACAGGATGAAATTAATCAGTGACTTAATTTGGTTTTCTTGGACCTCACCAAGGAGTATATTTCTATTTTCATGTGCATCTTTAAGCATAACTGACCTCAGAACTCAGCAGGAATTGGGCAGTATCCCCAGAAATGCAAACAGCCCTGGAGCCACTCCCAAGGAGGGAAATGATCCTTAAATCTTGATGGCTTCCGAAAGTGTTTTTAGGTTGTTCATGACACTAATCACACAGGAGTTCCTTTAACTTCATTGGCAATTAAGAAAGCTGGGTATGATAAAGTCTAGACAAAAGCAATCTGTTTTTGTCCCTACCCAGATCTGTCCGAGGCGCATCCTGAAGCTCTGCTGATTCCCCTGGTATCTAAATGCTATTTTGAAAGGCTAAACTTGGGGTTAGTGGAAAGATGGTAAAACTCTCATCAGTGACATCTTGTTCATGTAACTGGTATCTATGAGGGAGAGAGTATAGTGAACAAACACACATGAGAATGTTCTTTTGGTTCTACTATGCAACTAAGGTGCAGTAAGACTTTTCCTAAATTCCTTTAGTACATGATCCATTATGGTGACGTAACCATTTGGATTGGCACCAGGGCCAGCCCTCACCAAAATTACAGGCAAGCTGCAGCACGAGTAAAATGAATGGTATATTTGGGAAACTATAAATAATCCAGTATTATTAAAGTAAACATATTTGAGGGTAATAGGAGCAGGGCCAGAATCAGAAGTTTGCATTTTGTCCTGTAGGCAAAAGATTTGAAGCAGGAAAGTGACATGATCACTTGATGGATGCATTCTTGATAGATTTTTTTGTGACAGGGTAAATGCACAGGAGCAAGGCTGGGGTAAAGAAATCATAGGGAATGCTGATATTTATAGGGTAGGCAATGGAAGAGCATCTAATGAAAGAGACAGAGAGGAAATCTTCACAAGAAAAGGAAGTGAACAAAGAAAGCTTGGTATCCAGGAAGCCAAGGGAATCCTTTGTTTCAAGAAGGTGTGAAAAACAATATCAGATGTCACACATTTGTAGCCATTGGATGAGGCAACGAGGAGCTCATTGGTGACCCTGCCTTTGGTGGTCTGAATGGTGGTAGAGGTGGAAGCCGGATTTCAGGCATTTGATGAGCCAGTGAGAGGTGAGGAAGTAAATATGATTAGTGAAGATCATTCTTCTGAGAGGCTTGGATGTGAAAGACAGAGTGATAAGTAGTAAGAGAACAAGGCGCTCAGGGGAGGCTTTTTCTGTGGGAGACATGGCAATGATGATAGGTAAATGGAAAGATGCAGGAGACAGAGGATAAATGATGAAACCAGATCTTGAGGAAACTGGAGCAGGCCTTGAATGGGAGGGGAGATTGCAGAGACCATCCTAAGATAATGTGTAGGTGTAAGGCTGAGAACTTTGTAGATAGAAGGTGCTAGAAAGTTGATGGTACTCCATTCTGATAGCCTCAGTGTTCTAGAGAAGTGCGTCTATTCTGCTAAAAATGAGGAAGTACAGTTAGGCCTTGAGGTATGTGAGAATGGTTCGGAAACACCACTTAGTGAGGTCAGCTTTTTGGGTAAGATCAACATTCTACCACCCATGCCAAATTCCCAGCTCAGTGTCAAGACATTTCTTGTGAGAACTTTCCTCCCACATCCTTGTCCTAGAATCAGAGGCATCTTGAGAAAAATATGTTTGACAAAGCCTTAGAATTCAGGCAAAATATTTTTTCCTTATTACTCAGTGATCCTGTGCTGTTTCCACTCCTGGGTATTTCCTTCCTAAACTATGTTATTGGTCTCTCAGTTTACGGTAGCTACACCTGATGACTTAGTACCTGTGATGCAACCAGAATGAGAGCTTAACTTGTTATTTGCACAGTTGGTCTAATGCATCTGCTTATGAATAGTCAAAAGATTTAGATCTTACATTATGTCAGCAGCTGGAATCTGAGAACCTTTCTGCCTTTTCTGTCACAATCCTAAAGCCATAAGTTTTTGGTGGAGAAGTCAGGCAAAAGGAAGGCACTTACATCTAGCCTTGGCTAATTGGTCCAGGTCACATCCATGGTTAATACGGCGGAACTTGTGTTAAGTTCATTCAGGTTTTATAAAGCCACAAATACATCATTAAATGACTTTTTCTTCTGCATTTATTTTAATTTTCATGCATGTATAGCATTCTAGCAAACAGATAATACTTTAGAGGCCAAATACCATGAGAGATAAGTGCCCAGGTTCTGGAGTCAAACAACTGGATGCAAATTCCAGATCCACCACTCATTAAATGTGTGACCTTGTGTAAGTCACCTAACTTCCCTGAGCTTCAGCTTCCTCATCTATGAAGTTAGAATAAGAGTAATAGTGCCTACATGAGAGTGTTTGGTAATGCAGGTGAAGTGCATTGTAAAGCACAGTGCCCAGCCTGTGGGGTGTACACATTAAGTGTTACCTGCCGTTATGATCAGGCTTGCTGTTTGGTTGCTAATACTAATGCTGCTTATAATAGTGACCCAAGCGTGGAACAAGTTACTTTTAAAGGAGGCAAGTTCCAAATTGTCCAAGGAGACTTGGTCATTTCTAGGGTAGAATGGTGCCACAAAAGGAGCAGGAGTCAAGGTAGGGTGGGATTCGAGTATTACATGTGATTTGATTAGCTGATCCCTCCCGACCTTGAGATGCAGTAATTCTAGTGCTGGGTCTTTCCAACATGTTGTATTTTGAGGAGCCCCCCCACCAAGACCCATGTAACCAAAATAATTCCCTTAGCAGCCTACCATTAAATTCATTCCATGAGGGTTTTCTTCAGATGTGAACTTCAGTGCTGAATGCAGGATAATGCCTAGGAGAGCAGCACATTAATTCCTCATTAAAACACTTTATGGGGGCTTTAAGGACATGGAGCACAGGATGGATGTGTTTGGAGAGATGAGATCACTGGAGGGGGACAAGCCAAGGTGGCAACTACTCCAGGTAGCATGAGGAAGGGCAGTGCTAGGTATCGGGCAGAAGGGCAGCAAAGTGGAGAGAGATGGGAGAATGACGATGATATACTTCTCTGCAGTATTGTCTAGAATGAAACTTCAACCCCTACAAATCAGGACAGACAGAATGGGATTATGATTCTTCCTCTTTTTATTTGAGATCACTAGCCCCCAAAACTTTCCTTATCACAGCTCGTCAGTGTCACATCACCTCAGCTGATTAAAAAAAGAACCCCCTCTCCATCAAACAAAAATGACAGGGATCACACACTAACAGACTGCAAATCACTAAAATCATATTTTGAGTGGTGTATTGTGGTAACCTATAAATAACTAATTGCGTAAAATTGCTTTAGTAGTTTCTAGATGGCAGCTTTAATTAAAAGCACCAGAGACATTTAGAAGTTTAGAAATGGATGGCATGTAATTTGCCCTTTTACCAACCATAAAATGGTAATTAAGGAATTTGATTCACTTCTTCCTATTAAAAGTTTTATGAGAATAGCAAGTTCCTTCTAAATACAGTTTCTCTTCAGCAGAAGGTAGTACGTTTGCTCTATCAGTCTTCTCCAGCAGGGTAAGATGTTTTAGTGTACAAATTCTTCAAAAGTTAATTAGGAAATTTCTTTCAATGCAAAATGTTTGTTTTTAAGGTTCTAAAACATGAAACTGTATTAGAGCTAAAGCTTTGATCATGGCCCCATATTGCTCCACCATCAGTACAAGATGGCCCAGTAATTTCAAGTTTACCAAATGCATGGAGCTGACTGTAAAATCAAAGAAATGAGGAAGTCATTTCCTGGTGAGTCTAGCATGCTTTGCTGATTCTTGAAGGAATCTGAAATCTACCGTGGGTTGACTTCCCGGGGAACCAAGAATATTCGCTCCACAACAGAGGAGTCATCAGAAGATGTTTTTAGCTTCATTGATCCTCCAGCCATACTGGATGAATTAGTAGAGTGTAAAACTCAGACAACATGCAGCAAACCTAGATAACTAAGGGAATCCATTATTTTAACATCATCACAGGCTAAAACACAGCTGGAAATGGAGTCAGGAAGCCCATTTTTATTTTATAATTGATCAATTAATTGCGTTTTTTGGCCATTTCAGACCAAGGATTAGAGATGGCACAACAGAGGGTATTTAGACCAGCATTTTGAAGGTACTAATGACTTAAGTTATACGCACACAAGACAACTGCTAAGTTTTTTTTTTTAAGTCAAGCAGATTCTCAAGTGAACTGAATCTAACTAAGCAACAAACTAGCAGTAAAGGAGAGGCTGTTTGAAATGTCACCTCTTCATTCCCTCTTTCAAGGACTCCCCTGGCTAACTCTGAGCCCCCTCCCTGCAGCCCTCAGCCTGTCTTCCCGAGATAGAAATCCAGCCTTTCCCTTCCCTCTCCCCTAGTCAGAGCTGTGTGGGCATACAGTGATGTATGCTACAGGGAGACTGGACAGT
Organism: Delphinapterus leucas; assembly: GCF_059928025.1. NCBI lineage: Eukaryota > Metazoa > Chordata > Mammalia > Artiodactyla > Monodontidae > Delphinapterus > Delphinapterus leucas. The sequence goes on from NC_143150.1 coordinate 25,924,486, forward strand.
GTGAAGAATATTTTATCCTGGCGTTGTTAACAATTTCCAGTGAATGGGGATAGTAAACACAGTCCTGTTATTCATCAGTTTTATTATTGTTTTTAATATTCCTATCAAAAATGCACTCCCCTCATTGTCTGCACCCAGAACAGACCATTCCCATAGCCCCCAAACCTGCAGGTATAAGGAAAATACTCACAAAATAATACTCAGTGGAAAGTTCAGGATACAAAACTATGTAAGGGGGCAGGGGTGGTATATATGTACAGAGAAAAGAAATTGAGAGGAAGTTTATCTAAATGTTAGCAATGGGACTTTCCTGGCGGTCCAGTGGTTAAGACTCCACGCTTCCAATACAGGGGGCGTGGGTTCAATCCCTGGTCGGGGAACTAAGAGCCAACATGCTGTGCGGCATGGCCAAAAATGTTTTTAAATAAAATAAAATAAATAAAGTAAATGTTAGCGATGATAGTTGCTGCATAAGGAATTTTGAGTGATTTGCCTTTGTTCTCTTTAATTTTCTGAGCATTTGTTATTTTTATAATGCAACAAAAGACAAAGCATATTATTTTAAAACACACACACATTCTGTCCTGTCCTATGACCGACCTCTGAGGACCCAGGTCTCTTTGCTTTCATAAATGACAGCTCTCCAGAAAGGGTCTCATAGTACTGATGGTTGCCAATGGGTTGCTCTCATCTGAGCATGTTACTGGAGACCTGCTGGAGGGGCTATACCATCAGCCAAGGAAAAAAGCTCAGTGGAAGACCTTGAAGGCATCCTGGCAGGCCCGTAGTAAAAGACATTTTAATTATATTTATTAGTTTTTAAGAAAGAGAAATACAAAGAATACAGATTAAAATGGCCTATAATCTCACCATCTAGATAAGCCCCGTTGATATTGAAAGATAAAAATATGGAAGTAATATATGTCTGTGGTTTGGAAGTCAGAACTCTGTAGAAAAGCACAGAAAGAAAATTCTAGGCTTCTTTACCACAAACACACACACCCCAGTCCCTCTCTCTAAGGTAACCAGTGTTAACAGTTTCTTGCGATTCCTTTGAGACCTCTATATGTATTTTTCTCTTACATAAAAGGAATCATATCATATACATTACTCTTCACCCCCCTTCTTTCATTTGATTATATTTCTTGAAGATCTTTCCATAAAAGCATGTATACATCTGCCTCTGTTTTTAAGAGATGTATGATATTACAACATATGGACATACCATAATTTATTAAGTAATTTGCTTCTTGATTGATGTTGTTTTTTTTAAATCCTTTATCAGTGTAGCACTGCATTGAACAACCTAATTCACGTGTTTTGGAACACTTTTGTGAGTATATACACTGGATTAATTTTCGGCAGTAGTAGATATTACCAAATTGCCCTCCCAAAAGATTGAACACATTTACGCCAATAGCGTGTAAGGATGCCCATTTTCCCATACCCTCAGCCACACTGAGTATCATTAAACCTCTTAATATATGCCCATCTGATCAGTGGAAAATGGTATCTCATAGCTTGTAGCTTTAATTTGAATTTCTTTAATTTTAGGTGAAGAGGAGTGTCATTTCATATCTGTTGTGACCATGTGTATTTCTTTTCCAGTAAACTCACTTTCATATCCTCTGCCAGTTTTTCTACTGAGCCGTTGATCTTTCTCTTTTGAAAATTAAGAAAAGCATCCTTTTGTCTCTCCTATGTGTTGCAAATATTTTCCAAGTTTGTCATTTCTTTTAACAGTGTAGAAGTTTTCTAACTTTATTTGGTCAGATTTAGCAATATATGTCCTTAAGGTCTCTAAAGTTTGTGTCCTTCTAGAAAAGCCTTCCTGTAGTAAAGGTACTTTTAAGGCAAGTGGGCAGGCCTTTCAATGACCTTTAAATCGTACTCTTTGTATTTCCCATTTGGGCCCCGTGAAATCTGGAAAACTTAGGAAGTGTTTAGAGTAGTTAAAACCAGAGACTTTGGAATCAGGCCGGTAAGAATGAGTTCGAATTTATTACTAACATCTCTGAGCCACTGTTTTCTCATCTGTAAGATGGAGACAGTGCTCCTACCTTCCTTGTAGGGTTATAGAGGATAAAATGACACAATATGGGTTAAGCCAGTACTTGGCACAGATCAAGTACTAAATAAAGTATGATGATAAGAAGGAGGATAAGTAAATAATTTTTTTTGTTGTTTTGTTTTTTTGTTGTTGCTTTTTACGGTACGCGGGCCTCTCACTGTTGTGGCCTCTCCTGTTGCGGAGCACAGGCTCCGGACGCGCAGGCTCAGCGGCCATGGCGCATGGGCCCAGCCGCTCCGTGGCATGTGGGATCTTCCCAGACTGGGGCACGAACCCGTGTCCCCTGCATCGGCAGATGGACTCTCAACCACTGCGCCACCAGGGAAGCCCAACAATTTTTTAAACTAATATTAACTGGATTGTTTTCAAGACTAGTAGTGAACATTTTGTTTTCAAAATTGTTTTACTGTATTCAAATTCTCTTCTGTCAAACTTTGTTGATTGTATATACACAGCCCTACTTTAATTCTCTTTGCCTGCAAAATACATTGTCCAACTAAAAGGAAAACTTGCAACTATGTTTTTAAAATACTTGGAGAGAGGTACTGAAGGGAGCTTGGCTGAAGAAAAATGTATGGAAAGTCACAAGTACACATGTGTATAAGGAGATGTGCTGCGCTGTCATTACAGTATAAAAAATGGAAACAACCTAATAATCTGTCAGTCGGGTTTGGTCAAATGATGGAATATTATACAACAGTAAAAATGAATTAAGTAGATGCCCGTGTAAAAACATTAAGTCACAAAACATAAGGTTGCATGAATGAAAGAGAAAATTGCAAAAGAATATATATGATGTGATATCATTAGCATATTTTTGTGGTAAAATATGCAAAACAAAATTTACCATTTTAACTTTTTTTTTTTGGCTATACCTTGCGGCTTTCGGGATCTTAGTTCCCCAACCAGAGATTGAACCCAGGCCCCGGCAGTGAAAGCGTGGAGTCCTAACCGCTGGAGCGGGGAATTCCCCCATTTTAACCATTTTTAAGTGTACGATTCTGAGGCATTAAGTACATTCACATTGTTGTGCAACCATCACCACCATCCATCTCCTACATACATTTTTGAAGCATAAAAACATACTGTATATTATTTTTTGACATATACATATGTAGAAAATGTATAAAAACATGCAAGGGGATCACACTAACCGCAGACTAGTGCTTACCTCTGAGGAGGGAAGGGAGAAGGGAACAGAGATAAAGACATGGGTTTTGGCTGTATTCATAACATTTTCTCTTTTTTTTAAGAGCTATATGAAACAAATGTTAACACCTATTAAATTAGGGTGGTAGATGCATGGCAGTGTGTAATGATTTTCTGAGTTGTCGACCATTTGAAATCTTTCATAATTTAAAAAAAATGTTAAGTCAGAAATAGGGTTTAGAAAACAACTTGCAAATTTATACCTGAAAATTCCATTTTAAAAAGTGTTTGTTTTAAATAAGGCTTTCAGTCCTACAGAGACAGTGTTCAAAATATTTAACAACCTTTAAAGCACAGGAACCAACATATCAGAACACACACCAGCTTTGGCCCTGGAGTAGGGTCTTCAGGGACCCCTACAGTGGCCAGTATTAATCCCTTATTTTCTGAACTGATTGGATGTGAGTGAGGCTCTTCCATTAGCTGCAGAGCTCACCAACACATCTAGTGTGTGTCCATATGTGGAGTTCCCTAAATGGCTGACACTGAACTTCCTTAATATTAAAGAGCCTTGATATAATGAGTCAGCTTTATCATTGACCAAAGAAAGTCACTGTTCCCTTGGGAGTGAGTCCTGGGCCATTTAAAGTTTCTCTCTGAGGAATCAAAGGCTTAATAACTGAAATGTGAGGCTGTCTTTAAGCCCCAAATATCAAAGCCTAGCCAGGAAGCTGCAGTGTTTTTTGCTCTATTTTTCTTCCAGCTTCATTTACTAGCTATTCCATTTGGTCTTTCAAAAGGCTTGTTAGACCGTATAATAGGTTTTGGGGGAAAGGAAGGTGGGTAGGCGCCCCATTTTACCAGCATTTGCTCAGGAAAGAAAGCTGATTACAGCAGTAATTTCCCTTAGAAGGCAGGAATCATTCCTCATTGTGAAAGGCGTCCCTAACCCAAGGAAACTGAAGCCATGGTAATGGATTGATAGGCCTGCTTTGTCCTCCTCCCCACTACCACCCCCCAGTCAAAAACCCATCAGAATGCCTTCTGCCAAGACTATCTACTTTGGTTTCTATAACCTTTTCTCTGTGTTCTCTTGAACAAAGTAAAACCAGAACTGTAGGCAGTCAACTGCCCCAGCCCTACCTTAGGGCTTGAGGTCCCTCAAAAGGTGCCTCCCACTTTTCCCAGAGAGGTGAAACTGGGGGCATCTCTGGGGAGAGCGGTCTGAAGAAGGGCTACTTTTACATCTTCTGATTTTAGTCTGTTAGGCTTGAAATTTTTGAGAACCCAGAGATCAACACTTAGCGCCCTCAAAACCTTTCTTTATGTGGTTGTGTGTGTGAGGGGGTGTTCATTTTTGTTTGTTTGTTTGGGTTTTTTTAGTTATGCTGGGCACTATTTTATTTCCCAAGTACATCTGGTCTAGTTTTAACAGCATGTCTTTATTCAAATAATCTATTTGAATGTTTAAAAAAAAATTAGTCAATTAACACATGACCAAAACCACTGCCTTCTGAATTGGCCCTAAATTGATATCTTCCTGGTTCCTGGAAATGCTGAATATATTTTGAACAGTTGAATTAAGGAACCACTGCAGCTGCAAAATGTTATCTAGCAGTATCTGTAAATGCCTGTTTCCTTTTGTTTTACCTTCTTTATTAGACTTGCTGGCTGTTATTAATTTTTTTTTTCTAATTGCTCAAATTGTTCTCTTTCTAATATAGAGCTTAGTCATTTATTATTCTATAAACACATAAAGCACTTCTGTGTGGCAGGAACTATGCTAAATGCTGTCGTCACACACTGCAACCATCTCTTGTTACAACAAAGATCTCCTGGTTATCAAGCAGGCGTCCAGAGGTGCCATCATCTTAACTAATACTTTCAACATATTTAACTAGTGTCAATGAGACACTAGTGTCAATGACCCACTGTACTATTTATAAGACTCCCACTGGTTTTAGCTACTCTGTCAGACCCATGTCATGCTCCTGGTATATCTTATTAGAAAAAGAACCATGTTCACTGACCTTCAGTGTTTTGTTGAGCTTTACAAGCAGCAGACAATCTGGTCTGCATTGGGAAATTTGGAAATTATAAGTGCAGTAAAAAGGCTTGATCCCTGCCTGTGAGTGAAATATGATCTGGTTAGGGAATGAAGGGAGAAATCGTCAGAGGAAACAGTAATCGGCATTAGGTTGTGTGATATAAACTGTAAGCACTCGAGGCGCTCAGAGAATGGAGAGCTGGTTGGGATTTGGAGAAAAGGGGAGAGGAAAATGAGCAGAAGGGGGAAGATGTGGAAGAAAGGAAAGGAATCTGAAAAAGGACTGGACACGTGGGTAAAGAAAAACTGGGAACTAGATTCTAACCTCTCTTCCTGGTAGGTTAAGTGAATTCAAAAAGGAACGAGATCAAAGAACAAGGCAAAGAAGTAAGGGTAGGGCAGTGGAGAACAAAGAGGCCACCTAAGTGGGAAGTGAATGACTCAGCTCCTCCTACGAAGGCTGGGGTGGTCTTGAAATGGGTTGGTTAAAATGGCCCTATCTCAGTATGTAAAATGCATTCTTGAGTCTAGTCAAAAAGCCTCACACTCTTAGTTACAGGCCACGCTTTAGATTTGCAGCTTAATGATGTATACCTGATGTGATCCTCATTCCTAGCCACTTATATCGGTGGAATAACACATCTCTTCTAAGAGGCTCAGATTTCTACCATCAGACAAGATTGATGAAATTGTTTGATATACTCGACAAGGAAGTACCTCCATCAAGATATCTGCAAGTCTTTGAGTCAGTTTATATATTATAATTATTGAGGCTAGACTTTGCACTGTGTCTTAAAAGATGAGTAGGATCTGGATACTAGGAGAGGGAGAGGGGATTCCAGCCACAGGAGTAGTGCAGGCAAATATGTAGTGATAACCAGGGAAAGAGAAAGATGTGTTTCAGAGACAGTGAATAGACCAGTTTGACTGGAAAAGTAACACAGGACCCCTGTACAGACTGCTCGTCACCATCAGCATGGAGGAGACGCTGACAGAATTGCACAGAGGGTTCCTGCCGTCTAAGTCAAGCTGTGCTGAAGCAGGTCATCATGTAACAGGTAATCCACAGCAAGATGCCAGAAACCTAACAGTTAATCAAAAACAGAAATATTAACACCATTTGTGTTAACCTTTCAAAACGATTTCACAGACTATTCTGTTCTGATGTGATTTTATTTGGTCTTTACAGTAATCCACTGACATGGGCATCTCAGCTTTTCTTCTCGCAATTAGACAAAGGCAAAACCCCAAGGACTGGGAGATTATGTAAATTTTTGAAAGTCACAGTCAGCCTCACAACAGGATCTCCTCATAGCTTCTACCCTGATGTGCTGCTCTCATAGCTCTCCTGAACATGTCTGGGTAATTGAACTTAGAGGAAAAAAGGTGGGGAAATGGCCTTGGAAACCCCAGTCTCAATCAAGACAAGGCCAGAGATGTCACCAGCCCTCTTTGAACAGCAAATCCCAGTTTTTTTCAATACCTTTCAATGTAACCTTCTGCACTCAGATTGTCAAACTTGTAGGTCAGAGCGTGGAAAAGAAAAAGTCAAAGAGTTGTTTGTCTCATTGGACAACTGCTTTGCTTAATTTTTTTCTTTTACTCAACTGTCATATTTGTGTTTGTTGTTGTTGTTCTAATAATATATTTTTGATTAAGCCCAAACTGGTCCTCCTAAGTGTCTCTTTAAACCTCATTTCAAAGGTTCGAAAATTGTATTCACAGAGTGTTCATCACCCTGCCTTTCTGGCTTCCTGAACTTCTCTTCTAGTGTTAGCTTCATTAGTCAAGATGTACGGCTGTTGGAAGAATTTTAAATGGGCCTTCCGCGTTGTCTTTGAATAGATACTACATGCAAATAACTTTCCTGCAGAAATTTTCATTCTTCTTGAGTTAGCCCACTATTGTGAATAGTAAGCACTGTCAGGCTTAATTCCTCATATCCTCCTTTTATTGAGTATTCAGGCCAAGGTATTCTACTTAGTTTGCTTTTTTATCAGAACCTTTTGGTCGTTCACATATCTTGAAAGAGACTCATTTTCCCCCAGCGTGTAACAACGGCAATTAGTTTTTTGCTGGTTCATGGGCAATAAATGAACTTTCCCTCTTCAAGCTAATTGTTCACGTAAGGTTCTTGTGAGGTGGTTTGTTTCCTTAGGATGACAAAGGCATTTCTTCAAAATGTATCTGAGTAGTGTCCCAGATACAGTTGCTTGATAATTGAAGAATTTTTTAAGGGGGGGGATATAAAATATTCAGATCGTGTCCAATAAACCTCATTTATCTTAGCCCAAATGTACTGAGTCCCCTTAAATCTCAACCTATAGGCATCTTTTGAGCAAGAATTCTAGCATAAAAATAAAACATGAGGTATGCATTTCAACTTGAACTAGAACTGTCTATTTAACCCAATCGCTTACACACACACACACACACACACACACACACACACACACACACACACACACATACACAGACCTCTATAAAGCAAGGAAAACTAACTCATACCATCCCTAATGTTTGGTGTCACTGTTAAATGTTGAGACACCAGCACCACCCCCAGCCCAGGGTCTCCCTGAGCCAGTTGCACAGCCTGGAGCTTCATTTATTTGATTCTCTGGATGAAAACTTTACCTATCTTATAAAAGCTTGAAGGCTTTTACACCAGTAGTTCAGTAGTGCAGTATTTCCCCTAAGCTAACAAAATTGTTTTCAGCCTCTGCCTTGTCTCTGTGGTGAATCTAACATAGGGCACTCTGCCACTGACCCGGGTTATGGACTTAAAGCTTCGACTATGTCTGTCCAACATAGAAGAGCCTAAAATGTTGAAGCAGAGCCTATGTGGAAATCTTTGTCTATGGTTCTAAGGCTTAGAAAAGTCACTTTCAGAAAGAATTACAGCAATGACTGAGCAATTAGGACACCACTTAGCACCACTGTAAGACTTCATCCTCTTCAAAGGGCTCTCATTTCATTGGCCCTTGTGAGCTTCACACTGTTTTAACCCTGTGCAGTAGGTAGGGTGTGGGTTAGGAAATCAAGACAAGTCCTACAGCTACTCTGTAACAGAGGTCATCCTGAAGCCCAGATCCCCTGATGTGACCCTGGAGCCAGTGTTCTCTCTGCTTTCCCTTATGTGGTCCAGAGTGAAGCAAATTAAGGTGAAATCTTGAGATATTGCTGTTTCCTTAGAACTCCTAACATTAGAGTATGGTTGGAAGAGGTCATAAGATCATAACACAAAGTTGTGTTGATAGAGCAAAGTGGATTTGCAGGGAACCTGAGCTATTCAGTGTAGCCATCTACATGGATCAAATTCAGTTGCAGTTAATTTGATCCATGGTCCTTATGCTATTTTCTCTGAGTGGTCGATTCCCCTTTTTCCCATATTCTCATCATCACTAATTGATACGGGGCTGTACTCCTCTTAAAGGTCTTTGGAGAAAGAGATTACCATCGCCTCCTTTCTAAACTCATTTTTAGAGAAATTCATATGCAGATCTTGACATCGTGGCGTGCTTTATTTGATTCAAGATAGATGTGCTTCATTATAGATGTGTGGCAATTAAGCCTGTAATTCAACAAGGTTTATTGAACATTTGTGCCCGGGTCTACTGGATTTGTTGAGATATAAAACTAAAGCATAAAATCCAGTTCTTGCCCTCAAGGAGCTTTTTGCCTAGACAGAGCATGACTGGATAATTCACATTTGAAAAAAAAAAAGAAGAAGCCTCTTTAGGTTAGAAAACAGAGAGACCAGAAAGTGGGGTTTATGGAGAAGGCTTCCTGGAAAAGAAACATCTCATAAAAACCTTAGAAGATAAACAGGACTTGAATTGGTGGTTGGTGAATGTAATAGTGAGGCCAAGCTAACAACTATATATTACACACACACACACACAATCTCAATGGCTTAACAAAATAGTCGTTTATTTCTTGCTCACATCACAGTGCAGTAAAAGGTTGCCTGTGGGATAGGAGAAATCCCTGCTCCTAGCAGTGACTCAGGAGCCAGGCTCCTTCCATCTAGTGGCTTGTCAATCTCTTAGGCCTTGGAGTCCTCCAATGGGTACTCTGCATCCAGCCAGCCTAGAGGGAGGGGGGGCTCCATAAAGGAACTCAACAGAGGTTTTGTTAGGGACCAGGCCTAGAAGTAGCATATATCACTTCTTCCCACACCTAACTGCAGTGGAGGCTGGGAAATGTAATCTAGCTCTATTCTCAGAAAGAAAAACAGATAGGATGACCTGAATACATAGCATTGTCTCCGCCGTACTAAAGGGGGAGAGCTTCCTGAAGGAAGGATGAGGAAGAGAAGGGGGACAGAGCAAGAGCAAAGTCAAGTTCAGCTTGAACGCCTACTTTTCTGGTTTGATTTGACTAAATTTGATGAACTTGTCATAAATTCTGAGCTTTGATCTTGGTGGGAACAAAAGAAGCTGCATGCTTAGCAAGTATTGTGTCACTAGCCATCCAGGGATTTCATTTTCCCGTGATGGAGAATTGGAACTAGATTTGATTATCTTTGGTTTCTCAGAGCTTATAAACCAAGACATAACTTCTTTTTAACTGGACTTTATTTTTTAGAGCAGTCTTAGGTTCACAGAAAAATTAAGCAGAATCTTTATATGCTGAAACTACTCTGTCTGATACTCTAAAGGTGGAAACATGCTATTACACATTTGTCCAAACTCAGACAGTGTCCAACACCAAGAGTGAACCCTAATGTAAACTATGGTCTTTGGGTGATAATGATGTGTCGGTGTGGGTTCATTAATTGTAACAAACATACCAGTCTGGTGCAGAACATTGATAGTGGGAGAGGTATGCATGTGTGGAGGCAGGCGGTTTATGGGAAATCTCTGTTATCAGGACATAACTTTTAACGGCAGTGCTAGTTATTAGATTTATTCTAAGTTCATGGATCTTGTCTGCTCACAGCAGCCTCTTCACTGACGATATACTCCTCTTGATTGTTCTCTAGCAAGCATCATAAATTGGCAACTCAGGGAATAAATCTGGTTCAAAATATTCATTTGTCCCACTCTGTGTCTTTATTAAAAAAAAAAAAGATTGAGTGCATTTAGGTGGGACCTGCATTTTTTAGTTAACCTTCGTTTCCCCTAGAACTTGTATAATGTAACACCTGACCTAACTCACAGACTAATGCTACCTGCCTGTCCCCTGATGACATATGAGTTTGTGACCCTTGTTTCTGGGGTCTCCTTTTTATTTAGTAGATCATAAATAATAGTCAAGTTACCAAAGTCCCTATCACATGGAAGCTCTGGGTGCTTTCCTAAAACTCACCAGCTCTGTAGGAATGAAGCTGCAGAATATCTTTGAAGAATAATTCTGAAAAGGTCCAGGAGCTCTACAGGAATATAAGAATTCTTACAATTTCAGGGGAGGGATCATGGATCACTTTGACCATCTAACAAAAGCAATGGACCATCTCCTCATGACGATACACATACACGAAACATTTTGCGGATAATTTCATGGAGTTTCTGGACCCTCAGAAACCATTCTGTACACCACTCCTGTGGTAAAGTGATTGATAGCCCCACTTAGGCTACATGGGATAGTGATCAAAAGAATGGACCTTGAAAGTCAGACGAACATGAGCTAAATCTAGCATTGGCAACCTGGAGTTAGTCATTTGACCTCTGAACCTCTATTTCCTCTTCTAAAAAATGACACTAATAATACCTACTTCACAGGGCTACTGTGAGGATTAAAAAGAGAAAATGTATGTAAAGAGTCCACAGGGCTTCCCTGGTGGCGCAGTGGTTGAGAGTCCGCCTGCCGATGCAGGGGACATGGGTTCGTGCCCCGGTCCGGGAAGATCCCACATGCCGCGGAGCGGCCGGGCCCGTGAGCCATGGCCGCTGAGCCTGCGCTCCGCAACGGGAGGGCCCACAACAGTGAGAGGCCCGCGTACCGCAAAAAAAAAAAAAAAAAAAAAAAAAAAGAGTCCAGCACAGTGCCTGGAATATCTTAGTATTCTCAGCAAATGAAAATGGTTATTATTTAGTGATAATAGTCAGCCTTAATGGGTTTTTTGTGGTGCTTACCTGGATTTCACACTGGGCTCATCAGAAATTCAACATAGTCCTTCAGATTTCTGCTTACGTGTGATTTATAATCTGCGAAAACACTAGTGACCTTCATTTCCCCAGCCCATCCCCCAAGGCTGCTCCCATGGTACCGTGGACTTGCCCCAAACTAGTGTTTATCTCAAGGCACTGTAATTGCCTGGTTATTTCTCCGTCTCCCCCACTGGTTTCTGAGCTTCTCAAGAGCAGTGCCATATCTGTTTTATAGTGTGCAGTAGTCGCAGTGCCTAGCACAGTGCCTGATATATAATAGGTTCAAAATAAATCCTGAATAAATTAATAAGTGAGGACAAAAACAGCTTTCCCAGTAAACTTTTAGGAAAATAGTGCTGGTGGAGGTGGGAGAGCTCTTCATTCACTGTTCCTTGCCTGGAGGGCTAAAGCTTTGAGAGAATCAGAAGGAGCGAAAGTGAAGACAAGTGGCCTTACCTGCCTTTCTCTCAATCACAATTCTTGGTCAACTAGCCCACGACTCTCTCATTCCTCGTGATGTCTCTGAGTGCCTTCTGAGTCTTGAAAGGAAGGACATATTAGTCTGAATGCTTATCATTTTTAATTTGTATTTAAATTCTTCGGAAATTGACCTTTACTGTTAGAACATAGTGTAACTTTTTTTTAATTAAAGAGGTCATCTGATTAAATAACTCACACTATTCACTTGTCCTGTAATGTTACGGTAGGTTTATTAGAGTCTCATATTTGAGAACTCCTGTTCTCATTGTTAACCACACAGTGAAATCATCTCAGCTGGTCATTAAGCTCTGCTTCCTTCCAACCCTAGTAACACACAGATATTTGTAATCCCTCCAAATTCTAGAAGCTCCATTTGGTGTCTGCCTAGCAAGATAACAGGCTTATTGTACAGAAGTAACTTGGCCCTTTCTGATTTTTGGTAGGTAGTTATAAGTGGACAGTAGTTAGATCAGTTGGGGAATGGACTTTTCTGCCTAGTGGAGAATTTCCATATAGACCACACATATGATACCAATTTTCAGAGAATTGAAATGCACAGAAACAAAGCAAAAAATTTAAACTCTTTGACTTAAAGGGCACTTTAGGATCAACTGGCTAATGTCAGCTACACAATTCAGCACACTCAGTATCGGAGATTGAGCTGATGCCATATTGCACTTAGGACATTCCCTGAAAGTTTATTTTAACCATTTACCTCTGTCTCATAAAATTAAAGAGCAGATTGTGGCAGGAAAAAAAAAAAAAAAGCAGTATTTCAGTTTTCTGGTTGCTAGGGCTGTAGATGGAGAGAATTTTATGACTACTTTCCAAAGCTTATATTCTGAAAGAAGGTTCATTTTTAATACAGAAATAATAAAAATGTAGGTGGCCTCAACAGCTGTAATTTTTATAAATTAAATACAGAGATGCCTTCTGCCAACATTTGAAATTGGCATTCTGCACAGCCAAAAACTCTGATCTTCTCTGTTATCTAATTTGGGATTTTAGCTACTATTTCCAGGCTGTTAACCTCCACACCTGGACTCTCAGTGATACCACATCAGGTTGCCCCTGCTGCTTCAGTATCGATCAGCAGCATCCTCTTCCCCAACAGGTGATAAATTTATTAGTAACTATCCAGGCTGCCCCAGCTTTAGGCAATTGTCTTCTTAAGAATTATAGTATTTATTCATTGGAGGATAATAAGACAAGGGTAGAAGTCAAATACTTTCGCCCGTTAATTTGCAGCTGTTTCATACAGAGCTATGCTTCACAGAGAAAAGAGCCTGCAGTTCAGATATTATATAATGTCCCCTACTTTGCATAAGACACTGCGAATAATTTTTTTTTACAAGATGCACTTTATTTATGAGCAGTTTCCTCCATAGAAAGAGCTTGTTAGGGCTTAATGCTGATGAATGGAGACAGCACCATTCACACTTCCAGGTTATGGTCTGTCAGTGCTTTCATTATATGCACTAATTTACAAGGATTTATTTATTTTCTCACAAATGTAAAAATGTGCTCCAAGCTAAACATGCTGTCTGGGCATCTGAGGGAAGTGTATTCCTTGGTTGTTCGTCCCACCCCTATCCCACCCACCCTGCATCACTGCCTAACCTTGTGGTAATCGCACAGATCTATATATTTTTTGCTTGCTCTAAAAATGAATACTGGTTAAAATTTTAAACCCTGGAAGTGAGTCTTTTCAATGCAGTTTAATTCCTTTCTCATTCAAAGACTGTGCCTTCCATTGTGTTTTAAGTGCTAATGAAAACCCTGTCAAGTAAGCACATCAAGAGACGTGACCCTTGGAACAAATTATGCCCACAGCATTGGGTAACAAATTTTGGAAATCTGGGTACAACTATATCAAAATATGAACGTCTTATTGAATCTGTAAGATCTTGCTAGCCCCAGATGGCTTTATGTGCTATGAAATCACTCACGTCCCCGTCTCTGAAGAATAAAATTTAAAATAGACTGGGCATGTGCTACCTCCTCCCACTCAGTCTAACAAACAGTAATAGATCATACTGCGTCATCAACATCCCTGGGCTATACCGACACTCATTATGGGAGATGACCACGCCCCCTCCCGCTCCCCAGCCAAGTAATGGCAGAAATAATTCTCTTTTTCTTACCCATGATTTCCAGTTTGGTTTTTAACCTCAGTGAAAATTAAATACCCTTTAAACCTCACCAGCGAAGAGTTTGTAAAACTAGTTGTTTGGGGAATTTGTCTGTGTGTTGGTTGTTTGGTTGGTTCATTGGTTGGGGTAGGAAAATGAGAGGAAATGAAAATATGTACATATAAAATATGCCTAGATGCATAAATAAAGCACCTATCACACAGCCCCTCAAAGCCCTTTCTACTATTTCTTTTTCAACTCCAAACATCAGTATAACCCAATTAAATTTAATTAAAGAATCTCAAAAATTGGAGTATTTTGGAATTTGGACCGCGATAAAAGAAATTGCTACACAAATATATGAAAGGAGAATATCCTACAAACTGTCAGCCAAATGAGCCCCGAAGGCCAACAGCGAGGATTTAATAAGCCTCATCTGTGGAGTTCAGCTGACAGGAACAGAGAGAGAGCAGTTCAGTGTTTAGAAGTTCACAAAAATTAAAAGTGGGAAAACCATGAAAGTCCAAGATTATCCTCCCCAGATCAGGCCAAACTCCACCCTCTGACGGGGGTGAGGAGTGTAGTAGTCAAGGAACAGAATGGTCCTCCCTGATGTCAGCATAAAGATGTATGTTTCTGTACTGCTAGTTTCTGGAGGAATACATTTGTCTATACCTTTTGGGAATCTGTTTCAATTTTCAGGGATTTGATTCTCTAAGTTTACCATCTCCCAGTTAGAGCAGCACTTTCACAGTATCCTCTTAGTCTTGCTTTCCATGTACCTGAATTCTTCGTCCTTTAGCGCGCACAGAACTTGGCACAGTGCCATTCAGTATGCGTTTGGTAAATAATTCATGATTTTATACACTTCAAGCCTGTCTGCTCTTAGCCTTTCTCTCTCCAGATTTGAGTCTTGATCTTTCAGTTCATCCTCTTATGACAGCCAAATTTCCAAGTTCACATTCAGTGATATTGAATACAGAGGTCATAGAAGGTGATCCCAAATCATAGGCCTGCCACACACCAGACCAAATTCTAGGCATTTAAGAAATTGATTTCGCCAAAACACAAAGAAAAATAGAAAGCAGAAATACCCCTTGATTCATCTTCAGTCCAGATATTCTGGAGATGAAAGAAATGTTCCTATGCCATCATCCTTTGACCTGCCGCGGTCTTAAAAGTCTTTTTAAAAACCTTCTTTAAGTCTTTATGCCACCCAAAATAATAAAGGGACTTATTGACATGGAATTGCCCTTGTTTGGACATGCTGGTTTCCTTGGAGAACTCACCAAAACGTAGATGACTTTAGAGGCATTCAGGGAAAGTTAAGATGAATCTGGGGCTTCCCTGGTGGTACAGTGGTTGAGAATCCGCCTGCCAGTGCAGGGGACAAGGGTTCGAGCCCTGGTCCCAGAAGATCCCACATGCCGCGGAGCAACTAAGCCAGTGCGCCACAACTACTGAGCCTGTGCTCTAGAGCTGGTGAGCCACAACTACTGAGCCCACGTGCTGCAACTACTGAAGCCGGCGCGCCTAGAACCTGTGCTCTGCAGCAAGAGAAGCCACCGCAATGAGAAGCCCACGCACCACAACAAAGACCCGATGCAGCCAAAAATAAATAAAATAAATAAATTTATTTTAAAAAAATGAGTCTGTAACTTTCATAGATGTTAAGGATTAATACTTCATGAGGAACATCAGGATTAATCAAAGTACATCATAAAGTCGAGCCTTAATATTAACCTCCTGCCAATGAACTAACTCATCTAAAGGCAGTTTATTAAGTTGGGTTTATAAACTGTCTTTAGATGAGTTCACTCTTTGCCAGGAAAATTATTGTGCGTGTGTGTGTGCGTGTGTGGGTGCACGCATGAGCACTAAGAGGACATGCTGGTTATCACAGATCTTCCTAACTTTAACATACATTCTGAGTTTCACAAGGTCTGAATAAAGGAGAACTAGGAAAAGACTAAATTGTAAACTAATTTTAAAGTAATGCCATGTGGTTATTTTCAAAGTAGCAAGGGAAGCAGGAGTTGAACCATATGTTCTGTATCAGTGTCTGACACTTTTTAAATGCATTATTTCATCAGATACTTACTACAACCTAGGCATAGAATAACCAACTCATCCTAGTTTGTCCAGGACTGTCGCAGGTTTAAAACTGAACCCTGCCCCAGTCCCAGGCAAGCCAGGACAGTTGGTCACTTTAGCCAAGTAAAGCAATAAAAGGTGTTCTGAGACCAGTTTCCAGCATGGGGAGAACCACCAACACCACCACCAAGCAATTCTACACCAGCTGAGTGTCCTACGATTTCACTTAATTCTGACGCGATCTACCCGTAAATAGTATCAGATCCCACAGGTTAAGGGGTGAGTCCTGCAAGACTGCCTTCCCCCAACACCACTTCACATGCCAATCACAAGTCCAGGTTGTCACCTGTGTTTCTGACAGAACTGCTGTAGATAGGAGGTTCCAACAACTCCCTTCTTGGGTTCCATTATTTTGGTAGAGCGGCTCAGCTAACTCAGAGAAACAGTTTACTCACTAGATAACTGGTTTATTATAAAAAGGATGTAACTCAGGAAGAGCCAGATGGAAGAGATGCATGGGGCAAGGTATGGGGAAAAGGAGGGGAAGCTTCCAGGCCCTCTCCAGGTGCACCATTCTCCCCAAATCGCCCTGTGTTCACCAACATGGAAGCTCTTCAAAGCCTGTCCTTCTGGGTTTTCAGTGGAGGCCTCATAATCATAATTGATTAAATCATTGGCCATTGGCCTTTGAACTCAATCTCCAGCCCAGGTCAGGAGGTGGGACTGAAAGTTCCAATCCTCTAATCACCAGGTTGGTTCTCCTGGCAACCAGCCTATTCTTCGGCCAAAGTGCGGCCAAAGTCACCATATTAACATAACAAAAGTCACCTTTATCTCTCTCACCACAGGCAATCCCAAGAGTTTTAGGAGCTCTGCTAGAAAAGGGAACGGAGACCAAAATTCTTTATTATAAATCACAATATCACAGGCAGATAATCTTTTCCATATTTTACCAGAGAGGAGGCTGAATGACTCAAAGTCACACATCAGTTGTAAGTGGTGCATTCAGTATTAGAACCCCAGCCTTCTAACTGCTTTTATATATTTTCCAAGAAACAAGACTGTAATTAGCACAGTGTGTAAAACTACTGTGAGAATTTTATTGACTTGTATTTTTTCTAGAAGCTTAACCATTCCTCTTGTGACACCATAATTTTGCTCTCCAGCTGCCCTCTTAACAGATAATACAGAGAAAAAACTCAGTCCAGTTTATCAGAATTATTAGACTCTGTTAACTGAGAGTGAATTGATGAAAATAATTTTAATGCTTTCCAAGTCAGTTATTTCTAATGCAACTATGAAAATAAGGAGCGGCCTATGCATCTGCCCTCTAAAAGAAATGGAACATACACTGCCTCCCCTGTCTCTTACCATTTGTCTTAGAGGATTTTTTTTTTTTTTTCCTGTTTGTGGGAGTAAGCAAGTATCCGGGGGATGGAAATGTAAAACTGGACAACAAAATTATTAGACTGGCTTTCTCTCCACATATTACATTTTGTCGTTTCTTCTCAATACACAGAGGAGTGAATGTGTGTCCAAACAAACCTCTCCCGTTACTGTTCTGTCTGTGCTGAGCAAAATTGAATCCATATGTCTTTAAAATGCCTTTTCATTTCTATGGCTTCTTTCAAAATACTGATCTTGGTGCAAATGTGGCCCTCTAGACTACTAATGCTCAATTGCTCTTCCCCAACAGGCATCACAGTTGATAGGCATGGATTCATTTACTTTGTGGATGGGACTATGATTCGGAGAATTGATGAGAATGCTGTGATCACAACAGTAATCGGCTCAAACGGTCTGACTTCCACACAGCCACTGAGCTGTGACTCGGGAATGGACATCACTCAGGTAGGCACCAATGGTTTTCAAGCGCTATCACCATTTGGCATCATGGAAACGGATAACAATTTTCTCATACAGAAATTAGGTAGAAAGGAAGCCTGGCGTATCCATTATAACACCAGATAGCAGAAGTTTCTCTTTATGTAAGTTACTTTTTTCCTCCTCAGAAAAACTCAGTTGAGAGAAAAGAGTAAACTAGGATGCGAGTACCACTGGGTGGAATGTTGGCGTGAACATTAAAGTCTCTCAAATTTGAATCAATTAGAGGGTAAGGCCAATTTCACTTATTGACTATGGTCCAAGATATGTAATTTTATTATTTTTGAATAATACAATAACTCACATTTGGAAAAGTACTGACTACTAAAGTCTGGAAATCTTTTTTAATGAATATATGAGCATGACTTATTATTCATGTCTATGTAAATAGCTATTTCTAGGGCGGTTTTTTGTGGGGTTTTGTTTTTGAAGTAAAAGCAACATTCCCTCAGATCTATTTTACATGTATTTAGGAGAGCCTTTTGCCAATGAGAATAAAAGGGAAAATTCAGTGTAGTTCCCGTCTGAGTTCAAAATTCTGATTTTACCAGAATTATGCAAAATCAGGATTAGACATGTAGAGATTACAGAGCATAGAGCACAGTCCCAGCACCTTGTGGATGACTTTCTTAGTTTGCAGACACAAGCAGTTGGTATGTTCAGTGAGGGAAACAGACTAGGCAGATTTCCTTCTTGTGTCACATTGGCCAGAAGTGAGTCACTGGCAAAGGGGAAATGGGATCTCCAAAATGGATTCAGACCCTCTGGAACTGGGTCAACCTCCCTGAGCAGACTGCTACCTAATTCTAGAACCCAAATCAGGGTTCTGTTAGCAAGGAATGAAGGATTACTCTTCAGTAGGCAACCAGCAATATTCTCCACGGTTAGGATGCCCCTGCCTCACCCCAGAACCTCAGAAAATAGTCAAATAGAGTCAACTACAAAAATAAAATCGGAATTGGAAGGCCTGGAAAACTGACAAAATGAATGAACCCTCTTTAAGAGAGATAAGAGTGGGTCAGGCTATCAAGTCCTAGAGCAGCCTAACTTTCCACGATGCAAAGTCCTGCGGGAGGCAAGCAAAAGGAGCATTATTTATGGCAGTGAGGAAGGGCGTGAATGTGTTTATATGGAGGAGGGGGACGAAAGAGAGAAGATGCACGTATATGATTCACTTGTGGGAATAGTTTTAACTTAAAATAGAACACTTAGTATTGCAGTCAGTCAGCTCTAAACAATTTATGTGTTTCGGTGTGGAAAGTTACGCTGAAAAGAGAATTCTTTGTCTAAATAGAGCAAACATAGGATCTTCATCACCATGAGAAGGGTCCTTTTTCACACGACACCTCGTAAGCCATAACTGCCGCCGTAAAAGCTACCTCATCCCTTTCAGGTTGGCATGCAGAGTGCAGCCCACTGAACAGGAGACAGTTTCTCTATGACATTTCATTCCAAGCCTCAGTTTCCCTGACAGTATCCCCCTTCCCTTTTCCTTAAACAACATCAGCTTGAGAAAAACAGTCATTTTCGGGGGGGAGGTGGGGAGGAGATGGAGAGTTAAGTGGGGTGGGTCAGGGTACATGTTCGAAACCAGCAGGACAGCCTGGGAGAGAAATCAGGCTTCAGGTCCAAATTATTTGGCTTCTATCTCCGCTGCTGGCCATCTCTTCGTGTTGTGTGCTTCAAGCACCCTAAAGAGTATCTGGCATTTTTCCTCTTAGGCTGGCACAGGACAATGAGTCTGGACTGATGTCTACTTCAGTGTCCAGAGTATGACCTTCCACTTTTATTAGGAGCCTGCTTCTCATGGCCCCAATCCTTCAGACTGGAACTTCTTCTGCTGGTCCAAATCCCCTTCCCTACCCTCCTTACACCTCACCTCTTCCACGGGACCCTTCCCTAATGCTTCTAATCCTCTCTGTGGTCTCATTCCCTTCCTGGAATTTAACATCACAATGTTTAATATATAATTCGCTCTCTGTTGCCAAACTATGTATCCAACGAGTTTCCCACTGTACCTTCTTTGGACATGCATAGTAAGTGCTCAGCAGGCATAGTTAACACATATACCAATATGAAAAAGACACTATATGGTACAAAGAATATGAAGGAGTTAAGTGCGGACAATGTGGTGAAGGACCTTATAAGCGTGATGGAGTTCCAGTTTTATCCAGCGGACAATGGGGAGCCAATGAGAGCATTAAGCAAGAAAATGCATTTTTAAAATAGTCTTAAACATGGAAATCCGTTTTTAAAGGAGCATTCTAGCTGTAGTATAGAGAATCAAGTGGAGGGAAACAGTATTAGAGGCAGGGAGACCACTTAAGAGGCAGTCAAAGCAATGTAGGTGTGACAGGGACAAAACATCAATAAATAAATGATTAGTCCCCTTTCAAGAAACTTCAGTGCAAATTAAATTGCTTTCCAGTGTTTTTTTTTTTGGCTGTTCAGGTGATATTTCTTTGAGATACAACTCCGTGATGACCCTGACCGTGAAGCTGCCCAGCTTCATGCGGGTTACATAGGCACGCAATGATAATGGCCAAGCCTAAAGTATCAGCAGTGTGGATTAAGAAAGCGAGACAGATTAGTGAAATATTGGAGCTACAATCAAAGAACTTGCTGACTGACAATTTTGGAATTAAGGATGTATGTGTATAGTGGTACCATTCGCTGAGATAAGAAATACAAGAAGAGGAGAAGCAGGTTTGGGTGAGGGTTGGGTGAGGGGTTTATCTGGGGGCAAACTGAGTTTGAGGTACCATTGCATGTTCAGGTAAATACATCTGGCAGGAAATTGGATATCAAGGCCTAAAATGGAGATGAGATTTGGGATTATCAGTTTTATCCCATGGTAATGGCAAATAGGGAAGTGGGTGAGATCTTCCAGGGAGGGTACATAAGCAGAAAAAAAGAGAAGGCTTCAGACCAAACTCCAACGATAACAATATTCAAGAGAAGAATGAGGAATAGGAACCCACAAAAAGGAGAGTGAGATGAAGAGACCCGACAAGTAGGAAGAAAACCAGGAATGCATGTGGTCCAAAAACACAAGGGAAGCAAGCTTTTCAAAAGGAAGGGAACGGTTAATATCAAATGCTGCTTAGAGGTCACGTAAAATAAGGTGTGTTTTTGTTGTTGTTTTTGCGGTACGCGGGCCTCTTACTGTTGTGGCCTCTCCCGTTGCGGAGCACAGGCTCCGGACGCGCAGGCTCAGCGGCCATGGCTCACGGGCCCAGCCGCTCCGCGGCATGTGGGATCTTCCCGGACCGGGGCACGAACCCGCGTCCCCTGCGTCGGCAGGCGGACTCTCAACCACTGCACCACCAGGGAAGTCCTGGCAGGCGGATTCTTAACCACTGCGCCACCAGGGAAGCCCTGTTGTTGTTTTAAGAAACAATTTGGTTGGACAGCATTCATGACTCTGATAAGAGTGCCTTTGGTACAGTGCAATTTAATTGGAGTTGGACTGCAGTGGTAGATTGGGAGGTGAGGAATGAAGAAAGTGAAAATAGATCACTCTTTTGAGATGTTTGGCTGGGAAGGGGGAGGATCTGGCATTGAAGCAAATCAGCATCCAGGTGCGGCACAGGTGGACAAAAGCTGGAAGACACCAAAGGAAATGCTCTGGGTCAAAGTGTCTACCGGGAGGAAGCCAGCGCGTGGCACAGCTTCCCAGGTGCTCAGCCTCTACGAACAGAGTTTCCACTGTCTGTTTAGACAATGGTGGCAGATTGGGGACTTAGGTTTCCCATGACTCTGCTTAAGAACATGGGCTGTCTTGAGCTGGAAGGAAGAAAGCTGAGTAGGGAGCCTCATAACACCTTCCAAGAGGAAAGCCCCAGTTGTTTATAGTAGTACTTACAGTGGTCCAGCTGAGCTTACAGTGCTCAGCTTTATATTTCAGTAAATCAAAATATATTGATGGGTGAGGGTAGAGACAAATGTCTAAATGAGAGCACGCAGATTCTGCTGACAGGCAGAGGCAAGAGAAAAAATAGAGGCCTGTGCTGCAGCATGAAGATTTGAATCAGACCTTATGAAGAGCTTACTGATTCTAAGACAATGTGGCAGTATCATACGTTATCCAAAGATCTTATAGAATCCCCACCTTCTGAAACTTTTAAAGCAAATGTTGGATAGCAGTAATCTATGAATGCTTGCAATACAGGCCTCTCTGGAATCAGGAAGATGGATCAACTGTTTTCTCAAGGGCCCTTACAACATCATGAAGGTTTCTCTACAGAAATATAACCCAATTGCTAAAGTTCCTTGTTACTCTCCCTACATTTCAAAACCAGAAGGTCCTGGGCATTCTCTGCCTGTCCAGTGGTTAGGACTCAGCGCTTCCACTGCCTGGGGGGCCTGGGTTCAATCCCTGGTCGGGAAACTAAAATCCCACACACACACACACACACACACACAAAAAAAAAGTCCCCAACATGGGAAGGCCCATTCATGCTAGCATAGTATAATGCCTTTGGAAGCTGGGACGTGATGCCTTTGTTTTCTGTTCTTTTCTGAGGCAAACCTGAGCCCCTGGGAAGAATCAACCCTCAAAAGCGTGCCCTAATCCTCAGCAGATTATGAATATTCTCCTTCTGTTAATTCTAATAATAACTGCTACTACTTATTGAGCGCTTACTATGTGCCAGGAACTATGCGAAGCATCTTACTCACACTGTTCCATTTTATCTCCACTACCCAACCACCCTTGAGAGAAGAAGCCACCCTCCCCATCTAAAGAGAAGAAAACTGGTAGTCAGAAGGATTATGTATTGTGCTATGACCATAGAGTTATTAAGTCATACAGCCAAGAGTTGAGCAAAAACTTTCTGACTCCCAGTGTGCAATTTTCCCACTTCTGCATTTTCAATGACAACTGGAGATGACCAAATATAATTGTATTTAGTGGGTGACAAATGTCATTTGGTTGAGGAATATGCTGTTTATTCACAGAATGTGTGTTTAGTGGCACTTAGGAAAGAGTTTAGTAAAATCTAATCATCCCAAGAAATGAAATTTGCTTTGACAATAAATTCAGCCATTTGTTCAAAATCAATATCTTTTTTTGATTTACTGAAATGTGAAACAACTCTCGGTATAAACTCTGAAGCATAACTTCCCATTGTCAGCACTGCTATAAACAACCAGGCCTTTCACTTCAGGAGATGAGTTGATTATGAAGAGATTGGGCTCTTTATTTCCGTTGCTCCTTTTGAATCATCTTGCTCTGGTAACTCACTTCCATCTTGTGCCTGACTAGAATGGAATTGGGAGTTAGACCAAGTCTCTTGGCATGCTAGCAAATTTGAGAGCTGATTTACTCCTTGGGGCCAGCCCAATGCTCTCCCCCAAATCAGCCCAATAGCAGATACACGAGCAACATGGACCTCTTGTATGCAGATAATCCTGTTGACCCACTGCCCATAATGTGCACACTTGGAGTATCCAATACATAACCAGTCCTCCGTATATGCTTGTTGGATCATCTTTATACTACAAAGTGCTTCCCCAAAGCACTCATTTGTCTGATGGGCCTAACAAGTGGAAGGAGGCATCATTCATGGTTATGAAAGAAGAACAGTATCTGGTTCTTTGGAGGAGCCAACCTTGACCCCATGCATTCAATCTATTGAGCTAGTCTACTGGGAATTCTCCTCCTCTCCCCAGTCATTCCCTCCAGAATATTCTCACCATTTAGTAATAGTCCAGCGTCTCCTCAAATGCCTCTTGGGATAGGGAACTCACTACCTTTCCCCAGCAGCGCATTCAATCCTTGAATGTCTCTGACTGATAGAAAGCTCTTCTGGGATCCCTCTAACTTTTTAATCTTCCTTTAACTTTCACCATCTAGTCTTTACTGCAACTCTTTAGGCCTCGTGGTATGAATTAATCTGTCTTCTATGAAATAAATATATTTGTGAACCAAGCACTATACTGAGCACTTTCATATATATTATCTTATTTAATCCTCATGACAGTCCTTCAAGGGAAGTATTATGTTCCCCTATTTTTAATAAACATGAAAAACAAGGTTCAGAGGAGTTGAGAAACTTGGTCAAGGTCACACAACCAATAAGTGGCAGAGTTGAAATTTGAACCTGGTTGACCTGATGCCAAAGTTCATATTCTTTTCACCAAACTATTATACCAAACTGCCTTCTCCACATGACAGCCTTTTCAATACATGTGAACAACTCTCTCAGGCCTCCTAAGTCACATCCCTGATTCATTTAACTGTACCTCACTTGCCACGGTTTTGAGTTCCTTCACCATTCTCCTCATTCTTCTCTGAACATGTTCCCATTTATCAATATCTCTTTGAAAGTGAGGCTTCCAGAAATGAGTAAAATAATCCAGATGTGCTCTGACTAACTCAGAACCCTCTTTCTGTATTCTCTGTTTCGGGTCATTTTGCCTGGTGGTTTTCAGAAGGACTTTTGCCAAAGAACATTTACTTCAAACAGAAGAAGTCCCCATTTATAAAACTGATACAAACAGCAAATTCAAACAAGAAGTAGTATCCTAGAACCTTCTCTATTCAAGCTCACTCCCACCCAGTGGTAGTTTACATGGCAACCCCCAAAGCACTTGTGCAAAATGCTAGGGAAATAAAGAGCACAGGTTAAGAAACCACAGTTAAAGTTGAGTTGGATTTTTGGACACTTTTGACGTACGATGTGATTACAGAGGACTAAAAATTCACATGTGTCTCATCCCCATCTCCTCATCTTGTACTTGCACTGTTGGTTTTTCGATTGTTTTGACTGTGACCCTCAGTAAGAATTATATTTTACACCATTATTCAGGATATATAGTTGAAATAAAAGTTTCATGAAACAATACTGACTTACCCTTACTACACATACATCATAGTACCGGATCTTATGTTAGTTTGTATTCAATTCCATCTCATTAGATTCAGTCCCTATCTTTGTATTCTGCTATTATCCAATATCTTCACTTCCCCTCCCAGCCTTGTGTCACCTATGGACTTGAAGAATGCCTTCTATGTCTTCATCCATGATAAAATTGATGGATAGATAGGCTAAGATGAAATTGTGGCACCCCTAGTGTAGTCATCTCTTACACTGTGAATCCATCTGTTTGAACTATCACCTATGGGTTGTGATTCATAGTGGATCAGGAAAGCAATATGATGGGCTATGACTAGTTTTCAAGAAAAATGAAATAGAACAACAACAAAAAAAATCAGAGTGTATCATGTGTGGTAAGGGTAAATAAGTATTGTTTCATGAAACTTTTATTTCAATTGTATATCCTGAATAATGGTCTAAAATATAATTCTTACTGAGGGTCACAGTCAAAACAAGCTTGAAAGCCACTACACTCACCTATATTTCCCCTAACTCATCCACAAAGGTATCATGAGAAACCTTACCAAGTTGGTAACTCTGTTTAAAAGAAAATAAGAATCCCTTGACATAATTTGTTTCCAGCCATAGTATCTATAAACACCATTTCCTCATCTAAGAACTAAGAAACAACTGTTTAATAACCCATTCCAAGACCTTTCCTAAATCAACATCAGGCTCCCTCCTTACAGTTTGTGGGGCACATCTTCGGATTCTTCTTGAGGTCAGACCTATGTTTAACCACCTCTAATCGTCCAACATATCTTCTACTGCCCAGTATTTCTCAGTAATTGTAAAACTTGGTTCTAAAAACTCGTTTGCAATTCTCTCTAAGAGGTAATTCTTTCTGTCCAGGAAACTTGAACTCAGTTTAAAGAAGTTTGGTGCTGTTTTACAGTCCCTTCACCCATCTTGGACTTTAGTAACTTTGACTCAATGTTCTTTGTGGTCATTCTGTTTAACAAAGGAAACAAAACTTTCCTCTCTCTCATCCATCTGCATTATACCACCTGCCCCAAGCCGAGGACCTTTGCCTTCCCTGATAGACTTCAGGTCTCTATGTGCCTGAAGAAAAGCTATTTTCTATTGTTCTTTAAACTTTTTGCAAGTCTCAGATACCCTAACCACAACTGGATAGAAGGAGAAATATAAGCCTCCTCTTTGAAATCTACATGTCAATTCAATTTTATACAAGTGGATTCAGCATTTCCTGTTGTTTTGAAAAACTATATATAATAACATTCATGCATGAAAAGTTACAACAATCCAGGGAGAACAAAGAAAAGAAACAGTCATTTTAGTACAGAAAAGGCACCTTCTTTTCCCCTTTTTAAACTCTTGCCTAATGTGCCTCATCGTCTCTTCTTCTCTCCCCTGCCAACCTTTTCATTTCTACAGAACATCCTCCATCACCCTGAGTGATATGGATGCTACTGAAACTCAAGTTCTTCAGGGGTTACTTGCCTTTCTTCATGCACTTCCATCACTCTCCCATGTGCACACTGAAAGAGAACAGAATTATATCTTTGGAATGAAGGCCATTACAAGTGAAATTCCCTGCAGGGACAGACTTCTGAATTTTGTGAAGCTCTGTAGGGAATCAAGAAAATATGAATTATAATAAGTTTGCTTGAATAAAGGGGTTTCCCGGGGAGAAAAAAAAAAAGTTTACTTTAAAAGTTCTTGGCACCAGAGATGAAAATCTCACCCCCTCCACCCCCTCCACCACCCCCTCCCAATGCCTCAGTGACTATGGAACTTATCTCACTGTCAAAGCAAAGAAACGGTCTGTGGCCACACTCCAGATAATTCAGACCAAGGGATGTGTGGTGGAAGGAAGGAGTGACTTGCCGGTAAATGGCAAAACAGGGAAGATGTAAGCAAGTTAATCTGAAATATCTGTAAACACCTCTATCAGGAGCCAGCAATGCCAGTGGGCAGCAGGGACAGCTAGGTGGGAGTAAAAGAGAGGTGACAGAAAGGATAAGAGAAGTTTAGGGAGTGGAGAATGGCTCAAAGAGCAGATTAATGAGGCCCAGGGAGTAGTAAAATGAAACCAAAAAAGTTATTTGACTATTTGACTTTTTTTACAATAATAATGATAAACTCATCCCGACCAAACCTCCAATGGATTTTCTCACTTTCTTTCCCTATTCTCATGCCTGGACAGCATCAGTAGTGCAGCAGTCTTGCTGCTCGGCAGTCGGTTCTTGCAGCAGTCCAGATATAAGCATCCTAAGTCAGGAATGTTCTGCTCTATTCATTTGAGCCACGTGCACTCTGTCAACCCACATCAGTCACAGCCAGTCCCTCCCGCAGATCCAAAGGCTCACGAACGTAAAAATGGGGGAGGGGGAAGCGCTACTCTCTAAGGTAAAGAGGAAGCTTAGTCTACACCAACCGTGGCAGGAAGGCGCTGCTAACTTAGCCATGCTCTTCTCAAAGAGCTCAAAATATCGATAACCTTGAATGTGAAAGTACTTAAATTAGAGAGTGATGACAATTGACTAAAAATGAGCAAACTTCCTGTCAGACACGTTTATAAGCTTGGAACAATTATTCACTTCTTCAGGAGTACTAAGCCATATTTTACCAGTTCTCTGGACAATTTCCTAATCACCCACTTCCCTTTGACTAAGGTAGCATGTCTAGTAGAAAGAACATAGCCAGTCCTGGGTGTGAGTCCAGATTCTACCATTTATTAGCAGTGCAACCTCAGGCAAGTTACTTAAAGTCTCTGTGTCTGAGCTTCCTCAACAATAGAAAGTGGGATAAAAGCCCGTATTGTTTCCTAAGGCTATTGTGATAGTTAAACAAGAAAACAAATATGAAAGACCTTTGTTTTCTGAAAAGCACTTGCAACTGTAAATTGTTGGTGTTAATCAGAAGTGAAGAGAGAGGTCATATGGCATTACATGTAACCTTGGCTTTTGTTTTCCTTCGCCCGACCAGTTAGGTGAGTGGCATGTGGAAAGAAGGTTTCACAAACCTCCAACTATATAGCAATCAAATTATACTGTCACACAACATGAGATGGCAGTTACTGTTGTTCAGACTCTGATTTGACAACAGCACTAAGAACCATAAAGAAAGTTGACTTTAGGAGTCCCTAGTGACTCTCCACATTACTCACCTGTAAAGGAGTGATCCATTAGCGTTTATGGCTGGAAATTACAAAATAGCACTAAATAAACAATTCTTCTAGTTGCCATATCTAGATTTGAGGAAAAGAACATCTTTTTTTTCTTTTTTTTTTTGCGGTATGCGGGGCTCTCACTGTTGTGGCCTCTCCCGCTGCGGAGCACAGGCTCCGGACGCGCAGGCTCAGCGGCCATGGCTCACGGGCCCAGCCGCTCTGCGGCATGAGGGATCTTCCCCGACCGGGGCACGAACCCGCGTCCCATGCATCAGCAGGTGGACTCTCAACCACTGCGCCACCAGGGAAGCCCAGAACATCTATTTCTGAATCATTTATTCTGTTCTCCTCTGAAATATGGCAATATATTTTTTTCAATATTTTATTTTATTTTTTAATTTTATTTAACATCTTTATTGGAGTATAATTCCTTTACAATGGTGTGTTAGTTTCTGCTTTATAACAAAGTGAATCAGCTATACATATACATATATCCCCATATCCCCTCCCTCTTGCGTCTCCCTCCCATCCTCCCTATCCCACCCCTCTAAGTGGTCACAAAGCACAGAGCTGGTCTCCCTGTGCTATGCGGCTGCTTCCCACTAGCTATCTGTTTTACATTTGGTAGTGTATATATGTCCATGCCACTCTCTCACTTCATCCCAGCTTACCATTCCCCCTCCCAGTGTCCTAAAGTCCATTCTCTATGTCTGCGTCTTTATTCCTGTCCTGCCCCTAGGTTCTTCAGAACCCTTTTTTTTTTTTTTAGATTCCATCTATATGCGTTAGCATATGGTATTTATTTTTCTCTTTCTGACTTACTTGACTCTGTATGACAGACTCTGGGTCCATCCACCTCACTACAAATAACTCAATTTCATTCCTTTTTATGGCTGAATAATATTCCATTGTATATATGTGCCACATCTTCTTTATCCATTAATCTGTCGATGGACACTTAGGTCACTTCCATGTCCTGGCTGTTGTAAATAGAGCTGCAGTGAACAGTGTGGCACATGACTCTTTTTGAATTATGGCTTTCTCAGGGTATATGCCCAGTAGTGGGATTGCTGGGTCATATGGCAGTTCTATTTTTACTTTTTTACGGAACCTCCACACTGTTCTCCATAGTGGCTGTATCAATTTACATTCCCAGCAACAGTGCAAGAGGGTTCCTTTTTCTCCACACCCTCTCCAGCATTGATTGATTGTAGATTTTTTGATGATGGCCATTCTGACTGGTGTGAGGTGACACCTCACTGTAGTTTTGATTTGCATTTCTCTAATGGTTAGTGATGTTGAGCATCCTTTCATGTGTTAGTTGGCAATCTGTATATCTTCTTTGGAGAAATGTCTATTTAGGTCTTCTGACCATTTTTTGATTGGGTTGTTTGTTTTTTTGATATTGAGCTGCATGAGCTGCTTGTAAATTTTGGACGTTAATCCTTTGTCAGTTGCTTCATTGGCAAATATTTTCTCCCATTCTGAAGGTTGTCTTTTCATCTTGTTTCTGGTTTCCATTGCTGTGCAAAAGCTTTCAAGTTTCATTAGGTCCCGTTTGTTTATTTTTGTTTTTCTTTCCATTTCTCTAGGAGGTGGGTCAAAAAGGATCTTGCTGTGATTTATGTCATAGAGTGTTCTGCCTATGTTTTCCTCTAAGAGTTTGGTAGTGTCTGGCCTTACATTCAGGTCTTTAATCCATTTTGAGTTTATTTTTGTGTATGGTGTTAGGGAGTGTTCTAATTTCATTCTTTTACATGTAGCTGTTCAGTTTCCCCAGCACCACTTATTGAAGAGGCTGTCTTTTCTCCATTGTATAGTCTTGCCTCCTTTATCAAAAATAAGGTGACCATATGTGCATGGGTTTATCTCTGGGCTTTCTATCCTGTTCCATTGATCTATACTTCTGTTTTTGTGTCAGTACCATACTGTCTTGATTACTGTAGCTTTGTAGTATAGTCTGAAGTCAGGGAGCCAGATTCCTCCAGCTCCGTTTTTCTTTCTCAAAATTGCATTGGCTATTCAGCGCCTTTTGTGTTTCCATACAAATTGTGAAATTTTTTGTTCTAGTTCTGTGAAAAATGCCATTGGTGGTTTGATAGGGATTGCACTGAATCTGTACATTGATTTGGGTAGTATAGTCATTTTCACAATGTTCATCTTCCAATCCAAGAACATGGTATATCTCTCCATGTGTTTGTATCATCTTTAATTTCTTTCATCAGTGTCTTATAGTTTTCTGCTTACAGATCTTTTGTCTTTTTAGGTAAGTTTAGTCCTAGGTATTTTATTCTTTTTGTTGCAGTGGTAAAGGGGAGTGTTTCCTTAATTTCTCTTTCAGATTTTTCATCATTAGTGTATAGGAATGCGAGAGATTTCTGTGCATTAATTTTGTGTCATGCTACTTTACCAAATTCATTGATTAGCTCTAGTAGTTTTCTGGTAGCATCTTTAGGATTCTTTCTGTATAGTATCATGTCATCTGCAAACAGTGACAGCTTTACTTCTTCTTTTCCAATTTGGATTCCTTTTATTTCTTTTTTTTCTCTGATTGCTGTGGCTAAAACTTCTAAAACTATGCTGAATAATAGTGGTGAGAGTGGACAACCTTTTCTTGTTCCTGATCTTAGAGGAAATGGTTTCAGTTTTTCACCATTGAGAACAATATTGGCTGTGGGTTTGTCATATATGGCTGTTATGTTGAGGTAAGTTCCCTCTGTTCCCTGCTTTCTGGAGGGTTTTTATCATAAATCGTTGTTGAATTTTGTCAAAAGCTTTTTCTGCATCCATTGAGATGATCATATGGTTTTGTCTCCTTCAGTTTGTTAATATGGTGTATCACATTGATTGATTTGTGTATATTGAAGAATCCTTGCATTCCTGGGATAAACCCCACTTGACCATGGTGTATGATCCTTTTAATGTGCTGTTGGATTCTGTTTGCTAGTATTTTGTTGAGGATTTTTGCATCTGTGTTCATCAGTGACATTGGCCTGTAGTTGTCTTTCTTTGTGACATCTTTGTCTGGTTTTGGTATCAGGGTGATGGTGGCCTCATAGAATGAGTTTGGGAGTGTTCCTCCCTCTGATACATTTTGGAAGAGTTTGAGAAGGATAGGTGTTAGCTCTTCTCTAAATGTTTGATAGAATTCGCCTGTGAAGCCATCTGGTCCTGGGCTTTTGTTTGTTGGAAGATTTTTAATCACAGTCTCAATATCAGTGCTTGTGATTGGTCTGCTTATATTTTCTATTTCTTCCTGGTTCAGTCTTGGCAGGTTGTGCATTTCTAAGAATTTGTGCATTTCTTCCAGGTTGTCCATTTTATTGGCATAGAGTTCTTGTAGTAATCTCTCATGATCCTTTGTATTTCTGCAGTGTCAGTTGTTACTCTCCTTTTTCATTTCTAACTCTACTGATTTGAGTCTTCTCCCTTTTTTCCTGATGAGTCTGGCTAATGGTTTATCAATTTTGTTTATCTTCTCAAAGAACCAGCTTTTAGTTTTATTGATCTTTGCTATCGTTTCCTTCATTTCTTTTTCATTTATTTCTGATCTGATCTTTATGATTTCTTTCCTTCTGCTAACTTTGGTGTTTTTTTGTTCTTCTTTCTCTAATTGCTTTAGGTGTAAGGTTAGGTTGTTTATTTGAGGTGTTTCTTGTTTCTTGAGGTAGGATTGTATTGCTATAAACTCTCCTCTTAGAACTGTTTTTGCTGCATCCCATATGTTGTGGGTTGTTGTGTTTTCATTGTCATTTGTTTCTAGGTAATTTTTGATTTCCTCTTTGATTTCATCAGTGATCTCTTGGTTATTAAGTAGTGTATTATTTAGCCTCCATGTGTTTGTATTTTTCACAGATTTTTTCCTGCAATTGATATCTAGTCTCATAGCATTGTGGTTGGAAAAGATACTTGATATGATTTCAATTTTCTTAAATTTACTGAGGCTTGATTTGTGACCCAAAATATGATCTCTCCTGGGAATGTTCCCTGAGCACTTGAGAAGAAAGTGTATTCCCTTGTTTTTGAATGGAATGTCCTATAAATATCAATTAAGTCCATCTTGTTTAATGTATCATTTAAAGCTTGCGTTTCCTTATTTATTTTCATTTTGGATGATCTGTCCATTGGTGAAAGTGAGGTGTTAAAGTCCCTTACTATGATTGTGTTACTGTCGATTTCCCCTTTTATGGCTATTAGTATTTGCCTTATGTATTGAGGTGCTCCTATGTTGGGTGCATAAATATTTACAATTGTTAGATCTTCTTCTTGGATTGATCCCTTGATCATTATGTAGTGTCCTTCTTTGACTCTTGTAATAGTCTTTATTTTAAAGTCTATTTTGTCCGATATGAGAATTGCTACTCCAGCTTTCTTTTGATTTCCATTTGCATAGAATATATTTTTCCATGCCCTCACTTTCAGTCTGTATGTGTCCCTAGGTCTGAAGTGGGTCTCTTGTAGACAGCATATGTATGGGTCTTGTTTTTGTATCCATTCAGCCAGTCTATGTCTTTTGATGGGAGCTTTTAATCCATTTACATTTAAGGTAGTTATCTATATCTATGTTCCTATTGCCATTTCCTTAATTGTTTGGGGTTTGTTATTGTAGGTCTTTTCCTTCTCTTGTGTTTCCTGCCTAAAGAAGTTCCTTGAGCATTTGTTGTAAAGCTGGTTTGGTGGTGCTGAATTCTCTTAGCTTTTGCTTGTCTGTTAAGGTTTTAATTTCTCCGTCTAATCTGAATGAGATCCTTGCTGGGTAGCGTAATCTTGGTTGTAGGTTTTTCCCTTTCATCACTTTAAATATGTTCTGCCAGTCCCTTCTGGCTTGCAGAGTTTCTGCTGAAAGATCAGCTGTTAACCTTGTGTGGATTCCCTTGTATGTTATTTGTTGTTTCTCCCTTGCTGCTTTTGATATTTTTTCTTTGTATTTAATTTTTGATAGTTTGATTAATATGTGTCTTGGCGTGTTTCTCCTTGGATTTTTCCTGTATGGGACTCCCTGTGCTTCCTGGACTTGATTGACTATTTCCTTTCTCATATTAGGGAAGGTTTCAACTATAATCTCTTCAAATATTTTCTCAGTCCCTTTCCTTTTCTCTTTTTCTCCTGGGACCCCTATAGTTCGAATGTTGGTGTGTTTAACGTTGTCCCAGAGGTCTCTGAGACTGTCCTCAATTCTTTTCATTCTTTTTTCTTTACTCTGCTCTGCAGTAGTCATTTCCACTATTTTATCTTCCAGGTCACTTATCTGTTCTTCTGCCTCAGTTATCCTGCCATTGATTCCTTCTAGAGAATTTTTAATTTCATTTATTTTGTTGTTCATCGTTGTTTGTTTGCTCTTTAGTTCTTTTGGGACCTTGTTAAACGTTTCTTGTATTTTCTCCATTCTATTTCCAAGATTTTGGATCATCTTTACTATCATTACTCTGAATTCTTTTTCAGGTAGACTGCCTATTTCCTCTTCATTTGTTTGGTCTGGTGGGTTTTTACCTTGCTCCTTCATCTGCTGTGTGTTTCTCTGTCTTCCCATTTTGCTTAACTTACTTTGTTTAGGGTCTCCTTTTCACAGGCTACAGGTTCGTAGTTCCCATTGTTTTGGGTATATGGTGGCTAAGATTGGTTCAATGGGTTGTGTAGGCTTCCTGGTGGAGGGAACTGGTGCCTGTGTTCTGCTGGATGAGGCTGGATCTTGTCTTTCTGGTGGGCAAGACCGCGTCTGGTGGTGTGTTTTGGGGTGTCTGTGACCTTATGATTTTAGGCAGCCTCTCTGCTAATGGGTGGGGCTGTGTTCCTGTCTTGCTAGTTGTTTGGCATAGGGTGTCCAGCACTGTAGCTTGCTGGTCGTTGAGTGGAGCTGGGTCTTGGCATTGAGATGGAGATCTGTGGGAGGGCTTTCGCCATTTGATATTGCATGGAGCCAGGAGGTCTCTGGTGGACCAATGTCCTGAACTCGGCTCTCCCACCTCAGAGGCACAGGGCTGGCACCCGGCTGGAGAACGAAGACCCTGTCAGCCACACGGCCAGGTATGTGGGTAGTTTCTTGCCTTTTGGGAGGTCTGAGCTCTTCTGCCAGCCTTCAGTAGGTGTTCTGTAGGAATTGTTCCACATGTAGATGTATTTCTGATGTATTTGTGGGAAGGAAAGTGATCTCTACCTCTTACTCCTCTGCCTCTTGAAGGTCTCTCCCTCTGGCAATACATTTTTTAAAAATTAAATCGTTTTTGTCTACTTCTTGACCTAAAAGAGGTTTCTCTGTCATTTCCCATTCAGCACTACACTTGGAAAACACACATTAGAATTTTAGAGCTGGTTAATTATTCCTCCTTGTGAAGGCTAATTCAGTAAATGACCCAATTGTTGATTAAGTGTCATCGTTTTTTTTAATGTGAAAGCACTTGGAAAAGTATGAACTGCTTTACAAATATAAGGGATGATGTAAGATGTTAATTGGCATCTTCAGGAAATATTTTCTGTTGATTCATCATACACTTTCTAAAATGGGAGGACACAAGAACAAAATAAGTCTGCAAGGTGTTTATTCTGATTTTGTAATATCTGTGATTGTCAGTCTCTATTTTAAATGCATTCCTGGATAATGTTATTTATTGCTCATTCAGTCCAGACCTACTCTCCTTGCTCTGTCAAATGCAGGAAAACACCTTCTGGAACTGCAAAGGGGAGCCAAACTTTTCTCTAATCCTTTAATAGAGGGTGCAGGAAACAAAAATCAGGCCTTTAGGGTAGATTCTCCTTCATAATAATATTAATATAAAAATTCAGTAAAGTTGAATGGTTGGGAAAACAGACCACCTGGATTTGAATCCCAGCTCCACCACTTGCTAGAAGTGCGCCTCTGGGAAAAAATCTTTATCTGTAAATGGAGATGACAGTGATACTTTTCTCTATAGGGAAGTTGTGAGGATTAAATGAGATAATACTGATATATAAAAAATCACTTAGCCAAGTACCTGGCTCATAAGTGCTCAATAAATTAGCAGGATGAGCAGTAGCAGCACCAGTAGTAGTATTTGACCTTCCATTCACAGAACAGAAAATTGAAGTGATAATTTACAGAACCAAGATATAAAAGGACCAAGAAGTTTGGAACTGCTATAGAAATTGTGTAATCTTCCCTTCCGTCCTTTGTACATAGGGGTACCTTTTGCAGAGAGGCATGCATAAACCTGTATATGAGTTTGATGGGCTGTATCAAGCATATGCTCCAGAGACTGATCTTAATCTACTGTGACCTTCACAGAATGTTTCATGTCCCTAATGCTAATGTGACGCTCTATCTAGATTGCTTAAAGCGTGTTCACTGCAGTCATTGAGTGGTGCCCCAAATCCTTCATTTTCTTTCTACTTTCAAGAAGTGTCACGTGGACTGTGGAGCTAGGGTTGGAATGTAGTGTGAGTTTCATACGTCTGTGAATTTGAAATGTATAGATTTTAGATCATCTTCCATCACTTTGAAATCAAGAGGTAAAGAGCAGCTCATTCAGTGGGTGGCCATCCTAGGTGGGTCAATTTCACAAAAAAATTAAATATGAAAGTAGATAAGTAAGACAACAGGGTTTTTCTAGGTCAATACAAAGAATATGACTCTCCCAAGACAAAACAGAGGCTCCCAGCTAAGTGGAAAATCAAAAGGAAAGAAGTTATGAGGCTAATATATTCATAATAAGAAAGAGAGCAGTGTCCTAGAATTTTTGAAGCAAGTTTAGTCTATGAGTTGCTTTGTCTTTTTCTTTTTTTTAATCAAGATATTCAGGTTCCAAGCATGTCAATCAGTTTTAAAAAGTCTAATGTATAAAAACCCAAATTTAACAAAATTATAAACTGGGAGAAGCATTACAATAAAATTACCCACAGAGTTTCTTTCTCTTTTTTTGGCTGTGTTGGGTGTTCGTTGCTGTGCGTGGGCTTTCTCTAGTTGTGGCGAGCGGGGGCTACTCTTCGTTGCGGTGCGCGGGCTTCTCATTGCGGTGGCTTCTCTTGTTGTGGAGCACAGGCTCTTGGCACAAGGGCTGCAGTAGTTGTGGCACGTGGGCTCAGTAGCTGTGGCTCGCAGGCTCTAGAGCGCAGGCTCAGTAGTTGTGGCGCACTGGCTTAGCTGCTGTGCGGCATGTGGGGTCTTTCCGGACCAGGACTCGAACCCATGTCCCCTGCATTGGCAGGCGAATTCTTAACCACTGTGCCACCAGGGAAGTCCCAGAGTTTCTTTAAATATCAATCATTTCCCTTCTCCAAATTCATTCAAACTCTTTTTCTTTTAACTGCACTTTTTAGGCCTACATCTCTTAGGTAAAATCACAATCAGGGTAGAATAGCCTATTACCCAAGATATTTGCATTGCTCCCTCCAAAGTGAACGCTCGGTTGTTTATATAAGAAGTGGAGAACAGCAGGCCAACATCTTCAACTCCAGCACATCCAAATTCTGCTGAAATGTCTGCACACAAGCAAATAGCCAGAGTTGTCAGGGGCCTTAAAATAAAAGTCAAGTACCGTGCTCAATTCTATATCGAAAACGTAATTTATCGCATAAATAAAACTCCCTCAGCAGTGTCCTCTTTCCACACAAAGGACAATGGCATGTTAGCTCTTATTAAAGCTATGAAGCACTAGAGGAAAAGCATCTTCAGAGTTCAGGGAGAGTCACAAGATGCAAAGCTTGCAAACTACTTCTGAACCACTCAGTCTTGCACACATTTTGCCTGGCAGGCGCCATAACCTGAAATAAACCTGAAACTCTCTAAGATGCAGAGGTATCTGGTTGGCAAATTCAGTGGTTAGCATCTAGGGCTTATATGGCCAACATCCTGGGCTAAGTCCAAATGTGAGCCAATTGGCCTAACTATCTTTCAGACTTTATCTTTAAATATAGCCTTGCTCTCTGTTAACTGTGGGAGGGGGAAGTGCATGATTCAGTGCCAACCCATATTTATTAAATGGAAACACAATTCAAAGAGAAAGTTCTGTTAGCTGTCATGGGGAGTGTCATCCTCAAAAATCACAAGGGTGAGAAGCGTTTAAACAGTAAGGACATCAACATGGCAGCGCCAGAGAGTCAGAGAAGCTCTGGTTAAAGTCAATCACAACCGACTTCATTAAAGTCCAAACACAGCGGATTTATTTTATGTGGCTATTTTCTGGACATGGCAGCTTCACAGGCCAGTAGATACACCAAGGATGCTACTGACTAATAAATTCTCTCAGTACCAGATAGTCTTTGCTGGTTCTGGTTCACTTTTACTAGTTTTCTATTACCACTGCCCTGCAGTGGGTATTGCTCTTCCTTTGTCGTTGTATATGGGTTGATGCTGTGAATCTCAGTTAAGATCCAGTCAGAAAAACAGAAATTAGTGATTTTAACAGAGAGATTTAATATAGGGAATGGGCTGCACAGGTGTTAGAGGGTTGCAAGAAAAGAGGTAATATCTGCAGGAGGCAGTCACCACCTCTAGGGCTGGGGAAACAAAAGAAAGGGGTTGGACTTGTCAGAACCTAGAGAGGTGGGACCTACTCCTCTGAGAAGAGGATACCAGTCAGCCTGCTTCCAGCCCCTGAGAGGGAGCATGATGAGACCAATTCTCCGATTACGGAGAGGAGCTGGAAAGTGCAGCCAGCCACTGCCACCAGGTTGAAGGGCTACTGTTACAGCAACACTGACTGGAACAGAAAGCAAGCAGGAAAGAGTGAGTGCCTTCTCCCTCCTCTAGCCTTCCAGAGTCGCTTTATTTCCCAGATTGTCAGGATGGATCAAAAATCCAGCTGGTAAAAAGAGAAATGTAGTTTGCAGAGTCCCAAGCCCAGTATCACAAAGCAGTGTCTTTATTATTATTTTTTTTTTTTTGCGGTACGCGGGCCTCTCACTGTTGTGGCCTCTCCCGTTGCGGAGCACAGGCTCCGGACACGCAGGCTCAGCGGCCATGGCTCACGGGCCCAGCCACTCCGCGGCATGTGGGATCTTCCCGGACCGGGGCACGAACCCGCGTCCCCTGCATCGGCAGGCAGACTCTCAACCACTGCGCCACCAGGGAAGCCCTTTATTTATTTTTTTGCATTTTATTTTATTTATTTTTATACAACAGGTTCTTATTAGTTATCTATTTCATACATATTAGTGTATATATGTCAATCCCAGTCTCCCAATTCATCCCAGCCCCCCACCCCCCCGCCGCTTTCCCCCCTTGGTGTCCATACGTTTGTTTCTCTACATCTGTGTCTCTAGTTCTGCCCTGCAAACCGGTTCATCTAAAGCAGTGTCTTTAAAGGAGTGAGTCTGGAGCTGGGAGACAATAGCTCACTAACTAACACACTGTGCAACGAGGTGTTGGATTTCCATGTCATTGTTGCTGCCGGAGTCACTCACATATGCTTACGGTTTGGATGAAATGTTAATTAGAGTGGACTGTTTGCCACAGAGGATTTCATCATTACTGAATCCATAAGAAGCTGTTATGGGGAGACCTCAACCAGAGCTGCTCAGTTTGTTTGCTAGTGATTCTGACTCCCCTGTTGTTGAAGCTCGGGTACTCAATATGCATCACCATTTTTGCTTTTGTTCAGGCTCAAGTCCGTAGCCTGCCTGCTTCCTTAAATGATTCTGTACACATGGTAAGTGGTCAGGTGGCCAGTCTCCAGAGTTCTAGAAGCATGAAGCCTGAGCTGGGCCATCTGTTGAGGATGTGCTGTTTTGTATTACACACAGGGAAGTGGTGGGCAAAACCCGGAAGTGCACTGGAGGCCTAATGAAAATAAGACCAGTTAAATCTTCCCTCTAAATGTTCATTAGGCCATCTGTTCTTATTAGTGTCCTTATCATTTGGAAACATTACAGAGTTAAGATGAGACACAGTCTGTGGTGGAATTCTAGTCTAACTTGAAATAAACTTTTGAGTAGAGCAGTCGTGACTTGTGACATTTCTCTTCCCATTTAGAACCCTGCCCACTTCTAAAGATCTCCATCGTGAAATTTTTTAATAGTTCCTTCCTGAAATATTATACCGGAAAACAGGGTTAGCAGTAGCTACAGAAATGAAAACATAATCTCAGAGTGGCTGATCAATGAAATCAGAACATTTCATAAAAGCAGTGCAGTCATACTTCTGGCCTGTAAATTGCTTTAGGTGCCAAAGGGAATTGGAAGCTTGGTCTATCCCGTCGAGCCAATACTATAATATTAACAACCTGCAACAGACAAGTTTCTGCAACTGCTCAACAGGAAGGAACGCTACCAGATGATTCCGGGGCCTTCTTCAAAGTCCCTGGCTCCTACGCAGGCAAAGCCTTGGCTGTCGACAAGAGCCCCACCCGCTACTGCATGAAGACCCACGATGGTCTTCTCTTTACTCCAGATTCTCTCAGAATGCATGGTCTCATCACCTGGTCTTACATTGGATTTCGTGTTACCTTGGACTGTTCTCTGGTCATCTCCCCTTCTGTATGTGTATCTCCCACAGTGCTGGCTATACACTGGGAATTTAAGAAATACATGTAAAATTAAATTGAAATAGAGACACAAAAGAAAAAGCAGAAAAACAGTAAAACTTTCATGTTCCTCTCCCCACCCGCAGAAGTGCTGAAAGTGTTAAGTTCTTTGACTGTAATGATAAAGCCCAAGGTACAGAGACATACAAATAGTAAATCGGCAAGTAGCATCATGTACAATATGTTCTTACAATAACAGTCAAATTTACAAACAAATTAGCTGTGGAGTCTGAAGGACATGCTGTAGTTTTCACACTGGGCCTTCATCTCCTGCTGATAGATGACTTTGACTGTAAATTAAAAACTGGAAGTGGTTAAACATTCTGTGTATTCACAAGTGCCATTTCCAAAATTGAGGCTTCAGAGAGGAGATGCAAGAAAGGGTGACGGAAACTCAGAGCAATTATGCCTGTTATGAAGATGAGGTAGTGGCAATTACACAGCAGACTCATACAGAGTGTGTACGTGCTGATTGCTCTGAGGGAGCCTCTGAGAACAAACTTTTATAGCACCCATCAGGCCTTGGGTCTCTAGAGGAAGGAAAGATTTTCAGCCACTCGGTCAGTGTGCTTTTGGACAGAACTTATGGCCCCAGGAGCCATCTTGGAAGGGATACGTGCTTTTTTCTTAATGAGCTTGAATGAAACTCTTACGTAGCAGAGTGGTTTCATTCACTGTTTCTTTCCTATTCTCAAGCTTTTTGGTGTCAGGACCCCTTTACACTCCTAAAAATTGTTGGAGACTTCAAAGAGCTTTTCTCTATGTGGGTTTTATCTATTTACTTTATTAGAAAGTAAAAGTGTGAATTTTTTTAAAC
This sequence comes from Delphinapterus leucas, assembly GCF_059928025.1. Lineage (NCBI taxonomy): Eukaryota > Metazoa > Chordata > Mammalia > Artiodactyla > Monodontidae > Delphinapterus > Delphinapterus leucas. Next base: position 25,964,758 of record NC_143150.1, read on the forward strand.
ACAAAGCTATAGTAGCCTCAGGCACCCTCTGGAAAACTCCACTATATACTCATAAGAAAGTACAAAAGGCAAATAGTATTAAGAATAATTTTGACCTCACAGACATCCTTGAAAGAGTCTCAGGGATCCCCGAAGTCTGCAGACCAAAATGGAAATACCATATTTCCTCAATTCTAAGACACCATGTATTCTAAAACATAGCATCAATTTGATAACTTTAGGTGGTGAGGAGAGATGCTCCATTAAATGTATGCATTGATTATAAGACACAACCTCACTTCAGAAAATTTAAAATATGGAAGGGGTAGGAAATACACTTCTTAAGATTGAGGAAATATGGCAACTCCCACTAACCTCAGTGGGTCTCTGGAAATGCAGATTTACTGACTGAAACATGTTGATGAAAATTAGTTTTTCTTAGAGCTAATTTGTGTTTTACAATTTTTAAAATGCATTCATGGACTGAAGATGTTACAGTCAGTGAGGCACTAATGTTTTCATTCAATAAACACTTGTCAACTGTAATACCAGATACTGGAAATACAAAAATGAATGAGACCTCATTCCTGCCCTTGAAGACTCACAGACCTAATAGAAGACAAAGGAAGGCAAACAAATATTTATAGTATAATGGAGAAGCATTGGATCTGAATGAGTCATGGACCTGGAAGAACAGCTTGAAGTACCCAAAGATGGAGCCCTGGGTATTCAGGAATGCTTGAGGTTAATCACTAAGTTTAAGCAATTAGTCATCCTCATAACAAAGGGCTGCCCTAGTGGACTTTGGCACATGTGTCAGTCTCTTTGGGACATTAATTTATGTCAACTTAATTTAATTTTGCAAACACTGGTGATCTATCCAGAGATGTAAACCTAGAAATTTGTTAGACCGGATTGACCATATTGGTATAGTCAGTAGCGCCAGTCAAAAACAAAGCCTAACGGAACATTTTCTTGGTTGTGATTGGATTTGGCTGAGAATAATAGAGCCCCTTCCCCCCGCCACACACACACACACACACACACACACACACACACACACACAGCAGTGACATAAGCAGGATAGCAGCCACACTAGTATAGTCCAGGACTGGTTGGCAGTTCCACGAGGTCGTCTGGGACCCAGGCTCCTATAATTCTGCCCTGCCCACCCGGCACAGAACTTCCATTTTCATGGCCACCTCATGGTCTAAGACATCTGCTAAAATTCCCACCACTTCTATCCATATTGCATACTGGAAGAAAGGGCAACAAGAGGCTCCTTCCAGTTGGGTCAGCTGTCCTTAAGCAGCATCAATTTAAAAGTGTGGATACTTCCACACCTCCTCTTACATCGTATTGCCTTGAACTTTATCACATGGCTACAGGTAACTGCAAATCAGGCTGGAATGCCTTCGATTCTAGATAGCAGTATGCCCAAATTTTAAGATTAGTGCACTAAAGGAGGAGGAGAGAGTGAAAGAATGATAGGGTAGGTCTAGAACTAGTAGTCTCTGCCCCAGGCATCTTAGTAACCACAAATTCAGCATTTTGTTTTGACCCTGATACTGTCTGAGCTTCTTCAAATTTCTAAAAGCCATCTGGAAAAAGTTTGGTTTGGGGCACTTGGAAAGCACAATGATACTTTTCAGAGTGATGGTTCCTATTGATCTTCCTTTTAAAAAGTGCGAATTATTGCAAGATGAAACATACCAGCTCTGCTCAACTTCCACAGTGTTTTTGAAACATTGGGGTAGGTGTGATTTAATCTATAGGCTCTGCAGCAAAATGATTCTAAAGATCAGTCTGATTGTAACTCTTGATTAGATTGATCCTGGCTCTTCATCTGCAATGAATAATGTGACTTACGTGTCAGTTATTCTGATCGGGCAGCCATGGACACAGACCAGGCTGACACATTTGACCAGAGGTTGAGGGGTTCCTCAAACTCTCCAGCCGTTATTCAGAGAAACACAAGAATGTGGATCTGAGATAATGGGAAATAATTTGCCGGTTGACGAGTCCGTGTAGTCTTAGTGTATTTCATCTTCTAATAATTTCCACTTTTTAAAAGCAAGATCAATAAGGGCCATCGCTCTCAAAGGTGTCATCGTGCTTTCCAACTGCAGAAAACCAAACTTTCTCCAGACGGTTTTTTCCCTCTTTTATAAATTTGAAGAAGCTCAGACAGTATCAGTGTCAAGAAACGAGAAGGCCGTTTGCAAACTGACAGAAAGTGATGCTAACAGTCTGCAGTTGTCAGCTTTTAGAAGAATGGGGAAGTCTAACGTGGAGTTGGCAGGACACCTGGCAGAGAGCACTGCGTCCCGTCACTGCATCTTCCCCCAGGCTGGCGCACTACAGAAGCGCTAATCATACGCTCCCTGGAAATTCCTGCTGAAGAGGCCTCAGAGATCAAAAGCAAACAGTCACTCTTCAGATGAGCCACAAGGCTGGAAATGTACTAAAGGAGGGAGATGAGAAGTGTCCTGTTTAGGATGGTGAGACAGGGCCGTTTGGGAAACAGCTGGTTTCTTCAGCACAGTTGAACTTGGGGAAAAGAAGTTATTAGCACTTGGTAGCAATGGCAAAATATAGTAACAGTCATGATGTGTTTCTGAGGCTTTTCCATGGAAAGTAATTTCTTAAAATGGATGGAGTGGAACAGGAGTACTCTACTGCTCTGTGTCACTAGCAACACCCTGTATCTATTAGAAAATGAAGGAAATGAAGTCAGCCAAAGGTTGTCAGTTACATGAGGGCAGGGCCTAGTCTGTCTTGGTTAGAGTTGGCTCCTTAGTGCCTAGCATAATGCCTAAAATGGGATAAAGAGCCATTTATTGGCAGAAGAAAGGAAAATAAAGTAGCATGTTCTACACTTGGAACTGCACCAAGAGTACTGTTGCAAATAACAGTGGGGAATCCAAGTAATAAGCTGAAATATTAGCCATGAAATTGGCTGACAAATGTATGAGAAATAATATATCCCAATATAAGCCAAATGTTTCTTGGAGGACACATAGCTTAAAAGGATTCTCAAGCAATGGAATAAATGAACAAGGAGGGAATGGCCGGTGACAGAGAAGCAAGGGAAACCTTGAAAGAGCATGACGATGTGACTGCACTTAAGAGTTCATGAGAGGGACTTCCCTGGCGGTCCAGTGGTTAGGACTCTGCACTTCCATTTCAGGGGGCACAGGTTCAATCCCTGGTTGGGGAACTAAGATCCCACAAGCCATGAGGCACAGCCCAAAAAAAAAAAAAAAAATCAAATAAGGGTTCATGAGATAGCCAAGGAATAGAACATGTCCATAGTCAGACAGGAATGAGAAGAAATACAGGCATGTTCCATAATAAAAAGTAGCCTTTACAGAGCTCTTTCTGTGTACCAGGCACTGTGCTAAGTGCTTTATGTAGATTTTTTTTGGTATAATTCCTATAATAAATTTTTGAGAAGGTATTATTACTATACCCAATTTCTAGATAAGTAAACTGAGGCTCAGAGAGGTTAACTGATTTGCTCCAAGGTCACAGAGTTAGCAAATAACAAAATTTTGAACCCAGGAAGTCTTAACTCTGAAGCCTGAGCTCCTAACCACTTCCTTCTACTACATCTGAGCCTTTTTCTACGGAGAGAGTATATAGCTTCCATCAGATTCTCGAAGGACTTTGTAAATCCAAAAAAGTATGAGAAACAGTGTAGCAGACTCTAAGCCCATGAAGGCAGGGACCTTGTCTGTCTGAATCAGCATCAGATACTTGCGAGAGGCGTGGAGGGACAGCTGTGTAGATGTGTGAATGTACTGGTGAAGATCTGGCCTCCAAATTGATTCTCCTGCATCAATCTGGTCTCCCTCCAGCCTGCTCCCCAAACTGCAGCCTAAGTAATCTTTCTAAAGCCCTAGTCTGACCATGTCAACCCCCAACTTTAAAGATCTTCATTGACTCCTCAACACCCTCAGTTCAAGTCTAAAGTCCTTAGCCTACACAGCCCTTCATGGCTTAATGCAGCGGTTCTCAACAAGGGACAGTTTTCCCCTTAGGGGACATTTGGTAATGTCTGGAGACATTTTTGGTTGTCACAGCTCAAGGGAGGGTGCTACCTGCATTTAGTGAATAAAGGCCAGAGACGCTGCTAAATATCTTGTACTGCACAGGACAGGCCCCACAACGAAGAATCACCTGGTCCCAAATGACAATAGTGCCTCAGTGGAGAGACTTAAAATTAGTCCCCAGCAAACACTGAAACTTCATTTACCACCACTGCCTACCCTACTTATGCTCCAGCAATCCCAGACTGCGGTGAGCTCCACACTCCCATATGGTTTCGTGCTTCTGTGCTTTTGTTCATTCTTTTCCCTCTGCTGAGATCACTCTTCCCACCTTGCTTTTTCTCAGTACCTTTGCTTCATCCTTCAAGATTAAGTTTACATTTCTCTTCTAGGAGTATTGCCCCAAGCTTCCTCCTCTGTGTTCCCATGTCACCCTGGGCATGTGTCTATCGTGTCACTTAACCACGTGATATTGAAATGGCCTGTTTCTGTATCTGCCTTCTGTCACTTGACCGTGAACTCATAAAGGGCAGGGACCTTTTTTATTTACCTTTGTAATAGTGCCTGAGACAGAGTAGGCACCACAAAGCATTGAACTGAAAGATAACAAATGACAGAGAGAAAGACAAATCACTCAACTCCTAATGAGCTTTGACCCTCTCAGGAACAAAACAAAACAAAACAAAAGGTTGAAATCAACCTTTAGGTTGAATCTAACCAGGTAAAGGGGAGGCCAGACTTGGTGAGGAGAGCGTGAAGAAACATGTCCACTCTTCTAGGTGAGGAATCAGACGGCATAGAGGCGAAGCGCAGACATCTGAAAATGGGGATATTGATAGTTTCTTTCTCAAGTGATTGCTCTAAGCATATAAAGTAATAATCCACGTGAAGAGCCTGATACATAGGAAGCACTCAGTAAACAGTAGTTACTTATATTAAAGGCTCAGATGAGTGGGCCTGTAATTTTACAGATGTTATTGTTTAGGACCAGTTCAAAGGAAGGGGCAGCACCTATTTATATTTAGAAAGTAAGTCAATTTAAAGAAAAATATTAAGTCAATAATAGTGCAAGTGGTGGACAGCTAAGGCAAAATTCATGAAGCTGTTGTGTGGACAACTGAAGTCTGGGAAACGGAGCTGAAAAGGAACTATATTGAATGGTAACTGGACTAGGTTCCTTCTAGCGCTAAAGGTTTATGACTTTGAGACCATTTTTCATGTTAATGCCATTTGCCGTCCCATGCTTTGTCCAGGCACTGGGCTCAGTACCTTGCCTCCTTGTCACAGTTGATCCGCACAATATCTCTGAAAAGTAGATAGACTACCATCAGCTTCGTTTCCTTATTGCAGATGAAGAAATCAGAGGCTCATGGAAGACACCTCATTTGCCTAGGGTTACACGCTAGTATGGGAAGGAACCAGCCTTGAAACTGTTAGGGAGAGCCTCAGTTTACGAATTATGGTCTGTGTCTACAGTGTGGGATAACTGAGGAATTTTCTAGTTTAGTCTAATCAAGGGCTCATATTTAGATATTGCTGTTACGCATGGATTTTCCCCGATAGGATTCTGTTGCTTTATAAACTACTACTTAGGTCAAAATTAGCTGACTCTTTAAACCAGCCGTGGGACTGGCTGACCTGAGGGCCAAGTGCCTTCAAGGCAGATTTTCAATTAGCAGAGGAAGACATGGTGCTGTCAAGACTTGACATCCAGACCAAGAGCCCCTTTCTGCTGTGGGTTATTTCTCAGGGAAGGTTGTTGGGAGATGGGCACATTCTACCAGCTGGCGGCAACACCAGTGACCTTTAATGCTAGTTTAGCTTGAATACATTTTGACATTTCAAGCAAATTAATGTGTTTTTACAAGGTGGGGCACCGACCACAAATTAGGCCAAATGGTTTCCCTGCAGGCTGGGTTACTGTGCAAAGATTCTCCCACCACCCCCAAAAGAAATGTTTATTTCTCTCCACCTGGACAAATGCCAACAGCCCTCAGGGGTTAACCTTAGTCCCACCTCAGTAGTCTATAATTCTGGGGTCTCTCTGCAACTAACAGATGCTAATTCTGACAGCCGGAATGAGGCCAAGACTCCAATCCGCACGTTACATTGTGTGTTATGGAAATGCCTCGGTATAAAGCACCAGTTCCTTGAAAAATTACGTGGAAAAGAGAGTATCTAACATGAGAAGCAGATAGAAGGAACTAACAACCTACGAGAGGTGAAAAGGTCCAGTTTCTGAAAAGACAGACCCTAGACTACTAAGTAGCCACACATCTTTCATCTGAGGCGTTTTCAGAGACAAATCAAATGGGAATTAAAGGGATTCTGTGTAGCTCCTACAGAAAGTGTCTCAGAAGCACAGAGGCCACTTTAGTCACAGGAAACTGCCAGAGGGTGACTTATTTGATGGAACAGAAAACAAACAGACACACTAGCTGGTGTATTTTTGAGGCAGTTTTAAACCTAATAAACATGACACCAATAGCGTTGACTTAAATCAGCTCGGGCGAGTTGGAGAATTTAACAGCTCGTCTTCCAACTACCAGCCTTTATCTCAGAGGCGGCCTTGACAGCAGAGAGCAGAGTCCAAAACATGGCCTGCTCTGACTTCTGCCAGGTGTGTGCCGTCCCCGGCCTCTGCCCCAGCCTCAGCTCTCAGAGTGGGGATAATTAGAACGTCATTTCTGCCAGCTTTGTTTTTTCTGGGTCACTGACTTCAGACTTGATCAAAATACGAGTGTTGGACTGAAATCAATTGGTTTCCTCTTCCTCAGCCAGCCCCAGCTTATTTCCTGGGGGACTGTGCTCCAGAGGCCCAGCGCACACAGACAGCTTCTGTAGCAGCCCGATGGTGTGTATAGAGGTCCAGAGTGAGGGCTGTGGAGGGGTCCACAGCGCAGGCGCTCCATCTCCCTGCTCTCCCTCTCCGTGGCAGGGCGCTGACATGCAAGGGCCTCAGACAGGCGTGCCGAGGAGCACATCACAGCAAACTGCTCTGGGAGCTGTTAAGGCTGGTGTTTGTTTAATGTTTATCCAATGGCCTCAGTTTGAAAGGCTCTGTAGAACATGCATAACAGAAGCTCAGCTTTATACTCCATTAGCATTCAAATTCCTAGCTGTCCAGAGGCATATGGTACTGACCAGAGAAGGCCAGCCTATGTCAAGGCTGAGGGCATGTAGAGACAGGAGGACAGGTTGAGGCTGCTGGATGTCTGGGAGAGACACTCAGAGACAGGGGACAAAGAGACCCAAGTGGTACAAGAGGAGAGGTCAAAGACAACCTTTGTCTTCTTTATAACATCACCAGTTGCCCTCCATTAAGAGACAGAATTAGAGGGAAGGGCTTTATCTCAGACTGGCCTTTGTCCACTTCATTACTGAGTGGAAGGCCCCTGGAAATAGTGGGCCTCAGAATGCGATGATAGCATATATCTTGTTTTCAGACTTTCGGATTCAATAAGAAAAACAAAGCTTTCCTCGGGCTTTCACTCAAGGCAAAAAGAATTGCAGCTACATTACTGTTACTATCTTGGCCAGGAATGGGGCAGACTCTTCTGCCTTTGCCTAGCCATAAGAGAAGAGAAATAAAGTACAGAATAAGTGAGTGGTGGAGTCGAGAGTGCACGTAACGTAGTTCTCTTGAGAAGTGCCCTGTGATAAATAGCAGCTGTCGAGGAGATGTCAGGGTAGACATTGGGCTGACTCCTGTGTCAAGAAAGGAACTAGAGTAGATCCGTGTTTGCTTGGCCTGTGTGTCCCAGTGCCCAGCACAGCACTTGGCACCAGCACGCCAGACACACACACACACACACACACACACACACACACACACCCCAGTCCTTTTGCTTCTAACTCCTTAATGTGTCTCAAATCCATCTACTTCTCTCCATCCCCACTGTCGCCAACCTAATTCAGGCCACCATCATCCCTCACCTGGACCACTGCAGGAGCCTCTTAACTAGCGGCCTGTTTCCCATCTCACCTCCTCCTCCAATACGATCTCAACAGCAGAAAGGGTGATCCCTCTAGAACCCAAATATGATTATGTCACATCCCTACTTAAAGCCATCAGAATAAAACTGGACATGTACATCTCTCCATTACCTGGTGTATTAGTCTGCTGGGGCTACCACAACGAAACACCACAGACCAGGTGGCTTTAACAAGAGAAAGTGATACTCTCATAGTTCTGGAGGTGGGAAGTTCAAGATCAAGGTGTCGGCAGGTTTGGCTTCTCCTGAGATCTCTCTCCTTGGCTTGCAGACGCCCATCCTCTTACTGTGTCCTCACATGGGCTTTTCTCTGTGCATACACATTCCTGGTATTTCCTCCTTCTTATAAGGACCTGAGAGCCCCACCCTTATGACCTCATTTAACCTTTATTGCCTCTGTCAAGGCCTCAACTCCAAATACAGTCACATTAGAGGTTAGACTTCAGCATATGAATTTAGGGGGGCACAATTCAGTCCTGATACCTAGCCACTGTCTACCTCCTGATTCTCACCGATCACCTCTCCATCACTCAGCCTGTATTAGCCTTACTGGATTGTTTGTAGTATCTGGATGGGCCATACTGTCTCTAATCTCTGAACCTTTACCCATGCTGCTCCCTCTCCCTGGATTGCCCTCAACTCTGCTGCCTGCCATTTCCACCTCATTCCTCTCCTACTGGTCATTGCAGACCCTATTTAGGTACCACCTTCTCTGGAAATAACCTGCCTCCTGACTCCTAGTCTGGGTAAAGAGCTCTCACGTCCTCTCTGCTGCCTCCTTCTCATGACATGGAGAGTAATTGCCTGATGGCTCTCCAAGGGTTCTTGTAGACCATGAGGCATTTGACCTCTTGTCATTTTGGAGATCTTCTGAATGCCCAAAGCCTAGCACAAGGCTTAGCACAGAGAAGGTGCTCAGCAAACATCCAATGAAAGAACAAACCAACCTGTTTCTTTGCTGAGGAAAGAAGGATGTGGAGTGAACCAGGTCAAGCCACATGAGCAGTGCATTACAACTTAGGATTCCAAATCCCCAGCTGATGAACTGTACCTGAGTACTCCACAAGACAGATGCTAGGTCTGTGCCAAGGAAAGGTCCTGTCCCCAAAGGTTGCTGATAGAGTAAAATCGGGTTTCTCTAGCACTCTGTTGTCCAGATGCCTCTATGACTTTGCTGTTCCATGCATCTACAGAGCAGTGAGAGAGATTTGCATCTCATAGTGCCACAGAAGCCCTAGAGCAGTGGTCCTCAAACTTTATTGTGCTTCAGAATCACGTGGAGGACTTGTTAAAACATGGCTGGCTGGGCTCCAACTCCAGAGTTTCTGATTCAATAAGTCTAGGTTGGGGCCTGAGGATTTGCATTTCTAACTGGTTCTCAGGTGATGCTCTTGCTGCTGGTCCGGAGACCACACTCTGAGAAGGATCCTTCTGGAATTATAGCAGAAAATACTTCACATTATGTTGGAAATGGCATAAACGGCAAATGTGTTTACCAGAGCACTTAATCAACTGTCCTTCCGAACTTTGCCGGATAACACCAACATTGCTGAAATTCATGAGACGGGGAACCAATAAGCCAATTTTTCTTTCAAGGTAAAACGGCCCCGGAAAGATATTGTAACCTAATGGTGTGTGTTCTGTTCTTTTTGCAGGTGCGATTAGAGTGGCCAACAGACCTTGCAGTCAATCCCTTGGACAATTCATTGTACGTCTTGGATAACAACATTGTGCTTCAAATTTCTGAGAACAGGCGAGTGCGGATCATTGCAGGGCGCCCCATTCACTGCCAGGTGCCAGGCATCGATCATTTCTTGGTCAGCAAGGTAGCAATTCACTCCACTCTGGAGTCAGCAAGGGCCATCAGCGTCTCCCACAGCGGGCTGCTCTTCATAGCTGAAACAGACGAGAGGAAAGTAAACCGCATTCAGCAAGTTACCACCAATGGGGAGATCTCCATCATGGCTGGTGCCCCCACTGACTGTGACTGCAAAATTGATCCCAACTGTGACTGTTTTTCAGGTATGACCTTTTTAGCAATTCAGTAGCTCCCCCTCTCTGTTTTCAAAAGAAAAACGTGCATCAGAAAAGTCAAAAAAAGAACAAAAGTATTACTTGTAAACATTGGTGTGAGGCACTGGAGAAAGCAATGGATTGGGGGTCAGATCGCTTAGTATCTTGTCCTTGTTCTGCAGTTGACTCACTGAGTGACCCTAGGAAAGCCATAAAACCCCTTCATGACTCACTTCATCTGCTAAGTAGAGAGACCACGTGTCTCAGTTATATCACCTTGCTGTTTTGAAGATAAACTAGTATAATAAAAGTTTTGGTACTCTAAGAAGTTAAGACCACTCTACAAATGTAAGATCATGATATTATTTGTACTTTGGATAAAGGGAAGCTAGGTAAAACCTACATTTACTGATTTAGCTAAGGAAAAAATTACTTCCAATAAGTGACTGGTTTCCAGATTAACAGTGTGTGCTATTTGAAACCCAAAGGGACTAGAAGCAGACTGCTTTCAGGATACAAGGGCAAAGTTAAATCTCACAATGGAGGGTTCTCAGGACATCAGTCTGCTACTTACGTTGTTTTTTTTTTAATCCAAAATTTTCTCCATAACCAGTAGTGCCCTTTACTTCAATTGAAATAGGGGGGGAAAAAAGAGCCTTTTCTCCAAAACACAGAGTGGATATTCCAGACAGTAAACAGTCCTGTAAGTGTCAGTAGATGCATTTACTGCTGGTACGTGGACATCCCTCCATGCTGCATGCCGCCCTATTAAACTGCTCATCCACGCCCAAATGGTTCTTTTAACCTTTGCCTTTCCTTGGGACAGAGGAATCAAGAGTGAGCAACTTGGTCAATATGACTTTTGATTGATATTTCCAGTGTTTTCCTAGACAACTAGTTTTATAGTTATTTTGCTAATTGATATCTTTCTTTCAAGGCAAAACTGGAATGTTTATTCCAGTTATCAAATTTGATGTTCTGAATCATTGTCACACTTGCAGACTTAGTGTACTTTGACAATATGACAATGAAAGTTAACAGAAGAAAGGTGTCTGGGCACAGTAGGACTGGAAAGCCCTGAGATAGATGCTATGAGCATGGACAGGCGTAAGTCTCTGGCTAGATTTGGGGTGGCTGTCATCATTTGCTGATTTTGTATCTTTAGATACAGAAGAGCAGGATTGACGATTTCACAAAATCGGTGTTAACTGAGAGAATTGCATCTCACTGTTCATCTTTAGTGGCACTGACTCAAGAATTGTGAATAATGGGTTTCAGATATCCAGCTGGGGCATGTGGAAAATGTTGGTTCACTGACTGTTCCCTTTAAAATGATTCTTGATGCACAGCGATTTCTGTATATGGTATGTTTGTATAAGTGCTTGTGACCACAACTGTTAACATCAGGGTCTTTCTCCCACAGGTGATGGTGGCTATGCCAAAGATGCAAAGATGAAAGCCCCTTCCTCCTTAGCAGTGTCACCTGATGGTACCCTCTACGTGGCAGACCTTGGGAATGTTCGAATTCGTACCATTAGCAGGAACCAAGCCCACTTGAATGACATGAACCTTTATGAGATTGCATCACCTGCTGATCAGGAACTGTACCAGTTCACTGTCAATGGAACCCACCTGCACACCTTGAACTTGATAACGAGGGACTATGTGTATAATTTCACCTACAATGCCGAAGGTGACTTGGGTGCGATTACCAGCAACAATGGCAATTCTGTGCACATTCGCCGAGACGCAAGCGGGATGCCCCTTTGGCTTGTGGTGCCTGGCGGGCAGGTGTACTGGCTGACCATAAGCAGCAACGGAGTCCTGAAAAGAGTGTCAGCCCAAGGCTACAATCTGGCCTTGATGACCTATCCAGGAAACACGGGGCTTCTGGCTACCAAAAGTAACGAAAATGGATGGACAACCGTTTATGAGTAAGTTTCTAAATCTCAACATGGGCTTTGTTAGGTTTGTATTTGCAATTGTATTACAGTGGGAAGATGACTTAGTAATTGCTGAGTGTTGCATGCTATTTTCTCCTAACAGCCACAATAAAAAAAAAAAAAGTCAAGGAGAAAATTTTACCCAACTCCTAGGCTTCGAACCCATTTCTCCAGAGCAAGCACTTTTGCAGAGCATAATAATAAAAACATAGGCTGAATGAAGAATCAAGCATGGCGCTGCACGAGACAAGAATGAGGCGGAAGTCCATGTGCTCGAGAAATTTACAGCATAGCTGGGAAAACAAGGGAAAATTTCATTTAAATGACAAAACTAGAAAATAGTTCTAAAGTAGCAAAGAAGCCGTGTAGCTTAACTAGTATTTATTGATCGCTGTGGGGTTTAATGAATGAATGAATGTGTGCGCAGCCCAGCCCAGCCCAACTCAGTTTAAGTTGTGAAATGACGTGGGGCAAATGCTGAAACAGGAGAAGCTGCACTCCACTGGCTGCTTCTGGGAAATGTGGAGTCAAAAGCTTCAGTACAGGCCTGCGCCCTCCCCTCAGTTTCCCTGCACAAGGCAAAGACTCCAATACATTTGGGTATTCACAGACCGGGTCTGTGATAACTTTGTTTAACTGGAAATTAACAGAAGGTGTGTCTGACGGCAGGCTACTAGGAGGTGTCCTGTCATGGACATAGAGACCATCGTCCTTGCCTTTTAAGGCTGGACAACGTTATTTGCAAGTCAACCCATTTAGAAAGCTACTTTGCCAGCGCTCGGCAAGCATCTTCCCCACGAAGGGAATTGCTGAATTTTTAACCAGTTTACCAAGTGAAGATAATGCATGGAACTGAACCCAGAGCCTGAAATGGCATTCAAGTTGAGGAACGTGAGAAGCGGAGATACTAAATACGAGGAGTTCCAGGTGTGACTCTTCCGTGAGAATGTAGGGAATATGAAGAGAATAGATCCCACGAAACCCTCCTGAGGAAAGGGACAAAACAGTTGGCCTTCAAGTTTTGGATCATTTCCCAAAGAAATGCCACTTATACAAAAGAGCTGGACAGCTATTTTAGTTTCACTGAGAAAAATGTATTCAGTTTCTGTTGCAGGTCTTCCTCTATTTCTGGAAAAATTTCTCTTACATCTTAATAAAAGTAATAAAAGCTACTGTTCACTGAGGGTTTACTATGTGCTAGGTCCTAGGGTAGGTGATTTACATAAAGTATTTTGTTTGATCTCCAAAATAACAACATGGGATACGTGCTCCTGGTTTGCCTATTTTATGGATGAGGAAACTGAGGCCCAGCATGGTGAGCTTGTCCCGATTCACACAGATGTCCAGGATTCAAACTGCAACAGTCTGACTCAAGAGCCCACATTTTGAAATATACTACCCTTAAGAAAGATAAAAGTTCTAATGAGAATATCTTTTCTCAAAAATTCACGCAAGATCACACTGCAGCTGAAATTAGACAAATAACTTTTTTTTTTTTTTTTCCGTACGCGGGCCTCTCACTGCTGTGGCCTCTCCCATTGCGGAGCACAGGCTCCGGACGCGCAGGCTCAGCGGCCACGGCTCACGGGCCCAGCCGCTCCGCGGCATGTGGGATCTTCCCGGACCGGGGCACGAACCCGTGTCCCCTGCATCGGCAGGCGGACTCTCAACCACTGCGCCACCAGGGAAGCCCGACAAACAACTATTTTGAAAGCTAATGGTTAAATTCAGTTAAGCAACAAGAAATGGCAGAATTATTAACTAGTTTTCAAAATAACCAGTTCAACCGTTCACTTATTTACCAATCATCACATTGTACTCTTGAAATACATGCAATTTTATTTGTCAATTATACCTCAATAAAACTAGAGAAAACCCCCCCACAAAATAACCGTTTAACCATTCATTTATTTATTCAACAAATATTTGCTAAGCAGCTAGTATACGCCTGGCAGTGTTCTGGTGCTGGGGATATAGCTGTGAACAAGACAGATACAAATCCCTACCTTCATAGCGCTTACATTGTACTGGAGGGAGACAAGTAAAATGCACAGAACTTCAGATGGTGATAAGCTCTGCGGAGGAAATAAAGCAGGGTCAGGGGGAATCAAGATTTGGGGGCAGAAGGGGTTTTTATTTCAGGCTGGGTGGTCAGGGAAGGCCTCACTCAGAAAGTGACATTTGAGTAAAGGCCTGTAGGAGGTGAGGGAGTGAGTCGTGTGGGTATCTGCTGGGGAGGAAGGGGGAAAACATTGCAAGCAGAGTCAACAGCAAGTGCAAAGGCCCTGCAGCAGGAACAAATCTGACATGTTCAAGGAATAGTAAGGCAGCCACTGTGACTGGAGTGGAGTGCACAATCATAGTAGGGAGACAAAATCAACGAAGTGGCCAGGGCCACTTCACATAGGGCTTTGCAGGCCTCTGTAAAGACTTTTTGACTCTGAGTAAAAGGTGAGACCACTGGAGAGCTTCAAGTAAAGGAGTGACAGAATCTGCCTTACATTTTTAAAGAATCACTCTGTATTGAAAACAGACTGTATGGTGGAAGTAGAGGAGCCTAATGGAGGGAGGGGGCTATTGCAATAATCCAGGCAAAATGGTGACTTAGACCAGGGAGTGAGGGCAGTAAGTGATAATATTCTAAATATATTTTGACAATAGAGCTGTCAGGACTGACAGATGGGATGTGGGGTATGAGAAAAAAAAAAAAGGGTCAGAAATAACTCCAGAGTTTTTGGCCTGAGCAAGTGGGTGTTGGACTTTCCATTTACCAGGATGGGGAAGACCAGGCAAGGAGTACATGATATTGGGTGGGAGTTCAGGGCTGGATATGATCAGTTTAGACATCCAAGGGAAAATATCAAGTTGGCAATCGGATTTATGAGTCTGGAATTGAGGGGAGCAGCTGGAGATGTGAAATTTGGAGATCCAAATTTAGCGTCCACCAGTGTCTTGATTGTGTTTAAAGCCACGAGATCTTCATGGAAAAGTGAGTGTAGTCAAGGAAGAAAAGAGATCTGATGATGGAACCTAGAGCACCCCAACATTGAGTTGAAGATATGAAGAGGAACCAGCAAAAGAGACTGAGAAAGAAAGTCCAGTGAAGTAGGAAGAAAACCAGGAGAGTGGGACGTCCTGGAAGCGAAGTAAAACAAGTGACGCAAGGAGGAAGGAGTGATCAGCCGTGTCAAATACTCCTGATAAGTCAAGTAAGATAAGCACGGAGAATGACCGTTCCATCCAACACTGTGGAGATCATTGTTTACCTTCACAAGAACAGGTGCTGTGGGCCCTGGGGGACAGAAGCTTTAGCAGAGGGGGTTTAAGAGATAATGGATACGCACATGTTCATAGCAGCGTTATTCATAATAGCCAAGAAGTGTAGAGGACCGTGTCCATCCAGTCATGAATAACCAAACGAAATGTGGTATATCCATACAATGCGATATTATTCATCCATGAAAAGGAATGAAGTTCTGGTACGTGCTACAGCATGGATGAACCTCAAAGACATCATGCTAACTGAAAGAAGCCAGACACAAAAGGACAGATATTATATAGTTCCGTTTATATGAGATATCCAGAAAAGGCAAATTCATAGAGACGAAGTATAACAGATTAGCAGTTGCCAAGAACTAGGGAGAGGCGTGAATGGGGAGTGACTGCCAGTGAGCACGGGGTTCATTTGGGGGGTGATGGAAATGTTCTAGAAATGGTGCTGATGGTTGCACACATTGTGAATGTACTGAAAGCCACTGAATTGTGTACTCTCTACTTTTAAATGGTGACTTTTATGCTATGTTAATTATATTTCAATAATAATAATCGTAATAATAAAGAGAGCAACTGGGAGGAGAGTTTGGGGACAATGAGTAAAGAACCCTTCTGAAGTGCACTGCTGTAACGAGCAGAGAAATTGGAGCAGAGGGGGAACAGAGTAATCAGAAGGAGGTTTTTAAAATGAAAGAAATAGTGGTACATCTGTGTGCTGGTGAAAATAATCCAGTACAGAGGGGAGAACTGATGATGTCAGATAGAGAGCAGAGTGTTGTAGTCGGATGTTTGTGGTCCCGGAGGATACTTACAGCAAGCGGAGCCCAGGCCTGTTGCCAGGACTCGGCTGGCAGTGAGAAAAAGGTAGCATCTAACATCATTGTTTTGGGGTAACCAATCTTGAGGCATTAAGAGATGAGAAACACAGGCATTCACGCGGGGGTAATCATGGAATTTTATGGCCACAAGGAGACATCAGAGGTCACTTTACAAATAAGGAAATGGAGGCCTAGAGTAGGGGACTAATTTGCCCGTTCATGTTGCTGGTTGGCTGGGTCTAGAGTCAGATCTTTGAGCTTCTAGCCCACTGCTCTTTCCACTACTACCCCACTGCCTTCCAGAAAAAGGAAGAGGATTTGGGATTACAGGAGTGACCATGGGAAGTCTGGGGAGCTAGAAGATTTCTGCTGCAGTAGCAGGACAAGAGGAGTATGAGAGCGCCATGAAAGAGAAAGGGAGGCTGAATATCCGTCTCGTCCTTCTCCCACCTTCTCAACTCCAGCCAGTATTATGCGGAAACCCTCTGTGGAGAGGAGAAGGTTCCTCTTCCTCCTGAAGCAGTGCATTCTGTCCCCAACGGAATGCTGTCCCTGTCGGTTCCTGCCTGTACATATGGGAATGAGCAACTTCCCAACCTTCAAAATGAAACTAATTCTTCCCAGTCTACTCTGTACAAACTCTGGCTTCTTTCACTTTTATCCTCCAATGCTTTAGCCGGTTCTGAGCACTCCTTCGAGGTTTTCCTTCTCCTTCTGAAGCCAGGGAGCACCGAATCGGACCTACTCTTCCAGTCAGGGTTACAGCCATGCTGAGGTCAGTAGAAGGCGGCCTTGGGCCACTGTTACCAGGCCCTCCTAAAAGAACTTGAGCGTTGCTCAGAGGTGAGAGAGAGGCTGCCTTCTTTGGCCAAAAGGTGACAAATCCTTTGCTAAGGTGGACATCAGATTTCTGTTCTGAGACGAGAAACAGGAAAAGAGAAACAGAAGCAAAATTGTTGGAAGGATGGAAGACTGCTGCATAGAGGTAGCTAAGCCAGGAATCCGTTCAACTTTCGGTTATCAGCAACAACGGCAGGGAGAAATGACACAGATGACCCTGAACAGTGTGGACAGTCCAAATGGGATTTTAAAATGCATCTGGTGCCGTGGTAGTATGTGGGCTTGTCTTGTGTAGTGTGATGTTGTTTAAATAGTTCATTGCTTTCCATAATTCCGTTTGACTTGGACCAGGATCAAAGTTGCACACCCCAAGTATTAGTACTTGATGCTTGACTGCGCCTAAGTGTCCTGAGTGTCAGGGGAAAAGCTGACCACAGAGAAATGGCTAACAGGGAGGTGACTGTCAAAGCAGAACTAGGAACGAGGCAGGGGTTCTGGCCCGAGGGGCGATGACCCTGCCCCGGCAGAGGCTGCAAGAATAGCCAGGACACCCTTGCTTGTTTCGCAGGCATTTCCCCGGTAAAGGCTTCTGCTACGCTCAACTGAAAAGGTCCCAGACTGAGGCCAAAGTGTCAGTTTTGTCACTGCTGCCAGTGCAGGCCGAGCTGACGGTTCCTCAGGCCCTTGACCTCTGTGGGAGCACGATCTCTTGATCCCTGGTTTTCTGTGTTCTCTCTATCCCGGGACTTGGTTCGCACATTCCCCACCCCCAACCCCCCCAAGAAAACGCCATTTACTGACAACTTGAAATGCCCTCACGATAGCTCTGGGTGCCTTCTAGGCTGTTTTACAAATGCTCAGTCTTATGGAAGATGGCTAATGGGAGGTTCTCTCTCCTCCCTGATAAGATTAGCGGAACGGGGGCGGGGAGCGGGGAGGCGGGGCAAGGTACACAAGCCACGTCTCTGGGTGAGATATTTGCCTAAGCAGAGGATGTGATTCCCATGCGGAACTGGTTATGTAAGTGAATAGTCAGTCCAAACACATGGAAGTGTTTCCAGTGCTTTTGAGAATCTCAGAGTAGGGAGAGAGCTCAGGCACCACATGGTCCAGGCCCCTGCCTCTGGGCAGGTGAGGGATTTCATTTAAGTAAGAAGAACGTAGAATTGCCAACAGTTCCCTCAGGACTCCAGAGACAGACTGGACACCTTTGCTCAGTTCCTTCCCCCTGTGCTTTATGCCCTTGGTAAGGCTCAGGAATGGGCAGAGAGAACTGTCGTGGCTCATGCTGGGGAGAGAGAACTACCAAAGAGAAAGGGACTGAACAGAAGGAAGAGAGGCTGCTGGCCAAACGAGCTTTCAGAGCCTGGCTGGGAAGATGAGCTGCACCTCACAGGACGTCCGTGTAAGCTAAGCCTCCACACCACCTGGGGTGGCTCTGTCTATCCTCTCACCACGCTGACTCTCATACCCACCCCTTCCTTCCCATTTCCACTGGCAGATCCTGTTTCTCTCATTCAACAAGTATATGCAGTGAGAGTCTGCTCTGTGCCACACACCGAAAATACAGAGGTGATGAGACACTGTGTCCTCTCTCTAAAGATGTGAGAGTTTACAACCTAGGAAGGAAGACTGGTCCCAAGGATAGGCGATCACAACGCATTTCATAAAGGCAAGAGGCCACCATCTTCTCTTACACAAACTGAGGCGTTAGCCTCCCAACAGGTTTCCCTGCTCCATAGCTTCCCTTCCGAGATTCACTGCCACCGAAGAACTGCTTGAATCATACCGTTCTCCCCCTGAAGAGCTTCCTACGCCTCTCCATTGTCTACTGACTGCATGCTTTCCTCCAGAGCCTGACACCCCAGTTTCCCCGTGCTCTGCTTCCAACGTGCCTCTCCGGCCTCATCTCCCACTCCCCTCCGAGAGGACCTGTGTGCTCCAGCACCACGCTTCCCTTGATGGTCATCCCAGCCACCGGTGTGCCTGCCTTTGGAATGCCTTCCTCCCGTCCCCAGTCTCTACCTATCAAGGGACTGATCTCCAGCTACCCTCCAGGATTCAAATACCACCTCCTTCTCTTCTGCTCAGCCTGCCTGGAAGTAACTTCTGCCTCTTCTGAGCTTCTGCAGCTCCTTGTTTACAGAAGTATATGGCAATATTCTGGCATCAGAGTGATTTGTGTGCGTATCTTACCTACGCCACTAGACTTTGAAGTTCATTCACCACAGTATCCCCAGTCCCTAGCACAGGACTGATATTTATTGAGTGAAGGACAAGTGAAGATAGAAGGGCATTATGGACTTGGGCCGAATCATAGGGAGCCACATGAAGTTATTGGTGAAGAAAGGGAAATCCAGTATTTCCTAAAGAACGCTTATTAGGTTGGTCAGGTTTCCGGCATGAGAGGGCAAAGAGGGTCTATTTCCTTTAAAAAAAATAAGTAATGAATTTTTCTTCTATAATCTTCAATATTTTCTTAAGAAGAGCAAAGATGGAAGAGCTACTCGTTTTTACCCTGCCCGGTTTAGCTCTGGCTTAAATTGTCCTCAAGGGAAAGGGCAGGCTGTCCCTTACGAGAAAATATCAGACCAAATATATTTTTAATAATGTGTAAATATCATCTCCCCTAATATAAACTATATGTTCCTCAAGGACAAGAATGAATTCTGAATTTCCTTTACAAATGTTTCCTTTGATCCACGGGGACACGTGTGTGCGCACGCACACAGTGGAACTCTGTAAAATCAGGGACGGGAAGGGACAAGGCGATGGCAAATCTCCTCTTCCCAAGCTCACTCCTGATGACCATGAAGGCAACAGTCAATGCCTGATCACACAATTCACCAACCAGAATTTGCAGCCCAGGGTAGGGAGGGGGAATGGGGGCAGGGCGGTGGAAGTTACAACCCTGTCATGGCCTGAAGGGATCAGTTGCAGCGTATTGACTTGCGTTCTCTGCACCAAAGGATGCAGGCACCAGAGGGAAGCCCACAGAACAGCGTAAGACATTTTGATTAAACTTGTTTCTTTGACATTCAGTCTGGAAACATGCAGTCCCCTGTGATGGAGGGGAAACAACAACAACAACAACAAAAAGAAACCTCAAGCAAGCCGTAAGAACTCAAAGGCTTCCTTTATTTCTTATCCAGTTTGGAGCAATCTTTCCAAAGCTGTGGGATCTGCTCTTCCTTTGAGCATGACCCCACAGAAGAGACTTGGGCCTGTAGGTTTTGACTGAGCCCAGGAGAGGCGCCACACTGCAGACACCACCAGACGCCATTGCTTTGGCTGTGACTAGCAGAATTGGGGTGGGTGAGCGTACTGGGGGGTAGGGTGCTTTGTTTGTTTGGGTTTTTTCCCTTCGGTTTTACTGAGATATAATCGACATACAGCACTATATAAGTTTAAGGCATGCAGCATAATGACTTGATTTATATATATTGCAAAATGATGATAGCAAGTTTAGTGAATGTCCGTCATCTCATATAGATACAAAAAAAAAAGAAGAAGAATATGTTTTTCCTTCTGATGAGAACTTTTAGGATTTACTTACTTAGGAATTTTCATACATACCACACAGCAGTTAACTACTGCCGTGTTATACATTGCGTCCCCAGTACTTATGTAACTTATGACTGGAAGTTTCGACCTTCTGACCACCTCTGTCCCATTCCTCCACCCACCGCCCCACCTCTGGTAACCACAAATCTGATCTCTCTTTCTATGAGTTTTTTGTGTTCGGGTTTTTGGTTTTGTTTTTTTTCAGATTCCACATATAAGTGAGATCATACAGTATTTGTCTTACTCTGTCCGATTTATTTCACTTAGCATAACGCCCTCAAGGTAGAGTGCTTTGTTTATGATAAAGTCAAATGTACACTTTCAAATAAGGAGGCTTATCCAGCCACAGAAAGGAAATCAGACAATACAACTTTCTAGCTCTCTAGCACCTGGGCAGGACTGTGGGAAGTTCTATCTTATCCCCACTGCACTCCCTCTCTCAGCAGACAAGGAGCCAGGCAGCAGCCTCCCAGCTACATCTATCCAGGGAATTACACCACAGGCCACTGCTGAGGTTCATTCAGATTTTTGACCTCTGCTCATGGATGGCTCAGTTAGCATCTGATCTTGTCATCTTGCCCTGAGAAGTGGGCACGACCACTGCCATCACCTTTCAATGAAATCTTGCTTTCAAACAAGGGGCTATGTGACTGGGAAAGAAAGAAACTGCCCTGAGCTGGAAAGCCCGTTGGAAACCTGCATGCGTGGCATCTTAGGTCAGATCTCCTGGAGGAATAATGAAGAGTGACCTTGCCAAGTGCTGAGGAAACCCTTTAGAAATCAGGAAAGGGAAACCAATGAGGCAGAGTTGCTGGTGATGGATGTGAAACAGAGAGGAACTGCCTGAGTAGTCCAGGCTGTGGGACCACAGTCTCCATAGTGAGGGGGGCCTGCAGCAGCTTCCTTCTGTCTGCTGCCTGGAAACTCCTCCCTACAGGGAAAAGCAGGTTGGTACCTTGCAAGAATCAAAACTGGATATCGTTTTCCTCTTCTGGAAGGAAGACCAGGCAAAGTTGGAGCTGTGTTAGGTGTTCAGGCCCTTCCATGCCCCTTTCTCATCAGGGGTCTTCTTCTTGCAGCCACAGAGCCCCGAGCAGGCCACGGGCAAACGGGCTGAGCAGGGGGGAGGATTTTGCCATTAACCCCAGGCGCAAACAGCACCCTTCAGCCTTTCCTCGATAATGAGGCCTTAGCAGCATAGCTGCAACATGCCAATAACCGTTTTGACTGAAATCCATTTAAGCAAAGCGTGCATCCAATTAAACAACTAGGGCTTGCCATATCTATGATGTCAAATGACCTATTTGATTATTTTTATTTGCGTGCCTGACTCTTTTAACTGATATCATGTGTGTGCACGTGCACACACTCGTGTACACACAGAACTGAACTTGAGATGGCATTGTGTATAGCCTCAAGTTCAGTTTTGTCCTATAAAATAATGTCTAGCCCCTTTTCCCAAGCCTACCAAAGGCTGGTCTAAGTTTTAAAATTTCAGCAGCTATCCAGGCTGAGTTCTTTAAAGCGTAGTGGATTAACACTGAATCACTAGGCCATTTTGCATAATTTTGGAGGGAGAAGGCAGTAGAGCCAGACTCCACCACTGTGTCCAGGCTGTATCCTGCTCACTTTGGGTAAAAAGAATATAATTGTTTAACATTTTAAAAGCAAAAAAAGTACTTAACTATTTTGTAATTTACAACTTGAAAACAGTAATGGGTTTCCAAGTGCGTGTCCTTACTTTTAATGAAGCGTTTATTTTTCATGGTTCTATTGGCAATAAAAGAACAGCTCCACATCAAAAGCCTTCAGGGAGGCAGTTCCATTTGGAGGACAGTGAGATTGCCAATAATTCTGATTTTTTTAAAAAAGTCAACTCACAAGACTATATTTCTAGATATAGGTTATTGCCTATTATCCCAGGTAATTATTTGTTTTAGTCTCTTACTCATATAGGCAAATTACAACACATTATGTACTATATTATAAAAAGATTAAAAAATTAAGTGACACTGAGATCAGGGGGCTCCAGAATGTTTTAATGAACATGTTTCCATTGTCTTCTGTGCTTGGTCATTTTGTTGGAAGAATGATTCATTCATTTCAAATTTGGCAACTTAAAGAGCAGCAAACATAATTTTCCTATCACAGTGCAAAATCAGTTTATTAGCCTTCTCAGGCTGGTGGGGGCGGGGCGGGGCGGGGCGGGGCGGCGGACAGTCATGCCTCCTTTTTCTTTGTCAACAGCACCCTCTGCTGGTCCTTGTGACCCATCACATCTGATGGGATCGACCCAAATTGCAAACGGAGGGCTCCCTGCAACATTGCACACAGCAGGACATGACTCATAAATCAGTTTTCCACCCTAGTGATTCATTACCAGATATATTTTTTCTGTAAAACAGCACAGCTCAAGGAAGTCATCAAGAATTCAGAAGCAGCAAAAAATACCTTCGTTTGATTAATCATCTCTCTGACCTTTTTCTTCTTATTGAACAAGGTTAATAATACTTGTTATCACTCAAAGTTAAACTGTATTAGCTGCCAAGTGATTTTTATTTTGCAAAAGCCTGTTATCACTGCCAAGAGACTTCAACATTGGGACTGGTTACATTCCTCAGGTATGACCCCGAGGGGCATCTGACCAATGCAACGTTTCCCACTGGAGAGGTCAGCAGCTTCCACAGTGACCTGGAGAAGCTGACAAAAGTGGAGCTAGATACTTCCAACCGCGAAAACGTCCTCATGTCAACCAATTTGACAGCAACTAGTACCATATATATTTTAAAACAAGGTAAGAATATTTCCAACTTCGCCAGACTCTAACAGCATCTCTCTTACTTCTACCATCAAACCTCTGCACACCATCAATGACTAGAATTCACTTTTGGCTGAGAAGATGACTTCTTCTCCCAATATTCCAGCTATGGAGGCTGAAGCCCAGACAAAGTCACACCTTTCACAAAGTTCCTATAGCAACATTGGGCCACATCCCAGTGGGAGTTATGAGGTTAAATCCCTGCCAAATCTACTCTTCCATCAAGTCATTTCCCAACACGCAGCTGTTTGTAAAGCTCTTTAAGCTCCAATTGGGTTATATTAAAGAAATGAAGTCTGTGTCCCATCTGAGATTAGCATTCTAGAGCAATGATGACATGGGTGAATAAAAAGGATGAATGAGGATACACACCAAGCAGGAATATAAGGGAAATGAGAGAATTAAAAGCTCATTCTGTTCAAAGAGAGGAAAGTAAAGGAATGGAAGGAAAAAGAAGGAAGGGAGAGAGGGAAGGAAGAAAGGAGGGAAGTGAGGAGAGAGAGGGCGAGAAATAGAGGAGTAAACAGGAAGGAAGGGAGGAAGGGAGGGAGGGAGGTGGATTTGGAAAGAATATCTTGGAAGCAGAGGGAAGTGGACACAGAGAAATTGTTTTCTCTCTGCCCAGTCATTAAGGACTCTTTCTATTGTTAGGCTGAGCCACTCTAAAAGGATCGGTGGCGACCTTTGTCAGCGTATCATTTTGTGGAGTCTGGCAACTGTGCTGGTGTCCCCCCGCAGTGATGATACTGAGTTAAACTTCATACTCTGCCCGTTCTAGCTCCCAGCATATCAAATGGAGGAGGCCAATCCACCAAGTCAGAAAGGGAGTTTGTGAGGGAATTCTTTAAAAGTGAGAAAGTTTTTCGAAACAAAAACAGCCTGCAGTATTACACAGGAGTCTTTTATCCAAGAAACAAGACAGCCCAGCTGTGAAAATAACGAGACCCAAATGGACAGAGAGTGTGTTGGCCTGTCAGAGTGGTTGTCTAGCCCAGAGGGCAGTTAGGTCCACGGCACCCCACCTGCTCATCCTTTCCCAACCTTACCTCCTAAAGCTAAACTTGTCTCTCCTCTGCTTCTGTGCTTCCCTTTCTTCCCCCCTTCCTCGTTTGCTCCTCTGTCTGCAGAAAATACCCAGAGTACCTATCGGGTGAGTCCAGACGGCTCCCTACGTGTCACTTTTGCCAGCGGGATGGAGATCAGCCTCAGCTCAGAGCCCCACATCCTGTCCGGGGCGGTCAACCCCACCCTGGGCAAATGCAACATCTCACTGCCCGGAGAGCACAACGCCAACCTCATCGAGTGGCGGCAGCGGAAGGAGCAGAACAAAGGCAACATTTCCGCTTTTGAAAGAAGGCTGAGGGTAAGGCTCGACCTGATAGAAGCTATAGAATTGGTGTTTTAGTTTTGAAAATGGCAGAGCCTCCCTCATTGGAAGTCCCATTTCTCCAAAGCTTTTCTAGCTGACTGACTAGCTTATATGATATACTAATTCAAGAGAGGGTGCTAAAGGCTGATAATGGTTCAGTACCCTGAAATGAACATTCTAATAGGAGCTTTCTTTTTATTTATTTATTATTTTTTTAAACATCTTTATTGGAGTATAATTGCTTTACCGTGGTGTGTTAGTTTCTGCTTTATAACAAAGTGAATCAGCTACACATATACATATGTTCCCATATCTCTTCCCTCTTGCGTCTCCCTCCCTCCCACCCTCCCTATCCCACCCCTCCAGGTGGTCACAAAGCACCGAGCTGATCTCCCTGTGCTATGCGGCTGCTTCCCACTAGCTATCTATTTTATGTTTGGTAGTGTATATATGTCCATGCCACTCTCTCACTTTGTCACAGCTTACCCTTCCCCCTCCTAATAGGAGCTTTCTTTGTCATTAGCCAGCTAAAGTGCTCTGACAATAGCAATTTCAGGCCCCAAGAACATCTGGATCGAGAAATGTGTTTAGTCGGGAGGCCCTCCAGAATCCCTCACAAGGCCTGCAGATGGTCAGCAGGTCCACTGAGCTGTCCCAGACCCCTGCGTTGGGGTAGTTGATACTTCATTTGGAAAGGCCGGGCAGGCACACACAGAAGGATGTGAGACATCAGGCAACATCTGGACAAAAGCAAGATAAAGGGCGAAAACAGTGAATGATATCATTGTCATGAATATACATATTAAGGGCCAAAGGGGTCAAGGACTAGTACTCACATTGGGCTAATGGTGCTCAGAGACAGCTGCCCGGGGGAAATGAAAGATTTGGGGGTTTTCAAGTTCTTACCAAGCACTGTTCACCACAGTTAACCAGGGATCATTCAATCAAAATTGCCTTTCTGCAGCACACGAAGCCTACAGACACCACAGCGCTCTGTCTACCTGTCCCTTCTTGAACATGAACCAATGTTAGGATGACGTGACCAACCTTCCAAGTATAGTAACATTCAATATCAGCCCGAGAGCAACTGCCAGCCTGAGGGAGAAGATCACTCACTATTGAGGCCTGCTTTGAGCACCTGTGTCGTGCCTGGGATACCTGGAACACTTGCATTTTCTTCACTCACAGTAAAAATGTGGTAACCTCTAGGCTGTGGCAACGCAACGCCAAACAACCACCCAATTCCAGTGACAAGCCGTCAAGTCAGTCCCATGGCTTGATACGGACAAAATGATCTACACTAGCGCTCACTTTCCAGTCACTTCTGTTGGTAACACAAAGACACAGACTTCCATGCTTGTTTTTTGTAATAACAGCTACTAAGGTTGTCTACATGCACAAGTCAATTTGTATGTTTTGATTCCATTGGCCAGAATATTTACTAGGTATGCCACTGAATTGGGAGGTGAAACCAGTCCAAATAGTCAAACCTGTCTGTGTGAGAGCAGTGAGGGTTTCTATCAGAGTTCTTCTAGAAATGAGATCTCCTAGGTAGAACCCTCGATGGGGAAGTCTTACAACTGGCTTAAGGAACGCCTTTATTTTCTTCACCTGTGAAATGAAATGTCATACTAGAGAAAAGCCAGAACTATCTACATATGGCTCACCAACCTCATGGATTCACCCCAGAACAATTATATCAAATAAGTGGTCTCTTAGTGCCTCCCCAGCTTATAGTCTGAATAAAACATTGTGAATCATATCATACACTATGTGACTTTGGGATTTTATATTCTTTAGGAGAGCTCATTCTATACTATGTGACCTTAGTATTTTCTACTTTCTACGATCACCCACCCTGTTTTCTCCCTTCCATATGCACGGATAATGGAGAGAGACTGTAAATTGTAATTTGCACCTCATATCCAAAATTGTTCTTAATACTGAGAAGCTAATGGTCATAAAACATACGGGGGCTCTTTTGTGTTGAGTAGAGTGAAGTGTTATTTAGTTAGTACCATTGATAATTGACCCGTTTCCCATCCCGTGGTAGAGTTGAGCAGATTTGTGGAACGGCTTATAAGGGCAACAAATTCAGGGCCCTCTCCTCTATGACTTCTAGGGTTCTTCCTGAGGTCCTGGGACTGAAGAATGGCTAGGTGGTGTTACTGTACATGTCCCTAGAAATCTAACAACAATAACAATCCTTTACATATGTTTAGTGCCTTACAATCAATAAAATGCTTTCATAGTCAGGGTTTTATTTGATCACCACAACCATCAATTTTTTAAATTTATTTATTTATTTATTTATATTTATTTTTGGCTGCATTGGGTCTCCGTTGCTGCGTGCAGGCTTTCTCTAGTTGCAGCGAGCGGGGGCTACTCTTCGTTGCGGTGCGTGGGCTTCTCATTGCGGTGGCTTCTCTTGTTGCAGAGCACGGGCTTCAGTAGTTGTGGCACGCAGGCTCAATAGTTGTGGCTCACGGGCTCTAGAGCACAGACTCAGTAGTTGTGGTGCACAGGCTTAGTTGCTCTGCGACATGTGGGATCTTCCTGGACCAGGGCTCGAGCCCGCATTCCCTGCCTTGGCAGGCATATTCTTAACCACTGTGCCACCAGGGAAGTCCAACAACCATCAATTATTGTTATTTCCAATTTACAGATAAGGAGACTAAGGCCCAGAGAGGTTAAGTGACTTGCCCAAAGTCAAACAGCTATTAAGGATCCGAGCCAGCACTAAAATGCAGGGCTTCGCCTAGCGCAGCACTCTTTCCACTACATCGTGCTGTGCTGCCTTGTTCCCTAAAATAATTAATCTATAAATCACTGCCCCGCTCAGTGGAGCCACCTTGGCAGGGCCTGACTCCTCATTTCAGTGCTGACAAAAAGAGACAAATAATCCACTCTAATGTACTGGCAAGTGTGGGTGGTGCGGGACAACTGGCTGGCCTCTGGGCAGGCAAAGTGTGGAGGCGGCAACAGGAAGGAGGCTGTTTAACTGGGTAATCCTTACCTGCTGTCCCCATCCTTAGGCACTTTGGCTTATATTACTGCCTCAGTTTCCCCAGATTAGGCATATCCAATTTAATGGAATGAATACGCTCCCCAAAGGCAGGTGTGGATCCAGTTTTAACCAGGCAAATTCTTTTTCCTTACTGACTTTATTATTTCATAGATGGTGCCCCCTTCACTTATGGTAGCTTTCAAGGGGCAAGCTGATGACACATGAGATGTAACTTTCTCTCTCTCTGGGCCAAATATGCGGTGACCCATTTGTAAACATCCATGTAAAGGTTAAGGCTCTCTGGTGCCCTCAAGTACCTGGAGACCTTGCACTGAATCTTCTATTTCTCCTGGAGGAGCTGCCGTTCCAGAGCTCTTCAGACAGAATAACAGGTTCAGATAGTCACACAACATAGAAACCCCTGCTGCCCTGGGGGAAATAGGGCTCCTCTTTGAAAAACCACACAGAGGTGTGCTTGTAATTTGCAAATGTGCTTGGGCAGCAGGTCATAAAACACTAATTGTTCGGGCACAGAATGACAGGTTCGTTTAAAGGCTTCCTTGGTAAAATGACGGACATCAAATATTCCCCAAAGCTACCTATCACATCCACCCCAGACCTTCTAGGTGGAAAGAAAAAAAAAAATCAGAAAATGATAGACCTCTCTTGAAGATAAAGCAACAAGAGTTGCTTTTCTCCAACCATCGGTGATTTTCTTTTTTCATACACACTCGGGGTCCTCTTCAAGGTGAGGAAACAAACTGCTGGGAAACATGATATCCTGCTTAGCCTGAGCAGGCGAGGGATTTGTTACCTCTGGGCCATCCGGCACCAGCTCCATTAAGTGAAATAAATCACATTAACATCCTGAAATTTCATTTATTTTAAAAAGCCATTTCCCCCCCAACCTGAGTTGTATTTGAATCATCTTCCTTACAAAGTACTTTCCCATCCAGTCTATGTACCTTCTCATCTGCTGCATCAGTCTGTCCCCATACATACATTTCCCTGGACAATAGAGAAATTAGACATTCACCAAAAGCACACTGGTTTAGGAACTACATCCAGATTGCACCTTGCTGTGTCCGTGGATAATAACGCTATTAAATGAGACTTATCCCAGCATTGGACCTCAGAGCTCTTTACAAGATTTCGCAGACTGAGATGTGAGGTTACAGCAAAACTCCAGAACTGCAGCCTCCTTTATTTAAAAAAAAAACAAAAAACCAAGAAGCTTAGCACTTCAAACCAAAGTCATCAAATCAAGTAAGATGATTATGTTTTACAAGCAAAATGAAGCCAAGACTAATCTAAAAACCCTCACGATTGATTGTTTTTCTCTCCATTCAAAGATAACTGAGAACAGGGTAGATTTGTTTTGAAATGCAACATGTGACTGTTCATACGCCAGCTGAGCTCTGAAAGGGGGAACAAGCCCAGGTGAAACACAAGGTCCCAGGCTGACAAATGATGGGGAATGTGGGAGACAGCCAAGAGGGTTCCAGCGTCTCCTTCCTTTCTCAGAAAATGTGTTTGCTTCACACTTTTAACTTCGTTCTCCCTAGGTTTGCTGGAGGGTTTCATTTTGTGAAAATTTAGATAAGGAGCCTGCTTGCAGATAGATTCATCTATTTTTTAAATATATCTGTGGGTGTCAGTCCCAAGTAGCAGTGTATTCACCCCTAAGGAGTCGCCTGGCGACAGGAGATTTAAGGCATCAAGGCCACTGGGCAGTGTTGGTTTTTGGGGTCAGGGGATTCTTGGGGCCTTCAAATCACAGAAATTTACTGTGATTTGTAAATTTAACAAATTACTATATTTGTTAATCTTGGGTCAACTCCACAAAGATAGCTAGACAGAAAGTCTTATTTCACACACTATTTCACTTTTATATAAGCATTAATGATTTGGTATTAAAAATTTTAAATGCCTATTGTACGGTTACCCAGATGAATTCGCCAACGGGGAAGTAATTAAACAAGAGCAAATTATTTTAGTGCACAAAGTGTCCAAGTTAAATGGTATGGCAGAAATCAAGTGAGAGGAATGAGTACGGTTTTGAAGAAGAACTGGTATGCCCATAACTTTACACCACTTTTCCCATCTATAAAATGAGGGATATGAGCTATACAATCTCTATGATTATGACTAGTAGTATTATTACCATTAATCATAATTATAGCAACTAACATTCATTGAAATATTATCTGTGTATGGCCATATATTAACTCATTTATTACTCATAACACCTTATCAGGTGTGTTTTCTTATTAACATTCTCACAGATAAAGAAACCAAGGCACACAGAGGGCACACAGCTAGTAAATGGTGACACAGGATTTGAACCCAGGCAGTCCAGGTCAATAGCCCATGTCGTAAGATTCCTTCTGGCACTAAGATTCTGTGGTCTGGCAAGGTAAAGAGAGTGCCTTGGGAGGAAAAAAGAAGAAAAACAGGTATAAAGAAATTCCCGGTGGAGCCGTGGAGGCTGATGTTAACCCTGCATACATGCCCTGTTCATTTGTAGGCAACTCTGTGAAACAGAAGCAAGCCTAAGTCAGTTTTCATTGTCAGCGTAGCAATATCAATAAAAAATAAAATCTGTAGAATTGTATTGATCGATTTCCAAAAATCACATACTAATTACCTTAAAACCAGTGAGAATAGAGTAGCGTGTACCAATTTAAAAGCAGCTGTGACTCTGTCCATTCCCACAGCTTCATGGAAATTAAATGCAGTGCATCTCCCAAACTGTAATGTGGTTATTTGGCCCATCTCACTTATTCACCTTTCAACTTCTTCAGCAAAAATCAAACATGTACCTCAGTTGCCTTGTGAGTTGAAATGCTAGACAGCATCCTTGAAAATTCAGCCTTCTCCTCCTTTATTCTGAAGAAAATCAACTGCCGTGATTGGAGCTTAGAGTTCAGCACGTGTGTGTGTGTGTGTGTGTGTGTGTGTATTGGGTTGAACCATAGGAAACTGCCCTTTTGGTAGGCCCAAAACACTCAAATATCAGCAGTTGCCTATGGATATGTATATGTCTTTATATATCTTATATATCTATATATCAACCTAATATATCTTTATATATTATCAACCTAATATATTTTTATCCTACTAATTGAATGAGTCTCAAATTGCAAGGGGTTGAAAGGACTTTCTCTTAAGCAATTAAAACTCAAACTCCTAGGAAAGAGCAAGGAAAGGATCTGAGGGGAGGCAGAGGACACTTTTCTTTGGAGCTTCTGCCTGTACCCACCCTTCGCAGGCACTTTGATTTCTGCTGGCAACACAACCCATGGCTCCCCAGTGCATACTCTTTCCTCTTCCCTTTCTGGTCGAAGTGTGGACAAAAAAGCAAGCCCTTCTCCTTACTTCTCTTCAGCAAAGCTAAAAAAAGCCTAAAGAAAACCAAAGAATAAATTAAAGCATAAATACTTTCCTTATTAAAAAAATTACCAAGTCCAACTTTCTTACCCCAACATACAACTCATCAGTTGTCAAACTCAAGTGTCTTGCCCAATGTCCAAAGAGACTCTTTTTAACTTGGGGCTATTCTCAAATGTCAACCTTTTCTTTGCCCCTCTCTTTTCCAGGGCAAAGATTGGTATAGATGATTGTTTGGAGGAAGAGCCAAAATAAGGATTGATGACCCACACTTAGGTCAAGGGCTATTGTTGTCTTTCAGGCAAACAAGAGTTTGTATGAACGTGTTGCTTTCCCACCCTTGCTCAAGACCCCAGCAGTCAAAGGTGGTCAGCCTAGCATTCTTTCTCCCAGCCTTCTCACATGTGGGTTCCATAGGAGACTCGCAGGGTGGGGGCTGTGGCATCTTCAATTCCTTCATCCCCTTTCAGCTCTTAGCCGAATTTTACATTATCTTCCAAACCTGACTTTAAAACTAGCGTTTCAGCAACATCTGAATATCCGAGTGCATTATCCAGAAACAGAAGCATGGTTGCAGAAGTCTTGACAGGCAGGGAAAGAACATTAGGCAGAGTTTTCTTCTGCTCACTTTGTAGTGGATTTTTTTTAAATTTTATTTACTTATTTATTTTTGGCTGCGTTGGGTCTTCGTTGCTGTGCGCAGGCTTTCTCTAGTTGCAGCGAGTGGGGGCTACTCTTCGTTGTGGTGCATGAGCTTCTCATTGCGGTGGCTTCTCTTGTTGCGGGGCACGGGCTGTAGGCACGCGGGCTTCAGTAGTTGTGGCTCGCAGCCTCAGTAGTTGTGGCTCGCGGGCTCTAGAGCACAGGCTCAGTAGTTGTGGCGCACGGGCTTAGTTGCTCCGTGGCATGTGGGATCTTCCCGGACCAGGGCTCGAACCCGTGTCCCCTGCATTGGCAGGCAGATTCTTAACCACTGCGCCACCAGGGAAGTGCCTGTAGTGGATTTTTAACAGTGGTCCCTGCTTGTGTAGCTGTAATGACTTTATTAAGAAATGTGTTCTTGAATAGTAAACTTAATCTATCAGGCAAATAAAACCACAAATTTAGTTGAACTGAAAATCACTTGTTACTTTGGCTCTTTAACTATCATTATAACATAAATTGTAACAGTTACAACCGTCTCTGGGAGTACATGGATATTTTACAGCTATTGTAAATGAACAGTATTACAGTTAGAGATATGTGGCTATAAAACCACAGGAAAGGTAGTAGAAGAAAGAACACCTGGTTTCGTATAGGCTTCCAAGCCCTGTGTATCAAAAGACAGGAAATACGCGCTTCTCTATCACCTTTTAGGTGATAACAGCAGTTTACTGTGTATTTATGCACCACGGCACTGCACACATTGGCTACAGATGGTTAAAGAGTCATGTTTCCCAATCTGTGGCTCTATTCCCTGAATGAAACCTACCCCTGCAACTGACAAGACTTCCTCCCAAATAATTGGAGTATCTAATCACTAGTCTTCTGGAATTCATGGCGTGGAACATTTGCTGTCCTTTTTTTTTTTTTTTTTTTTTCCTTGCAGAAGCTCAAAATTAACGGCAAGTATCATTAGCCCCAGCTGGCTGATGAAGAAACTGAAGCCAAAAGACGTTGAAAATAGCAGACAATTCATAGAAGACGTACATGTAGCGAATAGACGTTTAAAAGGGTTCAACCTCATTAGTAACCAAATAAATGCAAATTTAAACCACAGTAACATACTATTTTCCCACTCTCATATTGGGAAAAGCATACTAACAATGACAATACTCAATGGTGGTAAGGATGGAATGAGTTGAACTCTTCCACTGCTAGTTAATAAGAGCATAAATTTGTAAACCTTTGTGCACCATGAA
The DNA here is from genome assembly GCF_059928025.1 of Delphinapterus leucas. Taxonomy (NCBI): domain Eukaryota; kingdom Metazoa; phylum Chordata; class Mammalia; order Artiodactyla; family Monodontidae; genus Delphinapterus; species Delphinapterus leucas. Next base: position 25,997,720 of record NC_143150.1, read on the forward strand.
GTAATATCTCGAGTTGCATCGGGAGTCTTTAATGTTATCATTTGACCCCATAATTTCCCTTATAGGGTTTTGTATTAAGGAAATATTTATTTACAAAAATGTTCAACAGAACATGAAAGATAAAAGAAAAATGGAAAACAAAAACTCTAATTTCCAACAATAGGAGAAAGGAAAAATAAATGCTTATCATGTAGAAGATATTATGTAACCACTAAAATCCACATTTTAAGAATATTTAATAGCATGAGGAATGCTCAAAGACAAAACATTAGCTGAAAAAGTAGGACACAAAACTTTATAATTCTAATTGTATTCTTTACGTGTATGGGCATAGATTATGCAAAACAAAAGTGGGCATGAAATGCTGCAAAGTACTAGCAATGATTCACATTGAAGGATGGGATTACAGGTGATTATTTTCTTTGTATGTTTCTAGATTTTCCAATTTTTCTGCAATGAAAAAATATCACTTTTATAATGGGGGTAGAAGTTAAGGAGGTTATTTTAAAAAGCAAAGTGCACAAAATTACTGAGCAAAGGAAAACCAGAGTCTGAAATGAGAATGCTGGCTTTGCAGTCATGCAGGGCACTAAGATAAAAACTCTGGATCTCATTTAGATGTGGAATCAAAAAAAAAAAAAAAAAAGAGGTCATAGATACAGAGAACAGATTGGTGGCTGCCAGAGGCAGGTAGTGAAGGGTGGGCAAGATGGATGAAGGGGGTGAAAAGGTGCAAAGCTCCAGTTAAAAGATCAGTAAGTCCTGGGGATGTAATGTACAGCATGGTGACTATAGCTAATAATACTGTTTTGTATATTTGACAGTTGCTAAGAGAATAGATCTTAAAAGTTTTCATCACAAGAAAAAAAAGTTGTAACTACATATGGTGATGGATGTTAACTAGATTTTTGTGGTAATTATTTCACAATATATACAAATATTGAACCTGAAACTAATATAATGGTATATGTCAGTTATATCTCAAGTTTTTAAATAGCAAAAAAAAATTTTAACAAAAAATTTTTGAAAACCTCTTTCTGAGCCAGGATTTTGAAATTGGACTCAAGACCCCTAAAGGTTTCATGTTTGAGTTTCAGATCCCACTTGAGATTTTGTTTAAAATGTTTGTTTATGTACTTATGTGCATTTTTCTGGGGACACAGTATATAGCTTTCAGATATTTAAAGAAATCCTTGACCACAAAAATTATAAGTGAACATGAAGTTTAGTTGAATAGCTAGTGAATCCATTTAGTCCAACTATGATTATTGTAGTCAAATCCTAATGTTGGTTTTTTTCCCTACCTCATTAAACAGATATTGAATATTCTGTTCAGGATCGTGTTGACAATTCCTACAGATATAAATGTAATACACCAAGCTACAGTCCTTGGAATCTGACACATGGGCCCATTCAGAAGCCTAACTAAAATGCAAAAAGTAATGATATCTAAAAACAACAATTACTAATATTATTTTTACACATCACCAGGTACCCGTATATGTAATCTCATTTAATTCTTAACACAGGTGTGTGGTGTAGAGTGGTAAATATCACTCCCTTTTCACAGATAAGAAAACTAAGGCCCGAATACAAGAGATGGCTGGTGCACAGACAAGCAGCTAATTCAGTCTCCTGACTCCCGAGAGCCACTGTTGTTTATACTTCTCAAAGTTTCTCCTTTTTTATTTGAAGGGGAGAAGAATTTGCCACCCCAAAATATGCCTCTTTGGTATAAAGATTATTTTAGGCTGATGGAGAAAGCAATGACTTAAATCTGCATAACAACCTTACCCTTGTTTACTGTGCTTTGCCTGGTCACCTCCCATAACTGGCTCCCTCCTCCCAACATCTTTTGTCTTTGGTTGGAGATAGTATATAAGGTGGTGGCTTGGGCCATTTTGGAGAGTTACTCAGTTCCCCTGGGTCTCTCCCATGGGTACAGGAGGTATACATGTTATTAAACTTGTTTGTTTTTCTCCTGTTTTTATTACAGGGTGAGGGTGGCAGTGTGGGGGGGGGTCTCAGCCAAGAACCTAGAAGGTTCCTTCCAGATATGCTTGGACCCCCTTCACCCAAAAGAAAAGTCTTTTCCTTGAAAGTTGGGTGAAGAGTACACGGCTACTGTATCATTTTTGCAACTTCTTTTTTTTTTAATAGCTCCAACAATTTACATATTTTATTTTATTGGCCACACTGTGAGGCTTGTGGGATTTTAGTTCCCCGACCAGGGATCAAACCTGGGCCCTGGGCAATGAGAGCTTGGAGTCCTAACCACTGGACCGCCAGGGAATTCCCCACTTTTGCAACTTCTTGTGAGTCAGACTAGTTCCACATAAAAAGTTATAATAAAACAAAACAAACGACTCACTGAAATGAAAACTTAACTGAGCTAAACTAAAATAAATAAAACAAATTTTTAAAGCCCTCCCCTTGGCCTCCCACCCACCTACTTCAAAACCCTTGTCTTCCAGAGCCTTCTTCAGCTCTGTGTTGTCATCAGCTTGCCATAGCAGTTACTGGTGGGAGTGCCAAACATTGGCATTACTAGCTGAAGAGTAGAACAGATCATGTCAGTTGTCCAGTTGCTTTGAAAACCCAGTAAAAGTGGCCTTTTGTCCAATTTAAAAACTTTTTAACTAAGCCATTTAGTTCTTTGGTTATCTTGTGTAGACCAGGCTGAATTTCCTCAGAGGCAGGATTTCTCTGGACAACTTTGGGGCCGTGAAGTACACAGAGGGGATGCTGGCATGCAGTCAAGGAAGCCTAAGACCAGAACCAAACCGAGCTACTAATTGTTTCTAAACTTGGTACCCAGATTGAACTCCATGCTCTAACCTCACTGAGTGGTGCCACCCTCACAAATACTGGGGGGCCTACCAACACCTGCCACATTTACCTTCTGGTAAAACATTGCTGAGTGGGCTTCCATCTCAGGAGACAATCTGAGTTGCTCTGTGTTCCCCTGTGATAGATGTGAAGTAATAAAGCTCCATGCCCAGAGGAACAGGAAGCCAAAGAAGGGATTCTCTGTATAAATTAGAGGGGGCTCTCTATATTCATTTTTTCTAATTTCTAATTATGTAAATAACTCACCATTCTATGTTTTAGCCACTTCATTCGTAAAAGAGGGGGAGGAAATCCTGTTCCTTGGTAGGCATCTGACTCACATAAAATAAGATTACATAATCACTGAAAATTGTATCAGCACACTTGAGGCTTGAGTTGGGCAAAAGCAATCAATAACCGTATGTTGAGGAGCTAGCACATACCAGTAGTTAAGACATAGCCCCAACCTTCCAAGATTGTACAGTCTGCTGGGAGAATGAAGACAAGTGTCATCCGAGGAGAAGCCAGGCGGATTCAAAGGCAAGAGACACCCCATTGCTGGAGAAACAGAAAAAGCTTTTCGATTGTGAATGCACTTGATGAGGGGAGCTAAGGCAGTGCTTCAAATGTATTTCCTATCTCTTTTTTGTAGGCCCATAACAGAAACCTGCTCTCCATAGATTTTGATCATATGACTCGCACAGGAAAGATCTATGACGACCATCGGAAATTCACCCTTCGAATTCTTTATGACCAGACTGGACGACCTGTTCTGTGGTCTCCCATAAGCAGATATAATGAAGTGAATATCACATATTCACCTTCAGGATTGGTGACGTTTATTCAACGAGGGACGTGGAATGAAAAAATGGAATATGACCAGAGTGGAAAAATCATTTCAAGAACTTGGGCTGATGGGAAAATTTGGAGCTATACCTACTTAGAAAAGGTAAGCATGTAGGGGAAATAAACTAGTTCTGAGTTCCCGAATGAGAATATTGAAAGCGGCACTGACTACCCACCTTGCTGAGGACCTGCAGGAGAAAAGTCTGTGTTCTGGCTGTTCTGCTCTATAGAAGTAACAACAACAAATTATACCTGTAAGGATAAGCTGTTTTTCAGCTGAAAACTTTCCCCAACCCCACGCTCTGCCAGGTACTCTTTCAAACTGAAGTCAGGATAATGGCTTCGATTTCTCCTCATTTGAGCATATTTGTTCATGCTCCTGAAAATGTATCTTTATTATTAAGAAAGCTCACACTGAAGTAAAATAGGTAGAAAATTATAAAATTGCGTGTTAATGTATCGCAGCTCTGGAAAAGAGCCTCTTACGCAGAGGATAAGGACTTCTACTTTTGTTAGAATAGTCAGTAAAAGTTTAGCGGTATACATTTGAAGACTAATTTTCCCAAGTAATCGGTCTGAGGAAATGGTAGCAGTGGGGCCTCGTTGGTAATAGTCCTTTGTATGTAATGACTCTCCAGTAGCATCTGTAATAGGAGCTCGTGGCCTCTGTCTGCTTGGAATGGGCAAGGATTTTAATCCCATCACTGGATCCATTTGTCAAACATCAGCCCCCCACAGCAAAATGATTTCTAGCCAGATCAGTATCAGAAGACAATAAGAGAAATTGATCTCTATCTACCATCTCAATCTCTGATGTGCTAAGATACTGTCTCTTTTTTCCCAAATCTATCCATTTAACTTATCAGTCCTGAATTAACTTCTGGGAAAATTGGAAGATGCCTTCCCTTGAGGATTCAAGGGTAGTCAGTGCAAAGTCACCCCTAGAAGTTCTTAGAAAAGTCATGGGCATTCATAGCTCACATCGCAAAATTTCACTATTTGCAACAAATGATGCTAAGCCTTTCTGATATACCCCTGAAAGTTTTTTTTAAAAAAAGTGTGCCCGCGGTTGTATGTTATTATAAAACTATTGTATTATTTCCCAGAGCCATTCGCTGGGGAATTTGCCAAGTTGGGAATGCCTAGGAGATAAAGCAGAGCTCCACTTGGGAGCCAGGGTAAAGGAGGGAGTTCTCTGCTGTATCCACCTCCTGTCCTTTTCTGCTGAAGAAATCGATGAAATCTCTAATCTGTACTCTACATTGGGAACATCTGAATTTTACAGAGTAGATCTTTTATCTTTTGAATTTTAGTAACAAGGATGATTGGCAAAATCGTATGACTACTGTCCACAAAGAGAGGCCACAACAGTGAGAGGCCCGTGTACCGCAAAAAAAAAAAATTAACTGAATCCAAAGATTTGGTGTACGTTCACAGAGGCAAGGCATGTAATGATGACCATCATATGAAAAAAAGATGCCACTGATTCTAGCAGAATGTAGGCTGATTAGTTTTTCCAGGAATGAGGATAGGTTTGCACTGATCCTCCCACAGGTCTACGTGTGACTAGTGAAGGAGCTGGCACGCATTATGAGTATGTACAGTTTTGAGGAAATTCCCTGGTGGTCCAGTGGTTAGGACTCAGCACTTTCACTGCCAGGGCCCAGTTCAATCCCCGGTCGGGGGAACTAAGGTCCCGCAAGCCGCCGGGCACAGCCAAAAAAAAAAAAAAAGTATGTACGGTTTTGAACTCAGAGCCCCGGCCTCATTAGCGCCACAGTCTAGCCACTGAGCTAACTGCCTGTAGACAGTTGCTTCTATGTCTCGTAGAACTTTCCCTTTAGGCTGTCCATACGATGACAAAAGAGCCTGTTGAAACTTAAATTTCAGCCCTGCATATAGTTATTTAGCCTCTTCTCTGACACCAATGAAGCAATTTTATTGTTCCCCTTTTCTGGATTGACTGATTATTTCAGCACAGTTATTTCATCAAAGAATGATGTGAAGCAAACTTCGCATACGTCCGTTTTGCTACAGAAACTTACTTGGCAATAATTCTTTAAAAAAAAAAACACAACAAAGAGAGCTCCCTGAGACTGTCAGTGTCTGCAGTAGACAGAAATAAGACCTTATTGTCACAAAACAATGTATGGAGAAAAGCCCCAGTGACTTCCAAAGACTAGTTAACTGACCAGTGAGACAGCCAAATCGCTTGTGCCTTTTAGTTGACTTTTCTCCCTTTCTTGATTTCACATTTAATTTGTTCTCTAATTACAAGATAGCCCGTGACTTAAGCAATGCTATTATGCAAAACTCAGAACCTACAAAACACATAATTATGGAATGGTTCTTTACTTTCCAAAAATCATCTATCACGAGATTGATTTTATTAACATTATTATTACCAGTGATAATAATTAATTCACTGAATAGAAGCAGCGATTAAATGAAATAACAATATAAAGCACCCAGCACATCGTCATTCAATAGAAGTTAATTCCTTTCCATTTAAATCATGCGTTCTAGTATTTATTCTAGTATTTATATGAGTCGAAGAACTTAAAGGCTGGCAGTTACTGCTACTTGAAGGTAAATTAAAACAGGAAAGAACGGAAGGAAGGAAAAAAGGAAGGAAATTAAAGCAACTTTGAAATTGTGATTCTAGAAAGAAAAGGTAAAGAATATTCAATTTACCAAAATCCACTTAACATGTAACTTTTCCAGTGAGGTGATGAGGTTCTGTGCCTCCCCGTGCTCTTTTTAAGTCCTCTCTTGAACATGGCCTTCGCTGGAACATTCTTTCACTATGTCTGGGGCAGAGCAAGACAAAGAGGCTGGCTCTAGTAGTATATTTTGAAGTAAGAGTTCTCAAACTTTAAAATATAAGTCTCTTTTTATACCTCAAAATACTTCTGGTAGTACCTCTGTAAATTTGCTTGCCACCCCTATACCATGATATATTAAAAATCAAACAGCAGATATTTCACCTTAATGTGCAGAAATTTTGTAAAAATTGTTTGACTTCCTCTAGAGTAAGTAAAAACTACTCGTATCATTTTCATGCGCAATGGTTTGTAGCCATTAGGAGAAAAATAATTATTTGGCTAATAGCTGCGGTGGCTTAAATGATCTCATCTCTATTTTTAAAAATCAGTTATTGTTTCTTAAGTTTTCTCTGTGCGGCCATTAATTCTCTATCTTGATTTATGAGCCTTCCCTGAGTTAATTATATTTTGAAGACTTGTGGGGCTAAAATTTTGTATTACAGTAAATTTACATTTACATCTTTCCGTTTCCTAAAATCGTTCTTAAGAACTTCATTTTTAAATACATTTAAATATATTTTATAATCATTTAGTAAGATACTTTAGTCTGATACATTTACACAAAATTGCCTCTTTGGGGCTGAAATTTTCAAAGGCTGCCTCGAGGGAGAGAATGCAGCCTTTGGCTTGTGCTTCCAGGTGGCCCCAGACTGCCATCTGGTGGCCATTCAAATGCTTTAATTTTTCAAATTTCTGCCATTTCTCATTTCTACTCGTGTTCAAATGAGTATACAGCCATGATTGTTCTTGTTTTCTTCTTTACAATGATGTCACAGTCTTTTCGGAGCTCACAATCAATTTTTAAAAAATACAAAGTCTCCCACTCCATTGTTTCAACGAATAAGAAATGGCCTTTTACCGTATAGCTGCACTATGGGCATTGGATGGACTCATAAGTATTGTTTTTGAAAAAGCTGATAATAATGCCCACCCAAAGTGAAAAAGCAGGCAAGTGAGAACTAAATGGTAGTCTGGCAACGCAACGGTTACATTCATGAGATTTCTAATCACATCATCCACATTTTTGCCATTGGCAGGAAGCTTTAAAACAGACCAGGGAGCTTTCGAGACAGCGCAGCATCAGCACCACCCAGGAACAGGGTCAGGCAGTAGTTTACTGCAGCGCAGAGGATGAGAGCAGGGAGAGAACACAATGGCGATGTGCTATAAATGTTTGGCAAGGCTGGTACAGCGACTGGAAAAGGCCTGGCCCAGGCAGGCTGGTACTAGATAATGTGTGCGGGCCATATGGTGATTGTCCCTGGCCCACATCGCAGGTGACAGATGTCATTTGTTCATGGCAAATTGACAGAAGAGAGTGGAAAGTAGCTGAGAAATCTGGCTTTCAGCATAGAGGTGATGCAAAGGCATTTCCCACCAATTTCCTCCCCGGTTCTGTTGAGTTCTGCCTTGGTCAAGGACTCAGTGGTCCCTTTGTGTCCTCGTGCCCACGCAGGAGTTCCAAGTCTCCAGCCTTCAGTTCAGCAGATTTTCTGGAGCTGCAGGGTGTCCACAGGTGATGAGGTGATAGGATTTCCACACAGCTCTGTATCCCCGGGCAGAGTACTTGGTGGAAAAGAAGGAAAGGATAAGCGAACAAGCAAATAAGTGCTGACTTTGACTTCACAGTATTGACATGCGATTCCATATCAATTCTCAGAGCAGGGATGACGTGCAGTTTCAAGAAGCATGTTCAATATTAGAGTATAATTTCATACTTAGAAGTTTTAAAAGTACATTATATATGCTTATGTAATTCATATTCATAACTATGTAATTTATATTTAGAAAATGAAAAGATACCTATTGTTTTCATAACAGAAACTTCAGAAAATAAAGCTCAACTAAATCTTTTTGCTTGATAAGCCAATTCTCAAGAAACGAGGGGTAAAAGCTCCCTTAGGAAGATATATCAGAATTTCCAGGGGTGAACAATTTTTATTTTTATTGAAAGATGAGACTTAAATGCTTTTCAATTAGAAATAGGGTTTGAGTTCTCCCTACAATAGTGTTCTTTTTATGTCTATACTTAAAATAAGATAAACCAATATCAATGAAACACCCATAACGTGCAAGGCGTTATACCGCAACAAATAACTGTTTCTGAAATACAGATCAGTTTGGGGGAGAGGGCTTGCATAACCAGAGAATTCTTCACTTTTAATGGCATGTTTCCCTAATATAGTTTAAAACATGAATTGCAGAGCAATACAGTAGTCCCCCCTTACCTGCAGGGGATACGTTCCAAGGCCCCCAGTGGATGCCTGAAACTGTGGATAGTATGGAACCCTATATATACTGATATTTCCTGTACTATCGGGCGGGTAGCATATACAGCGTGGATACACTGAACAAAGGGATGATCCACATCCTGGGAAGGACAGCGTGAGATTTCATCACACTACTCAGAACAGTGTGCAATTTAAAACTTACGAATTGTTTATTTCTGGAACTTTCCATTTAATATTTTCAGACAGCAGTTGACTGTGGGTAACTCAGAAAGCAAAACTGCAGATAAGGAGGGGACTACCGTAATAGTAATATTTTATATACAACTTTTCAGAAAGACACCTACTCTATAAAGTCAATAAGTATTTTTTGGTGACTAATACTTAATATGTGGCATGCCCTGCCCCCCATTTACCTCCCTCCAATCCACCTCCACATTGAAGCAATAGTAACCTTTCTGGAATACCTACTGGATTGCCCTGTCCTTCGATTTGCTTTCAGCGTTTTCCTTGTTGCCAGCAGGTTAAAGTCCAAACTCCTTAGCGTGGCTTAGAAAGCCCAGTGTGATCTAGATCCAGCCTACCTGCCTGGCCTCAGCTCTTGCCATTCACCCACCCCTTCCAACACACCCATACTCTGGCCACACAAAATTCCTGTCATTCCCTGAAAAAGCCATGTTCTCTTTCTTATCCTGACCCTCACAATGCTATGCCCTGTGTCAGGAATACTCTCCCCATCCTGTTCCACCCACCACCCTGCCTTTATCTGGCCAACCCCTAGTCACCCTTTAGGTCTCAACTCAGATGTCCCAGCCTCCAGGATGCCTTTCTTGACCTCTTAAGTCTGAGTTAGCTGCTCTTCTTCCGCTTCCCATAAGCGCCCTGTACTTCCTCTGTCATAACACATTTCACACTATATTATAATTGTCTGGTTATTTGTCTTTCTCTTCCATTAAACTGTAAGTTTAGGATAGACACATTATTGCCCACTACTGTATCCACTAGGGTCCACCACAGTGCCTGGCACACAGTAAGTGCTCCATAAATTTGTGTTGAATGGATGAATGTGTATTTTCTTTAATCTCCTGAACTCCAATGGTACTATTATGCTGTCGTGCCTTTGTCTCGTTTCAGTCTGTGATGCTTCTCTTACATAGCCAGCGGCGTTATATCTTTGAGTATGACCAATCGGATTGTCTGCTCTCAGTCACCATGCCTAGTATGGTGCGCCACAGTTTACAAACCATGCTTTCTGTGGGCTACTACCGGAACATCTACTCCCCACCAGACAGTAGCACTTCTTTTATCCAAGACTATAGTCGAGATGGCCGACTACTACAGACCCTGCAGCTGGGGACAGGGCGCAGAGTTTTATACAAGTACACCAAGCAAGCAAGGCTGTCCGAGATTCTCTATGATACCACCCAGGTCACATTAACATATGAAGAGTCTTCTGGAGTGATTAAGACAATACACCTGATGCACGATGGCTTCATTTGCACAATCAGATACAGGCAAACAGGTTTGTTGTGAAAGGGTGGTGATGTATACAACCACATCAGTCTTATGAAATTTTTGCTGGCCACAGTCTGAGATATAAGCATTAACCTATAGACATTCTTCAATTCAACCAAATTTCACTTGCATTATCAAATTATCTTCCATTGAAAATGAAAAACATAAGTGACATGAAAGCTGATTCCTTAAAAACATACAGTACATTTCTCTTTCTATGTCTCAGCTCTCAAGAAAGTTGAGTTCTAGGTACCTAGTCTAACTGTGTACCGGTCCCTACTCACCACCAAATCTTCCCAAAGATGCAGCTGCAAGATATGAGTCTCACTGAAACTAACTCAAGCCCTATATAACCTCTATAAGCCTCAGTTGATGGCAACATGTCTTTAAAAGTCAAACTTTTGATTATACTTCATCCTTTCGGTTTATAAAATGCCCAAATCCAGTTACTTGAATGCTGGAATTGGTCAAAACCTGACCCTCTGACTTTGTAGCACAGGTTAAATAAAGTATTTTTGTCAGTAATTGTTTTTTAAAAAACATGTTTATAATATCAGTTTCATCACCTCAACTACTGGATGGGTTATTACTTCTAAGGTTCCTATAGTTAAATTATTCTATAACTATAATATACAGTATTTAAAATTTTTTCATATTTGGTGACCACAACTATGAGAATATATATATCTATGAGATGAGATGCCCAGGCATTAGATATCAGAGGTCAATCTCTAATATTTTATTTTGAATGTAAAAGCATCCATACTAAAGAAAAGAACACTAGAACTTTCTGATTGTTCAGTATTGAGCGCCTAGCTTTGTTCTCATTATTTTTATTTTGATCCCTTCAGGACCTCTTATTGGGCGCCAGATTTTCAGATTCAGTGAAGAAGGCCTTGTGAATGCTCGGTTTGACTACAGCTACAACAACTTCCGCGTCACCAGCATGCAAGCTGTGATAAATGAAACCCCTTTGCCCATAGATCTGTACCGATATGTCGATGTCTCTGGTAGAACAGAGCAGTTTGGAAAATTCAGTGTAATTAATTACGATTTAAATCAGGTCATAACTACTACAGTGATGAAGCACACCAAGATCTTCAACGCCAATGGACAAGTCATTGAAGTCCAGTATGAAATCCTAAAGGCAATTGCCTACTGGATGACTATTCAATACGATAATATGGGCCGAATGGTAATATGTGATATCAGAGTAGGAGTAGATGCCAATATAACAAGATATTTCTATGAATACGATGCTGATGGGCAACTTCAAACTGTTTCTGTAAATGATAAAACCCAGTGGCGTTATAGTTATGATCTGAATGGCAACATCAACCTCTTAAGCCACGGGAATAGTGCTCGTCTTACTCCTCTCCGATATGACCTCCGAGATCGCATCACCAGACTAGGAGAAATTCAGTATAAAATGGATGAAGATGGCTTTCTGAGGCAGAGGGGAAATGACATATTCGAATATAATTCTAATGGTCTGCTGCAGAAAGCCTACAATAAGGCTTCTGGCTGGACTGTGCAGTATTACTACGATGGGCTTGGGCGACGTGTCGCCAGTAAGTCCAGCCTAGGACAGCACCTCCAGTTCTTTTATGCAGACCTTGCCAACCCCATAAGAGTTACTCATTTGTACAACCACACGAGCTCAGAGATTACATCCCTGTATTATGATCTCCAAGGTCACCTTATTGCCATGGAGCTAAGCAGTGGTGAAGAATATTACGTAGCCTGTGATAATACAGGAACCCCGCTAGCCGTGTTCAGCAGTCGAGGTCAGGTGATAAAAGAGATACTGTACACGCCTTATGGAGATATCTATCATGACACTTACCCTGACTTTCAGGTCATCATTGGTTTTCATGGAGGACTCTATGATTTCCTTACTAAATTAGTGCACCTGGGGCAAAGAGACTATGATGTTGTTGCTGGTAGATGGACGACGCCTAATCATCACATATGGAAACAGTTGAACCTCCTTCCTAAACCATTCAACCTCTACTCTTTTGAAAATAACTATCCAGTTGGCAAAATTCAAGATGTTGCAAAGTATACCACAGGTATTTAAACGGTGTAACACTTTATGCTAAGGTAAAGAGAAAACTCGTTTATCACATAACCTCAATGCCTTTGTAAATATGCTTCCTCTTCCTGCCAGCTAGCCCACAAGTTATTGTGCAGTCACCCTCTTCCTTAGTCTTCTAGAGTGAACAGAACTGTGTATGTTGGCATAAAACATGATGCTTTTGCATCCCAGTACATTTTCTCTTTGCTTTTAAGCTTTCTTTTTGTAGTTTTCACTCTTAAAAGTTTCTACAAATAATTTCATAGAAGAAAAATATCGGGATTCTGTTGCATCAAGTAAATCTAATATCACACTCTGTGTGGCCTTATTACCACTACCACATTGAGAATTTCCACACAGTAAACTGAGCTGATCTCTGTGATTATCCATGAATCAAAAGCTTTCCCTGGGGAAAGGATCATATGTTTTGGAGTGGGTGACATAAGGGGGAGTTTATCCCTAACTTACCATTGGCTAAACATATCAAAGGCAGGAGAGGCATCTTTCAAGCTTTCCACAAAAGTTGTAAAGTATGGGCTTTAAAATCTTTTTTTCTTTTAAATTTGTGTCTCACAGACATTGGAAGTTGGTTGGAGCTATTTGGTTTCCAACTACACAATGTACTACCTGGATTTCCCAAACCAGAATTAGAAAATTTGGAATTAACTTATGAGCTTCTACAGCTTCAGACAAAAACTCAAGAGTGGGATCCTGGAAAGGTTAGTATATGTTTTACCATCTCTATTTAGCTGAAAAAAACAGAAGAGCATCCAACACCATGAAACATATATTTGCTTACTTATGTTTGAGTCTTCTTGAATATTCACTTAAATGTCCATGATTAATAAGGAGGTAGAAAAAAGCCTCCATGAGGAAAGGATCAGGGAATTGGAGCTTTGGGAAAAGAAAAGACTAATGTGTGACTTGATGACTGCTGCAGAAGAAAAAAATGGAACTGAACTTTAACAATTCTAAAATGGGCTACCAAGGGCAATTATGGAGGGGGACTTCCCTGGCGGTCCAGTGGTTAAGACTTTGCCTTCCAATGCAGGGGGTGTGGGTTCGATCCCTGGTCGGGGAGCTAAGATCCCACATGCTTCATGGTCAAAAAACCGAAACATAAAACAGAAGCAGTATTGTAAAAAATTCAATAAAGACTTTAAAAATGGTCCACATCAAAAAAAATCTTTAAAATAAAAAAGGGGCTATTATGGATTCTATATAGAGAAAATTGTTCACTAAGAGACCTAAAACATCAGATCTCCAACGGCAAAATAATTCAGGGCATAGTGCATTAAGAGCATGGGAATAACAAATTATTCTGATAAATGGGACTTCCCTGGCAGTCCGGTGGTTACGACTCTGACCTCCATTGCACGGGGCACAGGTTCAATCCCTGGTTGGGGAACTAGGATCTTGCATGCCTCATGATGCAGCCAAAAAAAAAAAATTATTCTGATAAAGAAAAAGTATAAAAATACAAACACATGGGCTTCCCTGGTGGCGCAGTGGTTGAGAGTCCGCCTGCCGATGCAGGGGACACGGGTTCGTGCCCCGGTCTGGGAAGATCCAACATGCCGTGGAGCAGCTGGGCCCCTGAGCCATGGCCACTGAGCCTGTGCATCCAGAGCCTGTGCTCCACAACAGGAGAGGCCACAATGGTGAGAGGCCCACGTACCGCAAAAAAAAAAAAAAAAAAGGAGGCTAAACAATACACTACTTAATAATGAAGTGATCACTGAAGAAATCAGAGGAAATCAAAAAAATACCTAGAAAAAAATGACAATGGAGACACGACGACCCAAAACCTATGGGATGCAGCAAAAGCAGTTCTAAGAGGTGCAAGTGAAGCAACTGACAAAGGATTAATCTCCAAAATTACAAGCAGCTCATGCAGCTCAATAACAAAAATCAAACAACCCAATCCAAAAATGGGAAGAAGACCTAAACAGACATTTGTCCAAAGAAGATATACAGATTGCCAACAAACACATGAAAGAATGCTCAACATCATTAATCATTAGAGAAATGCAAATCAAAACTACAATGAGATATCATCTCACTGCAGTCAGAATGGCCATCATCAAAAAATCTACAAACAATCAGTGCTGGAGAGGGTGTGGAGAAAAGGGAACACTCTTGCACTGTTGGTGGGAATGTAAATTGATACAGCCACTATGGAGAACAGTATGGAGGTTCCTTAAAAAAGTAAAAATAGAACTACCATACGACCCAGCAATCCCACTACTGGGCATATACCCTGAGAAAACCATAATTCAAAAAGAGTCATGTACCAAAATGTTCACTGCAGCTCTATTTACAATAGTCAGGACATGGAAGCGACCTAAGTGTCCATCAACAGATGAATGGATAAAGAAGATGTGGCACATATATACAATGGAATGTTACTCAGCCATAAAAAGAAACGAAATTGAGATATTCGTAGTGAGGTGGATGGACCTAGAGTCTGTCATACAGAGTGAAGTAAGTCAGAAAGAGAAAAACAAATACCATATGCTAACACATATATATGGAATCTAAGAAAAAAGAAAAGGTCATGAAGAACCTAGGGGCAAGACAGGTATAAAGACACAGACCTACTAGAGAATGGACTTGAGGATATGGGGAGGGGGAAGGGTAAGCTGTGACAAAGTGAGAGAGTGGCATGGACATATATACACTACAAAACGTAAAATAGATAGCTAGTGGGAAGCAGCCGCATAGCACAGGGAGATCAGCTTGGTGCTTTGTGACCACCTAGAGGGGTGGGACAGGGAGGGGTGGGAGGGAGGGAGACGCAAGAGGGAAGAGATATGGGAACATATGTATATGTATAACTGATTCACTTTGTTACAAAGCAGAAACTAACACACCATTGTAAAGCAATTATACTCCAATAAAGATGTTAAAAAAAAACAAGAAAAAACAGTATACAGGAGTAATGAAGCAAAATAATAAATATTACAGAGAGAAAGTCTCTGGAAAAATAGGAATACCAAAACATTCAAGGTTCGGCAGATAATTCCATCACTTAATGAGGTACAAATGACAACAAGAAAGAACTTTATCTTTCAGCTGAAAGAAAGAGGAATATCTGTGTTTGCCAAAAAAGAAAATAAAAATTGGCTTTAACAAAATAAAACTGAAACTTGGGGTGAGAGGGCTTGAAATTCAAGTATAAAAATTATAAAGGAAACGAAATTCTAAATAAGTACTATAGGCTTATCCCTTTTTGTAAATACATATAACATGTAAATGCTTTTTGTAATTAAACGTCCTGAAAAAAGTTTAACAAAATTTTGAAAATTTCTGATGCCTTGCAATGGATACTTGGAGGTTCATTATTCTCTTCTCTTTATTTCTTAGTATGTTTGAAATCTGCCATAGTAAAAAGGTTTTTTTTTTTTAAATCCACATAAAAAGATCCATGGACTTGCTGATTTGCCCTTGTGATTTATAAGGTCATAAGCTACTTGAAAGCAAGAATGATGCCTTATACCGTCTCTTTATACCTCACTGTGGCTAATGTATTACTCTACATCCAATAAGAAACAGCTAGTCAGTGTCCGTTGAATGGGTAAAAATAAAATGTCTTTGTTTGGGGGGAACTAGACCCACTTAAGTGCCTTTTAGCTCTGTGATTCTATGGTATCAAGTTTTAACGTATTTGCTTATGCCTAACTCTTAACTCACCAAGATATCAAGAAATATATGCCAGGTGATCAAGTCACCTGTTAGTCTTTTCCAAAGCTCTGGTGAAGAGATTCCAAATGTGGCTTGTTTTTAAATCACAAACCAGCAAGTTAAAGAGAGAAGGAAGCAACCTGGCAAGCCTTTGCTTTCTACAGTGACCAAGCGTATGCTAGGTGTCTAATCGTCTGCTGCCTTTGCTCTGTGCCTTTCTTCTTTCCTAGACCATCCTGGGTATCCAGTGTGAGCTCCAGAAACAGCTCAGGAATTTCATTTCCTTGGACCAACTTCCTATGACTCCCCGATATAATGATGGACGGTGCCTTGAAGGAGGGAAGCAACCAAGGTTTGCTGCTGTTCCTTCTGTTTTCGGCAAAGGTATAAAATTCGCCATCAAGGATGGCATAGTAACAGCCGATATTATAGGAGTAGCCAATGAAGATAGCAGGCGGCTGGCTGCCATTCTCAATAATGCTCATTACCTGGAAAACCTACATTTTACCATAGAGGGGAGGGACACGCACTACTTCATTAAGCTTGGGTCTCTGGAGGAAGACCTGGTGCTCATCGGGAACACTGGGGGGAGGCGCATTCTGGAGAATGGTGTCAATGTCACTGTGTCCCAGATGACTTCGGTGTTGAATGGGAGGACTAAACGGTTTGCAGATATCCAGCTCCAGCACGGGGCTCTGTGCTTCAACATCCGGTATGGGACAACTGTCGAAGAGGAAAAGAATCACGTGTTGGAGATCGCCAGACAGCGTGCTGTGGCCCAGGCCTGGACTAAGGAGCAAAGAAGGCTGCAAGAAGGGGAAGAGGGTATCCGGGCATGGACAGAGGGGGAAAAGCAGCAGCTGCTGAGCACTGGGAGAGTACAAAGTTATGATGGGTATTTTGTTTTGTCTGTTGAGCAGTATTTAGAACTTTCTGACAGTGCCAACAATATTCACTTTATGAGACAGAGCGAAATAGGCAGGAGGTAACAAAAAAAATCTCTGCCTTTGCGTCACCAAAGACTGCCTGTTTTTAAAACATAAAATGGTTTATTGTATTGGTTTTCTAGATCAGAACTCTGTATGTGTAAATATGGAGGAGAAACATATCCAACTGCCTTTCAATGTGACGGAAGATGGTATTTTAATATTGTTTGTTTAAACTCTTCAAGAAATGACAGAGATTTTTAGTTCTTGTGTGGCAGTATTCAAAATAACACAAGTAGAACTCAAACAACTAAAAACAAAAAAATTTTCAGCAAGCACCGCTTTCAATTTGTGGAACCATGCCGATGTTCAAATATAAAGAAAGAACCCAAGGTTCTCTATGTCTATTGTGACACGTGGTTTCATATTCAGCTTTTGGCAGAACTTTCGGGCTATTTGAAAGGTGGTGCAATCATATCTGAACCTTGCATTTCGAAAGACTGCCAGCTCTTTCACATGTTCCAGATCTGTTATAGGAAACTTTGAAAGAAGTGTAAAATGTCCTCGGCCACCATCTCCTAGAGTCAGGACCCATTTGCCCTTCATCCCTGATGATTCCTCCTTGCTTGTTGAAATAGATGCCATGTTGTTGTGCTGTGTTTTGGCGTGTGGTGGCTGGGTTCTGTCTACCACGCTTCCCTGTGGGTGTGGTCACCAAACCCAATTGCCACTATTTGCTCGTGTGTACATGATACCAAGGCAGCTGGCCAATGTAACTCCTCCCACCCAACTTGTTTTGACTACATTTTGTACTCAGTTGTCCAGCTGTATTAGTGTCATGAAAACATAGCTTTTATTAACCTGGGTAGGAATTTCTCATTTATATATAGGGTGTGTTTTGGTCATAGTTTCACATTCGTGATTCAGTATTTATACACTAATCCAATGGTTTTGTGCACATGAAAGGTAATTTACTACAAAGTGTGATTCTGGTACAAAAAAAAAAATAGGCTTTCACAGGCATACATGCCTGGGATGCCGACACATTACACTCACTACTACTGCAGAAATTCATAAGAGCCAAAAACCTTTAAAAAAAAATAGACATAGTACTAAGGTGAAAGGAAAGTACCAAAGGGAAGACCAAACCAAACATCACGGGAAGTTGCTGCCACATTGTTTCACCCCACTTAGATTTATCTTTCAAATGTGCAATTCTGTATTGAACATCTCCCAGCCATAGGAAATTTAATTGAGTCCTTTCCAACCTAAAACATTTCAACTAATTATAGAGAGGCAGACTATTTTTTACTAAGATAATTTATATGGTTAGTTATTTTAGTTCTCTGTCTTTGCCCATTTATTTTTGATTTAATCATCTCTCCTGCCTAGGAAAATAGCTATTTTCCAGGAAGGGTTATTTTGTTCTACAATCATTTAAAATGCAGAAAAAGATCAGGATTAGTGTTAATATCAGCTGCAGTTTCTCAATCTGTATGAATCCTGTCATAAAAGAAGCCCCTTGGTGAGCTGGGAGTTTTGTGCCCAGTGACAAAGAGACAGTTTGTAAACTGCTGTGCAATTGTAAGTTACCACAAATGAAAATACAGGACAGCACAATGTGGCCTGTGGAAAATTCTCCTGAGCCAGCTTCAGCACTTTCATCACCAGGTCTGGACACTCACTATGTCTGAAGGAGAATTTATGATGGAATGTCGCAGTTTGGATTCTTTCCAGCCACTACCTAAATGCAGTGTGGGGTCATTGCCTTGCTTTGTGATGACAGTCTTTTTTTGAAAATATGCAAAGTCAGAATCCAGGCTCACATTAAGGTTTTTAAAGAGTCTGGCTCCTAACTACACAAAGTAGAGTGAGAGAAAGGCAAGGGCCCGCTGACAGTAGGGGAGGGTGTATCCAGACATTTCATTTTCAAAACCTTCAGGTTGGGATTACACATGTATTCCAAGAGAGAGAAAGAATTCATGATGAACTCATATTGGGGTTTTTTGCCCTGAATCAGGCCTGTGTTAATGGTATAGTATTTATTCAGGAGAGGATCTAAATTACTAGCAAACTTGTTGAAAATTTGAATACCTCCACACCAGCCTAAAACTGGACCTTAAGTTCCTAGAACCTCTGATGTTCTTTTAAATCAATGGGAAAGTAACTTACGAACTGTATATAAAGAGTGCATTCATAAATGTGATGATGTATTTTATCACTAATCCAAGATGTCAATATTAGAGTCTATTTTGCTTATACTTTAAGCAATTATACTTTTTTGCAATTCACTGATGATGTATCATTTTCAAACTGCTTTAAATATCCATTAGAAACAAGTATTTGAAGCTTTTACTTAATAGTAATTACCATGAACTGTGCATTTCTAGTTTGAAATACATATTTAATTTGTGCCTTTAGTTTCTTAAAGTTATATTTGTATTATATTCAGAAAATGCACTTTTTATCACTTAGAGCTGTGGTTTTAATACTGCCTTGAACTATTACTGTTCTCTTTACCACTTCCAAAGTTTTTTAGGAGGAAAGAGAAAAAAACCCAAAAGGTTAGCACTAATGAGTAGTAAATCTAAGAGAAACATTTTGGCATTTCTTAATAAGAACATGGAGATATTGAGTACATCACTTCCTAGTCATGTGAATACAAAGGATGCCTTTATTGACTTGTAGTTCTGAAGTTTAAATTAATGAAAGAACAATTCATTTGTATTTCTTGATGAAAGTAAAAGCATTTTAAAGAGAAATATATGAGTTTCTCATACCCAGAAGACAGGTGGCTGACACTACACAGCCACACACCATTCAAGTAAGTTCAAGTGAGAGCACAGCAGTCGGGCTCTCCTATGAAGAATATTCTGGGCCGGAGGCAGGGAATACTCCATGGTTGTTTCTTTTTCCTAGTTAGGCCCATTTTATTTGTGCTTTTTTTGTTTTATTTTGTTTTGACTCTTGCACTACAGTCTAGAGATCCAAATGAGCTGAAAAGTTCACAGTTGAACAGACATTTAAATATATTTATTTTTAGTTGTCATTCTAATCATTACTGATTAGAAGCATGATTCCTGAAGGAAAGGGATATAAAGCCCAATTCATACTAATTTTTAGTAAAACACTCACCATATAAATAGGCATATGTTTTATTTTTAACCCAACAAAATAATGTATAAAATAAGCGTGTCCTTTACTGTCAATTTATCTAGAAGATCTATAATATATAGACTATATATATAATATAATATATACAACATAGCCAAATGTATGAAAACTTAACGATGTATAATTTGGAATTCACATGCTATGTAGAGAGGTATACAATTAATTCTAATTTTTGTAAGATTGTTCTTTTTCATTACTATTGACACAGTTTCAAACATCCTATCATGTTGTTTCTACTTTTTTTCCTCTCTTTCCTTTTTTTAAAAAAATTTTTAACCAGACCAGGCCCTACTGTAATAGCACCTAAGAGAGTCAGGGCAAAGTTTTTGCATTTATAAAGATATGTTCCTGTAAGGGCAACTGTAATGGAGTTCAGTGGTAATGGAAGCAAAAGTACAGTAATCAAGTATTGAAAGGAACTTTTGGAGAGACTGGAGAGTATTATAGCTTGTGGAAAAACAGAAGGCTCCAGGTTGGATGCAACGTTCTTGTGTTCTTAGAGGAACTCACGTACACATAGCTGACCTGACTAGTACTTCAGATCTCAGACTGCTCTTCCACAGCCTTCTGTAAGGTTCTTTATTCTGCAAAAAAAACAAAAAAACAAAACAAAGAAAAAAACCAGAAAATAACAAACAACAACAAAAAAGAATTCAACCACAAAATAGTGACTGTTTCAGTGTGTCCTTCACGTGAAAGCTATTAAGGACCAAATATACTACTGTGTGTAAGAAGAAATTACTTCCTAAACAGTAACTGAAAATAGTTAGAGTTAAACTTGCTGTGGATTTTGTCTTGGCAGTTGTCATCTTACATTATTTGTCAAAGGAAATGTGTTTGGCAGTTAAAAAAATCTTTCCTTAGATTTAGTGGTGGACTTTAACCTCTTAAATAAATGTTAGTATATCAGATTGTGTCCTTGAAAATATTTTACTTGTATGATTCATGACAATGTCTAAATCTTTACTATTCTTCTGGCAAAAGCATCAGTAAGAAAGAAGGTGAAAAAGAGAAGTATAGCCTTTACGTCAGAAAAATGTTCTTTTTAGCTGCTTACTTTCTCATGAGAAGTAAAGATGTTTACAGTGTATGCCAAGATTTTCAGTTTCTATATAACAACAGTTAGAGGTTCTAATCATACAGGAAATTGTGTTATAATGGCCTGAGCCATGTTGCTAGGAAACAATAGGTTCCAGTTTTGTATTCCTGCTCTCAATCCTGTGCTGAAAAGTGACTGGATACTGTACAGGTTCATGTTCTCTGGCTGCAGTTAAATGGTCTTTTGCATTTTGCTCTGGCTTTCAGGCCAGAAGCATGCATTTTTCTACAAGAGCATCACAACATGCTGTAAATATTTAAAGTTAAACATTATGTGTCGATATTTGAAAGAAAAAAGTACTTTGAATATTTCATTTTTAAAAAATAAAATTGCAAATGAACACTGTGTCCCATTTTATTCATGCGCCAAACTGCATTTTCAAGTCAGTCTGGTCACCTGAGATTTGAAAAGTGGCTCCCTAAAAGGGAGCAATAAAACCACATCACCTTGAAAATATAGGTGCAGAAGTCAAAAAGGCACTAATCCTAAGCAGACGCCTCTTCACTTTTAGTTTTCATACATATAGGATCTCTGACACAAATGACCATTTAATAAAAATAAAAATAAAAAAAGAGTAGCTGTTTGTTTCAAGTTTAAATGCCTCTAGGCTAGGACTCATAAAGGTTCTCTCTCCTGCTGATGCCTTTCTGGGCAATAGAAAGAAAATTAAGAATTGAAAAACAGGGGTGGGAGGGAGCTAGGAGAGCAGGGCAACCCAACGCATTGGCAAAGAATGAATGGGGCAGGGGAGGCAATCAGGAAAGACTAAAAAACAACTCTTCTGAGGCCCGAAGTCCTGGGCAGTTACAATGGCCATTGGCACTTATTTTTCACAAAAAGACATTTACGAGTGACACTGGGAAGGCTGGCCAACAGATCTTCCAAAATTCATCTTGATAGTAATGGGGTACCTATAGTCCAAACAGCCTGTTACTGAAACTTGCTTGGAATCCTGGAATTTACACCACTCTAAAGTGCGCTGCTGCCTTTTATTCACTGATATATACAGAGATACAGTGAGAAGACTGACAGAGCAGAAGACAATCCTGATTGTTTCAACACACCAATCAGCAAAAAGCAATGGGGGTGGGGAGTGGAGTTGGGGGATATTAGTAACACCAGGAGATTGGTTTTTCAAAATATGCATCCCACCCTCAGTACAAAAAGAAAGTAGAGCTCCTACGTTGAGAAAATTATAAAGGAGATAAGGGATTTCTCCATGTTCCTTCCCTATTCACCCTCACTTTTAGAGATCCTTAAATATCAATGCTATTTAAACATTTAGTAATATTACTACCATAAATTTATATAATTCTAGTATCTCAATAATCCTGTGAGGTGAGCAAGACTTAATTGTTCCTATTTGGCAAATGCAATACCAGCAACGGACTGACTTACCTAAGGTCACGGGCATAATCAGTGACAAAGCCGAAAAGCAAATTCAAGTCTCATTTGCTATGTTGATGGGCTCTCTCCAGTCGATCAGGTTATATTCTTTCCACATAAAAATATTCATTTAAAAAGCAAATGACCTAATGATGAAAATTCAGCCTTTTACTGCAAGTTGGGCCAATGACCCCAAATTATGAAAGTGTCCAAACTGGGCAGTTTAACTTCACCCTGAGCTGCAAACTGCAAAATTATGGTGTCCCATTTACTGCAAGGGCAAACATAGGTGACAAAGTTGAATTTATAGCCCACTAACAGGAAGACTAGGCATCTGTAACCTTGAAATGCTCAAGGGCAAATCTGGGTTTTATTATTAATAGACTTTGGATTCTGAACTCAATAAGTGAATCAAATAAAGCATAAGCTGATGTCTAAACATTCTTAACAGATTTTAAAGCTGGTTCTCACATTTTAACTTTTCTATCCATTCTACCACAAATAATATCTTAAATCCAGCCCTTGATTTATACCAGAAGACTTAATCAGAGGCGTCCTCTGTAGACCTATTCTACCTATGTACTACCACAAAAGTTCCCTGCCTGTAACAGCCAAATGGACAATTACCTAAGCTTGTCTCCCTACTGACCTTATCTCTTCAGAACAAATTTCAGAGAAAATGAACAAGTATTTGATAAACTGTCATGTTCCTTGTGGGCTTGCTGACACACGTTTTTATCTGAAGAAAGGTGTGCACTTAGAAATATATGTGCATTTTTCTACCTTTACTCAGCATCTTACAGGTATATGTTAACATGGCAATATTTTAGATATGGCAAGGATATGACCTTTCTGTAAAGGTGCAAGCTATTATGTACTGGGAAATAGCAAGGATGCTCATGCCAGGAAAGAAAAAGTGCAAAAAACTTGATGAATAAAAGGCCAGCAAAAGAAAACAGTGGGTAGGCACATCAACTGGAAAATTTGACAATAGCAAAACAGAAAAGCACTTACCTTTTTCAGTGAATCAGTCCAATAAGATAAGATGACCTTCATCAATGCTTTATTTAGTATATTAATAGCACCTATCTTTGAATATTTTTGAAAGGAATATTTTAAGACAAATTAGAAAAATAAAGATTTCAAATACTTTATTAAAATATGAGAAAACATAAATAATTCAAAAAAGGCCCTGGTAAAGGAACATGCAAACAATTCCTATATTTAGGATTATTCCATAATGAACAAATTAGAGTAAAAATTAGTTACACCTATTAAAATTTAAACCCAAGCTACAAATAATTAAAAAGTATCTAAACATATGCATTTTATTTGGAAAGTCAGCTTTCTGAATTCCTTTACAAATTAAAGTGATGCTTTTACTTCTAGAAATGGTAACTGGAGCACAATACATCATTGTGGCCATACTCCACTTTTGCACTCCCAGAGCATCCAGGTTAAATGCTCAGAAATCAGATGTTGCCAGCAGAGAGAGTAGCTTTGTCTCTTGGCAGTTCGCTAATTATTAACCAAGCTCACCACCTCTCACATACAACCCAGAATTCCAAGTTACTGGTTTATAATGAAATTTATAATGAACCAGCTTCCTATGGACCATGGGCCAGAGTATTGGGTTAACTCATTCTTCCTTTAAAGACAGATCTACCCAGGGAACCCTTGTACACTGTTGGTGGGAATGTAAATTGGTGCAGCCACTGTGGAAAACAATATGGAGGTTTCTCAAAAAACTAAAAATAGAGCTACCATATGATCCACCAATTCCACTTCTGGGTATATATCCGAAAAAAACAAAAACACTAATATGAAAGATACGTGCACCCCAATGTTCACAGCAGTATTATTTACTGCCAAGCTATGGAAGCAACATAAGTGTCCATCAACAGATGAACGGATAAAGAAGATGTGGTATATATATACAATGGACTACTACTCAGGCATAAAAAAGAAGGAAATTTTGCCATTTGCAACAACATGGATGGACTTGGAGGGTATTATGCTAAGTGCAATAAGTCAGACAAAGGAAGGCAAATACTGTATGATATCATTTATATGTAGAATCTAAAAAATACAACAAACTAGTGAATATTTTAAAAAAGAAGCAAACTCACAGGTATAGAGAACAAACTATTGATTACCAGTGGGGAGAGAAAAGGGGGGAGGAGCAATATAGGGGTAGGGGATTAAGAGGTACAAACTATTCTGTATAAAATAAGCTACAAGGATATATTGTACAATACAGGGAATATAGCCAATATTTTATAATAACTATAAATGGAGTAGAACATTTAAAAAAAAAAAGATCTACCTACATGTTGGGACCCTGACTTACCATGTACTTACCACCTTTTATTGTTATTTTCTTGTCTTTTATTGTTATTTTCTTTTATTGTCTTTTATTGCTATTGTTTTCTTATCCAACTAGGCAGGGGGCTACCTACGCGTGGAGGCCAGGTGTTTTTACTTCTCTACCCCAGTGCCTATTGTGTTTGCTGAGTGAATGAATTCTATGAGGCCCAAAGCAACTTGACATATAATTGAATTGTAAGAGTCATGAAAATATAAATGTGAGAAGAAAATACCAATACCCATCACTGCCTACAATCTTGGCTCTCACTTAGGTTACAATTACTTGGAATTGTTAAAAATTAATGTAACCTGTAAGCTTCCAATGGTCTTGTAGGGCCACCTGATAGGGAGACTGCTTGTAAATCAGCTACTCATGAGCCACAGCTGATGAGCTGCAGCTGCTGTTTTTACATGGAGTGACAACTACTGGGGCAGAGGTAAATGAAAAGAAGAAAAGTCCACTTCATCAGATTTGTAATATAATTTCAAATCCTATAGCATCAAATATAATAAACATTTAGAGCATATTTTAAATTACGGGAATTTTAAACTACAGATTGGTCTGCGGATTTTACTGTCCAACGTCAGAACACTAGGCAAGAAGGTTGCTTTCAGAATTAAACAGAAATTCTTCACTCTCTATCTAGTACCTGTTTTTAGCACACAGTGCACAGTTTCATATATCCCCAGAGAGCCTATAACACTATAGCTATTGGAGAGCATAATACCTAATGTAGAACCGCACATGACAAAGACGAGGGACACGAACCAGCTTCCTGCCATATAATCAAGCAAGACATTTTAAAATCAGTAGCTATCAAATAATATTTCACTAAAAATGGTGCTTTTGAGAAAAACTGAGGATTATTTTTATTTATATTTGGCAAGAATTGACATTAATCTTTTATAAAGTATCATTATGTTTTAAGTCATTTCCCGTTTGTAAATACAATAACTGAAAATAACCTGTGGAATTATTTTTCCCCAATCCTCATTTCAAAGCTCCTCATTATCCGAAAAGTCCATTTCAGCTTTAACATCATGCTATAGATGCTTCCACTACAGGACTATGATGGTTTCAGAAATACTTTTGTAGCTCACTGAACTGTATTATCAATTATATATAAGACTTAGCATATATTTAAATTATTGAAAATAAAGTACAAGGTGTGTTTTATTTTTCTTCATGGTGCTTTCAGGAAGACATCAGGATCTTCTCTTCTCCCTAAAGAAAAATAATAACAAAAATCAAGAAGAGATAAACTTACAAGCTATTAAAATTGCAGGTTAACTCAAACATAAAATTTCCAACTGCATAAAGTTCACAAAGATACAATCCAATGATATAGCTCAAGCAACAAGTATTTAAAACTGTTATAGAGAATGGCATACTGAGCCAATTTGTAAATTGGAATTCTATTTACATTTCTTTTAAAAAAGCTAACTACTCATTAATTTAATTCACCACTTGAGTCTGAGTCTAATTGTCAGTTTATGCCTGAGCCTGGGTCCCTGTCAAAAAAGGAAATAACAACTCATTTTATTTTATCATAAATATTTATTGTTTCAATCAACGCGTATCCTCTTACTCAAGACAGATGATTAACCCCCTTCAATAGATATCAACTATCACAAATCTGACAGCTGAGGACATTGGCTAGTATTCGGTGATTAGCCTGACATGTCCACTAAAATAGCTTTGCTCAGGAGATGTAACAATTTGCGCTAGTGGAAAAATAAAGTCTACTAACTTCCTTTCCTTTGCTACAATAAAATTTTATTAATTCAAGCACCACAAATTCAGAAATCGGGATCACGTGGACCAAGCTAACATTAGCCTTTCCATCCCTGAAGGGAAAACACTACCTGATAATAAGCAAAAGTAAAGGACAAGTCCAGATGTTCTCTGAATTGTCCCGTCTTTCAAATTATTTGTGTCTGAATTAGTGAAGTGAAATGGTACTCATGGAGCGACAAAACAGGCTGGGGAAAACAAGACGGGATAAGAGAGATTAAAATGTTGTGGGCTCATAGAATTTTTTATATTTTTGCAGAGTTTTATTAAAAGTTTATAGTATAGCATGTGGAAATCATAGTATGTGAATAGCCCCCTCTCACTGGGGCTGCTGGCTCCATCTTCTTATTGCATTTTTCTATAACTATATGTTTATGACTAGGGTGACTCATAGCCCTAAGCTTCCAAACCTGTCAAAAATAAACAGTAAACCATACCTGTAGCACCTTGTGTACTTCTAGCTGAGGGCTTCTTCTCAACTGGATACTGCAAAGGTATTACAATACCTTGATCTGGCTTCTGAAATGCTGAAATGAGATTTTTTATTTTCCGGAAAAATCTTTTATGTACCCCAGGTGCTGTCTGGAAAATAAAAGGCCAAGCAGATTATTCATCTACCTCATAATGATACAAAAAAGGGCCTACAAAACGTGCAAGGGATGCTTAGAGAGGTAACATTTGTGTAACTTGTTCAAATATCTGAAAACATAAGGAAGAAGGAAAAACAACATTCTAGAAGAGCTTACTTTGGTTGGCTGAATTTCCCTGCAAGAGGAGCTAATGAGCTGTCATTTCAGTTCTCCCGAGGGTGGTATTAGTTTGTACAAGCTGCTGCTCATCGCCCTGCCCTTCCTGCCTGCTACCCATCATACATCCCGAACCTCTAAGGGTATACAGGCCATTACCCACAATGAATTCACCAACAGAGAGGATGCAGTTAAACAGAGAAAAAACACAGATCCTACAGGTCATTAATAAAAAGCCTGAAGAACCAAAAAAAAAAAAAAAGCAAACAAATAAAACAACAACTACAACCCATCCTCCCTGCCATCATTCCACAATATAAAATGCTACACAGGAAATTAAAAACTGGCTGTTATGAGGCACACAATGCAGGGCTAGTTAGTCCTCACACTCTTTCACTTCACGATATGTCCTGCCTCATCCTACACATTAAATTTTTTCCTCCTTGGGAAACTTCCCTATCCTCCCCCAAACTGCTCTTTATGTCAACACTTCACTGTGACAAGGTTTTCTCTATGACACGAAAATGAAAGACTAAGGTCACCTTTATTTATTTGTTTGGTTTTGAAGGGATCATTATTTGCAGGTGACTATTAAAATGTACTCCTCTCCTGACATGAATTCTCTTGTAAAGACACTACTTGAAATCAACAACAATTTCCTGCAAAAGCTTATGAGCCAAGCTTTAAGCGTCAGCTCAAAACTGTCATTTTACATGAAATAAAATAGTATTGCTATAAGCAATTGAACAATGACCAGTTTTTTTAGAAAGCTGTTTTTCAGCTATTCCATCTAGAAAGTTTTTGAGGTGGGAGCTATTTGTTTGTTAGCATTTAATGAGAAAACATGAAGGCTGGCATACAGACGTGTGTCAGCTAGACAAAATGCTAAAGACAGCACACTGTCCACTATAACTCTTGGTCATTTCCTACACTGGGGTAAAGAGTTTTTCACTGAAAACACTGAAAAAGTTCTTTTTAGCTTTAAATTAGTGTCAGCTCATAGGCTCACACAGTTACTCAGTAGATACAGAATACTCTCCCACTCAGCTCCAACCTTACAGTCAAAACACCTTCCCAGAACTCTATTGAGACCTCATCCAAAATAATATGGCCATTCTTACAGGGATCCAAACAGTTCTTTGGCTCCAGGATAGAATCTCCAAATGTCAAAGGCAGGCCATAGGCACAAAATAACCTTCTTATGTCTTCCTTGGAGTACTTTTTCATTTTCAAAGCACTTTCCCATCTCCTGGCAGTTATTGGCTGATTTGGTTACTCCCATTTGACAGATAAGAAAATGGAAATACAAAGAGATAATTCAGCTTGCCCAAGGTCACACAGATAGCCAGAGGCAGAACTGGCTCTAGATCCCAGGACCCAGTCTCTTTCCTTTCAGATTAGGCAGATTAGAGACCAAACAGGTTCTAGTGAAGTTAGAGTCACCAACCAGAAGAGAAACTAATCCACTCCCCCGGTGTGGAAAGATTTCAAACCACACATCTTTTTACCTGTTCTTGTGGCTTGTAAAACCATTTATCAACAGAAGCATCTTTTTTATGAGAATTTGTATGCAGTTAACACTTGATTCTCCATGCCAATGGAGAGGAATAATAGCACTGAAGGTAAAAAAGCAATTTGAATTTGGCATGCAATGTTGCACTGGCAAATAACTGTCTGAATTTATAGTGCTTTGCTTAGGTCAATAAGTAAAATTATTTAACATCCACTGATCTACTGATGATCAAATATCCAGAAAAGCCCAAAAGCACTGAAGTCAGCAGGGAGATGTTAGTACATTTTTTACAATGTACCACAGACAATGAACATATTAATAAATGATAGGTGACTGTACGTGGAATTCTCTGAATTAACAATTTGGCAAAATCTTAGCCTGAGTCACATGAGATAAATTAATATACTAGGCAATGATAAAACCTAAAAGTCTACCTAAAGCTAGAAAATCACATAATATTTGTCTTTCGTAGTTCAGTGGATCCAGGGTTCAATTTCACTCCACTCTTTGAAACAAACTGCAGACACACCTAGATTTCTAGCACAATCTTTGCACAGAAAATTTAGTGCTACTGTCAAGATTTTTCCTGCAATGTGGCAAACTAAAGCATTGTTCCAAAGAGCAATATAAATTATCTGTTATTTACCCCATTTTGAAAATACATTTACCACAAGAATTGTACCACTGACATCTCCCATCCTGTCACTGAACTCAGCTATTGTTCAAATTTGCACATTTCCCATACAGTTATC
This sequence comes from Delphinapterus leucas, assembly GCF_059928025.1. Lineage (NCBI taxonomy): Eukaryota > Metazoa > Chordata > Mammalia > Artiodactyla > Monodontidae > Delphinapterus > Delphinapterus leucas. The sequence continues at coordinate 26,027,482 of NC_143150.1, forward strand.
CATGGAAACATGCTTTGGATCATAGCTGGTCTTCAATATGCTCCAGAGAAATTTCTTCCAGTCAGATGATATGAGCTCTAAGAATACACACTAGTTTAATATTCACCATAGGAAAACATAACTAGAAGGCAAATTTAGTAGATAGAAAAAAATGCAATATGCATTTCAAAAATAAATCTAAAGAGTTTTTTTTTTTAAACTGTTTTCCCTTTGGAGAAAACATGCCAATCTTCTGCTCTCTTGGTGCAGATAATTACAATATTATTAGATAAACGGGTCAGACCAGACAACAGAATGAGAGAGCATTTGTGTTCAATAAGCCCTTTCTTCCCTAACATGATCACAAACATGTAACAATCTGCATATGATGTTATACTTGAAATGGAAGAAAACAAGTTTAAAGAAAACGTTACCTAAGCCCTACTAATTTAAGATCCTTTCCATAAAGAATATTCTTCAGCAGCTGAAGGCTACTTCTCTAGGGAGAAGGGCTATTTCTGGTCAAATTATATACAACTATATATGTATATATCATACACTACTATTCCTCATAATAAATGAAATTTAATAACCTATTCAATCATCTCTGCAGTGATGCAGAGAACTTTTAAAAATAAACGGGTATAAACAGTTTTGATTAGAAATAGTACTGCTTTTCCTCTAATTAGAATGGTAGCATCAATTATCCTGATATAAAGCAACAATGTGTTTGAAAACTTGCCCTAATTCATCTCAGTAGTTCAAAACATTTGTAGTCTGCAATTTGTGCTTTCTAGTTCACCAGTGCATCTGTAAAAGTTAGAGCTATTTTACTTTTTTTTTAAGTCTAGACTTCAGAGTTTCTTAAATGCATAGATTGAGTTATTAATAGAGGTTGATATTAGCATTTACGTTTTCAAACAACTCATAATGAAGTCCTTTCATTATAAAGACGGACTGTTTTTATAAAAAGTCAGAAATCAGAGAAAGCATTTGAAGTCAGAAGTTTCCATTGTAGAGACCTCTACTTTGCTAGCATGTTAATATATTGATACTACCCTGGTATGTGGAAAGAGATTCACTCTACAGGCATTTCTTGCAATGGTACTGTGACTTTCAAATGTTTTCAAAGCCATAAGAACCCATTTTTCTAATGAAATCTTTCTCAGAGCCCCAGTTGATAAGCAAAATAAAAGGGACTGCTCAGATTAAAGACAAATTGGGGACCCAAAGCATACCCACACATCCTCCTATCCTTCTGTAACCCCCTGGGCAACTCCAAGGCACTCAAATGAAAGAACTTTAGGATTTTGTGGAGCATAGCTTAAGAGTCACTGGAATGTTCCCTCTCTCTCTTTTCTACCTATCCTTGTCCTTCCCATATGGCTAAGCTGGGAGTCCTGCCTCCACAGAAGAGCAGCCTTGATTACCCTAATACTTGGAAAATTCTCTATTCTTCAAATGCTTGTGCTAGATAGCACTTGACTATAAACAATCATATTGTTCAGCAACTTGGGTGAGTTCCCATTTTCGAGGGCTTGCTTGCTAGTCCTGTGACTAAGAGCTTTCTTTATATGCATTATCTCATTTAATCTTCAAAATGAGCCCTATGAATAAGGGACTATTTTTAGGCTTATTTTACAGATGAAGAAACTGGTTCAAAGAAAAATTAGGTAACCTACCCAAGGTCATAGACCTCTCAGAAAGGGGTTGGGGGTAGATAAGACCTGGAACACACATCCACCTGACAGCAAACACCAGGCTCTCACATTGCTGTTTAATTCATGTTGTATCTCTCAAGGGTCTTACAGGCTGTTAGAAAACAGGAGTCATGTTGTTTAATCCCCCATAGAACCAACACTTGCATTAGTATCATTTGGTAAATAATTGTCGATTTGATTTTTTAATATATTTTTGATACGCTTTCTAAAATTTCACATAGGCACCAAAAGTTTGACACAATCCTTTAACTTTGTTATCTTTCCCCCAAAGTGAGACCACTCCATACAGTGGTGGCTGAACAGAACTGGGACCAAAATTCTCTAAAGGCTTCTTAATGATCCATGAGCAATTTTGGATTAGAGCTTTAGTGATTTGAATCTGATGAATATTTTGGGAATGTAGGATTTGACAGCTCTTTTATAAAAGCAGTCTAAATTTCAAATACCTCCCTGATACCCCCAGAAGCAAAAATAAATAAAAGAGCTATACCTCAGCACTCCAAGAACCTGTTTCTGTCTGAGACACTCGGTATGTATAAATGTAACCTTGATACCTGTGAAAGAATAAACTTCCATTACTGAAAAATTCCAAAAGAACAATGGATGCTCTAAATTTGAGCTTTAACTATTACATATAAATGACACATATACTGGGACACACGTATATTGCACCACTTCATTCATAGAAAGAAAAGCCTGTGGAATCTAACTTGCTTGCATATCACAGTTTCTAGTACGCCTTCTTTACATTTTCATTTTTTTTTCAAGCGAGGGAGCTCACACTTCTAAGGATTTGTCAAGGTGAGAGACTGTTGGGACAGAAAGAAACTAGAGACCTGTTGTAATTGGTAAAAATTATGAATTATTAAACAGATTCAACAAAGCATAGTAATATTATTTTTTGAGTACATACAGAGCCTTAAGGTGAAAACATTTCACTGGGGATAAGGTACTATCAGGCCCACTTAATAATAATATTAATTATAAATATAAATGTGGTATATTCCTATGATATTACTATTACTATATAACTTTATAATACATTATAATATAGTACTAATAGTAATTCGAATTAAAAAGGAGTCCTGCTAAAGTACTTGAAATTAGCTTGTCCTTTTAGATGGGGGTAAACGTTTTCCCCCATTATTCACTGTGTACGCATATTGTATATCTGTATAGTTGATTTCTACTACATGCCAAGAGTTTTACATGTTGTATTAGTTTGCTCAGGCTGCCATAGCAAAATACCAGTCTGTGTGGCTTAAACAAAAGAAATTTATTTTCTCACAGCCCTGGAGTCTGGAAATCTAAGATCAAGGTGACAGTAACATAGGTTTTATTCTGAGGCCTCTACTCTTGGCTTGTAGGCAGCCACCTTTTAGCTGTGTTCACATGACCTTTTCTTTGTATGTGTGTGTGTGTGTGTGAAGAGAGAGATCTCTCTTCTTATAAGTCCACCAGTCCTATTGGATTGGGGCCCCATCCTTACAACCTTGTTTAACCTTAATTACATCCTAAAGGCCTATCTCCAAATACAGCCACATCGGGGGTTGAGCTTCAACATATGAATATGGGGGGAGAGGGAACATGATTCAGTCCATAGCATTCCAACACTGGTACCTCCAAATTCACATACAAAATACATTCATTCCATCCCAACAGCCTTAAAAGTCTTAAACACATTCCAGCATCAACTCTGAGGTCTAAATAAAGTCCAAAGTCTCTTCTAAATATCATCTAATGAGATACAGGTGAGACTTGGGGATATGACTGCTGCTGAGGCAAAATTCTTCTCCAGCTGTGAACCTGTGAAACCAGACAAGTCATGTGCTTCCAAAATACAGGAAGACAAGCATAGGACAGATATTCCCATTCCAAAAGGGAGATATCGGAAGGGGAAAAGGGGTGACAGGTCCCAAAAATGTCCGAAATCTCATAAGGCAAATTCCATTAGATCTTAATGCTTGAGAATAATCCTTTTTGGATTGACGCTCTGCCCTCCAGGCCCACTGGGTGGCACTGTCACCCCCATGGCTCTGCATGGGCAGCCCCACCCACTTGGCTCTGTTGGGCAGCTGATCCCACCTTTGAAATCTAGGTGGAAGCAGCCTTGCCCACCTGGGCTTAGGCACTCTCGGCCTGTGGTGGGAGTGGTAACCCTGATGATCTCTGAAACAACTTCAGGATCATTCTTCCATTTTCTTGAAAGATAAAGCATGTTTGCAGCCAAACTGCACTATTGTCCTGCCCTATTCCCTTTGGTCCAAACTGACAGTGTCTCTGATGCTTTGGTCCAAATTCTATTCCTGGCTTCTGTTGAGATGACTAGTTAACATCATGGGCAATCTCCTTAAGGAGTGATTATCCAGCCATTCCCTTGGTATTCTCTCCAGACCAAGCTTCCTTATTTTTTGCCATATGAGTAGGCTGAGAATTTTCCAAATTTTTGTATTCTGGTTTCTTTTTGCTTAACAATTCCTTCTTCAATTCATGTCTCTCCTTTTGCATTTTATTATAAGTAGTCAGGAGGAACCAAGCTATTCCTTCAACACCTTGCTTAGAAATCTCTCCAGCTAAATATCCACTTTGCAAGTTCTACCTTCCACAGAATACTAGAACACAGTTCAGCCAAGTTCTTTGCCATTTATAATTAAGGATGGCTTTTTCTTTAGTTTCCAACAACACGTTCCTAATTTCCATCTGAGACCTCATCAGAATGACCTTTAACATCCATCATTCTACCAATACTGTGTTCACAGTATTGGTAGGCTTTTTCTAGCATGCATCTCCAAACACCTCTAGCCTCTACCCATGACCCAGTTCCAAAGCCACTTTCACATTTTTAGGTGTTTGTTACAGCAGCACTGTACTTCTCAGTACCAAAATTTGTACTAGTCTGCTCAGGCTGCCATAACAAAATACCATAGGCTGGGCGGCTTAAACAAATTTATTTTCTCACAGTTCTGGAGCTGGAAGTCCAAGATCAAGGTGCTAGCAACATAGGTTTCATTCCAAGGCCTCTTCTCTTGACTTGTAGACAGCCACCTTCTTGCTGTGTGCTCACATGACCTTTTCTTTGTGTGCATTCATTGAGAGAGGGTGCTCTCTCTCTTCTCATAAGGCCAGAACGCTATTGGATTAGGGACCCACCCTTATGATCTCATTTAACCTAAATTACCTCTTAAAGGCCCTATTTCCAAGTACATCCCCATCGGGAGTCAGGGCTTCAATACATGAATTTGACAAGGACACAATTCAGCCCACAGCACTTGCATTAGCTCTTTTGGGCCCCACAGTAATCTTACGAACTTTATATTGTGAAATTGATTTTATAGATGAGGAAACTGAGACTTTGAGAAGTTAAGTAACCAAAGCCACACTACAAATCAAGCATCAAAGGTGGGATTTAAATCAGGCGTCTTTGACTCTAGAGCCCTGGCTTTGATCCCCACACTGTAATGGATATAGATTATTTATTATATTTTAGTATCTATGGTACTGCTACTTAACTTGCCTAACAAACCTTTGCTTCCTAGAAAAGTATGGTAAACTTTATGCTGAATTACTTCACATTATGAATCTGAATCTTCACAGAGTTTTATTTCAGACATTTTCTGATTGCTATTCTTTGGCACAAGTTTGGGTCAAAATATATCTTTGATTAGAATACATGCTGGGGCTTCCCTGGCAGTCCAGTGGTTAAGACTCCACGCTTCCAATACAGGGGGCGCAGGTTCCATCCCTGGTTGGGGAACTAAGATCCCATATGCAGCATGGTGCAGCCAAAAAATTTTTTAAAAAAAGAAAAAAAAATACATGCTAAAGTCTGGTAAAATTAAATGTGTTTAAACCTAAAAGAACCTAAAGTATCTCAAACAGGGTCAAGCTTGAGTAACTGACCTCACTTACCATTAATCCCCTATAGAACTAAAAGTCTTTATGTGGATTAAATTACTATATTTTTAATCACTATCCATCAGTACTATTACCTAAAGGATGAAAAAATTAGGTCTAAAACACTCTAATCACGTTCATTTGATTTGTGAAACCCAAAAAAGGGTCAATTTAATTTGCTGGTGCAATTACAGGAAATGTTTCATTTTTGTTATAAAGGTTTGCCAGAATATTTAGATCATATATGAAATAGCTTGATATATGCATATAGTATACTTTTTAGCATATATAATATGCTAAATAAATATAAAATATTACATTGTAAAGTCTTTTGTTTTTTTAAGCAATTGAAATGTACCTCACTGATTTCAGTAAGTACGCTACAGGGAACAAGCAAGAGCTTTGATTTCCATTTTTCACCATGAGGACTCCAAACATAAGGGTTTAAGTGGTTTTCTTAAAGTCGCACAGCAGAGAATTCCCTGGCAGTCCAGTGGTTAGGACTCGGTGCTTTCACTGCCAGGGCCCGGGTTCAATCCCTGGTCAGGGAACTAAGACCCACAAGGTGCCGAAAAAAGAAAAGAAAAAAAAAAGTCACACAGCAAAATGGAGGTAGGAGCAGGGAAATAGCATAGGCCTTTAGTTCCATTTTCCCTATGGGAAGAGATTAATAGCAATAATTCAGTATCATTAAAGGTGTTGTGGAAATGCGTTATTTAAAATTTCAGCAACGATGCAAACAAAATCATAGGCAACCAGTTTTCCACTTTCTCAAACAGTGGGTTTCTAAAAGATACAATGAATCTATCTCCCTACTATCATTCAGCCTCATTTAGTCAAAATAAATGAGTCTGTTTTGAAAATGATTTCCTAACGAATCTGATCTTATCGCACTTTCAGTTAAGCAGCAGGAACCTGAGTACCACTTCAAAAGTCCTTACCTCCTTCAGTCTTGAACAACCTGGTGCTAGTGGCACATAAAGCTCGTTGTGATCAACCCATCCAATTTTAACAATCTCCTTCCTACTCCACAACTCCTCAAATTTCTGAATGAGCAAAATTGTTTCACCCCTCAAACAAGCCAGCAGTTCATCTCTTCCACTTCCAAGTTGCTGAAGTCACTGACCAAAGATCCCCTGTAGCCAACTGTCGTTGATATACTCTCATATATCACTGATGGAAGAGATTTAAAACAGTGCGATTCAAATTATGTTCCCAGGGTAATAACAGTGCATCACCTGGGACCTTGCTAGAAATGTAGAATCTCAGGCCCCACTCCAGAATTGCTGAGTCAGAATCTGCATTTTAACAACATTTCCAGATGATTTGTAGGAACATTAAAGTTACAGAAGGATTGATTAAAATGCATGGAAAATGCTCACACCTCACTGGGAATACTGATGGCAATTTCTCCAAAGTCAAGCTGGCTTCTTTCACCACACCCATAGTCACTCAATTTTTTTTTTTAGTCTATGCTTTAAGAATGAAATTTTATTTAAATAAAAGCTGAAGTTTTTTCAATGCTTTTGGTCTTCACAGAACAGTGTTTCTGAACTTTTTACTCCCTCTTCCCCAACAAGATTTCATAGTTTTGTTTTCTGTAGCTTGTATTATGAAACAATAATTCTATAATACAAAAGTAAATGAAAATATTGATTATGTTTTTTCCAAACTACACATACTCTCTCCCTGTCCACTGAAAAATCACTCTTTTAGGAAATAAACTGACAAATTATAACAAGAGCCATAAAACTGTGCGTATTTTTTACCTAATGACCTTCTTTATCTTCATACACTCTAAGGAATCAAATGGAAAAAGCAATTTGACAAAGATTTTCATAGTAGTTCTATTTTAATAATGAAAAATGGAATTAACCTAAGGAATGTTACTCAAAATAAGGAAATGGCAGCAGAAAGAATGGTTCAAAACTATACCAAAGTTCAAAGGTATTAGAGAGCTACATTTTTCAAAAAATTTTAAACACCTGGACCATGTTGATATAAAATGATGGTATGTGAAAGAAGTGGACACAAGGAGAGCCGCCACTCTGATTACTGTTCAAAACTATCCCCATATGTATATAAACTAGAAGTAAATTTAAACTAATATAAATGCATCCTTGCATATTAATTTTCCATTTTTTTTTCTTTTGGCCACACCACGGCATGCAGGATCTTAGTTCCCCAACCAGGGATTGAACCCGTGCCCCCTGCAGTGGAAGCACTGAGTCTTAACCACTGGACCACCAGGGAAGTCTTGTAATTTCCCTTATAAAGTTATACAAATGACTAACAACATTTTTTTAAAGAAACAGAAGTAAAATTACAACTTGGAGCTTTACAAATCTAGCCTAAGCGAATCACAAATCAGAAAAATATCATTCGTCTTTAAAAACTGTTACATCCCTTTTAGGATTATTTTTCCTCTGACTCCCCATTAATATAGACAAACCAAGAATGTAGTGTAATTTTAACTTCCTTCCTCCATCAAACCTTTTTGTCACACTTGATGATAAGCCTGGAATTTTAAATTTATCATGAAAAAATCTAGAAAATAAATAATTGGTAGAAAACAATAGAGATTTCTGTTGTTGTTGTTGCCATTAATTAATTTTCTTAAAAAATTAATTTCTTAAAAAATATATTTTGCATTTTAATGACTACAAAGCATGTGTTGATTCAGTCCCTGCTAATATTAAAATTTGCCTTTATTTTTTCAAAAGCTGTCCCCAACTCTTAAAAAAGTGTTCTGGTTAGAAAGAGACAAGAAGAAAGCAACCTGACTTGTTTTTTCTTTTCTCAAAGGGTCAGCGTTGGGGACAGGTCTTGCTTTACAATTGACAAAACCACATCAATTCCTTCTTTATACCACTTCAAGGACTACACAAAAGAAAAGGTTTAGGTACATCTGACTTCTTCATGACACCACAAATAAAGCAAGCTAGTGCCCAGGCTGTCTATGTCTATACAAACGAATGTTACATGCAAAATTCAAGGCACAATTATAATGTGACTGTTTTTGTAACAAATATTTCAGAGCTTTTATACCCAGAGGAATGGTATCCTATAGAAAGCCACTTTGATCCAAGAAGTTTCTGAATTTCCTATGGCCCAATCTTCATTCTTTCAGTGAATTTGAATTTTCAGATCAAAAGTCATTCAGCTTCAAGTTTGATGGTAAAACTATGTAATACCAGTTTCGATGAGTCATGACAATAAATATAATCTCTTCTTCCCTTGAAGTGCCACAGAACGTTTTATTTAAGTACTCGTACAATGGTCTAACTTTGTCTCACAATTATTTATGGAGCTTTTATTTATATTAACAAACACCTACTACATATTAACTTTATAAATGTTAACTCATGCAATAATTCTCATAACAACCCTATGAGGTAAGTACTGTAGTATTATTATTGCCGTCACCCTTTCCACAGATAAGGAACCTGAAACAGAAAGTTTAAGTAACTTGCTCAAGGTAAAATAGCTGGTTAAGGGCCAGAATTGAGATGCACACCCAGAGGGTCTGGCTGTAAGATATGGGCTCTTAACCATCTTTCTATGCTGCCTCTCTCTTATATCAGAGGGAATGAGTTAACAAATTGCTCTTAAGGTGAATCCAAAAGCATAGTTCTCAAAAAGGGAGGGAGTCTGCTTGGCCTTACGGCCGGAGAGAAAGGGCAAAGGAAGGGGTTAAAGCATAGAGACAAGATGGGGAGAGCCCAAAAGAGGTCAACCTAGGCTTCCCTTTTGCTTTAAACTAAATGACATCTTCAGACTAATCTTGCAACTTAATTTTACATTGTCAACCAGAGTCAGCACTTGATTTATTGGCCTGTGAATTGTCCATTTGGTGGTTTGTGTATTTGCACATTTAATCCTAGGCTGGCCTTCAGGCTTGCTCTGCCATTAATGGATTGTACTTAGATAATCCAAAGTAATTCTAGTGGCCTCAATTATCATGAAGATAAATGCGGTGCCAACACACATATCCAACTGTATTCAAAAATTAACTAAGTTTTATAATTTCTCATTCTTCTGTTCCCTGCAATTACAACTGATACGCTGGAGTTTTATTTTGTCACTGTTCCTTCACCCATTTCTCCAGTTCAATTGTTTGATAGGCACTTTATTCCCAGTCATCCTTTAAATCTTAAAGGACAAAAAGATAATTATCCTTTTATCTAAAGACGTATATGTCAAATGACTTCATTATGTGTCCTTGAGGCTAAAGAATATAATAGCATTTCTTTTTCCAAATCTTCCATCAGATAAAAGTAGCAAACTGAGATATGTACAGAGGATGTACAGAAATAAACTATTTCTTCAAAGTAATTATTTTAAATATTTTAAATTTGTTTTTTTCTTATCACCATCAAACTATCCCAGTGGGCATTTAGGACTTTCCCAATGGCTGTCTACATTAGGGGTGAAAAGGGGAGAAATGTGAGAGCTCACATGTACCTTAGTGAAAAGACACTTGATATACCTTGAAAACCAAAAAGAGTAAAATTAAATTAAATTAAATTTAAACTATTTGCATTAATAAGAACATTTAATATACTGGATGGATACAAAAAAACCCCATAAAGTCAGTAGCTTTCCTGTTGCAAAAGAAAATATAGTGGGAAAAGATTCCATTCATGATAGAAACAAAAAAATAGACACATACATTCATACTCACAATAACTAGAAATAAACAACAAAAACTATGCAAGACCTATGGGAAGAAAACTACAAACCTCTATTGATGGATGTAAATGAAAAAATTAATAAATGGAGAGACATATCAGGTTTTTGGATAGGAAGACTAAATTCTTTAAAGATGACAATTCCTCTTTAACTTATTAATGAGTTTAAGGTAACCCCAATGGGATTTTTTTTCATTTAACAAAATCATTCTAGATTTCATCTTGAAGAACCAACAGGTAAGAACAGCAAATAATTTTTTAAATGTATTAAAACATTATCATACTATATATAGCGCTAGTGGTATAAGAATAAATAGATCAATTGAGTCAAACAGATAACTGCAAAACAGTAACTGTCATATGTAAGAATTTAAAGTAGGCTAGTAAATCAATCAGGAATGAAAGTTCTATTTATAAATTATTAGCTATTTCGAAACAAAATCAAATTGGATCCTTTCTCCACATAAAAATATAATTCCAAATGGAATTAAAGAGTTAAGTATAAACTAACCAAACCATAAATTTAAAACAAAAATTGAAGTGAAGTTTTATGACATCTCTGCAGGTCAAAGAACTTTCTAAGTTGGGAAGCAAAGGGGGAAATCAAACACAAAGTAGTCAAGTGACGGACTTGACTACTAAAAATGTTAATTTTTTGTGTGTCAAAGAAAAGTAATGGCAAACACCAAACTGAGAAAAGATACTTTCAATAGATCAAGGATTAGTATATAAACACTCATTAAAAAAAAAAAAGAAAAAAGAAAAAGGGTTCCCCTGGTGGCGCAGTGGTTGGGAGTCCGCCTGCCAATGCTGGGGACGTGGGTTCGTGCCCCGGTCCGGGAGGATCCCACGTGCCACGGAGCGGCTGGGCCCGTGAGCCATGGCCGCTGAGCCTGCGCGTCCGGAGCCTGTGCTCCGCAACGGGAGAGGCCACAACAGTGAGAGGCCCACGTACCGCAAAAAAAAAAAAAAAAAAAAACAAACCTCATAGTGTGTTAAGAAAAATAGTAAGATCCAAATGGTTAAATAGGCAAAGTACTCAAAGAGCCAATTCATGAACAAGGAAATACAAGTTTACCAACCATACAGACACTCAATCACTAAAGAAATATGAAATAAAGAGTGAGACACCAAATTTCAAGAAGAATTTTTTTTTTAACAAGAATACCCATTTCTAGGGATGGTGCGGTGAGACAGACACTTTCATGCAGTACTGGTGAGCATATATATAAACTGGAATAACCATTTAGGAAAAAATATTTGGTGATCATGTATACATCAAGAATCTTAAGCTGTTCATGTTTTCTGATCTAAAAATTGCACATCTTGAAATTCATTATAAGGAAGTCATCATAAATACAAGGAAACCTTTATGGATAGAAATATGAATCATGACGGAATTTATAATAGCAAAAAACTGGAATGATTCAAATGTCTAAAAATAGATGACTGGTTAAGGAAAATATAGTTGGACTGGTTGGACTATCATGAAATCATTAAAAATAATGTTTTAAAATCATTTGTAAGAACATTATATAAAAATGTGTTTTTTTCACATTAAGTGGAAAATGCAGCAGAATACAATAGTGTAAGAGCACATATGTTTATAAAGCAATTTGTTTTATTAAAATACAGAAGAAAAAACACTTAATTTTCAACAATAATTGTCTTTAGGTTATAAAACTATAGATGATTTTCCCTCATTTCCATTATCTACATTTTAAAAACTTTCTACAATATGAATAAGTGTTTAGGAACTATTTTTAATAGACTTATACCAAAATCTAGATTTACTTATTGAAAATAACTGGAAGAAAAACTTCTCGCTTTAAATGAAGGTGAGCAATCCTATAAATGGAAAATTTCTTTAATACTTTATGAGATTCAATTTCCCAAAATGAACAGAGGAAAAGGCCTTATCTAAAGGCCAGGATTGGGGGTTCAGAACTGGGGAAAGGAGCAAACCTAGTTAGAAAGTATAGTTTAAAGTAGAGTTCGAAAGGCATATGCAATGTGTTATTTCTACAATAAAAATACAGAAACTGAAGCTCAACCAAACCTTCTTGGATAATGAGAAGAAACAAAAGACAGATTGAGAAACTATTCTGAGTGAACCCTACAGTCAAATATATGTTTGTTAGCTATACCTTGCTGTTCATATATATATGACACCATTTACATTGTTATTTCTGCTGTATATCATAACCATAGATGTTTTGGTTTAAAATGAGTATGTGGTTTGTTTCAAAATAAAATTTGATTTTGTTACTACAGCGTAGTAGTAAAAAGGAGGAAATGAAATGTTTACGTTTATCAAAAGGGATCCTTGGCTCAAAAAAGGCTGAGAAACTGTCATAAAAGGCAATGTATCCTTGTGTCTTTCCTCTGGAGCGGTCTGGCCATCACCCTCCAGGACTCACAGGCCTCAGTGTGCCCATCGAAAGATATGCTAGGGGGACTCCCAATTTGCCAACAATTTTCTGCTACTTCATAAGGAGGTGTGCACGGAGAACTAAGAGTCATAAAAACTGCATTTATGCAAGATTTATGAAAACTTAACTTGAGAAATTCCCACCTGCCTAAATTAATACCTTATGCAGTTCTGGCCTACGTGGGAAAAAGGCTAAGATTATCCTTCTCTCTTGCATCTTTTACCAACTGTAATCTTATGCAGAAGGTAGAACATACATTACTATTCCTGTTTTACAAATATGGAAACCAAGACCCAGAGAAGTTGAGTGATTTCCCCAGAGTCCACACCCTGGCCTCCTGATATCAGCCCAAAAGCTTTCTGCAGTAAAGAACAGTATTTGTCTTGACAGTTCATTCATTAATTCAAAACCGTTTATTGAGCACCTATTGCGTGCCTCACAATGCCTGTTACGTGCCAGGCTGTGTTCCTGGTGTGGGAGACAATGTCCCTGTCCTCACGGAGATTACATTTTAGCAGGAAAGCCCAGCAAGACATAAGTAGACAAGCAAATGTCAGATAGTTTAAAGTTCCCTGAAGAAAAATAAAGTGATGGAGTGTAACTGGGACAGGGAGAGGGCACTTATTTTAGATAGGATGGTCAAGGAAGTCCTCTCTGAGGGAAGAGGCAGAAGGAATAGTTAAGTGCAAAGATCCTAAGCAGGGAGCAGCTTGGCAAGCTCGAGAAACAACAAAGAGGCCAGTGTGTCTGAAGTCTTAGGAGCATCCTGCCACACACTGTCCCCCCTGCTCTTCCACCCCTTCCTAGGCTTCTTTTGTACCTTATTTTTTACCTCTAGGTTAAGGGGCCCATTACCTCTTTTGTCAGCTTCCCTAAAGAAGCCCCTTTCACCAGTCTACTCACTCCTTCACCTTCTTTTGATAAGAAAAGAGCCTAGGAATACTAGTTGGCTTTCACTGACTGTCTCCAGTTTCCACTTGGGAAAAACAATAATATAAAGGAAACGTAAGATCTGAGCCCAAGAGATTCAATAGCTTGCACGTATTGCCCTGGAAGCTTTTATAACAAATGTATCTAGCGTGGCCTGAGAGTTGCCACAAACATGTCTTGACCATTTAAAAAAACACAATAAACAATGAAAATCCTCTAACACCAGGCTCAATACAATCTCTCTTCAATGACCCAGAAGGAACTTCAAAACCTTGCAGTGTATCATCAGACACCGAAATTACTACTAAGCATTTTCCCTCATTTTGTTTCTGTCTAGAAGTTACTGTGCAGGGCTCGTGTTTTCGTGGATGTTTTTGTCCTGCTAACAAAGAGTGATCGAGCTAGGTACTTCCGTAGAAATGCCCTGTGAGTACTTAAAGATATAGACTGAAAAAAACAAAGAATATAATAATAATACTGAGTACCGAAAGAAACAGACTGAAAAAATAATAATATAATAATAATAACAACAACAACAACAGCTTACTTTTACTGAACATTTAGTATGTGTCAGGTCCAGTGCTAAATTTTCTACCTGCGTTATGGCATTTAATCCTCACACGCCTATGAGGTAGGTAGTAATATTATTTACATTTTATGGACAAGAAAACTGAGGGGCTGAGAGGTTAACTTGCCAGAGTCAGCATCAGACCAGCACAAGATTAGGTCTCAGATCTGCCTGACTCTGGAGCCCTGAAGCAAAGATGAAGGTGCATCTGATTCAAAACGGGGCGTTAGACTAAGATGCTTAGGTAAAGAGCAAAACTGAATCATACAAGGGTGTTTTCCCTCCATTCCCTTTATGACTATTGTCAGTCCAAGCTTTTATCAAGAAAGGCCCTATTTCTGAAACCCCCCTCTGCCTGCCAACTCCTCTAAAGAAAACTCAGTAAGTAGATCCAGAGAGGTGGTTTTATTCAGAAACATCCCTCTCTCTGCATCCTGACCTAACTGGTATTGATGTCTTAAAGTAATAGATTCAGTTTCTTAGTCTTCTTCCTCTCCTTGAATTTGACGTTCCTTTGGGAAGGCACCTCCAAAGCCATTTCAAGAGAGCTGGAGAGAGAGGCTTCTCCTTCCCTGAGGAGCTGGTGGCCCCAAAGCTGGCCGCTCCACCATCATCGCAGGCCTCCACCTTGCTGGCCTCTATTAGAGGTCAAAACTGAAATCGGGAGCCTGAGTCCTTTTGGCAGCAAAGGTAAATTCTACACTGCGTTTCCCCACCCCAAAGGGCATCCGCCGGGCCTGGGGCCGCGCGGTGGGCAGTGGAGGCTCCCACCATGTACTCACAGAACACACAGGCAGTACACTCCCGGGACGCTCTCGCTGTCCCTCAGCAAATAGCTGCCGTCCAGACCCGTGGCAAGCAGGAGCTTCTCCCCCGTCTCCCGGCTGATTTTGCCATGATACACAGCCACCGCCTCCATGGCCTGGGGAACTCTTGGGAGGACCTAGGCGTGGAACGGCAGCGGACAGATGCCACCGCTGCTGCTGCTGCTGCTGCCGCAACCCAACACGAGTCAGCCACCCGCCTCCCAGTTCAGCCAGATGTGCAAAAAAGAGAGAGAAGCGCCCGAACAACAGGATGTTGTCTACCTGCCTGAAAACCTCCCTCTCACGGTTCAATTAAAACCAGCTCAGCAGTTTAGCAGCTTGGTTATTGCCGTAGGGTTCCATCCCCCTCCCAGGCCCACCCACGCAACACAGGGTTCGGATGGACGGGTGGACAGAGAGGGGTGGACAGAGAGGGGAGGACCATTGGACTTTGCAAGATTTGGCCTGTACTCCCAACGCACGCAGACAGGAATGCTTGGTAATGCTCCTGTCCTTGCGGTTTTCCCAGGGGGCCACCATGACTTAGCTTAACTAACTGACTTAACTTAATTAGCTTAACTAATCAGTCCCCAAAGGGGTTGATGATAGAGGCAAGTTGTACATGACCTTCATGTGGGGCAGAAACATACTGACAGAGAATGAAAGGCCCCAAAGTTCTGAGACCAAAACACAGAAGCTCTCAGTACTGTCGGTGAACAGACACGCCTGAGCACAGCCAAGAGGCTCCTACAGAATCAGAAGTAGTAAGTGAACAGCGGACTTGGGACAAGTGCCTCCTCTCGCCCTGCCCTAGTCATCTCCAGCAATCTTGATCCTGAACAAATCAAAGTTTCCCAACCTTCTTGTCCAAGATCCCAAAGTGCTGGTTGAGGTACAAAAATCAGTCTGCATCCAAAAATGTTCCAGATTTATCTATTTGCTGGGCCTTAGATGAGAGAATAAACCATTTAATTGGTGCTTTGTCTTTATGTGGACTTGTATGTGCCCTTTGATGTATAGGGCCCACCTTTTAGCATTTGGGGCATTGAACTTGTTTTAAATCACACTGTGAGTGTTGAGAATTGTGTTGTAACTTTTATCATCTGTTGTTAATAGAGAATATGGTTTTAGTTCAGCTGATGCTAAACTATCATAAATTTTTTAGAACCTTTATTTCCTTCTCTCTTCTATTTCAAGATGTGCAGTTAATATTTCCCCCAAACTTCCTCCTTTTTCACTAGAACAAGACTTTGTTTAATGTTTGAAGCTGAACAGTCTTCTACATTTTTCCTTTTGAGTATGTAAAATAATTTTTTAAATTGGAATTTAAGTAGCCGAAGTTATGTTGTCTGTTGTATCTCTTCAACAACATCAGCACCTAGCTCCTTGAGAACCTGGTACAGCTGGGAGCCCAATAGGGAGAACAATTTTTTTTTTTTTTGCGGTACGCGGGCCTCTCACTGTTGTGGCCTCTCCCGTTGCGGAGCACAGGCTCCAGACACGCAGGCCCAGCGGCCATGGCTCACGGGTCCAGCCGCTCCGCGGCATGTGGGATCTTCCCAGACCGGGGCACGAACCCGCGTCCCCTGCATCAGCAGGTGGACTCTCAACCACTGTGCCACCAGGGAAGCCCAGGAGAACAATTTTTAAATCTTCACTAGTCCTACAGATGGATCAGATGTGCAGAGTTGCCTTACGCCAAAAGCCAGATATTTGCTGTCCATCTGCTAGGGTTGAAAACAATCCTCTACGATTTCAGTGGCAGCTCGTAGTTACTCTCCTTGATTGATGCATACTCGGCCTTAGCATCTATCAACCTTGGTAGATAAACTGTAAACATAAGCCTCCTACATTCATTTGCAACACCAAGAATAAAAAAATAAAACAGCATTCAAGATGATGTTGGGGGATGGCTCTGGGGAACTGAGCCAAGATTTGTCTCATTATCTGCCTACCTCACTTGCTTATGGCCAACTCCACCTCTCACCGTTTTTCATGCTTTGGGTCAAGGAAGAAATTGATCTGATAAGTGAATGCATACACCAATGTTAAGTACTTGAGAAGTTAGTCCACCCTGAACTCTTTATGTTTTGAGTGGGCAAATGATTAGCCCAGAGTGGTGGAATTTCAAACCCGAAAGGAGAAGATAGGGAAGGGGATCCCCACATTCACTCCCTATGGACAACAGCCCACCTATGAGGTGAACTGTGAGAACATTCAGTGTCACATAGGCAAAAACAAAACCTAAGCTTTTTTGTCTCTGAACAACCCTGAACAAATCATCCACAAATTTAGGAACAGGGCAACCTCAAGCTGACAGCAAAAGCGTACCATGCATTCTTCTTTTCGTTCTCTGTTTTGTCCTGTGTTGCTAAAATAGCACGCCTGTCAAAGCAGCCAGGTACGATGGGGTTCAGCACAACTAAAACTGTATAAAAAAGGAACAGATAAATTATAAGGTAATAGTACAACTCTCACATCCCGTCCCTCGCTGTCATCTCACAAGCAGCCTGACAGCTGAGCCAGCCCACTACTGCAGTGTTGATGAAAAATACTATCTTCACCCTAGTGCTACATCAGTACTAAACCTGACTTTAGCAAATTCAAAACCTCACGCTGAGCTTGAAGTACAGAGAAAGAAGAATTGTAATGGCTTTCTTCTCTCTCACCATACCCACAAGAGAGGAAAGGGCAAAAAATACAAGAGGGGAGCAATAGAGATAGCAGAGGCACCAATAGAGAAAGACTTAGGAAGAATGGGCCCCGTGATACAAATATAGCTCCCTTAGAAGCAGAATTATCTGATTGTTTATTGTCTGTCTCCCCCACTAGAACATAGGGTCCATGATGGCTAGATTTTGTGTACCTTGGTCACCATTGTATCCTCAGTGTCTGGAACATATCAGATGCTAAATGTATTTGCTGAGTGAGTGAATGAATGAGTGAAATTAGTGCTCTCAAGAAAATAAGAGGAAAAAATATACACATGCACACACACAAATTTGGTTCTATGTGCCTCTGGCCCACTCTTGAAATAGCAAGATGAGCTGGAAGCACTGGTCCAGCAATTATGAGAGTCTGATTATACTCCATATTTTGCCACTAAATCACTTCCTCTCTCTGAGCCTCATTTTCTCCATCTGTCAAATGGAGTTGAACCAGATGACCCCTAAGGCTACTTCCAACTTTAACATTCTGTGCTTTAAATGAAAGCCAAGCATACTTTAGAGAGAACCAGAGGGGGGAATGGACTGAACTCATTTGTGTGCAAGAAGCAAGAGCTGTTTCCTCAGGTCTTACCCAATAGAGGAAAGATTTTTGTTCTTGTTGTTTTTAAATAACCTAAGAAATAAAAACCATGAGGTAGAGGAAGAGAGCTTCACAGCTTAAAGCAAACTACAACCTTTTAGAATATAAATGCCATTTAAATCAAATATAAAAGCATTGACAAACTGTCAGCCAAGGTCAAAAGTATCTTCTTATCTAAACTTGTCACCTCCTAAGGTCTCTGAGAGGTGACAGCATTTTGTTTGTGGATGCCCTGTCTGAGGTGCTAATTGCCTTCATTTCAAATGCCCTAGGCTACTCTCAAACCCAGATAGATTAAAAGGATGATGGCAAGGGTGGTTAGTTTTATAGAGTGGATCTGACATTTCAAAATCTTTTTCTCTAACCTTTCAAAACTAACTTTGTTCTTCAACTAGCTCATCTATAGGTGTGAATTCTCCTGTGACAGTGTTATGATATTGTCACCTGTGGTGAGTTTACACATTCTCTCTTACTAAAATTGACTTCCTTTACAAAAATGAGAAAAGAAAAAAATTACATCTTTTAAAAAAAAGAGCACCTCCTTTTGATATGTTGGTTTACCTATGAGGTTAATTTTCCTAATGCCCTTTTGTAAGTGAAGATTCAGAAACAGTGTTGTGTTTATTTAAGCCTTCTAAAAATATGTTTATTCTTTCAACCAACATTTATGAGCATCTACTGTATGATGGACACTGTGGTAGGTACTTAGGTTAGAGAGAAGAAAAGCATATACCTGATCTCAAGTAGCTCATAGTCTAGTGAAGACAGACAAGCAAGCAAACAATTACAATTAACTCAATAAGAGCTGCAACAGAGGGAAGGATGGGGCTCTAGAGGCACAGTAATGGGACATTTAACTCAACTTACATTCTAAACCTGCACAACCTGCTCAAGACAGCAATGTCTTTATCTTTCTGTCTGTTATGTACAGTTCCTTTCACTTGTCCTAAGTTTAGCTCCTTCATGACTCAGAAGGTACTCCCTAATTCTAGCTGAAACTCTGCCTGCTTCTGAGGTTTTATTCTTGGAATAATAGCTAATACATGTTAACTGAATACTACATTCCAGGCTTTCCTGCTAAGCACTTTGCATATATTATCTCATTTATTTATATCAACAACCTTATGAAGCAAATACTATTATTATCCCCATTTTACCAATGGGGAAGCCAGAACTCAGAGATCCTGGGTAGCCTGCTCAAGGTTTCACAACTGGTCAGTGTGAGGCCTGGGATTTGAACACAGGCAGCTGACTTCAGAGCCTGTGCATCTCACCATATCCTCTTCTGTCTCCCAATATTAATTCTGAGGTCACTGCACCGGATTGGTCAGGCTTCAGTTTCCTATCTAGCAACTGTAATTTTGACTTCTAGAATATTCTTCTCACACTTCTCAAGTGTCAAATGTTCCCATGCTCCGACTTGTAGCATGTCTATGTCTATCTATATATGCCTTATGAGATCAGATACACTGCTCTATCCTGGGCCTCATTGGTCAGTACGCCTTGGAAGGCTCTTCCAGAGTCAAGGTCTATTCATCCAGGCTTTAAGATCTGGGATCTGGATCATCAGCTTATCCATGCAAAGTAATAGATCCCTGAGTAGTTTGTTTGATTTTTAAGTGGTCTGGGCATCTTCTATCCTGGGAAGACCTGGATATACTGGTAAAATCTTATTGCCCAATTCTTTTTCTACACCAAATGAAGGCCACTCCTAGCCAGTTTTTACTTATCTTTCCCTGTGAAGATAAAATGAAATGACATATGTGATGTGCCTGGAAACTAAGAGACACTCAAAGTTTCTTTTCCTACTAGTCTGTGAACTCCTAGAAGACAGGGATGATGTCGTATTCCTCTTTACATACCCAGATCCTAACACAGAATCTGCACCTACTTAGCTCCCTTGCTTTCCCCTTCCTCTTTCCCTTCGTAGAGAACCCTTTGCAAATTTGTTGCAAGGAGTATATCATTTCTGACATTGACTTCTTTCACATCCACTGTTTATCAATGACAATCCTGTGGTCTGCCTCATATGGGTTTATAGAAACAACCGTTCATAACTCACATCTCAGCACCTGACAGACAAATAAATCATCATGTAGCCCTTTAGGTCTCATCAAACCCATTGCCTTTGGATCGTGTCTGAATCTTCTTTCTACCTCCCTTCATCCTGGCTGTGGGCACTCAAGGTATGATATCAGGACAAGAAAATATCACCTCTTTGTAAGGGAGGCTCCAGCGTTCCTCGTAAAAATCTATTCTCTTTCTTGGAAGCTCAAAAAGAAAGTTCTACCACTGATGCTTAAACTAAAAGATTAAAGTCCAAAAGACTATTTTATGCATACTTTTTTTTCCCTGAACATTTTTTAGGAAATCTCTGATGCTTTGAAACATGGATGACCAGTTTGA
Source organism: Delphinapterus leucas (assembly GCF_059928025.1). Taxonomy (NCBI): domain Eukaryota; kingdom Metazoa; phylum Chordata; class Mammalia; order Artiodactyla; family Monodontidae; genus Delphinapterus; species Delphinapterus leucas. The sequence goes on from NC_143150.1 coordinate 26,048,218, forward strand.
TCTATACACCACAAACACCAAAATTTGGCAAAAGAATGGAATGAAATGGACTTTATAAATGTTTCCCTAAGCAGCTTTGTAAATACAAATGAAGTATTATACCCCAGGGACTTCCCTGGTGGTCCAATGATAAAGAATCCGCCTTCCTATACAGAGGACGCAGGTTCGATCCCTGGTCAGGGAACTAAGATCCCACATGTCGTGGGGCAACTAAGCCCGTGCGCCACAACTACTGAGCTTGCACGCCTCAACTAGAGCCCATGTGCTGCAAACTACAGAGCCCACGCGCTCTGGAGCCCGCGTGCCACAACTAGAGAAGAGAAAACCCACACACCACAACTATAGAGAAGCCCACACACTACAACGAAGAGCCCGTGTGCCGCAACGAAAGATCCCACATGACTCAACGAAGATCCTGTGTGCCGCAACTAACAAGACCCGACGCAGCCAAAAATAAACAAAATAAATAAATAATAAATAAATCTTAAAAAAAATTATATCCCAGCAAGGAAAATAGCTAATGGTGGATTTCTGAATGAATTTTGTAGTTACAGATGCAACATTGGCATTATTTTTCTTTTCCTTCTCAATAATAAATATGTCATGAAAAAATGTTAGAAACATTGATCAACGGGGAGTTCAATAGTATGAGTCTTTTACAAAGCAGGTCATATATGTTCTGAAGTTTCAAAACTGTCTAGACAATATCAGGCATTTTAGTGCAAAAGCATGAAATTTTCAATATTTGCTCAGTCTTTTCTTTCCTGGAACCAATATGGCTCACTGAAATGATCAAAGTAAATATATATCAAACAAAAGAGTAAATGAGGTTAAATATCCTAAAACTTTTACTTACAGACAAAACCCTCAGAGGGCTCTTTGTCATCATTTTATAAACATTGGAGTATGGTTTATTGCTGCCTACCAGAAAAGTAATCACAACTTTCTGCCTTGTGTGCAATTATTTTTGTAATGTAGTGCAGAATGAAGAATAAAACATAAAATAGTAGATATAAACATAAAAACAAAAAGCTGCAGAATGTCACAAGTGAAGCTGTAATATTGCATATTATTTTGAAGTAAAACAAACTCAACTTTTCTAGCAACTGCTTCATCAAATGAGGGCACAATCTGAAACCATCTGGCTATCATGGAAGTTTTGCAAACTAAAATGGTCCATACTGAACTTGGACTTCTCTAAAATCCTTTAGCACTTACTGGTATTTAGCATGTATTAAAACTACTAGCTTTCTATACAACTTTTTCCTAACTTGTGTTCCCAAGGTTCATAGAAGTTTAAGAAGGCAGTAATGATGGATTCTGAGGCATTGTCAGTATTACAAACAACCTAGTAAAATGGTCCATTTGCCTGCGATTAGGCTGCATGTAATAATAATAATAATATTAATTGAATCCTCACAAAAATCCTAAACTTAAATGGCAAGTGACTGCTCTTAGTTGGAATTATATCAACCTTGTGTGAGGAAACTTTATACAAGCTTTCTTAATTTTTTTAAAAAATTTATTTATTTTTGGCTGCGTTGGGTCTTCGTTGCTTCACGTGGGCTTTCTCTAGTTGCAGCGAGCAGAGGCTACTCTTCGTTGCGCTACACGGGCTTCTCATTGCAGTGGCTTCTCTTGTTGCGGAGCACAGGCTCTAGGCGCGCGGGCTTCAGTAGTTGTGGCACACAGGCTCAGTAGTTGTGGCTGGTGGGCTGTAGAGCACAGGCTCAGTAGTTGTGGCGCACGGGCTTAGTTGCTCCGCGGCATGTGGGATCTTCCCGGACCAGGGCTCGAACCCGTGTCCCATTCATTGGCAGGCAGATTCTTAACCACTGTGCCACCAGGGAATTCCCAGCTTTCTTAATTTTAACTGAGAAAATAATCATTTATTAAATAATGCTGTTTGATGCACAGAATCCTTCGAAAACCAACATCTACAGGCCAGAAAATATGTTGGAAAAATTGAAGATAAAAGACTGATAAATGGTGTCTGGTGTATATTTGTCTTATTTCTTCTAACAGGACAGGACATCGCTGAGGGCAATAATGATCACCTTCACAGAGTCTAACACGCTGCCTAGTGCATAGGAAGTCTTCTTTCCATGGATGCTGTTTGCTTGATCTGTAAAGTACCATGATTTTAAAAACATCGATTCCATACACTACCAAACGTAAGGTAGATAGCTAGTGGGAAGCAGCCGCATAGCACAGGGAGATCAGCTCGGTGCTTTGTGACCACCTGGAGGGGTGGGATAGGGAGGGTGGGAGGGAGGGAGACGCAAGAGGGAAGAGGTATGGGAACATGTGTATATGTATGGCTGATTCGCTTTGTTATGGAGCAGAAACTAACACACCATTGTAAAGCAATTATACTCCAATAAAGATGTAAAAAAAAAAATAAAACATCGATTCCATTACCATTTGCAACATGAGTCTGGAGCTTTTGAAGTCTCCTTTCCCCCTACTTCCTCACTGAAAAGTACATATGCATATCTATTGGACTGTTACTGCTGGCACCTTACCCACTTAAAAACTGAGTAATTCAGACAGACTTTAGATAAGCAGTCAAGATGGCTCTATCTTAATAGTACTGAGCTCGGCTCAAAGATCTTTTCATAAGGCCAGTCTGCTGAATCAGATACAAGCCACTCCCACTGCCTAAATTACCATTCCCCCCCCCCTTTTTATTTTTTGCAGTCCTGAGATAAGTGGTCCTACTTACTGGCAGCCTAGATGATCACATATCCCAAAGCCTGAGAGATTCTAAAAGAGCAGCTCCTGACCACCAGACTGTCACTATGCCTCAAAGTCTCTCCATTATAGTCATTTCATTGGGCTTAGACATTGATAATCCACGTTAACATACAAATACATTACTTAGTAAGGGTAAAAGGCTAAGGCAGTGTGATATAATGGAAAGAGCACAGACATTAGAATCAGTAAAATTTTATTTTGAAGCCAGGCTTCACAAATTCCCAAATTTTTGAGTTACCACATCTATAAAATGGGGGTAATAATATTCACTTTGAAGAACTAATAATACAGGTACCTATTATACCTTACAGTCACCAAAATGGTAATGTGCTTAGAGTGCCTAGCACATAGTAAGCACTCAATGGTATTAATGATTTTACGACCATTGATAATCCCTTATACTCATTACCACAGCATCCAGAGCACAACCCTGAGGACAGGGAAAGGGAACAACCACTCACTGGGGCTCAGAGAAGTTCAATAACTTGTTTAAGTTCACATAGCTAGTGAATAGCAGAGCAAGTATCTGAACTCAGGTCTCTCTAATTCCAAAGCCCAGGTTCTTGCCTAAGAAACCTCCTGCCTTTTCTTGTGTGTACCCATTCCAGGAGAAAGTAGTGATTTGACAGCCTCAGTTATTCAGGTTGCTTTGGAAAAAGTCAGCCCTGAAAGACTGTAATCATATTAAACTATATAAAAGCTATGCACAGGGTGAGTGCTTTCATGTAGACCTAAAGGCATGCCAATGAATAGCAGAGTCCATTTGAAACCATAAATTAAAGCAAATGTAGTGAGATCTAAAATGATCTGCTGGTACACCAAAATGGATTATGCTGGAAAATTCCCAAGTCTCATCTTCCCAGAATTCTACAGAGCTATCAGCATACACAAGTGTATCACAAAGCCTTTCTCCAACCCAGAAAGTCTAGCTTTGGGTCGATGTCCCTGATGGTTCCCTTCCTCCCCAGCGCCCTCCCGAGTTACCCAGGCCTCCTGGTAATCAGGACTCCGAGGGAAGAGAGAATGCTGGTGGGTCAGGTTCACGTCTGTTCTCTGCCCCTTCCCTGTCTCTACACCAAGCAGGTAGCCAGACTCTACCCCCCTTTGCCTCAGGGAACATTTGTCTTGTTAGCTGACTGTCTAAGCCTGGCTGTTCTCCAGAATCCTGAGCACCTTGATGGGATTATGCATAGGAGGGAGGGGGCAGTGCCTTGCAGGGCAGAAATGCAGGGGGGAAATTTCTGCTCAAGGGACCTCTGGGATACAGGGCCTCAGGGAAATGGCTTCTCGGTGCCTGTAGGGAGGCTGGACACCAGGCATTAGGGCTCCCGGCCTAGGCAGAAGCCCCCTCCTCTCCTCACCTCTCGTGCCCCACGGGCCCAGGAGTAGCAGAGATGCCCACCTTCAAGGAACCGTGGGGACTTGGACAGTGAGCGGAGCAGGGACAATAACAATGGATTGAAGACCCTGCAGAATACCCTCTGCCCCCCCATTCTTGAGTAACTCACAGGAAGAGGAGGGGCCCTTCAATAGTGAATGAGATTGGATTTTCCGTAACCTCAGTGGGATGGAGGGAAAATGCAGATTCAAACTGCCGCTTCTGAGCAAACCTGCCCCGAGGTACACACTACACAGAAGACACAGCAAGTAAGTGCACACTCTTTATTACTAGTTAGAATCAGGAAACCTCTGACAAAGGTTGAGCTTGGTGAGCTGGAATCTCCTGGGGGAACTCGAGGACACGTTTTGCTCAGACTGGAGGCTGATCTGACTTCCCAGCCCCGGGGCTCCACTTGCCTCTGAGAAGCTGGCAGAGAACACACCAAGTGGAAGAGAAGGGCCCACGAGCATTCTCAAGCATGCTCGTCGCAGTCCAGTTCTAGTTTTAATCCAATTAGTCCTCCCAAGAGAAGCGCCATCCATAGCACGATGTCTGTCCTTGGAATCCATTTTGTTCTTCATCCACTGACCAGAAAGGGGCTTGGGATGGTGGCTGCCCGAAGCTGAGGGCTCAAACACTCCCCCAAGCACTGTCCTTCTTTAAGACAGTCGCCCAGTGGTCTTTCAGGCAACCAGGAAACTAGCTGTCCCTCTCAAGGGAGGAAATGAGGAGAGTATCAGAAAAGTCCTGCCTGCAATTTTGTTAGGCCACTTTTCCACTCTTTGCCACTACTCACTTGTCTCACATGGGACCAGTGAGATGAGCAGTTCAGCAATCAAGTCCTTCCATTAAAGTCTCTTTGTTGCCCCCGGAACTGCAGAAATATCTCGATGTTACTTCATTTGGGCTTACCCAAAGGTCACACTACATGCAAGGCAAAGAAGTCACTCCTGATATAACTTGTATCCCAAATTAGGCTCTCTCCTGTTATCTAACCAAACTCACCAAATCAGGTTATAATGTGTGCACCAGATAATAACATATAAGTCCAGCTCCTAACACATATCAGGCAATAACTGTTTAATGAATTAAATGAAATTCATCACGTTTGCTATCATCTATACAATTTAACACTGCAACCACCACATCTTATGAATTAATTCCTTGTCCCAACAGAGAAATTACACCCTAACAAAATTATTTTGCCCCCCTTTTCCCCCAAGTGCCAAAGCATCTCTTCTTCCCTGACTTTTCGCTCTTCTTGGCTCCAGTCAGTAGGGGTCTCACTGAGTGTGGGTCAGTCAGAAACGAAGAGTTTTTTCTTTAGGCTCTTGGAAGATCTTCTAATGGGATAGGTTCAGATTCTTCAGCAACAAGCAAATTCCGTGGGGCTCAGAGACATAAAGACAGACCCTCACCTATAAAACTTAGAAAACGAGAACAAGAAGCAAACATGAACACCGCAGTAGTTTACAAAGGAACGATAGCATTTTCAAGGAAAATCAGTGCTCCTAAAATTCCTTATAGCTTATAACCAAAAACACATGGCTGCTCCCAGCCAAAGACATGGCATTTTCTGGAAAACAAGGTTAATAAGAAAACAGAAAAGAGTGAAAAAGGAAAAAACAGTCTTTTTAAAAAAAATTTTTTTAACATCTTTATTGGGGTATAATTGCTTTACAATGGTGTGTTAGTTTCTGCTTTATAACAAAGTGAATCAGTTATACATATACATATGTTCCCATATCTCTTCCCTCTTGCGTCTCCCTCAAAAAAACAGTCTTGACTTCAGCTTCTGCAGGGTGTCAACCAATCAGCTTCAGCCACCCAGAATTCAGCACCTGCAAACATAAATGCATTAGGAGAAATTCCTTAAAGAGTGAGTGTGATACTCAAAAGCAATCCGTCTTTGCTCAAGTAAATGAAAAAAAAAAAGAAAGCATATAAATACATATGTATCTATGTGTGTACTCAATGATAAAAAGTTGTTATTTGGGGTAATGGGACAATGAATTATTTTATTTAATTTTCTATATCATAATTTTAGTTACAAATTTTCTGTGAAGTAAATGAGTTACTTTTTAATCAGGAAGGGGTCTTATAAAACTGGTTTTTCTTTGGAGTGTTTCCATTCTTACTTACCTTCCTGAAATCAGTGGGTTTGTCCTGGGTCGGGGCCTCCACTCTCAACTGCCATGCAGACTTTCTTGCATTCATAGCAGGCCTTGTGCCATGGAAAATTCATTGCTTTACACCACGGGGCACTCCCAATTCACTGAACTGCAGCCTGAGGCAGACTTCTCCTGGTGGTGTGATTCTGAGGCTTTTTTCCCTTTTGGCCGCTTGGTCTTCTACCCCTGAGGTTGTTGTTTCTTTGGGTTTTCTCTCCCACTAGGGCTCCAGCTGTCCCCCTGGGCAGTTGCCTGAGGCCTCTCTGGACCTCCTTCCTGGCCATGTCTCCTGTTGAACAGTGGTGGGGGCATCCCCTGTGGCCCTTGTGGACCTCCTTCCCGGCTCTGGCTTCTGCTGACCCCCAGGGGCCAGTCCCCTGGGGCCTCTCTGGATTGTCTTGCCTGTGACTTCTGCTGTTCCCCAGGGGGATGGTCCTCGGGGACCTCTCTAGGTCTCCCTCCTGGCTCTGGCTTCTGCTGTCCCCCCGGGGAACATTCCCCTGGGATCTTTTGGGAACTTCTTCCTGGCTGTAGCTCCCACTGGCCCCCAGGGGGACCATCCCCTGGGGTCTCTCTGGACCTTCTTCTTGGTTGAGACTCCAGCTATCCCTCAAGTGGACCATCCCCTGGGGTCTCTCTAGGCCTTCTTCCTGGCTGTGGCTCCAACTATCCCCAAGAGGGACCATTCCCTCGGACCTCTCTGGACCTTCTTCCTGACTGAGACCACAGCTGTCCCTAAGGGGGACCATCCCCTGGGGCCTCTATAGACCTTCTTCCTGGTTAAGACTTCTGATATCCCCTAAGGGAACTGTACCCTGCAGGATCTCAGGACCTTCCCCCTGGCTGTAGCTCCTCTGGTTCCACAGTGGGGCCATCTCCCCCTGAAAGACCACTGCAGCCCACGGGCCAGGTGGAGAGATCCCCGGAGGAGGCACCTGAAATGGGACGACTCCAGCTTCTGTTTCCATATGGCTACTGCTGGTGGTACAGGTGGCAAGAATGGGAATCCCATCGGGAATGGTGCATGGAATGGAAATGGGTATGGTATCGGCATTGGCAGAGGGGGTTGCACGGCCTGGGCCCAGGGACTCGGGGGTCCCGGCACATAAAGGACATCTGTCGGGGCTGGCATCTGGCTCTTGAAATACAGCCTGTCATGCTCCCCCATGGCTACCACATTTCTCTGCTGCTCTACGCTCATGGGCCACTCTGCAGCCCCAAGTTGCTTGGCTCGAGGCCCAGGCAGCAACTCTTGGGCCAGTGGGGTGACCTGTGCCGACCTCTCGACCAGGAGCAGCCGCCCACAAAGCACATCGCGCTGTTTCAGCGCCTGCTGCAAGGTGGCCTGCGTGAGGCGCAGCTACGTGACCACCTCCTCGCGCTCCTCGCGCAGGCGCCGCAGCTCAGAGGGCCCAGGAAGCCGCCTCGCGTTCCCCTACCTGCTCCTGCAGCCACTGAACCCGGAACGCCTGCTGCTCCCGCTGCCTCGCGCCCACACGCACGCTCAAGGCCAGCGCGCTCCAGGCACAGGCCCTCTTGATAGCGCACGGCACCTGCGGGTCAGCGACAACGACGCGCAGCCGATCCTCTACCTCATTCCAGGACCGCGAGCAGAAGGCCACGTAGAAATCAGGGCCTCCCCCGTTCATGAGGACTTCATTGTTGATGAATCTGATCACCTCGTTGTGGCGGAACCCGCTGGCATGGTCCCCAAAGCCCATGGCCATGGCCGCTGTGGCCTAGTCAACCAACCGCCTCACGGGAGATGCCGCCCGCCGCCGCCGCCGCCGCCGCCGTCGCCGCCGCTGCCGCTGCCACCACCGCCGGTAAAGCCCCTCACCTCCCGGCTCAGTCCTCCTTCAGTTCTAGCCCAGTCCTGGCCTCCTCCTCGGCCTCTTTCCTCTGTCACGGTCCGGCTTTCCTCACAGAAAGTAAGGCAGATCCCCTCACTGCGCCAACCCCCAAAAGGCAGACGCAGGCGCCACAGGTCACACGTGAGCTGCGAGTCGCCCCGCAAGGCCTGCTGGGACCAACCTCGCTGCCAGAGCCCCTCCTACCGGGTGAGCAGGCCGGAAGCTGCACTGAGTGCCGCAGTGAACCCAGACGTGGCAGAGGCCGGAAGCTGCAGTGGGTGCCGCAGTGAACGTCTAGAAGGCTTTACTGTTTCTAAGAATTTCAGAAGGACAATATCCAGCATGGTGGAATGAATTTCTAGCTGGGTGGAGCTGCATAGGTGGGTGCAGTTCTACTTTCGTCTCAGCTTCATCTTAGTTCTTAGATACACTTCAGACCTTTAATACAGTCAGTCCCACTGTCGGCACGCTTCCCTCAGCATCCTGCACAGGTAAACTTAGAATCCCTGTCATCAAGAAAATCCGGGGACTGAGCCATGAATTTTTCCTGAACTCTCCCTGTAATTTCACTCTCATGTTTACCTGATCAACTCTGTTCTCAGACGGTGTCTCTCTTATTTTAAACTAAATGCTTCTCTCTTGATCTGTGTTTTCCATACAGGAGATGCTAAAGGAGTTCTGCAGGCAGCCCTAAATGGTAACTGGAATCCACGCAAAGAAATAAAGCACACGCTAAAGGTAACTACATAGGTAAATACAAAAGACAGTATTACTGTATTTTGTGACCCCTCTTTTTTAATATAGGACTTAAAACATGACTGCATAAAACAATACAGATCTGTCTTCATGGGCACACAATGTATAAAGGTGTCATTTATGGCAGTAACAACATAAAGGGGGTGGAGCTATACAGGAGCAAAGTTTTGTATACTGTTGAAATTGTTTGTATTAATCCAAAATATACTGTTATAATTTAACATGTTAGTTGTAATCCCCAGAGCAACCACTAAGAAAATAACTAAAAAATATACAGAAAAGAAAATGAGAAGGAAATCAAAAAGGTAAACTACAAAAAAAAAAAAAAAGAAATCAATGAAACCCAAAACAAGGCAGTAATGGAGGAATGGGGGGAGATATAAGACATGTTAGAAAACAAATAGCAAAATGTCAGAAGTCCTTCCTTATCAGTAATTATATTAAATGCAAATAGATTAAACTCCAATTAACAGGCAGAGATTGGCAAAATGGATACTTCTAAAAAAACATGATCTAAATGTAAATTGTCTATAAGAGATTTATTTTGGATTCAAAGACTTGAATTGGTTGCAAGTAAAAAGATAGAAAAGGCTATTCTGTACAAACAGTAATTAATTAAGAGCTAGAGCAGCTCTCCAAATATCAAAGTATACTTTAAGACAAAAATTAGGATTAAAAAAGAGGATATTATATAATGTTAAACAAAGGGTCAATCCACTTAGGAAACAAACTTTTAGTTACCAAAGGGGAAAGACAGTGAAAGGGAGGGATAAATTAGGAGTATGGGATTAACAGGTACACACTATCACATATAAAATAAACAAGGATTTACTGTATAGCACAGGGAACTATAATCAATATCTTGTAATAACCTATAATGGAAAAGAATCTGAAAAAAGTATATATATATAACTGAATCGCTTTGCTGTATACCTGAAACTAACACAATAGTGTAAATCAACTACACTTCAATAAAATAAAATAAAAAATTTAAAGGGTCAATCCATCAAGAAGGTATGTCAATTATAAATATATGTGCACCTTATATATGCACCTAGCAACAGAGTCCCAAAATACATGCCAAAAGTAGACAGAATTGAGAGGAGACAGAGGCAGTTCTACAGTAAGAGTTGGAGACTTCAGTACTCCATTTTCAATAATTTATAGAAAGACTTGATAGAAGATCAAGAAGGAAATACAAGACTTGAAAAATACTATAAACGAAATAGACTTAACAAACATCTGTGGAACAGTCAAGCCAAAAACAGCACACTACATATTCTTCTTAAGTGCACATAAAAGATTCTCCAGGATAAACCTTTTGTTAGGCCACAAAACAAGTTTCAATAAATTTATGAAGATTGAAATCATACTAAGTATGTCCTCTGACCACAATGGAATGAAATCAGAAATTAATAACAAGGAAATGTGCAAAATATACAAATATGTGAAAATTAAATAACTCTACTAAATAACCATTGGGTCAAAGAAAAAAATAACAAGGGAAATTAGAAAATATGTTGAGATTAATAAAAACAAAAACACAACATACCCAAACTAATGGGACTCTGAAAGCAGTGTTCAGAGGGAAATTTATAGCTACAAATGCCTATGTTTGAAAAAAGAAACATATCAAATTAATAACCTAACTAGCCCACCTTAAGGAATTAGAAAAAGGAGAGAAAACTAAACCCAAAGCAAGCAGAAAAAAGGAAATAAAAATTAGAATGGAGATAAACAAAATAGAGAAGAGAAAAAACAGTAGAAAAAAAAATGAAACAATAAATGGTTCTTCAGAAGGATCAACAAAATTGACAAACAGACTGTTCAAGAAAAAAAAGAAAGATTCAAATTACTAAAATCTGGAATGAATGTGGGACATTTACTATCAACCTTACAGAAATAAAAAGAATTATAAGAAAATACTATGAACAATTATATGCCAACGAATTAGATACCTAGATGAATGGACATATTCCTAGAAACACAAAAACTACCAAAACAGATTCAAGAAGAAATAGAAAATCTGAACAGACCTATAAGGAGTACAGAGATTGAGTAAGTAACCAAAAACCTGCCAACACAGAAAAGCCCAGGACCAAACAGCTTCCCTGGTGAATTCTACCAAATATTTAAAGAGGAATTAACAGAATCTTTCTCAGGCTCTTCTAAACATATAAGAGGAGGGAACACTTTCTAGCTCATTAATGAGACTAATATTATGTTGTTACCAAAACCAGACAAAGGCATCACAAGAATAGAAAACTATAGATCAATATCCTTTATAAATATAGATGTAAAACTTCTCAACCAAATACTAGCAAATGGAATCCAGCAGCACATTAAAAGAATTATAAAACATGACTAAATGGGATTTATCTCAGGAAAACAAGGATGGCTCAATAAATATTGGTGTAAAACACCGTATCACTAGAATGAAGGAAAAAACCCACATGATCATCTAATAGATACCAAAAAAACTTTTGAAAAAATGCAACACACTTTCATGAGAAAAAAAAAAAGAACTCAAAACACAAAATAGAAAGGAATGTCCTCAACCTGATAAAGGGCATTTATGAAAAACCCACAGCTAACATTATACTCCATGGTGAAAGACTCAAAGCTTCCCCGCTAAGATCAGGAACAGATAAGAATGCCAGTTGTACCCCTGCTATTCAACATTGTCCTAGAACGTCTAGCCAGAGAAATTAGGCGAGAAAAAGAAAAGCTATCCAGATCGGAAAGGAATAAGTAAAACTGTTTCTCTTTATAAAGGACATGATCCTATATAGAGAAATTCCCAAAGAATCCACAAGAAAGTTACTAAAACTAATAAACAAATTCAGCACAGTGGCAGGGTACGGGATCAACATGCCAAAATCTGTGGTATCTTTGTACGCTAGCAATGAGCGATTTCATTTCCAGAAAATTAAGAAAATGATTTCACTTTCAATACTATCAAAAGAATAAAACACTTAGGAATAAATTTAACCAAAGAGGTACAAGGCTTATACACTGAAAACCACAAAACATTGCTGAATGTGAAGGAAACCTAAGTAAATGGAAAGACACCTCATGTTCATGAATTGGAAGATGTCAAAGTGATCTACAGATTCAATGCAGTGCCCCAACAGACTTTTTTCTTTTCTTGCAAAAATGTAAAAGCTGATCCTAAAATTAACATGGAATTTCAAGGGACCCTAATAGCTAAAACAATTTTTAAAAAGAAGAATAGGGACTTCCCTGGCAGCCCAGTGTTTAAGAATCCGTGCTTCCACTGCAGGGGGCCCAGGTTGGATCCCGGGTCAGGGAACTAAGATCTCGCATGCCACGCAGTGCGGCAAAAAAAAAAGAATAAAGTTGTAGGATTCATGCTTTCATGCTTCCTGATTTCAAAACTTACAAGGTTAGAGTATCAAAACAGAGTGATACTGGCATAAAGATAGACATGCAGATCAATGGGATAGAGTTGAGAGTCCAGAAATAAATCTGTCATCTCTGGTCAATTGATTTTTGACAAGGACACCAAGACCAGCCAATGGGAAAGGAATAGTCTCTTCAACAAATGGTTTGGAGATAACTGGATATCCACAGGTAAAAGAATGAAGGTAGACTACTACCTCAGCTCATATACAAAAATTAACTCAATTTTTTGGTTTTGTCTCTTGTTGCTACTTGTTATTGTCATTTTAGTTACTTTTCTAAATTATTTTTGTAAAATTTCCGTTTATCATATGTGGCCACTGAAGTCTGTGTTCCATTAGTTTAGTGGTCAACTAGTGTATTGACAGAGTATCTACAAACACCTAAAGCCCAATAATATTTTTTAAAAGAATTTTTAAAACTCTCCCCACTCCCTGAAGATTGTCTGTGTTGGGACACGCCTTCAGTGCTTAGCCAGGCCATTTACAATACTGCCCTCACCTTTACTTCCTGCTTGTGCAGAGCCTGAAGGTTAGCCAGAGGTGAAAGTTTAGGATCTTTTCTGAGGATTAGGCCTTTTCTGAACATGTGTCCAGTCTTGGGCATATGCATGGCCTTCTCAATTCCCTGACTTAAGCAGGAGCTTTTAAAAACTCTCACTCCCCTGTAGATTTCCTTTCCCAAATTCTTTCTTACCAGGCTTTTTGATCTGTCTCTTGCTTGTCCTGACTGCTATCCCTTTCCCCAAGCTGCTCTGGCCAATACTTTTGCCTTCAAGTGCTTTTGGCAAATGCCATTTGGGAAGCCACCCCAGACCTGGGAATGCTCTGAACTGGGTGAAACAAAGGCAAGCCCTTGTGTACCAGTCCTTCCAGGAGCCACTAGACAGATTGAAATAAACAACCACAATTCTTTGAGAATAAGGTCTGTAATTGCTCCCTCAGGTACTTGGCAACCTGCACCAGGGGTACAGGCTGCTGTCTTCATGGCTGCCTCCCATCTGGTATGTGGGGAAGGGTTGGTAGACAATTTAAAACACCAGAGAACTCTGTTGCTGCAATGCAGCAGCTTCTTTCTTCGTTAAGCTTTCCCCTGGTTGTTATAAGTTTTCAACTAGACTCCAGAGTTCTGTAAAAGTTGATTCTGACAGGTTTTGCCAGCTCATTAGTTGCTTTAATGGAGGGATGGAGCCCTGGGGTTCCCTACTCTGTCATCTTTGGTATAAAGAAAGCTATCATAGCCCCAAACCATTAATAATCCAAGTAAGATTAATTTCATTTCCTTGTCATCTCTCATTCATCCTTCCAGCTCAGATATCACCTCCTCCAGGAAGACCACTCTACAAGCCATACTGTAATTAGTTTTTTATTCTTCTTTTTCACCAACTAGACCTAGTCGCTCCAGGGCAGAGACTGTATCCTTTCATTTCTGGATCGCTAGCACCTAACATAGTTCTACTTACATGATAGCGCTTATAAATGCCAAAGGGAAGGAACAACAGAATAATGGAAGATGGGGGGAAAGAAAGAGGGAGAAACAGACAATTCCATGACTTCTATAATCCTGTTTAAAATTCAAACTGAAACCTATAAAGGGATGTCCTTGTCATGGTTTCAATTTTTTAAAAAAGTAATTTGGGGAATTCCCTGGTGGTCCAGTGGTTAGGACTCTGTGACGCGACCACCGCCCCCCCAAAAATAGTAATTTTGTTAAAGACATACACATCCCTAAAGAAAAAAATTCACCATAGCCAAACTGATGCATGTATCTTGTGGGGAAGTGCTTTCATACAATGTTAAACTTTATAACAACGTCAAACTATTTTTAAATTAATGCAACAACACTTCATAAATGCCAAGGTATTTTTAAATTATTAAATTTAAGATACATTTGACCTTTAAGACCTTTATGGAATCAATTTCCACTGTATTGAAACAGGAAAGTGATAGATAATGGCCTGTAAAGTGAGATTTTAAAAGTAACCTGACTGAGTTATCATTCTTGATGAAACAATGATAACATCACAAATACCACCACACTTTACTTTGCAGGTGTGCAAGTTTGCAAAGTGTGAATATATGTTTACAAGAGAATAGAACAATTCAATTGCATAAATTAATCAATCTGAGAAACCACATTAAAAACATAGCTAATTTTTACATGATTTTCAGTAAGTTCATATACTTTCAATTTTAGTGTAACCTCTGTCACAAAGCCTTCATAACAACTTTAAATGATAATCATTGATGATAAAGGAAGGAAAATAACATTTTAAAGTTCATCATATTAGTATGTATCTACGCTTGTGAAGATTTAATCTCCCAGGAATCAGAGGTGGTAAACAGAATAGAGAAAAAGCATATACAGTAAATATAAGCTATATATGCTGAGTACTGAGGAACAGTTTTATACGGCTTTAGGAAAATTTACACCTTTTATTACATAGGCTTTCTTTTCTTGTACTTTGCACCCACAGTGACCTCTGCGATATAGCTGCCCAGAAGATGCCAAAAGAAAAGAGACAAGGCACCTGGGCAGTTAATCTCAGAAATACTAGAGCCACGTTCCCTGAATTCTTTTCCCCATGTGAGCACAATACATGGGCAGGAAACCATAGTAGATAATCAACCCAAGTGTGAGCATAGCTGAACATAATATATCACATTGTAAGTAAATATAGCTTACAATTAATTTCATCTGACCCATATTGACAACTTGCATAGTTATTATTGTCTATTTGGTAAAATTAGCCACGAAGAGTAAGCAGATTCTGTAAATTCATTTTACACAGACAAACTGGATTTTTGTATTTCCTTTCTCCATGTTAGTTTTCAAGTATCTGTAAGTAACATCACTATTGAACATTTTCCCTGAAATCACTCACAATTTTATGTCTTCCTACCCCCATTCCCACCACAAACACACTCATATACACAACCTCTTACATCTGCTCACATTCCAAGGTGCCCTGGAGAACTCAAGGAGGCAGGAACTCTGGGGCATTAAGCTCCAGCTGACTAACTGACTGGCAAGTCATGCTTGGATCACCACACTTGGAGGAGAGGGCAAAGACAGATGAGCCATCAGCCAAGTGCCGCGGTGTGAAACAAAGAGGAATGGACTCTCAATCCCCAAGGATCTGAGAGTCTTAAGGTTGGTACAGAAGGCAGGGGGCTGAAGCAGAAGGGGAGGAACCAAGTAAGTGGCAGATCTGTGAGCAACTAGTTATCTCAGGACAAGCATAGGCTGACTGGTACAGAAAAACTGGGGATGCAGCCTTTGGGAAAAATCACTGGACTAGAATTGGAGAAAATTGACAGGCCCTTTTTGCCCTAGCAGTTCTTAGAAATAGCTTACCAATAGCACCATCTCCAAAATACATTTATATTATTAATATAAATTCATTTATACTAGAGTGTAAAATGACTACTGCTCTGGTTTTGATCTGAAGGCAAGGAGGAGACTTTTGAGGGCACTGGATACCTAAAGGTCAATAGGCTATAGCTGATGACTGAATAACAGGAAGAGGTGAAGTCAACTTCTGTTTTTCTCTGGTGAGGGTAGCACTGACAAGCCTAACCCCACACCACCTCACAGCCTTTTTTTTTTTTTTAAATGCCACTTAAGGTATCCCTGTGATTTTTCCATAACCTTTTTGACCCTTGCTCAGTGGATTCCATTTAGCTATTAGAAGGGAATGGGCAACAGGCAGTGCTGATAGGACTTTATCCGGAGTTCCCGAACCTGAGAAGGACATAAAGCCATTGGTAGAAGAAATCAGTTATCCTTCCAGACTTGCCTCAAGGCTGAGAAGAGAGGATGGTGACTTCTTCACCAGCTCTGCCAGGGTCTGAGTTCCACACTCCACTACTGTCCTGCCCTTCACAAGTCGGTGGCTAGGAAGACAGCAGACCACTCTAGAGGCACCACCTCTTTCTATGGAAATTTGACATTAAAACCTTGTACCAGATAGGGGCACTCATTACCCACCACCCCAAGAAACACAGACTTATAAAAACGCTTCAGGGGAGACAGACACTGTACCCAACAGAGCAGCACAATGAGAGGGCAACATTCCTGCCTTGCTCTCTCTGCTCAAGGGCACGCTCGGCACTGTACACTCACCAGAGGTGTTTCTGCTCTGAAGTGCCACCCAGCATCTCTCTCCGGAATGCACTTTTTCCCATCTGCTCTGACCAAAGCTGAGTGAATGCTTTGGACACTTTCTTGCTGGTAATAACAGCTGTGATTTAGGGAATGCTCACATGGTGACTATGCAAAAAAAAAAAAACACTATATATTACCTCATTGAATCCTCATAACAACTTTATGAATTACAGGTACAAGTATTATCCCTTTTTACAGATAGGAAACTGGGGCTCATAAAGATTAAGTAATTTGCCCAAGATCACACAGCTAGGAAGTGGTGGATCTAACACTTTGGTGAAGATGGCATACTTGTTTTCAATCTTTTTCTTTAAAGAACTTTAATGTTAGTGATACAACTAAAGTTCTCCTCCATCACATTTTCTCCCTCTCTCCCTTCCTCCTTCTTTCTCTGAAAGTAACCCAAGGTTGGTGTATATCTTCCTGGGTATGCTTTTATAAATATGTATTTACCCATAAATAATATATAGTATTACCTCTGTGGTAAATGGTATCAACTGTTTTCAAACTTGCATTTTTTACTTTACGTGATGTTTTCTAAATCCTCACATGTTGATAACTATAAATCAGTTCATTCATTTTTAACTGCTGTTTAATAGTTCACTCTATGGATGTGCATTTTCCAGTTTTTTCACCATTAGCAACAGCTGTGATCAACAACACTGTACATGTCTAGTGGTGTATATATGTGAGTATATGCCTAGAAGTGGAGTTTTCCCCATACAGGTACCTCCAATTTCATTATACATTGCTGAATTGTTCTCCAGAATGGTCTTAACAGTTTATAGTTCAGTCTGATTACAAACACAGAATTTCTGCATTTCAGAACTTACTAAACAGAGTCATCTTAAACATAATAGCAGAGCTGAGACAACTGATGTCTAAGAGAAACAGTGTAAGATAGTGGTTCCCAAGCCATTGGTTCCCATCCCAATGTCCAGAATTATCCAGTGGACTTATAGAATGCATATCTCCAGGCCTGGCCCCAGACAAAATGCTCCCAGGTGATCCTGATGCAGTTGATCTGTTAATTAGAGTTTGTAGACCACTGGTCTCAGCTACATTCTGACCATACACTCACTATTCAAGATTTTTTTCATCTTTAACCATATGTTAATTTAGACTATTAGAAAGCAACACATATGGCTGCATTAGCTGCTCCCCTTTACACATTACCACAGAATATGTGTTTGGCTTTTACTAAGGGCTGTCATAGAAGAACCATGTAAGAATTGGGAGGGAAGAGGGTTGAAATTAGGTAATTCTGCTTCATTCTGCTGTATTCTGTATTAAGATTGCTAATTAAGAAAAAATAGTCTTGTTTTCACTGCCCCAAATTCATCAACAGCAGCCAGACAAGGAAAGGAGAAGAACCTTATTCTGTAAATTTTCAAAAGAGATAACCAGGGGAAAAGAGTATCTGGTGCTTCCAAACCCACCCCCATTCCCATAATTAGTACTGAGGAAAGAAGGAGTGTTCACAAAAACCTGACAACTTTTCATGAATTTTCTTCAATTTATAGAAACATGGCATGCAAGGATGAGTAGGAGTAAAATTGCCTAATTTTTCCTGAGTCAGTTTTGATAAGTAATATTTTTCTAGGAATTTTCCAATTTCATCTAATGTTTTCCATATAGTCTTTTATAATACACTCTTATCTACTTGATGTCTGTGGCATACGTAGTGATGTCTCATTTTTTGTTTTCGTATTTTCTTGATCAGTCTTGCTACTGATTTGTTAACTTTATTGTTCTTTTTGTAAGAACTTTTGGTGTTGCTGGTCTACTCTGTTGTATTATTATTTTATATTCTGTTTCATTAATTTCTGTTCTTACTGACAATGTTGAACATTATCTGAGCTTTGTGTTCCCACCCTTTAGTACTCCTGCTAACTTGCAAAGGACCACCCTGCCCTCACATATCCCTAAAGAAGACATACCTTCTCCACTCTTCCTCAACACCTCAAGTAAGATCCATCTTCCTCACTCCTCGTGAATCTCATAAGACTTACCTACAATTCCCTTATTTACCTGCTTCTATAAAACCCCAGACCCCTTCCTTTTGAGACATTCTTAAGGAATATTCACCTGATTGCAATAGCTTGTATAAAATCATCTCCTTAAATGTCCAGTGATTTTGTCTTTCACATCATCTTTATTGTTTTCTTCCTTCTGCAATCTTTGGACTAATTTTTTTTAACTTTATGAGCCTAGCTTTTTAAATTTCAACCTTTCTTCTTTTTAATATATACACTTAAGGCTGTAACTTTCCCTCCAGGTACTACTTTAACTGCATCCCACAGATTTTGATATGTAATATATTCATTGTTGTGAAGTTCAAAATATCTCTTAATTTCCAATGTCTTATATGATCCAAGTCTTATTTCAAAATCTATTTCTTAATTTCCCAAATGTGAGGGTTTTCTGGATATATTTTTGTAATTCATATCTAATTCAATTATATCAAAGTTGGAAAGTATATTCTCTGTGATTTTAATTATTTGAAATATTAGGCATATCATTACAGCCCAGTTCATGATCATATTTGAAAAGTGTTCCACATGTCCCTGAAAAAAATTATATTCTGCAGTTTTTGGTATAGTATTCAATATCCTTTCATTAGCTCAAATTTGTTCATTGTACAATTTGAGCAACAAAATAAATAATAATATTGGATTATAACTCAGAATAAAATAAATATCCATGAGTCTCTATACATATAAATAAATAATTGAATAAACATATAAATGGGGGAGAAGAGACAAATCTCCCATGCAAAAGAATTTGAAATAAACTATGTAGATACCCTACCCTAAAGGAGGGGGAGCATAACACCCCATTCCTTGAGTATAGGCTGGACTTAATGGCTCAATTCCAAAGAACAGACTATGAAAAAGGGAAAATAGTAACTTCACAGTGGAAAAACCTGGCAGACACCACCTTAACCAAGTGATCAGAGTTAACATCATTGGTGATGAGTCATATTGAAATCACATACCCCCCTCATAAGATGCAAGAGATGGGTACTTCACTTCTATGGTGTTCTTTCCAAAAACCCATAACCCCAGAGAAATCATGAAATTTCAATCATGAGAAAATATCACATCAAACAAACCCAAATTGATGGACATTCTACAAAATACTTGATCATTCAAATTTAGCCAAGGTCATGAAAGACAAAGACTGACAAATTGTGACATACTGGAGGAGACTAAGGACACATGACAACTAAATGCAATGTGGTATCCTGGATTGGATACTGAAAAAGAAAAAGGACATTAGTGGAAACATAGGTGAAATCTGAATAAAGTCTGCACATTAATTAACAATATATCTACCAATGTTAATTTCTCAATTTTTACAAATGTACTATTGTTACTTAAGATGTTCATATGCATAGAAGCTTGGTGAAGAGGATATGGGAACTCTCTATACTATCTTTGCAACTTTTCTATATATTTAAAGTTATTCCAAAATTAAAAGTTTATTAAAAACACATTTATTTATTGTATTGTCCAAATTTTATACACACACACACACACACACACACACACACAGAGGGAGAGGGAGAGAGAGAGAATTTTTTTTTCTGCCTGTACTGTCAACTATTGAGAGAAGTATGTTGAACTCTACCACCGTGATTGTGGATTTGTTTAATTCTCCTTGTAGTATTCTCAATGTTTGCCTTTATGTTTTGAGGCTATGTTATTAGGAACATAAATGTTTTACATTTTTATAACTCTTGGTGAATTGAACCATTTATTTGTATGAAGATTCCCTTTTCATCTCTAGTAACGATTTTTACCTTAAATTCTGTATTGTCTGTTATAATATTGAGCTTCCATGCTCTTTACCATTTTCCCTTCATTTTTGACATGATAATTCCTTACTGTGTTGTCAGTTTTCAGTGTTGTGGAGAAGCTGTCATTCATAATGTCAAGACAATTCAATGGGGAAAGAATGGTCTTTTCAACAAATGATGCTGGAAAAGCTAAACACATGCCGAAGAATAAATTTGGACCCCTACCTCACACCATATACCAAACTGAACTTAAAATGGATCAAAGACCTAAATGTAATAGTTAAAGCTATAAAACTCATTTAGGATCCAATGGGGCGGGTAAAGATTTCACAGTAGAACACAAAAAACTTTCATCATAAAAGAAAATATTGATAATTTGGACTTTGTTCAAATTAAGAACTTCTGTCCATCAAAAGAGACCATTAAGAAAAGGAAAAGACAAGCCACTTGTAATACATATATACCAGCGGTCCCCAACCTTTTTGGCACCAGGGACTGGTTTCGTGGAAGACAATTTTTCCACGAAAAATTGGTGGGGGTTGGTGAGGATGGTTCAGGCAGTAATGCGAGCGATTGGGGGGATGGTTCAGGTGGTAACGCGAGCTATGGTTCAGGCAGTAATGTGAGCGATGGGGAGCAGCCGATGAAGCTTCACTTGCTTGCCTGCTGTTCACCTCCTGCTGTGTGGCCCAGTTGATATATACAATAACAGACTCATGGGAGACTAAAGAAAGAACTTCTACAAATCAACAAGAAAAAGACAGACAACCCAATTTTTTAAATGGCACGTCACAAAAATACTGAATAAGCACGTCACAAAAAAGATAGCCAAATGACCGTTAAACACGTGAAAATATGTTCAGCATCATTAGTCATCAAGGAAATGCAAATCAAAACAATGATATACCACTAAATACCTATTAGAATGGCTGAAATTTAAAAGTCTGACAGTACCAAGTGTTCACAAGGATGTGGAGCAACCAAAGCTCTCATACATTGCTTATGGGTGTGTAAATTAATGCAATCACTTCAGAAAACTATTCGGCAATATTTTCTAAAGCTTAATACTAGCCTACTCCCAGATCCAGTAATTCTATTCCTAGGTACATAGCCAAGATAGTTGATACCCAAGATAGTTGAGTGCATATACCCTTCAAAAGACATGCACAAGAATATAATAGCAGCTTTTTTATAATGGCCACAAACTAGAAACAAGTCAAATGTTCATCAGTAGTAGAATGAATAAATAAATTGTGGCATATTCATACAATGGAATATGAGCAGCAGCAATAGAAAAGGACCGTCTACTGCCACACACAAAAACATGGTTGGATTTCACATACATAATGTTAAACAAAAGAAGCCAGAAACAAGAATACTTTCAGTATGATTCCATTTATCTGAAGTTTAAGAACAGGCAAAATTAACGAATTGTAATGTGGTGAAAAAAATGGCCACAAGCTTTTTTGCAGCTTCTGCCATCAGGAAGTAGAGTTTATTTCTCCACTCCTGGAATCTGGGATGGCCTTGTGTCTTACTTTGACTGAAAGAATGCAGTGGGGGTGATGCTGTACAACTTCTGGGCAATTTGCTGTGCCTTCTTGCTGCCCTGAGATCTCCATGTGAAGCAGCCCAGTCTAACCTCTTTGAGGATTAAATACCCATGTGGAGAGTGGGGCCCAGCTGACAGCCAGTACCAACCACCAGATACATGTATGACACCATCTTGGACCATCCAGCTCCAGTCAAGCTGTCAAATGACTGCAACCAAATGAGTCACCACAGGTGAGACCAGCAGAAGAATTTTCAGTTGAGTCCAGCCTAAATTCCTGACCACAGAATTATGAGCAAATAAAATGGTTGTTTTGTTGTATTGATCCACCAAGTTTTGGAGTGGTTTGTGATAGACAACCGATACATTGATATAAGACAGGATACCGGTTACCTCTTGGGGGTGGATATTGACTGAGAAGGAGCATGTGATAGCATGGTAGATTTATTTCGTATCTTGATTTGAGTGGTGGTTATGCGGGTGTATATTTACACACTACACAGGCATATATTTATATAAATTCATCAAGCTGTACACTTAAAATTTGGGCATGTTTTATATGTTAAAACCAATAATTTGTTTTAAAGGCAAGGTCCAGTTTGGTTTGGTTCTCCCTGAGTTTGGTAGGCAGGATAATGCCCCAAAGATGTCCTAATCCTTGGAACCTGTGAATATGATAGGTTACCTAGAAAGAGGGAAATAATGTTGTGGATGAAATTATATTTGCTAATCAGCAGATAGGGAGATTATCCTGGATTATCCAGGTGGGTCCAGTGTCCTTAAAAGGGGAAGCAGGGGTTTCCCTGGTGGCACAGTGGTTGACAGTCTGCCTGCTGATGCAGGGGACGTGGGTTCGTGCCCCGTTCCGGGAGGATCTCACGTGCCGCGGAGCGGCTGGGCCCGTGGGCCGTGGCCGCTGAGCCTGTGCGTCCGGAGCCTGTGCTCCGCAACGGGAGAGGCCGCAGCGGTGGGAGGCCCGCGTACCGCAAAAAAAAAAAAAAAAAAAAAAAAAAAGGGGGGGGAAGCAGGATGCCGAAGAGTAGAGTCAGAGGGAGATGTGACTACAGAAGAATGATCAGAAAAATGCAACATAATCTGGCTTTGAAGATGGAGGAAGGGGACCATGAGCTAAGGAATGCAAGTGGCCTCTAGAAACTAGGAAAGACAAGGAAATGCATTCTCTCCTAGAGTCTTCAGTGGGAACTAGCCCTGCCAGTACCTTGATTTTAACCCAGTGAAACCTATTTCAAACTTCTGAATTATAGAACTGGAAGATCCTAACTTCTTGTTGTTTTAAGTCACTAATGTTTGTAGTAATTTGTTACAGCAGCAATAGAAAATGAAGGAACTGACCTCAGTGGATCTAGTTATAGCTCTTAGTGGCCAGCAATCTCATTTTACACCTAACTCCTTCCTCCCTAGTAAGGCAGCTCTAGAGGAGCCAGGGCAAGAACAGTTCTCTTGTGCACAGCCTCAGAAAACCAAGACCATGGGCTGGCTTCATGAGTGTACAACCTGTGCAGTTGCACAGGGCCTTATGCCTAGAAGGGCCTCACCCCTGGTTTAATGCTTTGCTGTTACTGTCTTGAAATTCTTAATAATTTTTGAACAAGCGGTCCTGCATTTTCATTTTGCACTGGGCGCCACAAATTATATTGTCAGTTCTGCTGCCACTCCCTGCACTCCTCTTTACTCAGTGCCAGCGACAGCCCACCAGACCAGCCTTTCTTTAAACTGTTGGTAAATTTATTTCATGGGTCCTATTATCCTTCCCTGGCATTAGGCCTTAAAAATGGCCACTCTCTCTACCTTGATAGATCCTCCTAACTCCAAATCTCAGGACAGAGAGGCTAGACATATAATTCTCTTCCCTCCCTGGACTTACCATGGTGACTGGCCCACCCTTGCCCCAGACATATGTACATCTGTCTGGTGAACATCTGCATAACTGAGATGGCCTCTCAAAGATCTGCTCCAGGGTACCCTTCTGACTGCTTGTACGGAAAGTAACTGGCAGCTTCTTTCTCTGAAGAGTAGAAAATATAGTTACAGTCAGCCCTCGGTATCCTCAGGGGGTTGGTTCTAGATACTAAAATCTGTGAATACTCGAGTCCCTTACATAACTGGCATAGTATTTGCGCATAATCTACACACATCCTCTCATAGACTTCAAATCATCTCTAGATTACTTGTAGTACCTAATACATTGTCAGTGCTATGTAAATAGTTGTAAACACAATGTAAATAGTTGCTGGCATGGCAAATTCAAGTTTTGCTTTTCGGAACTTTCTAGAATTTTTTTCTAATATTTTTGATCAGTGGTCGGTTGGATCCATGAAATTGGAACCTGTGTATACAGAGGGCTGATTGTATATTGGATAGGACACCCACTATATGTAGAACAGTAGTGCTTGGTGATGTTAATAAGTGTGACAGAAAAAGGAGTTATGTGGCCAAGGAATTTTGTCAAACTGAGTTTAAAAATTAAATAGCTTTTTTTCCTGGTGGACTTCTCAGCTCTCTTAATGTGCTAAAGGACATTATGACTCTCCAAAGTGGGGATTGAGAGAGAACTAAAGTATGTAGTGCTTCACGAACTTATTTGACAAGGGAACTCTTTCCTCCTAGGGAATCATGCAGGACTAATTTTCCACAGAAAAAGGTTAGGGAAATTGTCTCCTAAACAAATTAAGCCCTTACCAGGCTGAGCCTTTAGTTTATCTCCTTTTGCATTAACTATAACCTTGCAAACAAACACATACCTAAGTGAGAAGACTTTCTTTGTCTGTAACTCCTCGCTTCCACTGCCCCTCTGCTCACATATATACTCTATACAGAAGAACAGCAGCCTAGAGAGTAGAATTCAAATTCATGCTTCTTGAGTGGGGTGATGATGGTGATAGTGATGGTGATAATGACGATGATAGCTAACGTTTATCAAGCACTCATTCTGTACCAATAAGCTCTGTTCTAAGCACTTGTCACGTATCGTTTTATTTAATACCATGGCCTAGTTTTAATTAATACCCTGCAGAAAAAGAGAATACCCAGGGCTTCTCTGGTGGCGCAGTGGTTGAGAGTCTGCCTGCCGATGCAGGGGACACGAGTTCTGTGCCCCGGTCCGGGAAGATCCCACATGCCGCGGAGCGGCTGGGCCCGTGAACCATGGCCGCTGAGCCTGCGCGTCCGGAGCCTGTGCTCCGCAACGGGAGAGGCCACAACAGTGAGAGGCCCGCGTACCGCAAAAAAAAAAAAAAAAAAAAAAAAAGGGAATACCCTGCATTTGTAATGCAGGAGCCTCAGTTTACAATTGATAAATCTCAGTGGACACCGCTGATGGTAGACCCAGCGTTTTTCTGTCACAGGGTAGCAGCATTTCCAGTGGCACATCTCCACCCAAAGGATTAGAGAATTCCTTTTCTGTTCATAAAACGAACAAACCAAACCAACCAAACAAACCTCATAAAACCAACAGCAAACTACTGACAGCTTAATTGTAAACCTGCGGGGGATGAAGCTGAAACACCTGGCATTTTTTCCATTCAAATATACATCAGTGAATGATGATACTGCCGTTCAAGAAAACTAAGATTTGTTCTGGAAGCTGGGAAGTGATTACTCGAGTGAGCTCTAAAGCAACTGCTGGGGGAAATATGCTCTCAGCCTCTGAAGTTACACTCAGGTCATAAAATATTTCTGTGAACACATGTAGAGGATGTTCAGCTAATGGAATATTGAACACAAAAAGGAGACCTCACTTGGTTTTTATCTTTTATATAAAAAAGTAATAATAAAAGCCAACATGATGGCTGTTACTCTCACAACAAATACCTTTAGAACACAAATTTCTTCAGGCCCCTCTAGCCTGTGGATACTACAGAACTAAATGTAATCACCAAATTTTACTGTTTCTTCCACTCAGTGCACCCAAAACCCCAACTTCTTCAATTAAGAGCCCTCTAGGCATTCCTGGGGAATGGATATCACCTGCGAGCACAAACAACTCTAACCACTGTCTAATCAACTGCCATGTGGTTTCTGCCATTTCTTCTGCTTCTACCTTCCGTACCCACTCTCTTCGCTGGGCACTATGGCATCAGCCAGGCACCACTGTCCCCCTCTAGTCATCTTCTGCCATCTTCTACCAGGCTTCTCGATGTCTCATTGAAGCTGAGGCACTGGAGTCTAGAGATGTCAGATCTGCATGGTGCTGTGTGGACAAGTGGGGAAGAAGGCTGCTTATGCCCTATTATCTTTTTTAGTGAAAGGAGGAAGAGTGGATACTATAAGTGAACTAAAAGCCTCATCATTCTTATTGGGAGCATGCAGATATCGTTTTCATCATAAGCTACCAAAGGGGAGCAGAATTTGCAACATGAAACTATACCTCTTTGGCATAAGGATTATTTTAAGTTGGTTTTTTTTTAAAAAAACAGCAGACACAGGAGAAGCCCTGAAAACCACGTAGAAGTTACCCTTTTATGAGAGAAATTTACATATATTAGAATTTATTAGGGAAATCTCCATTTGTAAAGCACTCACCTCTCTCTGTCTCTCCCCCAAGAAAAGGAGGGGAAGGTGACTAAATCTTTAGAAACTCTTACCAATGGAGAGGTCAATGACTTAAAGTGTCATAACAACCTTACCCTTGTTTACTGTGCTTTTCCTGGCAACCTCCCATAACTTCCCCTGCCCCCAACATCTTTTGTCTTTAGCTGGAGATGGTATTTAAGGTGTTGACTTGGGCCATTTCAGAGTTACTTTGTTTTCCTGGGTCTCTCCCATGTATGCAGGAGGAATACATGCTACTAAACTTCTATTCATTTTTCTCATGTTAATCTGTGTTTCATTACAGGGAGGGGTCTCAGCCAAGAATGTAGAGGGTAGAGGGGAAATAATTTTTCCTCCCCTACAGTACTCAGTCTCACATTTAAATGGACAGGGAGACAAATCTGAGTGATTCTATTTTCCTTAAATAGGAGTTCCTGACCTTTTTGTATGCCATGCACCCCTTTGGCAGTCTGGAGAACTCTATGGACCCTTTCTTAGAATAATGTTCTCATATGCATAAAATAAAATACATCAGATTACAAAGGAAACCAATTATGTTGAAATACAGTTTTTCAAACAATTTGGGTTTTTTTGTTTGTTTGTTTGGCCTCGCTGCGTGGCATGTGGGATCTTAGTTCCCCAAACAGGGATTGAACCTGCGCCCCCTGCAGTGGAAGCACAAGTCTTAACCACTGGACCACCAGGGAGTCCCTATCAAACAAATTTTATATGGTAATATATATGCTTTTTATGAGCTTGTTAATAAATGATCTAGCAGCAAGTCTAACACCACAATAATTCAAAGTAGTGCATGAGTAAATAATATTTTGAGACATTTGAAAAAAATCGCAGTGTGGTATAAAAATATCTATGATTTGTTTCCATGACAGAGTGACAGATACTGCTACTCCATTGTGGTTTGTTGCCTATGTTCATAATTGGGGGAAAATGCTAAATTTCAAAGCTGTAATTGTTTTCCCTTCCAAGCTCACAGACCCCATGAATTCTATTCCTGAAGCCCAGGTTAAGAATCACTGCCTTAGAATGAGTTCTCTTTAAAGAGTACTCATAGGGCCTCATGCTAAAAGACTTATAGCTGCCCATCCCTGCAGTTCATTGCATAAGCCCAGACAAATCCAAATCCCAGCCAGGACTCAAGCTGGGAACCCTACTATATTTAGATGAAATGTTTTTAAAACTAGATGGGTCTATTATTAGGATATTTGTACATAATCAAGAGATCTCCTTGACTGGGTCAGTTTTAACCTGGCATTGCTTCCCAGTATCCACAGTCCCTACCAATCTACCCACCACACTGTGACAAGAGTGATCATTTAAAATGCAAACATGATCGTGTCACTCCCCTACTTAAAATACTTGGCTCTTCTGGCCCTCTGTCGCTTTCAGAAAAAAGGCATTTCATAAGCATGTTTCCACATGTTAGCCTACCTCCTTCCCTACCCAACCACAGTTTATACTATAGTAATTCAAAATCACTAAACCACATGCAGTCGCGCATATATACCTACATTTGTACATACCATTCCCTTTTCCTGGAATGTCCTCCCACCCCATCCCCACCCAGAAAATTCCTTCTTGTACTTTAAAATCCAGCTCAAGCACTAACTCCTCTGAGAGAAGGTGTCAGGCCTTCCCTGGCCTCCCTGGGAAGAGTTTATTACTTTCTCCTATGTGCTACCACTCACTGAACCTTGACTATACATATAGTGTGGCACTTATATAAACTAGTTTATTGAATGAGCTAGACACAGTAGGGTGTAAGCAGAAAGCAATATAGTTCTTTCACACCACTGCTTCACACCACAAGCTCTGTGGAACCATTTTTCCCCACCCCTGCATGAAATTTCAGACAGAGCTCATACCTTTTTCAGTCACTCTCAGATATTAAAAAATCGTTTTGTTTTTTAGGCATTAAAAATTCCAGTCCAGTCTAATATATCACAGCTTCAGTCTGTCACCTATTTCCAAGCTTCTCCCCTCTCCCAGCTCAGGTCTAACTCAGCCAGGAGACTTGCAGTGGGGGAAGGGTATGGAGTGTGGTTGGCTTCCCCCCTCATCCATTTTTCTCTTTTATCCCTCCTCTCCCACTCACTGTACTGCCTCAAACCCTGCCTCCAGGGTTGAAGCACAGGGAAGGACTAGAAGGAAGGACCTAAACAAGCTTTCCTTCACTGGTTCAATTTTAACCTGGCATTGGAGAGTGTTGCAGATGTCCAAATCTGATACTTTCTCCAGGGGGTTACTTGGAACTCCCCTGTCACTGGAGATCTCTCACCTGCAGTTTCCTTGGCCTGGGCAACACGTCCTCTGGCTGGCCTTGAGACTGAGCAGGACCCTGTGGGGCCTTCCTCGGTACAAAAGCCTCTCTGTGTCCTGTTTCTTGTTTGCAGGAAAAAGGTTTCAGCCTCCTAGACCTTCCCTGAGTACCAAAGGGCAAATTCAAACAGTTGCTAATCAGGGAAGGGAAGGAATGCAGTCAAGAGCAAAGGAGGAGCAGTCAAGAAGCAATAGCACAGCAATAAAGCAGAGTCCTAGTTCCTCCTCAAGGACTATACATAACAATGTCTTTGAGGGAGTTCCCTGGAAGTCTAGTGGTTATGACTTCACGCTTTCACTGCCATGGCCCAGGTTCAATCCCTGGTTGGGGAGCTAAGATCCCACAAGCTGCCCGGCGTGGCCAAAAAGTATGTATATATATTGGGTTGGCCAAAGAGTTCGTTCGTTTTTTTCCATAAGATGGCTCTAGTAGCGCTTAGTTGTCTTTAACTTCATTCGAAACAATTTTGTTAGATTGTATTGTGACAACTGTCATTTCAGCATTCATTTTTAAAAAATGTATCAAAATTGGTGAATTTTTGTGTAGCCATTTTAATATTGAAGATGAAAGAGAAAAAGCAACATTTTTGGCATATTGTGCTTTATTAAAACGCAACTGAAACACAAAAAAAAGATTTGTGCAGGGCTCCCCTGGTGGCGCAGTGGTTGAGGGTCCACCTGCCGATGCAGGGGACACGGGTTCGTGCCCCGGTCCGGGGGGATCCCACGTGCCGCAGAGCGGCTGGGCCCGTGAGCCATGTCCGCTGAGCCTGCACATCTGGAGCCTGTGCTCCGCAAAAAAAAAAAAAAAGATTTGTGATGTCTGGAGAAGGTGCTGTGACTGATAGAACATGTCAAAAGTGGTTTGTGAAGGTTCATGCTGGAGATTTCTCACTGGACGATGCTCCACCATCTGGTAGACCAGTTGAAGTTGATAGTGATCAAATCGAGACATTAATTGAGAACAATCAATGTTATACCATGCGGGAGAGAGCCAACATACTCAAAATATCCAAATCAAGCACTGAAAATCATTTGCACCAGCTTGGCTATGTTAATTGCTTTGATGTTTGGGCTCCACATAAGTTAAGAGAAAAAAACCTTCTTGACCATACTTTGCATGCGATTCTCTACTTAAACGTAACAAAAATGTTCCATTTTAAAAACAAATTGTGACGGGTGATGAAAAGTGGATACTGTACAATAATGTGGAACAGAAGAGATCGTGGGGCAAGCGAAATGAACCACCACCAACCACACCAAAGGCCGGTCTTCATCCAAAGAAGGTGATGTTGTGTATATGGTGGGATTGGAAAGGAGTCCTCTATTATGATCTCCTTCCAGAAAACCAAACGATTAATTCCAACAAGTACTGCTCCCAGTTAGACCAACTGAAAGCGGCACTCGACGAAAAGCATCCAGAATTAGTCAACAGAAAACACATAATCTTCCATCAGGATAACGCAAGACTGCATGTTGCTTTGATGACCAGGCAAAAACTGTTACAGCTTGTCTGGGAAGTTCTGCTTTATCTGCCGTATTCACCAGATGTTACACCTTCAGATTTCCATTTATTTAGGTCTTTACAAAATTCTCTTAATGGAAAAAATTTCAGTTCCCTGGCAGACTGTAAAAGGCACCTGGAACAGTTCTTTGCTCAAAAAGATAAAAAGTTTTGGGAAGATAGAATTATGAAGTTGCCTGAAAAACAGCAGCAGGTAGTGGAGCAAAAGGGTGAATACATTGTTCAATAAAGTTATTGGTGAAAATGAAAAATGTGTCTTTTATTTTTACTTAAAAACCAAAGGAACATTTTGGCCAACCCAATATATATATATCTTTGAGTTCTTCTGCAGGAACTAATGTCCCCATCCAGGTGGAGGATGGTAACTTCAGGCTGAGCACAGGATTCCTGGAGCACCGCCCTGTTACCTCACCACCAACCAATCAGAAAAAAGTGATTCATCCTGTAGCCCTCACCCCAAATTTTGCCTATAAAAACTATTTCCCCAAAAGCATTGGGGAGTTAAGGTCTTTTGAGCATGAGCCACCCATTCTCCTTGCTTGGCCCTGCAATAAACCTTTCTCTGCTCCAAACTCCAAACATTTTGGTTTGGCCCCACTGTGTGTTGGGCACATGAACTTATTTTGGCAACAGCCTCTTTCAACTCCTCTGTCCCTGGTTTCTGTCAGTCCGTTCCTCTGTTGCAGTCACTTCACACCTCTGAGTATTATTCTTAGGGGACATCCCTTATAAGATGACCCAACTCTAAATTCCTACCATGGGGACTATTTCTGGCCCCTCAGAAATAGACAGCTTTGCCCATATGTTGGTGGAAATACAGCTCTCTGCAAGTGCAGCCCTTTCCTCTGTTATCACAGGCTGATTTAGCCACAGCCTCTCTCACCTTAAGATTTTGTTTTCAGATGTAAGTCAGTAGCCAGTCCCTGCAAATGTCGATCCCCAGAGAATACATATCAAGCCATTGGATTGTTTCTCTTGTAGCCTCATTCCACTTAAGTGAGTGGGAAGTACCTCCTCCACTCCCCCAGGAGCAGGAAAGACTCCAAGGCATTCTTAAAATTCTCTTCAAAATCATCCTTTCTACTACTTTTCTCTCAATCAATTCTCTGGCTAAGGGGCCACAAATCATGTTTTGGAAGTCATCCTTTAGCAAATTCCATAAAGATGGTGTGTCACCTTGCTTTAAATATGTGTTCCCTTTGTTTTCAACTTTGTATTCTCATCTAAAACCGAAACAGGAAAGTTCTATCTTAATATTTTTTGCATAGGACTGCATTCACTACTACACTATGAGCTCTTTGACACCAGGAAATAAGTTTAACTCACTTTTATACCCCCAGAACCTAGCATAGTATCTGGTATAGAGAAGGTGCTCAAAACTATTTGTAGACTCCAGTTCAAGATATTGACCTATGTATATGCATTGTTCACAATCCCTCCTATAGTCCACTAAAATAAAAGTACAGCAGTACATAAGGGACTGAACCTCTAACAGGAAAAAGAATGAGTTGAAGGTGAGGGGACTGCCAACAAAAGAGGTTCCAACAAATTTCTGGGAGAAGGAAAGTGGATATGAGCAAGTTGGCAGGTGAAACAGATGGATGAAACCACAGTCTAGAATATATTATGAGGAAGCTACAGAGGAGATGGGAGCCAGCCTGCCTGGCAGAACCCTGGAGATACTCTGGGCTCTGAGTCAGCAAGTACAGAAGGGAGCA
Source organism: Delphinapterus leucas (assembly GCF_059928025.1). NCBI lineage: Eukaryota > Metazoa > Chordata > Mammalia > Artiodactyla > Monodontidae > Delphinapterus > Delphinapterus leucas. Next base: position 26,080,211 of record NC_143150.1, read on the forward strand.
GGAATGAGAAGTGGGGATTTAAACTGGGGAATTAATTGGAGATTTGTAAAACAGAACAGCTGCATCAGTCTCCACCACCAAAATCTTCCCCAAATTCTTTGCCCAGAGTACCAGTTACTGGCATCTGCCAACAAGCAAAAAAATTAAAAACAAAACAAAAACTAGAGGGCTTTTATCTAAAAACTAATGAATGCCACAGAGAAAGTTAAGACTTCTAGTTTGGATATCAGCTTCTCAGAGAAATGCCCTTTTCACTGGGCATTTAGAGGGCTCATAGCCAGACAATCAGTTCCCAGCTTACCAACCCTGAAATAAACCTTGCCAAGCCTGCCTTACCTCATAAAGACTTCCCTGTCAGAATTCCCAGTCAGCCGTTAGAGAAGAGAGCTACCTGGAAAACAGACCTGCTTTACCTGGGAAACAGACCTGGTTTCCAAAACAACAAAAAGAAAACCCACATCAGCTACCCAGTAATTTTTCTTTAAAAACAAATGGACAGGGTAGTGACAGCGCCAAAAATTGCAGAGTGGGGGACTCCACTGCTCCATCCCTTCACAAAAGCAACTATTGAGCTTGCAAAAACTGTCAGAATCAACTTTTGCAGAACTCTGGAATCTACTCAAAAACTTAAAACATACAGAGAAGGCTTGATGAAGAAAGAAGTGACTGCTACATGGTAAAAGAAAGAGATACAGCATTTTAAATTGCCTGCCTATCATCCCCCAATCTCCAGATTGGCAGTGGCTCCAAAGATGGCAGCCCACACGCCTGGAGTAGGTCGTTAGTACCAGAGGGAGCAACAAAACTTATTCTCAAAGACTTGTCCATTTCTACCTATCTGGCAGCCCTTTGAAGAACAGGCACAAAGGCTTGTCTTTGTTTCACATGACTCATAGTATTCTCACAACTGGGACAGCTTCTTAGGTAGTATTTACCAAAAGCAATTAAAGGCACAGGTATTGGCTGCAGCAGATTGTGGCAAGGGGCAGCAATGGGGACAATAGACCAAAACATATAGGAAGGAAGAGGTTATGAAAGGAGCTATGTGTGGATGTAACAGATTTTGAAAGCTCCCAGATATTCCAGGGAATTGAGAAGGCCATGCACATACCCAGGGCTGAATGACTAAACAGAGAAGGCCAGAGAAGACCGTAAGTTTCACTTATGGCTGACCTTCAGGCTCTGTATAAGCATGAAGTGAAAGCTGAGGCAGAGTTGTAAACAATGTGGCTAATGTTTCAAAGAGTGCCCAAGACAAAGCTAATATGTCAAGAATGGCAGCAGATTTTTTTTTCCTCCTCTGGCCCCAGGCATTTAAGAAGACTGTCAACACACTGGCTTACCACCAAGCTCATAGATTGTAGACTTCATTGGCCACACAAAACAAAGAATAGAATCCGTACAAAAATAGTTTAGAAAAGTCACTAAACAACCAAACAACTATAACCCAAAGCAAGTAGCAACAAAAAGCCATGGGAAGGGGGGAGAATCTGATCTCCAGATGTACCACATTAATATTCAAAATGTCCAGTTATCAACAAAATATTTCAAGGCATGCAAAGAAACTAAGTATGGCCCATTCCCAGGAAAAGATGATATCAATAGAAATTCTCCCTGAGAAAGCCTAGACGTTGGACTTAACTAAACAATGACTTTAAATCAATGTCATAAATATGCTCAAAGAGCTAAAGAAAATCATGGACAGAGAGCTAAAGGAAACTAAGAGAATACTGTGTCAAATAGAGAATATCCAATAAAGCAAAATAAATTATAAAAAAGAAACAGGGAGGGTGGCAGGGAGACGCAAGAGGGAGGAGATATGGGGATGTATGTATATGTATAGCTGATTCACCTTGTTATACAGCAGAAACTAACACACCACTGTAAAGCAATTATACTCCAATAAAGATGTTTGAAAAAACAAACAAAAAAAGAAACAGATAGAAATTCTGGAATACAATACCTAAAACAAAAAATTCACTAGAGCAGTTCAACAGATTTCAGCAGGCAGGAAAAATGGTTGAGAGAACTTAAAGATAGGTTCTAAGGAGCAGAAAAAGAAGAATGAAGATAAATGAACAGAGCCTAAGGGACATGTAGGATACCATCAAGCATGCCAACATAGGCATAATGGAAGTCCCAGAAAGAAAGAGAGAGAAATGAGCAGAAAGAATATTTGAAGAAATAATGGCCCCCAAATTCCAAAATTGGATGAAATATATGAATCTAAACATCCAAGAAGCTCAACAAACACTAAGTAGGATAAACTCAGAGACTCACACCAAAACATATTATAATCAAATTGTTGAAAGATAGAGAATCTTGAAATAAGAAAGAGAGAAGTGACTCATTATGTATAAGGGATTCTCATAAGATCAACAGCCAATTTCTCTTTAGAAACCTTGTAGGCCAGAAGGCAGGACTATAAAATATTTAGAGTGCTGAAAGAGAAAAATTTGTTAACCAAGAACTCTATATATTTGGCAAAACTATCCTTCAACAGTGAAGAAGAAATTAAGACATTTACAAATAAACAAAACCTGAAGGAGTTCATTGCTCGTGCACCTGTCCTCTAGGAAATACTAAAAGGAGTCCTGCAGGCTGAAATTAAAGCACACTAGACAGTAAAAGCCCTATAAAGAAATAAAGAACACCAGTAAATGTTCTTTACATACAGAGGTAAATATAAAATCCAGTATTTTGCATTTGTAACTCCTCCTTTTTTCTTATATGATTTAAAAGACAAATGAATAAAATAATTATAAGTCTGTGTTAATGTGCATGCAATGTATAAGATGTAATTTGTGCCAATATCGACGTAAAGGGAAAAGGACAGAGCTGTATGATATGGGAGTTTTATATACAACTTTTGCATACTAGTGAAGACAAGTTAGTATTAATTCAATTTCTTTGTTATGCATTTAGCATGTCAGTTGTAATCCTCAGGATAACCACTAAGAAAATAACTAAAAACATAGGGAAAATAAGTGGGAAAGGAATTAAAATGGTACACTGAAATAAATCAATGAGACATAAAAGAAAGCAGTAATAGAGGAATTGAGGAGGAAAAAGATATATGGCATAGAAAACAAAATGGCAGAAGTCCTTCCTTATCAATAATTACATTAAATGTAAAGAAATTTAACTTTGCAATTAAAAAACAGAGATTGGCAGAATGGATAGAAACACATGGCCAAACTATATGAAGTCTGTAAGAGACTTACTTTAGATCCAAAGACACAATTTGTAATTGAAAGGATGGGAAAAGATATTCCATACAAATAGTAACCAAAAGAGAGCTGGGTTGGCTATATAAGTATCAGACAAAATAGTCTCTAAGTCAAAATTTTATGAGACAAAGAAGGACTTTATATGTTGATAAAAGAGTCAACCCATCAAGAAGATATAGCAGTTGTAAACATATCATACCTAACATCAGAGCCCCAAAATATATAAAGCAAAAATTGATAGGAATGAAATGAGAAATAGTACTACAATAATAGTTGCAATCTTCAGTACTCCCCTTTTAATTACAAATAGACAAAAGATCAATAAGGAAATGAGGACACTATAAACCAACTAGACCTAGCAGATGTATATGGAACATCTCATGCAAAAGGAGCAGGATGCATATTCTTCTCAAGTGCACATGGAATATTCTCCCAGATAAACCATATGGCAGGCTACAAAATAAGTCTCAATAAATTTGAAAAGTTTAAAATCATACAAAGTATCTTCTCTGACCATAATGGAATGAACCTATAAATCAACAACAGAAGGAACTCGGGAAAATGTACACATTTGTGGATACTCCCAGATAACCAATGGATCAGAGAAGAAATCAGAAGAAAAGTTAGAAAATATTTTAAGATGAATGAAAATGAAAAAACAACATAACAACTTACAAGATGCAGTGAAAGCAGTGCTCAGAGGGAAATTTATATATGTAAACACCTACAATAAAAAAAGAAGGAAGATCTCAAATTAATAACCTAGCTTTCCACCATAATCAATAAGAAGAAAAAAAAGAGGAAACTAAACTCAAAGCTAGCAGAAGGAAGGAAATAAAGTTTACAGCAGATATTAATGAAATAGATAATATAAAAACAATGAAGTAAATCAATTAAATCAAAAGTTGGTTTTCTGAACTTTGAAAAAAGATCAACAAAATTGTTAAACATTTAACTCGATTAAGAAAATAGAGAGAAGATGGAAATTACTAAAATCAGAAATGAAAGTAGGGAAATTACTACCAACCGTACAGAAAAAGATGCTCAACATCAGTAGTCATTAGGGAAATGTACATCAAAACCACAAGATACCACTTCACACCCACTAGGATGGCTACAATCAAAAAAAGAGAAAATAACAAATGCTAATGAGGATGTAGAGAAATTAGCACCCCCATACATTCCTGGTAGGAATGAATATGGTGGCCACTGTGGGAAATAGTTTAGTGATTCCTCAATAGAGTTAAACATAGAATATGACCCAGGAATTTCCTCCTAGAAATATACCCAAGAGAACTGAAAACATATGTTCACACAAAAATTTATAACAAATCTTCATAGCAGCATTATTCATAGTAGCCAAAAAGTGGAAACAACCCAAATGTCCATCAACTGATGAATGGTTAAACAAGATGTGGAATAACCATACAATGGGATATTATTCAGCCATAAATAGGAATAAAGTCTTGATACATGCTACAACATGGATGAATCTTGGACTCAAATGCTGAGAGAAAGAAGCCAGATACATAAGGCTACATATAATTCCATTTATATGGAGTATCTGAAATAGGCAAATCCATAGAGACAGAAAACAGATCAGCATTTCCCTGAGGCTTGGGAGAAGGGAGAATGGGTTGTGACTGCTCAGTGGTATGAGGTTTCCTTTTGGGGTGACAAAAATGTTCTAAGACTAGATGGGGGTGATAATTGCACAACATTGTAAAAGTACTAAATATCTTTCTCAAATGGTAAATTTCATGTCATGTGTATTCCTACCACAATTAAAAAAAAAAAAAGAACGGGCAACTTAACCAATTGATCAAAACTAATATTACCATGGATACAACATAGAAATGAAAATGGACAAATGACAGCTATTCACAATCGTTTGATGAAATCTCACAAAGATTGAATATAAGAAGCCAGACATAAAAGAATATATTCCGTATGATTTCACTCATATAAAGTCCCAAAATGAGCAAAATAGTTTTTTTTCAGTTTAACCATACTCATTTATAATTTTTCAAGTATACTGAACATTAATTTTTTTTAAAAAACTGCTGGTGGTTGAGGGTTTTTTGAGCAGTGTTTTTTCTGTTTTAACTGAACAAATCATTTTATTTATTTATTTATTTTAAATTGAAGTATAGTTGATTTATAATATTGTATAAGTTTCAGGTGTACAACACAGTGATCACAATTTTTAAAGGTTATACTCCACTTTTAGTTATTGTGAAATATTCGCTATATTCCCTCTGCTGTACAATATGTCCTTATAGCTTATTTATTTTGTGCATAGTAGTTTCTACCTCTTAATCCCCTATCCCTACATTGCCCCTCCCTTTTCCCTCTCCCCACGGGTAACCACTAGTTTTCTCTCTATATCTGTGAGTCTGTTTCTGTTTTGTATATACATTCATTTGTATTATTTTTTAGATTCCACATATAAGTGATATCATACGGTATTTCTTTCTCTGATTTATTTCACTAAGCATTATATCCTCCAAGTTCATCCATGTTGTTGCAAATGGCAAAATTTCATTCTTTTTTTATGACTGAGTAGTATTTCCATTGTGTGTGTGTGTGTGTGTGTGTGTGTGTGTGTGTAGTATATACCACATCTTCTTCATCCATTCATCTGTTGATGGACACTTAGGCTGCTTCCATATCTTGGCTATTATAAATAATGCTGCTGTGAACATTGGGGTGCATGTATCTTTTTGGATTAGTGTTTTAGTTTTCTTCAGATATATGCCCAGGAGTGGAATTGCTGGATCATACATATGGTAGTCCTATTTTTAGTTTTTTGAGGAACCTCCGTACTGTTTTCCACAGTGGCTACATCAATTTACATTCCCACCAGCAGTGTACAAGGGTTCCCTTTTCTCCACATCCTCACTAACACTGGTTATTTGTGGTCTTTTTGATGATGGCCATTTTGACAGGTGTGAAGTGATATCTCATTGTGGTTTTGATTTTCAGTTCTCTGATGATTAGCAATGTTGAGCATCTTTTCACATGCCTGTTGGCCATCTGTATGCCTTCTTTGGAAAAATGTCTATTTGGGTCTTCTGCCCATTTTTCAATCAAGTTTTTTTTTCTTTTTTTTTTGATGTTGAGTTGTATGAGCTGTTTATATATTTTGGATATTAACCTCTTATCAGTAATATAATTTGCAAATATTTTCTCCCATTCAGCAGGTTGCCCTTTCATTTTGTAGATGGCTTCCTTTGCTGTGCAAAAGCTTTTAAGTTTAATTAGGTCCCATTTGTTTATTTTTACTTTTGTTTCCTTTCCTTTAGGTGACAGATCCAAAAAAATATTGCTACAATTTATGTCAAAGAGTGTTCGTTCTGCCTGTATTTTCTTCTAGGAGTTTTATGGTTTCCAGTCTTATATTTAGGTCTTTAATCCATTTTGAGTTAATTTTTGTTTATGGTGTTAGAAAATGTTCTAATTTCATTCTTTTACATGTAGTTGTCCAGTTTTCCCAGCACCACTACTGTACTGTTTTGATTACTGTAGCTACAAGCAAAATAATTGTAACGCTAGATGTCTGGACAGTGATTATTTTGGAGGAAGATGAGGAGTGGTAATTGGGAGGCTATATGATGGAAACATTTGGGAGATTAGTAATGTACTTTTTTTGACCTGGTGGTAGTTATGTGGGTTTGTTAACTTTGTAATAAATTTATGATCATTTTACTTTTCTCTACATGTGCTATATTTTAATAAAAAGATTTTATTTATTTATTTATTTTGACCATGCTCTGCGGCTTGTGGGATCTTAGTTCCCCAACCAGGGACTGAACCTGGGCCCTTGGCAGTAAAAGTGTGGAGTCCTATCCACTGGACCACCAGGGAGTTCCCATAAAAAGTTTTTAAAAATTAAAAAAAACCTAACATTGCCAATCATGGGAAGGAAGGAAGGAAGGAAGGAATGAAGGAAGGGAGGGAGGGAGGAAGGAAGGAGGGAAGGAGGGAAGGAAGGAAATAAAGCCAATATAAAATACCAGAAAAAAATTTTAAATGTACAAGAAACCATATTACAAACATCAAGCAAACTAAATTAGTATAACTTTTATTCAACTGATGTAAGAAAATACTATAAAATACACACATACAGAAAATTCATTTCACCTTGATAGTAGGATCCATAGAGAATGTGATGTACTTTTTTTTTTTTTTTTTTTGCGGTACGCGGGCCTCTCACTGTTGTGGCCTCTCCCATTGCGGAGCACAGGCTCCGGACGCGCAGGCTCAGCGGCCATGGCTCACGGGCCCAGCCACTCCGCGGCATGGGGGATCTTCCCGGACCGGGGCACGAACCCGTGTCCCCTGCATCGGCAGGCGGACTCTCAACCACTGTACCACCAGGGAAGCCCAACGTGATGTACTTTTAACACAGATTGACTTGGCATTTCTTGGCCCAACATTACATGACTCAGTATCGAATGACAATTATATGAACATATATAATTTTTTACTTAGTTTTCTAATTTTAGAGTTGGCCTATGGACAAGGAATGAAACATGTGGTTGTATTTGCAGAAAGGATTTAGTCAAGAAAGCTGAACAATTATATGTATTATGGAATAAGAGATTTGTTGTAGGAATATAACTTTACATAATTGTGAAAGAGGCTGGGACAGTAAGGATCAGAAAGAGAGTTGGAAGATCAGGGGAAAGACACAAAACATCCAGGCATGTCCTGCTGTCAGAGTAGGAATTCACAGGATTGATGATGGAGAAGTCTATGGAAATCTGTGTGTGTAATGTGTATAAAGACACATATGTATATATATATGTATGTTTTGAATATGTGTATAAAACACACATATGTGCATGTGTGTATATGTATATATACATATTCTGCATATAAATATATTTTATATTTTTAAATTACATATATATACATATATAGGTAGTGTGTGTGTATACCATGAGCCATACTTATACGAAAAAATTATCCATTGTTTTTCTGAATTCAGTTTAACTGGTGTCCTGATTTACCTGGCAACTCACAGCCCTAGCCAGGGATAGCCCTTAGTCAGCAAGTCTGGCAGTTGGGAAGACGAGCAGGACTCTGAGTTGGGGGAAAGCAAGGACAAGCTGGAACTGGCAGGCACCTCTGCATCTGGCTCTCACTGCATGTGACAACAGCCTTCAGAGAGTGAAATAGCTGCTTCATTTCTCCCTTCCAAATCTCAAACAAATTTCTCTTTTGGCCAACTCTAACCTGGTACCATAAAGGGAAGAACATTCTGAAAAACATAGTTCCAGCTTAGCCAAGCTGATAAAAATTACAGAGAATTGAAACAGGTCTAATATGTTTAAATCACAGGAACTATGCCACTGGTTAACCCAATAGTAGATGAATGTGATTGCTCTTCATAAATCTATTCCAACTAATGAATGGAAAAGAAATTATAAAATTAAAATATCACCATTTTGCAACTTCTACGGCTTAATAGATATAAGCATTAAGCATCAATAGCTGCTAACATCACAAAAAGAGAGACGGCCAGACACTATATGCCTCCCATATTCTTGCCGAACACCACCTATATATAGTTTTGCCAAAGGAATCAAACCTGAGTTTGATCCAGTCTCTGCATTCACCTGCCAATTTTCCAGAAACACAGAGGACGGAGAAACATGTTGGATTCCACCATGAGTGTGAAATCAGCAAAAACCAGACTGGGAAACGACAGATTTTATTCTCTGAGTTCATTGAGAGTTAAATTGTAAAGAAAAGAGAGGGATAAAGGGTGAGCCTAAAGATTAAACAAACTTAAAAGATATATCAAAATGTGCATATTTTAATGATAAAACTATTTTTAAAACACAAGGAAGCAATTACTCTAGAAGTCAGCATAGTGGTTTCTTAGGACAGGAATGAGGGGGTTGCGGTTGGGATGGGGATCGTGGAAGGGCTTCTGGGGGAGCTGGCAAAGTTCTGTTCCTTGATCTGGGTAATAGTTACAAGAATGTTCTCTTTATAGTAGTTCATTGAACTATATGTTTGTTTTGTTTATTTTCTGCATCTTTTGATTTACAATAAAATATTTTTCAAAAAGCAATTTGGAGGAAACAAGACTATTTGAGGGAAACTTTAAGAAATATTAATATCTTAATAGAGATAAGAAAGGAGATTGCATCCACAAAACAAAACATGGCTCTATAAAAAAGGAACATTTGGAGAACAAAAGGAAAGGCTGTTAGAAATTTAAAACTGGGTAACAGAGTGAAAAAAAATAATTAGAATGAAAATAAAGTTGAAGAAATTAGAGCAAAAAGATAACTAAGTTCTGGCCAATGAGATATCAGTGGACTATATCCTTTGAAAAGGAAACTGGCTATCCTCCACCCCTCATTCCTTCTTTCCATGGCTAGAGTGAAGAAGTCATGCTCATTATCCAGTTTGAACCATGTAGACATGGACTACACTATAGGGTAAGAATCAGCAAACTTTTTCTTATAAAGGGCCAGAAAATAAATATTTTAGTCTCTGTGGGCAATGCAGCCTCTGTCCCAACTACCCAGCTCTGTCACTATAGCTCAAAAGCAGCCTTGGACAATATGGAAACAAATGGATATGGCTGTGTTCCAATAAAACTTTATTTATGGACACCGGAATTTTAATTTCATCTAATTTTCACATGTCACAAAATAGTCTTTTTTCCCCAATCATTTAAAAATATAAAGACCACTCGTAGTTCGTGGCCAAAACAAAGAAAAACAAAACAAACAAAACAACAACAAAAAAACAAGTGGTGGGGAAAAATAAAACAACAAGTGGTGGACAGGATTTGACCTAGGACTATAGTTTGTGGCTCCCTGCCCTAGGGAATGTCAGAGCATTATGACAGAGGGACCTGGGGTTCTGAAACAACTCATGGAACAGAGCCAGCTATCTGAACTGAGCTCTAGACTACTACATGAGAGAAATATACTTCTATTTTGTTTGGCCAGCATATTTTGTATCTCCGTTATATTGATTTAGTCTAAACTCTAATACAAGGCACTCTTATAAAGTCTCAGAAAAACTGAAGTTAAATAATTGTTAATAAGCTACTAAAGCATTTGATGAGAAGGAGGGGGAGGGAGCACTAGCAATTCCACTTCTAGGTAAATACTTTAGAGAATCTCTTACATATGTACATAAGGAGACTAGTATAAGAATGTTCATTGCTGTATTTCTTACAATAACAAAACTTAGAGCTACCTAAATGATTATCAGCAGGATAACGGATGAGTAAACTGTGATATAGTCATTCAGTTGAATACTACAGATAAGTCAACATGAGTGAACTAGAGCTACGTGTGTCAACATGGAAAATTTCTCAAACATGACTGAGCAAAAAGCAAGTTGCAAGATGATAAATACACGATGATGCCACTTATGTAGTTTTATAGAAAACTAATACTAAATATCATTTATGGATATGTATACATTGAAAGTACATACTATGCATGGAAATGTTAAATATGAAGTTCAGGATAGTGCATGGGGTGGGTTGGGGGGGCAGGGAAGGATGGAGGAAAATGGGGCCCTGGAAGGGTACAGGAGGTGCTTCAACCATATCTTCCAAAATGATCACCATGAAAAATTTAGTTACCATCTGTCACCATACAAAGATATTAGATAATTTTTTACTATATTCCCTACACTCTACATTTCATACCTGTGACTCATTTATTTTGTAACTGTAAGTGTGTACCTCTTAACCTCCCTCACCTATTTCTCTCATGCCCCACCTCCTCCCCTCTGGCAACCACCTGTTTCTTCTCTGTATTTATGACTCTCTTTCTGTTTAGTTATGTTTGTCCACTTTGTTTTGTTTCTTAGGTTCCACATATAAGTGAAATCATGAAATATTTGTCTTTCTCTTTCTGACTTATTTTACTTCTCTAGGGCCATCCATGTTGTTGCAAATGGCAGGATTTCAGTTTTATGGCTGAGCAATATTCCATTTTGTGTGGCGTATATAAATATGTCTCTTACAACTTCTTTATCCATTTGTCTATTGATGGCCACTTAGGTTGCTTTTATAGACCCTGTCCCCACCCTCTTAGAGCTCACAGTTGAGTGAAATAATACCAGGTAATAGTCACATTGAAGGTGGGATAAAACAGAAACGCAAAGCAAAAGGTTAACAGGAAAAGAAAAAGAAGAAATCAAAATGACAGTTATTAAATAGAAAAACAAGGATAAACATGGAAACCTTCCAATTTATTTTTCAAAGTAATCATAATCCTTATTCCATGCTGATAGCGTGTGTGCACACAAACATAAGACCAATTTTAGCTATGAGTATATGTGCAAAAATTCCATATAAAGTACCAGCAAAATGAATCCAACAGCATATAAAAAGAATATGTTGCTAAATATGGTTTATTTCAGGAATATAACAAATATAATGAAACCTATCCATACTATTCATCACATCATTGAAGCAAAGGAAGAAAATATTGTGTTTATAAACACAATGGCAATAGTACATTTGATTAATTTCACTTCTAAAAAACAGAATGAAAAAAATCTCTTGATAAACTTGAAATACAAGGATGTTTCTTTATTAAGATAAAAATGTTTTTTAATCCAAATGCCAAAATCTTACTTAAGGGTAGAACACTAGAAGCATTTCCTTTAAAGTCAGGGACAAAACAAGAATTCCCCCTACAATCAGCATTATGTACATTTTCTAAAATTGCAATTAGTAAAACATGAAAATGAAGTTATAGTATTTATTTAAGTGTAGTTGATTTACAATATTGTGTTAGTTTCAGGTATACAGCAAAGTGATTCAGTTATATATATATATATATTCTTTGCCATTATAGGTTATCACCAGATATTGAATATAGTCCCCTCTGCTATATGGCAGGACCTTGTTGTTTATCAGTTTTATATATAGTAGTTTGTATCTGCTAATCCCAAACTTCTAATTTATCCCTCCACCACCTCTTTCCCCTTTGGTAACCATAATTTTATTCTGTGTCTGTTAGTCTGTTTCTGTTTTGTAAATAAGTTCATTTGTATCATATTTTAGATTCCACATATAAGTGATATCATATGGTATTTGTCTTTGTCTGACTTACTTCACTTAGGATGATATTCTCTAGGTCAATCCCTGTTGCTGCAAATGGCATAATTTCATTCTTTTTTATGGCCTAGTAGTAGTATTCCACTGTATGTATATACCACATCTTCTTTATCCATTCATCTGTCAATGGACATTTAGGTTGCTTCCATGTCTTCACTATTGTAAATAGTGCTGCTGTGAACATTGGGATACATGAATCTTTTCGAATTAGAGTTTTCTCCAGATGTATGCCCAGGAGTGGGATTGCTGGATCATATGGCAACTCTATTATTAGTTTTTTAAGGAACCTTCATACTGTTTTCCATGGTGGCTGCACCAGTTTACATTCCCACCAACAGTGTAGGAGGCTTTCCTTTTCTGCACACCCTCTCCAGCATTTATTATTTGTAGACTTTTTAATGGTGGCCATTCTGACCAGTGTGAGGTGTACCTCATTGTAGTTTTGATTTCCATTTTCTAATAATTAGCGATAATGATCATCTTTTCATGTGCCATGGCCATCTGTATGTCTTCTTTGGAGAAATGTCTACTTAGGTATTCTGCCCATTTTTTGATTTTTGTTGTTGTTGTTGTTGTTTGTTGTTGTTTGCTGCCCTGCATGGCTTGTGGGATCTTAGTTCCCTGACCAGGGCCCTCGGCAGTGAAAGCTCAGAGTCGTAACCACTGGCCCGCCAGGGAATTCCCAGCTTGTTTTTTTGTTATTGAGTTGTGTGAGCTGCTTGTATATTTTGGAAATTAAGCCCTTGTCAGTCACATCGTTTGCAAATATTTTCTCCCAGTCCGTAGGTTTTCTTTTTGTTTTGTTTATGGTTTCCTTGCTTTGCAAAAGTTTATAAGTTTGATTAGGTCCCATTTGTTTATTTTTGCTTTTATTTCTATTGCCTTGGGAGACTGACCTAAGAAAACATTGGTACAATTTATGTCAGAGAATGTTTAGCCTATGTTCTCTTCTAGGAGTTTTATGGTGTCCTTTCTTATATTTAAGTCTTTAAGCCATTTTGCATTTATTTTTGTGTATGGTGTGAGGGAATGTTCTAACTTCATTGATTTACATGCAGCTGTCCAGCTTTCCCAACACCACTTGAAGAGACCGTCTTTTCTCCATTGTATATTCTTGCCTCCTCTGTTGAAGATTAATTGACTGTAGGTGTGTGGGTTTATTTCTGGGCTCTCTATTCTGTTCCATTGATACATATGTCAGTTTTTTGTGCCAATACCACACTGTTTTGATTACTGTAGCTTTGTAGTATTGTCTGAAGTCTGGGAGGGTTATGCCTCTGGTTTTGTTCTTTCTCCTCAGGATTGCTTTGGCAATTCTGGGTCTTTTATGGTTCCATATAAATTTTAGGATTATTTGTTCTAGTTCTGTGAAAAATGTCATGGGTAATTTGACAGGGATCTCATTAAATCTGTAGATTGCTTTGGGTAGTATGGCCGTTTTAACAATATTAATGCTTCCAATCCAAGAGCATGGTATATCTTTCCAAGAAATAAAGTATTTTTAATAAAGAAAACATCACATGGAAAATAAGTGGTACAGTCCAAATTAATGTATTAGAAACAATTCCCTGTGCTCTATCCAATTTGAAGATTTGGAAGCATAGGCTGCATTAAAGATAAGAAAATTCAGCTTCTTCAGTGGCATGTGCTAAGTGAGGTCTGGACTCCCAGTTGACCAAGAATGTGAGTATATCTTTGTTTATAATGAACCTGGATCTATGGAAGGAGCATCTGTCTAAAAAGCATGCTGCATAAGCTAGAAATGGTCAAGAACATGCAACCTATGTGTGGCACCTCCATGGGTGGATTTTACTTATAATGTTTGATTTTACACAAATGTTTAATATAACAGGACTTTTTATTACATGTAATTATCATAGCAAGTAATAATTCTCTTTATATCTAATTCTAAAGCACAAATATCCTTTATTAATATTCATTTTATTCCAGTGTTATTTGTAAATTACAAATTTATTTAGAAAATATAGAAGATTCATATATACATTATAAATCTACAAATAAATTATTTATTAAATGTATATTTTATAAATCTACATTTATTCCTAATTTATAAATAAATTTGTAATTTTTTATAAATTTTATTTGTAATATTATAAACAGAATTTGTTTATAAAATATTAATTTTAAGTATAAATATATTTTTAACAGATATCATATAGCTTATTTATAGAATTAATTTCTGAATATTATTTCTAAAATAAATTATTTTATAAATGGTTGATAAAAGAGGGAGAAAGGAGGCATTTTGAGGCATTTCTTTCTGGATTCCTGGTTTCCCATTTTGATCTCCAAAAATCAAAGGAAAGATTCAATCACTAAGGAAAGAATAACTTCCTCATTGTGTATGCTTCAGTGGAGTGCATGCCTGATTAGTTCACAACTGTTTTAAAGCCATAGGAACTAGATTCATTCTCGGCACTCACTAAATAGCAGGGGAATGGGGAACCAAGGCACTATTATTTATTACATTTAACTGCTCTGTTCCTTCCACACTAATAGTTGAGCCTCTTTCAGTTGCAGTAACAGAAAGAAGTAACAGCATATATACAGTAGGATAATATATCATCACTTCTCTAAGATTTTGAAGCTCATTAAAAAATATATTGTCCAAATAATCTAGCAATTGTTTTTGTGATGCATCCATGGAATGAGACATATTCTGACAGCACATCAACAAAGTGTCAGGCCCTGTGAGAGATACTGGGGAATTATTCACACCATTCTGTTCAGTTTGCTGGGGTTTTTTCTTACAAGTTTTTTTTTTTTAATTTGATTGTAAAAGTTTGCTGTTTCTGAAGGCTCCTTCTGGTTCATAAAACTATGTCACCAGCAGAGAAGAAGGTGCTTGACTTACTATGTGTTTATTCAGTATATTCAATTATCAAGTTATTTAAATGGAAGGTAGAGAGAAGGGCATCTAAGACAAAGCCCTGCTTTATTCTACTTCCAATTACAATTTAAACTGTCAGGTATTTCTACTCACTCTGATTCTTGTAAATTGTCTTTTTTTCTAAGAAATTTAAAATGTATATAAAACTTCAGAGGATAATATTAAAAATACATATATTTTCATTATACAGAACTGAGGATTGTTAATATTGTCATCAATGCTTCAAGTTTGCACGCATGCACACACACACTGTTGCACTGCAGCCAGTTCATAACTTATTCTCAAGAGCTTTTTGTTAAGTTTTGGGGAATTTTGAGAGCTGATTGCTAAATCTTTGGTAGGTTGAAATTTTCCATGGTGGGAGTATTATACCACGGAAATCTACAAATGCTATAAATCAGGGTTTTTTTAATTCCTGGAGAACCAGTTGTTAGACATTTATCAGCACACTACTGCTTATATATAAAAGAAAGAAAGCCCGTACAGGTAAATTCAGCTTGTCTTGGACCCACACTCCCAATACCATTATCCTTCCCCCTCCTCAGAGGCAACTGCCATCATAAATTTGGTGTATGTTATTCCAGAACATCTTCTATACTTTAAATACATTTACATGCATCCATAAATAAGAGTATACTTTTGGTATGTTTTAAAATGTACATATATGGCAACTTGCTCTTCTCATACAACATTTTGTTGCAAATGGATATAGATCATTCCTTTCATCTGCTATTTAGAAGTCTACATATGAATATACAGGTTGTTTCCAATTTTTCACCATTAGAAACAATGCTAAAATGAATGGGTTTTGTCCATATGTACATGAGTTATCTAGGTATTTACCCAGAAGTATAATTGCTAGGTTATGTGCACAGTGTCAAGTTTACTACGTATTGTCAAATTCCTCTCTCAAGTGTGCAAAACCAATTTATGCTCCTACTCAACAGGAGTGAGTGAGAATTCTCTTTGATTCACATTCCAGCCAATAATTGGTACTGTCAGACTTTCACTTTTTGTCAGTCTGATGGGTACAAAATGACTTCTCATTGTGTTTAATTTTCATTTCCTTGATCACTAGTGAGGTTGAGCATTTTTTCTCCTATTTATGGGCCATTCGTGTTTTCTACTCTATGAATTCCCTTTCATTTGCCCATTTTTCTATTCAGTTGATTGCCTTTCTGGTCTTGATTTATAGTTCTCAATATACTCTGGATACTAATACTTGTCTTTTCACTTTGTTTATGGTAAGTTGTTTTGTTTTTGGTGTTTTGTATGGGGTGAGAGGCAGGTGCATTTCATCTCTGTGAGCTCTTTGAGGACGTGGTCTGTGGGCCTAGTGGTCAGAGGATCTGTCTCACTTTTGGGTGATGACACACCCAAAAGACATAGTTTCCAAGGCCACAAGTTCTGGCTGGCGGCAGATCTAAAAACAATAGACTTACTGTCTGCTCCAACCAGTTTTTTTTCAATTGCTCCACATTGTCTTTCCTCTAGGCCTTTGCACATGCTGTTTCCTTCACCTGGAATGCTCTTTAGTCTCCTGTCTGTGCCCCAGAGCACCTTTTACATTCCCTCTCTTAGCACTCACCACATTGTACTGCAATAACCTGTTAGCTTGTCTGTCTCCTCCACTATCTGCCTTTGTAGCTCTAGCGCTTAGTAGAAGTCTTGATAGAGTTCATTGCTTAAAAAAGAGAAAAAGGGTTGTTGAATGAATGAGTGATTGAGTGAGTGGGTATGGTAAGACATTGTGTGCCCCCCCCCCACATATATACACATACTATAGGGGCAGCTATATGGAAGTTCAGAGAATGTTTCATTCATTCATCCAGCAACAAATCCCTAACACTTGCCAGGCACCTGCTAGTGATATGGACCCTTCCCTCACCAAGCCCACAGCCAGATGGGGAAGACAGACTCATACCAGCCAAGCACAGCACAGTGACATGAGAGTCTTGTTGGAGAGAGGCACAGAGTACCGTGAAGTATGCAGAGGAAGGACACTTATTCCAGCCATGAGTGGGAAGGAGTTTGGAAAAAGATCTCTCAAAGATGGAGATCAGCCAAGAAGAGATGATAATTCAATAATCAGCCTCTTAATTAAAAATGTAAATGAAATTCTCCCTAGCAATCCCAGGGGCTGCTATTTGGCTTTCTTAGATTATGTCAATAAGTGAGTCTGACCAGGTGTTTTACTCCTTGCTTCAGGTTATAGCAGCACCTATCAGTGAATTCCCAGTACTAGAACTCCACCCGCCTTGGATAACAGATTCAACCCAAGGATCACGCGCTGCCCCTCCCCTGCTCACTCTACTCTCTCCATTTGTTCTTTCTAGCTACAAATTGCCTCACAGCCCCATCTTTATCTTCATTCTCACCCGCAATCCTGGCCCCTCCACCAGCTCTCTGCAGCCCCTTCCTATCACCAGGCCAAAAGAAACACAGTCATCCCACTACAGTCTGCTCCCAATCAGCGTTTCCTTGGTGCCAGGTACATACTAGGCACCGGCTAGGCCCTGAAAACTGAAGAATGAGTAGGAGCCAGCCATCAAGGATCTTAGGGAAGAGCTTTCTAAGCAGAGAAAAGAGCTAGTGCCAAATCCTGGTAGTGAGATAAAGCCTGGAGTGTTCTAGAAACTGATAGAAAGCCAGGGAGACAAGAGCATAATAAGTGGGGGGTAGAGTGGTATAAGATGAATCTATAGAGATGGGAAAAAGAAAGGAAGTGGTAGGTTTTCTACTAGGTTTTTTTCTTTTTTTTCTTTCATGGCATCTGCCAGCTCTCACCATAAAGTGTGTAGTCCAGCCCTTAGGGATAATCTGTGCCCTTAGGGACAATCTGCACACTGTCGGGGATTTCTAGGAGAAATCCACAGATAAGAAAAGTTCTGGGTCTTATCAAAGGGGAACTTCAGTCCAAGGAAAGCAGGGTAAGAAAGCATAAGACTGGGAGAGCTAGAAACCTGTTGCTCAAGGTCTGTCACCAGCCCTCTCCAGCCCTGGTTCGTGGGCTCTTCCTGAATCACATTGCAAAGCTTTTTTCATCTCTATCCCCAGAGTAATCAGCATCCCGGCGTTAAGAACCAGACTGGGCCAAAATGACATACACAGATTGGAGCACGCACAAGTTTATTTGCGACTTGCTGTCTGGGACTTAGGAACGTGCACCTGCATGGGAACAGTCTTTACTCCCAGGACAAGGGACAGCTTGCACAGCTCTAGTTAGGAGTCATTTCAATTGAGCATTACATCATTGACAAGGCATAACAGCCTCCTGGGTCCCTTTGCTATTATTCACACATCTGTTTCCTCCCACCTCCCCTTGCCTTCTTCTGGGGTCCTGGAGCCCTCTTTTGCACATGGCTCCCTTCCTGAAAAATCAATCATTCTTATTTATTTTCCTGGAACTGGAGAAGAGTTGAAAGGTCTGGCCGTCTCCCTTCCCGGCTCTGCCTCTCAACTGTTAAGGCCTCTACAAAGGTGTTGGAAACAGAGGGGGCTTGTCTTCTCTCAGGGACAAGAAACACTGTCAGAACTTTGCTTAGGCTTCTACTGTGCTCACAATGCCTACTGTTTGCTTGAACACAAGGTTCCTTGTCCAGGGCCTCATTTCTTGATCTCTGGTCTGTTGAGAGACGCAAGAGCATGTGTCTCTGATGGCCATGTTTTGCAGCCAGCTGAAGTCTCTACTAGTCCAGGGCAGGCAGTCTGCAGTGAGGTGGAGTGCCCCAGATGACCAGCCCAAAGAACCAACCTTCCTCTCAGAAGGAGCCGGTGCTTTGCTGTAGGAAATGTGCCAGAAACCTCTGAGACCTCCTTCTCAGAATTTAGAAAAGGCAAAACCAATCACTGGGTCTTTATTCCTAATAGACATCCATCACTAGAATAACAAAGCTCATACAATTTACCATTGAAATGGAATGTTTAAATCAAACAATAAAAGGTGTTTATCTATATTCAATTTTGGATCTCCTTATGTAGAAGGAATTATATTTTCATCAGGTGATTTTTTTCACGTCGGTGCATAGCTCCCTCCAACTTTTTCTAGATCTGATATGAAGTCAATACTTTTCAATACTACTGGGAAAAACAAAGAAAGAGGAAGTCTGAAAAGCATCAGTGGATCAAATATGCATGTTTGTGATTCTATGTAGGTAAAATTCTACGTCACCTCTCCCTCTAATTCCTGAATCTGCTGGGAAGACAGATGGCATCAGAAGGAGAAAAATGTAATAGCATGCCCAAAGCATAAAACCCCCATTTGCCTTTCTTTTTCTTATTTATATAAAATAACTTGGTCTAATACTAATGAAAAGAATGTACTCCAAAGCCTTTTTTTCCCCATAAAGAGCTGAAAGAGCCACCTAAACTCCCAGTATGGAATTTGAGATCACTCAAAATACATTTCATTTCAAACTCCCTTCAACCAATGTTTTTCTCTTCACAGGCACATTTCTTCAATTCCCTCTACACCCACACATTCTCATAGTTCCCTTTAAGAAATGTGTCATGAAAGAGAAAAGTTATCAAGATTGCATTTTATTTTTTCAGCTTTATTGAAGTATAATTGACAAATACAATTGTAAGATATTTAAAGTGTACGTTGTGATGGTTTGATATACATGTACACTGTGAAAGGATTCCTCCCATCTAGTTAAACATCAATCACTATATGTGTGTGTGTGTGTGTGTGTGTGTGTGTGTGTGTGTGTGTGTATATAAAGTTCCACTCTTTTAGCAAATTTCAATTATACAATACAATGTTGTCAACTATAGTCACCATGTTTCACATTAGATCCTCAGACCTTATTCATCTTATGACTGACAGTTTGTACTCTTTTACCAATCTCTGCCTATTTCCCCACCTCCCAGCCCCTGGCAACCACTTTTTTCACTGTTTCTATGAAACAGTTTTTAAACCTGGGCAATTCTACTTCCTCCAGTCTGCTCCCTTCTCCCTTGGTGGAGCCTCTGTTGGATCTGTCCGGCCTTTCTTTTTCCTTTTAACTTATCGATTGAAAGTCATATAATATAAAATTAGCCATTTCAAAGTAAACAATTCAGTGGCATTTAGTACATTCACGATGTTGTACAACTACCTTCTCTGTGTAGTTCTAAAACATTTCCATCACTCCAAAAGGAAACCCGGTACCCATTAAGCAGTTTTCCCCATCTCCCCTCCCCCAGCCTCTGGCAGCCACCAAGCTGCTTTCTGTCTCTGTGGATCTATCTATTCCGGATGTTTCATATAAATGAAGTCATACAATATGTGACTTTATGTCTGGCTTCTTTCGCTTAGCATAATGTTTTCAAGATTCATCCACAGTGTAGCAGGTATCAGTACTTCATTCTTTTTAAGGATGAATACTATTTCATCATATGGATGTATCACATTTTATTTATCCATTTAGTGGACTTTTGGGCTGGCCTCTCATCTTGAGCCTCCTCCTCTTGTAATCATGAAAGTCTTTGGATCCTGTCTGTCAAAGTAAGTGTGGCAGAACCTTGTGATCTATACAGAACTATAGTCAATTTATGGAAACCTGAACCTTTACCATCTTCTAACCCAGTGGTTTTCAAGGGGGGGCAATTTCAACCCAACCCCTTGGCCCCCTGGGGATACTTGGCAGTATCTGGAGATATTTTTGGTTGTCACAGCTAGGGGTGTGCTACTAGCATCTAGTGGGTAGTGGCCAGAAATGCCGTTAAACATTCTACAATTCAAAGGATAGGACCCACAATAAAGAAATATCTGGCCCAAAATGTCAACAGTGCCTAGGTTGAGAAACCATGTCAATTTAATCTAAGAGATTAGCTGAGTTGCCAGAGGTTCCAGAGAGATTTCGTAGGATAGACAACTGCTCATAGATCTAATCACTTTGTCTTGAAACTGCAGTTATGTATAAGACATTCATGGTCAACATACATGTACTGAGCATGTATATATGAGCCCGATTCTGGCCTGCCTCAAAGTATTCACAACCTAAGCTTCATATAACCATTCATTTATGTAATATATATTATACACAAGATGTTATAAAGCTAATAAATTTGCTTCCTAAGGGTGTCAGGTTTTTGATTCTAGCTTTTTAAATTGTGGAAACACTGAGAAACTAGTTACTACATCTACAATATATTGTATTAGTATCATTTCAACACAATAAACCAACTTATTTAATTTGTGGCTTAGTGCTCCAGGCCTCAGCTACTTGTGTAAGAGATTTCACAGTGGACTCTATAAACCCCAAATCCCATCTTTTTAGACTACTGAGTAATTCTTTCATTTCTTTTAAACAGAAAAGCCACACTTTTTCTTGCCTTCTTCTTCTTTTTTTTTTTTTTTAATTTTTTGGCTGCACCACATAGCATGGGGGATCTTAGGTCCCTGACCAGGGATTGAACTCACAGCCCCTGCATTGGAAGCACCTTATTCTTGTTGTGGTGGTTGTTTTTTGTGTTTTGAGGTTTTTGGTATTTGTTTATTTAATGGCAAGAGGGAGAAGTTTAGTGGCAAGGAAGAACAAGACATTATTTGAAAACCCAAACTGTTAACACAGGACATGTCAAAACCATCTCTCCACTCTCCACCACTGTGAAAGACCATATATGGTCCCCAGGAAATGCAGAATGTTCACATCTATCACCCTCCCTTTTCCCAGCCCATGCCACACTGGTTTATGATTAAGAGGAAATCTTGACTGTCTAGGCCATACCCTAAGTGTTATTGCAAAGCAGACAGTTGGTCCTGTTGAGATTTATATCATTTATTTTACTGCTGCCATGGGAGATTAAAAATTAAATCATAATTTAAAATATTTTCCTAAAGGTTAGGTAGGCATGTTTGATTTCTTTATTGCTCTCTTGAATGTCAGAGGCTAGAGCATTCACAGAGGACTGACAGTGAGGAATGATGGCATTTATAAACCAAATGTCATTAAGTTTACCTTTGAAGAAGATGCATTCTTGACTTTACCTAGAAAATTATGCACAAATTAATTCCTACAATAAACTAGTTTTTTCCACACTAAGATTGTTATACTCTACTTTAAAAACCATAGCAACAAAATATGTCTAAAGCAATGAATGATTGCCACTACAGGGTTTCATCTAAGCTGGGCACATATGCGGTCAGGAGCACACAACCTCAGAAGGCTCCTGAACGGCCCTGGCTTGCTCACACAGCTGAGGATAGCAGCAAGACCCTAAGCCAGACTAAAATTTTTCTTCAGGGTCCAGATCTCAGGTTTCTGTGCTCTTTGTACCCATGAGGAAAGGTAAAGTCAGCCAGTACAAAACCTGGCCCAGTGACAGAACCAAAACTTTCAGCAAAGCTGGTCACATGACATGAGGATGGGAATCTGATAAAGTTCTTATAATATTCTTGTGAATACTATAGAGTAATGAGAACTGGATGAAAACTGGAGTGTAGGGTTGCCACATAAAATACAGGACACCAAATATTGCATGGCACATACTTATATTAAAAATGTATTCATTGTTTATCTGAAATTCAAAATTCAAACTTAATTAGGCATCCTGGGTTTCCTGTTTGTTTGATTTTGTTAAATATGGCAACCCTACACTGAGGAGGTTCATGAGTCTCCTAAACAAATCTATTTTTTCTGTCTTCACAAGATACATTTCATCCTTAAGCAGAAGCCTCATTGTTCTACCATGAGGCACAGTCCAGAAAATTAGATCCTGCTCAACATCGTGAATGTGGTCAACTGTTAATTTCTTGTATCTTCCATTCTCTGCCAAGGTCATCCCTTTCACCCTATGAAAGAAATAAAAATGCTACCTATAACTCCCAAGCCCTTCAAGTTTCACATCCAACTTCAGAATCACTAATAAACCCGTTCAGTCTCTTGATTATTTCATTTGTTCCCACATGAATCAACAAATGTGGATAGAATCTACATCAAAAATGTAGATTCTTGGCAGAATCTCTGTTTTGTGGCTGTCCACTCCAGGAAGAAGGAACACTGTGGCGATCCTGCATTGCCCTCTGTCCTCCTCATTCATTCATTGAACAAACAATAGCTCCTGATCACCTAGAATGCACCAGGCACTGTGCTAAGCATTGGTTATATACAGCAGCTAAACATGACAGGCATGGTCCCTGCCTGCATAGAGGTTATAGTCTAGTGGGGAGGGAAGAGGGGAAAAATAAGTAATAAACTAGATTATTTCAGATAGTGATAAGTTGCTTCGAAAGACATTAGAGGAATATGATACAGAGAGCGAATAGGCTGGGGAGAGACCAGCTACATTAGAAGGGATGGTCAGGGTAGGCCTCTTTGAAGACATAACCACACATATAACCTGAGGAATGAAGAACTAGGAGTTCAACATGCCAAGAGCCAAAGGAAGAGCAATCCAAGCAGAACACAGGCCACAATGCTTGTTCCCAGAGTTAGTAACAGGACCAATGCTGATACGGCCTGGTAAATGCATCCTGTAACCCCCAAGATATCAGTCCTCACCCCATGCTTGCTTTCACACTCTTTCCACTAAAGGACAGCAACTTAAAAGGCTGAAGTGAAGGAAATAGCACCAAAAATAGGTCAAGAGAGAACAGAGAGGCAAGTGGCATTTTGCCTCCGTTGCCATTTAATACAAGAGAGAAAACACAGAGGCAATGGCTGGAAAACAGTATTTTTATCACATGTAACCTTTATTTTCGAGGAAGTTCTGTAAGTTCTCACCTAAAACCTACTGTGATCTTTCAGATTCTCTCTCCCTGGCTTGTTCCTTGGGGAAACTATGCAGCAGTGTTTTTTTTGAACTCAGCACACAAACCAGATGATTTGGCTCTGAGCAGTGGAATGAAAATGATTCCCAAATCATTTTGGGAACTTTCCCTCCCTAGATTGAGTAGCAAAAACAGCAATAGTAATTAGTCCTCAAGCCCATCTTGGGCTCGAGTTTTTTACATGTATTTCTAAATGACTGCCAAATGACCTGCCTTCTGAGGTGACAGAATGAGCAACTGTTTTCTCATATTTTGGTGTGGTTTACTATGAGGTTGCTAAAAGTGAAGAAGGCGGCTAACTGAAAATTTTTGAGTGTCAAATACCGCAAGTAAGAGATACACACTGACTAAGGTAGGTTGTTTCAGAGTGGTACTTACAAAATGTAACACAGTGAATGTAGGCCAGATATGGAAAAGAAGATAAACTAAGATCCAGTGTTTTAATTATGTATGAAAAATATATCAAGTTACTCTAGTTCGCAGATGAGAGGAAAAGGTGTTATTATTGCCAAAAGGTGCTTTTAAGGACGTTTCAAATAGAAAAGGACAGATTGGGGGCCCTTTAGCAACCTGGCTGGGTGTTTTCCAAGAACTCTTTTGGGGCAACGGCAACTTAGTGAATTTACCATTGTCTGACTTTCAGGCTTATGATCTCGGGAGCCTTATTTTGTCAGCGTACCCAGAGTAAATTGAATCTCCCAGAAGTCTCACCTTTAGTCATTCAACAGTGTTCCTTAAGAGCCTTCTGTGTGCTAGACTCTGTGTTCTAGGCAGTAAGATGTAATGGTGAGTAATACAGATATTAACAAATCCCTTCTGATGGGTGCATTCTTTTTTCAACTAGGTTAGTACATTTGCAACCTAATTATCTCTTTTTTTAAAATAAATTTTATTTATTTATTTTTGGCTGCGTCAGGTCTTCGTTGCTGTGCACGGGCTTTCTCTAGTTGCAGAGAGTGGGGCCTACTCTTCGTCGGAGTGTGCGGGCTTCTCATTGCGGTGGCTTCTCTCATTGAGGAGCACAGGCTCTAGGCATGCGGGTTTCAGTAGTTGTGGCACGCGGGCTCAGTAGTTGTGGCTCACGAGCTCTAGAGAGCAGGCTCAGTAGTTGTGGCGCACAGGCTTAGTTGCTCCGCGGCATGTGGGATCTTCCCGGACCAGGGCTCGAACCCGTGTCCCCTGCATTGGCAAGTGGATTCTTAACCACTGCACCACCAGGAAAGCCCCCTAATTATCTCTGATTTCACTGATCTGTGAGGTCACACAACCTTTTAATGACCAAATCTGAGCATTATCCCACTTAACTACCGAAAATCTAATCTTTTACCAGATTTCCCTCCCCGGGAGTCTTTGAGAGTCCCTAAGGAATACTTACACATTCCTTAGATCTATCCTACTTATCCAGCACAGCAAGTGTTCAGTAAACCATTATTATATGCCTGAATGAATTCTGATATATATGTAGGTTTACAAAGCACTTTCGTGGTTCTTTCATCTTAATCAATCACTTACTATGTGCTCTGCAGAATACATGGCACTGTGGGCAATAGATAACTCTCCCTGCCTTCAGGGGGGGTCAAATCTCATTTGTGGAAAACAAATATACAACATACAACACTTAGCTAAGAATCTGAGCAGTATAGCTAGTGAGCATTGTATAAGAACTCAGTGGGCATTCAGTAGCTAGGTAGAGTGTCACATTTGGAAATGGGAGATCCCTCCCTAGCAAAAGGAAAAGATAAGAATTTGGGTTGTGCATAGTGCTTAGAGCCCAATGGCAAGGCCCATCTGGCTGGAGCAGGAGGCATGGTAGGAAACAGATTTGGATAGGTCAGATGTGGCCAGGTTAAACGTCAGGCCTTCAGTGCCAGATTCAGGACTTTGGGCTTCACTGGCAAACAGGGAAGATGGTGTTTATGCAGAGAGAAGCATAATGATATTGCTAGCACTGGCCTATTAGGGTTGAAGGAGAGGATAGAGCCAAGTATTTCAAACTTTACCAATAAAAAGTGATACCACTGATGGAAATGGGAAGCTTTTTGTTTTTCCCCTAAAGGGATGAAACGTATAAATCTATGAAAAGAGATGCTGCACTAAGATTTGAGGTTAGAAAAAATTCAGAATGCTGTCCCAGAAGAAGGTATTTTGGTGGGCTGAAGGAGGTAAATTGATTGAAAGTTTCTAATCTCAGCTTGCACTAGATTCCTAAATCAACCTTGTCCTGATATGTCTTTCCCACTATTTCTATTCAGTTCAGCAAGTACTAACTGAGCACCTAGTGTACTCTGATCTCTGTGTTAGGCAGTGTGGGGATAGGAAAGAAGCATAGAGCATCTAGCATAGTCCCAACCATCAGGAGGTAACAATCTGGGGGATAATGCTGTTGTTCTTAAGTACCTGCTCTGTGCCAGATTCGTTACTAAATGCTTCCCATGAATTTACATGAATTTAATCCTCTCAACCACCCTGTAAGATAGGTTTAGTACAGTCGGCCCTCCATATCTGCAGTTTCAACCAACCATGGAT
Organism: Delphinapterus leucas; assembly: GCF_059928025.1. Taxonomy (NCBI): domain Eukaryota; kingdom Metazoa; phylum Chordata; class Mammalia; order Artiodactyla; family Monodontidae; genus Delphinapterus; species Delphinapterus leucas. The sequence goes on from NC_143150.1 coordinate 26,106,745, forward strand.
CGAAAATATTCAGGGAACAAAAATTCCAGAAAGTTCCAAAAAGCAAAACTTGAATTTTTTGTGCATCAGCAAATATTTACATAGCATTTACATTGTATTAGGTATTGGAAGTAATCTAGAGCTGATTTCAAGTATACAGGAGGATGTGCGTAGGTTATATGCAAATATTACGCCATTTTATATCGGGGACTTGAGCATCTGCAGATTTTGGTATCCATAGGCGTCCTGGAACCAACCCCCCCATGGATACCAAGGGACAACTGTATCTTCATTTTGTGGATGAAGGAACTACGATTCAAAAAAAAGATTAACCAAAAAATTGGTTAAATTACTTGCCCTAAGTCACAGTCAGCAATCAACCCGTGGAATCAGGATTCAAATGAAGGTCTGTCTGATGTTCTTGCTTTTAACTATTACTCCATTATCCAAGGCTTACGTGCATAAAACAATTAAGGAACAATACCTGATAATACTGCTCAGCACTTCTCATTCCTCTTTATGGTCTTGTGTGCTTTGTGTGACTGGAGGCAGGTTCATAAGGAGAATGAGACGTGCTGTAGAATATTATCTTGGAATGACCTTTCTAAGGATTAAAGGTGGGTCAAACTGGAGATGGAGAGCGTCAAAAAATTTCAGTCTCACCATACGGCGGTACATTTCTCCGTCTCTGGTTACTGACCCATATTCATTCTCTAGTACCTTCCCAGCTTCTACTCTTTCACTTTAACCCATCTTTAGACCTCCTAGATATGTAGCCTTTCAGTGGTCTACCTTGAGCCAAGGATAGAACACATAATACCTATAGGAGTGGAGGGGGTGGGAGTGGGTAACATGTCCCTTACCTAATGTCAGTTATCTCAACCAGGCTCTTGATAAGAGCTAGGACAGACAATTCAAGGTTATGTTCCCTATCAAGTGTCTGGAGCAAGTAGGTAGTCTAGTTAGTCTAGTTCAGTGGCCTCCAAATTTTTAACACAATTAAGTTAAAAAAAGGTGTATAGTCCAAAAAAAAAGTAAATATAAATTTATTTACAAATTATATATACATACTACAACTATACTAATGGATTGCATATATCATGATATAAACATACACAAAATATGAATTTTAATAGGATGAGAAAAGATAAAATCAGTCGTATTTAAAATAAAACTTTAGGAGGGAGGGGCAAGATAGGGGGTAGTATATTAAGAGGTACAAACTACTATGTATAAAGGAAATAAGCTACAAGGATATACTGTACATAGGGGATATAGCCAATATTCTGTAATAACCTTAAATAGAATATAATCTATAAAAATTTTGAATCACTATGTTGTACACCTAAAACTAATATAGCATTGCAAGTCAACTATACCTCCATAAAAATAAGTGAAATAAGACTATTTTTATTAATGGTACAAAAATAATTTCTTTCTCACTTAAAAGTATTATTCAGCTTAATTTATTAAATGAGAGCAATATGACAACACAGTTTCTTAATTTTTAAAATCTTATATCCATTTGAAGGACTGGTTCTAAATTTAGGTTATTTCAATACTAGGTTTTACTGGATATCTTGGTTGAAAAAGAAAGGACACAAAGATACATAGATCCAAAGAGAAAAAGTACATCATTGTCTGTGCTTAATGTATCATCACAAAAGCAGTTTTAAAGATTTCATACTCCAATCATTCAAGTGTTTTTGTTGTAATTTGTCTAGCAAATTTCCATATTTCCTGATGTTATGCCTACAAAATTCTTCATCTGGAAAAGTTTTAAAGAGGTTAGAAATATTTTTTCAATTTTTAAAAATTATGCAGATACCAGAGATCTTTCTTAGGTGACAAAGCAACAAAACCACTTAAAAGACACTTTTTTTTTAAAAGCAGTTACTTTTCACTCATTAAAAGTCACCTTGAAGGGATAGATTAAGTCTTTTTCTTTTTAAATAATCTCTTCTGGATATCATATTATATTATTATATATTACATATATAGTATTATATCATATTATTGCCAACTACTTAGCAAGTAAAAGTCAGCAAATGTGGAACACTTGTTTTTGTTTAAAAGAAAAGAGTATAACATCTCTAAGTTCAACTACTTTTCAAATCTTTTCCTCAAGATAACTCGTGAACCCTCTGGGTGGTACAAAAGATTTCCAATGGTCATTCTCCCTACAAAGTATTCAAAAGACTCTATTATTTAAGATTATATGAGCCATAACCTTCTCCCTGCACAGGTGGACCACAGCGTGTTGTAATATACTGAAAGCAAGAACAAGTGAGGCCACTGCTGAGAACCACTTTGAATTGTGAAGCACTCATTCTTCCTTCACGGTGCTGATGGATATATGTGACACATCTAACTCAGAGATCCAAGTGAGGGGAGCAGTGTCAATCCAAAGATTAAACTTTAGTAAGGCTTAATTTCTTTCTTTTTGAGATAAAAATTCAATATAAATTTTAATGTTTTCCTCATACTCAAATAGGTCATCTTGCACACCCCCTGGGGGTCCATACATCTTTCTTCCACTTTGGAGACCACTGGCCTAGGTTACTGATTAAGTGCAAGCCATAAACTTTGAAGCCAAATGACTAAGTGGGTGGTAGGGTGAGTAATTAAGAGAGCTGAGTAGCTCACACAGTGTCCTTAACCAGGGGAAGGCCATCCTAGGTCTGCTCAGAAGTGGGCTGAAGGAGTAGCTAAGACAAAATAGGATCAGTGGCTAAACTTAATACTATCAGGTGCTAAAACAATATTTTCAATTCCATACTGTGAGACACTCTTATGAAAGTAATAGACGTTTCTGAGAAAGAAAAGCTAATAAAGAAATTTCATATAGAATACAACATATCTAAAATATAATTGTTAGTAATTACTAACATTTCTAATGCTCCCTATAGACTCAAAGCAGTCTCCCATTTATTAACTTGTTTAATCATCACAGCAAGCCTATGAGATATATGTAATCTCATGCCCACTTTATAAGTGTGAAAACTGAGGCCCAGAGGGAAGACTTTACTTGCTCAAGGTTGCATACTTACAAAATGGCAAAGCCAAGCTTAGGATTCAAGTGTCGCTTCTCTTCCTTCTGCCCCCAGCCTAACATGGCACACAGCAGCGCCAATCTGGGGCCAGCAGCTCAATTCCAATACAAAACTAATGAATTCCACTTCAAGAACTCCTCTAATCCTCCTTGGGTCCTTGCCTTCAAATCCTAAACAGAATGGCTTATCCTGGACCCCTGACTTCCCAGACACTATTAAACCCCCTGAAAATGTCCACTTTGCTATCTGTATTCCTCAGTCTTCCAAGGACCAGGAGCAACTCTGGAAATATACTTAGTGCACAAAAGCCACATGCAGCGTGGGATGTTTTCACCTACAGTGTATGCTTAAGTTTATTCTTCCTACCAGACTATAAAGGGTTGCAAAGTGGCCTGTGGTCCATTCACTGGGGATACGCATTGGTTCCTCTTAGTTACCACATGACATTTCCTAGGACTGGGAGGCAACGCACAGAGTAGGAGCTACTGCAAAATTTTATCAACTATGACATATGTGGATAGAATAAAGGTGAAAATATTAAAATTCCTTTGGATTTAGCACTTTGAAACTTAATGTAGCATCCTTCATAGAACTAATTTGTTCTTCAAGGCAGCTTATTAATGGAAAAAAGAAATGGAATATTCCTGAGGGAATAATTTCAGTACAGATGAAGGTCAGCTAGTCTTTCCTTTAAAAAGTGTTACTACCTCAGCATGGCACAAAGTAGCGTGGCACTCATTTAGCAAATTTACATACATACTTACATATACACATATATGTATGTGTTATGCATATACACACAAATATATATATATTTGAAAAATTAACATACAAGAAAACCAGAGTACTCTTAGTAATTAGAGAAGCTATAGAGCATCACAGAAAGATATGGGTTAAACTGAGTAAATTAACTCTGGGCAAATTAACTCTCAGTCTCAGTTTCCAATCTTTAAAATGGCAAAATAATAATATCTACCCCCATTGGATTATTGGGAGGATAAAATGAACTAATACATGTAAAATCCTTAGCACACTACCTGGCAATTTGCCCTCAATAAATGTTAGCTTTTTTAAAAATGATGATTATTAGCTATTATTATTATCATTATTATTGTAAAAGCAAGAAACCTAAAGATTCATTTCTTCTGGAGTGAATTGAGAAAAGCCTATGTTGTCACTACAGAAAGTTATTTAGCCTAGAGAAGGCTTGAGGAGTATGGTCCAATGGTCCATGAAGGGGTTGGACGGGGACAGCGCTGAGAAGCTGTTCTCATTGTAAATGAAACACTGATCAAGGAGAAATGAGCAAAATTCAAGTAAGAGGGACATGGTTGGAAATAAAGTTTCCTGACTTCCCTGGAAATGGAGCAGGCTGCTGAGAAAGCCAGCGGGGCCCCAACCCTAGATACCGCCCCAAAGTTACAAACACCCATTCATCTGGCAGAAAGTAGGTTCCAGGTCCCAAGAATTGTATTTATGAATCGCTTATACATCACATGCCCACCAGCTGTAATGGGAAATTTCCATTATCAATCTACTGGGAAACCATACGGGAACCCTGGCTTCTGCCTTTGACAAAGCCCATTCACATGACCGCAACAGTAGTTCTCTGCCCCGGCACCATAAAGATCATGATCGCCAGGCACCTTCCCAGCACCATTATCACTTTCACCTTTAAATGTCATCATCTGAAGAAATTAATGGGCACATTAAATTTTCCACCTGCAAATGGGCAAATCCAATTTTTTCAGATGACTCATGGAGAAGTAATCTGAATTTTCCATCCAACATTAAACTCAGAAAAGCCAACGCCGCACCCACATGGGGTTTTGTTGATTTTCTGCACCCTAAACCATCCTGAAAAGTACATTTCTTTCTGAATACAAAAGGCTCAGTTGTAGAATTAACAAAGTGAGATGGGATTGTGAGATGATAAATTAACTATTTTAGGTCAAAGAGGTGTCGATGCACGTGGCATTCCTTCCCCCCCCCCATGGCATTCCTTTTGGCCTTAGATTTTAAGTTCCATAAAGTTCCTTCTTTGTAGGTCCAACGCTCCTTCTATATTCTGAGGGTTAGACAAGACTCTGGACTGATTTTACTTGTACATTTCAAGTAGTCAAGTCCAACATCTTCATAGCTTCTTAGAGTACATTTTCCTTCACTTTCAAACTGGGAGCTTTATGTTTTCCCAGCTTAGTGAGGTTGGACTGATTGCTAAAAATAGCTTGGAAAGAAGACCCAAGAGGCAATTTTGTTTTAAGAAGTAAGGTCAGTTTTCAGGATGCAAGGCTGGGCCATACCTAGAGTACACAGTATAGAGGACACAATCAGAAAGCTGTGCTTTCCACATCACTTCATTTGCTTAGAAAGGGTGGGGCTTCTGGCAGGCATCACACACACCAGACAGTCCTGCTTCTAACCTAAAGTATCTAGGTTATTTGTAGAGAAGTGACAACTCTGTAATGGCTAATCTCTCCATTCACGTCATGGGCTTCACACTCCTAACTTTGCCCCCACTTTCTGGAAATCATTGAGATAGGAAAGAAAGCACTCATGCTATAGCCACATGGAGAGCGTGAGTTACATATATAAATTATGGAATCTCTTACCAGGTATATTAGTTTGCTAGGACTTCCATAATATATCACCATGGGGCTGGGTGGCTTAAAGAACAAAAATTCATTTTCTCACAGTGCTGGAGGCTAGAAGTCTGAGATCAAGATGTTGGCAGTGTTGTTTCTTCTAACACTCCACTCTTTAGCTTGTAGATAGCTGTCTTTCCCTGTGTCTTTACAAGGTTTTTTTCTGTATACATGGCTAATTTCCTCTTCTTATGAAGACCCCGTCATACTGGATTCAGCCCCACCGTAATAACCTCATTACAGTTTAATTACCTCTCTAAAGACTCTGTCTCCAGATACAGTCACATTCTTTGGTATTAGGGGTTAGGACTTGAACATATGAATTTTGGGGAGACAATTCAGCCCATGACCAGGCTTTTAAAAGATGTGTTTTATATGTGTGGGTTTAATAGCTTTACTGAGGTATAATTGACATACAATGACTGAAAGTAAGTAATATGTATAATGTTATAAGATTTGACATATGTATATAGTCATGAAACTTTTGCCACAGTAATCAAGATAATAAACTTTTTCCTCATCCTCAAAAAAAAAAAAAAAGAAAGCCCCTTGAGATGTTCAGGACAGTGACGCTTCAGTGGGCCATCTTCTTGATCAATTCTTAGCAGATCTCTGCAATCAACCTAATATCTCAGAGAGTAAACCATTGCAGACAACAAACATATGGTCAATGAGTTGAGATATATACATGTGCACTAAATACTATCATTGTAATCTGTATGGGGTCAGCTTTTGCGAACACACTGACTCTTAGCATGCACACACGTGCACACAGATACAGACACACACACACACACACCTACCCTATCCCGTGGGTCCTATTCTTCCCTCTAGTTCTGCTAGACTAATTAGATAAACCCCTCCCCAGCAAGTCTCTGATAACTGTTTCCACCTTAATGTATTGGTGTCCCTCCCCATCCAGCTCCCTATATTTTTGAGAGGGGCTCCAGAACAAACAATATTTTGTTTCTTTCTCTAATGGGAAGTTCAGGCCTTGGGGCTTGCCTGTAGGGGAAGAATTTGACAAAGGAAGATCCTTTCCCCACACCCTACAAATCACGAGGCTTAGGTGACTGCCTATGCCCTCGACATAAAGCTGGCTCCAAGTCCAAACACACACATATGGTGTCCAGCTGCCTCTCACTTCAGAGTCAGAGACTTGGCCTTCCTCTTGTCTTCCCCAACCTACATTCCATCACCTCCTCATAGATCACTGATGGGAGCCATATGTTCAGAATTTACATGTACTGTATTCATAACGGAAAATTCTAGTTAGACTTCTGCAATAGATATCTGGATGTCAGCTTTGTTAAATTTCTCTGGACACAGAGCAAAGCCATTTGGCAGTCATATGTCTCTCCACGTCTTATAAAAGTAAAATAATAATTTTTTGTACTTAGGTAGACTTCCTTGACTGTAGAGTCTGAAGACTTTTGTAAATATTCTCACAAGCATGTGATTCCCTTTCATCTGTTTAGACTATTATATCACTTTCAGAGGCAAAACTTAACTCTTTACATTTCTAAATACATTCCAACCTGTCCTCACACAGAAAGATACATACACATACAAGTTGTGTGTCATCAATTGCAGAAGCCTTTAGTCCAGCCTAGACAGATGTTTCCCCATCTCCTGATCTGTGCCAGATTTGCACTTGCTTATACAGTGTCTTCTATGGTCCTCTAATTGCTTCCAATGTGTTAAGCTGATCTTGCCAACCATACTGTAACATCCTTGAAGCCCTGGTCTGCATATGATACTTCTTACATAGCCTGCAGAACTTACCATGGAGGTGAGCATCTGGTAGGAACTCTAGAGTAAATGAATGGTTGAATCAAATTCATCTTCTTAATGTATTCTCTTAAAATATTGGGTAGAACATTTTAAAATAAAATCAAGGCATATGAGTGGGAGGAGAGTGTGAGTATAAAATGATAGCACAAGGAAGGTTTCTGGGGAGATGGTTTACATAAATCTATACATGTGCTAAAATTCATGTAACTGTGTACTTCCCCAAAAGTCAATTTTACTGTATGATAATTTGAAAAACTAAAAAAAATTTAAATCAAATCAAATAAGTGAATATATTTTACTTTAAGTACTGTTCTCTAACTAATCTTGAAACTTACTCTAATCCTTGTTTCCTATCCAGAATTGAGTAAAATGTTTCTTTCAAATCAATCACACACACCTTTTATAAATCAGGGACAATCATCACATAGGTTTCAGATACCTCTCCTCTTTAATAATCATCTGAATGATGCCAGGGGTTACACTATCCAAACTGATCAAAGGGAACTGAAGTTCTAAGAAGTCTATTAAAATGATAGCGCTTAGACTAGAAGCTATTTTAAATCCAGTGCTTTTTCACTATACCACAGAGGTAAAATAATATAGGATTCGTCTGTTTATATGTTAATGTCCTTCCTCATACCACAGAGGATTTGAGGCAACTTATACATACTTATGTATACAAACTTATACATATAACACATTACATGTAAAAATTATATTAACTAAATATCAAAATTGGGAGGAAAAAAAAGCAACAAAGCCAGAGGGCAGAATAGGACATAGATGTTCAAGCCATAGAATCCTACATGGTTAATAAAGTTGGAGCTTCAAATTTGGCTCTGAACATCCTGGCAGCCAAAGCAATATGATCATGCATGATTATTTACCAGATTTGTATTGTCCATGAGGAATAAAAGCATACCAGTTCCTCAGGATAAAAAAAGTTTTTCCTGGCACTTAGTTCTAAAATTTCTCATGTGGGGATATCATATGGAGGACGCTGAATAATAGAGTGGATGGAGTCTTCAACAACATCCTTAAAATGTATTTAACTGTTTCTGCACGATTCTAAAAAAAAATCCTGTAAAAAATGTTCCTGGGTCAAACAAGTTACACCTTTAGCAAATTAACTGCCCCCCTCTGAGCCTCGGTTTCCCCATCATTCCCTACCAGCTCTGACAGTCCTAGACTGTGACTTAATTAAATATTGGCCTTCCACCAACTTATGTGATCTTTTCCAATCCATCTTCATTGCATGTGTGTATGTTTCTATGCTGGATATATCTTCAGTGGTCCAGGTCATTCAGTTTCTCTTTCATTTCATATCCTCAAACAGGGCCAACCTCAAATGTAGACATAACAGACAGCTTGCAATCTGATATAACTGTTTAGCGATTAAAAAGTCCCCCTCCCAGTCTCCCCCAGTACTACTACCCAAACAACCCCAAAACAGTAAAACCTTCTCCACAGGCCCTGATGCCAGAAATTCTGCTATCCCTTGGCCAAAGGGTAGGAGAAAGGAAGAAAACTGACAACCCACTATGCGCTAGATACTTTTACACAAATTTTACCTCATTAATTTTTTTACAACAATCCTATGAGTTGGGTATTATTATCCCAATTAAGAAATAGGCTTGTGGTGGATTCGTATCCTGTCAACCTAGCTAAGCTGGAACTAGGGTCTCTAGAATTTCCTTCCTTATTCCAAATAATTTTATCAGGGCCATGAGAGAGATTTTGCATGAAATTTGAAAGATGTAAGTGAAGTGGCAGCCATCATTTTCTTATGCCCAGATGGTAGGGGCAGGGCACCAGGTGCTATTCCAGCCTAGGCATGCTGCCTCTTCTCTACTGGCTCTGCTTTTGGAGTGGGGCAGTGTCTGAGCCCCCAGCGACTGCTAAGCCTCCTCCTTCAGCCCGTCTGACTCAGGGGCCAGGTGTGAGTTTAGTTCCATAATGAAGCACACCACCTTCTCCTGCAGGACAGCCCCATCTTCGAATTTGGAGACTTAAAACACTATGAGAGATTGATGTGGATTCCAGTTTGTTTCATGGGTTCCAGCTGGTCCTTATAAGTTCTAGTTTGACCTTGCTCTCCTCTACTTCACATTCATCTTTCCTGACTATCTGTCCTGCTGACTTCAGGCCCAACACCAAATGCGGAAGCAATGGCCTGATGTGAACTGTTTAATCCGCTCCCACAACTGTCTAAGGTCAAATTCCCATGATAGATCCTCTGTTTTATATCACTCCTAATGGTTCTGCTTCTCTAATTCAACACTGAGTGATACAAGGCTCAATGAAGTAAAATTATTCGCCCAAGGTCGTAAAGCTGGGAGCAGAGTTGTGAATTCAAATAGGTTTATCTGACTCCAAGGTCCACGCTTAATTGCCTAGGAATTAAGAATTTCCTGTTACCTAACAGAATTTCCTGTTACCTAAGCCCTGATGAGAACCAGCACTGATTTTTCCAGGGAGATAGTAAGCAACTGTACTCAGAACTCCAAACCCCCATCGTGCTTTATTTTCTGCCATAGAACTTATTTAACATACTGTACAATGAACTACTATATTTTGTTTATTGTTTGCCCAGTCCACTAAAATATAATCTCCATGAGGGCAGAAATGTGGGGGGGTTTTGTTGTTCATTGATATATCTCCAGTACCTAGAAAAATATTTTGCACATAGCAGATGCTCAATTAATTTGTGTGGCTGAATGACTGAATCTATATCATACCAGTTAACAAGGACAGCACTTTGGGGTAATAAAAGCACTAAAGGAATCCAAATTTAGTCAAGAAAAAAGTTATTATAAATGTCGTAAGTGTCCATCTCTCTTAAAACAAAAGCTAATGGTGATAAAAAAGCATTTTAATAGTGTCGAGAACTCATATCAACATAATGAAAAACCACCGCTAATAACAACACAAAAACCTAAACAAATATATTGTCCATGGTAACCTGCTGTCTCTGACACTAGCTCAGTTGTACAGTAAGGCTACATTTTGAAATATTCCTACTTGCAAGTCGGTCATTGTTGACTTCTGGCCTTTGTCTCTTTAGGAAACAACAGCCAGAAAACAGTAGAAAGAAGCGCAGGTGCAGAATCATAGGCTGTCACAGCTAAAAGTACTTAAAAGATAATCTTTCATTTTACAGGTGAGGAAACTGAGGCCCTGAGAGAAGTGATTTGCCTAAGGTCACACAGCTGGATCTGGGTCTGGGTCTCCTGCGACCTAGAATCAAATCTCTACTGTACTGTGACCTCTCTAAGCAGCAAAAGGAGACTAACAGTATCTACCTTAGAGTTGACATCAGAATTAAATGAAATAATACATGAAAAACACTTAGCACGGTGCCTGGCAGAGAGTAAACATGTTAGTTACCTCTCCCTGCCAGACAGACACGCAGACACACGCACCCCGTAGCCCATCAGCATAAATCTTTCCTCTTCTCTCCTTCTGGGTCCCCTACAACTCACACCATCTAAATAAGCTTTTGTACTTATTTTAACTCTCTTTTGTGATGACAGTTCTGAAACCACTTTAAGAATCTAAAGAACCCAAATAAAAATGCAAATTTCAGAAACAGGGACACTTATCTGCTGAATAAACAGATTCATAGCTGGGTTCCTTTAGCTAGCATATTCCACTGGCATATTTAAAATTTGAATTGTTCACCAAAAGTGCATTTACTGACTACCATTTCAAGATGAAGAGCAATGGCAGAGTTCCAGGCACACCTGCATTCATTTCAAGCCATCTGGATAATTCCTGACGTCCTCATTTCCCTCGGTGTAAGTTTGACAATCCCTGTGCTGTTGTCTGCCCTCCAAAAGTTGATGAAAAGGAAAAGAAGTCACTTTTCGGGGGTGGGGCTGGGGTCTATTCTGAAAAGGCTTTAGTAGAATCTACCAAATTTGGCATTTTGCTAGGTGCAAATTGAGAAATGGTGGAACGGCTGGCAGCAGAACTGGGGGGAGTAATGCACTGCCAGCTGTTTCCTCAAATCTCATTCTGTAGATGACCACGTCTTCTGCCACTTCTTAAAAGTTAACTCTGTTGGGGTTAACTTGAAGATGTTACCAGAAAGCTGAATATGCTCTCCACAGTCAGTGGAAAGTCCATTCAGAAAACCATAATGAGAACACATACCTGTCTGATACTTCAAGAGCAAAACTGAATTCATGTTCCTAACTATTTCCAGTCAACAATCACTAGTAGTCTGTCCTAAAAGACTGTCCTTCTCCATGTCTATCAAACGTAAGTGCATCTCATCTTGTGTATGCTCCTAGGGCCCTGTGACAGGCCAGAGGAACAAAAATTCTCAGCAAGCACTGCAGTACTCTAGTGGCAGGGCAGAGGGGAAAAAGAAAGTTATGCTCCAGTCCAATTCCTCGTCCATTGCAGGACGACACAAGCACGAAAGCCATAACTACATCCTCCCAGACACCCCCCAACAGAGGTCAGTGCTCCCATTTCCCATAATCTTTCTTTGGACCTGAGACTTGCTATGTGGCAAGCATGTAAGAGGACCAAAGGCAGGTAATGAAGCCAGGCAACCATATTCTACCTATGGGCTAGCCTCCAACCATTAAAAACATTTGGTGTTCAGAAGTTTTTAAAAGCATTCTTCACATGACCAAAAAAATACCATAAAATAGATGCTTTTGGACATAAATACTTAAGATATGTAGAGTCTCAAGGAGTTGGGTTAAAATCCAACTTCTAGCACTACTAGCTGGGCATTCTTAAACAAATAACTTTATGTCCCTAAATTTCAGTTTCCTACTCTATGACATAGGGATGATAATTATACTACTACTTCATGGGGTTGTTGTGAGTATTAAACATAATATATGTGGGCTTCCCTGGTGGCGCAGTGGTTAAGAATCTGCCTGCCAATGCAAGGGACACGGGTTCGAGCCCTGGTCCGGGAAGGTCCCACATGCCACGGAGCAACTAAGTCCGTGCGCCACAACTACTGAGCCTGCGCTCTAGAGCCCACAGGCCACAACTACTGAGCCCACGTGCCCTAACTACTGAAGCTTGTGCACCTAGAGCCCCAGCTCCGAAACAGGAGGAGGCACGACAATGAGAAGCCCGCGCACCGCAGTGAGGAGTAGCCCCTGCTCACTGCAACTAGAGAAAGCCCGCGCACAGCAACAAAGCCAAAAATTAAAAATAAATAAATAAATTTATTAAAAAAAATAAAATAAAAAAATAAACATAATATATGTGGTACGATGTCTGCCATCTACTTTATAACACTTCTACATACACAGTGTGATATTACATATGGGACAGTAGGTTTTAGCTTTACTTCTAGGGTCAGTCATGTGCCCTCATCAGGATACAGACGGGGGAAGGGAGCCAGAGCTATAGCAGAAAGGGCCACTATACAGAGCTGATGACCACAAGTGTTTCTGTTACCTATATCTCCGACATGGAACCTATACTTTGGTAATTAGCATACCAAGTGTCAAAAACTTGTTTCATTGATGCCTGCTAACTTGAATGATAAATATAAAAATTGGCTCTAACTGGTTAAAAAAAATATCTTAGAGACACTCCCACCCTTGCATGAACAGGGTATAAGAATCTAACGAATCTCGTAACCTCTCTGTACCATTAATGAAAGACTTGAAAATATCTAAAGAGCCTTATTCCAGCCATTGATTTAAAATTTTTTTCTTGGTTGTCTAATGTCTACTATAAGGCACAAAAATCCTGCTTCTGGGAGGAATGTCACTGAATATAGACGAATAGAGGACTATAAGAATCCTCCCTAAATAGCAACTAATGACCCAGCAAAAACTGCCAAAATCAACTTTTGAAGAACTCTTGAATACAAAATCGAAAACTGACAGTAACCAGGGAGAGATGTGAAGAGGAGGTTGCTTTGTGGTAATAGAGTGCAGTGTTGTTTTAAATCACCCACCCACCCCCCCACACACATCAGACTACCAGTGGCTGTGCAAACCACAGCCTGCACCTCTGATGCAGATTGCTAATGCCAGAGGGAGCAATACGGACCTTATTCTCAAAAAATTGGGCCTTGACCTGTAAGGCATTTCTCTCAAGAACCAGAGCCCAGCTACCCTTTGTTTTGCCCAACTCTGAGTTCCCAGTGCTAGGGCAGTTTACTGGGCAAAAACATTCAAAAAGGTACAGGTATTAGCTGAAGCAGTCTGGGAAAAGGAACATTTGCAACAAGAAATAGACCAGGAAGTCTTGGAAGGAAGAGGTTGGGAAAGGAGCTACATGTGGGAATAAAGGCTTTAACAAGCTCCCATGTATACCAGGGAATCGAGGAATGCATACACATGCCCTACGTGGGATGCATATTCATAGAAGGCCAAAGAAGACCCTAAGCTTTAATGCCTGGCTAGCTTTCAGGCTCTATACAAGTAGGAAGTAAAGACTAAGAGTTGTAATCAGCCTGGCTAAGCATTGAAGGAGAACCCCAACACAGAACCAACCTGCAAAGACTAGGAGAGTAGTCCTTTTTCTTTCTTTATTATTTTTTCTTCCTTTTATCTTTTGTTGGCTGTAGGCATTTAAGGTAACTCTGTCAGAACACCAGCTGACCACTAAACTAACAGAACAGAGGCTTCAGGGCCACAAATAACAAAGAGTACAGACTTTATGAAAAGTTTAGAAAAACCCACAACAGGCAGCAACAACAAATTCTGGGTAGAGTGGAAAATCTGTTTTTCAGAATTGCCACACTACAATATTCAAAATGCCCAGTTTTCAACAAAAAAAATTTCCAAGGAATGCAAAGATACAGGAAAGTATGGCCCATCCATAGGGAAAAACTTGAAACCATTCCTTAGAAAGCCTAAGTGTTGGACTTAATAGACAAAGACTTTAAGTGAACTGTCAGATATGCTCAAAGACTTAAGGAAACCATGGACAAAGAACTAAAGGAACCAGTAGAACAATGTCTCAATAAATAGAGACTATCAATGAAGAGATAGAAATTATAAAAAACCAAATGGAAACTGAAATGAAAAATCCACTAGAGGGGTTTAGCAGCTGATTGAGGAAGTAGAAGAAAGAAATAGCAAACTTAAAGATAGGTCAGTTGAGATTATTCAGTCAGAGAAGCAGAAAGAGAAAAGAGTAAAGAAAAATTAATAGAGCCTAAGAAGCCTGTGGGACACCTTCCAGTACATACCAACATATGCATAAACAGATTCCCAGAGGGAGAGTAGAGCCAGAAAGGAGCACAAAGAATGTTGGAAATAATAGCCAAAAATTTCCCAAACTGGATGAAAAACATGAATCTGCACATCCAAGAAGCTTAACTAAACCCAGTCGTGATAAATTCAAGAAGCTTCACAGCAAGAAACATAATAGTCAAATTGTCAAAAGACAAAGAGAGAATCTTGATAGAAGCAGCCCATCACATATGAGGGAGCCTCAAAAGATTAATAGCCAATGTCTCTTCAGAAACCATGGAGGAAGTAGGATGACATATTTAAAGTTTTGAAAGAAAAATAATGTAAACCAATAATTCTACATCTAGCAAAACTATCCTTGAAAAGTGAAGAAAAAATTAAGGCATTTCCAGATAACAAAAACTGAGGGAGTTCATCACCAGTAAACCTGCCATACGAGAAATATTAAGGTGAATCCTACAGAATGAAATGAAAGCGCACTAGACAATGATCCAAAGATACATGATGAAATAAAGAACAATAGTAAAGGAAGCTACATAGGTAAGCATAAAAGCCAGTGATATTGCATATATGATTTCTAACTCCTTTTTATCATTCTTTTCTGTCCCCATATGATTTAAAAGAAAAATGTGTAAAATAATAATTACAAAGCCATGTTAATTGGCACACAATATATGAAGATGTAATTTGTGAAAACAACACAACGCAGGGGCACAAAAATTTAAAGGAGCAGTTTTTGTATACTATTGATTTTATTAATACGAAATTAGTATTAATTCAAACTTGATTGGTATAAAATTTAGATATTAACTGTAATCTCTAGGGTAAACTCTAAAGAAAGAAACTTTAAAATATACAGGGGAAGAAAAGCCAAGAAGGGAATCAAAATTGTACTCTAGAAGAAAAACCAATTAACCATAAAAGAAGGTAGTAATGGAGAAATTGAAGAACAAGAAAGGCCTAACCCAACAACCAAAGGATAAAAAACCAATGAAAAAAATGGGCAAAGGATCTGAATAGACATTTCCCCAAGGAAGATATCCAAGTGGCCAACAAGCACATGAGAAGGTGTTCAACATCATTAATCATTAGGGAAATGCAAATTAAAACCAAAATGAGATACCACTTCATACCCACTAGAATGAGTATAATTTAAAAAGTATATGAATAACAAGAGTTGGTGAGGATGTGGAGAAATGGTAACCCACATAGATTGCTGGTGGGAATGTGAAATGTGGCAGTCCAATGGAAAGCAGTTTGGCAGTTTCTCAAAACGTTAAACATAAAATTACCATATGACCCAGCAGTTCCACTACTGGGTATATACCCCAAAGAATTAAAAACAGGAACTTAATCAAATACTTGCATGTGAATGTTAAAAGCAGCACTATTCACAATAGCTAAAATGTAGAAACAACCCAAATGGCCATATCAATAGATTAAAAAATGTGGAATATACGCAGGGAGCTATACTCAATATCCTATGATAAACCATAATGGAAAAGAATATTTAAAAAAGAATGTAGCAAGAGGCAGGAGATATGGGGATATATGTATATGTATAGCTGACTCACTTTGTTATAAAGCAGAAACTAACACAGCATTGTAAAGCAATTATACTCCAATAAAGATGTTAAAAAAATTATGTATAACTGAATTACTTTGCTATACAGCAGATATTAACACATTGTAAATCAACTATACTTCCATAAAAATTAATTTTTAAAATGTGGAATATGTATACAGCAGAATATTACTCAGCCATAAAAAAGAATGAAGTACTGACATATGCTACAGTATAGATGAACGTTGAAAACATTATGCTGACTTTCTGGACCAGCGTCCTGTGAAGAAATCTGTGCCTTAGTTGTGCCTGTGCAGAGCAATGATTCCTTCACCTTTTCCTTTTCTCCAGTTACCTTTCTCCATGCTTCCCAGTCTCAGCTTTATCCTAACAATATTACATAGCAAACAAAAAGACTGTGACAACAGAGGGAAAACAGCAGAAGCAAGAAGAACTACAATCCTGCAGCCAGTGGAACAAAAACCACATTCACAGAAAGACAGACAAGATGAAAAGGCAGAGGGCTGTGTACCAGATGAAGGAACAAGATAAAACCCCAGAAAAACAACTAAATGAGGTAGAGATAGGCAACCTTTCAGAAAAAGAATTCAGAATAATGATAGTGAAGATGATCCAGGACCTTGGAAAAAGAATGGAGGCAACGATCGAGAAGATGCAAGAAATGTTTAACAAAAACCTAGAAGAATTAAAGAACAAACAAACAGAGATGAACAATACAATAACTGAAATGAAGACTACACTAGAAGAAATCAATAGTAGAATAACTGAAGCAGAAGAACCAATAAGTGACCTGGAAGACAGAATGGTGGAATTCACTGCTGCAGAACAGAATAAAGAAAAAAGAATGAAAAGAAATGAACACAGCCTAAGAGACCTCTGGGACAACATTAAACGCAACAACATTCGCATTATAGGGGTCCCAGAAGGAGAAGAGAGAGAGAAAGAACCAGAGAAAATATTTGAAGAGATTATAGTCAAAAACTTCCCTAACATGGGAAAGGAAATAGCCACCCAAGTCCAGGAAGCGCAGCGAGTCCCATACAGGATAAACCCAAGGAGAAACACGCCGAGACACACAGTAATCAAATTGGCAAAAATTAAAGACAAAGAAAAATTATTGAAAGCAGCAAGGGAAAAACGACAAATAACATACAAGGGAACTCCCATAAGGTTAACAGCTGATTTCTCAGCAGAAACTCTACAAGCCAGAAGGGAGTGGCATGATATACTTAAAGTGATGAAAGGGAAGAACCTACAACCAAGATTACTCTACCCAGCAAGGATCTCATTCAGATTCTATGGAGAAATCAAAAGCTTTACAGACAAGCAAAAGCTGACAGAATTCAGCACCACCAAACCAGCTCTACAACAAATGCTAAAGGAACTTCTCTAAGTGGGAAACAAAAGAGAAGAAAAGGACCTACAAAAACAAACCCAAAACAATTAAGAAAATGGTCACAGGAACATACATATTGATAATTACCTTAAATGTGAATGGATCAAATGCTCTAACCAAAAGACACAGGCTTGCTGAATGGATACAAAAACAAGACCCATATATATGCTGTCTACAAGAGACCCACTTCAGACCAAGGGACACATACAGACTGAAAGTGAGGGGATGGAAAAGATATTCCATGACAAAGGAAATCAAAAGAAAGCTGGAGTAGCTATCCTCATATCAGATAAAATAGACTTTAAAATAAAGAATGTTACAAGAGACAAGGAAGGACATTACATAATGACCAAGGGATCAATCCAAGAAGAAGATATAACAATTATTAATATATATGCACCCAACACAGAAGCACCTCAACACATGAGGCAACTGCTAACAGCTATAAAAGAGGAAATCGACAGTAACACAATAATAGTGGGAGACTTTAACACCTCACTTACACCAATGGACAGATCATCCAAAATGAAAATAAATAAGGAAACAGAAGCTTTAAATGGCACAACAGACCAGATAGATTTAATTGATATTATAGGACATTCCATCCAAAAACAGCAGATTACACTTTCTTCTCAAGTGCACATGGAACATTCTCCAGGATAGATCACATCTTGGGTCACAAATCAAGCCTCCGTAAATTTAAGAAAATTGAAATCATATCAAGCATCTTTTCTGACCACAACGCTATGAGATTAGAAATGAATCACAGGGAAAAAAAACGTAAAAAACACAAACACATGGAGGCTAAACAATACGTTACTAAATAACCAAGAGATCACTGAAGAAATCAAAGAGGAAATCGAAAAATACCTAGAGACAAATGACAATGAAAACACTGATGATCCAAAACCTATGGGATGCAGCAAAAGCAGTTCTAAGAGGGAAGTTTATAGCTATACAAGCCTACCTCAAGAAACAAGAAAAATCTCAAGTAAACAATCTAACCTTACACCTAAAGGAACTAGAGAAAGAAGAACAAACAAAACCCAAAGTTAGCAGAAGGAAAGAAATCATAAAGACCAGAGCAGAAATAAATGAAATAGAAACAAAGAAAACAATAGCAAAGATCAATAAAACTAAAAGCTGGTTCTTTGAGAAGATAAACAAAATTGATAAACCATTAGCCAGACTCATCAAGAAAAAGAGGGAGAGGATTCAAATCAATAAAATTAGAAATGAAAAAGAAGTTACAACAGACACCGCAGAAATACAAAGCATCCTAAGAGACTACTACAAGCAACTGTATGCCAATAAAATGGACAACCTGGAAGAAATGGACAAATTCTTAGAAAGGTATAACCTTCCAAGACTGAACCAGGAAGAAATAGAAAATATGAACAGACCAATCACAAGTAATGACATTGAAACTGTGATTAAAAATCTCCCAACAAACAAAAGTCCAGGACCAGATGGCTTCACAGGTGAATTCTATCAAACATTTAGAGAAGAGCTAACACCCATCCTTCTCAAACTCTTCCCAAAAATTGCAGAGGAAGGAACACTCCCAAACTCATTCTATGAGGCCACCATCACCCTGATACCAAAACCAGACAAAGATACTACAAAAAAAGAAAATTACAGACCAATATCACTGATGAATATAGATACAAAAATCCTCAACAAAATACTAGCAAACAGAATCCAACAACACATTAAAAGGATCATACACCATGATCAAGTGGGATTTATCCCATGGATGCAAGGATTCTTCAATATACGCAAATCAATCAATGTGATACACCATATTAACAAATTGAAGAATAAAAACCATATGATCGTCTCAATAGATGCAGAAAAAGCTTTTGACAAAATTCAACACCGATTTATGATCAAAACTCTCCAGAAAGTGAGCATAGAGGGAACCTACCTCAACATAATAAAGGCCATATACGACAAACCCACAGCAAACATCATCCCAATGGTGAAAAACTGAAACCATTTCCTCTAAGATCAGGAACGATACAAGGATGTCCACTCTCCCTGCTATTATTCAACATAGTTTTGGAAGTCCTAGCCACGGCAGTCAGAGAAGAAAAAGAAATAAAAGGAATCCAAATTGGAAAAGAAGAAGTAAAACTGTAACTGTTTGCAGATGACATGATACTACACATAGAGAATCCTAAAAATGCCACCAGAAAACTACTAGAGCTAATCAATGAATTTGGTAAAGTAGCAGGATAAAAATTAATGCACAGAAATCTCTTGCATTCTTATACACTAATGATGAAAAATCTGAAAGAGAAATTATGGAAACACTTCCATTTACCATTGCAACAAACAGAATAAAATACCTAGGAATAAACCTACCTAGGGAGACAAAAGACCTGTATGCAGAAAACTATAAGACACTGATGAGAGAAATTAAAGATGATACCAACAGATGGAGAGATATACCATGTTCTTGGATTGGAAGAATCAATATTGTGAAAATGACTCTACTACCCAAAGCAATCTACAGATTCAATGCAATCCCTATCAAATTACCAATGGCATTTTTTACGGAACTGGAACAAATCATCTTAACATTTGTGTGGAGACACAAAAGACCCCGAAGAGCCAAAGCAGTCTTGAAGGAAAAAAAACAGAGCTGGAGGAATCAGACTCCCTGACTTCAGACTATACTACAAAGCTACAGTAATGAAGACAATATGGTACTGACACAAAAACAGAAACATAGATCAATGGAACAAGATAGAAAGCCCAGAGATAAACCCATGCACCTATGGTCAACTAATCTATGACAAAGGAGGCAAAGATATACAATGGAGAAAAGACAGTCTTTTCAGTAAGTGGTGCTGGGAAAACTGGACAGCTCCATGTAAAAGAATGCAATTAGAACACTCCCTAACACCATACACAAAAATAAACTCAAAATGGATTCAAGACCTAAATGTAAGACCGGACACTATAAAACTCTTAGAGGAAAACATAGGAAGAACACTCTTTGACATAAATCACAGCAAGATTTTTTTGATCCACCTCCTAGAGTAATGGAAATAAAAACAAAACTAAACAAATGGGACCTAATGAAACTTCAAAGCTTTTGCACAGCAAAGGAAACCATGAACAAGACCAAAAGACAACCCTCAGAATGGTAGAAAATATTTGCAAACGAATCAACAGACAAAGGATTAATCTCCAAAATATATAAACAGTTCATGCAGCTCAATATTAAAGAAACAAATAACCCAATCCAAAAATGGGCAGAAGACCTAAATAGACATTTCTCCAAAGAAGACATACAGATGGCCAAGAAGCACATGAAAAGCTGCTCAACATCACTAATTATTAGAGAAACGCAAATCAAAACTACAATGAAATATCACCTCACACCAGTTAGAATGGGCATCATCAGAAAATCTACAAACAACAAATGCTGGAGAGGGTGTGGAGAAAAGGGGACCCTCTTGCACTGTCGGTGGGAATGTAAATTGATACAGCCACTATGGAGAACAGTATGGAGGTTCCTTAAAAAACTAAACATAGAATTACCATATGATCGAGCAATCCCACTACTGGGCATATACCCAGAGAAAACCATAATTCAGAAAGACACATGCACCCCAATGTTCATTGCAGCACTATTTACAATAGCCAGGTCATGGAAGCAACCTAAATGCCCACTGACAGACGAATAGATAAAGAAGATGTGGTACATATATACAATGGAATATTACTCGGCCATAAAAAGGAACGAAACTGAGTCATTTGTTGAGATGTGGATGCACCTAGAGACTGTCATACAGAGTGAAGTAAGTCAGAAAGAGAAAAACAAATATCGTATATTAACACATGTATGCGGAACCTAGAAAAATGGTACAGATTGACCGGTTTGCAGGGCAGAAATTGAGACACAGATGTAGAGAACAAACATATAGACACCAAGGGGGGAAAACCACGGTGGGGTGGGGATGGTGGTGTGCTGAATTGGGCGATTGGGATTGACATGTATACACTGTTGTGTATAAAATTGATGACTAATAAGAACCTGCAGTATAAACAAACAAACAAAAACAACTAATACTAAACTTTCTTTGGGTTATTTGTATGGAAATATGTTAATATAAATGTTTTAGACCTTAAAAAAAAAAAGACTGTGACAAGTTGAAAGGCACAGCACAGAATAAAGGAAAAATCTTTATTAAAAAAAAAAAAGAAAACATTATTCTAAGGAAAGAAGCCAGACACAAAAGGCCACATGTTGCATTATTCCATTTATATGAAATTCCCAGAATAAGTATATCCATAGAGACAGTAAGTAGATTAGTGGTTTTCAGGGGCTGGGAAGGGGGGAGGGAGAAAGTGAGTAGGGAATGATTTCTTAATAGGTATAGGATTTTCTTTGAGGATGATGAAATGTTCTGGAATTAGTGGTGATGCTTACACAATACTGTGAATGCACTAAATGTCACCAAATCGTACACTTTAAAATGATTAACGGTTAATTTTATGTTGTCTGAATTTTACGTTAACCAAAGGAATAATTTTTTAAAATCCTTCTTCTGAAGTGTGGTTGTACCTTCTTTCTGTGACCTTTCTTAGGCATGTTGTGGTCAAAGCCTTTTAAATGACAGGGATATTAATTGCTGGGACATTATCAAGCTTATAGAACTGGTTGCATGAAATATTTTGTCACTGCTATTAATGAATATTCATTTAATAAATGTTAATGTGTATGACAAAATTTCATCATCCAAGACTTTCTTTCATTATAACTTCATAGGGAGATTGTGAAAAAGTGAGACCGTCACCCATCTCAAATTCAAACTTCTTTGACAGCTCCCATTATCTCCAAACAAACACAGATACAGTTAAATTGACTAAGGCCAGTTTACAATACATGGTAAGTGTTCAAAGAATGTTCACTGTTATTATTATGTTTTGAAATGAATTTAATTATGACATTAAAACCTGCAAAAACAGTGAAAAGGGCAGGGTGTGATTTAGTTATAGTGCAAAAAAGAGGATTTCTAAATAAATCACATCTAACCAAAGTACAATCATATAGAGTACAGGTTCCAGAAGCCCACCACCACCACACATGCAGAACTATAAACGCTGTAAGGAAAAGGCTGCGGAAGCCATCAAATACCTTTAGACAATAATATAAATATTATGCTTAATCACACAAGCAAATTTACCAACTCCCAGTGGTTAAAGAATGTTCCCCTGAAGCCAGATTGTGTTTAAACTCCATTTAAAATAACACATCCTAAGCTGTTAAGGCTTTTCACTTTCCTAAGCGTGCTCACACAGCTAATCATCTTATTCTCTCCATACCAGTGTGAGATAGGTAAGGCAGGCATTATTCTTATTTTACTGATGAGGAAACTGAGGCACAATGAAAGGGAGTAACTTGGCTAAAGGTACACACAGACTCAGGTCTTCTAATTCTCCTCCCAGAGCTTTTTCAACTCAACTTCCAATTATGTAGATTCAGGTTCAAACGGGGTTCCATGCAAGGAGAATATCACAATTGAGATAAAGAATCAAACAACTAAACAAAAGAAACCAAACAGTGTAAAGCCACAGAGCAAAGTACATGACACATTTTTCTCCAAAGAGTCACTCACAGTTTTTTTTGTTGTTTTTTTTGTTGTTTTTTTTGTTTTTTGTCCGTGCCACACGGCTTGTGGGATCTTAGTTCCCAGACCAGGGATTGAACCCGGGCTCTCAGCAGTGAGAGCTTGGAGTCCTAACCACTGGACCGCCAGGGAATTCCCAGAGTCACACTTTTCTTAATCCCCATTTGCAGTATCATCTTGCAACAACTTTGGTAACACTCAGAGGCAACAGCCAAACAGAGATTCAAAGGAGAAAAATCATACCACTACCACATAAAACTACTCCACCCACCCTACCGGAAGGCAAAGCCATTGGCCTTTACTGATATGATGAACAGGTCGCTGAATGCAAGTTCAGTGCCACAGCAGTTCAGGCCTCCACCTTGCCCCAAGGGTGGAAGCAATACAAACTGGGGTGGAGATTCTTCCATCCAAATAAGATTCTGGCTTGAAACTCAGTGCCGGGAAGCAAGCATGAACGTTGCTGACAGGAAGGGAGGTAGCAAAAAGGAAGTAACTCTGTATGGAAGCTCCATCCCCTTAAGCTGCAAACAGTTCTTTCCTCCCAGCTCCTATAGTACTTTTAGTTTGTGCTACTAAATACTTACAAAATTAGCAAGCATGTGTGGAATACCTTCTGTGTTGGCTCAGTGTACCATAGGAGAATTCAGAGGGCATCAGAGACAAGTGGCAAGTACGGTGCCTGCCCTTAAAAGAGCTTTACTATCAAGTTGGGGAGAAAAGATACTTATATCCATGAAACAATGAGGCCAGGGTACAGGGCATTAGATAATAAAAGGCAAAGTTATGTAGTAAAGAGTAGGCAACATAAGAGGTCAGAAAAGAGGCAGGGAGAAAAGGAACTCATTTAATCCTTCTAATAACCCTACAAGGTAGAAACTAGTATCATCCCCACTGTACAGATGAGAATCCGTAACTCAGGTTATGCAAATTGCCCAGGAAACATAGATAGTAAGTAGCAGAGTCAGGAGTTCAACCAAGAGCTGTCTGAACGCAAGAGGATCGGAGTAAACAGGGAATGCTTCCTGGAGGAACTAGGGCTTGAACCAGGCCTTAAAAGATGTGGAGGGCTTGAAATTTGAAGGGCCTTGAAAACAGGTAAGAATCTGTAACCATCAAAAGGCAGAATCACATGCAGAAGGCACTATCTTAGGAATACGAAGCTACAGTGATATGCAGAATGACCCAAAGAGTGAAAGACTGGAATCGGGAAACCGGCTAGGTAGCTGTTACAGAATGCAAGCATGCAGTGCTGTAGGGCAGCCTGAACAAGGATAGAAGGTGATATGATGGAGTAGAATTAAAATGTTGCAGCTTAAGGGTGAAAAAAAAACCAGGGTGACTTTAAAAATAGGATGGATAAGAAAAGATTCCAAGAATTTAAGCCTGAAGTACGCTGAGAATGCTGGTACCACATGATGGAAATAATGTCGTCAGGACGGAAAGCAGGCTGGAACGCTTGGTTTGGAACAAATTGAGAGTGAGGTGCAGACAAAAACTCCAAGTAGAAATGCCAGGAGACAGTTGAAATAGGTCAGGAACTCAGATGAAGTCAGAACCAGAAGCGTAAGTCTCCACATAGAAGTGCTAGTTGAAATCATGAATGTTGATTAGTTACTGTGGCAGACATTGTGCTTTGCCTACCACAAAGCTTTTCCTCATTTCTTCTTTGCTTACAGAATCCCAGTTTTGTCCTATAGCAGATACTTGTGCTCTTAAGGGAGGCTAGGCATGCCTCTGCTGCAGAGGAAAAAATCAGAGGGAGTGGTCTAGGCCAATGGTTCTCAACCTTGGCTGCACAGGGAAGTCATCTGGGGAACTTTAAAAACATTGACGTCCAGATCCTACAGTCAGATTCTGATTTGATTGCTCTAAGACATGCTGGGGCATGGGCTTTTATTTATTTATTTTTGCATAAATTTCTTTCTTTCTTTTTTTTTAACCTCTTTATTGGAGTATAATTGCTTTACAATGGTGTGTTAGTTTCTGCTTTATAACAAAGTGAATCAGCTATACATATATCCCCATATCTCCTCCCTTTTGCGTCTCCCTCCCACCCTCCCTATCCCACCCTCCCTATCCCACCCCTTTAGGTGGTCACAAAGCACCGAGCTGATCTCCCTGTGCTATGTGGCTGCTTCCCACTAGCTATCTATTTTACATTTAGTAGTGTATATATGTCCATGCTACTCTCTCACTTCGTCCCAGCTTACCCTTCCCTCTCCCTGTGTCCTCAAGTCCATTCTCTACGTCTGCATCTCATAAATTTATTTCTTTCTTTATTTTTGGCTGCGTTGGGTCTTTGTTGCTGCATGCAGGCTTTCTCTAGTTGTGGTGAGCAGGGGCTACTCTTCGTTGCAGTGTGTGGGCTTCTCACTGCGATGGCTTCTCTTGTTGCAGACCACAGACTCTAGGCACGCGGGCCTCAGTTGTTGTGGCACACAGGCTCAGTAGTTGTGGCTCGCAGGCTCTAGAGCGCAGGCTCAGTAGTTGTGAAGCACGGACTTAGTTGCTCCATGGCATGTGGGATCTTCCCGGACCAGGGCTTGAACCCGTGTCCCCTGCATTGGCAGGCAGATTCTTAACCACTGCGCCACCAGGGAAGTCCTGGGGCATGGGCTTTTAAAAGGTTCTCCAAGGTGATTCTCATATGCAGACAAAGTTGAGATCCACTCATCTAAACCAATCATGGTAGTTTCATTCCCCTTGTCAGTAATTGACTTAGGTAACTATAGCTGATGGGTCCCAAGGGGAAGTTGGGTGGGGGTATGGAAGATGGGTTTTCTTACTCATAAAATTAAACACACTGCAGGAAACACCCTTTTTAGATGAACACCATCATTTCTACATGTAATATGTGGAACTGCTACAACCATCTTGCAATTCCGCAAGGGATATGCTGAAGATAGCAGATGAAAAGATGGAAAATGACTGGGTTCTTAATGAGGTCCTTGAGCTACTGAACTGAGCAATTCTGGGACCTCTCTACCTTTAGATATATCTTTTTATAAGAAATAATATTTGTTTTTATGGTTTAAGTCATCTTGAGTTTTCTGTTACTTGCACCTGAAAGCGTCCCACTTGGAAACACATATAGATGCCTCTGCCATGGATTTCCATTAAAAGATTTCACATATATTTCATAGTAGATATTACACTATATTGTGTTCATTGATTTCCTGTCCGTCTCCTTCCCTAATTTGAGTTCTCAGAAGGATTGTATCTAATACATTTCTGTATCCCCAGAGTGCAATTTAAGTCTCCAAACATAAATAAATAAACATTAAAAATGTTTGATGGATGGATGAAAGAACACATAAAGAGAAGAGTGCCAATGACTGTGTCTTCAGGAGAATTCATAATTTGAATGAAGAAAAGAGAGAGGGCTTCCCTGTTGGCACAGTTGTTGAGAGTCCACCTGCCAGTGCAGGGGACACGGGTTCGATCCCTGGGCCGGGAGGATCCCACATGCCACGGAGCGGCTGGGCCCGTGCGCCACAGCTACTGAGCCTGTGCTTGGGAGTCCGCAAGCCACAACTGCTGGGCCCACGTGCCGCGGCTACTGGGGTCTGCGCGCCTAGAGCCTGTGCTCCGCAACAAGAGCAGCCACCCCTCGCCACAACTGGAGAGAGCCCCGCACACAGCAACGACAACCCAACACAGCCAAAAATAAAAACAAATTTTTTTTAAAAAAAAAGAGAACCGGGAAGTACAAGAGGTGTGGCCAAAGGGATAGAAGGAAAACTAGCATAGGGCTTGGTCACTGGAGCCAAAATATTTTTAAAATCTAGTAAGTTAGGGTAGTCAGTGGGAACAAGAAAAACATGGGAGTGAAGAAAAGGCTATTGAGATTTGGTGAGCAAAAATGTCTGGGAACTTCTGGCATGTATTTTCCCAAGCAGACCCAAAGCCTCATGTGGAATTATTTCTCAACAATCTGAGTTACTTGCCCTCTGCAATGGAATATTTTTTTTGCGGTACGCGGGCCTCTCACTGTTGTGGCCTCTCCCGTTGCGGAGCACAGGCTCCGGACACACAGGCTCAGTGGCCATGGCTCACGGGCCCAGCTGCTCCCCGGCATGTGGGATCCTCCCGGACCGGGGCACGAACCCGCGTCCCCTGCATCGGCAGGCGGACTCTCAACCACAGCGCCACCAGGGAAGCCCTGCAATGGAATCTTTAGCACAGTCAGGTGCTTAAGTAGTCAAATTAGTGTTTAACGGAATTTCAGTAACTCCATCTTCAGTTTGGTTTCTGGTGACATCATTAGCTTTGGGGACCCTATACCCAATAGAAACTAGATCAAAGTCAAGAATTATTACCATCATGTGTTAAAATATCTTTAGAGGAAGAGAAAAAGAGATCAAATTTTCTCTGCAGGAAAGTGAAGAACTTTGGGTGTCAATTTCTGCAAACGCAGAGCAGCACCTGTCACAAATATGTCTGGGTGGCATGAAAAGGTCACCTGCTTGCAGCCTTACTTTCTGGCTCACAAGTCGGCAGGGGGTTTCCCAGCGTGGTAACACTCTCATTTAAGACATTCTGGAGCCCTAATTTCCATTTCAAATAATAGATTATCTCTACTTTCGATTAAACAAGTAACTTTAACCCATTGCCATGGAATTCCTTTACATGACTTTGGTCTCTGAGAACTGCATGTTTCTGGGAAGGAGTCTTGGGGAAAGTCCCCTTCTTCAGTGCACAAGCCCTTCCTTTTTTTCCATCCAGGAGCTTTTGCCACTGCCCGGCAAGAAGAGAGCATTAGGTCGTACAGGTAGTAAGTACCCTTTGAGAATTCTGTGAGATGTATAGGAGCCCATTCTAACCTCTAAACAGTTAGCTGAGAAATGTCAGGAACTCCCCCAAATTCAATGAAGTTTGACCTTAGCACAGTCTCCAAAGACTATGATTGTATTTGCGTGTTTAATACCACAGTCCAGTGTTTCCCATTGTTTCCTGTGGTAGGTAAAATAATGACCCCCACCCCACCCCGCAACAAAGATATCTACATCCTAATCCCCAAAACCTATGAACATGTTAGGTTACATGGCAAAAAGGACTTTGCAAGTGCAATTCAGTTAAATATCTTGAGAAGATTATCCTGAATCACAAGAGTCCTTATAAGAGTGAGGCAGGAGTGTCAGAGTCAGAAGATGTGATGGCAGAGTAGAGGGGAAAAAAGAGGGGAGGGATTTAAAGTTGCTATTCTGTGGACTTGAAGATGGAGAAGGTACGTGGGTGGCCTCTAGAAGTTGGAAAAAGCAAGGAAACAGATTCTCCCTTTGAGCCTCCAGAAGGAACAAAGCCCTGCTTACACCTTGATTTCAGGACTTCTGAACTATAGAACTGTAAGATAATAAATTTGTGTCATTTCAAGCCCGGAAGTTTATGCTGATTTGTTAGCAGCAATGGTAGGAAACCAATATACTTGCCGTCATGACTTCTTCTGAAAAATACAACTAAGTGGTCAAATAAATTTGTGATCTCCAGCCTTCTATTAGAAATTCTCAGTGCATGTTAGTTCACTAAAGGCTCTGAGAAATCCTATGGAAAAGAAACCTACTTAAGTTTAACTCGTGTTGACTTGGAAAACATTTTTAGCTGCAACCATCAGTTATCATCCGGCAGAACTAGGTTCCTTTCTCAGAACACTTGTTTGAGGTAATTATTGCATGATAATTTGACTGAAGCTGAGGATAGATGTGTTAACCAAAGAAGAGCTTAGTGTGGAGATCTAGAAGGTGGTGAGTCAAAGAACAAGAAGCTCTCAATTGTTGCTCAACTGGTCCAGAAAAGCTCATTCTCGTAAACAAATATGAGTATTTAGTCTTTGTTCTCTGATCTGTTCCTAGGGTGGGGCTATCACAGGTGGATGGCAGATGCCGTTGAGATAATTCAAGGAATTCCCCTAGTTCTCATTCCTTTCTCCCCAAACAACCTTCTACTACCATTAAACTTCCCTTTCAAATCTGGCCTGACAGGCTGACATGCCAACTCCAGTCTGATTAACAGTATCTGTATCCCTGAAAATGAATAAGTTGGAATTCTGGCTTTGGATGGCTATCGCTTGTGATTTAAATCTGGTTAGCATGAGTCCATCCCCAGGAGATTACTGACCTCTAAGCATCTCTAACAAAATTCAGTTTCTGGGCCTAACTATTACCCTATGAGGTCCTGCTTAAATTGCCAGACAGACAAACGTTCTTAATGACACGTCCACCCTGCCTCACTCCTCTAATTGCCATATCCCTATCTGGGGTAATTTCCTTGTCCATAACAGCTCTGTCACCATGTCTAGGAAAAGCTCATTCAAAGTGCATTCAGTTGACTGAGTTCACCTGCAGGGTGAGATCAAGCAATATTGGACATGAACAGAAAAGGGCCAAAGGGGCAGAGAACAGGGCCAACTTGGGACAGATATGAGGATCCTCCCTTTGGACCAATGCAATGAATGTAAATGAGGCGACCACATTCATTACCTATCCTAAAGGGAAGACGTCAGAGGAGAGATGACAAATAGTACCATGTACCAGTTCTGATCACTGGGTAGAAGGCAGATGGAATGGTGAGTTAAGATTTTGTGAACAGCTATTGTCTTCCGTATACTTCATTTCAAGGACTTTTCCCTTTCCTTCGTCTTTCCACATGGTATCAGTAGGAACTACTTGTTCCTACAACATGACTTGCAGCCCTCTGTCCATGGTTTTGTAAATCCCTCTCTTATGAGTTACATTTGGTTAGCCAAAGTTTATCCCCAAGAGACTGAATCCAGGGCTGGACACCTAACCCAAACTGAACTAATAAGTTCCCTCCAAGAGGATGTGTGAATTAAGAGAGAGATCAGTTTCTCTCTCTGGATGGTCAGATTCAAAACATATAAAACTTGGGTGGTATTAGCCACCAGATTTTCCTCCATATGGACTAGAAAGAGAAAGCTGATCTAATATAAGAGAGAAGAATGAACACAGTACAAAGAGGTAGAGAAACAAGTGGTAGAGAGAGAACCCAAGCAGTATTTATCCCATAGTCCCAGTTCATCTCTGAAGTTCACTTACATTCACTTGGGTTTTGTGAGACACCCCTGAATCCATACTAAAAAAAAAAAATCCCCTTTTGGTTTAATCTGTAAGATTGGGATAATAACTCTACCTTCTATGGTTTATTTAAAAGAGTCTGTGAATTTGAAAATTTATAAAGCCTTTAGAACTGTGCCAGGCACATAGTAAGTGCTAGATAAGGATTTAAGTTTTTCTGTCACTTGCAACCAAGAACACCCTAACTAATAACAGAAGGATACAAAAGGCATGCCCAGGGTCAATCGGAAAGAGGGCTGTGATCACATAACAGTGTCTACCATGAGAGCAAAAGAGAGAGGTGACAACATATATATATATATATCATGCATAAGAAGTACTTGCCACTTCACCAACTCAAAGTACAAATTTTAACATTTCTTTCAGTGTTCAAATTATTATGACTGAATTTTTATATGCCCATATTGACAGAAAATTCAGCCTTTATCTTGGGGTCCCTTAGAACACAGGGTATCAGACACACTCCCTGAGACCACGATCGTTGGCCCTCTGTATCAGTGAGTTTCACATCTGCACATTCAACCAACCACGTATTGAAAATATTTGGAAGAAAAATTCCAGAAAGTACCAAACACTACAACTTGAATTTGCAACGCCTTGGTAACTATTTACATAGCATTTACATTGTATTTACAACCATTTACATAGCATTTACATTGTATTAGGTATTATATGAAATCTAGAGATGATTTAAAGTATAGGGGAGGATGTGCTAGGTTATATGCAAATACTGTGCCACCATTTTATATAAGGGACTTGAGCATCTGAGATTTTTGTATCCGTGGGGGTCTTGGAACCAGTCCCCCATGGATACTGAGGGATGACTGTATACGACCTTGACTGCTGGGCTGGTTATGTCCCATAAGGATGATGGGACTTGATTGCCCCAGACAAATGTTTCTAGATAAAGTAGGCTGCAGCTCTTCCAACTCTTTCATACACATGGATCTTTGCTTGTGGCTTAACTTTGTTCCCGGGAGGGGCTATGTTGAGGCAGATTTTGGTATCAGTGGCTTCAAAGACTTGGCAGAAATGTCTCCCAATCCCCCTTGTACCACAGGACCTCCAGTGCAGAGGCCAGCCACCTGGTTCTGGCTCCTTCTACCCTCATAGTGCTTTTTATCTCTGGAGCTTTGTTACCCTTTCTCGAACCCTGGAATGGGCCAGGGCCACCCTAGTCCATCCCACTTATGTTACAATAACTTTGGGCCTCAAGTAGAAAGGGTCAGGATCTCAGTCAGAAATTCGGGATCTCAATCTCAAATAGAAATTCTGATACTCCTTATACAAATTTCCCCTGACAAGTGTCAGTATCCTATGACAATGGGCATATAGTCATCTCTATTTTTGTAACTAAAGGGCCATTCTGGTGACTTGCCCAGAAGAAAGGAAGAAAGCCTCAAAGTGAATCAGTGTCTTCACATCCCTGGTTTAGAGAATGGAAAGACACTGGCACCTAGAGGAAGGGACAGAGGTAGAGGAGTTAAAGTTGATGTAGGTACAAACAAGACCAGAAGCAACAAATCCAAACCACAATTTTGCTTATCATCAACCTAGCACAGTCAAGAGGGATTATGCAGGGAGGTAGCTGAGGGCAGCACGGGTGACTACACTCCCCTTGAAGGAGCACTGCCTGGGAGCCCCCAGACCTGCTGCAAGCAGTCTGCGAAGCTTTCTGCTTGCTTAGTATCAACTTGGCAACAAGAGCTTCATTCCCATTGGATGTATTTATTGAGGCTGTGTTAGAGCAGTGGTTCCTCAAGTGTGGTCCCCAGACCAGCAGCACCCAATTACCTGGGAACTTGTTAGAAATTCAAATTTGGGGGCACCTCCCCAGACTTGCTGAATCAGAAACTCCGGGGGTGGGAACCAGCAGTCTGTGTCTTAATCACCTCCAAGTGATTCTGGTGCACACTCAATGTGGTAACCACTGGCCTAAATGTATTTTAATCCACAAGCTCTGTGCTCCGTGCTGAGGTGGGGTTGCCAGATAAAACACAGAACACCAAGTTGAAGTTGAATATCAGATAAACACCACTAATTTTAGTGTAAATATGTCCAAAATATTGCATGGGATATATTTGTTTTATTGTATGTTTATAAAAGCATTTGTTGTATACCTGGAATTCAAATTAACTGGGCATCCTGTATTTTTATTTGCTAAATCTGGCAACTCTAGGTGGGGAGACTCCAGGCAGGATGATGACACAAGCCTAGCCCTTGAAGGGAAGCACAATTTGCCACCCCGAAATGTGCCTCTTCAGCACAAGGATTATTTTAGGCTGATTATTCAACAGCAGACACTGGGAAAACTCTAAAAACTGAGCAGAAGGTACCCTTTTGTAACAGACATTTACATTTATAAGGGAAATCTCCATTTATAAGGGTGTCTCCCTCTTTGTACCACCAGATGACTAAATCTCTAGAAATGCTTATCAATGGAGAAGGCAGTCACTTCAATCTGCATAACAACCATACCCTCATTTACTGTGCTCTTCCTGATATCCTCCCATAACTGGCCACCCTCCCCTCAGCATCTTTTGTCTTTAGCTGGAGATGGTATTTAAGGTGGTGGCTTGGCCCATTTCAAGGAGTTAGTTTTCCCGGTCTCTCCCAGGTATACAAGAGGTACACATGTTATTAAACTTGTTTTTCTCCTGTTAATCTGTTTTTATTCCAGGGTGGGGAGTCTAAGCCAAGAACCTAGAAGAATAGAGGGAAAATGATTCCTCCTACACACACCCTCAAGGGTCCCCCAGCTCAGTTGGGTGTGCAAAGCTTTGACATGATAGCAATTACAAAGAGCAAGCACTCCAGAGTGTAAAACTTAGATCTCGGGGAATTCTAAACAAGGGGGGTGGGGGGGGTGCTGTAGGATAAACCAGAAAATTTAGGAATTATATTCAAGTTCACAGTTCAGATTCCAGAGGTCCCAGCTTCTGTAGTTTCTGGCCATGAGAATTTTTTTCCTCTCTTTGACCAAACTCCTGCCTTGTACCCATAAGGCACCTTTGTGTGAATTGGAAAAAGGCATCCTTTCCTTGGGTCACCTGGTTGTGCAGCTTGGTGCATGGATCCTGGGCTGGAGTTCAGCCCCCATGGGCCCCCTCAGCTAGGCACAAGCTGTACAACCCTTTGTGGCAGCTCTGAGCCTACTGCCCTTGTGACAGATCCGCCTATTTGCTGGCTGACTTGGATTCATTCCAACTGCTTACTTTCTGTCTGCTTTGTTTCAGGGTCCGGGCTATCAGTGGTGGGGGGGTGGCCCTGCCCCCCACCACCCAAGGCTTGCTTTTCTAAAGCCATGTTTGTCAAAAGCATCCGTGTGCAAATTCCTTTGTTCATAATGGTGGCATTTAAGTTGAATTGCGCATGAAATTGTCTTGCTAAAGAAGCAGCTTTCTCTATATAAAAGGGGGCAAGAGAAATTGAAGGATCTGATTAGTTAATAAGAATTCTGAGTAGTGAAATTCCAAATTAGCATAAAACAATTTCTCGTTCAGAGCACGTGCAGCACCAGAGTAAAAGAATTCTTTTCTTCCTCTTTTTTTGTTAAAGCATTTTGTTCTAAAATAGTATAATCACAATAAGACATTCCAATGTGTGAATTATAGTATATTAAGTCATGACTAATTGCATTGATTTGCATTCAACGTTTTTTTTAACATCTGTGTGGTAATTATCCTAATCCAATTTGTTATGCAGAATACAATCAATGTTATGTATGTTAGTGTTTAGGGCCCCCTCACAATTTCCTGTAATAAAACAGAATGAAATACAAAGGTAGCTCAGGTGGAAAAACAGGCACATCTTTTATAGATATCAAGCTCCCTTTCTTGATCTCCAAAATTAGCTAGGGGTGGGGGCAACAGAGATCAAACAAATTTAATTAGCATTTTAAAAGGAGGCCCAAGAAAAGAGAGAGCACGTGCGCTCCAGAGAAGAGCAAGTGAGAGCAAGCTATATTAAACCCTCAGGAAGAAGACTTTTTTCTAACAGGCTGTGGCTTTCAGAAGCTGCCAGAAATAATGTCCTGACCTTGCTTGATAATGAACCAATGAGACCGTGTTCTGCTGACATAGTGCTATTTCAGTAAGGGTTGCATCTTACCTGAGAGTCAGTGTTTAGCTTTAAACCTTTCATTTTTCTGTTCTTTTAGGAAAAAGATAGAAGTCTGCCTGATAGCTCCCAGAAAGTCCTAGGAATCTGGGGCATAGACAACGTATCTGAGCCAACCTTAGGCACAGGAAAAGAAAGCAGCTATGTCTGTGTCAGTTGTAGGGATACTAGAGAGCCTTTCCCTCACCACCTCTGGACACACGCACGAACACGAACACGAACACACACACACACGTGAGCGCGCGCGCGCGCACGCGCACACACACACACACACACACACACACACACACAACCTTGCCGCCACCTCTCAGATGTCTGAATTTCCTACTTTGGAACATCCAGTTCTTTAACTTCTGGATCTGCCCCCTTTAAAAAATGCCAATCTGCCTCATCAAAAGTACGAACCTTAGTGAACAGCTTCTTTCAGAAAGAAGACAGTAGAGAGAAGGTGAGGGTACCAGATGTCTGAGGGGTAACAGATGCTCTAAAGGGGTTAAAGAAAAAAACAAAGACCTGAGAAGCAAAAGTGGCAGACGTTACAAACACTGTTCACCTACTTTGCTATTTTGCTGAGTACACAATTCCTGGCACCCTGCAAATGTGGAGAGAACCCAAGTCTATGGGGAGAGGGGGCAAAGTAGACATCGTATCCCCTCCAGCATTCTCCCCACCCCCTCCCCAACAATCAGTTCCCATTCCCTTTCTATCACTCTCTTGGTCAATCCATCGTGTAAACCTCTGGGTCCCCAACCTGGCTGATAATGAAGGTCACCAGGAAAGCTTCTTAAATATATAGATGCCTCATCCCCACATCAATTCAGATTTAGCAGGTATGGGGCCCAGGCATAGGTATTGTTAAAGCTGCTCCGCAGGTGATTCTAATGGACGGCTCCACCTGGCAACCACCGGCATCAGCTTAGGTTTCCCACCAGGTGTGCCTACCCATGCAAAATTTGCCTGGGCAAATGGAGGTCACAGTGCTGTGGCAGATGCCAGACATAATGAGCAAAGCTATGCCCCAGCAGACTAGGCCTGAAAGAGACTCCCTCCTTGACCAACATTTAGTCAGGCTCCTCTAAGCCCTCTTTTCAACTAGACCTCCTCTTCAGCCCTGTCCTTGGCCTGTCTTTGGCAAAGAGTCCTGCAAAGTCAGTTTAGCGGAAAATTCCCCCACCTGAGATACCTGATCACCCTTGATGTCTGATCAAGTTCCTACCCCTCACCTTTGATTTCTAAGTCTTTGGTTTCCCTTTAGTAATAATACTGTTAAGCCAGCTCAGCAAGAATTCCCTCACCCTTAGTCTATCTTAGCTAGGGCTGCTGTAACAAGCTACTACAGACTGGATAGCTTAAACAACGTTTATTTCTTACCGTTTTGGAGGCTGGAAAGTCCAAGATCAAGAAGCTGGCAGGTTCAGTTCCTGATGAAAACCCTCTTCCAGGCTTGCAGATGGCCTCCTTCTCACTGTGTCCTCACATGGGAGAGGGAAAGAGGGAAGAGGGAGGAGTCAGGGTAAGGGGCTCTGGCCTCTCTTCCTCTTCTTATAGGGACAGTAATCCCATCATGAGGACCTCACCCTCATGACCTCATCTAAACCTAATCACCTCCCAAAGGCCCCACCTCCAGATACCATCACATTGGGGATTAGGGTCTCAACATATGAATGGGAGAGACACAAACATTCAGTCCATAACAACATCTAATCAAATTCCTCTTAGTAATTTTGCATCCACTTACCCCCTCACCCTGCTCATTGGCTTTAAACTCCACTTGTCCTTGTTATATTAAGAGTTGAGTTCAGGGACTTCCCTGGTGGTGCAGTGGTTAAGAATCTGCCTGCCACTGCAGGGGAAACGGGTTCGATCCCTGGTCCAGGAAGATCCCACATGCCGTGGAGCAACTAAGCCCATGTGCCACAACTACTGAGCCCACGTGCCACAACTACTGAAGCCTGCACGCCTAGAGCCTGTGCTCTGCAACAAGAGAAGCCACTGCAATGAGAAGTCTGCGCACCGCAACAAACAGTAGCCCCCACTCGCCGCAACTAGAGAAAGCCCGCGTGCAGCAATGAAGACCCAACGCAACCAAAAATAAATAAATAAATAAATAAATTTATTTATTTAAAAAAAAAAGTTGAGTTCAGTCTCTCTCCCCTACTGCAACAGTCTTGAAGAAAGTCTTCTTTACCATTTTAACAAGCCTCAGAATAACTTTTAACAGGCCCTTAAGGGAAAAAACTACCTCTGCCAGGCACCAGGACTCCATTTTAGCCAACTATTCTCTGGCTAGTCAAGGCCTACTTCAGCCCACTAAGCAGGACCCCAATGGCTCTACCCAGGTGCCTAATATATAAGTAGGAAAGATTGCTAAGGATTGGCAGTCCTTGATGGGCATTTGTTTGCAGTATCTGTGAGCAAAGTTATGAAATTCCCATCATTCAAACAAGCATTTACTCCAGGTCTTGCCCTGTGCTAGGAAATGGGGAATAAAACTAGGCCCCTTTGCTCTCAAAACTCATAGAAAAGCTGGGAAGGCAGACAAGTAAACAGATAATTACAGCACACTTGAGAGCTGTGACCAGCTTTCTGTAACCATTTGTTGGAAGGTGGGGAACCAGCTATTGTGATTAACTGGCACAAAGTCTTCCTTGGATCATCCCTCTGAGGTGACCCCTTCACCTTGTTTACCCTGCAGAGCTGCTCCTGCTTCCTGCTTATCTTTCTACAACAACATCCCAGAGCACACCTTTCCCCCAGAGTTTCCTTCTAACTCCCAGCACACCGACCCTTCCACAGCTAACCTCTGCCTACAAGATAAAGCTCAAATTTGTTAACCTGCCATTTCAAGTACCCCACGGTCCTGAAAGGATGGCTTAATCCCCATAAGCATCAGAAATCAGCAAGGCATGCTGGACATCTACCTCAGGAAGACAGAAGACAGGGCAGCACAGAACATGCCCTGATTCCTGCGTCTGTGCTGTCCTCGCTGGACTTTGGCCAGTGGTGGGAGGTGGGTTATGCTAGAGGTGAAACAGCAGGGAAGGGGGCAGGGCACAACCTTTAAAAGAATGACATAGCCATAGGACATGACAAAAACTGGTTAGAACCAACTAGGTACAAGATGGCGGAAGATTCGACTTCCAGTAGACCTTGAGCCTCATTATATGCTCATTGTAATACAGTAACATATGCTAAATGACACACCCACAGGTGCTGTGACAGCCTCTGAAGAGGCTAACCATAAAAGTCCAAAAAGTGGGCGGTGACCCAATTCCTGGAAATCCCCACCCCTTCCCCCAAAATATCAATAGTTGGAATAATCCTTCCACTCATTAGCCTATGCAGTTACCCAGGCCATAAAATCTAGCCACCCCCTATTTTGGGGCCTCTCACCTTCTAAGATGGCCTGCACTCTGTGGAGTGTGTTTCTCCAAGGGCCATTCTCGCCTTTTGAGATGGATGACATTCCGTTTATGGAATGTGTATCTCTCTAAATAAATCTACTTCTTACCTATCACTTTGTCTCTCACTGAATTCTTTCTGTGATGAGACATAAAGAACCCAAGCTTCATTAAGTCCTGAGACCAGGTGTGTGATCTGAATTAAAAGACCGTGGGTTCAAGTCCCAATCTGGATTGCATGGTTTTAGAGGGGCTTTCTGACTCCAGGGAAAGAGAGACTGGGCTAGAAGGGAGGAGCTAAGGAAAAAAAAGTGAGGCAGAAGAGAGCCTACAGAAGCTACTAGTGCTGTCAACCCCTATAATCACCTCAATGCCATGAAGAAGCACATCATGCCAGCTGTGGTGCCTCCCCTTCCCAGCAACCAAACTTCTCTACCTTCTCCCAAAAGCAAAGGAGACAGCAGGATGGGCTTACTAGAACCTTTGAGAACCAGAAAGATAGCCAGATGTCTGGGATTCCAGTCAGGCACCATTCAAACACTACCTTGCAAAGAAACCTTGAGGCCTCTCTCAGCCTCCATCTCCTCACCATTAAAGTGGAGATGGGGATGGGCTTCCCTGGTGGCACAGTGGTTGAGAGTCCACCTGCCAATGCAGGGGACATGGGTTCGTGCCCCGGTCCGGGAAGATCCCACATGCCGCGGAGCGGCTGGGCCCGTGAGCCGTGGCCGCTGAGCCTGCGCGTCCGGAGCCTGTGCTCTGCAATGGGAGAGGCCACAGCAGTGAGAGTCCTGCGTACCACAAAAAAAAAAAAAAAATGGAGATGGGGAATTCCTTGGAGGTCCAGTGGTTAGGACTTCCTGCTTCCACTGCACGGGGCATGGGTTCGATCCCTGGTCAGGGAACTAAGATCACACATGCTGCACAGTGAGGCTAAAAAAAAAAAAAAAAATGGAGATGATACTGTCATCCTCCCAACTTCCTAGACAGCAGGTGAGAGTAAAGACAGACCAAGGGCTCAAAAATGCTCTATCAACTGCAGCTGACCAATCAGGCATGAGAGCTCATTATTTCTATTCAGATGGGCCAGCAAGGCATTTTGAAAAGGTTTTTTTTTTTTAAGATTTATTTATTTATTTTTAATTTTTGTGTGTGTGTGTGGTACGCGGGCCTCTCACTGTTGTGGCCTCTCCCATTGCGGAGCACAGGCTCCGGACGCGCAGGCTCAGCGGCCACGGCTCACGGGCCCAGCCGCTCCGCGGCACGTGGGATCTTCCCGGACCGGGGCACGAACCTGCATTCCCTGAATCGGCAGGCAGACTCTCAACCACTGTGCCGCCAGGGAAGCCCTAGATTTATTTTCTATTGAGGTAACATTATATTTTTCATGTGTACAACATTATGTTTTCTCCTTCTGTATATCAGCATGCTGACCACCAAAAATTTAGTTCCCATCCATCACCATACAGTTGATCCCCTTTACCCATTTTGCCCTCACCCTCACCCTTACCCCTCTGGTAACCACTACTCTGTTCTCTGTATCTATGCCTTTGTTTTTGTCTTGTTTGATTTTTTTTTTTTTATATGCCACATATGAGTGAAAGCATACAGTATTCGTCTTTCTCTGTCTGACATTTCACTTAGCATAATACCCTCTAGGTCCATCCATGTTGCTGCAAATGGCAAGATTTTGTTTTTTTTATGGCTGAGTAATATCCCATTGTATATATATATATATATATACACCACACCTTCTTTATCCATTCATCTGCCAGTGGACACTTAGGTTGTTTCCATATCTTGGCTATTGTAAATTATGCTGCCATGAACATAGCGGTGCATGTATCTTTTTTAGTTAGTGTTTTTGTGTTCTTCAGATAAATACCCAGCAGTGGAATTGCTGGATTGTGTGGTAGTTCTATTCTTAGTTTTTTGAGGAACCTCCATATTGTTTTCCATAGTGGCTGCACCAATTTACATTCCCACCAACAGTGCGTGATGGTTCCCTTTTCTCCACATCCTTGCCAACACTTGTTGTTTCTCGCCTTGAAAGGTTTCATAACAACACACATGAGGGCAACAGGTTGCTTCCAAGAATAAGAACAAGGAGAGGGGACAACCCTGACTCAGACGTAGTCTTTCCAAGTCACCTCTCACCCAGGTGCTGGGTACTTGGTAGGATACTTGCCACCACGCTCCCTCACCTCCTGTCAACATGACAGCAAAGCACCTGCTGTATCAACCACAGATGCCAAGACCTACCCACAGATAACCATTCCGTGGCCTCCCCGTTCTTTTTGAAAACTTGTCATTATCATTCTCGAAGTTCTGGTCCTGGAACACCCTGAGAAATATCCATTTATAAGAGGCATTGTGCTGCTGAAGAACCCTTGCAAACCTTCCTTGCAACTGAATTTGAGCCTGCAGACAGGACCACAGGCTAAAGAGAGAAGTAACTGGAGTGTGTCTGGCGTATTTATAACTTTTCAGCAAACCACTCCCCACTCATCAAAACATCCCCACCCTCATCTCAGGGCCCTGCGGGGGGAGAATAGGCAACACTCTGCCCCATTGACGTTGACATGATGTGTTGGCCAACAAGTCAACAGCACACTCACTTTGAAGGGGAGGAAGCATCGCAGACTTCCTGCAAGGTCCAGAGGAAGATTTATTTTAGGGGTGGAGGGACATAGAGTTTTGTCTGTTTCCCTATAGATAGCCACCTGCTAATAAGGAGGACCCTACTTCGTTAGGCCTCTGAAAACCCACAAAAATCTCCTTTGGTAATCACTGTCCATCACTTGGCTGCTGGCCCCAGTCCTGAGGAATTTTGTGGTATTGCCTATAAATCAGTGTAGCGGAGGAGAGCTGCTACAGACTTTGACACTTCTTTGGAAGCTCCTTTATTTTTTTCTCCTCCTGTAGGCAGCACCGATTTGATAAGGGCCAAGGTCTAGAGACAGAAGTAGCAAGGGGCTTAACAGCCAACACCCACTTGGCATCTTTCCTTTCACTGCCATGACTTGAGGCTTCCAGAGGGGTCTGCAGGCTTAACACAGAGTCCCGAGCAGAGGCTGTGGCTTTTCAAACATCAAAGCCTAAGTAGGGGTCTGAGGTCAGGTGAGCCTGGTTGGGGTGGTGGAGGGGGCAGCGGGAGTGAGTCAGCAGATAAGACTTAGCTCAGAGTTTTTAAAGGGGCTGAAAATGCTCCCCTTTCACCAGTCAAGCTAAAAAAAAAAGGGGTGGGGGGCGGGAATGGGACAGAAAATTGGAGAGAAAGTTAAGAGGAGACCAAGCCAGGAACATAGGGAGCTGTACTCAGGTTGTTCTCTGAGAGGGCCATACCATTTAAATGTCTTTTAGCCATTTAAAAGCACAGAATCTAGCTGAGTTCTACACAATATAACTCTCTGTGATGATGGAAATGTGTTACAAATACACTATCCCATATGGTAGCCACTAGCCACGTGTGGCTATTAAGCACCTGAAATGTGGCTGGTATGACTGAGAAACTGAATTTTAAATTTTATTTAATTTTAATTCATTTAAATTTCAACTTAAATAGCTACATATGGCTAGTGGCTACCATGGACCAGCACAGGTCTAGAGTTACCAAACTCTCTGGGTTCAAATCCCAGAGCTGCCTCTTATTAGCTGGGAGACTTTGGCAAATTATTTAACATCTCTGTGCTTCAGTTTTTTCATCTGTGAAATGGGAATAATAAGGATTCTCACAGGACTGTTATAAGGATTCTAGGAATTACTATGTATAAAGGGATTAGAGAAGTGTCTGGTGCTTAATAAGTGCTATATATAATTGTTTTCCAATTAGAGACACTCAGTAGAGCAGCATTCCCACAGCCACTGAGAGGCCTGTGCAGAGAAAGACCTTTCTCTGCTACAGAGATAGCAGGTGGAACTCATTCATGCTTCTTAAGCCAGACTTCAGAAGAGATGGACTTCAAATCATGGCCCTTCTCCTGAAAGACTGGGAACAGTGTGTGTGTGGTAGGGTGCAGAAAGAAGTGCTCAACCCTAGTCACTGTCTGCAACTAGGTCCTCATCACAGACACACAGAACGCTCCTTGTCCTTCCAAGCTCATCCCGTTACGGGTATGTGAGAAAATTCAGACAGATGTCAGCATCCTCAGTATTGGGAGACAGTGAGGTATAGCCATGGAAATCTGAATTCCAATCCCAGCCTAGCTGTTAACTTACCAAGGTGACGTTGGGCAAAGGACGTATCTTCTCTGAACCTCAGTTTCTACATCTATGAAGCAGGGGTATATTAATTCGTCTCTTCCAAGACTGGTATGATGATTGAAGGAAATGATATAAGCAAAGCACTTAGCACAGCACGTGGTAGCTACTATTTTTATTATCCATTCCTGTATGTTGGAATGAGAACCAATCTAAAGTAAATAAGTGAGTGAAGTTCTTTCACAATCCATCACCAACAATTCTCTGAGCTCAGTTGGGGATAAGGCAGTCTACTTCCTGTTGCCCAAAAAAGTGGAAATTAACTGTAAAGCCAGGGCTAAAACCCATTCCTACTGCCTCCTAGCCCCAGGCCAGGCAAGCACCACAGAGCCCTTTCAAAGGGCTGCTAATTTCTGATGGGGTTATAGAGTGTTTTTTGCATCGATCACTCCCAGTGTAGGAAACAGAAGCGCAAGTTACTTCATTAAAAGCACTCACACATAACTGGATACATTTACATATTAAGCAGGGAACTGAGACTCTAATCTTTCTATTTTATGTACAGCTGTAATCATTACTCAGCATCAGAATGCTTGGTAAATACTCAGGATACTACAGAGAACTCTCAAACCTTTGCTAAGTACAGGTGATGATTTGAAAGTGCTCCCATTCACAAGCTGGATGCAATCTTCCCTCGACATCCCTTGCACCCTGGTGACCATGTGCACAGGCACCCCTGGAGCACATTCAAGTTGACCCAAAGCATAGACAGAGATATGACTACGGGTCTCTTGGGCCTCTGATGTTTGATGTAACTGATTAGGTAAATATTACACATAGGGAGCAGGTCTCTATTGTTTTGTGCATCATGTTGTTGGTTTGGAAATGGAGCAGAGAAGGGAGACAGAAAATTCCAGCGCTCTGAGCAGCACAGGGACTACTGAGGGTGCAGCACCATCTGCAGTTGTGGGAAGGTCAGTAGTGTGGCTCAGCAGAGTAAAGGAAGGCAAACTGAGTGCCTCTGAGAAACTTGGCCTTCTTATAACACTGTTGCATCAGACCAGCCCTAAATTCAGTCCCTCCGCTTGAAAAATAACTCCAATTCAAAACCCAATCCAGACAAATACCAAACCAGACAAAGGTGTTATAAGAAAACTACAGGCCAATATCCTTTGTGAACACAGGCCAAAAA
This sequence comes from Delphinapterus leucas, assembly GCF_059928025.1. Classification (NCBI taxonomy): domain Eukaryota; kingdom Metazoa; phylum Chordata; class Mammalia; order Artiodactyla; family Monodontidae; genus Delphinapterus; species Delphinapterus leucas. The sequence goes on from NC_143150.1 coordinate 26,150,035, forward strand.
CTGCTCAACAAATTATCAATAAATCGAATTCAGCGATACATAAAAAGGATAATACCTCATGACCAAGTAAGGTTTATCCCAGAAATACAAGACTGGTTAAACATTTGAAGATCAATCAGTGTAATTTAGACTTCTCTGGTGGCACAGTGGTTAAAGAATCCGCCTGCCAGTGCAGGGGACATGGGTTCAAGCCCTGGTCCGGGAAGATCACACATGCCATGGAGCAACTAAGCCCGTGCGCCACAACTACTGAGCCTGCGCTCTAGAGCCCGTGAGCCACGACTACTGAGCCCATGTGCCACAGCTACTGACGCCCGCACACCTACTGAAGCCTGCATGCCTAGAGCCGGTGCTCCGCAACAAGAGGAGCCACCGCAATGAGAAGCCCACGCACCACAACTAAGAGTAGCCCCCGCTCGCTGCAACTAGAGAAAGCCCGCGCACAGCAATGAAGACCCAACGCAGCCAAAATAAATAAATAAATAAACTTATTTATTTTTTAAAAATGGCACCAGGACAACTTGACATCTATGTGCCAAAAAATGAACCTCAACCCTTACCTCATATCATATACATATATAAAAATTAATTCAAAATGGATCATAGACATAAATGTAAAAGCTGAATCTATAAAACTTCTAGAATAAAACATATTCAAAAAGAAAACACTGTGACTTCTGGTTAGGCAAAGATTTCTTAGATACAACCAAAGAAAGAATGAACAATAGAAGGAAAAAATTAATACATTGAGTTGCATCAAAATGACAAACTTCTGCTCTTCCAAAGGTAGGCTTAGCAAATGAAAGGTGAGCCACAGACTGGGTGAAAATATTTGCAAAACACACATCTGATAAGGGACATATACCCAGACTATATAAAGAACTCAAAACTCAATCATAAGGACACAAACAGCCCAATTAAAAATTGGGCAAATGATCTGAATAGATACTTCACCAAGGAAGAGACACAGGTGGCAAATAAGCACATGAAAGGACCCTCAACATCATCACTCATTAGGCAAATGCAAAGTCAAACTACAGTCAGCTAAAATTCACATCTATTAGAATCACTAAAATTAAAAAGACTGTCCAAGTATTAGCAAGGATGCAGAGCAACTAGAACTTTTATGCATTGCTAAGGGAATTCAGAATGGTACAGCCACTTTGGAAAGTTTGGCAGGGATTTTTTGTTGTTGTTAGGTATACACTTACCCTATAACCAGCAATCAACTCCTAGTTATTTACCCAAGAGAAATGAAGATATATATTCATGTAAAAACCTGTATATAAATATTCATAGCAGCTTTATTAATTATCACTACAAGCTGGAAACAACCCAAATGTCTATCAACTGATGAATGTATAAAATTATAGTGCAATCATACTGTGGAATATTACTTGATAATAAAAAGGACTGAACTAAAACATGGATGAATCTCAAAAGCATTATGCTAAACAAAGTCAAACTCAAAAGTATACATAAGATATGATTCCATTTATACAATATTCTGGAAAAGGCAAAACTACAGAAATAGAAAATAGATGAGTGGTTGCCAAAGGTTGGGTATAGGGGCAAGGGATTGACTGCAAAGGAGCTCAGAGAACTTCTGGGGGGGGTAATGAAAATATTCTATATCTTGATTGTGTTGGTGGTGACACAACAGTAGATGTTTGTCAAAACTCATTGAACAGCACTTTAGAAAGAATTTTACTGTATGAAAATTATACCTCCATAAACTGGACTTTAAAAAACATGAATCATATTGTGAGCCTATGGTAGAGAAAAGGTCTACCAAGCTTGTCTTCCTTAGCTTGTCTTCTATACTGAAGGTATGCGTCTTTGGGGGGAATGTCGCACATTCAGGAAGGACCTCCATCCTTGCCCTGCTTGCCAGAATGCCATCCTTGGGAGGTTTGCCTTTTGATTAACAGTTGGGCAAACACTATTTAGGGAAGAATGGAGGAAAGGGAGGAGAGTCAGCGTTGCACGGTAGTTTAGGGCACAGGTTTTGACATCAGACCGATGTGGGTTCAAATCCTAGCTTTGTTATTTCCAACTTCTGTGACCTTGGGTGACCCACTTAATGTGTCTGAGCCACAGTTTCCTCATTTCTAAGACAGGAGCAATAATACCTAGTTATCTCCCTGGGTAACTAAGAAGCTCAAATAAGTAACATAAGTGAAAGTGCCTGACGCCAGGTGTAACATAGTGATAGGACATAACATAGGAAGTAATGTATAGGAAAGTGCTTGATAAATGATAACCAATCTTATTCCTAAATCAAAAGATGATGTGCAGTAGAAGGAGAGCAGTCTGGCTGGTAGGAAAGTTACGTGGGAGGGGTTACTGCCTCCCACCTGCAACCACACTCAACCCTGCTCTCCACTTGTGACATTACCCATTCAGTGGGTGACCTCTATTCTGGAATTTCCGGGACAGCCACAGCTCTGGTCCATCCACTCAGGGGACCACATGTCAGAGTTGGGGAAAAAGGGGGACCGTAGTTAAGGGACACATTCCTAGCCTCTCCCTTTCCCACCCTCTTCTTTTCTTTCGTCTCCACCCCATCAATGGGGATTCGCTTAGACTTCTTTCACATGAAATCAAACAGAACTAGGAAGGTAAATCTCCTGGGGGCGGGGGGGGGGGGAGAAGGCAACAAAAAAGCCGCCCACCTCTGTACAATACATTTGAACACCACCAAGTGGAAATGGTTGAGAGATCACCGCTATTCCAGTTATCTGTGACGCGCTCCCCTCCCCGCCCATACCTTCTCCCGTCCTCCCTCCCCCTCTGCCCTCCCCTCCCTTCTCCAGAGGTGGCTACGGTTGAAAAAACGACATTTGTCTCCCAGCTGATCAACTGGGACTGAGAGGAAGGCAAATGAATTATTTCGGTTCAGCAGCAAGTGCGAGCGTGGGTTTTTCAGCACCCGCCCCCCCTTTTTAATTAATGAACAATCTGGCCCATTGCCGCTCCCGTAGGTATGCAAAACAGCTTCTTCATTTGAAATCCCTGTTGTTGAATGTACTCCGTGGGGCACAATCACATTGCCGCCCCCTGTTTTGCATAAGAAACCGCTGTTTCCAAGATAAGAATCTTTTCATTTAGCCGTCATGAGCTCATCCTTTTTCCTGTGCATTGTGTCTCTGGCTCCTTTGAGTCAATACCCAAACAATGACTGCCTGCGCTCGCTCGGGCATCCTCCTGCCCCCAGCCCCTGAAGACAGAAGGCTGTGGCCTCCGGAAGCCTGCCTAGGCAGGCAACCCAAGTTCTTTTCAGGCCTCAGATGTCAAGAGGGCAAGAAGTAAGAAGATTCGAGAGCTCTGAAAATCTTTCTCTGGCTTCAAAGCAGACCCTGGGAAAGAAACCCTGAATGGCATGGCGTGTATGGCAGGGGGCGGACAAGCAGTGCCCTGGGATCGTGAACTTAAACAGCCTGGGAAATCTAAGGACAGGGAGCGAGGCACCCACAAATGTGCAAAGCTGCTCAACCACTCCTCCTCTGTCCCTGGTTATCAGACTGCATCCTGTCCCTGCCCTTTGGTTTGGAACAACACGCATAGCAAATACCACACAATGGCGCTGCACTCAAATTAGAAACTGGAAGGGGCCTCAGATTCTGTGGAATCCAAACCCTTTCCTCCTTCTGCATGTAGGTAAATTGAGGCCCGGGGAGGGGGAGCATCTTGCCTAATGACACTCAGATAGTTAGTTGAAGGGGTATGTGCTAAAACCCCAGTTTTAATGCTGTTTATTCCACCACACATGGCTGCCTCTGGAGGGAATCAATAACATTTGTGTACAAAGCAGCTGAGGAAAAAGATAAGATAGAAGATTAACTGCGATCAGGTAAACTACAAAGCCTATACAAACAGTAGGGGTTTTATCGTTAGCCTCCTCATTTGTAGGAGAGGAAATAGTGCAACAAAGAAGCTTTAATCAAACCATAGATAACGAACATGTATCCAGAAGGAGGCCAGGTGCACTGAGGCCGGCTAGAAATGGGGGAGACAAAGGCCGTGCCTTCAGAGAGGTTGAGAGGATGGAACGTTTTGTCTCTGCAATTTGATCATAAATCCCTTCAGGGCAAAGCCTATGTATCCTTGGTAACTTCTAGCATAGAAGAGCTCACAGTAGGAGTCTAATCTATCCCTGATGATTGGTTGGTTGACTAGGAGAGACAAGACCTCCCACGCTGACTCTGCCGTGTTTCCAGCATTGCTTTTTCTCCATGTTTGGTGGAGAGGAACCTTTATTACATTTCAAGCAAACAGTTCCCCCAGGGCCCTGAGAAAGCTCCAGTGATTCCCAGTGTGTTTAGCCCTCTGTGGCCCTCAAGATGGGAGGGAGGCCGTTTTTCCTCCTAGGCACCAGAAGAAGTTATGTTTCAATGCCACGAATGATACTGCTGAGAAAAAAACCACTGCATGGAGTCAGAAGGAAAGATTTCCCTCACCTGCTTATCAGTTTGGGGGAACATAAATCTTATATCATAGATCTAAAAGGAGCACTAGAGCAAAAGGCAGGAGACCTGGGTTCACATCCTAACGTGGCCCCTCATTAGTATCAGGGAGGAGAAAATTTCCCTCTTCCCCTCTTGGTTCTTTTAGTTGGTCAAATAATTTAAATGACATAAAACAAATTAATAGGAGGAGAAAATCAGATTTAATTTTGTGCCTATGTGAGCTCCGTAGGACTATGAGGCCCACAGGACAGTCAGGTAAAATAGGGTATATGTGTCATCCTGGACTAAGGAGAAGGGGGTAGGGGTCTGGGACTTCAAAGGGAAGGAAGGCAATTCACAGGAAGATGAAAAAGAGCAAATGTTTGTAAACAAACGTTTGCTGGGCCAAACAGAAACAGTGGGACACAGAGGGAAATTTTAACAGACTTTGCTAGGTTCCTCCCTGCCCTCCACACCTAGTTCATATTATGCTGTAGTTATCCATGGTGATATCTCCCTTCCTAGAACAGGTCCTCTATGTAAATTCTTTTAGTTAGAGGAGAGCTCAAAAGTTCTTCCTGAGGCTTTTGGGCCTTGATTGTTTTCAGCTGAAAATAATCCGCATGCCAAAGTGGCACATCTTGGGATGGCCTGCCCTGAATCCCATCAGTAGTTGTGAGATTTTGGCGAATCACCTCTCCTTTCTGGGGCTCAGTCTCATCTGTAAAATGAGGGCTCTGACTAGACCATAGTTTCTCAAACTGAGTTTTGGAAGTCTAACTCTTTTCAAATATGGGTATTTGGTGAGGGAAGGTGAATATATAATAAAAGAGGTACCTGGTGGTAAAAAGACAAGGAGTGGTACATCCATACAATGGGACATTATTCAACACTAAGAATAAATGAGCTGGGACTTCCCTTGTGGTCCAGTGGCTAAGACTCTGCACTCCCAATGCAGGGGGCCCAGGTTCGATCCCTGGTTAGGGAAATAGATCCCACGTGCTGCAACTAAGAGTTCGCATGTTGCAACTAAAGATCCCGCATGCTGCAACTAAAGATCCTGAATGTCTCAATGAAGATCCCACACGCCGCAATGAAGATCCCGCACATGGCAACGAAGATCCCGTGAGCCACAACTAAGACCCAACGCAGCCAAATAAATAAATAAATATTTTTAAAAATGTTTTTAAAAAATAAATAAAAATAAGTGAGCTGTCTAGCCATGAAAAGACATGGAGGAAGCTTATTGCATATTACTAAGTGAAAGAAGCCAATTGAAAAGACTACATACTGTATGATTCCAACTATATGACATTCTGGACAAGGAAAAACTATGGAGACAGTAAAAAGATCAGTGATCTCCGGAGGTGGGGGTGGGGACAGATGAACGCAGAGCACAGAGGACTTTTAGGGCAGTGAAAATACTCTGATTGTTATTATAATAACGGATACATGTCATCATACATTTGACCAAACCCATAGAACGCACAACACCAAGAGTGAACCCTAAGGTCAACTATGGACTCTGGGTGGTGATGTGTCAACCAATGTACATTCATCAATTGTAACAAATGTACTAATACTATGGTGGAGGATGTTGGTAATGGGGGAGGCTATGCATGTGTGTATCTTCCTCTCAATTTTGTTGTAAACCTAAAACTGCTCTAAAAAATCAAGTCTATTAAAAAAAAAAGAACCACTGGGCTGAATGCTTCTAATTATAATACAATATTTCATGATTCTATGAAATCCAATTTGTGTTCATGGAATCTGCTTTAAAAGGAACCAGTGTGTTTGCTATTTAAGACAACTCCACTTCCAGTTAACTTTGGTGAACTGAACACATGCACTTAGCTCCTTCCTGAGACCCCCACAAAAAAGACAGTAAAGGAATTAAAAGGCCAAACACCATGAGGACAAAGGAAATGGGAAGAGAGGCTACAACAGGCAAGACAACACCCTCCCCCCACCTACCTCGAACAAAATGTGGAAACTAGAAAATGGATAAACGAGTAGTAACTGATTTAGCAGACTAGAGAAAGCTGAAACCTAAGGAAGCTATTTGTACTGCAAACCCCAAAAGTCTCAAGAATTAAATGTACCAGGTATCTCTGAAAATGGGAGTATGCAGTTGGAATCAGGATGACTGATTGAACATATTTATAAGGAGCAGCTAGTTCCCAGATCCCTTCCTCCATCTGAGTAAAGGATGAGACACTTAAACCAAGCACGAGATGACATTCTGAAAATAGGGATTAAGTTAAAGTCTGCATTCTGATCATTGAGACCTCCGGGCCCTTTCCTTGGCTCAGTTCCCCCAAAATACTGGCAGCCAAAGTTTACACACTCCAAGTTGGAGATTGGAAGACTCTGCTCTGGGAAACTGACTGAACCCAGAGAAATAAAACAGAGATTATACTGGAAAAAATAGGCGGTTGGTCAAATTATGTAGGGTCTTGTAGGTCATATTAGAGTTTTTGGATTTTAGCCTTAGGGCCGGGAAATCATCCAAGGGTTTTAAGAAACAGAACAGCAAGATCAAGTTTGCATTTTTAAATGATTAAAAAGGAGCTAGTGTGGATGTTCAAAGACAGAGGACTCTGGACCACGTATTGGCCAGTTTCAATCATGTTAAAACACAGTTGCTTACTTTCCCTTTCCATCTTCCCTTCCAAGCTTGGAGGAGTCAGTGGCAGTGAAGAGAGCTGCCACGTGGAGACCCATCAGTGGTATGCCTGCTGGTGCCTGAGGATATAGTGCTAGGGAGGGATACAGGAGGTGCTGTATGGAGGGATGTCAGTATTATCCCCAGTGGCACCCAAGGGCATGGGATGGTAAGGGGGAGAAGAGGGGAGCTGCACAGAGATGCACTGGAGGTGTGCCTGTTAGTGCCCAAAGATATGGGTTGTTGAAGCAGTATAGGATGCCACATTGAAGCACATTGGCAACATGCCTGCTGATATCTGAGAATGCAGAGTGCTGGTGGCAGGGTGCAGGGGTGGTAGGTGGAGGAGAGAAGCTAGTGTATTTGCGAGACTGGTTATATTAATTGAGCAAATAAGTGAGGATTATATTGAAGATAATAAACACCAGGTTTCTTACTGTTGGAGAATATAGAAAAATCATGGAAAGGAGCAAGACCAGACTGAACCCCAAGATTCTGAGTTGAAATTGGAGGTTTTGATATGAACCCATGCTTTTTTAACATTTATACTCAGACAGATGGGGAAATGTATTTATCTACGTGTGTGTGTGTGTGTGTATGTGTGTGTGTGTGTTTATTCTAGGCCCTCTTACAGACTAGCTCTATCTATAAGAGGACCTAGAGGCAATGACAGCCTGTTAGCAATGAGCACACCAAGTACCCAGATCATGGTTTATATGTACCACCCTCCACCAAAGAAAATGCGCAAAAAATAATGGCAACATGTCAAAAGAATACAGCTACCACCTTGGAAGAGGCTCCCAATAGTCAAATGTGCGACAGTTTGAGCATCAAAATAAATAATGATAGTAATGGATTACAACCGATTATATAAAATTGGAATCCACGAGTCCATATTGATATAAACGAATGAATAAACAAATGGGGAGTGGGGCAGACTGTATTTTACAAAGAAGCCCACCACAATATATTCTATCCTACATGCCATTCTTACAATGTGATGTTAACAACTTTCCCACTGAGTGGTAAATGCTATGTCCCCTCCCCTTGAACCTGGGTGGATACTTGTAACTTCTTTAAACGAGAGTACAATGAAAGTGAAGCCCTGTGACTTCTGAGGTTGTATCAGAAAAAGGCCAAGCACTTTCACCTTACTCTCTTGGGATGCTTGCTGTTGAATCTCAGTCACAATGCTACAGTGGAAATCAAGCAGCCACATGGAGAGGCTTTATGTAGTGGTTCAGGCTGACCAACTGAGGTCCTAGCCAAAAGTCAGCACCAACTTGTCAGCCACGTGAGTGAGCCACCTTGGAAGTAGATCCTCCAGACCCAGTCGACTGCACTGGTTGATACATCACCTTGCCCAGATGCAGATTCCTGAACTAGATCAATGATTATTGTTTTAAACTACTAAGTTTGAGAATATTTTGATACACAGCAATAGATAGTTGGAACAGGAGAGAATCCTGTTTTTTCTTTATAGTAGAATGCCAACTGATAAATGTAGAAAGATTGATGGAACTAGAAAATCACTATTTGGCCACCATGACAAATAGTGGTTGATTCAGGAGGCTAAGGGTGGCTGGTGGAGGATTGATGAGGAACAAGACGTTGGCATAATCTGGGAATATCTCCCCACAAAATGCTAGTTACAAAGAGAAAAAAGTAGTGTCTTTATGGTGGTGAAACCTGCAGACACCAACATGACCCCAGGTGATCAAGGTTAATGGTACCAGTGACAGGACAGGTTGGCATTGTGTGCCCTCTGATGTGATGCGCTGAGAAGAAAACATGGCCTGTGTCTAGTCCTAAGGAAACATGTGGGTCATCCTACAAAATGTAAAACCGGAAGTTTCTAAAACTGCTAAGGACATGAAAGATAGGAAAAGACTATGGAACTATTTCAAATTGGAGGACCCTGGGGACTTCCCTGGCAGTCCAGTGGTTAAGACTCCACCTCCCACTGTAGGGGGTGCAAGTTTGATCCCTGGTCCGAGAACTAAGATCCCACACACCGCGCAGCGTGGCCAAAAAAAAAAAAAATCAAATTGGAGGAGCCTGAAAGATATGACAACTCAATGCAACACATGTTCCTGGATGGAATCCTGGACCAGAGAGGAAAATGAAACATTGCTGGGTCAGTCTGGGGACTATAGAGGGAGAAAGAGAGCAAGTGAGCACAAATGCAGTGAAATGTTAACACTTAGGAAACTAGATGAAAGGGATGTGGAAGTTCTTTGTACTGCACTTGTGACTTTTCTGTAGGTTTGAAAACATTTCAAAATACATTATTTTTCAAAACCACATAATTGCTTATTTTACCAAACCATTTCAGATCAAAGGCTCATTGCTTAATTTCAACCTCTCAACCAATTGTATTCGTCAGGGCAAAGAGGTAAAGATATGGTACGCCTAACCCCAAACCACAGGTATGCAAATCACATTGCTAACCAGGCCCCAATTCATCAACTAATTCATCAACATTTCCATGCCCAGTGCTGCATCAGCTCTCTCAAGTCCAACTGAGACAGCAGGGTTTGCAGACTTCACTTCCAATGTCACAGGTGCTCATTGCACAAAACAGCCCCACCCCTGCTGTGATGTAACAAAGAGGTACTCCTTTGTGGTAATAGTCTTTATCTGTCATCTGTAAGTCTTTGGCAAAAATGTAACATATCTCTTCAATGTCCCTCTGATTTATTTTCTGCATCACTCTTCCTCTGTCACCTCATTCTCTGCTCCTGCTGGCCTGATGGCTTAGGGGGTAGTTTTGAGGCTCGCCCTGCTCAATTAGCATCCTACATGTAGGGTCTTCCCTGTCTTCCCCCCAAAGTGTCCTGCCCCTCAAACACATAAGGTTTTTTTTGTTTTTGTTTTTTTATAAATTTATTTCTTTTATTTATTTATTTTTGGCTGCGTTGGGTCTCCATTGCTGCACGCAGGCTTTCTCTAGTTGCAGTGAGCTGGGGGCTACTCTTTGTTGCCGTGCGCAGGCTTCTCATTGCAGTGGCTTCTCTTGTTGTGGAGCATGGGCTCTAGGCACGCGGGCTTCATTAGTTGTGGCATGTGGGCTCAGTAGTTGTGGCTCACGGGATCTAGAGCGCAGGATCAGTAGTTGTAGCACACGGGCTTAGTTGCTCCATGGCATGTGGGATCTTCCCGGACCAGGGACAAACCCGTGTCCCCTGCATTGGCAGGTGGATTCTTAACCACTGCGCCACCAGGGAAGCCCAAACACATAAGTTTTACAACAGGGATATCCAAATAGTAACTATATGAAAGAACTTAGATAATATGAATAATTATAGAATACAAATTAAACCACAATGTGGTTGTCATTAATTGTAAATTAGTACAGTCTTCATGGCAGCATTAGGGTAATATATATTGAGGATCATGAAAATATTCATGCCTTGTGTCATGCATTTTGATATAATAACCCTACTTTTAGAACTTTTCCCAGAACGATTATTCAGAAGCTAAAAAGAGTATTATTTGTGATAATGAAAAGATGCAAATAATATAAATGTGTGGTATTCATGTCTTCTTTCAACAAATATTTACTGAGAACCTGCTATGAGCCAAGTATACAATAGAACAGAGTCACGTTTAAATATTATGATAAATTGACACAATGAAATATTACATTACTGTTAAAATACTGAGTAGAAAAGAAATGTTCATAGGGAAACGTTCATGAAAATGTAAAGTAGAACACAAACTTTTATTTATTTATTTTTAAAGCAGCGTTATTTTTTAATGTTTCTTTCTTATATTATTTATTTATTTATTTTGGCTGCACCGGGTCTTAGTTGCGGCACACAGGATCTTCGTTGCGGCATGTGGGATCTTTACTTGCAGCAAGCAGACTTCTTAGTTGTGGAATGTGGGATTTAGTTCCCCGGCCAGGGATAGAACCTGGGCATTGGAAGCATGGAGTCTTACCCACTGGACCACCAGGGAAGTCCCAGACACAAAACTTTATAAACACTATGCAAAGCTGTATACAAACTGTAAATTATAATAAATCCAGAAACTTCATTAGATGTGTAAGTATCTCATTTAAATGCTCACAGAAACTAGTATTATTGCCCCCATGGTACAGATTAGGAAACTGAGGCTCACAGGGATTATGAAAATACAATACTAGAATGTTAGTTCCAGAAGCTAATGTTTTTGTCTGTCTTGCATCCCCAGTGCCTAAAACAGTGCCTCGCATACAGCAGACACTCAATAAATAGTTCTTGACTACCTGAACTGACTGAGCCATGATTTGGACCCAGTGTCCCTATCTGAAATAAGAACTTCACTCAAATAAGCTAGACCCACCAGGACCATGGGGGAGTGAGTACAGAAATGGGTTTAGGTAGCTTGAGTCCTTCCTTGTGTCGTGAGGGCCTCACCGCCAGGCCTTTCCTTTCCTTTCTCGTTTACTGCCTGCCCTCTGGTGGAGTTACTAAGGAGTAGCAGGAGTCAAGGAAGAAAGGGCCAGAGTCATCACTGATTGGACAGATTACCTATGTCTTATCTATATGTAATTAACATCCAGTTTTGTCTGTTTCTTTGTGGTATGGAGACAGCTACACAGATTTTCACCAAATTTGCAGGCTATGTTTAAGATGGTGTGATTTAGAATGCATTGTATTGACAAAACTAACTTTGGGGACCCTGGAGGGTGCCTTGGTTATTTTTTCCTTTCTTAGTGAATTATGTGGCCCATCATTTGAAAGGTTTGTATGAGTTAAGAAATGTACACCTTATGAATTTTGCTAAAATAAAATGTCATGGATGAAGAGGACATTCCAAAATTGCATTAGTTTTTCAAATTTATTAATTTTAATTTTGTTTTTTCTCTGAACACAAAGAAATTAAATACCACAAAATCCACACCAAAGATTTGTAATAAATATTAGCTTCACGTCACCAAGAGCATTTTAAATGAGAATTTTAAGAGAGATGGAAACCCAATTTGAAAGGCATACCCATGTGAGGGCCAGTTGGAAAGATAGGCTCTTTCAAGGGCACATGAAAGTGCAATGAGAAGAATGCTTGGTGGGCGATCAGGAGAGTCATGTTCTTTCACAGGCAGTTGAAACCAAAGTCCAGTTCAAAGAGACACTTGGCCACTGATCAGGAGATATGTGAGCTGTGAATTCAGATGCTTCTGCTAGAGAAAATAGTGCCTTTAAATTTGAGCTCCAAATCAATTATGCCAAGGAATCTACACCAGTTCTATGTCTGGAATCTGAAAGGAGAGCCTAAATGTTCCAATGAAAAGGTCATGTCGGAGCCAATTACTAAGCCCCCAAAATTGCTAAAATCTTTATTAATGAAGCAGCATTCAGAATTCCAAGATCTTTAAGATAATATCAGAGCTTAAACTGTATATTTCCATGGGGTGCAGTAGAGAGGAATCAGTATTTAACTCCCCCAAACCACCCGTTCCCTCAAACTACCCCTTCATCTTTTAAATGCCTGAAATACTGAGTATCTTTTGCCTCATGGCTATTAATAAATCACAAGCACAGATGCTTCAAATAATCAACGTTGTTTTGTGATGGAGCTACTTCTCATACAGGCAACACAGTGTACTGTGTTCCTGAGTGGTTAGCAACAGGGATCTACTCAAACCTCACCAGAATATAACAATACATATGACGTCCAAAGAAACTCATTACAAAGTTAAAAATTATTACAGCTCTGAACTAAATATTTCAGTTAGAGAAAAGTATTACAATTCCAACATTCATGTTTTTATTGTTTCTATTAAACTTTATTTAATGGTAGTTAATAATTAACTCTCAGTGAAGCACTGGGAGTTTCCTAGAGTCTCTTTCTTTTCTGGCACTTAAAATGAAGGCATGTAGAGTTAACCCCGGGTTTTCTCTCTTACTGACAAAAAGAGATCAGCCTGTTAAGCACTTGGAAAGCCCTCCCCTCTGACTAGCACAGTGCTTGAAAAATAGTAAATACTTAATATCTGCTGAATGAATCACCTTTACTATATGAATTGGGGATTTTTGGTTGTGAATAACAAAATCCAATTCTGGTTAACTTAGGGAAAAAAGAGGGATTTAATTGAAGGATAGATACAGGGGAGCAAACAAGGCTTAAGAAAAGGCTGGCGAACCAAGCTCTCCAGAAACTAGGGCAGAAACCAGGCAACTCCAGAAGGTGTTGTGCAAGAACTGCTTAGCATTTTGTCTAGTCTCTATCACTCTACTCACTAGCCAAATCCAAGTGGAAGCTTCTAACTGACCCAGCTTGGGTCCACATCACTGCTCCTGAGCTAGGAGAGGACAAGGTATCTTTAATATTCCTGCCAGACTTTATCCATTACATATAGAGAGAATCTCTCTAAATGAAATTGACGTCCTCTGGCCAAAAGTAGGTAGAATGGATGCAGGAAAGGAAGGAGAAAGGAATAAAGTATTTTTCTAAGGGCTAAGTAAGAAAGTACTTAAAAAGTAAGTTCTTAATAAGAAAAATTACTAAGTAATGTTTTTAAGTATTGCCCTAGAGGTCAGGCCTCCTGGGACTCTCTATGGGGGACAAGTCATTGACCCCAAAACAGGGAAATTGCATTCAAAGGGATATTAAAGTGAGAGGGGCTTTTGCTATCCAGTATCAATATAATGCAAGGAACTGAGAGGAGGTTTCATTGCTTCAGAAGAGTTGATACACTATAAAATGTAGGCAGGTACAATGACCTTCACCATGTGCATTCTCAGTAGGGATACTGAGTAGACAAGAGGCTGTGACCTGAAAGACCTAGTCATAGTTTGTAACTCATTTAATGATCTTTATTTAGTAAGACTTAACCACTCTTGGGCTTTAACTTACCCATCACCAAAATGAGGTTAATAATACTTGCTTCACCCACTGTATTAGTCAGGGTTTGCGGGAGAAACAGAACCTATAGTGTGTGTGTGTGTGTGTGTGTGTGTGTGTGTGTGTGTGTGTGTATGTGTGAAGAGAGAGAGAGAGAATGAATGACAGAGAGAGATTGATTATAAGGGACTGGCTCACACCATTACGGAGGCTGAGAAGTCCTAGGACCTGCAGTTGGTGAGCTGGAGACCCAGGAGACCTGAAGGTGTAGCTCCAGTCTGAAAGTCAGCAGGCTCAAAACCCACGAAGAACCAGTGTTTCAGTTTGAGTCAAAAGGTAGGAAAAAACAGATGTCCCAGCTCAAAGGCTCAGGCAGGAGGAGTTCTATGTTACTCACACAAAGGTCAGACTTTTTATTCTATTCAGGCCTTCAATTGATTGGGTGAGGCCCACCCACATTAGGGAGGGCAGTTGTTTGTTTCTGTTTCTCTGGAGAATGCTGACTAATACAGATTTTGGTACCAAGAAGTGTGGTACCTCTGTAACAACTACCTAAAATGTGGAAGTGGCTATGGAACTGGGTAATGGGTAGAGACTGGAGGAGTTTTGAGGTGCAGACTAGGAAAGGCCTAGATTGCCTTAAAGGGACTGATGGTAAAAATGTGAACGTTAAAGGCGATTCTGGGGAGAGCTCAGAAAGAAAAGAGGAGAGCTGGAGAGAAAGCCTCCATCTTATTAGAGAACACATAAATATTCATGAACAGAATGTCAGTAGAAATATTATTAAAGTTCATGGTGTTGAGGTCTCAGAAGGAAAGCAAGAAACAGGTTATTGGAAACTAGAAGAAAGGTGATCTCTGTTATAAAGTGGCAAAGAATCTGGCTGAATTGTGTTCTAGTGTTTTGTGGAAGATAGAATTTATGAACAATGAAATTGGCTATATAATTGAGGAGATTGCTAAGAAAAATGTTGGAGGTGTGGCCCAGGTCCTCCTGACTGCTTATAGTAAAATGTGAGAGGAGAGGGAAATTGAAGAAGTTGTTAAACAAAAAGGAATCAGAACTTAAATATTTGGAAAATTCTCACCCTCCTCATATTGCAAAATATGAAAATGGATGTTCTGAGGAGAACATGTACGGCGTGGCTAGACTATCACTCAATAAAGAGATGTTGGATTAGACAAGCAGAAACACTGCCAGTGCCCACTGAAGGGGGAGAGAGGCTTCAAAAAGAAAGAAGGCCGGGCTTTCCTGGTGGCGCAGTGGTTGAGAATCTGCCTGCTAATGCAGGGGACATGGGTTCGAGCCCTGGTCTGGGAAGATCCCACATGCCGCGGAGCAACTAGCCCCGTGAGCCACAACTACTGATCCTGTGCGTCTGGACCCTGTGCTCCGCAACAAGAGAGGCCGCGACAGTGAGAGGCCCGCGCACCGCGATGAAGAGTGGCCCCTGCTTGCCGCAACTAGAGAAAGCCCTCGCACAGAAAAGAAGACCCAACACAGCCAAAAATAAATAAATAAACAAATGTGGGGTTTAAAAAAAAAAACAAAATTATAAAAAAAAGAAAGAAGGCCGTTGAACTTCTTGAGTTCTATAGGGTGGGATCATAGAGCTACCTGACTGTGAAACGTGTGTTATCCCTCCACAGAAGAGAAGAATGGCTAGAGATCATAGGGCCACCACTCCCACCATAGTCCCAGGGGACAAACTTGATTCCTCCTCAGTTTTTGAGGGTAGGCCCACCTCTCAAGTTTCAACAGACCAGGTTGCCACAACCTGGAGCAGAGCCACAGGGGCTGGAACACCACCCAGCAGAGCTTCAGGGGTGAGAACACCACGTAGGGCCATGGGAACAACACTGCAAACCCCAGTTGGTCTGGATGGCAGGCTTATTTTCAAACCTCAAGGTCTAATGGAATTTGCTAGCTTTCAGACCTGCTTGGGACCTGTCACTCCTTGCTTCTTTCCTATTTCTTCCTCTTGGAATGGGAATGTCTGTCCTATGCCTGTCCCACTGTATTTTGGAAGCACATAACTTGTCTAGTTTCTCAGGTTCACAGCTGAAAAGGAATTTTGCCTCAGGATGCTCATACCTGAGCCTTACCCATATCTGATTTAGATGAGATTTTGGAATTTAGAGTTGATGACGAAATGAGTTAAGACTTTGGGGGCTACTGAGGTAGGATGAATATATTTTACAAGTGAGAAGGACATGAATTTGGGGGGACAAAGAATGGAATATCATGGGTTGAATGTTTGTGTCCCTCAAATTCTTATGTTGAAACCCTAACCCTCAGGGTTGCTGTACTTGGAGATGGGGCCTCTAAGGAAGTAATTAAAGTTAAATAAGGTCATAAAGATAGGGCTTTGATCTGATAGCATTAGTGTCCTCATAAAAAGAGACACCAGAGAGTTCTCTCTCTCTCTCTCTCTCCCCATGCACACACCTAGGAAAGGCTGGGTGAGCACAGAGGAAGAAGGCAGCCATCTTCAACCCAAAGGGAAAGTCCACATCAGACACCTACCCTGCTGGCACCTTGATCTTGGATTTCCAGTCTCCATAACTATGATAAAAAAAACTTCTGTTGTTTAAGCCACCAAGTCTATGGTATTCTGGTTTGGCAGCCCTAGCAAACAAATACACCCACCATGAAAAATGTTGAGACAATCAAATAATTTAAGAGATACAAAAGTGCCTTGTGGGGAAAATAGTTAAAATAACTGCATAGGTATAAATATCATTGTTTTTATGTCTATAATTCAAATAGAATAGGCTACACTGACCATCAGTTGTTACAGAAGAATCTCCGAAAGACCTAAGTGTGAAAGACGACTACATTTTCAATGTTATTATCAAAATATGTACAGGGAACATTTCAAATCAGTGGGGAAAGCATGAATTATTCAATGAATTGTGTGGGACCATTTGAAAAAAATGAAGTTAAACTCCCACTTTATGCTAAACATATAAAAATTCTACTTTTAAAATCTACATTTTATAAAAAGCTCAATAAGATTAGAGGGGAATGTTGAAAACATTTTTATAATCTTGGGATGGAAAATATCTTCTTAAGTTTCAAATTCAGAAGCCATAATGGAAAATATTAACAGATCATACTATGTAAAAATTTTCAAATTCTGTACAGCAAAAAATAATGCAAACAAATTTAATGGACAAGCAACAGACTGGGAGAAAATATTTGCAGCATATAAAACAAAGGATAAATATCCACCAAATATAAAGAGTTTCCACAAATTAATAAAACACCAACTATACAATAGAAATATAGTCAAAAGATGTAAACAGGCAATTCTTTTCATTAGAGGGTTTTTAATACAGTCACAATGTTGTGCAACCATCACCACTATGCAAATTCCAGAACATTTCATCATCCCAATAAGTAACCCATTCCTCTCTACCCCAAGCCCCTTGCAACCATTAATCTACATTCTACATAAATCCACAATCTACATAAATCAGGGATCCCCAACCCCAGGGCCACAGACCAGTACCAGTCGGAGGCCTGTTAGGAACCAGGCCACACAACAGGAGGTGAGCAGCGGGCGAGCAAGCGAAGCTTCACCCGCCATTCCCCATAGCTCCCCATCCCTCACATTACTGCCTGAACCAGTGCTCACATTACCCTCTGAACCATCCCCCCACCCCAGGTCCATGGAAAACTTGTCTTCCACAAAACCCATCCCTGGTGCCTAAAAGGTTGGGGACCGCTGACATAAATGTATGGATTTACCTATTCTGGATATTTCATGTAAATTAAATCATACAATGTGTGACCTCTTGTGTCTGGCTACTTTCACTTAGCATAATGTTTTTAAGGTTCATCCACATTGTATTACGTATCAATACATACATCATTTTTATGGCTGAAATATTCCTATTGTATGGATATACCACATTTTTTCATCTATTCATAAGTTGATGGACATTTGGGCTATCCAAAAACACAAGTTTTTGTGTGAACATATATTTCTAAATCTCTCAAAGATATACCTAGGAGTGGAATTGTTGGGTCATTTGGTAATTCTGTTTAATTTACTGAGGAGCTGGCAAACTGTTTTCAACAGCGGCTGTACCATTTTAAGTTCCCACCAACAATGTATGAACGTTCCCATTTCTCACATCCTTGCTACAACTTGTTATTTTCTCGGATTTGTTTGTTTGTTTGTTTTTATATAGCTATCCTAGTGGGTATAAAGTAGTATCCCATTGTGGTTTTGATTTGTATTCTCCTAAAAACTAATGATATCAAGCATCTGTTCATGTGCTTATTGGCTGTTTCCATACATCCTTTGGAAAAATGTCTATTTCTTTGCACATTTTAATTGGTTGTTTTTCTTTTTGTTGTCGAGTTGTAAGAGTTTTTATATATTCTGGATGCTTATCAGATATATGATTTCCAAATATTTTCTCTCATTCTGTGGATTGTCTTTTCACTTTCTTGGTATTATCCATTGCAGCATAAAAGTTTTTAATTTTTATGAAGTCCAATTTATCTCCTTTTTTTTCTTTTGTTGCTTGTGCTTTTGGTATCATATTCAAATAACCATTGCCTAATCCAAGGTCACAAAGATTTACACCTGTGTTTCTTTCTAAGCATTTTATAGCTCTTACATTTAGGTCTTTGATCCATTTTGAGTTAACTTTTGTATATGTTTTAAGATAGGGGTCCAGCTTCATTCTTTTGTATGTGTGTATCCAGTGGTCCCAGCATCATTTATTGAAGACTATTTATTCTCCATTGAACAGTTTTGGCAGACTTGTCAAAAATGAATTGACCATAATGTATGGGTTTATTTCTGGATTCTCAAATCTATTCCTTTGGTCTCTATGTGTGTACTTATGACAGTACCACATTGTTAAGATTACTGTAGCTTCATGGTTTTGGGTTTTTTTTAAGAGTTTTTAAAAATTTATTTTAAAATTTGTTTTTCTTTATTTATTTTTGGCTGGTTGGGTCTTCGTCGCTGCACACAGGCTTTCTCTAATTGCGGCGAGTGGGGTCTACGTTGTGGTGCATGGGCTTCTCATTGCGGTGGCTTCTCTTTGTTGTGGAGCACGGGCTCTAGGCATGTGGGCTTCAGTAGTTGTGGCACATGGGCTCAGGAGTTGTGGCTCATGGGCTCTAGAGCACAGGCTCAGGAGTTGTGGCACACGGGCTTAGTTGCTCTGCGGCATGTGGGATCTTCCCAGACCAGGGCTCAAACCCATGTCCCCTGCACTGGCAGACGGATTCTTAACCACTGCGCCACCAGGGAAGCCCTCAGGCAATTCTTAAGATGAAAACTAGGTGATCACTTGTCATGAATACCAGGTGTTCAACCTCACTAGTTATTAGTGAAGTGCTGATTAAAATGAAATTATCCTTGGTCTATCAGTTAGCAAAAACTAAGAAGATTGAGAATATCGAGTATTGACAGTAATGTGTGAGGAAACAGGCCCTCACATGCTATTGGTGGTATATGAAATAATAACTTTTAGTGTGTAGTTGGTAATAATCTCTCAAAGTTTTCAATGTGAATTCCTTTTAACTCAGTAATTCCACTTCAAGGAATTTAGCTTATGGATTCACTCACATGCATAAAGATATATTTACAGGGATGTTTTTTGCAAGATTGTAATAGTGAAAATCTGAAGGCAAACAGGGGTGCCCAATAGGGGAGTAGTTAAGTAAATTATGGCATCACAGACCCTGCAATATATGCCCTATGGTGACAGAAATTCCAACCTAACATCATCGGCAATTGGCTTCTTCCTCTGCCCAAATCTCAGATGGGGAGGCCAAATATTCTTATCTTATAGTGTCAGGGGGGAGGGTGAGAGGATTTGGGACTTGGAGGGGAGAGCAAAATCAGACAGCAAAATAGCCATGTAGAGGGAAATGGGGCATTGAAGATGAGTCCCTTGTCTCCACTATTGTTCTGATTCGATATCCTCAGATTCAGCCCGTGAAAGCAAGTAATAAACCAAGATGTGTAGTATAATCCCATTTGCCTGTGTGTGTACTGCATACATGTATATGTATTTATGTATGTACGTAAATTCATTTTAATAGAAGTGGATGGAAACACACAAACTAATAACCATAGCTACCTCTAAGAAGAGAAATGGGGGAATGGGGAAGGAATGAAGGACTCTCACATTTTACTCTATGTAACTCTATGTTATTTGAACCTTTAGAACAGCAGTGAATTCAGCTCACTAAAAAAAATCATCTAGTTCAAAAACTTGTTTAAGATAAGCTTTTAGACAACATTAACATACATTGGGATGGGGGAAATCAGTAGTAGCCCCATTACTCTAGCAGCAACAAGCATAATTAGAGAATGCCAGAGCCCAGCGTGAATTTATAGATCACAACCTCAAGAGATGCGACTCGCCCAAGTTGACATAGTGAGTTAGTGACAAAGTTAAGTGTACAACCCAGGTCTCCTCAATGCCATAGGAAAACTGTATTCGAAAACCAGAGAGAAAACTGGAAATGACAGTAGGAACCAGTGAACCACTAAATCTGAGACGTGTGCTACCCAGTCCTCCACTCTCAGCGAACAGGGAAAGAGAGAAGGACAGAGGCTTGTTATGACACCATGGAATGTATCAGGTTGGAGGTGTTCAAGAAGAGGCTGTGAAAAAAAAAAAGAAGAAGAGGCTGTGCATTTTGCCTTCTCTGAGGCCTCCAGTGCTGGTACCTGTCACTTAGAATTCCCCCAAAGAGCTGTTTGACAATTAGAAAAGGAAATTAAGCACTTTAACGGTATCTACGGAGTCACCGACTCTAAAAGAGTCCCATGCCATGTTTAGCTCTTCGAAGCAGCAGCAGTAACAAGCTGTTCTCTCTCTTCGAGGTATACCTTTTTACTAATTGTTTTACTCGGAGAAGCTAGGAGAGGGGTGGCAGAATCCAACTCTGGCTCATTTGAGTAAAAAGGGAATTTACTGGAATGGTCTGGTCGGTGGTACACTGGTAAATATTTAACAACCAGCTCTTCAGAACAACAACAACAACAAATCTGACTCGTACGGTTTACTTATTTCCATCATATAAATACTCCCACCATGGCCAATTGCAAGCTACTGACGTGACATTATCTGGTTCCCAAAATTCCTGAAAAGTTAACAATAGGCCCTCAGAGCTGATAGGGAGAAGCTCACAGGATGGAAGGGAGACAGAAGAAGGTCAGCAACTAGGCAGTACCAGAGGGTCTTCATAGCAAGAACTACTCAACATCACAGTCGGGTCACCACCATATTAGCCTCTTTACACAGACCTCTATACTGCCCCGACCACCTCTCATAGGCTTTATGCCCTGTAGGGAGAAAGTCACTCATTCACCTCAATATCCATAAACTATGCAATCCAAAACTAATGCTCATGGGCACACACTTACAGCTCAAAATACCCTTACTTCTGGGCCCCAGTTCATACTTGCAAGCCCCAACTTGCAAGGTCCCTTCCTGCTAGCTCCTAAGCTGTAGAAAACGAGTTTGTAACAAGAAATTGGGGCAACATCTAAATTCAGGGTTTCTTACTGTTTTTTGTCTTTTTAAAACATTTTCTTATGGAAAACTCCCACACACATATAGAAAGTAGAGGGAAGAGTACAATGAACCCACGTTCTCAATAATCATCAACTTATGGCCAATTTTGTTCCATCTATATTCCAATTCTTTTTTTTATGGAAGAAAAGCATCACAAGAAAGATCAGAAGAGTGGTTAAGACTGTTACTTGGAATTGGAATAACCTGGTAAAATAATAATAGTTACAATTTTCAGCGTAACTATGGGTTAAGTGCTTTACATAAATTATCTTGTCAGATCTTCACGACAGCCCTGCTAGATTGGCATTATTATCTTAGTTTTTCAGATGAGGAAATTAAGGCTAGGAAAAGTTAAAAACTTGCCCAAAGTCAAAAAGCATTAGCAGAGTCAGAATTCAAACCTGGAAGGTTATAAACTATATTGTACCCAAAGTATTAATGGTGGTTGCCTCAGGATGGCAGAATTGTGGGATTTTACTTTCTTCTTTTTGCTCATTTTCCCTTATTTCTCTAGAATTAACATTCCTGGGCAGCATATCGGTGCAGACACGCTGGTGGGCGCTAAGATGTTTTCTTTCACAGGCACAACTGGTTTGCTGCCAGTGCATCCCTTTGAAGCAGTTTCAAGAAAATGCAATTAAGCAAGCTTCTGGACTTTTTTTGTGGGGTTTGTGAGGAGTAGAAGTGAGCTCAGCAGTCATCATGGAGCTATTGCTATCATGTTCTCAAACGTGGTCTGAGCTCAGTGGACTACGTTCAGATAAGCATAGCATCCCAGCCAAAGAAAGAATCCCTCCAACTCTCTTCTGCACCAGTCTGTGTGCACGACTGAAACCAATGATAATTTGACTGCCTCCAGAAGACTGACCAGGAGAGCGATTAGTATAGAAACCACGTTAATGGATCAATGACTAAGCACCTACTCTGTGCCAAGCCTTAAGGTATAGTTCCTGCTGTCAAAAAGCAGACTTAAAGTAGACCATGAAAAAGAGATGGCTCCAAGGTAGAGGGAAGGAACGAGGTCAAGCAGAGTCTGAAGCTTGTTTTAAACTCTTGAAAGGAATGTTGTATAAAAGAGGAATTGACTTATTCTACGTTATTCCAAAAGGCAGAATAATTCATACCTTGAGAACACAGCAAAATGTAGTCCACAGGGCTTCCCTGGTGGCGCAGTGGTTGAGAGTCCGCCTGCCGATGCAGGGGACGCGGGTTCGTGCCCCGGTCCGGGAAGATCCCACATGCCGCGGAGCGGCTGGGCCCGTGAGCCATGGCCGCTGAGCCTGCGCGTCCGGAGCCTGTGCTCCACAACGGGAGAGGCCACAGCAGTGAGAGGCCCGCATACTGCAAAAAAAAAAAAAAATGTAGTCCACAAACAGCACTGGGAAGGGCTATAGTTGGAAATTTGCTAGGCCCCCTGTGATGGGATATACATAATTGAGGAAAGGTGAACTTCTGGATTGAGCTGAAGGTCTGGGGATAAACTAAACTGGCAGACATGTGATGAACATCTCACTTCTGTCCACCGAGGATCTGCATCCCCTGCACCTCTTAGCATTCTGTTGTACTGCCAATCACAAGGATGCGCATGTGACCCAAGCTAGACCAACTTAACTCCCTCTTCTAGGAATCTGACTTAAGGGGAGACACATAAGTGCCGAAGGAGATGGGAGTTGTGTAAATCAATGACAGTGCTTCTAAAGATGTGGTTCATGAGTCCCCACTCAGAAGCTTCTGTGGTTTCTATCCTCTTAGTGCCTCATATGTGGGCTGCAGTGAGAATGTGGTGAGAGCAAAAGTGTACCTCACTCAGGCCCCAGTTATCACACCTGGAGGAGACTGGGTCTCAAGAAGAAGGCAGCTGCCCAGTTATCAGAAGTGGGACCTGAACTCGAGGCTGGCCCAGAAGCAAGAGTGACCTGAGGAAGAGTGTCAGAGTGCTGGCTTACCATCACCGAATTCCCTCTGGCCTGTGGTCAGGGTGGGTCCTAGAGCCTGGGACAGAGCTGACACTGTAGCTCAGGAACTGGATGATCCCCTAGTAAATGGTCCCAGCAGGGGGAGTGCATCAGTCAGGGTTTAATTCAAGAAGCAGAGGCGCTAGGAGTGGCCCTAGCCACTAGGAGCCACTATACCTACATATATATCTGTATATATGTAGGTTATATGGGTTTGCTGCAGAGATTTGACATTATATAATTGTGAAAGCTGATTAAGCATTCTCTGGATCTCTATCAGGCTGTGGTCTTTGCATCGGATATTCCAGCTTGAAGTCCACAGGGCAGGCAGTTGGCAAGGGAAGATGGATGTAAAATGCAGTAGAGCAAGGACACGCTGAAACCCACAAGCACAAGCTGAAGCCCGGGAGGACAAACCAAAACCCACGTCAGTTCTGGTCACCATTTACTTTGGTAGTATGGGTGTCCTGAGAAACACACACACCTGTCCCAGGAGTTGGAGATGCTGAAGAGAGATCCGTGGGAAGGTAGGGCAGTGGCAGGCCCAGACTGCCTCATACCAATGAAGTGAGTCAACAGATGAACAACATGTATGAGCTACAAAATGGCTACTGCTTCATTTCCACCTTGCAAATGTCACACAAGAATCTGTCTTCCCTACACAGGGAAGGAAATTCTGGGAAAGGTAGTTCAGCCTTGCCGAATGAACTGCACAGTAAGGACAGAAGTAGAGGCTGGAAACCAGGAATGGCCTGATGGGTAGACTTCCGGCTAATAAATGTTACAGGAATAACTGTCAAACAACTTGAGTTATCTGATAATCGTTTTGACTATATCATAAGTCAGGAAGCTCCTCGTCTCTGGATGTATTCAAGTAGAGATTTACAGCCAAAATATTTGGAATACTTAAGACAGCTAGGATCCACACTTTGTTTTTAGAACAAAAAACATCATTCGTCTGGTAGATGAATCGGAGGAGGTAAGACTTAAGAAAGGGAGACTAGGGACTTCCCTGGTGGCGCAGTGGATAGGACTCCATGCTCCCAATGCAGGGGACCCGGGTTCGATCCCTGGTCAGGGAACTAGATCCCACATGCATGCCACAACTAAGGAGCCGGCGAACTACAATTAAGGAGCCTGTGAGCCGCAACTAAGGAGCCCACGAGCCACAACTATGGAGCCTGTGAGCCGCAACTCAGGAGCCCACCTGCTTCAACCAAATAAATAAATAAATGAATAAATATTAAAAAAAAAAGAAAGGGAGACTAGCTAGAAAGCTATTTCAGTAACATGGGGGAAAGGTCATGAGAACTTGAACTGGGCCTTAGTGGTAGCCATGCTGTGGGGAAGAATGGATTTGGAAGACAGGTAGAGGGAGACTCAAAAGGCCTTAGCAGTGGATTTGAGGTAGGACAGTGTACTAATTTCCTATTACTGCTGTAACAAACTACCACTAATTTAGTGGCTTAAAACGACAGAAATTTATTCTATTATAGTTCTGGAGGCCAGAAATCCAAAAGGAGTCTTATGGGTCTAAATTCAAGGCTTAGGCAAGGCTGGTTCTTTCTGAAGTTTCCAAGGGAGAATCTGTTCCCTGCCTCTTTCAGCTTCTGGTGGCTGCCAGCATTCCTTGCCTTGTGGCTGTGTCACTCCAATCTCTGCCTGCACAGTCACATGGCATTCTCCTCTTCTGTGTCAATTTTCCCTCAGCCTCTCCCTTTTAAGGACACTTGTGATTATATCAGACTCACCCGGATAATTTTCCCATCTCAAGATTGTTAATCATATCCACAAAGTCCCTTTGCCATACAAGACAACATTCACAGGTTCCAGGGATTAGGGTGTGAATATCATGTGAGGAGCATTATTCACCTATCACAGGTAGTAAAAAGAAGGAAGGCAACTGTAACTCTGGGACCTCAAATCTGCATGACTCAAATCATGATAGAATTATTAACACAAGTAAGAATATCAACAAGAAGTGAAAACAGTTTGGAGGAGAAGAGTTTAGTTTGGGCTATGTCATATATAATATGAGGGATTGATGGGACATCCGTATGGAAAAAAAAGCTAGAAGCTTTGGAAAAGTATCTAGGCTGAAGATAAAGATTTGAGAGCATCTGCAGAGATATGATAGAGGAAGAGTATAAAGCCTTTGAAGGTAGGGCTTAGACACTTATAGTTCTATCCTTGGTGTCTAGCATGGGGTTTGGCACATAGTAGATGCTCAACAAATGTTCATTGAATGAATGGATGAAAGTAAGCTCCCAGAGGAGAATGGCAGGGATTGGTAGAGAGTATGGATGAAGGAGTGAGCTTTGGCCAGAAGGAGAAAGCTTTCTTCTTTGAAACAAGAGGTAATAAAGGGGGAAGAGGCAGCTATGCAAACTAATTTTGAAATGGACAGGATATATTGCAAGATCTCACTGGACAATTTGGGGATTACAAAATGGAAGGTGAAGTCATCAGTTAGAAATGTGACTGGGATTGGATTGAGGTTTGAGGAAAGTAAACCCTAAAATGTCAGGACTTGAAAGGACCTTGGAGAGTATCTACCCCATAGCCCTCATTTTACAGATAGGGCTTAGAGAAAGGAATGTATTTTCTTGGGTCACCAAGCCAAATAGAGTTTGGTTCAATTCATGCAATAAATATATATTGAGGGGACTTCCCTAGTGGTCCAGTGGGTAAGAATCTGTGCTCCCAATGCAGGGGACCTGGATTCTATCCCTGGTTTGGGAACTAGATCCCACATGCCACAACTACAAGTTTTCAGGCCGCAACTAAGAGTCTGCATGCCACAACTTAGAGCCTGCATACCACAACTGATACCCGGCACAGCCTAAATAAATAAATAAAAATACTAAAAAAATATATATATATGTATTGAATGCTGACTCTATGCCAGGCAGAGCCTACGCCAGGTGTGGCAAGTACAGTGGAGAACAAGGCAGACTTAAGCCCTGGCCTCATGGAGCTTTTAGGATAGTGGGGAAGACAAAGTAAGCAGGGTGCTAAATGCTATGGTGCGAAAAGCTTAACTTGCTTAGGGGAGCATAGAGGAGGAAGCATGAGGGTCAACAAGAAATGAATAGTACAATTGGTGAACTGGAATACCAGCCCCGCTGACGGTAGACGGTATCTTGGCTGCTTACCGGGTAGCAGTTTCATGACTTAAATGATATTTATAATTCCGAGGAGAAGAAAAGAAGGCAACTCCCAGGACCTTGACTCGGTGCAACATTCCTTTGTACTTCGCTCTTTTCTTCACGTTCTCCAGGCACGCCAGAGCCACAGAATGGGGAGCACTTCAGTACATTGAGTGGTCAGCTGGTGGACTAAATCCTATACATCTGAGCAGATGAACAAATAGGAAAAAAAATTCAAAAGTTTTGTTCTACTTGTCCAAGGACACCCAGGATTAAAGAAGCTGACAGTGCAAGGACTAGCTTCCCAAAGAAAATGAGGTTTGGAATGAGATTTGATGTCCACAACAGGCAAGATTAACAGAGAGGGCAGCCCATTTTGTTCCACTCCTTTAATATGTCATCACATCTCCCTTATGGCCAGTTGTGCCAGAAGCCAATAATAACTTAAGGCAATTATGTTTTGGAAAATAACAAATTAAAAGTGTAAAAAAAAGTATATACCATTTATCTAGCGTGAAGTAAAACAATTAAACTTCTATTACTTTTCTAATTAAATTCTCCCTAGCCCCTCACTTTACCTATCATTGGAATACACTTCTGCCCTCTCTAGGGTGCGTCCTCTCACAAGAGTTCAACAAATCTCAGGGCTACATATTCATTTCAAAGGGTCAGTGCTGGTTTCTGTTGCTTTGAGGAAAGAAAGCTGGAAGCCTGCTCGGTCCACCTAGGAAATGTTTTCTTCAGCTATTGTCGCTGTTTCTACAACATGGCATTGCTAGGAGTCCAGCAGTCCAACCCCATCCCTGGTGTCATGGTGGTTGAAGCTTGCACAGGCACAGAAGCTTCTCTGGGTATTGGAGGGGGTAGCAGCAGAAGTGTTATATTCAGGTGTGGGCAGGTCACGCCACCCGTAGGCCTCAGCCTCAGAGCCTGTCAAGCCGGAGTAGTAGCAAGCCTCCATCTGCATTCAGATGAAGAAACCAGAACACTCTGCAACTCTTTCTCTTGAGGAGATAAGTTTCTCGAGGAAGAGGGTTAGAATGCTGGAGGGACTTCAGAACAAGTACTGGGGGGACTTGAGAGACAGAGGGGTTGAGAGAGACAATGCAAGGGGACACCCCTCTTCTGAAGGCCTAAAATGGTGAGACTTCCTCCTATCCTCTTGTGTAGTTCTTGTGAAAGATAAAGCAGAGCTTCCCAACCGACGGGCCTTGGCACACTGGGTGCTGCCAATGGGTGAGAAGTGGGCAAGAATTTTTTATCTTCTCAGGGTTTGGAGCAATCAGACAGGGCTTGGGGGAGCCAGAGCCCCCAGGCCAGTCACCACCAGCTGCTAGCAGCCTTGATAGAGCTTTTTTTCCTTCAGAAGACAGAGCCTGTAGAACAGAATCTGGGATTTTGTCCTACAGTCTTCACGGGCAGCCAGCACTGAGGGCACTTCCGGCTGCTCCACTGTTTCTCGCTGAGTGCACCCAAGGAGGTGCTGCACCACCAGACAGGGATTTGAAGGAGGTTAGGGGAGAGAGTGAGGAGGGGGGCTGCTGGGTGGCACAGCCTCCAGGTACCGTACTCAAATCCATATCTTCACATGCCACATACTTAACATCTGTTTGATACACCCTTTTAGTTGCATCCAAGTTAGCCACATGTGACTGCACGTGTGTGCTGCGAATTGTAGCATCATCGTTATTTTGAAATACCGCACTCGACATGAAAAGGTTCGATTGCAATTGAAATCCATTTGTGTCATCATAAGATATTTCATCATAGTATTTATCAGTGAAAGAAAATGAAAAGCTGTTAGACTCTAAAGATAATTTCAACTGTTGTAAATTTTGGAAATGACTGTAAAACACAGTTGAAACTGTCTTTATCACCTACTTGTGGGAACAAAATTCCTTGTCAGTGGTGACCTGGAAGAATTCAAAGAGTCATCACTAAAATCTTGATAGGGAATTGTACATAATCATTTCAAGCACAACACCAGATGTAAAATGTTATATTGAAGGAAGCAACCTCAAGTTTTTCATGAAATGTTTTTGAAAATATTTTACTTAAAAGTTTGACATACATATTTAATATCTTCTTGAATATTTCCTATTCATTTTTCTTACCGTAATTGAATGATACAAACAAGTAATGAATGTTGTCCCATATAGACACCCACAAATCCCCTCCAGCTTACCCCCAGGTGCCATACAAATGTAATCACTTTCCATTTGCGTTGTGATGTAAAAGAGTTGGGAAACACTGACATAAAGTCACATTAAAATAAGAAGAAGAAGAGAGAGAGTTGCTTAAACCACTTTACTAATCAGGACTCATTTAGTTGTAAGTGGTAGAAGTTCAACTCAAACTAACCGGAGCCAAAGAAGCAATGGGGGTGGGGGAGTACCTTTATTGACTCAAGAGCCAAAAATGTATAAATGGCAGGGATGGAGCTGACCTCAGTGATGACTGGCTGAAGGGACACGAATACCATTAGCTGGCTCTCGCTCACTATCTCTAGATCTCCATTTCTCTATTTCTCATCGCTGCTTCTCTTGGAATGTTTACTTTTCTACCTCCTGCTGTCTGCCTTTTCTACACACAAGGTAGGGAAGAAGGCTTTAAACAGGTCTTGGCTTATATCTTTACAGCTCATGTCCTATATTAGTATGAAAAATTCTGGGGAAGGATTCTTATTAGTCCACTTCAGGTCAGGCGGTCACCTCTTGACTAAGGGTACAGGATCTGTTAGCAAAAGAACAGTCACTGAAGGAATCATGACTCAGAGAGCCCTCGAATTTTTGTTTTACAAGACCTACAGTGTAGTTCAGTATGCCTCTGGTCTGGAAGAGACAGGATTGGAGGGTTTCTGGAAGGGAATTGTATCAGCTTACAGATTACCTTCCAGGATTCCGATTGTTATAGAGCTGAGAGGGCACCAGTCCTACCTGGGTTAATTATTAGGTGAAGCCACAATAGGTTCTCTGGGGTTCATGGTTAGTTAAACTCCAGGAGAAGACTAAAAGGCACAGTAAAATCAAAACTGTGACATTCATTATACAGAGGGTACGACAAGAGTAATCTCTTCCTCCAGATGTAAAGCGCCCCTTTTTCTTTTCAGAAGTGGCTGGTGGGATTTTCCAAGGAGACTCTGTAGTTGACATGTTTACACATTAAAATGAATAACAAAGACCTGGGGAGAAACTTTATTCCCACAGCAGAGTTGTTATAACAATAACCCAGTATTAGCATATGGCCGTGCCTGCACTCAAGAGGACACCCCACACCACTATAAAACAAGGGCAAGAGCATGCTTCTCATCCGGTTATCTTTGCCAGTGAGCCTCAAAATCATCAGCAACCAATCAGCAACAGCAAAACTTTGCTACCTCTGGCAAGGTGAGCTAAACAAAGCATTCAATCAATCTCCCTGCACACAAACTTTCAATCAGCCCCTGGGGCTGCTGCTTTATCTACTGGTAAGCACTGGACCAGCAAAGTCGGAGGCCTCCAAAAGTAGTAGAAAACTTGGCACCAGTCCTCATGGAATTGGCATTCCACTTGAGACAGACAGATGTGATATTAAGAAAAATTTTAGGAATCACTATGTTGTGCACCTAGAACTAACATAGTGTCATAGGTCAATTATACTTTAATTAAAAAAAAATCTCTGTGATGCAAGAGGCAATGGCCATGACACTGAGGGCCCCAAAATGAAGAGGAAATGCTGTAGGTAGTGTAAATGAATAACTATACTAGTGTAAATGAATAACTAATCACTAGAAAGTGATTCCTGCACATATCTTTATGATAACATTTATTACATTGTGTTGAAATTGTCTAAAAAATTTTGTAATTACAAGTATGAAAAAATTAGCCTTCATCTACACAGGCAATACTACTAACCTACCAGGAACACAAGTACCACCACTGCCCTATTGCCTCATCCTCCAACCCCTGAACTTGGCTGCTTTGTCCTGTGTGTATCTGGAAGATTGTGCTGCATATATGGGTCAAATTAAACAAGAAAATCGGTGGGAGTTCCTTCCCAGGAAAACTCAGCAATTTCTTTGGAGGCTGACGTACCGGGAAAATCCTGACATCAGGAGTTACAGAATGTCTGACATTCATTCACTCCTTTACTTAGTAATTCATTCACAAACGTCTATGAACACCCATTAATTGCTAAGCCATGTGCTAGGCATTGGACAAGACAGACGTGGTGGTCTCTGCCCTTATGGAGCTCACATCCTGGTGAGGAAGACAAATAAACTGTCTTTTCTCCAGGGGATGGAGAGAGCCCACATGACAAATGACCTTGTCAGTGCTGACCAGAAAGTTCCAGACTGGGTGATGAAGATTACATTTCCAGTGAATGTCAAAATTGCAATTATGTTAGGCATTAAATCTAGGTTTGGTATCATAGGCCTTAGCACAAGTGACGCTATTTTGGGCCTGGAGCTTTTCTTTTTAACAAGGTAGTGGAGAGCCTTGCAAACCATGAAATCAGAACTTGGACTTTATCCTAATGGCAGTAGGAGTGGGAGTGAGTTTTTCTAAAAACAAATGGCTCCTTCCTCTACACCGTGTGCCACAGCCATACATCTGACAGGCTTGTATCTTGTGGCTAAGAACCATACATTCCCACTTATGTTTTATGACACAATAACTTGCAAGACAGGGAAAGAGCCTCAGTTGTGCACCTCTGTGGTAGAGACTTCTCACGCTCATTGATGTCTTATTCTCCTCTCCTTCCAAGCACATAGGAGATTACACTTCTCCATCCATCATGAACTTGGTCAGGGCCATATGACAAGTTTGGCCTGTGGCTTACGGGCTGAAGTGGCATGTATCACTTCTGGAACAGAGTATTTAATTGCTTGTGCAAGATCCTCAAACTCTCTTTCTTCCAATATTACATCAACTAAGGTTAAAACAACCAGATGTTTAAGAGGGTACGATTATCAGATGGCAAGGTCCCCATCAGTCTGCAGGGAATAGTTACCACATAGAGGTACAGTTGCGCTAGGAAGTCCCTCAGACCTACATTGGATATGAGAGACAAATACATCTTTGTTGCATTAAGGCACTAACATTGGGAGTTATTTGTTACCATGTCATAACCTAGAATATCCTCAACTAATGTCCCTACAGACTTGGAGGGACAGGAGGAGGCAGGTGGCCAGCTTTAACCAAATTGTCCATTCTTTTCCTTTGCCTAAGAAGGAGCTGACTCCCTCCCTCCCTCCCTTCATCCTTTTTTCTGATGGATTTCCTATTACACAGAGACACTCTCCCTCCTTTTCCCATCTATGCCCACTATACAAAATTCCTCGTGTTAAAACGAATTGTTCTAAAACTCAATATTTTAAGATGCTTCTTTGAAATACCCTGTACTTATATCAAATAATGACTGAAAACTTGCTGGACAGTGAGCACTAATTTTCAAATTTAAAACCAATAGAGAGGGCTTCCCTGGTGGCGCAGGGAGTCCACTTGCCGATGCGGGGGACACGGGTTCGTGCCCCGGTCCGGGAAGATCCCACATGCCACAGAGCGGCTGGGCCCGTGAGCCATGGCCGCTGGGCCTTCGCGTCCGGAGCCTGTGCTCCGCAACGGGAGAGGCCACAACAGTGAGAGGCCCGCGTACCGCATAAACAAAAACAAAAACAAAAACAAAAACCCAATAGAGAGCCCCTTCAAGTACCACCCTCTTTCTTATTCATATTCTTCCTATTCAGTAAACACCTCAGCTTGGGCTTCTTAGCCAGCCAAAACACAAGACCAAAAAATGTAAAGCTAAACAGTTGACTCCATTGTACTAAGGGCAATTAACCAAAACAATTGCATTTCTGGCATGTACTGGTAGAATGGAAATAGCATCATTGGAATAACATATTGCCACAGAGGTGCCTGTTTTTTATAAACAAATGTGTTGGCAAGACCTATTCAGCAACAGGCAGCTTTTATGAAAGGCAGCATTGCAGGTTATCAACTTTTGTTCCATTTAAACTATCCAAGGTTGGGAACATGAACAATGGAGGAAAGAGTCAGTTGGACTCTGCCTGTTATGATGGAAAGTTAGCAAGGTGCCTAGAACAAATTGTGAGGCCTAGGAATTTTTTGAAAATATTGGTACATAAAAGTTGAGAAGGTTGTTATTTACAAAAAACAAGCACAGAGCTCGGAAACTGGAAATGTGAATCCATCTTTAGTTCAAACTGCTCCTTTCTGGGGAGAGGTTGGGGAGAACCCTTGAACGGGCCCTTCAGTTCCATACATGCAAAGCAAATAATGATACTTTGTTTGTTTGTTTTGGTTTGGTTTTTGGCTGCATTGGGTCTACGTTGCTGCGCGCGGGCTGTCTCTAGTTGAGGCGAGAGGAAGCCACTCTTCATTGCGGTGCATGGGCTTCTCACTGCATTGGCAGGCGGATTCTTAACCGCTGCGCCACCAGGGAAGCCCAGATGCTTTGTTCTTGAAGGAAACTATGAAGCAACCTGAATGAAGATGTTTTTAGACTGATGAACTGAGTTCTGTTTGGTAATGTAAAGTGTTGCAAAAATCGTTGGGTGTAGTTGAACTACAGTTACCTTATGTTTCTGCAGGTTTTTGGTTTTTTGCCCTGGGGAACTGTCCTTTGCCTTATAACTACTGCTTATTCTTGTGGAAATATATCTTCACATACAGGAGATGAGAAATTGAGCCTGAAAGAACAGACAGGAATGGCTCTCACCTTGCAGAAGAGATAGAAAATAAAATGGGATGGAATTAAATGCTAGCTTCCTAATTCTGGTCATTGAGGGCTAGATTATTTGGACAACCCTCCTACTGAAAACAACTGAAAACCCTGGATAAAAATATAAAAATCACCATCTTAAAAGCATAAAAGACCCAACAAGACAGTGTGGAACTACCAGACCAAAAGTAAAGGGAAAATATTCACCAGAGAGGTGAATAAGAACAAAAGGAACTTTTTCCCTGGGGGTTTTTGACAATTCCAAAAATTTCAAATTTTCACATTGGAAACTCACAGAACAAGTGGCAGCAGGACATAAGTCAAAGCCCAGAGCCCTCACAAACAGGAGACTCTCCCCACAATAAGCTTAGACCCTAAAATGCGACACCCTCAGGGAAACGGTGAACCAGAATTGGGACAGTCCTTACATAGGGATACAGCCCAAATCTGACTCTCTGGGTCATTCTGAGAACTTCAATCCTTGAACTAGACTTAAGGCAGTCCCATATTGCTGGTACCCCCAAGTGCCTAACAGAAACAAATCCATATCCTCTTCGGAGGAAGAGGCCTTTACTCTTTTTTTTTTTTTTTTTTTTTTTGTGGTACGTGGGCCCCTCACTGTTGTGGCCTCTCCCATTGCAGAGCATAGGCTCCGGACGCGCAGGCTCAGCGGCCATGGCTCACGGGCCCAGCCGCTCTGCGGCATGTGGGATCTTCCCGGACCGGGGCACGAACCCGTGTCCCCTGCATCGGCAGGCGGACTCTCAATCACTGCGCCACGAGGGAAGCACTCTTTTTTTTTTTTAGTTGAAGTATAGTTGATTTACAATGTTGTGTTAGTTTCTGGTGTACAGTAAAGTGACTCAGTTATCTATATATATATACATATATATGTATATATATATTCTTTTTCATATTCCTTTCCATTATGGTTTATTACAGTATATTGAATATAGTTCCCTGTGCTATACAGTAGGACCTTGCTGTTTATTTTATATTTAGTTGTTTGTATCTGCCAGTCCCAAACTCCTAATTTACTCCTCCTCCACCGCCTT
This sequence comes from Delphinapterus leucas, assembly GCF_059928025.1. NCBI lineage: Eukaryota > Metazoa > Chordata > Mammalia > Artiodactyla > Monodontidae > Delphinapterus > Delphinapterus leucas. The sequence continues at coordinate 26,184,423 of NC_143150.1, forward strand.
TCTCCTTTGGTAACCATAAGTTTTTTATATCTGTGAGTCTGTTTCTGTTTTGTAAATAAATTCATCTGTGTCGTATTTTAGATTCCACGTACAAGTGATATCATATGGTATTTGTCTTTCTCTTTCGGACTTACTTCACTTAATATGATAATCTCTAGGTCTATCCATGTTGCTGAAAATGGCATTATTTCATTCTTTTTTAAGGCTGAGTAGTATTCCATTATGTGTGTGTGTGTGTGTGTGTGTATATAAATATAAATATAAATATATACAGACCACATCTTTATCCATTCATCTGTTGATGGACACTTAGGTTGCTTCCATGCCTTGGCTATTGTGAATAGTGCTGCAATGAACATTGGGGTGCATGTATCTTTTCAAATTAGAGTTTTCTTTGGATATTATGACCAGGAGTGGGATCGCTGGATCATACGGTGGGTCTATTTTTAGTATTTTAAGGAACCTCCATACTGTTTTCCATAGTGGCTGCATCAACTTATATTCCCACCAACAGAAAACACCTTTAACTCTTGATCTCAAATTATTCTTACAAAAAAAATTAAATACAATGAGCAACACACAGTCCAAGATGACCAAGCACACAAGGAAACTAGACTCCAAGAGCAAGAACTAGTAGAAATAACCAACAAAATCAACACTGCATTTTAAACAAAGTGCAAGAAACATGATACTAAATAGGCTGAAAAAAGGACACCTGTTTATAGCAGGAGAGCTGAAACAAGAAGGCAGAGCATCACCTTGTTTGACCTCAGCTGGGAACAGCACGTCAAGTGACTCAAATTTTTTGCCACTCTGCGCATGTCCACGAATGCCCACAAAACACTACAAAGTATTGATTTTGCGGTTACAAATAAATTTTAGCCAGTAGGTGAATTTGCAAATATGGAATCCACAAATAATGAGGATTTACTGTATTTCATAAGAGTTCCAGAGAGAGAAGAGAGAAAGATGGGACGAAGACAATATACAGGAAAGTAATGACTGAGAATTTTCCAGAACCTATGAAGGACAGCAATAAACAGATAAAAGAAACCCGATGATTCCCAAGCAGAATACATATAAAGAAAGATACGACAGGACAACTAAATGTACGATGGTCCTGGGGTGGTTCATGGATTTTTAAAAAATGTGTAAAGGACATTATTGGAATAATTGGGGAAATGTAAATGTGGACTTAATATTTGGTAATAATACTGTATTAACATTAGCATCCTGTAATAATTATTTTGTGGTTATACAGGAGAATGTCTATGTTCTCAACAGATACATACTGAAGAATTAGGGGTGAAGTGTCATAATATCTGCAATGTACTCTTAATTGGGTTAGTGTTAACAAGAAAGAGAAAAAGAAGAGGAAAAAAAAGGAGGAGACAGGAAGAAGAGGGGAGGAAGAGAAAGAGGGGGAGAAAATGAGAGGAAGAAAGAAAATGTAGCAAAACATTAACAGTTAGTGAATCCAGGTAAAGGGTATACAGGCTGTCAATTTCTCTGTAGGACTGACAGTTCTCAAAATTAAAGGAAACGGCTCAGGGTCTCTTCCCTCCGCCGTCACGGAACTGCCCCGGAGCCTGAGGGGAGGGCGGCCTCACTGAGGCTGCCGGCTCTGGAGGGGCCCCGGCGGCCGAAGCCACGACAGTCATGGGGACGGCGGGCCGGTTGTTTCAACAAGTAACTTAAAGACAAAATGGAAAAACAAGGTTTGTGCCTGAGATCATGTTGATGTGAAACCAGGGATGGCCACCTTGTGCCAGCCGTGTGGATGAAAGGCTCTTGGTGCTCCAGCCAGGAGTCAGTGCTGTCCCTCTGAGGTGGGAGAACCAAGTTCAGGACACTGGTCCACAAGAGACCTCCCAGCTCCACATAATATCAAACGGTGAAAACCTCACAGAGATCTCCATCTCAACACCAAGACCCAGGTTCACTCAAAGACCAGCAAGCTACAGTGCTGGACACCCTATGCCAAACAACTAGCAAGACAGGAACACAACCCCACCCATTAGCAGAGAGGCTGCCTAAAATCAAAATAAGGCCACAGACACCCCAAAACACACCACCAGACGTGGACCTGCCCACCAGAAAGACAAGATCCAGCCTCATCCACCAGAACACAAGCACTAGTCCCCTCCACAGGAAACCTACACAACCCACTGAACCAACCTTAGCCACTAGGGACAGACACCAAAAACAACGGGAACTAAGACCCTGCAGCCTGCAAAAAGGAGCCCCCAAACACAGTAAGATAAGCAAAATGAGAAGATAGAAAAACACACAGCAGATGAAGGAGCAAGGTAAAAAGCCACCAGACCTAACAAATGAAGAGGAAATAGGCAGTCTACCTGAAAAAGAGTTCAGAAAAATGTTACTAAAGATGATCCAAAATCTTGGAAATAGAATAGACAAAATGCAAGAAACATTTAACAAGGACCTAGAAGAACTAAAGAGGAAACAATAAACGATGAACAACACAATAAATGAAATTAAAAATACTCTAGATGGGATCAAGAGCAGAATAACTGAGGCAGAAGAACGGATAAGTGACCTGGAAGATAAAATACTGGAAATAACTACTGCAGAGCAGAATAAAGAAAAAAGAATGAAAAGAACTGAGGACAGTCTCAGAGACCTCTAGGACAACATTAAACGCACCAACATTCGAATTATAGGGGTTGCAGAAGAAGAAGAGAAAGGGACGGAGAAAATATTTGAAGAGATTATAGTTGAAAACTTCCCTAATATGGGAAAGGAAATAGTTAATCAAGTCCAGGAAGCACAGAGAGTCCCATACAGGATAAATCCAAGGAGAAACACACCAAGACACACATTAATCAAACTATCAAAAATTAAATACAAAGAAAACATATTAAAAGCAGCAAGGGAAAAACAACAAATAACACACAAGGGAATCCCCATAAGGTTAACAGCTGATCTTTCAGCAGAAACTGTGCAAGCCTGAAGAGAGTGGCAGGACATATTTAAAGTGATGAGGGAGAAAAACCTGCAACCAAGATTACTCTACCCAGCAAGGATCTCATTCAGATTTGATGGAGAAATTAAAACCTTTACAGACAAGCAAAAGCTGAGAGAGTTCAGCATCACCAAACCACCTTTACAACAAATGCTAAAGGAACTTCTCTAGGCAAGAAACACAAGAGGAGGAAAAGACCTACAATAACGAACCCAAAACAATTAAGAAAATGGGAATAGGAACATACATATCGATAATTACCTTAAATATAAATGGATTAAATGCTCCCACGAAAGACACAGACTGGCTGAATGGATACAAAAACAAGACCCATATATATGCTGTCTACAAGAGACCCACTTCAGAACTAGGGACACATACAGACTGAAAGTGAGGGGATGGAAAAAGACATTCCATGCAAATGGAAATCAGAAGGAAGCTGGAGTAGCAATTCTCATATCAGACAAAATAGACTTTAAAATAAAGACTATTAGAAGAGACAAAGAAGGACACTACATAATGATCAAGGGATTGATCCAAGAAGAAGATATAACAATTGTAAATATTTATGAACCCAACATAGAAGCACCTCAATACATAAGGCAAATACTAACAGTCATAAAAGGGGAAATCGACAGTAACACATTCATAGTAGGGGACTTTAACACCCCACTTTCACCAGTGGACAGATCATCCAAAATGAAAATAAATAAGGAAACACAAGCTTTAAATGATGCATTAAACAAGATGGACTTAATTGATATTTATAGGACATTCCATCCCAAAACAACAGAATACACATTTTTCGCAAGTGCTCATGGAACATTCTCCAGGATAGATCATATCTTGGGTCACAAATCAAGCCTCTGTAAATTTAAAAAAATTTAAATTGTATCAAGTATCTTTTCTGACCACAATGCTATGAGACTAGATATCAATTACAGGAAAAGATGTGTAAAAAGTACAAACACATGGAAGCCAAACAATACACTACTTAATAACGAAGTGATCACTGAAGAAATCAAAGAGGAAATAAAAAAATACCTAGAAGCAAATGACAATGGAGACTTGATGACCAAAATCTATGGGATGCAGAAAAAGCAGTTCTAAGAGGGAAGTTTATAGCAATACAATCCTACCTTAAGAAACAGGAAACATCTCGAATAAACAACCTAACCTTGCACCTAAAGCAATTAGAGAAAGAAGAACAAAAAAATCCCAAAGTTAGCAGAAGAAAAGAAATCATAAAAATCAGATCAGAAATAAATGAAAAATAAATGAAGGAAACGAAAGCAAAGAGCAATAAAACTAAAAGCTGGTTCTTTGAGAAGATAAACGAAACTGATAAACCATTAGCCAGACTCATCAAGAGAAAAAGGGAGAAGACTCAAATCAAGAGAATTAGAAATGAAAAAGAAGTAACAACTGACACTGCAGAAATACAAAAGATCATGAGAGATTACTACAAGCAATTCTATGCCAATAAAATGGACAACCTGGAAGAAATGGACAAATTCTTAGAAATGCACAACCTGCCAAGACTGAATCAGGAAGAAATAAAAAGTATGAACAGACCAATCACAAGCACTGAAATTGAAACTGTGATTAAAAATCTTCCAACAAACAAAAGCCCAGGACCAGATGGCTTCACAGGCGAATTCTATCAAACGTTTAGAGAAGAGCTAACACCTCTCCTTCTCAAACTCTTCCAAAATATAGCAGAGGGAGGAACACTCCCAAATTCGTTCTACGAGGCCACCATCACCCTGATACCAAAACCAGACAAATATGTCACAAAGATAGAAAACTACAGGCCAATAACACTGATGAACATAGATGCAAAAATCCTCAACAAAATACTAGCAAACAGAATCCAACAGCACATTAAAAGGATCATACACCATGATCAAGTGGGGTTTATTCCAGGAATGCAAGGATTCTTCAATATACGCAAATCAATCAACGTGATACACCATATTAACAAACTGAAGGAGAAAAACCATATGGTCATCTCAATAGAGGCAGAGAAAGCTTTCGAGAAAATTCAACACCCATTTATGCTAATAACCCTTCAGAAAGTAGGCATAGAGGGAACTTTCCTCAACAAATAAAGGCTATGTATGACAAATCCACAGCCAACATCATCCTCAATGGTGAAAAACTGAAAGCATTTCCACTAAGATCAGGAACAAGACAAGGTTGCCCATTCTCACCACTCTTATTCAACATAGTTTTGGAAGTTTTAGCCACAGCAATCAGAGAAGAAAAAGAAATAAAAGGAATCCAAATTGGAAAAGAAGAAGTAAAGCTGTCACTGTTTGCAGATGACATGATACTATACATAGAGAATCCTAAAGATGCTACCAGAAAACTACTAGAGCTAATCAATGAATTTGGTAAAGTAGCAGGATACAAAATTAATGCACAGAAATCTGTTGCATTCCTATACACTAATGATGAAAAATCTGAAAGTGAAATCAAGAAAACACTCCCATTTACCACTGCAACAAAAAGAATAAAATATCTAGGAATGAACCTACCTAAGGAGACAAAAGACCTGTATGCAGAAAATTATAACACACTGATGAAAGAAATTAGAGATGATACAAATAGATGGAGAGTATACCATGTTCTTGTATTGGAAGAATCAACATTGTGAAAATGACTCTACGACCCAAAGCAATCTACAGATTCAATGCAATCCCTATCAAACTACCACTGGCATTTTTAACAGAACTAGAACAAAAAATTTCACAATCTGTATGGAAACACAAAAGACCCCGAATAGCCAATCTTGAGAAAGAAAAATGGAGCTGGAGGAATCAGGCTCCCTGACTTCAGACTATACTACAAAGCTACAGTAATCAAGACAGTATGGTACTGGCACAAAAACAGAAAGCTAGATCAATGGAACAGGATAGAAAGCCCAGAGGTAAACCCACACACATATGGTCACCTTATCTTTGATAAAGGAGGCAGGAATGTACACTGGAGAAAGGACAGCCTCTTCAATAAGTGGTGCTGGGAAAACTGGACAGGTACATGTAAAAGTATGAAATTAGAACACTCCCTAACATCATACAGAAAAATAAGCTCAAAATGGATTAAAGACCTAAATGTAAGGCCAGAAACTATCAACCTCTTAGAGGAAAACATAGGCAGAACACTCCATGACATAAATCACAGCAAGATCCTTTTTGACCCACCTCCTAGGGCAATGGAAATAAAAACAAAAGTAAACAAATGGGACCTAATGAAACTTCAGGGCTTTTGCACAGCAAAGGAAACCATAAACAAGACCAAAAGACAACCCTCAGAATGGGAGAAAATATTTGCAAATGAAGCAACTGACAAAGGATTAATCTCCAAAATTTACAAGCAGCTCATGCAGCTCAATAACAAAAAAAACAAACAACCCAATCCAATAATGGGCAGAAGACCTACATAGACATTTCTCCAAAGAAGATATACAGACTGCCAACAAACACATGAAAGAATGTTCAACATCATTAACCATTAGAGAAATGCAAATCAAAACTACAATGAGATATCATCTCACACCAGTCAGAATGGCCGTCATCAAAAAATCTAGAAACAATAAATGCTGGAGATGGTGTGGAGAAAAGGGAACACTCTTGCACTGCTGGTGAGAATATGAATTGGTACAGCCGCTATGGAGAACAGTATGGAAGTTCCTTAAAAAATAAAAATAGAACTACCATATGACCCAGCAATCCCACTACTGGGCATATACCCTGAGAAAACCATAATTCAAGAAGAGTCATGTACCAAAGTATTCATTGCATCTCTATTTACAATAGCCAGGGGATGGAAACAACCTAAGTGTCCATCATCGGATGAGTGGATAAAGAAGTTGTGGCACATATATACAATGGAATATTACTCAGCCATAAAAAGAAACGAAATTGAGCTATTTGTAGTGAGGTGGATGGACCTAGAGTCTGTCATACAGAGTGAAGTAAGTCAGAAAGAGAAAGACAAATACCATATGCTAAGACATATATATGGAATTTAAGAAAACAAAATGTCATGAAGAACCTAGGGGCAAGACAGGAATAAAGACACAGACCTACTAGAGAATGGACTTAAGGATATGGGGAGGGGGAAGGGCAAGCTGTGACAAAGTGAGAGAGTGGCATGGATATATATACACTACCAAACGTAAAAGAGATAGCTAGTGGGAAGCAGCCACATAGCACAGGGAGATCAGCTCGGTGCTTTATGACCACCTAGAGGGGTGGGATAGGGAGGGTGGGAGGGAGGGAGATGCAAGAGGGAAGAGAGATGGGAACATATGTATATGTATAACTGATTCACTTAGTTATAAATCAGAAACTGCACACCATTGTAAAGCAATTATACTCCAATAAAGATGTTAAAAAAAAGCAAACAACCTGAGATTTAGAAAGAAATGATGATCAAAAATATATATATACGTATGAGTACATAGGTAAGTGTAAGTGAATATTGACTATATAAAATGATATTAATAATTCTTATGGAGATTTGTGAAAATCAAATAATAATATTTAGTAACATGACACATTTATCCCAATAAGAAAAAAACAGGCTAATTTCACCAACAGAACCCAATATGCCATAGTTGCATATAGTCATGAGGTATAGTGAATATCAAATATGAGTAATGGAATAGTTTAGCATATCTACTTGTTTAATGTATTATAAAAGGAAGATCTAAAAGGAGAAAGTTTAAAATACAAGTTTTTTAGGATTAATATTATGTGAAGCAAAATTCATTTTCAGCATGAGTCTCTAGAAAAGGCAAATCTTTTTTTTTTAGATTTTTGGAACATTTTATTTTGACATAATTTGAGACATAAGAAAGTTGCAAGAATGCTAAAAAAGAATTCCCATATACCTTTCACCCAGATTCCTCAAATGTAGATGTATTACCACATCTCTCGCTCTTTCTCTCTCTTTATTTACACACACACACGCACACAAAGATAACTAGAAAATGTCCATATGCTTAGGAATTTGAAAATAGACTTCCAAACAACTCAAAGGTTAAAAAAGGAAGAAAGAAATCATAAATTATATTAAAATAAGAAAATACATTGAACTGAATAACAAAAAGTATCAAATCTTGTGGGATTGTCCCACCAACAAAATTAAATAGATATTGATAATTTACCTTATTTGCTTTACATCTTTATTTATAGTTTAAAGTTTTCCTTGTAAGAAATAAAATATTACACATATATCCCTTTACCTCCTTTCCTTCCCAGAGGTAACTACTACCCTGAAATTGGTGTGTATATTTCCCATGTATGACTTGCACTTTTACTACCAATAAATGCACTCATAAACAATAAATAACTTTGTAATATCATTTTTTTTAACTTGTGGGAAATGTTGCTTACAGCAAACCTTTTTAGCCTTAAGTATTAGAATGAATCACATCAAACTGCCAATATTTGATCATCATTTTCCTATAAAAAAGACAATTTTACATAGCCCAGCCTAATATATATATGTATATATGTATATATATACAAGGCTGAAAATCAATGAATTAAAACAAAAACCAAAGTGCAGAAGAAAGAGAACAAAAAAAATACAGACTAGTGACATAGAAACTATCCATAAAATAGAAAAAATCAACAAATCCAAATTTTTTGAGATTAATAAAATTGGCAAAATTTTGGTGAGATTATTCAAGGAAAAAAGGAAGAAGACATAAATAAGGAAGATAAGATCAGAAATGAAAAGTAGATTTCATGCATATGTTGAAAACACTTTTAAAAGGGACTTCCCTGGTGGCACAGTGGTTAAGAATCCACCTGCCAAGGCAGGGGACACGGGTTTGATCCCTGGTCCAGGAAGATCCCACATGCTGTGAAGCAACTAAGCCTGCGAGCCACAACTACTGAACCCACGTGCCACAACTACTGAAGCCCGTGCACCTAGAGACTGTGCTCTGCAACAAGAGAAGCCACTGCAATGAGAAGCCCACACACTGCAACGAAGAGTAGTCCCTGCTCACCACAACTAGAGAAAGCCTGCGTGCAGCAATGAAGACCCAACTCAGCCAAAAATTAATTAATTAATTTAAAAAATAATACTTAAAAAAATAAGTAAGATAAAAATTACTGGGCTTCCCTGGTGGCGCAGTGGTTGGGAGTCCGCCTGCCAATGCAGGGGATGCGGGTTCGTGCCCCGGTCCGGGAAGATCCCACATGCCGCGGAGCAGCTGGGCCCGTGAGCCATGGCTGCTGAGCCTGCGCGTCCGGAGCCTGTGCTCCGCAGCGGGAGAGGCCACCACAGTGAGAGGCCCGAGTAAAAAAAAAAAAAAAAAAAAAAGACAAAAATAAATTACTGAAACTGACTTGAGAAGAAATAGAAAATCTGAACAGATCTATAACAAGTAAAGAAATGGTATCAGTAATCAAAAACCTTCCAGGGACTTCCCTAGCAGTCCAGTGGTTAAGACTCTGTGCTTCCAATGAAGGGGGTGCGGGTTCGATACCTGATCAGGGAACTAAGATCCCACATGCTGCAGCATGGCCTAAAAAACAAACAAACAAAAACAAGGGGAAAAAAACCTTCCAATAAAGAAAAGCCCAGGACCAGATGTCAATACTGGTGAATCTTATCAAACATTTAAAAAATAATTAACACCAACCCTTCTCAAACTCTCCCCAAAAAATAGAATTAGAGAGAATACTTTCTAATTCTTGAGGCTAGCATTACCCTGACACCAAAGCCAGACAAAGCCATCACAAGAAAGGAAATTTACAGACCAATATCCTTTATGAATATAAATGTAAAAATCCTCAAGAAAATACTATCAGACCGGATTCTGCAGTGTATCAGAAGGATTATAAACCATGACCAGGTGAGATTTATCCCACAAGTGCAAGGGTAGTTCAACATAAGAAAATCAATCAATGTAGTAATACGCCACATTAGTAGAATGAAGGAAAAAGTCTACACAATCATCTCAACTGATGCAGAAAAAAATTTGCAAAATTTAACACTCTTTCAGGATAAAACACTCAGAAAACTAGGAATATAAAGGAAATTTCTCAACCTGATAAAGGGCATTTATAAAAAATTCACAGCTGACATCATACGCAGTGGTAAAAGACTGAAAGCTTTCCTCCTCAATTCAGGAACAAGACAAAGACATCTCTTCTCCACTGCTATTCAACATAGTACTGGAAGTTCTAGTCAGGTCAATTTGGCAAGAAAAAGAAAAGGCATCCAGGACTTCCCTGGTGGCGCAGTGGTTAAGAATCCACCCACCAATGCAGGGGACACGGGTTTGAGCCCTGGTCCGGGAAGATCCCACATGCCACGGAGCAACTAAGCCTGTGCGCCACAACTACTGAGACTGCACTCTAGAGCCTGTGAGCCGCAACTACTGAGCCTGCGTGCTGCAGCTACTGAAGCCCACATGCCTAGAGCCTGTGCTCCGCAACAAGAGAAGCTACTGCAATGAGAAGCCTGCGCACTGCAACGAAGAGCAGCCCCCACTCGCTGCAACTAGAGAAAGCCCACACACGGCAACGAAGACTCAACGCAGCCAAAAATAAATTAATTAAATAAATCTATTTTTTAGAAAAAGCTACAGTTTAAAAAAAAAAGAAAAAGAAAAGTCATCCAAATTGGAAAGGAAGAAGAAAAATTAATTCACAGATGACATGATCCTGTATACAGAAAATTACGAAGACTACAGAAAAATCTACTTAGGCTAATAAATGCAGCAAATTTGCAGAATACAAGATCAACATCCAAAAATCAATTGTATTTCTATGCATTAGCAATGAACAATCCAAAAAGAAAATTAAGAAAACATTTGCATTTACCATAGCATCCAAAAGAATGAAATCCTTAAGAATAAATTAAACCAAAGAGGTCCAAGACTTGTGTACTGAAAACTGCAAAACATTGCTGAATAAAATTAGAGAAGACCTAACTAAATGGAAAGACACCCCATATTCATGGATTGGAAGGCAATATTGTTTAAGATGGCAATACTATCCAAAGTGATCTGCAGATTCAAAGCAATCCCTATTAAAATTTCAACGGCCTTTCTTGAAGAAATGGAAAGGCCAATCCTCAAGTTCATATGGAACTGCAAAGGACCCTGAATAGCTGAAACAATCTTGAAAAGGACAAAGTTGGAGGACTCACACTTCCTGGTTTCAATACTATGAAGTTACAGTAATCAAAAACAGTGTATTATTGGCTTAAGCACAGACATACAGACCAACGGGACAGAACTGAGAGTACAGAAATAAACCCACATATCTCTGGCCAATTGATTTTCAACAAGGGTACCAAAACCATTCAATGGGGAAAGAATAATCTCTTCATCAATTGGTGCTGAGACAACTGGATAGACATATGCAAAAGAATGAATTTGGACCCCTAACTCACACCATATATAAAAATCAACTCAAAATATATCAATGACAAATATAAGAGCAAAAACTCTTAAAATTCTGGGCTTCCCTGGTGGCGCAGTGGTTGAGAGTCCGCCTGCCAATGCAGGGGACACGGGTTCATGCCCCGGTCTAGGAAGATACCACATGCCGCGGAGCAGCTAGGCCCGTGAGTCATGGCCACTGAGCCTGCGCTTCTGGAGCCTGTACTCTGCAACGGGAGAGGCCACAACAGTGAGAGGCCCGCGTACCGCAAAAAAAAAAAAAAAAAAATCTTAAAATTCTTAGAAGGAAACATAGGAGTAAATCATGTTCATTAGCAATGTTTTCTTAGATATGACACCAAAAGCACGAGAAACAAAAGAAAAAAATAGATAATTTCGACTTCATTAAAATTAAAAACTTTATGCTTCAAAGAATACCAGCAAAAAAGTGAAAAGAAACCCTAAAGAATGAGAGATAAATATTTGCAAATCATATATCTGATAATGGTATTGTATTCAGAATAAAGAACTCTTAGAACTCAACTGCAACAACAACAAAAAAACAATTAAAAAATGGACAAAGAACTTGAATAGACATTTATCCTAATAAGATATACAAATGGCCAAGTAGCATATGAACAGATGCTCAACATCTTTAGTCATCAGGGAAATGAAAATCAAAACCACAACCACAATGAGACACCACTTCCCACCAACTAGGATGGCTATTAAAGAAAATAAAACACAGAGGGCTTTCCTGGTGGTGCAGTGGTTGAGAGTCCGCCTACCGATGCAGGGGACACGGGTTTGTGCCCCGGTCAAGGAAGATCCCACTTGCCGCGGAGCAGCTAGGCCCGTGAGCCATGGCCGCTGAGTCTGCACGTCCGGAGCCTGTGCTCCACAACGGGAGAGGCCACAACAGTGAGAGGCCCGCGTACCGCAAAAAATAAAAATAAATAAAATAAAACACAGAAAGTAACAAGTGTCGGTGAGGATGTGGACAAATAGGATCCCTCATACATTGCAGATGACCATATAAAATAGTGTAGCTGCTGTGAAAACCAGTTTGGTGGTTCCTGAGTCAGTTAAACATAGAGATAGCATATGACCCATCAACTCCCCTCCTAGGCATATGTCCAAGAGAAGTGAAAACATTCACACAAAAACTTGTAACAAACCTTCATAGTAGCATTATTCATAATAGCCAAAAAGTAGAAACAACTCAAATGTACATTGACTGATAACTGGATAAATACAATGTGGTATATCCACATAATGGAATATTATTCAACCATATAAGGGAATGAAGTACTGATACATGCCTCAACATGGGTGAATCTTGAAAACATTACGCTGAGTGAAAGAAGCCAGACACAAAAGGTCATATATGATTCCATTTATGTGAAATGTGTTTTTATACTACCCTGAGGTGGTTTGCATTCAGCAATTTTTCACTCTTTCCCACCCCATCCCATTGGTCTAGTACACTTTACTGAACTGTGCAGGGGTGAGGATGGGGACAAAAGAGGGAAAAGGGGGGAGGGGTAACTGAGCAGTCTCCTTAATCAGCAGAACCATATTAGACAATATCAGTGGAGGGTAATAGGATTCTGTTTCCATGTGTATTTTTCTGAATTCATTGCTATTGTAAAATAAGGCATACCATAAAAGCAGCAGGGTATCAATACTGTAATAGCAGGGTATTGAAATTCTTATAATGGAATTAAGTCAGATACGGTGCCGTTTTGACTGGACAAATATTAAAAAATAATTGAACTGTTTTCTTATACTGATAGGTATGTTATGGTATAGTTTTGAAACTAGAGACAGTTTCTCTCATAAAATAATGTTCATTTGGGCCCAAAGAGACCTTTATTTGCATGAGCTACATTTCTAAAAAATAAAAATTTTAGTAGCAAATGTGAGCTTTAAAGTCTTCTCAGAATTTTACTAAAAATATGGCTGACATAGAAAAGTACTTATGCATTCAAATCCCTTCTCTCCAGGGCCTAGTCATTTTAATCTGGTTCAGACACACAGTCCTTGGAGTCAATTGTACTGTATTATAAAATGACAAAGGTTGATTTGAATTCTGTCAAGTTGTTCTCCAAGTTCTCCGTGTAATTTTTTAACCTCAATATTTCATTTTAAAATTTACAAATTTTTCCTCTTGATTTATCAGCATACTTTCCACCATATACAACCACTATCTAATTTTTTAGAAACAAAAGGTGAGGTTATTACCAGGTGATGAAGACATGGTTGATTTGTGTTAAAACCAGCAGTGAAAACTCCATAATTCATTTTGTTTCCCTTAAACATATTTCTTCAAAGTGGAATATATAAAGACTTCCTTAAAACCTAGTGTATTTACTTTGCATGACCTTTTCTGATGGTATTTTTCACAGAATGATGGAGGAAATAGGAAGGTTTATCTGGATAAATTGCTTTGAACCAGTCAAAGCAGGCAATCTAGCCACTGAGTTATTTCCACCCTCTGATGACTTGTTTGGAACAGCTGAGGAGGGATGAGCAGTAGCTTTGTATATTTCACTTTGGCAGAGCTGTTCAGCCTCCACCACTGGTCTTATTAGCAGACATCAATCGGCAGGTGGCTAGGATGTCATTGAAGAGAAGGGAAGCAATGTGATGTGGTAGTGGTAAGCCTCTCTCTGACATTGTGCTCGTGGTCCGTTTTTACTTTCTATTTTGGTCTTATAAAATGTCCTATGTTTACACTGTCATAGAATAAATAGAACCATGACATATTTTACCAGCTTTCCCCCACGTAACATCTTTTATATGGGTAATCTGATCTCATTAAACTGAGAGACATTCATGCTAATCCCTGATGTCATCACCATATCTTACAACAAATACTACTGAACACCATCTTAGCCAGGCTTGGTTAATAATACCCCAAAGCAAGGACTCTAATAAGAAATTTCCTGGCATCAGACCAGTCAGAGAGCTATTTTGGGGTGGGAGGAAGAGGCTACACAGATGACTGGCTCTTCTGACGGAAGTATGTTCCCTAATCTTGATCCTTCAGTCAACTGAAGATTTATTTACAGGATTCTGCAAGAATGAGGAAAGTTGGTATGAGTATAAGCCTTTATAGGACTTTAAAAAGAAAACAGAGGATCACATAAAATAAAAATTAAAAAAAAGAAAAAGACAACAGAGGATTTAATCTTTGCCATTAAGACTTTTACAGAAGCTTTCTGGGAACCGAAGTTAGGGGAGACTTCAGAACACTTGGCAACAAGCTGAACTAAGTGAGGTAACTTCCAGTGGCCTCTCACCATCTCATTCTACGCCTCATCATTCACCACCACAGACCCCCAAAGGGGCTATTGCCCATACTCTATACTCAAGATCTTTTCAGATTTCTCATCCAAGTTTACCACTCTCTAGGATAAGATAAACCAATCTATGCTAAGGTATGCTTGATCATACGGTATTCCAAAGAGCAGTTGCACTCAAATAGGGTAGTCCAGATAGCATATTGCTTTTTTCAAAAGGAATTTGTGGAGCAATGTTCATAAAAATGACCAGAGGAGATGAGACTGTGTCTTTTGGCCCACCTATGGTGGGGCAGGACCTGGAGGTGCTGGGCTTAATTAGATCACTGCTGCACAGATTTCTTCAAACAGCTTCCTTGTTGAGACACAGTAGTTGGACTTTTAACCCTATGCCATTCCATAGCCCCTACAGTCTTCATACTATATAAGATAAAACTAACACCAGTATGTATTTGCCCCATTAATAAAATGCACCTTGAATCAAAAGATAAACAAAAAGTTTTCGTTCTAGACATGAACTCCAGTAGAACTTAACATCTGTACTACTTGATATTTAATATTATACTCCCTTGTAGTGTTGGTTTATTTTCTCATAGACACATCTTCCTAACTCAAGTGAGGGCTGAGACCTTATCTAAAACTTCTTTTCTGCCCATGGTACTTAGACAAACCTATGCACAAAGTAAATATTCAATATTCTTTGAGGAATTGAAGCAACATTTGATGCTTAACTCTAAGAGGATGTTCAATACCACATGGTTTGTGTGCTTGTGTGGGTTTCACACAACAATCAGATCTCTGCTTTCTGCTCTGCATTATGGTTATCACCAATTCCTTTAGTAGATAACCTCTGAGGTGTCTGCATAGCTCACAGTACTTCTTGTTTCTCTCAGTACTATTCTTCTACTTATATGGATAGGAAGCCACACTTACACTATGTGACTCTGCCTCCATGGTTTCAGTTTATTAGACTAAGGGTCGTGTCTGCCAGAGTTAGCCAATCAGATTTTTCTCTCTGGGGAATTTTTCATGGGGCCTAGAGTCAGATAGTCAGTCTCTGTGTAGACAGAGAAGCCAAGAAAGTCATTCTGCAAAGAGAAGCAAAGATGAGAGGCCAAAAGAGAGTATGATTCCTGGGTTCCTTGCTGGCTTTCTGGTTCCTGGTTCTAGTTTCCACCTGAGACCCACCTACATTCTTGCCTGTAGATACCATGAGGCCTCCACCATTTCCTTTTTGTAAATGACAATGTATAGGTTTTTTGCTTAAGCTGGCTTGAGACACTATTTACTATTTAAAACCAAAATCTTATCCAGTCCACCTTTCTTATCCAGGTCTACCAAAAGGGAGTGAGGCAACTAAACTGGTTGGCTGGCACAATTTACACACCTAGCAGTAGAGAGAAGGCTAGGTGGTGGAATGTCTTGTGACTTATTACACGCGTAGTAACCATTCAGAAATCCAAGAAGTTGTGATCTAAGGCCCAGCCATCATTTACAGACTCAGGGGATACGAAGAAGGCCTAGTCTCATTACCAAAGCATGCTTCTTGTATTATGTGGTTTTAAAAAAAAAAAGGTGGATGTGGTTTATGATCATGTTTGAAGCTGTTTAATTTTTTAAATGCAGAATTTGATACTATGAAACAACACGCTAAGAAGAAAAAAATTGAACCGTCTCACTCAAAAACTAGAGTTTAACTGCAGCTCACATCTATAGGGAAGAAGGGAAGAAATATATCTGGTGTCCTGTAACTCTCACCAAAGGTGGCAAATGTCAGTTCCATGTGAACTGAACATTGGCTAATGACTAAAGGATAACCTATGTTAGAGAATGAGTTTGTATTAGGCCAACCATTACTATTTCATTATAATATGCATATTATTATTGAGATATTTTCCTTAAAATTTATACTAAGTACCCCGATGCGAGTCTGCCTACTTCTTTCCTTAATTGTGTTCCATCACCTTACTTTCTAGTCCATAACTAGAGCAGTCCTTTCATCTTTCTAATCTGACCTCTGTTGAGTCTGTCTTGCCCCAAAGGCAACACTTCTCTACCAAAACCCAGCATCCTTCTTTCAAATTGAAGCCTTCTTTTTTTACCCCCAGCTTTAGTTATTTTTAAGTTTTTTTAGTAATTTTAGATATACAGAAAATTTGTACAGAGAATTCCCATTTACCTCCACTCAGTTTCCCCCAAGGTTACTATCTTATATAACCATGGTACATTTGTCAAAACCAAGAAACCAACATTGGTACATTACTATTAAGTAAACTCCAGATTTAGGTTTCACCAGTTTTTTCCACTAATGTCCTTTTTCTGTCCCAGGATCCAATCCAGGAAACCCCATTGCATTCAGCAGGCCTTCCTTTTAATCTGCAATAGACAACCAGGAGCTTGAAGGAAACCCATCTTTTTGTGCTTTGTTATAGCAAACTGATTCTCACTTTTTACAAAACCATAAAGGCATCAAACTGGAAAGTCTGCCTAGTAAGAATGTTTGCTGGTTTCAGAGAATATCATCATTCCATTGGTTTTTCCTCCTCACTGCTCCTGAGATCCTGCCTCAGCAACTTTCTTCAACATTTAACGTGGCTTCTTCCATCAAACACTGTTCTCCTTAAAACTTAACAATTTTCACACCCATACCTAGGGGAAATTAGAAACAATGAGTAACCTCCAACAATCGTTTAATAACTCAAACGATGCCCTACGTCTGCAGCCTTCTATTCTCTAAAGAAAACCAGAGTCCTCCCTGGTTCTTCTCATATCCTCTCTTAGTCAAGTTCGTTCATCTCTTTCTAGGATCTCTCTTTCCACACTACAGGTGCACTCCCCACTTACTGTCCCGCTTATTAATCTAAAAAGAACCCAGCTCACGGACGAGGGCAAAATGTCGGAAGAGTAAGACTCGGAGATCACCTTCCTCCCCACAGATACACCAGAAATACATCTACACGTGGAACAACTCCTACAGAACACCTACTGAACGCTGGCAGAAGACCTCAGACCTCCCAAAAGGCAAGAAACTCCCCCACGTAAATGGGTAGGGCAAAAGAAAAAAGAATAAACAGAGACAAAAGGATAGGGACGGGGCCTGCACCAGTGGGAGGGAGCTGTGAAGGAGGAAAGGTGTCCACACACTAGGAAGACCCTTCGCGGGCGGAGACTGCGGGTGGCGGAGGGGGGAAGCTTCGAAGCCGCGGAGGAGAGCGCAGCAACAGGGGTGCGGAGGGCAAAGCGGAGAGATTCCCGCACAGAGGATCAGTGCCGACCGGGACTCACCAGCCCGAGAGGCCTGTCTGCTCACCGCCGGGCTGGGCGGGGCTGCGAGCTGAGGCTCAGGCTTCAGTCGGAGCCCAGGAAGAGGACTGGGGTTGGCAGCGTGAACACAGCCTGCAGGGGGTTAGTGCACAACGGCTAGCCGGGAGGGAGTCCAGGGAAAAGTCTGGACCTGCCGAACAGGCAACAGACTTTTTCTTCCCTCTTTGTTTCCTGCTGCGCGAGGAGAGGGGATTAAGAGCGCTGCTTAAAGGAGCTCCAGAGACGGGCGCGAGCCGCGGCTAAAAGCGCGGTCCCCAGAGACGGGCATGAGACACTAAGGCTGCTGCTGCCGCCACCAAGAAGCCTGTGTGCGAGCACAGGTCACTATCCACACCCTCCTTCCGGGGAGCCTGTGCAGCCCGCCACTGCCAGTGTCCCGGGATCCAGGGACAACTCCCCCGGGAGAACGCACGGCGCGCCTCAGGCTGGTGCAACGTCACGCCGGCCTCTGCCGCCGCAGGCTCGCCCCACACTCCATGCCCCTCCCTCCCCCCGGCCTGAGTCAGCCGGAGCCCCCGAATCAGCGGCTCCTTTAACCCCGTCCTGTCTGAGCGAAGAACAGACACCCTCGGCGACCTACACGCAGAGGCGGGGCCAAATCCAAAGCTGAGCCCGGGAGCTGTGAGAACAAAGAAGAGAAAGGGAGATCTTCCCCAGCAGCCTGAGAAGCAGCGGATTAAAGCTCCACAATCAACTTGATGTACCTGCATCTGTGGAATACATGAATAGACAACACATCATCCCAAATAGAGGAGGTGGACTTTGGGAGCAAGATTTATGATTTTTTCACCTTTTCCTCTTTTTCTGAGTGTGTATGTGTATGATTCTGTAAGAGATTTTTGTCTCTATAGCTTTGCTTCCACCATTTGTCCTAGGGTTCTATCCGTCCGTCTTTTTTTTTCTTTAAAAAATTTTTTTTTCTTAATAATTATTTTATAACTTTATTTTATATTTTATCTTCTTTCTTTCCTTCCTTCCTTCCCTCCTTCCTTCCTTCCTCCCTACCTCCCTCCCCCCTTTCTTTCTTTCTTTCTTCCTTCCTTCCTTTCTTTCTTTCTCTCTTCCTTCCTTTCTTTCTACTTTTTCTCCCTTTTATTCTGAGTCGTCTGGATGAAAGGCTCTTGGTGCTGCAGCCAGGAGTCAGGGCTGTGCCTCTGAGGTACGAGAGCCAACTTCAGGACACTGGACCACAAGAGACCTCCCAGCTCCACATAATATCAAACGGCGAAAATCTCCCAGAGATCTCCATCTCAACACCAGCACCCAGCTTCACTCAACGACCAGCAAGCTACAGTGCTGGACACCCTATACCAAACAACTAGCAAGACAGGAACACAACCCCACCCATTAGCAGAGAGGCTGCCTAAAAGCATAATAAGTCCACAGACACCCCAAAACACACCACCAGACGTGGACCTGCCCACCAGAAAGACAAGATCCAGCCTCATCCACCAGAACACAAGCACTAGTCCCCTCCACCAGGAAGCCTACACAACCCACTGAACCAACCTTAGCCACTGGGGACAGACACCAAAAACAACGGGAACTACGAACCTGCAGCCTGCAAAAAGGAGACCCCAAACACAGTAAGATAAGCAAAATGAGAAGACAGAAAAACACACAGCAGATGAAGGAGCAAGATAAAAACCCACCAGACCTAACAAATGAAGAGGAAATAGGCAGTCTACCTGAAAAAGAATTCAGAATAATGATAGTAAAGATGATCCAAAATCTTGGAAATAGAATGGAGAAAATACAAGACACGTTTAACAAGGACCTAGAAGAACTAAAGATGAAACAGGCAACGATGAACAACACAATAAATGAAATTACAAATACTCTAGATGGGATCAATAGCAGAATAACTGAGGCAAAAGAACGGATAAGTGACCTGGAAGATAAAATACTGGAAATAACTACTGCAGAGCAGAATAAAGGAAAAAGAATGAAAAGAACTGAGGACAGTCTCAGAGACCTCTGGGACAATATTAAACACACCAACATTCAAAGTATAGGGCTTCCAGAAGAAGAAGAGAAAAAGAAAGGGACTGAGAAAATATTTGAAGAGATTATAGTTGAAAACTTCCCTAATATGGGAAAGGAAATAGTTAATCAAGTCCAGGAAGCACAGAGAGTCCCATACAGGATAAATCCAAGGAGAAATACGCCAAGACACATATTATTCAAACTGTCAAAAATTAAATACAAAGAAAACATATTAAAAGCAGCAAGGGAAAAACAACAAATAACACACAAGGGAATCCCCATAAGGTTAACAGCTGATCTTTCAGCAGAAACTCTGCAAGCCAGAAGGGAATGGCAGGACATATTTAAAGTGATGAAGGGGAAAAACCTGCAACCAAGATTACTCTACCCAGCAAGGATCTCATTCAGATTTGATGGAGAAATTAAAACCTTTAAAGACAAGCAAAAGCTGAGAGAGTTCAGCACCACCAAACCACCTTTACAACAAATGCTAAAGGAACTTCTCTAGGCAAGAAACACAAGAGAAGGAAAAGACCTACAATAACGAACCCAAAACAATTAAGAAAATGGGAATAGGAACATACATATTGATAATTACCTTAAATGTACATGGACTAAATGCTCCCACCAAAAGACACAGATTGGCTGAATGGATACAAAAACAAGACCCATATATATGCTGTCTACAAGAGACCCACTTCAAACCTAGAGAAACATACAGACTGAAAATAAGGGGATGGAAAAAGATATTTCATGCAAACGGAAACCAAAAGAAAGCTGGAGTAGCAATTCTCATATCAGACAAAATAGACTTTAAAATAAAGACTATTAGAAGAGAGAAAGAAGGACACTACATAATGATCAAGTGATCGATCCAAGAAGAAGATATAACAATTGTAAATATTTATGCACCCAACATAGAAGCACCTCAATACATAAGGCAAATACTAACAGTCATAAAAGGGGAAATTGACAGTAACACATTCATAGTAGGGGACTTTCACACCCCACTTTCACCAGTGGACAGATCATCCAAAATGAAAATAAATAAGGAAACACAAGCTTTAAATGATGCATTAAACAAGATGGACTTAATTGATATTTATAGGACATTCCATCCCAAAACAACAGAATACACATTTTTCGCAAGTGCTCATGGAACGTTCTCCAGGACAGATCATATCTTGGGTCACAAATCAAGCCTTGGTAAATATAAGAAAACTGAAATTGTATCAAGTATCTTTCCCAACCACAACGCTATGAGACTAGATATCAATTACAGGAAAAGATCTGTAAAAAATACAAACACATGGAAGCCAAACAATACTTAATAACGAAGTGATCACTGAAGAAATCAAAGAGGAAATAAAAAAATACCTAGAAGCAAATGACAATGGAGACACGACGACCCAAAACCTACAGGATGCAGCAAAAGCAGTTCTAAGAGGGAAGTTTACAGCAATACAATCCTACCTTAAGAAACAGGAAACATCTCAAATAAACAACCTAAGCTTGCACCTAAAGCAATTAGAGAAAGAAGAACAAAGAAACTCCAAAGTTAGCAGAAGGAAAAAAATCATAAAAATCAGATCAGAAATAAATGAAAAAGAAATGAAGGAAATGATAGCAAAGATGAATAAAACTAAAAGCTGGTTCTTTGAGAAGATAAACAAAATTGATAAACCATTAGCCAGACTCATCAAGAAAAAAAGGGAGAAGACTCAAATCAATAGAATTAGAAATGAAAAAGGAGAAGTAACAACTGACACTGCAGAAATACAAAAGATCATGAGAGATTACTACAAGCAACTCTATGCCACTACAGTGGACAACCTGGAAGAAATGGACAAATTCTTAGAAATGCACAACCTGCCAAGACTGAATCAGGAAGAAATAGAAAATATGAACAGACCAATCACAAGCACTGAA
Organism: Delphinapterus leucas; assembly: GCF_059928025.1. Lineage (NCBI taxonomy): Eukaryota > Metazoa > Chordata > Mammalia > Artiodactyla > Monodontidae > Delphinapterus > Delphinapterus leucas. The sequence goes on from NC_143150.1 coordinate 26,206,369, forward strand.
ATTGAAACTGTGATTAAAAATCTTCCAACAAACAAAAGCCCAGGACCAGATGGCTTCACAGGCGAATTCTATCAAACGTTTAGAGAAGAGCTAACACCTCTCCTTCTCAAACTCTTCCAAAATATAGCAGAGGGAGGAACACTCCCAAATTCGTTCTACGAGGCCACCATCACCCTGATACCAAAACCAGACAAGTATGTCACAAAGACAGAAAACTACAGGCCAATATCACTGATGAACATAGATGCAAAAATCCTCAACAAAATACTAGCAAGCAGAATCCAACAGCACATTAAAAGGATCATACACCATGATCAAGTGGGGTTTATTCCAGGAATGCAAGGATTCTTCAATATACGCAAATCAATCAACGTGATACACCATATTAACAAATTGAAGGAGAAAAACCATATGATCATCTCAATAGATGCAGAGAAAGCTTTAGAGAAAATTCAAAACCCATTTATGATAAAAACCCTGCAGAAAGTAGGCATAGAGGGAACTTTCCTCAACATAATAAAGGCCATATATGACAAACCCACAGCCAACATCATCCTCAATGGTGAAAAACTGAAAGCATTTCCACTAAGATCAGGAACAAGACAAGGTTGCCCACTCTCACCACTCTTATTCAACATAGTTTTGGAATTTTTAGCCACAGCAATCAGAGAAGCAAAGGAAATAAAGGGAATCCAAATCAGAAAAGAAGAAGTAAAGCTGTCACTGTTGGCAGATGACATGATACTATACATAGAGAATCCTAAAGATGCTACCAGAAAACTACTAGAGCTAATCAATGAATTTGGTAAAGTAGCAGGATACAAAATTAATGCACAGAAATCTGTTGCATTCCTATACACTAATGATGAAAAATCTGAAAGTGAAATCAAGAAAACACTCCCATTTACCATTGCAACAAAAAGAATAAAATATCTAGGAATAAACCTACGTAAGGAGACAAAAGACCTGTATGCAGAAAAGTATGACACTGATGAAATAAATTAAAGATGATACAAATAGATGGAGAGTATACCATGTTCTTGCATTGGAAGCATCAACATTGTGAAAATGACTCTACTACCCAAAGCAATCTACAGATTCAATGCAATCCCTATCAAACTACCACTGGCATTTTCCACAGAACTAGGACAAAAAATTTCACAATCTGTATGGAAACCCAAAAGACCCCGAATAGCCAAAGCAATCTTGAGAACGAAAAACGGAGCTGGAGGAATCAGGCTCCATGACTTCAAACTATACTACAAAGCTACAGTAATCAAGACAGTATGGTACTGGCACAAAAACCGAAAGATAGATCAATGGAACAGGATAGAAAGCCCAGAGGTAAACCCACGCACATATGGTCACCTTACCTTTGATAAAGGAGGCAGGAATGTACAGTGGAGAAAGGACAGCCTCTTCAGTAAGTGGTGCTGGGAAAACTGGACAGGTACATGTAAAAGTATGAAATTAGATCACTTCCTAACACCATACACAAAAATAAGCTCAAAATGGATTAAAGACCTAAATGTAAGGCCAGACACTATAAAACTCTTAGAGGAAAACATAGGCAGAACACTCTATGACATAAATCACAGCAAGATCCTTTTTGACCCACCTCCCAGAGAAATGGAAATAAAAACAAAAATACAATGGGACCTAATGAAACTTCAAAGCTTTTACACAGCAAAGGAAATCATAAACAAGACCAAAAGACAACCCTCAGAATGGGAGAAAATATTTGCAAATGAAGCAACTGACAGATTAGTCTCCAAAATTTATAAGCAGCTCATGCAGCTCAAGAACAAAAAAAACAAACAACCCAATCCAAAAATGGGCAGAAGACCTAAATAGGCATTTCTCCAAAGAAGATATACAGACTGCCAACAAACACATGAAAGAATGCTCAACATCATTAATCATTAGAGAAATGCAAATCAAAACTACAATGAGATATCATCTCACACCAGTCAGAATGGCCATCATCAAAAAATCTAGAAACAGTAAATGCTGGAGAGGGTGTGGAGAAAAGGAAACACTCTTGCACTGCTGGTGAGAATATGAATTGGTACAGCCACTATGGAGAACAGTTATACCCTGAGAAAACCATAATTCATAAAGAGTCATGTACCAAAATGTTCATTGCAGCTCTATTTACAATAGCCAGGGGATGGAAACAACCTAAGTGTCCATCATCGGATGAATGGATAAAGAAGATGTGGCACAAATATACAGTGGAATATTACTCAGCCATAAAAAGAAATGAAATTGAGCTATTTGTAATGAGGTGGATGGACCTAGAGTCTGTCATACAGAGTGAAGTAAGTCAGAAAGAGAAAGACCAATACCGTACGCCAACACATATATATGGAATTTAAGAAAAAAAATGTCATGAAGAACCTAGGGGTAAGACAGGAATAAAGACACAGACCTACTAGAGAATGGACGTGAGGATATGGGGAGGGGGAAGGGTAAGCTGTGACAGAGCGAGAGAGTGGCATGGATATATATACACTACCAAACATAAAACAGCTAGCTAGTGGGAAGCAGCCGCATAGCACAGGGAGATCAGCTTGGTGCTCTGTGACCACCTAGAGGGGTGGGATAGGTAGGGTGGGAGGGAGGGAGACACAAGAGGGAAGAGATATGGGAACATACGTATATGTATAACTGATTCACTTTGTTATAAAGCAGAAACTAACACACCATTGTATAGCAATTATAGTCCAATAAAGATGTAAAAAAAAAAAAAAACCCAGCTCACAAATGGAAGAGATTAGTGTTTCTTGGGGCAGGTATGGGGTGTTAATGAAAACACATGATGCTATGTGGAAGTGGAGCTGAATGAAGCAGGATTTTATGACGTTCCTCTGTGTGCTGCTATGGATAAAAATCATCCCACAACTGTTTCAAGTCACATAATCCAGGAAAGTTCTGGAGCAGGGAATTACTGAATGTCAACTGTAGGGAAGTACTGAAGTATTTGGCCAAAATCTCTCAGCTATGGCCTCACTCTTTTAAAGGCCAAATGTCGACCTCAATATCACTTCTGCCATCCTGGAACACGTGCAGAATGGAATCTTGTATGTTACCATCGTTTATAATCAGTCTCCAAATGTCAGAAAAAATGAACAAAGAATATCACCTGCATTTATTTTTAATAGCTAAACATTTATTTTCAAATATAGGTAAGCATTCTAGATGTCAGTTGGAATGAAAAATCTCCCTATATGCTTTATATGTTGAAATCTCTCAGTCATTTGAAGTAGAAATGCATATTTATCATGGCAGGAGTAAAATGCTATGATACTTATTGATGATTATGAAAACTTTCAATTTTATGTACCAAAATAATTATTAGGAACTTACAGTTAAATAGGGAAATATATGAAGTCAACACAATTATTAAGAAAAATGAAGTGACCAAATAACTTTAAAAGCATCATCTTCTTTGAGCCAATAATTTTTTAATTAAGTATAAGACAAAAATAAAAATTAGATACCATATTCTAACCTTTGTAGAGTTGTCTTTTGTATTAGCATTCATAACAGTAAGCAAAATAGCCTTTAAGGACTATATTTGATTTTTAATTATTTAATTATAATGAATGTTTTAAGAAGAAGCCTTATTTGAAAATCCTTCATGGTGTATGAAGCTGTAATAAAAGCTAAATGTCAACTTTTCCATCTCAAAATTTTATAACGAAGAAAATTTTCAAAACCATGCACAACACCCATGATAAATCGTGTTCTATCCAAATTTAGTGATAAAGATTGTAGTGACTATAAAGAGAAGAAGGTATTAGAGACAAGTGAGATAGCCAAAGATTGATTCTCACTAAGCAAACTTCAAAACAACAGACTTTACAGGAATGCTTTCAACTTCCTCATAATTTTAGGTCTATGGAGTTCAAAAATCTAAACAAAATTTGTTGAAATGATGCTTATAGACTGCCAACAATTTTCAGTAGTTGAAATGGAAGGATTTTGAGATGTGCCCAAGCTATAAATCCCAGGTACAAAGTTTATGCTAGAAATTAAGTTACTGGAAAACGTTTTTTTCTGAATTATATTCTACTGTGCACAAAATGATTAGTGATACCATTAGATGTGCTATTTTTTAAGTTTTGTGCATCATACACTTGGACATGCAGAAACACCCAGAAAAAAAATTTTAATCAGACAGCACAATGGATTAATGCTTTTGTTTTACTTGCTTACAGAATCAGCTATTTCTATGTTAAAAAAAAAAAACTACCCCAAAGCTTAGTGGCTTAATAATATAACAATCATTTATTTAGCTCACAATTTTTTGGGTTGGCAGTTCAGTCTGTGCTCAGCTGGGCAGTTCTGGTCTCAGCTGAGCTTCTTCATGTGTCTATGAGCAGCTGTGGGTCAACTAGGTAAATCTGCCTCTGGGGGTTGATTGGATATATACATGCAATGAATACTAAGATATAGGTGGAAATTCATAGATGATTTTAATACCTTGAGTCAATTACATCACTCCATTGTCACATTTCTAGATCCAAAAATTAAAGGGAAATTTTCTCAAATGATTTAAAAAAACAGCAAGGGCTGGTTTCCATTCCTGCTAAGATGTATACACTCCATTCTGTCTCTGTCACTGAATGCAGCTATAAAACCTGGACAGAATGCATGGAGCAGCTATTTAAGAACTCTGTACAGTAAGTGCTACCACACATCTTGGAAAATAAGAATTCAAAGTACCACAAAATTGGCACCCTTAAGCAATCCTGTGATGGCAGGGGAAACAGCACTGACAGTAGCAGTAGCAGGGACCCATGGAGGCCTAACACTCTCAGAGAGGGGAACCTTCCTCTTCAGGAAGATGTAGTACCAAAAGGGTGAGGCAAACTACCATTGCTTTTTTTCTCTTTACTCCAGATATGGACAAAGTCACAAGAGGTACATGGCAGAACAGGGTAACAAAAGTCCCAGCTTTCTGGCCAGAGGACCGAATAGGGGAGCCCTAGGAACCAGAAAGGACCAGGGAGTTGGTGGAGAGGGAGGGACTCAAGAAAATGACACTAGAAAGTGGTTTATGGACTCCTTATAGAACTATACACCAAAAATGAAGTAATTTTACTGTATGTTAAATTGAGAAATAGAAGAAAAATAAGATAAACACTATTTAAAATAAAAATTAATCAAAAGATGTTGCTAAGACTAATGTCAAAGAATCTACTGCATATGTTTTCTTCTAGGAGTTTTATGTTTTCAGGTCTTATAATCAAGTCAATCCATTTTGAGTTGATTTTTGTGTATGATTTTTGTGAGATAGTGGTCTAGTTTCATTCTTTTGCATGTGGCTGTCCAGTTTTCCCAATACCATTTATTGAAGAGACTATCCTTTCTCTGTTGTATGTTCTTTGCTCCTCTGCCATAAATTAATTGTCCATATATATGCAGGTTTATTTCTGGGTTCTCAATTCTGTTTCTTTCATCTATGTGTCTATTTTTCTGCCAATACCATGCTGCAGCCACTATGGTAAACAGTATAAAGAGATTCCTCAAAAACTTAAGTATAGAACTACCATATGATCCAGCTATTCCACTTCTGGGAGTTTACCCAAAGAGTACAAAAACACTAATTTGAAAAGATATATGCACCCCTATGTTCACTGCAGCATTACAGTAGCCAAGGTATGGAAACAAACTAAACGCCCATTGACAGATGAATGGATAAAGAAGAAGTGGTTGGTATAGAAACATACATACATACACACACACACACACACACACAAAATGGAATACTACTCAGGCATTTAAAAAAGGTGAAATCTTGCCATTTGTAACAACATAGTTGGGCCTTGAGGTTACTATGCTAAGTGAACTAAGTCAGAGGGAGAAAGACAAATACTACACAATTTCACTCAGATGTGGAACAAAACCAAAACAAAGTAAGTCAACAAACCAAACCAAACACAAACAAACACATAGATACAGAGAACAGAGTAGTGATTACCAGAGCGGAAGGGGGTTGCAGGAGGGTGAAATGGGTAAAGGGGATAAACTGTGTGTTGATGCATGGAAACTAAACTCTTGGTGGTGAGCACACTGTAGGGTATACAGAAGTTGAAATGTAATATTATACACATGAAACATATAATGTTACAAACCAATAACAATAAATAAATAAAATTAATCAAAAGGAAAAAAACACCAAGGGCATACAAAATATCAGAAACAAAAACATAAATGAGGGCAGCAATCTTAAAATGGCATCTAAAAAATCTTAAGAAAGCAAAACTTCCAGTTTCCAGTCCAGCATGAAAGAAGCTTGTAAGTCTCCACTAGGAGGGAAAATAGTTCTTTTCCCATATTTGATACTATACATTTGGGCAAAGAATTGGGGAGTTCATGAGGAGGCTAAAAAACATTTGAAGATCTCGCTGAGAACATCTGTGAGTTGTTTTGCCAATACTCATTCTTTCATTCATTTATTCTCTCACTTAACAAGTATTAGCTGAGCACCTATTATGTGCCAGGCGTTATGTAAGTTGCTGAGTTTATGACAAAGTTCAAGACACAGTTTCTGACCTAAAGGATCTCAGAGATTACTAACAATACAGGTCCAGTTTCCAGTCCAACATGTAAGGAACTTAGAAGTCACCTCTCCAACCTAACAAGTAAAAGGCTGAACAAACTGAAAACTCAGCAACTCTTCTTAGATCCGTGACTGAAATGATGTCACAGGGCAGACTGCTGCTCACCAAATGGGAGAGACTAACGGGTGAATGCAGGAGAATCACAACTTAACCTGAGCAGAAACTTCTGTGGGAACCAGTGCTGAGCAGGGAAACCTAAACTGTAATTGATGAATTGCTGGAAGCTCGGTGTGGCCAAGTCTGAGAGTTTAAAACTGCAGGGGGTTAGATTGTTTATTTCAGATTTTTCTTGTTTCTTGAGGTGACATTGAATTGCTATAAACTTCCCTGTTAGAACTGCTTCTGCTGCATCCCATAGGTTTTGGGTCACTGTGTTTTCATTGTCATTTGTTTCTATGTATTTTTTTATTTCCTCTTTGATTTCTTCAGTGATCTCTTGGTTATTTAGCAGTGCACTGTTTAGCCTCCATGCGTTTGTGTTTTTTACGGTTTTTTTCCTGTAATTGATTTCTAATCTCAGAGTGCTGTTGTCGGAAAAGATGCTTGATATGATTTCAATTTTCTTAAATTTTCCAAGGCTTGATTTGTGAACCAAGATGTGCTCTATCCTGGAGAATGTTCCATGTGCACTTAAGAAGAATGTGTATTCTGCTGCTTTCAGGTGGGATGTCCTATAAATATCAATAAAATCTATCTGGTCTATTGTGTCATTTAAGCTTGTGTTTCCCTATTTATTTTCTGTCTGGATGATCTGTCCATTGGTGAAAGTGGGGTGTTAAAGTCCCCCACTATTATTGTGTTACTGTCGATTTCCCCTTTTATGGCTGTTAGCATTTGCCTTACGTATTGTGGTGCTCCTATGTTGGGTGCATAGATATTTATAATTGTTATATCTTCTTCTTGGATTGATCCTTTGATCATTATGTAGTGTCCTTCCTTATCTCTTTTTTTAAACATCTTTATTGGAGTATAATTGCTTTACAATGGTGTGTTAGTTTCTGCTTTATAACAAAGTGAATCAGCTATAAATATACATATATCCCCATATCTCCTCCCTCTTGTGTCTCCCTCCCACCCTCCCTATCCCACCCCTCTAGGTGGTCACAAAGCACCAAGCTGAGCTGATCTCCCTGTGCTATGTGGCTGCTTCTCACTAGCTATCTATTTTACATTTGGTAGTGTGTATATGTCCATGGCACTCTCTCACTTTGTCCCAGCTTACCCTTCCCCCTCCCCGTGTCCTCAAGTCCATTCTCTACGTCTGCGTCTTCCTTATCTCTTGTAACAGTCTTTATTTTAAAGTCTATTTTATCTGATATGAATATTGCTACTCCAGCTTTCTTTTGATTTCCATTTGCATGGAATATCTTTTTCCATCCCCTTACTTTCAGTCTGTGTGTGTCCCTAGATCTGAAGTGGGTCTCTTGTAGATAGCATATATACAGGTCTTGTTTTTTTGTTTTTGTTTTGTTTTGTTTTGTTTTGTGCAGTACACGGGCCTCTCACTGTTGTGGCCTCTCCTGTTGCGGAACACAGGCTCCGGACACGCAGGCTCAGCGGCCATGGCTCACGGGCTCAGCCGCTCCATGGCATGTGGGATCTTCCCGGACCGGGGCACAAACCCGTGTCCCCTGCATCGGCAGCCGGACTCTCAACCACTGCGCCACCAGGGAAGCCCCAGGTCTTGTTTTTATATCCATTCAGCCAGTCTGTGTCTTTTGGTTGGAGCATTTAATCCATTTACATTCAAGGTAATTATCGATATGTATGTTCCTATTACCACTTTCTTAATGGTTTTGGGTTTTTTTTGTGAGTCTTTTTCTTCTCTTGTGTTTCCCACCGAGAGAAGTTCCTTTAGCATTTGTTGTAAATCTGGTTTGGTGGTGCTGAATTCTCTTAGCTTTTGCTTGTCTGTAAAGCTTTTGATTTCACCTTTGACTCTGAATGAGTGCTGGGTAGAGTAATCTTGGTTGTAGGTTTTTCCCTTTCATCACTTTAAGTATATCCTGCCACTCCCTTCTGGCCTGCAGAGTTTCTGCTGAAAAATCAGCTGATAACCCTTGTGTGTTATTTGTTGGGGGATTCACTTGTATGTTATTTGTTGCTTTTCCCTTGCTGCTTTTAATATTTTTTCTTTGAATTTAATTTTTGTTAGTTTGATTAATATGTGTCTTTGTGTGTTTCTCTTAGGGTTTATCCTGTATGGGACTCTCTGTGCTTCTTGGACTTGGGTGGCTATTTCCTTTCCCATGATAGGGAAGTTTTCCACCGTAATCTCTTCAAAAATTTTCTCAGACCCTTTCTCTTTCTCTTCTTCCTCTGGGACCCCTATAATTTGAATGTTGGTGTGTTTAATGTTGTCCCAGAGGTCTCTGAGACTGTCCTCAGTTCTTTTCATTCTTTTTTCTTTATTCTGCTCCTCAGCAGTTATTTCCACAATTCTATCTTTCAGCTCACTTATTTGTTCTTCTGCCTCAGTTATTCTGCTATTGATTCCTTCTAGTGTATTTTTCATGTCAGTTCTTGTGTTGTTCTTCACTGTTTGTTCTTTAGTTCTTCTAGGTGTTAGTTAAACATTTCTTGTATTTTCTTGATCCATGCCTCCATTCTATTTCTGAGCTTTTGGATCATCTTTACTACCACTACTCTAAATTCTTTTTCAGGTAGGTTGCCTATTTCCTCTTCATTTATTTGGTCTTGTAGGGTTTTACTTTGCTCCTTCATCTGTAACATATTTTTTGTCATCCTTAAAACTGCAGGAGGACCCAGCCATCAGGAGTCCCCCAGACTTTTGTGAGTTTTACCTCCTGGATCTCTACCAGGCTCTCATAGTGAATATCAGAGAACAATCCCCTCCTGCTTCCAGCAAGGGGAGGGGAAAAGGAAATACTCTGGAGCATTCTTTTCTCCTTAACAAGCTCTGCCCTCAGGAGAAACTATTTAATAACTAAAGCCTAACTTGCTGGGGTTTTATCAGAGCCTAACTGACCTGGGGAAGGGAAATAAATACAGCCAACTCTAGCCTTCCACCTGGGAAAAGGGAAAACCCAACTCCAGTCCACTCAAGCCATCTTGTCCCACCTAGGGGGGAGAAAAAAACCCTGAGAAGTACATGTGAAGTTCACAGTCCAGAGGGACAGGTCTCCCTTAAAGTCTGAGATCTGTCAACCCCCAAAAAAATGCACAACCTAAAAGGTGAGAATTATGTTTTATTTGGAGGAATTTCTGAGGACTTAAACCCAGAAGACAGCCTCTTAGATAGCTCTGAGGGACTGCTCTGAAGAGGTAAGGGAGGAGCCAGGATATATAGGAGGTTTTGCAACAAAAACCAGGTAGTTGGAACATCAAAAGGTTGCTGTTAATTAAAGAAAACCAGACATCTCAAGTTAATGAATTTAGCACTTTTCTAAGTATAGAAAAATGTAAGAGTCTGGGCTCATTGAAATCATTCCTTTGATACGCACCTTAAGGGCCAGTACCCTGCTTTCCTCTATCCTGAATACCCTCGAGGGCACAGTTGAGGGTGGCTGCAGTGGCTGAAGGTTTGATGGCATCTTTTGTTTACTGATATTGCAGGCAACATTCTTCCACAGATCTAATACAGGACTATAGAGTCCGTCCCCTTCCCCCACACCCTATCACCACACCACTAAAGGCCTATTTACAGCCGTTCCTTCTACACAGTACATCATACCTGCTATCAAGAAAAAATTACAAGACACTAAAGGGCAAAAAAACAGTTTGAAAAGATAGAGCAAGAATCATAATCAAACTCAGACATGGCAGGGATGTAGGAATGATCAGGCCAGGAATTTAAAACAACAATGATTAATATGCTAAGAACTCTAATGGATAAAGTAGACAGCATGCAAGAACAGATGGACAATGTAAACAAAGAATCAAAAAGAAATGCTAGAGATCAAAAACACTAACAAAAATGAAGAATGCTTTTGATGGGTTTATTAGTAGACTAGAAATGGCTGAGAAAAGAATCTCTAAGCTTGAGGATATCTCAATAGAAACCTCCAAAACTGAAAAGCAAGCAGATAAAAGACTGAACCTATGGCTTCCCTGGTGGCGCAGTGGTTGAGAGTCCGCCTGCTGATGCAGGGGACACGGGTTCGTGCCCCGGTCCGGGAAGATCCCACATGCCGCGGAGCGGCTGGGCCCGTGAGCCATGGCTGCTGAGCCTGCACGTCCGGAGCCTGTGCTCCGCAATGGGAGAGGCCACAACAGTGAGAGGTCCGTGTACCGCAAAAAAAAAAAAAAAAAAAAAAAATTTATTTATTTATTTTTAGGTCGCGCCCTACAGCATGTGGGATCTTAGTTCCCTGACCAGGAATCGAACCTGTGCCCCCTGAATTGGAAGATGAAGTCTTAACCACTGCCCGCGTACCGCAAAAAAAAAAAAAAGATTGAACCTACCCCCCAATATCCAAGAACTGTGGAATAACTACAAAGGATGTAATATTTGCATAATGGGCATACTGGAAGGAGAAGAAAGAGAGGAAGGAACAGAAGAAATATTTGAAACAATAATTACTGAGAATTTCCCCAAGTTCGTATCAGACACCAAACCACAGACCCAGGAAGCTTAGAGAACATCAAACAGGATAAATGCCGAAAAAACTACACCTAAGCATATTATTTTCAAGTTACAGAAAATTAAAGATAAAGAAAAAACTCCTGAAAGAAATCAAAGGGAAAAAAAACACCTTACCTATAAAGGAGCAAAGACAAGATTTACATCCAACTTCTCAGAAACACTGCAAGCAAGAAGAGAGTGAGTATATTTAAAGTGTTGAGTGAAAAAAAAAGAAAACCACCAATCTAGAATTCTGTACTCTGCAACAGAATCCTTCAAAAATGAAAGAGCAATAGAGACTTTCTCAAAAAAAAAAAATTGAGGGAATTTGTTGCCAGTACACTTGCCTTGCAAGAAATGTTAAAAGAATTTCTTTAAAGAAAAGGAAAATTATAGAGGTCAGAAACTCAGATCTATATAAAGAAAGGAAGAGCATCAGAGAAGGAATAATTGAAGGTAAAATTAAAACTTTAATTTTTATTATTCTTAATTGATCTAACATATAATAGTTTGTCCAAAATAATAATAGCAACACTGTATTCAACTATTATGCCTGTGTGTATGTGTGTGCGTGTACAGGCACACCTCGGACATATTGCAATTCAGTTCCAGACCGCAGCAAAGCATATATTGCAATAAAGCTACACACAAATAAAGTCACACAAATTTTTTGTTTTCCCGGTGCATATAAAAGTTATGTTTACACTATAGTGTAGTCTATTAAGTGTGTAATAGCATTATGTCTAAAAAAACAATGTATATATCTTAATTTAAAAATATTTCATTACTAAAAAATGCTAATCATCATCTGAGTCTTCAGCAACTCATTATAGTAACATCAAAGAGTGCTGATCACAGATCATCATAACAAATATAATAATAATGAAAAAACTTGAAATATTTCAAGAATTACCAAACTGTGACACAGAGACACAAAACAAACAAATGCTGTTGAGAAAATGGTGCCATAGACTTGCTCGATGAAGAGTTGCCACAAACCTTCAATTTTTAAAGTACATAATATCTATGAAGTGCAATGAAGTGAGGGGCAATAAAATGAGATATGTATACGCTTACATATAAGTGAAATAAATGACAGCAATAATACAGAAGACAGGAGGGATGTATTAGGATTATCTTGTTATTATAAGGTACTTGTACTACATGTGAAGCAGTATAGTCTTATTTTAAAGTGAACTTGGATTCGTCATAAATGTATATTGTAAACTCTAGGGCAACCACTAAAAAAAGTTTAAAAAAAAGTATAACTGATATGCTTAGAAAGGAGAGAAAATGGAATTATATAAAATGTTCAGTTAAAACCACAAAAGGCCAAAAAAGAGGAGAAGACAAAAATAGGAACAAAGAACAAGGATAACAGTAAAAAACAGTAACAAATATGGTGGATATTAGTCCAACTATATCAATAATCACTTTGAATATCAACAGTCTAAATGCAACAATTAAAAGACAGAGATAGTGTGGATTGAAAAAACAAGACCCAACTATATGTTGCCTACAAGAAGCCCACTTTAAATATAAAGACACATATAAATTAAAATTAAATGGATGGAGAAAGATATACAATGCTAACACTAATCAAAAGAAAGTAGGAGTAGTTATATTAATTTCAGACAGAGCAGACTTCAGACCAAGGAAGGTTATCAGCGATAAAGAAGGGCATTACATAATGATAAAGGGGTTGATTCTCCAAAAAGACATAACAGTCCTTAATGTGTATGTGTTCAAAATCAGAGCGTCAAACCAGTGAGGCAAAAACAGATAGAACTGCACAGAGAGATAGATGAACCCGTTATCATAGTTGGAGACATCAACACCCCTGTATCAGAAATAGATCCAGCAGGCAAAAATTCAGTAAGGACAAAGTTGAACTCAACAACACCATCAACCAGCTAGATATAATGGACATCTATAGACTACTTCATCAAACAACAGCAGAATACACATTATTTTCAAGCTCACATGGAACATTCACCAAGATAGACCACATTCTGGGCCAAAAACCACACCTTAACAAATTTAAAAGAGTAGAAATCATACAATGCATGCTTTCAGACTACAATGGAATTAAGCTAGAAATCAATAACAACAACAACAAAAGGTACATGGAAAATTCCGAAATACAACCCATTTCCAAATAACACATGGGTCAAAGAAGAAATCTCAATAGAAATTTGAAAATATTTTGAACTAAATTAAAATGAAAACCTAACTTGTCAAAATTTGTAAAGTACAGTAAAAGCAGTGCTTAGAGGGAAAATTACAGCATTGAATGCATATATTAGAAAATAAAAAAGATGTAAAATCAATGATCTAAGCTTCCACTTTAGCATACTAGAAAAAGAAAAGCAAATTAAATCCAAAGTTAGCAGAAGGGAAAAAATAATAAGAATTAGAGCAGAGGGACTTCCCTGGTGGTGCAGTGGTTAAGAATCCGCCTGCCAATGCAGGGGACACGGGTTCGAGCCCTGGTCTGGGAAGATCCCACGTGCCTTGAAGCAACTAAGCCCGTGTGCCACAACTACTGAGCCTGCTCTCTAGAGCCCATGAGCCACAACTACTGAGCTTGCGTGCCACAACTACTGAAGCTTGTGCGCCTAGAGCCTGTACTCCTCAAGAGAAGCCACTGCACACCGCAATGAAGAGTAGCCCCCACTCACCACAACTAGAGAAAGCCCACATGCAGCAACGAAGACCCAACACAGCCAAAAATTAATTAATTAATTAATTAATTAATTAATTTCAAAAAATAATTAGAGCAGAAATCAATGAAAATGAAAACAGGAAATCAACAGAGAAAATCACTGAAACCAAAAGCTGGTTCCTTGAAAAGATCACTGAAAGTTGTAAGCCTTTAGCCAGGCTAATTAAAAAAAAAGAGAGAGGATGCAAATTACTAATATCTGGAATGAAAGAAAGAACTATAGATCTGATAGTCATTAAAAACGTAACACAGGAAGGCATACCACCACCAACTTTATGCCAACAAATGTGATAACCCAGATGAAGTGAACCAATTCCTTGAAAGATACAATCTACCAAAACTCACGTTAAGAAGAAACAGACAATCTGTGGTGGGAATGTAAATTGATACAGCCACTATGGAGAACAGTATGGAGGTTCCCTAAAAAAAGTAAAAATAGAACTACCATATGACCCAGCAATCCCACTACTGGTCATATACCCTGAGAAAACCATAATTCAAAAAGTCATGGGGCTTACCTGGTGGCGCAGTGGTTGAGAATATGCCTGCTAATGCAGGGGACACGGGTTCGAGCCCTGGTCTGGGAGGATCCCACATGCCGCGGAGCAACTGGGCCCGTGAGCCACAACTACTGAGCCTGCGCGTCTGGAGCCTGTGCTCCACAACAAGAGAGGCCGCGATAGTGAGAGGCCTGTGCACCGCGATGAAGAGTGGACCCCGCTTGCCACAACTAGAGAAAGCCCTCGCACAGAAACGAAGACCCAACACAGCAAAAATAAATTAACTAATTAAAAAACTCCTACCCCCAACATCTTCTTAAAAAAAAAAAAAAGAGTCATGTACCACAATGTTCATTGCAGCTCTATTTACAATAGCCAGGACATGGAAGCAACCTAAGTGTCCATCAACAGATGAATGGATAAAGAAGATGTGGCACATATATACAATGAAACATTACTCAGCCATAAAAATAAACAAAACTGAGTTATTTGTAGTGAGGTGCATGGACCTCATACAGAGTGAAGTAAGTCAGAAAGAGAAAAACAAATACCATGTGCTAACACATATATATGGAATCTAAAAAAAAAAAAGAAAGGTTCTGAAGAACCTAGGGATAGGACAGAAATAAATATGCAGACGTAGAGCAAGAAGCAAGAATTACAATCCTGCAACCTCTGGAACAAAAACCACATTCACAGAAAGATAGACAAGACGAAAAGGCAGAGGGCTATGTACCAGATGAAGGAACAAGATAAAACCCCAGAAAAACAACTAAATGAAGTGGAGATAGGCAACCTTCCAGAAAAAGAATTCAGAATAATGATAGTGAAGATGATCCAGGACCTTGGAAAAAGAATGGAGGCAAAGATCGAGAAGATGCAAGAAATGTTTAACAAAGACCTAGAAGAATAAAAGAACAAACAAACAGAGATGAACAATTCAATAACTGAAATGAAAAATACACTAGAAGGAATCAATAGCAGAATAACTGAGGCAGAAGAATGGATTACTGATGTCAAGGTCTGGTTTTACCACTGTGAAACAGAATTCTATATGATCCTAATTGTTGAGACAATATGGAAAGAGGCCAACAGCACTGCCTTTCCCTACTCTTTCCTCAATTACCCCACTCTCTACTGATCCTAATACCCCCAAATTATCTTTTGTTTTCCTACTAATTCACATCTCAAACCACTATTCCAAATCTCATCACCCTCTCAGAATTTCAATTACTAGTATTAATTTCCTTACAACTAACCATTTACTACTAACAATCCATTCCT
Organism: Delphinapterus leucas; assembly: GCF_059928025.1. Taxonomy (NCBI): domain Eukaryota; kingdom Metazoa; phylum Chordata; class Mammalia; order Artiodactyla; family Monodontidae; genus Delphinapterus; species Delphinapterus leucas. Next base: position 26,222,095 of record NC_143150.1, read on the forward strand.
CAACTGATTTTTGTTTCTATCCTTATTAAGTCCCATTCTTCACTAACCTTTCACATTATCCATTGGTGTCTTTAAATCTCCACAGCCCCTTTTCTTAATGATTCACAGCCAGTAAAAAGAATAATGTAGATCTCTATTTACTGGCTTGGAAAGAGATTCACAATAAATAGGATAATACAGTCCTATATAATGAGTATGTGTGTGTTTGTGTGTGCATAGAGAAAAGTCTACAACAGCACTATTCAGAAGAGATAGGGACTTCCCTGGTGGGGCAGTGGTTAAGAATCTGCCTGCCAATGGAGGGGACTCGGGTTCGATCCCTGGTCCAGGAAGATCCCACATGCTGCAGAGCAACTAAGCCCGTGTATCACAACTACTGAGCCTGCGCTCTACAGCCTGTGAGCCACAACTACTGAGCCCGTGTGCCACAACTACTGAGGCTCACACGCCTAGAGCCCGTGCTCCGCAACAAGAGAAGCCACCACAATGAGAAGCCCATGCGCCGCAACGAAGAGTAGCCCCCGCTCGTCGCAACTAGAGAAAGCCCGTGCACAGCAACGAAGGCCCAACCCAGCCAAAAATAAATTAAAAAAACAAAACAAAAAAACCCCAATGCCTTCTTTAAAAAAAAAATCCCATTTAACTCAATATATGCAAACTTTTGTTATTTCAACATGTAATCAATACTTAAAAAGTTGAGATATTTTACACTTTTTCCCTACTAAATTCAGTGTATATGCTCACAGCACATCTCAATTTGGACTAGCTACTTTCAAGTGCCCAACAGCCACCTATGGCTACTGGCTGTCATAATGGACAGCACAGATCTGGAAGGATACACACTGAATTGTCCACAGTGTTTTTCTTCGGAAGGAGGGAATGGCTGGGGAGAGCAGAGGTAAGAAATGAGGGATTTTTTACTTTTACCTTTTATTACATTCACAATGAACATTTCTATTTTATAATAAAAAATAATAAAAACTGATGTCAACTGACAGACCCCCCTCTACCATTACTCTAGATGCCCACTAACAGAACTAACCTTTCCTCTGATAGCAAATCTAATTCCTCTGACTCAATGCATCTGCTATTCCTCAAACCCGCCCCCTTCTTCCTGACCCCAATCCCTAAACAATAATCTCTTCACTCTTCACATTTCTATAGCTTCTCACCACGTTTAGTCTCTTCTCACCTCCACTATTCAAAGGCTAAGGAAGACTTAACCACTCACTCATGTTTCATGATGTTCAGCTGTGGGAGGGTCTGATTTGGGACCACAAAACTCATTCGTGCACAGATGTCCTTATAATCCTGATTCCTTCTCTCAAAGTCCTCCACGTGGGCAGCCAAGTGGGAACTGACAACGCAAAAGGTAGTGTTGTGAAATACAAATCTCACAGCTACCCCACCTTTGTTTCCCTGTTAGCAAGAGTAATTATCCACAGTTAGTACAAAGATGCAACTAGCACCTGAACTTCACATGGACATAAATCATAATTGAGCTCATTTCCAAAGTAACTCACCATCTTCCCCATGATTCCAGTCCCAACTGTTTCTGTAGCAACATCACGGATATATCGCCACTGGTCCTTTCTGGCAAATATCAGGAGCATCATCCCAACGAGGCGGACCAGTTGAACCTATGTGTTGCAGGGAATTAGAAGAGGTTCATGTTAATACCACTCTTTGCCACATATCGAATTCCCACAACTAATTTTCCACCAAGAAGATATAACCATGCCCTAATCTGAATCCAAATCCTCTAATTTCCCAGTGGGCCTCATAAACAGAAAACAAAATTTCTCTGGGAAAGCTTTAATCTGGCTCTGACCAGTAGGAGTTAAAAGTCTTTGGAGACAACGAGTACACTCAGCTCTAGATTCATTATTTTAATCACTTTTTAGCCTACCGTGAGTAGGCAGCATTAAAAATTCGAATAATAATGACAAAGCCTCTATCCCAGCTTGTTCCTTTTGCCTCTTCTTCCTAGTTTCTGATTTACAATTTCCTAAGAAATTAAAATGTATAAAATAACAATCCTTTTTACTTTTAAGTCTGTGAACTAGAAATATGTCTGAAATGTGTATTAGTCTATATGAGAGGAATAACATCTTCAGGAGTCTTATCACCTATATCAGCTGCTAGAAGATGCAGATGAAAATTACTTAGACAAATGACTCCTTTTAAAGGGCTTGGTATGGTAGCCCCATAATTAAAATAACTCTTCTGGTAGCTTCTACCACGTGCCTTCTAGAGACCAACAAATTGGGCCACCTTGCTAAAGTCAACTCTATTCTTGACTTACAACCAAGTTTCGAGCTCATTGAAATTCCACAACACTCCTGTTCTTGCTCCAATTCCAAAGCTTGCCCTATGCACCCACATGCTTCAAACTGCTTTTCTGTAAAGCATCCAGTTCTGACCATGTCAGCGAACAATTTCAATCTTAAACTCTCATTGCAAAAATCACTTATCTTATGTGTCATTATTTGAGTTAATTACTGCTATGAGGACAATAAAATTCTTCTTTTCTCCTAAAAACTACCTAAGCAATGAAACTATAAGATCGGGAAACTTAGGGAATTTTTTTTCTAGGAAATAGGAATAAAAAGGATTAGTCTGCCCTATCCCAGTATTACACATGGGGAAGAATTCAATTAAACCACTCTTTTGGAACAAGCTATAGATAACAGAGTAACTTCTAGTGAGTTCTATTTAGTTGTATACTAAAAAAGATAATTCAATGCGGCTTACTTTCTTATACTTGGCTTTGGAATGCAAACCCCTCTCCACAGCCAAGGACCACTCTTGTTCCTTCACAGATTCAAAGTAGAAAAAGGCTTCTGTGCTCAAGTCCAGCTCTTAGAATCTGAGAAAACAAGAGGATGTCGGATCTACACACATCCCATAATTATCTCTGACTACCTCCTGTCCCATTTTCTGAGACATTAGATGAAACAATGCGGAAAAGATAAATTTTAGAGAACTGCTCTATTGACTCAGGTGATCAGTAAGGACAAGTAGTTTTCTTTTCAAAAGACTCCCCGCCACAGGTATATGCACAGGCTATGCAAAACACAAACAAAAAAACCTCCATAAGGGATAACAGTAGAGCTTTGCTTATATATCCTAGAAATAGTCACTGTTAGAATTAACCTCAAATCTCAGTTTCTATGAAGTATATAGTTTTCTATGGGTTTTGAGAGGATTAGATGCTTCCTTACACCAATTTAGGTATCTGTTCCTTTATGATCTCACAAATTTGACCCACAAGTCAACTCTCACATATAGTCTACAGTAGGTTTTTACAAATGGTGGGGGGGAAAAAGCAAAATGTCACATAAACTAACACCAAACGTACAGCCAAAATGAACTTCCAGACGCCATTTTACCCAATGCAGTAGATATCAGGAGGATTCGGATCACAGTTCAGCCAAGGTTCTAGCCCACTATCTGGAGACTGGCCATTCACGTTCCATGTTCCAACAAAGAATCTAATACATGATACCAAAAAATAATTTAAAAACAAAGGTCAAGTGTGGATGGTCACAATAAGCAACATAATTTCTCAAACTGTTTTGCCACACACACACACCAAACCCTCTTGCCTGTAGAAGACAAAGGCAGTGGGCTTATTCTCTCCAAATTTTACATCAGGTAAACCTACAGAAAGGAACTAAGTCTCTATTTAAAAAACACAAGTTTAATTGCTCTACCACATTTCCTTTCTATTACATTCCATCCAAACTCATATTTGAAGGGAGAGCTTGTGGATGGGAAAGAGGTATCTTCATGCTATAAGGATGTCTAACATGGATAACTATTCCATAAGGAGTTGTAGTTAAATCCAAAAACTCACTTCCCGAAGGATTACAAGGACATCTGTGTAGGAAATTCTGTTGAGACAGATATAGTATTAAGGGGGAAAGCAGAAGGGAAAGCTCATGACTGTCTTAACTGTTTACATACAAATATAAGCATCACGGGAAATCTGAAGATCTGGAGGTTTCAGCATAGGGATATAGTCATGACTGAATTAGAATAAATGAGGCATAATGGGATAGCAGATGGGACTGGAATCTTGGACTAAAAGGGTACATGCTGTTCGAAAATAACAAAGAAAAGCGTTGCTGCTTTGAACATCGGGATACACGACACACACCACACGTAGTGAGTCCAGAAAAGAGGATATCACCAAGATGAAATGAAAAATATAATAGAGGAAAGAATCGAAGATAGACCTCCCAATCAAGATGCTTGGGTGAAACTTCCTTCAGTTAACTTCCCAAAGTAGGTAAATTAAAGTCTAGTGGCAATGGCGGACTTAATTTTCCAATATTGGCAAGAAGAAATTCAGCAGGTCAGACAGATAAACACACTTGCTTATGGAATGTACTAGGAGACAATTCTCTAGTACTTGTGAGCTTGACTTGGTTCTCTAAGAGTGGATAGAAAGGTTAGTAGAGGTGGTATCATTAGTAATTAGAAAATCCAAGGGAAATTGTAGCACTTGCATTATTTTGGATACGTATGTTATTGACCAGCATAAAGACAGGGGCTTGAATCAGCTCACCATTCTTTTCTTTATGCTTTTATTCTGAATTAAGCTAATTAAACTAATACCTTAAATACCCAAAGACCATTTTTTCCTATATGTACTAACGTTTAGCCTCAGTAAGTAGAAGAGAGACTAACCTGAAAGTCTGAATGTTGACATATTCTTTCTCTCGCTTTGCCAGGATGTGTTTGATGAGACCCTCCCGCTGCCCAGACTGGGTGTTTGGTACAAAGAGCTTCCGCATGGTATTGGTCACTTTGGGCTGTTCCTTGTTAGAAGCTTCCTTTTCACGTGGAAGCCTAGCAAATAAATGAGGAATTCAAAAGTGAGATTGCCTTAAACAATTCCCATGTGTGTCTCACACGTGGGAAATCTGTTTCAACATAGGACTTACATTCTATTCACTGAAGACGGTCGGGGTGGCGGTTCCCGATGAACCCCTGTAGGCTGATTCTGCAAATTTATTTTCTTGTCCAAATTCAAAGATGAAAAATTATCCTCAAATCCAAGAAGCCCTGAAGGACACAGAACCCAGAGTGGAAGGGGGGAGAGATAACATCCAACTTATCCAGGATTGATAGGACTTTGCTTTGATCAGCGGTTTTGGTTTGATCACTATTTGCTCAGTGGCGTTACCAAACAGAAAGGTATAAGAGTAGTGATAACGTAGATTGGGGGAAGAAGCACATCTGTCCCTGAAGCACTGACATATTAACTAGAATGACAGTAAGTTACGTTAACTTAGAACGTGAATAATAAGAGCTAGTCTTTATAGAAGACTTTTAGCACAACGCCTGGTTGATAGTAAGGAGCTATATCATTATCTCACTTAATTGTCACAAAGACCTCATGAGGTAGGTGCTATTAAAAATCTTCCTATGTTACAGAAAAAGAAACAGAAGCTCAGAGTTGTCAAAGTAATTGGACCAAGGTCATGTAACTAGTAAGTCAGAGAACGGGGATTCAAACCCAGGTAGTCTGGCTCCAGAGCCTGCACTTTTTACCCCTCTGCTAAGCTGGCACTGAAAGAGCTAATGTGCCACAGAAAGGATCAGGAGCGAACATGAGTCAGTGGGTACGGACTTGATAAAACCACTCCATAGGAGAAGGTATCTGACACTGACATTAATCCACATTATCTTATCTGCCCAGATAAAATCTATTGACTCTGCAATAATCATAGCAACCAGGGAAAAAAAGAATCTTTTCAGTACCTGAAAAAACAGAAGAGTTGTCCTCAGTGTCTAATTTCTGGTACCAGCTGGATGAGTCCTTTTGCTCTGGAACAAGAAGTTGTGACTGCGCTGGAGAGATAAGGGTCATAGTCAGAATGGAATGACTATTCCATTGAATGGAATATACCATAACCAAAGGCCATTCACTCAGCACTCAAGTGCAGGGGCCAGCGCCATTCTTGAATACAATGGAAGAGACTAAGAAAATGAGGGCAGCTCTGGGATCATCTGGGACCAGAGGAGGATTACAGTCTGCAGTAAGCTGTCCAAGGAATGAAACTGAAGATTCTGGAAATTGACTCAGTGTCCTTAAAGCTGAATAGACTTATTCCCTAACCTATCCCTGGGGCCATTCCTGAAGAAAAAAAAAATCGCCTATCAAGGCTCTAGGGGTGAGGTACTTTGCTAATGGCCACTTGCCTCTGTACAGCATGTCCCATGCAAGTAGTAGAAAGAAAACTGCTGAGGCTTGAGTTACCTTCCTGAGCAGCAAGGACCTCTGAGAGGAACTCCAGACAGCGTTCCTCATCAGGGATTTCAAAGTGGCGCTCTCTGGTCCAGTCCCCCTGAATCCGAATTTTGCAGCCACCTAAAAAGAATGGAAATCCATATACATATAGCTACGGAAAATAATGTTTTCTTGGGATATTTTCAACTTACCAATTTAATAGGAGAAGGTCCAGATTGCAAATATTCCAGACCTCTAACGTGTGAAGCATGCCTATAAGATCAAGGGATTGGGTGTGGTGGTGGTGCTGGGGGTGATGCACAGAGGAAAATCTAATGAAGGCTGATGAACTGTGTAAATGAGCAGCCCAATATAGTGATATGATATGTACTGAAATCACAGTTTCCTACTTTCTGATATATTGCTCAAATGTCACTGTAGGAACCTCCAAAATCTAGCAGAAGATCAATTCCTCAACCACCCTCCTCCCATCTCCTAGCTGGAAATTCCTACCACTTCAAATCCAAATCATATAGTAAGAGTCTCTGAAGAGTGAAGGGAAAAAAGGAAATATGATGGTTTGTTCCTAGGTACAGACTGTACCCAGGCAATTGAACTTATAAGTTAATTAAAAAAGAAAAGCATAATGGGATTGGTTTGAATTATTCTGAAAAGAAGCATCTATACCTCATTTACCTCAAGTGAAAAATGTATGTCTTGAATAAACTCATAAAAACAACATAATGACCCATGTCCAGGAGTGGTCTGGTTCAAGTACAGTCAGTTGGAAAACAGTATAATTAGAAGCAAAGTTATCTGGGACTTTAGTTTCTTATGTATATAACATACTGTCTCCCTTTTCTAATGCCCTCTATTTACCATCAACTGTCTGGATATGGTGACCCAGGAAACCCATGTCCTTGTTTACATTCTTATTTTAACTGATTTATTACATTTATTGCTTTCTCATGGCCCTGGAAACTATAAGCTCCTTAAGGGCAAGAGGCAGGCTGCACATACCGGCTATCCAACACAACACTCTCAATGGTCTCCCGGGGTTGTTTGGGACTGAGGGGCTTCTCAGGACTCAAGACTTCGAAAGCTAAGACTGGGAAAGTCCCAGGCAAACTGGGCTCATCGGTCACTTTATTGATAACAATGACGTCAGACTCCACAGACAGAAGGCATTTAATGACTACCAAGCTGGACTCTTTCACACTTGTAAATAACAAAGAGGTGAGAAAATAAAATGAAAATCCTAGTTTCTTATGGTAGAAATCCACTTCTGAACCTTTGACTCTCTCTTTCTTTGCATTTCTTTAAGTTTCTGTATTCACAGATATTTAGTGATCAGAAGAAAAGAGATAAACATAGAGGAAAAAAATGAAAAAGAAGGCACCCAAGAGGACCGCCAATAAGAAAATTAACGGGGGTGCCACTGTAAGGTGGAGAAAAAAAGAGGGGGCATGAATAAGGACTGTCAATTAGAGCAGCCTTGAAGATACGATGGGAAAACCTCCTTCAGGGCACAAGTAGTCCTCTCTTTCTCAGATAATTTATATTAAAAGTAGAAAAAAATTAAAAAAGAGCAGTTCCTACCTGATATAGACTTAGAGCAAGAACACACATTCTCTCTGTCCCACAATCCTTGAAGATATATTTTAGCAAATATAAAAAATAAACTGACCCATTTAACGGACAAAAGATTCCAGAAATTGCTTTACAAAGTAACACTAGATGCTCTCTCACCATGTTGCATGGGAAACAGGACAAATTACCCCCACCACCCAACCTTCTACTCTCCTCCCTTCCAGCCCCTCTGGCCTCTTTGTGATCAGCAAACACTCCTCTATCTTCAATTTCTCCTCTGAATACTCCCTGCATCTCTCAGTAGTTCTCAACTAAGCATGCATTAGAATTACCAGAGGCGCTTTTAGGAAATACTGACACTTGGGGCCCCATCCCAGGCCAAGAAAACAGAATCTCTGGGGGTGAAGCCCAGGCACTGGGAGTTTCTAAAACACTCCTCCAGGTGCTCTAGTGTATCCAGACTGAAAATCAGAGTCACCTGCAAACTGGCTGGGCCCTGAGACTAGCTCCCGCTGCGGCCCTCTGAACTAGAGGCTATTTATAGCCTTTCACACCCTATGTAATTTAAGACTGATGTCCTTATTTGTCCTAATGCCATCTCCAGACCATTCCCTCTCCTCCTCCCTCATGAAAAATCCCTTCTCCTTTGAGGCTCACCCACTGGGCTATGCCAGCTTCTTCCCTTCCCTCCTCCATGGAATCATGTACCAACTTCCCAGAAACTTCCAAATCCAGGCCTGATTAAGACTTCCTCTCCACTCACAGCCCTGCTTTAACTTTGCGTCCCTGAAAAATTAGCACAGAAAGCTCAGTCAACACCTTCAACTTCCTCATCTAACGACCTCGCCCCTCCACCTCAGCCACCTACTCCCTCAGTCCCTACTGGGGCTGCCTCAGTTCTACCCTGGACCTTTCATCACAGAAACACCATCACCTCATAAATCTCTAATTCAAATATCCCACTCTGAACTGTTACTCCTTCCAGCTTACCTGCTCTTATGGGGACCTCCAGCGCACTGATCCCTCCACTTTCTCAGTATCCATTCACTTCCTCCTGCTTTCACTTCCCTTTTTATCAAACAGATGCCATCATTTCACTCTGTTGCAAAAACCCAGAGCTGCCTTACCACTCTCACTCTGTTTTGGCTAACACCTATCTGGCTAACTCCCAACCCTCAGAAATCAAACTAACTGCCTTCTCTGTACTTACGTCTGAGGGAGTAAAACCACCCACCCACACACGCACGCACGCACATGCACACACACACACATACGCACACACACACACACACGCACACGCACACACATGCATACACACACACACACACACACACACAGCCCATTATAAATTGACTGCTAATCTCAACGGGGCCCTATATGATAGGAAGCAATCTAAGTTTCCATAGTCCACTTGTCTCCCACTACTATTTGGAACCACTATTCACACCTTCTCATTTATCCTCAATCTTTGGATCCCCCTCTTCTCAAGCTCTCTTCTTCATACTTTATGGGCTTTACCTCATACCTCAGAGGAAACGGAAGCCATCACATGGAAACCTACCTGTATCTGTACTCATCTTCTCCTTTCTCTTCTGATGCACAAAGGAGGAGTCCTCCTATCAAAGGCCATCTTCTTTTTGAATTTTCTCTAGACACCTCCCCCAAGTAGCTTGAACCTCTTCCTCACACAGGCTCCTTCTCATCAGCATTAAAATAAATCATGTTCTAAATCCTCCTCATTTAAAAAACAAAAAACCTTCCTGGACCCCATATCTTCCTCCAACTCCGGTCCACCTCTACATTCCCCCTTTGCAGTCAAGCTTTAAAAGACACACAGTTGCTACCTGCTCACCTGCCATTTCTCTCTTTAATCCACTCCAATATGACTTTGGCTCCCACCACCCCTCTGAAATTGCTTTGTTAAGGTCACCAATAATCTCCATATTGCTAAATCCAATGGATACTCTTCAGTCATCTTATCTGACCTAGCAGCAGAAATCAACACTTGACCCCTCCTTGAAATAGTCTCTTCCAAAGGCTTCTATGACACCATGCTCATCTAGTTTATCTCTCTCTTTGGTCACTAATTTTAAGTGCCCTTTGAAGCATCTCCTCCTCTATATGAACTTTAAAAAGTAGAGTGAGTTCAATCTTAAACCTTTTTCTCACTGTGTATCAGCACTGTCCAATAGGACTTTCTGTGATGATGGACGTGTTCTTTAACTGCACTGTCCAATATGGTAACCAATGACCCCATGTGGCTAAGGAGTACTTGAAATGTGACTAGTGCTGAGGAACTGAGAAACTGATTTTCTAATTTCGTTCTAACTAATTTAAATAGGCACACACGACTAGTGGCTATGGTATCTGAGAGCACAGCTCTATATACAGTCACATCATCTCTCATGGTTTCAAATACCCTCTATGTGCTAGAGACCCAGACTTTACTTCTGAGCTTCAGATGCATACATTCAACTGCCAATTTATCACCTACACTCAGATGTCTCAAAGAAATCTCAAAGTAAACATAGCTAAAACTGAGTTTGTGACCCCTACCCCAGGAAAACTCATTCCTCCTGCAACGTTCTTATTTCTGCAAATGGTACCACCATCCACATTCATGCCAGAAATCTCGAATTCATCCTTGACACTTCAGCTCACCCCTACACCCACACCAACCTCTGTTGATTTAACCTCCAAAAACATTTATCAGATCTGTCCACTTCTCTCCATTCTTACTCTCTAGCTTAAACTACTGAAGGAGGCTCCTAACTGGCACCCAAACACAGGCATAAAATCCTTCATATTCTTTCAATTTTTAAAAATCTGTAAATCCAGATTCCTTATCATGGCTTACAAGACCCTACCGGATCTGGTCCTAGCCTGTCCTACCTTGGTGCCTGAGCCTTATTTCAGGCATCCTGGCCTTCTTTCACTTCAAAGAAAGTGTCAAGCTACTTCCCAAATTGGGGCCTTTTCACATGCAGTTCCTTTTACCTGGAATACTCTTCCCCATTTTCACCTGTCTCTTACTTATCCCCTCTGGTCTCAATTTAAATGTCACTTCTTCAAAGAGGCCTTCCCTGAGTACCCTGCCTAATTTAGTTAGCACTCTTATAAACTCTCTGTATTTCTCCTTGATAGCATTTATCAAAACTGCAATTATGGGGAATTCCCTGGCAGTCCAGTGATTAGGATCCTGGGCTTCCACTGCAGAGGGCCTGGGTTTGATCCCTGGTCAGGAAACTGAAATCCCACAAACCACGCGGTGTGGCCAAAAAAAACCCCACCAAAACAAACCAAAAAAACCCCCCTGCAATTATACGACTATACCTTCTCAGTTTAAATTCTGTTTCCTTCACTAAGTTTCATGAAGTACCATGCCTATATTGCTTTCTGCTATATCCCCAGAACACAGCGCCTGGCACATGAAAGGTATTCACATGTTTATGGAACGCATTAATGGATTACAGGCATCTACGTGACACTAGCATCAAACAGCACAGAAGCAAGAACCAAGGCTGGAGGAGCAACCTTACCTATGCTGCTCTCTACTGATTGTGCAGCGCTTAGAAGAGCGCCTGGCAAATAGAAGGCACTCGACAATCATTTGTTGAATAATGAATAAAAGAGAGTTTAATATTAGGGAATTAGTGTAATACAGTCCATCAATAAGTCAAATAAGGAAGAACAATATAACCATCTCTATAAATACAAAAGACGTTTGATAAAATTCAATATACATTCACCATTTCAAAAACCACACAAACTTGAAATAAATGCAGTTTCTTAACATGGTTTTAAAAAACCCTATCAAATCAACAGGCAACAACATCCTCAACAGTGAAGCACCACTTGAGGCATTCTCACTGAAACCAGGACCTAAACATAAATCATCATCATTATTTAACATTGATCTCCAAATTCTTGTTGGTGTAATGAGACATGAAGCAAAACTAATAGTTATAGCTACTAGAAAGAGACAAAACTACTATTTGCAGACGACTAGGGCTGTCTATCAAAACCAAAAAAGAAAATAAACAGCCCCCCAAAAATAAAAATAAATTTCTGTGAAGTGGCTGGATAAAAGGTAAATATCTAAAATTCAACAGCTGCTCTGTATACTAGTAATAAGCAATTAGAAGATAAGAGAAAAAAAGGTTCCACTGACAAAAGCAGCAAACAAATAAAATCCATCAAAAAACAGTTAACCTACAAATGTGATAGCTATGAAGAAACCACAAAATGTTACTGAGAGATATAAAGAGCAACTGAGTAAGCAGAGATAGATATACCATGTTCCTTGACAGTGACTTAATTTCATAAAGGAGTTAATTTAATAAAATTTAGTGCATATCTATGGTGAAACATTATCCGTTAAAAATCATGTTTTTGGAGGAAACAAGATGGCGGAGTAGAAGGACGAGCTCTCACTCCCTCTTGCGAGAACACCAGAATGACAACTAGCTGCAGGACAATCATCGACAGGAAGACACTGGAACTCACCAAAAAAGATACCCCACATCCAAAGACAAAGGAGAAGCCACAATGAGACGGTAGGAGCGGCGCAATCACAGTAAAATCAAATCCCATAACTGGTGGGTGGGTGACTCACAGACTGGCGAACAATTATACCACAGAAGTCCACCCACTGGAGTGAAGGTTCTGAGCCCCACGTCAGGCTTCCCAACCTGGGGGTCCGGCAATGGGAGGAGGAATTCCTAGAGAATCAGACTTTGAAGCCTAGTGGGAATTGATTGCAGGACTTCCACAGGACTGGGGGAAACAGAGACTCCACTCTTGGAGGGCACACACAAAGCAGTGTGTGCATCAGGACCCAGGGGAAGAAGCAGTGACCCCACAGGAGACTGAACCAGACCTAACTGCTAGTGTTGGAGAGGCGGGGGTTGGATCTGTTTCACCGTGGGGACAAGGACACTGGAAGCAGAAGTACTAGGAAGTACTCCTTGGCGTGAGCCCTCCCAGAGTCTGTCATTAGCTCCACCAAAGAGCCCAGGTAGGCTCCAGTGTCGGGTTGCCTCAGGCCAAACAACCAACAAGGAGGGAACCCAGCCCCACCCATCAACAGTCAAGTGGATTAAAGTTTTACTGAACTCTGCCCACCAGAGCAACAGTCAGCTCTACCCACCACCAGTCCCTCCCATCATGAAACTTGTACAAGCCTCTTAGATAGCCTCATCCACCAGAGGGCAGACAGCAGAAGCAAGAACTACAATCCTGCAGCCTGTGGAACAAAAACCACATTCACAGGAAGATAGACAAGATGAAAAGGCAGAGGGCTATGTACCAGATGAAGGAACAAGATAAAACCCCAGAAAAACAACTAAATGAAGTGGAGATAGGCAACCTTCAAGAAAAGAATTCAGAATAATGATAGCGAAGATGATCCAGGACCTCGGAAAAAGAATGGAGGCAAAGATGGAGAAGATGCAAGAAATGTTTAACAAAGACGTAGAAGAATTAAAGAACAAACAAACAGAGATGAACAATACAATAACTGAAATGAAAAATACACTAGAAGGAATCAATAGCAGAATAACTGAGGCAGAAGGGGTGGGGAGGAACAATATAGCGGACGGGGAGCAGGAGGTACAAAGTATTGTAAGATAGGCTCAATATGTATTATACAACACGGGGAATATAGGGAATATTTTGTAATAACTGTAAATGGAAAGTAACTTTAAAAATTGTAAAAAATAAAATAAACTTTTAATTTAAAAAAAGAAGAAATAGATGATCTGAATAGGCCTATATTTATTAATAAAATTGAACCAATAATTAATAAACTTTCAAAACAGAAAGCACTAGGCCCAGATGAATTCTACCAAGTATTTAATACCAATTCTTTACAATCTCTTTCAGAAGATAGAAGCAGAGGAAATACTTCGTAATTCATTGTGTGAGACCAGTGTTACCCTAATACCAAAACCAGACAAAGACATTAGAAGAAAAGTACAGACCAGCATCTCTCATGAGCATAGATGCAAAAATCCTCAACAAAATATTAGCAAATCAAATCCAACAGTGCATAAAATGAATTATACACCACAACCAAGTGGGATTTATCTCAGGTATGCAAAACTGGTTCAACTTTCAAAAATCAGTTATTTAACCCATCACATCAATAGGCTAAAGAGGAAAAATCACATGATCATATCAGTAGATGAAGAAAAAGCATTTGACAAAATCCAACACCCATTCATGATAAAAACTCTCAGTAAACTAAGAATAGAGGGGAAATTTCTTCAACTTTTGTAGAAAGAATATCTACAAAAATCTTATAGCTAACATCACACTTAATGGTGAGAAGCTTGGAGCTTTCCCACTAAGAACAGAAACAAGGCAAGACTTCCCCCTTACCACTGTTTTTTAACATCATAAACTCTAGCAAATGCAACAAGACAAGAAAAGGAAATAATAGGTATACAGATTGGGAAGGAAGAAATAAATTGTCTTTATTCCAGATGACATGATTGTCTATGTAGAAAATCTGAATGCATAGACCAAAAAAAAAAAAAAAAAAGAAATCCTGGAATTAATAAGCAATTATAGTAGCAAGGTTGCAGGATACAAGGTTAGTATACAAAGTAGTCCATTGCTTTCCTATATACCAGCAATGAATAAGTGGAATTTAAAATGCAATGTCATTTACATTACCACACCAAAAAATGTAAAATTTAGCTATAAATCTAACAAAATATATACAAGATCTATATAAGGAAAACTATAAAACTCTGATGAAAGAAATCAAAGAACTAAATAAATGGAATGATATTCCACGTTCACGTATAGTAAGACTCAATATTGTCAAGATGTCAGTTCTTCCCAAATTGATCTGCAGATTCAATGTAATCCCAATTAAAACCCCAGTAAGTTATTTTGTGGATATCAACAAATTGATTCTAAAGTTTACATGGAGAGGCAAAAGACCCAGAATAGTCAGCACAGTATTGAAGGAGAGAAACAAAGTTAGAGAACTGACAGTACCCAACTTCAAGACTTACTATAAAGTAGTCAAGACAGTGTGGTATTGGTTAAAGAACAGACAAGTAGATCAATGGAACAGAATAGAGAGCCCAGGAATAGATCCACATAAATATAGTCAGCTGATCTTTGACAAAGGAGCAAAAGGAATACAATGGAGCAAAAATAGTCTCTTCAACAAATAGTGCTGAAACAAGTGGACATCCACATGCAAAAAAGAAAAAAGAATCTAGACACAGACCTTCAAGAAACTAGCTCAAAATGGATCACAGATCTAAGTGTAGAATGTAAAACTATAAAACTCCTAGAATATAACATAGGAGAAAATCTAGATGATCTTGGATTTGATGGTGACTTTTTAGATACAACACCAAAGGCACAGTTCATAAAAGGAAGGATTAATAAGCCAGACTTCATTAAAATTAATACTTTTTGTGCTCTGCAAAAGACACTATCAAGAGAATGAAAAGTTGATTCACAGACTGGGAGAAAATATTTGCAAAAGACATATCTGATAAAGGATTGTTATCCAAAATACACAAAGAAGTCTTAAAACTAAATAAGAAAACAAAAAACCTGATTTTAAAAAATGGGCCAAAGACCTTAATAACCATCTCACCAAAGCAGCTATACAGATGGCAAGTAAGCATATGAAAAGATGCTAGGGGCTTCCCTGGTGGCGCAGTGGTTGAGAGTCTGCCTGCCGATGCAGGGGACACAGGTTCGTGCCCCCGTCCGGGAAGATCCCACATGCCGCGGAGTGGCTGGCCCCGTGAGCCATGGCCGCTGAGCCTGCGCGTCCGGAGCCTGTGCTCCGCAACGGGAGAGGCCACAACAGTGAGAGGCCCGCGTACCGCCAAAAAAAAAGATGCTACACATCATACGTCATCAGGGAAATGCAAATTAAAATAATAATGAGATACCACTACATACCTATTAGAATGGCCAAAATCCAGAACACAGACAACACCAATTGCTGGCAAGAATGTGGAGCAACAGGCACTCTCAATCATTGCTGCTGGGAATGCAAAATGGTGCAGCCAGTTTGGAAGAGAGTTTGGTGGTTTCTTAAAAAACTAAACATACTCTTACCATACAATTCAGCAATCATGCTCCTTGGTATTTACCCAAAGAAGCTGAAAACAGGTCCATGTAAAGACCTGTGCACAGATGTTTATAGCAGCTTTATTCATAATTCCCAAAACTTGGAAGCAACCATGATGTCTTTCAGCAGGTAAATAGATAAACTGGTACATTTAGACAATGGGATATTATTTAGTGCTAAAAACAAATAAGCTATGAAGCCATAAGAAGACATGGGAGAATCTTAAATGCATATTACTAAGTGAAAGAAGCCAATCTGAAAAGGCTACATACTGTATGAATCCAACTATATGACATTCCGAAAAAGGCAAAACTATGGAGATGGTAAAAAGATCAGCGGCTGCCTGGTGTTGGGGTGGGGATGAGGGATGAATAGGTGGAGCACAGAGGATTTTTAGGGCAGTGACAATACTCTTTTTGATACTCTAATGATGGATACACGTCATTATACATTTGTCCAAACCCATGGAATGTACAACACCAAGAGTGAACACTAATGTAAACTATGGACTTTGGATGATAATCATGTATCAATATAGATTGATTGATTTTAACAAATGTGTCACTGTGGTGCAGAGTGTGGATAATGGGGGAGGCTATGCATGTGTGGGGGCAGGAGGTATATAAGAAATCTCTATATCTTCCACTTAGTTTTGCTGTGAACCTGAAACTGCTCTAAAAAATAAAGTCTGTTAAAAAATATTCAGAAAACATTTTCTTCAAGCAGTGCACAAAACTGACAGTGCTGAGAAATTAGTGTTCCTGCATCATAATGCCCAAATTTTTTAATGTGAAAAACCTCATTTTTAAACAAAAATTTTAAATAGTTTTTCAATAAAATTTTGGATTTACTCTTCTATTCCTGAAGTTTTTTCTACGATAGTGTTATTTAGTTTTGGCCTTAGCTTCAGGAAAATATTGTTTTTAACATGTGGGCATATAGCATTTTGTCTAAATGTATATTCAGTGCACCTCTAGTCACCAAGTAAACAAGAACAGCAGAATCACTAGGAATATTTCACTTAACCCATTGTCAGTTTTCTGATTCATCCAATGGGCATGTATTCTAGCTCCTGCTCAGTTTAGGTGTACCTTCATAACTTAATATCACTTTTAAAAAATCAAAGTCACCATTTTGGGTAGACATTCCCCAACATTTATCAAGTTCAGCACTAACAATCTTATTCAGTAAGTCAATTCATTCTGTTACCTGGGCATACCTTTTACAACTAGTACCTCTTCGGTGGCTGGCTCATCAGGAAGTCACACTGTTCAAAGCTAAATCTTTCCTGCTGTTCTTTCTTCAAGGCAGATTTGGTTACTGCTTTAAATTCTTTCCAGCCTAAAATTGCTATAGTGTTGCTCTCTACTTTAGAATTTGGGGATCTGATTCATCTGTGTGCTAAAGCAAATCCCAACTTAATTCTCGAGACTTACATTGGCCCTGACAGTGAGTATTCCCTTGGCCTGCCTTCACACTGAAGGGCAGTGGCTTTCTACTCTGGGATGGGTTCTTGTTTGGCTTATCTTTTACTCAGGCTGACTTTTAAAACACATGGCTCTGTACTTTGGCAAACACAGACTAGTTGTGCTCTAAGGACTTGTCAGACGCATACCCTCAAACCCACAGTTGCTCAACTTATCAAAAGCTCTGCTGAGAGAAATCAAATTTTATGGAGGATTGCCTGAAGGCTATGAAGTCCATCCATTTCTCTGGTCTAAAATTTATCCCTGGATAAAAGTGTACCCCTGGGGCTTCGCTGGTGGCGCAGTGGTTGAGAGTCCGCCTGACGATGCAGGGGACACGGGTTCGTGCCCCGGTCCGGGAAGATCCCACATGCCGCGGAGCGGCTGTGCCCGTGAGCCATGGCCGCTGAGCCTGCGCGTCCGGAGCCTGTTGCTCCGCAACGGGAGAGGCCACAACAGTGAGAGGCCCGCGTACCGCAAAAAAAAAAAAAAAAAAGTGTACCCCTGAATACAAGAATACTGTATCCCTGGACTGAATTGCTTTGGCCCCGACTTAACTGCTTTTTAAAAAATTGAGATATAATTCACACACCATAAAATTCTCCTATTTAAAAATTAAAATGTACAATTTGGGCTTCTCTGGTGGTGCAGTGGTTGACAATCCGCCTGCCAATGCAGGGGACATGGGTTCGAGCCCTGGTCCGGGAAGATCCCACATGCCGCGGAGCAACTAAGTCCGGAAGCCACAACTACTGAGCCTGCACTCTAGAGCCCATGAGCCACAACTACTGAAACCCGAGAGCCTAGAGCCCGTACTCCGCAACGAGAAGCCACCGCAATGAGAAGCCCACGCACCGCAACGAAGAGTAGCCCCCACTCGCCGCAACTAGAGAAAGCCCGCGCGCAGCAATGAAGACCCAACAGAGCCAAAAATAAATAAATAAATTTATTTTAAAAAATAAATAAAATGTACAATTCAATGTTTTTTTAGTATATTCACAGAGTCGTGTAACCATCACCACAGTTATTCTTTGGAACATTTTCATCACTCCCCTCCAAAAAAAATCCCATACCCATTAGCTGTCACACCCTCTTTCCCCTCACCAACCACCACCATCATCCACTGCCAACCACTTCTATTTTCTCTTATAGATTTGCCTTTTCTAAATGGTTCATGAATGGAATCATCCAATATGTGGTCTTTTCTGACTGGAGTCTTTCACTAAGTATATTTTCAAGGTTCATCCATGTTGTAGCATGTATCATTACTTCATTCCTTTTTTATGGATGAATAATATTCCGTTTGTGGATATGCCAAATTTTACTCATTCATTCATCAGTTGATGGACACTTGGGTTGCTTCCACTTTCTGGCTATTGTGAATAATGCTGCTGTGGAACTACTCTTTATTTTTTTTTGGCCATGCTGCATGGCTTGTGGGATCTTAGTTCCCCTACTAGGGATCGAACCTGGGCCCCTGCAGTGAAAAGAACCAAGTCCTAACCACTGGACAATCAGGGAATTGCCTGGAATTACTTCTAATGAATTGCACTTTAGCATTACACTAGTAGCTTACACTGA
The DNA here is from genome assembly GCF_059928025.1 of Delphinapterus leucas. Lineage (NCBI taxonomy): Eukaryota > Metazoa > Chordata > Mammalia > Artiodactyla > Monodontidae > Delphinapterus > Delphinapterus leucas. Next base: position 26,241,083 of record NC_143150.1, read on the forward strand.
GGGATATCACAAGAAATATACTAGAAATGTGAGATTTTTGACAGTAAGTAAAATTTATTGCCCAGGATCCTATTTATAAGAATTCATAAGAGTTAAGCTTAATCTGAAAAACTGGTTTTGTTTTAGATGCTTAGAGACACTGAATCCTGTAACTATTTTTTCACTCTTGGTGTTCACTTTAGAAAGCTTGGAAACAAGTTTATGGCCCACTTCTAGCAGGTATACAGGACCTTGATTTTTTACTTGTAATTGTCTTCTAGCCTGATTGCTTGCTTATATTTATATTGTTGTATTATCCTTTTTTGAAAAGCATGGGGTATAAACATTAGTGGCCATTTAGCCCCCTCTACAAGTCATGACTGAACAGAAACAAGGCCTTGAATATTGAGAGAAAGCAAACTAGAACTCATTTGGGCAAGAGGACCATATGCACATCCTCTTAAATTTCAATAACTGCCTTCAAGGCAGAGGTGGAAAATCGTAAGTTACCAAGACATAAATAAAAAAGTCATTTTACCTTTATCCATATGTTCTAAACTGGGATCCTAGAAATAGTAGAGGTTCTTCAGTTAAATGTTTTCTACCAGAGATTCAAACTACCTATGGAACTCATTTGTTATTTTCATCCATTTCACATATAGGGGTTCCATGTACAATTTCAGTTTACAAAATAGTTCTAACATGTTTGAAAATCCCTGGGAGTGAGAAAAACAAGAGATAGGTAGTTGGAAAACTTGGGTTTGCCCTTAACTTGCTTTGTTATTCCCTGGGCATGCTTTCTTCTGTGTAGAACGAGGTGAGTTGGATTAGAAATTTCTGAGGTTCTTTCCAGCTCTGCCACTCTATCATAAGTCACAAAAATTAAATAGCTTTCTGAATGCAGCCACACTACCAATTATTTAACAAAGCAAAATCTTATTTAAATAGATTGCATTGATTTAAGCTTGAGGAGTTCTGCCGTAGGGGAAGTGAATAAGCCATCAGTGGTGTTCTTGTTGCTTTTTTACTTAAACTCTTGAATTAAAACTGTATGTATTTTTTAAAACAATGGTAAATTAAGTGGTCTTCCAAAATCGTATACTGTCTGCATACGATCGGTGAACTACCTAGTCTCTTTATTTGGTACTAGGAACAGATTGTTAACCTTCCTTGTTTCCATGGACCACATAGTCCCAGCTTAAAGCTAGGGATAAGTGATTCTTTCTTCCCTCTCCCTCTCTTCTTCTCCTCCCCTCCTCCACCCTTCCTCTCTGCTCATTCCTTCCTGTTCAACATTTTGCTATGGAGATTTTCAAACACAGAAGTTGAAAGATTTCTACAATGAACACTCATATACCCACCACCTGGAGACTACAACTAACATTTTAACTACACATATCTATCCATCTAATCCAGCTCATCCATGAATTACTCTTATTCTTGGTATGTTTTGAAATAAGACAGAAGTTCATTTCACACCTAAACACTTCAGTATAAATATTAACTAGAGTTAAATATTTGTTTATGGTTTTTGTTATTAGGTAAAATATAAATAACGTGAAATGCACAAATCTTAAGTCTAAGCATTTGAGTCACACAGGACAAAGTTTATCTATCACCACATATTGTTCGCTTGTCTCACTGTCCAGTCAATCCTGGCCTCTACACAGTGGAGACAACCACTGTTATGATTTTTTCCACCATTTCTTTTTATTGCTGAGTCATATTTACTGTATAAATATACCTCGGTTTACTTATCCATTTTCCTGTTGATGGAACTTGGGCTTTTTCCAGTTTGGGGCTATTATAACTAAAGCTGCTATGAATATTCTTGTTCAAGTCATTTTATAGACATATGCTTTCACTTCTCTTGGGTGAACACCTAAGAGTAGAATTGCTGGATCACAGGGTATGTATGTGTATGTTTAGTTTCCTAAGAAACTGCCAGACCTTTTTCCAAAACAAAATAGCAGTTTCACTTTCTCCACATCCTTGCCAATATTTTATGCCGTCAGTCTTTTTGATTTTGACCATTCTGGTGGGTGTGTTGTGGTATCTCATTCTAATTTGCATTTCCCTCATGACTAATACTATAGAACACGTTTTTCATAGGTTTTTTTTTCCCATTCGTCTATCTTTCATGGTGAAGTGTGTGTTCAAATTTTTGCCCATTTTTATTGGGTATTTCTTTCATTTGAGTTGTCAGGAGGGTTTTTTTTGTTGTTTTTTTTTTATTGGAGTATAATTGCTTTACAATGGTGTGTTAGCTTCTGCTTTATAACAAAGTGAATCAGTTATACATATACCTATGTTCCCATATCTCTTCCCTCTTGCGTCTCCCTCCCTCCCACCCTCCCTTTCCCACCCCTCAAGGCGGTCACAAAGCACCGAGCTGATCTCCCTGTGCTATGCGGCTGCTTCCCACTAGCTATCTACCTTACGTTTGGTAGCGTATATATGTCCATGCCTCTCTCTCGCTTTGTCACAGCTTACCCTTCCCCCTCCCCATATCCTCAAGTCCGTTCTCTAGTAGGTCTGTGTCTTTATCCCTGTCTTACCCCTACGTTCTTCATGACATTTTTTTCCCTAAAATTCCATATATAAGTGTTAGCATGCGGTATTTGTCTTTCTCTTTCTGACTTACTTCACTCTGTAGGACAGACTCTAGTTCCAATCACCTCACTACAAATAACTCAAATTCATTTCTTTTTATGGCTGAGTAATATTCCAGTGTATTCTGTTGTTTTTGGATGGAGTGTCCTATAAATATCAATTAGGTCCATCTTGTTTAATGTATCATTTAAAGCTTGTGTTTCCTTATTTATTTTCATTTTGGATAATCTGTCCGTTGGTGAAAGTGGGGTGTGAAAGTCCCCTACTATGAATGTGTTACTGTCGATTTCCCCTTTTATGGCTGTTAGTATTTGCCTTATGTATTGAGGTGCTTCTGTTAGGTGCATAAATATTTACAAATGTTATATCTTCTTCTTGGATCGATCGCTTGATCATTATGTAGTGTCCTTCTTTCTCTCTTCTAATAGTCTTTATTTTAAAGTCTATTTTGTCTGATATGAGAATTGCTACTCCAGCTTTCTTTTGGTTTCCGTTTGCATGAAATATCTTTTTCCATCCCCTTATTTTCAGTCTGTATGTTTCTCTAGGTTTGAAGTGGGTCTCTTGTAGACAGCATATATATGGGTCTTGTTTTTGTATCCATTCAGCCAATCTGTGTCTTTTGGTGGGAGCATTTAGTCCATGTACATTTAAGGTAATTATCGATATTTATGTTCCTATTCCCATTTTCTTAATTGTTTTGGGTTTGTTATTGTAGGTCTTTTCCTTCTCTTGTGTTACTTGCCTAGAGAAGTTCCTTTAGCAGTTGTTGTAAAGCTGGTTTGGTGGTGCTGAACTCTCTCAGCTTTTGCTTGTCTGTAAAGGTTTTAATTTCTCCATCAAATCTGAATGAGATCCTTGCCTGGTAGAGTAATCTTGGTTGCAGGTCTTTCTCCTTCATCACTTTAAATATGTCCTGCCACTCCCTTCAGGCTTGCAGAGTTTCTGCTGAAAGATCAGCTGTTAACCTTATGGGGATTCCCTTGTGTGTTATTTGTTGTTTTTCCCCTGCTGCTTTTAATATGTTTTCTTTGTATTTAATTTTTGACAGTTTGATTAATATGTGTCTTGGCGTATTTCTCCTTGGATTTATCCTGTATGGGACTCTCTGTGCTTCCTGGACTTGATTAACTATTTCCTTTCCCATATTAGGGAAGTTTTCAACTATAATCTCTTCAAATATTTTCTCAGTCCCTTTCTTTTTCTCTTCTTCTTCTGGAAGCCCTATAATTCGAATGTTGGTGCGTTTAATGTTGTCCCAGAGGTCTCTGAGACTGTCCTCAGTTCTTTTCATTCTTTTTCCTTTATTCTGCTCTGCAGTAGTTATTTCCAGTATTTTATCTTCCAGGTCACTTATCCGTTCTTCTGCCTCAGTTATTCTGCTATTGATCCCATCTAGAGTATTTTCAATTTCATTTATTGTGTTGTTCATCGTTGCCTGTTTCATCTTTAGTTCTTCTAGGTCCTTGTTAAATGTTTCTTGCATTTTGTCTATTCTATTTCCAAGATTTTGGATCATCTTCACTATCATTATTCTGAATTCTTTTTCAGGTAGACTGCCTATTTCCTCTTCATTTGTTAGGTCTGGTGGGTTTTTATCTTGCTCCTTCATCTGCTGTGTGTTTTTCTGTCTTCTCATTTTGCTTATCTTACTGTGTTTGGGGTCTCCTTTTTGCAGGCTGCAGGGTCTTAGTTCCCGTTGTTTTTGGTGTCTGTCCCCAGTGGCTAAGGTTGGTTCAGTGGGTTGTGTAGGCTTCCTGGTGGAGGGGACTAGTGCCTGTGTTCTGGTGGATGAGGCTGGATCTTGTCTTTCTGGTGGGCAGGTCCACGTCTGGTGGTGTGTTTTGGGGTGTCTGTGGACTTATTATGCTTTTAGGCAGCCTCCCTGCTAATGGGTGGGGTTGTGTTCCTGTCTTGCTAGTTGTTTGGCATAGGGTGTCCAGCACTGTGGCTTGCTGGTCATTGAGTGAAGCTGGGTGCTGGTGTTGAGATGGAGATCTCTGGGAGATTTTCGCCGTTTGATATTATGTGGAGCTGGGAGGTCTCTTGTGGACCAGTGTCCTGAAGTTGGCTCTCCCACCTCAGAGGCACAGCCCTGACTCCTGGCTGCAGCACCAAGAGCCTTTCATCCAGACGACTCAGAATAAAAGGGAGAAAAAGTAGAAAGAAAGAATTAGTAGAAGAAGAAAGAAAGAAAGAAAGAAAGAAAGGAGGGAGGGAGGGAGGAAGGGAGTAAGGAAGGAGGGAAGGAAGGAAAAAAGAAAAGATAAAGTAAAATAAAGTAAGATAAAATATAATATAAAGTTATTAAAATAAAAATATAATTATTACGGAAAAAAATTTTAAAAAAACAACAAAAACGGACGGATAGAACCCTAGGACAAATGGTGGAAGCAAAGCTATACAGACAAAATCTCACACCAAAGCATACACATACACACTCACAAAAAGAGGAAAAGGGGAAAAATCATAAATCTTGCTCTCAAAGTCCACCTCCTCAATTTGGGATGATTCGTTGTCTATTCATGTATTCCACAGATGCAGGGTGCATCAAGTTGAATGTGAAGCTTTAATCCTATGCTCCTGAGGCTACTGGGAGAGATTTCCCTTTCTCTTCTTTGTTCTCACAGCTCCCAGGGCCTCACCTTTGGATTTCGCCCCGCCTCTGCGTGTAGGTCGCTGGAGGGCGTCTGTTCTTCGCTCAGACAGGACGGGGTTAAAGGAGCCGCTGATTCGTGGGCTCTGTCTCAGGCCGGGGGGGGGGGGGGGGGGAGGGAGGGGCATGGAGTGCGGGGCGAGCCTGAGGCGGCAGAGGCCGGTGCGACGCTGCACCAGCCTGAGGCGCGCCGTGCGCTCCCGCAGGGGAGTTGTCCCTGGATCCTGGGACCCTGGCAGTGGCGGGCTGCACAGGCTCCCCGGAAGGGGGGTGTGGATAGTGACCTGTGCTCGCACACAGGCCTCTCGGTGGCGGCAGCAGCAGCCCTAGCGTCTCATGCCCGTCTCTGGGGTCCGCGCTTTTAGCCGCGGCTCGCGCCCGTCTCTGGAGCTCCTTTAAGCAGTGCTCGTAATCCCCTCTCCTCGCGCACCAGGAAACAAAGAGGGAAGAAAAAGTCTCTTGCCTGTTCGGCAGCTCCAGACCTCTTCCCGGACTCCGTCCCGGCTAGCCGTGGCGCACTAACCCCCTGCAGGCTGTGTTCACGCCGCCAACCCCAGTCCTCTCCCTGCGCTCCGACCGAAGCCCGAGCCTCAGCTCCCAGCCCCCGCCCGCGCCGGCGGGTGAGCAGACAAGCCTCTCGGGCTGGTGAGTGCCGGTCGGCCCTGATCCTCTGTGCGGGAATCTCTCCGCTTTGCCCTCCGCACCCCTGTTGCTGTGCTCTCCTCCGCTGCTCCGAAGCTTCCCCCCTCCGCCACCCACAGTCTCCGCCCTCGAAGGGTCTTCCTAGTGTGTGGGAACTTTTCCTCTTTCACAGCTCCCTCCCACTGGTGCAGGCCCCGTCCCTATCCTTTTGTCTCTGTTTATTCTTTTTTCTTTTGCCCTACCCAGGTACGTGGGGGGGTTTCTTGCCTTTTGGGCGGTCTGAGGTCTTCTGCCAGCGTTCAGTAGGTGTTCTGTAGGAGTTGTTCCACGTGTAGATGTATTTCTGGTATATCTGTAGGGAGGAAGGTGATCTCTCCGTCTTACTCTTCCGCCATCTTCCCGGAAGCCGTCAGGAGTTTTTTTTTTTTTTTTTTAATATATCCTGGATATCAGTCCTCTTAAAGACATATGTTTTGTATTTTCTCCCACTCTATAGCTCGACTATATATTTTCTTAATGGTGTCATTTCAGTAGCACAATTTTAAAATTTTGATGCAGTCTATTTTATCAATTTTTTCTTTGGTAAATATTGTTATCTATGTCCTAAGAAACCTTTGCCTACCACCAAATAACAAAGATATTCCCCTCTGTTTTTATTTTTAAGATACTGATGATGTATTTTCTTTTCTTTAAAATAAATTTTATTTATTTATTTTTGGCTGCGGTGGGTCTTCGTTGCTGCGTGCAGGCTTTCTCTAGTTGTGGCAAGCGGCGGTTACTCTTTGTTGCGGTGAGTGGGCTTCTCACTGCGGTGGCTTCTCTTGTTGTGGAGCACGGACTCTAGGCACACAGGCTTCAGTAGCTGTGGCTCGCGGGCTCTAGAGCGCAAGCTCAGCAGTTGTGGTGCATGGGCTTATTTGCTCCACAGCATGTGGGATCTTCCCGGACCAGGGATTGAACCTGTGTCCCCTGCATTGGCAGGCGGATTCTTAACCACTGTGCCACGAGGTAAGTCCCTCCCCACTGTCTTCTTTTAGAAGCTTTAGATCTATATTCCATATCAGATTGATTTTGTGCATAGTGTGAGATGAGGGTTGAGGTTAACCAGTTATTCCAGCACCATTTTATCCAGTAAGATAGCAGAATATAAAATTAAGATACAGAAATGAATAGCCTTCATATACACAAGCAATAATAGGGGAGATAATGGTAGAGGAAAACCCCATTCAACTTGCAATAATGAAGATAAAATACTTAGAAATAAACTTAACAAGAAATGTGCAAAACCTATGTGAGGAAAACTTTAAAACGGTCCTGAAAGATACAAAGCAGACTTGAACAAATGGAAAGATACCGCTTGTTCTTGAATAGAACAGCTTAACATCATAAAGATATCAGTTTTCCTCGTGTTAATTTTTAAATTTAACGCAGTAAAATACTAAAAAGTAGTTGCAAAAAATGACAGAACTTCTCACTGTCAGCCTGGATAACCACATAGGAGTGACATCCTAACCTAGAACAGCTACCCTGGATTATAGAAGAGCAGAAAAAAACCCTCTTATGTAAGCCACTGTATGTAAGCCATCGTTGGAGCTTAACAGCAGGGTATCCTGCACCTAGTACAGATCAGGTACCTTAAAGCAGCATGCTGCCAAACAAAATAAAGTATTTGGCATTGCCCAGTTCAGAGGTGGCCATGGAGAATAAAGAACAAGGAAAAACTTCCAGAAGGAGGATAAGGAAGACAAAGGATAAGGAAATCTCATCCAGAGAGCAGAACGAGAATCTGACCAAAGGACTTCCTCCACTGTCATCCTTCTTTCTTCTGAATGTGGGTCATTGTGGTTATTCTGTCCATGCTGCACTATTCTATATTGGGTGTTAGAGGATATCAATCTGTATCTGGACCTGATGGAGAAGACTGAGCATAAGGCAGAGAAACTAAATTTTGAGTTGCATGTAGTAACTGGATAGGACTTTGGATTGTTTCCCTTGGGGAATGGGGCAAGCACGTCCTAAGAATGGCAAGAGAGATATACACGGATGGCCAGAGGGGAAAGTCTGAGGCAGAGAATGTCAGTGGTCAGCCAAAATCCATTCCTCCCTTCTTCCTGGGCATATGGCTAGGCTACATTTTCCAGCCCCCTTGCAAGTTAGGTGTGGCCATATAACAAAGTTCTCTCCAATGAAATGTGAACAGAAGTGATGTGTGCGATTTTCAGGCGCACATCCATGATCTTTCCCCACCTCCTGTGGGCTATTCTGGCGATGACCAAACAACCTGGGAAACCATATATTAAAGATGTCAGAGTTGCCTGCCATGAGCCTGTGTCTTTCAACAACCACATAGAGAAAAGGCACCTGCCAATTTGGAAGAGCTGTCCTGAATTACTACCAGCGGGAGAAAATTTATGTATTAAACCACTGAATCGCTATTGAGTCTCTCCTTGCAACAGCTTAGCCTTCTGAAGTTAATACAGAGGCCACTGGGGCTCTCAGAGCAGACAATTCTTAACAAAAGGCTTTTGAAGGTGCTAAAATCCTAAGAAATGCCAGCTAAACCTTTAAATGCTATGGAAGGGCCAGTTAAATGTGTCTACACTTATACTGAAACTTGGTACAAAGGACACTGGTCCCAAGAGATTTAGAATCAGAAAATGAATCTGACCCAAACAGGTTTTGGCAGGCGTGAAATCGAGTGCCACGCTCTGCTCCAAGCTTAATCTTAACACCCCATCCAAACCTCTCTCAACTCACTACCAAAGCCATTTGCAAAGGAGGAGATGATGAAATTGGTTGCTTCACTAACAAGGAAATCACTGGCAAGTTTCCATGTGGCATAAGCCAGACCCTGACAGCTATGGAGGTTGGGGGCTTCATATAACAGTTAGAAGTTCAGGCTATGGGAAAGCCACATGGGAACACCCTTCTGTCGGTTCCCTGAGAGATGGCTGCCAAAGAAAGGCATCCTCAGAACTCCACCAAAAGGGTGCGATTCTCAACCTGCCATCAATGAGTTAGCTTGGGGTACAGAGCGAGAAACTGTGATTTGGAGGAGGAAACAAAGCTCTGTAGATAGGTTAGAGAGAATATTGGTAAGGAAATCCAGCAAAACGAAGGTCACTAGGACTGGCACATGGAAGAGTTTCATTGGAGTGGTAGGAAGGAAGGCCTGATTGGAGAGCTTTCAAGAGAGAATCGGAGAAGAGGAAGTTCAGACAGCAAAAGGAGAAAAACAGGGCAGTGGCTAAAGGGAGATGTTTAATCCAGGGAATGCTTTTTTCCCTAGTTTTGAAGATGGAAGGTTTGCATGTTGTTAGGAATGATCGAGTTGAGGGGAAAACTGATAATGCAGGGAGGGGAGAGAGGGAAATCCAGTGTCTTTGATACAGGGACAGTTTCTCCACTGTAACAAAAGGAAATGCAGTGTATACAAATAGAGGCAAGTAGCTGGGTACATTTAGTATCACAAAGATGAAGAGAGGTGGTTTAAGAGCATGCGTGCACCGTGGAGTCAGACGATGGGTTCAATCTAAATTCCATCACTTTTGAGTTACGTGCCCTTAGGCAAGTTGATTTAACCTGTGCATCATTTCCTTATCTGTAAAATGTGGATAATATCAACTAGAAATCTGATGCAAGAATTAACTACCAGTGAAGCGCTTTGACTAGTTTGGCATACAGTAAACATCCAACAAATATTGGCTGTTATTTCCTCAAAATTAGTTATAATTTTGCTATAAGTACCGTAAAATTATTTAAAAGCTAACTTGCCAAAGATTCACTAAACTCCTCCCACCTATCCTGAACTTAAGATGGAAGAGGTAAAATAAAAAGCAAGTAAACTTACTGTAGCTGACCCTCCATTTTAAGTTTGCACGATCAGCCCCAAACTGACTTCTACTGAGGAACCTACTTCTCAGGAATTTAATACTACACAACTGAAACTGTAGGGAATGTATTATTTTTCTCAATGGTAGAATAAGGCCTAATGTGACTAATCCATCATATTAGTATACAAATCAATTTATTACAGCTCATTTAAAGGCACACTACTACTATTATCTTGGATACTTGCCAATTCTGAGAACACTGCATTTAACAATGAAGTGACCAAAGGTACAGCTGTGAATGCCCTTTTTCTTTTTTAAAGCTGTTGTGAGGTAGTGGGTGGCCAACTATCTTCCAGTTTTGCCCTACCCACCCCTAAGTGGCTACTAAATAGTTCTTACACCCATGATGGCCACTTTTTAAAAAATTGAAGTACAGGTGACTTACAGTGTTGTCCATGATGGTCATTTATGCTGTCCCCTTTGCCTGGAATTCTCGGCCTTGGTCACCCTGCCCCCATTTCACCTAGCCCACCTTTCAGCTTTTAAAATTCAACTCAAGTAGCAGCTTTATTCATAATAGTCAAAAAGTGGAAACAACCCAGATGTCCATTAGCTATTGAACAAATAAACTATTGATACACACAGTATGGATAAATCTCAAAAACAGGCTGAGTGAAAGAAACCTGGCACAAAAGGATATTGTATGATTCCATTCATATCTAGTTCTAGAACAGCCAAATTTTATCTATGGTGGAAAGATAAACAAGAGTTGTTGCAGAGGGGATGAAAGCAGAGATTGATTGGTAAGGAGTACAAACGAACTTTCTGGATTGATGGTAATGTTCAATATCTTTGATGGGGTTTGGGTTAAACAGCTGTAAGCATTTGTTACAACTCAGCAAATATATACTTACAGTTTGTGTATTTCATCATATATGAGTTTTATACCAAAAGGAAAACATGGTAAATATTAAACTCCTAATGATAAATGCTGGAATATTTAGGGGATAGTGTACCCATGTTTGCAATTTACTTTTAAATTACATGAAAAAGACATATTGATAGATGGATATATGGTAAAGCAAGAATGTAAAATGTGTTCACTGTAAAATTCAGCGTTGCTGCGTGAAATTTTTCATAGTAAAACGCTGAGGGAAAAACTCAAGTGTCAGCCTTATAGGAAGCCTCCCAGAGCATACCCACCATAAGTGCCCCTCCTCTGGGCTCTCCTAACACCCAGTAAAAACACTGAACTTACCCCATTTTATTAGTTCTGCATCTGCACCCCAACGAACTGTAATTAACTTGAAAACAAAGTCTGTCTTCTTGGTCTCAGCAGCTAGCACAAGGCCAGGCACACAGTAGACAGTAAGATTTGTTGACCTGAAGTGATGCTTAGTGAACTCATCTCCTAGTTTCCTTATAATCAAAGACCTTGGCTCATTTTCTTTTGCTGAATCATTACAGCTCCCAGAATAATCTATCTGACCTGGAATTAATCCATGTGAATCCTTACAAGTTCCCTTTTTGGCAAGATTTTGAAGACATCGCTTCTGGTTAATCCTACTCCTCTTCCCCAGTCTCTCAACTTTAAAAACTATTAACTAGTAACTATCAATGTGCTCAGGGCTCAGATTTAATTTATACTCTTTACAGAAGCCAGCTGGGTAGCATATCAAGGACTATGTTGATTCATACTACTCAATTCTATAGCCACCTGGACTCCTTAAAGATGCTCCATTTCCTCACCATGGCATAATGAATATGTGCCATTTTATCTTTATGCAATTATCTATGTAATCCTTATGTATCAAATAGTTTCAATACTGCCAGGACTTAATGCAGCCAGACTGTCTGGGCTTGAGTGCCAACCGCATCACCTACTAGCCATATAACCTTGCCCAAGGTGTTTTAACTTTTTTGTGCTTCATTTTCCTCACGGCCTCCTGATTTAAAAAAAAAAAGTCGAGGGACAGGGGTGGTGTGGGGGGGCGGATGATAATAACATGTTTCACCTGTTGTCATGAGCCTTATTAGTAAGTTACTGCATGTAAACCAAACAGTGCCCAGCTTTTAGCTGTCATTTATTATGTTCAGTTCCACATCACGAATGGCAGAAGACTGGGCTTATAATATCTACAAAGTAGCCTAAACGACCAGTGTGCCAGTGTTACATTGATATAAATCATTTTTTAAGAGTACAATGAAGGGTGGTGACTATAGTTAATAATACTGTATTGTATATGTGAATGTTGCTAAGAGAGTAGATCTTAAATGTTCTCACCATATACACAAAAAATGGTAATTATATGAGGTGGTAGATGTGTTAACTAATCTTTGTGGTAATAATTTCACAATATATGCATGTATCAAATATTCATGTTGTACACTTTAAACTTACACAATGTTATATGTTAATTACATTTCAATAAAGCTAGGGGAAAAAAAAGGGTACAATGCAGGGAACTCCTTGGCGGTCCAGTGGTTAGGACTCGGTGCTTTCACTGCCATGGCCTGGGTTCAATCCCTGGCCAGGGAACTAAGACCCCACAAGCTGCGTGGCACAGCCAAAAATTTTTTTAAAAATTAAAAAAATTAAAGAGTACAATGCAAATCTTAACACGTTGAAGACTAACAGTTTTCAATAAGAATTCAGTTAGTAAATTCTTTTTCAATTATGGGCTTTCACTCACCTCCAAGCATCAGTCCCTTATCGAAGGGAGGTTTTACACACACACAAACTCTTTCTCTCTCTCACTCTCTAGCTCAGCACACCCTGCTGGTTTCCTTCCTAGCACTTATTACAAGTTTAATTATTTTATTTGATTCTTTCCTTATTTGTTTGCCACACTAGATCTACGAGGGAGGGACCCTGTCTATCTTGTTCACTGCTAGATCTCTAACACATGCCTTAGCACATAGTGGGCACTCAAATGTATCCTGGATGAACAATGCAGATATTTTAAAGAGCGTTTAACTCATACCAGATAAAAATTAAAGTAATAATGGTCACAGGTTTCTATTTTAAAGTAATAACCCAATTAGGGATTTAGTCTCATTTTTAAAAAGTATGATTTATTAAAAATATAAAATGGCAATGTTTTCTATAAATTATTCCCACCCAAACATGTTAAAAGATATAACAGGTACACTTTCTAAACCATTTATAGCCACCCTCCTCCTTCAATTACAAAAGATAAAACATACAACATACTGTAGGTTTATTTTTATTCAAAAAGTTACTGTCTCAAGACATAAATACAAATCAGAAAACAGTACAATTAGGACAATAGAATGTGGAGGACAACAGGTTAGAGTAATATATAAAACATTTTTAGCTGGTTGAAAACAAAGCTGTAAGAACTGCTTTCACAAAGAAGTACTCCTTTCAAGAGTGAGAAAAAAAATCAACTTAGGTTTAAAATCATATATACAGTCCTCTCAGCAGTTCTAGTAAATGCAGTGGTGTGAAAAACAACATAGGCAATACTTTTTTGCACATAACAATATTTGTTGATGGAAAATCTGTTAGACAAGTCTGACTTAATTTGTTATTAACCATGATTTAATAAAATAATTGAATTTTATCATGATCTTTAGCTAACCTATGGTTTTTGGCTACCACAGCCCAATGCTTGTTGATTTCTGACTCTAAGAACTGGAAGCCTTTTGGTATTCACCCATCTGAAGATATTCTTGTATTGCAAGCATATTAAGGCATGGAATGATTAAAATAATATACCTCAAGAACTGAGAGACGACTGACAAAAGATAGATACACATGTAATATAAGTTAATATTTTGTTTTAAACGATGTCTAGCTGCCTAAGCCTCGCAAAATGAGTTGATGTCAAAATGGCAAGTAGCCACTTTCTGTTTTAAACTAATTTGTGAAAGGACATAAAATGAAGTTTAAAGCTTAGCTTTCAAAGAATATTATGGGTTATGAATTCTATTATCCCATCTAATTTACATACAGAGGAAATGTACTGTAACCTGTTAGAAGTATCTTTAACCTGAAGACTGCTTGCAAAGACAGATAGATAAAACAATATAAAATACAAATTTAAAAATCATTTTAAAGCATGAACACTCATGCTTTTCTATTTTTAAACATTGTTAAACTTTCAATATATTTCTGAAACCTCATAATTTTAAGTTGGAATTTAAAAGTAAGAAAAAACTAAACAAACTGCGCAATTATAAAATCAGCACCAATTTATATATATATATAATTTTATTTAAAATTTAGATCCCTATTCCCACACTCTAATAAGCTGTATAATTTTTGTTTAGAATTTTTTCTGCAAACATACTACAATAAGCTTCTTTTATTTGGAGACAAAATACAGTGGCACTACTGGAAGGAATATCACAACATTACATTTTTATCTTAAAGGACAAGCAAACTTTCAGGGTTGATAATGGGATAAGCATGTTTGAGACTGGTTACCTTCTGGCAGTTCACTGCATCTGGGTATTTCTGAAAAGTATAGAGAAGCTCTTGGATTTTAAAAATATCTTAAAATACATTTTAGATGAAAAAATTGTAAAAGTTCTGCTTATAAGTTTACTTTTCTCCACAATTACAGTATTTTAAAAGAAAGCTTTGTTGATTGATGTTTCAAGCATTTAAATTTAGAATGCTAAAAACAATTCTATCCTATAATTTCAGGGTAGGGGAATAAATCCATCCTTAACTTTGTTTCTTGGATGTAAACAGAAATCCAGCAGAGGTCATCATTACTTAGTACACCCAGTAAATAAATGTGAGAGGATTCATGTCTGTACCAAATGCCTCTTCAGATTGTTATATTTTCTTTAAAAAAAGCATGAAATAATTGATTCAAAAGCCAACTAACAGCGCATAAATAAAATATTTACTTTCTAAGAAAAACTGTAGCTTATCATCAAATTGTTTACTTGTCCTTTACTTTTTTTCAGGCAAACAAAACTGCCCCTCAAATGCACTTGATCTTGGTAAGTATAAGCACGTCATATTCTCCTTAGAGAAAAATCTGTACAGAATTTCACTGTATCTACCACACTTTATTTTAAAATTTCCTCTTCCACTTAGAAAATGACTTCACCACAGATTTAATTGTGTACTGGTATTAAAACATTGACACCCCAAGAACCTAATGAGAGAGAGGAAAAAAAATCTTGTTAAAATTGTCATTCATTTCTTTGTAAAATATATTACATTGATACTTGGTAATATTAAGTTTAATAACATGCTAAAAACCACTTTGAAAAATTCCCTTCTCAGATATATAATTCTAAAATTATAATTACCATTAACATATAATGAAATAACATCAGGCCTAATCACAATGCTACTTACCTCACAAATATAACTAAAAGCAAAGATCATGTCTCATTTATATGTTTATACACACCCCTAATGCCTAGATAATGCCCTGAACATAGGCACCCGACATTTGTTGAATGAACAAATGAATGTGCTTCTTGACATACACTTCTGGCACAAGATGTATGGCAAACTCGGTCATTTGCACTGTGAAGTGGGTATAGTTTTTAAAAAGGCATTTGAACATGCAGACCAAAAACATCCAAAAACAATATAAATATGTAGAAAATAGGAAGCTTTCTGGGTGAATGAACAGGACTACAAATTTTAAGAAATCAAATAAGTAAGGTAAAATCTGAGCAAACAAAGTTATATTGATGCTTTTCATTACATTTCAGTTGGGAAAAGAATGTTAAGTAAAATCTAATAATTACTTGTCACTAACTTAAAAAAGTAAAAGCAGGTAATAAATGGAGCAACTCCCTCTCGTTCATTAAATAAGAATAAGATATAACCTTCAGTTGTATATACTAAAAGTTAGGCTCTTCAATTAAAATTCCAGCACTTACTATGACAAGTAATATTTTAAAATACTATAATAAACTAGTAAAAAACTGATATTAAAGTCAGAGGTAATGAACTAAGACTGAGTTTACAAAGGGCTCTTGTAAATTATTAAACCTCACTTTAACAAAAGTCATAGAACTCACAAATTGTTCTGATCTGAATTGAAGGAATTGTGTATTTTCAGACCAGAAAACAAATATCTATCTCATTGCAGGCTCATTGTAGTAAATTATCAAGTAAAGTGTTTGGAATCCCCAGTAATGAAAGCAATAGAGAATTAATGTACCCCATTTCTTACCTGTCATCCACCAAAACCACCACCACTACTCACCCCTTGCCCGCCCCCACCCAAGTTTCAGGGTTCTCCTTTTTTGGTTAGAGTCAGAGTTTGGGTGATTAGAATGTTTCCACCAAAGAGGCCTAGGTGATACGTGATGTTTAAAGATCCCTTCTAGCCATAACACTCTGTGACTCTGGGTAAAGGAAGATCTAATGGTGAATGAAAGGATAAAATCTTAATTAGCAATTTTAGTGTAGAGTGTGGCATGAAGATGAACTCAAGTTCTTTCCAAACCAAGTGCCTACCTAGAAATGGCCTGAACAGGTTTTTTTTTCTTTTCTCCTGTGTTTGTACAGTCTAGGTTATAAGTAGATTCTTCTATTAGAACAGTTAAATTAGCTCAATTATACCAAACCCTTCTTTTACCAATTTTATACTACAGATAATTCTAATAAGAGTCTCAACACAGAAGAATGATATTAGTGATACTTATTCTCTTTCTGTGCTAACATAAGCTACACCTGTTTCTGGTGTTAACATTAATAACCACTTAAGCATATACTTTAAAAGTACCAATAGCAAGCTTTGGTGTGTTGAGACAATACTGGCCCACTAGTAGCAGAAAGCAACCACTGGCACAATGGGATAAACCAATGTTGACACTGTTTCCAAATATGAAACTAAATAAATCATAAATCTAGAATGTTGTATATATGCAACCCAAAACTGATCTGCTCAGAGTTTTCCTATTACCACTTCTGAATTACATGGATAACATGTTACGAAAAACACATTTAGGATTTATTTAGTATCTATACTAGGATGCTAGTATCTATAGTAGGATGCTTTGTGTTACTTCACTTAAAATTAGAGAATCTTAGAACTGAGTATAAAAGGATTTAAAGTCCCAATTTTACTATTGTTTTGATGACTCATTTATCACAGGCTTGAATAAAAACAGATGTAAGCTATTGCAGAAAAGCAAATGCAGATTTTTACATTTAAAAATTTCTATTATTCCACTTCTTAAATTATTGTTGAGATAATGAGGTAAAGTTTAATGTATATTTTAAAACAAACTAGTATTAACTTAAATATATATACATGGTTAAAGATGTCTAAAGATACCTGAACTTTTAAAGATATTGAGCACTCAGTTATGTGACTGCTGCCATCATGTGGTAATACTATAAAACTACAGGTACAGACGCATGTGCTCATTTTCCCAATTTTAGAAGCAGCAGAACTATCCCCTTAGTTATAACATATTCAATAAACACAAGAATGCCAAAATTTTTCTATAAATAACAAATAATTATTAGGTCCCTATCTCTGGCCTCACTCAGATTATAGTTTTCCCTAAATGTTAAATGTCAAAAATATACACACATTTACATTGCTGTTCAACTACTGTAGTAACCTGAAGTGAAGGGCACCTTTTTGCAAATCTAGTAAGAGACTAAGGAAACAAATGCCTACAGTTTTTCTGACTTTAGATGAACACATGAAAAAATAAGGAGATCTTTGCCCACATCAATTTTGACTACAGTTAATCATTCCAATTTCTAAAATATTTTTCTTGGTATTTCTTCCACAGTAGAGGCAGCATGAGATTTTTAAATCAAAAGGAACTCAGGTCAAATTACTACTCTGACACTAAAGTTGTATAACTCTGAGCAAGTCACTGAACCACCTCTTCAGTCCAAGTTTGCTTGAGTGTAAAAGTGGGATCCCACCACCTTTCTTACAAGGTTGCTGATTAGATCAAACTAAATCGTGCCTAGCACAGTGTCAGGCACATAAGTTTTCAAATACCAGCTTCCATCCCTTTTCACCTCAAAGTGATAGTATAGTTGGACTAGAATACAAACCCTTTGAGAGCAGGGGGAGCATCTTATTCATTTTAGTACCAATTTCCAACTTGATAAACTGCAGAATTAATGCATTTCATTATATCTGCTTGAAAAGATTCTCTTTTATTCCTCATCACAATCACTACCTAAATGTTTTATTTAACGAACTGGAAGATACATACTCCTAGATTATCAGGGAAACCACATACTTCAATAGGCACTTAAACTACAGACTTAAGGGTAGGCCTAGGTCACCTATGTTACTCAAATTACGGTCTTGTTAGAGATGCAGAATGTCAGGCCACACTTCGGACCTACTAAAGCAGAACCTACATTTTAATAAGATCTCCAGATGATTCATATGCACCTGAGAGATTGAGAAACACTGGTTTAAAGGATCCCAAGGCTTGTCCAAAGATTTCTATACCCGCTGATCTATGAAATATTTGTCTTTTAGCTCAAATAGCTGGCCTTATTAATATAAACATGTTAGCATGAGTCAGTTTGTCAAAATTCTTCCAAGAGCTATCTGAAAGCAGATTATGAGGCAAGAAGAGGGCAAGGAGAGAATGGCAGAGATAGGGGCACAGAAGGCAGGCCTCAGAGGATGATACAACAGTCACCTGAGGCAGGAGGTTTTGGAAAGAAGGAGCATAAATGGGTAGACACCTAAAAGTGAGATAGAAGGGCACTTAACCGATTTATTAATTTGACAAATAAAACTAAATACCTACTAAGCTAGGCAAAACTCAAAATGAATAAAATCATCACTGCCTGGAGTTCAGTCTATTGAGTGGAATGTAATATCTTATTTCACTACACCAATCTGGTAGTTATCAAAATAGAAGTATATACAAAGTGTTATGGGAACTGAGAATAAAGTATCTATCTAAAAAGGTTAGGAAAAACTCCACAGGTAATGTCCAAACTGACTACTGAAGAAAGAATTCAATACGAGGAAAAGGAAAGGGGCAATTCTGACAGAAAGAAAAGCTTTTACAAGGTCATGGAGTCATGAAAGAGCATGGTGTGTCTGAGAGAAACTATAAGATTTGAACCAAGGCATTCTCAGGGAGAACATGGTAACAGGGACTGATAGAAGAAACACAATTGACACTACCTAACAATAACCAATTATCTCAATCCCCTTATCTTTATTACCAAAGCCTCTGTTCAAGTTCTATTTTTCACCATGCCTTCATATTATGATTATGACTATTATGATTATTTTTCTTCTCTTTCATCCTATCCAAGGAAATCTTTCTGAAACACAATTCTGATCATGCCGCTCCCTCATTCAAAATCCTTCAATATGTAACTCAAGCGTACAGGAAAAGTCCAAATTCCTTAACATATCATGTCCCAGTTGGCCAGGGATTCAAAGGCACTTTGAATCTGTTACCACCACTGCATAACCCCTCCCCAACCCTACCCCAAAATCCCTCCTGCCTGCCTCTTTTCCTCCTGTCCAGTTGTTTTTATCCATTCTCAATGTATTGTCCCAGCTCTTCAACCTCAGGCTTAGGGACTGCCTATTACTTTTGATTTTATAATCTTGAGGCATATTTAAATTAAACCTACTGATTCATCCATAATTGAAGCTGGATCAAAGAAATCAGGCTTCAGTTCTGTTCTCTCTCGTCTGTTCTTTGATGGTGGCTAAGGGAGAAAAAAGGAAGTTAGTTGACAATTGTCATACCTATAATAAGCCAAATAGTAACTGAAAATATTGAAATTATCATTAAGTGTTCACATGGTCCACGTAATTGCAATTGTACCCTACAATATTTCAAATGCTATATATTCAAACTACAGACTGTTTAAACATGCAAAACCAATTCGTTCGTGGAAAATTATTCTTAAAGATGAAAACTGGAAAACCAATTTTTTTGTTTTACTTTAAAAATGTCTCTCTCAACTTTCCTTTCAAGATACCGAATTACGCTATTCTGAAGAGAAGCCATATTTAATTATTTCTTCCCTTTAAGGAGAATATACCAAGGTATACTGAGAAACAGAATCAGAAGACCTGGCTTATAATGAATCTCAGCTTTACTGCTTACTAGTTTTGTCTCCTTGGATAGGCTGTCTAAGCTTCAGTATCCTCAAGCCTTTCAACCTACCTCACAAAGTTGAATAAGCTGTGTGGCAAAATGAAATACGTACAAGCATTTTGTATACAATAAAGCCCTAACTGTATATATGATATAATTATCAAAGAATATACCCTCATATATATTAAATTTCCAAGTTTAAGTATTTTACTTTATTATCTGATACGGCAGTTGATCTCAATAACAGGGTAAATCATGTTAACAATGTATTATTTTGATAATGGTAAAAAGATGGCAAATTATAAGGTGATATTATACTTAGTATACTATTAAGCAAAATAAATCCTTTAAATCTATATATTCCTAAATTCATCTGAAAGTTCATCATCTTAAATTAGGACCTAACACCCCCACCAACTTCACCCTCTTCCTCAATCCCTTCTCATGTATCTAAACTCCTGGCAACTATTTTATTTAAGAATTTTGCAAAACTTACTTTTCATAGCAAGTATTTCTCTCCTCTAGTAAATATCCAACTTAATTTCCAAAAAATCTAAATAGAAAATCCTACAGAATCATTGTATCTTACCAAGTCTATATCCATGGTGTCGAAATCCATCCCCTCATTAAGATCTTCAATCCTCCCTTCTGAGGACATCATAACATCTTCAACAATTGGCTCTTCATCATCTTCCATTAGGCTTGTACCACGCCGACTAGAGAAATACAAAACAAGGTCAAGATCTGAACCAAAGTTGTGACTATTAATATATTGGCAGCAACTATGTGGCTCTGTCTATTCAAGTGTAATGGAAAATGATGGAATTAAAGGTCAGGGAAAATGATTGATTAGGCATTGATCATGTCATCAATGATGTCAAAACCCCAATGTCTAAAAATGCTAAGGAGTTATGTTTATTCGATATTACTTCAATACATTTAGCTTGATAGTTCTGATATCCCATTTAGAAGTTCAATGAGAATTTCCCACATGGGAACAGACAAGATACCTCAAATCCTTTTTGAAAGTAGGCAGGGTATAAATTAATAAACAAGTATAAAACAGAGACCAAAGAAATGACATTTTCAGAATACATGTATTTTCATGAACATATAATATTAATTTTACCCATCACTCACTCAGTACCTAAAATGTACCAGGCACTCACTCACTCATTCATTCACACAGTGCCTACTATGTGACAGGCTTCTACTGTGTCCTACGGATGCAAAATAAAAGATGAATAAGACATGGTTCCTGCCCTCAAGGAGCTCACAGTCTACTCTGGGAAACAGAGCTAATTAATTATGACAAAGTGTGATAAATATTTCAAGAGAAATATGCCTTTAGTGATATAAAGATATACTGAAAGAAGAGATTAATTCTCCTTCAGGAAGGAATGAGCAACATCTATGCTGAAACTTGCATTCTGTATCCTATAAAACTCAAAACTGAGACATATATAGAAAAGTAAAATAAAAGTTAAGAACAAAAATTCTGTTATCACATTATTATAAGGAAAAAACTCAAATTTCAAGTTCACAAATTAGCCCAGATCAGCATAAAAGAGTCAACATAATAGTGAAATTGAGGGTGACTTCTTATTCCCCAGTTTGGCTAACATTTCCTTCTTTTCTCACTCATTTAAAGATTCCACCTCAAAAATCAATTATTTATTGAATGCTTGCTTACAATTTACGCAATACCATGTTGAGTCTTAAAAGATAAAGATAGCAAGACGTGATGTCTAGTCCAGACTACCTGGACAAATATGCTGACAATGGTCCCTATTTCCCAAGAGTTCTGGATAGTAAATGACAATTTTACTATATTTGGTGGAGGCAACTGTGAAGGGGATATGTGTGCTCTGGGGACCATATATTATAGAAAAACAGAAATTCATTCTGCACTTCATTTGAAGTATAAGAAAGATATATGTGATACAAACTATGAGAGAGAGAGAGAGAGCACGAGAGGAGGGAGAGAGAGAGAGAGAGCGCGAGAGAGGGGAGAGAGAGAGAGAGAGAGAGAGAGAGAGAGAGAGAGAGAGAGAGAGCGCGCGAGAGAGCGCGTGAGAGAGGGGAGAATTTGGAAGTATTTTCAGTTATAGGGCAGATACCATTACAGAACCAGTGTTGTAAAACAAAAATATTTTAAAGTCTCAAGCAATAGAACACTTATGGTACAACACCCAAAAGGATCTTCTAGTAATAATTATTTAACTGGGATAATTTCTTAGTCACCTGAGGAAGTTTATCTCTAAGAAGAATTAAAACTAACTACAAACATTGTATCTATATGAGACGATGGATGTTCACTAAACTTGTAGTAATCATTTCAGGATGTATGTAAGTCACATCATTAAGCTGAACATCTTAAACTTATACAGTGCTGTATGTCAATTTTATCTCTATAAAACTTGAAGAAAAAAAGTTAATCAATCAATCTACAAACAAAAGAATAATGGTAAATGGTACTGAGTAATGAGATGCTGTGGAAGATCTTGGGCACCGGTGGGAAAGTTTTCAGGGGAGACATTAAGGACCAAATGATTGCATAGCAGAATTCTGAAGTGTTTGGACTGGTGACTGGTCAGAAGCTAAGAAATCACTTGTTGAATTCAGCGTGAAATAAGAACATATATTAAAGGGAATGTGGCTATAGAAACAGAATAGGGGACAGAATCAAGAGATAGTATAGAGAATGAACATATCAGACATACTCGGATCAGAATCTATAGATGTGATAAAGTATACCTTGTCTGTAGAGGTTCTTAACACCACTACAGATAACTAAAGTGAATTTAAGTAGACTACCACTCATGTGGTAAATGATCATTTCTTAAGAAATATAGGTAAAATTCTCATCATTCAAAAACCAATAAAATGAAACAAAATATAAATTTAAAAAAGGTAACAATTATTATCTCCCAGCATTAAAACATATACCACATTATGTTACAAATACAAAGCTTTCAAACTAAAAAACTTAATCAGAATCATCAGATCTTCCCCCTTTGTACCAGTCATCTAAAGACTACTTATATGCCATTTCTTTTGGAGCCAAAGCTAATAAAGATTTATAAAACTCTCATACAGATTCCAGTAAAAACAAAGTATTTGAAAATTATACTACAATTTTTTTTAGCATTGGACATTTATTCATTAATGAACATTTACTTAGTACTTTTTTTTTATACTTAGTACTTTATAATGTGCTGAGCACTAACAGGAAATGAAAGTAGTCCCTATTAAATGGTACAAACTATTATGTATAAAATAAGCTACAAGGATATATTGTACAACACAGGGAAATGCCAATATTTTATAATAACTATAAATGGAGTATAACCTTAAAACCTGTGAATCACTAAATTGTACACCTGTAACTTATATAATATTGTACATCAAGTATACTTCAATTAAAAAAAGAGAAAGAAAGAAAGAGGTCCCTGCCCTTAAGGAGCTCACAGTCTAGAGAAAGGGACAAATTCATAAACAAATTACAATACAATGTGTAAGTGCTATAAGAAATAGGAGTATACACAGTGTTGTGGGAGCGTAGATGACATCACAGCTTCACATAAGGAGACACCTGAGCTTGTTCTTTTATGATGATTTTACCAGTTGCCAGGGAGTAGGATATGATACTAAAATGTAGGCAGGGGCCATATTTAGAAAGATCTTGCATGCCATGAGCTAAGGAGTTTGAACTGTATCTTGCAGGCAATGGGGATCCATGGAAAGGTTTTAAGGAAAAGAGTTACATTATCAGATTTTTATTCTAGAACAGCAATTCTTGATGGCAGTGTGAATGATGGAGTGGTGGTGAGGGGAGTGAGGGAAGGGGTTGGTGAGAGGATAAATGTGAGATTTGAGGGAAGAAAACGAGTTAGAAAGCTAATATAATAGTTCAGGTGAGAGATGAGGGCCTGAACTAAGGTAGGGATCAATTAAGATGTAACAAAACTGAATTTTTAGCTATAGTTCTGTGTACCAAAATAAACAAGGATTCATATTTAAACTTTTCCAACAGATCAACCTATGATCAGTCCTTTAGCTAACTAGTTAATATTTAACTTTAAGTTTTTATTTTCTGTTGGAAAGACCAATTTTTAGTTCCTTGATTATTTCAGCTTAGTTACTCTAGAGAGTTTGCTGAAATCTTTAGATAAGGCACACATTAAAATATGTTAAAATGAATTAGTGAACTTCCTGTACTCAGACAATAAGGCACTCTCACTTACATGGCATGCTGAAGATTAGTTCGCAGTTTAACATAGCTCATTGCTGCTCTCTCCTGCTGTTGCCTTGCTTCCTCTTGTTGTCTTTGAGCTAACATCCATGTTACCTGCGTGCTTCAAGGAGAATTTTATTCTTCTTTTAACTTAACTTTTTTCTATGTAATTAATAAAGTTATAGTACAGAAAATGATCAAATGTACTTACTTATAATCAAGAGGAGTTTGATGATGTTCAGTCTGCATTGGATAGACACTCATGAAACTGTCCTCAGGTCGTAATCTTTTAGGCTCTCTCATAATTGTTGAGGTGAGTTGTGGTGTCTGCATCATAACTGGGGTGTGCAGTGTTTGTTCTCTGCTTAGCCACATACTGTCACTACTACTGCTTTCTTCAGCTGAGAAAGAAAATTAACAGCAATGAAGTTCAGTCACTAATTTTGATTAACCAAGTGTCTGATACAATGTGTTCAGGTCAAAAATCATCTGTTTGCTCTCCACATGCTAGAGCTTGGAACAGAAGGATACAAAGGTATGTAAGGTGCAGTCCCTGCCATGCCCTTACAGCCTAGTTGTGGAAAAAGAAAACACAGGCAATTATAACACAGTGTGGTAAGTGCTAAAAGAGACGGAAGCACAGGTAGAATGAGAACAATGAGAGGGATCAGAGCCAGCTACTCAGAAGTTACTTCTGACTAGAGTAGATACTGTGTGGACTGTGAAGTCTCCCAGGCAGGGGGGAGGACATAAGCAAAAGCACCGAGGCATGAAACAATGACTGAACCATACTAATTTACTGATATTCAGCAATTTTTGACCTGCAAAAATAGTAATTTCATATGGTTCAAACTAAGAGTTTAGTACTCCTGGAGTAGACGGCAAAAGGTAAGGCTGAATAAAGAGGCAGGTATCAATTTATGCAAAGTCTTATAAGCTGTGCTAAGGTGACAGGGAAGCAATGTGGTAGTTACATGTTTTAGACAAAGTATGTAGTGGTAGTGTAGAGGGTGGACTTAAGAATATGAAGACTAGTCAGAATGGCCATCATCAAAAAATCTAGAAACAATAAATGCTGGAGAGGGTGTGGAGAAAAGGGAACACTCTTGCACTGCTGGTGGGAAAGTGAATTGGTTCAGCCACTATGGAGAACAGTATGGAGGTTCCTTAAAAAACTACAAATAGAACTACCATATGACCCAGCAATCCCACTACTGGGCATATACCCTGAGAAAACCAAAATTCAAAAAGAGTCATGTACCAAAATCTTCATTGCAGCTCTATTTACAATAGCCCGGAGATGGAAACAACCTAAGTGCCCATCATCGGATGAATGGATAAAGAAGATGTGGCACATATATACAATGGAATATTACTCAGCCATAAAAAGAAATGAAATTGAGCTATTTGTAATGAGGTGGATAGACCTAGAGTCTGTCATACAGAGTGAAGTAAGTCAGAAAGAGAAAGACAAATACCGTATGCTAACACATATATATGGAATTTAAGAAGAAAAAAAAATGTCATGAAGAACCTAGGGGTAAGACAGGAATAAAGACACAGACCTACTGGAGAACGGACTTGAGGATATGGGGAGGGGGAAGGATGAGCTGTGACAGGGCGAGAGAGAGTCATGGACATATACACACTAACAAACGTAAGGTAGATAGCTAGTGGGAAGCAGCCGCATGGCACAGGGATATCGGCTCGGTGCTTTGTGACCGCCTGGAGGGGTGGGATAGGGAGGGTGGGAGGGAGGGAGACGCAAGAGGGAAGAGATATGGGAACATATGTATATGTATAACTGATTCACTTTGTTATAAAGCAGAAACTAACACACCATTGTAAAGCAATTATACCCCAATAAAGATGTTAAAAAAAAAAAAGAATATGAAGACTAGTAAGCCAACAGGCCACTTAGGAGGTTAACGGTGTAGACCAGGTGAGTTAGAGGTTCAGAACGCTTTAAAATTTATAGTGGCATGCAGGGAATACATCTTTTAATTTGATAACTTTTCTATTTAAAAAAAGGAAATTTTATTTTAACTTGCTATCAAGCCCTAACTCTTTTAACTGGTCAGGGACACTGTAAGAGAGATTTCTCCACAGACTGGGATGTTGGGACTATATGACCAATCAAGTCCAAATCTAAGTTACAAGTTTAAGTTATGAGTTTATGCATTTATATTATTGGACAAAAAGTACTAAAACCATTAATCCATGTGGCAATTTAACAATATGGCCTCTAAAAATAAAATTAAATTAAAATATGGCCCCCAAATCTTTGACACTCCTCACATTAACAGGTGGGGGATGATGTCCCATTCCTTTGAACCTGTGCCCTGTGATTGCTTGGTCCATAGAATATGATGGAAATTATGCTATGCCAATTCCTGGCCTTAAGAAAATGGCAGCTTCCAGAGTTCTTGTCTCTTGAGACACTTGCTCTTGGAGCCCAGTCACATGCTGTGAGAAAGCCAAATAGCCACATGGAAAGGACATGTGTAAGGTGGTCCTGGCAGACAATCCCACTGAGGTCCCAGCTGACAGCCAGTATCAGATACATCTGTAAGTGAAGATGCCTCCGTATGATTCCAGTCACTAGCCTTTGAGTATTCCTAGCGGAAGCACCAGACATCATGTCCCTGCTATGTCGTAAGTTTTGGGGGTAGTTTATTACTCAGGAATAATAGCTGCAGCAAATTTTGGCAACTATGCTAATTTGTTTAAAGTTTCCTAAGGAGAGGAAAAAAGTCCCCAGACCCATTTTGAACCAACCCTGGAGTACTAAGAGTCCAAGAGATTCAAGTGTCATAATGTATTCTTAACCCTAAGATTATAGACAGCAACTTGTATTTCTATCAAGTTCTTTATGATTAATACTCTTCTTCATAGAAATTCAAAAGTTGGGACCTTTCTGAATCTGTTGTACCACTTAAACTAGATGATTTGATCTCTTAGGTAATGATTAGCTCTAAAATATTGAGTCCATATCCCTATACATAGAATATAGTGCAGTGATTTAAAAGCAGGTCCTCTAGAGTGAGACTGCCTGGCTCTGCTACTTAATATATTGGTGTGACCTTAGGTAAAAGTTACTTAACTTCTCTGTACCAGCTTTCACATTTGAAAAATGAGTATGTACCTAAAGAGTTGTAAGAACTGAATTTATGTATCTAAAATGCTTAGAACAGTACATTTACACATAATTGGAGGACACATTGTTCAAGATATTATTTAACAACACATACCTCAAATTTAAAAATAAGGTGACCCTTAATGACAATTCAGTCATTAAGGTTTACGGTAAACATAAAGGACAAATATAAAGAGAATAAACTATATTCTTACTGAGTGCGAGCTGCATGCCTTCAACCACTTTCCGTTTTCCCGTAGATGGCTTTGATTTTTTACTCCGCACGGTTGACCCCCGACTGCTGATTCCACTAATGACTGACATGGTGTCATCATCACCACCAGCTAGCAAAGAATTTCGGTATGACATCAGTGGAAGCCACACATCTTCTCTTCGGAGTGACATCTGAAAGGTCATGAACTTTTCCAAGTAAACATACCTTGAAAAGGAGTAGAAACCATTAGCTTTGATACATTAAATTGACATAGCTTTTCTTTTTTTTTTGCTTTTTGCTTATTCCTATAGGCTCACACACTATAACGGAACATACAATGATTTAATGAGTTAAATAAAAAGTAAATTAGAATGAAAATAGCGGTTGATGGGTCTACATTTCCTCAAAGCATACAGTAACAACCGAAGGATTACTAGCGTTCTTTCTCGAGAAGTCTCTGTTTTATCCTAACATTTACAAGTCCTCTGTTAGAAGAACAAACCTGAGTCATATTCCCGGAAAGAGGATTGGATTTAAAAATTACACAACTTGGGTTCTAGTCCCAGTTCTACCAACCCGTAGCTGTGTGAGCATACGCATATTACTTCACTACTCAATCTAAGCCTCATCAGTACACTAATGAACAATTTTGTCTCTATCAAGATTCTCACATTAAATGAAATAATTCATAGCATTTGTTGAGCATCTATGTCCCAGGCAATGGGGATAGATATTTGTTGAGCATCTATGTCCCAGGCAATTATTATTTGTTGAGCATCTATGTCCCAGGCAATGGGGATAGATACAAAGGTCAATCAGATATGGTCTCTACCTGCACAATATTTTCAGCCTGATGGAAGTCATACATCTACCCTTGGATTCAAGTATCACAAGGATTTTATGACATATATAATATAGCAATCAAAAATCAACTAACATTTGTGTGACTACTGTGTGCTACGCATTTTCCTCTTGGGGTCTTTAACTTTACTCTTACAGTCTTGTGAGGGAGACATTCTCCCCATTTGACAGATAAGGAGAGAAAGGATAAGAAAAGTTAAGTAATATAACCATGGTCATAAAAATGAGAAAGCAGTATAACCATGATTCAAATCCCAGGCTTCTGACACTAAGAGTTCAGTGTTTTATTGTGTAAATTATGCTTCACACAAGTTTCATCAACTAACTGTAAAGTGCAAACCAAATTTTGCTGTCATAATAATGGTTAATTTGAGTCAGTTCAGAACTACCAGTTTTGAACACCATAAGAGAAAGGGCAGGAGATGAGTTACAAACATACTGCTTACTGTTAGTTGTATATACTGTAAATATATTTCAGCTACACACAGTAGTACAGTACTCATCAAAGTGTGGTCTGGAAGTTGGCTATTAGTCTGAGAACTTACCAGCCTGACACAAGATGTGCAGTCTGAGACACAACATACTCACTAGTTGAGAGATTTACAACTATGTATCTACCACAAAGCTTAACAGAACATTCCAGATAAGTAGCCCTCCCTGATGCTAGTTCCCTTTGTCCTCTTTCCAGCCACAGAGGTTGCCATTAACCTGAACTTGCTATTTTTTGTCCCCATTTGTAATGTTTTAATACCTATTTGTCTGTAAACATCATAGCACAATTTTGTACTTAGCTTTTTGCACTCAACATTATAATTTTAAAATCTAACCATTTTGGAAGAGTCACGTCAGCTAACACTATGGTGGCAATCATTTTCCAATAATGTAAGTGTATCAAATCAACATGTTGTACACCTCAAACTTACACAGTATTATATGTCAACTATATCTCAATGAAGTCAGAAAAAAAATTTTTTTAAGATGAACGAGATCTGAGGGTCTAATGTATAACATGGTGGCTACAGTTGATGATACTGTGTACTTAAATAATACCATATAATTGAAATTTGCTAAAAGAGTAGAGCTTAAGTGTTCTTATCAAAAAAATGGTAAATATGTGAGGTGATAAATACGTTAATTAACTTGATTATGGGAATCCTTCCACAATGTATATGAAATCATCATGTTGTACACTTTAAATATATTACAATTTTATGTGTCAATTATAGCTCAATAAACTTGAAAAAATTTAAGATTTTAAAAGCAGATCAATTGGATTGTGTGAATCTTATTTCAATCCCAGTTCAAATAAAAGTCATTGATGACATCTGATACTAGAAATTTGAACAATTAAATGGGTTTTTAATAAAATTAAGGAATTGTGTTTACTTTTTAAAAATCTAACCATTTTGACCACTGTATAGTATTCCATTGTATATTAATCAATTGATACCATTTTCTAGCTGATAGATGTTTAGTCAGTTTTGAGTTTTTCCCTATTCAAACAATGCAACAGTCAAGTACTTTAATAGTTATCCTTCTACACATGTGTAAGAGTTCCCCTAGGGTATCTACCTATGAATAGAATTACTGGATCATGAGGTAGGGAGAATCTTAAACTTTACTAGACATTGCCAAATGTCTCCAAAGTGGTCTTGTACCAATTTACTCTGCCACCAGCAATGTATAAAAGCCTCTATTGCTCCACATCCTTGGCAATACTTGGCGCTATCCAATGTCTTAAGTTTTGCTAATATGCTAAGTGAGAAATGTTTTTTTTTATTGTTTTAATTTTTATTTCTCTAATTAATAGTGTCAATGCAATTTGGGGGTGGGGTGGGGGGGCGCACCACACAGCTTGTGGAACCTTAGTCCCCAGACCAGGGATTGAACCCGGACCCTTGGCACTGAAAGCGCGGCATCCTAACCACTGGACCACCAGGTAATTCCTCAATGCAATTTTGAACTGGGATAAATTTATATATAATAAAATGCACAGAAATTAACAGTAAAGTTGGATCAGTTTTGCAAACGAATGCAGCCATGTAACCCATACACCTATCAAGATATGGGACATTCCTATGACCCTACAGAGTACCCTGTATCCCTTTTCCCATTCAGTCTCCCCAACCCCAAGAAGTAACCACTATTGTGATTTCTATCACCGTTTTGTCTGCTTTAGAATTTCATATAATATCTATACAATGATGTTTTTTAAAGACTTTTTTGATGTGGACCATTTTTAAAGTCTTTATGGAACTTGTTACAATACTGCTTCTTTTTTATGTTTTGGTTTTTTGGCCGCGAGGCATGTGGGATCTTAGCTCCCCGACCAGGGACTGAACCCGCACCCCCAGCAGTGGAAGGTGAAGTCTTAACCACTGGACCACCAGGGAAGTCCCCAAGATCTATACAATCTTTAAAAGCAAAATACTGGTGGGCTTTCAGAAGACATTACCTATGAGTTATTCATATTCTTCTGTCTTTTTATACCTCAAAGCCCGGGGTTGGGGGGTGGGGGTGGAAGAGATGAAAGAAGATTTTGAGACTTTAATTCCATTTGTTAGGCTCTCTTAGAACGTAAGTCACGATTTTAGAAGACCAAACCATAAAAGTATCCTGTTTAAATGGCCTGTTGAGAACAGGACTTGTAGTTAAAGTACAAAGATAAAAGAGGGGGACTTCTACTTTCCAGTGTAGTCACGGCTCAGGACACAGACTAAGGTGCTCCTGATGGATCAGCGATATCATTATCTGTTAAATGCTCCTTCATTAGTTAGGCTGAGCCAAGAACTCAAATAGGAATACACAAAGCATTCCAGTTACACCTCTAAAGCCACAACTACACTGTAAGGGGAACTCACAGAATTAAAATGGAGTATTATGCATAAAACAGTTATAATCCTTAAATTATAAAATTTCTGAAGTATAAAGTTTTTTGTGCATTAATGCAATCCTACAGATCTAATCTAATCTGAGAGGGAAACCAAGTATAACAATCTTTAAGAATTCCAAAACAAAATTAAATAGAGTATTTCTAACAAATACATACACTGTTCTTTTGTCTTGTCGAAGTAGTTTAGAAGAAAATTCACTGAGAATATCAAGAAATGCCAAATTTAAAGGTGGATGGCTCTCTCCTTGTGGATTAGGCTCCTTAAAAGCAAATTCTATGCCATCTCTGCAACAAAAACAACAACAAAAAAAGACAAATATTTAAAGGACTACAATACAAAATTGAATAACTTAGGGAATTTCTCTATACTTCATCCCACTACTAAGATGTTTCCTTTGTCATGCATTTAAGCTGAGGAATAGAGAGAATAAGGAGGCTACAGTGCGAGAATGAGCAAATATATTTACATTTTATGCCACTTTTACTTTGTTTTGGTTTTTATTTTTATTTTTTGGCGGGGGTGGGGGGGGCGGGCATGCTGCGCCACGTAGCTTGCAGGATCTTAGTTCCCTGACCAGGGACTGAACCCTTGCCCCAGCAGTGAAAGCGCCAAGTCCTAACCACTGGACCGCCAGGGAACTCCCAACTGTTACTTTCTTTAAAACAAAACAGACACATACATACACACACCAGCTGGTCTTTATTTAAAATGTGGTTTGGTATATCTACATTCTCTCCTCAGTTCTCTTTTCCATAGAAAATAACCCAAATCCTTTCACATAATGATCAGTACATTTTCTGTATTTTTCAAGACACAAAGGAGATCAACTATAACACATAGGATCAACTTAAAAATAAATGATTCAAGACTATCTGTAATGACCCACTTAAGAGTAAAGTTTAAAAATTAAACTCCACTCAAGGCCCAGTTTATATTTATTTAACAATAAATACCTCTATTAATCAAGACAACTACCCAACATTATATATATATATATGAAGTAAATAATATATTACTTCTCAAAATAATTACTACATGTGTGGTCCTTAAATATTACCTAAAATTCTCATCCATAGTATTAAAAGGCATAAAAAGAAATTTGAGACTTTTAGAGCAAAGTGAAAAGGAGAGAGTAAATTAAAGTTGAGGAAGGTATAGGACTAACAAAGAGCAGAACAATTTCTGAAGGGAGACATTTAACACTTCATAATTAAGTAAGCAACAGGAATTTTAAAAAGACACAAAACAGAGAGCTTTCAATGAAACAGAGCCCAAGCCTCTTGATTTTTCCAAAGGCAAGGCTCTTTATCCACAATAAAGACATAAAGGATATTAATAACCACATGTTGGTTATGTTAGAGCTCTAAAATATACTTAAAAGTATAACTGATCACTAAATTACATGCCTAAAATAAAATCAGATGATTTCCAATTTTGATAAGGCAAAGAAAACATGCAGACAAAATAAAGATTGTGGCTCAAAACAAGAGAAAAGGTCACTGCAAAATAGAGAACAGAACCAGAAACAAAAAAACTTGAAACAAAGAAATCAAATCTCAAAACATTATCTACCCAGCAAGAGAGATTATGACAAAAACTGTTAAAAGAGATTCTATAATACCTGATGAATATATGTTGCTTTTCTTCACGTAATTTATAAAGATTTTGTATGGTTTTAATTAAAGCAAAGACTTTTCTATAAAAGGTGTTTTAGTCCCAATTCATGTGTTAACAGAGATAGAACTATAACTGGTTCTTAAGAAAGGAGACATGCCACAGATTTGTAAACAAGTAATAAAGCATCAATTGAACTTGGTTATTCTAAACAAAAGAGCAAGGTACAAAAAAACTTCATGATTAACAAACAGAAGAGCTGAATAAAATATTTGGAAATTACTTGTGTAGCATAGCAATGGCCTCTCTCGTTTTCAATTGATCGAGTCCAAAAGTTAAAGCAAAACGTCGAGCAAGTTCTTTTATGCCGCTGAATGTTGAGGATGACCTATCAAAATTATAGCCATTTTCCTGTATCATTTCATTAAAAAGCTGTTTGGAAAGAAAGAAAGCATGTTAAAGTTTTTTAATAACTATGGATTATTAACATCTAATTTTAAAATACTACATTTTATATTTAAAATATACTTGATGTTCTATAAATAAGGCATTGTACTTCATTCTATAACATGGATTTTTAAAAACATGATACAAATGACCAAAATTGTAGCACTTCATATATTCAGACTAGAGGTAGTTATTGACATTAGAAACTCCTTAGATTAGTTACGACAGAATTCTTTTCTGTCGGTATTAATTGGATATTAAAATAGCATATAAAAATATAAAGAAAAAGGAAACCAACTAACAACTATGTTCTTATTGACATTTAAATGATGGATCTTCACATCAAGAACTTTCATAATAAAGTTAGCAAAACAAAATACAATCTTTCAATTATCAAGCTGCCAAGATTTTAAACAGATAATGGCTACTACTTAAGAATACAGTGCAATGGGCACTGATCTGCTGGGAACATAAACTGAGAAAACCTTTCTACAGAGCAATCTGGCAATGTGTAGTGAAAGCTTTAGAATTTTCATGCCCTTTGAGTAAGCAATTGTTATTATCAGACTTTATCCAAAAGGAATGATAACAGTAATATCTGTATACAATACATAAGTACAAAAATGTTTGTCTTAGTGCTATTTATAATGGCAAGAATTGTAAAAAACCTCAACATCAAACGAGAAGAGATCTTGGTTAAATTATAGTCCCTCTATAAAATGGAATACTACACAGTCATTAAAAATGCAGAGGAAAGTATTTAACGGCACGAAAGTGTTCAGGATTTATTAATATGAAAAATTCAGCATTTCAAGACAATGTGCAATATGATTTTTTATTTTTGTAAAATAAGATTTCACATAGGCATAAAAAAGATTAGGAAGTTAAAAATTAAAACACTGTTAAGTGAAAAAAATTAAAGATAAGTTGTATTTTTTCTAGTTTTCCTATAATATTTTCTAAACTTTCTACAGCAAACAGCTATTATTTTACACCAAAAGTTATTTAAATGCTGCCTTTAAAACCTTTTAAATTCTATTAATTTTAATAAAGAATATCAAAATATGCAAATGAAGAACTTTCATACCTAGATCTCTAAAAAGCAAGAAAGTTTATCAAAGTGAAATGGGTTGGGTTATGTTCTGCATGCATTTGGTCTCTACAGACAAAAGTATACTAAGCAAATGATTTTTGCCTAATTAAACCTGCCTTGACACTGCCAAAATGAAAATGACTGGTACATTTTGATTATACGGTTGATAAATGCTCATTAAAATACATGTACAAATGTACAAAGAATAAAGTAAAATTCACCTGGAACCTACCAAAGCAAGTTAACCACAGCTAACATTTTGGTGATTATTTTTTCCAAATAGGTACACAGAGATGTGCACAATTTTATAGAGATGCTATACTGCAATCTTTTTTTATTCTCAAACTATATATTGTAGAGATCTTTACAAATTAATGAATACAGACCTACACCAATTTTAAGTGCTACACAGCCACTGCAGAGATATACTACACAATATATTCATCTAATATCCTATTGACAGGCATTTATATTTTCTAATTTCTTGCTATTATAAATAACTTTGCAATGTATAATCTTCTACACTCATTTTTGCAAAGTTATCCTATTACCACTGTGGACGAACTTCCAGAAGTAGAACTGCTGCCTCAAATGGCATACACATTATAAATTTTGACATATATTGCCAAACTACCTGCCAGGAAGGTTGAACCAATATACCTTGCTGTCAGAACCTGTTTCTCCCATACCTTAGGTGGCTATAGGTTTTGCCACTCTTGCCAGTCTCAAAGCAAAAAATGATCTCACTTGTACAATGTCTACTAGTGAGATTGAGTATTTTTCATTTCCACTTTTATGAACTATCTATTGCATCCTTTTCCCAGTTTTCAACTGTTAACTTGAAAACTATTAAGCGCTTATTTTGCTAGCCTAAACCTGGTACTCTTCATGTCTTACCTGTTGCAAACTGAGAATAAGGGTCTTTGCACACTGAATTTTGTCTATCTGCCTTGTTTTACTCATTGTTTCTTTGATGATATCGCCATAGTCATTATAATACTAGAAAAGAAATTTGTACAAATTAGGCCTTTGTCTCTTAAAACTATTGGACAATAAGACTAATTTTAGGTTAGTCACATAAGCACATCACAAGAATGTTATCTGGCTAGAATTATGCCTTCAAAGACACGAAAGAATGTTACTAAAACGTCATTATAATCTTTAAACACATAATCCCTAACATCAGTAAATTCAGAAATATCAGACAGTTAAGATCTAATCACATTAAGCTCCACAGTTGGTTTTAAGGAGGTATATTGTTTAACAATAATTAAGTTATACAGATTTTCAGAAATAAAACAAAGGACAGAAACAAAGTTCTGTGCTCTTTGTGACCTATTAAGACAATGAATGTAATCAGTTACTTTCATAACTTATTCATTGCTAATGGCATGTAGTTCATGAGCAGTTTCCAAATTTATTGATTTGGCTTATAGAAACTAACAGCCTGTTAACAACATTTAAAAGAAAACTTACTGTATGTGGCATTTACATTACACACTGCACAGGAATTTTTTTTCTAATTTAAGATCTTGTTTCAAAATGCATACATTAACAACTACCAGAGATAACAGGGTAACCATGCTCCTATATGACTAACAAAATTGACTTTAATTTAGAATACCTAAGGCTAAAAGTTTAAAATTTGCAAAATGACTTCAAAAACAACGTTAGTTAAAAAAAAAAATCTAACAAGTATCAGGCCAAATAACTTAAGTTCCAAAGTACTTTATTAATGGTTCTATCATATAGGAAAGTATTCTGAAGAGAATTAATTAGGTTTTGATAAATGTATTACATGTTTTATCCTGTAAAAGCAAAAGCTTAAAAAAAGTTTACATTTATAATTAGATTTTACTTGAAAAAGGATTACAGAAAAATCATCACACCGTATTTAGTCACATTCTGTTAGTACAATCAACAATATCCTTTCTACTACTACTTACAAGTTAAAGAATCTCACACGTATTTATGACAATTTGTGAATAACCCACTGTGACTCAAATCAGATTTTCAGAGCTTAAGGAACCTTAGCTATCACAGTGGAACAGATGAAGAAACGCAGGACACAAAAGGTACTGAATTACTCAAGGTCACAAGCTGCATAGTAACCAAGCCAAAACTGTATTATCTAGTTCTCTGACTCCTAAACACTTTTTTATGTTACATCAAGCAGGGGAGGGACACCATCCTGTTGTTTTAAACTAAATCACAAAAGCAATTTCTATTAGTGACAGTTAACCTAAGACAAGCTGTTTGCAATATTCCAAACACAAATGAACTCAATAAACCCAAAATGTCCATTAATGGAGGATCGGAGGTATGAGAAAATTTACTGAAAATGTTAAATATTTTAAGAGATTTCTTTTACACTAGAAAAGTAATTTACTATTAAAAAATTAAATGGCAACCAAACATAAAAGCGACATAAAAATATCTCGCTATCCATTTTTCAACTTTACCTTCATATACTGCTTAAAGATATCTGCAGCTGTATTCATCTCCACCACAGTATATACAATTAGCTTACAAAACGCTGCAAGTAAATTTCTCCTTTTGTGCAGAGCTTCAATTTTACTGGCTTCATCTTCCTGCTGACCATCTGGGGAAAAAGGTTTCCAACATTAAGCCATCTGTATTTTACTTCAGCCGTGTGTGTGTGTGTGTGTGTGTGTGTGTGTGCGCGCGCGCGCGCGTGCGTGCATGTGTATGTGCATGCGTGTGTGTCTGTGTGTGTGTATCAAATTCAATATAAAACATCTTTATTTTGGAGAATTTGAAAAACAAGGGAAAAAACATTTAAATAAAATAAAAATTATAATCACTCAATATCCTCATGAATGACCAGCCCATTTATTCCAATACACAAAATTTTTGTGACATCAAATCAGAAGGCTGTTTAGTGAACATGGAACAGGAACAAGTGGAGTGAGTGAAAGGAACTGATGTTTAGTGAAATCAGGCTAAGCTTGCCTAACACATTAATCTACTTCCCTAGCAGGACAGTTTGCCGATGAGACCTGCATATTCAGTATCTGTTGGGTAAGGCTCTTTCTTCCCTAGGGGCAGACAACCTCAGAAATTCTGTTATCCCTTCTAAAGATGACCCCACCCAACCTCAAACCCAACTTTTATTGACAGATACTTTCTTTATACATATTACAGATATTCAGTTAGACTGGCCTAGAAACCATTCTGTCTTTTTAAGGTAACCTCACATATATCTGCTCTGATCCATTATGTGAGATCTTGATATTCAGTTATCAAAGGGACAAAATTATTTCCAAATTCATAGCTGAGAAAGCCGGATTACAGCCTCCAAGTACTGCCAAAGGATTTTCAAATTATTTGATACTGTGCATAAAATTGTAACGAAGCCTTTTACATAAAAAGCTATGCAAAGAATTTTCCTCTTGACAAATTTTACAAATGAAATTACTTACATAAAAAATACTGTGTATAAAATAAGAACTCTTTTAAAACAAGTATTTATTTTACCCTGTCTCTGATAATCCTTGATAACTGCTAGTAAATAAAAACCAAATTTTAAGAATAGGAGTTTGTTTAAGACAGACCATCCGAAAAGTTTCTGTTATCAAAAGTGCCTATTCCAGAATGCCAAAGTCATTTGCTTAGAAACCTAAAACGTACTGTTCATTCTTTTAAAAGAGTACACTGAACATACAAGCTAACTTTTTCTTAATGACTCTGTGATTATAATGGATTTCTATACAATATTGTTTCCAATCATTGTTTGGTACTGTTCTCAGGAACTAGAGGGGTACAGACTTATTCCCCCTACAGACTAAGTTACCCAGATATTAAGAGTTTTTTGAGCCCTGATTTTTAGGTTTCTTCACTTCTTACTTATCAAAAATTAGCCACCTTTTTCTCTTGTGGGGATTAAAGAATGTTAGAGAAGTGTCTAACACACTGAGCCTTTAATAAATGTCAGTTGCCACTATTATTATGTGTTGCCAGTGCCTCTAGAAGCATTCCCTATTTTATTCTCCCCTTCTAGTCTGATGTGGGCTAACAAATCAAATAACCATGGGTCTACAATACCAGGGGTTAGATGAGTATGAAAACCAATGGAAACTATCATATGTTGCTGGTGGGAGGATAAAAGAATAAAACGACTTTGGAGAATAATCTGGCAGCTTGTGGTCAAGTTTAAGATGCACATAGACTACATAATCTAGCAATGCCACTCTCAGGTATACAGGCACACCTCGGAGATATTGCAGGTTTGATTAGACCACCGCAATAAAGGGAATACTACAATGAGTCACATGAATTTTTTGGTTTCCCAGTTCATATAAAAGTTATGTTTACACTATACTGTAGTCTTACTAAGTGTGCAATAGCATTATGTCTAAAAACATGTACATACGTTAATTAAACATTTCATTGCTAAAAAATGCTAATCATCTAAACTTTCATGCGAGTTGTAGTAGTAACATCAAAGATCACAGATCACCATGACAAATATTATAATAATGGAAAAGTTTGAAATGTTGCAAGAATTACCCAAAAAAAGACACAGAAACATGAAGAGAACAAATGCTGTTGGAAAAATGGCACCCATAGACATGTGTGATGAAGGGTTGTCACAAACCTTCAATTTATTAAAATACACAGTATCTATGAAGTGCAATAAAAGGAGGTATGCCTGTACACTAGAAAAGCATTTGCACATGTGCTCAAGGAGATAAGTATAAGAACATTTTTGTAACACTATTTATAATAGGAGAAAAGATGGAAACAACCTAAATGTTCGTCAATATGAAAATGGATAAAGTGTGGTTAATTCATATCACATAGTATTCAGCAGTCAGGATGAATAAGCTATAATCACATGTCAATACTGACAAATTTCACAAATAATGTTAACTCAAAAAAGCAAGATGAAAAATAAAATGTTCAACATGATACCATTTATGTGGAAGCTAGCAACAGAAAATAAACTATATATTGTTAAAAGATACATAAATTCCTAGTAAAGTAAAATTAAAATGCAAAGGCATGATAAACAGCAAATTCAGGATAGCAGTTATCTCTAGGGAAAAAGAATAATGGGATGGGGAGGGATACAAACAAGGGCTTCTTTTGTATCTATTCCTTTAAAAAACAAATATGAAACAAACAGCAAAATTTGACAAATGCTGGTGTTTGGTATATACAAGTGTGTTACATTTTATTCTTTTCCATAGAACTGGAATACATTTCATTTTTAAAGTGGAAATAGAAAAACACGAAGTCCAAGGAGGTAAGACAAAGTGTAATTCCAGGAAGCTCCCAGAAAATTTAGGAGTATTGGCAAGCTTATTCTCATTCCTATTTCCTATGATCTAAATGAAGTTGAGGTAGTCCCCAACTAACAAAAGGGTTATAGACCAAAACCAATTTTGTATCAGTGTTGGGAATATAACTATGTTTTCCTATAGAAGTTTTAAAAACTCCTACTCATCTTTTAGGATCCATTTCTGATGTTAGCTTATTTCAGTGGTGTTCTGACTCCTACAGAACAGTTAGAACTTCCTCTACATGCCCACAACACTTTGTACCTACCTCTATTACTTGTCAAATTACATTATAATTACTTGTTTTTAGATATGTCTTTTCCACTTGAATTGAATTCTTAAAGGAAAAGACCATGTCTCATTTTTTTGATATTCATAGCATCTAGTATGCTGCCTGCTGCCCAATAAATGTCAAATGAATGTTAAAAATAAAGTGTAACTAAACCAATAGCTGAAAGTGAATGGTGGAAAATTCTAAGTATATAAACTTTAGTACATGGATTTTGATATCTGTTTTGGCTACTTAGGTTTCTCAATTCTGTTCTGGTTAAGTTTTTAATACTTGAGAACAAAGCTCTCTATTGATAAAAAATAAGCTACAAGCCATGTCTAGAATTATATATAGTTAAAAGCTTTGCAGTGATGTGTCAGTTTATGTATGGACATACACATACTGATGTTATATATCCTTCAAGTTTAACTTCAAATTGGAAAAAAAAAACCCCAGAAGTCACCAAATACTATCTGTTTTTCCACGATTTCTTGTTCAAGTAAGGCATCTGTGTATGCAATTAGGGTGCGAAGAGTAACTTAACACTAGGCAACGTTGGTTTGATTATTTACCTGTAACATTCTGTACTGCCCCAGACCTTTACAGAAAAATTATGCTATGAAAGTATACAACAAAAAGGTCATTTAAAGAAACACTTTATTCTGCTCTAATTACTTGAATATTGGTATTACCAATGATTAAGGGGAAAGAGAAGTAAATTTTGTTGAGTACCTACCTACTACATGCCCAGGCACTATACTAGTCACTTTGCTCAATTTAATTAACTTGTACAGTTCTGTAAGGTAGCTACAAATTAGAAAAACAAGCTCACAACTAGTGAGAAACAAAGATTTGATTCCAAAGCCTATGCTCTGTGATACCACATTGTCTTTACAATGTTACAGGCAATGAACACAAATTGCACTGGAAAATGTACCTGTGTTTCATGTTTTAAGAATAAAATATCAAACAGTAGTGTAACACTTTACATTGCTGTTAAATTTGATTTATAGTAGATACACAGATTTAACAAAAAGATGGCAATAAAATTACCTGCACTGTTATTGTCATCATCCTGTTCAATGAAGACATGATCCAGAATAAAGCTGAGCAACTCAGACTGCAATGAAGAATCAGGGGTGTAAACTAATGGCTCTAACATGTCACGCCCTCCTGACATAATCTGATGGCTGAAGATCATCAAAATATCACATAGAATAGTGAAGGCCTAGTATAAAAAAAAATAAAAATAAAAAAAAAAGGATAGCATGCCATAAACCAAAGTTTCTCACGAACTGCCACAAGTAACTTACATATTTAATGTGGAAATAAAATCCAACTTTCTATATTTGAAACTCATAAGAAAAAGCAATGTCTACTATTTTCCTAAGATTTTAAAAGTGAAGAGTGTAATTTTTTCAACAATAACTACTGATATTTGCATTGTGATTTACTAACTGCAAGATAATTTCACAAATATTCTTTTTAATTTTCAGCAATTTTCTTTTAATTTTTTAAGTGATTTGTACAATATGTTAACATCATCAAAACATGCAATCAAGACTCAATCTCAGGTTTTCTGACTCCAAACCCCACCCTTTACACTATATATACCACAATGTCTCATGGTATACATTCTCAAATATCAAATAATGTATAAACTTGGTACCATTCTTTTCTTCTATGGAAGAAAAACACTTATACCAAGAAGATGAATATCTCCTAGAAGATCTCTTAGAAGAGAGATCACAAAATCTATAGGACTTCTTAAGCACTCTCATTGTCAGTATATGTGATGATTAAGTAAAAAAAACATAACCAAGTGCGGGTCTGCTTACTAATCATCAGGCAAACCTGACAGTATAATAAACATAAGGTTGAAGTGGGACTTCCCTGGGGGTCCAGTGGCTAAGACTCCACGCTCCCAATGCAGGGGGTCTGGGTTCGATCCCTGGTCAGGGAACTAGATCCCACATGTCGCAACTAAGAGTTCATATGCCACAACTAAAGATCCCACATGCCACAACTACTACCTGGCACAGCTAAATAAATAAATAAATAAACAAATAAATAAAGCAATAAAGCTGAAGTGTTTTATATATATATATTTTTTGGATGAAGTTATATCTTGAGGAGCTTTATAAAAACTCTGCCATCCAAAAATGGGCAGAAGACCTAAATAGACATTTCTCCAAAGAAGATATAGACTGCCAACAAACACATGAAAGAATGCTCAACATCATTAATCATTAAGAGAAATGCAAATCAAAACTACAATGAGATATCATCTCACACCAGTCAGAATGGCCATCATCAAAAAATCTAGAAACAATAAGTGCTGGAGGGGGTGTGGAGAAAAGGGAACACTCTTGCACTGCTGGTGGGAAAGTGAATTGGTTCAGCCACTATGGAGAACAGTACGGAGGTTCCTTAAAAAACTACAAATAGAACTACCATATGACCCAGCAATCCCACTACTGGGCATATACCCTGAGAAAACCAAAATTCAAAAAGAGTCATGTACCAAAATCTTCATTGCAGCTCTATTTACAATAGCCCGGAGATGGAAACAACCTAAGTGCCCATCATCGGATGAATGGATAAAGAAGATGTGGCACATATATACAATGGAATATTACTCAGCCATAAAAAGAAATGAAATTGAGCTATTTGTAATGAGGTGGATAGACCTAGAGTCTGTCATACAGAGTGAAGTAAGTCAGAAAGAGAAAGACAAATACCGTATGCTAACACATATATATGGAATTTAAGAAGAAAAAAAAATGTCATGAAGAACCTAGGGGTAAGACAGGAATAAAGACACAGACCTACTGGAGAACGGACTTGAGGATATGGGGAGGGGGAAGGATGAGCTGTGACAGGGTGAGAGAGAGTCATGGACATATACACACTAACAAACGTAAGGTAGATAGCTAGTGGGAAGCAGCCGCATGGCACAGGGATATCGGCTCGGTGCTTTGTGACCGCCTGGAGGGGTGGGATAGGGAGGGTGGGAGGGAGGGAGACGCAAGAGGGAAGAGATATGGGAACATATGTATATGTATAACTGATTCACTTTGTTATAAAGCAGAAACTAACACACCATTGTAAAGCAACTATACCCCAATAAAGATGTTAAAAAAAAACTCTGCCAGGAGTTTTAAATAGAGTCAAACACTGGTAAAAGTAGTCAGAAGGTAACTGGAAAAAATTTAGTTATTTGTTGGGAAGGGATAAGGAAAATAAAATTTTGTGATCACAAAGTCAACAGAAAATTACATTTAATGGAAGACTACTACTAGAAGGACAGATTATAATATAGACCTCAAAGCAGATTTTAATAATAACTTTGCCTTTTTGGAACTAACCACATTTATATTTTTCTCTATGCTTTTACCTCTTCTTTTGGTCTCTTCCTCTCATTTTACTACTATAGTAATAATTTATACCTATCAAGATATTTGAGTTTACAAAAGCTTTTGCAACATACACAGTAAGGATACACAGTGATAAGCGTGGTGACATTTACTAATTAGGTGAACTGACAGGTCTTGTGAGCTAACCAGGACATATTCCTGGAAGCTGTTAGGAAGACTAGTACACAGGCTATTTAATGACCAAATAATTAATCTCCAAGGCCTGAACAACAGATTATATATAAAGGAGATTACACACAATAACCCATAAGGAATTACTTGCTAACACTGTAAGAAATACGGAATATTAAGCTGAGTATCTTGGTGGCCTATGAAAATATATCAAGTAATACTTCATGTATTAAGTTTGGATCAGTGTATACTTCACTGAAATCCTATTCTAAGACATTAACTATAAACTCATTTTACTACCTTCTGAAATTTTGTCCCTCTTATCTGAATTGTAGAGAAGAAAATGTCCCAAGTCCTTTATTGTTACAGTTCAAACTAAATAGGCTCTTGGTCCCAGGATCAG
Organism: Delphinapterus leucas; assembly: GCF_059928025.1. Lineage (NCBI taxonomy): Eukaryota > Metazoa > Chordata > Mammalia > Artiodactyla > Monodontidae > Delphinapterus > Delphinapterus leucas. Next base: position 26,284,892 of record NC_143150.1, read on the forward strand.
AAGTTATTTTACAGATGGGAAAACTACCCATGGCACCAAGTAACAATGTATTTCCAGACTGAGAAGCTTGGCAGCAATGGAATCAAGAAGGCATATGGGGTGGGAAGGTAACACTCTGAAGACGGAAGTGATTAAAATTTTTATTTCAAAGTCCACATAAGAAAAAATAACTCACACAATCAGGAATGGGCAGGAATGCCAACATCTGATAATACTCTGAGATAACAAAACCAGATGGACCTTTCCTCCCTGAGGCATATCTGTTATACTTGTTGCTTTCAGGAATAATTTATGTAACTGCATACACCTACTTTGTATATATGGGTCTGTTTACCATGTGTGGCATAAAGAAACAATAACACAGAATAACTGCAATATGCGGGTAATCTATAATGCTCCACATGGAATTAATGTTAATCTATTTTTTGAGCATAGTATATATACAAGATATTTCTACTTTGCCCAATTTCAGTATTTCTTAAATTTTCTATATTAGTTCAGATATTTATTCAGGGTTGCTTACAAAAGACTGCTATCTATAGTAATTACTAACCTGTTCTTTAACGGTGGTATTCACGTTGGTCAGGTAATGTTGACATATCTGACAGAATACCCTCATCTGTTTCTTTAAACGCAGCAAGTCCTCCTTGAAAAAATTTAACATGAGCATTTTAAAATACTGTATTAAAAACTCATTCAATATTTAAGATATTTTATATTACATAAAACATCACCATATATTTAACTATGTTAACTCTGCTTGTATATTAGATTTTAAATCTTTATTATTTATCAAAAAGGAAAACAAAAACCACTTTTAAAATCTCAACAAATTGCAGGCTTAAAAACACCAGGTATATTCATGATAATTAGATGACATCTAAAAATATTGTTTATATCATCTTTAACTCAGCCTTTTTCAATTTCCATTTCTCTGTTCATTCTGTAATACACTTAATTTACTATGTACTTAATTGTAGGCCTAGTACTTAAAATCCTCAGACTATTAGTACATGCATATCATTAATGAATATATAAATACTGGTGGTGTAGTAAATATATGTTTTCACAAAGCTGAGTGTTAGAATATTCACTCAAAGCCAAATATCATCATATAGAAAAAGCATCTGTATATAAGAATAAAATTTTATCAAAAAAAATACCAGGTATATTAACGGATAATATCCTACGTGATCTGGGTCCTTTAGAATGAGAAAACTTATATGACTATATATGGCTATCCATATAAATCCACTACCTCAGAATGCTTAACAAGTAAAGATTTATGTTCCATCCTCACTTTGTAATTTGATGGGTGGCCGACTGATGAATGGAATAAAATAAATGATAAAAAAGGGACAGCATGTTTCATTTTTCATTTGTAGGATAGTGGTTGTGCTTTTTAAAAACAGAGAGGGACCAAAGAAAAATTAGTTTTGTGGTATTACTCCACTTAAGAAAAAAAAATTTTAACCTACACTAAAAGGATGAATCTTTTTTTTCTTTTTCTAAATATTTACATCAGTTAATTTAAAATAGAAAACTACTTTATAAAGATCAGCCACACTAATTTATTTAAGGCATAACCTCTGGCCCGTTTCCTGATACTGGATGCCAAACGATAGAGTATCAGTACATATTTGGTATATGTAATAGACAAGTTAAATAAAAACAGGTTTAACTTAGAGATTGATTTGGTGAAGAAAACTCAACCAAGCTTCAGTAGAAATAATTTTTGCATTTAATAACCTTCATTTTTACCCTGTTTCCTCTACTAAAAGTATTACCTTTTTTCCCATGTTAATTTGTAACTCAATGCTTTTGATTTAGGTGAGCAATCATATTTGCTAATACAGTCACTGTTCCTACTGCAAGCTTGATATTGAATTAAACTTTTTGGGTGTCTAACAAAAAGTACACTAGTTTAACAACAGTACTACATTGTCTTTTCAAGGTGGAAAATATCCATTTGTAGATATAATTGCATCTTGTGCTTAAAAACCTCAAAAAAATTCTAAAATTATTCTGTGAATTATGCAAAACAAACTGATTATCAAGAGGATTCCTTTTTGAGGAAAATAACTATGAACAGCTAATTCTATAGCTTACAGAAATTACTTAATATTTATAAAAATGTGCCCAAATAATATTTAAGGCAACATCTACTACTACAAGTACGAAGTTTAAGTTTCTAATTTACAAGTGAAAAAGGCAGTACTCTTTAGTTCAATTACTAAACACATCAAGGATTACCACTACGGATAAAAATTTGAAACTTCTATGACCTAGTAGCTGGCACATTACACTCAACCAGAAAGTGATTTATCATGAATTTGGGACATCAGTACAGAGATCCTGAGTATGAATAAGGAGATCCCAAAACAAGGCATAAGATCTAGGGACAGGTGGTTTGTAATAATTAATTTATATAACCCAACAGCTGTATCTGTATGTTTCAAAGGCTCTTGGTCATGATTTACAAAATCTGTAGTTCTTTATGTACCCAGTACTTTTGAGAATGATATGGAAATCCATAAATTATGCCACATATAAATGTGATTTTTTTTAATTTAGAATCATACCCTAAACATATTAATGTTCTTTCACTGAATATACAACTACAAATAACTGTTTTTAAAAGTAAACATGCCTAAATAGATTAGAAATAAGCAAGATTTTATTGATATGTCTTATGTTTAAGTTTGCTGAAAAGTTAATGCTATTTAATAAAAAAAGACGCCACTGAACCACCACAAACCTTTGTAGAGCTGCTTTCAGTTATCTTTGCAAGCTGCCAAAGGATTACATAGTGAGTGCATTGCAGTGCGTGAATAACAATCTATAAAAGAACAAAGAGAATACAGTTAAATTTTACAAGTCACAAGTTTTCTTTCTCAAAGTTAAATATGTAACTTGTAAATAAATAAAAACCTGTTCAGGCATGTCTCCATTTTCAATTCCGGTTTTCAATAGTTTGTAATTACAAGCAAACAAATCCCACTTTGAAAGATCATGGGCACTGTAAAAAAGAATTAAGTTATATTAAAAAGTTAAGCTTAATCACATTTGTTCTGGACTTGAGTGTTAACAGAATACTATTAAAGTAAAATGTAGTAAACTTTCTAACATGCGCCCACAAGAATAAAAAAAATGTGTATTTTTAAAAAGTATATTAGTTGATAATTTGTTGTTCCCCAATTCACAACATGACTCTATCAAGTACTTTTTTCCCAAAAAGCACAAGAAATCCAGCAAAAAATTTGACACTATAATCCCCAAACATGCAATTTGGTTCTGATTTTGCTACAGTTTTAAGAAATCAGAAACTTTAAGATTCAACTTACTTATGAAAAGCAGTGATTCTCTTCAATGTTGACAATACCTGATATGCATCATCTTCATCAGGTTCTTCGCCCTATGAATGTTAATTATATCATATTAAACATTAATAACCACAAAAGTGAAAAATCTTAGGCTATCACATTGGTGATTTCCACACCTTGAAAATAAAGAAAAACCTAATTAAAAACCACAAAATAACTATGTCATTCAATACTTAGACCTGGCCAAATTTAAAGCAATGTGGCCAGAATAATGGGTCAACATAGAGTTGTTATAACAGATACATTATACCCAAGAGAGAAAAACTGAATGACATTCTCCTTTTTTCCTTTAAGTGATCTTGACACAAAACAATGAAGACATCTACTCTTTCACAGTAATAAATGCATTGGGACAATAAAGAGAAATATATTAGAGGACAAGCAAGAGATCATAAAAGATAATACCTAAAGGACAAAATCTACTAAGTAAATGAAACATAGCGCTCAAGAAAGATATATCAGACCAATTAAAATTAATTTGGAAAAAATCCTCTGCATAAGGACTAGATATACTAATCCTTTTTCTGGGTATCAACTTTCCAATTTAGAGTAACTTAAGTTTTTGACAATTTTATGAGTCTCACTATAAGAAACTTACAAATTTTTAAAAATACTATCGAACTTACTGTATTAAACCCCAGGTCTCTCAAAAAAATGCTTGTTTTTCACCATCAATTTTTATACAAGGTAAGTAATTAAACTTAATTAACAAACCATAGTTTAATTTTAAATTAACTTGTCCTAATCAGAATCATATCCAGCCAATAGTAGAGCCATTACAATTTTTAAGAATGTGATCATTTGTACATCAACATATTTGCACAAACCTCCAATTAAGCAAAACATAGTAAGCATGAAATGTTATACACAGAAATAAGAAAGTTAAAGAAGTAACTGCTAAACAAAGTAACTGGAAATTACAAAAGTCCACATCATTTTTGCAGCATTTAATGACAAAAGTGATGTGGAAAAGGCTAAATGCATTAATTTGAGAATCACAACTTTTTACTTTATGCAAATCAATTAAACTGTTAAGTGTACCTTTCCAGAAAAGATAAAAATCACAATAAAAATACAAGTGTATTTGAGCACCACACTTAAGCCTCTTTGGAAATACAACAGAACAACAAAACAACAAAATCGACAGTGGCTATAATTTATCAAGGCTTTATAATATCAAAGACCATAAATAAACTTCCAAAATGTTAAGAAATACCCCAATTTTTGAGGTTACGTGGCCACAGTCTAGCTCAACTTTTCTGCTCTGTTAACACCCTGTTCCCTAACAGCCTCTTGTTCAACTAAACCCTGGAAACTTCCCAGATCATTTCTTTAAATTAAAAAAAGGGGAAAGATGTTAGCTTTGCTTTCACCCTCTCTTAGTCGCAGATTCTTGCCACCTTCCTATTTTGGTGGATGAATAATAGTATCACGATGAATCATAGAATAAAAAGTCTGAATGACTTTTCAACATACTGCTAGGGATTATCACCAAGACTGGTGACTAATTTGGTTCTGGGGGGTGGGGGGGGTGCGCAATGGGGCACAGCTGACAAAATACTTGTAATATATACCTCTTGCAGAAAATCTTCAAGAAGCCGGTTAAATTTATCGGCCAACTCGTCTATCAGTTGACTTCTTGAAATATCTACTCTGTTGAAAATTGTGAACTCTTCATTACAGAGTGCGTGATAAGTTTTAGAACATGCTTCTAAAACATCTGTATCTGTGTGCTTCTCTACAATATTCCGGATCTGTCGTAATAAGGCATCCAAATGCTGCAAAATCAAAGTTTTCTTCATTAAAACTAAGGTATATATGATAGGCATAAAATGACTACACAACTGGGATGAAAAGCTTCAAACACAGTAACTTTACAACCAGTAGGGCATACTTTAAGTTCTTCTAGTCATAATAAATAAATGCACTGACCCACCCAAACTTATTTCCCCAACTTCAACAGGAATAATATTACCTATCTCACAGGGCCTTGGTGAGATGTTAATACATACAAATACATATGTTCCTGGAACACAGTAAATGTATTTAATGGATATTAGCTGCTTTCATTTTGCAATTGTTATTATCTAGTTACCCACCCCTAATCTCCATAAATGATCAGTGATACAGTCACATAATGGCTAGCAATGATGGTACGGATATGGGCATGAATCAAAGGGAAACCTCATTAGTGCCATTCTCTAATAAATCCACCTTATCTAAAATATGTATGGCATACAAGATACAGGTTTCCTTTTACATTAAAAGTTACAAAAACATATTTCAAAAAATATAAACAATATGATGGGATGAACTAAGTTAACGATTTTTCTTCAAGGTTTTTTATACACAGAAACACCATACCTTTTCTAATCGTCCAGTGGTATATATTTCCAAATCAAAGTATTGTGGCAATTGCAACAAGTTAGTCACCTTTTCAGCATCTACAGAGTACTTTGAAATAAAAAAAAAAGAAAATCATGTCAAAAACATCACAATAATGGTAAGTAAATATTATGATAAGTGCAAAATACTGTGTGGCACTTCCAAACAAAACTTGTAATTTCTTAGTAACACTCCTGATACTGACACAAACTTACTTTAGCTAATAACTGAGGAAGGGCCACAGCAAAGAGTTCAGTGATTTTTGTCCTGTCATCCAACTGGGTCTTCTTCTCCTTTGCTGTTAGCACCTAAGGTAACACAACAAAGTTTCTAAGTATTTATTAATAAGCCCACTGACACTGTTAGGTGCTCAACTTTAAGTTAAGATATCCAAAATAAGTAATGATGGATACAAGAATTTCTACTATAAAACTTGAAACCCAAAAGTAACAAAGAGAATAGCTTGCACATTATATTTTTTAAAAATAGCAACACTTTGAATAGGTCTAGAGGCAAAATCAATACCCAGTTAGATTAACTAACTCTACCTTTGGATGAAAGGAGAAGCAGTTAGGAAATGTAGTTCAGGAGTTTAGGAGTTTATATAATAATAGGACTGAGTAGGATTTCAGTCTACTATAAGTTGTGCCATGATCCATGAGTTATGAAATCAACATAAGTAACAACCAGCAATTAGAAAAACAAGAAAAAAAACACGAAAAGAAAACAAAGGAAAATAGAATGCATCACCTAAGTTGCAGTATTATTTGATGAAATTCTGTTTCAGTTATACACAAACACATATAAATAGATGTGTACTAGGTCACAATATAAAAATGTATTTTTGTGCTTCACAAAGTTTGAAAGCCTGTGCAACTCTGGTCTACAATACAAATATATGTGAACTTTGAAATAATGCATTAAAATCAAATCCCAGGAAATAGGAATTTCCCCCATATTAATGAATGATTATCCTGTCTTTATTTCAAACTTTTATTAAAAGAAAAAGAAAGCAAATCTATAAATAAACCAAAACAGACAAATACACCATTCTAAAATGTTGCACAACATGCGGTCTTAAAGGCAGGGACTGTCAATCACTGTATCTCCTGTAGTTACTGTCAACTACTGCATCTCCTGTAGTTAACTCACAAAGTATCTTATGGAAGGAACGCGGATTTCGCAAATTGCTAATGCTTTAAAATTTACTTCTAACACATATTTATAAGCAAAGATCGCCTGAAAAATAAAATTTAAGATTCAAAAATTTGATTTTATGGTTACAAATAAGAACTTTAAAAAAGATACTGAAAAAGAGACATATAATTTAGAATACTGAAAATATGTTGGCCTACCCTTTTTCCTGTCCCTCTCCCCACAGGAGGATGACATTCAGCAGCTTGTCTAATGGTACAAAGCATTATTTCAATCAGAGCACTCTCTTGTCTGTCCGTTAGCGCTGAAAGAAAAAAAATCAGAAAGTTAACCTATTTCTTTTCTTTATATGCCATTTATAATATTACATAACAGTTCCTTCTGCCTGTGACAGAATCTGACCTAATGTACTAAAGAAAATCCCATTACTATATCACAAAAAGGTTCAGAACAAGTTAAACCCTCCTAAGCATTACAAATCTGTAAAACACTGCTCCACAATTTGAGAAATGAAAATATGAACAGATACAAAAATATATATATAATAAAACAAAATAAAGAATATTGACAGCAATTACATCCTTCTACATAGCATAATATTCATGTGTATGAAAACAAAATTATTCAAAGACTTTGAATCATTATTTTAATGCTAAAAGATAAAGAAATGGAATAAGTAAACTCTATTTTCAAAATTATCTAGACAACAAAAATACCATAATTAAACATCCTTACCTTCCTCTCCACTAAGTGGCTCCTCCAGCAACAAGCTATTCATACATTCCCAGTCTTTCAGCAGCTCAGTAGCACAGTCCCACATGCTATCCACAAGGTACGCTGCGTGCTCATGTAACTAAAATTTAAGAAGAGCAATGTGCTCTTAGACAAATATCATACTAGCCTTAATCAAAAGAATGGAAGCTTTGCTGGCACCATGTGCAAACTCAAACAATTTGTTTTTTGAGGTCAAATGGAAGAAAGGACAGAGAAGAACTGCCTTAGCTTGCTATGTATAAGTAAACCCTGCTAGGTAGTAACATTTCTCACAATAATCATTAAATCATTCACATGAAAATTATTTTTGAAGAGACTATATGCATGCATATTTTGTACCTGACTCAATACAGTCATTCTTCTATATCTAAGGAGGATTGGTTCCAGGACCCCCGTCAGATTTTCCAAGGATGCTCAAGTTCCTTATATAAAATGGTGTAGTATCTGCACATAACCTATGCTCATCCTTCCATATACTTTAAATCATCTCTAGATTACTTATAGTACCCAATACAATGTAAATACTATGTAAATAGTTGCCAGTATATGGCAAATTCAACTTTTGCTTCTTGGAACTTTCTGGAATTTTTCAAAAAATATTTTCAATCCACTATTGGTTGAATCCCCTGTTGGCTGAATCCACAGATGCAGAACCCACAGATATGGGGGGCCAACTGTATTACACGGGTGAACTACTCTCAGTTATAAAATATACTACAAATTTATTGTAACTTAATGGGAGTTGTAACGATTACTTAAAATGCAAAATACATGATTACTTATCAATTCAATATATAACTAAATCATTTCTCTTTATTCTGTGAAGCTTAAAAAGGCCCTACAGCTTCCCAACTCATTTTAGGGGACAAGCATTACCATGATACCAAAACCCATCAAAGACGTTACAATTAAATATATATATATATATATATATATATACCAACACCCTGCATGAACATGAAGGGAATGTTCTCAAAAAATTTGCAAACTAAAACCAGCAATATATAAAAAGGATAACAGATCAAGACCAAGTAGGGGTTTATCCTAGGAATGCAAGGTTGATTCAACATTCAAAACAACAATCAACATAATTTATCATATTAATGTAATGAAAGATAAAATAATCATCTCAAGGGATGAAGAAAAAAGCATTGCACAGAATTCAACATCCATTCATGATAAAATGTCTCAGCACCCACACACCTATGGATAATTAATCTTTGACAAAGGAGACAAGAATATACAATGGGGAAGAGGCAGTCTCTTCAGCAAGTGGTGCTGGGAAAGCTGGACAGCCACATGTAAATCAATGAAGCTAGAATACACCCTCACACCATACACAAAAATAAACTCAAAATGGCTTAAAGACTTAAATGTAAGACAAGACACCATAAAACTCCTAGAAGAGAAAGACAGGCAAAACATTCTGACATAAATCGCACCAATGTTTTCTTAGGTCAGCCTCCTAAGGCAACAGGAATAAAAGTAAAAATAAACAATGGGACCTAATCAAACTTATAAGCTTTTGCAAGCAAAGGAACCCATAAACAAAACAAAAAGACATCCTACCGACTGGGAGAAAATATTTGCAAATAATGTGACTGAAAAGGGCTTCATTTCCAAAATATAGGTAACAGTTCATACAACTCAATATCAAACAAACAACCCAATCAAAAAATGGGTGGAAGACCTAAATAGACATTTCTCCAAAGAAGACATACAGATGGCCAATAGGCACATGAAAAGATGCTCATTGGGCTTCCCTGGTGGCGCAGTGGTTGAGAGTCTGCCTGTCGATGCAGGGGACACGGGTTCGTGCCCCAGTCCAGGAAGATCCCACATGCCGCGGAGTGGCTGGGCCCGTGAGCCATGGCCGCTGAGCCTGCGCGTCCGGAGCCTGTGCTCCGCAACGGGAGAGGCCACAACCATGAGAGGCCCGCGTACAGCAAAAGAAAAAAAAAAAGATGCTTATCATCGCTAATTATTAGAGAAATGCATATCAAAACTACAATGAGGTATCCCCTCACATCAGTAAGAATGGCCATCATTAAAAAGTCTACAAATAATAAATGCTGGAGAGGGTGGGGAGAAAAGGGATCCCACTTAACACTGTTGGTGGGAATGTAAACTGATGCAGCCACTACGGAAAACAGTATGGAGGTTCCTCAAAAGACTAAAAATAGAGTTGCCGTATGATCCAGCAATTCCACTCCTGGGCATATACCCAGACAAAGCTATAATTTGAAAAGATACATGCACCCCTATGTTCATAGCAGCACTATTTACAATAGCAAAGACATGGAAACAACCTAAATGTCCATTGACAGATGAATGGATAAAGAAGATGTGGTATTGAGAGATGAATGGATAAAGATGTGGCACATATATACAATGGAATATTACTCAGACATAAAAAGAAACGAAATTGAGTTATTTGTAGTGAGGTGGATGGACCTAGAGTCTGTCATACAGAGTGAAGTAAGTCAGAAAGAGAAAAACAAATACCGTATGCTAACACATATATACAGAATCTAAACAAAACAAAACAAAACAAAAAAAGGTCATGAAGAACCTAGGGGCAGGATGGGAATAAAGACGCAGACCTACTAGAGAATGGACTTGAGGACACGAGGAGGGTTAAGGGTAAGCTGGGACGAAGTGAGAGAGTGGCATGGACATATATACACTACCAAATGTAAAACCAATAGCTAGTGGGAAGCAGCCACATAGCACAGGGAGATCAGCTCGGTGCTTTGTGACCACGTAGAGGGGGTGTGATAGGGAGGGTGAGAGGGAGAGAGATGCAAGAGGGAAGAGATATGGGGATACATGTATAGCTGATTCACTTTGTTATAAAGCAGAAACTAACACACTATTGAAGCAATTATACTCCAATAAAGATGCTAAAAAAAAAAAAAAAGACTACATGCTTCCACTGCAGCGGGCATGGGTTCGATCCCTGGTCAGGAAACTAAGATCCTGCATGCCCTGCGGGGCGGCCCCCCGCCCCCAAAAAAGAAAGAAAGATATGTGTGTGTTTGTGTGTGTATATACACACACACATACATACAATGGAATATTACTCAGTCACAAAAAAGAATGACATAATGCCATTTGCAGCAACATGGTTGGACCTAGAGATTATCATCCTAAGTGAAGTAAGTCAGAGAGACAAATACCATATGATATCACTTATATGTGGAATCTAAAATATGACACAAATGAACATATCTATGAAACAAAAACAGACTTACAGATATAAAGAACAGGCTTGTGGTTACCAAGGGGGTGGAGAGGTGGGGGAGGGAAGGACTGGGAGTCTGGGATATTAGCAGGTGCAAACTATTATGTATAAAATGGATAAACAACAAGGTCCTACTACAGCAAGGGAACTATTTTCAGTATCCTGTGATAAACCATAACAAAAAATATGAAAAAGAATATATATATGTATAACTGAGTCCCTTTGCTGCAGAGCAGAAATTAAACACAACACTGTAAATCAACTGTATTTCAATAAAATTTAAAAAAACTTCTCAGCAAAAAAAGGTATAGGAGGAAACATCCTCAATATAATAAATAGCTACGCAACACCTATAACTAAAAACGTAATTAATGTTGAAATATTGGATGCTTTTCCCCTAAGATCAGGAAAAATCCAAAGCTATCCACTCTCACCACTTCTATTCAACATTCTACTGGATGCCCTAGCCAGTACAATAAGGCTGGGGAAAAAAATGGCATAAATGTAGGAAAGGAAGAAGTAAAATCATCATTATTTGCAAATGACTTGATTGTATATTATAGAAAATACTAAGAATTTTATTAAAAACTTACTTTAAAAAGTGAATTTAGCAAAACTGCAGATAAGAGGTCAATATGCAAAAACCAACTGTATTTCTCTATATAGAAACAATTAGAAAATCTAATTAAAAGGCCCTAACACTGATTAAATAATACACATATACTAAAAATGTATGTTGGGCCCTCTCAAATTCTGGTGAACAGGTAGGTTTTCAACCTAAGGGAGACCTAAAAGAGCTGATGTTAAATGTAAATCTGTATCTGCAACAACAATAATAATCACAGGTACCAAATATTGAGAACTAACAAAATGCTAGGTCTGTGCTAATAGCTTTACATGGATTATCTCAGCGTTATCTAAGAAATTATTATCCACATTTTTACAAGGAAAATGGGCTTAGAAAGATTAAGTAACTGAATCAAGGTTATACAAATAATAAGTAGGGAAGCCCAATCGGTAATCAGGTCTTTCTGGTTCCAAAATTCATGCTCTTAGCACTACATATAAATATACTATTTGAGTATCTTACTAACACAGAACAAAATTTTTTTTGGTGTGGAATTGGTAGAACTCTATTTTATCCAACACTCACTGTGATATTTGGAAGATTTTAAGATTTACATCATTTGAACCCCACCTCCAAATTGTTTTGAAGTATTAACATGAACATCAACTAACCTCACTTTCCAGAAAGAAAAAAACCAATGTCTTAACAAGGTTGGCATTTGGACCTTGTCGTCCCCTTCTTTTCATCATTCCATCCTCCTCTGGATCTCGACGACTGAAGAGCCTATGATAATATATGCAAAATACTTACTTTTAAAATGAAAATTTCCTAATTTTAAAAAAACTGTCTGAATTCCATATTTAAGCATTTAACAAAGGAGTACATGGGAGCTGGGTAGGTACAGTATTTTCCAACTTTATACTAAGTAATTGCTATAAACCTTTTTCATTTCACACTGGTGGTACTTCTAAATCCTTTTAAATTAACTTCTCAGGTTAGTTGCATTGTGAATTATTTCTTTTTAAAACCCTTACTGCATTTTAAGCAAGCATTTCTTTTTATAAAAGTATCACAATGACTAACCTATACCATTTATGCACATAAATCTATGATAAACATTCTTCTCTTTAAAAATGACATGTCTTTTCCTTCTATCCTGCTTGCACAATTTATCCCAAAGTCTGAACTTAGTGGCCTCTTTCTACGGGTATCATGATCACTCTTTCTTATAAACAACAAGTTATCACTGGATAACAATGAATAGAAAACTGTAGTGTAAATGTTTTACATCATGTACTCTTTCTAATAAATGCTTCACCCCAAATGAGCATTTTAATAAAATCTTTAAGATTTTACAATCTAAAATCTTACAATTTAGTCCAAGTGGTTCAAATTGTTCTCTTTAAAAGCCATTACATAACATTTGCTAAATATTTTCGGTGATTAGATATTCACACTGCTATCTATACTACCTAATCTGAGGTGTTAAACAGCAACATAAAAGAAAAGAGACTAAAGGATTCCTGTGGTTCTTATATCAAACCGTTATCAAAGTACTCGAAGTAAAACCTTTTATTATTTTGAAAAATATTTTTTTTGTAACGCAAAAATAGGCTTAAGACCGGTACTGAATAATTTTTAATAAGTTATATATATATATTTTTTAATATGAATGATAACACAATAAATTACTTCCATTAAAGTATACTTTAGACAAATGAACAACAGAAATACAGATTTACTTTTTGTAGAGAAATTCTCCAGCTGCTACTGCTACTGGCCGATGAGCTGAATAAACTAGATGATAGACATTTTCACAATCTTCTGCAGTAAGAACTTCTTCACTACTCCTAAGAAGAAATAAGCAATAGCAGTTTTCAAAGTAATGTTGTAATTTTAAGCATACTGATTACAAAAATTCATATTCACACATTACAAAATAGTACACTTCCACTTTTAAACTTGTGTTTAAAAAAAAAAAAACCTTCATTAAGAACTTCTGTTGAAAGAAGAAATCAACCTTATTTGATTATCGTCTATCAGTAAAAGCATCCCCTGACAAAACAGCTGAGTATTTTGTTAACACCTAAGATCAATGGGAGGTAAAATTAGAGTGAATACCGAGTATAATGAAACATATACTAAGAGAAATAACAATGTGACAAATATGCTAAAGGGAAATGAAGACAAAATAATATAAACTAACGTAGGAAAAAAAGTGGTGGTATGCTAAGAGCTTAGAGTTAATAATCACAAAGAACATTTTGCATGTATTTCATAGTAATATTAAGGCAAGAGACAATATTGCAACATTAAAATATACTAACACCCCAGTTATCTCACAATGAAGAATAATACTTCATTCACCATGTATTAAACACCATATAAGGCAATGCAAAAGCATTTTAGCAAATAATTAAAATTTAAGTGCCAAAGACCTTTACAATGTATCATTAAAAAAATCTTACTAAAATGCAGTGCTCATTTTACTGACCTTATTTTAAAAGAACAAAATAAACCTAACAAAATCTTGGTAAATCAAAGTCATTATTAGGCCCATCAACCACAGTACCCCAGGGTAAACCTTGTTGGGTGCTTCCATAGTGGGACTCTGCATTCTAAGTCCTGACCTCTGGCACCTCTTTCCCTCCTAATATGCTTTTAGTCTACTGTGAGATAAACAATCTAGATTTTTACCATTATATGTAAATTAGGAATCATAGGACCACCATCAGAGAAAAAAGCCTAAGGATAGTAGATGGTTAGTTCAGGAGCTCAGATCCTTTTTGGTTTTCTGCTGTGCACAAGGTTTCCAGAAGTCTGATGTCTAAGGAAGTATTACTTCTTTTTGAGAAAAATGAAACCAAAATGTTAAAACTTTGAAAAGCACTTTAATTTAAATTAACTCGATGTGTAATACTGGATCATTTTTGGAAAAACCACTTGTGCCATCTTATAATAAAATATATACATATACATATATATTGAATCAAATCAGTGAAACTATAGTAAATGTGTAGTAGTTCATTCATTTTAACTAATAAGGAATGTTCCTGACAAGTTTCAGTTATTAGGTATATACATGGCTGAATCAACAAAAATGGCCATTACCCTTCATTAAAATACCAGAAACAACAAAAAAAGATGTCCACAGGGTATTATGGAGGAAAAGGGGAGAAGCTGTAGAATTATAAGTAGGATACTATTATTTTCTTATTTACTTCAGGATTCTTTCAATATTTTTATAACGTGCATATAATAATTTATAATTTTTAAATCCAATTAAAAATTAAAGAAAAATGCAATTGTTAAGACTGCTCAAAATTCCCCCAGTTAAGTGAATTCTCAGAAAATGTCAGTGTATCTAGAGCTGCCTTCTTTTTCTGATTTTTTTAAATTTAATTTTTATTTTATATTGGAGTACAGTAGATTTACTATGTTGTGTTAGTTTCAGGTGTACAGCAAAGCGATTTAGTTATACATATATCTATTCTTTTTCAGATTCTTTTCCCATATAGGTTGTTACAGAGTAGTGAGCAAAGTTCCCTGTGCTATACAGTATGTACTTGTTGATTATCTATTTTATATATAGTAGTGTGTATATATTAATCCCAACCACCTAATTTAAATTTTGAGGTAGAGCTGCCTTCTTTTTAATGACTGCAATGTAGTCCATTTCATATAAATGGCGTTAATAACCATGCTCCTCACACAGGACTGCTGCATTAAATGAGATAACCCCTATGAGGTGCTTCTATTAGTTATTATATATAAATTTAATTCTTCCTCTATTAATAATCATCTAGAATATTTCCAAAATTCTATTACAAATAGTACTATGTTAGAGAATGTAAGCATTTTATATTTTGAATAGATACTGCCAAGCTTTGCTCCAAAGAGGTTATACCAATTCATAGTCCCATCAATAATGTATAAGGGTCTGTTTTTGCATAGCCTTACCAACGTAGTGTATTACCAAACACATTTTGTATCTTTGTCAAGCAATAGGTAAAAGATGGTCTCATTTTAATATACATATCTCTAAGTACGGCTAAACAACTTTTCATATGTTTAAATTTTTATTTTCTTTTCTGTCTATGATGTGGTTCCGAACTTTTGACTCTTTTCCTATTGGGTTTCTGTTCTTTTTATTGATTTATTGAAAGTGACTCCTATGATGCAAATATTTTGCCCAGTCTGTCATTTGTTTTCTGAGTTTGTTTATATTTTATGTCATATACACATTTCTACTTTTTTTTCTTCTAGTTTTTCATGTAGTTAAAATTCAGTATTTTTTAATGTCTAGGTTTTATGTCATGCTCAGAAAGACACTGCTCAGTTTACATATAAAATATAAATGTTTAATCTTCCCCTAAGTTTTCATCTAGCACTTTAATGGTCTCATTTATCTACATTTAAACATTTCATCCACCTGGAAATCATTTCTATATAAGGTCGAAATATGAATCCAATTTAATTTCCCCCCAAATAGAACCTAAGTGTCACAAAACCATTTATTTTCTGATAGGAAACAACCCTTACCCTACACTGGGTTCCTGGATGCATTTAAGTTTGTCTCTATTCTATATTCTGTGCCACTGATTTGTCTATTCACATACTAGTGCCAAAATTTAAAAGTTACTATGGTAGGGGTAGGGAGGGATAAATTAGGAGTTTGGGATTAACATATACACACTGCTATGTATAAAATAGATAACCAGCAAGGACCTACTATATATATGTATAACCGAAACACTGTGCTGTACACCTGAAATTAACACAACACTGTAAATCAACTATACTTCAATTTTTTTAATTAATAATAATAAAAGTTACTGTGGTTTTACAATATAGTGACTTAAAATCATACCGGGTAGTCGTCTCTCATTAGTTTTTAATCAGAATTTTGCTGGCTACTCTTACATGATGACTTTCCCATACATATGAGTATCAGAATTAGCATGCTATGATTTTGTTTTGAAAAGGCCCTTTTGCAATTATTTGGATCATGTTAACAACCTAAATGTCCATTAATAGATGAATGAATAAATAAAATGTGTTATACATACAATGGAATATACTGAGTCTCAAAAAGGAATAAAATTCCGATACATAACCTAACATGGATAAACTCTGAAGACATTATGCTAAGTGAAATAAGCCTGCTACAAAAGGGCAAATATTGTATAATTCCACTTATATGAGGTACCTAAAATAATCAAATTCAGAGATAAAGAGTAGACAGTATGACTTAAAATCACACTTGGCAGTCGTCTACAGAGTATCAGTATGGGAAGATAAAAAAGGTTCTGGAGATGGATAACGCTGATGGCTGCACAACAATATGAATGTACTTAATTCCACTGATCTGTACTCTTAAATATGTTTAAATGGTAAATCTTGTATATATCACCACACCTTTTTAAAAAGAAAAAAGTTAATTCTATCACTTTTACATTTTAACATAATAGAATACGTTTTAAATTCAGATTGTTTACAGATAAGTTTCAGTAAATACTAATTTCTGAAAGTGTGACAAGGGACTTCCCTGGTGGTCCAGTGGTAAAGAATCTGCCTTACAATGCAGGGGACACAGGTTTGCTCCCTGGTCAGGGAACTAAGATCCCACATGCCAAGGGGCAACGAGCACGCCACAACTACTGAGCTCTCGCACCTCAACTAGAGCCCGCGTGCCGCAAACTACAGAACCCATGCACTCTGGAACCCGTGCGCCACACCTACAGAGCCCACGCACCCTGGAGCCTGCGCGCCACAACTAGAGAGAGAAAACCCGCAAGCCACAATTAAAGCCCATGCACTGAAACGAAAGATCCCAAATGCCTCAACAAAGATCCTGCATGCTGCAACTAAGACCCAACACAGCCAAAAATAAATAAGATAAATAAATAATAAATAAAATCTTAAAAAAATAATAGTGACAAAATATGATAGGCATATTTAACACATTCAAGTGTTTAACTTTATTTCAAGAGCATCTAGAGACAGTAAAATTGAAAGGAAACTAGTCAAGAGAATGAGAACACATGAATTCCTAGCTCAGAATTTTCTAGTCCAATGGTTCTCTCTTCCTGTTTTCTCAACTTTACATGAAAAAATTAAACTTCTTGCTGTAAAACCCCAAGTTATTAAAGTTTAGATCTAGATAAATTTAAACCAAGTATTCTAATGTATTATTTAGATAACTAGACATTAGCAATATGCAATAAATACATACTTACTGTTGGACTTCCCTGGTGGTCAGGCAGTTAAGACTCCGCACTCCCAATGCAGGGAGCCCGGGTTCGATCCCTGGTCAGGGAACTAGATGCTACATGCATGTTACAACTAAGAGCCTGCATGCCACAACTAAAAGATCCCACATGCCGCAACTAAGACCTAGGGCAGCCAAATAAATAAATATTTTTTAAAAAACATACTTACTGTAAAACAAGAGTGAGTAATTTTATTGCTTGTACTGCAACATCATATTCTTTGTCAAGGGTCATAGACACAATTCTATCCTAAGGACAAAAATAATTAAAATATTCTTAAAGGGAAAGCCAGAAAAAATACTTGCAAATAACAGATAATTTTTAAATACTTAGAGTAATACTAACCTTGAACCGACTGGTAAATAGCTCCAGTTTGGAATTAAGCTCTTTGTTATAATAAAGCCCTTGTAGAGCCGTGAGACATTTGAGTCTTACCTCACCTTGCTGAATGAAACAAGAGGAGAAAATGCATTAAAACTCTGCATATTTTCAACCTGAACATTCAAGATACTTACAGTATTTTCTACTTTAAATATGCTCTATACAATAGCATTTCTTCGGAAACTCTCATCTTTGATAATGCAAAAATAGGAATCAATACATAAACATTTAAAACTAAATACCTTTGGGGTTACTACTGCTGTGGGTCAAATGAAAATTTTTTCAGAGCAATACTATTGTGAAAGACGATAGTAGCATATTTCACAGTAAGTTTTCCTTTATAGAAATTAGTATTTGTAAGGAATATATACAAAGAACTTCAAGGCTTGTGAAGAGGCAGACTAAGAGAAAGGTAGATTAATTAAAAAAAAATAAAAAAGGTCAGAAGTCAAGTTGTAACTTATAATCTGGCTAAGATACATGTTTATCAAGAGAATCAAAATTAAAGAAATTTTAAAATGTATAGAGCACTTACATATTAACAGAGTAAGAATTCTTCTTACTGCTCTAAGAAATGTCTCACCACTACCACCATCGCCTACATGATCCAATTGTTTCAGTACAAAAATTGTTTCAAGATTGAAGGCTAAATCAGTCACCAAGATTCAAAAAACTAGGGGACTTTATGTGATAGAGACCATATTTTCATGGAGTGGACAGAAAAGAATAAAGGAGAGAGGCCTATAGGAATGTGCTCCCAGTTTTACCTATATGCAGATAAGTCACTATGAATGAGAGCAGCAGATAGCTATGCCTATGTGTAAAAAGAAAAGCAGTCTATAAGGCATATCTTACCTTATCATGCATAGTCCAACCAACATATTTTAAATAACTGTCATTAAGAAAGGCATCACTATACATTTTCATCCAAATGCCAATTTCTTCAATGCAAATAGCTCGGATTTCAGCTATTGCATCCCTGCACGGAGGAAGGAAAATTATGCATATTAGTGCCAGTATACCACAGGACTTGTGGTTTATTTAAGCAGCACCAAATACTCCATACCTACTATGAATATACCACTACCTTAAGTATTACTGGGGATTTAAATGTAGAATTGAAGCATGGCCCCCGAATGCCAAGAGCTTACAGTCTAGTTGTCAAAGCATAATTATCACCATATAAATATTTAAAGTTAAATAAACCTACAAACAGAATCCAATCCCCACCTTTTATACCATGCCATACCCCAGCCTTTGTTCACACCTCCTGGGCATGGTGTGTTCAGACAGCAGGAACACTAGTCTGGTTAGATAATGTTTTCCGGGTGAGAATTAGTTACACCTAATATTGAGGCCAAGCTCAATTTGGATTTGAATGTCAGACTAAATTATTTTGAATTCATCCTGTAGGTAATGGTAAGTCATTCAAGGCTTTTGAGCAGAAGAATGATGCAACAAAAGAACATTTTAAGACAACTGCAATAATCTCTAGGCATGAGAATGACGAGGGAACAGACTAAGGTAATGGTGACAACAGAAATAAAAAGGTAAGAATAGACAAAGGGATATTACAAAGGAAGTATTAACCTGATTCAATAACTGCCAAGTTAAGGAAATGACGGAGAAGTTAAATAAACATGCCACCAACATTTAAAGAATAGGTTACAGCAGAAATGGTGGTAAGATTACCTATTTCTTTCCTCTACTCATTCAAAATAAGGGAAACATCTCACTTACATCTATCCAGCTTTTCCCACTAATATTCAAATGGAAGAGGAAAGAGTCAGGAATCAGAACGTACAGTCTCTACTAACATAGTACCTCCAAAATCAATTAAGTATTCTGTACCCTGACTCCTAATAACAGCAGTAGCTTCCATTTTCTGGGCATCTACAAGTCAAGCACAACATTACCCCATTTTCAGATAGAAAACAAAGTTGAGAGCAGTTAAGTAACTTGCATAGAGTGTCTCAATCAGTGGAAGAGCTTAGATTCTAACACTGATCTTACTCTAACATGATTTCCACTAAATTTATATTACCTAAACCACTAAATATCCAAACTTGAACAGGATAAGAGTTACATTAAAAAAACTGCCCTGACTTACCGGTATCTATGTACAAACACTCCCTTAAATATTGCATTCATCATATTTTCTATTTCATCTTGATTTTCTTGAAGCTGAAAAGAACACATCATTTCTTTTCAATTGTAATGGAAGAGAACCAAAAGGACATCTAAAAGTTGTTACAAACACAAATGCAGGTTTCTCCGGTGTTTTGGTTATTACACCCAATTTCTTTTTTTTTTTTAACATCTTTATTGGAGTATAATTGCTTTACAGTGGTGTGTCAGTTTCTGCTTTACAACAAAAATATGGAACACTTCACGAATTTGCGTGTCATCCTTGCGCAGGGGCCATGCTAATCTTCTCATTCCAACTTTAGTATATGTGCTGCCGAAGAGAGCACCCAATTCTTAATTCCACTAAACGAAAAGTGTCCACATACAAAAATTAACATCTGTTGTCTATCAGGTAGCCACAGTCCCTTGATACCTGGAATATTTGTACTTGGTTTTTAATGTTTAGCTGGTAGACTAATTTTTTAAATGGTCACATATTTTCATTGTATAAATGTACATAAAGAAATCTGTTATGTAGTTTATTATAATACATATTATATAACATATAATCAAAAGAGCATAACAATGTTTCATTATCTTGGTCTGTAGCATCTGAAAAATAAGTCATGTTAACTAGTGCCTGCTCAAAGAACAAAAACGATTTGAGTAAAATAACTTGGCAAAAAATTTGTCTCCCTGCTAAATATTTTTGAGGGAAACAAGGCTCACTTGAAATAACCAACTAAACATTTCAAATCTGGGTTGACTTATTTACTCCCATATATTTTCAACTCAGAGCTTGAGAGTTAAGAGAAAATTGTTTCAGAGCTTGAGAAGTACAAGGAAAATCTTTCACACGCTAAGTATTAATTAGCTTTTAGATTATGTTCTATGTTTCTGTAAAATGTTTTTTTTTCTTTTCATGAATATAATCTCACATTTCCAAATAATGCTAACAAGGGCATGCACTTGTATTAATAGCACAGTCAAAGGCACAGGTGGTCTTTCAACATGTTTAAAAACTTAACCCACGCTAGAAGTATTAATATCTTATATTTGTACAAGAATTTTAAACTCAAAACCCCTTTTTACCTATATACACTCATTCTATGTTCAGAATCTTAGAATCAGGCCATAATTTCATGCATTATGTTCATCTAATAAAGCATCCAATGCAACTTATTAACTAAGTTAAGGGGCAAAAAGGTCAATTCTTCATTTCAACTACAGTTGACCCGTGAACAACGCAGGGGCTAGGGACGCTGACCCTCCACACAGTTGAAAATCCAAATAAAACTTATAGTCGGCCCTCCGTATATGCAGTTTCTCTGTATCCACAGTTTCTCCACATACAAGGTTCCACAACCAAAGATTCAACCAACCGTGGATCACGTAAGTACTGTAATATTTACTACTGAAAAAAATCCAAGTATCAATGGATTTGCACAGTTCAAACCTGTATTGTTCAAGGGTCAACCGTACGTGAAAAAGATGAGTTTAGGCATGGTGGAAATGTGGGCAAGATTTTTCTGGCTTCTCTTGAGCAGGGGGCATTTAAAAAAGTTATTGGCTATCTCAGAAATAACCAACTTTTAAATTATAGTTACCACTACCCCCCAAAAAATGTCAAAATCAAGTAAGTAATTTATGGAATACCACGGCAAATATTTTAACTCAACTGCATTACTAGTATTTCTGAAACAGCAGACTTTGCCTATTAGAAATAAAAATAAACACCCCCAATATCAGATAGTAAAATATTACATCACCAATGAAGGAGGAATTTAAATCAAAAACACAACATCAAGGGAATTCCCTGGCGGTCCAGTGGTTAGGACTCGGCGCTTTCATTGCCAGGGCCTGGGTTCAATCCCTGGTCAGGGAACTAAGATCCCACAAGCCGCACGGCATGGGGGCAGGGGAGACAACAACAACAACGACCAAAATACACAACATCGAAAGATTTTATTTATTATTTAGCATAAAACTGAAAAAATATATTTTCCTCATTCAAAGTTGAATTTGGTGGTCATTAATGTTAACCAAGTGCCTCTTACACTATAAAAAAACCAAAAACACAGATTATGACAGCATAAATAGCTTATAAGTTATTTTTCAAAGTGACTTTACATAAGTGAAATCTCATTTCATCCTGACAATAAGCTGACGGAGGCAGTTAGGAGAGATATTTTCACAGTAGAGATGAACAACACTAAAGCATTAAGCAGCTTGTCAGACTGGCCCAGGACTCCTTATGTGAAGCCTTGAACTCTTAATCCTAGTCCACATAGAAAGAATATATACACAGAAGGTACTGTTGGCATGAATAATCAACAAAAATAAGTTAGATGTATAAACAACCTGAAACATGTTGTTTAAATTTTTCAAAAAAATTTATCCGATGAACTAGCAAAGTTATATCATAATTAATGGTGACCAAGTTAGTTACAGATTAATAGCTTAAATATTCAGTGCAAAAGTGTACGTACCTCTTTCCGCTTCTGTAGCAGGAGTTCTAGCCTCTCATTGGCTCGCTTTCCAATCATTTTATTCCGTTCTGCCTCATATTGTCTTTGTGTATTATCCATATTAATGCTAAGATTTAGTGCCACATTCACCAAAGCTGTCATCAACTTCATAGCTATTTTTAAATGGAAAATGTTGAACTTAGTCTCACAGACACAAAAATTTACAAGTTAAGATCAATTTAAGAGAAATTAAAAACAAGATGGGCTGTTCCGCTTCTAACAGAAAAGAAAAATATAGCTGCTACAAATGACAACAACAATAGTAAAACAACAGCTAATGTGTATTGAATACTTACTGTATGTCAGTTACCTATGCTAAATACTTTTCATGGATTAACTCCTAATCCTTACAACAGCCCTCAAAGTTAAGTATTATCCTCATTTCATTCATGAAGAACCTGAAGCTCAGGGAGATTAAGAAATCTGCCTCAGACTACACAGTTCATATACATAGTTAAACCAAGATTCAAAACTAGGTAATCTGACTCTAGACTATGCTCAAATCCCACTATACTATGATATATATGTCTCCTACAATGACCTTTTCCAGAGACCATGATTCACCTTCTAAATAAATTTTGATTCATACAGCAGTCATTTAGCTATCCAGTAACCAAAGGGGGAGGGAACTTAAGTGCTTTTTATCAAAGTACAGTGTGTAGAAATGTTGAACAGTTTTATCAGTACTTGATTTCCTTTAATTTTACTCTATTACATATCATCATAAAGACAATGGTGCGATTATGAAGGACAGATCTAGATAAAAAGTCAAAAGTACAAAGAGTAAAATATCACTCAATAAAGTGCTTTTTATCAGAGTTCCTCCAGATCTCTACCTTCTGTTACTGAACTCTTGCTACTGAGACAAGACTCACTGCCTGTGATTTCAAACTTATTAGTTGAAATATCTGAACACTTTATGCTTAATATAGCTTAGTCCAGACTATGTCTCACACCTGGTTCACTGCGTGATAGAACACCACAAAACTAAACCTTAATTTGTGGCTATTGGCTCTCTTTAAAAGAGATTCCCAATCTTCTGAGCTATTCCACACCTTCAGCAAACCAGTTTGTCATTCTGATCTAAAATTACCCACCTTACCCCATTATATATGTTTTAATTTACTTTGTTCCAAGTTCTTAACATCAAAGCTGCCTAAATTCACAGAGCAAGATCACATTCATATTTTGTGACCTCAAATCTAAAAGCAAAACCTACAGGTTGACTGTATGCATTTTATTTTTTTTTAAATGGAGGGCTGAGCAGAAGTACATCTTTAATCATAGCTTTAATTCTCTGGGGAAATATTCTAAAGGAAAAAACATCCCCACACTTAGAGAAAGAAACATTTTTGTAGAAATCAAAATATTCTATCATTAAGGCTTAGAATACTATAGTAACAATTAATGCCTAGTTGATTTATTCAAACTCAAACCAAAAAGCACATATTCAATAATAGTACTTTCAGCACAAAAGAGAAAGCAGAACATTTTATCAACATCAACACTAAAAACCACTGTTCTAGAATTAATCATGTGAGCCTTAAAAATGTAACTCATTTCATTAAAATTTAAAGAGCAAAGAATCTGACTCAGCCTAAAGTTACTCAGAAGCGTAAGAAAAATCAACTTTTTGTGGTGTGATTAAATAAGCATCATCCTATAGTGACCATCATACCAGGAGGGACTATGCTAGCAGAGACTATGCATAAAAGTCATTTAGAACTACATATCCAAAATGACTGTTCCCCAAATTTGCTGTCAATACCTTCCTTGATAAAACATATTTCAAGAACCCAATAGATCACTATGCCACAGAAAGGGAGAAGAGGTGGATAGGAAACAAGTAGGTTTACCACAAGAAAATTAATTATGCCTTCAGAAAATCAAAACTGAAGATATCACTCCATTCCCAGTAATTCGTGAGGGTTGAAGGAGAGGGGAGAGTGTCCTCTTAGGGGCTACTTAATAAATAAAATTAATTTGTCACCATTATTTCATTTCTTTTAATGAAAATCATTTTCATCTCTAACCTAAGAAAATGCACAGAAAATATTTCTAAATACTGACCTGCCAGGGTGCTTGTGTGTCGAAATGCTCTGACTTGTGAGTCAGACAATCCTGTAAGAAGTGAAATGACCGTATCCATCATGTACTCATCATATATGATACTATATTGACACTGCCGTACTAATACGCCAATGAATTCACAGAAACTGGATTTGAACTTCTTCCACTGAGGACCAGCCATGGTAAGTGGATAATCTCCACTATCCTAAAACAGAAATTTTAAACAGCAATTTCATTTAAAACACATGACTTAATTAACTTTTACTTTTTTTTTCAAATACCCTAGGCAGAAGCTGAAAAGACTCCTTTATCGGACCTCCCTGGTGGTGCAGTGGTTAAGAATCCGGCTGCCAATGCAGGGGACACAGGTTCGAGCCCTGGTCCGAGAAGATCTCACATGCCACGGAAAAACTAAGCCCGTGCGCCACAACTACTGAGCCTGTGCTCTGGAGCCCGCAAGCCACGACTACTGAGCCCACGTGCCACAACTACTTAAGTCCACACGCCTAGAGCCCATGCTCTGCAACAAGAGAAGCCACCGCAATGAGAAACCCGCACACCGCAACGAAGAGTAGCCCCCGCTTGCCGCAACTAGAGAAAGCCCGTGCGCAGCAATGAAGACCCAATGCGGCCGAAAATAAAATATAAATAAATAAACAAATTTATTTTTTAAAGAAAGACTCCTTTATCTCATCTTTCTTCTATAATAAATCCTCAAAGTAGGCAGGAGAATTAATATACAAAGGTAGAGGTACCTTTGAACACATCTCTTTTATTTAAGATCAAAATGGATGGGACTTCCCCAGTAGTCCAGTGGTAAAGAATCCGCCTTACAATATGCAGGGGACACAGGTTCGATCCCTAGACAGGGAACTGGGATACCATATGCCATGGGGTAAACTAAGCCCATGAGCCACAACTACTGAACTCGCGCCTCAACTAGAGAGCCCGCATGCCGCAAACTACAGAGCCCACGTACTCTGGAATCCACGCTCCACAACTAAAGAGAAGCCCGTGAGCCGCAAATTAAGATCCCACGTGCCTCAACAAAGATCCCGCATGCTGCAACTAAGACCCAATGCAGCCCTAAATAAATAAATACATAAATAATAAATCTTTTAAAAAAACAAAATGGATATTCTGAATTCACTCTAACCAATGAAAACATATACCAATTACATACCAAAATAAAAAGCCTCTCCCATCAAACAAAACATTATTCTGATAAGCAAAGATACGGTTACTAAATTTCTTTAAAACAAAACCAAACCAACATCAAACCAAAGTTATATGTTTTAATGGATTCAAAATGATGAAATCACATTCTCAGCCAGTCTAATGGATTGATGTATGAGTTATAAATAATCGAAGGATTACAATGTATGTTTTCATTAGCTTCAGGACATCAAATAGTCAGCAGATGTAAACAATGAGATATTTTTTTAAAAAATGGAAATGTAGCTAAAATGACCTGGAAAGACAGGTACTCAAGTACTCCTATATATAAGATGGGGCATTCACCAATGAAGATACACTGAGGTCCTCCATAAATCATTAAAAACAAGCAAGTCATAAAGATAAAAACAGAGATCAATACTACACAGAACCTCTAAAAGTAAGAGTTTCTGACAAGAATGTCCTAGAAACTTAAGGTCATTTTATCAGTATGATTTAGTAAAATTTTTAACAATTAAATTTTGTCGTTAGAGCCATACATTTTTTAAAATTTTAAGTCATGCCATAAACAAGTTGAACTATGTCTCATCTGAGAATAAGGTCCTAATACTCCACAAAAAGGTTTTCTTCCACATTTTCTGATTGGGTCATTTAGTGCTATATTGAAAAGTGTCATCTTAACTGCTGTTAGCAACTTGGTTTGCTGATATTTTCAAATCTTATTTCAGGATTCTTGTTTCAAATAGCTGTTTAGAAGAAAGAAAGTTCTCACTAAAACATTTAATATCAGAAAGTTAAAATAATACCATTCCTCATAATTATATCTCAATTAGAGACTGATTAATAGCACTTAGTGATCATCAAAGCCATTTTAACAACTCTTGTCTATCTTTTAGAATGATAGTTGAAAGCTCCTTCATCTGAGTAAGCAAAAAAAAAACAAAAAACATCAAATAAAACTCAAATGAGACAAGGCTTTCTACTTGAAAATTCATGGTGAAAAGCTTTAAAGAGTAAAACTACTGGTGCTGGAATACAGCTGTGAACAAAACAAACAAAAATCCCTGTCCTGAAGGAGTTTATATTATAGTAAATCTAAATATGTCTTTATTGGCAACAATACTTCAAAGACATCACCGTGATAAAGGATCAACTAAAGTCTAAGCTACTACTTATTATGGATTTGTATTGTTCTTACTACTCATATTTGAAACATAAATAAGACTTAAAACAATTTTATACATATATATGTATATATGTATTTTCCTTTGCCTAAGCTTGCACCTGGTTCCCCAAGTATTTATCAAATCTTCCTTCTACAACATTCTAAGGTATGTTTGTAGGCACTTAATTTTATTCTTACTTGAAATTTTAATTTTTTGACAAATAAAAACAGCTACCATTTATTAAGTTCTTACTATATGCCAGGCATTGTAAAATGCTAAGGAATTTTTCAAACATTACTGCATTCAATTTTCGTAACAGCCTTATAAGTATTTTTAGCTCCATTTTACAGATGATGAAACTGATGCTAAGACAACTTGCCCAAGGTCACATGGCCATCATTTGATTGGATTTCTACTGCCAAAGCTCTTACCCACAACACTAATATTCAGAATTTAATACTCTGAAGAGTAAATCAAGATCAAGATGCATAAAATTATCATAACATTTAGGGTAATAACTTACCTCATCAAACTCTTCAGTCATTTTTCGAATTATTTCAGAGTTCTGCATATGTCTAAACATTTCTGCTGTGACAACACCTGAAATTTGCAAGTGTAAGAAGTTAATGGTAAATTTAAAAAATAACTTCTAAGTCCATCTCTAACACTAAAATGTCTACAATCGCACAATAAGGTGTACTTCAATAGCACTTGATCTTTACCATGTTACTCAACCCTATAAAGCACAAATGCCATTATCAACATATACAAGAAAACAGCCCCACACTTCTGACAGGTATCTTTTTTTCCTAGAACAATCAGCCTTAGCCATTTCTACTTGACTTAACTTTACTCATGCATAGAATGACTAAGACCCTTTAATATAAAGCATATGTCATCAAGCATGAGGCAGCATCCAGGGTAACATTTAAAACCTTGAGGATGAACCTGAAGAAAATAAGGGAAAGAGTAATAGGAAGACTTCACTTTAGCCAGGTTTCTTTATTAAGTACAACAATATGTAAGGCAACTACATCCCATCATCCCCTCAAAGGGCTTCAAATAAACATAAGTAGTAAGCTGTAGTTCCTGCTCATCCAGAAGCCTGTAATCTAGTTGTAAGTTTAAACAAAGAATAACGGGGGGGGGGGGCAGGGAGCAGAGAGAAAGGGAAAAATAAAGTATTAAAGTTAGTACATAATAAATGCCCAAATGAGTTGAAAAGCCAAGAAAGGCTATAGCTCAGACAAAAAAAAAAAAAAAAAAAAAAGATCTGGATAAGCAGGTGTTTCTTATAAGGACATTTAGAGTTTTAAAGGAGTATGGAAGAGGCAAGGAGAAAGGATGCACATTACAAGTAGTATAACTGTACCACTTTGCTGTACACCTGAAATTAACACTGTAAATCAACTGTATTTCAAAAAAAAAAGGTAGTAAAAGTTAGCCAGGTATAGGTCAAATATCAAAAAAGGGGTTTCTAGGAAAAAGTTATGAGTAGGGGACAATGCAAGAAGAAGTCATACATGAATTTCCACTGATGGGGTGTCAGATATTTTTTAAAAAAAGAAAAAATGTAAAAAGTGAATTTCCTAAACCACATTTCTAATGCTAGATTATTTATTCTTTGCCAGTCTAATCACTATGAATACCATAAATATAGTAACATCTAAAAGAATGTCTTGGGGCTTCCCTGGCAGTCCAGTGGTTAAGACTCCACACGCTCAATGCAGAGGGCACAGGTTCGATCCCTGGTTGGGGAACTAAGATCCTACATGCAGCACGGTACAGCCAAACAAAAAAATTTTTTTAATTTAAAAATAAAAGAATGTCTTGGTACAGGAATATGAGATTTATTATAAAAGTTAGATATATTTCAATTGACCAAGCTCTATTTTATATATGCACGCACGTGTGTGTGTGCATATAAATTTAAAAACAACAATAGAACATCATACTCTCTTTCCAACCCCAAATCTGAAAAGAACAACTGCTATGTGAGCTCCCTTCTCTATGGGCATGCAATCTGAAGACCTTCCAGTAGCGTAACAAAACCAGCAGGAGTAGAATAGGAACTAACATCCATTGAGCCGCGTATGCACCAGCCTCTTCAGCCCTGGCAACAAGCCTATATAGGAGGTACTATAATCCTGGCTTTACAGATGAGGAAACCGATGCTAAGGCAAAAAGAAGTTAAATAATTTGTATGAGATTATTAGTCTACATCTTGCTGCCCAGCCCCAGATGAGATCAATTTCTACTGGTACTGTGAAAGAGCCCTTACTTACCACATTAAAAAATCAAATGATTGTTTAAAAATATTAACAAATTTGAAAGAAAGCATGATTTCCCTGACTAAAGAAGCACATTCTCAAAAACCTTTTGAGAGGTTTTTAATTTATATCTAGAGCCATGGATCTCCAGAACCTTTTCATACTTTATACCCAGGTACTGTAAGTGTGGCAGTGCTAGAGAAGGACAAGTAACTCAATCCCTGAAATAATTTCTACGAAATAAGCATTTATATATAAATAAATCTCAAAGTAAACATATTGCATACATTTTGACAAACTTCTAAAGCTCCTCCTCTCATCTCATAGACCATATAACAGCCATAAACCCAAATATAAGCAGAAAACAAAATAGCTGTCACAAACTCCATGCATATAATAACTCCTGAGGCAGGTGTAAAGGAGCCATCAGGACATCAGGCCAGCTCCCACTGCCTTAAAAGTGTGGGGGACATGAAGCAAGACTGCTTTAAAAACTGGTAAACTGAAAAGTGACAGATGACCAGGAAAGAAAGAAGGAAACAACTGGCCACAGAATCACCAACCACAGAGGAGTCTGGAGCCATTCAGTGTAGGGCCAAACATCTCTCCACATACCTCAATACTTCAGAAGGCATAACTACAGTAAAATAACTGATGCTCATAATAACAGTCCTAAATCCACAGGAAAAGGTACACTGTATATACTTAAGCATGTTTCTAATTCATTTATAAAAGAATTCTACCAAAATATTTTTGAGTATGTTTTGTAAGTACTTAATGACCTTAACTTTGATTACATGGTAAATTCCTCTTTATGGAGCTTCCTTGCTTCTAAAATAAATATTATAGCAGTGTTTAAATCTACCTAAGTTTTCAACACCTTCAATTTTTAAAAATTTTCACAACCTTGTTTGTGACAAGGTATGTCCAAATGTTTAATGGGCAAGCTCCTGATTTATAAATACAGTGATGCCAGAAAAGGAATGTATCTGATAAAGGGAAGTGCTCTGACTACGGCTTTGTTTTAAAACTGCAATTCAGAAGCCTAGTTAGGAAACTAAAACTGATCAAACTATGGTATAACAGGTAAGACTGAATATAAAAATTAGAATTTCAACTCATTAAATTATTTCTGGCACCTGTTCACTTGTTCTGCAATCAACCTTCCATTTTCAAAGAATCTAAAGAGAAAGGACATTGCCCTTGATTACATAACACCACAAACAGGTACTTGTACCCTTCTACTCCAGAAAGATGGAATGGACATAGACAAAAAAAAATAATATCAACATATCTCATTTTCTAAGGAGTTAATCTGGTTCATCATACTGTCATTACTACAACATTTCCTCTGAGCAGATTCAGTAGAATTTTCTAATACTGATTTACAGCTACCTTTAGCTAAGAAGTAAACTAGGCAACTCTCTGCACTCTATAAAGACATTAAAATTTCTAAAAAATGGCCATATTAATGGCATTATGAAGACCATAGACTCAATAAGTTAATAAATTTGTCTATCAGGCCTCACATATATAACATTTAATATGTAGACTGCACTGAAAGTTGTGATCGACCTCATAAAATGCATCAGTTCTTAAAATGTTACTTGTTTTCCAATTCCAATGACAGGATTTTTAAAGAAGTTCTGTAGAATTAAAGGAGTAGACATAAGTAAATTGTTTTCTGGGATCTCTTTTCAGATTTGTTTATTAAATCAGTCATTCTTTAGCACCTTAATTCTTTAGATCTACTTTTAGGCAATCTTCCCTCCTCCTAACTTCTAATGCCCATGTTTTTGGTGCCATTTTCATTAAAAAAATGTAATACCCTTGGAAAACTCTGTAACATTTATTAGCCTGTGCATCTTCTAGAATTTCAAGGATGGGCCAAGTATTAGGGAGACACAGAATAAATCAGAACCTGCCCATGATCTTGACTAACTCATTTACTGATCCAGATCAGGATGTATGACTCCCCAACTTACACAATTTTGTCTCCCTGGCCAAATGTGTGTGCTACATATTTTTGTCTCAGGGAAGACATTTTATATTTTCCCTACTCTTACTTCAAAATCTTTTAAAATAAAGTATAAACACTTTAAAAAAGACCCCGCTCCCCACTCCAGTTTCTCTACCTTTTAGGGAAAAAAACCTGTAAATGTCACCAATTCCTTAGTTTACTTACTTACTTAGTTACTTACTTACCTACTTACTTACTTACTTACTGTTATTCAGGGCACTTTTTAACTCCCTACACTCTACAATTCCCTGCCACTTGAACCTGTATCTCTTCATTATCTTCCTCCTCCATTCTTAATCCATTTCTTTGCTCCTAAAACCAGATGCTGAAAGTGGGAAATATATCTAATAAAGTAACATAACAATTATAAAATTGCCAAGTTTTTAGTTAACTTTCACATATGAATATAACAGTCTCAACAGACTTTCTCTCTTTGTTCTTTGCTCTTTTTTCCTTACATACATTTTGTATGGTTATAATGCAAATAACTCAGTATCGTGGCATTAGTTTCCACATGAAGTGCTAATAATCTTTAGGTGAAACAAAAAAGAAGAGAACATTTGATAACATTCTGCTTCCAAAATAAATATCTTACCTTTACAGCCTGAACACTGAATAAAAAAGTTGATGAGGTCAAGAAGTGCTATATCTCGGTCATGCTTGTATGACTCTATCCAATCATCTACCACCGACTACAGCAGAGGGGGAAAAGAACCATTAGCTTTTTCTAACGTTCTAAGAGTTAATTAAGTCAGATTAAAGTAGTTAAGATTCAACATTAAGTGGTATCACATTATTTCAATAAATATATACACTTGTATACTAAAATTTAAAGTTAAATTTAAACAATAAAATGGAATCAAATTCAGTAAATTAATCACCTGATTGTACATAAATGATCCATCTTCCTCATTTTTGCATTAAAAGGAATCTAAAAACTAAATATGGGACCCAATTCTATAAACTGAAATTTCTTAGTGATATTATAGATATCACTATATAGTGATATCTATATAGATATCTATATAGATATTATATATATCTTAGAAAATACTGATATTTGACTAAAATATTGTAGTGAGTACTAATAGTCCCATATTAATAAGAAATAAGCATCAAAAGAAAGTAGGATAGTTCATGGATCTGGAGACTTAATATTGTTAGATGACAGTACCCTCCAAACTGAGCTACACACTCAATGCAACCCCTATCAAAATCCCAGCTGGTTTCTTAGCAGAAATCGAAAAGTTGATCCTAAAATTCTTAGGGTAATGCAAGGTATCCAGAATAGTCAACAGTCTTGAAAAAAGAACAAAGTTGAAGGACTCACACTTCATGATTTTAAAACCTACTACAAAGCTACAGTAATCAAGACAGTAGAGTACTGGCATAAGGACAGATACGTAGATTAATGGAATAAAACTGAGAGTCCAGTAATAAACCCTTAGATTGATGGTCATTTGATTTTTGACAACGATGCCAACCCAATTCAATAGTGAAAGACTAGTCTTTTCAACAAATGGTGCTGGGACAACTGGATATCTGTATGCAAAAGAATGAAGCTGGACCCTCTCTCACATCATACACAATCAAATACCTAAATGTAAGAATTAAACCTATGAAACACAGAAGTAAATCTTCATAACCATTGAGTTAGGCAAACCCTTCTTATATATTAGACCAAAAGCACAAGAGACAAAAGAAAAAATAAATTTGACTTATTCAAAATTAAAACTTTATTCTTGAAAGGACTCCATCAAGGAAGTGAAAAGACAACCCACAGAATGGGAGAAAATATTTGCAAATCATATATCTGATACGGAACTTGTGCCCAGAAAATATAAAGAACTACAATTCAAAAATTTTAAAAAGCCAAATAACCCAATTCAAAATATAGGCAAAGGATCGGGATAGACAGTTCTATACAGAAGATATACAAATGGCCCTTAGCACATGCAAAGATGCTCAGTGTAACTGGCCACAAAGGAAATGGAAATCAAAACCACAATAAGATACCACTTCACTCCCACTAAGATGGCTATAATAAAAAGTACAGACAATAATAAATGCTGGCAAGAATTTGGAGAAATGGAATGCTAAAACACTGCTCGTAAAAAAGTAAAATGGTGCTGCCACTTTGTAAAAACAGTTTGGCAGCTCCTCAAAAGGCTAAAGGATTAAATGACCCTGGAACTCAACTCCTAGGTATTTATTACCCAAGAGAAATGAAAACGTATGTCCAAACAAAAATTTGTACAATAATACTCATAACAGCATTATTCACAACAGCCAAAAAGTGGAAACAAACCACAGATACATCAAGGGATGAGTGGATAAATAAAGCATGACATATCCATACAATGGAATGTTATTTGGCAATAAAAAAGAATGAAGTTATAATACATGCCACACCATGGATGAACCTTAAAAACACACTAAGTCAAAGAAGCCACTCAAAAATGACCATATATTTATATGACCTCGTTTATATGAAATGTCCAGAATAAGCAAATTTATAGAAAGTAGATTCATGGTTGCCTAGACCTGGGGGCAGGTGAGGAGAAAGTGACTGCTAATGGGCACGAGGTTTCTTTCTGGGGTATTGAAAAAATTCTAAAATTAGATTGTGGTGATGGCTGCACAACTCTGTGAATGTACCAATACTAAAATTCACTGAATTTACACTTTAAAAGGGTGAATTTTATGGTTTGTGAAGTATATTTCAATATAGCAATTTTTTAAAAAACAGAACTAAAAAATAAAAGCAGCACTTTATTCCTTCATGGACAAAAGAGG
This sequence comes from Delphinapterus leucas, assembly GCF_059928025.1. Lineage (NCBI taxonomy): Eukaryota > Metazoa > Chordata > Mammalia > Artiodactyla > Monodontidae > Delphinapterus > Delphinapterus leucas. The sequence goes on from NC_143150.1 coordinate 26,319,207, forward strand.
AAACCACAAAACAGATTAAAAAATTTTTAAATAAACAAAATTTTAAAAATTAAGATGATAAATTACAGCTAATATAAAAAATGAAAAGTCAGGAGGGAAAATGTTTTAAGTTATATACCAATAAATACAGAATTTGGGTATGAACTGAATGAATAAAATATGTATAATTTGATGTACAAAAAAGATAATATGATCACATGAAAAAGAAAAGAAAAAGAAAATATTATTTAAGAATAACCTTGCTCATAGATATTTACTGGACGTATTCTAAAATGTTGCTTAATTTCTAGATTTCAGTCCTTTTCTATATTTTATAGCAGCTTGTGTATGTTAACCAACTCAATTTATGAAAGAAATGTTCCTAAGATGATCCCCAAATATGATATGGGCAGTATCAAGAGACTATATTATGTGATATGGGAGTTTTAAAACATGGCCCCAAGTTGTTTGACATTGCTCCCCAAAAAGTAGTGAGGTCTATGTCCCCTTCTCCAGAACAGAGTGCAGCAGAAATGATGCTTCCAAGATTAGGTCATAGAAGGCTATTCAACTTCTGCATTGGGTTCTTGCAGCACTATAGAACTAGATACTTCCTCTCAGGATAGTCTCTCCAAACTCAGAAGCCATACTGTAAGAAGCCAAAGCCACGTGGAAGGACCATTTGTAGGTACTCCAGGTAACAGTTCCAGCTAAGCCCAGCCTTCAAATCACTACTGACTAGGTACCAAACATGAATAAAGAAGTCTCCAGATTATTATAGTCCATAACTGTTTTTGTCACCTCCAGGCATTCAAGCTATCTCAGCTAAGACCCCAGCCATCATGGATGAAAGCACAGAAGAGACATCCCTATTTACCTCTGTCTGAATTCTAGATCCACAGAATCACTAAGCATAATAAAATGGTTGTTCTTTTACATCACTGAGTTTGGGGTGGTTTGTTATGCAGCAATAGATAACTAGAACAAGGGCTATTCTCATCAATAAAGATACAAAAATATTTAATGAAATCTTACAAAAAAATCACATCACATCAAAAAGTTATTCTTGAAGATCAAGAAGAGTTTATACTAGAGTTTACATAAGGCTGCTGTAATAAATACAAATAAAATACAAATAGTAAAACTAATACAAGCTATCACAATGAAATATATTTAAAATTTTTAATCATCAAATAATATACTAAAAACTCATTCAATAAAATTCAACATCTATTATCTAATAGAACTAGGGGCACATGCATGATTTCTTCTTTCTTAAAATTTAAGAACTATTTTAAAACCAACAGTGAGTCTTGTACTTATTCACTCTCACTCATAATCACCGAAATAGGGATATCCTGGGGATACAAAAAAATGAGTAATACACAGTCCCCAATCAAGGAATTAACAATCTAGAAGCAAATACAGACACGTGCATAACTATAATACAATATACTAAGTGCTATACTGGAAAGAGAAGAATAAGAAATACATTCAAGGGGAGAAGGAGATAGAGTCCAAAAATGTTTCCCCAAAAAAGAGTGACATTTGAATTAGTCAATCCTGTGATATGGAAGGGAGAAAAATAAGACTATTCCAGGCAGTAAGAAAAACAAAAAGAAAGGTCTAGGGGCAGAGAACATATGGCGGCTAGAGAACAGCAAGTATGCCATAAGGAAATCTGGGCTGGAACTTTTAGATAAGGAAGAACTCTTAGAAGTTTGTAAACAGGAGACTTCCTTGATCAAATTTGGTGTTAGAAAGATAACACAAGTGGGAGTACACAAAACAAACTGGAGGTGGAGAGATGATTCAGGGAAATCAATGGAGAGATACTGTGGATATACTGCTTTTAAGCGGGAAATCACACTTAGAAAAACAAATGGCATAGAGGTACAATCTTAACATATGACAAACCATAAGCAACACAAAAATAAGAAAAATGTTCACTCTTTAAACACTGAGATACCATTAACAAAAAGAAATATAAAGCTAAGCCCTCACATTTTCTATTAAAAAATTCTGATGAGCCAAAAAGTTAAAAAAAAAAAAACCCTACAGACTAGACAAAAATAGAATAGCCTAATTAGCTGCGGATATAAGTTGAGATTTCTGATGTTAACAAAAATGATAAGATATTAGAAAAAAAATAATGCATTTAACCACTTAGAAATATTATAGAGAAAAGTATAATATAAATATAAAAAGGAAAGTAATGAAATGGTATACAATTTAACAGAGATAATTTATCCCTTCAATAAAATTAACCCAAAATGGGAACCAGAGAGGAGGATAATTTTTTAAATTAGGAAATGACTAAATAAACCATAGCACAGTAATATAATAAGACATTATTTCTTTCAAATGTGTACACAAAATAATCATTTAAAACATTAAACAAGAAATAAAATCCACATCCTAATCACAACCCTATGAAAGCTAACCATATATGGATAAGTGACAGTGAATTCAAATTTAAGAAAATACGCTGCACTGTACAATTGGTGATAGTTCAAAAGCTAACAATTCTTTTTCATTTTACGTGTAAAAAATGTGCCTTATTAGTTCCAATTGATATTTTTAAATTTATTTACAAAACCATACATATTTAGATAAATGCATATTTATAATCAAGATTTACATTTCAGTTATTCATTAATAACAAAGTTTAATGACTAGCCTTCCCTAAACCATCCATGTGCACCTTTTGTAGATGAAAGTTAATTCCATGAAGGAAAAAAACTATTCCCTATAGCTTTTATAAATTAAATAATAATTTCATTAAGCATGTATACTGAGTATAGTGTTGATTCAATTTTTAAAAACCATATGGGTTTAGCCTCCAGTGTAAAGCTGAAATGCTTCTACTGTCATAAAATTATGAAGAAACAAATTTAGGATGATTTAACATGAATATGACTCCAACTCTGTACTCCTCTGGTAAGAAACAGCACAAGTAATAAAATTTGTAATAGACAACAGTGATCAAAAGAATTCACTAAAGTGGACAGTGATTACATTAGGTCACTCAGCCAAGAATTCTGTATGTGCAAAGAACTTCATGTTTTAACAGCCACTATATAAACTCAAAGGAAATTGAAATGTCACAGTCAGGGTTTACATCAGCATATTTTTTGACATATTTTTTATTATATGCCATTAAAAGAAAATAATGCAGCAGAAAATGACTCAAGACACAGCTTAAAGGTCTTATGTCTGAATAGACAGATCCCTTGTTTTCTGACTAGTTTGTTGCTTTTTTCTAATACGCAGTATTAAAAATTTTTTAAACACAATTAGAAAAATCAGGGATATATTTTATATAACCCACTTAAGTTCAAAATGTACAAATGAACCAGGAAGAACACAATAAACATTACCTGCATAGCACTCTTGCCCATTTTAACAACTTCAAACAACATCATGTTTTCCACTCCATTCTGCTGGTGATGACCATTCATTCGGTTTGGACCAGAGGGAGGTTTTCCTCCTCCATTTCCACCTTTGCCCTTTTCTCCTGGGCCTTTTTTGCCTTTTTTACAAGTCTGCATAAAAATACAAGTTGCTTAAGTTATATCCTTATCCTTGAGAGTTCAAAATAAAGCTACAGCAGGAGCAGCTGATAGCGTGCATAATTATAAAACACTTAAACCTGACCTAAAGGGGAGTGCCATACACATGCGTCATAATAAAATGATATGGTTGTGACAGGCTCTTTGTGGTATCAATTTTTTTAACTTATACTACCATATACCTCATGTGACACTGCAGTTAGGAGCACAGTCTCTGTAGACTGACAGACTGCCTAAGTCCCAAATTTCTATTCCTGTTAGCTGAGTGATCTTGGGCAAGTTACTTAACCACACTGTGCTTCAGAGAGATTTTCTAACTTGCAAAGTGAGGATAAAAGTAAAAAAAAAAAAAAAAGTGCCTACTTCATAAGACTGTGCTTTAGGGTGCAGACTGTAGTGGGCAGCAAGAATAACAAAACTCTATGAAATAAGTAATTCGTAATGAGTTCAACATTTTAACTTGATGTCTATTGTTAGTCTTATAAATCACTGCAGTGCATTGACAAAGGAATTCTAAACAGTATGAATAGGTATATCAACCTCTTTCTTGTTCTGGGCCTTCCCTCCAACACTTATTTATCATGAAAGTTCAATTAACGAACACTATGGAAATGAAGCCCCTTTATAAGAAAGTTAACATTGGGTGGAGGGACTTCATAAATCAGTGAATAGGCTGCCTACATGACTTAGATATAAAACACCTCCAACAGCATTTATACCTTATTATTAAAAAAAAGTCATTCCCCAACTCAGAGTCCTCATTTCTAAAATGCCAGAGTTGTATCAATATCTTTACAGGTTAGAATAGATGATTTCGAGGGTCTCTTTTAGATCTACCCATTTCTATGATCTAGAGCAACAGTCAGCAAACTTTCTGTGAAGTACCAGATAGTAAATATTTTAAGGCTCTGCAGGCCACATACTGTCTCTGTCACATATTCTTTATTTTCACTATCCTTTAAAACTGTAAATACCATTCTTAACTCGTGGGTAGTACAAAAACAGGCCATAGTTTGCAGATCCCTGATCTATAGCCAGATCTACAAATTTACTTCCACTGACAGTCTGTATGTTTCTATACTTTGTTCCATAAAGGGTCTTTTCTCCTTCTTCAAGAATCTAAAACCACCCTACTCTTACAAACTACTTCAGGGCTTCCCTGGTGGCTCAGTGGCTAAGAATCCGCCTGCCAATGCAGGGGACACGGGTTCAATCCCTGGTCCAGGAAGATCCCATATGCTGCGGAGCAACTAAGCCCGTGCACCACAACTACTGAGCCTGCACTCTAGAGCCCGCAAGCCACAACTACTGAGCCTAAGAGCCACAACTACTGAAGGCCACGTGCCTAGAGCCCGTGCTCTGCAACAAGAGAAACCACTGCGATGCCCGTGCACCACAACAAAGAGTAGCCCATGCTCGCCGCAACTGGAGAAAGTCCATGCACAGCAATGAAGACCCAACACAGCCATAAATAAATAAATAAAATTTATTTTAAAAAAAAGACTATGAGGTAGTATACTATAGTGCATTAAGAGTATACCACCTTTCAACAGATGTGGGCTCAAATCCTTAATGACTAAGCTTCTCTAGACCTCAGTTTCCTATCTATAAAAATTAAGTTTTCTAACCTACAGGGCTGTTCAAATATTAAATTAGATAACATGTAAAATTATTAGCACACTGCATGGAACATACATAGTATAGGGTCAAAACATTATTATTGTTATAATAAATCATTGATCTGATGCCTAATACCTCACTCACAACAGTGGCTACTCTATTCAGATGCCACTATAAGTCTTATCCCAGCTTGCAAATTAAAGCCAAAAGCAGAGTTTCGGTTTTGAAAGATGACTGCAGAACAAGGAAAAGTGGTTTTCTAATGAATAAGCATATACTACCCACTAGAATTATGGCTGTCTTTGGATAGTCATGAGTTAACATTTGTATTCATTCACATTCTCTCCCCTCCGCCAAACTACCACTTTTTAAGGGACTAAGAATGCATACGAAATTATGAAACACATGGATTATGTGCACTCTAAAAAGATATTCCAAGGACTAGTTAAATAAATTATGTTCCATACATAAAATGGGATCCTATGACACCATTAAAAATTACAGACAGGAAAAATTCACTGATAGGAAAGCTGCTGACAACATGTCATTAAGTTTTAAAAGCAAATGAAACAGTTTGCACAGTATGATTCCATTTAAGTAAAATTCTATGTGCATTTTTATATATAGGTGTATATATACATGTGTACGTTCATCAAAAATGTTTACATATTTAAAATGGGAAATTTTTACTTTGCTCATTGTACATTTCTGCATTATTTAGACTTTTTAAAAGTAAATGTGGATTGACATATATACACATATGTATAAAATAGATAACTAATAAGAACCTGCTGTATACACAGGGAACTCCACTTCGCTGTACAGTAGAAACTAACACAACATTGTAAAACAACTATACCCCAATAAAAATAAATAAGAGAATCATCAAAAAAAAAGAGAGAAAAAAAAGTAAATGTGTCATGAGAAAATATAAATCCAAAATTCATTTTGGCAAAGAAAATGCTGAACAAAAGCAAGTCATCTTTTGCACAATGTATTTACACATGCACGGAGTCAAATGTACTTTCCAAAATAGCAAAATGATTTAACCATTCACTAAGTTACCCACACCTCTCAGGCTACCCACTCATACTCTAAACTTGCATTCTATTGACTCAGAACTTTGTTAGTTTTTATCCTTGACATTACTTATAAAGAGTCACTGTCAACAGTAACCCATTAGACTTAAACGCTTGTAGGTTACATTTTTAGGGTACTTTAGAATAAGAAATTTACCGATTTGCTTTAAATTGGACTACTCATGTACAAATAAAAATAAAGCCAACAGAATACCACATTTTGCTTAGCATACCATGCTTTATAAAATAAACTACTAGAAACAATGACGTATTAATTTCAACTTTATAGTAGAAGTGTTCAAAGGCTTGCCATACCAGTCAGGGGAAAAAAGCATTTTTAAAAGACAACAACATCTGAGACATAACTAAAACAACTATATATAGTATATAATTATATTTATTCATATATGTATATTTATGACCGTAAGAACCAAAATAAAGACACATATTCTATACATACTTTTCCTTTGCCTTGCTTTTGGTTTTTTCCTTCAATGTCTTCAAAATCTGTGTCAGAAGAAAAATGTGTTTCTGACTCCCTATGACAAAAAGATAAGCAATTATTTAAAATCTTCCTTAGAAATGTAGATGGAGTTTCTAAATTTTGCCATATTTTCTAAAAGAAAGGCTTGGTTAACTCATTACAAAACTATATTAGCATTAAATATAATTAAGATGCTTTCCCAAAGCAACATATCGTAGCATATTACCAAACATTTAAAATTATATAACACAAAAACATTAATCTAAAACACAAATGTCTAAGCATGTTTTTATTTTGTTAATTTTTTTTTTTTTTTTTTTTTTTTTTTTGCGGTACGCGGGCCTCTCACTGTTGTGGCCTGTCCCGTTGCGGAGCACAGGCTCCGGACGCGCAGGCTCAGCGGCCATGGCTCACGGGCCCAGCCGCTCTGCGGCATGTGGGATCTTCCCGGACCGGGGCATGAACCCGTGTCCCCTGCATCAGCAGGTGGACTCTCAACCACTACGCCACCAGGGAAGCCCTATTTTGTTAATTTTTAACCAAAGCATAAAAACAAAACCAGGGGCTCTCAAACTTTTAACTCTAGGAAACGTGGTGTTCTATTGGAATGGCTGGTTTCATTTTCTGATTCAAAGACCATGGTGTTCAGGTAAAACTGTATTTTAGCACTAGGTATGAGATAATCTTTATTAGGGAATTTTAGCAATATTAAGGATCTTATGACCTTTCCTATATAACACAAAAATATTCATAATCTAAGTGTAACTATACAAAACATGTATTTCTGAAAGAATATAGGTAAAACATTTTTACAAACTAAATCAACAGGGTAGGGAAGTGTGCTAATTGATCAAAATCCTTTATGAAGCAAAAAGCTGTTGAGCTATAGTCAAGAAAACTGGTTCTAGTTAATACGGTACTAGGAAACTGTGATCTTGGACAACTGACAACCACTCAATCTTCTCATCTACAAACAATGTTTATGCAGGAAAGAATGAAATCTCTGAAGTCTCTTTAATCTCTAAAATATAGATTTATAGTTCTAAGAAACTGTCCCTCATTTTGGAGTAGGAGGGGTGCTTTGTATAATCTGGATTTTCTAAGGCAAAATGGAAGTAAACCAATTTAAATACACATGTGTGATGCTTCCTATATATGTAAACATGGGTCTATCTATCTAAATAGTAGTAACAGACCCACACTTAAATGCTTAAGGCAAGGCATACTCAGTATCAATATTTGGGTCACAATGGATTTTAGAACTGAACAACACACATAAAAGATAAAGGTTTTACCATTTTTAATGTGTAAAACTATTGTCCGTTTTGTTTAAAATAAATAGAATCAAAGTGAAAGACTATCTTTCTAAAGCTAGTCTTCTCTAACTAGATTTCTTCTATTTCCATTTTTATTGCTATAATAACCAGTTGTCCAGAGGCTGTGAGTTAGGAATATTTATAAATCTAAAATAATGGTTAAGATGCTAGCAGGGGGAAAAAATTACTATTTATAGCACTTACCTACAAAGTTATTTAAACAATGTATTGAAGATAGTGGCAATCCTAACTATGTCCTATAATGTTGCGAGGAAAAGAGCCTGTAATAAACACCATTTCCCATAGTTAATGCACCCAAAACTGAATGACTACTTAATATTAACCTTGAAACTCATGCCTCTTACATCTTAAGAATACTGTTGTCACCAATAATCTTCCCACATGCCTATATGGCTTTGCAAAAAAATTTTTGAAAATGGTTTTAAACATCTTGGCGTGTAAGTAATCTTCTTTCTTCCCCAAGATATCTGTGGGACTAGCTCTCTTAGAGAGCTCAGTAAATGCTCTAAGTCTGCAATCACTAGTCTTTGCCAATATTCTGATGGCCAAAGAGTAATCAAAGGCTCAATTACATTCTTAATCCTCATCTCCAGGCTATCCCAACTAAAAGAATGAGCCACTAGAGGCTTAATTACTAACTGGAAAACCTTCTGAAGAAAACTGAAGTGAGTAAATGGGGTAATAAGAGTCTAAAATATCCCCAACCAGAGAAGAAATATTCTTGTGAGTCTGTCTTTCTCTAATGCTTCCTTCTGTTTTTAAGATCAAAAGAACAACAACAAAAACCTATCCTAGGTGAAATTACCATATGCTAATACGTTTATGGGGTATACTGGGTTCACCTTTTAGTGGCTGGAAACTTCATGAGCCATCCATCACACGACTGAATCTTCCACTCCTTTCTCTTTACCCTGCCCCCACCTCACATACCCAATCAAATACTGTCTATTCTACCTCCACAACATCGATTCCCTCTTATCCAATATCCTATTTCAGGCTCTAATTACTCGAGATATTCTAATGGTCAACAGTCTAGCTTATAACGCAAACCTTTTAAATTACCTCTACTGTATTAATGTATTTGAGAAATTTCATAATTTTATAGTAGTCAAACCAAAAATTAATTTTTTTCTCAGACTATCCCATATCCTCCCTCAAACAAAAACAAGAAATTTTCCTCAAGAATCTGAAAGTAGAGTCAATATAAACTGGGATTAAAATCACATTAAAAATCATACTTTGAAATATTGGCAATATCCCAACAGACCCTTAACACTCTGAAAATAATAAAATTATTTAAAAAATGAAAATCTATAAAACATCAAAAGCAGACACTGGCCACCATTATGTACAAGGATATCTGCTGTTTTCAAAATTTTTAGCAACCAGACTCTGTTTTTAAATCAAGTCTTATAAAGACCCCTAATATGTGGTATATGTGTGCGTAAAGTTAATGGGGGTCCACGAGCAGTTTAAAGGTTCACTCTTCACTTAGGTACCTCATGAAACTGGAGCTTAGTATGAAAACCACTGCTGCATATAGCAGCTCAAATTCTTTCCTACATCAAAACACCAAAGAGTAATGAGAATAAAAGCTGAATAAGGAGTACAGTAGCTTTTAAGACAAGGGTAAAGAAAATAGCTATGTTGAAGTCACTTTATGGACCAATTAGGATATAATTTGTTTCGGGGGGGTTAAAAAAAAAAGGAAAGCATGTCCTACCCTCCTACATTTATTTTAGCCTGTCATTTGATTTTAAACAGAAATCTGACATTACATCCTAAATAGTATTGCATGGTATATATTCCTTACTAATGAGAACACTTAACATTTTAAGAATTTCATGACACTCCCTTCAAAACAGTTGCTATTGTAAAACCAAGTATGGACTCAAAGAACTGAACAGCAAAAATAATAAATTTTCCAGGATCTAAATTATAAAATATACTACAAAAAAAGGCATGGAATTACTGTTACAGAACCCAATAAGCATTGATATAAACTATTTCCAAGTATGCATGCTATTTTATACTGAAACATTATATCTTCTCAAGCAGAAGTAACTTTAACTGAAGTTAATACAGTTCCCATTTTGTGGAAAAAACGAGTATTTAGAGATTATCATAATATACTTACTGAAGTAGATTAAAATCAGTTGGTATTTCTGGAGCTGCTATCATTTCTTTATCATCTTCTGGGACGCCCCAATGTCAGAAATATATTCATATATTTACGTGGGTAAAATGATGGTTTGCTTCTTTCTTCTAAGACAGACAATTCCTTTAAAAGGGACGGGGGCGGGGGGCGGGGAGCGGGGAGAACGCCATATTTATTATAAACACACCAAAAATATTGGGAAGGATATCTACCCCAAAACTAAACTTCCAAGTGTCTGCTAATGTGTTTTAGTAAATAAGGATTTCTTTCCCTTGTATTTGACTGCTTTTTCTAGATACGGATTTGTTACAACTGTTGTAGCCCCACGACAGTAACAACAAATACAAAGAAAGAAGCTTCTATTACAATTATTTTTTTAAATTTGTTATGATTCTCCAGCCTTGCTTAAAAAGACAGATACCCTAACTAGGAACAGAATGTGACTTTTACTCATCCTAAAATCTATATGACAAGTTTAAACCATAATACAAGACGCCTGAAAATTCTATAGCTTTCTGCTTATGATGTACAGTATAGTTAAAAGGAGCTAATAAAAAAAACCCTAAGATATAATTTTAAAATACTTTAAAAACAGGTTCTTCTACCATAGAAGAAACATACGGTCCAAAAGCGTGGCTTATTAATAAATAACTACACTTCATGATAATACCATCTGCGTTGAACAGGAAAGGGGAAAAAATGTTAGCTCTGATCCATTCCCTCAAGGAACTTATAATCAATTTAAATACCAATAATGTCATATGGACAACAGATGAATGCCATTTGTGACCAAAGTAAGTTTGGCCATAGGAAGATGCAGTTCCTAAACAAGAGAGTGACCTAAAAGCAAATGACAAATCTATAACAAAAAAGAGAAAACAGACTGGGTTTGAAGCTCTGAATCTTATGTATAACTTTCTTTTAAAATTTTATGCTTTTATTTCTAAGCAAATCTCATACTTGGTGGCCACCTAAAGACTAAACATATCCAATTAATAATAAATATTCAAATATCACATAGTGATGAACTTCTAATGATCTCTTCCAGCAGAGTAAACTTTATACAAGAAACTGATCATTCAATTTTTCCATTAAGTTTAAATCTCGAAAAAACATCATAAATGGCTACTAATATATAATTTTAAAAAAATTTTTTAATATGTAATTAACATACAAAAGTTCAAAACACTGCATTTCCTTGCTCACTCTAATTAAGCTACTATGAATAGCAAAATAATGAAGAGGAGAAACAAGAACCAATAATATACAAATTAAGCCCTAATCAAGGGTTGTCTATACCACCACTTTGAGTTTCTTTTTTTCTGAAGAATACTCATATTGTAAAATATTTATTTAGATATCACTGTTAGTATAGTCTTCTCACACTAAATCATGGTCTCAGGATTGTTCCCCTCCAAGACCACTAATTGTTAATTTGGTTTTATTTTTATTGTAACCTAAGGAATTATCTAAGTAGTATATCAGAGTTCTGAGACTTGCCATCATCACATGTAGGATACACTCTAGCCTCCTAAAAATCCCAACTAATTTAAAAAAGAAAACTGTTTTTTAAAAAGAGAACAATTTTGTTTTTTTAAGTGAGCTGGAGAGGTACAGAGATAATAAGTTCTAACCAACACATCAGGTCATCTAGATGGCAAGATGGAAATAAAGAGCTCGCTGTGTCGGTCTGCCTACCTGTCCCCTCCCCTCTCTCTCTAAGCATTTTATAAAACCAAACTTGATGCATTCCTTAAATATACAGTTTTTAAGCAGACTTTAAAGATAGTTCATAAATGTATTCTACTAAAGGACATAAAGAATGAATCAGCTCTGAAAAGCAGAGAGCACTAAATAAAACAGGTACTGTATGATATACTACATTCCTCTAAATAGCACAGAATTTCTAGTGTACAAGAAGTCTTGCCAGTTCAACTTATTTTTCTCAAAGTACGGCTATACTAACATGTACTTGGTAATTAGAAACCAAAGAAAACACAAAAGAAAAACAGAATTTATAAAGATGTGAGTCTCCCAGACAAGGTGTCTGTATTTTAAAAAGAAATATCATGCCAGGGTCTGATAGGTTTAGAAAAAATTATTAAACTAGCCAACTCCCTATCCCAGTGAAACACCTGTTTTTAAAAGTTTCTAAATATTAAAAATCCATCCAACCAAGTAAAAGTATCTACCATGTGCCAAATGCAGCAGTGGGCACTGGGCATACAGTAGTGAACAGGAGAGCAATGATCCTTGCCCTTATGGAACTACCTGTAACAGTAAATGTGAAAATATATTTCTAGGAAAAGGCACCTTCCTCTAATGCAACCTATTATTAAACATAATATTAAATTCCATGTATCTTGAGTTTTTACTACTGTAATCATGCTCTAAATAACCAATTTGCCACCAAAACAGTTCTTCATAGCTCAAAAAAATTATATATATTAAAGTTGTGTAATTTAAAGGGGTAGGGGGAACGATGGATATGTTAGCATTGGTCTGCGGTTTTTTTTCTTCAAGAATATAAACTTTATCTGCAGGAAGAACTTCGAATTTTTCCCTTTTTATTTTAAATGTCTACAGCTATACATAAATACAATTTGCTTCCCCCAAAGATTTTCATTAAAAAATTCAAAAACAAGGTCTTTAAATGTACTTAATGTCATTTGACCTAAGGTGGGAATCCCCAAACTGTAAGAATACATAATGCTCAAATAAAAGTATAAGTTTAATAATCAAACTCACCACACCATTTCTGGCCTACTGTATGTAGGTTATTAATTTTTAAGAAATATGCTCAAAGATCACAAGGTGGAGCTCTCACCTAATGTCAAAGAAAAGCTCTGAGATTTTTAGCATTTGTACCAATTCTCTATAACTACTATAAGAGAGTTAACATTCCAACAGCTTTGGAGGATAAAGCACAGAAATAAAATTTGCTTTAACTCTCAATCACTTTCCCTTTTGGGAAAAAATACATCCAATAACAACTAGCTTCTGCTTCTCCTTACTGAAAACTAAGCAAACACATTTATCGATAGGTTGAATAACATACTTTAAAGTAAAACCACTTCCTTAGGCTCAAGTGTGTAATACACTGACATTAAAGATTTATTAAAATTAAAAATAGGTGATTATATATATTTTAATTCTATACCTTAAATTCAAGTAAACGCTCTCAGCAGTAATGCTTTTGATATGAACAGAGATCTAAAAGCTGAAATTTGATCACCATACTTTTCAAGTTATCTATAATGAATCTATGTTTAGGGCCTGTTACTCAGTTTAGATCCCGAGTTAACTAATTCAATAACAAAAAAACTTTCTTCTTCCACTTCTGAAAACCTGTTGGATACCTACTACTCTAGCACATAAACACAAATATATACTAAATATATATAATTATGCTTGCATCCTTAACTCCAAAAAATGACTTAATTGATTAAAATTATCCACCCACCGCCAAAAAAGTAAAAATACACAAAAAACAACCCGTTTTTCTTTGATACTGTTTTAAAAACTTAAGGTAATTCTGATTTCTTTTCATAGAAGAATGATTGTTTCAAAGTTCCTTTAATTCAATCCCAAGTGGTTTCAAGATAGAAAATAAAAAACTACAAAACTAACAAGGTCCCTCAGAACTCACATGTTATTGGGGAGTGGGGGAAGCACTTAAAGTAGCTGGTGTATTAATTCTTTCCCTAAAAATGCAGAAATATTCAACTGCTAAAAGCTAGCAAATTCAGCACATACACCACATGTCACACCCTTATCTTAACACTAGCCCAAAAGGGTTACGTTCTTCTATCTATAAGGATCACATCTTGGAAACGTATATACCCTTCTGAAATGCCACCATCATTATAATGCAAACACTTAAAAATAGGAACTACTTAAATGCCCAGCCATGGATTAACTTACGGTACAAAAATGTAATTCATATTCATACACTGAAACTACATATGATGACTGTGTAGCAACATGGGTAAAGTTTGATAAGTTAAAAGCCTTATATTAGGATACAATATTAACCAAAAAGAAAACAAAGGAAAACAGTTAACATATCAGAGTGGTGAAAATGTGGTTGATTTTTAAATTTTTAATTACGATGTTATCGTTAGTAAGAAAAAAAGTAAATTATGAGGGTGGATATTTATTTTTCAATGTCTTCTCTTAAAATCTGAACTGAGAGGAACTACAAAACTATCTCTGCTGCTAAAACCTGATCTATTCATATTTCAGATACATAATGTCAAAAAGTTACACATCTACAAAAAGAAACTGAGTTCTATCATAAAATATCTTTATTATGTTCACCTACTCAAGATTAGCAGGGAACAGAAACTTTCATATGAACTCCTGACAAGACCCAAAGGTATGTTCCTTTTATTGGCTTATCTACTTTCTTAGGAGATAGCAGACAGAAGTCTGTCATTTAGGATGAGACTGTGAAAGAAAAGGGAGACTAGTTCCTGGAGTTATTTACTCAAAACAGGAAAGTCACTATCATTCCTTATGTCAAATGATACATGGCAACTTTGAGTACATAGGTAGGGCAAGAAATGAAAAAAGCCTTTAAAAAAAGATTTCTCCTTGCTCAAAAAGATATTTTTCCTCCCTCTGATTATCTCCCTAATTTCTGCTAATAGTCTTCTAAGTAAACAACAGGGTGAAAAGAATGACAAATCAAACAATGATCATGTATATTCAGGCCAGCAACACAATTTTAACCTAAGTGTTTCTTGATAGCATACTCACATTACACCTACCACATAAATCATTTGCAAATGTATTTTCCTTTCCACAAACTAGGAAGGAGTCCTAAAGAATTTCTAATGGGAGCACCTGCTCTAGTGCAGGAATAGGTAATCTGGAGAAGGTAGGACTAGAAGAAATCTAAATACGTAAAAGAATTAATAATCCTGTCTACATTTCCTAACTAACCGTAGGGGAGGTCAAATATCTGCCCTTACAAACTTAAAAAATAATATACAGAAGAAAGGGAAGGCCAAAAGTAAAAAAAAACTTTCTAAAATAACTAAGTAGACAAAGTGAACACACCTAATGCCACAACACTTCAAAAACAACCTTTACTTGCAGGAAGAGGGGAAGGAGCAAGCTGGGGCACAGTCTACACACATCTGGCATCACTATACACTGCCAGAAACTAAGCCAGATAGAACTGGAAACATCCACCTGTTCCCCTCCTATTTTTAAATGTATGATAGTATATGCTCAGCAATCTTCCTTATTTTCTTGTCTACCCACATTCCCCAATACTTTCCAAATGTGACTCAAGTACTAACCACAATTAGGATCACCTGGCCCAACCTACGCAGCTTGCCCCAGTTCTCGACCATCAGTTCTGATTTCTGTAGAAAATCTAGCACTCCATCGTTAACTTCACATGCACAAAGTGCTACCATTTTGAGGAGAGGGGAGAAGGGGGGAGATAAGAAAAGGCTTCTGCCTTATTCCTGCAGACCCACTACTCTATCACTCTGTACTCAGTCGTACCCTGTGCCTTAGTCATCCAAGGATCAACACTCTGCCTTGTTCTTGCTGTAATGTATCTACCAGCTCCATCCCAGGAACTGGAATCCTGCCCCTAAACCTACCCTAAAAAGTCTCCCTGTGTCTCTCCAGTTGCCCTAATCCAAATGCCACAATACTGTCCTCCTCTCATCTGTCTACCATACTGACACTGACTGCTGCTAGACACTGGATACCATATCATACCTGATACAGTGGACATATAAACTATCTAATTCCAAGTCTGCTACTTCCCCAGTTTGCCTAATCAGCTGCTGTTGACTAGACATTATCTGGCCCTATCGCAAAATAAATACCAAAACAGGTGAATATTCGTTTTATCATATACTATCAAATATCATACCTCAGGACTTCCCTGGTGGTGCAGTGGCTAAGAATCTGCCTGCCAATGCAGGGGACACGGGTTTGAGCCCTGGTCCAGGAAGATCCCACATGACGTGGAGCAACTAAGCCCGTGCGCCACAACTACTGAGCCCTTGAGCCACAACTACTGAAGCCCACGCACCTAGAGCCCACGCTCCGCAACAAGAGAAGCCACCGCAATGAGAAGCCCACACACCGCAATGAAGAGTAGCCCCCGCTCGCCGCAACTAGAGAAAGCCCACGCGCAGCAACAAAGACCCAACGCAGCCAAAAATAAATAAATAAATACATAATCATACCTCAGTCTGCAAGGTCAACAGCTAAATCATGAATCATTTTTTGAAGTACTGTCAATGTTCACTCTTCATCTCACTTATACTTGAATATCATACTCTGAAGTTAGCCTTCTGCAATAATTTAAAGTATGTATGTGCCCCACTGACATAACTTTCTGTATGTTAAGACATGAGTAAACAGCAGCAATTACTACTGGGTGTAGTGGCATTCGACATTTCAGAGGTGAGACAAAATTAGCTGGTATAAATGCATGTCTAGATCTGAAAATCAAATTTACAACGAGCTAATTTCATGTGTTAACACCTGTAAATGGTATACAGCATGATATAAGCACAGTGCATCATTACCATCAAATCCACTTCGCACTGGGCACCACTGGCTCACTGGCATATTTCAATCAATAGCGGTTATCAAGGCAGATTTCATAACAAAGTTGATGAAGACAGGATAATCCCGCCCAGATTTTGAGGGAAATCCAAATTTTTATTTCATATACTCTCAGACTGATTACACCAAAAACACTTTCACATTTATTCAAGGCACTAAAAAGTATCTAAATGAAATCTTGAGTGTTTATTAATAACTCACATGAAGATGGAGACACAACTGTAACTTAGATACAATTCGGTTAATAAAGTGTAAAATAAATCACTTTATAGAGGACAGTGGGAAATTTTAATCTAAAATTTAGAACTGCAGTTACTACTACCAAGCACAGTATTTTTTATTCATTTTATTATGGCAGCAAACATAACATACATGCTACATATTTAATACCTTTTTTTTTTTTTTGGCTGCACCACGTGGCATGTGGCTCTTAGTTCCCCAGCCAGGGATTGCACAACCCCTGCAGTGCAAGCGTGGAGTCTTAACCACTGGACCACCAGGGAAGTCCTATATTTAATATTTCTTGCCCCTTCCACGTCTGATTAGGTAACACTTTATTAAAATACCTAGCATTCGCATCCACTTGATATAAACCACTAATCTTCCTACTAACATCCACAGTACACAATTCACAGGCTTGAATTATATTCATATTAAAGTTCAGAAATCATGTTTTCACAATAAAGTTTATATGAACACAGTATAGGCACTTCCAAGTTCTCATTTCAAATCTAAAAGGCTGGTAATTCCACACAATGACAATGACAGGAGAGTCACATATATGTTGTACTCCAAAATTATTTTAATTCTCTCTAAACTTAAGCTTTCCTAAATAAAGATTAAAACATGTAAATTACTTTTTAAAAACTAAACTTAAGCCAGATAAAGACACTACAAAAAACGACAGACCAATATCCCTGATGAACACCGATACAAATATCCTCAACAAAATATTAGCAAACCAAATTCAATAGCATATTAAAAGTTATTATACACCATGACCAAAGTAGGATTTATTCCCCAAATGGAAGGCTGGTTCAGCACATGAAAATCAATTACTGTAATGTACATATTAACAGAATGAAAGGCAAAAACCCCTCATGATCACCTCAACTGATACAGAGAAAGCATCTGATAAGATTCAACACCTTGGGACTTCCCTGGTGGCACAGTGGTTAAGAATCCGCCTGCCAATGCAGGGGACACAGGTCCACGCCCTGGTCCAGGAAGATCCCACATGCCGCAGAGCAACTAAATGCATGTGCCACAACTACCGAGCCTGTGTGCCACAACTACTGAAGCCCACACACCTAGAGCTCGTGCTCCTCAACAAGAGAAGCCACCACAATGAGAAGCCCGCGCACCGCAAGGAAGAGTAGCCCCCGCTCACCACAACTAGAGAAAGCCCACGCACAGCAACAAAGACCCAACGCAGCCATAAATAAATAAATAAATAAATAAAGATTCAACACTTTTTCATGATAAAAACACTCAACAAACTAGACAATGAAGGAAATACCTCAACATAATAAAGAACACTTATGAAAAGCCCGCAGCTAATATCATACCTAATGGTAAAAGACTAAAAGCTTTCCCTCTAAGATCAGGAACAAGGCAATGATGCCCTCTCTCTCCACTGCTATTCAACATGGTACTGGAAGTCCTATCCAAAATAATTAGGCAAGAAAAAGAAATAAAAGCCACCCATATCAGAAAAAAGAAGCAAAATTATCTCTGTTCACGGATGATATAGTCTTATACGTAGAACACTCTAAAGATTTCACCCCCACCACCAAAAAAACTGTTACAATAAACAAATTCAGCAAAGTTGCAGGATATAAAGTCAACACACAAAAGTCAGTTGTGCTTCTATACACTAAAAACGAACAATCCAAAAAGGAAACCATTCCATTTACAATAGCACCAAAAAGAATATTTAGGAACAAACCTAACCAAACAGGTAGAAGACTCAAACACTGAAATTTATAAAACACTGCTGAATGAAATTAAAGAAGTCACAAATAAATGGAAAAATTCCTCATAAAATTCAACGGACTCCAAATAACCAAAACAGTTTAGGAAAAAAGGAACAAAGTTGGAGGAAACACACTTTCTGACTTCAAAACATACCACAAAGGTGCAATACTAGCATAAAGACAGACATACAAGGCTTCCCTGGTGGCACAGTGGTTAAGAATCTGCCTGCCAATGCAGGGGACACGGGTTTGATCCCTGGTCTGGGAAGACCCCACATGCCGCGGAGCAACGAAGCCAGTGAGCCACAACTACTGAGCCTGCGCTCTAGAGCCCACAAGCCACAACTACGGAGTCAGTGTGCCACAACTACTGAAGCCTACACGCCTAGAGCCCGTGCTCCACAACAAGAGAAGCCACCACAATGAGAAGCCCGCACACTGCAATGAAGAGTAGCCCCCACTCGCCGCAACTAAAGAAAGCCCACATGCAGCAACAAAAGATCCAACACAGCCAAAAATAAAATTAATTAATTAAAAAATAAAAAGAGACATACAGACCAATGAAATAGAATGGAGAGGCCAGAAATAAACCCTTGAATACACATTCAAATGATTTTTGACAAAGGTGCCAAGACCACTCCACGGGGTTTCTCTTCAAAAAAATGCTGCTGCGAAAACTGGATATCCACAAGCAAAAGAATGAAGTCGGATCATTCATTATCTCATACCATATACAAAAATTAATTCAAAATGGATTAAAGATCTAAATGTAAGACCTAAAACTATAAAACTCATAGAATAAAACTTAGGGGAAGAGCTTCATAACACTGGACGTGGCAATGATTTCTTGGATATGACACCAAAAGCACAAACAGACAAATGGGACTACATCAAAACTTTTACACAACAAAGGACACAACCACCAGAGTGAAAGGCAACCTACAGAATGGGAGAAAAGATTTGCAAATCATACCTGATTAGAGGTTAATATCCAGAATATACAAAGAATTCCTACAACTCAACAACAAAAAAATCAAATAACACAAATTTAAAAGGGACAAAGCACTTGAATTGAAACCAAATCAAAACTACAATGAAATACCACTTCACACCCTCTGGGATGGCTAGAATAGAAAGGACATAACAACAAGTGCCTGCAAGGATGTGGAAAAAATTGAACACTTGTGCACTGTTGGTAGGATTGTAAAATTGTGCGACTGCAATGGAAAACAGTATGGAGGTACCTCAAAAATTTTTAAATAGAACTGCCGTATAATCCAGCAAATCTCCACTTCCAGGTATATATCCCAAACATTTGAAAGCTGGGTCTCTAAGAGATATCTGCACATCCATATTCATAGCAGCAAATTCACAGTAGCCAAGAGGTGGAAGCAACCCACATGTCCATTAACAGCTGAATGGATGAACAAAATATGGCATATACATACATTAGAATATTATTCATCCTTAACAAAAGAGGAAGTCCTGTCACATGCTACAACATGGATGAACCTTCAAGACATTATTGTAAATGAAATAAGCCAGTTAGTCACAAAAAACAAATACTGTGCAATCCCACTTACATGAGCTAGCTAAAGTATCAAATTCATAGAAACAGAAAGCAGAATGGTAGTTACCACATTTTGGTGGGGGGGCAGGAAAGGGGAGTACAGAGTTTCAGAATTGCAAGCTGAAAAAGTTCTGGAGATCAGTTTCACAGCAATGTCAATTTACTTAACACTGCTGAGCTGTCCACCTAAAAATGGTTAAGATGGTAAACTTTACGGTTTTTTTTACCACGATAAAAAAATTTAAATTTAAACCCTTTTATCAAGCGTCTCTTGTATCAAACATTAACAAGATTTTATCAATCACTTGAGAACACCTTTCTAGTGAACAAGCATACTACACAACATAACTATTGGTATCTTTTAAAATGTAATTTTATAAATTAAGACACTGACAATTGACATCTACACTCAGAATACTGTATTTGTCTCCTATTTACACAGTAAATAGAAAACAAAGCTTGTATCTTTATGGCAAAACAGTCAAAGAAATATCTAGCTTTAAAAAAAAATCAACTCTACTTAATGCAGTGTGGTGACCTAAATGGGAAGGAAATCCAAAAGAGGGGATATATGTATATGTATAGCTGATTCACTTTGCTGTACAGTAGAAACTAACATAACATTGTAAAGCAACTACACTCCAATAAAAATTAATTTTTAAAAACTTGAAGTATTTGGTTGAACAATGTAAGGTAGTCTCAGCTATATCTTTACTCTGGTAAAGAGTTTAGCAGTTTCTTCTAAAAACCATACAGCTCACCACAAAAAAAAGAAATGATAATTATGTAACGGAACAGAAGTGTCAGTTAAAGCTACTATGGTAATCATATTTGCAATATATATATAAATGTATCAAATCAGCACATTGTATACCTTAAACTTATTCAACGTTATATATAGATTATTTTGATTTAAAAATTAAAGCCATACACACATTTGCCATAAAAACCAGCAATCTTACTTGTGAGCATTTATCCCAGAAAACTGAAAATCTATGTCCACACAAAAATGTGTACATGGGGCTTCCCTGGTGGCGCAGTGGTTGAGAGTCCGCCTGCCGATGCAGGGGACACAGGTTCGTGCCCCGGTCCGGGAGGATCCCACATACCGCAGAGCGGCTGGGTCCGTGAGCCATGGCCGCTGAGCCTGCGCGTCCGGAGCCTGTGCTCCACAACAGGAGAGGCCACAACAGTGCGAGGCCCGTGTACCACACACACACACAAAAAAATGTGTACATGAATGTTCAGAGCAGCTTTATTTGTAATAGCAAAATATTGGAAACAACTCTGTTATAGGTTGAATTGTGTCCCCCCCGCCAAGCTCCTATTTTGAAGTCCTAACCCCCAGTACCTTGAAATATGACCTTATTTGAAGTTAGGTTCTTTACAAAAGTTATCAAGTTAAAATGAGGTCATCAGGATGGGCCGTAATCCAGTATGACTGGTATTCTTATAAAAGGGGGAGCTTGCAGACAGACACACACAGTGAGAATGTCATGTGAAGATGAAGGTGGAGACCTGGGTGATGCTTCTATAAACCAAGAAACCCCAAAGATTTCCAGCAAACCACCAGAAGCTAGGGAAGAGGTATGGAATGGATTCTCTCTCATTGCCCTCAGGAGGAACCAACTTGGCTGACACCTTGATCTTGGATTTCTAGCCTCCAGAACCGTTAAACAATAAATTTGTTGAAACCACCTAGTTTGTGGTGCTTTGTAATGGCAGCCCAAGCAAACTAATACAAACCCAAATATCCTTCAACGGGTGAATGGTTAAACAAACCATAGTACATGGAATATGAGTCATCAATAGAAAGGAATTAACTGTTGGGATGCAACAACTTGCATGAATCTCAAGGGAATTATTTTGAGTGAAAAAAAGTCAATCTCTACAGCATATACTGTATGATTTCCACTTATGGAACAGCCTCCAAAATGACAAAATTATGGAGAACAGATTAGTGGTTGCCAGGAATTAGGAACAGAATAGAAGAAGGTGAGAGAGGGGAATGAGTGTAACAATAAAGGAGTAGTATGAGGGATCTTTGTGATGATGGAACAGATCTGTATCTTGATGGTGGTGGTGGTTACGTCTATCTATACATGTGTTAAATTGCACAAAATTAAAAACACACAAAGACAGTCACACAAAAAAGCACACATATAACTGTAAAATCTGAATACACTGTGGATTGCACCAATGTCAATTTCCTGGTCTTTATATTGTACTAGTTATGCAAGACGTTTCCATTGGTAGGAACTAACTGAAGGATACATGGGACCTCTCTCCTGTTTTTGCAACTTCCTATGAATCTAGTATTAATTATACCAAAATCAAACTTTAAAATGTCTAATCAAAATCCTAGAAGTTTTTTTCCCCCAAAAAATCAACAAACTGATACTTAGATGAAAAAGGAATCAGAAAAGCCAAAACAATTTTGAAAAAGAACAAATTTGGAGAACGTACACTATACACTGTATCAAGGCTTACTATAAAGCTACAGTAATCAAGACGTTATAAATGGTGATTATGACAGATCAATGGAATAGAGACCTGAAATAGATCCACACACATATGGTCACTCACTTTTTGACAGAGGCACCAAGGCATTTCAATGAAGAAAGACTGTCTTTTCAAACGACTATATATCCATTTGCCAAAAAAGTTCCTTAATCCATACCTTGTACCATATGCAAAAATTAACTCAAAATGAATCCTAGACTCAAATGTAAAAACCTTCAACTATAAAACTGGGTGGCTGTTTTTTTTTTTTTTTTTTTTGCGGTACGCGGGCCTCTCACTGTTGTGGCCTCTCCCGTTGCAGAGCGCAGGCTCCGGACGCGCAGGCTCAGCGGCCATGGCTCACGGGCCCAGCCGCTCTGCGGCATGTGGGATCCTCCCGGAGCGGGGCACGATCCCGTGTCCCCTGCATTGGCAGGCAGACTCTCAACCACTGCGCCACCAGGGAAGCCCAGGTGGCTTTTTTTAAAATAGCTTTTTAATATGATTTTTAAATTTTATTTATTTATTTTTGGCTGCGTTGGGTCTTCATTGCTGCACGCGGGCTTTCTCTAGTTGTGGCGAGCGGGGGCTACTCTTCATTGCAGTGCACAGGCTTCTCGTTGCGGTGGCTTCTCTTGTTGCGGAGCATGGGCTCCAGGCGCACGGGTTTCAGTAGTTGTGGCACGTGGGCTCATTAGTTGTGGCTCGTGGGCTCTAGAGCGCAGGCTCAGTAGTTGTGGTGCACGGGCTTAGTTGCTCCACGGCATGTGGGATCTTCCTGGACCAGGGCTTGAACCCATGTCCCCTGCACTGGCAGGCGGATTCTTAACCACTGCGCCACCAGGGAAGCCCTAAAATTGGGTGGCTTTATTTGTAATCACCAAAAGGTGGAAAGCAACCCAAATGTCTTCAACTGGTGAATGGATAAGCAAATTATGTTATATCCATACAATGGAATACTACTGAACAGTAAAAAAGGAACAAACTTCAGATATATCGAGTCAGCCGAATCTCAAATGTATTCTGCTAAGTGAAAGCTGCCACACTCAACAGGCTGCTTATTGTATGATTCCAATTATATGACAGTCTGGAAAAGGCAAAAAACCTATGGATGGAAAATAGATCAGTGGGTGCCAGGGGCTCAGATTGGAAAAAAAAGAGCAAAACACACCAAGGAGTTTTGGAGGGATTCGGGGGTAGAGATATTGGAACTGTAATATATGTTGCTGTGATAATGGTGATACAACTATATAAAACATTTGCCCAAACTCACAGAACTGTACACTAAAAAGAGTAACTTGGACTTTATGTAAATGATATCTTAATAAAAAATTTTTAAATCTGTGTCCATCAGTGCTGTTCCCCCCACCACCACCCAAATGCTTTCTTCCAATTAATTTCTTCAACATCTATACTAGAACACCAAAACTATCTGTTCTAACCACTTGAACAATATTTAATTCCATGTTGCTCTGGTCATTTTAGTCAATTAACACATAAGCTGTCCCTCATACCAACTGGTACATGATTGCAGATTATGGCCAAAAGCCATATGCATTTGTAATATTAACAAATAATATTAAAATTGGCCTCCATACACAAAGGTTATACCAATTTGTACTTCCACCAGCAACCAACCTATGTCTGGGTGTGTTTCTGTACAGCTAAGCACACTGTTAAGACTTCCAAATTTTTGCCAATCTGCTAAAATGAAAAGTGGTAATTCAGGTTATAGGTGAATCTCCCTACATAAAATTTTACTTGACAAACTCAGAAACCAAACATACATTTTCAATAAATCCCTTGTTATTCAAAACTTGTAAACCAGAAGATTTGGATAATGCAGTATTTGCCCACTAATAAAAATCAGGAACCAAATAGGTCTGGCTAAGAAGCGATACTTGTAGTTTTAATTTGCACTTCTCTAATTTCCTTATACTTAAGAGCCATTCTTACTGTCTTTTCCATAAACTCTCCCTGCTCATGTCATTTGCCCACATTCCTAACAGGCTGATGACCTCTTTCTTGCTGACTTCAAAAAGCAAAACATTCTCTCCACTGCTTCCAAGGAGACAGATCACTTCCTGCTATAATGGCGTCTTTGCGCAATAGTTATTACATACTGCCCTACCATCTCTCCTAATCTGACCTTGTCCACAAGGGCTTTATCTTCCAGCCCGCTCACCTCCTTATCTACTCCCATTGCCACATACAAAGGATGTTATTATCTTTTGCACTTGAGATTTCTCAGATCAGCCATCCCTGGGCTAACTAGCTCACTACTCTCCATACTTCTTTGATGCACTACCCACCCCCACCCTTACACATTTTTTGTGATTTGCACGTTTTATGTCTCCAAGTATGTAAAAAAGAATGAAAGGAATTTAGTTACAGAGGGCTTTTTTCTGTTCTCCTTGTTATTTCTATAATAGACGCAAGAAGAAAAACACCCTCACGCCACCATGTTAAGACCAGAAGCCCTACCAAAATACTTAAGTAATGAAACGGTTTCCATAACACATCATTGACTTCCCCTAAACACTCATAAGATTATTTTCTAAAAGATTAAAAGTCTTGCCTAATGTCACACAGCTAGTAAGAGATAAAACTCTGGGCTTGAACCTGCCTTCTACATATTTGCTTCACAAATAGATGGGTGCCCTGTTAGGATAATCCACATATCAGCTCTTCAGAACAAATGAGATTATGCTCTTAAAGTCCTGTGAATCAGTCAATTTCAAATATAAGAGAGGTGTTAGTTTCCTTCCTCTATGCTTACGTAAATGTCTAAAACTATCACATAGGAAACCCCTGAAATATCTTACACACCTTGTTCAATACATGCAATAAAAACAATATTTTTTCCTTACACTTGTGTACACAAAATGATCTCTAGCAAAATCTTGAGCAGCAGAAAATCCCCAACAGCTACACTTTACCATCAATCTTATAAAGCAAATAAGCACTTATTGTTTGTAATCGTATGTCCCCAAAGGGGAACAGCTGCTCCACCACCATACTTATAGGTGATCACGTAATAAATAATGGAAAATTCTATCTATAAGAGAGTGCTTCTCTTAAATTCCAGTGGGCATAAGAATCATATAAACGCTTGTTTAAATGCAGGGTCACAGGACCCACAACAAGGGACTCATTCAGTAGACCTGTATACAAGTGTCAGGCATCTTGTATTATTCACAAATCCCCTATGTAGGTGGGTCCAATCCCACTTTAAGAAAAGCTGCTGTTAAGTCATGGAATAAGCAACTTCTGATATACAGAATGACCCAGTTTTAGAGACAGAGAAGGCATGAGTAGTTAGGGAAGAAAAGCAAACACACTTCCCCCTTCCTGCTTGGGCCACTTAATCATCTGAACCTTATTCACACAAATGCCAGAAACCCACAGCTCAATGATGCATTTCCCCCAGAACGTCCTTAAGAAGCTTCCCAAAGTCTAAGCCACCAGTGGTCACCATACCACTCTTCTTTCCACAAGAAAGAAATGTGTCTTTCCTAAAAGATACTGCCCAAGTTTAAGCTAACTATGATTGAAATATCCACGAAGTTTATTCCATATAGACTTCAATTTGCCACTGGGATCTTCTTCTTTCCAATTTCTATCTTCTACAGAAACACCAGGAGCTGCCAGTTTCTAGAAATTCTGAATAACCCAAGACAAAAGTTTACTCAAATGGAAAAAAGCATTAAAGAGTATATTTTTAGGGGCTTCCCTGGTGGCGCAGGGGTTAAGAATCTGCCTGCCAATGCAGGGGACACAGGTTCGAGCTCTGGTCCCGGGAAGATCCCACATGCCACGGAGCAACTAAGCCCGTGTGCCACAACTACTGAGCCTGCGCTTTAGAGCCCACAAGCCAAAACTACTGAAGCCCATGCACCTAGAACCTGTGCTCTGAAGCAAGAGAAGCCACCGCAGTGAGAAGCCCGCGCACCACGACAAAGAGTAGCCCCCACTCGCCGCAACTAGAGAAAGCCTGCGTGCAGCAACGAAGACCCAATGCAGCCAAAAAATAAATAAATTTAAAAATTTATTTAAAAAAAATAAGAAAGTACACTGGCATGGGGAATTCCCTGGCAGTTCTGTGGTTAGGACTCCACACTTTCACTGCCAAGGGCCCAGGTTCAATCCCTGGTTGGGGAACTAAGATCCCACAAGCCATGTGGCGTGGCCAAAAAAATAAAATAAAATTTAAATTAAAAAAAGAAAGTACACTGGCATAAATATGCACAGGAAGCCCCAGGGAAGTGGCTCTTAACTGGGTAAGGGGAGCTCGCACATGGTTTCCAGGTGACCCCAATCTAAATCTAGAATGATATGCACAGTATGCTGGAAAGTGGATGCAGGAGCATTCCATGCATTAGAAACAGCTCAAGCAAAGAAACATGGAGGCATCAAAACTCGTGGTATGTTAAGGCAACTAAGAGCAGTTGGATACTCTACTGCAATGTATGGGGTGGGGGGTTGGTTTGGAATGCCCTGGTCAACTGCTTCTGAACCTCAATCACTACCCTCTGTAAGGCTCATTCCCTGAAGTCTCCCAAATAATCACTACCTCTTTCTGTTCCTAATGATCCTGTATTCTTAATGTTTTTCTTTCCTTAATTACCTTCTGTATTGACTGCTGACTCTGAGGACAAAAACTGCATCTTATATACAATTCACTCTGAAAAGATACAGCTGACCCTTGAACAACACAGGTTTGAACTATGCGGGTCCATTTACATGCAGATTTTTTTTTCAGTAAATACTACAGTACTACATGATCCAGAGTTGGCTGAATCTGCGGGAGGGGAACCACCACAGATACAGAAGTCTGACCACGGTAACTTGAGCATCCGCAGATTTTGGTATCCACAGCAGGTCCTGGAACCAACTCCCCACAGAAACCAAGGGACAACTGTATAGTCAAGTCTATTCTTTTGACATAAAATATGCCCTCAATCACATCCCCATGAACTTCCCAATACGACAACAACAAAAAATGTCTAAGCTAACTTATTATAAAGAAATCATTACAATACCATTTTATTCTGGAATAAAAAACACTAAATTATATGTATGTCCTATGCCCAGAAAAATTCTACATTTTTAAAAGGCACAGGGAGGGACTTCCCTGGTGGCGCAGTGGTTAAGAACCTGCCTGCCAATGCAGGGGACACGGGTTCGATCCCTGGTCCGTGAAGATCCCACATGCCATGGAGCAACTGAGCCCGTGAGCCACAACTACTGAGCCTGAACTCTAGAGCGCGTGCGCCACAACTACTGAAGCCTGCGCGCTCTACAGCCCTCGTGTTGCAACTACTGAGCCCACCTGCTGCAACCACTGAAGCCCGCGCACCTAGAGCCCACGCTCTGCAACAAGAGAAGCCACTGCAATGAGAAGCCCGTGCACCGCAACGAAGAGCAGCCCCCGCTGGCCACAACTAGAGAAAGCCCGCGCACAGCAACAAAGACCCAATGCAGCCTAAATAAATAAAGTAATTGTTGTAATAAATAAATAAATAAATAAATGAATAAAATACGTAAGAAAGACAGACAGACACACATAGAATCAACCCTTAACTGGAAACAACTGAAAAAGCAGCAGGCAAATTCTTTCTAACAAGCTTGTTTTAAAATCAGAATATAAATGAGAAATGCAAGAATCAATGGTGCACTGTGTCTTGTAGTACTCACAGATAAATGGAAAAACAGAAGGAATCAAACTAACACCTAAACCAGTCTTTTTTATGGAAGCAATGAAACAGAAAAGAACACACATACCATAAAATATATCAACCATAAAGTATATGAAGTAATTCGGAAGGCAGAGAGCAGTAAAGTATTTGCTTTGCTGATTGACAAGAAAAAGTAATGGGCAAAAAAGATTACAATGGATGGTTCCCCTCATAATATTGCAGTGGGACATATATCTGGGGTTTAAAGCCCAAGAACTTGAAGATTCTCAAATAAATCCATTAAGGTACAAAAGTAGTTATATAATATGTAGGTCTACTTGTGGTGGCTATCACGTTCACGAACAAAGAGAAGAAGAAAAAAACTAAAATTCCATTGCAAAATGCAATGGGTTGAATGATAATGTGTGCTGAGAGTTTACTAAAAGAATAAAAAGCCAATAGTTGAGATTACTTAAAGTGTCCACAAAGTATAAGAAACAGTATACTGGACCCTGTCATCTAGGTTAAACCCGCTGAATGTTTTAAGGGCAATCAATGTCCTTCATTGCACACTACACAGGAAGCATATGACCTTGGTTCCCACAAAATGACACACGAAATTACCTTTAAAACGCTTAGAATAATCATATAGCATCCATTACACTAATAAATCACTTTTTCTCATTTTTCTTTCCAGGCTTTGTCCATATGTGCATGCCTGAATGTCTAGGTGTAAATTTTTCAAAACTATAACCACAGAATGGATGTAACTGTGCATAATTTTTCATCTCTATATGCATTTCTACCATTTCTGTAATATTCGTAATAACTACTACTAATAGTTTCATGAAATTCCACCACACGTGATGCACTATAACCTACTTATTTATTGTTAGACATTAAGATTGACCACAGTATTTCATTACAATAACTAATGCCGCTTCCTGTGTACATACTTTATGTTTAATTATTCCCTATCTTATCATTATTAGATCCAAGTAGATCAACATTTATTTTAGGGCTCTTGGTTAGAGATAAGGTGCATGCCTACAATTTTTTGCTATTTGTAAAGTGAGGAGATTTGCACCTGTACTTTGCGTGGTTCCTGCTTAAGGATTTTAAATGACAGATTTGGGCTTCCCTGGTGGCACAGTGGTTAAGAATCCGCCTGCCAGTGCAGGGGACACGGGTTCGAGCCCTGGTCTGAGAAGATCCCATATGCCATGGAGCAACTAAGCCCATGCACCACAACTACTGAGCCTGCACTCTAGAGCCCGCAAGGCACAACTACTAAGCCTGTGTGCCACAACTACTGAAACGCGCGTGCCTAGAGCCCGTGCTCTGCAACGAGAAGCCACCGCAATGAGAAGCCCGCGCACTGCAACGAAGAGTAGCCCCCGCTCGCTGCAACTAGAGAAAGCCCGCGCACAGCAACGAAGACCCAACGCAGCCAAAAATAAATAAAAATAAATGTATTTTAAAATATATTTTAAAAATAAATAAAATAAAATGACAGATTTATCAAGCACTTAGCTTAGTGCCTAGCACCCAATAAAAATCAACAGGTAATAGTAATAATATTGAAAACTTCATATCTACTAACATTTAAGATCATTAACAGCTGTTCGTATCAATTTGTATGAATGCTAAATAAAACAATGGTAACATTATCGAGCATATTCCATGTGTCAGGAACTTAACATACTATACTATCTTTGATTATTTCAAGGTAGGTAATATCCTGCCCATTTTATAGATGAGGAAACAAAGAAGTTAGGAAATTTCCACAATGTCACAGTTAATGAGGAAAGAAGTCATAGGATTCCAACTTAAATCTGCTAGGCTCTAAGGTTTATGTTCTTTCCACTATCTCAAGCTGCCTCAAAATACATTTAAATGTTTTTGGAAGCTATTCACCATTACAAACATAGATGTGAATCAGAAAAATATTAAGAAACCCAACTACCTTTGTTATCAGACAACCAGTTCATCCAGTAGCATACACATCTCCAAAATCAAAGACAGAGAAGACTAGAAACAATACAGATTCGATATGAGGAGAAGACCTGGGTTAGAATCCTGGCACATCAGCTTTGTAATGTTAAATTCATGTGTGTGTGTGTGTGTATACATATATATACATGTGTATATATATGTATGTATATATATAGTTTAGAATCTTTAAGGCTTCTTCCTGATCTAAAATTCTATGGTTCTAAAGAACACAGAACCAGAACACATAAGATGTATGTTCTAGTGTTTAATTTACTAATTCTAGTTGTGTGACCTTAGGCCGTGTTGTTTGGCTCCTCCAAAAGGGTAATTCCTCATTTGTAAAATAGCATGAATACCACAAGACCTCCCTCCCTAAAGGATTATTATGAGAACAAAGTGGAAGTGCTACGTAAACTCTACAATGCACTAAAACTACGATGGAATCATCACTAGTATTACATTTGACTAACACACGTAATGACCAGCACACTCAGAATTTGGTATTAGGTAATAGGTTCAACACAGGAGAACACAGTGAAAGCAAACATACCTCCCCCTCCATCAATCCCCCTACAAGGTGGTGGCAAAACGGCAATATAGTTTTCTAACTACTCTTTTCTCACCTGCTTCAGATTTCTTAACTTTTGCAACTTGTAAAAGAAACTTGTCTAAGTTTGAAAATACACCAAATGAGATGCTTAAGAGTAAAAGCTTGTCTTAACTTGTGAAGATAAAACTGATAAGAAAATATGCTAATAGTCATAGCTCACATAATGAGTTCAGACATAGTTACACACAGCAAAAAATCTACTTAATGATCTTTGGAGACTGGTGCCTTTTTAGCCTTACCTCTAATTTCTTGTATTCTATAGTAACACTGACAAGCCTCTCGGATCTTTTTCCCACTTCTCAAACTGCTTTAAAAAATAAAAAAACAAAAAGCTCTGAGACACTCTTAAGTTCAGAAGTTTAGTTACATTCACAAGTAGGACTGAATTTATTTCTGAATATTTCAATCATATCCAGCTATGTTAGTGAATAATTCATTCATTCAACAAGTATTTCTTAAGGACCTACTATATACCGGGCATTGTTAGAAAACAGCATTAAACAGTAAAGCCCCTGTTCCCATGGTGCTTAAATTCCAGTAGGGCGAAGACCACAAAGAAATAAGAAAATAGCAAGCAGTGGTAAAGCTACCATGAAAATAAAACAAGGTGATTGTGTTGAGAGGGGAGCAGGGATCCATTCACTACATTTAAACGTAATATAACACGCATGATCATTTTAACTAAAGCTATAATACATTTTATGTTCCTAACTAAATTCAGTCCTAATCCCCCCAAAAATGCTTGCAAATTATTCTATATTTCCACTTGCCCTGAACTTCTCTCCCAGGACCTGAACATTTTTTCACTACAAAGCTGCTAATGTATCTTTAATCACTCTAAAGTTAGATAGTCCAGAACATTCTCAGATATCTAAAGAAGAGTATCTTTTATCATTGGTTTCACAATGCCTTGACACTGACAAATTCTCAATAGGGGAAGTCTATGAACTTACTATCTGGAAGTAGTCTATGAACTGACTACTACATGGCACAACCATTAATGCCATCATGTAATTATTTTTTTTCAAAGAACAATGTCGAACAGCCAATTTCACTTTATCTACCCTGCTCATGACTAAGAATAATCATTACTATCAAGAAACAGGCTGAGGGCTTCCCTGGTGGCACAGTGGTTAAGAATCCACCTGCCAATGCAGGGGACACAGGTTCGAGCCCTGGCCCGGGAAGACCCCACCTGCCACGGAGCAACTAAGCCCGTGCGTCACAACTACTGAGCCTGCGCTCTAGAGCCCACGAGCCACAACTACTGAAGCCTGTGCACCTAGAGCCTGTGCTCCGCAACGAGAAGCCACCGCAATGAGAAGCCCGCACGCCGCAACAAATAGTAGCCCCTGCTCGCCACAACTAGAGAAAGCCCGCGTGCAGCAACAAAGACTCAACGCAGCCAAAAATAAATAAACTAATTAATTTTTTTAAAAAAGAAAGAAAAACAGGCTGAACTACTAATAAAAATTTAATTTCACTGTCGGCTTCATTGCTAAGAAGATTACACTGCAGTGAGAAAAAAAATCTGGGCTTTTCCCACTTGTTCTCTCATATTCTGTTTACAAAACACTTGAGCACAGCTCATCCACAAACTGTCCACTGAATGCAACTTAACACTACTGGGCTAGACAAGTGGATGGATAGATTATTGCAGGTTTCCTAAACAACTGCTGTTCGTAAACTGAAATGAACTAACACCATGAATGAGGTGAACAGACATTACAAAACAATACACAAATCCAAATAAAATTAGATACTTCTATTGAGACTTAATACTAAAAACCATCACTACCAGTAATTAACCAGAAAACTACTGTATACTCATAATTAAAAGGCCCTCAGGTTAAACTTAAGTGTTGGCTGTCACATTCAAAATACCTTGCTCAAAAATAAGGGGAAGGGCTTCCCTGGTGGCGCAGTGGTTGACAGTCCGCCTGCCAATGCAGGGGACACGGGTTCGTGCTCCGGTCCGGGAAGATCCCACATGCCGCGGAGCAGCTGGGCCCGTGAGCCATGGCCGCTGAGCCTGCGTGTCCGGAGCCTGTGCTCCGCAAGGGGAGAGGCCACACAGCGAGAGGCCCGCGTACCGCAAAAAAATAATACCACTAGCAAAACTGCTTAAAATAACATCTTCAGGACTTCCCTGGTGGCGCAGTGGTTGAGAGTCCGCCTGCCGATGCAGGGGACACAGGTTCGTGCCCCGGTCTGGGAAGATCCCACATGCCGCGGAGCGGCTGGGCCCGTGAGCCATGGCCGCTGAGCCTGCGCATCCAGAGCCTGTGCTCCGCAAGGGGAGAGGCCATACAGTGAGAGGCCCGCGTACCGCAAAAAAAAAAAAAAATAACATCATCTCCAAAGCAGGGATAATGTGGTTACCATACACGACAGCAACGGTGGGACTGTAAGGTAGGTACGACCCTACTGGAAAACAACACACCTTCAGTTACAAGGAGCTTCAAAAAGTTCATACTCAATGACAGCATGATCCCACTGCTAGACATAACTAGATAAGGAGAAAAGACAAAGTTACTCATAGAAGCTGTGCCTTCTCAAACAGAGGAGGAAAGAGACAAATGTACAGCAAGGAAAATAATTAGGTAGTTGATGGTATGGCACACACACAAAAAGACAAAAATGTGTAGAGCTAAACTGGTTCTGAGACCAAATTCCAATGTTGTGTTGCGGGCAGGGGTGAGGGGGTGGGGATATCTCATAC
The DNA here is from genome assembly GCF_059928025.1 of Delphinapterus leucas. NCBI lineage: Eukaryota > Metazoa > Chordata > Mammalia > Artiodactyla > Monodontidae > Delphinapterus > Delphinapterus leucas. Next base: position 26,353,092 of record NC_143150.1, read on the forward strand.
AGCACCAAGTAATTCTCCAGACATCAGCTGGGAGTTCTACAATTCACCTCAGTTCTGACACTGTCTACCCAGAGACTGCATCGGATTCCACAGGTTTAAGGGTTCAGTCCTACAGGACTGCCCCAGCCCAACCCCACTTCAGAGGGCAGTCGCAAGTCCAGGTTGTTACCGGTACTTCTGACCAACTGGCTATAAATTAGAGGTTCTTAATGCGAATGAAAAACGTTGCATGCCATATCAGCAAACAAAGGATGCTATCTATGGCCATCAAGCCATCAGCCACTACCTGCTGCCCCGATGGTGAGCCCTGAGGGAAGTCAGGATGGAGACAAAGGGGCTTCCCCCTGCCAAACCCTTAGCCACAGCAGCCACCCTGCAACGGTGCACCCTGAGGGGACTGAGGACAGGAAAGAACAGGATACTGGCCCTAGATAGTTAAGGTGCCTATCAAAGGAAGGACTTCAATGAGCCCAGACTCTTGCATCTTCCCATACAAGTGCTAAATTCATTAACTTGAAATGTCTGGTTTTCTTTAACTAACAGTAATCTTTTGATGTTCTAACTACCTGTTTTCTGTTGCAAAACTCCTATTTATCCTGGCCCCTCCCTTACCTCTTTGGAGCAGTCCCTCAGAGCTATCTCAGAGGCTGTCTTGCGGGTTGAAGTCCTCAGAAATTCCTCCAAATAAAACATAATTCTCAACTTTTAGGTTGTGCATTTTTTTTGACACTAAGAACCCCTCCTTGGGTTCAATTAATTTGCTGTAGTGGCTCACAAAACTCAGAAACATTTTACTTAGTAGATCACCAGTTTATTGTAAAAGGAACTCAGGAACAGCCAGATGAAAGAGATACAGGGCAAGGTACCGGGAAAAGGCGAGAAAGCTTCCAAGCCCTCTTGGAGCTCGCCATTCTCCCCAAATTTCCATAAGTTCACCAAACCAGAAGCTCTCTGAACCCTTTCCTGTAGGGTTTTTATGGAGGCTTTGGGATTGATTAAATCATTGGCCACTGGTGATTGCATTCCATGACCCCAGAAGTGGGGGTGGGGTGGGGACTGAAAGTTCTAACCCTCTAACCACAGCTGGCTTCACTAGCAACCAACCAGTCCCCACCCTAAGGTGCTTTCTAAAAGTCACCTTATTGATATAACAAAAGATACCTCTATCACTCTGAACACTGAGGAAATCTGAAGGGTTTGGGGAGCTCTGTGCCAGAAATAGAGAAGACCAAATATATACTGCTTATAAACCACAACAGCACAATAGCCCTACGTCACATCAGAGTCAAAAATATATTCCAGATGCATTAAATTTTTAAATGTGTGGGGGGGGGGACAAAAAAGTTTCCATGTGGTGGTAGGTTGGCGAGTGAGGTGCTGCAGGGGATATCAGAATATGAAAAAGCATTTGATGTTTTGTATTCTTTTTACTTTAACAATATATACATTATTACGACCATATAAAATATACACATGGCACTCTGTACTTGCCCTTTTGTAACACTTACCATACTTAATTGTAACTGCTTATTTAATATCTTTTTTCCCTACTAGACTGTAAATTCTGAGGACAGGAACCAGGCCTGCCTTGTTCACTGATATCCCCAGTGCTTAGCACAGTGCCTGCCACTTATAGACACTCAAAATATTTGTGGAGCAATTCTACTTCTCGGTATACACACAGAAGAACTGAAACGAGAGACTCAAACAGATATTTGTATACCATGTCCATGGCAGCATTATTCACAACAGCCAAAAGGTGGAAGCAATCCAAGTGTCCATCACGGATGAATGAACAAAATGTGGTATATACAGAAATGGAATATTATATATCCTTAAAAGGGAAGAAAATTCTGACACATGCTACAACAAGGATGAACCTTGAAAATGTGCTAAGTAAAATAAGCCAGTCACAAAAGGATAAATATCTCTATGCTTCCTCCTACCTGAGGTACCTAGTCAAATACATAGGAACACGAAGCAGAACGCTGGTTACCAGGAACTGTTTGAGGGCAGAGGGGAGATAGGGAACTGTTTATTGGGTAGAGAGTTTTATTATGGAATGATGAAAAAGTTCTGGAGATAGATGGTGGTGATGTTTGGACCACTATGTGAATGTAACTAATGCCATTAAACTGTATACTTAAAACGGTAAAATTTTATATTTTACCAAAATTTTAAAAAATAAATAGTTTTGAAAAAAAATAGTTTTGGATTGAAGCAAGTAGAATTATAAGTAGTTTTTTAGACTGATAACAATAATTTCCCTTTGAAATATTATCCCAAGAAGCAGAAAAGTGAGAAAATTTTGTAAGATAGTCACGTCTGGCATTATTTCTACCCAAGATAGTTTTTCCACAAAATTTGAAGAAAAGTGAAGTGGTTGCCTACACACTTATCTCATATAAAAGAACAGAGGAAAAAAAGAAAAGGTTTTCCTTTTCAAAATAGACTCCAGCAAATCCAACCATAATTTTCACAGCTATTTTGAAGAGGACATCAAATTGCAGTATATTATCTAATACCACTCATATTTAAGTACAATCAATTCTTTGATTATCCACAGCTCCATACAAAGTAATTCCAGTAAAATTTTCATTGACTTTTCAGAATGCAATAAGCCAGATATGCCCTCCCCTTCTTGTCCCAGACCACTTCCCAGCTTAGTCTGGTAACCTGGGACCCAGGGTGGAAGAAGAACCCAACTCCCAAGAGATGCCACAAAGAAAACAATCTACATAAGGATAACCATTGATTATATCAGCTTTAAAGATGATTTCATCTTGACATAATTGAAACAACAGTTTTTATACTGTATACAATTTAAAATCATCTCACAGATGGGAGAACATGCCATCTGGATTCTTTTCAAATTTTAGATGCTTATGGATTTTATGCTACATTTTCCTAGATTTTCTCCTATATCCCTGACCAGTCTATCAATGTTCCTACTTCTTCCTCCTACCCAGTTAATAATAAGGTTTTCACTCCTGGCCTTCTACTCCTCCTTATTTATAACTTCTCCCCTCTAAAGACCAATGCACAGTATGCACAGGGATCCCTAAGGTCTATCTCCTACTCTTAGATCTGCTGAACTCCAGTTGCGCTAATATCAGCTTAAGATTGAAATATCTAAAAATACAATTTTGTCTTTCTCTCAAAAATCAGCTACCATTTAAGTGCAAGAGCATGGTTCAGTATTATCACTACCATGTTCCAACTACATACATTATTGCAACAAATTTTATGAGAAGCAGAAAGAAAGAGGTATGAATTCCAAGACATGAGAAAATAATGATTTTATGTGCTATCAAAATATTAAAACTAAAACAATTATTTAAAGTTTCAGTACATGGCAGTTTTCTTTTTTTTTTTACCATACATACATGTTTATGTACATATCATGGCAAAGCTAGGAATCTTCCTGTATGAAGCCAACTCCCTGCTTCACAGCTCCACACTGCACACATCACAAATACACTATAAATGGTCAATGAACAAATCTTTAGGCAAAATGAGGGGTTGAAAGTTAAGACAGTAAGAAGCTGGAAAGCAGACCTCTACTAAGAGATAAAAGGCTTCACAGAACCTAGAAGCTGACCTGAGGGCACATACTCCTCCCGGAATTCAAGGCAATTCATGAGAACAGACTTCTAAAAACTACAACATGAGACTGCACTGCCTCCCCACTCCCACCCCAAAACAGCCCCAAGCACAATCCTCATCACAACTCTGTTTCGGAAAATACCCATCTTGGTCCATTAAGATTAAATCAGTCTAATTCAGGATCAGCTTGCAAGTAAGCCTAGTGAGTCTCGGGATACCACGTAATGCATCCACTCAACAAATATTATACAACCTACTATGTCCCAACCACTGTTCTAGGTGCTGGGGTTAAGGCAATGAACAAGACAAATATTCTTGCCCTCAATGAGTTTACATTCTAAGGTGGGGAAAGAGATAACCCACATAAAACTATGTTTGATAATGAAAAGAGCCATGCAGAGAAATACAGTAAGCAGAAAAGGAAGTGTTGGGGGCAAAAGATATTTTACATGATATGGCCAAGGAATACTTCACTGAAAGGCTAATTACTTGAGTGAGCAAAATGTCCTGAAGAAATGAGCAACCGCACCAGACAGAGGGAACAGTAAATACAACTGCCGAGAGGTGAGAACATATTTGGGCAAATTACTAAATTTCTTTAGGCCTCAGTTTTCTGTAAAATGAGTACAATATCCCCTATACAATGTAAGATGTAAAAGTAGTATATTACATCAAGTATCTGACATACAGAATGTACTCAATAAATGAAAATATTACAGTTATCTGGGGGTCTATCATGCCAGCAAAACCCTAGGCATATTGTCTGGCATACAGAAAACACTCAGAAAAGTATTGTTATCTAATCCCCATAATAACATAAGGCATGCAGGATTACCCATTTTATAGCTAGGAAACCTGAGGATCAGAAAATTTCCCAATCCTCTGCTGACCTCTAAAATTCCTATTAGGATGAGCAAACATACTTCATGATTAAAGAGAACACTTAAAATAAATACACTGCCAAGATGAGGAAACCATTCATATTAATGTCAACAATCAGCAGTATGGTACTGTAGTGCTAAGAACATGGGACACTAATCAGATTGCCTGGGTTCACATCAAGTCTCCACCGCTTTCCTAGGTATGTGTCCTTGTGCAATTTTACCTTTTTGTTTTGCACCTGTTTCCTCACCCGTAAACAGAAAACAATAGCAGTACCTACCTCAGAGTTGCTGGGAGGATAAAATGGGTTTATTTTTGAAATCACTTCTATTTCAGTGCCTAGCATATGGAGTTATATAGTATTAGTAAAAGTATAAAAGTAAAAAAAAGGAAATCATCATCAAAACAGTTCTACTTTCCAAGGAGAATTTCAGAAATTGTACAGATAGTGGAGATGGAAAAGCAACAGAAGAGGGTGCTGGAGAAAAATGAAAATCAAAACAGAACAGAAGAACATAAAAGTAGCATCATGATGTTATCTGGATTTAGACCAATTTACCTCATCAGATTTTGCTCCCATTAGTATTACTGTCCTTTAGTAGGAACACTACTAGTGAGACATATGCCAACAATGCTTTGGATAACATTTTGTTTCATAGTTTATTTTATAAGAAGTTTAATTCCTTAAAATTAATTCAGATGTCACTTTACTAGGGATTAAAACAAATTCAATGTAATAAACTTTATCATCTTCCCCCACCCAACCCTCTTCTAGGTGTTATTTGATGCTTATTATAAAATACGAAACATATCACATCTAACTTCAGACTGAGAATAATTTATTCCCTATCAGCTCTTGGTAGAAAATAAGCCTTTCCCCTACCTAATTTCCAAAAGTTTTCTACTTTGAGAAGTCTAACTTCCTCAGTCTCATCAAGTTAGGATGCTTGCCCCCTCTTACTCTTCCCCCCCCCACCAAAAGTTATCACTACACAAGTCTATAAATATCCCACTGGAAGGCAATGTATCACTGTGTAAAGAAGTGTGCTGGAATTAGGCAGAACTGGATTCAAAAGTAGGCTCTGCCACTAACTAGCTGAGTGAACTTAAGCAAGTCACTTAACTATTTTGAACCTCAGTAAATGAAAATACCACCAATTACCTCACATGGTTGTTTTAAGAAATAAAAATTAAATGTTAGGGAGCCTTGCTGTGTAGTAGATCCTATAAATGATATCCTGTAGATACACAAAGTTTATCATTAATGCAAAGCCAACTAGAGGAAACTAATTGACTACTTCTCTTCCAACATACAGGTCTTGAAGATGAGATATTAATAATGTAATTATAATGTAGGGTTACTTTCCTAGAAAACCTAAGGTTTTAATTACCATTTCAGAATCTGCATGATACATATTACACAATGAGACAAGAATTCAAAATCAGATAAAAACGTAATCCCTTGTCTGAAAAAGGTAAACTAGTTATAAGACATAAGTTTGGATATTCACCAATATTGTACATATAAACATTACATATTTATACACACAAATAATTATCTCTCATGTTAGGTTTGCTATTTTTCTGCAGCAACCTGGATAACTGTTTCAGTCTAACTTCAAAGGTTTAGGAACTAATTCCCTACTAAACGATCTTTTCTAATATAATCCTGTATTGTCCAGATAATCCCTCTGAAATTTTTCAAGTATATTTAGAACACCCAAATATGAATGCAACCACTGAATATTCCTCAATGAATAGTAGCACTTTATGCATTGACATGTAACCAAAACTCAAAAAAGTACATATACTCAAACTGGAAAAATCCATTTGTCATTGACAAATTTGCTTTTCAAAAACATACCTTCAAGCTTCTACTTCCCTGCCAGCCATGGCTACCACCACTTCCTCAATTCTCCTGCCAGGAATAAAGTCTGAGGAATGTCTTTTGGCCTCAATGAGTGGTGGAAACAGGGAGGGACATAACCCAAAGGAAAAATATTATGGCTTTGCTAATATTTCCTACATTTTCTCTACTTCTTTAGCATAGAAGGGAAATTCTCAAAGGTTCATGTTCCCAACTATCTTTAATACTATTTCTTTAAATCACAAAAAAGGCCTTTTTTAGTAAGAGAATATTAAATGTGTTCTTTGTAGTAACATTCTAACCACCATAAAGTTTGCAAATTAGTTACAAGGCAGGAGATACATTGGTGAGTGTGGAAAAATTCTTGCTTTTGAAAAGAGAAAAACGTTAGAAACCCAAGAAAAGAGAGTATCATACATCCCAATCCTGAAATGGAAATACTACTTTAAATATACCAAACCTACACCATCATATATATGTAGAGAATGAATTTAATGAATATCATATACTGCTACAAAGACATTTCAAGCTAACACTCCAACAAAGAATCCAAAGTCAAAAAGCAAAACACAAGCATGGATAAATTTAAGTTCCTATTTAAACGCAAGCATTTACAACTTGAGGTAGAGAAAGACACACAAGAGTCCCATATAACAGAGTGATTGTTGATTGCCTCTTTTTCTTTTACACAGAAGCACAATATCACTTAGAAGGTCTCAACCTTTGGATAACAGTAACTGGTTACAGGGAATGATCATGGGCTTCTTTAACTTAGTTTATTAACAACCACCGAAGACTGAACTGAAGCATTGCAATGCTACATCAACAGTCCTTAATTGTTATTTTTCCCCAAAGCTTTTCAGAGTACTCCTTATTTTTAAATACTTGTCACTAATCTTAAATTAAGGACACTATCAAAACTGCATTGGGCTTCCCTGGTGGCGCAGTGGTTGAGAGTCCGCCTGCTGATGCAGGGGACGCAGGTTCGTGCCCCGGTCCGGGAAGATCCCGCGTGCCGCGGAGCGGCTGGGCCCGTGAGCCATGGTCGCTGAGCCTGCGCGTCCAGAGCCTGTGCTCTGCAACGGGAGAGGCCACAACAGTGAGAGGCCCGCGTACCGCAAAAAAAATAAAAAATAATAAAAAAACTGCATTGATGGCTATTGGTTTTAGCTTAGTATTCTTTAATATACAGTAATCCCAGTACATAATGTTTCCAAAATGGGTTAGTTTTAACCCTTTTGGGGTGATAAAACTCAACTGACAACATTGACTGAGGGCAGAGACTATGTAGTTTACCACTGTATATCCCATCCCTGAAGGCACTTTAAGTACCAGCAGAAAAAACGAATGAACTCTTTTGAAAACTTGAATAAATGCAGTTATACATTTTGTACATTAATTTCACAGGGTTCTCACACCTCCACCCTATCCATGGGCCCCATATTAAAACCCAGCAATAGATTTTTAAAAAAACCAACTGCATTAATTTCTATAATAAATCAAATCCACAAAATAACCTTTTGTTTACCAGTCATTATGCGGCCCACAAATTCCTTCCTCTGGTCAGATATGCAGTCCCCACCTTCCAACTTCACGATGGCTTTAATGAACTAAACAAATGACTTTAAGAATTGAATAGACCTACTTAATAGCCTCTCAGTTGTTTATAAGATAATGATGCCAACAAAACTTATAAAAGTGAACTAGCTAGCGGAAAAAAAAACAAATTCCTCAATGAAATATTAGAATAGCTAAGTATGAAGTCCTCTTAAGATCAGCTCTCTACTACTTACCCTCACTAAAAGAAAAAAGAGGGGAAAAAATCTTATTTTACAAAATAGTAAAATCTGTGATTATGCTGAAATCATTTCACCAAATGTTTGAATCATTTGGGGGGTGTGTGTGTACCACAAACAAACAGGCTGGGAATACAAAGCAGTTGCAAAAGTCACCAAAAATAAAAGACAACTATTAATTTTATGAAATGACACATCAATCTCCAAAAGACTTAATTTTCAAATTATGGTACAGAATCAGTTTAACTTCAAATAAGTCTCTAAACTAGACCTTTTTCTTTCTTTTCTAATACTACTTCTCCTTAGTCACAAAACTGTGTCTCTTTCAGCTTTCTTCTCAGAAGAAATTTTCCATCTAAGAGCCCCCATGAAATATCATACAATTCACATTTCCTCCTAAGAAACCCATAAAGGGAGTCTAAACAATGTAAGGAAAACAAATACAGATGTAAACAGTAAAAGTAGTTATCATGGAGTTTTCTGTTTTTATTTAGGAAGACCTCACTCAGAGAAGTTGCTTTTCAACATTAAGACATCATCACTTAAGTCTTAAGAGTCACTTGAAAAAAGCCAACTGGAAATTCTACTGGGTTTTTAAAAACACTGTATCTTGTCTTTTACTGTCGACCCCATACCAATAAAAACTCCTCCAAAGAGTAAAAACAAACTCTAAGAATATGGCAGTGTAAAGTAATTTAAATCACGTTCATGCCCAAAGAAATCTCCACAGGGGTTTCGAATCTCTTCCTACCACTTACTAACTGGGCAAGTTACTTGGCCTCCTATGCTTTGGTTTTCTCTTCTAAAAAAGGGGTGGGGGTTGTTAATTAGGGTCATCATACATCCTAGTTACTCTGGGACAGTCCTAGTTTATACTATTATCCTAGCATGCCATCCACTTAGTGCCCCCTTTCACTCTCAACAGTATCCTGGTTTGAACAAAAAATCATATGGTCATCCTACTTCAGAGGGTTATGAAGACTAAGTGAGCTAATACACATAAAGCATTTGTAATAGTGTCCGGCACACAGTAAGAGTACAGTTAGTGTTACCTATTGTTAATGTTAGTCACTGTCAAAGGCTTCTTATAAAAGGCTTTGAATAATATAATGAACAGAGCTCCTACAATATTCTTTTTTACAAATGAAATTATGCATTTAACTTCCCACATTCAATATTCAATTATTTAAAACAACTAAGTAGCACTAACTGCTTGAAATCAACACTGACCAATTTATCCCACAGAAATGGCAGTATCAGCAACTGCATTCACTTTTTATCAAACGTAAGTTTTAAGTAGAGGCTATATTAGGGTTACTGACAGGAAAGAAACCATGAAAAGTAAAACTTTGTTTGACATCAAACCAAGCCCCTTAATATTCTAGCAACCTTTCTCAACCAGGGTTCCTCATGTTATTAACCACAGAACTCAGAAAATGATTTGAGTGACAATTTCCTGAATTCTCCCAAGAACAGTACATAGCTAGTATCTTTCTAGATGCACTGGAGAGAAACTAGTTTATTATATACAATGGATGCCTTGGGGCATAATTCTGTGGTAGAACACCAGTGGTATTCTTCTTGGACTACAAAGGGGAAAATATGGATGAAAAGACTCAATATTGACTCTGGGTAGAAGACAGTATCACCTGGAAAAAATATTTCCTACAGAATAAAGCTTAAGGAAATGATTAACATAAAATATATAAATTTGACTCATGGCTGTGAAAAGCACTAATATTTTTGGTTTTACCCCATTTCCACTAATTTATCTTAGGCCAGCTACACGATATCTAGCATTCCTTCAGATTAGAAAAGTTCTAGTTATAGTTTATGAAAAGCAGGAAGGAGAAAGAGGAAAAGCAAAGAAAGCTGAGACCAAGATTCTGATCACTAATGAACCAAATAATCCAGGGCAGCAATATTAACTATTACCTGATAAAAAATAAGAACAAGAAATTTTAATTAAGTGAAAAGATGAACTAGAATAGAAAGTAGAAACAGATAAGGTACTAACACTTAGAAGAAAATATTTTTAAGGTACCATTAAATAACAAAAAAACCCCTACAGAACCAATCAGAGCAGTGAATTATAAGAGTCACCTAAATTCTCTTTTCAAATCACTCGATAAACATGCTGAATGATTGGGGAACTATTCTCAGACACATTTAGCTCCATTCTATATAGAGCTTAAATGACAAAAGAAAAAAAAATCAGTGAAACCACTCTATCTACCATAGTATGACCCCCCAAAAATTAAGAATACAATTCAACATATTATCCCATCTAAAACAAAAAAATATATATATTATTCCACAAACTTTTGTATAATGAGCATACTCAAACCTAAAGCTCAGATTTATTTCAACTATTTCAACTATTAGTATAAAACACAATTAGACCGTTCATCAGGCAGCAACTCATCTAACCCTACATTAAAAATCTGCATTAACCCTGTACTATACGTGAAAAAAATCTTCATTTTGTAACACTGAAAAGATACATGCTTTCAGTGATAGATAACCCAAGACCTAACACAGTTAAGAGAAGCTACTGAGTTTAACAAAAAAGTACAAAGGTTTTGAGGCCAGACTAATATGGGTGTGAATTCAGACTGTCAATTATTATCATGTGACAAGTCATTTATTCTCTGAGAGCCTCAATTTCCCCATCTGTAAAATGACAACCATCTATCTTGTAAGGTAGCAGAGAAGTTTAAACAATACATGTTAAAACACACAGTGTACAGTTATTGGCATTTAAAAGTCACTCAAATGGCAACTAAATTAAGAGTTTCTTAGAATATCTCAGGATTCAACAAGTTATAGGTCAAATCCCATTACAACAAATGTTATTCATGCAAAAGTGTAAATAGGACCTGCTTTTTCCCCCCTAACAACATTCAACAGAATTTAAACAATATATATATATATTTATTGCGATCACAAGCTGTTTATATTTACCAGTGTTTGGGTGTTCCTGAAGAATTTAAAGGGATACAGTAGGGAGCCAATCGCAAAGATTGAACAATATATTTTTATAAAGGAATTTTACCTTTGAGGTGTACATTAGATTATCCAGAGTTTACAGAAATCACTCTAGTTTGTCTCATCAAGCCTAGTCGTGTATTTTCCAATTAAAATAAAAAAGAACAGATCATCAACATTATTCACCCTCCCCTCATCTGGAGGAGGGGATGGGGCTTAAAACAATTTCAATAATCTCTAGACTAGACCAACCATATGTAAAGATTTGTTTTCTTCTGGCTAGTAGCAAAGATAGAACCATAGCAAGCATACATTAAAAATACAGTTCAGAAAAAAAAATACAGTTCAGGTAGCAGATTACCATAGCTGCTAAAGAGATGTAGTTTTTTTTTTAAATGCACATATACAAAAATTAAGACTCCACCAAGCAACACCACTCACACTGACAAAATATAAAATTTGGTTAAATTAAATACAAAGCAGGCAACTCAGGAGACTGAAAAATATCAAGCTGACAATTTTGTTTTCTCATGTATCTTTGGCAAAGAGAACACGCAATAACCACCACTCATGATATCCAGAGATATTAGAAAATTATTATACAGGAGCAGTACTGAACCACAAATTAAAAGTCCTAAATATGTATCAAATATAGAAATTACACAAATAAAATACATGTAAAGAACTCTTAAAATAATCTGTATCTTTAAAGTTTCTTCTTTGCTCTCTGATAATTAACGGTGTTTCAATATATACTGACACCCATAGATAACTGGGACTATCCCTTGCCTTTGCTATGCTCCCCAACTCCCAAAATAGGTATAGGATAGTGCTCCACTACACAGTAAACTGTTGTGTTCAAGTCTTCGAATAATCTAATAGCGAAGTCAAAGTACTAACACAAGACCAGTGTTTTTTTAACATGTGAGACAAAAAAGTCACATTAAAGATATGAACCTTATCCCATTGAGGTGTAATAGATCATTGTGTCCATCTAATGTAAATTTTAAGCTCGAAAGTTAACTTGCAGCATCAAAAACTGAAGTCTTCCATCTATTATAAAGAACCCAAAGAAGAATATGCCATTCACTGTTTACTCCCTTCCCACACATAATTGTGGGTGGCATCAGTTAAACATGCAGAGTATTAAGCATTACTCAACTGTCCAAGGTGTATATTCACATCTAACCCTATATTCCCAAAGGGTAGTTTGAGCCTGCCTGTCCCCCACCCCAACCCACCCATTTTAATTCACAGGTTCTCAGGAGACCACCAACGTCATTAAGGTTCAAAAAGAAAACAATGAAAAAATAATGTATAATTTAATTTCATTAAAATCTTGAGTACTTGGGCTTTAAAAAAAAAAAACCTAACTAAATAGACTTCAAAGTTACCAAACTCATAGTTTGTTGCTTTAGTAGTTTAGCTCTTGCCTCACAATAAAATAAATCTGAAGTCACAATCCTCAACATTTAAGATTATTCGCATTTAAGAGTTCAAAATACATAATCTGTCTTCTCTTAACATCCTTCTAAAGCTAAAGTGATGAATACGAAATATACAAACAGACTAATATTAACAATTACGAAATGTCTGTCCCCAGCCTAGGGTGGAATTTTTGCTTTAATAATGATTAGGGATCACACTTCGCCAAATACAGAAGTTAAATATCCATTATTTTCGGTTCCCTTTAAAACTTTGACGTATGTTCAAAAATACATCTTATAGGGTGAAAAAACCTGCCACTGAACAACATAAAATTGCAGAAAATAAGGCACTTAACTTCAAATGATCTACAAATTCTTTGTAGGAGCAATTTACAAATACACTAATTAAGGAGACTGAAGGTTTTAATGGCAATGCATTTTTACTTTACTGTTGATGGGTAATGGTCAGATGTTCTTAATATAAAACATTAAAATATTTTACATATCAACCTTTAACTATTTATGGCATCAGATGGTTAAAAGTGGGGGGAGGGGAGCTTTAACTCATTTTGTATGTAAACATTCATTTTCAGATCAATTTTTTAAAAAACCACCCCACCCCTTAGGATGCTATAGTTATTTCAGTGGGAAAGAACAGGTAAGAAGTAGATTTCTTTTCCAATCCTCTTCTCTACCCATTCATTAAACACCAAATACTGAAACTGAATTCAACTTCTACCTCGATCTTCTTACCAGGAATGCTCCCTAGGGCACCCGAATCCCTTCCACTGTCATTTATTCCAACTGCCAAAGCCCCTCCTATTAATAGTAAATCCCTTTCATACTGACTCACTGGAACTCCAACTTAATGAAATAGACACCAAGCAGAATTTACAAAATTTGCTAATGGAATTTTCCTATTTTCAAAGGATTAAAAAAGAAACTAAAAGTAGAGCACGTTCAGACTAAGTTACAAACATTTAAAGTTCAACCAATTTATAACCATTTATCTTGCTTATTCTATACTGGTTCAATTTAAATATTTTTTGAGTTTGTAAGTCAGACATTGTGTAATTACTTATACACAAGGCCAAGTTTCCCAGGCAAATAATATGTAAATACAAACTTAAGTCATTACACCAAAATTGCAAGACAATCTGAATTTTTTTCTTCCAAATTTTTTCTGTTTAAGTATGGAAACATTCAAGTACACGCTAAAGTAGAGAGAATAGTACAATGAGCTCTCCTGTACTCATCACCCAGCTACAATCATCAACTCAAGGCCACTTTTGTTTCATCTCTACCTCCCACCTCTCCCCCAATTATCTTCAGAAAAGAATTAAAAGGAAGACACTGTGCTCAGTATGTACAGAGAAAAATCCAAAGATAAAAAAGTATCAAAGACTAGCAAGAAGTCAAGAATCTAACAATGTAACTGTACGGCCACCCTATACAATTACTTGTTAGGTGGTAAATTTTTTTTAAGAATTCGGATTTTTTTTAAAAAAGGGAAATACCCATCTTTAAGAATCTGATAAGGCCAATAAGATCCCAAGGACATATTTAAAGTTACGTCTAAAAGGGTAAAGAAGAATGTGATGAAAATGAACTTAAACATTTACAATTAGCTTGCATTCACGTAGCACCTTGGCTCAAAACTAAAAAAAAAAGACTATTTAACATAATGTGTCATAAAATTACAGTTCAAGCACTTGAAAGACCGCTGAACACTTATGCCTTAACTGGTCCTTCTGATTCCTAATTATAGATTGATATCAATGTAGGAAAAAAAACAGGCATTTTAACGTAAGTGGTTTAAAATGTTCAAAATTACCCCACCGTTCACTGGGAAATATATGAAATCAAGTCTAAACTACCTGAATTGTATGTCATTAAAGAGAAATGTATCCACTTTCCAGGCCGATTTTTTTTAATAAGTTCACATATACCCTTAAACGCAACGCGCTAGGCTACAGATAGAATTAGGAGACCGCCTCCTGCTTTTGCTCCTAACCAATACGCAGAGAGAGAAGGTTGGCAGGAAAGTGCTGCGAGGACAGTAACAAACACCAGCAGCTCCCGAGCAGGCCCTGCTAGAGCCAGGAATGACGCACTTCGGTAACCCGACTCTTTCTCCCCTCCACCCCCGCCCCCAGCAGCGGTGCTGACACCGCCAACAGCCCGGAGTAGGAAAAAAGACAACAGAAAAAAGGCAGAGGTTGGACCGCACCAGGTTTCATCAAGAAACCTCGATTATTCCTCTTTCGACACTAACCACTAGGACTAAACAGGAAAAGAAGCTTCGTGCTTAAGCAAGTCCCATCATGGTGGTTTAAGAGTCACTAAATTAAGCTGATAATGAGCCCAATCCACAGAGACAAATACAGGGTGTGGCTGCCGTGAAATACGGCGGTCCGTGGGAGAAAAGGGGTATGGAATTTACACTCCAGTGTGAGGGGAAGATGAGGCTCTACGGTGGGGGGGGGAGGGCGGCCCGCGCATTTTAAGGAACCATTTCAAACCAACACGAGCTCTTCGTTTACTTAAATCTAATCCTACACATCAAAAGTTTCTAATAGATATATCACGTAAACTGTAAATAACCATTTAATCAAATACCATGACCCTCAATTAACAAGCTACATCCAAGAGAAAGGGGGGGGGCGGTAGGCAACAACATATAAAACATTTCTAGGCCACGGAAGAGAAAGTCTCACAAACCAGATGAAACTACTAATGCAATATTAAAAATTAAAGCTGAACACTGCAGCACGAAAAATCACACGATAAAACCCATTACACTTCATGATTAAAAATAAAATGGCATATACACCAAGGGGGAGCGGAAACTAAATGTCGAAAGTACAGCGGTTTATAAAAAAAACTAAAGGCAAAACAAGACATTCTCGCGACGGGGGAAAAAAAGGGCAGAAATCAACAATACGTTTACGAATGTAGGCCAGAAGAAAATGAGAACGGGGCTCAAAGTTTTGCGGAACTACTTGATGCTGTTTCCCACACCTTCTCTCTCCCATGGCCCATCCGACCCTTTCCGTCCTAAAATCGCCGTCCACAGATCACCGGGTACGTGAGAGAAGAAAAAAGAAAGTCGACCCCAAGCAAGAATAAAAGTGTGGAGGGAAAAAGCAGAAGCTGCCTACCTGGGGCAAGGATCAGCTCAGTTCGTGCCTTGAGAAAGACAGTGCGGGTGGGGGTGGGAACGAAAAGCAGCACTAAAACTAAAACAAAAGTGGCGCCAAAACCCCCCAACAAACAGCCTTCCACTCCCGCCCTTCCCCCCTCCTCCCATGCCAGGCAGGCAGGGCCCCCTTCGGGGCAAGGTCTGCACGCGGGGGCCAACACCGCCAGACCCCAACCAATTCAGAAAATTGTTGCCCGAAGAAAACTGACCGAAGTCGGGCCTCGGAAGGGATGGAGAGATCGATGCCAATCGCTTTCCCCGGCAGTTCCCCCACCACGCGCTGGAGATGATGGGGCGGGGGAGAAGCAGAGGGGCCCGTCACATGAATGTTGTTCCCTCTCTAGGAAGGGAGGAAGAGAGGGAGGGAGAGGAGGGAGGGAGGAAAGGAAGGAGGGGAAGGGAGAAGGGAGGGGGCACGAGGGAGGGGTGTGATCAGAGTAGATTTTCCCTCGCCTCCCTCGGTCCGAGGCCCAAATATACACAAGCGAGCCTCCTCGCCTCCCCTCCCCCCTAGGTTCCCAGCACCACCATTTTGCTCTCTTCCTTCCCCTCGCCGCGATGCCGCGCTCTCCCCCACCCCAACCGCGGCCGCCCGGCCTTCCCCACTACGGCTCGCACCCCACCCCACCTCCAGTTCGGGCTCTCCCAGGCTTAAGAGCCTGCCGGAGAAAAGGCACCTAAATCTAACACTACACCGAGAAGCAGAGCCTCCATCTTGCGCTGCTCCGCGTTCTCCATTTTGGGCCACCCATGGGGGGGGTCTCCGTAGAGGCCCCGAGGGAGAGTGGGGCGAGGGAAGGAAGAGAAAACCTTCAGCGAGGGTAGTCGAAAAGAAGAGTCCTGCGGTAGAAAGCCACTCTAGGAGTAGGAGGTAGGGAGGAAGGGGGGCTGGAAGTTCTTGGTAGTGCTGAGGGAGCCACTTGGGGGAAGAGGGGAGAAAGAAGGGCTGGGGGTTACGCGGGGACGAGGAGGCTTCTCCCCGCCTTCACTTGACCGCCCGCTCCACGGCGGGCCCCGCTGGAGGCAAAGGAAGAAGAGAGGAAATTAAACGGCAAGAGTGCCCAGTGTCTTTCCCTCCCAACTCCTCTCTCGCGCCCTGTTTCAACCACACGCGCCTCACGGTGGGCCCCGCGCCCTCCGGGTGCCCCTCCAAACTTCTAGAAGCTTCGCCTCCGCCATTTTATAACTTACCTCCCCCCTCAGCGTATACAGAGGCAGCAACGAGACTGTTCGCCTCCCCCACTCCTCCTTCCTTCTTTCTCAGGCCGGGGGCTTCTTCACCCCTGGGCTGGTACAAGATATTTTTCCCTTCCTCTTCTTTACACCCTCGAATTCTACTCAGGGACGGAAGCTCCCGCGGTTCTAGAGCGGTGGGGGGTTTTGAAAGTGGCGGTCGGATCCGGCGGGTTTTTTTTTTTTCTCTCTCTCTCTCTTTTTTTTTTTTTTTTTTTTTTTTTTTTTTGGTGGCGCTTCGGGATTGTTTGGGGTGTTCGCTCTTCGGCGACTTGGAGGCGAATGGAACGCGCAGGCGCCATCTGTCGGCCGCGAACCCGCGTCCGGCTCCTGTTGGGAGGGAGCGTCATCTAGCGGCAAAGAGTCGCCACTGCAACGCCTGGCTCCCTGCCCTCCCACCCAGCATCCTCCTCCCAATCTCCAGCCAATCGGGGCCGACTGCCTCCCGGGTTCAGCGTCTCCGACGCCGCCTCCCAACGAGGCGCCCGCAGGGGCGCGCCGCCGAGTGGGGTAAACAAGGTGGCGTGCCCGCGCCTGACTTACTCATTCGTTTAGCAGCGCTTCCGCCGCGCAACCGGGCGCGCCGCGTTTCCTCTTTCTTTATTGGGGGGGGTCGAGGGGAGGGCGGTAGGAATGTCCGGAGGAGCCCCCGTGCTGTGGGAAATCGGAAACTGGGCTCGCTGGGGACTCGTGCTCCGGGCCTCTCCGCCCCCCGCGCAGCCCGAGGTGGCAGCCTAGTCGGGCATCACCCTCCGACGTCCACTTCTGTGACAGGCCCCAGCGAGAGGGCCTTCGGCCCTAGATCCCGGACCCTCGGTTCACCGCACTGCCTACTCTTTCCCACCGAAAGAACTCAACTTGCGTGACTCCGGCACCTGATCCTAAGTGATTTAGGGGGGTTGTTTTTTGAGTTGTTTTGTTTTGTTTTGCTTGTTTTTTGCTTCGGGTGTGGAGAGAAAGCGAGCTGATTCTCTACCGGGAAGACCTGGCGCTGGAGAAAAAAAAATTTTTTTTCCTTTATAACACTAGTCCCGTCTCCCAGAAAACGTGGTCTGTCTCTCTCCAGGGTCTAGGAGACTTAGGGAACTGGGCTACTAGGCTAGGCCGGGCGCTGGAATAGTTTATTCTCCACTCTTGGGGCGGAGGGGAGGAACAGGACGGAGCGAAGTGGAGGGAAATCGAAAATCGGGCAGAAGGAGTCGAGGAGCACCTACCCGGTGTTCCCCGCCTCCCCCGCTTATCCACAGTCTTCCTGGAAGCGTGGGTGGAGGCGGCCTCGCGACTTAGTTAAGAATTTTGGTTCCTTCTTATCCTGCCTCCTCACCCCTCCCTCAAGATGTTTGAAATGCGAAAGGATACCCTATCGCTCCTTAGACCCCAAACTCTTAAGTCTTTATCCTTTTTATTTTTTTTTTGTTTGTTTCGAATCCAGCGTCCCGGACCTTTGACCGCCGAAAGCTCTCTACGGGGGGGGGGGGGGGGACGGGGGGCGGCGGGGGGAAAAGGATCAACTCGGGGACGGCTTGTCCTCCGAAGCGCCGCTTTTCCTAGGACGGGGAGAAGTGACCTATTACAGTGTTTCCCTTGCTGTTACAAATTTATACAATAGTGTTTAGTTAATAAGAGCTGTTTGTTTCTTTTTCTTTAATTTTTGGTTAAGCTATTCTTTTAATATTAAATTAGATTTCAATTAGAAGGAAAAAATGTATTTAATAACAAGACAAATTTTCCAAATGAGAAATAATGCAAGCCCCGTGTAAATCGTGGAGAATTCACCCGATATCGCTTCTGAAACATTCCTAATGCAATATAATGATTATTTTCAATCCTTAAATTATTTCCTTATCACGCCTGTGTCTTAGGAGAGAAACTCTGTTCACTGGTTTTTAAATTTTTTTCTGCAACTTTAAAAAAGAGTTATGGTATATTTATTCAACTGAACAATAAAAGTTAAACAGAATCATCTAAATATCAATAACAAGAAATAAAATCTGAGACATTTTTACTTACCTCAAAAACTTTGGAGAGTGGAATACTGTTCAAAATAAATTTCCGTTTCTTTTATAGACCATCTTTGGTAGAATGTTACTCAGTTTTTAACAGATTCAAGTCACAGAATGATGCAGCTAGAACATTAAATAGGGAGTAGTGGAAATTTTACAGTTATATAAGTTAATGCAAAATTCCACTTAAAGTAATAGAAAAATTGGGCTCTGTACCAAATCATTTTACATTAATTTAGTTCAATTGTGCCAATTTAATATCAATTGATATTAAATGATTTCCTTTTTAGTATTAGCTGAAAATTACTGATTTTCTGGTCCAAACGTCACATTGAAAGTACATGGTACAAATAGTTTTTTATTTTATAAATTAACATTCTCAGCTGATTGTCTATGTAGCAACTGAGACTTCTTTAAACAATTTTATACTTTGAACAAAATTGAAAACGTCCTCTGTTTAGTAAACTTACTTTCATTTTGTAAAAAATACCACTGAAGAAAATAAGTGTAACTGGTGTAACATCAGAAATTTTATAGCAAATATATACCAATATTTGAGAATGTTTCACAGTAGCTCCTCTTTCTTTCTAGAGTTCATTCAAAAAATATTTTTTAAACCTTCAATATGTTCAGACCAGAGTGCTGTGTGCCCCAGTCCTATCTGAGAAGTGGAATTTATTTCCTAGGGTACTGAAAGACCAAGAGTACACCCTTAGAATTTGAGGACAAAGTGAGAAAATGTCATCAAATGAAATATGTAAGTGATGTAAAATAAGCTTTAATCTTAATTATTTGTAGCATGTCCTTCATGAGATAATACTGTAATGGCAGAAGCTTTTGGTGCCTGATAAATACTGAGAAAGTAAAGTTGAATAGTTAGAATATTTGATACTGTGTAAGGGGCAAGACAGTATTTGATGCAGAAATATTTTGTTCTTTAGAAATGCGTACCCCACTGTGTAGCAGAGATGATCCTCCAGTCTTATCACAGTCAGAATAAAGCATACCACAATTCTCTTTGCTCCGACTCCATGTAAATGGAGCAAGCTTCTGATTATAATTAGGTTTTCCAGATAGTCTCTTACTTTACACAGCATACATATCTATTTTTTATTTTCTAACACCATTCTATATGTTACCTAAAATCCAGAAGCCTAAAGATGAATATGTTTGAGTCCACAGAAATTTAAAATTATGTGTATCAAAATACCATAAACAAAGTCAAAAGATAAACTATAAGTTGTGAGGAAATATTTGCTACATGAATGAAAGAGGCTCATTTCCTTATATACAAAGAACTCTCACAAATCAATAAGATAAAAATACTCCAGTAGAAAACTGAACAAAGGATATAAACTGTCAACTTATTGGACAAGAAATGCACATGGCTAGTAAATATATAAAATAGTGCTCAACTTCATGCACCACTAAGACATGCAAATTAAATACCACTTTTACCATATTGGCAAGAGATTTTAATTTTTTTTCTTTAATTTATCTATTTATTTATTTTTGGCTGTGTTTGGTCTTCATTGCTGCACGCGGGCTTTCTCTAGTTGTGATCAGGGGCCACTGTTTGTTGCGGTGTGCAAGCTTCTCATTGCAGTGGCTTCTCTTGTTGCGAAGCACGGGCTGTAGGCGCGCAGACGTCAGTAGTTGTGGCACACGGGCTTCAGTAGTTGTGGGTGCACGGGCTCTAGAACGCAGGCTCAGTAATTGTGGTGCACGGGCTTAGTTGCTCCACGGCATGTGGGATCTTCTTGGACCAGGACTCGAACCCGTGTCCCCTGCATTAGCAGGCAGATTCTTAACCACTGCACCACCAGGGAAGCCCTTAAATTCTGATAATACTCAATGTTGGTGAAGAACTAAGAATTCTTATATACCATTGGTGGGAGTGTAAATTGTTTAAAAAATGAAGTATGTCATAACATGAAAAATTGACCTAGCATTTCCATTTCTAGGAATCCAACATACAGAGATGCTCGTGCAATTATACAGAGATTATATAGAAGATTTTCATTATAGCTTTGTAATAAAGAGAAACTGACAATGATAGAAATGGCGTCATTAGGGGACTGGTTAAGGAAATTGTGATACATCCATACAATAGGGTTTTATGTCCACCATTAAGGCAATTAAGTATGTATTTATCTACTGATACACAAATATGTCTAGGATGGGTTAAGTGAAAAAAAAATCAAGTTGGAAATAGCTTGTATAGTATGATCCCATTTGTGAATATGTATATTTACAAACATATATATGTGCTTGTATAGGCATAAAACATTCCTGAAGAACATACAGGAAACCTAACAGGTTAGCAATACCTCGCAGGAAATAGGTGGTACAGGGTTCCAGGGCTTGTAAGTTAACTTTTCACTTTATACATTGTTATGTTAATTTTTTTTTTTTCTTTAAGTGAGCATGTATTACTTAGGTAATTTTTACGATCTTGTACTCGTTACTCCAGAAAACAGTTTGGCAGTTTCTTATAAAGTGAAACATACAGGGCTTCCCTGGTGGCTCAGTGGTTAAGAATCCGCCTGCCAATGCAGGGGACATGGGTTCGAGCCCTGGTCCAGGAAGATCCCACATGCCGCCGAGCAAACTAAGCCCGTGCGCCACAGCTGCGGAGGCTGCTCTCTAGAGCCCGAGGGCCACAACTACTGAAGCCCTCACACCTAAGAGCCCATGCTCCACAACAAGAGAAGCCACTGCAATGAGAAGCCCGCGCACCGCAACGAAGAGTAGCCCCCGCTCGCTGCAACTAGAGAAAGCCTGTGCGCAGCAACAAAGACCCAACTCAGCCATAAATAAATTAATTACTTAATTAAAAAAAAATAAACATACACTTACCTTATGACCAGCAATCTTACTCCTGACCATTTATCCCAGAGAAATGAAAACTTACGTTTACACAAAAACCTGTACATAAATGCTCATGGCAAATGTACTTTAAATGGCCAAAATCAAGAAATAACCCAAATGTCTATAAACTGGTAAATGGCTAAACAAACTATGGTACATTATACCATGGAATACTACTCAACAATGAAAAGGAGCTATTGATACATGCAACAACTGGGATGAACCTCAAGGGCATTATGCTTAGTGGAAAAAGCCAATCTCAAAGAGCCACACAATATGATTCCACTATATAAATTCTCAGAATGATAAAATGATAGTGATGGAGAACAGATTAATGGTTTCCAATGGTTAGGGTTGGGGAAGGGGTGTAACTATTAAGGAGTAATGGGAGAGAGTTTCTTTGTAGTGATGGAACAGTTGTGTATCCTGATTGTGGTGATGTTAACTTAAATCTACACATGTGATAAAATTTTATAGAACTTGGGACTTCTCTGGAAGTCCAGTGGTTAATACTCCTCACTTCCAATGCAGGGGGGGCGGGTTCGATCCCTGGTTGGGGAAATAGGATCTCACATGACCCGCATAGCCAAAAAAATAATAATTTTATTGAACTACACACACACACAGACACACACACACACACGACTATATGAAAAAAATGGTGAAATCCAAATAATGTCTGTACTTGAGTTAATAGTATTGTATCAATGTCGATTTCCTGGGTTTGACATCGTACTATGGTTATGTAAGCTGTTATCGTTGGGAAAAGCTGTGTGAAGGGTACATGGAATTCTCTGTATTATTTTTGCAACTTCTTGTAAGTTCTAAACTATTTCAAAATAAAAAGTTGTAATAAAAAATTTAATGCTGGTGATAAAAGAAAAAATCTCTGGTTAGTAGAAAGGTAATTACTCCATTATAAATTAATAGATTGAATTTCTCATACAAATCAACTTCTTGTGAACTGAGGTATAATGACTTAATTTCTGAAATCCTTATCAATATTCTATGAACTTATTAAGGGCTTGATACTTTGGTACTCAGGAGAAGACTGTGGACTGTGGCGTCAACAGGAACTAGACATATCAATAAGCCTTATCTGAAATGAATAGCTGGTACCTACTGAGACATCTCAAATGTTATGTTACTGAATTTGCTGATTTTTTTTCTTACTTTGAATAACATACGATATTTCCAGTATCAGTTAATGGAACTGAAGCTATATCTTTATACGAAAGATTCAATCTCTCACATCCAACCCTTCCTACTTCTCGTCTAAGCTGCAATAATAGTCCTATGTCCAGTTTCTTTTGCATCCAATCCAATCCTGATTAGAATACTCTACCTTACTTCCTTTTATGCTTGCTTACTTGCTTCTTTCTTACTCCCTTACTTACTCTAACTCATTCACTTACATATTCTCTTATTGGCTCACCTGGTCAAAAACAATGCTCCACAAACACTAATGTGCTTAAGAATTACCTGGGAATCTTGCTAAAATGCAAATTCTGATTCAATGAGCCTGAGGCTAGGGCGGTACCTCAGATTCTGCATTTCTGACAAACTCCCAGTTCGTGCCCAGCCCATGCTGCTGGTCTAAAGTCCACACTTTGAGTGTGAGGGCCTGAGGAACAAAGTACAAACTCTTTAGGGTAGTTTTTAGTGCCTTCCACGGAGTCTTATCCAAATCTCATCACTCATAACTGTGAACTTTGCTGCGGCAGTGTCTGTATAGGTCACTGTTGTATCCCCAGCGCGTAGTATTGAGCCTGAAACAAGATAGGTGCTCAAAAAACATTAGATGGATGATTGAAGGAATGACTGACTGAACTAAACAACAATTCCTTGCTCATATACCGTACATTCTAAGCAAACTAAATTACTTCCCATTTTCCTTGTACTTTCCCACGTATACCTTTTCTCACACTATTCTCGCTCCTTTCCTAAGATTTGCCCCATTCAAATTCTCTTCATCATTTTTGTTTTTTTGTTTTGTTTTTGCTTTTTTTGGCTGCACCTCGTAGCTTGTGGGATCTTAGTTCCCCAACCAGGGATCAAACCTGCGCCTGAGGCAGTGAAAGCACAGTCTTACCAATGGACCGCCAGGGAATTCCCAAATTCTCTTCATCTTTAAATGCCCAGTTTAAAGGAGAAAATCTCCATAAAGCCTTCCCTGATGTCCCAGTATGGAAATGATCTCTCTCATTTTGCAAGCCTCTTCCCTACCAGATTTTGAATGCCTTGCAAATAATAACGATAGTGTTCATGTTTTGTTCACATTTGCTATAACCACCATGCCTAGCACAAATGTTAGCATATAGTAGAAAGTCAATGTTTATATTAAACTGAAATGGGAGAATAAAAGAATTATCTAGATCAACACTATGTATTAGAACTCTTTGCAATGATGGCAAGTTCATAATCTGTGCGGTCCAGTATGGTAGCCACAAGTAGCTACTGAGCACATGAAATGTGGCTAGTACAACTGAGGAACTGAATTTTTTATTTTATTTAATTAAAATGTAAATGGCCACATGTGGCTAGTGGCTACGTATTGGACCATGGCTATCTAGATAATTCTAGTTACAATTGTTCTTCATTCAGCAGTATTTACTGTGCCAGACACAGAATAGGCTAGGAGCTGATGATACAAACATGAATAATTCATGGTCCTTGACCTCAAAGAGCTTGCAACCTATTAAGAAAAGACGGGATCAAATAAATCCAATCAAGTGTTAGAGGTGCTATTGTAGAAGATTGACAAAGTAGAATGTGTGTACAAAGGTGAATATGGGCAGGAGTCAGAAGAGGGTTTGTAAGAAAAGTAAGATTAGTATTCATCAGGTAAACAAAAGATAAAAAGCTTTGCCCAGGGAGGAGGGTAAACAGAGGCATGGAAGTCAAAGCAGTGAGACCCTCTCCTGGAACTACAAGTAGTTCGTTTGATTTACACCTAGGAATTGGAAGACAGAGAGCTCTATTAAAAGGAGAGCTGGAGAAGTTTGTGCTGGAGTCATAGGCAGGAGCCCAATCCCAGAGGGTCCTTGGAATGCCTTGCTAAGGAAGGAGCCCAGTATCCCACAGGCCACGGGAAGACATGGAAGCCACCTGCTCATTTTGACATTTTAGAAAGATGTCTCTGGAAGACAGATTGGAAAGGGTTAGACAGTCTGAGAGGTGATGGGGCTTGGACTAAATAAGCAGTGGCAGTGAAAATGTAGTCAGGATTTAGACAGGGTATATGTGCTTTTTAGCTTGAAATCAGATGATAATTACAGTGAACATCTTTGTTTTGTCTTTATTTGATAATCTATTCGATTTTCCGCTCTTTTATTTCTTTCTTTTTTCTTTTCTTTTCCTTTTCACATACAGGGACACAGCCTTCACTGAATGGCCAAATCTCCATGGAAGCAAAATCAAAACTTGGTATGACTATCTGGAAATTTCAAGGAAAAAACTGCTTTCTGCTTAAATCATTTCAGAAATAGTAGCCAAAATAACTCATTCCTTCAGCAACTAATACTTTCATCACTTAATGCTGCCACTGATCCTAGCTATTTGTATTAAGTAGTTAAACATGTCATAGGATTTGTTTACGTAGACAGATGACATTTGCCTTATTGTTTTGAGCGCCAACATTTAATAAACAACAACAAAAAAGACATCATGGCACAGGCAGACCTATCAACTCAAACTTATGGATTACTTTGAAGGTCCTATTGTGATGCAGGATTTTTCAGTATGTTCAAGAGACATTTATCATTTCAAATCCATACACATTTAATGGTTACATTATTTTTCATTTTGTTTGTTGCCGTTGTGGAACTGTTGCTGGGTATTCACTTGTATAGAAATAGCAATTTTTGGAAGCAGTAACATTGTTGTTAGCAGAACAACACACCAACACAGCCACCCCAAATAAACATTTTTAGCTATTTCCCTATATTGCGGAAAGTGATTTGGTTAAATTTAGCATTGTCCAGGGACTTCCCTAGTGGTCCAGTGGCTAAGACTCCGTGCTCCCAATGCAGGGGGCCCGAGATTGATCCCTGGTCAGGGAACTAGATCCCACATGCTGCAACTAAAGATCCCTAAAGATCCCGCGAGCCACAACTAAGACCCAGCGCAGCCAAATAAATATTTAAAATAAATAAACAAATGAATAAATTTAGCATTGCCCAGAGCCTCCAATAAGACTCTTTTTTATTGGCATGCATGCAAATTTGTAAAGCCAAAGTCATATTAGTAACTAAGAGGGACACTAACTTTAATAGCAACAAAGACGACTCCTTGAATTTA
The DNA here is from genome assembly GCF_059928025.1 of Delphinapterus leucas. Lineage (NCBI taxonomy): Eukaryota > Metazoa > Chordata > Mammalia > Artiodactyla > Monodontidae > Delphinapterus > Delphinapterus leucas. Next base: position 26,379,266 of record NC_143150.1, read on the forward strand.
AGTGCACTAGTAACTACGAATATTAAGTAAAATTCAAATTCTAGAACCACTGTCAACATTTGATGTCTATCTTTGGTAGCAAGTTTACTGTTATATGCTGATAGCACTTCTAATGTTAGACTCTAGAAATTAATGCTAGAACTGCTTGTGGAAAGATTAAGAGGTGTGAAGAAAGGATGAAGGGAGATTTGCAAAGTGGAAGAGGGCTAGAGATAGAAACTTCGGAGAAAATACATTTTATCCCCAAAATATAGACAATACTGGATTAGATTCTGGACCAAACCTTTTTTTTTTTTCTTTTTAAGCTATAAAGGGCATTATTGGGGCAGTTGGCAACATTGAATACAGTCTAGTAGAGTATATAATAATTCTGTATCAGTGTTAATTTCCTAATTTTGATAATTGTATTGTAGTTACTTAAGTGGATGTCTTTATTCTTAAGAGATACATACACACTGGAGTACTTAAGGATAAAAGGGGCATTACATCTGTAACTTAAATGGTTCGGAAAGAAAGGTAAATATATTCTTTATATACACGTTACATATTATGGTAGCATGCTAGAACCTGCCAGCACCAGCTCCCGAGAGCTGATTGTATGCATGTCTTCCCAGCTCCAGCCATGGTGAGAGCATTTACACCATGAAAATCAGCAAATGCTATAGATCAGGGCTGTTTTTTCCCCGGGAGAGCCAATTGTTAAAACATATTTACCATGGATCAAAATCAAAGATAATGTCTAGATTCATGAAATTTTTCTGTTATTATAATTTGCTTTTAACCTGAGTTGATAACATTCAAAAAGATCTAGTGCTGCTAAATACTCAATAATAATAATAATAATATTTTTAATATGTCATCCTCTAATCACCTGAAAATATCTTTCAAACTTATCTTCCAAAAAAGGTAGGTAAATATATACATTATCTTAGTTTTGTAGTTATTTATTGTACACTGTAAACTAAAAGCAATCACATATCTAACAGTAGAAATCAATTTAGTTATGCCCAAACACTGCTTGCCTCCCAAGCATCTGAATTCTTCCTGGCACTTTGTGAAGCCTCATGTCTTCCATAAGGTCTCTCTTGAATACCACATTCCACATTGGTCCCTTCCTTCCAGTTCATAAAACTGTGTGGAAGGTACATAGAAGAGCATCCAGACTAACCCCCTCGTTTTTCAGAGGAGAAACTGAAGACCAAGAGGCTAATGTCCCCAGTATAACACAGTGTCCGGTGACAGAGTGAGGAGCACACCCTCCTCTCTCTTCCCCAAACCCTGAACTATTTCTCTACACCACTAGAGCACACACTTGCCAGACCAGACTTAAATATTATACCATAGTCTTCTGCTTCCTGGCCAAACTTAGCATGCTTACTTCCTCCGAGAGTAGGAACATCTATCTAGCACAGTAGATGCTCAATGAATAAAATTTGGTGCTCAATAAGCACTTGATATATCCATTAGTTTGGAATGCCTTTCATGTACTCTTTTTTTTTTCAAAGATGCCTTTTGATTTATTTACGAAGCTATAAAACCTGCCATGTATTTTCTTAGAGCTGTAAATGAAGAGCTGGCTATCAACAATGAAAGTAGATGACTTGTTTCCCAGAGGGTGGGACATCCAAATGTCTAGGTGCCGAATTATAAAATGAGATCAGCCTTGGAGTCTTTATTCAGGTTTTATTCTTTCAGATTTAAATATGGTTTATAGAACACTTTGAGAATCAATTTAAAGTCACTTTACAGGGCAAAATATAGCCATTTAGGTATTCTTAAAGGAGAAGTGTATTAATTAGTAGCACAAGAAAATGCAAAAACTAATGGCTATCAGAAGTTGTCTGTCCCTATTTATAAAACATAACACTTTCTTACAATCTTCAGAAAGAGAAAATGATAAAATTTGAATACATTTTCAAAAGGACTACCAGATGAAACTTAATGAGGTTAGTAGTCTAAGATCCCAATCATCAGAGACTTTTAACTGGGGTATTTATTCCTTTATGAGTTGTTGAAACATTCTTAAGGTTTACAGCCTACCATTCAGTAAGTTAAGACCAATAAAACAGCCACTTGACCAATTCAGTGGTTTCCCAAGAAGAAATAACAAAACAGTCAGTTTGAAAAGACATTCATTAGTTACAACTGTTGTGACATAGACCTCAAAACCTTTGAAGTATAGTGATCAGATTTTTTATACATAGTAGAAAAATTGTGTGCTGTTTGATTTGAGATCAGGTTCTGTCCTTCAATTCGCAGATAACAGTATGTTAAAAATAAAAGGAAAAAAAAAAAGGCAATCAAAAATTAATTAATGAGGGACTTCCCTGGTGGTCCAGTGGTAAAGAATCCGCCCTCCAATGCAGGGGACGTGGGTTTGATCCCTGGTTGGGGAACTTAAGATCCCACATGCCACGGGGCAACTAGGCCCACGTGCCTCAACAAGAGAGCCTGCGTGCCGCAAGCTACAGAGCCCACGCGCCCTGGAGCCCTCATGCCACAGCTAGAGAAGACAAAACCCGCACACCACAACTAGACAGAAGCCTGCACCACAACAAAGAGCCTGTGCCACAACGAAAGATCCCACATGCCGCAACTAAGACCCAACGCAGCCAAAAAAATAATGAAAATTTTAAAAATTAATTAATGAGACCAGTATTTGCTGTCGTGCCATCATTATTTCAACCAAATTGTGATTTTGATGCTCAAGAGGATAGCTGCAAATGTTTAGAAAGTCACAAGCACTGTTGATTTTGAAGACACTGGAATGGATAAAACACATACATAGCTCCTTTGCCTGTGAAAAAGAAATCAGAGCCATATTTCCTAAAAATGTACCTTTCTAGAAATAGTTAGTTAAAAATGGAGAAATCTAGAGAAATTCTCTCATATATGTACACAAGAAGACACGTACAAGGATGTTCATTGCTGCACTTTTTATAATGGAAACAACCTAAATGTCCATCACAAAAGAGTAGATGTATTGCAGTATATCCATACGATAGAATACTATGCAGTGGTGAAAATGAACTAATGCTACATGTATCAACATGGATAAATCTCAAAAATGTTATGTTAAAAAAAAGCAAGGTGCAGAATAATACTAACACATCGTGCTTAGTTTATTATGTTCTAAGTGCTTTGTATGGTATCAACTCATTTAGTCTTTAAAACAACCTTACATTGTAGGTATTATTATGAATTTCCATTTTATAGATGAGAAAAATGAGGCACAGAGAGATTAAGTAATTTGTCCACGGTCACACAGCTGGTAACATGTACAGCAGATATTCTAGACCACCTTTGGCTCCAAGGTTTGTGCTCTTATTCACTGCACTATACTACCTCTACTACTGATTGTATGATACCATTTAATAAAGCTTAAAATATGCAAAACGATGTTCTATACAGCTTACGGATAGACACATATGTGGTAAAAATATGAAAACATGCATGGAAATGAAAGGCATCAAATCCACAAATGTGGCTCCTTCTGAGAAAGGGAGACAGTAAATGAATGGAGGCGGTAAACTTCAGCTATATCCATAAAGTCTTATTTCTTTTACAAAAAAGAAGTTCAGTAAATATGGGAAACATTTAAGACTTGACAGTGCTGGGTAGTGAGTACAATGAAGCTTATATTATTCTCTATAAAGCTTATTATATTATTCTCTCTATATATCTTTATTTGTAAAACATTTCATAATTTTTAAAACAAGTTTTAAGCAGAAGAAATGAAAAGGTATATTATAAAGCCAGAGTATGTGTCTTGGATCTCCAATGTAATAAACAATTCTGATTGTAGTTTAAATATTTATACAAATAATGCAAAATAAATATTCTGTGAAATTCAGAAACCCTTTTTCATTTCAGTTGAAATGCACTTGGATATTTAATAAAAGCTCAGTGATACAATCTAAAAAAATTAGTTTCTACAGATAAAAGTAATGAAACTTCACAATAAAATATTATTAGCATACATTCACATAAGCACAACATATACAGTATCTTGAGAGACCATGTCCAAATTCAAACCAGAAGTCCATATAACCATTTTGGAATACAATACTGTTGTTTATACATTTAAATTACATTGCTTAAAAAAAGTTGTACTTAATCAAGGAAAAGGAAGGATTCTGAAAGCAGCTTTCAGAAGTGTCCTGATAAAAGATCAGGTTTGAAAAGATGCATAATTCTATTTGAATAATAGGACATTTTATTTGTGTAACAACTAATCCCACATTTTAATTTAAAGGTCAAGTCATTGATTTGGAGCGAGGCAGAGGAGAAGAGAGACTGTTCTATCTCCCTGTTTATAGACATTCAGGTAGTTACAGGAGACCTCCTAAAATCTAAGATGAGGTAACTTTCTCTTAATTTGGTGGAAAGGGGGTTTCTGGTTTTGTTGACAACAGAAAGAAACACTTTTATTCTTATTGTCCCCTCTTTAGTAAAGCAGAAAATCCCACAAATTTCCTGTCAGTATCTCTTCCCCTAGAAACACAGACAACGAAGTCAAGAGAGTGAATATTTTATAAATATTCGTGTCGTTTTTTCCCCTTTTTAATTTTTTTTCTGCCTTCCTCTTACTTACACATTTCAAAGCACATTTTTCCTGTCCAGAACAATTATCCCCATCCTTTAACCTGGGAGTGAGAGGAATTTTCCACTGCAAATGTTGTTGTCTAGCTACTGTGCCCATGAATTATGTTTCTGAAGCATTGATTGTCAATGATTTCCAAAGCGGTATTCACTCCACACTCTGGGGGTCAGACAACTTTTAGCACATCCTCAGAACTTGAAAGGAACATGGGGTTAATTACCATGTTTATGAGACATTTGTTGCCTCCTCTCTCTTCCTCTGTGTGTGTGAGCTCACCCCTTTGGTGTGGAAGATCTGAGAAAAGAAGGTGAGAAGGAAAAATCAAGAAATGATAATACCTTTAATTTCTAACAAGGAGCTCCAAATACTGTTATTTTATAATGTTGCATTTGTCTTTGCAAGCACCAACTGTGATGGGGGGAGCTAAGGGGAAGGACTGTGCCCATCATTTAACCTTTCAGTTTCATTATCTGTTAACTGGGAATAATAATACAGGCTTGACATACTTTGGTTCTTTGAAGATACGTTTAATAATAAATGTAACAAATGAATCTATTCTCCTTTTTAAAAATCAGGACACTAAAAAGATAAAGGTGGGAATTCCCTGGTGGTGCAGTGGATAAGACTCCTAGCTCCCAATGCAGGGGGCCAGGGTTTGATCCCTGGTCAGGGAACTAGATCCCACATGCATGCCGCAACTAAGAGTTCTCATGCCACAACTAAGGAGTCCACATGCTGCAACTAAGGAGCCCGCACAACCAAATAAATAAATAAATATTTAAAAAGAAAAAAAGATAAAGGTAAAATCCTTGTATTAATCAGTATTCTCCAGAGAAACAGAACCTAAAGTATCCATATCTGTATCCATAGCTATATCTATAATCTATATCTATATCTATATCTGTGTGTGTGTGGAGAGAGAGAGAGATTGATTATAAGGAGTTGGCTCAATACAATTATGGAGGCTGAGAAATCCCAAGATCTGCTGCTGGAAATCTGGAAACTCAGGAGAGCCAAGAGTCTGGTTCCGATTTGAGAGCGAACAGGCTTGGAGACCCAAGAAGAGCTGATGTTTCAGTTTGAGCAGCTCAAACAATCAGGCAGGAGGGAAGGTCAGTCTTTTTTTTTTTTTGCGGTACGCGGGCTTCTCACTGTTGTGGCCTCTCCCGTTGCGGAGCACAGGCTACGGACGCGCAGGCTCAGCGGCCATGGCTCACGGGCCCAGCTGCTCCGCGGCATGTGGGATCTTCCCGGACCGGGGCACGAACCCGTGTCCCCTGCACCGGCAGGCGGACTCTCAACCACTGCGCCACCAGGGAAGCCTTATTTATTATTTTTTTTTATTTTTTATTTTTAGGTCAGCCTTTTTATTCTATTCAGGCCTTCAACTGATTTGATGAGGACTGCCCATGTTAGAGAGGGCAATCTGCTTGACTCAGTCTACCGATTCAAATGTTAATCTCACCCCAAAACATCCTCACAGACACACCCAGAATAATCTTAGACCAAATAACTAGCAACCCCATAGCCTACTCAAGTTGACACATAAAACTGATTATCACAGTCCCCTTGGCCACCTCCCCAACTTGCTCTCCTCCCTTCTTCCCATAGATAACCATTTTTGAGTTTGATGCTCATTCTTCCAGATAAATCTTTTAAATACTTCTACCTAAATAGGTAGAGAAAAATACATGGTATTGTATTGTAGTATTTGACATAAATGGTATCAGACCATACATATCCTTTTGTGGCTTGTGGTTTTCATTCACATATGTTTTTTGTTTTTGTATTTTTTTTAATTTATTTTTGGCTGCGTTGGGTCTTCGTTGCTGCGCAGGGGCTTTCTTTAGTTGCGGCGAGTGGGGGCTACTTTTCGTTGTGGTGCATGGCTTCCCATTGCAGTGGCTTCTCTTGTTGCGGAGCACAGGCTCTAAGTGCGCGGGCTTCAGTAGTTGTGGCACACAGGCTCAGTAGTTGTGGCACACAGACTTAGTTGCTCCATGGCATGTGGGATCTTCCCGGACCAGGGCTTGAACCCGTGTCCCCTGCATTGGCAGGCAGATTCTTAACCACTGAGCCACCAGGGAAGTCCAGTATTTCTTTTGATGGGAGAGAACTAAACTAGTTTAATGAAAACTGATTGTAAAGTTTTAAGCTAGTCCTTTTGGTTTGTGTGTAATCTTATGAATTGATGCTTTTTGATAAAGATTCTTGAGGTAGAGATGGTATGGCAAGAGGCCAGCTCTCCACCCAAACAGGGCTTTTCAGAGTGGCTGTACTTTAGAGAGGATCAACTTAATTCTGGATCCAGAACTCATTTCTGCATATCCAGGACCTTTTTTCAGTGAACCCATCATGATACCGTGTTTCCAATATCCAAGTACTGTTGAAGCCACCTCAGGTATAAGTAGGTAGATTCTTCTTATTTTACATTTTCCAGAGTACTTCATGTTCTTTTAACAAAAATTTCTTCTCAAAATCTCTGGGATCACACCAGATTATTTGAGCCTTTTGATGGCTGTGACTCCTAAATTAGGTTGTCGTTCATAAGTATGAGTTTTGTTTTTTCAGAGCTCACAAACCAAAATACTACGTTTTAAATTGGTTTTAAGACCTGGGTATAAGTGAACAAACCCCCTCATTCTATAAGTAGGTACTATTATCCCTATTTTACAGATATGGAAACTGAGGCTCAGAGAGGTTAAGGGAATTTCCCCCGGGTCACAAAGCTCTGAAATGGCCGAGCCAGGATTCAGCCCCAGGTCTGGTTGACTTCAAGTCCAGTGCTTTTTCCACAGTATACTGCAGGTTTTCATGACATATTTTCTTTCTCTATCCCCAACTCACTTTGCAACAATATGTATGTATATATTTGAGGCATATAAAAGGTCAAGTAAATAACAAGTAAAGCTACTATTTATTGTCCACCCATTCTATGTCAAGCACTGGGCTAGGCATGGTACCTTATCTGTAAAACCTCATAACATCTTTCTAAGGTAGATATTATGATCTCCATATTACAGACGAGAAAACTGAGGTTCAGAGTTTAAATAACTTTCACAGAGAGTGCCAGGGCAGGATTCAAACTCATATCTAATTAGGATGTAAAATGTATGTACTTTCTACTACAACCAAGACCTTTCAGTATATTATTGTATTATATTTCTATGTATTATTAATATCTTTATTCTGGTCAAGGTTATATCTTTCTTAGGCAGCCTTTGTGTCCCTCTCTAGCTTCCCTTAATAGTAGGTTTCATTTCATGTCTTACCTTAATGGGGAGGAGTTGAAGGAAGAATTAAACTCTTACTGTTATCTAGTGCCTTTTTTATTAGACTGTTGCATATTTTTTCTTAATAAAATTATTTTGCTTGCTTTTTTTTTTTTTTTTTTGCGGTACGCGGGCCTCTCACTGCTGTGGTCTCTCCCGTTGCGGAGCACAGGCTCCGGATGCGCAGGCTCAGCGGCCATGGCTCACGCGCCCAGCCGCTCTGCAGCATGTGGGATCTTCCCGGACCGGGGCACGAACCCGCGTCTCCTGCATTGGCAGGCGGACTGTCAACCACTGCGCCACCAGGGAAGCCCCTTGCTTGCATTTTTTAAACTGCTGACAGAACATCAGTAAACAGAAAATATATCACCTGTGTACAGTTCTCTGTTCTTTTCCTTAATATAATTTGGGTCTTTATCGAAGTATGTTTCTAGTTCTATAAGCATTTTTTTATCTTTAAAAAATGGCTAAAACAACAGAGCAAGAAGAATCACTCATAAATTTCAGGAGTCATTCATTCGTTCATTTGTCCACCAATCCATTCAACTCATATTTTTAGAGTGCCTATTATGTGGCAGGCACTATGTTAGTTTCTGAGGATAAAAAGATAAATGTGGGCTTCCCTGGTGGCGCAGTGGTTAGGAATCCGCCTGCCAATGCAGGGGACACGGGTTCGAGCCCTGGCCCGGGAGGATCCCGCATGCCGCGGAGCAACTAAGCCCGTGCGCCACAACTACTGAGGCTGCGCTGTAGAGCCCGCGAGCCACAGCTACTGAAGCCCACGCGCCTAGAGCCCGTGCTCCGCAACAAGAGAGGCCACCGCAATGAGAAGCCCGCGCACTGCAACGAAGAGTGGCCCCCGCTCACAGGAACCAGAGAAAGCCCGTGCACAGCAACGAAGACCCAACACAGCCAAAAATAAAAATTAATTAATTTTTTTAAAAAAAGGTAAGTGTGACATAATTTCTATTCTTGAGAAACCCACACTCGGTGGGGGAGACATATAGGTAAATTGACAGTTACAGTACAGAGCGAAGAGTGCTGTGCCTGAGCGAGAAAATAGTATAGTGCTTTCAACAGCAGGTCCTTGGGCCACCTGGGTTCATATCCTGGCTCTGTCATTTACTAGCTGTCACTATAAGAATCTACTTCATACAGTTGATGCAAGAATTGAGTTACTCACGTGAGTGATCAATAAATAGTATTATTCTGATAGCCATAAGCACTGGGTGATATTGCAACACAGAAAAGGGGCACCTAACCCAGATTGAGAGGGGGGTTTGGGCAGTAGTCCTAGAGATTGAGTCTTGAAAGAAAACTGGGAGTTACCCAAGCAGAGAAGGGGACAATGGTTTTTGACACAGAGTCTACCATGGGCAAAGGCACCAAGACACAAGGGGATACAGCATGAGTCGAGGAACAACAAGAAGTATAGTATTGCTGAAATATAAAGGGCAAGGGCAGGGGGGCAGTAGAGTGAGATTAGACAGGGACCAAATTGTGGAGGGACCTTGTAATCAGTGCCAAAGACTTTGAACTTTATCTTGAGAGTGATAGACATCCATGAAGGCTTGTAATGAGGGGGCTAACGTCAGCTGATGATTCTGATGGACTCGTGGACGATGGACGAGGGGGCAAGACTAGTATCAGGGAAACTTGTTAATAGGCTGCGACAATAGGTCAAAGGAGAAATGATGAGCGAGGCCCTGGACTAAAGCTATGGCAGTGTAGATGGGAGCATGGGACAGAGTCAAGAGATATTTAGGAATTGTAAGAAGTAGCAGCACTTAGAGGCCATTCGGATAAGGTATGTGGAAGATGTGAATCCTTATTTCTACCATTCACCCAGATAGGAAATATAGGAGAAGCAGTTTGGGGAGAGATTTTCTTGACTTCAGTTCTGAATGCTTGCAAAATAAAATCTAAATTTCTTAGTACGGCATTCAAGGTCCCCCATGATCTGGCCCCAAATTATATTTTCAACTGTATCTCATGAGTATAGCTTTCCCCAGTCAGATTACAGAAAGTGGTCCTTTCAGGCTGTTTTCCTAAACCCCTGCCTCCTTCAAACAGACATAGACACAGGTAATGAGATAATGTGATTTCTCTCTCCATTATATATATATATATATATATATATATATATATATATATATATATAACACAAATAATGAATAAAGAGGTGACATTTCAGTTGTATGATTGTTAAAAATGACTTCCAGTGAATTATACCTCCCTGTGCTCATGTCCCTTCACAATGTGATGCTACGACTCCTCCTATCAAAAGGGGAAGTCTATTTCCTCTCCCCCTTGAATCTGGGCTGACCGTGTAACTTGGCGTTGACTAGTAAAATGCAGCAAAAGTGACATTCTGGGATTTCTGAGCCTAGGCAGGCCTTAAGAGAACTAGCAGTTTCTGCCTTTGCTCTTGGAACCCAGTTGCCATGGAAAAAATGCCCAGGCTACTCTACTGGAAAGAGGCTATGTGGAGAGAGAGACCATGGGGGAAGAGAGACCACGTGGAGAGAGAGGACCAGGTGTAAGAGTGTCCCAGCTGAGCCCAGCCCCCAGATGACCCACCTGCTGACTGCAGCCACACAAGTGAGCCCGAGAGGACCAACAGAACTGCCCAGCCAACCCAAAGAATCTTGGGAAATAATAAATCAGGTTGCTTTAAGCCACTCAGTTGAGGGGGAGTTCGTTATGCAGCAATAGGTAAGTGAGACAAACTGGCAATGGAAAAGTGAATAAGGAATCCTCCAGGAAGATAATGGAAGCAAGAGCTTTCCAGGCAAAGTGAGTATAATGAACCAAGAAACAGAGGTGTCAAAAGTGCACAGCCTATCTCAGGAAGGGCAAGTGGTATTGTGTGGCTAAAGGAAAACAGGAGGTACACTGCAGGGAGGAGCTGATGAAAGAGGAAGCTGGATGTAAGTCTGGAAGGGAAAACTCTTGTTACCAGTTGCAGTTTAATGTCATCGTATCTTAGAACATCACACAGGAATTGTGCTCCTCTTGTATTGTTCCTTTCCTTTGTGAACTCTTTTCTCCCAGACCTCCTCAAAGAAATTGTTCGGTCGTTATCTAGTTTCTTCAATGTCATCATGTAGAGATTACTAAGAAACACTTTCAGAATTTAGCTGCCTGCCCAGTGGGTAAGTTAACATTGCCTTTCATTTTTGCTAAATTTTCTTTGCTGTTCATTTATTAAAGAAGCAAACATTTATTGAGTTCCTAGCATATGCCAGGCACTTGGGATTCAGAAAAAGTAAGCCACTGTTCTTACCTTCTAGAAGTCTATAGTCTATTGGGTGAAATTGACAGGCAGTAGATTACAATAGAGCATGCTTAGCCCCAGAAAAGGAGAAGTTTTCATATAATTATTATTATCTAAGACAATACTGTATTTACAGAAAGAATTGCCATCAAGATCCTTTACTTGTTTCTGAAATAATAGACTCTAGGTTTTTAAGTGGCCATGAAACTGTGATAGGCTTAATGCCACCAGATTTGGTAAGAGACCACCTGGAATACTTGAATGTCAAAGTAAACTTTGCGCCAAAAAAGCCACATTACATATGGCCAGACTCCCTTTTCAGTTACTATGTAATACTTTTCTGAAATCCTCATTTTTAAGTTCTTACTATTTTTCTTTCACTTTCTTCTTACAGCCTAGGGCCGATTCATTCATGTATAATTTCTCAGGCATCTGGAGGTCTTGGAATCAGTTCTGTGCTAATATTCACAGCCTCTGGATCTGGAGCTCTTCATTGCTTCTTTTCCCCTTTTTGCTTTCAAGAATACTGTTTTTCAATTCCCTCCACCCAGTTTCTTTTCTGGCTCATTAGAAATCACTGTATAGCCCTTTAATTCTTTTATAGTGTACCTAGCGGACAGTTCCATTTTACCGTGTCTTTGCAAACCTCTAGGAGAGCAGCCCTTCCCTTTCTCCCATGTTTTCCCCAATGTGGTACTCTTGATCTTGTGTCTGCTAAGTTATGAGCTCTCTCCTATTCCACGCTGGTGCTGAGATCCCTAACTCAGCCTCCAGGAAATTATTTTCCTTTTTGCTTGGATGGTATCCTTCGTCTTTGTGGGGATGGAAGATATCATCCTGTTGAGCCTTCAGGATGTTGTTTGAAAGAATGCTGTTATTTGCCAGGAATATCCGTACAGTAGTTGGACTTCCAGCATATACATTATTCATTATTGTTCAGCCACACCTAGTCTTGCATATTATACCAATAGGATACTAGGCAGAGATTTGACTTTGACCCGGAATTCTTTTCAGTTCTATATCAAGGTGTTTATTAGTTTGATTCTATCTGAATTACCTCATTATTGACTCACACAGGATAATTTAATTGGAGAATCTTTTAATACTTAAACAGATGAGCTAAACTGGTTTTTTCCCTTTTTTCCCTCAGGATAATAAGTATCTAACTGAGAATATCAGTGGCTACTACTAGAGCCTTTTGCATCTCACTTTGGTCTTATCTACTGCTACCTTTTTGGTTCAAATATATATTCAAAACCTAGACCTAATATTTTTCTTCATTTCCAAAAAAAAAAATCTGTATCTACATTTGCTGACACTTGATACTCTTAGTGTGAAGATTTAACCTTTATAAGATTTATTCATTTCTCCAAACAAATCTGAGGCAGTCATTTCACAGTTATGGCACCTGGGTTAAGACACATTTCTGCCCAGACATCAGCATGATTTCCTCAACCTTATTCATAAAAATAGAATTCTATAATAAAATAAATAGGCATTAGGAGGTACAGTTATTTGTTTTTTTTACTTGAAGTAGAGTTGATTTACAGTGTTTCAGGTGTATAGCAAAGTGATTCAGTTATACATATATATATAAAATATGTTCTTTTTCAGATTCTTTTCCGTTATGGGTTATTACAAGATATTGAATATAGTTCCCTGTGCTATACAGTAAGTCCTTGTCTACAGTTGTTTTTTTTAAAACATCTTTAGTGGAGTATAATTGCTTTACATTGTTGTGTTAGTTTCTGCTTTATAACAAAGTGAATCAGCTATATGTATACATATATCCCCATATCCCCTCCCTCTTGCATCTCCCTCCCACCCTCCCTATCCCATCCCTCTAGGTGCTCACAAAGCACCAAGCTGATCTCCCTCTACAGTTGTATTTTTTTTAATTTATATTTTTTATTGAAGTATAATGGACAAATTATATTAGTATCAGGTGTACAACATAGTGATTCATTATTTTTATAGATTATACTCCATTTATAGTTATTATAAAATTTTGGCTATATTCCCTGTGCTGTACATTGCATCTTTTTATCTTATTTTTTTTAAACATCTTTATTGGAGTATAGTTGCTTTACAACGGTGTGTTAGTTTCTGCTTTATAATAAAGTGAATCAGCTATGCATATACATATATATATCCCCATTACAGTTGTATTTTGAAGTTAATATCTTAGACCAACTTTGTCTTTTTCAATAAATTTTACCATTTCTTTTTTTTAATTTTTAAAAAAATTTATTTTATTTATTTATTTTGGGATGTGCTGGGTCTTTGTTGCTGTGCGCAGGCTTTCTCCATTTGTGGCAAGCAGGGGCTACTCTTCGTTGCGGTGTACAGGCTTCTCATTGCGGTGGCTTCTCTTTGTTGTGGAGCACAGGCTCTAGGCGTGCAGGCTTCAGTAGTTGTGGCACATGGGTTCAGTAGTTGTGGCTCGCAGGCTCTAGAGTGCAGGCTCAGTAGTTGTGGCGCACGGGCTTAGCTGCTCCGCGGCATGTGGGATCTTCCTGGACCAGGGCTCGAACCCGTGTCCCCAGCATTGGCAGGCGGATTCTTAACCACTGTGCCACCAGGGAAGCCCTAGACCAACTTTAAAGAGAAATAAATATTGTACAATTCAGCATCTTTTTTACTAATTTGTAAATTAAATCCTTTACATGGAATGTTAAGTTGTAACCAAAAACCTTTTTTTCTTCTTTTCTGATTTATCGAACTCTGGTTCTGGGTCAGTCAGTCTTCAGGGTCCAGCTTTCTTCTCTTTATCTCAGCCATGGGTATTTTGTCTCTTTGCCTATGCTATTTGAGTGGGGCCTAGAAAAGACCTGGTTAACTATTTTAAAATTGAAAATTTTATTGCGATAATTGTAGACTTGCCTACAATTATAAGAAATAATACAGAGAGATCCCTTGTACACTTTGCCCAGGTCTTCCCAGTGTTAACATCTTGTAAAACTGTAATATTATATCACAACAGAATATTGACATTGATACAATCCACTGGTCTCATTCTGATTTCCCCAGTTTTAATTGTACTAGTTTGTGTACGTGTGTTTGTGGGTGCATGCATGCATGTTTGTATTAATTTATATACAATTTTATCACCCATGTAGATTCATGTATCTACCACCACAGTCAAGATACAGAACAGTTCCACACCATAAGGATTCCTCAAGTTGCCTTTTTATAACCACACCCACCTCCCTCTGATCTCCCCTCCTCATTATATAAAAAAAAGTCTGTATTTTGTATCTTTTCAAAACATACAATGGCAGAGCTACTAATAAAATCTATTTGATTTTTAGTTCAGTGACCTTTACATCTTGTTTCTTACACGTCCCTTTTTTGGAAAAGCACTGGCTAGGCAGTCAGATTAGTGGCAACCACTAATCCGTCCTCCATTTCTTACATTTTGTCATTTCCAAAATGTTATATAAATAGATACTTTTCAAAAGTTTTCTGCACTTAGAGTGAGAAGCATATGCAGTGCTACAGTATTTCAAGAACGGTAAAGCCCTCTTTGTGTTTTTTACTCCGTTTGAAGGAAAATATTTCCTACCGGCAAAGTAAAAGAGTAAAATTGACCCAGTCTCTGGGTATTTTACTCTGGTAAAGTTCTAATTTAGTGACGGTAACTGAAGCCCTTCAGCATGGGCACTGCTTCAAGCAGTGGTTTCTATTAAAGGAAACTCTGCCCCCTCCCTCCACCAGGCAGTGCAGACAGAACATTGGGGTTGGGGGGAATGAAGGAAAGCTTTTGCCCGAGATTCAGATGTTGAAATTGTATCACATATTGATAAATGACAGAATTCAAAAGGCGCTTAAGAAAAAGTTTGATTTATACTCATAGTCTCATTCCATTTCATATTCCATCTTGGAACCAAACGTTTGGAAGAAGTGTGCTTTCCTTTGAACATAAAGATGTCACTGTGAATCCAAGGGCATTACGAAATATATGCTTGACGTTGTTTTTCCTGTGATGGGGAGTAATACCACGTTCTCTTGCTTCCTTCTCTCAAATGGCAAAATGGCAAAAGGAGTTTGTGGGAAGGCTGCCCAGGTTAGGGGTCAGTGGTTCTTTTCTCATGTTGTTCTCAGTTGGTTTTGTTGTTCTAGGTTTCCCCTTACTACCCAGATAGACTTGGATGTTGTCACAACATCTTGCTCCCAACTCCCCTCTTGTTTTCTGCTTGGCCAATCCTAGCCTCTTTCCTCCCCCGACTCAACAGCTCAACATTTGGATTTCAGCCTGCTGTGGAGTTATCTAAAGAATTTCACCTGCTGGGTGTTTCCAACAGGCCAATTAAAATGGGGGAGAGGGCAGGAGGGAAAGAAGAGGAATAAGAACAGCAAAGAAGAAATGATCAAGTATTAAGCAAAGCAAAGCGAGACCTCCTGTTTGGTTTCAGTGAAGCCATTGAGCTGATCTTTTACAATCTGTTGAGACTGGCGTCAGAGAGGAGATAAGTGAGTCAACTGAAGTGGAAAGATTGAGAATGAAGGTAGAGAGTGATCTGGAAAACTAAACTCCGCCAAAGAAAAGACTTTAAGAATCCTAAAGCCAAAGGATTAGTGGTCTTTACTACTACTGTGGGTTGTATTCTAAACATTTTAAAGGCGACTGGTATCAGTGGCTAAAAAATGTAGTAGCAACTGGAGAACAAGGAAAACCTACCTGAACTGGGTCATTTTTAATACCTATGAAAGACTGAGTAGAGGAAACCAGCCTGAGAGACTCACTGTGGTGTGTAATTATGCACTTTGAAAGCGCAGTTCATCCATGGATCTCAAAGCACATTACCAACTTTAATTATTTTTCATAACACCTGTGAGACCATTATTTCCTACAGATAGATGAAGAAACTGACATAGAAAGGGTACCAGGCCCTTTCAATCACACCATGAATCACCTGCTGAGTTGCTCCCGTTTCTGATTTGTCATTTGAATTAACTGACCATTTCCCAATGAAGAGGGAATGCTTGAGCAGGACTTTGAGGGAACTTTGGCTTCTAATTTTTGCTTAGAAGCAATGGAGGCTGAATTCCTTTTAAGATGAAATGCTGTTCAAAGAGTCATTATTTAATGGAATGTGTATGGAAATATATTAAAATATTATTCAAGACACATGCCAGAACACACACAGACGCCTATAGCATAACAGCCCAAGTGGGTACTTTTGTCCTCCATTAACCTTGCATAGAAAACAAAACAAAACAACAACAACAACAACAAATATATCACATACAATCATAAAATTTTAGTATCTGAACAGCCTTCAACAACCTCAGGGCCTGTAACTTTGGTCACACCACTCTGATGAAACCTGCTCCAATTATTGGGCCACACCCTCACTTGTCCTTCTTTGTTCCTGTAATAATGTTAGTCTATACCACACAATCTAGCTCTGTATCACACTATATTTACACTCTTTTGTTCCTTTGATTTGTTTTGAGTTAAACAACACCGTGGTTACCAATGGTCGCTGCATTATGTTTGGAATGGGGGAATACCTTGTGAATGATGAATGTAAATCTCTTTCTACTACCAAGACTATAAACTGCAGGAAGACCCAGCCTGGGTGTTACTTTCTTCTATCACTATGTCCCAGAATTTCTGTGTACACTGCAAGCAATTAATACACACTGTTGGTACGATTAAATAGGATTAAGAGACACTGGTGGAGGTCAATGATGAAGTGAAACAAGATTTCATTAAACGTATTAAACAAGGTGCCTTAATTTGAATATATATTTCAAATAAAAAGAAACTTGTGTGAGCCTTGTATATACCGTCCAGCCCCAGCAAAGGCTTAGAAAAGGTGATGGTTGCCTGGTGAGTGAATATCCTTTCCTTTATACCCCAACATACCTCACATAACCTGCTTTAGAAAAAACTCACCTGTTTCATGCTCAGAAATTCAAAACCCATCATACCATCTTGAATTTCTCTAATCTGTAGGGGGAAAGAAAACCAAACTGATCCAAAATGTGTACCCAAGGAGACCTAGCGCACACAAAATGGCCATGAGGATTCCCAGCAAATGCCTTCAGACCTCTCATTCAAAACCTCCATTTTTAGTCTTCAGATATGTCAGACTTTCTTGATTCTGAGCTCTGCACACGCTTCTCTCCCAGGCAGAAATCCCTTCCGCCACCTCCTTGACTACTGCAAGGGCCCCATACTCCAGAATACTGCCCCCCAACACCCTCCCCAAAGTTTGAATTAGATACAGTTCCTATTGCCCTTCAGTGATAGAATTGACTTCCTAGCATCTAGCACAGAGTCTGGCACATAGTAGGTGTTTAATGTTGGTGCATTAAAAAAACTAAAATGAAATTTGTAGAAAGTCAGTATTGATTCCAAATTGTATTACATTTGTCAATGCACAACTTTTAGATGAGGAGGCTTTCCCACTCCATTCACTTACTAATTTGTTCTTTCATTCCTTCACTCATACATCTATGTATTGAAAAAATTAACTCTGCTTATTAATGGACTAGACAGCATGCTAGTCATTGGGAACGTAGTGATTAGGAAGACATGGTTCCTGACCTCCAAGGTTTGCCTTGGCAACGTAGTGAAACATTCTCTTCCTCATTTCCAAATTCTTAAGATCAGAAACATAGTTAATCAATTTTGTTTTTTAGAATTACTTTAATTTTTCAATTCTAGTTGAGTAGACATGGTAAGGACCACATATACCTATTTATTCTATTTGGCTTTGTGGTTTGGTATCATATGGCCAGCCAGGTCTTGCTGTACAAAAAAAAAGCCTGGATTTGGACGTATACACTCAAAAGTTCAGACAGTGAGGCAGCCAATTTAGCTAATTCATGCCAAAAATTAGCCAGAAACATATTCACTGCCTATAAGAACAGCTCGACTCGTGATTCACCATGTGATTTAGGTGAGTCAGGTAACCTCTATGTCTGGGGTTCTTCAGCTATAAATTATAGAGGTGCTGTGACTATAATGAATGAGAGACACAACGGCATAGTGCAAGAGTACCAGACCAATTATTTTATCCTCCCTGAATTTATCCGTTTTATATAGTCTTATTTTCATACATTAGAAAACAGAGCTGGCCTGACTGCCCAAGTAAATCTATTTAAGGGCCACTTGAATGGCAGGGTTTATGAACACAATTTCCAAAATTGTACAGCAACAATTTCTCCAATTATCTCCGTGCCATTACCCATACGCTTCTGATTTAAACACAGGAGTAACCATGTAGAGAGTGGAAGGCAAAGAGATAATGCATGTAAAGGATTTTGAGAGCCATGGAAATGGCCAAGAAACTGTATAAGTGAATTTCATCACTATACATCCTTGATTAATCAGATACTGGTCCACAACTGTTTAATTTTGTATGAAACTAACCCATAATTAGTCCAGCAAACTCTAATTAGAGGAATGATTCCTTGGGCTTATATAGTTTATACTTTTTGAAGCTCTTTCATGTACATTTACTCATACAATCCTTGCAACAATCCTCTGAGGTAGGTGGAGCAGGGATATTTATCCCCATGTGTTAATATTTTTGTTACATTTCATTACATGTAAATGACCATATATTGATTTATAACTCATACTAAGTATAGGTCTTTTTACCTAATTCTTATTTTAAAATTTATTTTATTAAAAAAAATTTTTTTTGCTGCATTGGGTCTTCGTTGCTGCGCACAGGCTTTCTCTAGTTGCGGCAAGCGGGGGCTACTCTTCGTTGCGGTGGCTTCTCTCGTTGCGGAGCACGGGCTCTAGGCACGCGGGCTTCAGTAGTTGTGGCACGCAGGCTCAGTAGTTGGGGCTCGTGGGCTCTAGAGCGCAGGCTCAGTAGTTGTGGCACACGGGCTTAGTTGCTCCGCAGCTTGTGGGATCTTCCCAGGCCCGGGATCACACCCATGTCCCCTGCATTGGCAGGCGGATTCTTAACCACTATGCCACCAGGGAAGTCCTTTACTTAATTCTTATATGAGCTATAAGAACATAATGTATCTGAAATATTTACAGTAGAAAACCAAGCAAGGCATAAGTACAGTACGTTTTTAGTAGTCAAATAAAAAACAAAAATCTAGTTGAAAGAAAAACAAGTTTTTCCAGGTGAGTCAGGTCATTCTCTTAATGATTAACACAGGCCTTTGTTAAATTTCTGCTAGGAAATCCCTGCACAATGTTTATTTAATGAAAAAGAAAATAATTTTTAGCAAGTTCTTCTCCACTCCAGATTAATTTTATGGGGGAAATTTGGGGTCTTTGTTTTCAATTTTAGTTCCTCTGAAATATCAGTAATTGTTCATGAACATACTTGTGTGTTCTTTTTTCCTTCCTCAATCCAATTGTCAGTAATCTGGCAGAAGGAGAGCCTAATCACTGCCAAACAAAATTCCAATATTTAATGAGAAAATACATTTTTGATGCTTTAGCCAAAAATGCAAAGCCCCTTATTTAAGCTAATGGAATTCAAAAGAAATCCCTAGTACCTAGTAACGAAATAAAGTTAAAACACAACACACAGACTTAAAAAAAGCTCAAAAGTTTTTGTAACAAATGGACATTTATAATTTTGCATGTAAAAAATATTTTTGAAACATAAAATTCTCTGAAACAAGAATTAGATTTTGAAGCAAGATCATTGTTTAAATACTATTACCTCAATTAATTATACCCTACTCTTTTTTTGAATATTTAAATTCTTCTGGGAAAATAAAAGGGGGAAATAAAGTTTGGTTTCTCTTGGGTTCTTATTCCTTATTTGTTTTGAACCAGTGTTCTTCTACTATTTATTCATAAGCCTAACGTTAACAAGCATAGGCCCGTGCAAAAGATTTCTTATGCTGTAGTCACTAGTTATGGCGCATATAGGGTCTTGGAAATATCAAATTAAACAGAACAAGATTGGAAAAAAAAACTCTAGAGACCAAATCTATACAAAGCCAAATGGCTAGGTTATGGAAGTGTTTGTCATAAGCAAATTAGTAGTTTGCAGGAAAAGAAAACTAAGTCTGACTTTCATCTAGCCTTTATCTACCTTAAAATTTTTATTTTGGATACAGTTAGAGACCAATATTGACCTTAGTGTGGATTTATGCAACTATGAAGACCTTTAGAGACCTAAAACCACTACAAGAATTTTCTTTTGTGCCACACTTTAAAATTTCAGACCTAAAAAAAGAATTCAGAACTGCTACTTATTATGAATTAGAGAGGCTGACCACTTCCAACTCTATCATTTGTAGATTAACTGCTCACATTTCACTGAAGCTTTGGCTCTTTCTAGAAGCGCAGGTCTGTTCTGTACAATTTCAACTAATTGCTGTCACACTAGTGCTTATAAGAGAGACTTCAAATACTTAACCCTTTCACTGCTTGATTGGAGGACAGTTTAATGGCAATGAGCAATGTGAGGCTATTCTGAACTTGGCAGTGTAGGGGCTGAAGAATGATTTTCATTATCAAATTCAAAGAGTACTGTATGCAAGAAAATTTTGTTGAAAAGTGGAATCAGAAGGGATTTTCAGGATGTTGCATTTTAAGTCTTCGCATTTTGGTAGCAGGAGAAAATACAGGACTGGATCAGCAATGAGTTACAAGGAGAAGAAAGGTTAAGGATGACAGTCATCTGCAGAGAGCTACATCAATTTAACTTACAGGTTTCAGTCACTTAGTTATTTCTGGATTCGGACCCCATACCATATGCCAGTGGTTTTCAAACTTTAGCCTGTATCAGAACCACCTAGAGGGCTTGTTAAAACACCGACTGCTGTGTTACACCCCAGAGTTTCTGATTCACTAGGTTTAGGTTGGGGCCCAACAATTTGTATTTCTAACAAGTTCCCAGGTGATGCAGGTGCTGCTGGTCTCCAGACCACACTTTGAGAACCACTAGGTATCCATACACCATGCAGTTAGCCTACCTTTATTTTTTTTATTAAAAAAATTTTAAATAGAAGTTTAGTGGATTTACAGTATTTTATTAGTTTCAGGTGTACAACACCGTGATTCAATATTTTTAGATTATACTCCACTTAAAGTTATTACAAAATAATGGCTATATGTCCCTGTGCTGTATAATATATCCTTGTTGCTTATTTTATACATAGTAGTTTGTATCTCTTAATCCCATACCCCTATCTTGTCCCTTACCTGCTCCCTCACCCCTAGCTTGTTCTCTGTATCTGTGAATGTTTGTTATATTTTTACTTTTTAGATTCCACAAATAAGTGATATCATACCGTATTTGTCTTTCTCTGACTTATTTCACTAAGTATAATACTCTCTAGGTCCATCCATGTTGTTGCAAGTTAGCCTACCAACTTTTAATAGGCACCACATTTATTCTACAATCTATAAGCAAACTACAAATGAAATAGTGAGAAGATCATTTAAATTTTTTTTTTCTTTTTGGCTGTGCCATGTGGCTTGTGGGATCTTTAGCTCCCCGACCAGGGACTGAACCCCGGGCCACGGCAGTGAAAGCACTGAGTCTTAACCACTGGACGCCCAGGGAACTCCCTAAAAGTATTTTTTAAATGATAATATCAGTTTTGAGGGGGTTTATTTACCTTAATCTTCAAATAGGGTGAAAGGGGGAATAAAGTTGCCTTTAATTCTTGTTTAGATATCCATTAATATTTAGCAGTAACAGCGGTGTTAAAAATTCACAATTTAAAAAATGTTCTAATCTGGTATAGGTATTTAACAAGGTAATTACAGGAGAAATAACATAATGTCTAGGATTTACTCTAGAATATATCAGCAATAAATAAATAAATAAAATCTAAAAATAAATAAAGGGAGGGAGAGTCCTAGATGAAACAAGACTGGCAAAATGTTATTTGTTGAAGCTGAATGATGATTACCATGGGACTCATTGTATTTCCCTTTCTACTTTTATGTAAGTTTGAAAATTTCTGTAAGAGAAAGCTTTGAAAATTCACATCTTCATCAATATTCATTGAAAGTGTAGTTAACATGTACAAAATGTGGACTGCATTTAAAACAAGGTCTTAATGGTATATCTCGGATAAGAGTGATAACATAGTCAAGGATTCAATAATCAGTCACTATACAGACTAGGCCTGAAATACAAATCTCAATTTAGGAACTTCCATTGTGGGCAGGCAGGGGTAGGGGAAATAGCCCTCTTCTAAATTTCTCTCTCCCTTTAAAGATCCTTTATTCCCTCACTTTTTATTCCACCAGATTTGCTTGTAGCTTCTGAAACTCTCTGGGCAGCTGCCAATACAGACTCACAAAAATCCTTCTCTGCTGCCTGCCTCAAAGGGGCAGTGGCTTCTTAGGTCTCTTGCTTGTTCAAGCCTTGTTATGGTGACTATACTATCTCTTGAGTCAACCAGGCCAATCTTTGTGGGGAGGGGGGGGTTCATATTTTTACACATGTTAAAAATTAACTTTTTATGCACTTATAGAATTCTATAAATTAATTTGAAAGCAGATGTCTTTTTTTTTTTTTAAATATGATCTGACTTGATGTGTACCTTACTGCCTGGCCCAATGGCATAGGGTATATTTAGGAGGTTACATTTTAGTATTTTTAAGTATTTTATTTTCTTCTGAGAAAATGAAACTAAGTAATAAGATATCATTTTAAAGAATAGTGCTTTATTGAATAAGTTTTATTCACAGAAAAATAAGCTTTAATCTATGATGACTGCCAGATTTTACAGTAGAAAGCAATTTTCTTAGTTTTCCATACTGATGGAAAGGTTTCTACTAAATGAAAAGAGCCATAAAATTATATTCACAAATATAGTACTCTCTCACACATTTCACATGATTATTCACAACACTAATACAATGACATAAGAATCAGTCATTTTGTCAGGTTAGATGAAGTATAACAGTAATGAAAAAAATGCAAACTCTTCTAACAAAAATTACATTAAAGCCTTTGTTACATCAAATAAAAAATGCAAATTTGTTGCTAAGTATAGACAGAATGACAAAATATATAGTAATTTTAAATGTTACATCAATGATATACAAGAATGTAATAAATGCCAAAAAATCTATATGCATTTCTGCAAACTTTAGACTTCAAAATAGAATCTTACCACCCAAACATTAATGTAGTATTGTACAATTTGAAGCTATATGTATTTAAGATTGTCCTATTGTATTAGTTATAAAGTATCATTTAATATGTAGTGAAGGTTACGGTATGGTATACAAGAAAAAATAAACATTTGAGACCTCCCTGGAGAGGTAGATTGAAGTTTTTCACCGTCAAACTATGTCCCAGTCTGGGCTATCACTAATTAGCTATATAGCTTTGAACAAATCATTTCACCTTTCAGCCTCAGTTCCCTTATCTGTAAAACAAGAGGGATGAATTTAGATACTCTCTACAGTCTCTTCTAGCTCTGACACCCTATGATCCTATTATGCTGCAAATGAAGTTCACACTGTGCTAAAGTGTGCAAGAGTCAAACTGAAACTGATTATGAAAGTGGGAATAAGCCAACTGTTTCTATTAGGAAAGCTCAACTAAATTTGGTAAGAATATTTTTTTCAAGTTATTAAAACAGGAATTTAAATATTTTTAAGGACTTGACCTACTTGTTCATTGTAATTGGCATCTTGACTATGACAAACAAACAAAAAAAATGAGTAAGAGTCACTGAAAGAGATATCATCTAAGTTTTAGCCCACATTTCCAGAGTCAAGGCATATCCACGGAAGGTAAAAGAGTGTTAGGTAGGGAATTAACATTTATAACAGGTATTTTACACATATGGCCTCCCTGAACTCATAACTTTGTAAGACACATACTATTCTCATTTCACAGATGAAGAAATGGTTACCTCTTTTTTTCTTTTTTAAAGCAGATTTGGCTAAAAATAACCATATTTGTCAAATATTCCCTTCTGTTTTCTTATTTCTCTAATGGAAATGATACACAACCTATCCTACTTCTCCCACCCCTCCACCCCTTTTCCCCATATTCAACAACTGGGTGAGCAGGAAATAAAACAATGATTTTGATCTAAAGGGTACGATATGTGGAACTAATGCTGTGGTGGTAGTCTCCATTCAGAGTTCAAAATACCAATTTTATCCACTAAAATGAAAACAGGAAAAAAACTACCAACATTTAAATAATATAACAACAAAAGATCATAATACACAGGGCCAAATCACATCATATACATTCACTACACCCATCCTACCCCATCTTAGCCCCAAACCAAAGGGGAAAAAAAATAAAAACAAACAAAAAATCTAGTAGGAAAGGCAATACAAAGCTACTAATTAATAAACTGGAATTTATTTTATAAACACTAAACCCGTTTCTCAAAAATTAAGACAAAGCTTTTGATCAGCACACCAGATTATTACGAATAAAGATAATTATTTATTACAAAACAACTTGACTCTTCGCATGACTAAAATGTAGTAAAATAGGTGGTGCCTTTTGAAATCTTAGCGTGAACTTTATATAGAAAAGGAATGTCTACATGTAGATACTGAGAACTATTTTGGGAAGGGGGAGGCAGAGATTTGGATCTGGCTATATTTTTGACCTTGCAAGTGATCATTCTTTGCACAATTAGATGGGAAGGATCCAGGGCTTTTCATAGTGCAAACAAAGGCAAACATTGGTAAGTCTTTAAAAATTTGATTAGAAGTTGGAGTGCTGAGTGATTTAACAACCCGAAGCAACAGCATTTCTAAACAATTCTTAAAATAAACTTGTTAGCCACATCAGCTTCATGCATTAAATTTCACAACTCATGGGGAGAAAAAAGGTCTTGCTTAACTCTAAACATACAAGTTTTAAAAGAGTTTTAATGAACTGAGGCTTCCAGAACTGGAAAAGCCTATGTTAAAACAGTTCAGTCCTCGGCCAACAACTAGACTGAACTAACTACCTGACTTGGAGCTGACGTGTCCTGGAAAACACACTTTTAAAACTTTTCTCCCCTTGTAATTTAAGTTTAAATTTAAAGCTTAGACTATACATGTAAAATTTAACTTAATGAATATATAACTAAACCTAAGTAGAAGAAAGTGCAAAGGTAAAGAACTGAGGATTTACATAGTAAAACAAAAACAGGGCAGTCATTATTTGATTTTAAAAATTCTCATTTAAATTTGCAGTGCTTTAAATGAATATCAAAGTAGTAATCAACAGAGGTTAAGAGACCATAATACTCTTTCTCTTAGAAAATACAACAAAAATATAACTTTTAACAGTTCCACTCTCAAACTTTTCTCTACAGTGAAATGCCTCACTCACCTCTACAACAGGTTGTTGTGAGAATCTTTGTCTGGGTGTTCTATGAAGCATTTTTAAACTTTCATTTTCTTTTTTAATATATACTGATTCTTATTCAAGTTTTATTTTCTCTTTAATATTCAAACAACTCTTCTTCTTTTCTTGTCAATATTTTATAATTTCCAAGAGGTTTTTAAGGATCTTGAGAGAACATTTATTTCAGAAGTATCTACTACTATCACTAGACAAGAAAACAAAAAACTTAGGTAAAGACTTGACATTTTGTCCTATATACATCTTAATCATCCTAAAGGTAAAAATTCACATGAAACTTTAAGATACAAGACGATATGAGAATCTCAACATGGAAAGCTGTCACTATAACTACGAGCAGTGTACAAACATGCTTCTACTCTTACCTACATAAGCTGACAGATGTTTAAAATACTGGGTTAACGAAGATCTTTTAGTAAAGTGACTTAGGCAGGCTTAAACTAGCAAGGATTAAGGATGAATCCTTACTAATTAATTGGAAGATCTGAGACATATTTTATATTTCATTTTACAAAATCAGGAATATTTATTTTGAAACAAGAGAAGAAGACATGGTCTACCTGTCAGAAAACTACCACTCAGAAATATTTTTCATCCACAAAGCAGGAAAAACATATAAACATTTAAATTTCACATTGGCACCAAAAAGGTTAACTGCCCTGCCTTCTTGGATTAGAAAAACTGAAGCTGAGCAGTAAGTAGTTTTGCAGGCGTTTGAACATGCCTAAGCCTTTAAATCAGTAAAATACTTTCTAAAAATTCTGATTACAAAAGTAATACAGACTTATAAAAAATTCAAACAGAACAAAATAAAAAAAGTAGAAAGTGAAAGGTCCCTCCCTGTAAAGCCCCTCTGGGACCCATCCCCCCCCCAAAGAAACCACATTTAACAGTTTGGTGCCTATCTTTCCAAATCTTCTGTTCTATACGTATATAAAACACACACACCTCACTTGGCTCATTCTATACACAGTGTTTTGCCACTTGATTTTAAACTTAATATACCTCTGACATCTTTCCATGTCAGTACGTGTAGGCTAGATGGTATTCAATCATTAAATACCCTTTTAACAATGGCAAAATCATTTTTAAAAATCATCCACCCAAGTACATGTGTATAATTTTAAAAGAAAGTGGACAAACTCCTAAAACACAAACATCTAAAGATAATCTCTATCTTTCTACCAGTGTAGAATAGTTCATTCCTTTTTCACACAAAACAAATTATGTGATTGGGGAGATTAACTCTAATCTGTACGTTTACAAAGAAGGCTCCATTTGTTAAGCCTATCTAAAAAGGATGAAAAAGTCAGTTGATTAATTCACTTACATTTAGAAATCTAAGTCAGTGTACTACAAATACACATTGTGATCAGTTATAATAATATGATGCTTCTTAGTCTAGGGTTTCAATTAAATAACAGTGAAAAATAGGACAGATAATACAGCTAAAATCCTGAAAAATCCAGAAATTCAAATTTTAGATTGCTAACTATAACATCACAGTTTACATTTTTTCCCTACTTGGTAGCAAATGCTAATGGAATTCAATGCTGATTTCTTAAAGTTGGTTCACATCACACATTCAATCAGGGTAATAAGAATATAACATGCCTACTGTAGTTAGATTAAGACATAAAAATTTTTTGCTTGAAAGTAATGACTGTGTAGCACATGGGACATTTGTCCACTGCTTCTGCACACTGTTTACAAGTGACCAGATGTCCACAAGGAATAAAAACTACAGCAATATTTCTATCCATACAGATTTTGCAAAGCTTCTCCTCTTGCAGTAGCCTTAGCTGCTCTTCAGTACTAATCTCTGTACAAAGAGAGAAAAAAAAGTGTTAATTTTAGACTTTCTTAGTTGTTTAAATTCACTGAAATAATGTGAACCCCTACTATGTGCCAGACACTAATCAAGTGTTGGGAGATAGGATGACTCACATATGGCATCTGCTCTTAAGTAGTTCGCATGCTAGTGGGAGAGAAAGACATGAGCTGAGGCTACGGAGGTAAGCACAAAGTGATAAGTGCTATAATAAAGTTACATACAAAGTGCTCTGGGACAAGACCACAGAACAAGTTCTTCTGTTCAGATTAGCTGGGGAAGGCTTCACGGGTTGGCGGCTGTTGGATGGGGGAGGGGGAAGTGGAAGAATGACATTTAAAAATAGCAATTTGCTAAGCAGAGAAGCAAGGCTTAGGTAAAAGAAGTAGCATATAGAAAAGGCATGGCTTATTCCAGAAATGGAGGGATAGATTTGAGGGCCACTTCTGAAGTGGGACAAGTAGGATTTGGTGACTGGATGTGAGGGATGAGGAAGAAAGGAAATAAAGCTGATTTCAAGATTTCTAGCATGGCTGACAAGGGGATGGTAATGCCAATAGGAAATATAAAAGGAGGTACAGGTTTGGGATTTTCAAGATTTTTTGAGGTGCTTGCACAGCATCCATATAAAAATGTCCAGCAGGCAATCGGAGAGTCAAGTCTTGAGATCAGAAGAAGTCAGGGCTAAAGATAGAGATTTGGGTGTCATCAATACACAGGTGGCACTGAAGTTCTTGCTTAATTCAGCCTTTGTCAAACTAAGTTTTGTGAAATGTTAACAAATATGTCATAGAAATGTGTTTCACTGTCATATATAACTATAATGACAACAACATCAACAACAGCAGCAATTAACAGTAATATAGCACTTCTACTATGTGCTACGCAGTATTCCAAATGCATTACATATTATAACAACCTTTGTAATCACTGTATACCAGTGTATACCAAATTCAGCCTCACATGAGAATCACTTGGGGCATTTTTTTAACAATATATTCCTTGGCCCCATTCACTGAATCTAAAATAATGGGGTTGAGCACACTGGCATTTGGGAACCACGACTATCAAGTTCAGGGCCGTATGATAAAGCATATATGCCCTCTTAGAAATTCAAAAAGGAATTTCCCTATTTAACTACAGAGTTCATTTTTCATGGCATCTCTTTTAACATTCTGGGGAACACTATTCTGAAAACAGGTTTGGGAAACAGTGGTCTAATTTTATGCAACAAATACTTACTGAACACTTAGCTAGGTTCTAGGCATTAGAGATAGAACAATTAACAAATATATAGACCCTGGGCTCCCAATCATTCATAGACAAGTAAAGAACACAAGCAGACAGGAAATTATAATACAGTGTGATGATAAAAAGTAATTATAATGTGTTATGAAGAACACAGGAAGGGTGTGTGTCCGTGCACACACACATAAAGGGGAGGCTTCCCAGAAAAAATTATACCTAAACTGGGTCCTAAAGGATGAGTAGGAGTAAAGTAGGAGAGGGAGACGGCCTTGGGGGACAAGAGCAATGGGAGAAGAGGGTTCTGGGCAGAGGAAATGACATAAGCAGGCTCCAAGGAGAGAGACAGAACCAGGCCTGCAAGTGCACGGGTAAGGCTTGGGAAGAGAATCTGAGGGGGAAATAGCATGACATGAGGCTACAGGTTAGCAGGAGCCTGATCATGAAGGATTTGGCAACCCATGTAAAGGAGTTTGGACTTGACACCGAGGACCCCAGGAGCCAGTGAAGGGTTTTAACCTGGAAAAAGATATCAGAATTGCTTCAGAAAGGTTTTCTTGATTAGCGGTGGAGAAAAGGATTATATAATCTCTTTTTTCTTAAAAGGCAACTTCCTGGGCATAATCAAAACTCAAAGATGGAACATAGAGACAAGAAGATAAACTGCCTGCCCCCAAGAAGCTTGTCTAATGGGCAGGAGAGAAAAGAAAACAGTTCCAAAATGATGTTACAATTGCTTTAACAGCAGAGAGAGTAGAGGGAGCTGCAAACTCTGCTATGGGTATTGGAGAAAACTTCAAAGAAGTGACCTTTGAGCTGAGCCTTGAAGGATGAGTTCAAGAAATGGATTTAAGGAACAGGGGGTGGAGTGGGGCATCAGATGAGGTATACAAACAGGAAAAAGGCATTCGGGGCATAGGAAACAACAGAAGCAAAGGGATGGCATTATAAACTGATTTATATTAATATGGAAGCATCTGACCAAAAAAGTCAGAATAAAGTATATATTCATGCCATCACCAAGACTGTGGTAACCAGTGCGAGCTAGCCTGCCAGAGGAATATGGAAAAGCAGAGTGACTTGGTGAAGGGAAAGCATTTGAGATAACAGGCTTTCTGCTGCCATCCACAAGCAGAGGGACTCGGAGATCATGCAGCAGAAGCAGAAAAAGGCAAATGAGAACGAAGAATCCAAGTAACTTCATGTCCAATCCTCTTGCACTTCTCCTGTGTGCCTGGAGCTAGTCCCACCATGCTAGTTTCCTCCTGTAGTGCTCACAGGTCCCAGCATGGCATTCCCTTTGCCCTGAGTCTACAGCAGGTCTCTTTTGTGCTTCCTTCCCTTCAGGTAGTCTCTCTACACCTGGGCCAGTCCGGGGGGTAAGGGGACGACCCCTTCCCAGTGTTTTTTAAAAAGTAGCTTTGTAGGGCTTCCCTGGTGGCGCAGTGGTTGAGAGTCCGCCTGCCGATGCAGGGGACGCGGGTTCGTGCCCCGGTCTGGGAGGATCCCACATGCTGCGGAGTGGCTGGGCCCATGAGCCATGGCTGCTGAGCCTGCACGTCCGGAGCCTGTGCTCTGCAACGGGAGAGGCCACAACAGTGAGAGGCCCGCATACCGCAGGAAAAAAAAAAAAAAAAAGGTAGCTTTGTAATTCCAAGAAAAATCAAAAAAAGGAAGACAATTAAGTAATTTACACATTACTTTTGGATGTAATGCCACAATGAATAAAAAAGGACACTGGATCAGATACCTCCAGTAGTCAAATTTACAGAGACAGAAAGCAGAATGGTGTTTGCCAGGGGAGTGGGAAATGGGAGTTGTTTAATAGGTAAAGAGTTTCAGTTTTGTAGATGAAAAGAGTTCTGGAGATTGACTGCACTACAGTGTGAATGTACTTAAAACTACTGAACTGTACACTTAAAAATGGTTCGGAAGGTAAATTTTATGTGTATTTACCACAACTGTTTTGTTTTTGGCTGCGCCGCGTGGCTTGCTGGATCTTAGTTCCCTGACCAGGGATGGGACCCAGGCCCTCAGCAGTGAAAGCGCCGAGTCCTAACCACTGGACCGCCAGGGAATTCCCCACAATTTTTTAAAAAGTAAAAAAAAAAACAAGAAAAAACAGGAACACCGGACCAGAAGTCAGGAAACCTGAATTTTACTCCCAACTATCTGAGTGACCTTGAGTAACAGCATATCTGCAGTTCAGTTTTCTCTGAAGTAATGAAAATTTTGTATGATCTTTAAGGTTCCTTTCATTCCGATTATTTGTGATTCCATGTTTGCAGACCACAATGGATGAAATGTCATGCCTACCAAACACAGATATCATGAACTCCACTTTTCCTACCTTATTTCAGGCTTGCATACAGACGCTTACTTGAGATGGTGATGGTCTGGGCATTCTTTCCAGACTAATAGTTCACCTCTGGCAATTACTTCACTCTAGCCTTTAGAGTAACTACTAGGTTCTTTCCTTTCCTGAGGTACCTTTCCCCTTCTACTTTCTACAAGGCCCCTTTCTAGGTCGGGAGGTTCTGGCACATAGCAATAAAGGCAACAGCTAGATCATCTTTGATGTTATTTGCTAATATTTTTACTACATTATTTTAAACCACTTCTAGAATAAACTGATGTTGTTAATGTTCCTATCAGAGCAGATTCATGTGGAAAGACAGACTGATAAGAAATGTGTATGGGTTATTTGATTTTTACATTATGTTCTGTAATATACACATAAGGATTAAAGCAAGTGCCTTAGCACACACATGAAATAAAGGGCTTTGTATCATACTATGTTGTTTCTAAAAAGAAAGAAAAAAAGATACTAATTTGGTACTATCTTTAGAAGACTGGGGTATTCTCTGTCACAGAGCCAATAGGATAAAAACTAGTATTGAATCTAGGATTTCTCAATGAGTAACAATAACATTGTACTTTTTTCTAATAACTTCCATCTGTTTTACCTCAATTAGGCCCACCCTCTATTTTGTATAGAATTAAAAGATTCTTAGTGCCAGTCTTTCCTCATCAGCTTTTGGGAAGAGAAATAGACAGCAGTCCTCCATGAGAAGACAGCCTGTGACAATTACTTGCCTCTCAATTTTGTGAGACTAAGGAGAGATCATCTGATGAATTCTAACCTGTGCCCCTGAGAGCTGGCATTTGTTTAGGCCCTCCTTCCCACACTACCCTGGCTCGTAGTCTCAGTAATAAGAACCCCCCACCAACTCCTGTTGGATAGAGGACAAACATGCCCCAATGCACTCTGTCCCTTGTTCTCTTCCTACTGCAACCCACTAAATCTTTCTGTTGTAAACACCTTCAGGTATAAAAACTAACACCTTATTGTCAAACTTAATTAAGCTTGAGAGCTTGAGTTGTGGTTAAGGGGAGAATGGCACAATCACTGGTATCACGAAGTAAATGGTTTGTTTCACTATCACCAAGACACGTGGAGCTATTATAGGTTTAAAATACATGCATCTTTAAGGAAAAGATGCTTTCTGCTGAATCTTTTACATCAACTAATGTAATTTAAAACATCATTAATGTTATACTGTTTTA
Organism: Delphinapterus leucas; assembly: GCF_059928025.1. Lineage (NCBI taxonomy): Eukaryota > Metazoa > Chordata > Mammalia > Artiodactyla > Monodontidae > Delphinapterus > Delphinapterus leucas. The sequence continues at coordinate 26,411,361 of NC_143150.1, forward strand.
TGACTTATGTAATTATCTGAATAATGTTTCAAAAACATCTGAAATAACCTAAAGATCAAAAGGGTCTTTAAGGTAAAAAAAAAAAAAAAGTGAACTTTTAGGTTCATTAGCCCTTGGAGAGTTCTCATCTTTTCATACAGGTGGTCAAAAGCTTAGAGAACGATTATAATAAAGCACCCCAAGAATGTATTCAGTTTGAAACCTTTTCTTTAACCTCCAATGTTGTTGGCAAGCTCTAGAGTAGCTGTCATCCTTAAAGGAGAAACTTGTATTTTTTATCTTTCTTTTTCCTAAAAGGAGGTTATATACTTCTCTTCTACATTATTTAATACACTTTCTATACATGATTCATAGTATTAAGATGCCATTAATTCAAGCTCTATTTAGCAATATGACCCCTTTATATATTTACATCATATGAAAAGTTGCAGAACACTCTAAATCCAAAGAGTTTCAACTACAAAACTTATAGTCTACACACAATGATAAAAGTTAGTCTTTGTTGTTCTTTATCTAAAATAAAGCATAAACTCACACTTTTAAAATGAATGGATCACTGGATCTTACTTGGACCCTGAGTAGAACAAATGAACTGAAAAAACATTTTAAGACAATGAGGAAAATTAAAACCAACTGAATTTCAGATGATATGGAATTACTGTTAATTTTGTTAAGTGTGACAACAGTATGTTATGGGCTAAATGTCTGTCTCCCCAAAATTCATACGCTGAACCCCTAACCCACTGTGTGATGGTACTTGGAGGTGGTGCCTTTGGGAGATAATTAGGTTTAGATGAGGTAATGAGGATGGGACTCCATGATGGGATCAAGGTCCTTATAAGAAGAGGAACAGAAAGCAGAGTGCTCTCTCTCTTGGCCATGTGAGGACTTAGAGAAGGCAGCCATCAGCAAGCCTGGAAGAGAGTCTTCACCAGGAACCAAATCTGCCTGCACCTTGGTCTTGCACTTCCCAGCCTCCAGAACTATGAGAAACAAATGTCTGTTGTTTAAGCTACCCAGTTTACAGTACTGTTATAACAGTCTGAGCAGATTAACACACAGTATTAAAGTGATGTTAAAAGAAGTCCCTATCTGTTAGATATTTATCAAAGTATTTATAGGTAAATGATATATAGGATGTCTGGGATTTACTTTGAAATACTACAGCAAAGAAAAAAAGGTGGGGGAAGAAGTGAAACAAGATTAGAAAAGTGTTGATAATTATTGAAGATGGTCGATGCGTACGTGTTTGACAGTTTTCATAATAAAAAGTTTTAAAAAACATTTATCCTAAGGGGAATATGAGAGGAGGGAAATGAATGGGCCACAAAGTCATGTAAGATACTATCCATAATGAAGTGATGTTAGGTGTGTCTTGCGTACCTTTCTGTAACGAAGTCTGACCTAATTCATCTTGTGTATTGTCTTTCTGAGCACTCACTAGATCTGCAACCAGAACTTCAAGTGATTTATAGTTGCTCCCAGATGTCTGAATTTTTTCCTCCATTATTTTCTTAATGTCCTTGAAACTGAATCCCATTCGTATAGCTTCTTGTACCATAGGATTTTGGAATATGGTATCATCTGAAATGAAAATTGGTGAGGAAAAAGATCATAGAGTTTAATTATTTTCATGAACACAACTCAACAGCAAAGTATAATTGAAAAGAAAAATTTAAGCAACAAGCAAAAAATCGAAACCAGGGACTCCCCTGGTGGTCTAGCAGCTAAGACTCTGTGCTCCCAATGCAGGGGGCCCAGGTTTGATCCTTGGTCAGGGAACTAGATCCCACATGCCTCAAGAAAAAATTTAAAAATCCCGAGTGCCGCAACTAAGACCCAATGCAGCCAAATAAATAAACAACAACAACAACAAATCAAAACCAAACCACCAAACCAAAGCTGCTTTGGGAAGAGGACTTAGAAATACTTGGGCGTTGAAGAATCACTTTCAGAATCTTACAACAGTTGAAAATGCAATGAGTATGTATTTTGTAGCATTATGAATTGAGATTAGGTGCTTTAAAGACTACATGAACAGTACAAGATAAGGTAAAACAGATAAGAAAAGGGTTAAGCGCTTCAAAAATCTGAAAAGCGTGGATGTCTTTAGTGAATCACCAGCAATTATTTCGAAAAAATCATGGGAAATAGAGGAAGACGCAGTCTGTGACCTTGAATGTATCAGCTTCCTATCTCTCTGACTTAGTTTCTGCAGCTGGGGGGAGGGTGGACTAGATAAGGCAAGAAAGCAAATAGAAAGTCACTTTAATGACACTCAAAGTCGGAATACAGATTGTGTAGTTATGTGCTAAAAGATGAGACTTCTCCTCTGACTCATCAATTCCACTCTTCGGTATTTTTCTTTTTCTTTTCCACACCACACAGCTTGCAGGATCTTAGTTCCCCGACCAGGGATTGAACCTGCACCCCGGCAGTGAAAGCGCTGAGTCCTGACCACTGGACCGCCAGGAACTTCCCCACTCTTGGGTATTAAAAATGAGTACATATATCCACCAAAGACATACACAAGAATATTCACAGCAGTGTATTTATAACAGGCCCAAACTGGAAACAACTCAAATGCCCATCATTAGGTGAATGGATAAGTAAATTCTGGTATATTCAAATATTACACAGCAAGAAAGAAAAATGAACTACTGCCACAGACAACATGGATCAATCACATAGATATGATAAACAAAACATCATCATAATGATGAACCAGAGACAAAAGAGTGCATACTGTATGATTACATTTTTAAGATGTTCAAGTCTAATCTATGGTAATAGAAGTCAGAATATAACTTGAGGGTGGATATTGATTGGGAAGGGGCCTGAAGGAGCTTTCCAGGGTGGTGGAAATGTTCTATATCTTGATCTGGGTGATGGTTAGATGGACCTCTACCTCATACCATATACAAAAATTAACTAAAAATGGATGAAAGACCTGAATGTAAGAGCTAAAACCATAAAACTCTTAGAAGAAAACACAGGTGACCTTGGATTAGGCAATGATTTCTTAGACATGACACCAAAAGTATAAGCAACAAAAAACAGACAAGTTGAACTTCATCAAAATTAAAAAGTAATATGATTCAAAGGACACCAACAAGAAAGTGAAAAGACAACCCACAGAATGGGAGAAAATATTTGCAAATCATATATTTGACAAGGGACTTATATGTATAATGTATAAAGAACTAAAATATATAAAGAACTATTACAACTCCATAATAAAAAAAAAGTAACCCAACTAAACAAAGGGCAAAGGAAATGAACAGACATTTCTCCAAAGAAGACATACAAATGGCCCATAAGCACATAAAAAAATGCCCAACATCATTAGCTATCAGGGAAATGCAAATCAAAACCACAATGAGACACGCTTCACACCCACTAGGAGGGCTGTAATAAGGAGACAGACAAGTGTTAACAAGGATGTAGAAAAACTAACTGAAACCCTCATACACTGCTGGTGGGAATATAAAATGGTGCAGCCACTTTGGAAAACCGTCTGGCAGTTTATCAAAAGTTTAAACATAGAGTTACCACATGACCCAGAAACGCCATCCCTAAACATATACCCAAGAGAACTAAAAACATATGCCCACACAAAAACTTGAACACAAACATTCATAGCAGCATCAGCATCATTCATAATAGCCAAAGAGTGGAAACACCCCAAATGTCCACTGACTAATGAATGGATAAACAAAATGTGGTATTATCCATATAAAGGAATATTTTCCACCATAAAAAATAATGAAGTACTCATATATGATAAGGGTTGAACTTATATGACTGGATGAACCGTGAAACCACACATTATTACTCCACTTATATGATACGTCCAGAATAGGCAAATCCATAGAAACAGAAGTAGATAAGTGGTTGTTTGTGCTTGGGGGTCGAGGGGCTGCAATGGTGAATGACTGCTAAGGAGTATGGGGTTTCTTTCTGGGGTTATGATAATGTTTTGCAATTAAATAGTAGTTATGGTTGTACAACCCTGTGAATATACCAAAACCCACTAAAGTGTATACTTTATACGGGTGCAACTTTTGCTGTATGAATTATATCTTCATTTAAAAACACTAATCCTAAACCAGAGCAAGAGTCTTACTAGTCATAAAAGGAATAGTATGCAGTATAAGGATGATTATTATCAAGAACTGTTATAGAATCTTTGTTTCTGGATAATTTCAAAAATACAGGCTGGAATAAATGATTTCTTAAACTGTATCATTTATGCACATTACAAAACCTTAATCAAATAGTATCAAATTGGCTCTCCTTCTCTAGCATACGTATGAATATATATAGTATTCTCTTGCCTTCTAATCCTTAAGATACTAAATAGATGATGTTATGAGTATAGGGAGTGGGGAATCACCAGACATATTCTAAATTAAACTTTACTATTTTTGAAACATGATGCCTAGGTTGACAATGAGATCTGTAGTGTGATGTAGGATTCAGAAGACCTTATTTACAGTCCTAGTTCCACTAATGCTTTGTAATGTAACCATGGGCAGGTCACTTAACCTCTCTGTTTCTTCATCTGAAAAGTGGGATAACAATATCTTCTTTGTTTCACATAATATCTTTCTCTGCACACTTTAGTTTTTAAAGATGCCTGTCATGAGTAAATAATCTTTGTGATAAAAATCCTCTACCTCTCTAAAAGGTAATAGGAGGTAAACAAACCAAACCATACTCCTTTGTGAAGAAGCTGGGGAAGGCAAAAAGATGGCATGGAATAAGGAAGCAGGAAGGTTAGGGCTGATCATGGTGATGGCACATTAGTAGAGCACTGGATTCACAATCCTGGCTAACTAAAGAAACCCCATTGACAAAAATACACTTAATGAAAAAAAAAATACACTTAACGCTTTTTGTGATTTTAACAGAAATGACAATGGAGAGCCTACAGCTGTTCCTCTGGAACTTGGAAAAACTGTCCAACCTCTGAACCAATGTTCCCAGTATATAAATATCCAACTTAAATTTATAGGCACTTCATTAATTCTTAAGTCTACAGCAATCTCATCTCAAAGATATATACCTTGAAAGAATCAGTTTACCTTTCCACCTTATAAATAACAAGTATAATAAACTGGCAATGAAATTAAAGTATTTATTTTAATAAGAATATTTACCAGTTCTTTTAGTTAATGATGGTGTTTTTTCAGCAGTTCTCGTCTAAAATAGAAATATGAATTATAAGTTAGAATTCCTTTTGGTAGAAGACAATTACTTCAATTTGAGAAGTTATGTTAATCATGAGTTTATAAATTAGCTTTATTCCAGTTCAACATATGAATATTCACAAGAGGCATACAGCCTGATGAAGCTAGAAGTTAAAAGATCATCTAACCCAATCCATTCACTTTACAGACAAGAAGCTGAGGCTCAGGGAGATTAAACAACTTGATTGAGGCAATACAGTTCATGGCAGGGCCATAATGGCAACTCTTCTGTCTCATTCTAGTCCAGGGCTCTTTCCACAAAGTACTGATGCCTTGGCCACCCCAGGCCACACTATCAATATAGATACCTTTTTGAGATTTTAAATATTGTCTGTGAAAAGTTAAAGACTAGTAGTACAAAACACATTATACAAGTCTAAGTTCACAAGGCTGAGGGATTTAAGTGTTTTAGTTCTTCAAGCCCATTTTCGCCTACAGTGATACTTAAATCAGTTCATCCTGATTCCCTTTTCACAAATTTGCTTTAGCTTAAGAAAAACGAGCACTCTTCAAGATCTCCCCTTTAAGCTCACCATACATTACTGTTTTACTTTTAAAATTTTTATTTTATATTGGAGTATAGTTGATTTACAATGTTGTGTTAGTTTCACGTGTACAGCAAGGTGATTCAGTTATACATATACATATATCTATTCTTTTTCAAATTCTTTTCCCATTTAGCTTATTACAGAATATTGAGCAGAGTTCCCTGTGCTATACAGTAGGTCCTTGTTGGTTATCTATTTTATTTTATTTATTTATTTTAATAAATTTATTTATTTTTGGCTGTGTTGGGTCTTCATTGCTGCGCACGGGCTTGCTCTAGTTGGTGGTGAGCTGGGGCTACTCTTCACTGGGGTGCGTGGACTTCTCATTGCAGTGGCTTCTCTTTGTTGCGGAGCACAGGCTCTAGGGGCGCGGGCTTCAGTAGTTGTGGCACAAGGGCTCAGTAGTTGTGGCACGGGCTCTAGAGCACAGGCTCAGTAGTTGTGGCACACGGGCTTAGTTGCTCCGTGGCATGTGGGATCTTCCCAGACCAGGGCTCGAACCCGTGTCCCCTGCATTGGCAGGCGGATTCTTAACCACTGCGCCACCAGGGAAGTCCTGGTTATCTATTTTAAATATAGTAGTTTGTGTATGTTAAACCCAAACTCCTAATTTATCCCCCTCCCCACCTTTTCCCTTTGGTAACCATAAGTTTGTTTTCTAAGTCTGTGAGTCTGTTTCTGTTTTGTTAAATAAGTTCATTTGTATCATTTTTGCTCACTGACTTCCTTTTGGTCACACATACCTTCTTTTGGTGTCTTAACACCTCCATCAAGCCTTCTGCCCTGGGAGCGATTCTGTTTCTTCAGGTGATTTTGCATAACTCTCTTCTGAACCATTATATTTTGTTTAGCGATGTAGCAGAGTTAATATTTTTTAACAACTACTTTTTAAAGACTGTTTAGGTACACAGTAAAATTGAGGGGAAGATACAGAGATTTCCCATGTAACCCTTGCCCCAACACATGCGTTCCCTCCCTCATTATCAACATCCTTCCCAGAGTGGCACACTTGTTAAAATCAGTGAACCTACACTGATATGTCATAATCACCCAAAGTCTATAGTTTACATTAGGGTTCACCCTTGTTTTACATTCTATCACCATACATTATTAATCTAAAACACTATATTGTGAATTTTATACTAAGAAATCATTGCAAAACAAATTATGTAATATCTGAAAATATATATTCTACAATATGTGACTTACCAGAGACTCCTCAATTGAATGGGTTAAATGAATATTGTTTATGTATTCTTGTCCCTTCTCTTCTAACAGAAATCTACACCTAAACAAATAAAAGGTTAAACTTTAGTAGCTCATAAATTAGTAAAGTATAATTAAAGATATAACCTCCATCATCTTAATTCCATTAACTTGCTTTTTGATATTTCTAAGGAGCCACAAAATAAAATGTTACTCAATTCCTTATTAAACTATCATTTTAAGGTTAAAAAAATGTTCCCTTTGTTATCCTAATATGCTAATGACAGTAGAACAAAACTATCAACTTGAGAACTTTCAGCTTTTACACAAATTATTAAATTAGCACCTTGACATTTAAAAACAAGTTTTAAGTAATCTTAACGAGTTTTATTTAGAGATTAACCAATTGTACATTTTAAAGGAATTCTTTAGGCTTTCAGCCTTTCCTTTTAAGGCTGTTTAAGGTTAAAATTTATTTTCAAATGATCATTCTGAAGTTTTAAGTTGTACTATTTTGTAGGCCAAAAATCCACATCACTGTACACTGTACACATCTGTGTTCTTTATTTTAAAGAGGCAAGACAGCAAAGAGATGTTTAGAATATGTCATCATTCTAAGATGCCACTGAGTGTAAGCAGCATGATTATATTATGTACTACCACTGCCAGTTAAATTATGACCCACCACCAGATGTGTCCTGGTTTCAGAGATCTGAAAATGTGACCAACTGTGTGCCTTAGAATCCACGAGATTCAGTAATATTTGTTAGAGGGCATGATGGATTCTTAAGGAATCTCCTTGGCAACATGGGCTCTCATGCCCATCATTAAAGAGCCTACTTCCCACAGTGGATAAGAATCTGCCTGCCAATGCAGGGGACATGGGTTCGACCGCTGGTCCAGGAAGATCCCACATGCTGCAGAGCAACTAAGCCTGTGCGCCACAACTGAGCCCGCGTGCTGCAACTACCATGATGAGAAGCCCGCGCACCGCAATGAAGAGTAGCCCCCGCTCACCACAACTAGAGAAAGCCGCACAGCAACAAAGACCAACAAGGACAAAAATTTTTTTTTTAATTTTAAAAATAAAAAAAAATAAAGAGCCTACTTCCAAACAACAACAAAAGCATACATTCCTTTTTTTAAAAAAAAAAAAAAGGAATTAATTAATTAATTAATTTGGCTGCGTTGGGTCATCGTTACTGCACGGGGGCTTTCTCTAGTTGCGGCGAGCGGGTGCTACTCTTCATTGCGGTGCGCGGGCTTCTCATTGCGGTGGCTTCTCTTGTTGCGGAGCATGGGCTCTAGGTGCATGGGCCTCAGTAGTTGTGGCACACGGGCTCAGTAGTTGTGGCTCACAGGCTCAGTAGTTGTGGCTGGCGGGCTCCAGAGCGCAGGCTCAGTAGTTGTGGCGCATGGGCTTAGTTGCTCTGTGGCATGTGGGATCTTTCTGGACCAGGGCTCAAACCTGTGTCCCCTGCTTTGACAGGTGGATTCTTAACCACTGCGCCACCAGGGAAGTCCCATACGTTCCTAATTTGGTGTTTAGAAATAGAATCATCTGAACGTCATAGATGTGATACATAAGTAATGAATGGTTTGGTCACTGGAGAAGGCTTAGGTGTTTTTTTGTTTTTTGTTTTTTGCGGTACGCGGGCCTCTCACTGTTGTGGCCTCTCCCGTTGTGGAGCACAGGCTCCGGACACGCAGGCTCAGCGGCTATGGCTCACGGGCCCAGCCGCTCCGCGGCATGTGGGATCTTCCTGGACCGGGGCACGAACCCGTGTCCCCTGCATCGGCAGGTGGACTCTCAACCACTGCACCACCAGGGAAGCCTGGCTTAGGTGTTTTTTAAAAATGTATATAAAGTAGGTTACCCCATTTTTATAAACCTGGTGTGAATTTCAAATTTCAATTGGTGAAGGCAAAAATAGCTGACGTGAAAAGTTATTCAAGTCTTCCCACTGCTTATGTGCTGTCCAACTTGCCTGTCACTGAAGGAACATTTATATACCTTACCCTGGATACCACGTAGCATGTTGTTCCCAAGGGTCTTCACTGGGCTTCCAATCAGTTAGCCCTCCTCCACAGTGAAAGCACTTTACTTTATCACCTTCACCTAAGAAACACACAAGTAAAAATACATGTATTTGTGCAATTACAAGCTTACCCCAAAATATCCTTTTAAATACTATAAAATTAAGCATTTCTAAATTACATGAAAGTCTCATAGCTTAAAAGAAGATATCTGAATTCACATCTAAGTAACAGATAAGATCATTTGAGGAGGAAATACACACTAAATTCACCAATTCAATTTGAGGTATTTTACAGAAGACACAAATAAAATTTCCCAATTTTTATGTGAAAAATCACAATTACTTTAACATATGTCATTTGGGGCCATCAATGCTACGTTTACTTTTTCAAACTGTGAAACTTTAACAATAAAGTTCAGCATATATATAAGTTTCTCTAAGGTTATAGCTATATGACACTAAACAAACTTTCAAGATTGCTATATGATACTAAGTAAATAAAATATTGAAATAACTTATATTTTGTATTTTGGCACTATTCAATCTTAAAGTAACTGGGTCAGATATATAACGGTATAATTTTTCTGAATATTCCTGGAAGCCATCACACTAACGGCCCTTCCTTCCCTACTGACATGTCTACAGCAGTCCATTTGAAAAGTGCTCATTTTAAGCAATAAGGCATCTTTTGAATATACAGGGCAGCTTTCAAATATACAGTCTATGTACAAAAGGCAGGTATCAATTTTAACATCAGCCAAAGTAAACTCCCTAATGTTAACTCTTCTTATAGGGTTGTTGTGAAGCATAGAGAAAATGCATGTAATATACGTATTGAGCACATATAGTAGGTGTGTAATAAATTATAGTTAGTATTACTATCAGACCTATTCTTCTATCAGGGATATCGATCATCTTTTGCAAGTCATTCTTCTCCAAAACACAATTACATAAAGAGAAATATGACTCATAATATGGTAATCTTTTCCACGTAAATTCAGTGGTTATATTACAGATTCATAAGGGTTCACAGAATAATACTAATATAAATAATGATGTCAGCCTACACCTAAATATTTACCAGTTCAGGGGGCAAATGGCATCTATTTACTTTTTAGGAACCCTGGGATAGTTGGAAAGTTATTTATTAGCCTACTTTTATAATAAAGTTTACCTAAAGCATAAAATCCAGCTCTTGCAAGCTGCTCCTTGTTAACTGAGTATATCCACGTCCCAAATGTAATGATCCGTGCTTCGTAATCTGCCATGGCTGGATTTCTTGGAGGATTTGTTGAATTTGGGAAATTCCTATCAGAACTCACGACATCAGATTCACTTTGAATATTAAAATTCCGGCCCAATACAAAGAAGCAATTAGGAAAGTGTCGCCTGTGTTCTGACCATGCACGATCACAAGGTTCCCAATTTTTCAGTTTCCCGCCACAACAAAAGCATTGTACTTGATCATCAATACCCGTGTAGTAGAGTCCAGCACTAGCTAACTCTCTTGGGGTTAAGTGGGCATAGTCTGGCCAGTTTTGAAATGACTTTAATCTAGCTTCTTCACTACACATGGCAGGGTTCCTTGGGTATATGGTGTCTGATAGATCTACAACCTGTCCAGTTCTCAAAAGATAGTCTGCATGAGTCTCAGATGGCCTTTCTAAAACAAAATGATTTCTGTTTCCCAGACAGTTTTCAGCTTTGTACTGACCATTTTGGACACCAGGATTTGTAAGCTGTGCAGCATTACTTTCGAAATAAAAGCCATTGATAAATCTGCAATTTGGGGATACTTTCCTGTGTCTTCCAACTGCTGAGTCTCCATACTGCCATCTATCTACTGCTGCATGACAACTAAAGCACCGCACGGTGTCTCCTTCACCAGTGTATAGAAAACCAGCTCGTGCTAGTGTTGATGCTGAAACAGGACTACTACTTGGAAAATTAGAAAAAGTTTTTAATCTATTAAACTCTTCTACAAATTCTTCATCCTTACTGATGTCTGCAGGTACACAAGTTTTAGATCCTTCAAAACTGTTAAAAGTCATCTTCTCTTGAAAATAGGACTTGTCCGCCTTTTCTAAAAAGAGAACATTACATTAGGAAATCCAAAAATGTCAAACACAAGCAATATACTTTTGATATTAGGAGTTAACAAATTACCCACTGATGACACAATTTTAAAGAAACATTCTAATTCTAAATACTAGAATCCTACATTACCACATGATTCAGGTTATAAAGTAAAAACTAGCATTTTTGTTTTCTCTTTTAGAGGAAAGTAATATTTAAGCAGGTAGATCAGAACTATTCATTTTTAAGTGCCTATTTTACATAAATATGAAAACTATGTGATGCAGAATATATTAAAATTATTAACCATGTAAAATCATTAATTAGGAAAAACACGAAAGAAGCATAAAATATGCAGATTCTTGAAGTCTATGCATAATTGTTATAATGGATCATTGTATATTCAAGGCATCTAAGTTTAGTTTTTACAATTAAAAGAATGTTCAGAATGTTAATGAATTTTTAATATTTCTTTATTGATTAGCAAAAGATAAGTTTTATTCACAATGTTGGTTCCAATGTATTCTTTAAGAGCATCAAATGTTTATGATTTTCACGTATAAACAGAGTCCATTTTTGTTAGAATTGGATCATTTCAAATGTATATAATACTGCCCTCTAGAGGGTGGCTCAGGAAAAATACTAAGTACTTGTAGACCTTAACTGCAGTTACTTTTGCTATCAACTGCCCACGGTCAAGAAACAAACTGTTCAAATGGAAGAGAAGTACTATTGCAGCCTCATTAGAGCTGCCAAATTACAGCTGTGTAATATTTAACCAAGATAAAATACTAAAAGGAACTGGTTGGATTATGAGAAGAGTGGCCAAGATAATTTATCCTCCAAACCGGAACTCTTTTGAAACTGAAAAATGATGCTACTAATAATTTCATTGGGACAAGAGGCACAAATAAGGGTTGCCCCAGGCAAACCTGGTTCTCTAGAACCTCACACTGTTCCTGACACTGTGCTCAGTACATGCTTGCCAAATGCAAAATAAAAGAATGGTCACAATGACTCTGTCTCTACTTCATACGTATAGTAACTGATTTCTTGGGAAGAATTAGCAGCTCTTTTGGCATTATGTTGGCACAATATGTCTTGGAACATCATCTCTCTTGGAGTTAATGTTCAACAAAAGGCTTCTGTCTTGCAGGCTGGCAATGGACTTCAGTCTTTCCTGGACCCAATTTACAATGGTATTAATTCATATACACCTCAAGAGCTGAGTTATATCTGTATACAACAATTTTTGGAAGACAGTCTCCATGATTTTTGATTATTGTTTCCCAGATGTCTGAAAAAGTTCTAGCACTAGCTTCAAGACTCTTTGTTGAATCAGCATAAGGTAGATGACAAAAACCAAGATTCAAAGAAACCAAGGCTGGCTGATAGGCTAATGAGATAAAATAGGGATATGTGTAAAGTCTTATATTCTGACTTTAAAAATCTGTGGTACAACTAAAGGAAGATGGAATCTTGGTTTGGAAAGAAGTCATGTGAAGGGAAACCTCCAGATTAAGATCGTGGGATTTGAGTTTATTACAAACTCATCATGAGCCAACATTACATGGCAGCTAAAATACTTGAAGTAACTTCAGTCTGCATTAACGTACAGGTGTGCAACATCCAGATTCAATTCTGCTACATACTGAGTATTATTTTTAATTCTGAACACATTTTAGAAGGGACATTAACAAAGTGTAACTTCCATAGAGAGCAATCAGGATGATGAAAATGGTATCCTATGAAGAATAGTTGGAAGAGTCAAGTATTTATCTCAAAGGGAAAAGAAAATTGTAGGGAGAGGGGTGTAGAGGATAGAATAACTATCTAAAAGGCAGTCATGTAGAAAAGGGATCCAAATTCTGTTTAGGTTGAGGGCAGAATTAATGAATATAATTAAAGCCAGTAGATTTTAACCCAATACAGGGATGAACAGCTACAACAATCAATACCAGTATAAAATGGACTGGGTTGTCTTGTAGCTTATGAATTCCTCTCATGACTGGAAGGGACTTTGGCATGGACTAGGAGACAGTATTAAACATTTCTAAGTCTATAATTATCCTGAAGAATAAACGCTGAATATAATCTAAAACATATGAAAGTTACCTTCTCTGAGGTGGTTAAGTTTTGTTTCTCAGGTCAATCAAAATAAAAGTGTAAAATCAATGATCTATTCTCATTTCATAATAGTGAATATTTTTCATGGTTCAAGTAGTCATCCCATTTCAGATAATATAAGATAAAGCTCCATCATTCAACACTAGCAGGAGAATCTCTATTTGAAACTTTCAGGTGGAGACCTCATCTTCCCGGGGTTATTTCCATACGAACAGTTTAGATTTCACTGTTTTGAAAAGCAGATATTTATTCAGAAGCATTCAACTGAAAACTACATATACATTATCAGAGTGTGAGCTTTTGGAGAAGGGTGAGAGAACAGAACTACCAGAAAGGTTAAGACTAAAAGAGAGAAAACCGATTGACAAGACAGAAACCTTGGGACTGGAGGGAAGCACCAAAAGAAAGGGATGGGAGATGATTAAAAAAAAAAGTATTTAAGTGAAATGCAGGTGGGGAAGATGATATTTAGAAAATAAGTATATGTGGGGCACAGGAATACAGAAGAAAATGAGGTATGAATACTGGAGAAGGTTTTGGATGTGAACAAGTCAGAGTGGAATAAAGTATGCTGAGGTAACTTAAGGCCTCTTCGTGAAAGCACATTCAGGCTTTGTACCGGGTAAGGAGAAAGGTAAGAAGGCACACAGAGAGAAAGATGTCCAAGAAAGCTTTGACATAAAGGGGCCAGGCAGTCAGAAATCGTGAGGGAACAGTGGTTGGGAAAAATGGCACTCTGAAAGCCAACACTGGCATAAAAAGAATCAGCAAGCGGTGGTACATGTTTATACGAGGGGTATGGAAGATTTCAAGATGCTGAGATGTTGTGTTTAAAATATACATATAATGATGACCCAAAACCTATGGGATGCAGCAAAAGCAGTTCTAAGAGGGAAGTTTATAACAATACAGTCCTACCTCAAGAAACAAGAAACATCTCAAATAAACAACCTAACCTTACACCTAAAGCAATTAGAGAAAGAAGAACAAAAAATCCCAAAGGTAGCAGAAGGAAAGAAACCATACAGATCAAATCACAAAGAAATGAAAAAGAAATGAAGGAAATAATAGCAAAAATCAATAAAAACTAAAAGCTGGTTCTTTGAGAAGATAAACAAAATTGATAAACCATTAGCCAGACTCATCAAGAAAAAGGGGAGAAGACTCAAATCAACAGAATTAGAAATGAAAAAGGAGAAGTAACAACTGACACTGCAGAAATACAAAGGATCATGAGAGACTACGACAAGTGACTCTATGCCAATAAAATGGACAACCTGGAAGAAATGGACAAATTCTTAGAAATGCACAATCTTCTGAGACTGAACCAGGAAGAAATAGAAAATATAAACAGACAAATCACAAGCCCTGAAATTGAAACTGTGATTAAAAATCTTCCAACAAACAAAAGCCCAGGACCAGATGGCTTCACAGGCGAATTCTATCAAATATTTACAGAAGAGCTAACACTTATCCTTCTCAAACTCTTCCAAAATATAGCAGAAGGAGGAACACTCCCAAACTCATTCTATGAGGCCACCACCACCTTGATACCAAAACCAGAAAAAGATGCTACAAAAAAGAAAACTACAGGCCAATATCACTGATGAACATAGATGCAAAAATCCTCAACAAAATACTAGTAAACAGAATCCAACAGCACATTAAAAGGATCATACACCATGATCAAGTGGGGTTTATCCCAGGAATGCAAGGATTCGTCAATATATGCAAATCAATCAATGTGATACACCATATTAACAAGCTGAAGGATAAAAACCGTATGATAATCTCAATAGATGCAGAAAAAGCTTTTGACAAAATTCCACACCCATTTATGATAAAAACCCTGCGGAAAGTAGGCACAGAGGGAACTTTCCTCAACATAATAAAGGCCATATATGGCAAACCCACAGCCAACATCATTCTCAATGGTGAAAAACTGAAACCATTCCCTCTAAGATCAGGAACAAGACAAGGTTGCCCACTCTCACTGCTACTATCCAACATAGTTTTGGAAGTTTTAGCCACAGCAATCAGAGAAGAAAAAGAAATAAAAGGAATCCAAATCAGAAAAGAAGAAGTAAAACTGTCACTGTTTGCAGATGACATGACACTATACATAGAGAATCCTAAAGATGCTACCAGAAAACTACTAGAGCTAATCAATGAATTTGATAAAGTAGCAGGATACAAAATGCAGAGAAATCTCTTGCGTTCCTATACACTAACAAAAAATCTGAAAGAGAAAATAAGACACTGATGAAAGAAATTAAAGATGATACAAACAGATGGAGGGATATACCATGTTCTTGGATTGGAAGAATCAACACTGTGAAAATGACTATACTACCCAAAGCAATCTACAGATTCAATGCAATCCCTATCAAACTACCAATGGCATTTTTCACAGAACTAGAACAAAAATTTCAAAATTTGTATGGAAACACAAAAGACCCTGAATAGCCAAAGCAATCTTGAGAAAGAAAAACAGAGCTGGAGGAATCAGGCTCCCTGACTTCAGACAATACCACAAAGCTACAGTAATCAAAACAGTATGGTACTGGCACAAAAACAGAAATATAGATCACTGTAACAGGACAGAAAGCCCAGAGACAAACCCACGCACACATGGCCACCTTTTCTTTGA
This sequence comes from Delphinapterus leucas, assembly GCF_059928025.1. Lineage (NCBI taxonomy): Eukaryota > Metazoa > Chordata > Mammalia > Artiodactyla > Monodontidae > Delphinapterus > Delphinapterus leucas. Next base: position 26,427,259 of record NC_143150.1, read on the forward strand.
CAATGGAGGCAAGAATATACAATGGCAAAGAGACAGTGTCTTCAATAAGTGGTGCTGGGAAAACTGGAGAGCTACATGTAAAAGAATGCAACTAGAACACTTCCTAACACCATACACAAAAATAAACTCAAAATGGATTAAAGACCGAAATGTAAGGCCAGACACTATAAAACTCTTAGAGGAAACCATAGGCAGAACACTCCGTGACATAAATCACAGCAAGATCCTTTTTGACCCACTTCCTAGAGCAATAGAAATAAAAACAAAAAATAAACAAATGGGGGCTTCCCTGGTGGTGCAGTGATTAAGAATCCGCCTGCCAATGCAGGTGACATGGGTTCGATCCCTGGTCCGTGAAGATCCCACATGCCACGGAGCAACTAAGCCCGTGCACCACAACTACTGAGCCTGCGCTCTGGAGCCTGCGAGCCACAACTACTGGAGCCCACGTGCCACAATTACTGAAGCCCGTGTGCCTAGAGCCCATGCTCTGCCTCTTGAGAAGCCACTGCAATGAGAAGTCCGTGCACCACAATGAAGAGTAGCCCCCGCTCACCGCAACTAGAGAAAGCCCGCACGCAGCAACGAAGCCCCAACACAGCCAAAAATTAAAAAATAAATTTGTTTTAAAAAATAAATAATCAAATGGGACCTAATGAAACTTAAAAGCTTTTGCACAGCAAAGGAAACCAAAAACAAGATGAAAAGACAACCCTCAGAATGGGAGAAAATATTTGCAAACGAAGCAACTGACAAAGGATTAATCTCCAAAATATACAAACAGCTCATGCGACTCAATATCAAAAACACAAACAACCCAATCCAAAAATGGGCGGAAGACCTAAATAGACATTTCTCCAAAGAAGATATACAGATTGCCAAGAAACACATTAAAGGATGCTCAACATCACTAATCATTAGAGAAATGCAAATCAAAACCACAAAGAGGTACCACCTCACACCGGTCAGGATGGCCATCATCAAACAATCCACAAACAAATCATGGAAAGGGTATGGAGAAAAGGGAACCCTCTTGCACTGTTGGTGGGAATGTAAAGTGATACAGCCACTATGAAGAACAGTAAGGAGGTTCCTTAAAAAGCTAAAAACAGAACTGCCACATGACCCAGCAATCCCACTACTGGGCACATACCCTGAGAAAACCGTAATTCAAAAAGAGTCATGTACCACAACGTTCATTGCAGCACTATTTACAATAGCCAGGACATGGAAACAACCTAAGTGTCCATCGACAGATGAATGGATAAAGAAGATGTGGCACATATATACAATGGAATATTACTCAGCCATAAAAAGAAACGAAATTGAGTTATTTGTAGTGAGGTGGATGTAGCTAGAGTCTGTCATACAGAGTGAAGTCAGAAAGAGAAAAACAAATACCGTATGCTAACACATACATATGGAATCTAAAAAAAAAATGGTTTTAACGAACCTAGGGGCAGGACAGGAATAAAGACCCAGAGGTAGAGATTGGACCTGAGGACACGGGGAGGGGGAAGGGTAAGCTGGGACGAAGTGAAAGAGTAGCACTGACATATATACACTACCAAATGTAAAATAGCTAGCTAGTGGGAAGCAGCTGCACAGTACAGGGAGATCAGCTTGTGCTTTGTGACCACCTAGAGGGGTGGGATGGGGGGGTGGGAGGGAGACTCAAGAGGGAGGGGATATGGGGATATATGTATACGCATAGCTGATTCACTGTGTTATACAACAGAAACTAATACAACATTGTAAAGCAATTATACTCCAATAAAGATGTTAAAAAGAAAAGCAAAACACTCAGTTACAGCAGCTATAGGAAACTAACTCACGTTGTTTCTATTTCTTTTTGGTTAGACGCTGCCTAAATGTTGAGGATTTCTTTTTTTTTTTTTTTTTGCGGTACACGGGCCTCTCACTGTTGTGGCCTCTCCCATTGCGGAGCACAGGCTCCAGACGCGCAGGCTCTGGATGCGCATGCTCAGCGGCCATGGCTCACGGGCCCAGCCGCTCTGCGGCATGTGGGATATTCATGGACCGGGGCACGAACCCGCGTCCCCTGCATCGGCAGGCAGACTCTCAACCATTGCACCCCCGGGGAAGCCCGAGGATTTCTTTTAATTTCTCTAGTTATGTTCCTCTTTGGACAAGTGAGTATAATTTAACCAACTGGCTTTCATCTAACATATACATCTGTCAAGCAACTGGGATTGCTAATATATTACCAGTGCATGTTAGCCAAGTAGTACCTATTTAAAATAGGACTGAAATTAACTTTTATAGCATAACAAGTTAATTTTAAAATTTATGACTGTTTTAAAGCACAGAAAACCTTTTATTCTAAGAGGGAAAGATTTAAAAATTCCTGGGGAGGGGCTTCCCTGGTGGCGCAGTGGTTAAGAATCTGCCTGCCAAGGCAGGGGACATGGGTTCGAGCCCTGGTCCGGGAAGATCCTACATGCTGCGGAGCAACTAAGCCCGTGCATCACAACTACTGAGCCTGTGCTCTAGAGCCTGTGAGCCACAACTACTGAAGCCCGCGCGCCTAGAGCCCGTGCTCCACAACAAGAGAAGCCACCGCAATGAGAATCCCATGCATCGCAACGAAGTGTAGCCCCTCCGTGCCACAACTAGAGAAAGCCAGCACGCAGCAATGAAGACCCAATGCAGCCAAAAATAAAATAAATTTTTAAAAAATGTTAAAAAAAATAAAAGGCTTAATAAGCTTCAATGAAAAAAATAAAACATACATATACCTGTACATATACATACACACAGTATACGTGTGTGTGTGTGTATTTATTTAGCCTAGTCAGCTGGGTAAAGATAGCCATGGGCATGTGCCAAGGAGAGGAGACTGACTGCTTCTCTAGCAATAATGTGGGAATATGGGGAGTTGGAGGGGAGAAAAAAACACACAGAAAACCCACTTACCTGGTATCTGCACACAATACAAAAGTTTCTATTTCCTTCAGGTTTTTATTATTAAAGTTGTCAAATATATAGAACAAAGGTGATTTTAAATGGGAAAAGGATATAAAGTAGGATGTACATCTGACTGCAACTGTGTGAAAATATATACTCATGGACAAGCCTGGAGGTAATTTTTAATATATGGGTAAAATATGTTAGTTAAGGTGACAGGATTATAGGTGACCTTTTTCTCCAAAATGTCTTTAATAATATTTTTACTTAAAGTCTCTGCGGTTAGCACCACTCGCCTGGGTCAGGAGCCTGGTCATGGGGAAGGCAGCCGAGAGCAAAGAGGTGGATGGGCTAGTTGCCCCCTTATCCTCCTCCACCAGGGTTCTGCAGTCACCAAAGCAGAGGGAGACAGGATGGAGTTCTGTCTCCACTTGCACCACAGACAGGCTGCCCAGCCACCCTGTGGAGCTCAGCATTGAGACCCAAGCCACCTCTGCAGGTGCGTTTGGTGAGTTGCAGGCTCCTGGGCTGCAGCCCCTGCACTCAGCGTGACTGCGGCTGCCAGGGCATCCTGGAGAAGAGCAGGTTTGGCACTGAATTTCATTAGTTTTTGATAGAAAGAGCAAAACTTGGACATTTTTGAGGAGTTTTATGGATTACTGCAACATGTTCATAAGATACCTAATGGTGACATTTTATTAGGCTATAGACATCCAGGGATACTTACTATCTATAAATAAAGATGATAATTATCACATAACTGCTTCAACAACCAACCTGCTGCTTAAGATTTTTACACAGAAAAAAAGGAAGAAGCAAACAGTGCCTTTGGTACAGACATGCTAATGAAGAAGGAAAATGTTTTAACCAATGTTCAATGTCAACCACAGAAAAATGCCAGATCTAGTAATTGGTATGCACCAAGACTTCAGATGTGTGTCTTCTATTACAGATATTGACACTCCCCCAGAAACACACCATAGGATTAGTTCATCTTTACAAACACAACACTGAACATTCCCTAGGGACTCTATGGCTGGGATGGTTTCATTCTAACGGAGACACTACATGGCTCAGAGAAGGTCCCAGGGATCTTCTCTCTCTCTCTCTCTCTCTCTCTCTCTGTGTGTGTGTGTGTGTGTGTGTGTGTGTGTGTGTGCGCTATTTTTGTTTTTTTAATTTTTGGCCATGCTGTGTGGCATGCGGGATCATAGTTCCCTGACCAGGGATTGAACCTGCATTGGAAGCACAGAGTCTTAACCGCTGGACCGCCAAGGAAGTCCCTTCCTCCCCCCACCCACCCCCCGCCAGGGAGCTTTATATCCTGGCTTATTCCAGGAGGTCTGGCTCGCAGCACAGGACTATATTGGCTGTTAATGATGACGTTTTAGATGTTAATGGTATAGAAGTTTCAGGGAAGAGTTTTGATCAAGTGATAGGATGACTGCAAACAGCTACAACCTCATCATAATAGAAGGCAAGTAAACAGGAGAATAACGTTAGCAACAGTAGGACTTCTGGCAGCTCTAGCCAATCTACTGATAATAGCTTTCTTGGCTATCCACAGCAGATTGAACCAAACATTGAGCCAAAGGATGAAGATGACATTATCACTGAAGACAGCGGTGTGCCACACTAGATTCCTAAAGCTGTTCCTACTATCAAAAGACTGGAAATGGTTAACCCAAATAGAACAAACTCAGTTTTGAGTCTGGAAAGAATAGTTTTATTCCGTCTAATTAAATGAGTTTAGCACCCCTAGCAAATGGTACAAACAGAATTTGAAACACATGTTCCAGATCAAAAACTCTTAGAAGACTGAACAATCATGAAACCATCGTTTGAATGTTTTCTGAGTGAGGATATCACAGGACTTGCAAATTTGGGTAGTTTTAAGATCTTTCAAACCTCCGAGCCAATGACCTGGAATAGGCATGAGAACAATAATGTTGTAAGTTTAAAACGTTCTTAAAATAAATAGAAACAGAAAATAGATTAGTGGTTGCTTACAGCTGGGAGAGGAGGGGAATGGGGAATAACTGCAAATGGTTACTGACTGGGTTTCTTTTTGGAGTAATGAAAATATTCTAAATTGGATTGTAATGGTGGTTGTACAACTCTGAATATACTAAAATCACTGAACTGTACACCTTAAAATTAATTTTATGGTATGTGAATTATATCTCAATAAAGCTGTTTAAATGCTTTTCAAATAGTAGTTTGGTAACAGTACAAACTTTGGTGGATCAGAGGTGATTTTAAGTCTAAAACAAAGGGAGCTCTGCTAATCAAATTATATGCTTTTGATATGGAAAACTAGATGCTACAGTACATTTTCAGAACTATGTGAGAGGACTAAATTATTTCTGTTTGAAGTGGTTAAATATTTAACCTGTTACAAAGATTCCAGTTAGTTTTTCCTTTAACCACATTCTTTAAATTTTAATGTGAAGTCTGATTCTCTTTTGGTACTCTGAGGACCTCAGTTCTTGTGTACCCAGTATTTTATTTCTTAATGTTGTTCTTTTGTCGCTAATTGTTACAAATCATTTTCTGAAATGCATTATTTTCTAACTTCTAAGAAATCAAACCAATTGGCTGTTCTTAGGAGTTTCTTTCCACATTATGAAGCACTGAAGCTATGTTCCTAAATTATGAAATTCTGTGACAGTTTTTCACATTGATGTTTGTCCAGCCTATAGATTATATATTTATAAAATAATTCCAAATAGGTATAATTTATGTTTTAAAATGCAGTTAATTTCATTGACTCTGGTAATATAGAAGACACTCTCCTTTAATTCTTATCCTCATTCCTAATTTCATTGGAAAGCATTCCTTTTGTTTTGGGTGTGTGTATCTACATATTATGTTGGTAGGCTTTTGAACTTTTTTAATGTACATATGGTCCCCAACTTACAGTGGTTTGACTTATGATTTTTCCAGTTTATAATGGTGCGAAAGTGATACGCATTCAGTAGAAACCTTACTTCGAATTTTGATCTTTTCCTGGGCTAGCACAATTTGATACTCTGTAGTGATGCTGGGCAGCACGTCGAGCCACAGCTCCCAGTCAGCTCAGATCACGAGGGTCAATAACTGATATACTCATAACTTTTCTGTACCCTACAACCATTCCATTTTCACTTTCAGTACAGTATTTGATAAATTACATGAGACATTCCACACTTTATTATAAAATAGGCTTTGCGTTACATGATTTTGCCCAACTGTAAGCTAATGTAAGTGTTCTGAGCACATTTAAAGTAGGCTAGGCTAAGCTATGATGTTTGGTAGGTTAGGTGTATTAAATGAATCTTCAGCTTATGATACTTTCAACTTAGGATGGTTTTATTGGGATGTAACCTCATTGTAAGTTGAGGAAGATCTGTATTCAAGTAGTGCAAATTGTTTTGGATATAAAATGCACTTAGATTAAAAGGTTTTTACACACAGGACAAACCTGTGCACTTTTTTGTGCAAAGATTTTGGATTTTCTTCAGTGGGATTATTCTGGGAACACTGCCTACACTTTAAGAGAAAGCTGTGGTATTTACCACTGACAAGTAAAGTTTATCTATATTATTTTCATTAGGCTATTTATTTCCCACACATCCACTTAGAACAAGTAAGTGTGAGGCTGTGAACTTTCATTCTTTACCTGATTTCTTTGGCATTTATCATTGTACAATGTGCATAAGCACTACAGTATGCATGTACATAGAAATTAAGAATATTATGAAGTTCCCTGTGGTTTATAGATAATTCCCCCCAAAATTATTAAAATCATCTTATAATAGGGCTAGTATGGATGCCTTTGTAACAGTTGTGTGCTATTAAAACAATGAAGGATCAAATGATTCCCTTTTAAAGGATAGCTTCTCTAAATGGTTAAAAAAACATGAAGAAATAAATTCTGGATTAATTGAAAAAAAAAACCCTCTAATGTTAAAGCAATAGAAAAAAAAATCCCATGCAGGGAAATATTTTTGTGAGATTTAATATCAGAACACTACTCAGAAATGTATTTAAGTATTAAGCTTTCTAATAAAAATCTTACTTGAAATGAAAATTAACAGTAATTTCTTAAAGTGACTACTATTTGGTAGTCAATTATTACAGTGTAAGTAATTTAAAAAAACAATCTATCCCATAATACCATAAGTTTCAGTTATCACAGCACCTTAGAACAAAGTAAGCAAGCAGTTTTACATGTGTACAAGACACTGAAGAAAGTAATTTTGAAGATTAATATAAATTTAATTATTTAAGATGGTATACTAGGGAACTATCTCTGATGACTGAAAGTTAACAATTACAAATACTTATTAAATCTTTTTAAGTCAAAGTAGCACCTGAATAACAAATCACTGTGCTTAACAAATAAGCAGCGAAACCTCTAGTCTTTTTCTATTGAGCTCATAGATCTCTACAACCTGTCTGTGTTTCACCCTTATGGTCTCTGGAAGAAATTCATTCAGTCACTATAGACTCATTTAATGAACTAAAAATACTTATCATCCCTGCAACCAAGGGCTTTGCTAATTTCTCATCATGAAAAAGCATTTCTTAAGTAACTATATTGACGTGGCACATTAAAAGGGAATTAAATGATTGTTATGGGTTGAACTGTGCCCCCTCAAAACTATGTTGAAGTCCACCACTGGTTAGGAATGTGACCTTATTTGGATATAGGGTCCTTGCAGATATAATCAAGTTCAGACAAGGTCATTAGAATGCCCTCATCCAATATGACTGATATTCTTGTAGGAAAAGGAGAAGAAACACAGGGAAGATGGCCATGTGAAGACAGAGGCAGAGACTGCAGTGATGATGTATTGACGAACCAAGGAACACCAAGGATCAATGGCAACACCAGAAGCTAAGAGAAAGCCATGGAACAGGTTCTCCCCAGCACCTTCAGAGACAGCATGGCCCTGCCAACGCCTTGATTTTGGATGTCTAGCTACCAGAACTGTGAGAAAATTAATTTCTTATTTTTTTCTTTTTTTGGCTGTGCCGTGCGGCATGTGGGATCTTAGTTCCCTGACCAGGCATCAAACCCGGGCCTCCTGCAGTGGAAGCATGGTTTTAACCACTGGACCACCAGGGAAGTCCCTGAATTTCTGTTGTTTTAAGTCACTCAGTTTGTGGTACTTTATTATGGCAGCCCTAAGAAACTAATATTGGGTTGGCCAAAAAGTTCATTTGGGTTTTTCCGTAACAGCATACGGAAAAACCTGAAAGAACTTTTTGGCCAACCCAATACAATGATGTTAAAAATATGACAAAAATTAAGCAAATAATATAACCCTATTAGCTCCCACTGCAGTACCATGCTAACTGAAACACATTATGTAATTAAATAAGGGCATCTGTTGAAAACTCAGAAAACATGTTTTTAGAATCTCATCTATGACGTCTTTCCTGATTCCTCCATTCAAAACCCTAGTAGAATGACTACTCTTTGTGCCCTCACTATATCCTCTAAATAATTTGCTGAGGGGGCTTCCCCGGTGGTCCAGTGGTTAAGACTCCATGCTTCCACTGCAGGGGGCACGGGTTCAATCCCTGGTCGGGGAACTAAGATCCCGCATGCTGCACAGCGCGGAAAGAGAGAGAAAGAGAGAGAGAGAGGGTAAAAGAAAGAAAGAGAGAAAGAAAGAGAAAGAAAGAAAGAAAGAGAGAGAAAAAGGAAGAAAGAAAGAAAGAAATGAAGAAAAATAGCTGAGGAGCCAAGCTGTACTAGAACAAGACTGAATAATTTCTGCATGTGTGTATGTTTGTAGGTATACCTATATGTACGTTGTTTGAAGGAAGGTCCTTTATAGCAAGGGCTCTGTCTTATCACATTTGTATTCCCAATGCCTAAAGCAATGCGTGACACACAGTAGTGCTTCATCAACATTGGGCAAAAGAATGAATGTTGGAGCACCTCTATTAGGTCACTGCTGTCACTATCCCACATCCCACCCACCACGTCCACTGGACTCTTGAGATCACTGTGAGGACTAAAAATTGGTAATATGCCATTGTGCCCAGGAAATGTGACCTAACTAGGAAATATATGCATACCAAGCAAACAGTACAACTCAGTGATAAAAACCTATACTAAAATCACATTTCAAAAATATAAGATTTGTAAAACTTTTCATAGTAACATCATAAAAATCTTATATGTGCTAACCCAAAACACCATCATAATTTAAAATTCATCTTAATATTCTCTCTTTGCTCATTATACATAGAAATATTGTAAGATTTTTCTCATCAGTTGCTTTTTTCCCTTATAGAGGATCCAGCGTAGAGATCTTGTCAAACAAGCAACATTCTCCTTGACCCAGTGCAGTGGAGGTCAATCCCTCTTTTTTTTAAAAAAAAAATTTACCTATTATTTTTTAAATTTATTTTTGGCTGTGTTGGGTCTTAGTTGTGGCAAGTGGGATCTTTCATTGCGGTGCATGGCTTTCTCTAGTTGTGGCGTGCGGGTTTTCTTTTCTCTAGTTGTGGCGCACAGGCTCCAGGGCGCGTGGGCTCTGTAGTTGTAGCGTGGGGGTTCCAGTGCAGCACGCAGGCTCTGTATTTGAGGTGCGCGAGCTCAGTAGTTGTGGCGTGGCGGGCTTAGTTGCTCTGTGGCATGTGGGATCTTAGTTCCCTGACTAGGGATCAAACCCACGTCCCATGCATTGGAGGGCAGATTCTTTATCACTGGACCACCAGGGAAGTCCCTCAATCCCTCTTTTAATGATCTTAAAGTGTTAGCTCCCTGCTTAGAAATAGCATTTTGATTTACAAAGCTGTAGTATCTAAGAAATGTATCTACGTAGATGTGACATAGTATTAAAAAGCTATATTTTAAAAATGACATGCCCTTGGGCTTCCCTGGTGGCGCAGTGGTTGAGAGTCTGGCTGCCGATGCAGGGGACACGGGTTCGTGCCCCGGTCTGGGAAGATCCCACATGCCACGGAGCAGCTGGGCCCGTGAGCCATGGCCACTGAGAACGGGAGAGGCCACAACAGTGAGAGGCCCGCATACTGCAAAAAAAAAAAAAAAAAAAAAAGACATGCCCTAAACAAAAAGGGTATATACATATGCATATATATGTGTATATATATGATTTTTTAAATTCAGCTTTTATACTATGATACATTTACATAAAAATTCAACTTTTAGGACTTCCCTGGTGGTGCAGTGGTTAAGAATCCGCCTGCCAATGCAGGGGACACGGGTTCGATCCCTGGTCCGGGAAGATCCCACATGCAGCGGAGCAACTAAGCCCGTGTGCCACAACTCCTGAGCCTGAGCTCTAGAGCCCACAAGCCACAACTACTGAAGCATGTGCGCCTAGAGCCTGTGCTCCGCAACAAGAGAAGCCACCGCAATAAGAAGCCCGTGCACAGCAACAAAGACCCAATGCAGCCAAAATAAATAAATAAATAAAATTAAAAATTCAACTTTTAGTCAAATTGTTCATTTATACTACTAGGTTCTTCAAACTATGAAGCATATTTTCATTTAACCTTAAGTTAAATGGTCAATAAAACATTTTTGAGGTTAATTACATTCAATCAAATCAAAAGTTCTCTCCCTAAAATTAAGCACTAGAGCCATTCAAATAACTGAATGGCATTAATGAGCACTTAGCCCATAAGCTCAGTCAATAACATCAACTTATTAATACTGCTGCCTACAATATATGCTTGATCATGAAGCCTACTTCTGTAAACACCTGAAAGGCCATACTGAGAATCCACAAAGGGAGTATCAATTACATGTTCTATACTTAAATTAGAAAGTCATAGTAACACTTAAATTTGAGCCCAGACCTCCAATATCTGCCAAATTATTTATAATAATTAACTCCACAGGTACAGTTCTCTCAGAATGGACCCACAGTAAGGTATTCCCTCATCTTTTTCTTCGTTTTTTTTTTTCTCTCATCTTTTTCGACAAATTGCGGGAATGTGTTCCCCAAAAGAATGTTTTGCATGAAGAATACACGGGTTTGGGCTCAAGAATTCACTCAAGATAATAAAAAGGCTCAAGATCACTAGTATCCCCTCCTCCATTTTACTGAAAACTGTTCAGAACTTAAAGACAATTTACAGTGCTCGTTAATCAAGTCTTTGATTTAAAAACAAACCATCTATATAACCCGAACTGTAGATCATAACACAGATTAATACTATTTATGCCTATTCAGAGTCTAGATTAAAACCTTTGCTAAAATCAGAACAGGCAGAAAAACAAAATCTCATGATGGATATCAACCCAATATTTAATACAAACAACTGTTTTCCTTTTTAAAAGAGAGGAAAAAAGAATCCTACTATCCAGGCTGTGAATACTTTAATATGTTTATCCTTTAAGAACCTTTTCTGTATGCATGTAACACATGCACGTTATAAATATTTCTAAAGGGGATTTATAGTATATGGTATTTTTATAATTTGCTTTTTTCTATTTAATAATATATCATAAGCATCTCTCCACATCAATTTTTATCTAGATTAGAACATTACTTTAAATGGATCACTAGTACCTGACTGTATGAATGTATTTATCATAACCTCACCAATTCCATATTGCTGAACATTAATTTTAGATGTATATTTTTATAAATTTATTTATTTTATTTTATTTTATTTTTGGCTGCGTTGGGTCTTCACTGCACGTGGGCTGTTCTCTGGTTGTGGTGAGTGGGGGCTACGCTTCGTTGTGGTGTGTGGCCTTCTCATTGCAGTGGCTTCTCTTGTTGTGGAGCACGGGCTCTAGGCACGCGGGCTTCAGTAGTTGTGGCACGTGGGCTCAGTAGCTGTGGCTCATGAGCTCTAGAGCGCAGGCTCAGAAGTTGTGGCGCACGGGCTTAGTTGCTCCGCGGCATGTGGGATCTTCCCGCACCAGGGATCGAACCCGTGTCCCCTGCATTGGCAGGCGGATTCTTAACCACTGTGTCACCAGGGAAGCAGATGTATATTTTTAAAAAGAGAAAATACACACATGATCAAATAATTCAAGAGGTACAAAAGCTGCATCCATTCCATCTCTTAAACCTCTGGTTCCCTTCCTAGACTCAGTCACTCTTACCAGTTTCTTCTGCATTCCTCCATAGATAGATTTTAAAAAACACAAATGTTGGACTTCCCTGGTGGTACAGTGGTTAAGAATCAGCCTGCCAATGCAGGGAACATGGGTTCTAGCCCTGGCCCAGGAAGATCCCGCATGCTGCAGAGCAACTAAGCCCGTGCGCCACAACTACTGAGCCTGTGCTGTAGAGCCTGCGAGCCACAACTACTGAAGCCCGCGCGCCTAGAGTCCGTGCTCTGCAACAAGAGAAGCCACCTGCTCGCTGCAACTAGAGAAAGTCCGTGCGCAGCAACGAAGACCGAATGCAGCGAAAAATAAAACAAATTTTAAAAACCCCACAAATGTTAACATATTCTATATATATACAGTTATGCACCTTCATTGCTGGACATTTATAAAGCTAACAATTTTTTGCTATTATAAAGAATGTTGGAATGAATATCCTTCTGTTTATTTGCTTTTAACATCAATATTAAGTGGTCTCAAACAGGAGTGTATCCTGTCACCATCTATTTTTAATCTATCTTGTTTCTGACTGAGAATAGTTTTAAGAAAAAGCTTGAAAGCACTTATTAATCTACGATGAACATCTCTATAGAAAATATACAAATTTACAAATGGCAAATACTAATGGCCAACAAACGTATGCAAAAATGTTAAATATCATTAGTAATCAAAGAAATAAACACTTTAAAAGATACCATTTTTGTCCTGTTTGGCAGAGACTGCCATCACTACCAACAATAAAAATCCAGCAGTGAAGGTATGGGACAATAGGCACTCTTGCTGGTGGAACTAAAAAGTGGTACACCTTTTCTAGAAAGCAATCTGACAATATATTCTAAAAGTCTTAAAATATATGATTAGTTTCTGAACCAGCCATTCTAGTACTAAGCATTAACGCTAAGGAAATGATCAGTATATATAAGGATGTTCAATACAGTGCTATTTATAAAACAAAAAAACTCAATTCTAACAAAAGAGAACAACACTTTGGTAATGTGTATACTACAGGTTGTAGAAGAATACTAAAGAACACAGATACGTGTTCATGATGTTGTATTAGGTGAAATGAGCTGGTTATAAACCAGTATTGGTCAGTATGATCCCAATTATAAAAAATACCGATATAGAAAGACTTAGGCTAAATTACACATCAAAATTCTACTGTGGTTATTATCTCTGTGCACTGGGATTATTGGTTTTCATTTTCTTTGTTGTGGTTTTCTTAATTTTCTAAATTTTATCCAGCAAATATATTAGATTCTAATCAAAAGAAAAAAGCAGTTGGACTCTTGATTAGTCAAGGTGTCTTATATAATTCTGCCCAGCAGGCTGGGGGTGTTATTTGGCTATTTGCCATGTGACAATGCTTCCTTCATCTGTGAATAAACTGGCCCAGTAAGCTATCAATAGTGGGGCCTGCTATTGCAAGGTTTTGTCTCTTCCTTCACAGAAGATAATTTTTATAACTTATTACAAGGAGAGGGAAGAATATACTCTTAGGTCCTTATCCTTTTGCCTATCCTGAGAATTTATGCCAACTTGATATTTTGTCATATTACTGTCAAACATCAGGTTAAAAAAAAAAAGAGGGCTTCCCTGGTGGCGCAGTGGTTGAGAGTCCGCCTGCCAATGCAGGGGACACGGATTCGTGCCCCGGTCCGGGAGGATCCCACATGCCGCAGAGCGGCTGGGCCCATGAGCCATGGCCATTGAGCCTGCGCGTCCGGAGCCTGTGCTCCGCAACGGGAGAGGCCACAACAGTGAGAGGCCCACATATTGCAAAAAAAGAAAGAAAAAAAAAAAGAAAGAAAGAGGATACAGGTCAACTCCCAGAGATAAAAGCAGTAACCAGGTCATGTCCACAGTGGTTGGCCATGAACACATGTCTTCTGGTTCACTGCCTGGGTGGCAGTAAATCATTAGCAGAGAGGGCTGAGAAACACAGGTAATAATAATACCTGACTGCTACTTATTGTTAACTTGAGTTGAAAATAAAAGATTTCATTGAAAAATGTTCTGAGCGATGTCTATCGCTAGAGTTCTAAACTTGTTCACTCAATGCCTTAAAAAAAATAGGGGCTTCGCTGGTGGCGCAGTGGTTGAGAGTCCGCCTGCCGATGCAGGGGACACAGGTTCGTGCCCCGGTCCGGGAGGATCCCACATGCCGCAGAGCGGCTGGGCCCGTGAGCCATGGCCACTGAGCCTGTGCGTCCGGAGCCTGTGCTCTGCAACGGGAGAGGCCACAACAGTGAGAGGCCCGCGTACCGCAAAAAAATAAAAATAAATAAATAAATAAACTGGACTTCCCTGGTGGCGCAGTAGTTAAGAATCCGCTTGCCAATGCAGGTGACATGGGTTCAATCCCTGCTCCAGGAAGATCCCACATGCCGCGGAGCAACTAAGCCCGTGCACCACAACTACTGAGCCGGTGCTCTAGAGCCCGCGTGCCACAACTACTGAAGCCCATGTGCCTAGAGCCTGTGCTCCGCAACAAGAGAAGCCACTGCAATGAGAAGGTCACACACCACAATGAGGAGTAGCCCCCTCTAGCCACAACTAGAGAATGCCCGCGCATAGCAATGAAGACCCAAAAATAAATAAATAAATTTATAAAATAATAATAATAATAAATTAATCTGGGGGACTGGTAAGAAAGGAGTCTCCCCTGATCCTTGGCCAAAAAAAATTTCCCTAAAATAATTTTTACAAAAGGGCAGCTCAGAATCAAGTACACTGAAAAGTAAAATCATTATATTTTGTAGACATCCACAAGCAAAACTTGTTCAACATAATTTACTTACATTTGTAATGAACAGGATAATAGAAATCACTCTTTCATTTTAAGATAAGAAAACTAAAGCATAAGGAAGTTAAATGAATTGACTAAGGCCATAGAATCTGGAACTTATTCTGTTTGATACTCATCCAGATAACTTATTCTGACAGAGTGATTAGGATGCAGTACTGAAAAAAATCAGATGGTTCCACAAGTGCTATTCTGAGGTTCTTTTGATGGATGATTTGGTGAATGGGTACTACCTACTGTAGATCTTTCTCAGAATTAAGTATTCTCTTCCATGATCATGTTGGGATCTCAAGCAAGTGCTGAAACAAGTGCTTGATAAAAGCCAACATCTTTTCTTTTTCCCCAGTATAAATATTTTGTCCTATCTAAAAGACACTCTGTTGTCTATAAGCAAACATTTAGTAGGTTTGTCTTCCATTGAGCTTGAGTTAAAAAATGACAACAAAGTAAAGGAAACTGCCACAAGTGACTATAAGGCAAATTAAAACAGTACAACATATTTAATGAATGCTCACATGTTCTAAACACTATCTATAAACTAATTTTCATTTCCTTTCACCCCATCATTTTAGCTACATGTATTTTCTCTAATCTACTAAAACATGCTGAATTGAAACTAAGTTTCTAATCCTATTTGTTTTAACAAGGTCAAAATTTAAACATGAGCTTGTGTGATTCCACAGCCCATCCTCTTTTACCATGTTACCTCTGATAATAACTAAAATATGTAATGTGCTTCACAATTTAGAATTTTTTCATATATGGTAGCTAATTCAACCTACACAACACATCATACCCCTATTTGAAATATGAGGAAACTGGTTTTCTGACTGTTTGTTACTCATCAAAGATCATGTGGCCTGTAAATGACAGTAAGAAAAGCAAACCCCGTGATTCTGACCAATGTAAGTATAGGAAATTATTACCAGCAGAAAGGGTAGTCCAGTGAGGTAGAAAATGTTAGGCTCTGTGCCCTTTCAAGGCTTAAAAAATTAGGTGGAGCCATACAAAAGTATATCACATAGCAATATATGCTGAGAAGCCTGTGTTTTGAGGTCAACAAAATTATTACAGGAATAAGCATAAAAGTTCAAACCATATATAAGTATTTATAGATATGCCAGGGAATACACAGCGGCACCACCTTTGCCCAGTTTAAGAAATCAGCCTTAACTTACTCAGTTCAACTTCTGTCTGACCATCTGAGTTCAAGCTACTCCCAGTCTATGCAGGTAAACCTCACTTTTCACCACAACCCATATCCTTGAAAATACATTATAGAAGCAGATCATAATAGTGAATCACATGTATCCATAACAAAGACTGGGTACCAATCACACCAAATCAAATCTCAAAATGTATTAAATAGCAGAACTACAACTGTACCATAATTAAAAATAATAAAAGTCCACACCAAGTCCTACAAAATGGACAAATATGCTTTTATCACACAAAGGACAATCTATTAAGTATACACAAAGTAGATAAAACATATAACTCTTAAGTTTGGCCTCAAATTCTTATGGTAGATACATTTCTTTTATAATATATAATATTCCAAATGCTCTTTTCATGTTTTGAATTAAGTGGAATAAATATACTTAAAAATTTATGAAAAAGAAAAAAGAAACATGGAGGCAACGAGGTTGAGTGATTTGCTCACAATCCCACAGCTAATCGGAAACAAAGCCAACACAAGAACTCAGGCTTTCAACCTAGTGTTCTTTCCACTGTACCACATGACCTCTAAGACATGAAAATAATATTTGTTCAATTCAATGTCAACTTATTTTACCACTACTGTGTTTATCTCCTCAGATCTACTCACACAATGACCTTAAACAGTGCTACAGATTACATTCTGTAATATGTAATACTATTACCAGATTAGACCACAGAGACAAACCTTGAAAACTGACAGCTCATGATAATCTCCCATCCTCAAAAAAACAAGGGCATCTATTTTGCCTTATTCATCTTTTGAATTCTACCACATAGTACAATACCTGGCAGATATAGTAGGTGCTCAGTAAGTTGTTTCTTATTTTTTAAATAAATCATAGCACTTTTTTTTTCTGTAAGCACCAGCTACCAGACTTAAATATGAGACCAAACAAAAACAGTGAAATATCATTAGTTCATATTTGGAGTCTCTAAGCCTTTATAATATAAACAAACGATTTACTAAACAAGTTAATGCTTACAACCAAATATAAGGAGAACATTTACGTTACTAAAATATTTCAAGCACTATACAAGTTAACTGAGACATTAATTACAATAATTCTTATCTATTGAAATGGGCCTAACTAACCTTTAGTCAGCATTACTTTGTCCCCCTCGTTGGAGTCATCGAATGCACCAGAAAGCAATAAAATTACAGGTGTAGTACAATGGGCACCGGACTAGGACCTAGACTCTAGTCCAAGCTCTGTTAATAATCAGATATATAACCTTGGGCAATTCACTTTTTGTGTCTTAACCTGTTCATAAAAACAAAAGAGCTGAACTACTAATCACCAGGGAACTTTACGATCTTAAATTTATTTTTAATGATTCTTACCCACAAAGATTCTACATTCAGAATTTTTTCATTGTGCCAAATTTGATATCCTGAATGTTATAATCTGCTACATAATTCAATAATTAAAAGCTTAGCACATTTTCTAAAAATATATAAAGACTAATATAATATTGTTACCTTCTCACATTAGGGGCAATAGGAGCAAACCAAAGAGGAAATATGAGCATCCAATAATCAGGCCTGCTTTGCCAGTTGGGCTGACGTGAACCACTCTGGATTTTACAATACAAATCACTGATACATAAATACATATATGTATATAAATATATATACACATACCACTGATACTTGCTTATACTGATATGCATATGTGTGCAAACTTTAACACTTGTTTTTAGTTATAAAATCAATACTTTGTTTACGGTAAGAAATTCAAACAGTACATTAGGTCACATCTGAGGTGCAAAGTAAAAAGCTTCCCACGCCCCCCCACCCTCCATAAGTAACCACTGTTAACATTTTTTTTGTGCATCCTTCAAGAAGTTATCTGAGCATATACCAGTAGATGTGTGTGCACGTATAAACCTTTTTAACCTAAACTACTGCCACTTTCTTCTGGCTTCATAAGCATGTTAAATATACTGAAAGAAGGTAGAACAGTTGTATGGCACAAACCTGTACATGCTTCACAATGTGCACTGAATACATTTAATTTTCTTGCTTGGAGGCTACGTGGAGCAGTTGTGCAGAAAGAGCAGTGAGCAAGGAGCCAGGCAACCTGGGTTCTAATCTAAGTAATGGAGTAGCCTTAGGCAAGCCATGAAATATTCCTGTGCCTTAGTTTCTGCTTTTGTAAAATATCATGCTTCGACTAAGATCCCTTCCAACTCTAAAATGTTGTAATTCTAAGATGGCCGTCTGTAACAGTGTTCTCTTGAACTGGATATAACAAATGTTAAGTAAAAAAAGAGAAGAAAGAAACACTAATAGCAACCTCCAATCTTACAAGAGTAAATTTCTATGTGTCATTAACTAACAAGGTAGTACATCTGTGACATAAGTAGTGACGTAGTTATATTTGAAAGCAAAGTAGTAGATTATGAAAATCTGATACGTTTTTATGAAGTTTTGATTTGACGTTTTCTTTTTTTGGAGGTGGAGAGGGCTGTTGCTTAGTGTCAGCAATAACCACTCTCCCTCCTCCCCATTAGAAAACAAGGGTATTATGGACTTAAAATAATGAAACTGAAAGTTAGAATGAATTTTGTTGTACTCACAGAATATGCTGGGGAGGTGACAAGGGCAGCAAAGGTTGGAAAGAATTACTAGCTAATTTCCTCTTCCGGAAGGTCTTTGGCTCCTATTCTTTCGGTTCACACGCCCTCGCCAGACACACTCCACCCAGCTCCGTACCTGCCACAGGCGTCAGAATGGGGGGGGGGGGAAGTCCCCTTTGATCATTAAAAAAAGAAAAAAGTTCTTTGACTCGTTTTACCTTAGGGGTCACGGGGTTTACGGAGGCACCCGGGCGGCCTGAAGCCACCCATGCCTTTCTTCCGCAGTCCCGGGAACCTGGGCCCCGGAACCCGGGCCGGCCACCTGCGCAGGGTAGGGGCTGCCTTCCCGCCCTACCCCGCAGCGCGGGGCCCGAGGGGAGGGAAGGGAGAGGAGAGAAGGAAAGGGGAGAGGAGGAAGCCCGTACGGGCAGTACCCACCTCTCCTGGAGAGCCGGCCTGGATCGCCCGCGGCGCCCGGAGCAGTGCTGAGGGGAGGGTCCTGGAGGAGGGGCGGCCCGAGCCCCAATATGGAAATGCCAACTCCTCTCGGCGGCCAGGCCCCAGCCTGGAAGGAAACGGAAGTCCCTTCGTCTCCCTCACTCGCACCCAACAGCCCGCCCACTCCCCGGAGGAACCCCGAGTAGGGGAATCCGAAGTGCGTCCACGCCAAGGCCTCGAAGAGACAAGGCACGCTGGGCGGCCCGTCTGTCTCCGGCCCCCGCCGCGCCGCTGGGCCCCTCACGGTCTCCTGGCCTCTGCCCGGCCGCTAGGCCAGCCTCCCGCCCAGTAAAGCCCCTCCTTCTTCCCCCTCCGCCATTTTCGAACTTACCCTCCAGCCCTCGCTTAGCGCTGAGCCCGCCCGGGGCTCCGCCGAGGTCCGGCCACTTCCCCGGGCCGGAAAGGGGTAACCGGGACAAACGAAGCCCTGTTTGCCCCTGCGCCCCACCCCCCTAGCTGGAAACCAGAACTTGACGGAGCGGGTGCGCATGCGCAGTGGCCACCTCGCAGTCCCCGCCCCCAGCTCAAACGTTTCCTCTTTCAGCCTTGAGGTGATTTTTCCCACGGTTTTTACCTGCTGAGCTCCGTGGTGGAGGAGTCGGGGAATAGAAGTAAAAGGATGAAAAGACAGAGAAGAGAGCGAACATGTTGAGTTCTTGCTAGAGACCAGGCACTGTGGTCGGCGTGCTCTTTGTTGTAATTTTGACAACCCTCTAAGGTAGGCACTCTCATATGAAACCCATTTTAACAGAGGAAATTTGAGGCCCAGAGAGGCTAACTGCCCCAATAGCACGCAGCTAATAAACGAGAGAACTGAGATTAGAATATGACCTGTATCCAAGGAGGGAAGGTGAAAGGAAAAAGGAAGACAGTCAGTGGGAGCGGGAAAGGGATTGGGAGGTGAAGGGAAAATGAATAGGGAAGAAAGAAAGCAGAGGGAAGGAAAACAAAGGAAATCTGTGTACATAAAATGCTGATCATATCCTGGATTTATTTCAAATATGCTGTAGGAACCGACAGATGAATCAGACTGACAGATGAATTGTGTTTCAGAAACTTGGGCTCCCTTACAGGCTAGTGTAGTGAGTTGAGAGGTTCTGAATGAAAGTGTTTCAGGTCGAGGGGAAGATCAAGTATCACCTGGATCCTCAAATGATGCTGACCTTCATGAAATTATTATCCTGATAAGTCAGATCATTGTCATTTCTCTGCTCAAATCCCCTCAAAGTAAAAGCCACAGACTTATAATGGCTTACAAAGGCTGTGGTAGCCAGCCACCAAGATGATTTCCAACAATCCTTATCTCTTGCTATTCACACCCTTGGGTACTTCTCTTATACAATGAACCAGAACTGATCTGTTTAACCAAGAAAATATGGTGGGAGTGACAGTGTTATGAAGGCTAGGTCATAAAAGGCATTGTGGTTTCTGCCTTGCTGTCTCTTGGACTGGTTGCTCTGGAGGAAGCCAGCTGTCATGTCATAAGGATACTCAAACAGCATTTGGAGAGCACGTGGCAAAAGACTGAGTCCTCCCCTTCTTCTCATCTCCTCCTCCCCCACCCAAAACAAACACCAACTTGCCAACAATGTGAGTGAGCCACCTTGTAAGAGGATTCTTCAGGATAAGACTTCAGAGCCACAACCTCCCAGCCAAGCCACTTGAATTCCTGTGTATTGTTTTATTATTTATTTAATATATATATTTATTTATTTTTGGCTGCATTGGGTCTTCGTTGCTGCATGCGGGCTTTCTCTAGTTGCAGCGAGTGGGGGCTACTCTTCGTTGCGGTGTGCAGGCTTCTTGTTGCGGAGCATGGGCTCTAGGCACATGGGCTTCAGTAGTTGTGGCACGTGGGCTCTAGAATGCAGGCTCTGTAGTTGTGGTGCGTGGGCTTAGTTGCTCCGTGGCATGTGGGATCTTCCCAGACCAGGGCTCGAACCCATGTCCCCTGCATTGGCAGGTGGATTCTTAACCACAACGGCAGGAGGGAAGCCCCTGTGTATTGTTTTAAAAAGCTAAATTTTAGGGCAATTTGTTATCAGACAGTAGATAACAAATACAAAGGCCCTACACAATCAGGATCCTTCTTACCTTTATGTCCTCATATCCTACTACTTTATTCCCTTGTCCTTTTAGCTTTCCTGCCTCAGGGTCTTTGTACTTGCTCTTTATTCTGCCTGAAACACTTCCCCCAGATATCTCCATGGCTGTCCTTCACCCCCTTCAAGTCTTTGTTTAGTTGTCACTTTCTCAGTAAGACCTACCATAACCACCACATTTAAAATTATAATTTCTCAGGACCTCCCTGGTGGTCCAGTGTTTAAGAATCTGCCTTCCATTGCAGGGGACGTGGGTTCAATCCTTGGTCAGGGAACCAAGGATCCCACATGTTGCAGGGCAACTAAGCCCATGTGCCACAACTACTGAGCATGCAAACCACAACTAGAGAGACTGCCACAACTACAGAGCCCACGCACTCTGGAGCCCACACACCGCAATGAAGATCCTGCATGCTGCAATGAAGACCAACACAGCCAAGAATAAAATAAATAAATAAATATTAAAAAAAATTTTTAAGGGACTTCCCTGGTGGTGCAGTGGTTAAGAATCTGCCTGCCAGGGCTTCCCTGGTAGTGCAGTGGTTGAGAGTCCGCCTGCCGATGCAGGGGACATGGGTTCGTGCCCCGGTCTGGGAGGATCCCGTATGCTGCGGAGCAGCTGGGCCTGTGAGCCATGGCCGCTGGGCCTGTGCATCCGGAGCCTGTGCTCCACAGTGGGAGAGGCCACAAAGGCGAGAGGCCTGCGTACCGCAAAAAAAAAAAAAAAAAAAAAAAAAAAAGAATCTGCCTGCCAATGCAGAGGACACAGGTTCGTGCCCTGGTCCAGGAAGATTCCCACATGCTGTGGAGCAATTAAGCCTGTGTGCCACAACTAGTGAGCCTGTGCTCTAGAGCCCACGTGCCACAACTGAAGCCCACATGCCTAGAGCCTGTGCTCCGCAACAAATAGAAGCCACCACAATGAGAAGCCCGCACACCATAACGAATAGTAGCCTCCACTCGCCGCAGCTAGAGAAAGCCCACGCACAGCAATGAAGACCCAACTCAGCCATAAATAAATAAATTCATTTATTAAAAATTTTTTTTAATTTACAATTTCTTGACATACAGATGGCTAACAGGCACATGAAAAGATACTCAGCATTGCTAATTATTAGAGAAACGCAAATCAAAACCACAATGAGTTATCACCTCACACTGGTCAGAATGATTATGATCAAAAAATCTACAAATAACAAATTTTGGAGAGGATGTAGAGAAAAGGGAATCCTCGTACACTGTTGTTGAGAATGTATATTGGTGCAGCCACTATGGAAAATAGTATGGAGTCTCCTTAAAAAACTAAAAATAAGGAACTACCTGGCGGTCCAGTGGTTAGGACTCAGCACTTTCACTGTGGTGGCCTGGGTTCACTTCCTGGTAAGGGAACTAATATCCTGCAAGCTGCAGGGTGTGGCCAAACCCGCCCCCCCAAAAAAAACAACCCCCCCCAGAAAAACAAAGAAAATAAAAACCTGAAAAACACAACTACCATATAATCCAGCAATCCCACTCCTGGAGATATATCCAGAAGAAACAAAACCACTAATTTGAAAAGATACATGCACCCCTGTGTTTATAGCAGTATTATTTATTGGGTTGGCCAAAAGGTTTGTTCTTTTTTCCCGTAAGATGGCTCTAGTAGCACTTAGTTGTCTTTAACTTCATTGGAAACAATTTTGTTAGATTGTGACAGCTGTCATATCAGCGTACATTTTAAAAAAGACATCAAAATTGGTGAATTTTTGTGTAGGCATTTTAATATTGAAGATGGAAGAAAAAAGCAACATTTTTGGCATATTATGCTCTATTGTTTCAAGAAAGGTAAAAGCACAACTGAAATGCGAAAAAAGATTTGTGCAGTGTATGGAGAAGGTTCTGTGATTGATCGAACATGTCAAAAGTGGTTTGCAAAGTATTGTACTGGAGAGTTCTTGCTGGACAATGCTCCATGGTCAGGTAGACCAGATGAAGTTGATAGCGGCCAAATCGAGACATTAACTGAGAACAATCAACGTTACACCATGTGGGAGATAGCTGACATGCTCAAAATATCCAAATCAAGCGTTGTAAATCATTTGGACCAGCTTGGTTATGTTCATAGCTTTGATGTTCAGGTTCCACATAAGTTAATTGAAAAAAACCTTGACTGTATTTCCGCATGCGATTCTCTACTTAAACCTAATGAAAATGTTCCATTTTTAAAACAAATTGTGACGGGTGATGAAAAGTGGGTACTGTACAATAATGTGGAATGGAAGAGATCATGGGGCAAGAGAAATGAACCACCACCAACCACACCAAAGGCCAGTCTTCATCCAAAAAAGGTGATGTTGTGTATATGGAGGGATTGGAAGGGAGTCCTCTATATGAACTCCTTCTGAAAAACCAAACGATTAATTTCAACAAGTACTGCTCCCAATTAGACCAACTGAAAGTGGCACTCGACGAAAAGCGTCCAGAATTAGTCAACAGAAAACACATAATCTGCCATCAGGATAACGCAAGACCACATGTTTCTTTGATGACCAGGCAAAAACAGTTACAGCTTGTCTGGGAAGTTCTGATTCATCCACCGTATTCACCAGACATTGCACCTTTGGATTTCCATTTATTTAGGTCTTTACAAAATTCTCTTAATGGAAAAAATTTCAGTTCCCTGGAAGACTGTAAAAGGCACCTGGAACAGTTCTTTTCTCAAAAAAATAAAAAGTTTTGGGAAGATGGAATTATGAAGTTCCCCCAAAAATGGCAGAAGGTAGTGGAACAAAAGGGTGAATACGTTGTTCAATAAAG
Organism: Delphinapterus leucas; assembly: GCF_059928025.1. Lineage (NCBI taxonomy): Eukaryota > Metazoa > Chordata > Mammalia > Artiodactyla > Monodontidae > Delphinapterus > Delphinapterus leucas. The sequence continues at coordinate 26,451,284 of NC_143150.1, forward strand.
TTCTTGGTGAAAATGAAAAATGTGTTTTTACTTAAAAACCAAAGGTGGGACTTCCCTGGTGGCGCAATGGTTAAAAATCCACCTGCCAATGCAGGGGACACAGGTTTGAACCCTGGTCTGGAAAGATCCCACACTCTGCGAAGCAACTAAGCCCGTTTGCCACAACTACTGAAGCCCACGTGCCACAACTACTGAAGCCCGCACACCTAAAGCCCATGCTCCACAACAAGAGAAGCCACCGCAATGAGAAGCCTGCGCACTGCAACAAAGAGTAGCCCCCACTCGCTGCAACTAGAGAAAGCCCGCATGCAGCAACGAAGACCCAATGCAGCCAAAAATAAATAAATAAAATAGAGGCTCTTTGCTGGGACTAATGGCGGACTCCTGGAGGGCTCATGTCAAGGAGTACTTCCCAGAACTTCTGCTGCCAGTGTCCTTGTCCCCACAGTGAGCCACAGCCACCCCCTGCCTCTGCAGGAGACCCTCCAACACTAGCAGATCTTTAGTGTTTCCACAGTGGAAAGGCTATGAACCTCTGCTGGACTGGGAAATTACATTACTTAGAGAATGCAGAGCGCAAGAATGCTGGAGACCTAGATAACGTGATCTTCTCTAAGGTGAAATAGAGGAGGAGCTTCAGGATGGTGGAGGAGTGAGACATGGAGATTGCCTTCCTGCCCACAAATACATCAGAAATACATTTACAAATGGAACAACTCCTACAGAACACCTACTGAACGCTGGCAGAAGACCTCAGACCTCCCAAACGCCCTGTGGCTGACACGGTCTTGGTGCTCTGGCCGGGTATCAGGCCTGTGCCTCTGAGGTGGGAGAGCCGAGTTCAAGACATTGGTCCACCAGAGGCCTCCTGGCCCCACATGATATCAAATGGCGAAAGCTCTCCCAGAGATCTCCATCTCAACGCTAAGACCCAGCTCCACTCAACGACCAGCAAACTCCAGTGCTGGACACCCTATGCCAAACAACTAGCAAGACAGGAACACAACCCCACCCATTAGCAGAGAGGCTACCTAAAATCATAATAAGGTCACAGACATCCAAAAACACAGCACTGGATGTGGTCCTGCCCCGCAGAAAGACAAGATCCAGCCTCATCCACCAGAACACAGGCACTAGTCCCCTCCACCAGGAAGCCTACACAACCCACTGAACCAACCTTAGCCACTGGGGGCAGACACCAAAAACAACGGGAACTACGAACCTGCAGCCTGCGGAAAGGAGACCCAAAACACAGTAAGTTAAGCAAAATGAGAAGACAGAGAAATATGCAGCAGATGAAGGAGCAAGGTAAAAACCCACCAGACCAAACAAATGAAGAGGAAATAGGCAGTCTACCTGAAAAAATAATGCAGAGTAATGACAGTAAAGATGATCCAAAATCTTGGAAATAGAATGGAGAAAATACAAGAAACATTTAACAAGGACTTAGAAGAACTAAAGAGCAAACAAACAATGATGAACAACACAATAAATGAAATTAAAAATTCTCTGCAAGGAATCAATGGCAGGATAACTGAGGCAGAAGAACAGATAAGTGACCTGGAAGATAAAATAGTGGAAATAATTACTGCAGAGCAGAATAAAGAAAAAAGAATGAAAAGAATTGAGGACAGTCTCAGAGACCTCTGGGACAACATTAAATGCACCAACATTCGAATTATAGGGGTCCCAGAAGAAGAAGGGAAAAAGAAAGGGACTGAGAAAATATTTGAAGAGATTATAGTTGAAAACTTCTCTAATATGGGAAAGGAAATAGTCAAGTCCAGGAAGCGCAGAGAGTCCCTTACAGGATAAATCCAAGGAGAAACACGCCAAGACACATACTAATCAAACTATCAAAAATTAAATACAAAGAAAGCATATTAAAAGCAGCAAGGGAAAAACAACAAATAACATACAAGGGAATCCCCATAAGGTTAACAGCTGATCTTTCAGCAGAAACTCTCCAAGCCAGAAGGGAGTGGCAGGACATATTTAAAGTGATGAAAGGGAAAAACCTACAACCAAGATTACCTCGATGAAAAAAATAATAATAAATAAATAAAATAAATTAAAAAAAAACTGAAGGCACTTTTTGGCCATCCCAATACAGTAGCCAAGACTTGGAAGCAACCCAAATGCCCATCAACAGATAATTGGATTAAGAAGATGTGGTATACATACAATGGAATATTACTCAGCCATAAAAAAGATTGAAGTATTGCCATTTGCAGCAACATGGATGGACCTAGAAAATATTCTGCTCAGTGAAATAAGTAAGAGAAAGACAAATACTATGTGATAGGACTTACATGTGGAATCTAAACAATAATAAAAATGAATCTATATACAAAACAGAAACAGACTCACAAACTTATGGTTACCAAAGGGGAGAGGAAGGGGAGGAGGAACAAGTTAGGGGCAAGGGATTAACAGATACAAACTACTATACATAAAATAGATAAGCAACAAGGATTTACTATATAGCACAGGGAATTTTTGACCCAATATCTTGTAATAACCCATAATGGGATATAATCTGCAAAAAACAAAACAATGAATCACTATGCCGTACACCTGAAACTAACACAATATTATAAATCAACTATACTTTAATAAATTAAATTAAATTACAACTTCTCCTCTTAGCACTCCCTGTCTCCCTTCCCTGCTCTACTTTGTCTTTTTCCCATGGTATCTTTCACTTTCTAATATGCTATATGGTTATCTTATTTATTATGTTTATTGTATGTCTCCTTCCTCCCACCCCTGCTAGAGTATAGGCTCCAAGAGGACAGAGATCTTTGGTTTGTTCACTGATATTCCAAGTGCTTAGAACAGTGTCTGGCACAGTGTAGGTACTCAGAGATATTTGTTGAATGAGTGAACAAAAATTTCATAAACATGCCAGACCCCTGGTAGATACTTGTTCGGTGAATTGTCATTTGGGAGATATGAACACCAAATGCAGATATATCTGAGGTATGGTGTCTAGATTTTATATTTAGGGACACATAGAGCTCTGAGGTTAGAAAAAACACAATCTATGGAGAGGTTACTCTAACCTGTCGAAGGACTTTTTTTGTAATTGTTGTTGGTTGAGGAGAAGGAAAATTTACAGAGGGAAAGAACAAAGCTATATTAGTCTGAACCATATGAAACTGCCAATATTCCACCATTGCTAAATGTCCCAAACAGCAATTTAATATGGTTCAACCTAGTAGGAGAAAGGAAATTTGATGGCATAAAGACTCAGAGGAAATGAGAAAGAGATGGGATCAAGCATGAGTAGTGGCATTAGCCTTGAACAGGATAAAGGACTCATACTCAGAGGCTCAAGGGCATGAGATGTAGGTAAGGAGAGAGGAATGTTGAGTGGTTACCATACCTCAATGGTGGCTGGCTTCTATGGGAAGTAAAATATGTAGTTATCTGCTGAGGGAAACAGCAAAGGTTTAGCACTGTAACACTTTTTGCAAAAGAAGTTATAAGTGAAAGTCCAAATAAATAAATGTAGAAGAGAATTGCCTTGAGTGAAGGGAGGTGGAGTGAGCCCTGACTTCCAGGCCTTACCCTTGGAGCCATCAGTTTTATGTACCTTCTTCTGGCAGGAAGGGGTGTACATCTGCATAGGATTACTCTTGACTCATCCTCAGGAAACAGCTTTTGTGAAGGTCATTCATGTTGAACAGCACCTATTGGCAGCACCTGCCCCTCAGTCTCCTGACTTTTGCTCGGGTGTCTTGATTGCTAACCTCTCGTTCCCTCCTTGTTTCCACTAAGACTGTGACTGTAATTTCCTCTCTTTGAGCAGTCTTATCTTGTTCCAGCAAAACTAGCGTCTCCAACCAGTCTTCCCTTTCCCTTCTCTGCCTTTATCTGCCAGGGACCCAGTCATAGAGAAGAGACCTGTTGCTTGTCTGGGGTGGGGACAGAAGAGCACAGTCTTGTCTCAAGCTAATGGAAAATTCCACCTGGGCTTTCTATTTTTGAATCTATTCGTATGTTTGTCTATTCAGTCTGCAGAAATCCAACAATCCAACAACAAAGTCAAGGTCAGGATGTTGTCACAATGTGTCTGGAGTGGGGTAGAAGTGAAAGCTACCGGAGTCGAGATCCAGGAGAGAGGCTAGCATGTTGGAGGGGTCATCACCCAGAGCGGTTGTGGGATTTGTGTTTAGAGTGGAAGACTGAGCAAGAGGCCAAAGACGTCAGTGGATGTGAGGTAGTGTACTGAATATAGACAGATAATAATAGCATTTGCTGAGTGTTTGCCATATGCCAGGCACTGTCTTAAGTGCTTGGCACACTTTATCTCTCGTAATACTCTCAGTAACCCTATGAGCTAAGTGGTTTTTTTAATTCTCATTTTGACTCAGACCTTAGAATGGTGCTTGGCATATAAAGGGTACTTAAGCCAGATCAGGTCGGTCCTCCACCTAAAACCCTGCAATGGCTTCTCACTTGGTAGAGGCAAGCACAGGGTGCTGTGGGAGCCCAGGGTGGGGCTCTGGACTGGGGGAAGAGCAAGCTGCACCAGGAATTCAGTCTTGAAGGACAACCAAGAGATAGCTAGGTGAAGCAGTGAGAGAAAGGCATTCTAAGCAAACATATCAGCATGTGCTAAGTCACGCAAGTGAAACCAGACAGCATGCATTTAGAGAATGACAGTTAATGCCTTTTGGCTGGAGTGTAGCTGCTAACATTTATTGAATGTTTTATACGTTCACACTGTGTTATATGCATTACAGAGATGATCATTTTACAGATAAGAAAACTGGGTACAGAGAGGTTAGGTTGCTCAAGGTCTCAAAACTATTAAGTGGTGGAGGTGTGGGTGGGTGATGATGGGGGGATGGCTGGAGCCTGACAGAGAACTGAGGCTCCAGAGAGGTAGCCAGGGCCTGGATTCAATCCTTGTGTATTTGGTTGCTTGGGCTGCCATAACAAAATACCACAGACTGGGTGGCTTACACACTAGAACTGCATTTTCTCACAGTTCTGGAGGCTGGAAGTCTGAGATCAAGTTGTTGGCAGGTTCACTTTCTTCTGAGGTCTCTCCTCTTGGCTTGCAGATGGCCGTCTTCTCCCTGTATCTCTACATGGTCTTCCCTCTTGGTCTGTCTGTATCCTAATCTCCTCTTATACAGATGTCAGTCATATTTGATTAGGGCCCACCCTGACCACCTCATTTTAACTTAATTACCTCTTCAAAGGCCCTGTCTCCAAATACAGTCACATTCTGAGGTACTGGGGGTTAGGACTTCAGCATATGAATTTTGGAGGAATAGAATTCAGTCCGTAACACCTTGCATGGCACATTAAATAATTTGGCTTCTATCATATAAGTCAGTGGTTCCCAAATGGGGTGATGAATTGGAATCACCTGAAGAGCTTTTGGAAACTACTGATTTGGGGACACTCCCTCCTCCTGTGATTCAGAGTCAGTGAATGTGGGCTATGTTTGGGGAAGATGTAAAGCTTCCCCATGCTTTCCAGTTGATTTTGGTGCTTTCCAAACCTGCTTTCCAGCCAGGTTTGAGAACCACTTCTAGAAGCAACAGAACCATCAGAAGGTTTTAAGTAGGGTAGTGAAATGATGAGAGTTGGGTTTTAGAAAAATCACCCTGGTGTAGTAATGTAGAGAATGGATTGGAGGGAAGTGGTGGTGAGATGACTTAGGAGGCAAGTGAGTGCAGTAACCAGGAAATGAGGAAGGTCCCAGCAGAGGCAGTGGCAGTATGAACGGAGTGTAAAGGCATGATTTCAAGAGCTGTGAAAAGGGGATATTTGTGAGAGGAAGAAGGGGGAAGCTGAGTATGAGTCATGTCTTCCCATCTAAGACAGGTTCCTTTAAAGACCCTTCACAGAAGCCTTATGGAGCTTGCACTTACACCTCGTTGACTATTCCTAGCTGCAAGGGAGAGCGAACAGTGTATTCTTTTATCTGGGTACATTTCCACCCAAAATAAATCAGGGTTCTGTTAGGAAGGAAAAGAGAGTGAATACTGAGTAGACAGCTAGCTGTCTTTGCCTCCACAATATTCATGGATTGGAAAACTCAGTATCATAAAATTATTTTCCCCAAGTGAATCTAAATTTAGATCCTGTGCATTTCCAATAAAAAACCCAACAGAAATTTTAATGGAATATGGCAAACTAATTCTGAAATTCATATGGAAGACTAAACAAGCAAGAATAGCCAAGACAATTTTGAGGAAGAGGAACAAGGTGTGGGGACTTGCCCTTCTAGATATCAGGACTTATTGTAAAGGCTATAGTGATTTAGACAATGTGATGGTCCATACAGAGGCAAGGAGGCCAATGAAATAGAAAGGAATGCCCAAAATAGACCCACACGTTTCCGTATGGAAACTCGATGTATGACCAAGGTGGCATTACAAATCGGTGAGGAAAGAATGGATGGGCCAGTCAAGAAATGATTCTGGGCTTCCCTGGTGGCGCAGTGGTTAAGAATCCACCTGCCAATGCAGGGGACACGGGTTCGAGCCCTGGTCCGGGAAGATCCCACATGCCGCAGAGCAGCTAAGCCCATTCGCCACAACTACGGAGCCTGCGCTCTAGAGCCCGCGAGCCACAACTATGGAAGGCCGTGTGCCTAGAGCCCGTGCTCGGCAACAAGAGAAGCCACCGCAATGAGAAGCCCGTGCACCGCAACGAAGAGTAGCCCCCACTCGCCGCAACTAGAGGAAGCCCACGCGCAGCAACGAAGACCCAATGCAGCCAAAAATAAATGTAAATAAAATAAATAAATTTACGAAAAAAGAAATGATGCTGTGTCAGTTACTTCCCTGTGGCTAAGACTCTGCACTCCCAATGCAGCGAGTCCGGGTTTGATCCCTGGTAGGAGAACTAGATCCCACATGCCACAACCAAGAGATCACGTACTGCAACTAAAGACCCCACATGCTGCAACTAAAGATGCCACACGCCACAAAGAAGATCCTGCATGTGGCATTGAAGATCCCGTGTGCTGCAACTAAGACTCCGCGCAGCAAAATAAATTAAAAAAAGAAAAAGAAAAAGAAATGATGCTGTGGTTTCTGGGCTATGTTTTGGGGAAAAATATATTTCTCTACTTCACATTCTATAAAAAAAATCAATTCCAGGTTGATTAGAGGTATAAATGTAAGAAGCAAAACTTTTACATTTTTAAAGAAAATTTAAGAGAATATAATTTCATCATAGGGTAGAAAAAGATTTCTTAGGCTAGTAGTTTTCATGTTTTTTGCTCTCATATCTCTAAAAGAATTTTGAAAAATTGTGCATCCTCTTTCACGTGTTTAATATGACATAAAAATGTTTTCATTATACATTAAAATAATTACAAAGGATATAATTTCCAATGTATTGTAAATGTTGACATAAAAACCAAATCCATGGTTATTTAATTTATTTATTTTTAAAAATTATTTTATTTTATTTATTTATTTTTGGCTGCGTTGGGTCTTCATTGCTGCACGTGGGCTTTCTCTAGTTGCACTGAGCAGGGGCTACTCTTCTTGGCGGTGCACGGGCTTCTCATTGCGGTGGCTTCTCTTGTTGCAGAGCACAGGCTCTAGGCACACGGGCGTCAGTAGTTGTGGCTCACAGGTTCTAGAGCTCAGGCTCAGTAGTTGTGGTGCACAGGCTTAGTTGCTCCGCGGCATGTGGGATCTTCTCAGACCAGGACTTGAACCTGTGTCCCCTGCATTGGCAGGTGGATTCTTAACCACTGCGCCACCAGGGAAGCCCTCCATGGTTATTTCAAATGAAATCAAAATACTATAGTGATTTGATACTCATGTCACCCATTTGAAATTTAAAACAATAAGCTCTTCTATAACAGCCAGAATATTTATATCTATTTTTGTCTTTACTTCATTTTTCCATTCCACTTCCCTCATAGAATTTTATCTTAATGTGATATATTTTATTCCTTTTTTAAAAATTAATTTTTTTGAAAGGAAAACCTAGATCTTTTTTAAAAATTAATTAATTGATTAACTTTTGGCTGTGCTGGGTCTTCGTTTCTGTGCGAGGGCTTTCTCTAGTTGTGGCAAGCGGGGGCCACTCCTCATCGCGGTGTGCGGGCCTCTCACTGTCGCGGCCTCTCTTGTTGTGGAGCACAAGCTCCAGACGCGCAGGCTCAGTAGTTGTGGTGCACGGGCTTAGTTGCTCCGTGGCATGTGGGATCTTCCTGGACTAGGGCCCGAACCCGTGTCCCCTGCATTGGCAGGCAGATTCTCAACCACTGCGCCACCAGGGAAGCCCTAATTAATTAATTTTTATTTTATTTTTGGCTGCGTTGGGTCTTCACTGCTGCGCGTGGGCTTTCTCTAGTTGGAGTGAGCGGGGGCTACTCTTTGTTGTGGTGCATGGGCTTCTCATTGCAGTGGCTTCTCTTGTTGCACAGCACAGGCTCTAGGCACACGGGCCTCAGTAGTTGTGGCATGCAGGCTCAGTAGTTGTGGCTTGCAGGCTCTAGAGCACAGGCTCAGTAGTTGTGGCACACAGGATCAGTTGCTCTGCAGCATGTGGGATCTTCCTGCACCAGGGCTCGAACCCGTGTCCCCTGCATTGGCAGGTGGATTCTTAACCATTGTGCCACCAGGGAAGCCCCATGATATATTTTATTCTTAAAAGTCTTTTATTTATCACCTTTTCATAGTTCTTTGCAGCAAAAATGTGAATATAAAATAAAATTTTAGCAAATGTCCTGTAAATAGAAGTTTTCAGCTATTAAAAATTTCTCTGAGGGACTTCCCTGGCGGTCTAGTGGCTAGGACTCTGCGCTTCCACTGCAGGGGCCACTGGGTTCAATCCCTGGTCGTGGAACTAAAATGCTGCAAGCCACGTGGTGTGGCCAAAAAATTTTTTTTCTCTGGATTGAGTTATTGTAACAATTATTATTGGTATAAAATTGCTCAAAACATAAATTTTTACACATTTTGATAAATGAATTGAAAGCATAAATAGTCCAATTTTATTGGAAATGCACTCTTGAATGAGCTGGATTTTTTTTCCTCCCATATGGCTATGGATGAATACTACTTGTTGCTAGAATGAGAACTCAGTTTCAATTCTATTTCTGTTTTTATTTTTATAGATATACACACTGAGAAACTTGTTCAAACATATAAGAATATAGGAATATAAATAGTAGTGTAATAGCCATGTAATTTGATTATTTGAACACTTTCTGAGTTGTTTGCCAAAATCACATAGTGATCTATCAGAAATGTCTTTTTAGGGACTTCCCTGGTGGTCCAGTGGTTAAGACTCCAAGCTTCCACTGCACGGGGCACAGGTTGGATCCCTGGTGAGGGAACTAAGATCCTGCATGCTGCGTGGCACGGCTAAAAAAAAAAGAAATGTCTTTTTGTGATCTTTTGTCTGACTACCTGATTAGATTTTCCTTCAAATTTGTTGAAAGCAAAGGATTGGCAACCACCTGAATTGCAAAAAGATTTGTTACTCTTTCTCTAGAGCCATTTACTTTTCCTCAGTTTCTAGGAACTATACCAAAAAGGCTTTTTAGATGACTAGTAACTATACCTATTTACTTTTTCTCTTAGAGGTAACTTATTTAACCCGATATGTTCAGAAAGAGTTGGAAAAATAAAAATACTGTTAATTTGAATGAATTTTTGCCAATACAGTATTTTAAAATAAAATGCTTCCGTTTTATCTTGTGTTTTAAATATATTATCTTCAAAACTTTGGGGAACTGCTGATTTAAGTTTAGTCAGTTTATGTAAAATGCCCACCATATATTCTAATTGGCAGTGTCAGTTCTATTCATAAAAAAAAAGTCAAATTAGACTTACTTCGTTTTAAAAAGCCTGAGTTTGAAACTCAAATAAAAATGTGTTGATGCATTCCTTGTAACAAGCTATCTCATTTCTGAATTCTAAGATAGATGTTTCCTAGATGAAATAAGGCATTGCCATCTTCAGTATTTCTTTCTTACCCAGGCTCTTATTGCTTTGTTCTCATGGACCTCTCAGGAGCAGAGAAAGACACAAGAGTTTGATTAGAGGAGACTTCCTCAGCATCAGTAGTTTTCTACACGTTATTCCTTTCCCCTAACATGTTATTATGGAAATTTAAAAACAAATAGAGAAGTTGATAGAATTGTACACAAATGTCCATATCCTCGGCACCCAGATTCTGTAATTAGCATGTTGCTATGTTTACTTTATTACCTGTCTTTCCATCTACCAAGCCTTCTATCCATCCATTAACCCATTTTATGTTTTTAATGCATTTCAAAGTAAGTTTCAGGCATTATTACACTTCACTCCTAAATACTTCAACATGCATATTATTTGCTCTTGTGGGGTTTTTTTGTTTGTTTGTTTGAGGCAGTCAATCTTCATTCCCACCCCAGAAGCAACCACTGTTCTGATTTTTACTGTGAATTCATCCCCTGTTTTATAATTTTGTATATAAACAGAATGTACACTTTTAACACCAATATTTTGATTTGCCCCTTTGTTTGGCTCACCAGAGGTTGTATACTTGGGACAATGAACAATACTAAGATTCAGGTTGGGGAAAAAGGATACAGGCATTTGTGAAAAGAAAGATGGAAAAAGAGACCCAGAATGAGGCCACCACACCTCATTCTGAGGCATTCTGAAATACTTCATTTTAAGAAAGAATGGCTATTTGAGGATCTAAAAATCGATTCCGGGCTTCCCTGGTGGCACAGTGGTTGAGAGTCCTTCTGCCGATGCAGGGGACACGGGTTCGTGCCCTGGTCTGGGAAGATCCCACAGGCTGCGGAGTGGCTGGGCCCATGAGCCATGGCTGCTGAGCCTGCGCGTCCGGAGCCTGTGCTCCACAACGGGAGAGGCCACCACAGTGAGAGGCCCACGTACCGCAAAAAAACAAAAGCAAATAAAAATCGATTCCTTCAAAGCCATCCATACTCTTAAACACCTTAAAAAGTTTTCACATACCCCTAGGGAATGTGTACCTTAGACCAAAGATCGCTGCCATAGACAAGATGGATAAAGTACAAAATGTAAAGGAAGGATACAAAATTAATGCACAGAAATCTCTTGCATTCCTATACACTAACAACAAAAAGTCAGAAAGAGAAATTAAGGAAACACTCCCATTTATCATTGCGACAAAAAGAATAAAATACCTAGGAATAAACCTACTTAAGGAGCAAAACACCCTTATGCAGAAAACTATAAGACACTGATGAAAGAAATTAAAGATGATACAAACAGATGGAGAGATATGCCATGTTCTTGGATTGGAAAAATCAACATTGTGAAAATGACTCTACTACCCAAAGCAATCTACAGATTCAGTTCAATCTCTATCCAACTACCAATGGCATTTTTCACAGAACTAGAACAAAAAATTTCACAATTTGTATGAAAACACAAAAGACCCCGAATAGCCAAAGCAATCTTGAGAAAGAAAAATGGAGCTGGAGGAATCAGGCTCCCTGACTTCAGACTATACTACAAAGCTACAGTAATCAAGACAGTATGGTACTGGCACAAAAACAGAAATATAGATCAATGGAACAGGATAGAAAGCCCAGAGACAAACCCATGCACATATGGCCACCTTATCTTTGCCAAAGGAGGCAAGAATACATAATGGAGAAAAGACAGCCTCTTCAATAAGTGGTGCTGGGAAAACTGGACAGCTACATGTAAAAGAATGAAATTAGAACACTGCCTAACACCATACACAAAAATAAACTCAAAATGGATTAAAAACCTAAATGTAAGGCCAGACACTATCAAACTCTTAGAGGAAACCATAGGCAGAACACTCCATGTCATAAATCACAGCAAGATCCTTTTTGACCCACCTCCTAGAGAAATGGAAATAAAAACAAAAATAAACAAATGGGACTTAATGAAACTTAAAAGCTTTTGCACAGCAAAGGAAACCATAAACAAGATGAAAAGACAACCCTCAGAATGGGAGAAAATATTTGCAAATGAAGCAACTGACAAAGGATTAATCTCCAAAATATACAAACAGCTCATGCAGCTCAATATCAAAAAAACAAACCACCCAATCCAAAAATGGGCACAAGACCTAAATAGACATTTCTCCAAAGAAGATATACAGATTGCCAACAAACACATGAAAAGATGCTTAACATCACTAATCATTAGAGAAATGCAAATCAAAACCACAATGAGATATCACCTCACACCAGTCAGAATGGCCATCATCAAAAAATCTACAAACAATAAATGCTGGAGAGGGTGTGGAGAAAAGGGAACCCTCTTGCACTGTTGGTGGGAATGTGAATTTATACAGCCACTATGGAGAACAGTATGGAGGTTCCTTAAAAAACTAAAAATAGAACTACCATACAACCCAGCAATCCCACTACTGGGCATATACCCTGAGAAAACCATAATTCCAAAAGAGTCATGTACCACAGTGTTCATTGCATCACTATTTACAATAGCCAGGACATGGAAGCAACCTAAATGTCCATCACAGATGAATAAAGAAGATGTGGCACATATATACAATGGAATATTATTCAGCCATAAAAAGAAATGAAATTGAGTTATTTGTAGTGAGGTGGATGGATCTAGAGACTGTCATACAGAGTGAAGTAAGTCAGAAAGAGTAAAACAAATACCGTATGCTAACGCATATATATGGAATCTAAAAAAAACAGTGCAGATGAACCTAGGGGCAGGGCAGGAATAAAGATGCAGACGTAGAGAACAGACTTGAGGGCACGAGGGGAAGGGGAAGCTGGGACGAAGTGAGAGAGAAGCATTGACATATATACACAACCAAATGTAAAATGGATGGCTAGTGGGAAGCTGCTGCATAGCACAGGGAGATCAACTCGATGCTTTGTGACGACCTAGAGGGGTGGGATAGGGAGTGTAGGAGGGAGGCTCAAGAGGGAGGGGATATGGGGATATATGTATACATGTTGCTGATTCCCTCTGTTGTACAGCAGAAACTAACACAACATTGCAAAGCAGTTATACGCCAATAAAGATGTGAAAAAAATGTGAAGGAAAAATGATTAAATTTGACTGTATTAAAATTTAAAACTTCTGCGTAAGAATACATCCCATAAACAAAATGGAAAGACAAGATATTTGCAACTTGTAAGAGATACATGATTAGCATCCAGATAAAGAGCTTCTTAAGAAAAGTAAAGACAGGGACTTCCCTTGTGGCACAGTGGTTAAGAAGCCTCCTGCCAGTGCAGGGGACACAGGTTCAAGCGCTGGTCCGGGAAGATTCCACATGCCGCGGGGCAACTAAGCCCTTACGCCGCAACTACTGATCTTGCACTCTAGAGCCCACAAGCCACAGCTACTGAGCCTGTGTGCCACAAGTACCGGAGCCTGCGCACCTAGGGCCTGTGCTCCGCAACAAGAGAAGCCCCTACTCGCCGCAACTAGAGATAGCCCGCGAGCAACAACGAATAGCCAATGCAGCCAAAATAAATAAATAAATTTATTAAAAAAAATTAAAGACAAACAGCTCAACAGAAAAATGAACAAAAGATACAAGTAGACAATATATAAAATGAAATATGGTTAATATGAAAATATGTTCAATTTCATTAGTAATCAGAGACATGCAGATTAAACAATAAGAACCCAAGAGGGATGAAAAGATATGTCTACAAAAGACTTGGCAAGAATGTTCTTAGCAGCCTCATTTATAAAGCCAAATACAGAAAAGACACAGTGTCCATCACCAGAAAAATGGGTAAACAAGCTGTGGCATACAATGGAATTCTACTCAGCAATAAAAAGAAACAAACCAGTGATAGATGCAGCAACCTGGGTGAATCTGACAAACATGCTGAGTGAAGGAGATTTTCCACAAAAGAGTACATATTATATCTAGAACAGATAAAAACTAATCTGTCATGAAAGCAAAAACCAAAACAGAATAGTGTTACCTGGTGGGAGTGGGACCAGGGATTGACTTGGAGGGGGATTAGGGAACTTTCTACGGGCAATGGTAATGTTCTATATTTGATGGAGGTTTGGGTTACACAGGTGTATATGCATTTGTTAGAACTCAGTGAGTATATAATTATGGTTTGAACATTCCACTGTAAATAAATTTTACCTTAAAAATCTGTAAGCAAATGTCAAACTCATTAATAATATGCATGCTGCAGTGTTTAGGAGTAAAGTATACTGATGGATTCAGTTTACTTTTAAATACATTACAAAATATTATGGATTGAATTATGGCTAGAGGGATGGATAGATATATGATAAAGCAAATAGGACAAAATGCTCATATAGCCACCACCTGAATTCACTACATACTTAAAAAAACTTTACTATGTGTTTAAATTTTTTTCATAATAAAATGTGGGGGGAAAAGCAATAATGTGACACTTACACCCATCAGATTGGCATAAATGACAACTGACAGTGTTGTGTGAAGATGTGATGAAATGTAGTGGAAGTGTAAACTGATACAACCACTTCAGAGAGTAATTTAGCAAAATTTAGTAAAGCTACAGATGCTCATCTTTATGACTCAGAAATCCTACTTCTGAGTATATAACCTAGAGTTTCATGTGCCCAAGAAGATATGTGCAAAAATGTTCTTTGCACCATGATTATCATGTTTTGAAACATTTAAAATACTAAGTTGTGGGGCTTCCCTGGTGGCGCAGTGGTTGAGAGTCCGCCTGCCGATGCAGGGGACATGGGTTCGTGCCCCGGTCCAGGAAGATCCCACATGCCGCGGAGAGGCTGGGCCCGTGAGCCATGGCCGCTGAGCCTGCGCATCCAGAGCCTGTGCTCTGCAACGGGAGAGGCCACAATGGTGAGAGGCGCGTGTACTGCAAAAAAAAAAAAAAAAAAAAAAACTAAGTTGCAAGAACAGGGCAATGGATATCAGCACACCCCTTATCAATTGTAAGCATGTTGCCACATTTGCTTTATCTATGTGTAAATATACATTTTTTCTCTGAATCATTTGAGAGCAAATTGCACTTAATTCCTAAATACTTCAGCATGTATTTCCTAAAGCAAAGGCATTCTTCTACATAACCACAATACATTGATCACATTCAGGGCATTTTAATGTTTATCGTTTTACTATTACCTAATTTACAATCCATATTCACATTTCTCCAATTATTGTAGTAATCTGCTTTAGTGTTGTTTTAAACGCCATCTAGAATCCACTCAAACGTCACACATTGTATTTAGTTGTCATTTCATTTAGTCTGTAATCTAGTAAAGTTCCACTGCCTTTTTTGTGCCTTTCATGACATTGACTTTTTTTTTTTAAGACCTTATTCTTTTTTTTTTAATTATTATTTATTTATTTATTTGTTTTTGCTGTGTTGGGTCTTCGTTTCTGTGCAAGGGCTTCCTCTAGTTGTGGCAAGTGGGGGCTACTCTTCATCACAGTGTGCGGGCCTCTCACTATCGCGGCCTCTCTTGTTGGGGAGCACAGGCTCCAGACGCGCAGGCTCAGTACTTGTGGCTCACGGGCCTAGTTGCTCTGCAGCATGTGGGATCCTCCCAGACCAGAGCTCGAACCCGTGTCCCCTGCATTAGCAGGCAGATTCTCAACCACTGCACCACCAGGGAAGCCCCATGACATTGACTTTTTTGAAGAGTCTAGGCAAATTGGGGTTTGTCTGTTTGTTTTTAGATTTTAGAGATTTCATTTATTTATTTATCTATTTATTTGTATTGAAGTATAGTTGATTTACAATATTAGTTTCAGGTGTACAGCATAGTGATTCAATATTTTTATAGATTATACTCCATTTAAAGTTACTATAAAATATTGGCTATATTTCCTGTGCTGTACAATAGGCAAATTGTTTTTGAAGAATATTCCTACATTTGGATTTGCAACATTTTTAAAGAGTAAACATTTTATTTTAGAATTGCTTTAGATTTAAAGAAAAATTGCAAGCTTAATACAGAGAGGTAGCATACACAGTTTTCCCTATTATTAAGTTCTTATAAGTAGGATGGTACATTTGTCACAATTAATGAATCAATACTGGTACATTATTATTAACTAAAGTACATATCTCGTTCAGATTTCCTTAGTTTTTACCTAATGTCCTTTTACTATTCCAGGAACCCATCCAGGTTACCACATTACATTTAGTTGTCATATCTCCTTACACTCTTCTTGCCTGTGATATTTTCCTGAACTTTCCTTACTTTTGAGGAGTACTGGTACAGTACTGTTTTGAGGGGTACTGGTCAGGTATTTTGTAGAATGTTCCTCAATTGAGATTTGTCTGATATTTTTTTCTCATGATTAAACCGGGGTTATGTGTTTTAGGGAGGAAGGACATAGAGGTAAAATCTCATTCTCATCACACCATATGAAAGGTACATGTTAGCAACATGACTTACCATGTTGGTGTTGATCTTGATCACCTGGCTTAGGTAGTATTTTTCAGATTTCTCCACTGTAAAGTTATTTGTTTGTGACCCTTTCCATCCTATACTGTTTGGAAGGCTGTCACTATGCTTAGCCCACACTAAGGAGTGGGTAGTCATGCTCTACCTCCATGAGGGTGGAATATACACATAAATTATTTGGAATTCTTCTGCATGGGATATTTATCCCTTCTCTTCCATTTATTTATTCAATCATTTATTTATATCAGTATAGACTAATGGATAAATACTTCTTTATTTGGTTGCTCAAATTGTTCTAGATTTGGCTAAAGGGAGTTCGTTCAGCTGCCTCCTGTGTCCCTTTGATATACCTCCATCATCATTGCATTGGTTTTTTGTTTCTTTGTTTTTTAGCACTTCCTTACTTTCTGGCAATACAAGATGGTCCAGGTTCATCGTGTATATTTCTTGGCCCATTCCTAGAATTAGCCATTTCTCCAAGGAACCTTCATTCATTTTATTGGTATTAGAAACCAAGATCTGGGTGCTAGGTGTGCTTGTTGCTACTGGATTGTCATTGCTCCTAGGCTCTCTCAACTGACAGATCAAGTAGCTATATGTATGTATACTAACCCATGTATATGCACATATTTATAAATATTTCTATATATAGCCATCAGTATCTGTATTAAGCTAAAGATAAGTTCATACTGATGTCTCCAACTCTAATCCATCACCACATGGATCATTCTAGCCTCTTCCTCTTGCTTATCTGTAATCTCTCACTCCAACAGCAAGAAACATGTCTCCTACTATCCACTTTCCATTTACTTATTGTTCAATCCCAGTATACATGTACAGCGGTTTCAGAATTGTTAATCCATATCCCCATGGGAAACAACTTTGCCAACCAGAGTTCAGTGCTTATGAACAGTTCATTTTGCCTTTAGTCTTACAGACTTCATTCATTTCCAAAGGCACTTAGGTTAGCACCTTTCCTTCATCCTCTTTAGCGAGGTTATGTCATACATTTGAAATACAGCTATATATGTTTTTTGTCATAGTGTGCACCCCATTCTGGGATTCCCCTGATCTCCTAAATGATTTTTTCTTAATTTGCATACACTGTTTCACTCTTTGTGCTCTAAGATTCTAAGGGTTTTGACAAATAATAGCCCAAAGCTGGAAGCAGCAAAGATGCCCTTCAATAGGCGAATAGATAAACTGTGGTACATGCCTACAATGGAATCTTCTTTTGCAATAAAAAGGAATATACTATCAATCCACACAACAGTATGGATGAATCTTAAAGGCATATAGTTAAGCAAAAGAAGCCAATCTGAAAAGGCTACATACTGTGTGATTCCAACTATATGACAGGAATGCAAAACTATGGAGACAATAAAAAAGGTCAGTGGTTCAGGAGTTGGGGGGAGAGAGGGATGAATAGGCAGATGTTGGTTTGAAAATTGGCCCTCGTACATGGAGAGCAAGGAGAGACCAAAGAAAGAGGCAGACCACCCCAGATTGGTAGGTGGTGGTTTTAATAAGCAAGGGAGCGTAAACATGAGGCTTGTCTTGGATGGCTACAAGATGAGTAGATTTCTGCACCCGCTGGCCAGAACGTTAAAAGTTTACATAGAGGTCTTAACTGGGTTCAGTCATGTATACTGTCCACATGGTCTCAGCAACACATTACTCTCTCAAGGGTATGTCCTTGAAAATGGCTCCCACTGTGGGAATGGTGGGCAGAATGTACATTCCAAGGAAAGGGGAGGGGTGAGGAGCATCTGATTGCCCGGGTCCAGCTTGTGGGGTCAACTGGCAGTCACATCCCCTCAATGACCTCCAACAGCAGAGAACAAAGGATTTTTAGGGCAGCAAAATTACTCTGTATACTACAGTGGTAGATATATGTCATTATACATTTGTTCAAACCTATACAATGTATAACACCAGGAGTGAACCCTAACGTAAACTATGGACTTTGGGTGATTATGCTATGTCAGTGTAGATTCATCAGTTGTAACAGATGTACAATGCTGGTGAGAGATGTTGATAATAGGGGAGGCTATGTATCCGTGGGGCAAGGGGTATATGAGAACTCTGTACTTTCTGCTTAGTTTTGTTGGGAACCTGCAACTGCTCTAAAAAATAAAGTCTATATAAAAGGGAAAAAAATGAATGGAGGGTTATACAGGTATTTTATTATTATTTTATTATTCTCTATACTTGTTTGTATGTTTGAAGTATTCTATAATAAAAGGAAAAGAAGATGCTTGCATACAGGCATTTCTTCAGGATTCAAAACAATGTTGAATTATATGCAAATGTTCATAGCAGTTTTATTAATAAACTATAAACAACTCAACTGTCCATCATCAGGTGAATGGATAAACAAACTGTGGTATATCCATTCAGTGGAATACTACTCAGCAATTAAAAAAAAGAAACCACTGATATATACAACAACCTGTAAGAATCTCAGAAACATAAAGTTGAGCAAAAGGAACCATACAAAAGAGTTCATACATTATGAGTCCATTTATATGAAGTATTTATTTATTTATTATTAAATGCTTTTATTATCATTGCTCCAATATATGAAGCATTTATAAATGGAAATCAGAACAGTGGTTGTCCCTTGGGGGATAGTGGTAGTAATTGACTGGAAAGGGGCAATTGGGAGCTTTTTTAAAAATTGAGATATAGTTGTCATATAATATTATGTAAGTTTAAGGTATACAATGTGTCATTTGATACGTTTATATATTGCAAATATAGAAGTGCTGAGATGTACAGAAGGGGAACAAATCAGTTTCTAGGCCCCTCACTTAGTGTTAGAAACAGCAAGAGCCTCCAGCCTGTAGGAGGATTTAGGCCTTGTCAGTGGAATCAGCTGTGGCCTCAACCCATCATGCTTTGGATGCAATCACATCTTGGTTGTGTCAAATGGCTCAAGGCTTGTCAAGCTCACACATGAGACAAGGCAAGGCCAAGCCCTGACTGATTTGGCCAGTAAGATAGAGTGAGTCACTTCTAGATTTAGACATATTACTACTTAAGTAGAGAGCAAAAAGAAAAATAAGCCTAAAGGTGCCAGCCCCTGTGATCCTTGTCCCACACACTAAAAGGATAACATCGAAACAAGTTGTCCTGAGGAGCTGAGCTGCCACTACAGGTTTTACGTTCTGCAGCTCTGCTCTGAAGGAGTACGTTGGAAAGTTCCACACCTAATCAGAACCAGGGAGGGGATGCAAAACTATCTCATGATAGCCTCCCAGTGTGGGTACGGAGGCCAGTGGGAGATGGCCTCATAATAGCTCCTTATGGGCCTCCTGTCCTCGCGTGTTCCAGGAGGATCAAAAGGCATTCTGCCAAAACTCAGATAGTCCAAGCCTTTGCCTCTGTGGTTATGTGCAACGTTGCCATGGCAGAACCATCTCCCTAATAAGGCTATTTCTCTACTGACAATGGATTGAAACAGAAGCAGCTGGATGAGTAGAGGGGCTCAGGCCTCTTTTTTTTTTTTTTTTTTTTGCAGTACGCGGGCCTCTCACCGTTGTGGCCTCCCCCGTCGCAGAGCACAGGCTCCGGATGCGCTGGCCCAACGGCCATGGCTCGCGGGCCCAGCCGCTCCGCGGCATGCGGGATCCTCTAGACTGGGGCACGAACCCGTGTCCCCTGCATCGGCAGGCAGACTCTCAACCACTGCGCCACCAGGGAAGCCCTCAGGCCTCTTTTGAGTGATCTGGCATTGACCTGGATTGATCATGATTTGGAGGAAATCCAAGTTCAGATTTTTCAGGTAACTGTATATGTTAGTTCCTAGAATCCTTTTGTTGCCCTAGAATATGAATCACTTCCCTTTGCCAATACTTGGCTAAGGGAGAGAAAGAATTAGTGGCAGTTCACAAGTTTAGCCTTTATATTAATCGCAATATGCTTTGCATTTTATTGTATTGTTCTTTCTTTCTTCTTTACACAGAGTGTAGGTTCCTTTTTCTCAATTCATTCTTTAGGTGTTTTTTTTTTTTTTTTTTAGAAATTCCTGAGCAAAGATCTCTTTTTGTGTGAAGGAAAGAGCTCTTAACTGGTGGTTGAGCCTGAAAAACAGTTGCAGGCCGGTTTCTGTCCACAGAGAGCACACTAAGTCAACAGTTCTTCAGGATGGTGTCTGAACAAGGCCTATTCCTGTCTGGGTATGCCACATGTTACAGGACATTAGGAAAATTAAGACTAACATTCAAAAAGTCAATAAGCTGCAGGAAGCCTGTGGACTATTTAAAAAATACCTTATTGGAAGCCTGAGAAAATGTATGCCAACGGTCAAAAATACTAGGCGCCTGGGAAATGAAATATGCAACTTGGTTAACTGGCAAAGTCAAAGAGGCTATTGTAAGGGGGAAAAAGGCGTCTTTCAAAATATGGAAATATAGTTTCTAATGAGGAGAACCAGGAAGTCTAGAAAATATGGCAGCTCAGATACAAAGTACAAATTACATGGCCTCAAGAAGAATGGTGAGTTCTTTGCCAGGGACTCTAAAGCTCCTCTCTGAAATACATCCAGGAGAAAGCCAGCTAGAGAATCAGTGGGATTACAAGGATTTAAAAGGGATTTGACGTGTGGTAGGAGCCTGGGAGGTGGAGGTTTCAGGTTGCTGGTGGCTTAAATGAGAGGGCTTTGGGTGAGGCCCTGGCGAGGTGGTTGAGTAAGAAAAGTTTTACCTTTCCCTCTCTCTCAGTCTCTCCTTTCCTCCTCCTATTTCATTCTCTCCCTAGCCTTTTCCAGAATTGGCTTTGCTTTGCCCCTCTTTGCTTTTTTTTTTTAATTAAATTAAATTAAATTTATTTTTTATACAGCAGGTTCTTATTAGTTATCCATTTTATACACATCACTGTATACATGTCAATCCCAATCTCTCAATCCATCCCACCACTACCACCACTCCCCTTGCCACTTTCCCCCCTTGGTGTCCATACGTTTGTTCTCTACATCTGTGTCTCAATTTCTGCCCTGCAAGCCGGTTTATCTGTACCATTTTTCTAGGTTCCACATATATGCCTTAATATACGATATTTGTTTTTCTCTTTCTGACTTACTTCACTCTGTATGACAGTCTCTAGGTCCATACACGTCTCTACAAATGACCCAATTTTGTTCCTTTTTATGGCTGAGTAATATTCCATTGTATATAGGTACCACATCTTCTTTATCCATTCATTGGTTAATGGACACTTAGGTTGCTTCCATGACCTGGCTATTGTAAATAGTGCTGCAATGAGCATTGGGGTGCATGTGTCTTTTTGAATTATGGTTTTCTCTGGGTATATGCCCAGTAGTGGGATTGCTGGGTCGTATGGTAGTTCTATCTGTAGTTTTTTAAGGAACCTCCATACTGTTCTCCATAGTGGCTGTACCAGTTTACATTCCCACCTGCCCTTCTTTGCCTTTAATGTCCTTTTTCTGTTTCTCCTTGACCAGATCTTGGTCATTTCCACATTGTGGTGCCTAGGGAGACTGCAAAACACTTCCAACTGGGCTTACCCTGTAGGCACACAAGTTCTCACCTGAAATCAGTGCTAAGAAATTTCTGCACCTAAGTAGCTCTGATCGGGAATAGGTGAGGAGTAAATAGTTGCGAAGTCCTTTGCTCCTTCCTCTCCTGTTGGAGAGATTAGACGACTGGTCACCCTTGGCCTGGTAGGATTTAGCTAGGGGAGGCTGACACCTGGTGGTCACGCGTGGGAGGTGCCGAAGAGTTCATAATAGCCCCACGCCTTTACCATTTACTTACCATTTATTGAGCTATTTGCTTTATATGAATTATCTCATTTAAAACTCACAACAACCCTGTGAAGTGAGTATCATGATTTCAGCTTGACACATGAATGATTTATCTAAGCATTTATGAACTGATTTAAGCAATGGGGTCAGGGTTTTTTTTTTCATTTTTCTTTTCTTAGCTCCTGGGACAGTACCTGGCTCATAGTAGATTCTCAGGAAATATTTATTGAAATAATATTTTTTACTTATCAACATCATGAAACATTAGTTCAGTGGGCAGTCTCCTTGTAATAGAGTTGATTTGAATATTGTGCCACCCACCAGATAAGCCTAGTCTCAGTCTGCTACAACTCTTGCTTAAATACCTTTCCCCAGAAATCTCACCACCTCAGATACTTGGAGACCAAGTCTGCTGCGAGAAATATTCAAATCTATTGAAACTCTACTCAACTACAGTCATCCTACACCCTCTGTCCTGGACACCACGAGGCTGGGTCTCTGTCCAAATGTAGACATTTCAAGTTGAGAAACCACTAAGAAACCACAAGGCTTAGTCAGCTGAGGCTGTTCAAATGCTGCATTCTTAGAATCCCCGCGAAACATTAGGTGCCCAGGATGGATGCTTGCTGATAAGAACACTGAAGTTGCCCAGGATAGTGGCCAATGTATTAGAGAGGAAGACTGTGAGTCAAGTGACAACATATTCAACCAATGAGAGAGAG
Source organism: Delphinapterus leucas (assembly GCF_059928025.1). Taxonomy (NCBI): domain Eukaryota; kingdom Metazoa; phylum Chordata; class Mammalia; order Artiodactyla; family Monodontidae; genus Delphinapterus; species Delphinapterus leucas. The sequence goes on from NC_143150.1 coordinate 26,474,170, forward strand.
AGAGAAAGAGAGAGAGATTGGCCAGGAGGCTATTAGACAATCACAATGAAGAAGAGAAAATAGATGGAATAACTTCAAGGAAGCAATATTGAAAGAGTTATGGCTTGGAAGTAGTGATGACGTAGGAGGAGAATGCCAACTGTAATATGTGGAGAATGAACGAGCAGCCTTCTCTGGAGGGAGATGCAGGGGGAGTGGTATCTTGAGGAGAGAACTATGTTTCATTTAAGGTCAGAAAGTGAGAGAGTTTCCATGGAAGAGAGTCTATCTTTTTTAAAAAAATATTTATATATTTATTTATTTATTTAGGCTGTGCTGGGTCTTAGTTGAGGCATGTGGAATCTTTTAGTTGTGACATGTGGACTCTTAGTTGCAGCATGCGTGCAGGATCTAGTTCCCCGACCGGGGATCGAACCCAGGCCCCCTGCATTGGGAGTGCAGAGTCTTACCCACTGGACCACCAGGGAAGCCCCAGTCTATCTTTGAATGGGAATTCCCTAGGGCCAAGTGGAAAGGTCTGGGAGGGAGAGGTAAAGTGGGAATTTGTGTAGGTGAGGAAGCACAGAACAGGGTGGAAATGAAAGGAAGAGATGATCAAGGGGCTTCATCTTGGATGGTGGCAAAATATGATAGGATGTAAAGAAGGGTGGTATTAACTTTCCTCAAAGCTAAAGCAGGCTGAGGCCCTTGGCTATGGTGGGGAACTGGGACATTTGGAGTCATTATTGTGAAACTTATTAGGGAGGGGTCTGGAGCTATCAAGGTAGAAGTGGTGGTTGCAGAGATAAAAGCAAAACCATCTGAGTGATTAAGTTGGCAAGTAGAAAAGGCAGGGATAGGAAAGTGAGTATTGCCTTGAAAAGGCTGAAGAGTGAAAGCTCTACACATTGGCTGACCCCAAGTGAAAAAGAAGGATATTTTCAGAAATCAGTAGGTGCCCCACAAGAAATGCTATGCTCTTAACCCCCCAAAACTTATTGGGCTCCTTCCTTGTCTTCTGTTTTCAGCATCTACTTAGATGACAGCTTTCTAAACTTTCTTGGCAGGCTCTTGGTCCTTCCTTTTAGACATCTCTTGTTGATCCTCATGGACTCCATTAAGGTCTGTGCCCCTTGAGACCATGGATCGACCATGTCTATCTCTCAAATGCCCCTCTGTTTCTGTCTCTGCCCATTTGGCATGTTTTCATCATGAAAGTAAAGGAACGGGAGCAGTTGAAGATCCAGAGAGACTCTGAGGTGAAGAAGAAGGAAATTGAGGAAGGTTATGTTGAAGTCCTCATTCTTTTCTGTACAATGGAAGGCATGGTTGTTGGCTGAAGGTGAGGGGGGTAATTCATACCTCATTCGGTTGTTGTGAGCATTAAACAAGATAGTGGATGGGAGGCATCTAGCACAGTGTGTAGCTCAATAAATTGGAGTTTTAAAAAGCTCCCTGTTGAGAAGTCAAAGTCCTGGCTGGGAATGGCAGTAGTCAAAGCAATTGATGAGTGTTGGGCAAAGTTCAGCACTCAGCAATGGATTAGTGAACAGATAGGAGCTGGGATCCAAATAAGGAGAGACCAGCAAGCTACTAAAGCTCAAGGAATAAACTGAGGATTCATCACATTGTATAACCTTAAGCAGTGAGTTTTAAGTGAAGCACGGATACTGGCAAACCATTTGCTAGGCAGGGGGCCGCCTTAGACCCAAAGGTTATACCTTTCCTGGGTTGAATTTCAAAGGCCATTCATTATGACCCATTAGGGTGTGTTGAGAGCCTGACTTTGTACAGAATCCAGAGAGTATGATTTAGAGAGTTTCTTTAATAACACTTAGTAGGTAGGAAGAAGGAGTAGAGAAATTGGGACAGGGCAGGGGACTGGCAAAAGGAAATGTGAATGGGGCAATTTAGGGTAGCAGAAGGCATATTGTTGGAGTGTTTCATAGTGGGATGAAGCAAAAAGAGGGATAGTGTTTTGTAGGAAACAGAGAAACTACAAAAAAGAAGGGAAGGAGATAGAAAAAAAGTTATATATCTGTTTTCTCTCTATCAAATATAGTACCTAGAACCCAAGTAAATAATTGCTAGAAATTTAATTCTAAATGAGAACACTGTAACTCTTTAAAATATGAAGTGAATTTATTCATAGAAAATGGATTAAAACTATACTATTAAAATTAAAAAGATGAAAAAACAGAGCAAGCAGGATTGATACAAGACACTTCCCTAGGAATTTTTTTTTAATAAATTTATTTATTTACTTACTTATTTTTGGCTGTGTTGGGTCTTCATTGCTGCACGTGGGCTTTCTCTACTTGTGGCGAGCGGGGGCTACTCTTCCTTGTAGTGCACAGGCTTCTCATTGTAGTGGCTTCTCTTTGCTGTGGAGCACAGGCTCTAGGCGCACGGGCTTCAGTAGTTGTGGAACATGGGCTCAGTAGTTGTGGCGCACAGGCTTAGTTGCTCTGCAGCATGTGGGATCTTCCTGGACCAGGGATCGAATCCATGTCCCCTGCATTGGCAGGCGGATTCTTAACCACTGTGACACTACGGAAGTCCCTCCCCAGGAATTTATTTATTTATTTAATTTATTTATTTTTGGCTGCATTGAGTCTTCGTTCCTGCACGCAGGCTTTCTCCAGTTGCAGAGATCAGGGGCTACTCATTGCGGTGGCTTCTTTTGTTGTGGAGCACGGGCTCTAGAGCGCAGGCTCAGTAGTTGTGGCGCATGGGCTTAGTTGCTCTGTGGCATATGGCATCTTCCCGGACCAGGGCTCGAACCCGTGTCCCCTGCCTTGGCCTTGTGCCACCAGGGAAGCCCCTCCCCAGGAATTTTTAAAATTCTTTCCCTCTTAGAATAAAAGGTTTTCTGTGCTTTAAAACAGTCGTAAATTTTAAAATTAACTTGTTATGCTATAAAAGTAATCTCAGTCCTATTTTAAATAGGTACTACTTGGGTAACATGCACTGGTAATATATTAGCAGTCCCAGTTGCTTGACAGATGTAGATGTTAGATGAAATCCAGTTGGTTAAATTATACTCACTTGTCCAAAGAGGAACGTAACTAGAGAAATTAAAAGAAATCCTCAACATTTAGGCAGCGTCTAACCAAAAAGAAATACAAACAACATGAGTTAGTTTCCTATAGCTGCTGTAACAAATTACCTGTAACTGAGAGTTTTGTTTGTTTTTCTAACATCTTTATTGGAGTATAATTGCTTTACAATGGTGTGTTACTTTCTGCTGTATAACAAAGTGAATCAGCTATACATATACATACATCCCCATATCCCTTCCCTCTTGTGTCTCCCTCCTACACTCCCTATCCCACCCCTCTAGGTGGACACAAAGCACCGAGCTGATCTCCCTGTGCTATGCAGCTGCTTCCCACTAGCTATTTATTTTACATTTGGTAGTGTATATATGTCCATGCCACAATCTCACTTCGTCCCAGCTTACCCTTCCCACTCCTCATGTCCTCAAGTCCATTCTCTATGTCTGCGTCTTTATTCCTGTCCTGCCCCTAGGTTCTTCAGAACCTTTTTTTTTTAATATTCCATATATATGTGTTAGCATATGGTATTTGTTTTTCTCTTTCTGACCTACTTCACTCTGTATGACAGTCTCCAGGTCCATCCACCTCACTACAAAAGACTCAATTTCGGTTCTTTTTATGGCTGAGTAATATTCCATTGTATATATGTGCCACATCTTCTTTATCCATTCATCTGTCGATGGACACTTAGGTTGCTTCCATGTCCTGGCTATTGTAAATAGAGATGCAATGAACATTGTGGTACATGACTCTTTTGGAATTATGGTTTTCTCAGGGTATATGCCCAGTAGTGGGATTGCTGGGTCGTATGGGAGTTCTATTTTTAGTTTTTTGAGGAACCTTCATACTGTTCTCCATAGTGCCTGTATCAATTTACATTTCCACCAACAGTGCAAGAGGGTTCCCTTTTCTCCACACCCTCTCCAGCATTTAGTGTTCGTAGAGTTTTTGATAATGGCCATTCTGACTGGTGTGAGGTGATACCTCATTGTAGTTTTGATTTGCATTCTCTAATGATTAGTGATGTTGAGCATCCTTTCATGTGTTTGTTGGCAATCTGTATATCTTCTTTGGAGAAATGTCTATTTAGGTCTTCTGCCTGTTTTTGGATTAGGTTGTTTATTTTTCTGATAATGAGCTGCATGAGCTGCTTGTATATTTTAGAGATTAATCCTCTGTCAGTTGCTTCGCTTGCAAATATTTTCTCCCATTCTGAGGGTTGTCTTTTCATCTTGTTTATGGTTTCCTTTGCTGTGCAAAAGCTTTTAAGTTTCATTAAGTCCCATTTGTTTATTTTTGTTTTTAATTTCCATTTCTCTAGGAGGTGGGTCAAAAAGGATCTTGCTGTGATTTATGTCATGGAGTGTTCTGCCTATGGTTTCCTCTAAGAGATTTATAGTGTCTGGCCTTACATTTAGATCTTTAATCCATTTTGAGTTTATTTTTGTGTATGGTGTTAAGGAGTGTTCTAATTTCATTCTTTTATGTGTAGCTGTCCAGTTTTCCCAGCACCACTTGTTGAAGAGGCTGTCTTTTCTCCATTGTATATTCTTGCCTTCTTTATCAAAGATAAGGCGACCACATGTGTGTGAGTTTATCTCTGGGCTTTCTATCCTGTTCCATTGATCTATATTTCTGTTTTTGTGCCAGTACCATACTTTCTTGATTACTGTAGCTTTGTAGTATAGCCTGAAGTCAGGGAGCCTGATTCCTCCAGCTCTGTTTTTCTTTCTCAACATTGCTTTGGCTCTTTGGGGTCTTTTGTGTTTCCATACAAATTGTGAAATTTTTTTCTAGTTCTGTAAAAAATGCCATTGGTAGTTTGATAGGGATTGCATTGAATCTGTAGATTGCTTTGGGTAGTATAGTCATTTTCACAATGTTGATTCTTCCCATCCAAGAACATGGTATATCTCTCCATCTGTTTGTATCATCCTTAATTTCTTTCACCAGTGTCTTATAGTTTTCTGCAAACAGGTCTTTTGTCTCCTTAGGAAGGTTTATTCCTAGGTATTTTATTCTTTTTGTTGCAATGGTAAATGGGAGTGTTTCTTTAACTTCTCTTTCAGATTTTTCATCATTAGTGTATAGGAATGCAAGAGACTTCTGTGCATTAATTTTGTATCCTGCTACTTTACCAAATTCATTTATTAGCTCTAGTAGTCTTCTGGTAGCATCTTTAGGATTCTTGATATATACTATCATGTTATCTGCAAACAGTGACAGTTTTACTTCTTCTTTTCTGATTTGGTTTCCTTTTATTTCTTTTCTGATTGCTGTGGCTAAAACTTCCAAAACTATGTTAAATAACAGTGGTGAGAGTGGGCAACCTTGTCTTGTTCCTGATCTTAGTGGAAATGGTTTCAGTTTTTCACCATTGAGAATGATGTTGGCTGTGGGTTTGTCATATATGGCCTTTATTATGTAAGTTCCCTGTATGCCTACTTTCTGGAGGGTTTTTATAAATGAGTGTTGAATTCTGTCAAAAGTCTTTTCTGCATCTATTGAGATGATAATATGGTTTTTCTCCTTCAGTTGGTTAATATGTTTTATCACATTGATTGATTTGCATATATTGACGAATCCTTGCATTCCTGGGATAAACCCCACTTGATCATGGTGTATGATCCTTTTAATGTGCTGTTGGATTCTGTTTGCTAGTATTTTGTTGAGGATTTTTGCATCTATGTTCATCAGTCATATTGGCCTGTAGTATTCTTTTTTTGTGACATCTTTGTCCGATTTTGGTATCAGAGTGACAGTGGCCTCATAGAATGAGTTTGAGAGTGTTGCCCCCTCTGCTATATTTTGGAAGAGTTTGAGAAGGATAGGTGTTAGCTCTTCTCTAAATGTTTGATAGAATTCGCCTGTGAAGCCATCTGGTCCTGGGCTTTTGTTTGTTGGAAGATGTTAATCACAGTCTCAATTTCAGTGCTTGTGATTGGTCTGTTTATATTTTCTATTTCTTCCTGGTTCAGTCTCAGAAGGTTGTGCTTTTCTAAGAATTTGTCCATTTCTTCCAAGTTGTCCATTTTATTGACATATAGTTGCTCATAGTAATCTCTCATGATCCTTTGTATTTCTGTAGTGTCAGCTGTCACTTCTCCTTTTTCATTTCTAATTCTATTGATTTGAGTATTCTCCCTTTTTTTCTTGATGAATCTGGCTAATGGTTTATCAATTTTATTTATCTTCTCAAAGAACCACCTTTTAGTTTTACTGATCTTTGCTATTGTTTCCTTCATTTCTTTTTCATTTATTTCTGATCTGATCTTTATGATTTCTTTCCTTCTTCTAACTTTGGGATTTTCTTGTTCTTCTTTCTCTAATTGCTTTAGGTGTAAGGTTAGGTTGTTTATTTGAGATGTTTCTTGTTTCTTAAGGTAGGATTGTATTGCTATGAACTTCCCTCTTAGAACCGCTTTTGCTGCATCCCATAGGTTTTGGGTTGTCGTGTTTTCATTGTCATTTGCTTCTAGGTATTTTTTGATTTCCTCTTTGATTTCTTCAGTGATCTATTGATCATTTAGTAGTGTATTGTTTAGCCTCCATGTGTTTGTATTTTTTACAGATTTTTTTCCTGTAATTGATATCTAGTCTCATAGCATTGTGGTCGGAAAAGGTACTTGATAGGATTTCAATTTTCTTAAATTTACCAAGGCTTGCTTTGTGACCCAAGATATGATATATCCTGGACAATGTTCCATGAGCATGTGAGAAGAAAGTGTAATCTGCTGTTTTTGGATGGAATGTCCTATAAATATCAATTAAGTCCATCTTGTTTAATGTATCATTTGAAGCTTGTGTTTCCTTATTTATTTTCATTTTGGATGATCTGTCCATTGGTGAAAGTGGGGTGTTAAAGTCCCCTACTATGAATGTGTTACTGTCGATTTCCCATTTTATGGCTGTTAACATTTGCCTTATGTATTGAGGTGCTCCTATGTTGGGTGCATAAATATTTACAATTGTTTTATATTCTTCTTGGATTGAACCCTTGATTATTATGTAGTGTCCTTCTTTGACTCTTCTAATAGTCTATTTTAAAATCTACTTTGTCTGATATGAGAATTGCTACTCCAGCTTTCTTTTGATTTCCATTTGCATGGAATATCTTTTTCCATCCCCTCACTTTCAGTCTGTATGTGTCCCTAGATCTGAAGTGCATCTTTTGTAGACAGCATATGTATGGGTCTTGTTTTTGTATCCATTCAGCCAGTCTATGTCTTTTGGTTGGAGCATTTAATCCATTTACATTTAAGGTAATTATCAATATGTATGTTCTATTACTGTTTTCTTAATTGTTTTAGTTTTGTTATTGTAGGTCTTTTCCTTCTCTGTGTTTCCTGCCTAGAGAAGTTCCTTTAGCATTTGCTGTAGAGCTGGTTTAGTGCTGCTGAATTCTCTTAGTTTTGCTTCTCTGAAAAGCTTTTAATTTCTCCGTCGAATCTGAATGAGATCCTTGCTGGGTAGAGTAATCCTGGTTGTAGGTTTTTCCCTTTCATCACTTTAAATATGTCCTGCCACTCCCTTCTGGCTTGGAGAGTTTCTGCTGAAAGATCAGCTATTAACTTTCTGGGGATTCCCTTGTATGTTAATTGTTGCTTTTCCCTTGCTGCTTTTAATATGCTTTCTTTGTATTTAATTTTAGATAGTTTGATTAATATGTGTCTTGCTGTGTTTCTCCTTGGATTTATCCTGTATGGGACTCTCTGTGCTTCCTGGGCTTGATTCATTATTTCCTTACCCATATTAGGGAATTTTTCAACTATAAGCTCTTCAAATATTTTCACAGTCCCTTTCTTTTTCCCTTCTTCTTCTGGGACCCCTATAATTTGAATGTTGGTGCATTTAATGTTGTCCCAGAGGTCTCTGAGACTGTCCTCAGTTCTTTTCATTCTTTTTTCTTTATTCTGCTCTGCAGTAGTTATTTCCACTATTTTATCTTCCAGGTCACTTATCCGTTCTTCTGCCTCAGTTATTCTGCTACTGATTCCTTCTAGAGAAGTTTTAATTTCATTTATTGTGTTGTTCATCATTGTTTGTTTGCTCTTTAGTTCTTCTAGGTCCTTGTTAAACATTTCTTGTATTTTCTCCATTTTATTTCCAAGATTATGTATCATCTTTACTATCATTACTCTGAATTCTTTTTCAGGTAGATGGCCTATTTCCTCTTCATTTGTTTGGTCTGGTGGGTTTTTACCTTGCTCCTTCATCTGCTGCATATTTCTCTGTCTTCTCATTTTGCTTAACTTACTGTGTTTCACAGGCTGCAGGTTCTTAGTTCCCGTTGTTTTTGGTGTCTGCTCCCAGTGGGTAAGGTTGGTTCAGTGAGTTGTGTAGGCTTCCTGGTAGAGGGGACTAGTGCCTGTGTTCTGGTGGATGAGGCTTGATCTTGTCTTTCTGGTGGGCAGGACCACGTCCGGTCGTGTGTTTTGGGGTGTCTGTGAACTTATTATGATTTTAGGTAGCCTCTCTGCTAATGGGTGGGGTTGTGTTCCTGTCTTGCTAGTTGTTTGGCATAGGGTGTCCAGCACTGGAGCTTGCTGGTCGTTGAGTGGAGCTGGGTCTTAGCATTGAGATGGAGATCTCTGGGAGAGCTTTCGCCATTTGATATCATGTGGGGCCGGGAGGCCTCTGGTGGACCAATGTCCTGAACTCGGCTCTCCCACCTCAGAGGCACAGGCCTGATACCCGGCCAGAGCACCAAGACCGTGTCAGCCACAGGGCGTTTGGGAGGTCTGAGGTCTTCTGCCAGCGTTCAGTAGGTGTTCTGTAGGAGTTGTTCCATTTGTAAATGTATTTCTGATGTATTTGTGGGCAGGAAGGCAATCTCCATGTCTCACTCCTCCACCATCCTGAAGCTCCTCCTCTATTTCACCTCTATTTCAGAGGTCTGTTTGTAAAGATGCAAATGCTTCTGTCAAGTAGAAAAGATGGCCTCAAAGGTAACAGTTGTATTTCCCTATGGAACATTAACCAGTACTGTATCTAAATCTAACTTAGTAGTCTTATTTTAGAATTATTTCTTTGAGTGCCTATATGCACTTTCTTTCAAATTCTCCTTTGAACCAACTTACCATACTGCTGTTTCCTCATTAGTGAGTTAAATAAAATATTTATAGGGGCTTATTTTATATTTTGTACAAGTCATATTTTTAACTTTCTAAAAATTATACTTTGCCAGTGGACACTGGTAGCTATGACAAAAGTGAGACACTCTATGTGTTTAATTGAGCAATGGATATCAATGAGAGGGCTGAGGCAAATGAGGAGAACGGCAGGTGCCATAGAGTAACTATAGCGCTGAAAGATAGGTTCACGAGGACGTTAGAAATACCTCTTGGGGACTCTCAGACATGACTTGGTGAAACAAATATTTTACCTAAATTTCCTGGTTTCGTCTTGATTGTGACGGCAAAAGGAAATCAGAAGAGGGAAGCTGCCCAAGTTCCACTGTGCTGTTATTTCAAAACCTTTTCATGAAAACTTCTAATTGGATATCTTTTTGCCAACTCGAACTCAATAGGTCTAAAACTGAACTTATTTTTCCTCTGAAACTTACTTCTACCATTTCCCCTACCTCTTGAATGGCACCTCTGCTCACCCAGTCCTTCAAACCAGAAACTGAAAAGTCATCCTGGGCTTCTCCAGATTCTACATATAATCAGTATGGCCAACCTAAATAAAGAGGTAAACTGAGGCAAGATTGAATTACCAGATATTGAGTTTATTTGGGAATAACAGAGTAATCGCAATTCAAGAAATGCAAACTGTAGCAAGCTACAGGTGAGTCCCTTGAGGGTTTGGGGTGGGCTGCATTCATGAGCAAGGAGTGTAAAGGGGGGGAAGTCTAGACAGAGACCAAGCAGCAAGTTCACTGGCTTGAGGATGGGGCTAGATATTCATTGGTCAGGAGATAAGTCTCGGTCTTCTGTAAGTCAGACATTTATGGGAAATCAGTCTCTTGGTTAAATTTCGTTCTTCTGAGGGCGCATGCGAGATTCTCCATTTCCTATCCTCCCGTTCCATTTTACATTGAAATCCTTTCACAGTACCCAAGTCTTAGCTAATTCTATCTCATAAACATTTTCCGCTTCCTCTTCTATCTTCCTGTTACTGTTTTCTCAATTCAGTTCTCTCGCTTGACGAGCCTCCTCACCTGACTCAGGTTCCACCCTTCTTACCACTCATCCTGCCAGTCTAGTTTATACAATGTTGCGAGGTTTGTCTCATTAAAAAAAAATTATAATCATGTTACTCCTGTGATTAAAACCCTTAAAGGGAAGCAGTGTAGAAGCAGAGTTGATGCAACTTGATGACCGAGTGAGTTAAACAATCCAGGGTGTGAAAAAAATCTTCAACATTTTTTACTGCCTATGGGGTAAAGTCCAGATCAGGCTCTTAGCACTAAGGCAATTTGTATCCTGGTCTCAACCTACTTTATCAGCCTCATCTCCAGGCCATCTCTAACAAATACCCTATACTGTGATTACATTGCACTTCTCACCATGCTCTTCATGCTTCCTTGCCTTTGTGCTCGCTGTTTCCTTTGTCCTAAATGACCTCATCTCTCTTCTCTGCTAGGTATATTCCTATTCACTTGTCAAACTCCTCCAGGTGGAACTCAGTGTTTCCTTAAATTTTGTACCATAGATGCCTTAATCCTGATGCTGGTAGCCTGTGACCAGCTTGCCTGTCAACTGGCAGTCACATCTTCTTGATGACCTCCTCCACCATGTGACAACTAAAGGCAATATCTGACCCTAGACAGGATCCTGTACTGGTGGGGTGGGGATGGGGGGGGAATACTGTAAAAGACATTATTAGGTCAACTGCTAAAATTGGACTATGGGATGATAGATTAAAGTATTTTATCATGGGACTTCCCTGGAGGTCCAGTGGTTAGGACTCCGCGCTTCCAGGGCGGGTGGCACAGGTTCGATCCCTGGTTGGTCAGGGAGCTAAGATCCCGCAACCCGCACGGAGTAGCCAAAAATAATAATAACAATAATCAAGTATTGTATCAATGTAAATTTCTGAAGTTCATAACTGGATTATGGTTAAAGTAAGAGAATATTACCATATTCTTCAGAAATATGCACTGAAGTATTTAGGGGTGAAGGCCAATGATATATAATTCTCTCAAATAGTTCAGGAGAAAAAATAGATAGACAGATAGGTGGAACATGCACATGATAAAGCACATGGGGTTAAAAGTTAACAATAAGTGAATCTGGGGTAAAGGTGTTGGAGGAGGTCATCAGGAGGATGTGACTGCCAGTTGACCTTAGGGCTGGACCCAGCAATGGGAGGCTCCTCACCCCTCCCCTGTCCTTGCTTGGAATGTACATTCCGCCCACCGCTCCCATAGCCAGAGGTGATTCAAGGCCAGAGCCCTGAGAGAGCTAGGTGTTGAGACTACCTGGACTGAATAAGTGACTGAACCCAATTTAGGCCTCTATGTAAACTTTTAAGATGCTGGCAAGCGGGTGCGGAGATGGACTTGTCTTGCGACCACCCAAGACAAGCCTCCTATGTAAGTTCCCTTGCTTATTAAACTTCCACCAACCAGTCTGGGATGGTCTGCCTCTTCTTTGGTCTCTCCTTGCCCTCTGAGTACAGGGGGCCGGTTTCAGATTTCACCTGGGGAACTCCTGAGGTTTCGAATCAACAAAAGGGTTTATAGGTGTTCTTTACACTATTCTTATTCTAGCACTCTTGCTGTAAGTTTGAAATTATCTCCAAATAAAAAGTTAAAAAAAACAATACCTTTATCAGAGTACTTACATTATTATATTGTGATTGTGGCTCCACTAGTCTGTGAGCAATCACAGATATGAACTATGATTCATCATTGCCAGGGAGGACAAATAGTAGGTATGCTATGCATGTTTGTTGATTGACCATAAGCGTTAGCAAATGAATGCCCCGCAAATGGTGTACTGATGAGGGTTATCTCCTGGGTGATGTGTTCCATAGAGGTTCAAGCAAGTTAAGAAATCTCTTCTGGTGCTCATATCAAAAGCATTTATAGATTTCTTGATGTTATCGCCTCTTGCCTTCAGGGGTTGGCTTGATATTACAGGCATACTTCTGCAAAGGATACATATGGATTCCTCAGTTCTGAATACGTTAAGCCTTTCCTAAAGTAAAGCCCAAACAATGTTGTGCAGGCTGTGTTGAAATTTACCATTTCCTGTTATTTCTATAATTGATCAGACACCCTGAAAAATATGTGAACATTCCCATACCATCTTCACAAAAAGGTATGATTGTAAGCCCCAAAGAGGCGACATCATTCACAGAGGTAACTGTCCAATGCCTGCTCCATTACATCTGCCTCTAATTAAAAGAATGACTCATCAGTATTCCATGATGGTTAATTGTTTTTAGTACTGTTTTTGACTGTCAAGGAACCATAATTCAACCATTCATTAAATAAAAAAAAATTTGTTGAATATCTACTATTTGAGGGGTATTGTCCTGGTCACTGAGGATATAGCAGTGAACAAAAGAGTGTCCTGGTGTCATGGACTTTACAGTCCGGTAGGGAAGACAGGCATTAGGCAAGTAAGCACATCAGAGATTACCTTTGTAAAACTCAACATTTCAAAAAATATATAATACATTCCTGGGCATAAGGCTCAATGTTCCTGGAAATTATTTCTTTAGAAGTTTGAGTGTATACATTTAGTGGTTTCACAAAATTATCAGTTAGAGAGTCTATATATCTCTTCCTTGAATTGAAAATTAGTGCTGTTAACTTATCATTAATAGAAGTAATGGAATTAATTATTCAGGAATTTTCTCAGTAGTATATGAATGAGCCTGTGTCAGTTAACATCCAGTGGGAATAGATGGCACACTTAAAGTTTTTGAAAGAATCATTTAATAAAGCAACTATTTACTAAATTTAGGTAGGGTATAGAGAATCCACAGATGATATTCCAGAACCCAAGGCTAGTAAGGCTGTTAACACTCTTAAACCTGAAGTAGCAAAGGGAAGGAGTGGTTTCTTGAACTTGGGTGCTGGGAGAGCAAGAGCTAGGTGGCTAGGGTTACCTGACAGGAAAAGCTACAACTTTCAGGTGAGGGAAACAGCCAGCCCGCCTCCAGAAACCTCTCAGGGAAAAAGTCATAGAAATAAGTATCCCAACTTAATTCTTCTCCATCCTTGCCATTTCTTGCCAGTCCTTCCCATTGGCCAAGCCCAACTGGAAGCTAGAGGTAATGGAGCTTACCGATGTACATATATGGGTCGGTGCAGAGCAGAGCGGAGAGCTCATCTAGAGGAGCAAATCATTAAAGGGAATGCAGCACAGGTCCCTATTACTCTTTTCTCATCACAGCCCAGGCCTTGAACTGTTTGCCTCAATCTACATTACATTTTATTTTCTGACGGGTTTCTGACCTTACCATCTCATAACCCCCTTTTCTTATATAAAACTGAAGATCATCTTTGGAAGCTGAGGCTTGTCACTGCTTCCTTTTTTTTAAAAAAATAATTATTTATTTTTGGCTGTGTTGGGTCTTTGTTGCTGCACGCGGGCTTTCTCTAGTTGAGGCAAACCGGGGCTACTCTTCGTTGCAGTGCCTGGGCCTCTCACTGCAGTGGCTTCTCTTGTTGCAGAGCACAGGATCTCGAGCACAGGCTCAGTAGCCGTGGCACACGGACTTAGTTGCTCCGTGGCATGTGGGATCTTCCAGGACCAGGGATCGAACTTGTGTCCCCTGCATTGGCAGTTGGATTCTTAACCACTGCACCACCAGGGAAGTCCCTGTCAGTGCTTCTTACTTGTGATTTCTGGCTTCCCTTCCTCCCTCATCCCTTTGACCAAGATGTTTTCCTCTGCTCTGGGTAAACTTGCCCAGTTCATTCTGGAACACTATTTGAACAAAGGCCCTCAGAGCAAGTGCCCCTGATATATTTGCTTCAGCCCTGTGAGTGGCGACTGGATGTGACAGCTGAGATGGGAAGCACTTATTTGTGTCAGCCTAGTAACTCAGTCATCACTCCAGTTCTGTTTACCTCCATCCCCCTCTCTTGCCTGGCAGCCACACCTCTGAGTGGATTAGTAGATGAGGACTCCAAACAAGAGTTCAAAGATACCTCATTAGAGGTGAGATGAGGAGTGACTGGGGAGACTATATGAACTTGAAGAACTGGTATTTCTTGCCCATGTTGGATGATGAAATTTTTTTAAAAGGCAGGCTAGTAAAGAGTTCTGGCATGCCTGGGAAAGATAAACTCCAATTTCCATGTCGTGGCTACTTTTGGAGCGGGAAGGCAAAGAGATCCAGAAGTGCAGAGGGAGCTCCAACTGGGGCCATATTTTATTTCTTAATAACTGAAATTCTGAAGCATGTATAAGAAAATGCTAGAATTTCATAGTGAATGGTGGGGTGCTAATTATGAAATTCTTTGTACTTTTCTCTATGTGGAGATTACAGTTGAGTAGGAGAATGGGGGTGGCTGCACCCCAGACATGACCAAGGAAAGCAGACAGGATGGAAAGAACAGTGCAGTTATCTGTCTCCTAGGGTCCCAGTGGTACTCGGAGAGTATGTTACTTCAGTGCAGCCACAGGCAGTGTAAGGAACGGCACCAAAAACGGAGGAGAGCTTAAACAAGCTTTATTTGGGAACGCTCCTGGGCGAGGTTCACTGGTCCCAGAGAAAGAGGCCAGAGAAGTCGTGCCCGGGCGAGGGTTTGGGCAGAATTTATAGGGGAAGAAGGGAAAGGGGTGTGGCGAATCCGGGAGGGCGCAGGGTATTCCTTATTTGGTGGTCTCTTCGGGTATCGCGGCAATATCCGGTGCCGGTTGCATCGTCTTGGGACCGTTAGTCCCGCCCCTCGAAAGGCGGGAAGGCTGGGCCGGGTGGAAAGTCCCCAGGTCAGTTCCTGGAATTGGGTGGTCCGGAAAGTCTCCAGGTCAGTTCGTGGAACTGGGTGGTCCGGAAAGTCTCCAGGTCAGTTTCTGGAACTGGGTGGTCCGGAAAGTCTCCAGGTCAGTTTCAACCTGTGAGTCTGATTGCGTTCCCCTGCCTCGGGCCAGTTGGCCTTACAGGCAGAGGCTTCATGGGGGCTCTGGAATCATGGTGACACTAGTAGTTTGTAGACCTGATGAAGTTTTTGTACCTAGCTCTGCTCTACAAAGGAGGTAGTTCCGTGTAGTAGTTAGGGGCCAGTCTGATAAAGCCAGCCTGCCCGGGTTCAGATCTTGGTTTGGGCACTTCCTGGCTGTGTCACTTTACCCCTCTGTATTTGTTTCCTCACCCGTAAAACGTGATGAGAATGTAAACCCATGTCAAGAGGTTGTTGAGAGGAGTATGGCCACAGACTGAATTTTATGCTATTTTTATGCTATTATTCTCCCAGACAAGCTGAACGAATGGGAACAATCCTCTAGCACAAGGATTGGCACACTCTTTCTGTAAAGGGCCAGATAGTAAACATTTGAGCCTTCATGGGCCATCTGCTCTCTGTCCCAATTACTCAACTCTGGTGTTGTAGTGAGAAAGCAGCCATGGACAATATATAAACAAATGGGTGTGGCTGTGTTCCAATAAAACTTTACTCATAAAACAGGCAGTGGAAAAACAAAGCAAAACAAAACAAAAACATGCAGTGGGTTCATGAGCTGTAGTGTGTCAACTCTTTCTGTAGCATATTTTATTTTATTTTTTAGTATTCTTTTCCATTATGGTTTATTATAGGATACTGAATATAGTTCCCTGTGCTATACAGTAAGAGCTTGTTGTTTATCCATCCTATATATACTAGTTTGTATCTGCTAATCCCAAACTCCCAATCCATCCTTCCCCCACCCCTCTTCCCCCTTGGCAACCACTAGTTTGTTCTCTATATCTGTGAATCTGTTTCCTTTTTGTTATGTTTACTAGCTCGTTGTATTTTTTAGATTCCACATACAAGTGATATCATACAGTATTTTTCTTTCTCTGTCTGACTTATTTCACTTAGCATAAAGCCCTCCAAGTACATCCATGTTGCTGCAAATGGCAAAATTTCATTCTTTTTTATGGCTGAATAGTATTACATTGTGTATATATATATATATATATATACCACATCTTCTTTATCCATTCCTCTGTTGATGGACATTTAGGTTGCTTCCATGTCTGTAACATGTTTTAAATGCTTGGATGCTCCACTTATCTCTCAAAATGATGGATGCCCTAGGCTATTTGGGAAGAGTGGCACACATTCCTATGCCCTGGTTGGACCCTTGCGAAACCTGTACTGTGCCTCCCTTCAAAAAAGGAAAAAGTATGTTTCCTTAACACAAGTTGGGACCACATCTCCACCTTCCAAAGTAGAGTCTGCCTGTGACCCTCCAGTTTAATTACCCCAAGACTCAGGACTTGCTCCCTACCAAGAAGCTTAAAGCAGTCTCACTTCAGCCACACCATTGCTACTTGAGAAAATTCTCCATCCTTACTGAGGAAATATGGAAAATCTCTGACTAGGACACTTAAAACCTGCCCAGAGTTCAGGATGCACAGTCCACAAGAATTCTATCATAAATAACAGCATGAGTCAGCCATTAGTTACGTAGGGACCAGACACACACTAAGGACACTGTCTAAAAAAGGGCCAGTTTGAAAACTACCACTTCCCAGTGTGCCAGGGGACAGCCATAGTCCATACCATTATCTCTAGCACATACTCCAGGAAACATCATCAGTCAGGATGACATAATGGCACAACATCACTGTCAAGGACAGGACCCGCTTACATACCCACAGGCAGCACTTCCCAAACTGGTTTGTGCCCAGACCAGGGTTTATGGCCAACTGTCATCTAGACATACTGTGAGACAGCTGCCTCCCAGATACATGATCAGATACCCCTGAAGGGGCTGGCCTTGCTGAGACCAAGATATAGACACCTCCCCACTCAGCACACCCTTGCCTAACCCAGTCCATAGTGCAAGATTAGGAATTATCCAAGACAGACTCGGGCCATACCCAGATACACAGACCCCAGCTCAAGACCATGCAGAATGGTCTCAGCTTACTCCCAGGACTTTATGTGTTCACTTGCTGGACACAAGGTCCCCAAAACAGAGATCAGACCCAACTCAGTTCCAGGCCCCTTTGAATATGTATACCAAGCACAGGGACCCCAAACCAGTGCTGAGACCCAACTCCTCTAGGATAAGCCCTCCAGAAGAGGGCCCAACCCATGCCACCTCCAGGCAGCCCTCACCACCGCCCCTGCAGGCCAGATGCAGATGCACAGTCCCACTGGGCACGTCCTGGTAGGGCTGCAACTCTGACCAAGGCCCCCTTAATGTCCTCTGCTCCCAACAGCAGAAGGGAAGGGAGCCCTGCTTGAGACTGACACTCCTTCCAATGCCACCGAGGGTGACCACCTGTCCCGGTTTGCCCAGGGCTCTGTCCCGCTTTGAAAATGGAAAGTCTGGCTTCTGGGGAAACCCCCAGTGGCGGGAAAGGCGGGGAGGCCGCCCCTCACCCCCCGTGATGGAATGTGGACCGCCCGCTCCTGTGGAGAGGGCCCGGGCTCTGCCTGCAGGGAGGGGCCCGGCTCCCCTCAGTGGCCAGCAGTCACGGGAGCCCTGCACTTGACCTGAGACTGTAGGGCCACTCCTGCTCATTCCACTGCAGTTGGGCGCTCCTGCCTCCAAGCCGCTGATGCAGCCTTGGCTCTTCTGCCTGCCAAATTGTCTCTACTAACAGCGGGAATTCAAGGGCCCTTCAGGCCTCTCATGACAGCTAAGTCTGCACCGACGCCTGTCAGCTGATTCAGCAAACATTACTGAGCCCTTACCGGGGTTATTAGAGGCGGCCCTTGCTGTCACTCGCTGGCGGCGCCTCCCCTCCCCGCCTCTGCTCCGGGGAGCCCAGGGATCCTGCGCAGGGCCCCCGCTGCTGCCCGTGCTTCCAAACACGCAGGCCTCCAGCTCCAGAGCTGCCCGGTTTTATCAAGCCCTGGCTCAGAGCCAGGCGCCAAGCCCTGTGGTGAGGACCCAGAGGTGAGAAACAGGGTGCTCCTGCCTGCGAGGACCTAAGATCTAGAGGGGGAGAGATGTTCGCCCCGAATGCCGGTCACACTGTGCTGGAGAGGCGAGTCCAGGGGCTGCGGGCTGGATCTGCCAGAGCTTCTTGCGGAGGGACACCTGAGGGTTGTGCAAAGAAGGGGGGAGGTCCTCAGGGGCCCAGAGGACAGCATCCATGGGGGCATGGGATGGCACAAGGGGTGTGCAGAGAAGTGGGGAGAGGCAGGAGCAGAATCCAGGGACCTGAGGGAAGAGAGAGTTCCACGGAGGAAGCTGGGATGCAGTGCCCGATCCCCCAACCAGGTACAATAGGTGAGGGCTGGAAAAGCAACCTTTGGTGCTGAATAGTGGACACTACAGAAACCCTGATATGGGTGCGGATTCCTTGTTGTATGATCAATCATGATATGATGATTCTGTCTGCCTGGGGGTATCACATTCTGTTCTGATTCTTGGCCTGTGAATGGTTCTTCTGTAGAATAGCAGCTTGGTTTGCATGTGCTGTGCAGTGGATGTGCATGAGCTCTGTTCTCAGCAGTGGCCACCACGTTGTTTGTCATGTTACAGCAAGGGTGAGTGTTTGGGCCTCAGGCCTGGCTTTCCCATGGCACACTTGGCATATATATATAGAAGGCACAGGCCCAGTCTTAGTGAGAGACTGTCTCCTGGTGGTACCTGTGTTGGCCCTGATGCAGACCATGTGGACTATGGCTCCCTCCTGTTTGCTGAGCCATGGGATAAGGATAGGAGTTGGCCTGGTCACGTGGTGTCTCCTTGTGTTCTGAGCCATTCGGTGGGCATGGGCTCAGGTGTGAGTATGGTCTGTCTCCTGGCTCACAGGCTGATGTATGTATGTGCGTGAATCGTATTATAGGCAGAAGCTGCATAGGAGTTTGATACTATAAATATATCTGCTTATAGATATAAACCCTCATTTGAGAGATCCTCTCTTAGCGTGCTGAAGGCTGCTCTGCTCCAAGGTTCACTGTGAAGCAGGAGAGAGTTGCCTGTGATTTTAGTTTTTTTTTTTCCTTTGGCTGCACCATGCGGCTTGTGGGATATAAGTTCCCCGACCAGGGATTGAACCTGCGCCCTCGTCAGTGAAAGCACGGAGTCCTAACCACTGGACCGCCAGGGAATTCCCGATTTTAGGTACTTTTAAGGAAAAAAGAAACAGCTTTAAAACCAGGTAGAAGCACACAATGCTTTTTCCTATGTTCATCAGTGGGACAAAACTCACCCCTCCCAGCCTGCATTGCCAAGAGAAACCAGGAGATATTCATTGATAATCAGTGGAAGCCAGAATGGCTGGTTTTGCAGGATTCAAGCAACTGGGGGAGTGGGGACTCCATTTTCCTGTGGGGAGAGGACATACATCCCAAGGACAGGGGTTGGGGTAGGTTTGCGGGAATGACTCCCAAATGGGGAATAGCTTAAAAGGGGAGAGCTATGAGCTAGGGAGGGAAAAGAAGGGAAGAGTTAGGAAACAGTTTCCTAAATTATGTGCCACTGCACACAGGCGTGCCCCTTCTGGGTTCTATGGGTCCTGAGGTATTGCCCTCCTTAGCCCTCAGGACGGCCACGCAAAGACTAGTGCAGCAGAGCCTCGAGACAGATTGTCTTTGGCCGTGAACCGCCTATCCATTTATGACAGTGTGCCCTAAATATCAGTTTCTATGAGTACCATGAAAAGAAAAAGATTGGGAAGCACCAAATTAGGAAATACAGAGTGTCCAAGGCACCACTCCTGATTTGCCCACTAGCCTGACTGAGTTATGAAACATGCACCTGAAACCTAAAGTCAAGAACTGCTTGAGGGGGGCTTCCCTGGTGGCGCAGTCGTTAGGAATCCGCTTGCCAATGCAGGGGACAAGGGTTCGAGTCCTAATCCCGGAAGATCCCACATGCTGCGGTGCAGCTAAACTCGTGCACCACAACTACTGAGCCTGCACTCTAGAGCCTGCGAGCCACAACTACTGAGCCTGGGCACCACAACTACTGAAGCCCACACGCCTAGAGCCTGTGCTCCGCAACAAGAGAAGCCACCGCGATGAGAAGCTCGCGCACCGCAACGAAGAGTAGCCCCCGCTCCTTGCAACTAGAGAAAGCCCGCGCGCAGCAACAAAGACCCAATGCAACCAAAAATAAAATTAATTAATTAATTAATTTTAAAAAAGACACGTGAAGCTCTAACCATAAAATAAAGTATTGATGAGTTTGAATGCTTTAAAATTAAGAAATTCTCTTCATCAGAAAATACCATAAGATGAAAAGATAAGTCACAGAGTGGGAGTAGATATCTGCAATAAATTTACTAGAAAAATGGCTATTTTCCAAAATGAATAAATAACTTCTACAAATCAATAAGAAAAAAGATAGAAAATGCAATAGAAAAGGCTAGAAACTTGAATAGTTACTCCACAAAATTGTACATCCAAATAGATAAAAAACATATGAAAGCTGTTTAACCTCATTAGTAGTTAGTAATTAGTAATTAGGAAATGCAAATTAAACCCACAATGCAATACTATTACATACTCACTCAATTGGTGAAAATTAAAAGCCTAACACTAATAATGGCTGACAAGAACAGGGAGCAATAGTGGGTCTTTTAAATCATTGCAACCACTTTAGAAAATTGAATGTTACTATTTACTGAATTTGAAGATATACATATTTTTATGATTGAGCAGTTCCACACAGGTATATATCCAGCATAAATACATTCTTATGTACCCCAGGGTGTGTGTGTGTGTGTGTGTGTGTATAGAAGCTGTCCCTCAAGAGTAGAATAGTTAAACAAAACATACCATATTCATCCAGCGGAATACTATATATCAATAAAAATGAATAAACTATAGATATAAGCAAAAATGGTGTGGAGAGTTGAGTTGTTGGTTCTTGCTTGGGCACTTATATGAGTGAGATTTGTATCATGGCTTACAGGGGCAGAGATAAAGTTAAGGCCACGGTCTGAGAGGTCTTTCCAACTGTGCTTAATGGTGGTATGTGGCTAAGCTGTGTTTTGTATTGACATACTTATAAGCCAAGTACTTAGGCTGAATAGTGGTAAAGATTTAGGCTTTGCTTTGGCCTAGGACTGGTGTGCTAAGCCCTGATACGTATATGGGTATGGACCCTCCCCCATCCTTGGTGAAAGCTGCCTCTTCTCATGCAATCATAGGGTGGATTTAGGCTCTTTGCTGAGAAGGTACTTATAGGCACTTAAAGTATGTTGAGAGGTTGTATGACTATGGGCTTGGTCTAAGATGGGGCTGACTCTTGAGTTGGTAGATCTGGTTACCAGTATTGTTAGGGGCAAAAACCTCTCTGAGTGCTGTGGCGGTTACTATAGCACTGTGCCTGACACATGGTGGATGTTCAATAAATATTGATTTAATGAATGAAAGAATGAGTGAATGATTGAGTGAAGTGCTGTATACTTATACGAACCCTGTTCCTGGCCTGTTCTGTACCTTGGTTTGACAAATGGTGGTGTGGTCATGGTTTAGTTTAGACTTGAATTCTAGTGTGCTTAACTGTGGTTTTGGAATGACTGTGGTCTGGTGGGAGTCATGGCATACATTTAGACTTGTATATTTTGAGCCCTGTTATGTGTAGGGTCTATCCTTTGATGAATCATGGTATGGATATAGAACTTAATCCGGACAGGAGAAATCCTACTGATCTGGTATGTGTTGGAAGATTTTCTGCTCAATGATTTGGGGAGTGGAGATCTGCATAAGGGTCCTGAACTAGACAGAGGGCCATCCCCCAGGTCACTGGCTATTGTGGTTAGGAATGTGAGCTGTATGAGGGCTCCTTTGTGTTGGGTTCAGACACGGTATATAAAGGAATCCTGGACTGAGCAGGGACCATGCATGGTTGCTGGGTTGTGGTATGCATATATGCTCTGCTCTTGATAGAAAGAGATGATTTGTTAGGAAAAAAATCAGTCAAGAAAAAGGGATTGTTCAAAATAAATGTGATGCAATATCACTTAAAAATATTGCTGCAAAAACTCTAATAGGATACTAGCAAAGAGAACACCATCATGCATTAATCACGACCCAGTGAAATTCATTCTAGAAATGTGAAGATGCTTCAGTATGATGAAATATATTAATGTTATAACATTTATTTTATTAAGAGGTGAAAGGTAGAAAACATATGATCCTCTTGATATATGCCCAAAAAGGCACCTGAGAGAATTCAGTGTTTCTTTATGGTAATATTTGGTAAAAACTCAGTGAAACAGGAATAGATGGATATTGCCTTAACATGATAAAAAATGTTTCGACCTCAAACTAAGAGCCAACATCAGCTTTCATATTTTTTTTTCTGAACTACCTCCTGTCTGCTCTTTTATGGTTTTAGTAGCAAGCAACTGAGTAAGCCCTAAAGCAAACTTTTTCAGCTTAGAATTAAAAAGCCTTTAAATTTCAACAACCTCCTGGAATAGAGAATAACCTTTCAATATCTGGCTCTGACTGGGAGGCAGGAATGAGGCCGCTACAGACAAATGTGTTGTGTAAAACCGTGTAAATAAAGCTGCCCTGGAAGCTCTTTGGCAGGCTGAATTGGACCTGGATTCCCTGGCTAGAAGTGGGGCAGCGGGCAGAGCAGGAAGGTAAAGTGTTCCTTTTTGTGTGGGCTGAGAATGTGAGAGAGAGCGTCACCATAAGATTACAAAACATAGAATAGAGAAGTGTTATTTAATGAATGGGCTGGGCTGGTGGCAGTGTGTGTGTGTGTGTGTGTGTGTGTGTGAGAGAGAGAGAGAGAGAGAGAGAGAGAGAGGGAGAGAGAGAGGGAGGGAGAGGGGGAGAGAGAGGTGAGCACAAGAGCCTATCTAATACTTGAAATATTGAAAAGATACCACAAGAGTCAGAGCATGAGGAAGCTATACTGGAATGGCTAAGGATCTCAGCTCTTAGTCACCATTTTTCTTACCGCCTGGGTTTCTAATATTAATAGGGTTTGCTAGTTTCAATGATATTCTTTGACTCCCACCTATGACCTATGTAGCAATCATTGAGCTTATTCTACATTTCTCCTTTGCTCACATTTTGAGTTGTATTTCTACTTTGTCAGAGAACGTTCTTCAATTCTTATCCTCATATTTGTCTTAGATTTATGATTAAACCTATCCAATTCTCCTTATTTGTTCTTCTGCCAAACTTTTCCAATCATCTCTTGGATGGAACATGACCCCTAGTAGAATCCTCAGAAAGAGTTCCTGCATAAAAATTTTCTTGAGTTCTTAAAAGTTTAAAACTGATCCTTGGGACTTCCCTAGTGGTGCAGTGGTTAAGACTCCATGCTCCCAATGCAGGGGGTCCGGGTTCGATCCCTGGTCAGGGAACTAGATCCCACATGCATGCCACAACTAAGAGTTCACATGCCACAACTAAGGAGTCCACGAGCCTCAACTAAGGAGCCTGCCTGCTGCAACTAAGACCCAGTGCAACCAAATAAATAAATATAAAAAAACCCCTGATCTTTGGCTCACACTTTTTTTACCTGAATTTCTTTAAAATGTTTCTTTACTCTTGACTTCCTTTCTATAATCCTGGCAAGTAGTTTGCTGCCATCTGATTTTCTTTTTTTGTAGGTCACTCATTTTTTTGTTTTGCCTGTAGACCCAAAGGATTTTTTTTCTTTATCATTAATGTCCGTTTTACTAGACTATGTCTCAGAGTTGATGGTCAATTTTCTCAGTTACACAGTGGGCTCTAGAAATATGTAGAATCAGGTGTTCTTTTATTTCCATAAAGTTTTAAGATTATAATGTTAAATATTGGTTCTGCTCTATTATTTGATTTTTCTTTTTAAGAGATTCCAGATATATCTATCAGTTTCATCTTTATCTCTTTATTTTGTTTTGGTTCATATGACTCTTTTTCATTCTCATTCTTTCTTTCCTTTATTGTATTTTCCAATCATATCTATTCTTCCTTGGATATTTTGTAATTTAGTCTTCTGAGATGATTCTTTTTCTTCAACTTCTTTCCTGAGTTCAGTCAGCACTCCACATTTTCTTGTTTGTTTGTTTCTGAGTTCTAAAATTTCTGATTCATAATATTCTTTCATATCAGTAATTGCTTGTTTAATGTATTTAATTCATGTTTTCTCTGCTTTACCATTGTTTTTATTGGGGAGTGATTATTTTTATCAGCTGAAAAGTTTTTTGTTTTTTTTTCAGCCATGCCACCGGCTTATGAGATCTTAGTTCCCCGACCAGGGATTGAACCCGGGCCATGGCAGTGAAAGGGCTAGGTCATAACCACTGGACTGCCAGGGAATTCCTTCAGCTGAAAAGTTTTGATTCTCACTTTTATTTTTAGAGTAGCTTTGTGCAGATGTTGGGTTCCTTTTGCTAATCATTATAAACTGTACTGGCAGCTCCTGGTTCAGCAATAACAGCGGATGCTATATGGGAAAAAGCGTTTGGATACCTTATTTGATTTATTGGTTCAAGAGCACCCTCTTCTGTTGATACAAGAAAGTACAATTTCTTTAATAAATGGTGATGTGGGGGAGGGGTCATTTGAATTTCTGATTCTGTAATGCTCTTCCTCTCGTGGATACTTCTCCATTCTCAGTTACTGCCTTCTTCCTTCTCAAGCCTTTTGTCCTGTGCAATTTTCAGGCCCCTTCCTTTTGACTCTTAGTGTTCTGATCACCAGGTCTCAAACCTGTTCTTAGTATTTACTTAGGGTGGGACTTTCTCCAGAGTGTGAACTCTAAGTGATGTTAATCATGTTTTACCACTGCTGGTACCCTGCAGCAGCCCTCTCTCTTCCTCACAATTCATGTAAGTGCCTGACATTTCATATTAATGGAATAATATAATATGTGGTCCTTTGTGACTGACTTTTCTCACTTGGCAGAACGTCTTCAAGTTTCATCCATGTTGTAGCAGGTATCAGTAATTAATTGCTTTTCACAGTGAATAATATCCCATTTTATGGATATACCATAATTTGTTTTTCCATTATTCAGTTGATGGACATGTGAGTTGTTTCTACTTTTTGGCTGTCATGAATAATGTTGCTATGAACATTCATGTACAAGTTTGTTTTTTTCTTTTTAATAAATTTATTTATTTATTTAGTTAGTTAGTTAGTTTTGGCTGCATTGGGTCTTCGTTGCTGCACGCAGGCTTTCTCTAGTTGCGGCGAGTGGGGGCTACTCTTTGTTGCAGTGCGTGGGCTTCTCATTGCAGTGGCTTCTCTTATTGTGGAGCACAGGCTCTAGGCGCGTGGGCTTCAGTAGTTGTGGCATGTGGGCTCAGTAGTTGTGGCACACTGGCTTAGTTGCTACGTGGCATGTGGGATCTTCCTGGACCAGGGATTGAAACCATGTCCCCTGCACTGGCAGGCAGATTCTTAACCACTGCGCCACCAGGGAAGTCCCTCATGTACAAGCTTTTGCGTGAACATGATTTCATTCCTCTTGGATATAGACCTAGGAGTGAAATTACTGGAGCTTATGGGAACTCTGTTTAGCATTTTGAGAAATGGTCAAATTGTTTTCCTTTGCTGTACCATTTTACATTCCCAACAGCAATGTATGAGAGTTTCCATTTCTGCACATCCTTGCTAAAGCTTGTTATTGTCTGTCTTTTTTTTTATTATGGTCATCCTAGTGGATGTAAAGTGATATCTCATCATGGTTGTAGTTTGCATTTCCCTAATGATGAGAGATGTTGAGAATCTTTTCATGTCCTTATTGGCCATTTGTATATCTTCTTTGCAGAAATGTGTATTCAGGCCCTTTGCTTTATTGTTGAGCTTTAAGATTCTTTATGTATTCTGGATATAAGTCCCTCGTTAGATATATGATTTACAAATATTTCCACCCATTCTGTGGGTTGCCTTTTCACTTTCTTGGTGGTGACTTATGTTGTACAAAATTTTTAAATTTTGATGAAGTCCAACTTATCTATTTTTTCTGTCATTTGTGCTTTTGATGTGATATCTATGAAACCATGGCCTAACTCAAGGTCACAAAGACTTACTCTTATAATACTTCTATAATTTGTTTTTGAATACTCATTTTGTATCCAGCAACCTTGCTAATTATAATAATTTACTGTATTTTCCTTTTGATCTTCTATGTACATGAACATATCATTTGAAAATAATGACAATTTTAATTTTTTTATTCCAGTCTTTTATTTCTTATTGTTGCTTTCTGCCCAGCATAATGTTGAATAGAAATAGTGATAATGGATATCATTGTCTGATTCCTGATATATAAAGAGAAAGCTTTCAATATTTCTCTTTTAAGTTCGATGCTTGTTGTAGGGGTTTTCTTGGGGTTTTGGGGTGTTTTTTTTGCCACACTGCATGGCATGCAGAATCTTAGTTCCCCAACCACCAGCGATAGAGAACCTGTGCCCCCTGCATTGGAAGCCTGGTCTTAACCACTGGACCCCCAGGGAAGTCCATGTAGGTATTTTTTTTAAGATTAAGGAAGTTCCATTCTATTACTTATAAGATTAAAGTTCCATTCTATTACTATTTGCTTACAGTTTTTCTTTATCATTTTGTCAAATGCTTTTTCTGCATCTACTGATATGATCATATAATTATTCTTTCATCAGATAGTGTGGCAGATTACACTGACTGATTTTTAATGTTAAATCAAGCTTACATTCTTGGGATAAACCCAATATACTCATTACTCCTTTTTTATATTACAGGATTCAATTTGCTAATATTTTGTCCAGGATTTTGCTACAGTGCTCATGATACAAATTAACCTGAACCTTGTCTTTTTTAAACTGTCTTTTTTTGGATTTGGTATCAAGGTTAGCTAGAATCAAAATTAAATGGAGAAGGCACCCTCCCTCTGTTAACTACTCTCTGGAAGACTTTGCATAAATTGCAATGTTTTCTTCATTGAATACGTGGTAGAAATTACTTATGATGCCATCTGGGCCTGAAATTTACAAGAAGCTTTTTTTTAATTACTGATTTTATTTCTTTCATACTTATAGGTCCACTTACTTATCTATTTTTTTTCTTTTTCTTTTTTTTTTTAAGGGAACGCTATTTATTTATTTATTTATTTTGGCTGTGTTGGGTCTTCGTTTCTGTGCGAGGGCTTTCTGTAGTTGCGGCAAGCGGGGGCCACTCTTCATCACGGTGCGCGGACCTCTCACTATCGCAGCCTCTCTTGTTGCGGAGCACAGGCTCCAGACGCGCAGGCTCAGTAGTTGTGGCTCACGGGCTTAGTTGCTCCGCAGTATGTGGGATCTTCCCAGACCAGGGCTTGAACCCGTGTCCCCTGCATTGGCAGGCAGATTCTCAACCACTGCGCCACCAGGGAAGCCCTATCTATTTATTTCTTGAATTAATTTTGGCAAGTTATTTTTTCTAGGAAATTATCAATTTCATGCAAAACTTCGAAGTCATTGGTAAAAAGTTCCTCATAATATTTTCTTATCTTTTTAATATGTGCACACCCATAGTTATGTCTTCTCTTACGTTCTTAATATTAGTCACTTGGGCTTTTTGTCCTTTTTTTTTAAGATCAATCTCACCAAGAGTGAGATTTTCATATGTTTATTAGTATTTCAAAAAAAACCAACTTGGGAATTCCCTGGTGGTCCACTGGTTAAGACACCATGCTTCCACTGCAGGGGGCACAGGTTCGATCCCTGGCTGGGGAACTAAGATCCCACACACTGCGCAGTGTGGCCAATAAATAAATATTGATAAATAAAATTTTAAAAACCTAACTTTTGGAGTTGGCTTTGTTGATTTCCTCTATGTATATTTGTTTTCTACTTCATTAATTTCTACTTTTAACTTTATGACTCTCTTTTTACTCTATCTGGGTATGTTTTCCTGTTCTTCTTAAAATTTCATGACATGGATACTTACCTCAATAAATTTCAGCCTCTGTTCCCTTCTAATATATACACTTAAAACAAAATTTCCAGGACTTCCTTGGTGGTCCAGTAGTTAAGAATCCACCTTCCAGTGCAGGGACATAGTTGGATCCCTGGTCGGGGAACTAAGATCCCACATGCCACAGGGTAGCTAAGCCCGCACGCCGCAACTACTGAGCACGTGAGCCACAACTAGAGAGAAGCCCGCGTGCCACAACTACAGAGCCCACATGCTCTGGAGCCTGCGCGCTACAACTACAGAGCCCATGTGCCCTGGAGCCCATGCGCCACAACTAGAGAAGAGAAAACCTGCAAGCCACAACTAGAGAGAAGCCCACGCGCTGCAATGAAGAGCCCATGCACCACAACTAAGACCTGATGCAGCCTAAATAAATAAATATTAAAAACCCACAAAATTTCCTGTAATTATTGTATCCCACAAGTGTTGATATTCAGTGCTTTTGATATCAGTCAGTTTGAAACATTTTCTAATTTCCATTACGATTTCTTCTTTGTCCCATAGCTTTGTAGAAGAATGTTTCTAAATTTATGGACATTTCCTAGCAATATCTTTGTTATTGATTTCTAGCACAATTTCACTGAGATCTGAGAACATGATCTGTAGAATATAATCTATACAATTTCAATCCTTTGAAATTTGTTGAGATTTGTTTATGATATTTGTAAATGTTCCATGAGTGCTAGAAAAAAAAATATTCTGCAGTTGTCTGGTACAGTGTTGTATACATGCTTAATAGGTTAAGTTTCTTAACTGTGTTGTTCAAGTGTTTTATATCCATACTAAATTGTTTTTGTCTACTTGTTTAATCGGTTACTGAGAGAGGTATGTTAAAATTGTCCTGTATAATTAGTCTATTTCTCCTTGTAGTTCTGTCAATTTTTTCTTTATATATTTTGAGTTCATATTACTGAGTGCACAAATATTTAAAAATGTTACATCTTCCTGGTGAATGGGGTGACTACATCTTTAATATTTTTAAAATGTAAAGTCTATTCTGTCTGATATTAATGTAGCTTATATTAGCTTTCTTTTGGATAGTGCTTGAATGGCATCTTTCCCCATATTTTTAAACTTTCAATCTTTCTGTATCCTTATCTAATAGATGTGTCTGTTGTTTAAGCACGTAGTATATGTATGTGTGTGTGTGAATTCAGTCTAACAATCTTCATTTTTAACTGAAGCATTTAGTCAATTTGCATTTAATATAATTTAATGTGCATGCATTAATCTTTTTAATGTACTGTCTCTTAATACCACTTCTTCTGTGTTCCTTTTTATTGTTTTTCCTCTTTTGGATTAGTTACATTAAAAAATCATTTACTCGTCACTCCCACTATTTTCGAAGTTACACCATTAAAAAAATATTCTTTTGGTGGTTACCTTAGAAATTGTAACATGCACCTTGACCTATCAAAGTCTAATATTAATCTTTACCTTTCTCCTTCTCCCAGACAATGCAAATACCTTAGGACAGTTAAATCCATTTAACTCCCTCCCAACTTATGTGGTATCATTGTGATTAATTTTTTTATTGTGGTAAAAAAACCCATAACATTACTTTACCATCTTAAGTGTACATAACATTTAACATTTAAACACGTAACATTACTTTACCATTTTTAAGTGTACAGTTCAGTAGTGTTAATTATATTTACATTGTTGTGCAACAGATCTCTAGAACTTTTTCTCTTACAAAATTGAAACTCTATGTTGTCATTTATTTTAGTACTATACATGTATAAATTTCATGAGACTTTATTATTGTTATTTTATCCACTGTTTATTTAGTACCCATAATTTACTGCTTTTTTTGTTCTTCATTCCTTGCTACATTTCTGAGGTTCTATCTGGGATCACTTTCTTTTTGCCTGAAGGACAGTGTTTAAAATTTCCTTTAGTAGGTGTGTGCTGGTAGTATACGCTCTCAGGTTTTGTTGGTCTGAAAATGTCTTCATTTTACTTTCTTTATTGAAATACATTTTTACTGATGTAGAATTCTAGAATTCTAAGTTGACGGTTACTTCCTTTTAGCATCTTGTAGATCTCTTTTCACTGTCTACTAGCTCCAAAGTTGCGTGTGAGAATTCAGCTATCATTCTGATTATTGTTTCTTTTAGGGTAAAAGATCTTGCTAGCTACTTTTAAGACTTTTCTCTTTGCTTTTGACTTTTTGAAGTTTTCCTCTAATATGTCAGGCATGAATTTCTTTTTATTTTTCCTGCATGAACCTCATTCAGCTTTTTAAATTAGTAGATTGATTTCTTTAATCAGTTCTGAGAAATTCTCAGTCTTTATCTCTTCAAATATTCCCTCACCCTTTCTTTTTCTGTTTTCCTTCTGAATTCCCATTAAGTGTGTATTAGCTCTTCTCACAAAATCCTGTATGTATCTCACTCTTTTTTTTTTAATATACTCTATTTTTTAGAGCAGTTTTAGGTGCACAGCAAAATCAAGCAGAAAACACATTAAGTTCCCATATACCCCTTCCCCCAACACACACACAGCCTCCCCCACTATCAACATCCCACACCAGAGGGGTACATTTGTTACAGACGATGAACCTACACTGACACATCATTTATCATCCAAAGTCCATAATTTATGTTAGGGATCACTCTTTGCGTTGTGCATTTGATGGGTTTTGACAAATGTATCCACCATTTAAAAAAATTGTATTTGTTTTATTTTACCAATATGTTTTTTTAATTAAAAAATTTTTTTTCATTTATTTAAACATTTTTTTGGCCATGCCACGCAGAATGCAGTATCTTAGCTCCCCGACCAGGGATAGAACCCATGTCCCCTGCAGTGGAAGCACAGAACCTTAACCACTGGACCTGCAGGGAAGTCCCTATATGCACCATTATAGTTTCATACAGAATAGTTCACTGCCCTAAAAATCCTCTGTACTTCACCTATTGATCCCGCCCTCCCCCAAATCCCTGGAAACTACTGATCTTTTTATTGTCTCCATAGCTTTAGTCCTTTAGTTGGATTCATACAGTACATAGCCTTTTCAGATTGGTTTCTTCACTTAGTAATATGCATTTAAGATTTCCCCATGTCTTTTTTTTTTTTTTTGTGGTACGCAGGCCTCTCACCATTGTGGCCTCTCCCGTTGCACAGGCTCAGCGGCCATGGCTCACGGGCCTAGCCACTCTGCGGCATGTGGGATCTTCCCAGACTGGGGCACGAACCCGTGTCCCCTGCATCGGCAGGTGGACTCTCAACCACTGCACCACCAGGGAAGCCCCCCAGGTCTTTTTTTTATGGCTTGATAGCTCATTTCTTTTTAGCACTAAATAATATTCCATTGTCTGGGTGTGCCACAGTTTATTTATCTATTCACTTCTTGAAGAATATCTTCATTCCTTCCAAATTTTAACAATTATGAATAAAGCTTCCATTCTCTTTTTCTGTGTTTCTCGTATTTTGATTCAGTTTTGAAAGATGTTTTCACCTGTATAGAATTGGCGTAACTTAGTTGGGAATTACTTTTTTTGTAGCTTTTGGATCTCTTTCTATTATCTTCTGGCTCCTTTGTCTGCAGTCGAGAAAAAAGATTTATTTGAACAATTTTCTTTTGGTTTCTTTTCTGGTTAATTGATTCTGTCTTTAGCTATGTTTAATCTGTTTTGAAACCTACCTATGGAGATCTTAATTTTGGTTATATTTTTCACTTCTATAATTTCTAGTTGGTTTGTTTTCAAATCTGTACTATCACTTTTATAATTTCTAGCTCCTTGAGAAACGTTTAAATAAGGCTTTTATCAGTATCTGGCACCTTGTAGTCTGTTTCTATTGCCTGTTGCTTCTGATGATTCGTGCTCATTCTGTGTTGTTCCTCGCTGTGTACCTGGTTATTTTTAATTGTGTTTTAATATTTGAAGAATTATTTATAGAAATAATTTGAGGTCTGGAATAATATTATTTTTTCCCAGAAGAGACTTGTTTGTTCCTTTCCAGGTGCCTGGGGGCACTAAGAATATGAGATTACCTTAATCCAAGTTTAAACCTTGATGTTTTCTTTTTTTTAAATTAAAAAAAATATTTACTTGGTTGCACGGGATCTTTAGTTGCGGCATGCAAACTCTTAGTTGCAGCATGTGGGATCTAGTTACCTGACCAGGTATCGAACCTGGGCCCCCTGCATTGGGAGCATGGAGTCTTAGCCACTGGACCACCAGGGAAGTCCCTAAACCTTGATGTTTTCTGAGCCATTCAAATGACAAAGTCAAAATATAGACTTCATGAAGACTGATTTACTTCTGGTTCATCCTTATACCTAGAATATAGTCCTCTAGTTTCCAAGCCCAAAGCAAGGAATAGTTTACCTCAGATTCCAACTTTTGTACCCCTAGCTCCATGAGACTGCCAAAGAGCAACTCAGCTCCTCAGGTACCTCTTTGGAATAGGCAAACACCCTTCAGATAAAAGCATCCCTGTGTGCTTTGCTAACCTCTCTGGGTTTCTTGCCTCTCTCAAATCTCGCCTCAGTCATGGCTTACCTGAAGGCATTAGCAGTCTGGAACCAAAGCTTGAGGACTTTTTGTTTTCCCCTCTCCAGCGTGCAGTCCTCTGAGTTCCTGCTCCAGAATAGGGTGTATGTTGCACTAGGAGTCCCCCTTTGGCTGGTACTCAGCTCCAATTCAGCTTCAACAGAGCTCCAAGTCTTCAGTTCCCAGTGTCCACCCATAAGCACTGTTTATCTATCAAGTGTTTCCTGGGTTGGGCAAATTAGCCCTGGAGGAAAGATTACAGTGGGATCCTAGTGGTGTGGTATGTGTGTGTGTGAGAGAGAAGTGTGTGTGGGGGCAGTTATCCAGAGTCTGGTGTCTATCTTCCTGGTGGCTTCAGGTCACTAACTCATTGTCTCATCTGCCCTCTCACTTAAGGAACACCTCTACGGGAATTCCCTGGTGGTTCAGTGGTTAGGACTCTGAGCTTTCACCGCTGAGGGCCTGGGTTCGATCCCTGGTTGGGGAACTAAGATCCCATAAGCCGCACGACCAAAAAAAAAAGCAAAAACACACCTCTACTACATTGGCAAATGCCTATGAATAGAAGAGGCCCTGGTTCACTTCTTGTGTTCTGACCACACAATATCCTCACCACTACCTCCCCACCTTGGACACAAGCTACCATCATCCAACCATCGTCCATCTAGACTTAACTGGTCTCCCTGCTTCCACTTTTGTCCCCTCATAGAAATGACAGTGATCCTTTAAAGGAATAAATCAGACATGACACTTCTTTATTTAAAACTTCCCAGTGGCTTTGAAGCCCACTCAGAATAAAATTCAAAGTCCTTCCCATGACCTACAAGGATTTACATAATCTGGCCCCTGGTTACCACTCAGATCTTATCTCCTGCACTTCAGTCACACTAGCTTCCTTGCTGCTCCTTAAGCAAGCCAATCATGCTTGAGCCTTAGGGCTTTGTACTTACTGCCTGTAAAGCTCTTTACCTTGATATTCACATGGCTGGTCCATTCACCTTCTTTACGGTTCTGCTCAAGTTTCATCTATCAGAAAGGCCCTCCCTGACCACTGTATATAAAATAGCTTTCCTCTCCCTTCAGTCTCTATCTTCCTATCCAGCTTTATTTTCTTTTAGCACTTATTATATGTTTATTTGTTTTTTAAAACATTGTTTTCTTCTCCCACTAGATTGTAAGCTCCATGAAAACAGGAACTTTTTTTTTTTTAAATTTTTTGGCTGCCCCATGTGGCATGCAGGATCTTAGTTCCCTGACCAGGGATTGAACCCATGCCCCCTGCACTGGAAGCACAGAGTCTTAACCACCTGACCGCCAGGGAAGTCCTGGGACTTTTTAAATTTATTTTTTATGTCCAACATCTTAGACAATGCCTTGCACATTATAGGTGCCCAATAAATACTATGTTAATGAAGATATTGTGTAAAACCTATATAAAGGAAACTAAATTGTTTCCAGAGAGACATCAAAGGACTGAATTTTGCAAAGGTATTAATTACTCCTAAGTTGATTTGAGAATTTATAGCAATTCTGATTTTTAAATCCCACAGTACTTTTTGGATAGTTAAAAAAATGATCTTAAAGTTTCATGTAAGTAAAAACATGTAAGACTATTTAGGAAGTTTATAAAAAATTTAACAGAGAGAAGTCTAGATCTACTAGATATTAAAAAATTGTAAGGTGACAGGGGCTTCCCTGGTGGTGCAGTGGTTAAGAATCTGCCTGCCAGGGCAGGGGACCCAGGTTCGATCCCTGGTCCGGGAAGATCCCACAGGCCACAGAGCAACTAAGCCCCTGTGCCACAACTACTGAGCCTGCGCTCTAGAGCCCGCAAGCCACAACTACTGAGCCCATGTGCTACAACTACTGAAGCCCGCGTGCCTAAAGCCTGTGCTCCGCAACAAAGTGTAGCCCCGGCTCGCCGCAACTAGAAAAAGCCCGCACACAGCAACGAAGACCCAACGCAGCCAAAAATAAAAAAATTAAAATAAATAAATTAAAAGAATTCTAAGGTGACAATAATTTAAAAAGCATGATATGGTAATTAAAATAGTAAGAAACAATAGAAGGTTTGGAAATAAACTAAGTGCATATGACAATTTAGATTTTGGTAAAGGTAGCATTTTGATATCACTAGAGAAAAGCTAACATTGTCCAATAAAGGTGTCTGGAAAACTAGCTAGCCAGCTGGAAAAATAAAGATGATGTACTACCTCATTCCTTATTCCAAAATACATTAAAATGTATCCGAGATATAATAGAACCATAAAAGTAGTATAAGAAAAAAGTGGGTGAGGCTTTTGTAAGCATGCCACAAAACCTGAAAAGCATAAGCACCATAAATAAAGATAAAAAACAAATTGAGAGAAATATTTGCAATGCATGTGATGGACAAGACTTTATTTATTTAATACCAGAAAAAGAATTCTTACAAATCACTAAGACCAACAACACATTAGAAGAATGGGAAAAGGGTATGAAAATAAAGAAATGGTTAATAAACATATGCAAGATACTCAGCTTCATTAATAACCAAAGAAATCCAAATCAAATATTTCATTTGACCTACCAGATTGGTAAAGATTTAAAATATTGACAATTCTCAGAGTTGGCAAGGGTGTGGAGAAAGAGCCGCTCTTTTAACACTGTGGTGGGATCATATATTGGGTCAATATTATTGGTGGGCATTTTGTATATCTATAAACACTATATATTTATAAGTTTTTTTAAAGTTGCAGACTCTTTGACCTAGCAACTGCAATTTGGTGAATCTATCATGTAGAAATACTTACAGGTGGTTATATAGTAATGATCATTGTAGAATTATTTGTGAAGATGAAAAATTGATGAAAAAACCCTAAGTATAGGGGGCTGGTTAAATAAGTAAGTCATAGTAATCCATGCACTAGAATTCTACATAACTATTAAGATAATTAGGAAACTCACCATTGTAAAGTTGTTTACCTTTTAAAAATTAATAGATTTTATTTTTTAGAGCAGTTTTAGATTCACAGCAAAACTGAGCAGAAAGCACAGAGCATTCCCATATATCCCTTGTCCCCTCCCCACTGAAGCTCGACCTCCCCCATGATTGACATCCTGTACCACAGTGATATATTTGTTACAATTGATGAACCTACACTGACACATCATTATCACCCAAAGCCCATAGCTTTGGGTTCACTCTCAGTGTTGAACATTCTATGTATTGTAAGGTTTTTAAAAAGCAATTGTGGAAGTAAAACAAACAGCATGATTTCATTTTTGTAAACAACATTATATATAAATATATCTGTGTACATATATAATGCATGTATAAAATTTGAATCAGAATTTCCATGTTTTGGAAATTTGCCTAAAGCTCAAAGCTGAGGACAATAGGCAACATATACCTCCACTTTGTAAAGGGTGGTCCAAGGACCTGTCAGGCACCCCCTCCAGCACACACTAAAATATAGAATTGATTCTTCAACTATCATCGTTACCACCTCACCAAGTCCATATGAAGAGAAGATCAGATATCTGAGGCAAATTCATTGAAATACAAACCAGATCCCAGATTCAAGAATTGATAGCCTAAGGCGATGAGTGCTCTGGTTTCCCCCTTCAAATGTGGGGAATCCAAGAGAACTCTTCAAAAACTAGAGTGGCTGCTGAGCTGTGGAAATTTGGAGACTGTTAGTTTGGGTCCCCTGGGGAGCAGATGCTGAGAGTGAGTTAGGAGCGTTAGAAGCTTGTTAGGTGGGTACCTCCTGTGAAAGATAAGAGGAGGGGAAGAACTGGGCAGGGAAAGCTTCAGATGGATACAGATCTGACACCTGTGAAAAGAAATAGGGGGGATAGAATTGAGCAGGGAGAGCCTACAGATCATGATGCAGATGTGACACCTGTGAAAAGAAAGGGGGAAGAAAGTAGGATTGGGTAGAAAGAGCCTGAGACCACAGTACAGATCTGACAAAGTTTCAGCCAACTCAATGGTGAGCTCCAGAGGAAAGACTGCCTGTTAGAGGAATCACATGTTGGGCATAAAATGGACAGGTCCTAGTACCCCTGCCATGCAGTAATTGGCTAGAGGATGCCCAGAAAGAGCATCTCAGTTTAAACTGCAGCAGATCCTGAAGGTGCTGCAGCTTGAGGCTGTCAGCTACCTTCACCCCTCGCAGTTAAATGGCAACTTCGTTCTTGAGGAGAGGTCCTAGCGGTGCTCCTCCATGCCTGCCACGGAAGATTTCCCTGGGAGCGCCACCAGCGTCGAGGGTGGTGAACAAATTTTTGAGAACTTGACATGTGTTCCCTGGAATTTGGGGGCATACATGAACATAGAGAATGATTCCCACTTCTCCCCCCAGAGAATGCTGCAGGTGGGAGTGCTGGCTTGAGGAGCCTATGACAGCAGGATGAGGAGAGAAGGCAGAAGTGGGGTAGATGGTACTCCCATTGTTAGGTGTGGTGTGGATGCACGAGTTTCCCAAGAAACAAGCAGGTACCTTAGCATGTAGCTAGACTCAAGCTGTTGTGAATGTATCCTGCTTTCTTTCTTCATTCATTCATTTATTTATTTTTTATGGCTGCTTTCCTCATTCATTCATCCATTCATTTATTCATCCATCCATTCATTCATCCATCCATCCATCCATCCATCCATTCATCCATTCATTCATCCATTCATCCATTTATTTATTTATTTATTTATGGCTGTGTTGACGTAGAGAGCCACCTGGCAAGGACCTGAGACCCTCAGTCCAACAGCCAACGAGGAACTGAATCCTGCCAACAACCATGTGAGTGAGCTTGGAGTGGATCCTGTCCCGGCTAGGCCTTGAGATGAGACTGCAGCTCCTCCTGACACTTTGACTGCAGCCTGTCAGACTCTGAGTGGACACCTTGATTGCAATCTCACAAGAGATTCTGAAGCAGATGACCCTGTTAGGCCATGCCCGTATCCTGACCCACAGAGACTGTGAGATCATAAATGTGTGTTGCCACTAAATTTTATTTTTAAAAAAGAAGAATTCAAGATTAAAAGCAATAAACAAGACAGAAAGGGGCATAAATTGTTCAATCCTTGATGAAGAGATGAGCCATAAATCTTTACGTACTAAATTATTATAGCAGCTTAAGATTTAAAGCAAAAACTCTTAGAAACACAAGAGGATTTTGATAAAAAACACAGCCATAATTGGAAATTATGATATACTTCTTTCAGAATTTAAGTGATCAAGTAGATAAAAAATAAACTAGAGAATGCATGATTTGATTAATATAACCAACAAGCTTAATGTATAATCTTATATATGTCCCTATGCATCTAAAAATGTAAATTATTTTCTAATGTCCATCGATTGTGTGCTTCATCACAGAGGAAAAACTTCATAAATTTAAGAGATTTTTAGGGGCTACACTTTCTCATTATAACCCAGTAAAATTAGAAATAAATAATAAAGGAAGGTCAAAATATCTTTAGTACTTGGAAATAGAGAAACATTAATTTAGTCCTAGATTAAAGAGAAAAGCAAAATGGAAATTATAAATTTTTTAGGAAGTAACAGAAAGGTGAATATACCAATGCTATGGGATCACCTAAAGCTTCATTCAGAAGAAGAAAATTTATAGCTTTAAATCAGGAATCAGAAATGTGTTCAGGGCCTAGGTAGGTGACGTAGATGTAGGAAGTGGTTAGGTGTAAAAATAGAGGTTGGGCCTTGTGGAGAATTAGAAGGTACATGACTGCCCTAAAAGCACTGAAGTCCACCATTTTATATGCTTTAGTATTTATTTATTTATTATTATTATTATTAGTTTGGCTGTGTTGGGTCTTCATTGCTGTGTGCGGGCTTTCTCTAGTTGCGGTGAGCAGGGGCTACTCTTCGTTGTGGTGCGTGGGCTTCTCATTACAGTGGTTTCTCTTGTTGCAGAGCATGGGCTCTAGGCGCATGGGCTTCAGTAGTTGTGGCACGTGGGCTTCAGTAGTTGTGGCTCTCGGGCTCTAGAGTGCAGGCTCAGGAGTTGTGGTGCACAGGCTTAGTTGCTCCGCGGCATGTGGGATCTTCCCGGACCAGGGCTCGAACCCGTGTCCCCTGCATTGGCAGGCAGATTCTTAACCACTGCGCCACCAGGAAAGTCCCTGCTTTAGTATTAAAAAAGAAAAAAAAAAAGGAAAATATGTAAGCTAAGTAACCCACTAAGAACACAGTTTCTAAGCTGCAAAATTATCTAAAAGAAAACAAATAGGGAATTAACAAGGATAAAGCTCAAATTAGTGAAACGGAAAATTGTCACAGGTTTTGTTCTCTGGGAAACAGATGCTGAGGAATTAAGGGTCCAAAAGCTTTACTGAGGAGCAACATCTGTGAAGAAGAAGGGGCAGGGACTGTTGTCAGACTGTAATGCAGACTTGACAGAGTCCCTGCCAGTTAATTGGGGAGCTCTATAGCAAAGACTACCCATTAGAAAAGTTCTGCTTTGGGCAGAAGAGGCTCTGCCCAAAAGCCTGCCGGTTCATTAGCTGTGGGCATCTGGAGAGGAGTGTGACCCTCAGCTCAAAATCTGAGGTGGACTCTGAAGGTACTAACAGCTGGCGGCACTCCTTGCTGCTGGACAGTCAGTCCTTTCTTGAAGTGGGGTCTGAGCAGCACCTCTCTATGTCTGCCACAAAAACAAACAAAAACGGTATTAAAAAAAAAACAACCTCGGGGGCCTTCCCTGGTGGCGCAGTGGTTGAGAGTCCGCCTGCCGATGCAGGGGACATGGGTTCATGCCCCGGTCCGGGAGGATCCCACATGCCATGGAGTGGCTGGGCCCGTGAGCCATGGCCGCTGAGCCTGTGCATCCAGAGCCCGTGCTCCGCAGCAGGAGAGGCCCGCATACCGCAAAAAAACAAAAAACAAAAAACCTCGGACTTCCCTGGTGGCGCAGTGGTTAAGAATCCGTCTGCCAGTGCAGGGGACACGGGTTCGATCCCTGGTCCGGGAAGATCCCACATGCTGCAGAGCAACTAAGCCCGTGCACCACAACTACTGAGCCTGCGCTCTAGAGCCCACGAGCCACAACTACTGAAGCCTGCTTGTCTAGAGCCCGTGCTCTGCAACAAGAGAAGCCACCGCAATAAGAAGCCTGCGCACCACAATGAAGAGTAGCCCCTGCTCGCCACAACTAGAGAAAGCCCTCGCGCAGCAACAAAGACCCAACACAGCCAAAAAACAAACGAAAACAAAACAAAAACACCCTCATAAAATCCAAAACCAAAAGTTGGCTTTAAAAAAATTAATTCAGTTAATTAAAGCTTCTACCTTTTTCTCTGTGTGTGCAATTTGCAAAATTGTTCTGCAGTGGAATACACAGGCACAAATCTGGCAAAAGTGGACTTTTAGGATTTGTTAAATGATATATCAGGCAAAACCAAGTAGCATTCAGAGAACTGTCTTCCATGGGGGGGGCCTTTAAAAGTCATGTCTTTAAAAGTCAAACTTTTTTTAATTTAATTTTTATTTTATATTGTAGTATAGTTGATTTACAATATTGTGTTAGTTTCAGGTGTACAGCAAAGTGATTCAGTTTTACATATATATATATCCATTCTTTTTCTGATTCTTTTCCCATATAGGTTATTACAGAATATTGAGTAGAGTTCCCTGTGCTCTACAGTAGGGCCTTGTTGATTATCTATTTTATATATAGTAGTGTGTATATGTTAATCCCAAACTCCTAATTTATCCCTCCCCACTGAAGTCAAACTTTACATGCCAGCCTTCCTTCCACTGCCCTGTAAACGAGGAAGCACTTTTCAATGACTTGGAATGAAGAGAGGGCTATTCCTACAGAAAATAAGAGAGGAATATTCTGCTAGTTCGAGGTTTCAGTGTCCCCTAAGATCAGGAACAGTATTTTGGGGAGGGCTGGGCTGGGTATGTGGACGTGCAGTGGCACCCCTGAAGATCCAGAGCTTTGGTGGATCCAGAATGCTCCAACTGCCCAACTCACTGAGATTTCCTGGCTTGACTGGGCATAATTCAAACAGGAAAAGCTCACAGTCATTCCAATCTTCTGGAGCTCCGTGATAACATTTAATAACAGCCAATGAGATTTATTCCATACATTGTATTAAGGAATTTCTTCAAGGAATTGTTAAAATATGGGGTCCAATTGTTCTGTTAGTACTCCTACATGTTTTAACTAAATTAGATTCTAGATAGTCAATGGATCCATAAATTGCACTTGGAGATTCAGCAGAGTAACTGTTCAGAACCTTTGACCTAATGGCAGAAACAGAAGAAACTGCATCGTCCAGTATGGTGACCACTAGCCTCATGTGGCTTTTGAGCACCTGAAATGTAGCTAATCTGATTGGAAATACGCTGGAAGTGTAAACTCACGCAAGATGTCAAAGACTTGGTGTGAAAAAGAAGAAAGAATGTGAAATACCTCATAATTTTCATACTGATAAATATTGATAAATTTTGGATATATTGGAGCAAAGATATTGAGATTTATTTGACCGGTTTCTTTTAACTTTTTAAATGTGGCTACTGGAGCATTTAAAATGCACACTTAGCTTACATTTGTGGCTCACATTATATTTCTTTTGGACAATGCTGTGCTAGATATTTACTGTAGTTTCCTGAATTCCTATTTTTTTTGACTCATTCTGAGTTCCAAGCAGCACAGGAATAATGGCAAACCCATCCTTATTGCTTGCTATGGCTTTAACAGTATAAGACCAATGTATACACCAATGTATACACAATGTATATATAAGACCAATGAACACACCAATACTGTGTTCATCTTCAGTTGTACAGAAATCTTCTGATTAATAGGGAGGTCATACAGAGTTGTCCTGTATCTATCCACACTGAAAAGTGCAGAGACAGAGGGGCATGTGATGGGAAAGCCATAAGCCCGGGCAGCAACAAAACCCGCAGTAAGTTATGCTGAGCAGGGTGTGATAATGGCTCCAGCGTGTCTTTTTGTTTGTTTGGTTTTCAATCTGCACTATTTTATTTATTTACATCTTTATTGGAGTATAATTGCTTTACAACGGTGTGCTAGTTTCTGCTTTATAACAAAGTGAATTGGTTATACATACACATATGTCCCCATATGTCTTCCCTCTTGCGTCTCCCTCCCTCCCACCCTCCCTATCCCACCCCTGTAGGTGGTCACAAACCACCTAGCTGATCTCCCTGTGCCATGTG
This sequence comes from Delphinapterus leucas, assembly GCF_059928025.1. NCBI lineage: Eukaryota > Metazoa > Chordata > Mammalia > Artiodactyla > Monodontidae > Delphinapterus > Delphinapterus leucas. The sequence continues at coordinate 26,515,871 of NC_143150.1, forward strand.
CCTGCTTCCCACTAGCTATCCACCCTACGTTTGGTAGTGTATATATGTCCATGCCACTCTCTCACTTCGTCCCAGCTTACCCTTCCACCTCCCCGTGTCCTCAGGTCCATTCTCTACGTCTGCGTCTTTTTGTTGACCAGCCCTGTGAAAGCCAACCTTCTAGCTGTGCATTCAGCTGAGGGCCTACGGCTGGCTGCGTACCATTGTGTACCGCCGCATCACTTGGTGGGACATATGGTGCAGGGGGAGGAACCCAGAGGCGGCGGCGGCGGCAGGAGCGGCATCAGGAGGGACCAGGCACCGCGAGCCCGGCCGGGGAGAAGGAGGAGGCGGCGACAAAGGAGGAGGAGATAGCATCCGGGGTGGCGACGCCGGAAGATGGGGCTTGCCGCGGCTTCACCAAACCCGGAAAACCCTAGTTCGGGTCCTCGGAGTTACCGCCTCTCCTTGGCCGGGCTAATTCCACCGAGCCGCCCCCGCCGCCCCCTTCCCTCAGCTCCGAGTGACCCTGTCCCCGGGCTCCGCGCCCGCCCAGCGCCGGCTCCCCAAAGCCGTTTTTTTTTTTTTTGGAAAGAAACAATAAAACTCCTGGCTAGCCAGACTAAGGTACGAAGGAAGAAAAGGAGGACGGGAGGGAGGAAGGGGGGTAAAATGTTAGTAATGATAAAGTAGACCAAAAAAGCACACAGATATATAGGATATTAAAAGATTTTTAAGAGAGTATCGAATGTGAATATATCAAAGGAATGGTTGATTTCCTGGCAAACCATAAACTACCAAAATTAACGCAAGAAATAGAAAACACGAAGAAAGCATTGACTATAGAAGAGAATAGAAAGTCAGCAGGTTCATTTGGCTTTACAACTAAGTTCTAGCTAACCTTTAAAAAATAAATAATTCTCATGTTATTTCGTCCATTCTAGACCAGTGTTTTTCAAAATATCTGAATGAAATACCGGTTTTTTAGAAAGTTACAATTATTGCGGATATATACTTTTGTAGAATTCAATAACAATAACTAGAAAAAGAAATAATAAGTAAGGCATGCCCAACTTTTAAGATTCCTCAAAAATAAACTACATTTTACATTTCGATAAATATAATCAAAACAAATTTAACACAGGGACAAAAAATAATTACAAAAACTGAATGCATTATTCATTGATGAGTCCACTGATCACTGCTTGGATGTCACAGCGATGTCAAATTTCTATAAAGGTTTCTAAATCCTCTCAAGTTTCTGTACTTATCTCATTATGGATTGGTAACAAACAGTTCAGGGACTGGCAGCAGCCCTCAGATCACAGAAAAGATGGAAAGATCCCAAATTCATTTTGAAAAGCTAGCATAGCCTTACATATGGTAATATGATATTAAAATATAATATTTGTACAAAATATACACTTAGAAATTCCAAATAAAATAAACAGAATCTAGCAGTGTGGCAAAAGAATAACACACTGTGACCAAGTAGGGTTTATTTCACAAATGCAAAAATGATTCAACAATGATTCAACAATAATTCATGACATGAAACGATTAAAAAAGAAAACCCATAGTATTGTGTCAATAGAAACTGAAAAGGCATTTAAAAATTCAGCAGCCATTCCTAATAAATATTCAAAGTAAAATAGAAATTAAAAAGAAACTACTTAGGGACTTCCCTCGTGGCAGAGTGTTTAAGAATCCACCTGCCAATGCAGGGGACACAGGTTCGAGCCCTGGTCTGGGACGATCCCACATGCCACGGAGCAACTAAGCCCATGTGCGACAACTACTGAGCCTGTGCTCTAGAGCCCGCGAGCCACAACTACTGAAGCTTGCGCGCCTAGAGCCCGTGTTCCGCAACAAGAGAAGCCACGACAATGAGAAACCCACGCACCACAACTAAGAGCAGCCCCTGCTCACCGCAACTAGAGAAAGCCTGCGCGCAGCAACGAAGACCTACTGCAGCCAAAAATATAATAAATAAATAAATTTATTAAAAAAGAGAAAAAAGGGCTTCCCTGGTGGCGCAGTGGTTGAGAGTCCGCCTGCCGATGCAGGGGACACGGGTTCGTGCCCCGTTCTGAAAAGATCCCACGTGCCGCGGAGCGGCTGGGCCCGTGAGCCATGGCCGCTGAGCCTGCGCGTCCGGAGCCTGTGCTCCGCAACGGGAGAAGCCACAACAGTGAGAGGCCCGTGTACCGCAAAAAAAAAAAAAAAAAAAAAGAGAGAGAGTAAAAAGGCAAATTATGCTATTTAAAAAATTATATTCATAGAAAACTTAATTGTTTTACAAAAACTATCAGAAGTAATACAGGTTTTTGGCAAGGTGGTTAGCTATATGAAAATAAGCAGCAACCAATAGTATTTCTTTATGTTGTCAATAACCAGCTAGAAATAACAATGGGAAACTATTTCATTCCCAACACTGACAAAAATTTGAAGTACCTAGGAATGAAGGGAAGAGAAAATGTACAGGACTTATATGAAAGACATTATAACTTCTTATTGAACAACATAAAATAAGATCTGAACAAATGGAATGGCACAATATCATAAGAACATTAATCTTCCCCAAATGATGAATATAATTCAAATATTAATCCCTATAAAGTTTCATTGAAATGGATAAAATAATTATATATAATAGTAATTATATAATAATTAAAATAAATTATTATAAAAGTCGATATTTTATTTATTCTTTTAAATGAGTTAAATATTCATATGGTTCAAATTCAAAAGTTACCAAGAGGCATGCAGTGATAAAGCTCCCTTCCACCCCTCCCCTCAGCCACATAGGCAATTTAGATCACCAGTTTCTCCCACATATTTTCAGAGATATTTGAATCATTTTTTTACACATTTTATACACGTTGCTCTTCATATTACTTAGTCTTAATGAGACGTACGCAAAGAGCTTGCTTCTTGTTCCTTTGTGTATATAGAATTTCACTTTATGGCTATACCATTGTTTAACTAGTCCCCTATTACTACAATGTTTCAATGAATAACACTGTATATACAATTTGTATATTTCCAAGTCTATGTAAGGTATGTTTCTGCACATAGAATTTCTGAGTCAAACAACATGTACATTTTAAATTCTTATAGCTATTGCCAAACTATAAACTTGTATCAATTTGTACTCCCACCAACAATGCATGAAACTGTTTCCCCGAACTCTCACAAAAATAGCATTTTATTAAACTTTTTGGTCTTTGTTATCTGTGAGGTGAAAAGGGTATTTCAGTGTGGTTTCATTTTGTACTTTTCTAATTATGACTGAGTTTGAACATGCTTTCACAGGTTTAAGGGTCATTTGTATTTATGGTTTTATGAACTGTATGCTCATATTGTTTACTCATTATTCTACTGGGTTATTCATTTTCATATTGATTTTATTGTAACTATATACTACGGAAATTTGTCCTTTGTGATACTAGTTGCAAACATTTTTTACCAGATATTAAAAGTACCGTAAAATCTCCATATCAAAAGAGTACAGCATCAGTACAGGAATAAAAAATAGATCAGAGAAGTATAATTGTCCAGAAACAAAATCCAAATACGCATAGTAAACTGACAGATAAGAAAGCAGCACTTTAATTCAATGATTTGATAAATAGATGTTGGCACAATTGGCTATCCACATGAAAGAAAATAGAGCCATGCCCCTATATCATACCATATAAAAATATAATTCACATGGATGAACAGTTTTTTTAAAAATAAACTTATTTTTAAAACAATTTTAGGTTTATAAAACAATTGCAAAGGTAGTATAGTTTCCATATACCTCTCACCCAGTTTCTGTTGTTAACATATTACAGTAGTGTGGATGGTATATTTGCCATAACTTGTTCACAATTAATAAAGGAATATCATATATTTTCATTAACTAAAGTTCACTTTATTCAGATTTCCTTGGTTTTACCCTAACATCCTTTTTCTCTTCCAGGATCCCATCCAGGATACCACATTATATTTAGTAGTCATATGTCATTGGGCTCCTGTTTTTGTTTTTAAAGGCTGCCCTCTTTTATGTATGTATGTATTTATTTATTTTTTGCTGAGTTGGTTCTTCGTTGCTGCGTGCAGGCTTTCTCTAGTTGCGGCTAGCAGGGGCTACTGTTCGTTGCGGAGCACGGGCTCCTCATTGCGGTGGCTTCTCTTTGTTGCGGAGCACCGGCTCTAGGTGTGCGGGCTTCAGTAGTTGTGGCTCGCGGGCTCTAGAGCACAGGCTCCGTAGCTGTGGCGCATGGGCTTAGTTGCTCCACGGCATGTGGGATCTTCCCGGACCAGGGCTTGAACCCGTGTTCCTGCATTGGTAGGTGGATTCTTAACCCCTGCGCCACCAGGCAAGCCCTGTATAGTTTATTTTTTTATTTTTTTAAGTTTTTATGTTTCTAAACAACATAAAGTCAAATGACACATTTTAGACTTGGAAAAAGTATTTGCAACACATATATGTAGGAGTGATATTCATAATACACCAAGAGTTCTTATAAAAGCCTGATTGAAAAAAATGGGCAAAAGATATGAATAAACAATTCATGAAGAGAAAATCTAAACGGCCAACGAATGAAAAGATGTTTAGCCTCCCTAGTGGTGATGAAAACAATTACAGTAACAATGAGATACTGTTTTCGTCCTTTAGATTTAAAAATTAAAGGAGTAACAACATTGTATGCCAACAAGGAATGGGGAAAAGGTCACTCTCAACTTTCCTGGTGGGAATTGAGTTACTGGAACCCTTTCAGAGAGAAATCTGGAGGTAGATTTTAGAAGCAAAAATATACATACGTTTTGACCTAGCAATCCTTAATTTCTGAGTCTATCGTATATAAATAGAAATACTGGTTCATTAAGTTAAAAGTCCAAGAATGCTCTTGGTAGCATTGTTTGTGGAGACAAATCTGGAAACTACCTGAATGTTTAGCAATAGGAGAATGGTATATCTATACTATGGGATATGACACAGCTATTAAAATATTAATTAGATATACAGTTTATTGGCCTGGAAGAATTTCCATAAAGCAACATAAAATGAAAAAAGATTATTGAAGAATAGTGCGTATGGCACGATCTTTTTTTGGGTAACAACCATCAATAATGACAACAAAAACCCTCTATATGTATATTTTTTACTATAAACAGAGTCCAGAAAGAAGATACCTTTGGTTGGGTTTTCCCAGAATTAGACCTTGAGGTAAGGATTTGATTGCAAATAGTCTATTTGGGAGGTGATCCTAGGAAGCATTGGTAGGGAAATAGAAAAGTGGGGCAGGGAAGGATGGAAACCAACGCAGGGTAGAGTGAGCAAGTATGGCTGTGGGCACCTGTTGTTCAGTCCGACTGGGGATTTCTAGGTGACTGTGGAGCACACCTCAGAGTTGTCTTACCTGGGCAGGAGATGAGGAACCTGGGACTACTCCCTGCCAGTTTAGTCAGGATGTGGCATCATTACTTATTTTGGCTGGGTGAGGGAGTTTCAGAAGCTTCCACTTAGCCATTTGTATTATAATGGCTTTTACTTGTTATGTGAGGGAATAATTTGAGGGTTCTTCTAACTGCTGAATATGTCTCTTCCAATAACACACTCAGGGACCAGAGAAATGACCACAGAATGGATGTGGATCTATTGGATTCACTGTGAGACTTGGACCAGGACTGCACTTCCTACCAAGCCTCTGTACATTCTGCTCTAACAGGGGGTCCCATGATGGTACTTTGGGTTCCCTGGTAGCAGTATCCCCAAAGTATGGTTATTCCTCTTTCCCCACTATATAGTCACACTGATAAATGGCCTAGGTCTTGTTGAGGCAGAATTGCTGGAATCATAACTGTATATATTTGCTGTGGTATTGCAGGGTCTCTCCTCAAGGGGACCTGGTCTTTTCTTCAGTTGATCAGCTCTGGGTCTGACAACCTGCTTGGGGATGGAAATTAGACAAAGGAACATGATTTTTCCATTGTGGTAACTGACATCAGTGTAGCGCAACTATTTTTGGTTTATTTTTATTTTTCAGTTTTATAGGCAATACCCTTGTTGAGTTCTGCTGGGGGCTGAATTGTAACCCTGCAAAATTCACATGTTGAAGTCCTAACCCCCAGTACCTCAGAAGGTGACATATTTGGAGATAGAGCCTTTAAAGAGGTAATTAAGGTAAAATGAGGTCATTTACCATTTGAGTAGGCTCAAATCCAATATAACTGGGGTCCTTATAAGAAGAAGAAATTAGGACACAGATAATACACAGACTGAGGGGTGACCATGTAAGGACACAGTGAGAAGGCAGCCATCTGCAAGCCAAGGAGAGAGGCCTCAGAAGAAACTGACCCTGCCAATAATTTGATCTTGGACTCTAGCCTCTAGAACTATGAGAAAGTAAATGACCATTGTTTAAGTTACTATGTCTGTGATATTTTGTTATGGTAATCGTAGTGAAGTAATACAGCTTGCCATCTATATTGTTCCTAGGAATGCCACAGTTTATTAGTCATCTCTACAGACCGCTACAGGTTAAAGCCCCACCTTTGCCATTCCAGGTTTGCTGTCCATTATAGTTATTACACTCATCTTGATTCTGATAGTTAACTGCTGCCACCTGGCCTCTGCTATTCTAGATTCCTATCATCCTCACTGACACCAAGGAGCCTAATTACATAGCAATCTACCCTATCATGAACCCTGACCCATAGAAGACAGCCACCATGGAGTTCTTCAACAATGCCAGTAACATTTCTTACTGCCTTAACAAAAGAAGTGTCCTCTGGGCCCTCCCAGGGGACATTGTCAACTGGTATGTTTTCTGGTCTTACATAATAAAGCCATTCTAGTTTGTCCACCTCTATGAGCTTTTGGCCCTTCTCTCAGTACCCTGTCAAGGCAGTTCCAACAACTCCACTTCATTTACTATATAGGCTTTGTTGTTTCCAAGTTTCAAGGAGCCATTCCAGCAGCATACGAGGACTGGCTCCAGGTGTCCTTGCCAGGATGTTAATCCTGAGTTATGGGAGAGTGTTCCAATATCAGTAAACTCTCCCATATCCAGGTTTAAATTCCTCCCTGGTCCAGTACCCTCCAGATCCATTCCCAGGTGTATTCTCCTGATTCCTACAAGTACATATTCACCAAGTGAATAGTCTCTTTTCTCTCATAGCAGAAACAATATTTCCCTGCTTCAGTCATGCTAAGAATTGTCCCTAGCTATTTGTCTATAGAAGAAATGTGCTAAGGTGAGAGCAGATCTTGAGGAAAACAAGCATCATCCTTCCGTGTAATTCTACCACCCTCACAATCAAATCTGGGCCTGATTTTTAGCCCAGACTGCCCTTTTCTGGAAGAGACAAAAAAAGATAAAAGTTCCTATGAAGGCCTTCGGCTCCCATACTGTTCCTCAATTTAATAGTTGGCTGACCAGACCTATCATTTGCTTCTTTTAAGGTTTCTAAGGCTATTAACAATAGCAAACCAACTCCCTGATTCTTAAAAAGTTTCCATCTTTCAAGTGCTAGAGCTATTGTACAAACCAGTGCATTTCCTTCCATTTGTACCCTATCACAATCCAGCATAGGTGACGGTCTCGCCAATTGTGATTCTATTCAGTACAATATGCCAGGTGTTGGGCTGCACCCCACAGGCCTACAAGGACTGTGCTTGCCCAGCTTCAAGACGGAAGAAAGAGCCCGGAGTCAGCAACAGAGACATCAATTGTTTAATGGGTGGGGGAGCTTACATGTCTGAAGCAAGGTCCTGGAGCAACACCCCACCATCATGTATGGTGCATGGTGGGCAGGACATGGCAGCAGTCTTCGCTCCAGGGGAGGAAGAGATTGCCTGTTATAGGGGAATTGAAGTCAGGTGGGCTCATTAGTTACCAGGGAAAACAGCAGAGGGGCACACCCCTTACCTCCCCTTTGATAAGAGCAATCACTAGCTGGGGCCTGGTGCAAGTACTTAGGAAGGTCAGTCACGTGAGTAGGGTGTAGGTGAAGCAGGCACTGGTCAGGCAGGGGATGTACAGAGAGCGAGAGAACAGCCATCTTTCTTTTCTTTTTTTTTTTTTAGAATTCTTACTACGAGTGACTTAATTTTAGTAATCAAACCATCAGTCAAGGTGAAAATGAGCTCTAGACAGAGCTATAGAAAATAACAAAACATTGCTCCAAAATGGATATAGTAGGAAGTTTTATAAGCTTGTGAAAATGGCAGATATTTAAAAATGCGAAATGCAACAAGGTAAGAATCAATTTGGAAGAGCAGCAGAGCAACTGGGAAATACTCATCAAAGTAATCAGATTTAGGGAAGAAAATGTAAATCAGACATTAGTTTCATCAGGTAGAGATTGGCCAACTTTTTTGTGTAGGGCCAGACAGTGAATATTTTAGGCTTTCAGGGCCTTAGAGCCTCTCTCAGAGCTATTCAACTCTGCACAAAAGCAACCATAACAAATGAGTGTGACTATGTGCCATAAAATTTTAAAATAAATTTTAAAATTTATTTTAAATGAGTGTGACATAAATTTTAAAATTTTGAATAAAATTCTATTTATAGACAATGAAATTTGAAGTTCAATAATTTTCACACTTCACGAACTTGTATGCTTCTTTTGACCTTTTACAACCATCTGAAAATGTAAAAAACACTCTTAGCTCACAGGCTATACAAAAATAGGTGGTGCACCACATTTGGCCCACAAGCCATGCCTGATTTGCCAACCCCTGCTCTCAGGTCTCTCAGTGGACAAAATTCAGGAGACTAAAGGTTTGATATAAAATTGTCTTTGTTCTGATCTAAATGGGATTCCCATCACTTGAAAACTTGGTAGCATTTTTCAGAAATTATGAAATGACAGGTAATAGTTTAAATCTAACATTTATAAAATCAACCTGTGCTTACCACATAACAGTAAAATATTTGTATCGTTCTTGTTCTCGGCCCATATAGACAGGAAGGAGAACAGCCATCTTGAGTGGCCTGACTATATACGAGGGATTACCAGCACCAGTAATGAGGTCTTTGTGTTCATATGTTCTACAAGTGATCCAACTCCAGAATCCCATCCTGAAGGTCTACTTCAAAGGACTACTTCTGTACCAACTGTCTTACTTTGGGCGAAACAGAGCCTGAGAGAAGTATTTGAGAGCAAGATATTTAGAAGATAATCCCAGGAAGCTATGGAGGGGAGTGGGGAAGTGAGATAGGGAAGACGTGGAAAACAATAGGAGGTCTGTTAATGAACAGGTTAGTGCTGTGGGCACCTGGGACTGGATTCCATGGGGACCTCAGGAAGACTAAATAGAACATGCCTCAGAGTTTTCCACCCAGGGAACAGGAAGCTGGGATATTTTTTCTCCACTCATGTCCATCATGGATTGAGGGTTGCTCCTATGGGCTTTAACTCCCTGCTACTTCTGACCTGCTGTGTACACTGGCTAAGCACCCTCCTGTGGCAAGAAAGTCCTCAGGCAGAGAGTCGCAGGTGTTTGCAGTAAGAAGTCATTGGCCTAGATGGAAACAATGAGTGCCCAGGGGATACTGGGAGGGGCATCAACACAGGGTGTTAACCTTTTCTTTATATACACTTGTATCCTTTTTCTGGTTATGGTGAGCATGTTCCTCTGTGCACTGGATGCCAAGGGGCAGGGAGGTGGAAGATTTCCTCCTTTAGACTTTGAAGTGGGAGGTTTGGTACTGCAGTCCACCAATGCTGTACACACTGGGGATTTCCCCTCCATCCAATCAACTGGATGTTGAACAGAAAAAAAAAATTCCACTGCACACACCTTTCATGCTCAGGTTAGGTCTCTGTGACATTCTCTCACAGCTCCTTCTATTTTTACCTGCTTGTCACTCAGGGATGCTTTTGTCCACATGTAACAGAATATCTAACTTTATTTTTCTCATAGAAAGAAGGTGGGAAGTTAGGGGCTGCTGGCATTTATTTATTCAGCAGCCCAACAGAGTCAGGGCTGATGGCTTTGCAGTTCTCTTGGCCTTTCCCTCAATGTCACTAGATGACTTTTACAGCTCAACATTCAAGGCAAGTCTAAGGAAGAATAGGAAGGGACAAGGCCTGTATCAGGAAAGAAGCTGCACATTGGTTTACTGTGATGGCTATAACACGTCTCTGCAAATTCAGTGGCTTAAAACAACACACGTTTGTTATCTTACAGTTCTGGATGTCAGAAGTCTGGAATGGGTCTCACTAGGCTAAAAAGCAGTGTTGGCAAGATTGCATTCCTTCTGGAGGCTCTAGGGGGAGTGTCTGTTTTCTTGCCTTTTCCAGCTTCTAGAGGATGCTCGTATTCCTGGGCTGGTGGGCCCCCTGCCATCTTCACAGCCAGCGATCACATCACTCTGACTTCCGCTTTTGTCATCATATCTCTTTCTCTGACCCTGGCCCTTGGTCTTCCATATTTAAGGATCTTTGTGATTATGTTGGGCCCACCTGGATAACCCAGCATAGGCTCCCTATTTTAAGGTCAACTGATTAGCAAGCTTAATTCCGTCTGCAAACTTAATTCCCCTTTGCCATGTAACCTAACATATTCACAGGTTCTGGGGATTAGGACGCGGTGTGCATGGGGGGACGGCCATCATTTGCTTACCATAGCCCACTTTGGCTCATTGGCCAAAATTCTGGCTGGAGTGGGAGTTGGGTTAGCTGAACAACAGCGTCTGCCCTACCTTGCTAACACTTCTTACAGTTTGTAATTACATATTTATTGTATGATTTTCTCCCCTAGTAGACCTTATATTCCATGAGAGCAAGAACCATGGGTTTTGTTCATCGTTGTATTTTCAGCATATAACACAATACCTAACACATAGTACCAGCTCAGTAAATTTTTAGTGCATAAAGAAATGCATGGACAAGTACACAGTCATGTAGACACACACACACACACACACACACACACACACACATACATATGAAAAAGCACACTACAGCATTTTTTGGTCATAGCCAAGAACTGGAAACAATCTATGTATTCATCTATAGAAAAATGGTTATACTACAAATCTTTGATCTTTGAAAAGTAAATCCCTGGTGCATTTCTACAATGGAATATTCATCCTTTATAAACAATGAGGCTGATCTTAAATGTAGTGACATGAAAGAATGTTCATGATTTATCATTATGGGAAAACGTAAGTTGCAGAACAGCATGTACTGTATGACCCTGTTTGTGTGATAGAGACTAAACTGAAGCTTATTGCCCTGGGGAAGGAAGAACACAAAGAATCACAAAGAACAGAGTCAAATTCTTGGCTTTGAATTTTTCCAGGAACACACACCAAGCACATTCACGCCTCATGGTCTTTGCACCGACTGTTCTTTCTGCCTGGAATACTCTTCCCTCACATATTAACATATTAATATGAATTAACATTAATATTTACATATTAATAGCTTGCTCTCTCCTTTCATTAAGGTCTCTTCTTCATTAAGGTTATCTTCTTAAAGAGGCTGGACTTGACCACCCTGTCTTAAATAGCATGCCCCATCACTCTCCATGCCTTTGCTCTGCTTTATTTTATATGACATTATCTGTTTGTTTATTATATCACTTCTCCACTCAAATGTAAGCCCCATGAAGCCAGAGATCTAGGTGATTCTGATGCGGGTTGCTGAAGTACCTCAGCTTAGTAACCACTTCTAACTCTTAGGGCAGTGATTCTCAAAGTGTGGTCTCCAGACCAGCAACATCACCATCACCTGGAACTTGCTAGAAATGCAGATTCTCAAACCTCACCCCAGACCTACTGAATCGGGAACCCTGGAGCAGGGCGCAGCAGTCTGTGTTTTTAACAAGCCCTCCAGGGGATTGTGATGCCTACTAAAGTTTGAAAACCACTGACTTTGGTTTTGTTTTTTATTCAGCATCCCCCCAGCTCTCTTCTAGATATCTTTTCCAGGTAGAAGGATGTCTAAATGAGATAGGAATGTTGAAATTCTGTGTTTAACTTACCTTAAATTTAACTCAAATTTTTCTTAAACTTTACTGTCTAGAAAAGGAGCTGACAGTAAGTATTTTTGGCTTCACAGGCCATACAGACTAAGGCAGCTACACAACTCTGCCATTGTAGTGTGAAATCAGCCATAGACAATATGTAAATGAACGAGCGTGGCTGTATCCCAATAAAAGGTCATACACGGACGCTGAAATTTGAATTGTTGGTAATCTGGTGGCATAATGTATATATAATATCACATTAGTTTGCATCTCTCTACATTCATCTTGCCACCTCTGTAAAATGCTTGCCCATTTCTCTTGCCCTTTTTTCTATCTGCTAAAGGGGAATCATTCCAGTGGGCAATACCGTGGTCGTTCACTTTGTATGGAGGAAGGTGAAGCCTGATATATGGACATACAGTGAATCCTGAGAAGTGGCAGGTATCTTGGCTCATTGGCGGCATAGAAGGAACAATGCTGGAATACCAATGGCAAGGAAGTCTGCAAAAGAGATACATAGGTGGACCGCTGGGAGTGGGCTCAAAGTGCACAAATATTTGTGTCTCACTTTCATATCTGCCAAAGAGCATTCGTTGCAGAAGATATTAAAAAATAGCCAGGTGGATACATCAACTATATTTCAATAAAAGAAAACAAAACCCCCCAAAAATAAAACAAAACGCAAACCCAGAAAACAAAAAAGTCCCCAGCCAGGTAGATAAGCCAACCTTTCTCCTTAGCCACTCAGTACTCGTGCAATGGGCCCATTAATAGATGGTTATACCACCAGGGAGGGAGACTATGCCTGGGCCCAGCAGTGTGGGCTTCACCTCTCCAAGGCCAAGAAACTGCTCGATGTTTTAAACTTATTTTGAAAGCTTTAGAAACCAGTGTGAATTTGATTACAACTGGGGACTTCGTGTTCAGGTTTTGTTCCAACCTTTGTCTTCCTAAACAAGTACAGATGGCAGCTACACATATAGCCCGTAAAGCTGTGGAGTTGGACTTGGTTCCTGGAAGGAGCCCGATATCTGTGGCAGCAGCCGCCATTTACATGGCCTCACAGGCATCAGCTGAGAAAAGGACCCAAAAAGAAATTGGAGATATTGCTGGTGTTGCTGATGTTACAGTCAGACAGTCCTACAGACTAATCTATCCTCGGGCCCCAGATCTGTTTCCTACAGACCTCAAATTTGACACCCCTGTGGACAAGCTATCACAGCTATAAATTGAGGCAGCTAATGTGAAACTCCTATGAACACCGAACTTTGCCTGTTGTACATAACCTATACAAAGTGCTGGATTGAGCCTTTAATAAGGAAAAACGAAAGACATGGTACGCATTCCAGGGCTAAATATTAATTGCTTGGCATTCATATGTATATACTAGTGAAACATATTTAATGATTTAAATTTCTTATTGAATTTGCTTTCTTTTGTAGCAATCTAGGAAACTGTATTTTGGAAGATATTTGAAATTATGTAATTCTTGAATAAAACGTTTTTCAAAACTAAAAAAAAAAAAAAAGTTAAACTGCCACCGCTGAGTGCCCAAGAAGCCAATGGCAGAGAACAACGGTGAGCTCTTTATATGATACCAGTGACTGAGGGGACACTGGCCAGCCACCTTATGGCAAGTTAATTACATTGGACCCCTTCCACCTTGGAGGCGACAGTGAGTTGTCCTTAATGGACTCAATACATACTCTGCATTTGGGTTTGCCTTGCCTGCCTATACTGCCTCTGCCTAATTCTACTGCCTCCTCATTTCCCGTACAGGTTTCACTCTCCAGTAAACCGTTTGCACGCCTAACTCGGTTTCAGCTTCTGCCTCCTAAAGAATGCAATCTGTGACAACTTCTTTTCTAGAGAGAAATAGGGCACTTGTAATGCGTGACATGCACTGAATGATGATTACTCAAATTATCACCCACGGTGGCTTGAAATGAAATACAAGTGGAGGGCAAAGCTTTCGGAAATCAAGTGGCTAGAGCACTTAGTCCCCATGGTGACAATGATGATTGCAATGGATGTGGCTAGGGCTAACTGCTTCTGATGCTCATAGAGAGCTTACACAGAAAAGAGCACAAATGAAAAGCCTTGAATGCACAACTCAGATCATAGTGGAAAATGAAAGAGCCCAATGCCACCATTAAAGTAGTCTTTATTCTCCTGGAGCTGCAGGACGGATATGAAGATCATACTCAGGGACTGATTATAAATGTTGGAGAGCTATAGCATCAATTAAAGTTACAGCCTTGCTAGGACTCCGAGGCTAAGTTACTGGCACTCCTGGGGAAAGAACAGGAGCCTAACACATTGGATGGAAATATTTGAGTATAAACAGATGAAGCTGAGAAAAATGCAGACTCCAAGTCCCCTTGAACTTTCCTTGCCAGTGGAAGCAGTCCTCTCTTCCTTGTCTAACAGTACCAGCCTTCCTCTGCATAAAAACCTTTTTGTGATTTCCACTGGGGTGTTTGCCTCACAAGGAACGCTGATTCTCTTTAGGACCAACTCGCACAACACTTCATTGCCTGCACTCCCATAAGAATCGTTAGATTTTAGTATAGCCTGTAATGCCCAAGGAGAAGGGAATGTTGAAGCGTATCTATTACGGGTGACCTGATCTGTGCCTTGCCTACCACCGACTACACTCATAGGAGGACTATGCAGTAGAGTTTTCTGGGTTGTAGGATTTTCAGGGGTTTTTTTTGGCTGTGCCACATGACATGTGGGATCTTAGTTCTCCGACCAGGGATCGAGCCCGTGTCCCCTGCATTGGAAGTGTGAAGTCTTAATCACTGGACCGCTGGGGAAGTCCTGGATTTTCAGTTTTAAAACCGTGACAGTCCCAGGAAAATTGGGACAAGTTGGTCACCCTACTGGGAGGACACTCTACACTGAGCCTCAAGGTATACATTGATGAGAGGAGCACTGGCTCCGTGGAATATCCTCTGTAGGTCAGAGATGATGGCGAGAGATGCTTCAGTGGAACTGGGCTCCCTGATTTCTGTAGGAATAATAGGGTCTAAGTGGTAGAGTGCAAGTCATCGCACTTAACAGGCAGAACTAAGGTGGGTGCAATTAACACAATAAAGCACAAGGATAGAATGTTGTCAGAGTGTTTTGACATTCATCTGTTGGAGTGGATGATTGTTTATGGATTTCTCTAGGGATGAAATAGATGTGACCTATAGAAGCAAAACAAAATTCTAGTTTTTTTAAAAAATATATTTATTTTTGGCTGTGTTGGGTCTTCATTGCTGCTCGCAGGCTTTCTCTAGTTGAGGCGAACAGGGGCTACTCTTCGTTGCGGTGTGCGGGCTTCTCAATGCGGTGGCTTCTCTTGTTGCGGAGCATGGGCTCTAGTCGCATGGGCTTCAGTAGTTGTGGCATGGAGGCTCAGTAGTTGTGGCTCTCCGGTTCTAGAGTGCAGGCTCAGTAGTTGTGGTGCACGGGCTTAGTTGATCCGCGGCATGTGGGATCTTCCCGGACCAGGGCTCAAACCCATGTCCCCTGCCTTGGCAGATGGATTCTTAACCCTTGCTCCACCCGGGAAGTCCAAAAAGTTCTAGTTCTGATGGGCAGAAATTTTGCAGACTCCTTAACTCTTACTATGTTCCCGGATCTACTAAGCCAGTTCACAGATCTGGAGCCCCTTGATTAAGGGGGAGGCCAGATCTCTTTGAGAAAGGACCCTGCTGCTATGCTGTCACTGATGTAATCTGCACATCTTCCAAGTCCTTCCTCAGACTGGGACCATGACCAGGGAAAAGGAAATATCCAGAATCTTCTGAAGGTTATCAGATTCTGGCTCTGATTTCAGGCTAATTCTTGGAGGCCCAGTATGCTACTGTGGTCCATCTCCAGAGTGGGGACATATGGAGATGGGTGATAAATTAAGTCTTAGTCTGAGCTCGTTTCAGTGGGAATCTCAGCAGAATTACCACACATTTTTTCTGACCTGCTGATCCATGGAGGGAGGGCTTTATGATAGGAAGGGTCAAGTAGCATCCCCTGGAAGTGTACTTTCCCCTCCTTTCACCCCTACTGCTAAGAAAGTAAACGAAAGCAATACTGAATTCCTGGTACAACTGAAAAGACTAGAGCCACCACCAAGGACTTGAAAATTGGAAGTGTGATGATTCCAACCACATGCCCCTGTATAACTTGCCTGTTTGGCCTGTGGGAAAAGCCATATAAGTTTTGTGGGATGCTGGGTTATTGTTAATTTAATCAGGTAGCGACACCAATCACAACTGTGTTTCCCACTATGGTATTTTTACTGGAGCACATCAACACAGCTTCTGGCACTTGTTGCCTTAGCAAATATTATCAGTAGAGATAATCAGACATAGTTTGCTCTCACTCTTACCTCAGGGCTATCTCAAACTATGCTGTTTTCTGTCATAATCTTCTCCAGAAGGAAGTTGGTTGTCTTTTTATCCCACAGACATAATGCTGGTCCATTACATTGATGGCATTATGCTAACGAATCTGAGGGGCAGTAAGAATCAAGCACCCTAGATGCCTTATGGCCAGAGGATAGGAGATAACCCCCATGAAATTTCATGGGCCTGCTACATGGATGACATTTTTAGGGGTCCAGTGATCCAGGCAATGTCAGGCTCTCTCTTCTAAGGAGATAAGTTGTTTTTTCCTTGTACAACCCACTACAAAGAAGGAAACCAATACTTGGTGGACCCATTTGGACTTCAGAGGCAACGTATACCATATTTGGGCATGCTGCTCTGACCCATTTACTGAGCAACCTGTAAGACTGCCAATTTCGAGTGGGATCTGAAGCAAGAAAAGCTACTGCAGCAGATCCAGGTTTCAGTGCATGCTGTCCTGTTACCTGGGCCTTAGGACTCTGCAGACCCAACGGTTTTGGAGGAGTTTGTGGCAGAGATGTTCTGGAAGCTCTCTGTTCTAGAAGTGGTACAGCATAGACCCTTAGGGTGTCTAAGTAAGGCCATGCTTTCCCTACTTGACAATTATTCTCCATTTGAAAGGTAATGTCTAGATTGCTACTAGGCCCTGGTAGTCATTGAATTCCTGACCATAGGACACCAAGAGACTATGTGACTTGAATTGCCCATTATGAACTGTGTGTTTTCTAATTCACTCAATCATCACATAGTCATGTGCCGCAGCATTCCACTGTTAAATGGAAATTGTGTATGAAATCAGATCCTAGCAGGTAAAAGTAAAGTGAATGAGGAAGTGGCTCAGACGCTCATGGTGTTTGCTCCTACTGCATAGTTGCCTCTCCATCAGCCCTCACATACGGCCTCAAGGAGAGTTCTCTATGATCATTTAGCAGAACAAGAAAATGTAGGTCCAAGGGTTTATACATGGGTCTCCATGGTAGGCTGGCACCTGGCAGAGGTGGGACACAGTTGTCTGACAGCACTACTCAGAGATGGCCCCTAAAAACAGAGGTAAAGGAAAATCCTCCCAAGTACTACATCTGATTGTCTATTTGGTGGAGAGAGAAATGCCCTAATAAACTGGTGCGGATTGATTCAAGGGCAGAGGCTAACGAATTGGCTGGATGGTGAAGCGTGTGGAAAGAAAAAGGTCGAAATTTGTGATAGGTAGGCCTAGTAAAGAGGTTGGTGGATAAGATGAACTATTCTGTTGATGTTAGCCTCTTCCTTCAGCTGCCCTAGTGCTGGCTTAGTTGGCCCATGTACAAAATGGCCATGGCAGCTGGGATGGGGGATATGTAGAGGGTCTTCCCTCACCAATGCTGATGTGTCTAACACCACTTTGAATTGGCAACCTGCTTATCAGCAGACCAAACACTGAGGCACCAACCTGGCACCATTCCCCAGGAGGACCAGATAGTCATCTGTTGGCAGATTGGTTACACTGAACCCCTTCCATCACTGAGGAAAAAGCCAGTGTCTTCACAGGAATAGAGGCATATTCTGAATATGGATTTACTTTTCATGCTTGCAGTGCTTCTGCCAGCACCACCATGCGGACTCACAGGATGCCTGATTCATCACCATAGTATCCCACCTAAGTTGCTTCCAACAAAGGAACTCAGTTTAGCATAAAGGAAGTGTGGTGATAGGCTCATCTCTATGGAATTCATTGGTCTTATCACGTGTCCCATCACCCAGAAACCACTGGCTTGATAGAGTGATGAAATTTCCTGCTGAAGGCTTAGTTATGGCACCACAGCTTGCAAGTTTGGGGTAGTGTCCTATAGAACCTAGTATATGCTTCAAACCAGTGGCCAATATATCACATCATCTCCCTTGTAGCCAGAAGGTATGGGTCCAGGATTCAAGAGGTAGAGGTGGGAATGACCCCTCTCACTTGAGAAATATTTGCTTCCCATCCCTACATCTTGGACTCAGTGGGTTAAGAGGTTCTAATGCCCAAGGGAGAATTGCTTCCACCAGGATTCCTATGTTTTAGAAGTTGATACTGCTCTCTGGCCATTTTGTGTTCCTCGTGTTTTTGAACTAACAGGCAGACAGGGGGTCACTTTATAGACCAGGGTGGTCTATCCTGATTACCAAAGGCAAATTAGGTCGCTGCTACACAACGGAGGCAAGGATGACTATGTCTAGAACCTAGGGGCTTCACTGGAGTGCCTCGTATCACTCCCTTGGCCAATGAAAACTGGTAACTCAGTCAAGCTAAGATTATAAGAATTCAGATCCTGTGGAGATGAAGGTTTAGGTCACTCCACCAGGTAATGTATCCTGTCCTACTGAGATGCTGACGGAGGGCAAGGGAAACATGGAGTGGGTGGCAGAAAAAGGAGGCTATGATTATCAACTTACAGTTTGCTTCCAGCCACAGAAGCAGGGGCTACAGCAGCTATGTTTTCTCTTCTACTTTATATGCAAAGCACTGGTGGTGGCTAATATTTTAGATTTCATGTAGGAGTATGAATGAATCGACATCACCCTGCACTGATACAGTAGCTGATGGGGCTTTGTACATTTCTTTTGAGGGCATGGGTTTTTCATCTGGACAAAGGGCAAGAGTGGTGTGGAGAGGCAAAAGAAATGGTCAGTGCCGGAAATTCTATTTTCCCTTTCAAAACCCACTTTCTATCCTTCTCCATCCTGCTCTGTCCCCTGACCCATACTAACTGCATTTTCCAGGCTCCCTTGAATTATGGCTTGCAGTAGTCATCAGCCAATGGGAGGTGTCAGCAGGAGATAAAATGGTAAAAGGAGAGAAAGGTCAGGGCATTTATTCCCCAGCCTCCTCCCTGCTGGGATGTGAGTTGGCAGTTATTCTTCTACAGAAGGCCACAGTTCCTGTTGAATGTTCCTTTCCTTATTATTTCATTTTTCCTTATTTCCTTAGTTTTCGGGAACCACTCCCTCCGCTTGCCTCCTCAGGCTTAGGGCTGCTAATGTCTCTCAGTATCGCTGGCCCTGAGGTGCTTCACCATCCATTTTTGGTTTTCCTTAATCCTGCCCACACTCCTGTGCATGGTTCCTTTATTAAACTCTCTTTAATTATCCCCTATGAGTATGTCATCTGTCTCCTGTCATGAGCCCAACTGATACAATCCCTAATATTTGTTTATATGTACCTCTCTCTCTTTTATTTATAATCAGTCTTGCCAGAGGTTTGTCAGTCTTATTAGACTTTTCAACCAAACAATTTTGGGTTCTATTGATTTTCTTTTGGATAGTTTCTTTTGATTAATATTTTCTATTTAAAAATGTCATTATTTCTGCTTTCTTTCATTTATTCTGTATTGTTTTTTGGAACTTCTTAAATTAGATGCTTAGCTTTTTAATTTCCAGTCTTGTTTCTTTAATAATACAAAGGTTGAAGAGCATAAATTTCTTTCTAAATACCACTTTAGCTGCAATGCATCATTTTTTCATTAGTTTTGATATGTAATATTTTCATTATTGCTCTGTTCTAAATATTTTCTAATTTTTAGTATGACTTTTTTCCTTGACCTGTGATTTACTTCAAAGTATGTTTTTACATTTTCAAACATAGGGGTTTTCTTTATCTTTTTGTTATTGATTTCCAATTTAATTGCATTGTGGTCAGTAAATGTGAACTATATGAGACGAATTATTTAAAATTTGTTGTCATTTGCTTTTTTAAATCTAGTATATGTTTAACTTTCATAAACGTTCCGTGTGCTGGACCACCACTCGATGACACATTGCCTTTATGTGAATTAGGAAACTGTGCCCTTTCTTCCAGGTGGATACAGCAGCACACCTGAGCATGTGGTCTGGCAAGTGGAGCATGGGATAAATTTTTGATCCCCACTTGTCCCTCTGGCTAGGTGCTTTTGATCAGTGTGCAATCTGTACATGGTGCCCCATTCATGTGTTATTATAAAGGATATTTATTTTCCAGTTGCTAGGTACAGCGTTCTATGTATATCTACTGGATCAAACTTGTTCATTTGATGTTCAAATTTTCTACATCTTTACAGATTCTTTTTTGTCTGTTTCATCTATCAATATCTAGGAGAGATGAATTAAAGACTCACTGTGGTAGTGGATTTGTCTATTTCTCTTTGTAGTTCTGTTACATGCTTCATATATTTCAAAGTGGTTGATTACATTCAAGATTAGAATGGTTACATTTTCTTGGTGAATTGAAATTTTTATCAATATATAGTAACCGTCTTTAAATTTGGTAATTTTTTCCCCCGTAAAGTCTAGTTTGCCTGATATTAATCTAGCTATAACAGCTTAATTTTTGTTGATCTTAGTATTTGCCTGGTGTATTTTCCCCATTGTTTTTACTTTCAAACTTTCTGTGTCCCTGTGTTTTAGAGATGTCTCTTAAAAATAGCTAGCCTTCTTTAAACCCAGACTGATAATCTTTACTTTTAACTGGAGCATTTAGTTCATTTACATTTTATGCAATTTTTGATATATTTAAATTTAAATTGGTAGGTTTAAACTTCTTCCTCTATTCTCTCTGTTCCACTTTTCCAAAAAATTTCCCTACTTTTCTTGCCTTTTGGGGATTGATTTTTTTCCTCTTTCTCTTTCAATTTTTTTCCCCCTCAGATAGTTTGGAAGATATATAATATCCTTATATATTTGTAGTGGTTATCCTAGAAATTTAATATGTATATTTAACATAACTAAGTCTTTGGTTAATAAAAACCCATTACCAATACTCAGCATTCACGGGACAGTCCCACAAAGTGTACGGCTTTCGCATTCATTATGTATTTTATTTATTTTGTCTTGTTTTGCTATTATGTGCTTCCTTCTTGGTCCCATTATCTGTTGTCACTGAGATAATAAAAAGATTGCTTGACCTTACAATTACCTAGAATCAACCAATCACTCCATGCATCAGGCTGTCAATATTGAAACTACCCAATCCCTAGCCTTCACCACAGACCTCAGTCCCTGCCTAGTCCTTTGGTACCTGTGAGCCAGTGAAATCATCAGGGAACAGTACCCCCAGCTGCTGAGACAATACCAGACGCTGATAGCAAAGAAAAGGCAAGCCAACAAGGATGCGAAAGATATGATAGCTTTGCAATCTTATGGAGCAAAAAGCAATTAGCTGTGAGCAATTCCTAAAGGAGTTATCATACCATGTAAAAATAGTTCTGCAGGCTCTGGGAGAGGGGAAGAGCAAGGCCTCAAAGGGCATCACTGCAGTCAGGTCATACCACATTTGTGGCATACTGAGTAGCATGCATAATGCACACAGTTCAGTGTTTGGAAGAAGAAATCACTGTGATACAGTGGCAAGGTAAGCCACAATACAGCAGAATATTATAGCTCACTAGCTCTCAACAGGGGGCTATTTTACACTCCAGGAGACATTTAGCAATGTCTGGAGATACTGTTGTAACAACTGGTGTGGGAGGTGCTACCGACATCTAGTGGGTCCAGGCTAGGGATGTTGCTAAACATCCTACAGTGCACTGGATTCCCCCTGCCTTCTGCAAAGAATTATCTGATCCCAAATGTGGATAGTGCTCACTGCTGTAGATTATACAGTGAAGTATACATAAGCATCAGGATAGTTCTTCTTGTATCACAGAGGCCATCCTGTAACAATGATTTCAAACTCTTTAGGGAGGATGATGGTACAATGAAGATTCGCTATACCATTCTGTTCACTTTAAAAATATTTCATAATAAGAAAAATGAAAAGATCAGAGGGAACTCATATCTCTGAACCTCCTTGAAGTGGCAAAAGATTTTTTTTGAGATGTCACTGAAACTGAATGGTGTATATTTTCTAATGGGTGGCTTTAGAATTTCAGAATCAGACAGGACATTAGACTAGATATAGCTGATGAAAAACAATCAAACAATGTAGCATTTTCCCCAACTGATTCTAAATACAGCCCATCCCCTGAACAGTTTTTCAATGCAAATAAACCTAGTCCATTTGGTAAAACTTGCCAAATTTAGATATTAGTTCTAAAGTTCATACATTAATATATGTGTGGTAGGATTTCTTCATTTCATTTGTCTGTATTTTGTAAATTTTCAGCCAAACATGTATTTTTAAAACCTCTTTATTTTGAAAAGTTGCACAAATAGAACAGAGAATCTGTCAGTCCTTCACCCAGATTCCTAAAATGTTAATATTTTACATTTGCCTCATCATCCTATCGTTTTTTTCTGAAATATTTTAAAGTTGCAACATGGTTCACCATTATCTCTAAATACTTCATATTTTCTTAAATAAGGACTTTCACATAACCACAAAACGAGTATTAAACTCAAGTAATTAACATTGATACAATATTATTACTTAATCTACAGATATTCAAATTTGGTCAACTGTCCCAAGAATGCCCTTTTCAGCAAAATAAAAAAATTTGTTTTTTTTTTCTGGCTGGGGATCAGTTGTTCTGTTGTTTTCATTAATCTGGAAGAGTTCCTCAATCTCTCTTTGTCTTTAGTGACCTTGATGATTTTGAAGAGTGCAAGCCAGTAATTTTGTAGACTGTCCCTTAATATGGGCTTGTCTGATGTTCCCTCGTGATTAAATTCAGGTTATGCGAATTTTGGCATGATGAATACTACAAAATTGGTTAGTGTTTTTCTTAGCACCTCATCAGGAGGCATATGACGCCCATTTGTTTAATACATAAGGATGCTTATATTCATCAGAGTTAGGAGGGTGTCGGCCATGTTTTCCGACCGTAAAGTTTCTATTTCGCCCTTTGAAATACGAAGTTATCTCGTCGGGAGATACTTTCAGACTATGTAGTGTAAACAACTCGTTTCTCTTCGTACTTGCGCCCTCTAGTTTTGCCTAAGGTTACAATGACAGCCGCAGACACAGTAGCTGTCAGCCCTGATGGTTGCAAGCGTTTCCCAGGGCCGATTTATCTTTCTCCTAAGATAGTATCCTTCGGATTAGCAGAATGCCTGGCACATAGTAATCGGCTGCCTCTTCCCCAATTAATTTCTTTGATCTCAGCGGGGTGTATTGTAATTGATCTGCTTATATGTTTGTCTTCCCCACGGACTGAGCTCGTTGAGGGTAGGCATCATGGCTTATTATTTCTCTGTCCCCAGTGTCTAGCACATTAGGTGCTTTAAAAAACACAATTTTGAATTAGTGGTCTGGAGTAGATGCTACGGAAGAAGATAAAGGCTACGAGTTGGCCTGGGGATGGCATTTTTCCTGTTCTAAAGGGAAGGGGGGGGCAAGGTTTGCAGAGGGCCCGGCCAGCGTAGTCACTCTGAGATGGGACCCACGGGTCCCAGCCACCTGGTTGGCAACAGGGCCTCGGGCTTCCGCAGGGTGGGGTGGAAAGTGGGGCGGGAAATCGAAAACCGAACTCGCGGCTCCCGGCATTCCTCGTGGGCGGTGCTCCCCTTTGACCCCTCGCTCGCGTGCTACACATCCGGGTTTCTGCTACTAGTGAGGGGAAGATGGCGGCCGCGACTGTCTTGGTTCCCGTAGAGTGGATAAAGAACTGGGAGAAATCAGGGAGAGGCGAATTGTGAGTGTACGGGCTGGAGGCGGGCGCACGGCCGGGCTGGGCTCGGGCGTCAGCCTTGCTCTCATATTTGTGGGGAGGTGGTGGTGGGGAAGAGGTGTCCCCTCCCCCATCCGGGTGGCGGGTGTGGATGGTTGTCTAGGAGTTTCGAACTCGGGGATGAGAGGTGCTGGTAGTCGCCGCCGACCTCCTGCCTTTCCCGGCTTCCCAGAAAGCCCCGCTGCCCGCCGGAGGTTGTCTTTTTTAGCCTCTTAGCGGAACTCCCGTTTTGTCCCTACGGGTCCCTGCGCTTTCGTTCCGTCTCTTTTTGTCCCCCTCATCGCTTGAGCTCACTTGGCTCCTTTCTCTTCACGGGGCCGCGCCGGGAGGGTTCGGAGTTTCAGTCTGTCCCATTTCTTTACTCTGCACCCGTTCGACTCCGCAGTTTGGAGCCCGGCGCCTCCTCTGCCCGAAGTCCGAACCGTCCCGGACTCCCTCCCCTCCTCTCCGCCCGCCGCCGCGAAGCCCGGGGCTTCGGGAAGAACCCCGCTTGGCACCTCTCGTCCTCTCGGGAGCTGTCTCTCGGACTGTCCCGGCCTCACGCGGCGCCGCTGCCCGTGGGCGAAGTGTAGCAAGGATTGCCGCTTTCCCCGAAGACCTACCGGCATTTCTTTGCTCCGTCTTTTCACCTTAGAGCCGTTTCGGGTTGGAATCAACTTTCGTCATTAAATGTTCCTAAACCCCATTTTGTCCTGGGACTACAACTAATTTTGGCAACTCTCCAAGGTTCTCGTGTACCTAGAATAACGCGTTTCTTGTAGACCTAAAACTTGGGTTTTTTTTTTTTTTTCCTTTCAGTAATACAGAAAACAGTGATTTGCTATAACCGCGGTTTCCTTGCCCCGAATTTCAGCTCTCCCTGTCTCGGGGGGAAAATTCTCTTAAGCGGCGGAACAAACCCCAGATTTTAAAACAAATAACTTACTGCAATTTTTTCCCTCTGAATCGCTTTATTAATTAAAGCTCAGCCCCGTCTTAGATTAACTCCTGTTAGCCGTTTTTGCCGTGGTTGCGCGCCGATCCCCGTAGTCAGTTTACGGTTGCTGGCGCGAGATACGGATCTTTGAAACTTCGTTACTTGGAACGTACGCGGGGAATGCGTCGGCCGATCTTGCGCGTGTAATAGCGCCAGCCTATATGGCCCTCCCCACCCGCTGCCGCGCTCGCGCTGCCTTATGAAGTCTTAGTGTGAGCGCTAGACTTGGATTGCCTGGGTAAGCGGCAGTTTTAGCCACTTAACTAGCCGAGTGACCTTGGGTAAGTTCCTTAACCACTTTGACCGTTTCCCCTTGAGTAAATTGGGAATAATAAGTACTCAAAGCATTGTTGTGAAGACTAAATAACGCCTGTAAAGCACTTGCCTTATAGTAAGTACTCAAGTGATAGCTATTAAAAGTAATATTATTATTCCAATCTTTAGATATTTAAACTTCTTTGGACAGCTCTTGCACTTAAAGTCTGTACCACTCAGGTTAGCAATTAATTAGTCTCTGACTCTTTCATGTATACTCTTGTACTCTAACGAATTGAGAGACCCTTGAAGAGTGGGGACTGTCTCACGTTTTCTTTTGGTTCAACCCTCCCGTCCCCGTCCTTCCCCCACCCCCCCATAGCCTTTCTAGCATATGCTTAGAGAGCTTATTTTGTTAACTGCCAGAGAAGTCTGTTTGATAAGCATTCATTTTTAACTGTTAGGAACATTTTCCAAATCCTTGTACTTGCTAGTTAACAAATAGCTATTAAGTCTCTTGTGTGCAAGGAAGGCAGGATGGGAAGTTACCAAACCAAACCATCATTTTCATCTATATTAGATTAGGATAACCTCCCAAAACGGATAAATCAGTTCATTGTTGTTTTGTTTACTTTTAAAGCCAACAGTTATTTAGGGACTGTCATCTGTAGATTGCTCAGCTTCCTCCTTCTAGCTAACTGTTTTTGACAGTTTTACTATGACTCCCACCTTAGAATGAGTGGTATTCAGGGTAGGAAATTCTGCTTGGCTTCTGACTGGCAGTGGTTGGAGAAAAAGTCATGTAGGAAGTCGAAATACCTAGTCAAAATGGAATTTTGGATTCACTTTATGTATATTTTCATGATCCATGCTACCCATCATAAATTTCTGTGTTTGAAGAGCTGCTTCAAAACTGCTATTAGGACTTAACGTTTATGTAGTTATTGCATGGCTTGTGGAATGTAGTTTGAACTATAGTAGATCCAGATCAGTTTAGTCAGTTTTATAACTCTGTTCTGTTACATGAAGAGAGTTGTGTGACAATAATGAAATAGTTTAAATAGTTGTTAGTTGTATGAAATAGTCAAACAAATCACCATCCAGTGCTTAGTCTTCATATACTGGACCTCTTTTCCCTCTTTGAAAACTTTGTTGCATATAGTCTAACTTTGGAATTTTTGTATCTTGCTAAAGATAGAGTTAGCATTTTCATTTTATTAGAAAAAATGGTATTATAAATATATTACAAAAAATCCTTTCTTTTGTCTGAAAAACAGCTTCTTAAAATATAAACCAGCAACTGGAAATGTTAAAAAAAATGTGCCACCAAATTATTAATGAATCCATTTATATATTTGGCTTTTAAGATATGACCAGTATTTAAAATTATATCTTGGGTGGATTTTTCCTTTTTAATGAGATAAATTAGCAGATGAGCTTTAACTTGACTGAAAGTTACCTTTTTTAAAAACTGCATGATATGTTTCATGAGGTATTAGTTCATTTCTTGTCTGTCTCAGCAGTGTAAGTCTGTATTCTGGGAGTTGTAGTCAACTTCAGCAGCATAGTGAACATATGCAATGTATGGGATATTTTATAACTTTGAGAGGGCAAATTCTTAATTGTGCCTCATGAAAAGCAACTGTCTATTAAGATGGAAAGTCTTGGCTTTGAAGAATAAATTTTATTAAGTAACTAGGGAGAAAAGAAAAACTGTATTTTGCCTATCTGAATGGTCCATCACATACTTAGCTAATCTGTTGTTTCCAGAGATACTGATTATGTTTTTCATGGTAAATTACAGAATTCTTAAAATGATCTTTTCCAAGAGATAGCAAAAGGACAGAGGAGGACTACCAAAACATAATTGTCCTTTCCAGTAACACTTAGATCTGCTCTTCAGAGTTTCACATCTTAATACAAACTCTTTGAAATTCTGCGACACATGCAAGATATGGATTTAATCACTTTAATTTTGGAATTAGAGCTTTAGTTTCTTGATGATTTCATACTAGCATAGGGTTTGCCACGATTAAGCTAATAAACTTGCATGTACTGGTAGATCCAGGGGAGAATTTCGTTTTTAGTAGGCATGATTAACACAGTGAGCTCAGCATTTCTTTGTGTCACAAGCAACCTTAATGGAGGATTTATATTCCAAGCTCTTAATCTGAAGATGTTAGCCTCATGTCAATACTTAGTTTAATTTTGAAATACTTATATTTGTTGAATATCATCTATTTGTCTGTTTAAAGAACTTAATTCTTTCTTTTAAAAAAATTATACATCAATTAGAAATTTTTGTTGGGTGTTACCTTATTATTAGTAGTTATAATAAAGTTTTAAAATTTAATCGCCAAATGTTTTGGTGCCATTCTTTTTCTTCTTCTGCTACTAGATGACATATTCCAGAACTTATGGAAGTACATTTGGATGTTCATTAAATGTTGTCTGTCCTGAATTTTTTGGAGGGAAGTTGGAGGAGGGAGTTTATAGCAAATAATCATTCTAAGAAACTTTAGTGTTAGTATTTAAGTCTTTTTTTTTCTTCAAAAGGTGCTCTAAGTTCAGCTGAAGCTTTATCTGAAACCATTTCTTTATGTCTTACTTTTCATTTGGCATTTGTTTTCTCATTTGACCTGTGTTCATAAGTCTTGGTCTTATTTCCCTGGTAAGAGAAATTCTTCAGAAAATGTTATAGCAGTATCAGAACATTTTTCCAGGCTACTGCTTTCTTTGTTTGCTAGAAAAATTAAATTATTCTTTAGTTAAGGTAGAATGCTATTAATGTACTTGTGTGCAGGAACTTCTGTTGTCTTTTTTAAGATTTCCTGTTCCCTTTCCTCCTCACAAGTGCATATTTTCATTTTCTTAAATGCATCTTTCAATATAAAACTGCATGTCCCAATATTCATTTTTGTGGGTTATGTCTCTCTTCTATCAATGATAATAGAGGTAGCACTTGCTTAACAAAATGTAACCTTTTCTGTTGTTTTGTTTTTAAAAATTAATTGAAGCACAGATTGACATCAATTTTTTATATGTAGAGCCAACTTTGAGATGTTGAACATAATCAAGTAGTGCAGGCTTGTGTTGTGTTTCTTTTTTTTACTGGAAAATAGGACCAAGTAAGACGGAAAGCCAAATACTCATGTTAAAGAGTATTTGCAAAATAACATTAAGTTCTTGGAAGAACTTAAGACATTTTATTCAGTTTAAGTTTCACAGATATTTGACAGAAAGTATATTCTTTGTTCTCAGGGGCCTGAGATAGCATCTCCACAGTAGCACCAAACTGTTATAAAAGTGGAAAAAATGGTAAATTCAATTATTTGGAGGTTATTAAAGGACTAAAATAATCATTTGAATTTGTACCGAGGCAGAATATTTGATTATTTTTAAAACCACATTAAAATGGGCAACTGTTGGAGGTAGTTTTGTTTTCCTCCCTTTAAAATTTACGATAGAGAACTAAAACTGTATAAGAACTGTAGTAAGACACCCAACATTCAGAAACAGAATTGTTTCTTTAAGGATACTTAAAGATACTTAGGATACTTAAGGATGCTTTTGTTAGTGAATTACTTAGGGGAAGAGCCGGGACAAATCTGCTGATTGGGGGAAAATTCTTAGTGATTGTTTTTAGTTTCCTCCAACAACTAAGGCAGAAGTGTTTTATACTAGGGAAACAAAAGTATCTGTTATACAAGTAAGTTGCCTTATCATAATAACCCATCAGTGATTCCTTACACAATTTGAGCAAATCTTTGAGATGCTTATTAATAGTTCATGATGACATTATCATCTGCAGCCTTTAATGAATATGTTTGTGGCCTTGTGACTGACAAGATGAAATTACATTTCAATGATTTTTAAAAATTATGTAACAATGACTGTACCATTAGATTAAGTGGGATTTGGAACACTGACATTCCCCCCTCCCCACTGGAAGGATTATAACAAAAGACATTTGCATTAAGCTTATTAAAACAAATAGAAAATGAAGCTATTGAAAATGTGAATAAGCAAACACATTCACTGTAAGAAGGAATATTTGACCTTGCTTTTTAGTAGCCTGGGTACGAAGGGAAAGATGAGTTACTTGATTTCCCTTGCATTCTTCTGTCAAAGATGCAGTATTTCCTGCTACTACATTCTAAAGGGAAACGAACCTCTGGGGACAGTGAGAACCACAAGGGGGAATTGTTTCAGTACTTTATAGCAAATATTGAAGCAGCCTTGATGCACCTTCTTATATATTTACTCTTAACAAAAAAGGAGCTAGGTATCAGACATTTTTAGGTTATATTCTCTGATGATAGTCTTGAAGCAGATATTTTTGTATTGCCTAATGTAATGAAGATTGATTTTTTTTAATTTGAGGTAAGTTTGTGGTAGGTTTAACTTATTTTGAGAAATTAAAAGCTTACCCACTGTCTTAACACATTGGAAGGCCTATCTGGCTCTCAGAAGTAGTTGAAAGTACTTGGGGTCAAACTTAAATCAGCTTATTTAACCATTTCTAAGGTGCTCTCTGAAAATTTTTTTTTGTTCTTTTAATAGGAATTGGTTAAAAACTAATAACTAAATGAGATTTTCAAACTATGCAGATTTAATTTAGTAATTGTTCTTCAGTGGCAAGGTATTTTTATTCTTTGGTTTTGAAAATAATTTTGTGAGACCTACAAATGAATTGTTGACTGGGAAAAGTTTATTGAACTGTACCCTGCTCATTCTGATGAAGAAGTATTGAAATAATCAAGACACAGAGAGGTGAACTGCAAGGGCATGCATAATCTGCAAAGTCGATAATCTCTCTGTGGATGATTGTCATGTGGCATCATATTTCACCTTAGATGTGATATATAAGCATATTCTGTAAGTCTTAAAGTTACTTGTTTTATTGACTATGGAAAGAGCATTGCTAGACATAAAAGAGTGAGAAACATGCGCATTCATTGGTTCTCTTCTTTTTCGTTAGAGCTTTGTACAGCTTGTAATAAGAATATTTCTTTTTCTGAAATGTGAAATTAAAAAAATACAGAAAAGTACATAAAATCTAAATGTAGAGCTTAAAGAATCACTGTAAGATGCACACCCATGTAACTCATATCCAGCTCTAGTCAACATAGTCCCCCTTCCTGATTGCACCTTCTTCATCTCCCCTGTGGTAACTGACATTTATGGCTTTCTCTAGTTTTTATTTACAGTTTTGCTACCCAAATAAGTTTAAGTTTGCTCTTCTTGAATTTCATATAAATGGAATCATAGAGGGTGTATTCTATTGTATCTGGCTGCTTTTGCTCAACATTATATCTTTAGGAATCATTCATATTTTTGCAAGTGTTTGCAGTTCTTTGATTTTCATAGTTAAAAGATACTCCATTGTATAACTATACCACAATTTACCTCTTAGGCTACCAATGAACAATTTTGTTGTTTTGAGCTTTTGGCTGTTACCAACAGTGCCAATAGAACCATTCTTATACAGGTATCTTAGTGTACACAGCATGTGTTCTTGTGGGATATATACTGAACTGTAGAATACATACATTGTATGTGT
The DNA here is from genome assembly GCF_059928025.1 of Delphinapterus leucas. Classification (NCBI taxonomy): domain Eukaryota; kingdom Metazoa; phylum Chordata; class Mammalia; order Artiodactyla; family Monodontidae; genus Delphinapterus; species Delphinapterus leucas. The sequence continues at coordinate 26,546,613 of NC_143150.1, forward strand.
GGCTAGGTTCTAGATTGTGATTAACTTTAGCTCTGCTAGATACTGCCAAACTATTTCAAAATATACTCCCACCAGCAGTGTATGAGAGTTTACCTTCACATCCTGGCTAACATTTAATATTGTCAGACTGTAAATTTTTGGTCAATATAATATGTATCTAATGTTATTTTCTTGGGGCTCATATTTTCATAGGCATTTTTCCCAATTTTTAAAATTGAAGTGTAGTTTATTTACAATATTAGTTTTGGGGGTACAGCATAGTGATTCAGTATTTTTGCAGATTATACTCCATTACAGGTTATTATGAGGTAATGGCTATAATTCCCTGTGCTATACAGTATATCATTGTTGCTTATCTATTTTATACGTATTCGTTTGTATCTGTTAATCCCATACTCCTAAATTGTCTCCCCCTCCCCTCGCCCCCCGTCCCTCTCCCCTTTGGTAACCACAGTTTGTTTTCTATATCTGTGAGTCTGTTTGTTTTGCATATGCGTTCATTTGTAGTAGCATAGGCGTCTTTTTCTGTGTTATTGGCCACTTGGATTTCTGGTTTTTTGTGAAATGCCTCTTTATATCTTTTCCCCATTTTTCTGTTGGATTGTTTGCACTTCTTTCATTGATTTGTGGGAGTTCTTTCTATAGTGTGTATTTGTCCCCTTTGTGGGTTACATTGTATGTGTGGCAAATATCTTTTGTTATTCTTAGGCTTGTACTTCCACTCTTATGGTGGTGACTTTTGATGAGCAGAAGTTGTTCATTTTAATGTAGTTAAATTTATCAATCTTTTACTTTTTGATTAGTACTTTTTTGGGTTTACTAGTTTCCATTTTCAGGTTAACGAACTTATCCTATGATTTTCTGGAAACATTTTGCTCTCCCTTTTTAAGTCTTATCTAACTGGAGTTGATTTTTATGTGTGCTGTGAAGTAGGGGTTGCAATATATTGTTGTGGTTGATGTATATGAAGAAAGTTCAGCCTCACACATAAATAGTTGGCAAAAGGAGGAGAATTTTAGTAACCTTTTCAGATAATTGTAGATATTCTTTGATATCATGTCAAAATTTGTCAGGTGGTAGTTTGTTAATGGTTTGTTGCAATGCCAAATCCAAAACCATATCAGTGTACTTTTTGTACTTTGTTAAATTGAAATCCAATTGTCTCTCTTTTACTTGGAATCTGTCTTTTACCCATGCATTATTTTGCAACATCATGCATTGGTCATTTGGAAAATATTGGTTCACTGAATGATGCAGCACTTCCAAATATTGACACAATACATTGTATAATATAAAAACCCCCCACATTCTTTAGTATCATCACTGAACTTATCAGGAAAGTTTTTATGAATTGGGAACTAGCCAAGTCCATGGTGCCAGATAAAAGTTTTCCAAAATTCTAATTTTTGTTTGAAACTTTACATTTTCTCATTGGCAACAAATACTCTCAGTTGTTTTTCTTGAAGGGACTGGCTCTCTTGGTTCATTTTTGAGAAAATGCCTGCCAAAGACCCAAATCCGAATAACCATAGTTTGTCATTTCTTTCAAGTAAAAATGGTGTTCTGTGAAAAAGCAGCTAGTTCAGCTCAGAATTCAAACAGTCGTATAGGTGATTTTCCTGGAGACAACCATGGTATTTTGGTGTGAGACAGAAATGTTTTATGTATACTTTCCAATTTGTCACATAGAATATTAAAAATACATATTTTTAAAAGCATGTTCTCAGGGCTAGGATTTATTAAAATTAATTTTCACTACTTCATTAAGGACATTTTCTTTATTGTAGATACAAACACATAACATCAGATAAATCTTAACACATTTTAAAGTGTACAGTACAGTATTGTTAACGATGAGCACAGTGTAGTACAACAGATCTTTAGATCTTTTTCATCTTGCTTGACTGAAGTTTTATACCCATTGAACAGCAAGTTCCCATTTCTCTTTCCCCCTAGCCCCTGGCAACCACCGAAATTCTACTTTTTGCTTCTATGAGCTTGATTACTTTAGATACCTCATATAAGTAAAATCATGCCGTATTTATCCTTCTGTGACTGACTTACTTAGCATACTATCTTCAGGGCTCATCCATGTTGTATATGACAGGATTTCTTTGTGCCTGAGTAATGTTCCATTGTATGTATACACCATGTTTTCTTTACGTATTCATCTGTTGATGGACATTTAGGTTGTTTCTATCTCTTGGCTATTGTGAATAATGCTGCAGTGAACATGGGAGTGCAAATACCTCTTTGATATCCTCTTTTCAACTCTTATGAGTAAATACCTGGAAGTGGGATTGCTAGATTGTATGATAGTTCTATTTTTAATTTTTTGAGGAACTTTCGTACTGTTTACCATTTTACATTCCCACCAACAGTGCACAGGGTTTCCAGTTTTTCATATCCTCCCTAACACTTATTTTCTGTTGGTTTTTAAAGAATTAATTTTTTTAAACAGGTGTTTTAAGGTTCACAGAAAAATTGAGAGGAAGTTACAGAAATTTCCCTTACCCCCTGCCCCCGCACATGCACAGCCTCCCCATTATCAACATCCCCCACCAGAGTGTTACATTTGTTACAACTGATGAACCTACATTGATACATCATAATTGCCCCAAATTCAAAGTTTACCTCTGTGTTCACTCTTGGTGTTGTACGTTCTATGCGTTTGGACAAAGGTATAATGATGTGTATCCATCATTATAGTATCAGAGTATTTTCACTGCCCTAAAAATCCTCTGTGCTCTGCCTATTCATCCTTCCTCCTAACCCCTGGCAACCATTGAACTTTTTACTGTCTCCATAGTTTTGCCTTTTCCAGAATGACATTTAGTTGGAAACATATACTATGTAGTTTTTTCAGATTGGCTTCTTTGACTTATTAGTGTTCATTTAAGGTTTCTCCATGTCTTTTCATGTCTTGATAGCTCATTTCTGTTTAGTGCTGAATAATATTCTATGGGGTCAGTGTACCAATTTATGTATCCATTCACCTACTGAAGTATATCCTGGTTTCTTCCAAGTTTTGGCAGTCATGAATAAAGCTGCTATAAATCCATGTGCAGGTTTTTGTGTGGACATAAGTTTTCACCTCCTTTGGGTCAATATCAAGGAGAGTGGGATTGCTGGATTGTAAGGTAAGAGTATGTTTAATTTTGTAAGAAACCACCAAACTGTGTTCCAGTGTGGCTGTACCATTTTTCATTCCCACCAGTGATGATTGAGAGTTACGTTGCACCACATCCTCACCAGCATCTGTCGTTGGCAGTGTTCCAGATTTTGGCCATTCTGATGGGTGTGTAGTGGTATCTCATTGTTTAAATTTCCATGTCCCTGATGATATATGATGTGGAACATCTTTTCATATGCTTATTTGCCATCTGTATATCTTCTTTGATGAGGTGTCAGTTAAGGTCTTTGCTCATGTTTAAATTGGGTTGTTTTCTTATTGTTGAGTTTTAAGAGTTACTCGTATATTTTGGATAATAGTCCTTTATCAGATGTCATTTCTGGTTTTTTTTGTTTGTTTGTTTGGGGTTTTTTAATAATGACCACCCTTACAAGTGTGAGGTGATGCCTTATTGTGGTTTTGATTTGCATTTCTCTGATGATAAGTGATGTTGAGCATCTTTTAATACACCTATTGGCCATTGGTATGTCTTCTTTGGAAAAATGTCTATTCAAATTCTTTGCTCATTTTAAAATCAGATTATTTTTCTTGCTATTGAGATGTAGACGTTTCTTAAATATTTTGGATATTAGCCCCTTATCAGATACATGGCTGGTTTGCAAACATTTTTTTTTCCATTTCGTAGGTTGCCTTTTTTTTTTTTTTTTGGCCGCACCGTGTGGCACACAGGGTCCTAGTTCCTTGACCAGGGTTGGAACCCGTGCCCCCTGCAGTGGAAGCATGGAGTCTTAACCACTGGCCCACCAGGGTAGTCCCCTGCCTTTTCATTCTGTTCATTGTTTCTTTGCTGCGCACACAAGTTTTAGTTTGATGTCCCACTTGTCTTTTTTGCTTTCATTGTGCTTTTGGTGTCATATCCAAGAAATCATTGCCAAGACCAATGTCATGAGGCTTTCACCCTGTGTTTTTTTCTAGGAGTTTTACAGTTTCAGGTCTTATTTTTATGTATTTGATGTATTTTGAGTTGATTTTTATATATGATGTAAGAAGTGTCCAATTTCATTCTTTTGTATATGACTATCCATAATGCTCTTGAATTATCCATAATGCTCTCTAGTGACTTTTTCAGTTTAGTTGTTACATTCTTTAGCTCCAAAATTTGGTTCTTTTAAAATTTTCTGTCCTTTTGTTAGAATTCTCATTTTGTTCATGCATCATTTTCCTGAGCTCATTGAGCATTTTTATGATGGTTATTTTAAATTCTTTGTCAGATAATTCATATGACTCCAATTCTTTAGGATCAGTTTCTGGAGACTAATTTTGTTTCTTGTATTGGGCCATTTTACCTGTTTCTTTATGTTCTTTGTAATTTGTGTTGGTATCCTTGCATTTGAAAAAACACTCTTATCCCAGTCTTTATGGACTGCTTTAGTACAGGGAAAGGCCTTTACCAATCAGCTTGGCTATAGATTCTGGGGGCCTCTCAGATTTTTTCTCTGGATATGTCTTCTCTGGACTCATGTGTAGATTCCAGATGAGAGGGATTTTCCAGTTTCTTTTTTTCCAGAAACTGGCACTCTCTTGCATTCTCTGGTGTCCATCTGTTGTACCATGGGTCCTGTGAAGCAGCAGCACAGCACCCAGCTCTTTTTGTTCTTAGTGGCTCCCAGGCAGCTAGAGTATGCTGGGTGCCATCAGTGCCCTAAGTCAGGCTAGACAGAAACCAGTCTCTCAGGCAGTCCCCCCTTCCCAAAGGCTGGGCTATTGGACACTCTTTTTTCTCCGTTGAGGGAGAGACTGCCAAGCTGTTGCCCACTCCCCCCCCCCCCCCCCCCCCCCCCCCCCGCCAATCAGAATGTTAGATGTATATATAGTCCAGTCTTCTCTTTCCCTCCTCAGGGAGAATTTGGGAATTGGGAATTTCCTCCCAGTTGTGTGGTGTTGTGCCAGGAGGAGGGACTATGGTGAAAGAGTGTGTTGTGTTTTCCTACGAGCTTTGATGCAGCTGGTTTAGTCCTCACCTGGGATGCAGGAGCCTCTTAACTGGTTTCTGAATTTCTCGTAAAGGGAATTGGGTATGTGTATTGTTGAGTTGTGTTTCTATGGGAGGAAGGAAGGCCTGGGGCTTCCTATTTTGCCATCTTGCTGAGGTCACTCCTATCAAGGACATTCTTAAGTGAAACTGGCTTTTGTTTGTGAATGGTCATGAAATATATAATGAAACAGTTCGGTGACATCTTACATGAGACTGGCTATATTCTTTCCTTTGATTTCTTGATAATGAAGAATTCAATGAGACAGTTTGGTGCTACTGCCTTGATAAATGTTAGGGTGCTAACCGTCTTAACCTTCCTTTGCTTTTGAATTATTAGGGCAAATGTCATTACAGCAAAAGAAGGGAAATGAAGTCTTAGTATTATTATGAATATAGTTTTGACCTTACAGAGCTCTAGAAAGTGTCTTGGGGATCAGGGGTTTGTGAACCACACTATCAGAACTGCTACTTTATCAAATTATAAGTTTTTTTCTATTCCTGATTTTCTAAAAGTCTTTTTAAAAAATAGTGAATGGAAGTTGAATTTTGTCAAATGTCTTTGATGCATAAAAGGACTTTTAGAAAATTAGGAATAGAACCTATTCCTGAATTATTGTGTTATTTTAAAAGTCAGTTTAATGTGGTGAGTTAATTTGAACCAACTTTGTGTATTTGGGATAAACCCCCGTTAGCCTTGATGTATTTCAGTGTTTTTCCATTTATATATCTATCTCTCTATATTTAATACTACACATGTTTAAATACCATAAGTCACTATTATTATTATTCAGTTAATATTAAATTAGAATTACCTATATACTTAGCACTTTTTTCCCTCATTTCTTGCTGCAACTCTAAGGTTCTTTCTGGGATCATTTTTATCCCGCCTGAAGAATGTCCTCAAGCATTTCTTTTAGTATGTGAACTCAATTTTTATTAGTCTGAAGTTCAGTCCTTATTTTATCTTTTCTTGGAACTGTGTTTTTTGGGTATAGAATTTTAGGTTGACAGGTACTTTGTTTTAGCACCTTGAATGTATCTTCCAGCTATCAAGTGTTCTTGTTGAGAAGTCATGAAGATACTAATTGCCTTTTTTTTCTCAGGTGCTTAAATGATTTTGTCTTTGGTTTTCTGTAGTTTTACTATTGATATAACCAGATACGGATTTCACTTCAGTTCTGGAAAACTGAATTCTTGGCTATTATTTCTTCAAATACTGCTTTTGCCCTGTTCTCTCTTCTTTCTGGAATTCCAATTAAACATACCTCTTTTCACTGTATACTGTATATCTATCCTTTGCTGTATTTAAATTAGTGAAGAAATATTCACCATACAACAAGTATTTTTTTAAATTTTTAATTTTATGAAAAAATTTCAACTTTTTGTTTTTAAACTTTGTTATAGGAAAAAAGTCTCAGATGAGAAAGTAGATATAATAGCTCCCCAATGAAATCATCAACCAACTTAAATATTTATCAACTGCTGACCAGTCTTGTTTCATCTATAACCCTACCCATTTTCCCATACTTTTGAAGTAAATATTTCATCTGTAGATATTTCAGCATCTATCATTTAAAAAGTTATAAAATATTCCCGTTGACTCATAAATGTTAATTTTTAAAATATTTGTTTGAAACAGGATCCAAATAAGGAGCCATACACAGTGATCGATATATCTCTTAAGCCTTTTTCACCCTAAGGATCCCGCACCATCTTTTATTTTCCCTTGTAATATATTTGTTGAAGAGACTGGGCCATTGTCCTATAGAGTTTCTCACAGTTTGAATTTAAGTTATTGCCCCCCCCTTAAAGACAACTTCATAGGTGGTGGTGTATTCTTGTATATCAGGATCAGGAGGCACATAATATCTGATTGTCTTTTGTGATGTGAACAGCCATTAATAGATGCCTAGATCCTTTAATTTATTAGGGACCTTAAAATGGTGCTGTTCTAATTCTACCATTCCTTTGTTTGTTAGCTGAAATACTAACAGAGGCATTTTTTATTAACTATTCGTTCATATACAAAAGGCAGAATAAGTGCTTGATTTTCATTCTTTTATTTACCAGTTTTCAAAATAATGACTTGATTCACTAGCATTCTCCAGTTCTGACCAATTAGGGTTTGTACGTTTATTTAATTTATAAACTAATAGATTTAAAAATATCTGATACATTTCCAGATATTTTTAGTTGATATAAGTTGCTCTATAAGGATTATCCATGTTAGGATTAGAAATTAATACAGATTATTTGTTTTATTCTAGTTTGCATTTATGCCGGATCCTCAGTGAAAATAAAAGCCATGATAGTTCAACTTCTAGAGGTAAGACTTTTAAAAGTATCATAGGACTTCCCTGGTGGCACAGTGGTTAAGAATCCTCCTGTCAATGCAGGGGGCATGGGTTTGATCCCTGGTCCGGGAAGATCCCACATGCCATGGAGCAACTAAGCCCGTGCGCCACAACTACTGAGCCTGCACTCTAGAGCCCGCGAGCCACAACTACTGAAGCCCGCGCACCCTACCACCCGTGCACCACAACTACTGAGCCCACGTGCCACTACTGAAGCCTGCGCAATCTAGGGCCCGTGTGCTGCAACTACTGAGCCTGCTTGCTGTAGCTACTAAAGCCTGCATGCCTAGAGCCCGTGCTCTGCAACAAGAGAAGCCACCACAATGAGAAGCCCGTGCACCCCCATGAAGAGTAGCCCCCTCTCGCCACAGCTAGAGAAAGCCTGCGCGCTGCAACAAAGACCCAACGCAGCCCAAAAAAATAAATAAATAAATAAATAAATAAATAAAGTATCATAGCTATTATTTTTGGCTTGGTCAAAATTAATAAATATCCTGTTTTCCATTAAATTTTATGAATAAAAGCAAAAGGTCTAAGATATTCACATTATATAAAGCTTTTCTATGAATATATTAGAATTGAGATTAAAACTATAGTTATAGTAAGACTATATATCTCTTTATATGGTTGTCTTTTGACCTGCATAATAGTCATATAATGTTGCTTGGCTTTTATAATTGTAACATGGTATATTTACCTACATTTCAGCAGTGGCTAGCTGTAGTAAAACTTATACAGGCTAGGTATCAATCATAAACAGAAGAGAAGAGCTAGCACGGAAAAAAAAAACTATTCTGATCTTTTTGGCACTAGGAAACTTCCAGAAACTGAGGTTCAGTGTTTTTACTAAAGCTGGTTATGTTTAGGTGGTATCTGGGGATCTTGTTAAAGGTAGTGTCATGGAAAACATTAAAAGGAACGGAGTTGTTTACTACTGCATATCACAAATATGGTATATTAAGTAAAATGTTATTAAACAGGGTGTAAATTTTTAGTTATGTTAATTTTAAAGGACTTGCTATTTAACTTTAATTTAAAATTAGGTATATGGGGCTTCCCTGGTGGCGCAGTGGTTGAGAGTCCGCCTGCCGATGCAGGGGACACGGGTTCGTGCCCCGGTCTGGGAAGATCCCACATGCCGCGGAGCGGCTGGGCTCACGAGCCATGGCTGCTGAGCCTGCGCGTCCGGAGCCTGTGCTCTGCAACGGGAGAGGCTGCAACAGTGAGAGGCCCGCATAACGCAAAAAAATAAAAAATAAAAAAAAATAAATAAAATTAGGTATATGGATTTAGAAAAGGAGGGGCAAAAACAAAAGCAGTAATGCCCAGTAAGTTTAAAGCATTTTTATGTGTAGCTTTCATTGGGGATAGAACCCATAACATTTTTTTTTCAAATCTGGAAAAATAATTTATAGTCAATATTCTATTTTAAATAAAAAAATAGATAATTTTCTGTAGATAAGTTTACTTTTATCAAAAATTAAATATTACCTTAATATAAGCCCTTGCCTACTTCCTCAATGCATAACACTCTTTGGCTGATATCTGCCAACAATCAAGCTTTGGTCTGAGGGCCCCAGTGGGTAGTCCATGCAGGGAATTGAATGTTGTTTCTTCAGAATTTCCTTCGTCTATCTCAGGAGGATTGAGTTTGGGTGGTGTTCCTTGTGCCCTTTTTTCCCTTTCTGCCTCTCCCTCAAACTGATTTCATTTCAGGCAGGCAGTTTCCCTTGCACATGCTGCTTCTCCTTGTTCTTTTTATAAGTCTCTTCCCCACACCCCCATAAAATAACGTTGTAAGGATGGCTGATAATAACGTTGTAAGGATGGCTGATAAACATATATAAGCAGTTTCCCTTGCACACGCTGCTTCTCCTTGTTCTTTTTATAAGTCTCTTCCCCACATCCCCATAAAATAACGTTGTAAGGATGGCTGATAAACATGAGTAGTCTTAGTGATATTCGACATAACCAAGAACTAGTGTCTAAAATGTTCAAATTCCACAAAGAATGTCTAGAAGTCCCTTTTACTTGTAGTGAATGTTCTTAAAGCTGCTTTTTCTGAAACATTAGCATTTATTCTTTTCTGTGTAATTATAAGGGTTGTAAGTTTTCCTCCCCATTGTAAATGTAAAGTTTTTCAGCTTTAGTGTAGATTTTGCAGGGCTTTTTTGCAGGGCTTTCAGCTTTAGTGTAGATTTTGCAGGGCTTTGTGGATTTTGCAGGGCTAGCCACTTAAATGGGCATTTAAATAACATTTGAATTGGGGACTGTCTTTGCTACTTTGTGGATTACATTGTGATTGTTTTTATGTCACTTAGTGTCAGCAAGATGACCTGGGCCATTTGTTCTCTACTTTAATCTCCTTTGATTAAGATTAGAATTCCCTCAGCCCCTGTGAGCCCATATTCTTACAGGAATTTAGTTTATGATGCTCAGCTGTTTTGTGCTTCTAAGAGTGATTGCTTTTTAAAAAATCTTAGTTATCTGGATAACTTCAAATGGCTATTATTCGTTATAAAAGCATTTTATTAATGGAAATTGAAAGCATGAAATTGACCTCATATTCCTACCATACTAACAGAAATTTTTCCTTTGCATTTTAGTTTTTATATAGTTTACTATAAGCATAATGAAGGCATATTTGTGAAAAAGGTAGAATATATTTAATGGATTCTTCATAAGGAATTGGGATAATCTGGCTATATTTCTTTTGTGAATAATTTAATGGACAAATTTACTTCATTGTAAAATACTATTTTCATTGTTTAAAGGGGGATTGATAAATGTTTTGATTTCTGTTATGTTCCTTTTTTGTGGCTAGTAGTAGACCAAAGGAGAAGATTTTTAAATATTTGATTTCTCTTTTAAATTTTTATTTTTTGGCCACGCTGCACAGCTTATAGGATCTCAGTTCCCCGACCAGGGATTGAACCCCGGCCACAGCAGTGAAATCACCGAATCCTAACCACTAGAACACCAGGGAACTCCCAAATATTTGATTTCTTAACTTGTTATATTGCCCTGAAAGATTTTTTGATTTATTTCAAAAGTGGATTATAAATTGACTTTATTTTACATTAATGTTTTTAGAGCTACTTGTTTTCCTACTTTTAATGAGAGGAAGGAGATAAAGATTTTAGTGTATGGGACTAAAGAAAAAGGTGGCTGAAAGGAGGTGTTCACCTGACCATTAACTCCTCCCCCCTCCTCAAATTCCTTCTCCAGGAAAGGGGGGCTAGGCTGATTAATAGTGAATGAGACTACTGTACATGTGGTTGACAATTCTCATAGGACTGATGTTTTATGTGTGTATGTACATATGTAACTACGATCATCCCTTAGTATCTGCAAGGGATTGGTTCCAGGAGCCCCTCTGATACCAAAATCTGAGGATCCTCAAGTCCCTTATATAAAATGGCATTGTACAGTGACTAAAGTCAGCCCTCCATATCTGTGGATGCAGAACCTATGGATACAGAGGGCTGAATGTATTTTAGTTTGAATTCTGATGGAAATAGAGGAGAAAATGAGATTTTGGGGAGAAATTTCTCTGACAGTAGGATATGGGTAAAATTAAATTTTATATTTACTGCTATTCCTTATCTGTTGTCAGTGTAGCCCTGCGATTGAATTGACTATAATCTGAATATAGTTAGAAAAATCTGTGAATCTCCTGGCGAGAAGAATGGTTAGTTTATATTCACTTGCTAGAGTTCTATGCACTCATTAAAAATAATTTCGTAGACTTTGGTAGCACGAGAAAATGCTTTTAGAAATGTTTGTCAGGTAATCAGAATACCAAATGATGTAAACTATGAATGCAAGTATGTAAAATATGTAGACATATAGAAAAAGATTGGAAGGAAGTGCTCAAGCAGTAGTTATGTTATAGTAGTGGAGTCAAGGTTAACTTTTTTCTACTCTAAGTATTGTGTTTTTGTGAAAATAAAAGGAAAAAATCTGCTAGAGAAAAACATTAGAAGTATAGTTTTCTTAATCATTATTGATGTTTATAATAATTCCGAGAAGTAGGAAATACGTAGATCTTCCCCTAGAGAGTCTACCTTTCATGTTCAAGAGACTGTGTCATTATACTCTTTCTTTTATGTTTGACAGATTTCCAGCAAGCTCTTTTTGAGTTATCATGCCATGTCATTAAAGGAAATCTAAAGCATGAACAGGCATCTAATGTTCTTAATGACATTAGTGTAAGTATATATATGTTTTTTAAATTTGATAATTGTTACATATTTCTTTTTGTCTTTGATGCAAGGATCCCTGAAGTGTATAACTTGTGTTTCATTTTATTCAAAATTATAGTAGTGAATGTTTTAAGATAATATTGGTAAGCCATTGTTGCTAGACAGAAATACAGGTATTTTAATCTTTTTCTCTGGTTGTGAGTAGAGCAGGAAATATTACGTAAGCTGGGAGGACAAAAAAAAAAAAGCTCCTATAAAAAAATAATTTGGTTAGACTGTTCTCCCAGTATAGCATAACAAGGCATTTTCTTTTGTTTGTGGTTATGTTTAGAAATTAAATGTATTAAAAAAATTGAGGAATAAATTATTTTAAATTGAGGTTGTATGATTCTAATGTTTGCTTAATTCTAATTTTCCTGTTGTTTGTTGTTTGCTTTAGAAAATAATAACTAGATTTTTCCCTAACCTTTAAGTGGATATTCTGTTTCACTCTTTTATTTATTAGAAAATTTAAGTTAGATTCAGACCAGATACTTTCCATGGTTGTTTGGTATTTGAATTGAAAGATGAACTCTCAGATTGTAAGGGTGTTTATTGTAAAGCAGGAGTTAAGTTTCATTTTATTACAAGTGGTGTATTATTCTATTATTATTAGGCTGGGTTTTACACTTGTATAAATAAAATTATCTGCCCAGTTGAGAACAGCTTTCATAATAAGTATTATTGAGGTGGTACCTGGAGTTTCTTGATGTCAGTATGAATTTCCCCTGTGCTGCTTTAAGCTTCTGTAGCCTTTTTCTTTGTATGATTTTTGTGCTTTCCCGAGGATGGTCTTAAGGACTTTCTATGTTTAGTAGTTGTGATTTTTTTCCCCCCCTCATGTTGAGATGTATTTGAACAGTAGAGGTTCAATATGAGTTTCTCCTTTACCTCTCAACTGTCTCTATCTGATTAGCTTGTGTTGGAGTAGTCTATTTCTTCAACAACTAATATTCCATGTTAGAGAACTCTTGTCTTGCTCTATTGTTTTGGAGCACTTGCATTCAAGTAGACATAGCCAAATTTCATAGCCCTTAAGAAGAGACTAACGTCTGATCGGCAATTAAGGTTATTTCATTCTGTAAATTGGGCATCAGTATAGGGTTTAGTGTGTTAATGGAATTGGATTCTAATACTTTTCCCATTTATTGAAAATGAATAGTCCAAATGAACTTAATGTGTGTTTTGTTCTTACTTAGCTTCTCTTTCTTTGAGTCCTTAGTGATATATATACTTCTGCAGCTGGATTCTTTGTTGTGGCTAGATTCTCATAGTCCTATATTGCACTGTCCCATATCTTAGCCACAGAAACATATCTTGTCTGTCTCTTACAGCTACCAGTTTTTTCTTTAGAATTATATTTCTTTCCTTTACTCTCTGAAAGTAGGCTAATTTTAGGGTTGCTATAGTGCCAGCAAACTAATTGCAATAATTGAACTATGATCCTTACTAATGGAAAATGGCTCTAAAATTGGGTGTGGGAGTGGGAAGTCAGGAGACAAATCTAGGATAAATGCTGAAGTATTCATCCAGAAATGAGGGGAGAGTTTCGGGTCAGTTTCTCCAAAGGCTGCAAACATCAGTGCGTAAATAAAATAAAGATAGATTTTTGGTAATTATTTTCATCTTCAGAGAATCTTGAGTTATGAGACAACAGCTTGTAATTATTATTGCATTTTTTAGATTTTTGTTCTGATAATACTATGATCTTTGCATAGATCAGTGTTGACTCAGGCATGAGCACAACATTTAAAGTTTTAGATGAAAAATGTACCATATTTAACAGTCTTGCTTTAGGTAGGTGTAAGGTACTCCAAATTCCAGTGGTTTCTGACATGAAACTTCACTGGAAAAATGTTACTCATTTGTGTTCTTTATTATTTCCTGAGGTGCTTGTTTTAAGTTTCTTTTTTTTTTTTAAACTCAAGTTATTTCATGGTAGACATTTAAACATTTTTTCCAACCATTATCTCCCTCTTAATTTTCTCTATATTATGAAACTTGAAAACTTTTATTTGTCAACATAGTGGTATTAGGGTTTTGTTTTTAAGTTTTACTGAAGAGTGTTTTTCTGAAACCATAATAATTGCTAGTGTGCTATTCTAGTATTTACTATGAATAATTGTATTTTTTAAAATTAGGAATTTCGTGAGGATATGCCCTCCATTCTTGCCGACGTATTCTGCGTATTAGGTAGGTATTAATAAGCCTTTATTTCACCTGTAAAAAGTGTTGTTTGGTAAATTAATGTACTGTGTTAAATAAAATGCTTTCTTTCAAACTACGGATTTTACAAATGTTTCTACAAATCTAGAATATATATATTTTTTACTTTATAGGGAATATATATTATAAGTCAAATGTGAGTTTAATTACTATTTATAAGCTAGCTTTAAATAGTTTTAGTTTATAATTCAAATAGTTTGAGTTTTTCAGAATGTATCTTTATATAAAATTGAGCTAAATTAAGTCATTTCAAGTAAAAAGGCCAGGTTTTCTGAAGATAAGTTAGTCTGAATTATTCAGATTTTAGTAACCACATAATTAATATTATTCAGTGCAGGTTATCAATGAATGTCAGAATCTCAGGATACTCAAGAGGTATTTACTTTACTATTGTACTCTTTTGATTCTTCTTAATTTTAGAGAGAGCAAGAAGAGCCAAAGTAATCAAAAGTACTTTTGTTTTGAGGATGAGAAACCAACTTTGGAAATAGCAGCTTCTCTATTTGTCCAGAATAAATAAGAATTCATGCAAGATAAGAAAGGAATATTTCTTTGACTTAGAACAAAAGGTAGTGTCCCTCCATGGGAGGCATGGATTTAAAAAATAATGTATATTACAAATTTGTTTCTCTGATTTTAAATCTGAATTAAAGTATCTTTGAGCACAGTTTTCCTCATCAGTCTTATGCTTTCTGTAACTTTGACCTGTTAGAAAACATTACCAAACATTATAATATTCGCTTTAAAATATGACTTATCCTCTGAGGCTTTGTCAAGTTGGAATGAATTACTTTAGCTCATTAATCTTAACTCTTAGAATTAGATAGGTTACTTAAATGTCTTACTGAGAATCCCAAATTTGACTGCAACAAATCTAAATGTCTGGTCCTTGATCCCTCAGGACGTTTAAGATTTTATAACAACAGTAAGGTTGGGAACAGGTCAAAATGTGTGTGGACCATGAGTGATAAATGAAAAGACCATTGACTGGTGACTGTATGTCCCCTTTTTGTTTTGTTCTCCTGGCGTAATTATTAATTGTGCCTTCTTTCAATCTTAAAACTATCCTGGTTTAGATGATAAAGTATTTGTTCATGCTGTCTATTGGATTGATTGATTTATGCCAACAACAAAAACCTTCTAAGCTTAATTTTTAGAGCAGGCACTAAAGATATTATATTATGTTACTAATAAATATAACACGAGACAGGTTTCAATTTAGAAAATTGTTTGTTTTTACTATAAATTTGTAAGACTTAAAGAGTGATTTGTAGGTACCATTGTGTGGAAGCTGTTATTCATTGATAGTGTCAGGAGTACATTTTATATCTTTCTTTGGGTAATCGTCAATTATCAGCTTACTAGTAAGTTCTAATAATTTCTTTTTTTATATTGACTTATTTTATTAGGATATATTTTCCCTTCATAGTTATTTAGTTATATAATATGAATTATTATTACAAGTCATTGCTTTTTACTAGTAACATGAATTCATGAAGATGATGTTTGGTTGCTCTTGGGAAATTTCTTTTAGCCTATCCAGTCCATTTTTACAAGCAGGATTAGGACGGCAAACTTGGAAAGAGAATTTCCCTCACCTGTCCCCTCACTCACGTACCCCCACCCTTGGCAGAAAAAAAATGATCCAAGGGTGACCCCAGACCAAGGGAGGGGAATAGGAGTGAGAACGCGAGCTACCTCTAATAATGATGATGATAATTATAATGATGATCACAGTAATAATAATGTAGGTGCCATTTTGGAGCACCTTCTGTATGTTAAGCATTTAATTTCATTTAAATCCTCACAGCAGTTTCTGTAAAGTAGATACATGGATCAGAAAATCGAAGCTCAGAAAAGTGATTTTTCAAGGCCACACAACTAGTATAAGGCAGGGTTTGAACCTGGGTTTTTTTGGTTCTAGAGTCCATGATCTTTCTAGTGTATCATGTTATCTTTCTAATATTTTAACAGTTATAAGAGAAATCAGTGCTGTACTTTCCTGGTTAAGATAACAATTTCCTTTAAAAGATTAATCATGTAAGGGTGAGGGGGCCTGAGAGCTATATTAACCCGAAAGGAGAGTCTGATGTGACTTGATGCACTGATGGGACCTCTGAGCTGGGTTAGGTGGTTGGTGATACTGGGCCTAGAGATGGAAATGGCTGAGGGCTTTTTAGGAAAATCAGAGGGAAATTAAAGAAAACTTACTAGGTGCTGATTTGGGGTTGAGGAGTCAGAAATAATGAATGAATAATGAATGATTTCGTAAGTTAGAACAAAAAGAATAAAGAAAACAGGGAAAGCATAATTGGAATAGTAGAGTCCTATATTGATTATTGAGATAGTTTAGCCAAGAAATTTACTAAGGTCCCATTAAGCATTTCCTAATATGGTCAGAACCCAGAGAGTTAATCAGGTCCGATGGCTGAGAGGAGAGTAGACTTTACTTGAAGAGGATGAACCTGCTACCCAAATGCTCTCATCTTGGGGACTTTGGAGGTAGATCTTAGGGACTGTAGGGCCTTTGAGGGTAGATGGATATTGTTTAAAAGAATAGGCCCACTTTAGTCCTGACCCCTCAAGATCAGTATCCTTGAAGTTCTAGGCTGAGGAGGGACCAGAAGACTAGATAATGAGACAACTAGGAGTCCCTGGAAGGGATTGTTGAGATACACACAGACTAAAAGTCTTATTGATATATTGAGATTGTACTGCAATTTACATTGTATAAATTACACCCTGAAATTCCCTTAATATGCTTGAGCTGACTGTGTGCTTAGCTGTAGTTGCCAGAATATTGGGAGATGGCACTGTCCAAGAAGGAAAAGTGGAGGAGGCCCGGGAAAATATGGATGTGTTTAATGATAGGTCCTCTTCTCTTTTGATTCTTAGTGATGGCAGTAGAAAGTAAACTGAAGCAAAGCAGTTGTAGGATGTCTGTCTGGGGGAGCCCTAGAACTTTTAGAGGGCAATTTTTATTACATCACTAAAATTGGTGCCATTTTCTATAGCACATTCTAAATATGAATTGACTTTAAAAATAAGGTAATGGTGTGTAATCAGTTAAAACAATAATCCTGAGATCAATTTTGTAATCCTGCTAATCCTGGTTGAAGTTTTTGATGCTATACTTTAGATCAGAAAATTGTTTGACAAATTTTTTGAATAATGTACTGAAACTCAAGGAGGTCTCAGTTTTTTAAAAAAATATTTCAGTAGGAAGAAAATGAAAATCTTGAGTGAAGTTTTGTTTGCTGACTAGAATTGTAATTCAAAATAGGATGTTAAAAATACCTTTTAATACAGTTTTCATAGAGTTGGTGACCAAGTAGCTTGGTTAGAACATGGTACCAAGGTGGCCAAAGTCAAGGGTTTGATCTTCATGAGTAATAGGATCTTTAGTATTAGAAGAGATCTTTGTTGTCACCCAGTTCAGCTTTTTACCTTAGCATCTCTGACATGTGGTTGTTTAAACTTTGCTTGAATGTTTCCCTTTTTTTTTGGCCGTTCTGCGTGGCTTGTGGGATCTTAGTTCCCCAACTAGGGATTGAACCCTGGCCCTTGGCAGTGAAAGCGCCAAGTCCTAACCACTGGACCGCCAGGGAATTCCCTAATGTTTCCATTTTTGAAAACAGTATTTTTTGGAAGCTTTGTTGCTTGCAGTGCCTTAGCACATAGCTCCATAATCAACTTACCATTTTATGGATATGCCATTGGTCACAAGGTCAGTTTTTCAGTATCAGGAGAAATTATAAGTATTTATATAAGTTTTTATATAAGTATTTATATACGTTTTTAATAAGTATTTATAAATTATAAGTATTTATAATTTATAATAATAATTTATAATATATAATTTATAAAATTTATAAATCTTTAAGTATTCATATGCACATGAAGGACTGCTTATGCTTACCACAGTTTAAATTTTTTCCCCAAATTCAGAATGAGGAGTTTTAAATTTAGCTAGTTTTAAAGAAAACAGGTATCTTATTATAGTTGTGGAGTCTAGAAAAATCAAACTCTCATCTTTCTTTTTCTTCATCATTATAGATATTGAGACAAATTGTTTAGAAGAAAAAAGCAAGAGAGACTATTTTACACAATTGGTATTAACATGTTTGGTAAGTTTTAAAAAATACTTTCCATTTCTAAATTTTATGTGGAATGATTATAATCACAGATAATCATGTTAATGGAGGAGGGTATTGACATTCAGTTGACTATTCATTATAAGGTGAGATTTGGGTTTTGAAATGGAATGCTTTGTAAAATTAGACATGCTAATTTTTTTCTATGAAATAGGCATGGTACCATATCACTTAAACTATCTATGCATAGAAAACCTTTGGTGATATTCCTGACCTAGTAAGTTCCTAACTAAGGAAAAGGTAAGCATCTATCAGGTGACTAGAAATGATATGGACAGCTTTTAAACTGAACAATTTTTCATAAACTGTTAGGCAAGGAGAAAAAGAATGGAGGTAGTTTAAAAATAATTAATTCTAGAGCTCATCATAATCATTGTCTAGCAAACCATTTTATGTTCATAAATTTAAAACCAAGGCGGAATGCCATTACTCAGACCTGGAAGAATGTCCTTGTCTTTGCTGCGAGGACAGACAATAGAATTTGACTTAAACAGTAGAAACCAAAGAAGGCTGAAATGCTGCATTATCTTAAAGAAAATTCAGTTGACAGACTCAATTTTAATCAGAATTACATCTGTAGTTCTTGTCATTTGTAGGTTGTGTACAGCATGGCATATAATTTTTAGTGAAGTTTTAAAAAGCTGTATGTTTCAGTACTTGGAAAGTCATCATTTTTGTTAGATTGAAGTTCCAAGCCTTTTTATAAAGTTGTTGATGTATATATATAAGGTGATTTTAATATTCTTATTTGGGAAAATAATTTTGAATATGTTTTAATATTGTGAATGCATAGTTGGAATGCTGAGGAGTAAAATGGCCTTTAATATTTTTTAATACAGCATTTAGTTTCAGACACAGTTCTGAAGGAACGCTTGGATCCAGAAACATTGGAATCCTTAGGGCTTATCAAACAATCACAGCAATTCAATCAAAAGTCAGTTAAAATCAAGACAAAACTCTTGTAAGTACATGTATTTTTATGTTGTAGATCAAGTACCTGAGCATGCTTTTTAGTTCTCATGTTGAATACTAGAAGTTTCTAAAGGCGTTTTGAAGATTTTTGTTGTTGCTGTTAGCATGTGTCTTGTGTTTTTTCCTTTTAAGAGTAGCCTATGGTTATTGAGTCAGCAGTGAACTTTACCTGTGTGAAACCAATGTTAATTTTTTTCCGTGTTAGAAGTTAAAATAATATTCAATGCTTTTATTACTACCAATACAATAATTTACAACTGTGGCTTTAAGGTATATTCTTGTCAATGATGGAAATAGTGTTATGTTATTAGCGATATCCTTTCCTTGTGTAATTAACATTGGGGTGTCCCTTAAGAATCACTGTTATTTTCTATCCTAAAAGATAGACAAAGAGGTAAACTTTCAACAACTGTTCTTATGATTGTTTTATGTAAGAGAGTAAGAAAATTCAGTGAGAAGAATACAATACTCTTATGCAAGCTTGTTAATTGAAATTAATTTTATCTGCCTTATGATGTTTAATTTCAGTTATAAGCAGCAAAAATTTAATTTGTTAAGAGAAGAAAATGAAGGTTATGCCAAGCTGATTGCTGAATTGGGGCAAGATTTATCTGGAAATACTACTAGTGATTTAATCTTAGAAAATATCAAATCTTTAATAGGTAAGACATATATCTATATATACTATGTGTTACTAAGATAAATTTTTTTAACTGTTGAAGAATATCCATAAAGACGAAACTAGTGCATTCCCTATAGTTTTTTGTTTTTAAGTTAAGAAACGAGAACTGTCTAGCTTGTACTTTTAAGATTGTTATCAGTAATAAAAAAATTTGGGATGATATTTATAAGAAATCTTGTTACTCTTACCTTTGTGTTTGTATTAGTTTCTGCTCTCTAGTATTTCTATCTTTAATTTTTAAGTATTTTCCAATAATTTTATGGAGGGCAGAAAATAAGTAAGCAAATGTGAAACTTTAATAAAATCTTCGGTGAACTCTTGAAACGTGGAGATGTTTAGTTCTTTTGAACTTGATTTTAAAAATACCGAGCAACTTTGATACACATTTTATTTTATTTTTACAACAGTCTGTTAAAGTAAGTGCAGATGTTGTAAAAGTGTAACAAATAGGAAAGTGTTACTTTCCCTACCTTTTAAATAGAATTTCTTTGCATTGTTCTTTTTATTTGCATTGCGCATTTGGAGGAAATAGTTGGCTTCTATAGAAAGGAGGAATGAATGATAGAAAAATAGGGTACTCCTGATTTTTCAAGAATGGAAAGAGTTTTTGCTATTTGTTAGGTGTTATGCTATCTCAGGGAAGATTTTGCAACACCTAGATGTCTTAAGTTTTGAGACCTGTTGGAAAAGTCATATTTCCTGCTTCACTGGTTATATTTTAGAGGATGCTTATGCTCAATTCTCCGTTCTTTCTCTGTTTTTGAAATTTATGGATGAGAAAGAGAGAGGAGGTGTCCCAATCCTTATCCCCTTTCTCCAGTGGGGACCCAGATAAAACCAGTTTTACTACAGTAATTTTTGTTTTTAGCTTAAGCTTTTGGTGGCCAACAGGTATAGAGGTAAGGAGCTTTTAGTTTAAATTTACCCTTTTCTTTGAAGTAAGTCTAGTTCTGGCAGCTGATTTAGTCTCTTTGCTACTTTCTTCCATTGTCAAATTAACACCAAGACTGGCAGTCCCCTAAGGCTGCAGGGCTCTTGCTTACCTGTGTAGCAGTGACCCATTAAAAAAAAATAATCCTCCTGTAGGGTTTCCTTTCTGTTCTTTCCAGGGTAGGCTCTACATTTTTCCTGCAGAATTTTGATCTAGTTTGAGATGTTTGTCAGTACTGCCTTGCTATAAGTTTGTCTTTCCTTATATCCTGCCATGTACTCTCTTAAGATGGTATCCCCCACAAAAAAATTCTCTGCTGTATAAGGTCCTCACTTTTTTTTTTTTTTACTTTATCTGCTTATTTGTTGACATCTCTTGTCTGTCCTTGTTTTTTCTATTTTTTTGTCCTTGTGAGTTTATACTTTTTTAGTCCTTTGTTATTTTGGGAACATTTCAAAGAGGGATTTTCTTGAAAGTGTGCTTTTATCTAACTGGGAAAAATGTATGCTGTGTACTTTCTTTTCTTGAACTTTGTCCCCATAGAGAACAGGTTATGTTACTGTCTCTGAAGAACAGTGTGACAGTCACAACTGCAAGCTCATAACTCACATGGATATTCCATGAGTATAAACAATTTGATTTCTTGGGCTAAACCTCTGTTCTAGTCCGTCGGGTGTACTCCAAAGCACGCTAGCCCAGAAACACTCAAATGCCACCTCCGCAGTGTAGCCTTATATGGCCACCCCCCACCCCGACACTCCCTGTGGTTCACTGTCTTTCTTCTGAGCACTTAACACCATATAATGTGCACCGTATTTTATGCCACACCCCCACTGGAATGTAAGTAAGCTCCATGAGGACAAGGGTTTTTGTCTGTTTTGTTTAGTACCTCTAACCTCAGTGCCTGGTACGTAGGTGCTGGATAAATACTCATTGAAAAACGAATGAATATTTCCCCCTTTCTAGTAGACTTTATAGTGATTCCTAGCCTCTTTTTTCCCTGACATGGAGGATTTGAGAAAGTTCATCTCCCTGGCTTAGTGTTTGTTTCTCTTTGGCTAGCTGATTCCCTCCTCCCCCATTGTCTGAGAAAGGAATTTTTCATTGACATTAAAGTTGAGGTTAAGACTTCAATTCCAGTGAGTACTCACTCTTTAAGAGTTAGAATTTATCGGATTCCCCCTCAGTGCAGACTTCAGGTAGGCCTTGTCTCATCTGTCCAGAGCAGTTCACTAACATAGCATCCTGCTTTTCATGGCATCTTTGGATGAGTTTCCTCTTGTTTATTCCCATTGCTTTCTCTTTAGGAGCAACCTAGACAGATAATATCTTATACAAAGCTATCTCAGCTCTGATCTCTTTCACCAGCCATTGACAGAACTGATATCTGGTTTGGGAGGCATGCATTTTTAAAAAAATAAATTTATTTATTTATTTGGCTGCGTTGGGTCTTCGTTGCTGCACGTGGGCTTTCTCTAGTTGTGTCGAGCAGGGGCTACTCTTCGTTGCGGTGCACGGGCTTCTCATTGCGGTGGCTTCTCTTGTTGTGGAGCAAGGGCTCTAGGCTCGCAGGCTTCAGTAGTTGTGGCACGTGGGCTCAGTAGTTGTGGCTTGTGGGCTCTCTAGAGCTCAGGCTCAGTAGTTTGTGGCACATGGGCTTAGTTGTTCTGCGGCATGTGGGATCTTCCTGGACCAGGACTCGAACCCATGTTCCCTGCATTGGCAGGCAGATTCTTAACCACTGTGCCACCAGAGAAGTCCCGAGGCATGCATTTTAGATACACTTATATTTCAGGGTACTTGGTCTGATCAGGAGAAATCCTTATTTATCATTCTATAGTTAAAAGATAGTCATTTGCTCCCTAAAAGATTCTGGCACATCAAAATGTTTATGTCCTAAATATAATAAACAGTATATCCTATCAGATAGCCTTGGGCTGTTTACTGCAAGAAAGCAAGGAATAGGAACCATTATAAGTCTGCCTGGTGTTTGTCTGACAGTAAGCTTGAAAAACTTAACAGGAATGGATAGTGATTATTAGTCCCTTGAGCTGCCATATCATAGATGCCTCACAAATGATCCCTGCATCAAGATGGCAAAAAGCATCTTTTAGAAATTAGAGGAAAGGATATCAGAGATGGACTCTTTGGCCGTGCCACGTGGCTTGTGGGATCTTAGTTCCCTGACCAGGGATTGAACCTGGGCCCTCGGCAGTGAAGGCGTAGAGTCCTAACCACTGGACCGCCAGGGAATTCCCGAAGATGGACTCCTTTGATTGCTGAACTAAACTATAAGCACCCTACTCTTCTGAATGCCCTTCAAAAAAGTAATAGCTAGGTGTTCTTTTCTTTCTTCTAAATTAGTGGTCAGCAAACCTTTTCTGTAAAGGATGAGATAGTAAATATCTTTTTCCTTTTGGGTCACATGGTTTTTGTTGCAGCTACTCACTTTTGCCATTGTAGTGTGAGAGCAGCCGTGGACAACATGTAAATAAATGAGTGAGTCTGTGTTCCAGCACAACTTTATTTACAAACATCGAATGGATTTGACCCATAGGCCGTGGTATGCTGATCGCTGCTCTAAATCAGAAGTTCTGGCTAAAAATTAGTCATGGAGCTAGCTTACTTGAGTTTGTTTGTTTGTTTATTTATTTATTTATTTAGCTGGCTGTGCTGGGTCTTAGTTGCGACATGTGGGATCGTTGCCACGTGCAGGATCTTTGTTGTTGTGTGTGGGATCTTTAGTTACGGCATGTGGGCTCTTAGTTGCAGCATGTGGGATCTAGTTCCCTGACCAGGGATCGAACCCGGGCCCCCTGCATTGGGACCGTGGATCTTATCCACTGGACCGTTAGGGAAGTTCCGAGTTTGGTTTTAGAGACTGAAAATGGTTCTTCCTGGTTTTGGGTTTAGTGGTCCAGGATCTTTTTGCCTTGGCTCTCTGATCCTTTCCTTCTCACCCAGAATCAGAGCCCTCTTCACCAAACCTCAGGACCTTCATTTGTCGCCTGGTGTCCAAGATTGTAGATTTGGCTGGAGATGGGGAAGGGTGGGGTGAGAATCTCTCCTCCTTCAGTCTCACAAGTCCTCTTGGTTGCTTGTTAAGTGATCAGAGAAACATTAAAGACAAAATAAAATCCCAAGTCAAATGATTTTATTCTTTGGTAGATTATGGGACATTTAATCGCTTTGACTACATTATCTTGAGTGTACTTAGTATTTTGTCTTTGGATCAGTATGGATATAAGAGCCATTAAGCCTTGAAGCTTCTTATCTTTTAGTCAACTCTCTCCTATCCCTTGGAAAGGGAAACCAGTTGACTGCTTCCTTTCCCTAAGGTTTTGCTTTATTGGAGTTTCTTTACTATACACTAGTTATGAAGAAGTTGTTTATCTCTACTATGAAAAAGAAGACAGCAGTTGGTGTTCTGAAGCGTAGTTGTTTTTACAATTATACTTTTATTTTGTTGGGTGCATTTATCTGCATCTTGGCTCTCTGGTTCTTGCCTTGAGATGTGCAGTTTTTTGCAAATACTATTTCTTAGAAATAGTCTAGCATAAGTTATTAGCCATTCAGGCTTCTGTAACAAAATACCACAGACTGTGGGGGGCTTATAAACAACAGAAACGTACTTCTCACAGTTGTGGGGGCTGGAAGTCCAAGATCAGAGTGCCAGAATGGTTGGGTTCTCATGAGGGCCCTCTTCCAGGTTGCAGACCGCTAACTTGTTGTATCCTCCCATGGTAGAAGGGGCAACGGAGCTCTCTTTTTAAAGGGCATTAACCTGATTCATGAGACTATGCTCTTATGACCTATTCACCTTCCAAAGGCCCCACCTCCTAATACCATCACATTGGGCATTAGAATTTCAACATATGAATTTTGGGGGTACAAAAAACATTGAGACCATGGTATAGCCTGTTTCTAAAGTAATTCTACATGCCAGAGCCAGATCATGTCCTTTTGTTCAAAACATGGTTTTTCTTTGTCTTGTAAGGTTTATTCTGTCAGGAACATGATGGTTGACGCTATCATTCTGTTTTCTTGTCTGAAATGTACAGGCTGGACATCTCTCCAAGTCATGTTTACAATATTACCTTGGCCTTTTTGTTCCTGTTAAGAATCTCAATTTGACCTATTCCTATAAGAACCGTTGTCACTTTTATCATATTTTTGGCCTCTAGTTGCAATTACTTGCTCTAATATACTGGCCATCTTGTCCATCTTTGGGGAGCCTTCAGTTACTTTTCAATGCATTTTTTCAAAGATGTATCATCCAAAAGGTGTGAACTCTCCTCAAGGGTAGGGAAGGCATTTTATTAATCTCTGTATCACAAGCACCTGGCACTTAGTGGGTAGTTATTTAATGTTTATTTAAATGAAGGAATGAATCCATGGCCATTACAAGTCCACCATTTAAAAATGTTTCCGCTTCCGATATGGTTCCCTGTTTGTTCCTCAAAAGGCATGTGTGTGTGTATATTCCTTAATGTAGCTGGTGGTAGAGGTAGGGAGCTAGGCTTATGATCTGTCTCAAGATCACATGACTGTTGATGCTTGGGCTGGATAAAAGCCTTTTTTAAGATGTTTGAGCACAAGAGTGTCTGTTCTACCACAGCTGCCATTAGAAAAAAATTATTTTGGACATTTCAAGCTTACTTATTGTTACTAAAATCTTGTATGTGAAATAGCTTAACTGTTATTTAGCAAATCTCTAAGGTTTCAAAAATGGTTTTCTAAGTCCTTGGTTTGGCTACTTTTTCCATATTATGTAGCATAGGTCATTCCAACTGATTGGACTAACTTATGGCACCTGAGACATATAATAGAAAATTCCTAAGCCAGTTTTTCTTTTGTGAAAGATACAAAGGTTATCTATTATAAATAAAAGTTGCATCCTTTTTGTGTAGGTTACTACCTTAAATTGCCTCTAGAAAGAAATTGGTAGTTAGTTGACTGTATAGATCACTGTTAAAATAGCCTTCATGGAATAATACTGTTTAAACAAAACGTAATGTCAATGGTTCATATTGTAGCACATTGAAAATACAAACTTTAAAGCAATGTGAATGAAACACATTTCCGTGTAACATGTTGCTGTTCTAGTCCTTATTCACAAGTTTTGTGGATGTAGCATAATGGGTAATTATAAGCCAGCCATTTTTTCAAAAGTGTATTCAGTGTATCTTTTGTCCTCTCTGACAGAGTAGAGCATTATTCATTTTTATTTAGTTGATTAAACTTTTATATTTAGTAAATATAGGAGCAGTTATAAGGTTGGAGAATTTGCTAGATCCTACTTCTATAATCTGTTGTCAGTGGCTTTTTTCCCCAGCTTTATCTAGGCATAATTAATATACAATAAAATGTGCATGTTTGAAGTGTACAGTTTGAGTTTTAACACATGTATACACCTGTGAAAACATCACCACAATCTAGATAATGCACATTTCTATCACTCCCCCCCCCAGTTTCCTCTTGCCCATTTGTATTTCATTCCCCCCCGTACTTCCTCTTTTCTCCTCCCCAGGTAATCAATGATCTGCTTTCTAAACTATAGATTAGTTTTCATTTTCTATAATTCTTTTATAAATGGAATCATATAGTGAGTTTTTTTTGGGGGGTCTGGCTTATTTCATTCAGCATAATTATTTTGTAATTCATCCATGTTGTTGCTTGTATTGGTAGTTCTTTCCTTGTTATTGTTGAGTAGTATTCCACTGTATATTCTACAAATATACTGTACTACAGTTTGTTTATCCATTCACATGTTGATGGCTATTTCAGTGTCCTATTATAAATAAATCTGCTGTGAATATTTGTGTACAAGTCTTTGTATGGACATAGATATTTTTTCTCTTGAGGTAAATACCTAGGAATGAAATGGCTGGGTCATATGGTAGGTGTTAAGTTTAACTTTTAAGGAAACTGCCAATTTTACAAAGCAGTCGTACTGTTTTACATTTTTTATTTCCACCAGCAGCATTTAAAAATTCCAGTTGCTATTTTGGAGTCACTTGTACATTCATAAGCCATACTTTTTGGGGTTGCAAGGACAGGCAAAAATATTTAGAAGTTTTCTTCCCAGAACTTTAGGTAAACATCTCTTTGGAGAATTTATGAAAGCCTGGAGCTCTTTTCAGTAAGAGATGATCACTGTGTTGTTCCTTTCTTTCCTTAGTATGAGAGAAATGGAAGAAAATGTATTCTTAACTTTGCGTTTCATAAAAAGAGGAAAGAAATACTTCTTGTATTTGGAGAGTTTGGTTTTCTAAGTGATTGCTAAGATACTGCAAATTAGACATTAGTTTTATAGCATTTAATATACTTAAGTGTGGAGATAATAGAAGTAACTCTGGAAATCATTAATAGGATATATAAGAATTTTCTTTGAAAAATCCTCTAAGTCATCCATAAGGTATAGTGTTTAGACCTAACATCTCTCCCTAAGTTAACAC
Organism: Delphinapterus leucas; assembly: GCF_059928025.1. Lineage (NCBI taxonomy): Eukaryota > Metazoa > Chordata > Mammalia > Artiodactyla > Monodontidae > Delphinapterus > Delphinapterus leucas. The sequence continues at coordinate 26,573,802 of NC_143150.1, forward strand.
AGTTGTTCTTTTTCCTCCAGCATTAGAATAAATCAGTGTTTATTTGCTTGCCCCAGATGAAGTGGTTAGCTTGCATTTAAGGGCTATGCCTAATGAAAAATACGTAATTAAAAATACTAGAATTCCATTCGGCTTCATGCACAAGGCATGAGGGAACTGATATAAACTGAGGGAACAGCCGATTGATATGCTCACTCTGGGTCATAAGCATACATTATATTGAGAGGAATGGTGGGTGGAATTGACTATATCATTTAAATTCTCTTTTGTTTATTTTGCTGTGTGTAAATGGTTGCATTCTCAAATTAAATGCACATATGATGTGACTGCTATAATATAATTATGGTAACAGCTGAAGCTGAATACAAATAGAGGTAACAATGTATTAATAGTAGGGTGGCTGATAGGAATGTTTATTAAATTCATGTCTATTGGCCCTTTTTAGCTTACCCTAGGAGATTAGCAAGGATAAGTAGCCATCGGTACCTATTAAGTGCTTCTTTCCTTTCCCTTTCCTGCTCTACCTAGATTGTTTTCTTCCTTCTCTGTTTGCTTGTGTTTTGTCCCCAACTCCTTGTATTCTCATCTTTTTAGTATTAGCAGTATACCTGTTTTCCTTTAGAATGCTGCCCAAAACTATGAATGTACAATTACATTTTGTAGTTTTGTTGTATATATAAGATAAATTAAAAAATGATTATAAAAATCGTGCTCTACTTTCATGAACCTGAACTTTTAACTCATTTGTCAACATTCCAAACGCTTCTGCATAAAACATAAAAAAACCTTTAGTTGCCTAACTTGTATTGTTTGATTTTCATATTTTGCTAAGAATTAAAAATGTGAATCTCTTTCACTAGCGTGAGTAATCAAGAACTGATGAGATGATGTGGCATAGAAGAAATTTCACTTGATTTAGTGTCACAGGTCCTGGGCTCCAGCCTAAGCCCTGTCATTAACCCACTTTGCAATCCTGGGCAAGTCATATTTCTCATCTGTAACATGTGGGGAGTAGCCGTGATGACCTTGAAAATTATGAAGATTTCCCTCTGGGGCAGGGGAAGCAAACTTGTAAAAGAAGTTGTTTTTAAAAACATTTTTATTTTATGTATGTTGTCCCTGAAGGTTAATGGCTTTTCTAGAGATTATGTATAATCACTTTTGAATTTGTGTATATCCATCTGTTGCAGGATGCTTTAATCTGGATCCCAATAGAGTTCTGGATGTCATTTTAGAAGTGTTTGAATGCAGGCCAGAACACGATGACTTCTTTATATCTTTATTAGAATCTTACATGAGTATGTGTGAACCGCAAACACTGTGTCATATTCTTGGGTTCAAATTCAAGTTTTACCAGGTAAAGAAAAATGTGTGTGTGTGTGTGTGTGTGTGTGTGTGTGTGTATGTAAATTTTGTGATTTTATATGTAAAATTTAATTTGAATTTTATTTCTTAATGACTGGTTTCAGCTCAGCCATTCTAGCAGAGGGGATAGAAAAAACTACATTAGTGGTATGAATGATGTGATGTGAAAGCCTAGAAGAAAGCATAATACATTTTTGCCTTGAGAGAGATGGAGTCAGGGAAGACTTCACAGATAGAACCTTTTTAAAATCTGGTCCTTGAAGGATGAGTAGGAGTTTGTTGAGAGTTGTCTGTGCAGAAGTAACAAATAGTGTGTCAGTGAAGACGTGGCAATATGAATGTACGTAACATATTGAAGAAATGGTACATAGTCTCATGTGGCTGGATTGTAAGACGTGGGGAAAAGAAGGGATAGGAAGTGAGGTTGGAAAGGTTGGCATAACTTTAGATTGTCAAGGGCCTTGAACACTGTGTTGACTTAGAATTTTATTGTACAGGTAGTTACCATTGGAATTTTTTATGGATGTGAATAAATTCTTGAGGCATATCTTACATCATTTTTCACTTAAACCACTACAGTAGTTATCTTGCAAATCTATGCCTCTGATTATTTCTCTTTCAATCCACCTTTCATATTATTAACTACTGTTACATTCTGAAAGAGATCTAATTGACTCACTGTTTAAAAACCGTTGCCTGCAGGATGAAATTCAGACTTTTAAATGTGGCAGAAAAGGCTCTGCCCCATCTAGCCCCATTCTTTCTTTCTAGCCTCATCTTTAATGATTTTTTCCCTCTAACCTCATATTCTAGTCATATTCAGTTACTAGCCATTTCCTGAACTTAGGTGGGGGCATTGCTATGTATAGACCTCTGTTTACATGCAGTTCTTTATAACTAGAAAACTGTTCTTACCCACCCCCTCTCGCCTATCTTTTCTTCATCTTGTAAACTCTTACTTATTCTTTAAGATCAAGTGCTACTTGCGCTATAAAGTTTTGGTGGGCACTTCACCCGTGCATAATTAGTTACTTCTTAAACTCTGTTCTCATAAAACTTGACACAGGCTTCTAGCACTTATCAGGTTATATTAGAATAAACCATGTCTGTCTCCTTTGCTAGGTTGTTAGTCATTTAGGATGGTCTATATTTTACTAATTTCTCTGGATTAATTTATTGCTTAGCCTATGGTAAATGTTCACTAATTACTACAAATGAGTGACCTATGTTTTAGGAAGATAACTCTCTTGATAGCATGGAGGATTTTAATGTAATAAGGCCTCTGTTGCCTTTTTGGTATAGCTTTCCTAATTTGTCTACCTGCCTGGGATATTCAACTAGTCAAGAAATACTCATTTATTGAGTTTTTAGGGTATGTTGTTGCTTTGCTAAGCACTGAGGATACTCTGGTGAAGAGTGTCTATTCCTGTCCTCTGGAGCTCAAGTTCAGGATAGTAAGACAGTTTTCTTTTAGGATTCTCAAATATATACCACCTACTGCCTTTGCTTATCTTCAGTTTTCCATTTCTCTGGAATGCTCCAGAAGAGAAATTAGATCAGAACTAAAAGCATATAGCTTTGTGATACCAAACAAGATGAATGGCAGGGTTTTGGGGCAAGAGCATTTCACCTTGGTTCAAAAATTAGTGATGGCAGATGTTCCTATTCCTACCAGTAGCCAGGGAGTCTGCTCTTAGTACAGAGAAAGAGAAGTTCAAGTGTTTCATCACATTTTAAGAGGCACCTTGATTGTTTTGGGTTTGAGAACATGAAGCCGACTGCTGAAGTGACAGGGTAGCTGAAATTTAACTTGGGCACGATTAATTAGAATATAGGTTAGGGCTTTGGAGACTGAGGTTTTCAGAGCATATTGCAGTGAATATGGATGACCTACTGCTTAATATCAAGTATTGTTAGTTGAATGTGAGTTTCAGAATTAAAAATTTTTACATGAAAATATTCCTCATAATGGTAACACTTTTTGAGCTGAATTAAAATATCCATGGGGGTTGACCAATGTTAGAATGATCCTTTTTTTAGTAGATAATGGGACCTTTGTCTTATATAAGAAATACCCAACCAAGAAACATTTGATTTAGAAATGACCTATTATTGGAAAGAGTAACCCTTGTATTGCTCTGTATAACACCATTCCCTTATTTCTCTTGCCTGAGCTATCTTGTTTTGAGAATCTGCAGTCTTAAGGACCACTGCGGGCAGGGGAAGAAATGTCAGGGATTTTAAGATAATTTGTGGTCTTGGGAGGTAAAAGTAGGAAAAGCCATGAAAATAAAAAACTGCTTAGGGCATGTAACCTGCGGAATTGGCTCCTAGGCGTGCATGCTCACCCTGTGTATTGGTCCCTTGCCTAACTCCACTCCCCCCTCCCCATCACTACCTGAAAATGTTTACTCCCACTGACCATAACCCATGTTTTCACCAGTTGGAAATTATTTGGATTAACAGGCTTCTTTTGATTTTTTCCCTTAATGCTTAGGACTTCTAGGCAAAGGTAATTATTTCTGCTATGAAGTCAGTGAGAGTGATTTTAATTCTGGTTTCAACCTGGGGTCAGCTATACTGGATGTTTTGACTTGGAAGGGTGGTACAGATGTAAACAGTTTTAGGGCACGTGACCAATTTGGAAAATTGGGCAGGTATGTCTGTTTGATTCTCCTAACAGGGATTGCTACAATAGAGGGTTTAGGGACAGCATGAAGGTCAGCACAAAGGGCAGGAAGAAAGGAGTACTAGAAAGTATGAGGGTATTGAAAGACAAACTTGGCTGGAGTTGTCTTGCCACAGGAAAGAGGAAGGAGATGATGACTCTCACCCTTGATTTCTGGATTCAAAACACAGTAATGGTAGTAATAGTACCATGGTCAGGCACCGTTATAACCCCACATTTATTCATTTAAGAAATATTGACTGAGTACCTCTTATGTGCCAGGTAGAGTGTTGTGGGTAGGAATCAGGAATTCAGTTTTGGGCATGTTAAGTTTGAGATACCTGTTAAAGATTTAGATATCCAAGTGGAGATGTTGAGTAAATAACTGGATATTTTTTTTATAAACTTATTTATTTGTTTATTTTAGTTTTGGCTGCATTGGGTCTTCGTTGCTGCGTGCTGGCTTTCTCTAGTTGCGGTGAGCGGGGGCTACTCTTCACTGTGGTGTGTGGGCTTCTCATTACGGTGGCTTCTCTTGTTGCGGAGCATGGGCTCTAGGCACACGGGCTTCAGTAGTTGTGGCTCGCGGGCTCTAGAGCACAGGCTCAGTAGTTGTGGCGCACAGGCTTAGTTGCTCCGTGGCATGTGGGATCTTCCCGGACCAGGGCTTGAACCGTGTCCCCTGCATTGCAGGCAGAATCTTAACCACTGTGCCACCAGGGAAGTTCCAATAACTGGATATTTGGATCTGGTGTTCTAGAGAAAGGACTGGGCTAGAAATAGAAATGTGGGTGCCAAAAGCACATAGATGATATTTAAAGTTGTGATACTGGATGAAATCATCAAGTTGGATATAGAGACATAAGAGAACCAAGGGCTGAGCCTTGGGGCACTCTGATGTTAAAGGGCCTGGGAGAAGAGGAGGAACCAGCAAAGGAGGTATAGAAGGAACACATACATATAAGGAAAGAGGAAAACAAAAAGAATGTAGCATCTTGGAAGCTAAATAGAAGAAGGAATGATCAATTCCGTTAAATATCTCTGATAGGTCATTTAAGATGAGGACTAAAAAATGGTCATTGGACTTATCAGCAGGGAGGTCAGAACTAGCCATATTTGTAGAGTTTGGGTGGTGTTAAGAGAGAGAATGGGGAGAGTGGTATTGGAGACGATGAGAACAGACAACTCTGTAAAAGAGTTGCTACAAAGAGGCACAGACAAATGGGGTGATAGCTGGTAGAGGAAGTGAACTCAAGATTTTTTTTTTTGAAGATGGGAGAGAGAATACATTTATATGCTGACGGGAATGATTGAATAGAAAGGAAAACTGGTGATGTAGGAGAAAGAGGAGAGAATTATTGGATCAGTGTTCTTGAGTAGGATAGAGAGAATGCAGTTTATGGCATAAGTGATGGATGGAGTTTAAATAGGAGCATAGAGAATTCATCTGTAATAACAGGTGGAAAGGCAGCATATGTGGGTACAGTTGTTGGTAGGTGGGTAGATCTGATGGTGAGAATTTATAGAAGTCCTATTGATTGCTCCAGTTTTCGTGCTGAAATAGAAAGCAAGGTCATCAGCTGAGAGAGAGGATGAGAAAGGAGGTATTGGAGCTTAGGAGAGAAAGTAGGAAATAGTTGTGTAAGAGAGTGGGAGAGTGAATGGACAAGAGAAATAGAGTATGATTGGCCAGCAGCATTAAGGACCCACTTAAGGGTGGATATGTGAAATTAGTACTTTGAGGAGTTGTAGCTATTGGTAATATTAAAGTTCAGGATACGGAGTGAATGGCTGAGATAGGGTACAGGAGATCTTTGGAAGAGTGGGATTCAAGGAACTGAGAGACCAAGATGATGGAAGAATCACTAACGTGTATTTGAAAATCTCCAAAAATTAAGAAAGGAATAGAGTTGGAGAAAGTGAAAGTGAATCAGAAGCTAAGATCATTCATTGCTAAGTGAAGGGCAGTGACCCAGGAGTCCACAGATGACAACAATAGGACATAACTAAAAGTGGCAGAGTAGAGAACTCCAGAGCTCTGTCCCTTCATGAAAACAACTAATGAACTGGCAAAAAACTGAATCGACTTTTACAGAACTCTGGAATTTAGTAAAAACATAAAACAACTAAGGAAAGGTTTGGTGAAGAAAGAAGCTGCTGTTTGGGGTAAGAGAGTACTGTGATATTTTAAATTGCCTGCCTACTGTCCCTCACACCCAGATTGATGGTGGCTGTGAAGATAGAAGCCTGCACTCCTAGTACAGATTGCTAATGCCAGAGGATATAAAGAATTATTTTCAAAGAATTCAGCCTGTCTGGCTGCTACCTGAAGGACTGGTGCAAGGGCCTGTCTTTTTTTTTGCCTGATTGGGAGCATCCCTAGGGCTGGGGTGGCTTTTTATTTTTATTTATTTATATATTTTTTGCGGTACGCGGGTCTCTCACTGTTGTGGCCTCTCCCGTTGCGGAGCACAGGCTCCGGACGCGCAGGCTCAGCGGCTATGGCTCACGGGCCCAGCTGCTCCGTGGCATGTGGGATCTTCCCGGACCGGGGCACGAACCCCTGTCCCCTGCATCGGCAGGCGGACTCTCAACCACTGCGCCACCAGCGAAGCCCTGGGGTGGTTTTTGCCAAAAACATTTGAAGACACAACTATTGGCTTTAGCAGTCTGGAGTAAGAGACAACAGTCAGACAAGCAATAGAGAGACTGAAAGCCTGGGAAGGAAGAAGTTAGATAAGGAGATACACAGGGGAATAAGGGCTTTAGAAAAGTTCCTGTATGTACCACGGAATCAGAAGAAAAAAAGGCCAAGCACATGCCCAGAACTGGATGCATGCTCAGAAAAGGGCTGAGAAGACCCTAAGCTTTTTCCTCTGGCTGGCCTTCAGGCTCTACACAAGCAGGAAGTGAAGACTAAGGCAGAATTGTAAATGGCCCAGCTAAGTGTTGAGGAGTGCCCTAACATAGAGCCAATGTGCAAAGACTGGAAGAGTATTTTTTTCTTTTTTCTCTTCAGGCCTTTAAAAAATGCAAAACACTAGCTGACCACTAAGCTAAAAAGAAACAGGTTTCAGTGGCCACACACAATAATAGCATAGGCTTTACAAAATGAGTTTAGAGAAGTCACTAAACAAACAACAATAAACCACAGTAAGCAGCATCAACAAATCCCATAGAGGGGGCAGAATCTGATTTTCAGAGTTGCCACACAGTATTCAGTATTCAAAATGTTCAGTTTTCTGCAAGAAATGATGAGTTATGCAAAGAAACAAAGTAAGGGTCATTCATAAGAAAAAGGAAATTAATAGAAACTATCCCTGAGGAAGCCCAGGCAATGGACATCCTAGATAAATAATTTAAATCAACAGTCCTAAATATGCTTATTATCTATAGGAAACCATGGGAAAAGAACTAAAGAAAACCAGGAAAGCACTGTCTCACCAGACAGAGAATATCAATAAAAAATACAGAAATTATTTTTTAAAAAAAGGAACCAAACAAATTCTGGAGCCAAAAAGTGTGATAACTGAAATGAAAATTCACTAGATGGGTACAACAGCAGATTTGAGAAGGCTGAAGAAACAATTAGACAACTTGATAAGTTAATTGAGGTTGAAAGGAGCAGAAACAGAAAAGAATGAAGAAAAATGAACAGAGACCTATAGGACACCATCAAGTGTACCAATATGTGGGGAGTTCCCTGGCGGTTCAGTGGTTAGGACTTGGGGCTTTCACTGCCGTGGTCCTGGGTTCAATCCCTGATTGGGGAACTAAGATCCTGCAAGCTGTGCGGGCGGCCAGAAACCCCCCCCCCAAAATGTGTACCAATATGTACATTATGGAGTCCGAGAGGCAGAGGAGAGAGAGAAAAGGACAGAAAGTGTATTTGAGAAAGTAATGGTCGGAACCTTCCCAAATTTGATGAAAAATATGAATCTACACATCTAAGAGACTCTAGGAACACCAAGAGGGATAAACTCACCAGAGACCACACTGAGACACATTATAGTCAAATTGTTGAAAGACAAAGAGAATCTTGAAAGCAGCAAAACAGATGTGACCCATTGCATACAAGAGATCCTCAATGAGATTGACAGCTGATTTCTCTTCAGAAGGCAGTGGGATGGCATATATAAAATGCTAAAAGAATGAAACCAAAAATTCTATATCCAACAAAACTATCCCTCAAAAATGAGAGATTATGATATTCCACGGTAAACAAAAGCTGGGGGAGTTCGTTGCTGGTAGACCTACCCTACAAGAAATGCTAAAGGGAGTCCTTTGGGCTGAAATGAAAGGACACTAAGCAGTAACTTGAAGTCATATGAAGAAATAAAGAACACCGGTAAAGGAAACTTTATAGGTAAACTTTATATAGGTAAATATAAAAGCCAGTCTTACTGTATTTTTTGGTTTGTAACTCCTCCTTTTTACTTATATGATTTAAAAGACAAAGGAATAAAACAACAATTATAAATCTGATTGGCACACAATGTATAACACTATAAAAGGGGGAGGGATAGAGATTTATAGGTGCAGAGTTTTTGTATAATATTGAAGCTAAGTTTGGACTTCCCTGGTGGTCCCGTAGTTAAGATGCTGTGCTTCCAGTGCCGGGGAAGCGAGTTCGATCCTTGGTCAGGGAACTCAGATCCCACATGCCATGCTATATGGCCAAAAAAAAAATGAAGCTAAATTGATATTAATTCAAAATAGGTTATTATAAGTTTAAAATGTTAATTGTAAGACTCAAGATAACCAACCACTAAGAAAATACTTTAAAAAATAAATAGAAGAGGAAATGAGAAGGGAATCAAAATGGCACACTACAAAAAAGACAGTAATGGAGGAAATGAGAAACAAAAAATAATATAAGACATATAGTAAACAAATAACAAAATGGTGGAAGTCCTTCTTTGTCACTAATTATTTAAATGTAAATGGGTTAAGCTTTATAATTAAAAAGCAGAGTTTGGCAGAATGTATAAAAAAGCATGATCCAGACCCACCAAGGTCACGTGACTTTTCTGTACTGTTAAAATTCATTGTAATAAAATGAGAGGGAAAAAAAAGCATGATTCAACTATATGTTATCTATAAGAAACTTACTTTAAGATCCAAAGATATAAATATGTTGAAAGCAAAAGTATGGGAATAGATACCCCGTGCAAATAGTATCCAGGAGAGAGCTGGGGTGGCTATATAGACTTTAAGACAAAATTTTTTATAATAGATAACAAAAGGCATTATGTATTGATAAAAGGGTCAACCTATGAAGAACGTAACACACAACAGTTAATAAATGTATATGCACCAAACAGAGCCTTAAAATATATGAAGCAAAGATTAGCAGAATTGAAAGGAGAAATAGACAGTTCTACAATAACTGTTGGATATTTCCATACCTCACTCTCATTAATGGATAGAACAACTAGACAAAAGATCAATAAGGAAATAGAGGACTTGAACAACACTGTAAACCAGTTAGACTTAGACATATATAGAACACTCCACCCAACAACAGTAGATTACACATTCTTCCTGAGTACACATGGAACATCCTCCAGGATAGACCTTATATTAGACCACAAAACAAGTCTCAGTACATTTGTAACATTGAAATCATACAAAATATCTTCTCTGACCACAGCAGAATGAAACTAGATCACAGATGAAACTAGATCACAGCAATAGTGAGGGATAGTGAGTGATAGGAAATTCAGAGCTGGGTGAGCTTTAGGGAGCATGGAGGGAGAATAGTATGAAAACAACTATAAAAAGCAAAGATGATTCATACCCCATCTCCAGGCCTAGTAGTGTGAGGGGTCTGGGGAAAATAGCCACCACTTGACTGGGTTACAGTGGGAGTGGTGTTCCTAGTGAGTCTAGTCTTTGTTCAAGTGTCAAGGTGAAGGGGGGGGGAGAGGTTTAGAGGATATATTTAGAGAAGAGGTTCAGGATATATGGGGCTTTGCTGAGGATGGATCATGAATTCCAGAGGATTCCATGGAAGTTTTTTAAGAATGCTATGGATAGGTAGGATAGGACAGAACAGGGATTGTGCAGAGCAATATGAAGATCAGTTTACGGGAGTTGACATTTGTCCTGAGAGTCAGGGGCTTCTTGTGACTCATTTAAACAGAGATAATGGGAAAAATGAGAATATTCCTGGTGGATTCAAGTCAGGTAGTGAGCTTTTGTGGGTTTGTTCCAAAAGTGTGACCACCATTTGTTTTTAACGGGAAAATGTTTTGATACTAAATAACCGTTTAAAAAACATTTAGAATCAAACTATTGCTAAGTTGAAGACTTATCTGTCTTAAAAATTACAGTGAAACAATGCCTTTTTTATATGATATCTATTAGTTTCGTTAGCTTCATATATTATGTACATAACACCTATCACAATTGTGGGGGGCGCTTACTTACAAAGATCTCATTTTCAGTGTTGAGTAGAAGCAGAACATAGTGTATTGTCACTGTTTGCTTTTTATTTGCATTTTGCCATTTAATAATTGCTAGTTGTCCTCACATCATTCTTCTATTCATCTGACCCCAAGCAGTTTAAAAATTAGGAAAAAGTTTTCTTGATAGCATTCAAAGATCCTTCTGTTTCTCCATAGGGTCCATAGGGCTGACCTGGAATTGACCATTCCTTGTTTAAAATGTTGAATTATTCATGTGTATTAAGTATAGACACCTGTTTTGAAGGGGAAATCAGCTGGCAAGCAGATATACTTAGCATAAACCCCAAGAAATAAAAGAATAGGAAGAAAAGTATAAAGCAGACACAGATGGTTCTGTACTTCCAGATTTGTCAGTCTTGTCTATCTGCATCTCCACTGAGAAGTACTTGAAAAACCAAGTTAAGAAAACACACATATAAACAGAAACCCAAAATAGATATTATGCAGTATAAAATCTCATTCTGTTCAAGTTTCAGATTTTATTCAAATATCAGCATGTATTGTAAAATGTGTCCATTTTTGAAACTGCTTTCCTTGTGTTCATCCGATGTGCCAGTGTGAAAAGGGATATTCACATAAATATCTTTGTCCTGAATTTGGATGTTATTTATGATCAGGAAGAGCAATGAAGCTTATTGTTGATGTAGAGTTATTTGATGTAATTGTTCTTAATTATTGGTAGATAAATGGATATGATTTTAGTTGTACTTTAGGCACTAAATAGAAACTTTTCTTTTGTTTTTCAAGGAACCAAATGGAGAGACTCCTTCATCTTTGTACAGAGTTGCAGCAGTACTTCTACAATTTAATCTTATTGATTTAGATGATCTTTATGTACATGTAAGTCCGTCCAGTGGACTGCTAAGAATATTTGGTTGTTCATCCCAGGGGTGGGGAAGAGGAGTAGGCAGCCATATATAGCACTCCAAGATTGGTTCTAGGCTCTCAAGTCTTAATTTTTGAAGCCCTATTGCATTACTGCTTTGTGTTTACCTTATAAAGCAAATGAATTTAGTTCATTGGAACCATGGAAATGAAATACCTTTTGTCACCGTTACAGAATTCAAGGTTGGCTATGAAGTTAAAGTTCTTAATTGTCGTAAGGCATACCTCATGGAGAGCGAGGCCAAGTTCTAATCAATGTGGTTTTAGACTTCAGTATTATACACAAATTAGGGGAAATATGAGATTACCTAAATAGTTCTTCCTTCTCACCCACATGTTAATTTTAGGCATTCAGTATGAATGGGGAACTTTTCGTATACTTTTAAAAAAATGGCTTCTTTTGTGTTTTTACTGGATAATAAATGACTGGTATTGTGCTTTTATTGCTGGATCTAGGATTTAGAGGAGTGTGTATGTGATTATGATTTATGATCTCTAGTTTAGCAACAGCTTAGCCTGTCAGTTTGAAAACTCTAGGTTTGTAACATAGAAATTCCTGTTTTATTAAGTTGTGCATTAGGATATCTATGAACTGTCCAAAGCTGACATCATCTTCACCGCCTTTGAAATCACTTCCTTGCCTGTCATTGCATATTGTGGTTACAGAGTTGAATGAAACTTGATCACTACCTTGGAAGCAGTCATAGTCTAGCGAGGGAGAAAACATTTTGCATTATACAATAAGTACTTTATTGGAAGTATTCACAAAGTGCTGTGAGGGCCCAGAATAGATAGTGACCATCTCTGTCTTGGGGGGATTCTGGAAGGCTTTTCCAAACTACTGATGTTGAACTGGGAACTTGATAGATGAGTAGGTGTTGGCCAGGCTTAAAAGGTGGGAAGCTTTGTAGGTAGAATTAACCTAATATAAAGGCAGGAGGTTTGAAAAGGCTTCACTATCACCTTAGGGGAACAGCAGGAAGCTCAGAGTGGTTGGAGCCTAGGGTGGTATGTAGGAGAAATGAGGAGGGAGAAAGAATTAGGTTGGGGACCAAACTGTGAAGGGTTGTTAAGTGCCATGGTAAGGAGTTTGGGTTTTTTTTCTTGTTGATAGTAGAGAACCATTCAAGATTTAGAGTAGAGAAGGGATGTACAAACTGAAAACATGGAAACTTGGTCAGAAAAAGGAGAATCTGAAGACGTAGGTATGAGTTTATAGGCAAGTGTAGACTGGCAGGACAAATGGAAAGTACAAAAATGATGATACACTTATTACTGATATTTTTCAGTTTAACTTTAAATATAAGCAGACTAAGTGTTCCTGTTAAGGTGACAGAGATTTTCACATGGGATTAAAAACCAGTTTATTGTTTACATGAGACGTCTAAAACCTAAGGACAAAGAAAGGTTGAAAGTAAAATGGTGGGAAAAATATACTAGGGAAATTATTATTGTCAGATAAAATAGAGATAGTCACTTTATAATAATAAAGTTCTGTTTATGGGAAGATATAATCGTTGTAACTTTATATACACCTAATAACATTCTCAAAATACAGAAGACTAGAAATTGAGAGAACTATAATTAAAAACTTAGATTTAACCCATTGTAATGGGAGATTTTAGAGGCAATTGCAGTAGACTAGGTAAAAGATGAGGACTTGTGGTAGATATGTGATAGATATATAAATAAAGCAATAAAAATGGGTTTGATTGCCAGTGGAGAGAATAAAGAATGAGAAAAAGTCTCATTTACCTCCTTGTACCAGTCCATAATGCATTTTCTCCCACTCCCCTTTTTTGATTAATGGGATAAAGTCTATAGTATGTGGCTTAATATTTCACTGTGTCTCCTTTTATTATTTACTGATTGTTTACTTTGCATTAGACTTAGCTACTGAAATAGATTATGCATTTCTAGGGGCAGGAATGCTTCTTTTATAGCTCACCATAGTGCCTAGCAAAAGCTACTAAGTAATGGTTTGTTGGTTATGTGTCTAGGTTATTTTATGAAATGTCCACATTAGCCATCTTCCACTCATACAAGATGGCTGAACTTGAGATACTTGATCCTTTGTTCATAATGGAGGGTCAACTATCCACATATTACCTTTTCTTTTGTAATAAACTAGAAACTAGTTTGTGACTTAAGTCAAATAGGTATCTAGAAAATGAAAAGTGAGATGTCAGGCTGTTCATAATTTTTCGACTTGAGATTTTTCATTTATTTTTTTACTTATTTTTTTTATAGACATGGAAAGTTTATTTCTAGATCCCATGGAAATTTAATGGAGTTTGTAGAGTTTTTTTTTATATAACTAGAAGAAAATGTGTGTATTTTCTAAGCATGACAACAGAAGCAAGCAATAATAAAGGAAACCCGTATAAATTATCAGGGCTGCTCTGAGAGCTATACCCATAAGTATAATCTTTTTCTTTTTTGCAGGTTCTTATTATCTGTTTTATACATATTAGTGTATATATGTCAATCCCAAGAGATTTTTCATTTAGAGGAATCAACTTTGCCCCTTTATGTCAATCAGTAGTTTACCGCTCCCAAATTGGATCCGTATGTAGTACTTTATTTAATTTGGAGTTTGGCCTTTAAAGGGGAAATCTGTGATATTTTTAATGGAACAGGTACACATTTTCTTGGGTAAACTAATAAATTCAATGGTAAGCATCACTGTTGTAGTATTATATTAATTTAGGACCTCTGGCAGACAGAAGAGATGAAACTTTGAATTGCTACCTGAGTTTAAAAGGTGTACAAAATTCAGGTACTTAATCCTGTCAGGTTATATGAAAATAATGGAGAGAGACCTATTTAGAAGGGAAATTATGGTCATAAATAGGCCAGGCTTCTTATTTAGTTTTATCAATAGAGAGTAGATAGTGTTTGCATTTTGTATGTGCAAATAGTATTAGCTGTTTTATGAAATTTTAATGAACCATTTTTAGCTTCTTCCAGCTGATAATTGCATTATGGACGAACACAAACGAGAAATTGTAGAAGCTAAGCAGATTGTTAGAAAACTTACAATGGTTGTACTGTCTTCCGATAAAATTGACGAGCGAGAGAAAGAAAAGGAAAAAGAAGAGGAGAAAGTGGAGAAGGTATATAGTTTATTCTGATAAAATTAACATTGTCTTCTGGATTTAGAATTATGAAATTTAACTTGTGATGGTTAATCAACTTATGGAAGGATAATTTCTTAGTTTTGATTGTGGTGAAACCTGGTTTTTGGAATACAAATTTGCAAAGGTGGTTTTGTTTTTAATCTGATTGGCACCTTCCCAAAAGAGGCTGCAATGTTTTCTGTTATATAAATTTCAGAGTGTATTCTAAATAAGATAACACACGTATTGACTATATTTGTGTTCTGTGTATTAATGTCTCTCCAGTCCTAAAGGGATTCTCAAAGGTGAATGAATTCTAGTTCCCTGTGGCACAATAAAACATTAAGTAGGACCTAATTTAATTCCAAGTCTATAAACTGTCATACTTTGACTTCTAAATGAAAAAGCAGATCCTGTTGTTTTTTTCCAATCACTAAAAAACTTGATTGTACTTTCAGGAAAATACTGTTGCAGTTCCCATGAATGGCAGCTGTTGTTGACATACATTGTTGTATTGTTTGGCTTAATTTTTTAAATGAAATATATATAAAGATTTATTGGTGTCTGTATTCTGAGTATCTTTGCTGTAATTATTCTTTTTTAGCCACCTGACAACCAAAAACTTGGTTTGTTGGAAGCCTTGTTAAAGATCGGTGATTGGCAGCATGCACAGAACATTATGGATCAGATGCCTCCATACTATGCAGCTTCACATAAACTAATAGCCCTTGCTATTTGCAAGCTTATTCATATAACTATTGAGCCTCTCTACCGAAGGTATGTTTACTGTATGCTTTACTAATTGAGGTAGAAATAGTTTTGGACTACAAAAAAAAATCTGCATATTTATCTTGTCTCCTCAAACCAGGCATATATTTTAGTATGTTTTATCAGAAGATAAGAACTATTCACAGAGCATATCAGTTTGGCAGGTATTAATCAGTGACTTGTGTCCTATCATCTAGACCAGGTGTTGCAGAATTTGTGCTGCAGTGTTGTCTAAAAACTGTATGTTAGATTTCTAGGTTGGGTTTGCTCCGTTGAGAGTGAAAACTCCATTCTTCTGTTTTTGACTTTTCCTCCTCTCTTGGGGGGCAGAGAATTCCTAAGGTTTTTACTTAGTGTAATTTTCCTCTATCCTGGGTTGAGTGGCTCTGAGTGAGGACTTTGCCTCTCTGCTTGCCTTATCTCTCCTGGCATATAGGCTGCTGTCCTGGAAATTGGTAGTGCAGCCTCTCTCATCATCCCATAGTTACTGTGTCGACCAGTCCGCTAGCCCTCAGCCTACTTGCAGGATACTTAGGAGCAGTACTGGCAGCAGCTCTGGCTTCAGCCCCACAGATCAGAGCCTGCCTCAAAAGCCCCAGCCTTGTGACTCGTGCATAGCTGCTGGCTGCTGCCTTCAGTGCCACCTGGGCTGTGGACCATGAAGGCTTCTTCTCAGAGAGTGACCCCTGTGACTCCACAGCGGGACACCTGCTCAGCAGGTGAGAACTCTGGGCATGCTGTCCTTTTTAGTGTGACACACCCTCTTTCATTATGCTGCTCACCTTCCCTACCACCACCTACCTCATATTCAGTCTAGGTAGTGGAAGCCAGATTGAGAAATGTTTATTAACTTGAATCAGTGTTGTTATATCCATATTTTTCTGTTTCATCTTTGTGTCTCTGAGGTCCATCCCTTGTTCCCCATTCCCATATCCAGATTCCTGATATTGGCCAAATTTAACTAAAAACAAATTCATATGATGTATGTTAAATGTTACTTGGAATCTGCATTTCTCTGATTTCCTTTTCTTATGCAGTTAGTTTGAAACAGTCTCTTAAGCTCTGGGTTTTTTTTTCAAATGAGTATTGTTTTTGTCTTTTTCTACCAGTTAAATTATTTGGTATAATGAAGTTAGGCACAGTTGAAATAGAGAAAGCAAATATAAGCAAGAAAAGTTTTACTTACTGATTAATATGATTGTGTTAACTTAAAATGGGGTATTGTATAGTTATATATATATAAATTTTCCTTCTTTTTGTAGAGTTGGCGTTCCTAAAGGTGCTAAAGGCTCACCTGTTAATGCTTTGCAAAATAAGAGAGCACCAAAACAAGCAGAGAGCTTTGAAGATCTGAGGAGAGACGTCTTCAATATGTTCTGTTACCTTGGTCCTCACCTTTCTCACGATCCCATTTTATTCGCAAAAGTGGTGCGGATAGGCAAGTCATTTATGAAGGAGGTTAGTAAGATTTTTTTTCTTCCAAGCAGAAAACTAAATTATGGAATGAAACTGTTCTGAGTATATTCTCTAGAAATAAAAAGAAAGTAAACTTAAGAAAAGGTTATGTTGAGTAAGGTTTGGGGAAAGTCAGTTGTGTCCCAACTATTTATATATAAAAACTTAAATCCAGCCACATTATTAGTCAAGTCCTCCAGATAGGAAAATATGCTTTGGACGTGTGATTGCTTTTTGAATCCCCTTATAAATAGTGGTTAATTCAACATTCTTTCCTCTTGCTTTTCTTCTGCTCAGTTGTTTTCTTGGCTGCAGTTTTGAATCATTGCCATTATTTGTGCGAAGTCCCTTCAACCTCAGACTGTTCAGGATCCATTCGTTTATTTTTTTTAGTAAACTTTTTATTGAAATAAAACATAATGCAGAAGGCACACAAACCATAATTGTACAGCTCAGTGACATTTTCCAAACTAAACACCCATGTATCCACCATTTAGATCAAGAAATAGAACAGTACTAGCACCCCAGAGTTTTCCTTAAATGCCCTTCTAATCACTACCCCAAGGGTAACTTTATGTTATTGTTTTTTTTTATTGATGTATAGTTGATTTACAATATTGTGTTAGTTTCAGATGTAGAGCAAAGTGATTTGGCTCTACATATATATATATATTATATATATATATGTATATATATTCTTTTTTTGGATTCTTTTCCATTATAGTTTATTACAAGATATTGAATATAGTTCCCTGTGCTATACAGTAAATCCTTATTGTTTGTCTATTTTATATATGGTAGTGTGCATCTGTTAATCCCATACTCCCAATTTATCCCTCCTCCCCCTTCCCCTTTGGTAACTATAAGTTTGTTTTCTATGCCTGTGAGTCTGTTTCTGTTTTGTAAATAAGTTCATTTGTATCATCTTTTTAGATTCCACATATAAGTGATATCATATAGTTGTCTTTCTCTGTCTGACTTACTTCGCTTAGTATGGTAATCTCTGGGTCCATCCATGTTGCTGCAAATGGCATTATTTCATTCTTTTTTATGGCTGAGTGATATATTGTGTGTGTGTGTGTATATATATATATATCTATATATACATATATAGATATATATACACACACACATATATATATCTATATAGATATATATATAGATATATACACATACACACACCACATCTTTTTTATCCATTCATCTGCTAATGGACACAGGTAGCTTCCATGTTTGGCTTATTATTTTTTAAAATTAGCTTTGAGTTATAATTTACATACAATAAACCTCATTTATTTTAAGTGTACAATTTGATGAGTTTTGACAGATGTATACAGTTGTGTGTCCACCACCGCAATCATGATATAGGATATTTTCATCATTCCATCAAGTTGCCTCTTGCCCCTTTGCCATCAATTCCCTCCCTTCATTGCTGGTTCCTGGCAACCACTGGTAGGCTTTCTGTCACTGTGGTTTTGCTTTTTCTAGAACTTCACATAAATGGGATAGTATAGAATGTACTCTTTTTTTGTCTGATTTCTTCCACTTAATGCTTTTGAGAGTCATTTCAGTTGTTGCACATGTCAGTAGTTCTTTATTGCTGTGTAATATTTCATTATATAGATATAACAGAGTTTATCCATTCACCAGTTGATGGGCATTTGGGTTGTTTCTAGTTGGGGGCCATTATAAATAAAGCTGCTATGGATATTCTTGTACAAGTCTTTTTTTGGGGGGTGCATATGTTTTTGTTTCCCCAGGAATGGGATTGCTGGGCCATATGGGTAAGTGTATGTTTAACTTTTTGTCAAACTTTTCCAACATGTGTCTACCATTTTGCATTCCTGGGAGCAATGTATATGACTTCCATTTGCTCTACATCCTCATCAACACTTGGTGGTGTCAGTCTTTTAAATTTTAGTCACTCTAATGGGTGTGTAGTTCTATCTTTTGTGCTTTTAATTTACATTTCCCTGATGATCAGTGACGTTGAGCATCTTTTCATGCCCTTATTTGCCATTTGTAATCATCTTTGTTGAAATGTCTATTCAAATCTCTTGCTCATTTTAAATTCAGTTGTCTTTTATTCTCAGTCTGATTTGCCTTGTCATTTTGTTTACTGTCTTTTGAAAAGCAAAAATTTAAAATTTTGATCGATTCCAATTTAACAGCACTTCTCTTTTATAGTTTGCTCTTTGTGTTCTAAGAGATCTTTGCCTAACCAAGGTCTTAAAGCTGAAAAGAATACACAATTTCTTTTCAATTGTAAAGCAACGTAAGCAAAAGAATCTAGAAATCCTTACAAGCACAAATGCAGTTTTCTCCAGTGTTTGGCGATTGCACCTAATTTTAATTTTCGACTACAGTAACTATATAGAAAATTTAACAACTGTTGTGTATTAATCACTTGAGACCTGAGATGTTTGATTTGGCTTTAAATACTTAGCTGGTAGATAAATTTTTTTAATGTTAACAAATTTATATTGTGTAAAGGTATGCTGAAGAAATCTGCTAAGTAGTTCATTACTATACATAATATTTATTATATAGCATATATCCATATAAAAAAGAAGTATAACAGTGTTTCATTATCTTGATCCTTATCGTCTGAAAGGGATGTCATGTTAACTAGTACTTGTTTTTCCCATTGCATCGTATTGGGAAGCATGTGAAGTCAAATTTGTCCCATTACTGGTGATGTTAACATCGATCACTTGGTTAAGGTGATGGCTGCCAGGTTTCTCCAGTGTAGTTATTCTTTTTCTCTTTGTTGTTAATATGTATCCTGTGGGGAGATACTTTGAGACAATGTAAACAGCCTCTTTCTCATCTTACTTTTACCCACTAATGGTATTCTGGTTTTTTTATGCTATTCTTTTTCATTGAAAATGTTAATGTTCAGATCTCTTGTTCTGAAATTCTTTCTTTGGCTACAAGTATCATAAACTTGTAAGCAAGAGACCGAACATCAAACTTGTAGAAGTCCCGTATACAGACATATGTATAAACATATACAGATACAATATTGTTATCAGGATACACAGGTGCTAAAGCTGTTTCTCTTCCACTCTGCCATCTCCATTGCAGCCCTCATTTATCTCTGTTCTATCAGAATTGTGTCTGGTGCCTGCCCCTAACTCTAGTCTCTATTTTTGCAGAGGTAGAAGGGCAGAAGGGAAGCAGAAAAAGTTTATTTTGATCCCAGTGTGGGAAGAAATCTGTCTTCTCTCATTGCTAAGGTTGTGGTAGGAAAAGTGAATCTTTCCAATGATCTGACTTAGAATTTTGGTTCATTGTTTTTACCCTAAAAACATTTCACTGTAACAAAGCATTATGTGTTTATAGGTTTAAAAGGCTAATGTTGCCTAGCTAGGAATTTAACACGAGTTTTTAAGATTGCTTCTAAAGGGGGAGTATGACCTTAGTTCCAAATAATGTATTTACAATGAACAAATCTTTAACAAATCTCTCATTCATAAGCTTGAGGTTGCTAGTATATATAAATTATGCATATTAAAAAAATAGCTTATGTTAGATATCACTTAACAGAATAGTCTTTTCAGCCTATAGTTATTTGAAATCATTTATGTCTCTGATTGTGTGTGTGTATGTGTATGTGGTTATGTATTTCTGAAATTTGAGGTATGTAGTATAGGACTATCTAGTACAGTGAACCTCAAACTTTACATGCATCAGGATCACCTGGGGGTCTTCTTAAAATACAGATTGTTGGGCTCCACCCTCAGTTTCTGATTCAGTAGGTCTGGGTGGGACCCGATAATTTGCATTTCTAACATGTTTCCAGGTGCTACTGATCCAAAGAGCAAACTTTGAGAACTGTTGTTCTAGTATATTAACCAATTTTGGTCCTTATTTCAGGCTTAAAAGAGGGAGGTGGCTCTATAGAATATTTCTATATGAATGCACACGTTTTGGTATCTTTAAAATTTTCTTTAATTATAAAGCACAGCTTTAACATGCTCACCTGACATACTTAAATGTTTTTGATAGCACCTACACACATAAAGATGAATTCCTTGGTGCTTTTTTGCATCCAGCTGATGTTAGTGGATTAAGTTGTTTCTGATAGTGATTACTAATACTGAGCGCTTACCCTGTGTCAGGCCCTATTTTAGTACCTTACATGCATCAGCTCATTTAATCTTTACCAAGCCTTTTGTGCTTTAGGTTAAGTAACTCGTCCCAGGTCACACAGCTAGTATGGGACAGATACGCAAGTTCAATCCAGGCAGTCTGGCTTCAGAGGCCAAGCTCAAAATCACCATGCCCTACTGCCTATACAAATGTAGTGTGTCTAAAATTGAAGAAATGATTGGTTGTCTAAATTTTTCAATTCTTGAAATTCCTTGCTATTTTAAATTATATCTGTATCAGTGGTGTTTTATTTTATCTCTGCAGTCTCTGTTTTCATCTCATTCTGTGTATCTCATATCCAAGCTTTTCTTGTACTGAGTTCATAATATTTTTTTCTATGACAATATGCAGATACTTTTGGAGAATCTGTCTGTCCTCTGTGTTCTACTTTCTTCCAGAGTAAGTTCATTTGTCTTTTATATGATTTTTTTAGGCTATTTATGTTTCCATAGTAGCCACAGCATTTCTTTTCATCTTAATATGGACAACTTCTTTTTGATACAGTGTGAGTGAATCCTCACACCCTTCCTACCTTATTTATGACCAGTCCTTCTCCCCTCAAGCTACAGTTTGAGTATTGGGTTCTCTTTTCAATCTTTTCTGTAGTCTGGAATAGGGGAGTGAATAAGCTCAGTGAGGCTGAGTATAGCCCCCAGTTTAGGGAACCTCTGCTTTGTCTTCTGAGATCCTGTTACCCATCCTATGCTAGGCATGCCCAACCAAGTGGGTATCCAACTCCCTTGGAGTTTGATTCTCTCATCCATCTGAGCACAGTTCCTTTGAGAGACAGCAAGCCTTAGTAGCCAGAATCCTGCTGGGCTTCTACTCACAAGGGTTTTTCCTCAGGCTACTTATTTACCTTGCAGGCCACATTGCCTGAAGGATTTTGTTGACTTACCTTCCTTGCTCGATATTTCTGGGGATTGGGTTAAGGTCAGGCGCCATACCACACTGTCTGTAGTTCAGAATCTTATGTGTGTTTGTGTGTGCATCACCTTGAAGTTAATAGCATAATTTCCTCTTTTTTTGCTTGGTTGGTGGTGAATTTGGGAGATTAAAAACAAACAAATAGGAAGACGTACTTTGTTCATTGCATTAGGGATTGGGGGAGAGAAATTATGTGTTTATGCTTCACTCTGTCATCTTAATTCAGTTATCTCACTGTCTCTTTATATGGCTATTTCTTATGTTGGCCTTTGGTAAAGAGCCAAAGTGCACTAAATTGATTCACAGATAAAGCTTAGAGAAACCTAGAGTCAGAGGGTCAGGATATACCTTAGATTGGGTACTAGATGATATTCGGAATAGTTGTGATTATGATAATTGTGGTAATGTGGAAGAATGTCCTTATTCTTTTTTTTTTTAAATTAATTTATTTTTGGTTGTGTTGGGTCTTCGCTGCTGCACGCGGGCTTTCTCTAGTTGTGGTGAGCAGGGGCTACTCTTGGTTGCGGTGTGCAGGCTTCTCATTGCGGTAGCTTCTCCTGTTGCGGAGCACGGGCTCTAGGCGCACGGGCTTCAGTACTTGTGGCTCGAGGGCTCTAGAGCGCAGGCTCAGTAGTTGTGGCACACGGGCTTAGTTGCTCCATGGCATGTGGGATCTTCCTGGACCATGGCTCGAACCCCTGCATTGGCAGGCAGACTCTTAACCACTGCGCCACCAGGGAAGTCCCTGTCCTTATTCTTAGGAGATGCACACTGAATTTTTTTGAGATAAAGTATCATGTCTGCATTTTATTTGGTCAAGAAAAAAAGGCAAAATATTAATTGTTGAATCTACATGGTAGATATATAGGTGTTTATGGATAAGTATACTATCCATTCAACTTTTATGTAAACTTGAAATTTTTCATAATAAAAATTTGGGTTCCTAGGGAGAGAATGTACCTTAATACCATTGATCCTGAAACTCTAGTTTATGAACCAGCTACTTTAGAATTTTGACTTGATGTTTGTTGTTTTTTGTTAGCTATTAGGGGAGGGAGAGCCTGTGATCCTGCTTCAGTCCATTTATTTCTTTTCAAAATTGAAGATCTAACTTGGTTGTGTGGGTTAGAGCTCAAAATTAATATTCCTTTTGGATGAAGGTATGGGAGTCAGTCAAGTACAGTGGAATTACACCATACCTGTGCTTAGTTTATGTGAATGTGGCCAGACTTGTTCCATCAAAATACTCAGTGTGTATGTCTAGGAGCAAGGGTGAAATTTTTTTCTTTCATTTTGGTTCAGTTTCTCAGGTGTCTTAGAGAGTATCTCACCACATTCAGTTAGTCTAGTTTTTAAACTGTGTTTTCGTGTGACATGGCCCCCTAAATGCAAGCCAGTCACTTCATTTCATGTTCACATCTCGTGGTCACTTAGTGATTTCTCCTAATATTAGAGGGGAAAAACAGAGTCTTGAGTTGGACTTAAATGAAAGATAATGTGTCTGTATACTTTATAGATGATATAAGGGATTTTTGTAGGGTAATTGTGAGTATATGTAATTTTTACTTTATGTGTTGACTTTGGAACCTACCTTGCCCACAGATTCTTCATTTAAGGTTGTCCCCCAAACAGAGTAATTAAAGCATTAGAAATTGATAATTAGGTGAACTAGTTTCATCAGGATGAGCTGCTAGCTACTTGCTAGTAATGTGACCTTAAGCTGGTCACTTTTCTAAGCCAGAGATTCGTGGTAATAATATTTGGCTTATCTAGCTCCTGGGGTTGCAATATGGATCAAATGAGATATGTCTAAACATGAATTAGATACTAATAATTAGGTATTCAATTTTAGAGAGTTAAAAAATAGTTGTCATGAGTTTTTTAGATCATAATAAGTTATCACTTATGTAAGCTATCACTACACTAGCTTTTGATGATTTTTAAAAAAGCGTTAATAATATACTTTAATCTATTTCTGTCTTTAAATATAAGATGCCACTTTAAAGTAGCAGTTTCATTTCCCTCAAGAGTAGATTTGATTTTATGTAGGAATGCCTTTAGCTTCTTTACGTTGTAGTGATAGATGTTTTTTTCCCTCTCATTTTTGAAATTTGTTATAAATTAGTAACAAATCAAAGAATTTTTATCAAATAAAGGAAATTTTTGTTGCTGGGGTTTCATGAGTGAACTAGTCAAGGGTAGTATGGACACATATCTCTCCATTTTTTAAAAATAATACATCTTTATTGGAGTATAATTGCTTCACAATGCTGTGTTAGTTTCTGTTGTACAACAAAGTGAATCAGCCATATGCGTACATATATCCCCATATACCCTCCCTATCCCACCCTCTAGGTCGTCGAAAAGCACCGAGCTGATCTCCTTGTGCTGTGCTGCTGTTTCCCACTAGCTATCTATCTTACATTTGGTAGTGTATATATGTCGATGCTACTCTCACTTCGCCCCAGCTTTCCCCTCCCCCCGTGTCCTCAAGTCCATTC
This sequence comes from Delphinapterus leucas, assembly GCF_059928025.1. NCBI lineage: Eukaryota > Metazoa > Chordata > Mammalia > Artiodactyla > Monodontidae > Delphinapterus > Delphinapterus leucas. The sequence continues at coordinate 26,598,115 of NC_143150.1, forward strand.
TCTGTGTGTATGTCTTTATTCCTGTCCTGCCACTAGGTTCATAAGTACCATTTTGTTTTTGTTTTTTTTTTTTTAGATTTCATATATATGCGTTAGCATACGGTATTTGTTTTTCTCTTTTTGACTTCACTGTGTATGACAGACTCTAGGTCCATCCACCTCACTACAGATAACTCAATTTTGTTTCTTTTTATAGCTGAGTAATATTCCATTGTATATATATGCCACATCTTCTTTATCCATTCATCTGTTGATGGACATTTAGGTTGCTTCCATGACCTGGCTGTTGTAAATAGGGCTGCAATGAACATTGTGGTACATGTCTCTTTTTGAATTATGGTTTTCTCTGGGTATATGCCCAGTAGTGGGACTGCTGGGTCATATGGTAGTTCTATTTTAGTTTTTTAAGGAATCTCCATACTGTTCTCCATAGTGGTCAGTTTACATTCCCACCAACAGTGCAGGAGGGTTCCCTTTTCACCACACTCTTTCCAGCATTTATTGTTTCTAGATTTTGTGATAATGGCCATTCTGACTGCTGTGAGGTGATACCTCACTGTAGTTTTGATATGCATTTTTCTAATAATTAGTGATGTTGAGCAGCTTTTCCTGTGCCTCTTGGCCATCTGTATGTCTTCTTTGGAGAAATGTCTATTTAGGTCTTCTGCCCGTTTTTTGATTGGGTTGTTTTTTTGATAATGAACTGCTTGTATATTTTAGAGATTAATCCTTTGTCCGTTGATTCATTTGCAAATATTTTCTGCCTTTCTGAGGGTTGTCTTTTCATCTTGTTTGTAGTTTGCTTTGCAAAAGCTTTTAAGTTTCATTAGGTCCCATTTGTTTACTTTTGTTTCTATTTCCATTACTCTAGGAGGTGGATCAAAAAAGATATTGCTGTGATTTATGTCAAAGAGTGTTCTTCCTATGTTATCCTCTAAGAGTTTTAGAGTGTCCAGCCTTACATTTAGGTCTTTAATCCATTTTGAGTTTATTTTTGTGTATGGTGTTAGGGAGTGTTCTAATTTCATTCTTTTACATGTAGCTGTCCAGTTTTCCCAGCGCCACTTATTGAAGAGACTGTCTTTTCTCCATTGTATATCCTTGCCTCCTTTGTCATAGATTAGTTGATCATAGGTGTGTGGGTTTATCTCTGAGCTTTCTAACCTGTTCCATTGATCTATATTTCTGTTTTTCTGTCAGTACCAGAGTGTCTTGATTACTGTAGCTTTGTAGTATAGTCTGAAGTCAGGGAGTCTGATTCCTCCAGCTCCATTTTTTTCCCTCAAGACTGCTTTGGCTAGGTTCCCATAACTTTTAACTTATAGGTTATATTTTCCTATTTCTAAGTTATTTTGATGGGTCTTATTTAGACCCTAACAAAAAGATTCTTCTATTAGAGTAGTTTTAAGACATAAATGCGTAGTTCTTAGCCTATTATATGGCATGTAGTACTCAGTGAATGATAGTTAATAAGGACGGTGACAATAATGCCATAATTTACTTAGATGTAGTCTAAGTCACAAATTTAAATATTTTTCATTTTTTTCCCTTTTCAGTTTTTCCATGGATGTTGGTGGGGGGGATGGTTCAGGCAGTAATGTGAGCGATGGGGAACGGCAGATGAGGCTTCACTCGCTCGCCTGCTGCTCACCTCCTGCTGTGCGGCCCAGTTCCTAACAGGCCACGGACCGGTACTGGTCCTCGGCCTGGGGCTTGGGGACCCCTGCTCTAAAGTAGCATTTGAAACATTCATGGGTTAGAAGTACTAAAAATAGGACATTAGTAATAAAAAAGTAATTTATCTAGTTATATCTATGACTTACTCCAGCCTTTATTTCTCAACTCTCCAAAAGCCCCTTCTTGATGAACCTGCTTTTTTTTGGGGGGGGGCAGTGCTCAGTAGTGTTATGCAGCCTTGTCAGCTGCTCTGTTGTTATAGGGCAAGATTGGAACCTGCTTGGGGTCATTTATAGCTGATGGTCTGTGTAGACATAATTGTGAGTGCTCAATTTTATTCAAACTTAAAATTCAGTTCCTAACAGTACATTGGTAAGTGTAGTCTTGATCTTAAAGAGATCCTGAAAGATCTCTCTTTTCTAGATTCTTACTGACAGATTCTTACTGATTTTCTAGATTGTTACTGACAAGTAGCCTTGTCAGTTCCTCAAAGATAGGAACTCTCTACTGTTCATCGTTGAATTCCCAGTGCCTGGCACATAGTAAACAAATGAATGAATGAATGAATGTCTTTTGTCCCTCCCCATCCTTTCTTTCTTCAACTTCTGCCTGGCCATTCAATAAAACTTTTAGTATTCTATTGTGGGAATGGAGAGTTTTGTATGTGCTCTGAATTAAAAAGCAAATTAAGTTAAACTAAATGAAAAAGCATCAGGGGAGTGGAATGTGTAAAGAAAATCACTTTTACATGCATGTACATCTTGGTTTTTTGTTGTTGTTGTTCATCTTGGTTATAATTAGCCTTTGATAGAAACCTTTTCTTACTGCTCTTCTAGATAGTTTCCTTGTGCTTTCCATATTTCTTTCTCTCTTTCAAATTTTCCTGCTTGTGAAATCTAGAGAATTGACAGACATTAGAAACTAATATAAGTATCTAGTAAGAGGAATTAGGACAGCTTAGTAACTAAGAAAATGTTTTATTTGTATGGAGAAAACTATTTATAGCTTTATTAGGTTCATTTGAATGATAGTATGCTAGCAAAGGAGTAGCTTAACTGCCTTTATCCCCAACACAATACCCTATAAACTGGATTCTTCCAATTATGACATACCGTTATTTCTGCCTCCCAGTGTACACACAGTATGCCACCAGAATTACCATCCCCTTCCAACAAAATAAAAGCAACTATATAGTTTGTTTTCTGCCAGGCCACTCCTTCATAACCTGACTCCTTATTTGCTGACCAGGATGTATGTTGACTTAATAATCGTTTCTGTGAAAGGGAACCATATCTTTTTAACCTGCCAGTTAAAAAAGTGTGATTCTGTATGTTTTCCCATCAAGGTAACATGGCCGTCCCTGAATTAGTCTTATGTGAAAATGTTGCACGGAAGTTAGACTTCCCTGTAGTAACACCCATTAACTTACTCAAGCATGAAAACATACATGCACAAAATATCCTTATCTACCAATAAGGTATGTTAGCTGCATATTAGCTTTTCCCTTTCTCATACTTGGTATTGAGCTAAATACATTCCAGAAATCTAGATTGTCCTTGAGTATCAGTGCTTCACCTGTCCTTTTGGCCTTTGCGCACTCCCCCAACACTCCACCTGCCTATACACACACAAATGTTACTCACAATTTCATTTTGTATGTATGGACAGCATTGTCAAACATGGCACTTCAGCAGCCCACCTGCAAATCACTGATAAAATAATGACCCACGCTTTTTCATTCAGTCTGTCCAAGTTAGGAAGTGGTTTGGTCTTTGTCAGCAATGGTATTAATATTTTGGGCCTATTTCTTAGGGCTTAAGTGGTGGTGAATTAAAACATAGCTTTGGATTTCTTTGGGTTTAATTTTTGTTGTCGTTGCTTTAGTGTTAGATTTTACCAATTCTGAGGGGGAAAACTAGAACATCTCGAAGGAGAGATGCAAATGCATTATAACTAAATTGTGCTGGCTACAATTTTATAATAAATACTCAGATCAGTTTTAGGATGCTTTGGTTTGTGATAATGAGGTTGAGAAAAGAATTGGCTTATAAAACTGGCATTTAAAGTTCATGAATGTCACAAATTATTTGGAGGTTAGAAATGTAGATGAGAATTTAAAATGTTAATTGGTAATACTGACTGTATGTAAAATCTACATGTGTGTAACAAGTAACGAAATAATTCACAACTACATGCAAGTTAATTTTTTTTCAAATTAGAAACGAAATTGTGACAGCATAATCTTAACCTTTTTGCATTTTATTTATAGTTTTTTTTAATTTTAGTTTCAGTCTGATGGAAGCAAACAAGAAGATAAAGAGAAGACGGTAAGAGACTAGAAAAATCCAATGTGCCTAATGTTTGTCTAGGTACAGCATACTGTAAATTTTACTGTGAACAAGCTTTAATCACCTATGTGAATAACTATTTTATACTTTACATGTTGAATGTAGCTTTTGGCATATTGTACAAAGTATCTTTTAAGATTGACAGCCTCCTGTTTTTGAGGATTACCATGTTGAGAAAGGAAAAGGGATAAAAAGTCCCTCATTCTTGCTACCCCTTTCCTTCCCTCACCTCATTTGCTTTCTTAGATGGAGAAACACAAATAACCATTGTGAAAAGTACAGTGATAGTGTGGGGAATTAGATATGGTGTGCTATTAAATCAAGGAACAGCAATTTTTCCAAGGCTTACATAAATTTGTTGGGGGGGGGTTAATATGCACCTCTTAACTGAAATAATTTTTCCTCCATTTTTCATAGGAAGTTATCCTTAGCTGCTTGCTTAGCATTACTGACCAGGTATTACTTCCATCTCTTTCTTTGATGGACTGCAATGCTTGTATGTCTGAGGAACTGTGGGGAATGTTTAAAACATTTCCATATCAGCATAGGTAAATACATAGTATTTTTGTATTTTTAGCTACTATTCTAGTGCACTAACCTCTAAGTGTTTAACTTTTCCTAATTCTTCATCTCATCATTTTCAAGATATCGTCTGTATGGCCAGTGGAAGAATGAAACTTACAACAGTCATCCACTTTTAGTAAAAGTTAAAGCTCAAACAATAGACAGAGCCAAATATATCATGAAGTAAGTTTTAATTTATTTTTCTTCTTAATATCTGGATCTGATTTACTTTCTTTCAGCCAACTTATGTCTGAGCCTCAGTTTTGAGGAAGCCCAGGAGTATTTGCTAATGGTGTAGCTAATTATATACTACACATAGAGTGACTATCAATTTTTGTGGTTTTTAGCTCATTTTGACTACCATGTTAGTTTTTGTAGTTGTCATGTTTGCACAGCTATAAAATCTGATAAAAATCCTCTTTAGGATGCATTATATTATAGGATGAGGTTTTTTTTTTTTTTTAAAGGAGAGCATACTGTGTAGCCTTCGCTCAGTTTGCATAATACATTCAGTGGCTTGTACAAGGTAGTTAAAGTTCTAGGAATTTCTGTTGAAAGTTATAATAAAGATTTATTTTTTCTTTCTGGAAGATCTAGTAGAATCATGCAGAACTATCTCCTTAGGGAGTCAACTTTTGAAAAATTTCTAGTTTTTTCATTTGTGTGCTTTATTTTCATGTCATTAAAAACATAAGAGTGGGGCTTCCCTGGTGGCTCAGTGGTTGAGAGTCCGCCTGCCGATGCAGCGGACACGGGTTCTTGCCCTGGTCCGGGAAGATCCCAGATGCCGAGGAGCGGCTAGGCCCGTGAGCCGTGGCCGCTGAGCCTGCGCGTCCAGAGCCTGTGCTCCGCAACAGGAGAGGCCACAACAGTGAGAGGCCCGCGTACTGCAAAAAAAACAAAACAAAACAAAAGAGTGATGTTAATCTATTGATACTTCCTGATAAACTGTTTGAAGTTTAATTATGAAAATTGTATACTTCAGATCAGTATTGGTTTAGATACTAATTACACTGCTGTATTGCAAGGGTTTTCAGCAAGGCTGTTTATTATCGTTTCTTTTACATTTGTGCAGTCGTATGGTTATTCTAATTAGAAGTAGTACATTCACTGGTTTAACTAACAGTATGCAATGACACTTTTTTTTAAAATAATAAATTTATTCATTTATTTATTTATGGCTGCGTTGGGTCTTCGTTGCTGTGCACGGGCTTTCTCTAGTTGCAGCGAGCGGGAGCTACTCTTTGTTGTGGTGCACGGGCTTCTCATTGTGGTGGCTTCTCTTGTTGTGGAGCACAGGCTCTAGGCATGCGAGGTTCAGTAGTTGTGGCTCGCAGGCTCTAGAGCGCAGGGTCAGCAGTTGTGGTGCACAGGCTTAGTTGCTCTGCGGCATGTGGAATCTTCCCAGACTAGGGCTCGAACCCATGTCCCCTGCATTGTCAGGCAGATTCTTAACCACTGTGCCACCAGGGAAGCCCCCAGTGATACTTTCTTTGCTGAGTGATATTGTCGTAAGTCACAGTCTACCAGGGAAACAGGTGTGTGCACAATCACAGTCTGGTTTAATAGATGCTGTTATACAATATGTATAAAGTTCTATGGGATGATAGAGAGGAGAATGAATATTTCACCCCATGGAAGTTGGGGAAGGCATGGAAAGAGATGATATTAGAACTGGTCCTTCCAAAAGAGTTCTAGGCTTAAAAATTCCCCAAGTAGAGTTTCTAGCTTAACAACAACTAATATTTTTGAAGCCATTACTATGTGTGGTGGGCGCTGAACTAAGTGCTTTATATGGATTATTTAATGATACATTAAAATTTTTTTGATAAATTTATTTATTTTTGACTGTGTTGGGTCTTCGTTGCAGCACGCGGGCTTTCTCTAGTTGCGGCGAGCAGGGGCTATTCTTCATTGCAGTGCGGTGGCTTCTCTCGTCGTGGAGCACGGGCTCTAGGTGCGCGGGCTCAGTAGTTGTGGCTCACGGGCTCTAGAGCACAGGCTCAGTAGTTGTGGCGCACGGGCTTAGTTGCTCCGAGGCATGTGGGATCTTCCTGGACCAGGGATCAAACCCGTGTCCCCTGCATTGACAGGCGTATTCTCAACCACTGCACCACCAGGGAAGCCCCGATACATTAAATATTGAATCTGTCTCTTCCACTCTCTACCACCACTAACTTAGTTCTTTTATCTGGAGTGTTATAGTGCCTTGTATTATTCTCTTTCTTCAAAATCCTTTGGTGACTAAGCATTGCCTGCAGGTTATATGTCAGACTTTATGGCTTGGTGATATAAGAGAACCTTCATGATCTGTCTCTCCCTATTTCCATCCTCATTTCCCGCCAATTCTACCTCTAGCTGTACTGAGCCCACTTATGTTTCCCTGAGTGTGCTATGGTCTCCTTTTCCTTTGCATATAATTTTTTGTTTCTTTTGTTTGTACAGGTTTTCCCTTACCTCTTTTTCCTCTCTCCATCTGGTGACCTCATCATTGGACAGTGGGCTCCAGTGTCACCTCTGTGAAGCCTTCCCTTGCACATACCACCAAGCACAATTGATTGTTCTTTATTTGTGCTACCACTATGTCATATGCATATAACTACTATCATACCGCTTATGTATATTGCTATGATTATTTTTCTTTTTAAAATTATCTAATTTTTTGACTATTTTATATATTCACATGGTTTAAATTGTAGTAGATATGAAAAGGTAGACAGTAAAAAGTCTCTCACCCTGTCCACTCAGTTCTCCCAAGGAAAAAAAAAAGTGGTCACTGTTTAGTTTCTTATTTATCATTCCAGCTATTTTTATGTATATGCAAGTAAATACAAATATATTATTCCCTCCCTTTTTATACTATTGATAGCATATAATAAGTACTGTTCTATAAGTTGCTCTATTTGTTTAAGAATATAAAAATTTTTAAAGTGGTTTTAAATCTACCTCCCCAGCTGGACTGAGCTTGAGAGCAGGTGCTGTTACTCATCCTTGTATTCCTGGTGCTTAGCACTTTGCCTGTCACAGAAGACAATATGAATTAATGAATAAGTAAATTAATACAAATGTTTATCACAGAAGAATATGTGCAGAATTTTTAATGTACTTGGATTTTTGTTATATTTGTAAGCTCAGCTGTTTCACCAGCCTTGAATAATATGATTTTGATATTGATTGAACTTTTAAGTTGAGAATGGAATGTATTAATTTATTGCTTGGGAATTTCACAAGTTTTGATTACTGTTTAAAACATGAATTTTCTATAGGGCATCCAGTAATTCATGCCACAAATGTTCATTGATTGTGTTCCATATGCCAAGCACCATGGTTGCTTGAGAGGAGGACATAATCAAGAGAATATTCCTTTTATTTATTTATTTTTGGTGTTGGGGGAGAGGAAGCAGAAGGGAATGGGATAAAAAATATGGAAAGGAAGGGTTGGCTTTGGCAAGTAGGAGGGCTTGCCTGAAATAGTAGGGTTAGAAGTAAGGGCAGGTGGTGGTAGAACTTTATTTGTGCTTCAAATAAAGCTTCAAAGTAGAACAGAGTATAGCCAAAGTTTAAAACTGATGGGTCTCTCTTTTCCATGGGACAAAAAGAAACTGGGCCATGCAGAATGGGAAAGGGAAGCAGTTGTTGATGAAATAATTTTGATTAATGGATCAGTTTTGTCATAAGTTTCTTAAGATAATTATATCAAGTTTGTCACTTCCAGAATGGTCACATTCCTTGAATTGTCAACTAAATTCATTATTTGCTTCATTACATTTTCACTCTAGAAAGCTTCCTGTCACTTGTTAGTTTTTCAGGTTTCTAGATTTATTATGTAGTAATTTCATCAGAAGAGTTTAAGATCCTGTGTAATAATTGTTTTGAATTTGTAAGCATTTTGTAGATATAAATTTCCAAAATGTTAGTAAAAGAATACTGAGTAGAGGGAGAATTAAAGAGGAAGGACAAGAGTAGAATTGATTTTTCAAGAATTGTTTACTTTGAATATGAAAACCAGAGAACTTCTTGTATCAAGGAGTGCAGCATTAGCTATTACTCTGTTAGGGTCACTGAGACAGATAGCATGAGGCATTTCAAAGTATTACACCAAATTTGATATCTTAATCCCTAAAGTGATAATGAGCCCTTCTAAATCTAAAATAATTGTTCTCTGTAAGAAGAGTTTTATGTACTTGTAGAGTACGTTAAGAGTTTTAATGCTTATTAGACTATTACTATAAAATGAACATGTGTATATTGTAAATGTTAAGCATTAATACAAAATTTTAATACCCTCTTGGAGAATGCCTAATCAAAATAGCCCAAGTCCTGTAGTAAAGCATATGATGAGGGTGGTTGTTTACATGGATCCATTTTGGATATTTGGGAAATAAAATTTTTTTCATGATGTAACAAAGCTACCAACATTAAAAGGGAAGTTACTTAAGATGATCCCTGCCACCTTTTTCTCCCCTTGTAGGCGTCTAACCAAGGAAAATGTGAAGCCTTCTGGAAGACAAATTGGGAAGTTGAGCCACAGCAATCCAACCATTTTGTTTGATTATGTATGTTTTGAGGTTAATACTATTTTCAGGGATTTTTCTTTTTGTAGTCTTTAAATCAGCACCAGTGGAAATAGAATGATGTAGTTTAAAAATGTTTGATAGTTCTAGGGGACAAAAACTTTAGCAAATGAAACATTGTATGGTTATTCTAAAAACAAAATTTAGTATGTAATATGTTTAACACATTGATCTACTTTTCTAACAATAAGTGACAGTGCTACTGTTATTAAACAGACTAACATTGTCTTGTGTACCACATTTTGAGTTATAAAAACATTAATAAAGTGATGCATTATTTGTTGATTTTAGTTTTTAGAAACATTTGAACAGCATTTCATTGTGATTCAGATATAACACTTTCATGTTTAGAAAGAGATTTCTAAAACACATTTGACATAAGTCTAGCCTCTATAATTCCAAAATTCAAGTTTGGATGCCCTGGAATTATTTCCTAATTGGAAATTGTAGCCTAAGAAAATATTTTCTAAGGAAATGATAGAATAGTAGGTTTTATATAAATACACAATGGAAGGAAACTAATTTTAAGCATTATTTCTTTTGAAAAATAAAAAAGTGTAGCCATTATTTAGTTAGCACGATAAAAGTTCTCTTTTGATTAGTCAGTGCCTTTTATTCTTTGTTGCTGTCTTCCAGATCTTGTCACAAATACAGAAGTATGATAACTTAATAACACCTGTAGTAGATTCATTGAAATACCTCACTTCGTTGAATTATGACGTCTTGGCCTGTATCCTTTCAGGTGAAGTAATAACATAGATTTCACGTTTCATAGATCTTAGTGGTGAATGTTTTATTTTCATTCTAAGTTCCTTTAGCAACCATCTGAGGTTGATTCAGTTGGCTGATCGAGAGGTTGACCAGTTGGGAGTTTGTGTGTGTGTCTGTGTTGTATACTGAGAAAGACAATGTTAAGATTGCTAAATATCTTTGATATAGTTAGAATCTGCTTGCTGAAAGCTGGGAAAGAGGCTAAAAAAGAAAAGTTGGTACTACAGTGAGTGTATTTTTCCATAATTGGTAATAAATTGGAGCTAACAATTTATTTTCCAAGGGGTGGCTTTTTGTTGTTGTTTTAGTGGTCTTTGTTAGGGATGTGGTGACAAAATTTTTTCTTAATATATGAAAGATTGTATCATTGAAGCTTTAGCTAATCCAGAAAAGGAGAGAATGAAACATGACGACACAACCATCTCAAGCTGGCTTCAGAGTAAGTATTTTTATTTTTCCAAGGATGAAATTTCCATCTTTTGTCATTGCTATGCTATGTATTCTGTTACCTATGCTAAGAGCCTATTTGTCAAGTGCTCTTGAGAATATCTAGCCACTCAACTTGTTCTACAGAGGGTCCATGTCCTTGGCTGTGTAAGGAGGTTCATATGGTACTTAATTCATTTTCTAACTCAAGAGGCCAGTATTGGCTGTGATAGCATTTGGGCAAGCATTACTGGGGAGATGAAAGTTCCCATCCATTCTGTTACTTTAGAAGAATTAATCTTTTTTTTTTTAAGATTTTTTTCTTGATGTGGACCAATTTTAAAGTCTTTATTGAATTTGTTACAATATTGCTTCTGTTTTATGTTTTGGTTTTTTGGCTGTGAGGCATGTGGGCTCTTAGCTCTCCAACCAGGGATCGAACCTGCACCCCCTACATTTGAAGGTGAAGTCTTAACCAGTGGACTGCCAGGGAAGTCCCTAGAAGAATTAATCTTAAGGGAACTATTCTCCCTTCTCTCCTTTCCATCCTGAGGTTCCAGTCACCTTAAAAGAACAAAAACTTGGTTGCTTAACAAAAAGCCCTAGCCCTGTTATTTTTCCTTGTACCTTTGATTTCTAGCAGCCAGTTACATTTTCTTTCAACCTGTTGTGTCTCTGGTAGCTGAATCTTGCAGTAGCTTCCCATTGCTCTTTGAAGTCTGCAATCTGTAATAAATCATACAAGTAAGTTCTTTTGGAATCAGGTCCTTTCTATACTAGCCTCATCTTTTGCCCCTCCCTAATATTCTAGGTTCCGTTAATGCTGAACTTCTTGCACTTTCCATGGCCTTTTGCACATGTTATTCCCTCTTCTTGGGGTACCCTTGGGGTACCCTTCTATGCCCACTCATCTCTTCCAACACATTTTCTACTTATTCATTAGATTTCAGCTTAGAGGTCACTTTCTTTGGAAAGCTTTCCCTGTTAACAACCCAAAAGTCAGAATAAGGTGCCCCTCTTCTGTACTTCTATGGAACTTTTTATTCATTGTAGTTATTTTAGTTTAGTTTTCTATCTCTCTCTGGACTGTAAGTTCCTTGAGGGCAGGACCTGTGTTTTGTCCATTGTCCTTTAGGTGCTCAGCAAATAATTCTTGAAAAGGCTGGATTGAACCCATGCCCCCTGCATTGGGCGTGCCAAGTCTTAACAATTGGATGGCCAGGGAAGTCCCACCTGCTCTTGTCTTGAGTGGGGTTTTCTCGCTACTAATGGGATAAGGACTCTTGGCTAAAATTGGTCTTTTGATTGCTTCTTGGTCTGGCAATGTTTCCTTGCCCCTCCACAACTAGTGGCGTGTTCCTAGATAAAATGAGATTTTTTTGTGTGACTCAGACATTTGAGGGGCAGGTGTTTTGTTGATCATTCAAGTTTACTGAGTTATCTGCAAGATTTTGTTGTGGCCTAATTAACGTCACAAGTTATGGAATCAGGCCGTATAAGTTTGAATCACTGTTCTACCTCATACCAACTGTGTGTCCATGAGCAAGTTACGTGACCTGTCTGTTCGGAATTTCCCTCATCGATAGGTTTATACCAACCTGAGATAATTACTGCAAAGGTTAAATGAGATAATTACATAAAGAGCTTAATAGATTGCTTGGCATATGTATGGTCAATAAATATTAGCTATTATTAATTATAAAATTCTGTTCAGTGGCATCAGCAATACAATTTTTCCCACCTCATTTTGTTTTGGAAATTTCGTTGAAATAACACTTAATATTGTGCTTTTTGTTTTATGAACTGTTTTTTAAAAAGCCCTATTCCTTTTTTATCTCATATAGGTCTGGCTAGTTTCTGTGGTGCAGTTTTTCGTAAATATCCAATTGATCTTGCTGGTCTTCTTCAATATGTGGCTAATCAGCTAAAGGCAGGCAAAAGGTATTCATAGCAAATTATATGTAAATGAAATTCAGTAATTAGAGTACTTCTGCCGGTATTGGGATACTGGCATTGCTATTATGTTGAAAAACTGTTTGTTGGTTGTAGGCTTAAGAAAATAATTGCTCACTTATTTATATGGAATTCTTTAATTAAAAGAAATAACTTAAAATATGCAGAAAGAAATGTAATATTTGGCTATATGTGTAACTCATTAAAGTAACTAACTCACTTTGACTACCTGTTAGGCTTTTGAATAAATGGTTGATATGGTATATTGTAAATCCTCTTATGGCAAAACTCACTGCACTATTGATTATGCTACTGGACAGTAATTGGCCTTTACATTGAACATTTGGTAGGAATGTGTTTATTTTGAGGGTATGTATAGTATCTTTAAAACACAACTATTTTTTGAATTTAAACTTCAGAGATAGGTAACACTAATGCACCTTTTGGACATTGTCTTCTTTTCTTTATAAATACTGAGTTTTATTATTTTATTCTGGACCAATATCAGTGCTTAGAGTTTGAATTAGAATGTATATTAAACCCCATCAGCAATAGACTGACTAGACTCAAAAGAACTGGAAATGGTTTTCAAAAGCTTTCTGGTAGAAAGCAAACAGAAATCTGTAAAGCTATCTGGTGCTCCAAACAAGTATTACCTAAGTAATTCTTGACAGATTATTTTGGTTTAGGGAAAGCTTAAAAAAAAATTAGGTTTGGGATTTAATCCGCATATATCACTTGCTTTATACTCATCTATCGGCCATTTGTATACATTTTACTCTTCTGTGTCTGTATAGACCAGGAAAACATCACATTACTTTTAAATCTCTAGTTCAGTTTTCTGTACTGTGATATAGTTTTTGTGACCATCTAATGAAAAGATTGTTTAAAGGAAAAACAAAATATTTCATTGGTACTTGTTGCATACTTATTTGAAGAGGGCCCTCTTGTTTTCAAAAACTATGTTTAGAGAAGCAAGGCAAGTTGAGAGAGTAAGCACTTAATAAGAATCTTAGAAAACTGTTCCTTTGTCTATTAACTTGTGTCTTGGGTATATCTAGCTTTACCTTTCTTTGGAAAAACATCTGTATTTGTTCTGTAGGAAAAAATGTTTTTCCTTATCTTCATTACTTAACAAAGTAAGGAAGATCTTGGAAGTCATAAGGTGTTATTTCCATTGACAGTCCTAAACTTTGAGAATTCAAATGAATAACTGTCGGCACAGTAATAAATATGTGTAAGGCAGGCCACTAAACTGTCATCTTAGGCTCAAATATCACAACTTGGAATTTGCATTTCCTTCCTTTTTTCCTTTCTCCTCTCCCTCCCTCCATTCCTCCCAAGTGTGTGTGATTGTTTAAAGAGATGACTCTATACTATCAAAAAATATATATTGAGCATCCTGTACTGGAGGATAAAAAAAAATGTTATGAAGGGCATTATTGGGTTGGCTGCTAAAAATGAAATATGACCTGTATATTAGATAAAAGTATTGTATCAGTGTTAGGTTTACTAAAGTTGATAACTATTGCTGTGGTTATGTAAGAGAATAGCGATAGTCTTAGGAAACACATTAGCAATTTTAGGGGTAATTAGGAATTTTAGGTACCTCTAAAATGATGTTACTTACTAGATAAGTTACTCTCACATAGTTCAAGAAAATTGTGAGAGAGAGAGAGAGAGAGTGTGTGTGTGTGTGTGTGTGTGTGTGTGTGTGAGAGAGAGAGAGAGAGAGAGAGAGAGAAGATGGGGGAGAGAGAGAGAAAACAGAAATGATAAAGTGAACGGGATGTTCACAATGTTAATAACAGGTGAAGTAGGGATAAAGGCTATGTGGGTGTGCTTTGTACTATTCTTATCTTTGTATCCTATCTGTAAGTTTGAAATTACTTCCAAGTAAAAAGTTAAACATATTACATGCCCCAAATATTTATATACAAATAATTTAGGGATTCTTAGTATATTAATTACAATTCATTTTTACTTTTATGTTTGAAGTTTCAACTATAGACTATTTCTTATTTTTCCTAAATAGTTTTGACCTGCTTATATTGAAAGAAGTGGTACAAAAAATGGCAGGAATAGAAATTACAGAAGAAATGACAATGGAGCAACTAGAGGCCATGACTGGTGGAGAGCAACTAAAAGCTGAGGTTAGAATTGCTCTTTTTGTTTAGTGACTCAAAATTCAAAATGTATGCATGCTCCCTTTTAAAATCGCATCAAAAAAAATAAAATACTTGGGAATAAACATCACCAAGGAGGTGAAAGACTTATAAGCTGAAAACTACAAAACATTAATAAAGGAAATTGAAGATGATTCAAAGAAATGGAAAGATATCCCATGCTCTTAGATTGGCAGAGTTAACATTGTTAAAATGGCTATGCTACCCAAAGCAATCTATAGATTGAATGCAATACCTATCAAATTACCCATGACATTTTTTACAGAACTAGAACAAATAATCCTAAAATTTATATGGAACCATAAAAGACCCAAAATTGCCAAAGCAATCCTGAGGAAAAAGAACAAAGCAGTAGGCATAACCCTCCCAGACTTCAGACAGTGTTACAAAGCTGCAGTAATCAAAATGTACGCATGTTCATAATAAAGAATTTAAACAGCACATAAGTACATAAAGCTAAGTGTCAAAGCCATACATACCCTCCTCTTAAAATCGCCCCCACCTCCCTTTTAAAAAATGCGATATACTAGTTATTTTAACCTTTTTAAAAAAGCTGAAACAGTGTAAAAGACAGTAAGTAATACATCTGGAGGGAAATAAATATCAAATCTTCTGTGGTCCTTGATACCCCAACGGGCATAAATCTGACAGTTGTTGACTCTGCCCCACACTGACTAAAGGATAATCCTTTATAAGGGACTACATGGTAGAAAGTGGAAAATATGTAGAAGTTTAAAGACAGTTGACAGTTATCTTTAAGCCAGTGACTAAAGCCAGTGGCAGTAATAGTGTCAGTAAAATAAATTTGTAAAGAGAGGGAAGGAATGTAGAGTGTGTGGGTTTGTTGTCTTCAGGATTGTAACCAAACCCTTTCTGTGTTTTTTCTTCAAATCAGATGGCATGTGTTATGTACTGGTACACTGGTAAAGCTATGTCTTCTCTTTTGCAGGGTGGTTACTTTGGCCAGATAAGAAACACTAAAAAATCCTCCCAGAGATTAAAGGATGCACTATTAGACCATGATCTTGCTCTTCCTCTCTGTTTGCTTATGGCTCAGCAGAGGAATGGGGTAATCTTTCAGGAAGGTGGAGAGAAACATTTGAAACTCGTGGGAAAGCTCTATGATCAGGCAAGTTAAAGTGGCCTTTGTGTTTCTGTGGGTTTTTAAATCTTGATAGTGGAAAATATAGAATGTGATACAATTTGAAAAATGTCATTTTGCACATCATATATATATCATATGATATATATTATATACAATATATAATATGTAATTATATAATTATGTATATAATAGACATTCTGGAAATTGGGACTCTGCAAATTATGATATTTAAGAGATGGATCTAGGGGATATAATAATATGTATAATGTTTTCAGTTAAGTAGATAACTTCAAGTTGTTTGCTCTCATCTTTTCTGATCTCTGGAAATCTGGAATTTCAGCCACAACAAAGTAGATATGATCTTCATTTATAAAATATATTTTAAAATATTAAGCACCAAAACCTATGGTTAGCCTACAAAATGTGTTTAACTGTCACCAACTGTATTACAAGGAAATAAAAAACATCATGCATATTTTATAAAGTTTTTGACTTTTAAGGGCCAAGGAAATTGACTTGCATATACATAAAATTGTTCTATGTGATTTAGATAAATATATTCTGCTACTAAAGGTGGTGAACAATAGCTTGGAACTTGAGACCTTGGTTGACTATTAAAGTCTTAGATTAGTCAACTTTTCAGGACTTGGGTATCTTTTTTGTAATATGATTATATGATTAAGTTTGTAGATTGTCTCCAAAGTTCTTTCAAGTAGTAAAATTTGAATTCTTAATTGTTAATCAAAATATTGTTAAAATATATCTTAGTCATTTTGGAAAATGTTATGTTGGTTTAGTAAAATGGTAGCACATTTGTGTTTTTTGTCTTATTTTTTAAATTTAGTGTCATGATACCCTGGTACAGTTTGGTGGGTTTTTAGCATCTAATCTAAGCACAGAAGATTATATAAAGCGAGTGCCTTCAATTGATGTGCTCTGTAATGAATTTCACACACCCCATGATGCAGCATTTTTCCTGTCTAGGCCAATGTATGCACACCATATTTCGGTAAGTATAAGTATCTTTGCTGCCATTCAGGAATGATTCCACGTTACTACTTAACTGTTTTATTTGTAAATGCATTTTAATTTGACATAGAGAGAGAGAGTTGCTCCTTTGTTAATGCTCAGCTCTGTGCAGTGGGCAATGAAAATATCCCCTTTAAAAAGTAAGTCTTACTAGTTCTATAATTTTATTGTTACTACACCACCAGTTGTCCAAGTTGATGTCTTATGGGCCCTCTAGAACTATAGTTCTCCAACATTAGTGCAGCTCATCAGGGAATTATTAGAGAATCACCAAGGAAGCATCTTAAAAACTCAACCCCATGTCCATAAATTCTAATTTAGTAATTTGAATGGTACCTGGGGATTTTTGTTTTGTTTTTGTTTTTTTAACAAGCACTAGATGATTCTGATGCAGGCGAATGTGGTACGTCATTCTGAGAAACACTCCTCTTGAATACAGAGAATCCTGTTTCCTCAGTGACAGTATCACTGTCAGACAGTTGACTTGCTATTACACGTACTGCCTTGAAAGAAATAAAGACTGACAGATTTAACCACCCCCAAACATTCTAAATACTCTTGCACTCTCTGTTGTGTAACTTCTAGGAAAGGTATATTCATGGCTCTTGTTTTATTCCTCTCCACCTAAATGAAACAACTGACAACAAACAACAACAAAAAGCAAACTAGAGCCCTCCCAAGCAGGGTATCCTGTTAGTGACTGTATTGAAATTCAAGTAAGGTTGTGGGGGAAGAGAAGACAGCCCTCCTTCCTTTTCTCTATCTGCCACCTGGACTCTTCCCTTTAAAGCAGTTACCTCTAATAGGAATTTACTTTTCCTTTTCCCTCAGGGCCATGGTCAGTACTCTGTTTGGAAACTGTGGTACTTCCCCACTCTGACTGGAGCCCAAGCATATTCTTCATTTTTCTGTAGGCTTAGATTCTGGCCCTTCTGTTTATCTGTTGTTGTTTTTTAAGTCTGTGCTATGCAAGGCTTTCACTACAGATTCTGAGGAAGATCTTGTTCCCTTATCTTTAAGCAGGCTCCCTTCTTGTTCCCCGTGGGGATACAGGGCTGTGTAGTAGAGTGGGGGAAAAGGTGCTGAGAAATTTGGGATCTAATTGATCATTTAATCAACCATCAGCTGTTAGTGTTTACATATCAACTGCTACAGTCTCACACTTACCCTCTAACAACTAACTAAATGTTAATTGATTCAATTACCACTTGTAATACTGTGCTGTACTCTCTAGAGGGAAAAAGGGAATAAGGGAGTAGGATTGGGCTTCTTCTTCTCCTTTAGACTCTCTCAATCCAGAAAATTGTTATGCTCTCTTTGTGTAGTTGTGTTTTGTGTTGTCGCCCCACCCCACAGTAGATCAGTCTCAGCTATACAACAGGGGACCTGATTTCTTGAAGGACTGAGGTGGGAGAATTGCTTCATCTCAGAAATTCTGACCTGCCCTGTGCTATACTGAGAAGTGACACACTAATCAGCGCTATTGAACCCTAGCAAACAGGAACACCTGGTTGCCTGAGGTTGGCTGAACTTTTCCAGGTCAGAAAATGGAGCAGGTCATTCATACCAACAGCTACTTTTTCCGTAGCCTGTGTAAAATATTGTGTCTTTGTCATTTAAGAGATAAAAATATCTAAACAAAGAAGTGTCATTTTCCTTTCAAGTTTGAGGAGAAAAACAGAGAACTATACAGAGGTGGCTATACAACCAAATCAGGGGTAGGCCACATGCCACCCCCTGGAAAGGGAATTCCTCGGCAACCTTGGTTACACTGGATTGGGCATCCAGGCTTTCCTAGGGATCCTTACTTTTGCCTCTTGGGTGAAAGCCCCTCTTGAAGAACCTTTGATGAGAGAGTATGAGTATTAGAGGGCTGCTAGGTCCCTTCCATAAATTGACTATTGGCAGGCTCTCATGGGAATAACATTGTTAGGCCAAGAGCTTTTTGAACAGTAATTAGAAGTACAGCAGGGAATTCCCTGGCGGTCCAGTGGTTAGGACTCTGCACTTCCACTGCAGGGGACATGGGTTCGATCCCTGGTTGAGGAACTAAGATACCGCATGCTGCGCGGCACGGCCAAAAACAAAAAAAAAAGTACAGTAACAGTGGGTATCAGTTCTATTCCGTAGGTCTAGTTCCCCAGGTGACTTTTTAGAGCTGTTATACTTATCCACTTGACTGAAGATGTGAGCTTGAAGAAGGGTTAAACTGACTTTAGGCAAGGAAATATTTGTCCTAGGCAAATATGCAGTATAGCCGTCTTTTCTGATCAAGCTTTTTTTCCAACTAGATAGGAATGAGGGGGGTGCCTGGAAATAGAAGCCACAGATTCAGAACCAAAGGATTAGGGAGACTGGGGCTACCCTATATCACTGTCATACCTATAACCTAATTTTCAGTTTTAATTGCTGAGAGCCACCTTGCAGCACTGGTCTGAAAGAAAGGCTTTTCCCCTAGTTCATATTCTAAATATGACCAAATCAGGTAGATAAGCTATCTTATTTAGGTAGTTTCATCACTGTTTTATTCTGTGTTTTGTTAGAACCTCAACAGCTGTCTTTCCGTTCACATAGATTCATATTAGTTGCCTTCAATAGGACCCACCCTCAAAAACTTAAAAGCCTTTCTTATCCCAGCTGCTATTCTCTCAGGTCTCTGGTGTAATTGGGACCTCCCTCCTAAGTAATGTTCTTTATATTTATAGCTTTGCCACCTATGTGGCCTCAGTAGTTACCAGCATGCTCTCTAAAATGGGGAAAACAGGAGATAATTTTTCCCACTTCTAAAGTAATTGTATGATTCTCAGAGCCTGTTTGAGATATGCTGTGGAACAAAGAGTACTTGGCATGCCTTCAATCCAGTGAGCCTGGGGTATGGAGCGCTCAGGAGGGACGGCAGCTGGACTGTAGGAGCCAAGACTCTTTGCCTATCACGATGCAGAACTGAAAGTGGGACCTTTGACTTCAGACTTTCTAGCTCTGGGCTCCATGTTTAGCACAAACTGTAAATGATTTAAGTGCTTTCTAGCATAAAGAAGAAGCTAGTTTTAGATCTCCTCTTAGGTTCATCTTCAGGGATGATGCGTAACCCAGACAGTTTTCTGGGTGAGAGCTCTTTCGTCTCAAAGAGACTGAAGGACATGAGGTAATAGCAACAACTCCACTTTGTATTGTTTTCTTTTTTATGTTTGACACACATTCTATGAACTAATATGTAGTCCCTCCCATTGTACTAACAGATTCTTTTTCTCATACAATTAAGGGTATGGCCTTCCTCTGACTCTCCCCCAAATTAGGATAAACCAATCAGGCCAAAAAAAGCTGTGGTTTAAGTCAGTTCCCACATGCTTTAAACTCCAGTATACCATAGCCATTCAGAGAAAATCATAATTTAGCTTAGCAATAGGGTTACCAGTTGGTCCTGGTTTGCCTGAGACTTTCCCAGTTTTAGCACTACAGTCTTGCATCCTGGGAAACCCCTCAATCACTGGAAAACCTGGACAGTTGGTCCCCCTACTTAGCGGTCTTCTGGTAACGTTCTCATAACCTTTCTTTGTGTTGATCCAGCTTCTTAACTGACAAATCGTAACAGATGATAGGGGCTACATGTAGCGATAAAGCATTCTGTTTTGGTTGGCTGTTACTAGTTCCATTCTGCCTCTTTACTAGTGTTAAGACCCTCTACTTGGTTCCCTTGAATATCTCAAAAGCAGGAGTGGAAACCCTGCATGTTCAATCCTTGATGCAACAGCAAGAGAGAGTAGGGTGGGGGAGATGGACAGGGGGCCCACATACCCTATTCACTTACTCAACAGGTCAGATGCAATAAGAATCTTTGGAAAAGCTCATAGTAAGCACACAGGGCTAAATATTGAAACAGCTTCCAGGGGTGATTTATCTTAAAAGAAATGTTGTTGGTAAGAAATTAGAATTCCTGCAACAGTTTTGATTGGTCATCTTCTGATTCTTGAAAAGGGAACCTAGGTTTTTATACTATAAAAATCAGTGCTATAAATTATATTGTATGTGTGTGTTTTTACTTTTTATCTCCAGTCAAAGTATGATGAACTTAAAAAATCAGAGAAGGGAAATAAACAGCAACATAAAGTTCACAAGTACATTACATCATGTGAAATGGTGATGGCTCCTGTCCATGAAGCAGTGGTTTCCTTACATGTTTCCAAAGTCTGGGACGACATCAGCCCTCAATTCTATGCCACATTCTGGTCATTGACAATGTATGACCTTGCAGTTCCACATACCAGCTATGAACGGGAAGTCAATAAACTTAAAGTCCAGATGAAAGCAATTGATGACAATCAGGAAATGGTAGGTTTTTGGTCTAGTAGCTCAAGTACAATAACTTCATGGTATTAATTCAACATTATCCATACTTTGGAATTGTATTAGCTCAGGTTCCTATCTTGTTGTTACATAATGTTTTTCTAAGTGGGTTTAGAGGTTATCCTCTCCATGGGTGGGGCAGGGGCTTGGTGAGTACGTGGAGGTTATGACCAATCAAAAGGTATTTGAGGGCTGTGTTAGCAACTTAAAATGATCTACTTAACTCCAATTGCAAGAGCAATAGGAATTCCCCAAAGGAGAATTCTTTAGGAGAAAGCTTTATTGAAGAGGTGAGTCTTGAACTGGATAGGCCTTGAAGATAGGTTAAGTTTGGAAATATGGAGGCAAATTGGTGACTGTAAAGCTTCAGCAAAGGTATGAAGTAGTCTGAGGTTTAAAGAGACCACTTTTACTGTGGCGATTGGGCTTAGTGATAAATTTGAAAGGTTAGGTTGGGGCCAGGTGATGTAGAGCAATGAAAGTTAGAAAGGAAGGCTTGAGGGACTTCCCTGGGGGTCCAGTGGTTAAGACTCCGCGCTCCAAATATAGGAGGCCGGGGTTTGATCCCTGGTTGGGGAACTAGATCCTGCATGCATGCCGAAACTAAAAGTCCACATGCCGCAACTAAAAGAAGATCCCGTGTGCTGCAACGAAGATCCCACGTGCCTCAACTAAGACCCAGCGCAGCCAAATAAATAATTAGTTTTTAAAAATGCACTTAAAAAAAAAAAGGAAGGCTTGATAAAATTGAGAGCTATTTTAGATTCCTCAGTGGGGAAGCAATAATGGTAAAAATGGTACTTCAGGCAGATTGCTCGTGACGGTGATATGAAGGATACGTTTGATAGGGCAAGGGACTGGCATTAGGCGGGAGACCAACTAGGTGGCTTTTTGGGTAATGCATTATGAAGTACTGAGAGCATAGACTATGGTGGAGGTAGTGGGAATGCAAAAGACTTGTAAGCAGTTAGAATATTGGAACAGAGAAGGAAGGATCAAAGATGATTCCATGCCTCAGAGTAAAAGTACCAGTGTTGAGAAGGTATCCTGTTTTGATAGTGTACGAAGACTGACTTTGTCTTGGATTTGTTGAATGGAGGTCAAAGCACATCCAAGTGGACTCCTAAACATCCCTGTTGAAGTAATTAGTATAAGATATCAGCATTTATCTCCTCAAATTTTTTAATTAAAAGAAGGAGAGGTAATGTGCCTGTAGTTAGAAAAGTATCCAACTTATACTTTGTAGCCTCCAAATAAAAAGAAAAAAGAAAAGGAGCGATGTACTGCCCTTCAGGACAAGCTTCTTGAAGAAGAAAAGAAGCAGATGGAACATGTACAGCGAGTGCTACAGAGACTGAAACTGGAAAAGGACAATTGGCTTTTAGCAAGTAAGTTGTTGGAATTGTTACATTTCTGCCACTGCTACATTAAAAAAGCAAACTTTTATAGCTTTGGAGGTATTGAAGTGTATTATGTTTGTATTTCAACTCAGTGTTCACTATCCCATTCTTTGGTTATTCATTAACGCAGAGTCGACTTCACATGTTCACTGAAGGAACAGATTTAATTTGCTGGTGAAATTAATTAACTTAAAACTACAATATTGGCAGCTTATCATTCAACTTTTCTGTATAAAATCTTATCTCTGGAGAAATTATAGGTAGAAAAATGTCCACAGAGTGAAAATGAAAGTCTTATCCCAGGCATGACCTTTTGGTTACAAACTATAAATAGTTTGTGGTTTTATATCATTCTCTACACTAAAGTTTATGTTGTCATGTTTAGTGGCCTTGAGGCACTTGAGGAAGAAGTTTACCACTTAATATATTCTTCCCTTATTTTTAGAATCTACCAAAAATGAGACCATCACAAAATTTCTACAGCTGTGTATATTTCCTCGATGTATTTTTTCAGCAATTGATGCTGTTTACTGTGCTCGTTTTGTTGAATTGGTACATCAACAGAAAACTCCAAATTTTTCCACACTTCTTTGCTATGATCGAGTAAGTTCTTTTTATTGCAACCTTTAAAAAAAAGTCTCACACAAAGATAGCTAAACATTATATATAATCTATAGAGGTATTATTGTGTGTGTGGTTAAAAGCATGAACTCAAGAGCCAAGTGCCTGAACTTGAATCCTAGCTCTGCTACTTTCTAGCTATATGATCTTTGGCAAGTTTTTTTTAACCTCTCTGTGCCTCAGTTTTCTATCTGTAAAACGGGATAATAGTACCTGCTTCATAAGATTGTTGTGAGGAATAAATGAGTCACTATACACAAAAGCACTTTGAGTAGTGCCTGATATATAATAAGCACCCCTAGTTAATCCATTAACTCAACATTTGGGTTTATATGTTTGTCATAATAGGTAGAACTCTCTTCTCCATTTTTAACCTTCACCCCCTCAAGAAACAATGAAAAAGCTTACACTTTTGCACATATATAAAAGCAGGGATGCTTTTCAATATGGTCACATTCACAGATTTTTGCATCTGGCTTTTTTCATAATAATAAGTTGCTGCATTTTGTGGTCTAAAAACATGACGTATGTTACAGCCTCTCAGCTGCCTATTTCTAGTTTCTATCAGCCTCGCCTCTGCTTACTGTCCCCTTAACCCCAGTAATATCTATGGCTAAGTCTTTGTTAAAGAAGTTACGTTGTAATAATAATGATAGTTTTTTTCTTCCCTCATTGTAAATCAGCTTTCTTTATAAAAGTGGTTATTTTTTGTTGTTGTTGTTATTGTTGCTTTATGAATGTGCTATTTCCTCACAAAAGCCAGAATCTTTAAAGGTCTCTGGAATTGTGAATATAAAAGGGGAAGATGCATTTTGACTAAACTTACCTGTTTAGTTTATTATGATTTGCTATTACATGATCTTTTAATATTTTGCACTAATTTTGACCTTGATTTGTTTTTATTTTTCACACATTATTTTCTGTAGGTTTTCTCTGATATAATTTACACAGTCGCAAGCTGTACTGAAAATGAAGCTAGTCGATATGGGAGATTCCTTTGCTGCATGTTAGAGACTGTGACCAGGTGGCACAGTGATAGAGCCACATATGAAAAGGTATGACAAATACTCTTACATTTTACCCATTTACCATGTATATAATGACTGCTTCCAGTAAGCTCTGGGTTCAGTTTTAAAAGGGAAGCTGAGTTTAAGATTCAGTTGTACAACAATGTTTAAAATTTAAGCACAATTCATTCATTGTTTAAAAACATGCTATATTTTTATCCTATCTCAAACTGACATTTCAAATTAATGTCATTGAATAAGGTGGATCTTTCTGTGAAAACTACCTATCATTCAAAATACACATTATGTTTTCACATGGAATCATTAATCTAGTCTACTTAAGTTTCAGCTTCTA
Source organism: Delphinapterus leucas (assembly GCF_059928025.1). Taxonomy (NCBI): domain Eukaryota; kingdom Metazoa; phylum Chordata; class Mammalia; order Artiodactyla; family Monodontidae; genus Delphinapterus; species Delphinapterus leucas. The sequence continues at coordinate 26,622,475 of NC_143150.1, forward strand.
CTATTTTGGAGGACAGAATTTTTCTTTAAAAGTGACAGCCTATTTTTTGCCCTTAGGAATGTGGAAATTATCCAGGATTTCTTACTATATTACGGGCAACTGGTTTTGATGGTGGAAATAAAGCTGATCAATTAGACTATGAAAATTTTCGACACGTTGTACATAAATGGCATTACAAACTAACCAAGGTAAGAAAAAATTGTATTTCTCAAAGGTGGTATTTTCTCTTCACACTTATACTTTTTTAATAACAGATCTTAAAATGTTTGTTGTAGGCATCGGTACATTGCCTTGAAACAGGCGAATATACTCACATCAGGAATATCTTGATTGTGCTAACAAAAATACTTCCTTGGTACCCAAAAGTTTTGAATCTGGGTCAGGCTTTGGAAAGAAGAGTGCATAAAATCTGCCAAGAGGAAAAAGAGAAGAGGCCAGATCTATATGCATTGGCTATGGGGTAACACAATTATACTTTAATGTGATTTATGAGACTAGATTACAGAAGGATTCTGAAGACTTTAAAATGTCTTACAGTGTTGAAGTTTATCTTCTGCCTTACTTCAGGAGATTATGGGAGATTATGCGATCATGTTCCCACAGGCTGGTGAGAGTTGTCGCTTCTGATTATCAGCTTCCGGTCTATACTGGATGATAGTTTCAAAAATCATATATAGTATATCCTGGTTTGGAGGAAATGTAATTTTATCATCAGTTGAGTTATCAAATCTTCAATAGTGGAAAAAAGGCATTTTAGTTGAAGGATTAGTTTACATTGAAATTTTTAAGAAAGCATCTAGGTTCTCTTATAAAGACATTCAGGAACTTACTGAAAATTAATATTTTTTATTCTCTGGAATCAAGTAGCAGAGTGAATAACTTGCTAATTTTATTCTTTTAAACCCCATGTTTGTGCCTTTTGACTTGTATTTGTATATTTAAACACTTTGTGCGACTTTCAGCTACTCTGGGCAGTTGAAAAGTAGAAAGTCATACATGATACCTGAAAATGAGTTTCATCACAAAGACCCCCCTCCGAGGAATGCAATTGCCAGTGTACAAAATGGGCCTGGCGGTGGGCCTTCTTCATCGTCAGTAGGAAGTGCATCTAAATCGGATGAAAGCAGTAATGAGGAGACTGGTATGCTTATTTGTAGAAATTTATAAGTAATACATTTTGTTTCAGCAAACTGAAATGTTTTGTATCACATGACAAGTAAAATGCTGGCTTAGTGTTACTTTTTTAATCCCTAAGTAGGAGTATGTAACTGTCAAGAAGTGATCAGCCCTTTGTTTTTTTCTATCTAGTCTCTAATCATTTTGCTGTGCAATTGTAGCTTATTTACATCTAGGGGCTTGTCAAATAAAACCTTACCTTTATTTCAGATAAATCAAGGGAGAGATCTCAATGTGGTGTGAAAGCAGTTAATAAAGCTTCTAGTGCCACACCAAAAGGGAATTCAAGCAATGGAAATAGTGGCTCTAACAGGTAGGAACACTGTGCTGTATGTCAAAATTCTGAATTCTTATATGATTAAGCAACCTCATTAGACATGAACGACAGAGGGTGATAGATGAATACTATGGAAGTCATTTTTGTTGGACTGAGAAATTTTGTCTATACTGCTATTTTGATGATGTGCTTACCATTCTCACGTTTTGTATAATGCTGAGACTGACTTTGTTTCCTCTGCTGGGATATGCAGGGGAATGTATGTGGTGAAGTTAAAAAAAAATTTTAGGATTGAGTGTTTGCTGTGTACAATCTGGGTAAGAATAATTAACATGAGAGAAGCCTACTAATTTAGACCAGGGGTCCATCCAGCCAAGTAATCCAGTTCCTGATGGTAGCACCCTTGGTTGGCTTATGGGATAGTTTTGGGTTGTTACTTTGTAATCCTCAAAGGTTATGAACATGTACAAAAAAAGGGCCTAACATCACTTTAATTATTCTTTTTTAATCCGCTATTTGTGAATTTGGTTATTATTTACTGGATAAAGAAGTACTTGCTTTTTACTTGTCTTAAAGTTGTCCTTTAGTTTTTAAAGGGCTACTCATAGTTCTAGAATTTTTGAAGTCAGTAAGAAATGCTTTATGATTTATAACATTGAATATATTTTATGACCATTTGTCTTAAAATGTCATGTTTTTATTCTTAAGCAGCAAAGCTGTTAAAGAAAATGACAAAGAAAAAGGGAAAGAGAAAGAAAAAGAGAAAAAAGAAAAGACTCCAGCTACTACTCCAGAGGCCCGAGTACTTGGTGGTAAAGATGGTAAAGAAAAACCGAAGGAAGAACGGCCAAATAAAGATGAAAAAGCAAGAGAGACGAAGGAAAGAACACCTAAGTCTGACAAAGAGAAAGAAAAATTCAAGAAGGAAGAAAAAGTTAAAGATGAGAAATTCAAGACCACTGTCCCCAATGCAGAATCAAAGTCGACTCAAGAAAAGGAAAGAGAGAAGGAGCCATCCAGAGAAAGAGATATAGCAAAGGAAATGAAATTAAAGGAAAATGTTAAAGGAGAGAAAACACCAGTTTCTGGGTCCTTGAAGTCACCTGTTCCCCGATCAGATATTGCAGAGCCTGAAAGGGGCAAGTTTGATTTATATTTGTTTACCTTTGGTTGTTGTAATATAAAGTTGGTTCTTGTCTTGTTATTATGGCAAGTTATCTAGGGACTTTAGTAGGGGGAACTAATACTTGATAACCTTAGAAGTTGGTGATTTTTTTTTAAGTGTGTGGAAAAAAGTGGAAACATACCTTATTGTGACTATTTCTTTTCATCCCGACAGAACAAAAACGTCGCAAAATTGATACCTACCCTTCTCCATCACATTCCGCAACAGTAAAGGTTAGTATAGCCTGAGGAAGGCAGCGTCCATGTTAGGCTCACCTGTTTGGAATACGTGTCCTGACTTCCTTCAAGTCTTGTGCCAAGTATTCACTGGAGCCACTGGAGGTTTTATGTTGCATTAGAAAATGAATTTTTTACATATTGGTGGACTGATATTTTTTTCCTATTGAGTATTTTTCTTATAAAAATATTAAAACTTCAAGGACCTAGCACTAATTTTGTAGTGTTTCAAAGTGCAAGAGAAATTTTACCCAGAAGTGCCTCACTGCTTTACGCAGTCTTTTTTGGAGTGCAATGGTAGCTACAAGCAAATGAATCTTTTCAGCAGAATGAAGCCTATTTTTCGGCATAAATATTGAAGAATATATAGCACTGAAGACTTCCTGGATGATACAGGATAAACAAGATACCTCTGAATTCATCAAGCTTCTTGATGAGCATCATACCGATGTGTGCCTTCTAAGAAGGAGTCTTGAAAGGAGTTCCATTTTAAAGTCTCCTTGGTGATCAGTTCTCCTGTAGTTGTGTATATTCAGTGAGCATGCAGCTTCTGTTGTATCTTCCCTTGGAGGTTTGTTTATACCCATTGGGTTCCCAACAAGTTGAACCTTGCGTTACGATAAAAGCAGATGTGGCATCCAATTCTACCACCCAGCAAAGAGAAACCCCAGGCATTCAACTGCAGCACAAAATCGTGGGTGTAGCCTTCTTGAAGACTCAGGGTAGCCATTCCTTGCTCCATATTTAATTTTAATTCTAAACTCATCTAATTTCATGGAATCTTTGAATTTGCAGTACGTTGAACTTTTAAACCTGTAAGTTAACTAATTCTTCATCAAGAGCACTGTGGTTGAATACCATAATTGATTTCATTTTCTTTCCTTTTTTAAGTGCTTTTTTTTTTGTGGGAGGTATGAGATTCACTGTTAGAGGCACTTTGCAAAAAAAAATGATTACTCTTTTATAAATACATTTTGTTTTCTTGTTAATGTAATGCCACTGAGTTTTCTGGCTAGGATAAAATGTGTATATATTTATGGTGGAGTCACAAGTAAAGGAAAATTTGAAACCTCCCTATTAAAGAAAAACTATGAAAATATAAGGCAATATTGTTCTTCCACAGTGATCTCCACTATTTAAAACTTTTTGTGGAGAAAAAATGTTTTGCTTTCTTAAGCCTCTTACCATTATCTGTAGTTTAAATACAGTGTTATGAAAAATGTGGCATTGACATTTATTTTAAAATTCTGAGCAGAGAAAGATTTTTGTTTATTACAACGAGTACATATAATTTAGTTTTTTTTTAAACATTACAATTCCATTACATAGTTTTGCTTTTGTTTTTTACTGTTGATATTCATATAACAATGACATCACGAGATTTATCCTCACAAGAAGTAGCTGGTTTATTTCCAGGTTACAGCCATACTTCCCAAAGTTCCTCTGGGTTCTGAGAACTATGCCAGCTCACCTGTCATCTCCATTCATTTTCTACAGGACAGTCTCATCGAACTCAAGGAGTCTTCAGCAAAGGTTTGAGTCTTTTAAAATCATCATGCCTAAGTAAAACAAAGAAAAATTCTTTACTTCATTTGTTGAGTAGGTACCCTCACCCTAGTAAATTCAGTAAGTTAGTGGAATAACCTTTAAAAATACCTATCACAAACTGAAACAATGGATGACAATGGTCCCTTTTAATGAAATTGTTATAAAATGTGTGTAATGTGGCAACCTTTCTATAATCTCTCCTTGCTGTTATGCATTATCCTTTTATGCTTCAAAATCTGAAAGTAAGTTTAAGATTTGAGGAAGGAGTTGTTGGTTTCTTTTGAGGAGTAGGCTTATTTAATTTCTCAAAACAAATCTGTCAGGCTGTTTTCTAACTTTTTTAGATAACCCAAAAGGCCAAAAAATATATCTGATGCATTCACATAACTGTTCTAAAAACTGAGCCCATCTTAACCCATAAAAATCTTTATATCGCCTCTGCTGAGCTACCTTTTTGGTAGTTGTAGCATATTATCAAGAAATATGGTTAATGTAAACTGATCATTCTCCTGGAGGGGAATACTCAACTTGATGGTTGTGTTTACATGTCAGTATTAATTCTTGCCTATTACTCTACTTTCTTGAGGATTCTGCTACTAAAAATCATGTGCAGTTTGTGTATCTTATTACAGAGTTCATTCATTTCATGGTTATAGTTGAATTGTCCAATGTTCATGTTATTTTGTCTTTATTATTATAAAATTTGTACCCTGTTTCACTTTGATTTTCTACTTTGCCTCCTCTTATAGCTGCTAAGTATGATTCCTTACTGGTGGACCAGTAAAAAATGATATTTTGAAACAAAGCCAGTTGACAGTACTAACTGCTTTTAGAACTGTTAGCTTTATAATGAAATGTCTGTGGCTATTGGGCAAGTAAGCACTAATTTTTAACAGTTTAGATTAGCTGATGTGCCTGTGTCCTAAAATTATAGCATTGTTTTTAGAATATACTGTATTAATCAAAAGAGAATCAGTTGAACTGTGAATGCTTTCTTTTAAAGTAAAACTTTTTATTTGCTAAATTGAATATGTATTCCAGTATAGTAGGTTTTCATAACCAGAGTGGGATTGTGTATGTATGTCAGTCTTAACCATCAGTGGCTTGTGTGGACTATTTTAAATTCATGGGTTAACAATGCTACCTTGTGAATATTTATTTCCTGAAACATATTTTGAAGCAGTTGAAAACCTGCTGTTATAGTTAACTGGATTTTCTAAGCAATGATGAAGATTATGGTTCCTTACATTTGTGAAAGCCTTTTGAAAATAAAACATATGAGATAAACATATGTTATCTCATCTCACATTCATCACAGTGCTGTGAGGTAGGTAGGGCAGGTGGCAGTGCCTTTTTTAACAAATAAGAGACTAAAGTTCTTGATCTTTTCCCAGTGGCATATAACTTGTTAGTACCAAAACTTGGACTAAAATTAAGGTTCCTCAAGTGTTCTTACCACAATGAAAACAAAAATTCCAAAAAAAAATATGGTTCCTTGATTCTTAGCACCCATTTCAATAGTAGTTGAAAGGGTTCTTAACTTCTTTCGTGTGTTTGTCTTATTTTTTAAATTATAGTGATCCCCCCACCCCGCTTAAAAAAAAAGGATGGTGATTTTGTGAGCATTTAAAATTCAATAGATTTATTCCACATTCAACCAGAAAATTTTGAAAATGGCATATGAATACCCTTGTAAAAATTGCAACTCATACCACTTTTCAGATCCTTAGTGCTTAGTATGGTACCTGGCAATATGATTAGGTATTCAGTAAATATTTGAAATGAACTCTTATGCCTTTGGACTTGGTAAAGCATCCAAATTTACTGGTCTGCATAGTAGTTGATGTTGATTTTTTGTGTGTCTAAGAAAGTTTAATAGCATATGAATGTCTTAGAAAAAAAATTTCACTGGACTTTGAGTGCTCTCTAAAATTAATGATCTATAATTTAAACTTTCTGTGGTAGCTTTTACTTTTTAGAGGATTTGAAAGGTATGTGTCTATTTTTTCAGGTTATTTTGTCATCATACATATAAAAATGTTTCCCTGCTCTAGTTTGACCTTTTAGTTATACTTTGCCCCTAGGATCCTCCTTTTTACTAAACTAGTTACTATTTTCATTTTGTAATACACATGGACTTGGCTTTTCAAGTGGGATTCTAGTTTAGTGTCCAAATCTTTTCTGTCAGTTCACCTTGCTCCTTTTTTTTTTTTTTTTGCGGTACGCGGGCCTCTCACCGTTGTGGCCTCTCCCGTTGCGGAGCACAGTCTCTGGACGCGCAGGCTCAGCGGCCATGGCTCACGGGCCCAGCCGCTCTGCGGCATGTGGGATCTTCCCGGACTGGGGCACGAACCCATCACCCCTGCATTGGCAGGCGGACTCCCAACCACTGCGCCACCAGGGAAGCCCAAAAGCATGCTCCTTTAAACCAAGCTTCTCTGTAGTTTCAGAGGGCAGCAATAACCACCTCAGTAAAATTCAGCTTTTAATTCTGTTCATCATCTTAAAACAAGGATTTACAACCAACCAAACCTGAACCTACATGTGAGGCCATCTTTATATATTGTATCCTTAAAAGGGTCAGTGTGGCAGTGATCTCTTAAACAGATTTTGAAGATCAGTCAAATTGTTTTTTTGGATCTAATGATCTCAATGTCAAGGATAAAAGCCAGTAAAAAACAGGATCCAGTAGTATCAGGAATAAAAGTAAATTTAAAAAAACCCAAATCCAACAACGCTACATGCAGATCAGTTTAACAAATCATTAATTTTATTCATCAAACATGTATTGAGTACTCACTATGTGTACAAGACACTAGGAAGTGTGTAAAAGTAGAAAAAGCACATTAGCTCCCCTACCATCCTGTAAACTATGTTATGGACAAAAATAAATGACATGAAATTAATTGGGAATTCCTGCCACAAAAAAAAGGTTAATATAAAATAAGAGTTCACTGGACAGTGATTTGTGGAGTTGAGGGAATGTTGAAGTGCTGATGGCTTTCGATCTGTCTTTGAAGACAAAGTAGGAGTTTAAGAGATTAAGATAAAAATGAGCGACCGTTCTGGTGAAGAGAACTGCTGGGAAGCACAGGGTGTTAGGGAGCAGCGGTAGCCGCAGCCTAGAGTACATTGGGTCACTCCATAGTAGGGTAGAATTGTGCAAGGGTTGTGAAGAGCTTGGAATACCCAAGCTAAGGAATATGCATTTTATTCCGTACGCAATGAGAGACTGTATGTTTTTGTGGAAAAGAGTATTGTGATCAGAACTATTCTTAGAAGGGTAGAAAGAAGGAATAGAATTGATACATTTCTAAACTAAGAATTTCTAGGATTCCCAATTCTCTGCAATACAGAATTCAAGTTAGGTACACTTAAAAACTTCATTCTTGTGGAGGTGTGTGTGTGTGTGTGTGTGTGTGTGTGTGTGTGTGTGTACACGTGCTTATTTGTAATCACAAACAAAAAAATTTTTTTACTGGAAGAATTAAGCAATACTTCCCTAAGATAAGTCTTCTTTGAGTATTGTAATAACATATTACTTTCTTTGTCTTGTCAGTTTCATAAATAGTATTGACTTAAGATGTGAATAAACCTCACAATTAGAAAATATTAAAGTGTCATTTAGGGCATATACCCAGCAAGAGTACCTTTTGGACAAGCACTTTATGGTTGTTTCTCATTCTCTTGCTCTTTGTTATTAATAAACATTTTGTCTATTTCAGTTGATCATCAACTTTTAAACATTGAAATTTTAAAGAATCTGCTTATGCATTGCTATGGCAGTATTTCTGAGCAAACTGAATTGAAAATATTTGGTGGTGTTAAAAAAACAAGTGTTAATTTAATTCTCAAACTGATGGCTGTCTTTTTTCATGTATTCCTTTGAATACCAAAGGATTTCTTTGTGTAAAAATATTTGACTTTTGAATCACTGTTCTTTTCATTCCCAAGTTATATCTAGAATTGTGTAGTTATGTAATGAGTTATATTCAGTATTCTGCTGCCTAACATTTTTAATGTCTTAAGTTAAACGTAAGCTTGTAGCACAGTTATAAATGCCGTAAGGTTAGGTGTCTTATTATTTCCTTAATATTTTGTTTTAGAATGGATTTCCATATTTACAACTTGCATAAGTAAGGTTACCTCTTAATTATTTAGAATTAGCATATCCTTGATCTTTGGCTGTTTTATTGTCTATGGGCCTTTCATTGGAGAAAGAATAGGTAAAAGAGAATATTGGTTTATCATTTTTCAGTCTGAGTTGTTTTATCAACCATAACTGACAATATGGCTTTCTGAGCTATTTAGAACCAGTAAGACAAATTTTACAATCAGTTGTGATTATTTGACAGAAATTGGAGCGCTTTTAGAAGTAGTGAATATGCAGCCTTTATTATAACAGTATTTAGGATAATCTATGCATGGTATACACTGAGGCAGAAAAGACTTATTAGTAAAGTCAAGGCTAGGTTTTATTTTATACTTTTGCTCACTGTCATCAATTGCTTATCAGTGGATGGTAAAACTATTTTAAATTTCCGTGATTGTGTAGAGGTTTGTATTTTTTTGTTTGCAGTAGAGAAAGTTCAGTCACTATTTTTCACATATGGACTCTTGTAATAATGGTGGTTATGGGTCTTCACAATAGAGCTATATAAGGAACTGTAGCTTGTGAATTTACTAATAAAAATCTCAGTTGAGGCAGGAATGAACTGGTTGAGTTAAAAAAATGATAATTTTTATAAGGTCAAGAATTGAATTCTTTGCGTAATTTGTGCCATGCTCTTTTATTTTACCTCTCATAATCCAGACAGCTGACCAGTTTTGACTTTGGGTCTACTACCAAATGTCTTTCATTAAATAAACAATCAAGCAAATGATGCCAATACTGGAAAACTAATAATCTTTAGTAATATTGCCTTAATTTAACAGCTCTACATTAATCATACTCCTCCACCACTGTCCAAGAGTAAGGAGAGAGAAATGGACAAGAAAGATTTGGACAAGTCGAGGGAAAGATCCAGAGAAAGAGAAAAAAAAGATGAAAAGGACAGGAAAGACCGGAAAAGGGTTTGTAATTTTTTAAAAATTAGTTTGGAAAGCTCATTATCATGTACAGTAGTGTGTTTGTTGCCTTTTTTAAAGTACTAGTTTGTTGCATGACAGTCTATTATTTAGTGTTTTAACTGGTATTTTCACCGTAGTCAGTAATAAGGATCTTCAGCCTAATAATCTCTACCAGCTCTGCTTGTCTTTCATGTCGTTTTACCAAGTATGTGAAAGCACCACAGATATTCTCCAATGCTAGTTACTAGCTATTCTCTTCTTGTATAAAAGTAATACTTTAAAACAAAAACTCTTGATCAATGTAGTTCACAATTCTTGGTTCTAGGATCACTCAAACAATGACCGAGAAGTGCCACCGGACTTAACCAAGAGGCGGAAAGAGGAAAATGGAACAAGTAGGTAGACTTATTAATACTTCCCAAGCAGTCATCAAACTGAATTGGAAAAGGCTCTCATGATTCTCTTTTATAATTTTAGTGGGGGTTTCAAAACACAAAAGTGAGAGTCCGTGTGAGTCTCCTTATCCAAATGAGAAAGACAAGGAAAAAAATAAGTCAAAATCGTCAGGCAAAGAAAAAGGCGGTGACTCATTTAAATCTGAAAAAATGGATAAAATCTCCTCTGGTGGCAAAAAGGTAAATTACAAGAACAAAAAGAACAATATACTTTTTCTTAGAAAATCACCCATTAGAAAATTTAGCAAATACTGAGGTTTTTTTGTAGTCAAGTAGTCTTTTGTTAATTATTTGGGGGCAGGAGGAGGAGGCTTTGGGGGAGGGCAGGTTATCTTGGAGAACTTGAGCCAGTTCAGTCCCAAATTACTGGGAGGGTGGAATTAGTTTACCTCTGAAATTCCCTTCCTCTCCATTCCACTCCCAGCTACTTCTTTTCATTGAGTTTCAGCCTTTCTTTTCATGTTTTCTTTTTTCTCTGACAACAGTTCTTTTAGTTCCTCTTCATTCATGAGGTTAAAATGTGGTCGCATGTATTCTCCCTGATCATCACACCGTTATAAAGTCTTTATTAATTCTGATTTTTAAACACATTTTTATAACATTTTCTCCTAATAAACTTATGTGTTCACAACTTATATTTGATTTTAAAATTAAGTATAGTGTGCATTCTCTTAGATGCTAATGGATGATAGAATACATCTGATGCATCTGCCATAAAGTAAGCAAGCCATTACTAAAGTGTAAAGTGTTTACAAAGCATCATTATGATATATATTCAAAATATATGCCATATATTCATAGTTCTTAAAAGCAGTTTTGGAAAATTATAAGGTGATCGTTTTAAAAGGGAGGCTGCTCCTTTTAAATAAGTATTTTTTAAATTGAGGTAAAATTCACATAAAATTAACCATTTTAAAATGTACCATTCAGTGGCATTTAGTATATTTGCAGTGTTTGCACTCATCATCTCTGTCTAGTTCAAGAACATTTTCATCACCCCAAAGGGAAACCACATACTCATTAAGCAGTCATTCTCCATCACCCCTTCCCCACCCCCACCCCCCGGCAACTACGAATCTGCTTTCTGTCTCTGTGGACTTATCAAAAACTTTGGCTGTTTCATATAAGTGGAACTGTATTATAATGTGGCCTTTTGTGTCTGACTTCTTTCACTTAGCATAATGTTTTTGAGATTCTTCATGGTGTTACATGTATCAGTACTTCATTTCTTTTCATGGCTAAGTAATATTCCATTTTACGAATATACCATACTTGTTCATCCACTCGTCACTTGATGGACTTTTGTCTTGTTTTCCACCTTTTGGCTATTGTGAATTGTGCTGCTATGAACATTGGTGTGCTGCTATGAAGTATTTGTTTGAATACCTGTTTTCAATGATCTTGTGTTTATACCCAGGAGTGGAATATCTGGGTTATATGGTAATGCTATGTTTAGCTTTTTGAGGAACCGCCAAACTGTTTTCCACAGTGGCTGCACAGTTTACATTTCTACCAGCAATGTATGAGGGTGCCAATTTCCCTACATCCTTGCCAACACTTGTTATTTTCTGTTTCTGTTTTGTTTTATTTTTATTTATTTAGTTTTTATTGTAGCCATCCTAGTGGGTGTAAAGTAGTATCTCATTGTTGTTTTGATTTTGTATTTTCTTAATGACTAATGATGTCGAGCATCTTTTCATGTACTTGTTGGCCATTTGTATATCTTCTTTGGAGAAATCTATTCAGATGCTTTGGCCATTTTTTAATTGGATTGTTTGTCTTTTTGTTGCTCAGTTGTAAGAATTCTTTACGTAGTCTTGATATTAGACACTTATGAGATATATGATATGCAAATATTTTCTCCTGTTCTGTAGGTTGTGTTTTCACTTTCTTGATAGTGTTCTTTGATGCATGAAAGTTTTTACTTTTGATGAAGTCCAGTTTTTTTCTTTTGTTGCTTGTGCTTTTGGTGTCATATTAAATAAGTTTGAAGAAAAATTTATGACTGGTGAGTGATGAAAAGAGATTTTGAGCTGATTTTTATATTTGGTTTTCCCTTCCCCAACTAATTCCACCATTCGTTATAGGAGTCCAGGCATGATAAAGAAAAGATAGAAAAGAAAGAGAAACGGGACAGTTCAGGAGGAAAGGAAGAGAAGAAACAATATCCTTTTCATCTTATTGATGTTTTTAATCAGTATAATGGAAAGCTTTGATACTGGTCTTATTTAGAATTGTACCCTTGTAGTATGTGGTCTAAATGCTCAAGGACTTACTACCTTTTAAATGGTCTCTCCAGTTAACCCTCTCAGATGTACAAAACGTGGAAATGGGAGACTTGATTGTTTTTTAAACTTCTTTGGTGACTGAGATTGTTTTATGCCATCAAGGGATTTAAAGTCCCTCTGGCTCTACCACCGAGAGGAAGAAAGGGAACAGAGAGTCCCTTGGGCTGGGGGCATGGGGAGTAGCAGGGCAAGATGATGTGGCAGATGAGAAGAGCTGGTAGAGTTTGAGGCTACCAGGCTGGTAAGAGCCAATTAGGCCTGCAAGCTGAGGGATTATACTAAAAGATGAGACAGCATTCTTTTTTTCCCCCCAAAAGTTGTTTTCCCTTAATTTGTCATCTACTCATAAGTCCTCGGACAAGCACAGATAATGAAGACTTTCAATCAAGGTGAGTGTTCTCTCACCTCTTTTCATTTAAAGATAGAAATATAAAATGAGGTCTGATAATGTTGAAGAAACTAGATCCATTTTGCAAGATACAGCTAGAGTTTTTCACCTAAATATAATGGTCAGGTCTTTGGGTAAAGATGCGAGACAAGATTCCCAGTTATTTTTAAGCTGTTTTCATTTTAAGCTTGCTGTTAGCTACGCCTTTTTTTTTTTTTTTAAAGCACCAAGATGTATTTAAAAACATCTGGCTTTCTCTTCACCACTCATTCCCATCTTCTCTGGATAGTTACTTTTTTAAAGTACCTTGTAGGTGGTGGTGGTATCTGCATTTTACAGATGAAGAAACTGAGACTCTAAGAGGTTAAGTAGAAGAGGGTGACAGAGATATTAGCTGACACACCAATATGCAAACATAGGTCTTCTTGCCCTTCAGTGTTCTCTGATCTTCTTTTTGCCTTTCATGCAGACACGTTATCCAGAGTTTTAAGTTTCCTGCCTCTCTTTCTACCACTGCCCATGTTTTGCAAAGCCAAAAATATGGTCTGTGCTTTTAGTTCTGGAATTTAAAATATGCAACTTTGTTTTCAAAGTAGTTATGCCTTATGTGAGATTTTAAAAGTGTTTTATCCATCTTAAATAAATTGTATGTGGACTGAGTGTTCAGAACCTTAATATAATCTTTTCTGAGCACTCAGATCATCACTTGAATAGTTATTGTTTGGTGTGATGCCTTAGGATTATTGAGGTGTATGTAGGATGATTTGCCCTCTACATTTAATGGTTTGAGATGGCTGTATTAGAAGTTGTTGATTCTTTTATAGCCAATTTTCTGGTTTCCATATTAGCTGTCACTTTTTAATGATATCAAGTATACTTGCTTTCTCTACCCTCCTCCTAATATTATTTGCTGCTTCTAATCTTCTAATGAAACTGGATAGATAGCCAAGGCTTGGTTTACAGTTGTTTAAGAGTGAGAAATGTCTGAGAGCCTGTTTTGTATAAAGGTGTGAGCTTTAGAGTATGGATTTTGTCCTGTTTATTTTGGCTGCAAAGCAGGGATTTGAGGTTGCCAGGTAGGTAGCTTCTTGACAAATAGTGTGCTTTTTCTGTTTTGTTATTTTGTGCTTGTTATCTAAGTATTACAGAAGGGTGGATGAGAGTTATGAGAGAGCATTTAGAATTCAGTAGATTTTTTAAAATTAGAAAGATTATAAAAGAAATATTATTACCTATTCTTAAATTCTAGCCATCGCCCACCCTAACCACTAGCTGTCTTCCCCAGTGAACCATAAACTCTTAATCTTCTTTTTTTATTCTTCACCATAACCTTCGTTTCAGTTTGGCATTTTGCTTTTTACTTCTTGCTTTCACCTGGTCCCCTTATTAAAGAAAATAAAAACACTCTGCCTCTTATATCTTCATTAGCAGTGGGCCAGTCATTGTCGTCGACAATTTCATTGTGATTTTGGACATCTCTCTTTACTCTCTTCTTGGGTAGACTCTTTGTGAGGCACCGGTTGATTTTTTTCCTTTTTTTTTGGCTGTTCTGTGGCTGCCTTCTGTTGGATACCTTCTAGGGTTGGTCAAGTCTTTATGTGGTTCTTCCTTTTCATTTAGAGGTCTCATCATTTCTTATTGGCACCATTTACCTTTAGGCTACTTCAAATCTGCTGCTCCCTGCTCCCTTTTTAATTTATTTTATATTCTACAGAAAGGAGAACTGCTACACATGTCACATTTCCATGAGTCAGAGATGTCATTAATTGTAAGATTCATTGTTGGTTTCTAGAACTGTTTTTTGAGAAAAGTGGATAGAGAAATGACATTGATTTGTATGTATCACCTTGATTTCAAAAACATTAAAATGATCATGTTAGAGTTAAGAAAATACAATATATAAATGTGACCCAGATTAAATTCCTTCCAGAGTCTTCTTTTCCTGTTTCATAATGTTATGTTGCAAAATCCTTTTTGCTTGTTCTCTGTATCTCCTGTTACTCGTTATTGCTAATGTCTTCGTCCAAATTCATCTACTCTTTCCTTGATTTAGTCTCTTGAACACTACTAGCTGCTTTGCCTTTAACTGTTTCCCCTAGTTTAATCTTCAAAAATTCCTGTCTATGAAAAATTTCCACTTAGAAGCATTCTTTAGCTTCGCAATTGTAAATTGATATGTGTGGTCCTCAATTCACTGAGTTCAGCTAACTTTTGAGAGTCCTTTTGTGAACCAGACACTGCTAAACTGAGACTTGCTTCTAGGTTTTGAGAAGCTCACTCTTCTTGCACTTTGATTCTGGATTCTTGGTTCTTGATTTCAAAGAATATTAGCAATTAACTCTATCCTATCCATCTGCATTTGTAGTATACTACATTCCTATTCTAATACTCCAGTGAAGCCTAATATATTTTACAGGTCTGTCTCTCACCTCTGGTCTCTTACGTGTAACCTCTTATCGTTTAAACCCAGGGTTGCAAATTCTCAGCCCTTAGGCAGAATGTGGCTTATTAGACATACCTTCTTGGCCTTGCACAATATTTAACATTAAAAAAAAAGGTTGCCTTTAAAAATCAGAAGAGTTGACAAAATCCAAATTTCATTTTCTTTTGAAGAACTGGGACATCTGGCAACATTGTGTCCTGATTTCTGCATGGCAACAGTCAGCTAGACCTGCCTAGGTGCTTGTTCCCCTTAAATAGAGTGGGTCTTTTTTTGTAGTTTACCTCATTCAGGCCCCACCCAGCTCACTTCCATTTGTTTCCATTTTATACTAGCCCCTGTAAGCAATCGATTTTGTAATTCCTGTTCTGAGCCTTTCTTCTTCAGTCCATACTTGGAAACTGACCTCCTAACTGCTCCAAGTTTGCTTATTTTAGGAATGTGTTACCATGTTGAGACACAGTCCTAGATGCTGGTAATAATATGTGTTGGAGTAGGAAGTGTTCAGTTAAGTTTCTTCCTCAAGTAGTTTCCCATTGCTTACACGTGTGTGTCAGCTTGCCTATAGAGTCCTAGTCACTGATTCCTATGTATATATGAATGTGTTACATATCCCTCTCCTTAGATTGTGGTCTTGTTGAAGGCAGTAACTTCATCTCTTCCTTCTAATCAAACAATCAAGTATTTTTCTTTATTACCTGCTATGTTTCAGATACTCTTACCTTTACATGGAGAGCTATGTACAGAAGTATTAACTATATCTCTTTGGAATTGAGGAGAAACATCACTGACTATTTTTGCCCCCAGAAGAAGGTTCAGTGTATTTATAGCATTTGATAGTATACTGTTTAAGAAGTTGCTTTGTGTGCCGCAACATATTTTTTGAGGGCAGGTTTATTATGCTTTCATCTGGGTCTGTATGTAGCAATCATTAAATGTGTAAAAAAGTCTTGTTAGGAGATTGAAATGATAGACCTAAACTATTTTTCTCTTCATTATCATCCTTTAAAGTATCAGTGAGTTCTGTACACTGATATTCATAGGCACCAAACAGTTGGAGAGAACAGGAGGGATTTTCTATTTCCTTTCTTCCACTTAAGGCAGACCAAATTTTCACTCAGGTGCTGTGCTGTTCTTTATCTGGATGTAGGCATGAGCACTTCCAAAAGGCTCCCATGCCACATTTACCCTTGAGTGTGACACATATTCCTCACACACACATTTATCTTGAGAGGCACCCCTGGGTATGCTGAGATTCAGTTCAGTAGAATCCTAGTTTTAACTGTTCCATTTTATCCACTTGGAATACCTCAGGAAGTGTGTTTGCTATGATAAGAATTGCTAGGCAGCAGTTTAAGGGTAAATGAAGGAGTAAAGTGGAATTAGGATGGCTGTCCCTATATCTTTCTCCTGTAACTTCTTTCTTTCTTGTAAATGTTCATTGGACTCTTCTGTCAACTTCATCCATGTGTACCTTTGTACTTGGCATGTGCGTGCCTGTGTGTGTATGTGTACACGTACTAGGATTAACCAGGAATAATTTATTAATTCACTGGGCTTGTATTTTATAGTTTCTCTAAATAAATTTTGTTGCCATCCAGAGGGTTCTTTTTTTTTTTTTTTTTTTTTTTTTTTGCGGTACGCAGGCCTCTCACTGTTGTGGCCTCTCCCGTTGCGGAGCACAGGCTCCGGACGCGCAGGCTCAGCGGCCATGGCTCATGGGCCCAGCTGCTCTGCGGCATGTGGGATCCTTCCGGACCGGGGCATGAGCCCATGTCCCCTGCATCGGCAGGCGGACTCTCAACCACTGTGCCACCAGGGAAGCCCCAGAGGGTTCTTTTATGAGGAGTCTATGAACTATTGAAACATTTCTTAGGACCTTTTTGATCATAAAAATAGAAAGTGTGTGTGTGTTTATAAAGGCATAGCTCTGATAATAAGGCTGATTTTCTATTTGCCTTTCTTCTCTATTTTGCTGCTAGTCTAGCTGCTCTTTCACCCAGACCTAACGTTTCAGACTTTGTTCTTGCTGTCACAGCTGTCTATAAAGTAACATCATTTAAAATCAGCTTCCTCAACTCTGAAAGGGTACTCTTTGAGGGCATTTCATGCATAGTTTTCTGATGCCCTGACAAAGGAGGAGGGCATGGTGGAACAGAGGGAAATGACAACCTTACTAAAAGTTGTCCAGATAATTCCCAATAGGAAGTGATGTTTACAAATGTAATCTTGTCTTAGCATAGTGGAAGGCCACCTTTTGTTGGAGTGTATCCTGCACAGATGGTATTACCAATGCAGTTTATAGCACTGAGAGAGTAGAGGTGTCTAGGATGGAGGACAGTCAACTCTGAACTGAGCCTGAAATAGAAACCCTTTGAGAAACATCAACAGTCCTAGATGTGAAAAGATAGATTTGAGGGATCTCTTGCATTTAGAACCTGTGCTTTCTTATTACAATGGTTTAAGTTGCACATATTTAAAAAACTAGTTAATAAACAATAAGAAGAATATTCCAGGTAAGGTGATATAAACTTATTATTAATGAGAATAAAATATTACTCTGCTGGAAGATAGAGTCCTGAAGTCTGAATTTGGTGCTGTTTCATCACTATGTGACTTTCTTCTTGATGGCAGTTCTTTCTGAAGTTCACTGAACTTGGGGTGGTTTTCAAGTTTGTAATCCCAAGACTTCATTATTTTATAAATATGTTCTGGTTACTGCTGAGAGACTGACATCTAGTATCTTCTTTCCACTTGCTCTTGTGCTTGCTGATTTGTCATTCCAGGGTATGGACAGACCCCTAAGCTGAAGGTCTCCTAGAGGAGGATGCCACAGCTCCATGCGTCACTCTCAGAACGATATCTCCTATAATTAAGAGCTTCTGGTGCTGTCCATTTAACGGGAATCTGCTTTAAATCAGAAGATGAATACACACTACCATCCTCTTGACGAGACATTCCAAAGTCACTGATTTTCAGAACATTATTTTCACCTCCAGGCAGTTTCTTGCAGCAAGGTTCCTGTGTATACAATGTTTACTCGAGATTTGCCATCCAGAAGCAGCATCTAATGAAAATTTCACTAACTGTTTTAGTTCATCCTTCTTTCTCAGAAAGGAGAGGAAATCGCCTCCTGGAACCAGTTCCTTAATCATGTAGATAGGCTGTATTTGTGTGCGAACTTTGATAAGTTTGACAATATTGGGATGATTATATTGCTTGAGGATTTTGGCTTCTTGTAAAAATTTTAATTTCAGTTCCTGGGAAAGATCATCTTCACATGTTTTAACAGCAATAGCAGTTTTATCCTTTAATGTGCCCTTAAATGTGTCATCAGAATTTCCCTTGCCCAGTAATTATGACATTTTCATGATAGGCATTTTTTATTCTAATTATGATCATGCTGATACCGTGATTCTCTTTATTGGAACATTGACTTTTTTTGCAGTTAAAAAAAATTGAGATGAAGTTCTTATAAAATATTCCATTTAAAGGTGGTTTTTCGTATATCCCTGTGTTGTAACCATCACCAGTAATTCCAGAACATCTCCATCACCCTCAGAAGAGACCCTGCATCTGTTAGCAGTCACGCGCAATTCTCTCCTTCCTGCAGCCTCTGGAAACAACTAATGTATTTTCTGTCTCTATGGATTTGCCTGTTTTGGACATTTCATAAAAATGGAATCATGCAGTATGTGGCCTTTTGTTATATGTGGCTTCTTTCACTTAGCATCATGTTTTCAAGGTTCATCCATGTTGTAGCATGTATCAGAAATTGATTTCTTTTTATAACTGAATACTATTCCATTGTATGGATGTGTACCACATTTTGTTTATCCATTCATCAGTGATGAACAGGAACAATGATTTTTAAGTATTAAAACTGTAAGTTCAACATTAATGTATCTATAATTATAATTGGTAATGTCAAGATTATACATGGTGTGAACAGAATACTGTATAGAAACGATATGTAAATTATTTGTCAGCATATCATGCAAGTGTGATTATTTTCTAAGGCCCTTCTAGCTCTGGTTTTATGAAATATGTGAATGTAGTATTTTCATCAATAAAGTTTAATGCGTTAAGCATTAGATTAAAATTTGAGAACAATGTTAGGCAGATATGAAACTATTTGCCACATGTTGTAATGATCATGTTTTGAATTTATTTCAATATGCAGTATTTGAAAAATGTCAATACATAAAGGAAAGGAAATGAGTATAATTAAGTCAATATATTTTTAAAGCAATTTTTATAATTTAGCAGACATTGCATCTTAATATAAGTAACTATTAAAATCATGTCCTTGTGAAAAATGTGATGTCATTTTTCTCTTTTTTTGTTGATCAGGTAAAATTGGTTCCTTTTCACGGTTATGTGTTCTGTTTACTTTTGACAAGCTATTGCTTGTCCCTGTGGAATTCTATTTCATTTTTTCCTCCCTCCCCTCCCCCCACTCCCCCTTTCCCTCTCTCACAGACAAAATGTTCTGCGGTTTGTTTTTTTTAAAATTCATCATAATGTACCTATCTTTAGTGGTTTCTAAGAATAGGCAGTAAGAAATACACAAATATTTCATCCTTATTTAGGGACTTAATTCAAGCCTTTGTTATTGACAGAACTCATTGATTTTCTTAAATCTTCCTTCCTTCCTTCCTTCCTTCCTCCCTCCCTCCTCCTCCTCTCCCTTTTTCCCTCCCTCCCTCCCTCCCTCCTCCTTTCATCTGTCCCTCCTTCCCCCTTCCATCCATCCCCTCTCCTTCCTCCCTGCCCCCCACCAATACCTTTCTTATCTATCAATATAATCACTTTGTTTCTTTCAGATGAGATTGGAATGAAATTGTTCAGCTGTGACCAGAAATTTATTGTCCTGAGTAGATTGCCAAGAATTACGAACGAAGAGGGCCCGTTTGCATCTCCTTAAATTATTCAGTGATCTGCTCTATTGCTCCATGCCGAAAACTTAAAATTGTTGAGTTGTGCATTATTGTATTTAACTTGTTGCTTAGTTTCTACATGTTTATTTTCAGTAAATGGCTGAAAGTATTGACTTCCATATTTTTAGCACAATGTGCTGTATACAGTTTCCAAGAAGCAAATAAGGTTACATATGTACAGAATTTCCCTTTAGGTTAACTAAATATTGCCTGAGTTTAGTTTTTTTTTTTTCCAATTTGAAATGCTTCCTTTTTATTGTTTGAAATGGAAAATAAACAATTATTGAACCCTCTTGAATTTACCTCATTTAAAAACTCAGTTTTAATTTATTATTTGGCCTGTTTTTAATATTAGTAAAAAACAAAGTGGGAGCAGTGTCTTATGCAATGCCTAGGAATCATTTTATATACTATGTGTAAGACATTAAAACCTGTTAAAAAAAAAAAAGGTACCAGCACTCCCTTGTCCCTTGCCATTTTTTCTTGTAATTATGTTAGAAAAATCTGGGCGGGGGGATCGAAAGTTAATTGTCTTTTAAGTCTACAGCTACAGGAGCTTTGTATTGCTTAACTTTCATCTGGAAAAGTTTCACAGTGACATTTTTAAAAGAAAGTTTTTTTATCTAATGAATTCTACCCATGTAACTCTTTTTCTAAATAAACAATAGTTTTCTCAAATGATTGTATATCATTGTGTATATTGTTGCTTATTCAAAATAACTTAGCAAAGATAAGATTCCTAGCTCTTTCTTCTTATTTGTGTCTTAGTCCATGGACTACAATGTTTCCAAATAACAGACATCTTATCCAATGATATGAGAAAATCCTATTTGCTTACCTCTGTACCTGGGGTAGACAGTGGGCTGAAATGATGCCTAGAATTATTCATTTATTCTTCAGTTCCTTAGAACCAATGATACCTGTGCAAATTAATTTTTTTAAGAGAAAGAATGACAATAAAGGCTTTATTTTTAAAAAAGATTGAGACATTCTGAGTATATTTTAGAATTGGCAAAGGGATATAAATCTTTTTTTTTTTTTTGCGGTACGGGGGCCTCTCACTGTTGTGGCCTCTCCCGTTGTGGAGCATAGGCTCCGGACGCGCAGGCTCAGCGGCCATGGCTCACGGGCCCAGCCGGTCCGCAGCATGTGGGATCTTCCCGGACCGGGGCACGAACCCGTGTCCCCTGCATCGGCAGGTGGACTCTCAGCCACTGCGCCACCAGGGAAGCCCAGGGATATAAATCTTGATGCCCCTTTTCAGGTAATTATAATTTGCAAAAATTGATGAGCACAGTGATTATTTATGGGAGAGTGATCCATTCAGTGACTGTTGTGCACCCATAATGTGCCTGGCATTAAAAAAATGATACATTGTTAGAATGATTTTTACATTGAGAAAATAACTATGGTTCACCTCAAAATCATTTGTTAGAAACATATCAGGGAATAGCTTTCCAGTTGTTATGTTGCATTCACATTTTAAAGATTTCATGATTGTGAAAATTTGCTGCTACTTAGCATCAGAATCTCTCCTCTCTCCCCCAAATTATTGAACACAGGTAACCTTTGCTTTTGGCCTTGCTAGAAATGCACTGAGGATGGAAAATGCTAACTTTGAATTTAACTGAGCAGAAATAATTTATGTTGGAAGAAGAAAATCTATTCGATAGCTATTTTAAAGGTTTTCTGTTTTACATACACAGGAGTATTAAGACCTAACTCCTGTGCCTAGAGCACTTTGCAGTTTAACTTCAGAAATGAAGGACAAGTGAGTGCTGTTGGGGGTCAGCAATCATTCTGTAAGGAGCCAGATAGTAAATATTTGAGACATTGAATAAATATTTGAGACTTTGTGGGCTTACGTGGACCCTTTCGGACTTCCTCAGCTCTGCATTATAGTGTGAAAGCAGCCATAGATGATATGGAAATGAATGAGCATGACTGAATTCCAGTAAAATTTTACTTACAAAAAACCTGCTATAGAGAATCCTATGAAAGATTTAATCAAAAAATATTTGAGTGCCTCTTAAGCACCAGATGCACAGCCTTTAGCAAAACAAACTCTGCTCTCATGGAAGTTCATTCTAGTCAATGGAGGCAAACAACAAACATCGGAGGGAGGGGAGAGACCTTCAGGATGGTGGAGGAGTGAGACGTGGAGATCACCTTCCTCCCCACAGATACATCAGAAATACATCTACATGTGGAGCAACCCCTACAGAACACCCACTGAACGCTGGTAGGAGACCTCAGACCTCCCAAAAGGCAAGAAACTCCCCACGTACCTGGGTAGGGCAAAAGAAAAAAGAATAAACAGACAAAAGAATAGGGATGGGACCTGCACCAGTGGGAGGGAGCTGTGAAGGAGGAAATGTGTCCACACACTAGGAAGCCCCTTCGCGGGCGGAGACTGCGGGTGGCGGAGGAGGGAAGCTTCGGGGCCGCGGAGGAGAGCGCAGAAACGGGTGCGGAGGGCAAAGCGGAGAGATTCCCCCACAGAGGATCAGGGCGACCACCACTCACAAGCCCGAGAGGCTTGTCTGCTCACCCGCCGGCGCGGGCGGGGCTGGGAGCTGAGGCTCGGGCTTCGGTCGGAGCACAGGGAGAGGACTGGGGTTGGCTGTGTGAACACGGCCTGAAGGGGTTAGTGCGCCACGGCTAGCCTAGCCGGGAGGGAGTCCGGGAAAAGGTCTGGAGCTGCCGAAGAGGCAAGAGACTTTTTCTTGCCTCTTTGTTTCCTGGTGCGCAAGGAGAGGGGATTAAGAGCGCTGCTTAATGGAGCCCCAGAGACGGGCATGAGACGCTAAGGCTGCTGCTGCCGCCACCGAGAAGCCTGTGTGCGAGCACAGGTCACTCACTATCCACACCCCCCTTCCAGGGAGCCTGTGCAGCCCGCCACTGCCAGGGTCCCGTGATCCAGGGACAACTTCCCCGGCAGAACGCACGGCGCGCCTCAGGCTGGTGCAACGTCATGCCGGCCTCTACCGCCACAGGCTCGCCCCACATCTGTACCCCTCCCTCCCCCTGGCCTGAGTGAGCCAGAGCCCCCGAAGCAGCTGCTTCTTTAACCGCGTCCTGTCTGAGCGAAGAACAGGCGCCCTCAGTCGACCTACACGCAGAGGCGGGTCCAAATCCAAAGCTGAATCCCGGGAGCTGTGCGAACAAAGAAGAGAAAGGGAAATCTCTCCCAGCAGCCTCAGGAGCAGCGGATTAAATCTCCACAATCAATTTGATGCACCCTGCATCTGTGGAACACCTGAAGAGACAACACATCATCCCAAAATTGA
Source organism: Delphinapterus leucas (assembly GCF_059928025.1). Classification (NCBI taxonomy): domain Eukaryota; kingdom Metazoa; phylum Chordata; class Mammalia; order Artiodactyla; family Monodontidae; genus Delphinapterus; species Delphinapterus leucas. The sequence continues at coordinate 26,645,748 of NC_143150.1, forward strand.
GGCAGTGGACTTTGGGAGCAACTGTAGACTTGGGGTTTGCTTTCTGCATCTAATTTGTTTCTGGTCTTATGTTTACCTTAGATTAGTATTTAGAGTTCATTGTCATTGGTAGATTTGTTTATTGGTTTCGTTGCTCTCTTCCTTTTTTTTATATATAGGTATATATATTTTTCCTCCTCTTTTTGTGTGTATGTGTATGCTTCCTTGTGTGATTTTGTCTGTATAGCTTTGCTTTTACCATTTGTCCTAGGGTTCTGTCTGTCCGTTTTTTTTTTTCTTAGTATAGTTTTTAGCGCTAACTATCATTGGTGGATTTGTTTTTTGGTTTGGATGCCCTCTTCTTTCTTTCTTTCTTTTTTTTAAATTATGTTTTAATTTTTTTATTTTTAATAATTAAAAATTTTTAAGTTTTAATAACTTTTTTTTCTTTCTTCTTGTTTTCTTTCTTTCTTTCTTTCTTTTTTTCTCCCTTTTTTTCTGAGCCATGTGGCTGACAGGGCCTTGGTGCTCTGGCTGGGTGTCAGGCCTGTGCCTCTGAGGTGGGAGAGCCGAGTTCAGGACATTGGTCCACCAGAGACCACCCAGCTCCACGTAATATCAAATGGCGAAAGCTCTCCCAGATCTCCACCTCAACGCTAAGACCCACCTCCACTCAACGACCAGCAAGCTCCAGTGCTGGGCACCCTATGCCAAACATCTAGCAAGACAGGAACACAACCCCACCCATTAGCAGAGAGGCTGCCTAAAATCATAATAAGGTCACAGACACCCCCAAGAAACACCACTGGACGCAGTCCTGCCCACCAGAAAGACAAGATCCAGCCTCATTCACCAGAACACAGGCACCAGTCCCCTCTACCAGGAAGCCTAGCCAACCCACTGAACCAACCTTAGCCACTGGGGGCAGACACCAAAAACAATGGGAACAAAGAACCTGCAGCCTGCGAAAAGGAGACCGAAAACACACTAATTTAAGCAAAATGAGAAGACAGAGAAACACACAGCAGATGAAGGAGCAAGGTTAAAAACCCACCAGACCAAACAAGTGAAGAGGAAATAGGCATTCTACTTGAAAAAGAGTTCAGAGTAATGACAAAAGCCATAAAAGGGGAAATTGACAGTAACACAATCATAGTAGGGGACTGTAACACCCCACTTTCACCAATGGACAGATCATCCAAAATGAAAATAAATAAGGAAACACAAGCTTTAAATGATACATTAAACAAGATGGACTTAATTGATATTTATAGGACATTCCATCCAAAAACAACAGAATACACATTCTTCTCAAGTGCTCATGGAACATTCTCCAGGATAGATCATATCTTGGGTCAGAAATCAAGCCTTGGTAAATTTAAGAAAATTGAAATCCTGTCAAGTATCTTTTCTGACCAGAACGCTATGAGACTAGATATCAATTACAGGAAAAAAATCTGTAAAAAATACAAACACATGGAGGCTAAACAATATGCTACTAAATAACTAAACAACTAAGAGGTCACTGAAGAAATCAAAGGGGAAATCAAAAAATACCTAGAAACAAATGACAATGAAAACACGACAACCAAAAATCTATGGGATGCAGCAAAAGCAGTTCTAAGAGGGAAGTTTATAGCAACACAATCCTACCTCAAGAAACAAGAAACACCTCAAATAAACAACCTAACCTTACACCTAAAGCAATTAGAGAAAGAAGAACAAAAAACCCTAAAGTTAGCAGAAGGAAAGAAATCATAAAGATCAGATCAGAAATAAATGAAGGAAACAATAGCAAAGAACAGTAAAACTAAAAGCTGTTTTTTTGAGAAGATAAACAAGATTGATAAGCCATTAGCAAGACTCATCAAGAAAAAAAGGGAGAAGACTCAAATTAATAGAATTAGAACAGAAAAAGGAGAAGTAACAACTGACACTGCAGAAATACAAAGGATCATGAAAGACTACTACAAGCAACTATATGCCAATAAAATGGACAACCTGCAAGAAATGGACAAATTCTTAGAAAAGTACAACCTATTGAGACTGAACCAGGGAGAAAAAAGAAAATATCAACAGACCAATCACAAGCACTGAAATTGAGACTGTGATTAAAAATATTCCAACAAACAAAAGCCCAGGACCAGATGGTGAATTCTATCAAACATTTAGAGAAGAGCTAACACCTATCCTGTTCAAACTCTTCCAAAATATAGCAGAGGGAGCAACACTCCCAAACTCATTCTACGAGGCCACCATCACCCTGATACCAAAACCACAAAAAGTTGTCACAAAGGAAGACAACTACAGACCAATATCACTGATGAACATAGATGCAAAAATCCTCAGCAAAATACTAGCAAACAGGATCCAACAGCACATTAAAAGGATCACACACCATGATCAAGTGGGGTTTATCCCAGGAATGCAAGGATTCTTCAATATACGCAAATCAGTCAATGTGATACACCATATTAACAAACTGAAGGAGAAAAACCATATGATCATCTCAATAGATGCAGAAAAAGCTTTCAACAAAATTCAACACCCATTTATGATAAAAAAAACCCTCCCGAAAGTAGGCGTAGAGGGAACTTACCTCAACATAATAAAGGCCATATATGACAAACCCACAGCCAACATCGTTCTCAATGGTGAAAAACTGAAACCATTTCCACTAAGATCAGGAACAAGACAAGGTTGTCCACTCTCACCACTAGTTTTGGAAGTTTTAGCTATAGCAGTCAGAGAAGGAAAAGAAATAAAATGAATCCAAATCAGAAAAGAAGAAGTAAAGCTGTCACTGTTTGCAGATGACATGATACTGTACATAGAGAATCCTAAAGACTCTACCAGAAAAGTACTAGAGCTAATCAATGAATTTGGTAAAGTAGCAGGATACAAAATTAATGCACAGAAAACTCTTGCATTCCTATACACTAATGATGAAAAATCTGAAAGAGAAATTAAGGAAACCCTCCCATTTGCCATTGCAACATAAGGAATAAAATATCTTGGAATAAACCTACCTAAGGAGACAAAAGACCTGTATGCAGAAAACTATAAGACAGTGATGAAAGAAATTAAAGATGATACAAACAGATGGAGAGATATACCATGTTCTTGGATTGGAAGAATCAACATTGTGAAATGAGTCTACTGTCCAAAGCAATCTACAGATTCAATGCAATCCCTATCAAACTACCAATGTCATTTTTCACAGAACTAGAACAAAAAATTTCACAATTTGTATGGAAACACTAAAGATCCCGAATAGCCAAAGCAATCTTGAGAAAGAAAAACGGAGCTGGAGGAATCAGGCTTCCGGACTTCAGACTATAATACAAAGCTACAGTAATCAATACAGTATGGTACTGGCACAAAAACAGAAAGATAGATCAATGGAACAGGATAGAAAGCCCAGAGATAAACCCACGCTCATATGGTCACCTTATTTTTAATAAAGGAGCCAAGAATAAACAATGGAGAAAAGACAGCCTCTTCAATAAGTGGTGCTGGGAAAACTGGACAGGTACATGTAAAAGCATGAGATTAGATCACTCCATAACACCATACACAAAAATAAGCTCAAAATGGATTAAAGACCTAAATGTAAGGCCAGAAACTATCAAACTCTTAGAGGAAAACATAGGCAGAACACTCTATGACATAAATCACAGCAGGATCCTTTTTGGCCCACCTCCTAGAGAAATGGAAATAAAAACAAAAATAAACAAATGGGACCTAATGAAACTTCAAAGCTTTTGCACAGCAAAGGAAACCATAAACAAGACCAAAAGACAACCCTCAGAATGGGAGAAAATATTTGCAAATGAAGCAACTGACAAAGAATTAATTTCCAAAATTTACAAGCAGCTCATGCAGCTCAAGAACAAAAAAACAAACGGCCCAATCCAAAAATGGGCAGAAGACCTAAATAGACATTTCTCCAAAGAAGATATACAGACTGCCAACAAACACATGAAAGAATGCTCAACATCATTAATCATTAGAGAAATGCAAATCAGAACTACAATGAGGTATCAGCTCACACCAGTCAGAATGGCCATTATCAAAAAATCTACAAACAATAAATGCTGGAGAGGGTGTGGAGAAAAGGGAATCCTCTTGCAATGTTGGTGGGAATGTAAATTGATACAGCCACTATGGAGAAAAGTATGGAGTTTCCTTAAAATACTAAAAATAGTACTACCATACGACCCAGCAATCCCACTACTGGGCATATACCCTGAGAAAACCATAATTCAAAAAGAGTCATGTACCACAATGTTCATTGCAGCTCTATTTACAATAGCAAGGACATGGAAGCAACCTAAGTGTCCATCGACAGATGAATGGATAAAGAATATGTGGCACATATATACAATGTATTACTCAGCCATAAAAAGAAACGAAATTGAGTTATTTGTAGTGAGGTGGATGGACCTAGAGTCTGTCATACAGAGTGAAGTAAGTCAGAAAGAGAAAGACAAATACTGTATGCTAACACATATATATGGAATTTAAGAAAAAAAAATGTCATGAAGAATCTAGGGGTAAGACAGGAATAAAGACACAGACCTACTGGAGAACGGACTTGAGGATATGGGGAGGGGGAAGGGTGAGCTGTGATAAAGCAAGAGAGAGGCATGGACGTATATACACTAACAAACGTAAGGTAGATAGCTAGTGGGAAGCAGCCGCATAGCACAGGGATATCAGCTTGGTGCTTTATGACCACCAGAGGGATGGCATAGGGAGGGTGAGAGGGCGATGCAAGAGGGAGGAGATATGGGGATATATGTATATGTATAGCTGATTCAGTTTGTTATAAATCAGAAACTAACATACCATTGTAAAGCAATTATACTCCAATAAAGATGTTAAAAAAAATAAAAAATAAATGGGTCACACTCTTCAAAATGTTAAAGAAAAAAAAAATAAAAGTAAAGAAGAAAATTTGATTTCTGAGTGAATCTAATGCCCCAAGTGAGGCCAATACCCCCAAATGTTGTGTACACTTGTGTCATGAATTGGCTCTGAAAAACCTGTCAGGCCACACAGAGAAGGTAATGTGGTCAGTTACAGTAATTTCAGTGTCCATAAATAAAAAGCCAGTCATGATGGAGAATAACATTTTCTGGCAATGAAGCCTAAAGAAACTTCTCCTTTGCATTCTCATAAAGAAGTGGTCCTGTCTTTTCAGTAAATAAAACAAAGGGATGTATCAATATCTTGTAATGGCTCTGAATGTTAGCTGATGGCCAACACCTCAGCTCATTCAAGTTAAGGATATCTCTACAATGACACCAAAATATGTATCTCAGGCACCCAGGTCTCTGATGCTTTGGTTTAGTCCAGGAAAACATTTTTGAATATTTGGGACCAGGTTCTTAAACTGGGATTTATGATGGCCTTACTTTTTATAAGCATGTTTGTAAAGATCAGAAAACTCATGTGATCATTGTTTGGTTTCCATGATCCCAGCAACATAAGATCTCATTAGTTTAAAAGCTGTGCCTGGCCTTTGATTTTTTTTTTTTACATTTTTGTGGATACTGATCTCTAAAGGTTGCCTCTTAGGTAGAATGAAGCTTATAATATTACAATATTATAATATTCTATCTTATCACATAATATATTCTATCTTATTACTTATCAGAAGCAAGTTTAAATGTTTAATTTTTTTAATTGAAATTTTTAATAACATTCCTAGATATCCTGTCAGGTCCAAAGAGATTTTAGTTGGTGTAAACTTGAGAATAAAAGGACGACTTCTTTAAAAGATGCTAATTCATGCTAATTGAATACAGATTTTGTTGTAGTTATAAACACAAATTGACGTGATAATTGAGAACAACAATAGGAGAGATATTGGAAATAGTGACTAAAGGAAGTGTGTGGCAACCTGAGAAGATACACATTAATGTAAGAAGAATTGCTCTTTGTTTCTGATTCTTAGGTTCTGTTTTAAGCTATAATGACCATTTCTACATGGGTCAGGCTAACAAAGCTTAATTCCTTTGATGCGGTATTAAATGGAGGTGTTTAATGGAGGAAGAAGGAAAGGAGAAGATTTTGACTGAGCACAGAGCACATAAACTTGAGAAATGCATCATTGCAAATGGGAAATAGCCTTCCTTTCAGGGATAGGAGCTAGAAAATGATCTGGTACTTAAACTCTAACTTAGACAATGTCTGGTTTTTGTCAGATGATAGATGTCCTTGGACTTGAGTATCAGCCCGATAAAGAGCTATTCCCCTGTCCTCACAAAATTTTAACCAGAATGATATTATTGTACTATATTCAAGGCTTTCAGGATCCTTATTTCAATGCAGTGTGTATCTTCTAGGGTTACATATATTATCATCAAAGAACATTTATAAATTGTAATTAGGTATACCACTGCCAGGTACTATTATGCAAGCACCTTTTGTGCTTTCCAGGATAATTGATCCAAGACATCAATAATACAGACAAAAGATCATGCTTACAAGATATACAAGCAGGAAATGAGATGTAAAATGAGTAAGGTATTCATACCACATGCCATCTGAGGTCCAGTTACATTTTAAGATGATGGTGAGTACTCAGAGGAAGAATGACCTCAGACTCTGTGTGATTTGGGAAGTTTTGTTCTCAACAGGTTGATCTGGGAAGACTTCATGAAGGATTTAGATGTTCAGGAAGCCAACCTATTTCTACTCAGATCTAGAGGGTGTAGGTCTTTTTGGATCTGGTTTAATCCTAATTTGGCACTGGAGGACAAAGAATGTTGAACAGATTGAGAATTCAGACCAATTTTGGTAGAGCTCAGAATCCTTGAAGCCAGCCTGTTATCACACTAGCCCAGGATTGGATCATACCTCTGTATACTATTCCATGTTGCCTCAAGACTTTTTCAGTCTTGTTTTCATGACTAAGCCTGATGTCACCAGTCCTTCTATCACCTTAATCTGTGTTAATCATATTTTTTGTATATTTACAGATCATTGAAAAGTTATTGCCTCGAGGTCAAGATGATTCTCCTTGTCTGTTTCCTCTGAGTGGGGTGAACTCCACTTACACTTCCTCACCTGGTCTTCACAGTGCCCTTTTGTTCATGAATTAAATCTCACAATACATGTAAAGCAGGTAAAGAGGACCTAGTATGTGGCAGGTACTCAGTAACTGTTAGCAATTGTTATTAGTGGTAATATTTATACCAGTATGCAAACTGGGAATCATCAGAATCAGAATTAATCAAAACCATTAGGCTCCACTCCCCACTCTAAATATACTGAATCAGATTCTCTTGGGGATGCAGGCCTGGAGTAGTTTTTAAAAACAACAGTCCCTCAGGTGATTATAATATGGGGATGATATCTGGGAATTAACAGAGTTTAACGAGCTTACAATCCCAGCATCTTTAATCTTCCCTCAATTAGGGACAGAACCCATCCAGAGGCTATTTCTGGGGGAGATAAGTGTATTAGGCCTCAGGGAAAACCCATCCTTAGCAAGAAATATTTTAAAATTAAGAGTAACAGCCTCTGTCCTGGGATCAGAGTTCAACTCTGCTAGCACATGCTGCTCTTGTTCACTCTGACTCCTCTGCCTTCTCCAGCCTACCTTCACTGAACTTCCTGGATCTAACCTCTTATTAGCCTAGATGTGAATCGTCAGCAAGCATCTACTACTAAGGTAAGCAGTTTGGAGTTCAGACCTACTTTTGATACCACTTAAACCTTCTCCTCTTATCTGCAGTGGTTCACTTTTCTATGATTGGAGTTGCATTCAGAGCTGGGTTTTGTCCTCTGTTCTTTACTTTTCCTTGCATAATATTCTGATGTTGGTGAGTGGGAGGGTCGTATAAACATTTAATAATTCAATGCTATAAATTTCTCTCTAACCCCTGCTCTAGCTGCATCTCACAAATTTGCTGTGTGGTATTTTCATTTTCATTCAGCTCAAAATATTTTCCAACTTCCCTTGTGATTTATTCTTTGACCCATGTGGTATTTAGAAGTTTGTTGCTTAATTTCCAAATATTTGCAGTATTTCCAGATATCCTTCTGTTATTGGTATATAGTTTAGTTGTGCTGTGGTCAAAGAACTTACTTTGAATTATTTAAATCCTCTTAAGTTTACTGAGACTTGTTTTATGACACAGCAGCTGGCCTACCATGGTGAATATTCCACATGCACTTGAAAAGAATGTGTATTCTGTTTTAGTCGGACGCAGTGTTCTATAAATGCCAATTAGGTCAGGTCGGTTGGTGGCGTTCCAAATCTTCTGTATCCTTGCTGATTTTTCTGTCTGCTTGGTCTGTTGATTACTGAGAGAGGTGTTTTGAAATTTACAAATATAATTGTGATAATTATTTCTTCTTTTAGTTTGTCAGTTTTTGCTTCAAGTATTTTGAACATTTGTGATTAGGTGCATGCTCACTTAGGATTATATATTCTTGGTGAATTGACCCCTTTATCAAAATGAAGTATTCTTCTTTACCCCTGATACTATTCCTCATTCTAAAATCTACTTTAATATTAATATAGCTTCTCAAGCTTTCTTTTGATTGCATTTGCATGGTATATTTTTTCCATCCTTTTCCTTTATATTTAAAGTGGATTTTCTTGTTTTTGAATCCAATTTTACAATCTCTGCCTTTTAATTGGGGTGTCTAGACAATACATTTAATGTCATTATTGAATGGCTAAGTTTAAATCTGACATCTTGCTATTTGTTTTCTATTTGTCCTGTTGTCTCTTCCTTTTTTACTTTTTCCCTGCCTTTTTTTTTTAGATGGATTGTGCCTCTTTTTCCTTATTGGTAAAGTGAGGCTAATAATGACAACCATTTCATAAGGTAGTCCTAAGGATTAAGTGAGATAATTTATACAGTGGTGCTTGGCCCATATTTATATAGAGCTCAATAAATGGTTGTTTTTAAAATCAGAGGATGGAGATTTCCTGGGGATATCAACTCTCCAGAGGTTTTTGGTTCTAGGCCTGGTATGTACATATATAGGTGAGGTAGATAGTTGTCTATAGGTATAGTTTAAATGGGCACTGAAAGGCCCTGGTTCCAAAATGCCCACCCTACTGGATAGCTGTGGTGTATGAAATTCTCACAGTTAAGCACTTTACAAGCACTTCTGGAGTTGTGCATATTCATTAAGCTAAGGCATTGTGGGAGGAGGCAATCAATTCTCTCACTAGCACGGAAGCACACGTGATTTCTGATGGTAGTGCATCATGCTCTCATATTCCCTAGGAAAGCATTGAGAGATTTTACCTAGGCAAAAGTCAGAGAAAGGGACATGGCCTGATCTTGGGAGAGTGCCACAGTAGGCAACTCAGATGGCTACTTGAAGGTGAAAGGAGGGGTGGGAAAGTTGCCAAAAAGGACCTGGCCCACTTGGTGGTTTTACCTTGGGCTGATTTGTGAAGTTAAGCTTCTGGGTTTTGTGTTTGCTTGTTTCCTCCAGTTTCATTGTAGGATTATGTCACAACTGATATTTAATTTTTTGATTCTTGTAATAGTTGACTAGCCACCTTGCCCCTTATGGCTAGTGCCACCTATGGACCCAACATCCGTGAACAGAGTCCTTTCTCTGTATCCCAATTTATCTAGAGTTGGTGTCCATATCTCACATACAAGAAATCAGAGCTGAGTCCCTACTATCTGCTGCTCAGCCTGCTGACCTCCACCTCAACAAACATGAAACTAGGGGTTGTGTTAGCCTTGAGGGGTTTAAGAGAGGTTAAAGACATTGGGCAGGATTATTAGGGGAACGGATGGTATTATACCTAAGCTTGACCTTTTGGGAAAGTTTTCTTTAAATTGCTCTGCAACAGGAAGGGAAAAGGAGATCCTTTTATTCTTCTCTCCTGTACTGTGGCCTATTGTTATCAGGATCCAGCCTGCAGACTGATACCAGCAGTTCCATGGTTGAGGTAGATTTACAATCTGTAGGCTTTCGTGAGCTGGTCTGAGACCCTAACTACCCTTTGTTCTTATGAGAAAATATGTTCTGAGTTTCAAACTGTTGACTTACAAATAAATTTTGGAGTGCAACCCATCGATAAATTAGAGATGACTGGTAGGCTAATTCATCCATGCTTTTTTCACGAGGGAGCCTGAGTAAATGAATTTCTAGATTGGTCTCTATATAACAGTGGGTGCCTCTCCTTTTCTATACCTCTTAATAAATGGCAGTGTTTTTTCTTTTCAAGGTTGATATGATTATTTTTGACAGACAACGAGTTGGCTAAAGAAAATTCTCTTTCTAGTTATTTTTATTTTGGTGGAAGCGGCCATTATTTTGGGAAGGATATTAGTTTAGTTTAGAGCAACTTAAAAAAATATTGGAGTTCAAATTTTTTCAAACACATCTTTTTCTCTTTATAATTGAAATAATACTCATTGAGGCAATTTACATGGCACATTTTCCCAGGGTCTCTTTAATCGTTCATTTCTGTTGGCTGACATAAAAGGTAGATGTCTAATGTCCTAGGAACAAGAATAGGCTAACCTTTGAAGAAAGAACATTAAGGGTGATAGAAGATATAAGCCAGAGGGACTTTTCATGCAGTCATACTCCCAGTCATTTTAGAGCTAGTATGTTGAAAGATGAAGTCATTAGGAATTTTTCAGGAGTCACACCTCACTGTTCCCTGTGGGATATGTCCAGGGAAATTCTGACTGCCTACCAGTCCAAATAGAGTTTAAACTCTTTCTCAGAGTAAGAAATATATGTCCAACATGCATTCTCTGCCTTGGTGAATCATTAAAGTTGCTGAGGTATGAAATAAGTGATTTGCTTTTATGTTTAGTCAGAAAGCTTCCTTAGGACATTTTAAAAACCACAGTTCAGTTAACAAAACTTTCACTTACCTACCGCATTTGGAGAACATACTGAATGGCTTAACAGAGACACATGCTAAACTTAAAGTGATAGGGACTTTCCTGGTGGTCCAGTGGGTAAGACTCCGTGCTCCCAATGCAGGGGGCCCAGGTTCGATCCCTGGTCAGGGAACTAGATCCCGCATGCATGCCGCAACTAAGATTCCACATGCCACAACTAAGAAGCCCACATGCTGCAGCTAAAAGATCCCGCATGCCACAACTAAGACCTGGCGCAGCCAAAATAAATAAATATTAAAAAATTAAAGTGATAGACAAATTTCCATTGAAATTCTGATTAGTGTAGCTTAGTTAAATGTTAGCATTATTAACAATATGTCCTCTTTTGAGGAAGAATGGGAGGATACTTTGTTTTAGAAGGGGAGGGAGGGCTTCACCAGGAAGATAGTAAAGTAAGATGGCAAACATTAAAGGTGATAAAATGAAGCATAAAAACACATTCATTCACCCCCTCTTTTTTTTTATCCAAAGGCCTTTAGAGGTAGAGAGCTATTGGCCTGTAAGCTAAACTTTTTCATTATCCGGGGTACTCCTGGTTCACTTTACACAATAAATATGTTCCTGTAAAGTGCTCTAGAGCAAACACATGCATAAATCAAATAATTTTCTCATTGACTCACATTTTCACTTCTGATCTTCATTTGTCAACAGATTCTAAAGCTAACTCAGTCAGATAATTAATAAGAGGTACTTAAACACAGAAGGAGATCCTGTTGTTTCAGGGAACTGTAGTGAATTATTTCATGAAACAAAGAAGCTTTAGGAAAATGAATGTGTACTCTTGTATCCTAAATTTGAATTTCATGTATTGGCCTTTCTGAAAGTGAGGACCAGCTATATTTTCTCTCTTTAATTTTCTCCCATAGCTATTATGTCTATTGTGATATCTTCCCCTGAATTCTAAAGGCCAATTTTTCTTTTTGTGTTTTGATTTGAATTTTCTTTATTTTTTATACAGCAGGTTCTTATTAGTTATCTATTTTATACACATCAGTGTATACGTGTCAATCCCAATCATCTTGCAATTCATTACACACACACACACCCCCTGCTGCTTCCCCCCTTGGTGTCCACACGTTTGTTCTCTACATCTGTGTCTCTATTTCTACCCTGCAAACCAGTTCATCTGTACCATTTTTCTAGGTTCCGCACATATGAGTTAATATACGATATTTGTTTTTCTTTTTCTGACTTAACTTCATTCTGTATGACAGTCTCTAGGTCCATCCACATCTCTACAAATGACCCAGTTTTGTTCCTTTTTATGGCTGAGTAATAATCCATTGTATATATGAGCCACATCTTCTTTATCCATTCGTCTGTCGATGGACACTTAGGTTGCTTCCATGACCTGGCTATTGTAAATAGTGCTGCAATGAACACTGGGGTGCATGTGTCTTTTGGAATTATGAAGACCAATTTTTCTTGCTTCATTCATTCATTTTAGTTATTTGTCATCAACTTGCTACAATCACAGACCAATCATTCATTCTACAAATGCTGATTGATTATATGGGATGTGGGAGACACTGTACTTGGCCCTGGGGATCTGAGCAAGGCAAGATCTATGCCAAGGTGCTCACGGTCTGGGAAGGGAGGAAGATAAATCAACAGGCAATTCCTATGCAATGTGAATAGTGCTTTGATAGGAAAAGTACAGGGTGCTGTGGGAGCACAGAAGATAGGTGAGAGGTTGGAAGGAGAGAGGTTCAGGGGAAATTGCTTGGCCTAGGTGATATCTATAAAAGCATAAGTCTCAGACAGAGTAGTTTGGTAGCACATGTCAATGTTTTGTTCCAGCCAAGTAATGAAAGAATCAGCTGATATACAAGAATGCTTGTTCAAAGAACATTTGAAAAACAGGGATTCATCTAGTCAGTTGGGAAAACAATGCCAAAATAAAATAAGTTAGATTCAAAATTGACTAATGTTTTATAGTGCAATAAACTGAAAAATTTGAGTTTTTTCACTGAACCAAGCAGCCTCCAAAAAGTGAATCACTTCTTAATAGTTTTCTGCAAGTTAACCTCTAACTTTATAAGACTAAAATTCTCTGGACTCTTATCAGTTGTAGATAGTTTAAGTTACAAACCTTGAGAGAGTCAGGTGACTAAAAGGCTATTAGAAAATGTGCTGCCATGGTATTTAACAGGTCATGCAATCATCATTTTTCCTTATTTTGAAGTTTTAGATAACTTTTCCTATATAGTATTCTCTGTGACCTTGGACAATTTCTAAAGAATGGTCTTGGTCACAAAAAATAGCTGGTCTCATTGTGTTTTGTGTCAAGATATTAATTGCACTTATTGCTTAGTTAATCATTTTTGTAATTCTTAGAGATGATGAAAATTAAATATAGACTCAATAGGGTAGATGATATTACTGTTCACAGTTATTTACTCCCCACCTTTCCTGTAAGAGAACTGTGTATCCTTACCCTTTGCCAGGTGACTTGCCATGCCTCTTGTGGGAGGAGTATAGGTTTGACTTTGAGTTCCACTGACACGCTTTGGCAATAGAGTGTGAATGGATATGACACATGTCACATCCAAGCAGAGGTTTAAGGTGATTATGTGGTTTGGCTCAGCCTCTTGTTTTTGCCCTCTGCCAAGAGAATAGTATAGCCCAGGTAGGGCCCCAGGTTGGGTCCTAGAATGAGAAGACATCTATGTCTACAAAGTAAAGCTAAGAAGAACTGAGCACAGTTGCGATGACCCTCCAATAGCCCATAACTTACATGTAACATGAGCAAAAAATAAAGGTTGTACACCACTGAGATTTCCCCCCTGAGGTGAGGAACAAGACGAGAATGTTTACTCTCACTACTTCTATTCAACATTTCACTGGAGTTCTAGCCAGGGCAAATAGACAAGACAATGAAATTAAAGGCATTTAAATGATAGAGGAAGGATAAAACTATCTCATTTGCAGATGACACGGTTTAGTATATAGAAAATCCTAAGGAATCCACTAAAAACTATTAGAACTAATAAACAAGTGTGACAAAGTTGGAGGATACAGAATTAATATGCAAAAATCAATTGTATTTCTATACAACAGCAATGAGCAAACTGAAAATGAAATTAGGAAAACAGTTTCATTTATAATAGCATAAAAAAGATTAAAATATGTAGGAATAAATTTAACAAAAGGGATGCAAACTTTATATTCTTAAGACTACAAAACATTATTGAAAGAAATTAAACCAAGTGTAAATAAATAGAAAGACATCTTATATCCATGGACTGGAGGACTTAACTGTCATTAAGATGGCAGTACTTCCCCAACTGATCTATAGGTTCAATCCAATCTGTATCAGAATTCCAGCTGGCTTCTTTGTAGAAATTGACAAGGTAGTCCTAAAACTCATATGGAAGTTCAAGGGATCCAGAATAGCTAAAATAATGTTGAAAAAGAAGAACAAAGTTGGAGGCCTCACACTTTCTGATTTCAAAACTGTCGACAATGCAAAAATAATCAAGACAGTAAGGCACTGGCATAAGGATAAACAGATAGATAAATGGAATGGAACTGAGAATCCAGAGATTAAACCCTCACATTTACAGTCCACTGATTTTCAACAAGAATACCAAAACAACTCAATGAGGGGAAAATAGTCTCTTCAGCAAATGGTGTGGGAAAACTGAATATCAACATGCAAAAGAATGAAGTCGGACCCCTGCCTCACCCGACATACAAGAAATTAATTTGAAATGGATCAAAGACCTAAACATAACAGCTAAAACTATAAAACTCTTAGAAGAAAACATAGGAGTAAATCTTCGTGATCTTGGATTTGTCACTGGTTTCTTAGATATCACACCACATGCATTAGCAAAAAAGGAAAAAAAATAGATAAGTTGTACTTGATAAAAAGTAAAAGCTTTTATGCTTCAAAGGATACTATCAAAAAAGCGAAAAGACACCCACAAGAATGGAAGAAAGGGACTTCCCTGGTAGCACAGTGGTTAAGAATCTGTCTGCCAATGCAGGGAACACAGGTTCAACCCCTGGTCTGGGAAGATCCCACATTCCACGGAGCAACTAAGCCCGTGAGCCACAACTACTGAGCCCGTGCACCCAGAGCCCGTGCTCCACAACAAGAGAAGCCACTGCAATGAAAAGCCTGCGTACTGCAACGAAGAGTAGCCCCTGCTTGCCGCAACTAGAGAAAGCCCATGTGCAGCAATGAAGACCCAACACAGCCAAAAACAAATAAAATAAATAAATTTTAAAAAGAATGGAAGAAAATATTTGTGAATCATATATCTGATAAGGGACTTGTATCTGGATTATATAAAGAAATCTTACAGTTCAATAATAAAAAAAGACACAACCCAATTAAAAATTATGAATGAATGAACAAAATATGGTATATCCATACTATGGAATATTATTTGGCCATAAAAAGGAATGAAGCTACAATAATATGGATGAACTTTGAAAACATTATGCTCAGTGAAAGAATCTAGCCTTGAAAGAACATATATTATATGATTCAACTGATACAAAATGTCCAGAATAGGCAGTAGATTAGTGGTTGCCTAGGTCTGTGGGGACTAGGGGGTAAAAGGGTCATAGCTAAAGGGTATAGGGGCTTCTTCTTGAGGGTGATGAAAAAGTCCTAAAATTGATTATTATAATGATCACAAAACTCTGTATATATACTAAAAATATTGAACAGTATAATTTACACGTGTGAATTATGTGGTATGTGGCTGTGATCGTATAGTGGTTACTACTTTGCATTGTGAATTATGTGGTATGTTAATTATATTTTAATAAAGCTGGTATCCCCCAAAAGGTCAGTTTTTTTTGACAGTACATATGAGCTTGATTATGCTTCTATCTATCCTGAGGAATACAGTGGCTAAGATATTCATATTAAGAACATTTGACAGAAGAAATTTGTGGTAGAGTTGGAGCTTCTTTTTATTTGGAAACTTTCCTCATATGTGGGTTTCATGACAAGGAAACTCTTATAATAATATTGATATAATTAAAAATATAAAACAGAAGCTTCTGGTAATTGTGGAGGAGTGAAGTGGTCAAATGAATCTTATTGCAGGTAACAATTATAAAAATTGATTTTAAAAACTACAGACACTGGAAAGTGCACAAAATCAGACAGAAGGAAAAACACTGCCACTGCAAGGGGTAAGAGTTAGTTTGTGACTTTCTGGTCTGAAGCCATTTCCTAACCCCCATGACTATGGTTTAAAGAAACAGGGGTGAAGCACAGTCTTACTGGCTCAAGGTACCTTTCAGGGCTGGAAAATCAACTGGAAGCTTAAAGAGGGAAATCCTAGCAGCAAGAGAATTATAGAAGGAGTGAGACTCAAATTGTGTATATAAGTTCTGCCCAAATCCTTTTGTCAGCTTAAGTATGCATGTGCAAGAGAGAACTCATGAGACCCAACACAAAACAGGTAAAGACCAGAGAGAAATCTATACTTGAAATAGGGAGCTACATAGAGAAAGATCTGAGCATTTGCTTTATTTGCTTTTTTTTTTTTTCTTTTTTCTTTTGGTAGGTGGTTTGGTTTAACGTTTTTTGCGGCTTGCAAGATCTTAGTTCTCTGACCAGGGATTGAACCTGGGCCCCAGCAGTGAGAGCGCCGAGTCCTAACCACTGGAGCACCAGGGAATTCCCATGGTTTGGTTTAACTTTTAAAAATTATTTTTATTTTTAAAATCAACTTTATTGAGGTATATTTTTTAAATTTATTTACTTTTTACTTTTTAATTTGGAAACAATTATAGATTCACAGCAAGTATCAAAAATAGTACAGAGAGGTCCATGTACCCTTCTCCCAGTTTCCCCCAGTGGTTACATCTTACATAACTGTAGTACAATATCAAAACCAGGAAACTGACATTGATAGAATGTATGCATAGTTCTATGTCATTTTGTCACATGTGTAGATTTTGGAAACCACCATCACAATCAAGATGAATAACAATCCTGTTACCACAAAGATCTTCCTTGTGCTACCCCTTTATAGTCATATTCACCCTTCCTCTCCTCACCATGCCTAACCCCTGATAACCACTAATCTGTTTTCCATCGCTGCAATTTTGTCACGTTTAGAATGTTATATAAATGGAATCATATAGCATGTGAATTTTTTGACCCTATGAAATTGACTTTTTTTTCACTTAGCATAAGGCCCCTGAGATCCATGTGTTTTCAATATTTCATGCCTTTTTATTTCTGATTAGTATTCCATAGAATGGATGTGCCACAGTTCATTTAACCATTCACCTGCTGAGGGGCATTTCAGTTGTTTGCAGTTTTGGACTATTACAAATGGAGCTGCTGTGAAGATTCGTGTACAGGTTTATTGTGTAGACATAAAATGTCACTTCTCTGGGATGAATGCCCAGGAATATGATTGCTGTGTTGTATGCTAGTTGGATATTTAGTTTTATAAGAAACTGGCAAACTATGATCATCCATTCTACATTCCCACCAGTAATGTACGAGACATCCAGTTGTTCCATATCCTTGCCAGCATTTGGTATTGTTGCTATTTTTTATTTTAGCTGTTCTAATAAGTATGTATTTATATCTCTTTGGGGTCTTAATTTACATTTCTTTAATGGCTAGTAATGTTGAAAAATAATTAATTGAAGTGAAATTCATACAACATAAATTAATCATTTGCAAGTGGCATTTAATATATATACAATGTTGTGAACCACCACCTATATCTAATTCCAAAACTTTGCCGTCACTCTAAAGTAAAACTTCTTACCCACTAAGCAGTTTCTCCTCAGTCCACCCTCCCCCCCAGCCCCTGGCAACCACCAATCTGTATTCTACTTCTATGGATTTATGTATTACACTTCTATGGATTTATGTATTCCAATTATTTCATATAAATGGATTCCTATACTATGTGGCCTTCTCGTCTGGCTTCTTTCACTTAGCATAATGTTTCACTTACAGTCATCTGTGTTATAGCAGATACCAGTACTTCATTCTTTTTTGTGGCCAAATAATATTCAATTGCCTGTGTATATAATTTGTTTATCCATTCATCCATCGACGGACATTTGGGCTATTTCAACCTCTTCCCTATTGTGAACGGTACTGCTATGAACATGCATGCATATGTACTTATTTGAGCACCTGTTTTCAGTTGTTTCGGATATATAGTTAGCAGTGCTTTTTTTTTTTTTAACTGAATGTAGTCCCATCTGTGCTTTGATGGAGCAGCAGAAAGCTGAAGCCTAAGGACTTGAAGTGCCAATAGACAGAGCTCAAGGCCAGCAGGACAGCTGGTATTTAGGTGTGAAACCTTAGAGGCAAGGAAACCACAGAAAGGCTGAGCTTCATCTCTGTCCTAATTACACAGGCACATGGGAGACTGCACAGGGGGCCAGGCTAAAAATCTAAGTGGTTAGCTGTGAGAACAAAGAGGATATGTCAGTTGCTGCATACCACAAGGTACACAAAGTTTGAAGTTTCAGTTCAAGTAAGTTAACTGTCTACTAGAATAAAAACTCAGTAATCATAGGAACATACCAGAATTCAGAATCACTGCAGCATATTTTCTAGAATGTCTAATTTTCAACCCCAAATAGTAGCCACTGAAAGAAACAGCAAACTGAGACCCAGAGTGCTGCACAGCTAGCCGGGAGAGAGTCTGGGAAAAAGTCTGGACCTGCCGAAGAAGCAAGAGACCATTGTTTTGGGGTGCGCGAGGAGAGGGGATTCCTTCCCTGTCTGCCCACAGAAGACACAGCACTGCCTAAATGAGCTCCAGAGGTGGGTGCAAGCCGTGGCTATCAGCTCGGACCCAAGGATGGGTGTGAAATGCTGACGCTGCTGCTGCTGCCACCAAGAAGCCTGTGTGCAAGCACAGGTCACTATCCACACCCCCCCGGGGGCCTGTGCAGCCCACCACTGAATGGATAAGTGAGCTGGAATATAAAAAGGTGGAAATAACTGCCAGGGAGCAGAAAAAAGAATGAAAAGAATTGAGGACAGTCTCAGAGACCTCGGGGACAACATTAAATGCACCAACATTCGAATTATAGGGGTCCCAGAAGAAGAAGAGAAAAAGTAAGGGACTGAGAAAATATTTGAAGAGGTTATAGTTGAAAACTACCCTAAAATGGGAAAGGAAATAGTCAATCGAGTACAGGAAGCACAGAGAGTCCCATACAGGATAAATCCAAGGAGAAACATGCCAAGACACATATTAATCAAACTATCTAAAATTAAATACAAAGAAAAAATATTAAAAGCAGCAAAGGAAAAGCAACAAATAACATACAAGGGAACCCCCATAAGGTTTACAGCTGATCTTTCAGCAGAAACTCTGCAAACCAGAAGGGAGTGGCAGGACATATTTAAAGTGATGAAAGGGAAAAACCTACAACCAGGATTACTCTACCCAGCAAGGATCTTATTCAGATTCAATGGAGAAATTAAAACCTTTACAGACAAGCAAAAGTTAAGAGAGTTCAGCACCACCAAACCAGCTTTACAACAAATGCTAAAGGAACTTCTCTAGGCAGGAAACACAAGAGAAGGAGAAGACCTACAAAAACAAACCTAAAACAATTAAGAAAATGGTAATAGGAATATACATATCGATAATTACCTTAAATGCTCTAACCAAAAGACACAGACTGGCTGAATGGATACAAAAACATGACCCATATATATGCTGTCTACAAGAGACCCACTTCAGACCTAGGGACACATACAGACTGAAAGTGAGGGGATGGAAAAAGATATGCCATGCAAATGGAAACCAAAAGAAAGCTGGAGTAGCAATCCTCATATCAGACAAAATAGACTTTAAAATAAAGACTATTAACAAGAGACAAAGAAGGACACTACATAATGAAAAAGGGATCAATCCAAGAAGAAGATATAACAACTGTAAATATTTATGCACCCAACATAGGAGCACCTCATTACATAAGGCAAATGCTAACAGCCATAAAAGGGGAAATCGACAGTAGTACAGTAATAGTAGGGAACTTTAACACCCTACATTCACCAATGGACAGGTCATCCAATATGAAAATAAATAAGGAAACACAAACTTTAAAGGACACATTAGACCAGATAGACTTAATTGACATTTATAGGACATTCCATCCAAGAACAACAGAGTACACTTTCTTCTCAAGTGCTCATGGAACATTCTCCAGGATACATCACATCTTGGATCACAAATCAAGCCCTGGTAAATTTAAGAAAATTGAAATCATATCAAATATCTTTTCCGACCACAATTCTATGAGACTAGATTATGAGACGGGAATAAAGATGCAGACTTCCTAGAGAATGGACTTGAGGATATGGGTAGGGGGAAGGGTAAGCTGGGAGAAAGTGAGAGAGTGGCATGGACATATATACACTACCAAACGTAAAATAGATAGCTAGTGGGAAGCAGCCGCATAGCACAGGGAGATCAGGTCGGTGCTTTGTGACTACCTAGAGCGGTGGAATAGGGAGGGTGGGAGGGAGGGTGATGCAAGAGGGAAGAGATATGGGGACATATGTATATGAATAACTGATTCACTTTGTTATAAAGCAGAAACTAACACATCATTGTAAAGCAATTATACTCCAATAAAGATGTTAAAAAAATTCACATAGGCCTTAAAAAAATGAAAAATAAAATAAAAAATACTATTCCTTATAAGTCTTAAAACCTTATAGGGCAGGGTTCCTTGTTCTTGTGCAAGATCATTTTGTCTATTCTTGACCCTTTCTTCTCTTTTATTTTTTAAATTTTATTTATTTATTTGTTTATTTTTGGCTGCCTTGGGTCTTCGCCGCTGCACTCGGGCTTTCTCTAGTTGCGGCGAGCGGGGGCCTCTCTTCATTGCGGCGCGTGGGCCTCTCACTGTTGCGGCCTTTTGTTGCGGAGCACAGGCTCCAGACGCGCAGGTTCAGTAGTTGTGGCTCACGGGCCCAGTTGCTCCGCGGCATGTGGGATCTTCCCAGACCAGGGCTCGAACCCGTGTCCCCTGCAGTGGCAGGCAGATTCTCAACCACTGAGCACCAGGGAAGCCCCGACCCTTTATTCTTAATTCCAGTGGAATTTTGATTGGAATTTCAATGAATTAGCAAGTCAGTTTGTGGAGAATTGACATCTATGTATAACTTCCGTCTATGAACATGACATAGTCATTTATCTAGGTCTTCCTTTACATCTTATATGTTATCTTCATAAAGATCTTATGTAACTTTTACTATATTTACTCCTAGACACCATGGAGTTTTGAAATTTATGGTGAATGACTTTAAAAATTTGTTAAATTATCTTGCATTTTTAAAGTGGTTGCTACTAATAAATAAGAACATATATTGCATCCAACAGTCTTGTAAACGCTCTTAGTTTTGGTAGTGTTTAAGCTTTTTGTGGATTTTCTAATAGGTTATTTTGTTTAAAAACAAAGATGATATTGTCTCTTCCTTTTTAATTCTAACAGAATTGTCTTATTGCTATCTTATTGCTTTGTCTATGACCTCCAATACAATGATAGATAATAGTGGTGATAGGTTTTCCTTGGCAAGGTTATCCTTGCCTTCATTCTAACTTTAATGGGAATGCTTCTAAGATTTCACAAGTATCTTTCATATAGATCAGTGGTCCCCAGCAATTTTGGCATCAGGGATTGGTTTCATGGAAGACAATTTTTCCACAGATGGTGGGGATACATGGGTGGGCAATGGTGCAGGCGGTAATGTGAGAGATGGAGAGCGATGGGGATCCGCAGGTAAAGCTTCACTCGCTCACCCACTGCTCACCTCCTGCTGTGTGGCCCGGTTCCTAACAGGCCGTGGACTGGTACTGGTCCATGGCCCAGGGGTTGGGGACCCTTGATAGAGATGTTTGGGAGAGACCCATTTTCATGTTTAAGTTCCCTTTTATTCCTGTTCCAAGCAGTACCCCATACTCTTTAAGTCTGTTCAGTTTGAGTTGCTATCAAAATATTTTCATCACATATTGTATTTTTTAGGGCCTTTGAAGGTCACTGGCTGGCACAGTTATAATAATAGACAAGACTTTAAAGTGTGAATTAGCATCAGTATAGTTAGTGGTTGAAAGAGAATTTTTTGAGTTATATTATCTGGATTTGAATCCAGCTCTGCTATGTGCTAGCTGGGCAGGTCATTCAACCTTTTTAAGCCTCAGATTCTTCATCTGCATAAGGGTTATGATAATAGCACATACGTTGGATTTATTCATTGAATACATATTTATTGCGTCAGTCATGTTTTAAGCACTGGGGACATACCAGTGAATAAACAGTAAAAATTCATGCCCTTATGAAGCTTATAAGGTTGTAATAAGGATTGAAGGAAATAATGATGTATTCTCAGTATTTGGCACAGTGCCTGGCACATAATAAATCCTCAATAATTGTTACTTATTGCTGTTATCATAGTTGTTATTACTCTCCTGGAGGATCTTGTAGCATAAAGGACCTGGGTTTGTTCATTGAGTCAATAAATATTTATTTTGCACCTACATCATGCTAGGTATTTTGCTAAGAATTAGGACTAAATAATTTTGGGGAACTGTCTCCTCATGGCCCAAGGTCCATCAAATCAAAACATTAAAGTGCTGCTTCAGAAGAAAATTGAGGATCTTTCCTTTCTGTTTTTAAGCATTTTTGGCCTCATCTGGCACTTGAAGCAGATTTTCTTTTCTTTTTTTTTGCGGTACATGGGCCTCTCACTGTTGTGGCCTCTCCTGTTGCGGAGCACAGGCTCCGGACGCGCAGGCTCAGCGGCCATGGCTCACGGGCCCAGCCGCTCCGCGGCATGTGGGATCCTCCCGGAGCGGGGCACGAACCTGTGTCCCCTGCATCGGCAGGCGGACTCTCAACCACTGTGCCACCAGGGAAGCCCCCCAGATTTTCTTTTAATAAAAAAATGTATTATTGAAATTCTCAAATGTTTTCAAATATAGAGGAAATAATGTAATGAACATGCAGTGCCTACTGTTCAGCTTCAAAAATTATTAGAGATAGTCACTCTTGTTTCATATATATCTCCACCTACTCTCTCCCATTATTTTGAAGCAACTCCCAGACATCACATCATTTCATCTGTAGCTATTTCAATATGTAGAAGCAGTTGTTTTAATCAGCCCCGCACAGCCTTGCTATGACGCTCATTATTCCCAGCCTATGTTCCCATATAGCAGGGACAGTCTTCTAAATCAGAAAGGCTGAGATGGGCTTAGGAAAATCAACTACTAATAGGCTCTTTTTCCAGGAGGTGGTTCCGTAGCTAAGATAGAAGAAGTAAAGCTCAGAGCTTTTGATGACCGCCAGGAAAACAGAATTCCAGGAAGCATGAACAAATATGAAGCATTTTAATTTCCAAGACAAGGGGTTTAAAAAGGTCTTGCCAGTGAAGTAGACATAGAATTTTTTTTTCAAAAAGAAATTTAATTTGGAGGAAGAAATTGTGTTTTGTCTTTCAGTGCATTGTCATGTCTTTATGCTATCTCAACTTCATTTATATGGCTTAAAACAAGCAATAGAAGTTTACCATCTCACTTCTGCCTCTCCTCCCTAGCTTCAGTCTCCCTGAAAATTGAGTAAGTGGCTAATTCAATTACCACAGGGGTCATCAAACTTTTTATGTAAAGGGCCAGATAGTAAATATTTTAAGCTTTATGGGCTAAGGACAGCCCCTCATGACAAAAAATTATCTGACCAAAATGTCGGTAATGCCAAAGTTGAGAAACCCGGGTCTAGGGCAGGGCCCAGGCATTGATCTACATGAAAATCTCCCCAAATGAGTCTCCAGGTGATGGCTTACTATCTCTTCTCTATCTGTGGTATGAGGGCTCAGTGATAACTTGGATAATTCATATCAACAGACAATTGTGAATTTTTAAGAAAATATGATTCTAGCTCTTCACTGACACCTTTTTTTTTCTTGAGTTGCTAAAAAGATGTTAAAGAGATGGGTTTGAGATCCTCCTCCTTTGTTTTATCTTGTCCACTCTGTAGTATTGAGGAAACTAAAGGCTTAGATAAGGTTTTCCTTGGTAACAGGGAGGTTTTCTAGAAACAGAGCTTATGTGTTTATTTGAAGAGCTCCTGCTACGAAATACTTAGGAATCTGATTGGCTTAGGGAAGACTGGAAGTTTTCTAGAAGGGTCCACCTAATTGGTGCTTTCTAAGGGGGCTGCACGTGTGTGAAGGCCAGAGAGGTATGAATCTGGAGAAGGAAAATGTAGAAAATGTAACTCCTTCCAGTTCAGGCTAATGAGACAAGATGGGGCCCAGGGAATATTAGTGGAGGTTGATTAGGGCATGCAGAAGGCACTCAAGAGAGATACAGAAAGGATTTATAATGCAAGGATTCAAAACAACGTAACACAAGGGGAGAAAGAAAACGTGTGAGTCAGTGTTTCTCACAGTGTGGTCCTTGGAACTTTTACAAAAGAACTGTCTGGGTTATTTGTGAAAATACAGATTTTTTTAGGCCCTACCTTTTGAATCGAGACCAGCTTGGGGCCCTGGAATCTGCATGTTTAGCAGGCTCGCTGAGTGTTTCTGACATACACCAAATTTTGAGAAGCACTGGTGTAAGCAGAACTTTGGCTCTAAATAGAGGATGATCAAGATGACAGTGTAACCTGGAATAAAGATGTCCCTTGCCTTAGGAAAGAACGCCTTCCTGAGAAGTTGTGTGTTAATAGAGGTCTCCTAAATTTACACTTATTGTAATTACACCAGTGGCACTCATTATTACTCAAAAGAAACCAAAGGTTTAGGCGTTCATAGAGTGAATGTTCATATTCAACTGATCGTTTCAAATGTTTGGAGGAATATAATCAATATTAACTAACTCTCTAAAACAAAGCGCAGGCATTTAAAAATATTCACTTTTATACCTATTTCTGTGATCCTTTAGCACTTTTGCCTTTCACAAGAATGTTTTGTGTCAATTTTAAGCTTAGAAAATAGAACGAATTAGGTTTAATTAATTTTGACAACCACTATAACATGCTTGTTATGATTATATAAATGAGATTTTTGTGGCTTCCATATCTTTTGCATCTCGTGTTCAAACAAAGATCTCACACTGGAGCAGAAATATGCTGATTAGATGAGTGACATTAAGTACAAACTTGTATTGTGCTGGGTGCATTTGAATTCTACACAGAGAACAGACTCGGAGTCTGATTATCCCAGTCTCTGATTGCTTTGTCATTCAGTTTTGATAAATGGTTTAATCATTTAATGAATTGATAATTTGCTATTGAGTCAACAAAATAGAAAATTGCAAACCTTACTTATGAAAATCTGAAGACTAGTTGGATTCTCATCTGTTACATTATTTAATGGTGTATATATAATTGTTCTAATTTTTTCTACTGTTCTTAATCACTTCCACTTGATTTGATAAGGCCCTCGCAGAATCTCTGTAAGATTTTCATTTTGACAGGATGATGATAATACATGGCACGCTGAGAATTACAGGAACTCCAATAGAGGAGAATAATGGCTTTGTAGTGTGGAAATGTAGAGTCCCTATTTAAAAATCAAATCGGTGGATAAATGAAATGCATTCCCAGCTTGTTTCCAAATTATCTGTTCAATGAGGCCCAAGTCAATCCACAATGTTTTCAGTGTACAGGAATCCAGAAGAGTATAGAATCTCAGGATTAAAGGTTGTTAGAGCTGCAAGGAATTTAGGATTTCTCAAGCTGCAGTGTAAAGGGGGACTCCTTCCCCCCGTTGCCTGTGGAAATGTGGGCTCAGTGTTTCCTAATATTCTGATTTTTCAGCAGATGCCAAAATATGGCCTGCCCTGTTCATCCTCCTGCTGAATAGCCAGCAGTACCTGGGACCCCCTTGTCTCAGTCACAGCTGATTGGATCAGGGACAGATGCCTGCCTTTGAGGGATGCTGCCCATCCATAGGCTGGCAGATGACTTTTGTGGCCCAGGCTTAAGATGAACAGGGACAGATTATTGCCTCAGGGTTTGATTCATGACACAAAGGAAATTTACCAGTTGGTAGTAGAGCAGAAAGAAGTAGACACAGAGACTGGAGCCAAGTCATGTTAATTGCAGAGCACTTGACACAAGGTCATATACTTCTGGAACGGAGGTCCTCAGAGTGGCTTAGAATCTAGACCCATTCACCACCTGGTTCCCCATGCTAAGTAAGATGTTTTATTTTAACAGTGATCTGAGCCCAAGGGAAATGGACATAACTGTATTCAGAAATGTGTTGGGTTTTTTTTGTTTTATTTATTTATTTATTTTTACATCTTTATTGGAGCATAATTGCTTCACAACGGTGTGTTACTTTCTGCTTTATAACAAAGTGAATCAGTTATACATACACATATGTTCCCATATCTCTTCCCTCTTGCGTCTCCCTCCCTCCCACCCCTCCAGGCGGTCACAAAGCACCTAGCTGATCTCCCTGTGCTATGCGGCTGCTTCCCACTAGCTATCTACCTTACATTTGGTAGTGTATATTTGTCCATGCCACTCTCTCACTTTGTCACAGCTTACCCTTCCCCCTCCCCATATCCCCAAGTCCATGCTCTAGTAGGTCTGTGTCTTTATTCCTGTCTTACCCCTAGGTTCTTCATGACATTTTTTTTCTTAGATTCCATATATATGTGTTAGCATACGGTATTTGTCTTTCTCTTTCTGACTTACTTCACTCTGTATGACAGACTCTAGGTCCATCCACCTCACTACAAATAACTCAATTTCGTTTCTTTTTATGGCTGAGTAAACGTGTATGTGTAGGTTTGGGTTAATTGGGGACAATTGTATTTACCTTCCAGAGTGTTGTAAGAATTAAATGAGAACATGTGAAATGGTCTAGATTGGTACCCAACACATAGTAGACACTTTGTGTTACCTTCCTGGCTCCCTTCCTCTCTGCTCCTCCACTGTTCATGTATTTACACCTAGTGTTGGCTTCAACCAAAAGTTGAAGGATACCAGAATATGTGACTCAGGCCAATGATGGATAAAGAGTTTTCCCCTGTATATTAGCCAGCTGCTGCCTGAAAGGCCCCTGTCATTAACCCATATTTTTCCAGACTCAGGTCTTGCAAGGAATTGGTCCTGGACCCTGACCTGGACCCTGAAAAGATCCTGGACCCTGACCCTGGTTGCCTGTATCTGTCAGCATTCAGTATAGGAAACAAAAAACCACGCTAGGTATTTTCAGTAGAAAGGAATTTAATAAGGAAATTAGATATTTTTATTTTTTAAATTTATTTAGTGTTTTGGCCACGCTGCACAGCTTGCAGGATCTTAGTCCCCTGATCAGGGATCTAACCTGTGCCCCCTGAAGTGGAAGCATGGAGCCCTAACCACTGCACCACTAGGGAATTCCCTAGATATTTTTTAAAAAGCCTTGGAAGGGTTGGAAGAGTGGGATCTAGGCTGGGCCTATAGGAATGGCTCCCAGAATCTTATAGAACCCATCCACCAGTTGGCTACTACCTCTGAGACCATCACTGGAATGCTTGAGTTCAAGAATGGCCCAGGGAACAGAAGGTGGATTCAGGTAATACTACTGTCACTGATGTACTGCCTCTGGACACCCAGGAAGCTGGAGACTAGATGCTGGTACAGTGTTGCAGAACATTCTTGTGTCTGCGTGACCTTCATTGCCAGCGTAAAGGAGCCCACAGGGGCAGGGAAGGTGGTCTCGTCTTCATCTCTGCCTTTTAGATCTCGCGTAAATGCACATATTTGGTAGAAGGTATTTCAAACCCAGAACTCAAGCTGTAAAAGCGTCTGTGAAATGTGGTTTTCAGTTTTCCAGTCTTTGCAGCACAGAAGATGCATTAGAAGGAAGTGGGAATGAAGGATGAGAGAGCCAATAGCAAGTATCAACAACACTGTCTACCATATTAGTCAGTGAGACGCTCAGGATCTCCCTGTACTGGGCCTGCCACCTGGTCCCATCTAAATTCTAAACCACAGTCAAAACTAATGATGTTGCTCATTCTGATAAAACACTTTTGTTGTTTCGTGTCTGTCCTTTACCTGTCCCCAGTTCTCACCTTGATAGTTGAAGGTGGCAAAAAAAAGTTAAGGAGAAATTATCTCTCCCAGTTAATTGTGGCACAACTGTTTAATAAAATTATATAGCCTGACCTCGCACTTCAAGAAAATAAATTCCAGATGGATTAAATAGTTAAATGTAATTAACAAAACAAGAAACCCAGAGGAAAAAACAAAATATATATTTTAGGAGAAGGGAAGGCCTTTTTAAACATAGCACTAAAGATGGGAAACATAAAGGAAAAGATAAATAGATTTGAATGTATAAAAGTCAAAATTCTATATGCCAAAGAAGCAGAAAGACAATGACATGCTGAGAAAAGTTTGTGTGGTACGACAAACGGTTAACACTAAAGAGTGTTTATAAATCAATAAAGAAGATAAAAATTCTAATGGGAAAAAAGGGCAGAAGACCAGGACAGGCACTTTACGAAGGAACAAATACAAACAGCCAATGAAAAAGTAAAAGTTCAAATTCATTTATAATAAAAAATGAAAAGTAAACAAAAATGCTTTGCCATTAAAAATTTTTTCCGTTTTTTTGCCTATCATTTGACACTGTCAAAGAAGAAAAGTAATGATAATACCCAGTGTTGACCTGGGCATGAGGAAATAAGCACTTTCAAAAAGAGCTGATGGGAGAAAAAGTTGGTATAATCTTTCTGGAGGGTAATTTTGCAATATGTTTCCAAAGTATTAAATGTGAATGCTCTTTAAGTGAGTTGTTCCAATAGTAGGAATTAATGCTAAGGAAATAATCAGGTAGGTTATTTGTAAGGAAACTCCTACAATATTATTGTATAATGTTAAAAATTTAGAAACCATCTGAATGTTTTAACAATACGGAATTGGTTAACTAATTATGACACATCCATAAATGAATCACAGTACATCCATATGTTGGATTCCTATTCGGCCATTATAAATAATGGTATAGAAGAATGGCAGGGAAAAATGTCCACAATATATCAGTAAGTGTGGAAAGCAGGCAACGAGTGTGTATTGAATGATAACAATGTATGTTTCATAGAAAGACAGGCAGAAAATAAGTTAAAATGTTAATGAGGGTTATTTCTGGGTGGTGAGGTTGTGGATGATTGTAACATTTTGTGTTTTTCAAATTTTTATTCCCTTTTGTTTTGCATTAGGGAAGCATTATCTACGAGAAAAATTGGTATTGCAATGTAAACTCTTTTGGTTTGGTTTGTTCTTCTGTCTATGAAGGCAACTGAATGAGGATAAATAGCTTGTGTGAGGTAGTGGTCTTGGGCCAGGTCCAGCCTATTAGCCCTATGGTAAATTTCCATAAGCAATAGCAGGAACCGATCAGCTTGTGCTGGTTTAAGTGGAAAAATTGCTGGGAAACTTGCCTCACTCCATCCTGCAGCACAAAGACAAGTGCTTTCTCTGACACTTATTTTTCAACCTCCAATGGCCACTGAATGTCACTGTGGTTCCAAGGAAATGCAATGAAGATACGACTTCTTTGGTCCTGGTAATGACCATGGAGACTGGGGCGGGAAAAAAAAATAGGCAAATCAGCCCTAGAATTCTCTAGAGGCCTGCACAATGCCTACAGCCTCCTATTGCTACTAACAATACATTTGGGCTGATGAATGAGCAATGAGAACAACGTGTTTGAGTCAACACTTTCTTCGTCAAGTCTAAGACTTTCTAAGTCCCATGTATTGATAGTAAGAACCAGAAGCCTCAGGTTGTGATCCCGGTTCTGCCAAGCCCTGGTCAGATTCCTTCAGTGGACAGATGGGGAAACTGAGCTCAACAGTGGAGGATAGCCTCAGCAGGAGGAAGGGTGTCACCCAATAGGCAGACTAAGCACCTACTTGGGGCCCCAGCATAGCACTAGTGTGAGGTACAGGGTCTAGCACATAGTAGGTGCTCAGAAAAGTTGAAATGACATCCCTGACTACCACCCCTTCAGTCTGGATTAGGTGCCCCTCCTTAATGGTGCCACAGTACTTGTGCTTACTTCTGTCATAACAATTATGACTTTGGGTTACAGTGATCCACTGACACGTTGGTTGGATGCTGGAGGCTAGGGACCATGTCTTCTGATACAGTCCTCAGCACTTACTGCACAAGAAAAAGAGATTTTATAATTCCTCCCTGCTCTCTCCCATCCCCCACCCACCCAAGGGGGTGGATCATGGTAAGTAGAAAATCCTCCTTTTTTTTTCCCCCAAAATGGGCTAAGTTACAAGTTTGGAGAAGCTGCAGTTGGGTTAGGGGCAGGAATGATAGGTCCAGGAGTACAGAAGGTTAATGAAGCAAAGCAGCTCTAAGAGGATGAAGGAAAAAATATCCCATTGGTAGGATGGTTGGAGAGAGAGGCTGAGGCAAAGAGACATGTCAAGAGGGGGTTGATGAAGTTGTGTGTGATGTACATGTTTCCTCTATCTTCCCTATGAAACCTTTACCATACATTTCAGTGCTTTGTCAGTAGCTTTTCTTTCAGGGGTATGTGAAGAAGTGTCAAGATCGGTGGGGCAAAATAGATGTTTCCCATGGGGAATTGCTAATGTATAGATTACGGTAGACCAGCACACATGCCTCTCAGTTCCATGTTCTTTCTAGGAAAGCTGATTTGTCTTATTTACATCGGCCTGTCATACTTGGCTGTCCTGATATCTGAGAGCCTCAGAGACCAAATGCAACTCTGTGTAAAGTCACCCCCAAGTATACACAGAGTCAGTGGCTACCTCTATGGTACTGACCCCCTTCTCTTTAGCCCATTACTTTACTCATTAGTCATTCCTTTTTCAGCAAGGGAAAAGGGGAAAATTCTCCCCTTCTCACCCTGAACTGTGAGTCCCATTGTCCCCTTCCTTGGACACTCACTTGTCTGTTCCCCAGATCATCCTGTTTCCTGTCTGAACCATCCCCACTCTGTCCGGCCTGCCACTCCCTTGGTGACCTGCTCTCTGTTAAGTCTCCGGGCCGCGACTCCTGTAGATGTCCTCAACCCCCCTCTTTCTTTTACAGCGTTCATCCAATCCATCAGCAAATCCTTTGACTCTACTTTGAAATGCATCCACAATCTGACCTCTTCTCATCACCCCTATTGCTACCACTCTGATCCAAGCCATCATCTTCTCGCACAATATTGAGAGGGATATATTGCCTTCTTGCCACTTTTTTTTTTTTTTTTTTTTTTTGCGGTACACGGGCCTCTCACTGTTGTGGCCTCTCCCGTTGCGGAGCACAGGCTCCGGACGTGCAGGCTCAGCAGCCATGGCTCACGGGCCCAGCCGCTCCGCGGCATGTGGGATCTTCCCGGACCGGGGCACGAACCCGTGTCCCCTGCGTTGGCAGGCGGACTCTCAACCACTGCGCCACCAGGGAAGCCCCGATATACTGCCTTCTAAATGTTCTTCCTGCTCCTACCCTTGTCTTCTACAGTCTATTCTCAACATAGCAGCCAGATGTCCTTTTCGAAAACTTAAATCATATCATGTCTCTGATTGAGTACCCCAACAACTCTTCCTTTCTGTCAGAGAAAAACCCAAAGTCCTTTCGGGGATCTTTAAGCCCCTCAGTGAACTCACTGACTTCATCTCCTGTTTCTCTCACCGATTTTTTTTTTTTTTGTGTGTGTGTGTGGCTGCGTTGGGTCTTCGTTGCTGCGCGCAGGCTTTCTCTAGTTGCAGCGAGTGGGGGCTACTCCTTGTTGTGGTGCGTGGGCTTCTCATTGCCGTGGCTTCTCTTGTTGCGGAGCATGGGCTCTAGGGCGCACGGGCTTCAGTAGTTGTAGGGCGCAGGCTCAGTAGTTGGGGCGGACGGGCTTAGCTGCTCCGCGGCATGTGGGATCTTCCCTGATCAGGGCTCGGACCCGTGTGTCCTGCATTGGCAGGTGGATTCTTTGTTTTATTTATTTATTTATTTATTTGGTGTTTTGTGGCAGGCAGATTCTTAACCACTGTGCCACCAGGGAAGTCCCCGATTATTTCTTTTTTAATTAAAAAATTTTTTTATTGGAGTATAGTAGATTTACAATGTTGTGTTAATTTCAGGTGTACAGCAAAGTGAATCAGTTATACGTATACATATATCTATTCTTTTTCAAATTCTTTTCCCATATAGATTGTTACAGAATCTCTCACGTGTTATTAGTCATTGCACTCTAGCCACGTAAGTGACTTCTTTGCTGTTTCTCAAACACACCGGGCATGCTCCCACCTCAGGGCCTTTGCTGACTGTTCCCTCTGCCTGCAATGATCTTCCCCTACATATCTGCAGAGATCACTCACCACCTATGGCCTCTGCTTAAACACTGACCACAACAGCTTTTGTGCAAGTCCTTTCTTTGGGAATGTGATCTCAGGAAGCAGGAGTGAGGGACATGGCAAAGCGTGACAAGGGAGGATATCTGAGAAGACTCATGAAATGTGTCTCAGCACCATTTTCTGGGGGTTAGGAAAGGAAAAGCATTTCTCCATCAGCTCCCTATCCCTCATGCCGGACTGGCTACGTAATTTACAGGACTCAGTGCACAATGAAAATGCAAGGCCCCTTGTTCTGGTTAGGCCAGAGGAGGAACTCGACAGTGTTAGCAGTTCTCTCTTTGTTCCTCCATAGCTCTTCTTTTCCGTGTTCCAAAGGAGCTAGGGAAAGGTGCAAGATCTCCCCAGCACAGTGTGTACCCTCCATGGGGTCATGGCATCAATACATTGGGAGATGAATGATGCAGTTTTTCATTCTTATTCTTCCTCATGTCTGTGACTTTGCCTAGACTGCTATCTTCCTTCCTCTAGTTTGTGGCTTCAGTTGGGTGATGGGTGTTGATTTGGAAAATGACATGCTATCACAGAACTTGTGCTGGAGACAGCTCTTCTTCCAAGTGTTGTTTTGAGTATGCAAACAGCAAAATAGGGATGGCCTTGACTTTCCATCTGTGGTAAAGACTGCTGGTCGATTACCGAAACATGTTCTTCACTTCTTCCGAGGAACATGGTTCATGGCTACACCTTCTACAGTCCTTTGTGCAGTAGGTTTAGCCATTTGACTAAGTTCTCCCCCACAGAATGCAAATGCAAGTGATGTCTGCTGCGTCCAGGCCTTAAGAAAGTAAATATGCCTCTTCCATACTGCAACTCATGACAATCTAACTTTAACCAAATAGATGACATCTGTGATTCAAGGGATAAAGGGGCGACTTCCTAAAAGGCAACCAGATCCCTAAATGATCACTGGATCAGAGCTACCTTGCTTACCTGGACTATGTACTTATATTCCAAATATTATGAGAGAGATATATCACCTTTTTTTAAAATCACTGTATTGTTAGTGCTGTTTGTTATAGCAGCTCATCATTTTGCCCTCAACTACTGTAAATGTGCTCTATATGGACTCATCCCAGAGCCCCAAATTCAAGTTAGTATCTTTTTGCTGCAGTTAGATCTTGCACAGGTAAAGGCAAGCCTCATTACACCTGTAAACAGAGATTGAGTTGTTCCCATGGTGGGAATGTCTGCACAGATATTATGGCTATAATAGCACTTGTCCTTCTGGAGTGGAAAATGACCTGGCCAAGATCAGGCGTGAGATTGAAGTTGGAGTCAAGGGTGCAGTCTGCCTATGGAAAGCCCAAATGGCCCACACTGAGACTGAATTCATCAAGACCTTGGCCTCACTGACAATATGCACAAATCAATTGAGTTAATGATCCCAGGAGAAAAAAAGCCTGCGAGTATGGTAAGTTGTTTTCTTGAAAAACAGTGAAACAAAACCTTTACAATTCTGATAAAAGATCCTAGACATGGAAGAGAAAAGTCACATTTTTCATTCTAACTTGATTCTACGGTTACTAAAGACTGTATTCTGTGAGAAATTTCACTTGAATGGCTTATTAGAGCTTCAGATTTTCTTGACCAAGGAAAAGTAGTGTTGTCAAAGAGTTGCCAAACCTCAAAGACACTTGATACAAGGTATTCTGCATCTTTATGGTACAGAACAGGTATCCTTTCTTTAGGTGGCTAGAAATGGAATCTTTTGTCTTCCTAGAAAGCCACAGAAGGCCTTTGTTGATTTCATGAAAGCAGAATTGTGGGTTTAAGAAACATCAGCTGTGTCACCTCCTTGAAGACACTGAGACATGTACACCCTTTAAACATGAAAGAAGTAGAGTATGAATTATTTTAGCTGGAAGTTTAAAGGGTGATCTTAGAAATGTAATTCTTTAGCAAGTAAGATTTACTCCTCTTTATAATTGGGGGAATAGGAGGTGACAGCACACAAAGAATTAAACCCATGTAAGAATTAAATATTTATTTGCCTTCTAAAGGAGATTGAAGCAATAAATCATAAAAATTTCTTTGAAAAAAGTCTTTGAAAATAACTTTTCATGTCTCTCATGGGGAAAAAAAATCTACCACCTGTTAAGCACCAGGTGGTATTAAGTAGTTGATTGACGTTTTTCAACTAGGCAGAAAGTATTTTAAATTAGTTGAGGAATGTTTGTGTATATTTTTCCTGACAGTGAATGCTATTCTCTCAGGTATGGAGTAACCAAGATTTGCATGCCATGAACTTTCTGTTACTTCACATCTTTGGAGCCTGAAGGAGCAGTGTTGTCCATTCATAGTTGTAAGGAACAGCACCAAGAAACGGAGGAGAGCTTAAACGAGCTTTATTTGGGAACGCTCCCGGACGAGGTTGACTGCTCCGAGAGAAACGGGCCAGAGAAGTCACGCCCGGGCGAGGGTTTGGGCAGAATTTATAGGGGAAGAAGGGAAAGGGGTGTGGCGAATCCGGGAGGGCGCAGGGTATTCCTTATTTGGTGGTCTCTTCGGGTATCGCGGCAATATCCGGTGCCGGTTGCATCGTCTTGGGACCGTTAGTCCCGCCCCTCGAAAGGCGGGAAGGCTGGGCCGGGTGGAAAGTCCCCAGGTCAGTTCCTGGAATTGGGTGGTCCGGAAAGTCTCCAGGTCAGTTCGTG
The DNA here is from genome assembly GCF_059928025.1 of Delphinapterus leucas. NCBI lineage: Eukaryota > Metazoa > Chordata > Mammalia > Artiodactyla > Monodontidae > Delphinapterus > Delphinapterus leucas. Next base: position 26,680,641 of record NC_143150.1, read on the forward strand.
GAACTGGGTGGTCCGGAAAGTCTCCAGGTCAGTTCGTGGAACTGGGTGGTCCGGAAAGTTTCGGTCTGATGCAACCTGTGAGTCTGATTGCGTTCCCGTGCCTCGGGCTAGTTGGCCTTAACATCCCGACATCTTTGGTGTAATGGGGCGGCGTTCTGATCTCTGGCTACTTCTTGCTGAATGGGGGCGTCGAAAGGGGAGTCGAGCAACCAGAGGTCCGAGGCTTAAGGGAGACCAGTGGGGGGATTCTGTAGAAAGCAAGGTGTAAGGGCCGAGGAGCACTTGGTTTGTGGCCACCCGAGAGACTTCCTCCATGTGCCTGTGAAGGAGCCTAAGAAAACAGGGAGCGAGCATGAACAAGATACAGATGAGAATTGAGGGGCCTAAGGTTGGTGTTAGCCAGGTATAGAGGGTGGATCGCCACCAATCGGGAATTGGGGAGGCGGACTGTTGGTGTTTGCGTTGGAGTTCTTCTCTTAAGCGATGGAGGGCATTTACGTTGTCTTCGACGAGTACTGTTTCATTGATGTAATAGCAGCATTCCTCAACCGCATAGGCTGCCCGTCGGCGTCCGTTAGGACCGAGTATTGAGCTGCCATCTACGAAGAGGGTGCGGTCCGGGTTTGAAAGAGGGGTGTCAAAGAGTCCCTCTCTCGGCGGGCTGAGGGCCTCCACGACTTGGGGGCAGGAGTGGGAAGGGGAGGTCCCGGTAACGGAGATAGGCAAGAGGGAGTTCTTTTGGTCAGTGATTTTGGCTGAGCAGTTATTTTGCTGGTTGTACCTGGGGTCACTTATGCAGTGAAGTAGGAGAGAAGGGCGAATCCAAATGCAGAATGGCTTCACCCTTGCCTCCTATTTCATTATCTCATGGAAGGGTCTTCCATTGGCAAAAGCTAACCAGAACCTAGCTGGCAAGAGACTCCTGGAAATGTAGGTTTTCTGGCTTCCAGTAGTACAGGGAAGAAAATAGAAACTTAGGTGTGGACATAAGTACCTATCTCAAAGGAAGTTGAAATGATTAATGAGATATTATGTACAAATTGCATATATTATGGTTCCTGGCACATAGAAAACACTAAAAAAGTGGTAGTGCTATGTGTATTTGTGGATATAAATACATGTTCATAATAGTCACTTTAAATGTATTTACCTTGCCTCTGTTAAATAGTTCTTTACAAACTAGAATGTTTTTCATTTTCCTTCCTATCTTCTCTTAGACTACATTAAGAGCTCCATATAGAATATTTTCTGATTTATTTCAAAATATTTAGCTGACAGAAGTAGATTTAAAAAATTTTTGTCTTGTAACATGTCCTAAAAATGTAAATATAGCATGTCAGCAGCTTTTAACATATTTCACTTTGCTCCCATGGCTATAACGTGTGAGTTGCTGCTTGTCTACAACTTAGTTGATGAAGTCTACTAAATGAGTGTCCCAATGACTAACTTTCATTTCGTTACTATGTTTTCTTGTTGCCCAAATTTCGGAGCTTTAAAGTATCATGAAGTTGGCATTAACATAAATCTTGGGGATGATAGTAGCATTGAAATTTCTTCACGAAAGCAGCTTCAGATCGGAGATTTTCATTCCGCCAGTCTTGGCTAACTTCTCAGACTTCCTTGCAGCAGTCACCAGATGGTCTCCCATTTCTCGGAACTCAGACGATTTTCCCACTGAGGCCAGATTTTGAGGTCCATCCACAAAGGCAGTTTCTGGCTAGAAGAACCTTCTCTAAATTTGGTGTTCCCATGGGCTTGCTCAACGCTGAATAATGCCACTGAGTGGTAGGAAATGAATTGGAAAAGTGAGAAGGAAATGCAAAAATGGGGAAAAAAATCCTGTACAAGAAACTGGGAAGCATTCCCACTCACCTTTGTCTAGACGGTTGTCAAGTTGTAACAACACAATTTGCATTAGATAACCCACCCCTCTGCTCTTGTGCTCTGTCAAATATACACTGGTGGGTCCACTACCCGTGGCCTTACCCTACACGTAATTGTCTCATTTCATATTTGTCCTTGTACTTGAAGCATCATTAGGCAGATGCATTTAAAATAATTGAGTGGTTCCTATTGTCTTTATGATGAAACTTACACCTCTTGCCATGGTGGTCAAGGCCTTTCCTATTTGACTCTTTGCTACCTTTCCAGCCAGCCTAAACTCCTGGTACTCTCCAGCTCATGTTGGATATCACCACCCACACCCATCCACGGCGCACCACCAATAATCAACAACCACTGACCACACTCACCAGCCCTAACCACCCCCATTAAGCCCTGCTTACTAGGTCTGTCCATTAGCTCCACTCCACCACCAGCCATACCCCAGCAGTCCTGGTCACCACTGCAGTCTCTGCCCACCTGATATGTCTGCCAGCAGCAGCCCTATTTACTCTGACTCCCTCTTTCACAACCTTTTGACTTAGTGCTGTTGATTCTCCTTAATATCTCATGAAATGTCTCATGCATCAGTCCCCTTCTCTCTTATTCTCCCACCTTGCTCTGGATCACACCACCACTCGCTCTCACCTGCAACACTGCACTGGCCTCCTGACTAGGCTCCCTGCCTCCAAGTTAGCCTCCCTCCAATCCATCCCATACACACTGTTAAAGTGATCTTTCTGACATCTGAATATGACCCTATCTTCCTTCTTAGGACAAATTGTGTTGACCATTAGAGCTGTCCACTAAATACATCTGGCTCTCCATGCTTCTAGGCACATAGGATCGCACTTCCCCACCCTCTTGAAGTTAAGCGTGGACATGACTTGCTTTAGTCGTAAAATGTGAGCAGAAGTGATGCATGGCATCTTGGGGCAGAAACTTTAAGAGCCGGTGTACAATTTGCCCTATTCCCTGTCCCTCTGGTTCCAGATGGTAGCTACTCTGTTGGTCTGAGTCCACAAGTGACGGGCCCCCAGACTACCCACAATAGATATGTGGCTTCAGTAAGAAATAAACCTTGTTGTTTTAAGTCACTGACTTTGGAGTTTTTACTGCAGCAGAATCTGGCATGCTCTGAGGCAAAGCTCAAACCCCTTAGCACGAGACTGATATTCTTTTATAATCTGACCTCTACCTTCCAACCTCATTTTAAACTATTCCTCTCCCCACATCCTATGCTCCAGCCAAACTGTTGTTCCTGGTATGTGCTCTCGTGCTTTCTTGCTTTGGTTATTTGCTTTTCCACCTCTGCTTTCAACTCAGCATGTCCAAAACCAACTTCTCCCTCCTTAGACTTCCATAAGCATAATATCTGGATCATTTTCCTATTTATATCAGAGTTTCTTATATATATATCTTACGTACTCTGTTTGCCTGGAATCTCATGTCAGCGCTTGTGTCTAAATCATCTTGGTATACATCTATAATGTTTAGAACAAAGCCCTTCATCTTGTTAGTGCTTAAATATTTGTCAAATGAGTGTATTGTGTTCCTGAAATACAGGATAATTATAATACTTGTCTTAATTTTTGTTGTAGGTTTTTTTTTTAAAGAATAGCTGTATTGAGGTATAACTGATAGACAAAAAACCTGCCCATGTTAAATGTATACAACTGATGAGTTTGGACATATGCATATACCTGTGATACTATCATTACAATCGGGGTAATAAACATATCTGTCACTTCCAACAGTTTCCTTTTGTGTGTGTGTGTGTGTGATAAGAACACCTAACATGAGATCTACCCTCTTAACAAAATTTTAAGGGCACAGTACTGGGTTGTTACCTACAGGCACTGTGTTGTACAGCAGATCTCTAGAACTTGTTCATCTTGCATAACTGAAACTTTATACCCATTGAACAGTCACTCCCCTTCTCCCCCTCCCCCTAGCCCTTAGCAACCACCATTCTGATCTTTGCTTCTAGGAGTTTGACTACTTTAGATACCTCATATAAGTGGAGTCATATAGCATCTGTCCTCCTGAGACTGGCTTATTTCACTTAACATAATGTCGTCAAGGTTCATCCATGTTATCCCAAATAGTAGGATTTCCTTCTTTTTTTAAGGCTGAATAATATTCCATTACACACACACACACACACACACACACACACACACACACACACACACATTCTCTTTATCCATTCATGTATCGATGGACATTTAGGTTGTTTCCATACCTTGACTACTGTGAATAATAGTCGAGTTTGTTTTATGTGACTGGGTGGATTAGGGAGCAGCTCTGGTAAAGTGTAGGGAAACTCACTAGGGGGATGGGATGGAGAAGGAAATAGGGGAGGGAACGATGGAATTGATGCATTATTACCTGGTATCTGCTCAAAACCTAATACTGTGCTAGGCACTGTGAATAATTTCTAGAAAGAAGACACTATTTTTGACCCCTATGAATTTACCCTATGGTTTGGTGACAAAGCATTATATGCACGAAGGCATACAAAACCAGTGGAGATTACAGTACAGATTTAAGTTACTAAAATCCTGTTCTAGACAGTGAATGTTCAACTATTTCTGCAATGTGCTACTGTATCTCTAAGGCTATTGCAAAAATTTTCAAGCAACATTGGTGACAGTTTACCTCAATTAAAAACTTGTCATGCATTTCAATTTAGGGAGAGGGAGCAATTCACAAAATCATGATTGTTGTAAAACCAATCCATGACCAGTGGCATGCTCTTAATGAATTTGAAAACACTGGATGAGTTGAAACTTCTACTAGGTTTTCTGTGACCAGGTAGCATTTTTAATCTCCAAAGCTCTTTGAAGCCATTTGACATGATTTGAATATATTGTATGTGTGGTGTAGTGGTCAGTGGTGATAAATGTTTAGCAGTTATTCTAGGGGTCTGCCAGACCGTGATTGCCAATTGCTGTGGTGTAAGAACTTCCACCATGGCCAATCTTAAACTACCAATTGAACATCACTGAATGTGGAGTTGGGAAGAGATGTGTACAATCAGCTTTCAAAAGCCCCTGCAAGCAGGCCCCCCAGCACACCACTCTGGGGGCGTTGTGAGTGGCGAGGAGGGAGGCAGAATGAGGAATGAGGGTGGGCAGGGATATAAACAAGCAAAGGAATAGCTTTAAAACTCTAAAGAAGCTTTAAAAACTTCTTCTAAGGAAGAAGCAAGGTCAGAGGTTTGGATAATTTTGAACTACCTAATCAGTTTCCTGAAAAAGAGTTATTGTTAAGCTGCACTGCTAAAGGTGCTAGACTTCCCTCTGAGCTGCCTTGACAGTTGTGACAAATAACTTCAGCCTCTACTTTAGGAGATTTTTAAGTACTGAATGTACATTTTTAAGAAGTTGCTCACTGTGAAACTAATCTATGGTGATACAAATCAGAATAGTGGTTAGCTCTTTGGAGGGGGCACAGGGGAGCTTTCTGGGGTGCTGAAAACTTTCCACATCTTGATCTGGGTTATGATTACTTATATGTTCATTTTATCTCAATAATAAATAAACAATCATGAAAAGCTGCTCACTTTGCACATCCTCCACCCACGCCCCTGCAAAATGTTTCTTCTAGGTATATGTTAGGTAAAAAAAATAGTGGGGGGACTTCCCTGGTGGTCCAGTGGTTAGTAATCGGTCTTGCAATGCAGGTGACACTGGTTCGATCCCTGGTCAGGAAACTAAGATCCCACATGCCGCGGAGCAACTAAGCCCGCACGCCACAACTACTGAGCCTGCATGCCACAACTAGAGAGCCTCACCTAAGACCCAGTGTAGCCAAAAATAAATAAATAAATAGATATTTAAGAAAATTATAAAAAAAATAGTGGGAAGGGAGTGGGAGGCAGGGAAGAAATACAAATTCTCTATTGGGTGATGTACATACCAATAACTGTGCTATATATGATGTATTTTTGCAGAGTGTACATTTCACAGAGTGCATTATTCATTACACACACGGTGGTATTAGCTAGGAAATTGGGATCAGGTAAGTAACACCAGGAAGTAATGACTGTTGACATTACATGTAGTAATCTGTTTTCCTGGAACAAACTGAAAATGTATTCTGTTTGGAATTTAGTATTTTACATTTTATCCATAAAAATGACTTATGAGATTGGATCCATTAGTTTATTAGACTATCACAATCATTATTCCAAACTTATTTATATTGCAGTCAGTAGAATGGGATGTCTCTTCTGAATAAGGAAATGAATATGAATGCCAAGGATTTTCTCTTATTTAATTTTAATAATTGTAACTCATCATATGTGATACGTATTTTTCATATTTATGCCTATAAGTAAATTCTACCAGAGAAAATAGAAGAGAAGAAAGCCACATTAAAACTTGCAAACTGTTTCTCTCAGACGGTTTTTGGGCTTTATGTTTCCACAATGAAATGATCAGCATTAAGTCATGGTCCCTAAATGAGGGTCAGGTATGGGCCAGGAGTAATGAGCAAGGGCAGGCCCATGGCATGGCACTCATTGCTTAAACCGTTTCAGAGGAGCTTCGTATTTCATCAGGATGTTTGTTAAGGCTAGAGCTTCCAATCAAGACCTTGGAAGATCCTGGAATGGCAATTCCTTTTGGAAGCAGTGTTCAAAAATGTTGGGTGGGATGTTGTTGGCTTCATTGCCTCTAGAAATTAGCCAATCAGCAGGCTTGAAATTTTACTAAGCCGTTCATCCCTTTAGTTTGTAGTATGACCTCTGTGGGATGGCCCAGTTGAAATATTCTGTCACTTATGCGTGGTGTTTAGCAGGTTTCTTAGCATGTCTGTGCCTCAGTTTCCTCACTTGTAAAATGGAGAGAATGAGTACCTACATCACAGGCTTACGATGATTAGATGTGTAAATGTGCGTCTCACGTCAAGGCATGCTTGATTTATCATATGGTCAAATCTGTCTCCTAAAGGCACCGTTTCAGAGGCAACACTCAGAAAGAATGAATTAAATCGGAAACCTCCATATGGTGCTCTGTCCTCCGTAGGAAGAATAGAGGGTTCAGGGAACAAAGAGTAGAATCAGGAATGTCCCCACTAACCATCACTCTGACTGACCTACTGGAGGATTTTTTGTTTCCTGTCCCTGCAACTAAGCTTTACAGTGTTAGAGACCCTGGTCCCCAAAGGGGTTATACTCCCACCAGGGGCCATAACAAGGATCCCATTGACCTACAAGCTACGACTGACACTTAGCCCCTTTGGGTTCTTTGTGTTCAATGACTAGTAGCCAAGAAAACTCATCATCCTAACAGGCATAATTGAGCCTAATCAGGAGGAGGATAGAGGGATAATGTTCCATGAGAAGAGAGAGGAATATGTGTGGAACTCAGATGACCCACCCAGGTGCCCCCCACCCACTATTCCCCAGTCCATTGTAACTGAATGAACACATGCAGCAACCCCAGTCTGAGGAGGGTATGACTTACCAGGGGTTCTGATCTCTCAGGAATGAGGGTTTGGTTTAAACTACCAGATAAGCCACCGAAACCTTCCAAAGTAAAAGCTGAGGGTGAGGGGAATTTAGAATGAATAGTGGAAGAGGGAGGCATTGAATACCATTTGCAGTCCAAGACCAGCTGAAGTGGGGATTGGGAGGCTGTAGTTTATCGCACTTATCTCCCTCTTATTAGGCCCACAAGAGACTTGGATGGGCTTCTCCCTGAACATGTATGGAGACGTGGATCAGCGTGATACAGGGATGGGCTGTGGCAGACCTACAGATGTGTTACTCAGATCCCTCTTCTGAAAGGACTCACTGCCCAGCTGCTAGCACCTTCAGGGCTGGTCTCAGCTTTTGAGTCAAGGTCCTGGTCTTCTTGGAGCAGCCTCTGGCCAATGACTGAGCAAGGAAGTGGTACGAGAGCCTAGCCACTTCTGTCCAATGTAGGACTCCTCAAATGGGAATCTTTGCTTCAGAGTTTCCTTGTGGGGCTGGCAGAAACTTTCTCAGATCTGCATTGAGTCTGATGGCTCCCCCTACCCCAATCCTGCTTCCTCACTCTTCCTTTACGGATGTCACTCCCCAATAAATCTCAGTGTTTGCTTCCTGACAACCCGTCCTTCCTGCATTCTAGCGTTCTGTGAGGCCGGCTACTTCTGGATGGTGTGGCGTGTGGTATGACCAGTGAATCCCATGGTCGTGGGCCTACTCCCATACCTCCTTTGTTGTGAAGTGGGATGTTGGGTGCCATGCTGTGTGGAATTTCATACTTGTGGATCAAGCATTCCATAAGCCCCTGGACAGTGGTCCCGGCTGAGGTTCTGCAGATAGGAAAGACAGGCTCACACCCCCCAATAGGTATCTATCCTATGAGAATGAACTGTTGGCCCTTCTAAGATGGATATGGCCCATTGTAGTTAACTTGCTACCAAGTGGCTGACTGGTCGCTTTGGGGAACGGCGCTCTGCTCCGCAGGCCAGGGCGGATGATAGTGAAGTTGCCCCTCGATTTGTTAAAAGAAATAGTAAAACGATAGCCAACACTTTCCAGCCCCCAGCAATAGAGGCAAAGCAATAGAGCTTAACCACCGGCAGCCAGGGCTTTGTAATTATTGTAACAACAGGCGAGATTAAAGTGGCAACTATGTAGGCCCGATCAGTAGAGAGCTAGAGATGGTTAATAAAACACAGCATCTCTAAAACAAAAAATACACAGCATCCCTAGAGGCAAAATAGATAGGCAAACAGGGTATTGCTTAACATATAGAATAAAATAAAAAGAGTAAGAACAAATGTGCTACCTTAACTATGAGTTTACACCCACTTCTGGGGGCCCTGCTAGGGTGTTAAGTCCCGTATCCTAAGAAAGTGCCTCCAAACCAACAAACTCTCCCTTGTTTGGTTTTGAGATAAAACACCTCTTGATGAAGCACCTTCAGAATCCAGTCTCATAGGTACTCCCCTGACTCCTGCCAGCACGTGCTGGTGAGGTCTTCCAGTCCCTTCCAGTCCCTTTCCTTCCCTATTAGGTCCAGCTTCTTCGTAGAAGGATAATGTTGCTTATAGACCTATGGCTTTGTGGGTGACAGACCTCTGTATTGTCTCTCATACAGAGGAAGCACTAGCTGTTTTTTGGGAAGAGTGGGCCACTTCTACAGGCCGAGAAGTTTTAGAGAAGACTGGAGAGTCAAAACCTTCAGGGGCACCCACTTAGACGTCCCCATCCCATGTGTCAGTGTGCTGAGTTTTCGCACCTAGGACCTTGACCTCAGCAGAACATACCTGTCTCAGCTGAGCATTCAACGATCCTGGAACTTCAGTCACCTTAATGATTGAATCCTGGGTTAGATATTTGCTTTTTTATGCTCCCCATTGCTTGAAATGGAAGCTTCTTTGTAAGCTGGAGACTGTTGGCTTCTCATGTACGGTTTTTAATTGTTATTGGCCCTCAGCATTTTATTATCTGTTTTTAGGGCATCAAGGTCACTTAATAATAAGCACCAAATTCTATTTTCTTTACATTTATAATCTCCCATAGATTTCAAATGGCTGATCATTCCCAGCTAGTGCATCCTCTCCACTGGCACGTTTTTCCAAAATACCACAGGTGAAAGTTTAATAATTCGGTCGCCTGGTAGTAGGGGCCGTCTGTGTAAAAACTCCCACCAGGAAGACGGTCCTCAGTACCAGTCAAGTGGTGAGGGATCTGGTCCCCAAGCCCCATCTATGGCCTTCTTCCGTGGACCACTTCTGTTATCATGATAATGTTACAGATTGGGCTCTCAGAGAAGCAGGTGCCGAGAAGAGTTAAGAGTGCAAAAGCTTTATTAGGTGTATGGTCAGGCCACTCAAGATGGCTGTTCTCTTGCTGTCTGTACTTCCCCCTGCTTGACCAATGCCTGCTTCACCTTCACCCTCCTCACATGAGCTAGTGATTGTTCTCATATTTAGACCAGAATGACTCCACCTGCTAGTTTGTTAAAGGGAAACACCTGTCCTTGTGATGGTAATTAACCTGAGGGACTGTGAGGGACATACCCTAGCTGCTGGTTTCCCTGGTAACTGATGAGCCAGCCTGAGTCAATTTCCCCTATAAATGGTTGCCTCCTTCTCCGCTGAGTGGTGAAGATGGTTGCCGTGGCCTGTCTGCGGTACACAGTAGGGGTGTCGTTCCAGGACTCTTTGCTTCAGACATGTAAGATTTCCCCTGTCTAACAAACCATGGATGTCTCTGTTGCTGTCCCCAGGCTCTTCAGTTTCAGGCTGGACAACCACAAGGCTTGCAGGCCTGTGGAGCGCAGCCCAACATTAGGGAATAATGCCCGTGAAGGGATAGGGACAGAGAAGCAGGATTGAGCAGGGGGGGCCAGCAGACTGTGATGTGAATCTGACAAAGTCTCTGCCAGCCCAAGGCAAGAAAAGTCCTATATTGGGTACAAATAGCTAGGCTCTTGTACTACTGCTTTGCCTGGTTACTAGTTGGGGATTACCCTGAGACAGTGCGACTTTGATTATCACCACTTTGCTCTGTCATTGCCTGTGGGCTACCCCAACAAGAGTGTGACCTCGGTGCAAAAGCCCAGGCAGATTCTGAAGATGTTAACAGCTGGAGGCTGTCAGCTACCTACGAGGAGTCAGATGGCAGTAAGTTCTTTCTTTCTTTTTTTTTTTTTTTGTGGTAAGCGGGCCTCTCACTGTTGTGGCCTCTCCCGTTGCAGAGCACAGGCTCCGGACGCGCAGGCTCAGCGGCCATGTCTCACGGGCCCAATTGCTCCACGGCATGTGGGATCTTCCCGGACCGGGGCACGAACCCGTATCCCCTGCATCGTCAGGCGGACTCTCAACCACTGCGCCACCAGGGAAGCCCGCAGTAAGTCCTTTCTTGAAGAAGATATGAGGGGTGCATAACTATGGTCTGCTAATGGACTAGCCTAATACCATTGTGTATGAGCGAAATTTATTTGTTTGGATTAAAATTTATATTGCCCACCCACTATCCAGTGGTTGAGTCTCACAAAGGAGATTAGATTTGCACATCTGAGTGTCCTGTGAGTGAATGTATGACCTTCATAGAGTGCAGTAGCTTGGGGCATTGGCCAGGGAGGGCACCCATAGTGGTGGTGATGACGACTAGCGCAGGAGATACACCACATCCAAAGGAACCTGAGGGCTTGGCTGCCTGTCTGGTGGGGGATGAGGTAAGGCTTATTTTGGGAGAAGAGAGACATTGAAAAGATGGCAGGCTATGGGAAACTTCCTTGGCTAACTGATTATGTGAAGGGTGGGCCTCTTTGGACAGAAAACTTGTGTGTTTTTTCATTTTCTTTTTAAAAATTTTTTTATTGGAGTATAGTTGATTACAATGTTGTGTTAGTTTCTGCTGTACAGCAAAGTGAATCACTTATACATATACTTATATCCACTTGTTTTTAGATTCTTTTCCCATATAGGCTATTACAGAGTATTGAGTAGAGTTCCCTGTGCTATACAGTAGATCTTTATTAGTTATCTATTTTATATATAGTAGCGTGTATATGTCAATCCCAATCTCCCAATTTATCCCTCCACCCTCTTTCCCCTCTTCGTTACCGTAAGTTTGTTTTCTACATCTGTGACTCTTTCTGTTTTGTAAATCAGCTCATTTGTACCATTTTTTAGATTCCACATATAAGTGATACCATATGATATTTGTATTTCTCTGACTTCCTTCACTCAGTATGACAATCTCTACGTCCATCCATGGTGCTGCAAATGACATTGTTTTGTTCTTTTTTTTTTATGGCTGAGTACAATATAAAGTGGCATCTCTTCTCTCTTCTCAGCACTACTTCCTAAGTTATGCCTCTGGGTTTTTTTCCACTCTCACATTTCATTCATTTATTCATTCATTTATTTGTTCAACAGACACAACTCTGTTTCAGTTATGGAAATGATTAAGAGAGAATCTGCCCATGGTCTAGCAGGGAAGACAATATATTGGATTGGCCAAAAAGTTCATTCGGGTTTTCTGTAAGATGTTACAGAATATATCTGTGTGTGTGTGTGTGTGTGTATATACACACACACACACACACACACACACACCAGTATATCACTGTAGTGCTGTGAAAGAGGCAAGCACTACTGAGATGGGACAACAGAGGTAGGATCTCTAACTCAATCCTGAGGGGAGAGGCCAGTCAGGGGAGGCTTCGCAGAGGAAAAGATGCCAATTTAGTCTTAAAGACAAGAGTATGAGTTAGTCAAGCATAAAAGTGAAGGGATGGAAATTCTAGGCAGATGGAGAAGCATGGTCAAAAACATGGACTCATGGAAAGACATAGCAAAGCCAGAAATTAAGTAGTTGAATATGACTGGGTCTTAGTGGATATTTGTGATGAAGTGGAGAATGGAGGTGAAGAGGTGGTAAACAGTAAGACTGGAGAAATGGGCAGGAGGCAGATCATGAAGGGCTTTTAAAATGATAAACTAAGGTAATTTACTCTTATGCCATAGGGCATTAGGGACCCACTGATGCTGAGGAGTGATGAGATCAGAAAAATCATTCTGGCTGCAGTGCAGAGGGTGAATTAAAGGGATTAAAAACTAGAAAAGGAGGAAAAACTAAGAGGCTATTGCATTAAGCCATCTAGAAAGTATTTCAAGCTCAAACTAAAGTAGAGATTCTTAGAAGTAGATGGATTTCAGGGAGTAGAGTCATTAGGACTTGGCTGAGGGTAAGGATGAGGGAAGGAGCAGATAAGGTTGATTACTAGGTTTCTGGATTGGGTGACTAGGCTTATGGTGGTGATTGATCCCCTGTCCTACTGTCTTCTCTGTGCGGCCCAACCCTCTGTGGTGATGGCGAGAGTAAAGGAAAGAAATCAAAAGAATGGACTGCTTACAGTGCTCTGAACGCCTACACAAATGCACAGACTTGGCTTTCGGTAAACTGAATACATCCGCCCAGCTTTTGCCTGTTCTTTCTCTCATTCCATCCAGGTTCCACCTAGCATCTCCCTCAGGGTGATCAGAATCATCTCATATTATGTTTCAGGGAGTGGTTTGGGTAGCTTGTTCCTAGTTTGCATATTCCTTCTTTGGTGATAATACTAGCTGGTTTGCACTCATGTGGAAGAAAACCACGTTATGACTCCGGGATCCAAAACGATGAGAAGAGTCATAGCTTTTCACTACATCTTACAGCTGTACAAGCTGACGGTAAACTGACTCATCTGTTTTTTCGTTGTCATTTGTGCTGTGGGTTCTCTTTTTGAGTACAAGCCTACTTTTTTCTCGGATTGTCACATCTACCAGTTTTAAAGTTTATTAGATTTATTCTTATATTCTATTTTATAGAATATAAGAATATACTGTAATTGGGGGAAAATGTGGGCCTTAGAGGGCTTTACCAGATTTAGAGAGGGTTTCCCGTCTTTCAAGAAAACTAGCAATCTCATGGGGGAAGACTGCAATGTTTGGAAATATTTGTAAAATTGTTTCACCCTGTCAGCCTTGCATTCAAGCTCCTTGAGAGCTGCCACCAGAGCTTTAATTGACTTGTTCAGGCTTAATGAATATTTATTAAGAAAAAGTTAAATCAACCATTTTGCTACAGGATTGAAGCTCAGTGAAACCACTGCAGGGATAATTTTGCCAAAGCTGCTGTCACGGGGAGAGGATTATTTTTGAGGCTGTCATTGCAGGTTCTTTTACACTTTTATAGCTAGGGCATCATGAGTCAGTAAATAAGCAAATACCTCCTGCTTGGAGGGTGGGCAGTTTGGCAGGAAAGTGGTCATTCTGAGGTTTTCAACAGCTAGAGGCTAATAGGGGCCAGTGTGACTCCTTAGTTCAAAAGGCTCACAGCTTCTGAGGCACAAAGAGAAATTCAGTTAGATTCTACCTGATTACATTAGGAAGTACAAATCCAAGTGAAGAGGCAGAGGGAAAGTCTTCATTTGGGGCTCTTTCTAGTTCTTTCTCTGAGCACAGGATTGGGCATGGATGGATGTAGATTCTTTCTAGTCATCATCTACCTTGCTGCTGAGACTGCAAACCCCTGAGGTCAGGAGCCAAGTGTGCTTTCCCCTCAGCCTGGAGAGGAGAGGAAGAGAGTGTAGGCTCTCCCCACAACCATCTTGTCCAGGTGATGTCTGGTTACAAGGACAGCAATGGCTGTCAAAGAACTTGGGTATCCTGTCTATTCAAATGGGTTTGTGAACTCTCAAGTGTTGAGGATGCTAAGACAGTGGCGGTAGGTTGGGACAATGGCAGACACTCCTAATACCTTCCTCCATCCTGTCCTAACAACAGTGCCCTCCCAGGGAGCCTTCTGAGAAAGTCCAATTGCACCATCTTCACTGAATATAAATGGTTTGTCCATGATTCTTAGTCTTAGATGTAAGGGAAGTCTCCTAGCAACCTCATTCTTTCACACTCAGGCCTGGAGGCAAGTTCCATTAATTCTCAGTGCCACCAACCACTCTCTTCCAAGACCTTGCCTTTTTTTTTAAACATAAATTTATTTATTTATTTTTGGCTGCATTAGGTCTTTGTTTCTACATATGGGCTTTCTTTAGTTGCGTTGAGCAGGGGCTACTCTTCACTGTGGTGCATGGGCCTCTCATTGCGGTGGCCTCGCTTGTTGTGGAGCATGGGCTCTAGGTGCGCAGGCTTCAGTAGTTGTGGCACGTGGGCTCAGTAGTTGCGGCTCGCGGGCTCAGTAGTTGTGGCGCATGGGCTTAGTTGCTCCGCAGTATGTGGGATCTTCCCAGACCAGGGCTCGAACCCGTGTCCCCTGCATTGGCAGGTGGATTCTTAACCACTGCACCACCAGGGAAGCCAGACCTTGCCTTTTCTTTAGTCTAGATCGATAGGAGTGATACTGTGAGTCCTCCCAGTAACCCCAGATTCAAAAGAAATTTCCTGATGGGACGTTAAGTTTCTGTGTGTTCCCACAACTGAATGCAGATATATTGTCGCTGAGTTTTATATCTGCCAAGTGATCTGGTAATAAATGGATGCCCAGGAAGCCCAGTTCAATAGGGTGAGGATACAAGGGGAGGGGTATGGCCGAGCGTAGCTGAGCAGCTGGCTCAGATTTTGAAAGTAAACTCTCCAACTGATAATAGGCTTTGGTGGTTTATGACCCTATGAGACATGTCAGTGCATCTTCTGCTTCACTGAGTCTGGACTCTGAGGAATAATGGTTTTGCTTCTTGCTTCTCCATTTGTTCTCACCTTTTTCTGTGTTCATCTTCCCAAGTCACAGTTGGCCCTTTCTCACCACCCAATACCAGGAAGGTGATATATAGGACCATTTCTTCCACGATCCTACCAAGGTTTCCTTAACTACATTTGCCCTTCCTGTTTGGAGACTGTCCTATAGACAGAGTGTGATCAGATGTGAGTGTTAACAGGGCAAGAAAACCAACGCAGAGACCAAGAGGCATTCTCCTCTTGTGCACAGGGGGAGTGTGACATCTGAAGGTCAAAGACTGTTTGGCAGACCTGGTTGGCGAGTCTGATCCTATGTGTAAGCAAGATATATAGCTACCTATGGTCTTAACTTGAGAAAGACTAAAAGCACCTCTTGCTTCTCCCTTCCTCCCAGGAGAAAAACACTCAAACCCCACCTAAACCCAAGTTGTGCTCCCCTATCAACTGCCACAGCGCCTGAGATGAACTTCTCCTTTGAGGAAAGGAACTGGAGTTCCTGTTAAAATAGAAATCTGTTATTTTGTAAGACTTGGAGACATTTGGTACTTGAACTGATTTCAGCAGCCACCGAGGGGACCACTGCTGTAATCTAGTCACTGAATCTGCTCCCTAGAGAATCGTTCTCTTCTGGGGGACTGCTACAGGTGTCCTAATGAAAGAAAAGGAAAGCACCTGAAGAGTTATAAAGTGTGAGTGTTTCACCAGATAAATGGCATTTCAGAGGACAGTGAAAACGATAGTAATATGCTGACGCCTGCAGGCCAAACTGACTGCCTCGTGTTTATCAGCCTACACTTCCTAATCTTCTGAGAGTTTCCCTTTCCCGCTCCTATCTTTCTCTCGCCAAGGCCTTGTGTTCCTTGCTCCCTAACTCCCTAACCCCAGATATCTTTATTTCCCTAGCATCTCAGCTGCACTCTTCTTCCTTTCTGGCTTAGTTTCAAATTATCCCTTCTCTTTCTCCTATCATTACGCCCTGTTTTCTTTGGTGATCATCATCTAAAACTGGTCTGTATTTAAACACTCGTTTTATTTGTTGGATACAGCTATATTCCATGTTCAGTATATATAATTTACATTAGATCATTAGCCTTTTGTTTCTCTCTCAGAAGCATTCTAAGATCAAGTCTAATCCTAAATTCAGGATTTCGTTCTCCACTCTAGATCAGTGGCCCTGGGTGGAGTAAAGATTTTCCAGTGGGACATTAGGTTATCATCAGTAATGAAGGCAGCAGCACAAAACGTAGCCAATTAACTAAGAGGACTAAGACACATACTTGTAATGACATGGGAAAGCAGTTGGAAGTGGTTTTTTTTTTTTTGCGGCACGCGGACCTCTCACTGTTGTGGCCTCTCCCGTTGCGGAGCACAGGCTCCGGACGCGCAGGCTCAGCGGCCATGGCTCACGGGCCCAGCCGCTCCGCAGCATGTGGGATCTTCCCGGACCGGGGCACGAACCCGCGTCCCCTGCATCGGCAGGCGGACTCTCAACCACTGCGCCACCAGGGAAGCCCGGAAGTGTTTTTGAAGATCATCAATCCTGAGTTTGGGCACTTCCTCAGGAGGCCAGATCTGGCAATGGGAGGATGGGAGATCAGGGTTAGGGTCAAGGCAAGTGTCTGAGGAGAGGGTCCCAAGGGGTGGAGGAGATGATCACTGGTGGTGATCCTGCAGTTGGGGTGGGGAGAGGCATAATCCTTTGTGAAGATCACCTGTCACATGACTGTACATCATTGGTAAGGCTTCTGGTGGGAAGTAAATTGGTGACTAATAACTTCTTGGCACCTGCACCCAAGTAAAGTTTAAACAGCCAAAGCCCAGAGACAGAATTCTTTCTTTACAGTTTTATTTACAAAATGTATTAAAACTTTGTACAATACCTCATGGCAATGAGGCTCCGTAATTTACGCCCACACATGCAATTTACGCTTTTACGGCCATTAGTTTGCTTGGCAATGTTTCTGTTCACTGAAGTACAGCTTTAACAACAAAAAGAAAATAATTGGAAAAAAAAATCTTCAAGTGACTACCGCCAAACTCCCGTAGCTTGAAGTTAGTAGCAGAAATTTGAAGCAATCAATGTTTCTTTAAACATGCAAGTTTTTAAAAAATAACAAACCAATTTACCCGCCTCTTCATTCCCAGTGAAGTTTCCTCTCTGAAAAATTGATTTGAGTCAACTAACATCCACTTCTCTTTAAACAGTGCCTATGAGAAGTTTGTGTGTAGGTTGGTTAGCTTCCCGCGCCGGAACATCATAGCATTCAGAAGTTGAAAAATCAGTTTCGTGAAAACAAAACAAAAACACAACAGCTTTCCTTTTTTGTTCAATACCATTTAAAATTTGACAGGTGAGTCGTTTGCTTATGACACAATTTTTTGGAATGAAAGTTTATATTACACTTTTCCGGAAACTTTTCATTGGAAATGAGACTTATACCTTTCTTTTCTGAAGACGAGCAAATGTGCAGCAAGTCAACTAGAGCATCTAAGGGTCACACTTGGGAAATGAATTTGAGCTCCCAGTTTTCACTGTCTGGAAACTTCCCAGTGCACGTCACTGATGAGAGCAAACTACTGAACTACAGAAAGCATACGTCGTTCTATCGGAGGTAATTAGTGAGCGGAGACTATTTCCTCTGACTGATCTGATGATGCCAATGGCAGGTACGCAGTTAGTTACTTGATAGCCCGTGGAGCAGTGGAGCCATCTTCGGAGTCAGTAGAGAGACTGCTCCAAGCATGGACCTGGGAATGAGGCTGAGGCCCTCGGTTTAGCAGTAGGTTTGGGAATGCATTTTAGTCTTTGCAAACTAGAAAAGGACACATGCAGTCTGACGGAGAGCCATGGGCAATCACAGGCAACAGCTGGTAAGACAGACCTAGCAAGAGTAAAAGTCAGATGAGAACTGTGGTCTGAACCCACTGGCCCGCCTTGCAATGCGGTCCTGTCCCCGTGGTGTGCGCTTGAAAGGCATACTTAGCAGAGAAAGCAGAGCTAAACACAGTGTTGTTTCTGAGAAAGATATTCCAAACACATTTGGGAGTGTCGGCAGCATTTCCCTCACCTCAGTGCTAAATACTCAGCTATCGTGACTTAAAACGCACACTGAAGCAAGAAAAACAGATCTGTGAGCTGAAATTCCAGGCTTCTCAGAAAGCCCCGGGATCCATTTTTAGGAAAGCACCGAGAGGTATGCTTAATAGTGCCCGTCCCTTGCTACACACAAGTCAGTTTCGAAAGCTATGTGAATCCCTTCACCGAGTGGGAAGTTAGCAAAGCATTTTCACAAAACCATTTCAAAACACAGAAGTCACTGTTCAGTCCCTTTTCCAAAGTGTTTCAGTTTTCTTAAGTGTTGCATTTACTTCTAAAGATATACACATTTCAGCAAAGTTGAAAGGAAACAGGGCACACAGAACATCACCACCAACAGGAGATACCAAGAACATCTGGTCAGCAGATCCTAGAAGAAACGCCTAGAAGAAATTTGTCTGTGTGTGTGTGTGTTAAAGAACATGGTGTTTGTATACTGTGCAGTGGTATCAAAGGATGGCTTTTGTTGAATTGACTTTTTTTAAAATAAGATTAGTTTTCGCATACTGGAATCTTGCATGTCCATTTTTTTGTTGATTTTATTTTAATTTTTTCAAGCAAAGCAAAAAGATTTCAATGATGATTTGCATTGTCGCGAGTCTCAGAGTATTCCATAAGGCACTGAAGGAAAAAAAAAATCAGTTTTTCCTATTGAAAGGTCATTGCACCATCAGCAATATTCGTGTCATGCCCGACACCAAGGAGAGTGAAATCTGGCTCAGGATCCTTGAAGCAGCCACGTTTTCGGTGATTCCTCTTGTCACTTGCCTCCAGTGGGAAGGGACCTGCAAAGGCAAGGGGGAAATTTAAATTTGAATGGGCTTTCTATTGGGAATGGAAGTTTACTATGGCTCAGTCTATCCTGGACAAAAACCACGGCCGTTTTCTCACACTGGCATCTCTGAGGCTGCACCCTGCTTGATTGGCTTTAGCCAACAGGTCTGTTTAAATTCTTTCACTTGAAGCAAATGCTTTGCAATAGGTTAAATTAGGTTCATTTTTTTTTTACTATGCATTGTACCAAGGAATACACGGGCACTGCATGATGTCTAACTCAAAAAGCGTTCATCACTTAGGGTGTAGGTATACTAGAAAGCCTTCGTGGCATTTCAATATAGATACTCAGGACAACGACACTGTAGAATATATTCTGATTGCAGAACCTGTGACAGAGGACTGTTTACCTAGGACAGAGTGGAAGCAGTGTTTTACGGCTCGCTCAATTGAAATCCATTTGACTGCTCATTGCCAGAAAGGTCACAGCTTGTTTCTCTTCATATCTACAACCTTAGTTATTAAAGTCAGAAAATAGCACATGGACTGTAAAGAGACAGCACATTCCAGGAAGAGGCCAGAACAGTGATGCCCACGAAGGGGATTGGCTTCCATGGGGGTGTTTGCCTTGATATTATGGGCCTGATTGAAATGTTGATGCTGCCCTCCTTTTGGAGGCATTAACTAGTGCAGGGAGTTCATTTGCCCCCAACTCTGAAAACTTAAGACCACTTTCATGCCTCCTTTTCAAGCTCACATCCATCCTCTCCATCCTTTCCCTCTACACTAATGGGACCCTTCTTTTTCTCATGAGCTAATGCTGAATTTTATCCCAAAGGAATGACATGATCATTATCTACCACTGGCCCTGGAATAAAAGTATCTGTAAGAAGAATGTCAAAGATGCATCTGAAGGCCAAAAGCCCCAAAGAAGCAGAATAAGACTAACATAGAAGTGGGTTAACCTCTTACTTGGAATCACTATGGTCCAGAGTCATATCTATCTCAGAAGTTTGGGGAAAGCTTATGTCTATGACAGAAAGATCAACCCCCTTCTCTCTCTATTGGCCATGGGATGTCATTTCCCACCCGCATAACTTTGGGAAAGCCACCTAATCTCTCAATGCCTCTGTTTCCTGTTTTTAAATGGGGGTAGATGAAATATTACCACTGAAGGAAAGGTCCTCTGGGAACAAAGAACATCACCCCTTCAGTTATCTAGAATGTTTTCCACTTAACATAAGATGAACTCTTTAAAGCAGGAACGCTTCCCCAGCAAGAATGTCTATGGCTGCAGAAGGAAAATTGATTCTTTCGAAATGGACGGCATGAACAAAGTTAATATTTTCTAGGAAGACTAAACAGAACTGTATTAGAGGAAAAATGGAAATCTTTTTCCTTAACCTCAGGCATTTTGAGGTCTTGAAAATAAGAAGGATTTCAAAAATATTGAAGAAACCAAAGAAGCCAGAAGTAGTTCTGAACAGCAATGAGGAAATGGGAAAGAATTTCTTAAAACAATGAGCAGAGTGAGCCCTAGGGTGCAGTGAATCTGGAACGCTTGACGGTTGGTCACCTGCCCAGGCATCCTGGGGGCCCCACTTCCAGTGGGTGGTCAGTAACCCAAACAGGCAGCAGATCATCAAGAGG
The DNA here is from genome assembly GCF_059928025.1 of Delphinapterus leucas. Lineage (NCBI taxonomy): Eukaryota > Metazoa > Chordata > Mammalia > Artiodactyla > Monodontidae > Delphinapterus > Delphinapterus leucas. The sequence goes on from NC_143150.1 coordinate 26,701,231, forward strand.
CCGTCTGCTCCCCAGTGGGTGCTGGATCTGAGGCGTGTGTTCCCACAATGAATCCAATAACCCGGACTCTACTCTCAGCCACGGCAAATGAGAGATGACCCCCTTCTCTTTCAAGGATGTCTTTTTGTTAACTAGATCCCACCTAGACCATATTTTTGCAGCTGATTTGCACTTGAGTCATTCTTCCTGAAGAATTACTGGTACCATAAACTGCTAAGGCTGGCTCTGATAATAGCAATAAAAGTAAAATCTCAGGGTGCTTCTCCATCTCTGCGCCCCTGAATAGACCCTGACAGATCTAGGCCAACTCAGAGAACTGGAAGCCTAATAACTAGGTAATAAGTCAGAAGGCACTAGGAGATATTCCAGAACTTCTTGGGAAATAAAAGATGAGTGAGCAAAGACCAACATTCCCCTAACGTTACATCACCACACTGGCTGAGGACAGCAGAGTGGTTTCTATTTCCTGCTCAGCCTGCTTTGTGCCTCGACTGACACATGTCAGGTTTTTTCTGGCATCCTCTGAGGCTTTTCCTCCTTGTCTTTCCCTCCATGACCTACACATTTACACATATATCCATCCCTCCTAAGGGCACCATTGATGATATCTTGGCATCACTTATTAAACAGACATTTGCTCTTTAGGTGTCCCTGCTCAGAAAGGAGAAGTGAAGCCATGTAGAGCAGAGTATATCCCACATTCTCTCAGATCAATCGTACTACACCATGGATTCCTATATTTTTCAGGCCCAGAACAATACCCATAGTACAAATCCTTGTCTCAACCCTTCTAGGATCACCATATGGGGGAATCAACTTGGTCATTAATTCACGAGCCCATTTTTTTTTCTTCTCCACTATGGGAAAACTCAGCACCCTCACGCCACTCTGTCCACATTTCTTTCATAAGAAAGAATCCAATGTGGCTCTAAACTACCTATTTTAGGTATTTCCTGAAATCAACTTGAAAAATAAATCGGACAGTTCTTTTGAAATATATCAACACTTTTAGTTTTTTTTTTTTTAATAAGTAGTTTCTACTTTCACAGGGGGGAAAAATGGTCTTTTTATCCTAAAACTGTCTTCATATGTAACACTGGCCATCACTGAGATGACATTGAACTTTGCAATGGCTTGTTTGCAGAGGCTTTCCCCAGGTTTTCATCCTAGGGATGACTGCCAAGGTGCTAGCTAACTGGGCTGTAACCACGTTGGCATCGATGTCTATTTGAGTGTGACTTTTGCCTCAGTTAGCCCGAATTTTGCTTCACAAAATGGGTCAGCCAAGATGACGAAAGGAAAGCCAGAGTACCAGAAGTTGTGGCAAGTTAATTTCTTATGCTCTTCCCTCAGGTTTAATGTTCTGGGCCTCCACTTCAGGACTGTAGCATTCTGCCCAAATTGCTGATCCCAGTTTGGTCTCCCTCTCTCCCTCTCTCCCCTCCTCTGTGTCTGTCTTTTTGTCACTCTCCTTCCCTTTCTCCCTCCCCCCTTCCTTCAATTCCTTAAGTTACATCCTCTGAGACAACTTTCTCTAGAATCTTACTACTCCTTAGACCAGCAGCATCAACACGACCTGTGAGCTTGTGAGAACTGTAGAACCTCAGGCCCCATCCCAGAGCAGCTGCCTCAGGACCTGCATTTTTATAAGATCCCCAGGTGATTCATATGCATATTGCCAGTTGGGAAGCACTGCTCTGGGCCTTTAATGAGAGACTGAGGCTGTAGGAGTTGGGGAGCAGGGACATAGATTCTCAGATGGAATGGCTGATAATCAAGAGGGTCTGGAGGCTGTGTGACCCTAAGCCCTGTTACAGAAAGCTTCCTTTTGGGGAACGTAGGAGCGATTGAATATACACCCTCATGTCAAGTGCATAAGAAGGAGGGCAAATGGAGGCTTGGTGAAGTCTCTCAAGACATTTTTGTAAAGAAGTGAGACATAGACTTAGGATCTGCTCTGCATTTGACAGGATCCCACTGGGGTTTCAAGGTTTCTGGAGAACACCGGGCCACGCGTAGAGAGCGGTGGCATGGTTTAGTGAAGAATACAGCTACAGGAGGAAGAAGAGCTGGGTTCTAGTCCCAGAACTGCCACTGCCTAGCTGTGTTGCCTTTAGCAAGTCATTTGATGTGGCTGGCACTTCGTTACCTGAAAGGGGAAATATTTTCTGCCCCATTACCTCAACTGAGGCAATAGATGTGAGAGCACTTGGAAAACCGATATGCAGATTTCAGGTGTATTATTTCTTTGGATGCCAATATCTCAGAATTTGGGATAAGTAAGCTAGGCTGAAATCACCCATGTACTCTCTTATGAGAAAGCAATAACATGACCCCAATTGTAATGGGCCTGTATAACCTACTCAAGAGTAAAATATTTTAAGCACACGGGAACATGAAATGCTTGCATGCAAACAGTGCTAATTGCAGATGAATCCACGTATTGTCCATTCAACAATGCAATGGGAACACTTTGTTAGTGGGTTAGTCGGTGGCAAAAGGCTGCAGCCTGCAGCAGGAAAGAACAACCAGCAACTTCATCAAACAAGATAATGCCTTCCATGGTGAGGACAAATGATTTATGTGGATGAAATATTATTTAAAAATTGGCTGAATTTAGATCCGCACCATGAAATATAAGGTCAAAACACAGATGCATTTGTAGAAATTCGAACACATGGACATTGACTCAAGAGGTCAAAAATCTACCTAGAATAAGGGCTACGAAGTTTCTAATTGTTCTGTTCCGCTTCGGATAGGTGTGTTACTGATGACAGATGCACGTGAAGGTAACAAAACTATTTTCTCTTAAACACTTCCAGAATGGAGATGTTATCCTAACTCAAGCTTGCCTTTGAACATGTCTGAGTTATTGGTGAGTTTTAGCTATAGCTGCCAGAATCAAGGTGGCATCAGTCAGGTTCATTTAAGTATGAATTTGGGAACAGCCAGCAGCAGGGAACCTAGACTGTCCTTTGGGAGACACTTACCTCAATGAACATCAGTTCCAAGAAAGGGACAACAAAGGAACTCAAAGATTAAAGAAATTGTCTCAGGCTTATACTAAGAGATCCACCACACCCCTATAGAAGCACTACCTTTCTCAAGGTAGCAGCTCCCCATTTCCATTCCTCATTTTAACATCAGTTCCAGAGAGCTGCTTTCTCTAGAGCTTCACTGTCCAATATGGTAGTCACCAGCCACATGTGACTATTGAACACTTGATATGTGGCTAGTGTGAATTGACATGTGCCATAAGTATAAAAGACACCCCTGATTTCTAAGACTTAGTATGAAGAAAAGAATGTAAGGGCTTCCCTGGTGGCGCAGTGGTTGAGAGTCTGCCTGCCAATGCAGGGGACACGGGTTCGTGCCCCGTTCCAGGAAGATCCCACATGCTGCGGAGCGGCTGGGCCCGTGAGCCATGGCCGCTGAGCCTGCGCGTCCGGAGCCTGTGCTCCGCAACGGGAGAGGCCACAACAGTGAGAGGCCTGCATACCGCCAAAAAAAAAAAAATATATATATATATATATATATATAAAAAAGAATGTAAAACACTTCATTCACTTTTTTCATTGATAACAAGTTGAAATGATAATACTTCGAATATACTGGGATAAATGAAATATATCATTAAATTAATTTTGCTTGTGTTACTTTAGAAAATGTCTAGAAGAGCACTTAAAATTACACATGTGGTTCACATGTGGCTTGCAAATATTCCCACTGAACAGTGCTGCTCTAGAGAATTTCTCCTTTTGGGTCGCAGACCACAATTTAATTACAACTATGCTATTAGGAAAGCACCACTGTCTGACAAGAAAGCACAACCATTATTTTCAAAGAATCAAACGGTTGCAAAGAATAGACAATTCCTGAAACAACAAACCAAACTGAAAGACAACAAGAAAAGAAGAAGAGATTGACATACAGTAACATAAGCTGATTAGTTTACTAGACCTTAACCGTACCCCTAGATCTTAACACTCTCTGTTCCATACACGTTGTAGCCTTCTCTGTATGTAGCGTAATTTTGAGTGTTGGTGGCAGGAGCAGGCTTAAAGTTTTGGGTGTTCTTTGTGAGTTTCATGCGTTTGGACTCTGCCCGTGATTTGTAACAGAATTCTATCAAAGCCACCATCATGGCCAGCCCCAGACCTCCGACAAGTATATAGAAAACGCCTGCCACATTGCTCAGGCTCAGAGCGCTGGTCTTGTCCTAAGAGAAATGAACAAGGTGATTAGTTCTTGGAGAAAACAAAGACAATGGGACATTATAATGCATTGCAACAGTATATGATAGTTCTAAGTTGTAAAACAGCTAAACATTGATGTAAATGCTATGACTCAACTCTGGCAACTGGCTGATGTTTCACAATGGCCAGCAAGATGGTAGATGGTGCTTCTGTTGACAGTTGTGATCCTCCCCTAAATGCTCTTTTAGTTTGACTCCTTAAATCCATTAGTACCTCAAGATGGTGTCAACAACTAAGTAAACAGCAGTCGGCCATGGGAGCAAAAGTGGAAACACAAGCACAACTTAGTCCTCTGCCAGCTTTGATAAACACCATTTGCCAGAGTTGAGCTGTGACATCATCTCTGTCAATGTAACACTCTTTTCATTTGGGAACTTGAAGCACTCTTTCCCCTCTCTGCCCCGCAACACCTCTTTCTCCCTTGTTCTTGTCAACAACTGGTCTTTAAGATGACAGGTGAGAATGTTAGAGGTTCCTGATACTCATATCTGGGGAGTTACTTCATAAGGGTTTGTTTTAAAAGGATTAACTCTCCCCTTTCACCCAGTGGCTGAGAAATTGCTTCTTTGGGGACTAGTTGCTAAGGCCTCATCCTCAAAGCAGCAAGTGTTTGTGCTGCGGGAACAAGGGCACAGCACGAAGAATTGGCTCTGTTCCCTCTTCCTGAGAGTTTAAGGACCCGCTGGGTCCTGAATCGGCTCCATACAAATCAGAAGACTTTTCCAGGAGGCTGATGATTGAAACAAATCCGGCTCATTTTCAGCTTTTACTCCAGGGAATGCAGAGAATAATTAGGGAGAAAAACCAAAACAAAACACCCCTATACTCATCTCTCTATTTAAAATGGGGGGAACATCGAGGAAGCCGGTCAGTGACTTTCAGGTCAAACCGCAAATCTGACTAAGCTATCTGCCTGTATGAAAAAGCAGAAACTGAACTGCTGAACGACGGAAGGAAAAAAGTTGGTGCCTTGAGCCCTACCTGGAGGTAGGACACAGCAAGGGCCAGGAGCCTTTCTTTGAAGAAAGTAAAATAAAGTAGCATCTTGTAGTCTTTTTAGAGGGAATGTAACCATTTTGCTGCTGAATACAACCCAAACTGTCAAGCCAGTGAATTGAGTATCTCATTCAAATGACAGCACAGAGACCAGACGACGGCCGTGGCTGACACTCAACACTCTGTGGCTCAGCCAGTCCTGGTATCATGTGAAGAGTTAAATGTAAAGACAATATGGCCATGTCCTGATTCCGTTTTCATAGGAGCCAGTCCTGCACTTGTTTACCTTAATAAAAAGGCCAGTTGGAATTAAGTCGCATGGTCGGGAAGAGGGGTAGGGACATGCCTCATGTCCACAACAACCTTGCAAATAGTCACTCTTCTAGGATGAGTGACAGTTAGCTAGACAAGTGGTAAGAATTTCTATAACTTAGGAAACAATGGATCATCTCCTTAAGGAGGCAGGTGAAGCTGTCTGCAAGGATGTTCCACAGTCCATTAGGAAGAGGACCAATTTCTGGTAACCTGCCCTCTCCCATTAGATTTTTATATGTATGTGGTTTTTGATGGGGGAGAAAGTGTCCTTTACATCACCCATGTAAGCCGTAGCAACAAAGTTTCAAGTTCCATGTATTTAAGTTTCAAAGAATTCCCTGCTGTGGGATGTAGAAAACCAGTAGCAAAATGGTTCACTGCACAAGGAAAATGAGTGGCATTTCATGAAATGAATTAACTGATACCACAATATTAGTTCAAAAAAAGGAAAGGCAAAAATTGAAACTAAAAAAGAACTTTCTTAGGGGAGCAAAGGGGGGCAGGAAGGAGGCGGGGAAGAGTGTTTCATGCTTATCAATGTGATGTTATCCTGAGAAGGTATACCCTTAAGGAGCATGCGACTGAATTTTAAAAGTATTACGTACAGAGATTCAAGTGACACCTTTGGAAGAGAGAAGTGTGACAGACTTAATGAGATTCGAGATCCAAATAGATGCTGAACTCAATACGACAGCAGCTGAGAGGAGGCTGGCTAATCATTCTGCTTACAGAGACCAGTCTTTGTTATTGATTTCTTTGACTGTTTTCAGGTGGGATCGACATAATATATTCATAACCAAAGGCATTTACAACTACAAAGTCTCTGACACTGTAAGAGGTTAAGAAAAAGTACTGTCACAACTGGATCATTTTTTGTTTTTTGGGTTGTCGTTGTTGTTCTGTTTTCTCTTTGAACTTTCGAAATGTGAAATACAGTAAAACCCCCTTATAACACAGCTCGTGATTTTACTGCTTTGGGAACATGGTGGGTCAGATTGAGTTCCCTAATCGTAAGGATAGCTCGCCGGAGTCGATGACTGATGTCACATGGCAGGTCTCTGAGACTGGTGTTTGCCTCATTCCCTCAGCGCTGGTGTTATAAAGGGGTCCCACTGTGTCAGGGAGTGTCTGTTGGGAAGGAAAGCCGTTTTAGGGTAGAAAATAAACAGTGGTTCAAAATGTGATTGCTAATCAGTACAAAAAGACCTTCAGCGACTGACCTTACTCCCGGAGTCCTTCGCTCCGCATTCCCCCTTATCGTACCACCATTTGTTTTTCAGCTTGTCTAAGATGCCTTGTTCACTGAGTTTCAATACTGCAAGGTTTACAGGCGTTCTTCACGTGGGAAATAACATAAATAACATTATATTATGTTATTTTATGTTATTCAAGCTTCAAACTACTTTAAAACTATAGAAAGCGATAAAGCAGGGGGCCCTGGCCACAGAGTAATTTTAGACACTGCAGGCAACCTGAGCATTACCTTATAAAAATTAACACTACAGCAACGCTATATTTACCAGGGCCTGCCCATATCGCTTTGAGTAATCGGCACACACTGTTAAATAATGAGGATAGAAAAAAGGCACTCCTCAGATAGGCTGTGTGGGGTGAGGAGGGTCTCCCCTCAAGTGACAATTGTCGGCGGCAGCTTGCAGTAGCTTTGTGACGGAGGTATGTTAGGTTTGATCTAACTGGGTGTCTTGTTGTACTTCCAGACAGAAAGCAAGTTTTATGGAGGAGTGGGGAAGGGAACGGGACCAGAAGGGGAGGCGTTTCCACATGTGGAGACAAAAGGATGAATCCGAACAGAATAGAAGATAGATCCTACGTGAATAACATGCCTTCTGATGAGTTGTCCTTTATTATACATATCTGTTGCCCAGCTGAAAATGAGCTCAGAAAGAACTGTACTACATACATGTCTTCACAAACTGCATTCTTATGCACATACTTGTCTTAGTACTAAAGGTATCACGTGGACCTCTGAGTTTTGGATAAGAGTACTTTCAACAATGGGAGAACTGGTCTATGGATTGTTTTTGAGTTACTGATCAGCTGTCTCTCTGATATGGTCATAGGTCTGTGAGCGACTCAGATCACCAAAAGGTGAACTAGATTGTTTAAAAATGGATTATTAATATGGCATGACCTGAAATGGCAAGCTGACTGCCCCTATGGGTAGCGCTGTGGAGGAAGCTTAGATAAGCTGTTCTAGTGAGATAAGACTTCCTCAACTAAGAGGCTAATAAGTCCCCAGGAGGCCAGCCCACTGCTCCCTCGTCCTCCACCGCTTAAAGTGTGAGGACTTCTTTCAGAGCCACTGGGCAAACGCAGGATACCCTACTGGTTCTAGGATAACGATCTTCTCTCTTAGAAATTTCTTCAGCTGTAAAATGGGAATAATGACCTTTACTCTGTCTCCTTTCTAGAGCTAATGAATCTTAAATAAAGTATCTCTCATAACTTTAGATTAAAAATGCATTATTTACAGAGGGTGGCATATTTCTATTATGAGGCAATGAACTACTCTGTGTTCAGATTCACGTGAACAATATTGCCAATACTAGTGCACGTTTTTCTGAATGCCACCAATTTACCAGGAGGAAAACAGATATATTTATGTAACTATGAACATTCCATAGAATTTCTGAGCTTATTTTGGGTAACTTGGACCCACTAACATATCCAGTCATTGACAAGACTTCTGTTGTCACAGAGATCTGGCCTCTATCAGACCAAGTCCCCAAAGCCTATTTCCTTTCTTCTCCCCTTCGCTGTTGAGAGCAGAAGGACCATCTCATCTTGAGAATTCTGAGAAACATATTATCATTTTAAAATAATAGGCAATTTCAGAGTACTTGGGATTTGAAAAACTGTAAACCTTTAGTGTCACAGAGGTGACACTTTCTTGGGTAGTGCAGAGCTTGGCAGCCAGAATGTCTGCATTTTGTTTCTCACCAGGAAACTGAGGTCCTTTTATACTTTAAACAATTCCTTCAATCAATGCTCAGAAGCTGAGGCTTCTCAAATGCTAGCCAGACTTGCTTGGCATGCAAAGCAACAAAAGATACTCAAATAAAAATTGGAGCCTCTTTAGGATATTACTGGCAGTGAAAGTTAAGTCTTAGACTTTTAAAGGACAGACAGGCCATCTATGGCCCTGAGATCAGTGTTGGAACTGCCTTCTCCCCTAATCCCCACTGTCTGGCCTCCTTCTCTCTCCTTTCCCCCTATTATTTTTTACTTTATCACCAACCACCTTTCTTCCAGTGCTGTGCCTTAAGCTAGGCACTGGGACCCAGGCTAAGGATTAGGACAGACGGCTTAAGTTGCAGGGGAGATGCTTTCCAATGGCATATGGGTGACTGACTCCATCAGGACCTCAGGAAAAATTACAAAGCATTTTTTTCTTCCTTTCTGTGCTTCCTTTTTTCTTATTGTAAAGGGCCCAGTGTCTTCACGCTGCTCTCTAAGCCCTTACCAGGCCCCGACCTCCCTCAAGCTACTATACTCTTCAAATTACTTCATTCAGTTTCTTTAGTACAGCTGCTCTTTCTAGAGCTCAGGAACAGAGCAGTCTGATTAAAGGCCCTCACACTAAGGTCCAAATAGAGACCTCTCCCTAGAGATCCTGGGTTTTAAAAAATTTGTCAACCCTTAAGTGAGCTAGGTTGATAAAAGTGTGACATGTTCGTTTAGAACAATGGTTCTCAAAGTGTGGTCCAAGGACCCCTGGAGGATCCCTGAAAACTTTTCATCATAGGGTCTGTGAGGTCAAAACTGTTTTTGTAATAATACTAAGGCATTCTTTGTCTTTCTTACTCTTATTCCCTCATGATGTACAGTGGAGTTTCCTGGAGGCTACATGACGTGTAATATCACAACACATTGAATGAAGAAGCAGAAATGAGAATCCTATTCTCTTATATTAAGCCAGACATTAAAGCTATTTGCAAAAATAGGACAATGCCGCTCCTCACTAATTTTTTTAAAAAGTTATTTTTCATAAAAAGTATGTTATTTATGTTAATATACATTGGGTTTATTATTTTTAAGGGAGTTAATACATTATTTTAAAATTCTTCAGTTTTAATTTCTGATATGTTAAGTGTTAATAGACTTAATACATACGAACAAAATCTTTTGGGGGTTCCCTATAACTTTTAAGTGTGTAAAGGGGTCCTGGGATAAAAAGGGTTGAGACGCACTGGTTTTAGAGGAGGGTAGATTTTTCCCCTGCTGGGGCCTAGTCTGGGCTGCCACCCTCCACTCCTGCCAAAACCCAGGCTGAGCATTTAAGCATCCAGGTCAGCAACTTAGCATCCTACTTTTCTGACAAATGGCCTACCCCTGCCTTAGGCCATCAGGTGGCTCCCACAGAATGGTTGGTAGCTGCTCTCTATGCCCATGGCATCCACGGTTACAGTAGAGGTTACCTTAGAGCAATGGTTCTCAATCGGGGGTCATTTTGTCCTCCAGGGGACATTGGACAATGTCTAGAGTCATTTTTCACTGTCACAACTGGGAGGGTGGGGAGTGCTACAGGCATCTAGTGGGTAGAGGCCAGGGATGCTGTTAAACAGCCTACTTGGCACAGGGAGGCCCTCCACAACAAAGCCCCAGATGTCAACAGTACCGAGGCTGAGAAACCCTGCCTTAGAGCGTCCAGACCTCATCTGTTGCCCCAGGGCTTTAGAGAAATCTGACAAATGTTATACCCTTAGAAGTTTAGTCTTTGATTGGAAAAAAAAAAAATCACAGGGCTTAAGGAACCTGACAGGGAACCAATGTGCACTTGGGAACTTCTAAATAAAAATGAAGGAGAAAAACAAACATTTTAAGAAGTAGCACAGGCAAGGAGCATAAAAGCTGTAATCAGAAATCACAGATAATACCACTTAACAAGGTTAGGATAGCTGCCAAGAAAAGAAAGTACTTTAAAGGCCAAATCTCCTAGAATTGTATGCTGCTGCGGGGTGGAATAAATTCCCAAGATGGCAGAGAAAAACTGCTTTTAACCACGTAATTTTCTCTCTTACTGTACCTTACTGGATGTATTGCCAAACTCAATTCAAATCAACCAAATGTATTGACACCCTCCTCCCAACACACACACACACACACACACACACACAATTTGGTATTTTAAAGGAAGTGGAATTAGGTGGACATCTGGTCGTTTTAAATGTCACTTTCCTCATGATGCCATTTTTGTTCCTCACCCAATACTTTCTCTCCCTCCTCCTTCCTCTTCTACCTTGCCTTATTATTTGGGCCCAGGTCTTGTGTCTCCTAGGCTGTGTTTCTCAAGGGGAGGGACCATGACTTATGTATTTGTATTCCCCACTTAGAATAGTTCTCTCAATAAATACTTGATTAGAAAACTCCCTTTTAGCTTTTGTTTTTCAGCCTAGTACTTCACACATAATAAAATTATTATTATTATTGGTCAAGTTTAATAATCACTTTAAGAAGGTAGATTTATGGTCTCTATAAGTATAGAAATCGAGGCACAGATAGGTTAAGTAATCTGCTCAAAACTGCACAGCAAATTATGGGGCAGGCCGGAAGGCAAATTAACACGCATCCAACTCTGTACTGTACATTCTCCAATGGAACACACAGAAAAGGGGTAGCGGTCCTCATTGTTTTCATTCTTAGGGCTTGGATGTTCATAATGAACTTTTTCCTTAGGGATCACCGTACTCCAACTATCAGCCTAGCAAGGGTAGATCTAGCAGCTGGGGCCTTCCACTGCGACGCAGCGATACGTCTCCAGGGGAATGTTTCAGAGCAGTTACTGTAGGCCCTTAACTGGTACCTGAGAGAATTATAAGTCAGAAATATTTACTGTACTCACTTCAGTAGAGAAGAGAAAGAATTAAACAAAGTAGATCCGATTCCTATCATGGAAATGAGGCAGGCATTCTCCCCTCTGAAGGGCTTGCCATGGACGTTTTGCTGAGTAGAGCCCTCGTAAGACAAAAACACAGGTTGGCAAGCATAGGGAGAGAACAGGAGGGCTTTGTGATGTAATTTCAAGGGGTCTGGGAACATCCCCCTGTCCACAAATATTTTCCTCACTGGTACCTTTATTTCCATCATGAGAATTTCACACCTTTAAGTTTGAGCAGCATTCCTTGTTAAAATACAAAGCTTCCTGAGAAATGGGAAAGGAAGCAAAGAGTAACTATTTCTAAACTCCAACTCTTTGTTCCATTTCGTTTAAAAAATGTTCAGGGGGGAAAGGGTGTAAACTTCTCCTATGTAAAGGGTGTAAATTGCACCCATGTCATAAAACTGAATATGGATTGTTGATCAGATGGAGAGGACGAGAGTGAATGTGAGCTAGGTAGTCAGTTAACAGCATGCGAAGGTAGCACAGACCTGTGGCAGGATGACTATTCCGGAATGCTGCCAACGGTCACGGAGTAGCATCTATTTTTTTTTTTTAACTGGGATAGTAATGTAATTCATAATGCCTTGAAAATGAGTTCTATTTTTGAAGAAAACATAACTAACTGATACAAATTTCTGCTTATCTCTGCCATCCACACCTGGCAACAACTCAGCGACAAAGCACTGTGCTCATTAATCCAGGGCATCCAGCCCCGGGTGGCGATTGTCTAGGTTCCCAGCTCGTTCCTGGGAGCTATGAACCAGCCATTGCAAAGTTCAGTGTCATCTTAGTGATGGCCAGTGTTACATATGAAGACAGTTTTAGGATAAGAAGACCGTTTTTTTCCCCCTGTGAAAGTAGAAACTGCTTATTTAAAAAAAAAACCCTAAAACTAAAAATGTTGATATATTTCAAAAGAACTGTCCAATTTATTTTTCAAGTTGATTTCAGGAAATACCTAAAATAGGTAGTTTGGAGCCACGTTGGATTCTTTCTTATGAAGAGAGAAATGTGGACAGAGTGGCGTGAGGGTGCTGAGTTTTCCCATAGTGGAAAAGAAAAAAAAATGGGCTCGTGAATTAATGACCAAGTTGATTCCCCCATATGGTGATCCTAGAAGGGTTGAGATAAGGATTTGTACTATGGGTATTGTTCTGGGCCTGAAAAATATAGGAATCCATGGTGTAGTACGATTGATCTGAGAGAATATGGGATATACTCTGCTCTACATGGCTTCACTTCTCCTTTCTGAGCAGGGACACCTAAAGAGCAAATGTCTGTTTAATAAATGATGCCAAGAGATCATCAATGGTGCCCTTAGGAGGGATGGATATATGTGTAAATATGTAGGTCATGGAGGGAAAGACAAGGAGATCACAGAGAAGTAAAAGAAATATGCGAGCAAGGATGGTGTATTTGCATAGTTAATTAGAAACTTGCTCTAAGAACACAATATCTGAATGATGATAACAGAAACTTATCACAAGCTAAGCTGGAAGCCCATCCCTCATGCTATGCTTCATCCGAAGCTCACTCTTAAGTTACTGCATTTGTTTCTTGGTACCTAGTGATTTTTTGGAACAACTTCTAAAAATTATCTTCGGCCCAGTGGAGGGAGAAAAGCCATCTTTCACTGGCTTTTCTACCGAATATATTTCAGGTTTTCATGGTGACAAGTCACCTTTCCGAATTGCTCACTTGCTTCCCTAGCCTTTTCAGGCAGGAAGGCAGTTACAGACATCTCTGCCCAGGCAGGGCTTGATTTATGAAGTTGAAGCCAATTGATAACCAAGCAAGAGAAGATTCTTTGTTGGATAAAAGGATTTATTCTACAGTCCTTTATATTCTTTTCCATAGGTTACCTTGGGATATGTGTAGTAAAGGGATTTACCTCTCTACAGTAGCTGTTGGAGGCTGTGGAAGTTCAAAATATGCCCTAGACTACATTAGTATCTGGACCCCTTTAAAGAAGCTTTATTGATTTCTTTTCACAGGGGTTTCTGGATGCAGCATTCTAGGAGAATGAAGGTTTAAGTTATTTTAATCTTTCTACCCTTGGATCAGCCTGAGCTTTCTCCACAAGCTGCGAGCAGGCACATATGACTGCTGGTAATACTGGACTCTGGCCGCCCAAGTGACCCTCATTCCACAGGGGCAGCCACAATGATTTGCAGAGTTGTGCAGTGCTTAGCTGCTAGACGCTTCCTCTGAGACAGTATTTATATCATGTAGTTCACAAATGTAGCTCAAACCTATTTAACTCCTTGCTAATGAGATCATCATTTAATATAAGTGCAAAGAGCGAATTCAATAATGCATGCATATAACATTAGGAGTTGAAAGCTGTGAGTTATTTTACTGAGGGCCCAACAATGCTAGTGATTGAAACCTATTGATGAGCATCTGTGCTAGAGAAGCAGCCCCCAAAGTCACTTGGAGATATGTGGATAAAACCAGGGCATTTCCAAATGATAACCTCTCAAATTCAAAGTGATAGATCCCTTGATTATACAAGTTGTGAGTTTCACTGATGGATTTCTGCCAAACTGGGCCTTTGTCCAATCTCTCCCTCTAGAACAGGAAACTTAAACCATTATGGGTTGTGGACTGTCTCACATAACCCAATTTGTCTGTAAAGACTTCTTACTCAATTTGTCCCTGACAGGGAGAAGGGGCTCAGGGAAGATGCTAAGCTTCTGGAGAAGCCAGTCTTGTTTAAGATGTGGCCACAGATAATTTCCCAAGTACATAATTCATATGATTCACTTGAAAAGTCTGTTTTGAGATCCATTAAAAATTCAAACTATCACACTTCGTTGGGTTTTATCACATACAAGGGTATTTTCTTTAGTTCATCCCAATGGTACTGAGAAAGAGAGGCATAGATTGAGAAGGACAGAAACCGACCAGAAACTCACATGACAAATGTTTCTGAAGACATCTAGTTCATTCTCCTGATTCTAGGCAAAATATTCATTGAGAGTTTAATCTCAATGATGGGTGCCAGCATCCTATTCCCCCCCCCCAATAGCCCTCCGTTGACCATGACCCATAGAAAAATAATCAGTCTTAGCTTACACTCCAATAGATTGCAACAAATGGGGGTCTATATGTCAGATCTGAAAGCTGACTTCTGCTTGCTGCTCCAGGGTACATGCCACCCTCTTCCAGCTCGCATGCTAGCATCCACTTCTCTGCATTTCCAGCAGTGATGCTAGACAAGACACACTAGCAGAGTCAGTCTCTCCCTCTCTCTCTCTCTTTTTTAATGTAACGTATGCTATTGTCTTAGGTCTATATTTTGAGAAATATTTGCTTCAAAGCCAGATGAAAGTAAGCTTTATGGTGAATCTAGCACTTGGACCACACTTTTGCCACCTTTGACAAATGGAGATTTGCCTCATGTGCCAAGGGCCAGATGCTATACCGCTCTCTAGGAAGTCAAAAGAGAATGGATTTCAGTTCTCCATAAAAGAAATCTGCCCCCCACCCTGTTCCACCAACCTCAATTCCCACCCTCATCGAATGTATTTCAGTCATTTCAAATCTTTCGTGTTTCTTTTCCATGGCTGTCCTACCTTTCAGAGAGTGTAGTTCTATAATCTTCTTTCCAAATGAAAGGAAACCAAATGATTTGGTCTTAGAGGGGCAGAAAGGGCATAGACATGCACCATTTAACTGTGCACTGCAGTGGTGTCTTTCTTCTTAGCAATTGTTCAACAGCATTCTTACCTTCAGGCTTTTCAGTCCTGCTCCTCTTTCTGTAGCTCTGGTGTTGGACATTTGCTCATTATTTGTCAATAAGAAACACATTCAAGTTATCAGGATAATACCAAAGGCAAATAATCACATCCTAATCATAGAAACCATGTTAAGGCCACGCAGTCAATTTAAAAAAAAAATCACTAGAATGGATTAATTTTTAAAAATGTTTTCTTTCTGGATTACAATATTTTTTTCCGGTGGTAGAATTTATTCTTTAACACCATCTGGTAAAATCAATGGTTTTGGTAGTCCCTGGACTGGTTCACTTCTTAAGGCAAAAAGGTCCCTTGTTTGAAGCAGCCACTTGAAAGAAAGTGAGGGTTTGCTCTTGGAAAGAAAACCTGAGTAAGTTCAAGGAGCACATTTAGTCACTATCAGGAAAGATAACTGTCAGTTTCTTCATACTTCCAGGAGGCGGCACCAGCATAGAGACATGCAAACCAACGAAGAGCATAATATACTCACCCTACTCCTTGATCCCAAACCAGTCTCGGTGATTCACAGGAACTTCTTCTAAGACCCAGGGAGTGCCATCAATCTGTAATGATTCTTGACTACACACATAACAGTGTCAATAGAGAGTCACTGGGATCCATCTTAACCCTGGGTATCCAAAATGTCTACCTTTAGGGATGGCTCCTGCCAATAAAAGGTCCATCTTGTTGCAGGTAAAAGACAGATGCAGATTCACATCAATTACCTAAGGCCCAAGAATGTCAAAGAGTTCTGGGTGTGGAAGAGAAGTGGTTAAGAGATGGTGGCATAGGAGAGGAGAATTGTAGACATACATGGAAGAAGAAGAAATACACACAAAACTGAGGATCTCATTTATATATATAGGAAACACAGTACCACATCATTCGTCTCTGTACCACCAAACAGAAGCCAAGGACATTTGGAAATGTGCTGTCCTAAAGTGTAAATTTTTTCCTATCTCTGAATAGGACACTTGCTAAGCAAATGTATGGGATTAAAAAATAAAAGATTGTTAGTTATAGGGAGGAGGAACATGTTTGAATTTCTTAAGAGAACAACTCTTTTTAGGTACTTTAAAAGCACGCATGTGAAAGGAAGCACAACTAATTTTAATTGCAAGCCATTTTTGGAATTTACTAAAACAAGTTCCCTAAGTTCTTTCCTAGCATCACATTGGTTAGTTTATTCTAGTTCCTATATATTTGTGAGGAGAATAAAACTGCATTTCTCTATCAATACTCTATAAATCATAATGGTCATTCAACCATTTATTTAATTAATGGAAGTTTAAGTTCATATCCTATCCTTATCCCTTACTTGCCTATATGCCTTACAGGTTAAGGCAACTCTCATTGCAGTCAAGTAGTTCAGAATGGTCTCCTTTAAACATTCTGTTCCAGTGTCCCCCAAAGCACGCAAAGTGTGCTGATTTTCAGCTTGGAAAATATGCACACTGGAGGTCGATTTAAATCCCTGGATAGAACTAAAACCAGGACAATCCTAGGGTGAGGTGGGGTAGAGTTTATAATGCCTTATCACCCATCACAAATAGATTGTTTCAGTGACCAGCCCCCTTCAGGTAAGGTAAGGTTACATGGGGAAGCTAAGCTGGTGCCCTTTACCCAAGATTAAGGGAATGAAGCAGGGTGGGTGGGGGGATCAGAAGAATTTGAAAGTTTGAGGGGACAAGCAGCTGGGGAGGGAGGCTGATGTGGTAATTCAGCAGCTGAATCTCCATTCTGCTGTGATTTACAGCGACAGACTTTCACTGGCTGTGTCACAAACCCCTGGTGATTGGGGTTTATCGCTCTTTATTGGCTCTTAATTACTGCATTTGCACACACAGTGTAATAAAGCACTAACACAGAAGGGTGGTTTGCAGGTGAAAAATTCCCAAACCACAGCTCTAATTTCCATGATCCTTGCCTGTGCATTTATAGTCCATCATGGAAGGATCAAGTCTGATTTGTTTAGGCCCAATTAGCCCAGGTTTAGGAAATTGGTAAAACCAAGCAGTATTTTAGTTCTAACCTGTAGGGCTGGTGCAGGGGCTCCCTTGGTGACTGACCTTGTCTTTATTCATTGTATCAGAAAAATAAAAAAACTCTATTTCATTAGCTTAAGCGAGTGCACATTTAAAACAGCCTGATCATTGCTTGTTTCTTCCATAAAATAGTAACATTTTGTGAAAAGGCTTAGAATGTGTAATGTCTTATGTCAGGGGGGAAAAGTCAACAATTTAACATAATTGCCTGTTTATCATTATTTAAAGGTTGCAGGGGAGAGAGAGAGGGGGGAGGGGGAGAGGGGGAGAGAGAGAGAGAGGGAGAGGGGGAGAGAGAGAGGGGGGAGGGGGAGGGGGGAGAGAGAGACGTGGGGGGGCCGGGGGGGGAGAGAGAGAGAGAGAGAGAGAGAGAGAGAGAGAGAGAGATAAGTAATACATGCTTTTCTCCGTCTCCTGGTCTCAGAGATAATAGGTGTAGAAGCGTTTTTGAAAAAGTAAAAGTACTCATAAATGTCAGGCTTTGTGATTATTGTCATTTTTAGTCATCAGTACTGAGGGCTGGAATGGCTTATATATGCTATTTGCCTTGTAACCAAGGTAGTTGAGAATAAAGCTGATTTTTATGGAAATATATCACATGCAATCAGATTCACATTGCTCATTGGATGGGTAGATGTGATAAATTGCTGTCTACAATATTATCACCAGAGGTGACCCTGAAAGTCAGCAGAGATTTGTGACAGCATTAGCTGTGTGACCTTCTCAAAGTCACCACCATCTCTGGGTCTCACTTTCTCTATGAAATGATGGTCTATTTGTCAATTGTCATGTTAACTGGGGATGGAATACAATAAAGAAATGTAATTCTCAAGCCATTTTACTAATACAGTTAAAACTCACTGATTTGGACTAACAGAGGGGAAGGATTATCTGAAGAAGAAAGTCCTGAATTACAAAATAGGTTCGAAGAATGACAGTTTCATTGCTTGAAGTCTGTTTTGTAATTCAAACTCACTCTAAAACATTGCCTTAGTGGAGGTCCTCGTGAGAACTGCTTTAGCAGATAAATTTGTAATGAATATGATTATATCTAAAACAATGCTTCCGACATTTGAAAAAGGTTTGTTCTCTTAAGGAAAACTTCAACTGGCAGTCTAGTCTAAACTCTTCATTTGCTTAACAAACCTCTCGACCTCTCTCAGACTGTAGACTGGTCCCTGTCCAGTTTATCTCAAATTATAAATTAGAGGGCTCCAAAGTAATGAGGTTCCACTGCCTTTTCTACCTTCTTCTCCATTGATTTGTTTTTGGCATCACCACTAAATAGTGGGAACAGACTCAAGTTCATCTCTTGCCCCTTCTCTTGCTCACTCTCAGAAAACTGCAGGTAGCAAGAAGGAAGGAGATAAAGGCAAGCTCCTTGGTAATCCAGAAACGGAATAAGCAATTGTTGGATAGGCAACACTGATCATACTATTATCCATAGTTGAGAAAGGGGTCGACTTATTTCTAAAGGTTGTCTGGAGGAATGACCCAAAAAAAAGTGATTTGAAAGGTGCCTGGCAAGTAGCACTATGGTCAAAGAAGCTGGAAATATCTAGGATCTACTGAAATATTTTTCTATTTGCATATCAAAAATCAGATAATCTGGAAATCGTGGGGCTGGCAACAAAGTTACTTGATAATTTTGCAGCGGTATTAGCTGAGGAAATATCTGGGTGAAAAGTAAAAATTCAGCCAGATGTGTGCAGGTTTTTTTGTTTGTTTATGTAACATCAAACATCTGGTTATTTGACAACTTCTGGGCAGTTGGCATCCTGTGGATGTTTTAGAGTCATCTTGATACAGTCCATGGCTCCTTTTTAACCATGCTGGGTATGAATGATGAATTCGTGACAGCCATGTATCCAATCCAGCTCAATTTTTCACTCTGCAACTCACTTGAATGATATAATTAGGTTCTCCGTGGCCTGATAATAATATGAGAAAAAAGACCAGGAAGAAGGTTCTAAATACTCTAGGCATCAGGTGAGCCACTACAAAACTCAAATGAGCCAAGTGAATGGCATCAGTTCACACTGGTGGGAGAGGAAGTTACTGCTTTTTGACACATAGTAAAACCTTGATTAATTGGAATCCATAAGGGATGGATGGAATTTTCAATAAGAATACTCATTTTGTCTCATTCTTGGCTAATCACACTTTTTGTTTTCTCAAAATGCTTGTATCCACTTTCTTGCCTCAGGCAAGCGGCCTCTAATGTTTGAGGGTCAATCCAGATGGAGAGAAGATAGAGGAGACAGAGCTGAGTGTGACCCAACCATGGGTCATCTCTTGGCAAGTGATTGAAAAAAAAATCAATTCCTTGCAGTCTTCTTTTCTGGTACTACTGCTGCTTTCTCATCAATGTGGAGTACTGAGGGGGGGGCAATTCAGTTAGTTGGGGTACTGGTTAGGTGAGCTCTGGTTAATCAAGGTTTTACAATAAAAGACCTCGCCAATGCTTGGTAAGATTATGTCCTGAAGAAAGTCATTTTTAAATTTAGTTCTTGGAAAGTGCTCTGTGTTTCCAAACCCATATTATACTGCAGACTGGCAAACTAACTTTTCCGTCAGGGTCCTGAGGAGTGGAGAGAGAAAGAGAGGAGCAGAGGTGTAACCATTGTCTCTGAAGGAGAAAAGTTTCGGCTTGCCTGTCTGTTGGTCTCTGATTGGGAAACACTATTCTTCACCTTAAGACGCCCATGGTATCTTGGTCGTACAAGAGCCGATCGTACATGCTTCAATATAATTCTCATGCCCTTTGGGCCATGGAGGATTCTGTTTTCAGGTCCTCTCCTGTACTTACCCAACGTGTCTTTCCATCATTTGGTGTTGTGGCTTCTGAGCTCGCCCCTATTTCTTGTTGCTTGGTTGAAGGCTATTCATTCTTTCTAGCCCCGAATAGCATTGAGGAGCCGAAGGAATGCCAAGTAAGACGGTTTTTTCTCACAACGGTAGCCTGGATAACCATTACACCTACCTGAACTAAGAACACAGCTAAGGAGAAGCCACATCAGGGATGCACACACATAGAGTATCAGTTAGGTGACGCGCTTGTTTAAATATACAAAATATCTTTGTAAAGTCTATATATGTGGTGACTTATTGAAGAAAGACCCCATTTAACTTGAAACTGAGCTTGTTCTTTGGCTTTCAAGTTGAGTGGGGCCAGCTTAAATAGGCCATCACATATAGAGAGCAACGTCTCATCACTCATACACATGATGGAAGAAGCCAACCAGCCACTGTAAGCAACCATCATACCATCATGCCTTAGGGGAAAAAAGGCTGTAACCTGACTTTTCAGTAGATGGATTTGATTTCGCACACCACTCATCCGAGGCAGGTGGGGACAGTCTTAAGGAAAGCCTCGGGCTCTTGAAAGCCTAGGGCGTTGAAACCTACACCACGGCCTTCATAAGGCAAGCGGTCTGGTGTGTGAGGGGAGGGAAGGGGTGTGGATGGGAAGCCTCTGTCTGGGAGTTTAAGAAGGGACCCAAGTTAGATCAAAACTGCGGGCGGTGCCCTGGAGCCTTTCTAGGTCCCAAAGCTGCCAGGCAGGGGAATAACCTGGTCATTCCACTTTATGTGTGAGTCTTGTGCTCTCTCCTCAATAATAAGATAACAGTCTTGCCGATTACTCGTCACTAAGGGTACCCGGTTGTGGTGACATTGAGGCTGACCTTGGAGTCACCGCCCCCGCTGCCGCACTCTCCTTTGTCGTACCACCATTTGTTTTTCAATTTGTCCAAGAGGCCTTGCTCATTCAGTTTTAATACTGCCAGGTTAACAGCATTTCTTGAAACGATAAAACATAACTTGTAAGAAAATGCACAAATGCTTAGGAAATCGTTAACGTATAAAAAGGAGCACAAGAGGACAAATTGGCTAAATTTCACAGAACGTGGAGCTATAAAAATGTCTGTACAGCAAATACAGGGTTAAATATTGGAAGGTGGCATGGAGGATAACATTTGCTCAAAACTGAAGTGTGCGGGATGGGGAGATTGTCTTTGATAAAGAAAGTAACAAGAACACCACATCCATGCAATTAACATTCGTCACATATGGCACCATAACTTGGCTTTTACCATTTAAATTGAAAAAGCCGTTGAACTGTAAAATTAAACAGCAACAAACAGTCAGAGAGGACAACACAGAGAGAGAACATTAAAAAGAAATGGATGCATTAAATAGATGAAACCATAATTTACCGTCTTATTTAACTCCATGGAATATTGTAGATTTTAAACTTTTAAAAGTTACCTCAAAATCCACAAGAAAGAAAATGACAACAAAATGCATCAGGGTAGGTGGAATACTATAACAACACGGATATTGTTATATTATTCCACCCACCTTAATGCTGAGCCTTTAGGGGTTGCCACACCATAGCCTTTGGAATCCAGATTTCCACCAACTTTCATCGTATCACACGGTTTTCTCTGCTCAATGTACTCATTCATGGTTGACTCCAGCAGGAAGGCGAACTTGCCCTTGGACTTCCGCACTCGGGCCACTCCGTCTGCTGTTGTTTTGGTAAACACAGATGGCTCTGCTGATTTCATGTAAGACCACATTTTCTCATAGACAGCAATCTTGGATCTCTGCAACAGAGATGAGAATTCTTAGAGCTACCAGATATTAAAACTGGAAGAGGCCTCAGTGCAGTGGTTTTCAAATAGTTTTGATTGCCACCCATAGTAAGAAAAGCACGTTACACTGCAACCCAGTAAGTACATTCATACGTATGTAAGCATGGTTCCAAAATAGGTTTCTCAAAACCACAGTCATCTTTGCTGTGTGTGATGCTCTCTGATATCTTCTATTCTATTTGAATTCACTTAGAAAAATGCCAGTCAGGACCCACTACATTGATTTTATGGCTCCAATAATGGGTTTCAACCCTTTGAAAAACACTTTCTTAGTTCAATCTTTCTCTCAATTCAGAAATCACTCCTACACTATCCTGCTATGTGATTACCCTTTACTGCCTGAAAAAGAAAAAAAACAAAACAAAACAAAAAACGGCTATTGGAAGGGAGTATACAACCATTTTAGTTAGCCTACTCCAGTATGGGGCATTAATTATTCTAAGAAAGTACTTCCTTATTCTGACCTGAAATTTGTTTCTCTATGACTCCTACCCTTTACTACTATCCACTAGAGCTATGCAAAGTAATTCTGTTCCTCCTTCTACACGGTGGTCCTTCAGATATTGCAAGGTTGTTGTTATGCCCCCTCTTCATCTCTTCATCAGGTTAAACTCCACTGATGTCTAATACTATTCCCGGAAGCCTCATAGAACCCCATGGGTCTTTCTCCCATGGAGTTCTAGCTAGCAGTGTCTCTCTTAAACTGGAGTGTCTAGAAATAAGCATGGCATCCCTGTTATACGACAAGGACAGAATGAAAAAAACTGCTTTCCGTCATTGGAGCATTATTTTCTATCACTACTGCTTGAGCGTTCATTAACATATTTAGTCTTTCATCCATCCTTTCAACAAATACTTATTGAGCACCTGCTATATACAAACCGCTCTGCTGGGGTGTGTGAAGAATATGTGAGTCCTTCCCTCAATTCAGATTGAGGTCAAACCCTCCAAACTGTTAGTTTTTTGTACCATGCCAAGTTTCCCTCATCCTTAGATTTTTGAATTTAATTCCATTAAATTTCAATTCAATTCAGGTGGTCCTTAGAACATGTACTAAATACTTACAGGTCTATGTTAGGCATTTTGGAGAATATAAAGGAAGCATGGTCTCAGTGACCCCATGACTTACAATCGAGTTGGGAGCTAGATCCTTAGGAATGAAAACCCTAGAGAAAAATTAAAAAGAATCTTTGACCAGAAGTGAGATAGCCTGGTAGAAACTATAAACACATGCCATGTTTTCAAGCATCCTTTTATGGCGTTTTCTGGCCTCTACCTCAGCTTTTTGGGTTGTTTATTTAGCTTCTCTTCTCTGGACTTTGGCCAGCTGCATTGTGTCTTTCTTGAGGCTTGCTTGGACCTGCTCAAATAATTCCAGAATTACTTGCACTCCCAGAACTACCACCATGGAAATTAAGCATTGTGTTTATGGCAATCAGATCCTCAATGAGTCACTGAAATTATTCACTGAGATGAAATATGCTTGATTTGCATAAAGAACAGGAAGAAAAGCCAATATGGCTGAAGCCGAACGAACAAAAGGGAGAAAGGTAGGCAAAGAGCTGAGAAGAATAATCAGAGGTCAGATCTTGTAGCGCCCTGTAGGTCATGGTAAAAAGTTTGGATTTGTTTTACATGTGATGGGAAACCATTGGAGGACTTGAGGAGGAGTGTGAGAAGATCAGATTTAAAAATTTAAAGCATTACTCTAGCTGCTGTATGGAGACTAGACTATGAGGTGGGCCAGAGTGGAAGCGAGGAGATTGGTTAGGAGGCTATCCTAATGATCCAGGGAAGAGATGGTTGTGACTTGGACTAGGCTGGGAGCAATGGAGGTAGAGGGAAGAGGTTGGATTCAGGATATGGTTTGGGGAGATAGCAAACAAGCCTTGCTGATGGACATCTTCACCTGATGGACCTAGAGACACTTTCAGATTAAACATTTCCGAACCAAACTTACTGTCTTCCTTGTACAGCCTGGTTCTCCTTCTAAATTCATCAGCAAACTACCTAACATCCAAGCTAGAAAGTTTGGTTTTTATTCTTTCTTCAGCCTCTCATTATGCCATGTTTGTTTATTCTAACATAGAAATGCCTGTAGGGTCTGTCCGTTTGTCTTCTTTTCATTCTCATTACCGTTGTCCTGGGGCAGGCTCTCCTGTTTTTGGTCTAGACTGCACTGCCTCCTAACTGGTCTCGCAGCCTCACCACTCTTCAATTTATCCTCCAGTGTTCCTTTCAAATGTAAATCTCATCAGGTTACTTCATTCTTTAAAATTCTCCGATAGTTCCCTAATAGCTACAGGCCAAAATCCAAACTCTTACGTATGATATTCAAGAGTCTTTATGATCTTGACTACTCTCCTAGGAGCCAGTCACAATGGACTACTCACTGTTCACTGAAATATGCCACACATTTGCATATCTTCTACCTCTGGTTATGCTTTTGCTTCTGCCTGAATTATCCCTATTCACCCTACAAGATCCAGAGTGAATATCATGTCTTCTGTGAAATCTTTCTTGACTCACCTCTGTCCCCACAGAAGTGCTTCCTCAGCTAGTCTCCCAAAGTACTTTGTTCGTACGTTTGCTATAGAGCTTTTACTAAATTGCATTAAGGTGAGTTGGCTGTGGGTCTGTCTTCTCCATGTTTCTGGGTGATTTTGAGGACAATTCCATGCCTGATTCATTTTGGTAGCCCTCTTGGAATCCGGCATAATGCCTGATGTATGGTAGGTACTCAAGATATATTTAATAACTGACCTTAGGCCTGATCAGGGTGACAACAAGATTCTTGGTCAAAGATATCAGAAGGTTGGTGAAAATGGCTACCAGCACTAATTTTATAGCACTGTACAATTCTAGAGCTGAAGTTACTCTAAAGATCATTGGATCTTTCTTTTTTGTAAATAGGTTCATTAGAAAACAAACTTATGGTTACCAACAGGGAAAGGGGGGGGGAAGGATAAATTGGGAGAGTGGGATTGACATATACACACTACTATATATAAAATAGATAACTAATAAGGACCTACTGTATAGCACAGGGAACTCTACTCAGTACTCTGTAATGGCCTATATGGGAAAAGAATCTAAAAAAAAGAATGGATGTATGTATATGTGTAATTTTTTTAACATCTTTATTGGAATATAATTGCTTTACAATTATATGTATAATTGAATCATTTTGCTGTACACCTGAAACTAACACAACATTGTAAATCAACTATATTCCAATAAAAGTTAATTTTAAAAAAAAGATCATTGGATCTTTCTCAGCTAAACCACTCAGGATATATGTTTTATAATCCGTGGTTTGTTTGGTTTTTTGCCACTTAGCCTGCCTTTGATGTCCACCCTAATAACTTTCCTCCGAATAAGATTGAAATGAAATCTCATCTATTGAAATTTATGCTCATTTCACATCACGTTATCCTCGTCTGACACATGAAACAATTTCTAAGCATCATAATGAAATATCCTCAATGACTTTATTTTATTTCAGTAGGAATTTCCTAGACAATTGCTCAAAGAAATTTTCAAAGTAGTAAATAATTCCGATGCACAGAAAGACACAAAAAATTATGTTAAGAACACCTGTGTACCTGCCACGAAACTTAAGAAATAAAATATTACGCAGTTAGTTGAAGTGTGCCTATGTATCCTCCCTAATTGCATACCCCTCCTCTGGGCCAAAAGTAATCTCTATACTGAATTTGGTCTTTATCATTCCCTTGCATCTCTTTATACTTTTTCTCCTTTGTAATGGCTGCATAGCATTTTAATCTACGAATATATCATACCTTATTTACCCAATCCCCTACTGAAGGACTCTTAGGCCAGTTCCAAGTTTTTGCTATTATAGACAACACTGTGGTGGGTGTGTACCTTTGTTCACTTACAAAGAGGCATTTTGTGTTCTTCATCTTGGCCCAATCAAATCTGAGTGAAAGGGAGAGGGGGTTAGAACAATTTGTCTCTTACACAATTTGCAAATAGGCCATTGCTTCCAAAGGTAAATTTATAAGGCAAGGGCAAAGGGGTCCATGAAGTTTGATCTGAGTGTAGCATAGTTTGGACTCACTTACTTCATCATTTACTTGAGCTCTTTGATTGCTGATACAGGTTAAAAGGTTTATTCCTTTAGGTAATGATGCATTTCTAGGAGAATAAATGGCAGTACTTGAAGTGGGTACTTTAAATGTGTGTGGTGTACATGCAACAGATATTAATGAATGCAGTAAATGAAAAGTTAGTTAGTGGCAGAAATGATTGGGTCCTGGTTGATGACTGATTTCTGAAGGACGTTAGGGGAAAAAGAAATGGCTCATCAGTGAGAACAATTAAGCTGAAATGTTTACCTTCCTAACTAGTGTTTAAGTGACAGTATAACATTGAGAAAAAAAGAAAAAAATATCGCTAGCATTTTAGGTTTTTTTGCAGTCTGTCTTATTTTGGCTGAAATATTGAAGGCAATAAAAGGTATTGGATCTTAGCTCAATCATCTGGAAGAAATTTTAAAATTTACGGGAAGGATGTGTAACAGCAAATTCATTTTTCTCTAACCCACCACGATTCATTTATTTCATCCCACAGAGCACCATTTTGTACCTAAGAAGGAGTGGACAATGGTTATGTAGAGAGGCCATAAGAAATTCTCTTAGAACTGCTAGATAATTAGCAAATGAAATCCAGAAAGAGAAATACACGAATGGGGGAGGAACAGACTAACCCAAAACGGTAGATAAAGTAGCACACTAGCATTCATGGATTCTACAGTCACTGTTCTGACTGTCTGTGATAGACCGTGAAGGTCAATGATATGGAGAAGTTTGCTTTTTTGTTGAGGTGAGAATTTGAATCTTGGGCTCTGTGAGGCTGGTGTGTGGAAGCAAGTGATCAGTGAGGGCGCTCAGCCCACCACTCAGCCCTCGGCTTTCTTTGCAATGGTGTTGGTTGCTCCTTGTCACTGTGCATAAAAGTGTTCCTCTGTAGACCCAGGTCAGTACAAGGTAACTGTATGGTGCAGTGGTTGAGAGTATGGAGTCACACTGCTTGTGTTATAATCCCACTTGCCTAGTGTATAAATGATCTGGCCCCTATGTGTCTCAATTTCCTCATCCATAAAATGGGATGATTTTTTTAAAAAAGTGTCCACTTCAAAGGTTTATTGAGAGAAATTACATGAGTTAACACGAGCATCTCACTTAGAACAGTGCCTGACACACAGGAAGTGCTGAAAAACAATACATATTTTTATAGTACAGAAAGCGTAATTTGTTTTAGTGGCAGAATTTAATAGCACTGTAGATTACTTCAGTCCCATATTTACGGAAACATTACTTCATTTTATAGAGGAAATTATATGTGCAAGTATTATTCACGTATCTGGATCTTCAGACATATTCCTGGTGAATGTGCATGGTCTGCCATCAGCAAAAATCATTATCATGTCATTTGGGTTTAAAAATTTTTGTTGGTGGAGGAAAAGCGGGTAGAATGGCAAATTTCCTGTTTTTTTTAAACATCTTTATTGGAGTGTAATTGCTTTACAATGGTGTGTTAGTTTCTGCTGTATAACAAAGTGAATCAGCTATACGTATACATATATCCCCGTATCCCCTCCCTCTTGCGTCTCCCTCCCACCCTCCCTATCCCACCCCTCTAGGTGGCCACAAAGCACCGAGCTGATCTCCCTGTGCTATGCGGCTGCTTCCCACTAGCTATCTAGCAAATTTCCTTTTAAATTTATGTTTTGTGGTTTAGTTGAGGTTCATACATTAAAATCCTCATTAGCCAGAACACCGCTACTGGGAAGACCTGGTGAATGAAATTTTCTGCTCCCCTCAGAGTTCAATTAGAATATTCACTTGGTCAATAGAACATCCAGTTGGAGTCAGTAGAATAACAGACTTTTAGGGACAGAAGGGACCTTAAAAACCATCTGGTTCAGCCTTTCCCCCAGTGTTGCAATGGCTTCTCTGCTCAGATGCCTCTAGCGGTCAGGCACTCCCTAGCTCACAAGAGGCTCAGGAAGTAGCTTACTCCATGGTGGGACAGTTCAAGTTGATAGAAAGTTCTTTTTGTTGGGCTGACATCTCTCATGAGAGCCTCTCTCCCCTCCAGTCCTCCTTCTGCCTTTTGCTTGAATTGGGCAATCTCTCGGCTTCCATTTCTCCACTGCATGTAGCACTGATTTTACTGCCTTGTAATGGTCACCCCCAGTGGACTCTGAGCTTCTTCAGAGTAAGGATTACGTCTTTTTTTGTCTCTGTATTCCCACTGTCGAGCATAATGCCTGGCATGCAGGGAACTCTCACTACGTATCTGTGGAACGAATGAATGTTAAAATTGTAGTTCCACCCACTGGTCCTAATTCTGCCCTCTGAAGTGATACTGAATAACTACGCTCTCTCTTCCACATGATGTACAGCATGAAGACCATCACCACCGTGTCACCTTTTAATTGTCTCTTATATAAGCTAAATATTTTAACGGGCTTCACTTGTTACTTGTATGACGTGAATTCCAGTCATCCCCTTCCCCTCCTGGTCACCATCTCCCAGATATGTATATTTTTTAATTTTTCAAAGTCCCTCCTAAAATGTGGCCCCCGTAATTGACCACAATATCCTTGATACAGTGGCACTAGCACAAATGACAATGAGACCATTTCTTCCCACGATCTGGACATGAGCACAATTTTTCACTTTGACAGGATTCGACAGGCATATTTAGATATGTTGATAGTTGAGAATTAACTGCATTCACAAAACAGACCAATAAATTGAAAGCATAATTGTCCACAGAGGCATAATCTGCTAATTCACTTTATGGTATTAATTTACTGTCAGCTTGCAGGCAAAGTATTACATAATTTGTGAAGATAGTATTGGTGCTTGTGACATCTCTATGCCTCAAATGTGTCAAATGTGTTCTGAGTGAATAATTTGAGAGGGCAGAATGAAAGAAAGGTAAGGGGAAGACGGTTTTAGTTACTTCGTACTCCATTGTTCCTCAAAGGGGAATGGTCTAGCTTTATGTATTTATTAACTTTTCTTGGCCACTGTTGCCATCATGCCTATATTGTCCATTTGCATCACTGTATGTATAAGACTAGCCTTGTACAGGCATGTCAAAAAGAGGCTAGACTGAGCTTCTAAATCCTCTCCCTTAACCATTGATATGTCCACCACTTAGGCTATCATTCCTTTAGCTATGTTTTGCTTTTTGCTGAAATGCAAGTTCTCCTGCAAGGGGATCACACTTTTGATTGTTTTCCATCATTTATTCCTCAGTGCATATGTTTCCAATCCTTTTCTGTGAGCAGCGGAGGGGAGGGGGAGGGCATCTTGTACCTGGTAAGGTAAATGGGGAAGAGGTGGTGCTGCCCAGGTGGGGAAATGACAAATGAAGTGCATCAGAAACAGTAAAAGTTAATTCAGTCTTGCTTGATAACAGCCCTAGTAGTACATTTTTATAGATTTTCATTCTCAAAGAGAAAAAAATAATTTGTTGACTTCTTTTAAAAAGTGGGGCTTTCATGTGGGTTAAGGGCAAGACATCCTGGTCTCCAATCTCACATTTCAGGGAGGTATTAATAGAAATATCAAGCCCCTTGAAGTTATGCTAAAGTATAGGCACCATTTCAAACAGAATTTATATGGATATGATCCAGCCCTAGCATACGATTTACAACCACTACCTAACCCACCTGGGAACAGTGTACTGTTTGCGAGCACAGACTCTGGAGTCTGCGTGAGTGAGTTCCCAGCTCCTTCACCTACTAGCTGTATGGCCTTGGGCAAGTTACTTAATTTCTCTGTTTCTGCACTTTGAAAATGGGATAAAAATATAATCTATTTCATGGAGTTGTCATGAGTATTACATGAGTTAACACATGTAAACCCCCTAAAACAGAGCCTAGAACAAAGTATGAGCTCAATTAAATGTTAATTATTATTGTTTTGCCGACTTAATGGTGGCTTTATCAAAACCCATAAAGCAGGGTTTCTCAGTTGGGTAGCACTACTGATATTTGGAGCATTGTTGGTTGATCATTGATCATCGTTGGTTGTAGGGGCGTCTTGTGCATTGCAGGATGTTTAACAGCATCACTAGCATCTATCCGCTAGATTCCAGTAACGCCTCCTCTTCTCAGGTCGTGACAATAAAAAGAAAATGTCTCCAGATATTGCCAAATGCCTCCTGGGAGGCAAAATCATTGCTGATTGAGAGCCACAGGGGTAGAGGATACTGCGTCCCTTCCTCTATTCCCTCAGAATAGAGCAATAGGACCTTAGAACCACATTCCCAAAGAGTTTGTTGACTCTGGCTTTCAAAGTCACAGAGCCACTGATGCTACTTTCAACCCATTGGACTATTCTTAGCCTGACCTGACCAGAGAAGCAGAAGACAAATCAGAATAATAATCTGACTTTGCATGCCAGGGAGGGACACTAGGAAGGTGACCAGAAACTGATCTGGGTTTTCACCTGCACCTTTAGAAAGGAGACATCTGCAGTAGTATCCCTTGAGGTAGAAGGAAACCTGTCCCTGGACTTTAGAGCACAGCATGAAAACGTCAGGCAAAGGCACTTGGGATGTGTACTTGACGTTTGCGAGCAAAACTCAAATGTCTAGGCAAAAGGTGACCTCGCCTGCACTGAAGTTATCTAAAAGCCCAGCCCCCAAAATAACTCAGCCAGGATCATAGCACACCAAGAGGAAAACAAAGAACAGAAACCAGTATTCCATTCCCTTCCTCCCCCTACTTTCACTAAAACACAGTCACAGCCGCAGCCACTGATTGTCTGAGGCAAAAGGAAACTGACAAGCAGTCTGAATGTTTAGAAAGGTGTGAACCGACGTGAAGGAAATAAGGACAATGAAATTGGGGCTTCAGTCATGCTTTAGAAATGAAATCATTTCCTGTAGTGCCTTGCTCCAAGTCAACATGGAAACCATTTCCTTTGCTTCAGGGAAAAAATGTGTAAAATTCAATGATTCCTTTTCGCAAATGTGCCTCATGAGAGCTACTGATTTCTTTAAAACGCGTGTCAGATGCATTTGGCAAGCCAGATGCGCTCTGCCTCTTCTGCCCCAAATTGCTCTGATCCCTTCACCTGGTGAAGTGTGGACACCAGGGGCCTGTAGCAGTGTTACAGTGTGTGACAAGAATGTTCACTTATTCCAGTGCCTCAGTGGGAAGAGATTGCAGTTAATTTACAATTTGCCCCGACTTTAAACAAAACAAAACTTGAAGAAATAAACGTTTTTGAAGGTGAGTTGTTCACTTTCACCGGAAAGGATATGGTCAGTGTTAGAGCCGAAGAGGCTGGGCTTGTAGTGGAAAAAGTGTGTCTGTAGCCTTGAATTCAGCAGACTTGGATGGGGGTCTCAGCTTTGTTCCTCATTAACCGTGTGACCTGGGCAAGTTATTGAGCCAGTGGCAATCTCCGAGTTTCTATATAGGAGGCCCTTCAGGGTGGCATTCTGGTTGGGATCTATCTGGAAACTATGTTTGCATAGCAAGCACACAGTTTTTCCCAGACTTGTTTGTTTGGTGACTTTGGGGTGGATTGGTGGAAAAGAGCAGGTAGGTTAAAAGCCCTCTGTGGCCCCTCTTGACATCACCGGTATGTGCAATACAAACTAGAATCTGCAGACAGAGACCCAAAGCCACCTTTTTTTTCATTTGTAACACCTAGTAATGCCACCTGAACCTTTATTAAAAGCAGAAATTTCAGAGGGGGCTAAGTAATTCAGAAGAGAAAGCAGATTATAATTTATAACGATGTTCTCTTAATTAAAGGTATGATCTAGAGAAGAAATTGACCAAATTGTTAAGCAATAAATAGTCCACAGTAAAGTTAGAGAAGGCAAAAATGAGTGAGGGGAAGGCATTTTTGTTGGAAGCTCTCACCATTTTCCCCTTTCTTAGTGTCCTGTTCATAGGGCTGGTCTTCTCCAGCCTGTAGAAGGCACCTTATATGATACCAGGAAACCCACTCTCCTTTTCGGGACGTGAATCCCCTATTCAAACAAAAATTATCCCTTGGTCAAGGGTAACAGAAGCCCTTATAACATCAGTGAACACCTCCATGAGGACCAAGACTACTGATACCAGAAAAGGGGTACAGGATGGATAAGGAAGAAAGACAGTGAAATCAGAGGAGACAGAGGCTGAGAATCCTGAGAATCCATGACTCCCAAGCGATGGATTGGCTCTAGGGCTGCCATCACTATCGAGCACTGCAAGGCCATTTCCCTCAGCTTGCTGGAGTTCTATCTGTCAATGAAACTTCATCTTCAGCAATCCGGAGCCTATAACCCTTGACCAATTGGACTTCACTTTCCAACTGTGTTTTTATTTTCTATCAGTAAGATATTAAAAAGAGAAGTTCAATACTCTTATTATTCTTGAATCAATTAATTGTATTGCAGAGGGCAAACCTGACAATGCAGAGCCTAGAAAATGAGAGGAACAAATTCTCTTCTATTAAGGAGAAAAAGCTATCCTGGAATTGCAATTTTTTGAGTTTCCGCAGTGGCTGTTTCTTCCAGGTCCTTAGAACAAGAACTATTTTCATACTAAGGGAAAAAAAAGCAACAGAAAAGGGCTTCCCTGATGGTGCGGTGGTTGGGAGTCCGCCTGCCAATGCAGGGGACACGGGTTCGAGCCCTGGTCTGGGAGGATCCCACATGCCGCGGAGCAACTAAGCCCGTGCGCCACAACTGCTGAGCCTGCGCTCTAGAGCCCGTGAGCCACAACTACTGAGTCCGCGTGCCACAACTACTGAAGCCTGTGCACCTAGAGCCCGTGCTCTGCAACAAGAGAAGCCACTGCAATGAGAAGCCCGCGCACCGCAATGAAGAGTAGCCCACACTCACCGCTAGAGAAAGCCTGCATGTAACAAAGACCCAACACAGCCAAAAATAAATAAATTAAATAAATTAATTTAAAAAAGAAGCAACGGAAAAAAAGAAGCAATTTTGCTCAGGGATATCAAGAAGAGCCCAAATTTTCCACTTAGTATTTTTTTGGAAGAGTTAGTTTCCCAAAAGGTGAGCTGGAACTAATCTGAAGAGCTCTGTTCTCTATCTGTAGGTAATACATACCTGGGAAGCTACTGATCACCGCTCCAGTGATTCTGATTTAATTGCGTGATGTGGGGCCTACGTTGAAAAAAACTTCCTAGGTGATTCTAACATTCAACTTGGGTTTAGAACAATCAACAAAGATTCTACAACAGCAACAACTGACTGCCAGTTATTTGCAATGGATACTGACAGTGAGAAGGCTACCATTTATAAGCACTTACACGTACAGGAACAGTGCTTCACACTTTACATACATTACTGAGAATCCTCAAAATGACCTTGTGAAACAAATATTATCCCCATTTTATTGATGAGGTAACTGATGCTTATAGAAGTTAATTTGCTGGTTCCAGATGATACAGCTGGTAAAATTTCTAGCCCTGACCTCTTTAAACTCCAGGCTCATTTATCCAACTGTCTACCTGACATCCCCACTTGGATATCTCATAGGCATCTCCAACTTAGCGTGGCCAAAATGCAGCTCTTGATTCTTCCCCACCCCCGCTTGCCACTCCGCCAGGGTTCTCTATCAGAGAAAACGGCGCTACTATCCAATTCTTCCAGTTGTGCAGGCCAAAATCTTTGCAGTCATCCTTGACTTTTCTCTTTGGTCGCACATTTCACAGCCTGTCAGTGCAATCTTCAAAATATATTCAAAATCCAACCTCTTCTTACCACCTTCATCTTAGTCCAAGCCAGTCACTTTTCACTTGAAGTCGTGCACTCATTTCTTAAGTGGTCTCCCTGCTCCTCAACTTTCACCCTCACCTAGCAGTCTGCAGCATCCTTTTGCACATTAATCGGATCATGTCATTCCTCTGCTCAAAGCCCTCAGAATGACTTCCTATCAAACATAGAATAAAATCCAAAGTCCTTACCAGGCTTTAGAAACCCATGACAGCGGGCTCTGGGTTGTCTTTGCTGCTGTCATCTCTTTCCACTGTTTCCCTCTCTCACTTCACTCCTGCCACATGGGCCTTTAGCGTCAAACCTACCAAGCACATCCCCATGTCAGGACCTTTGCTCATGCTGTAACATCTTGAATGCATTTCTCCCCACCCCTACTCCACCTCATATTTGTGTAGCTGGCTCCCTCACTTCATTCAGGTGTCTGGTCCAATGTCACTTCAGCAGAGAGGTCTTCTTCCAGCAGCTGAGATGAAATAGCACTCCCAACAATTTGTCTTCTTACCTACTTTTTTTTTTTTTCTCATTTCACTTAACACCAACTGAAACACGTTATTTACATATTTATAGTTTTTGGTCTCATCCACTGCAATGAGCGCAAGGACTTTGTTTCGTTTGAGCACTTTGAGCAAGGGCTGTCACATAGAATATACTCAATAAATATTAACTGGATGAATAAATTATCTGAAAATATTAACTGGAGTAGCTGAGATTTAAACCCAGATCATTTGACACCAAAGTCTATATTCTTAATTACATTGTCATCATTGGTCTCCCTCCCACCGCGTTTCACACCTCAGAGAAGTAAAGTGGCAATTCCAAGGTTGCAAAGATGCGAAGTGGCAGAATTAGTACTCAAATCTAGGTATGTTGGCTTCCAAAGCCTATGCCTTTTCTACTATTCCATACTGCCTTCCAGTGGAGAAATTGCTAGGACGACATGAACCAAAATGCCAGTGAATTGACTGAGGTTTACTTCTTTGACCTGTCATTTTGACATGATTTTCTATAGCCTTAATCTTCTTTGGCTCAACTTTGAAGCCTGTGAAATATGCTATGAGGTAAAAGGCAACTATATAATACTCCACTAGCCTGTCACAAGGCCCTAAATCCTACCACTAGAGATCATGCCTTATTTGACTTAGACAAATTACTTAAATTTCTTTAAGACTCTAATAATTATCTCTGAAATGGGGATAGAATATTAAATGAGATGATTTATCTAAAGCACTCATCACAGTTCCTGGCATGTAGTAAATCCTCAATAAATTAGATTATGCTATCATGGCGAATGGAAGGGTCACACAACACATCACCACCACATTTATATGACTTGGTTTGTTAGAGAATTTGTGCCAAAGGACTACTGGAGGGAAGGAGAATCAAGATAGTTCTTGGGGAGGGAAGGCAAGATGAGGTGTTACCCCGATAAGTCAGGGGGCAGATGAGGGCATGGGCACATGTAGATGGGCAGAAGGATGGTGCCAGGTTATGTGATGTCAGTGGGACTGAGGCACGGACTAGCATCAAAGCTAATTCACTAGGTGTTTAGCAGAGAATACCTTTTAAGGCCAAATGGGGCTACTAAAATGCTCAATTTCAATATAATCACATTTCACCCTCCCCTGTGGCTCTCAATATTTGAACTGTTGGGTTTAAGATGTAAGTCTTTTCCTTCTTGATATGCAAGGAGTCTTCCGGTAAGTATTATTTCTAAAGGCGCTATGCTGAATTAAAAAACGTGGCTGGCTGGGGTTTTGTCTGGCAAACACACTGACTGTGAAAGCTGCAGGAAAATGGATTCTCTGGCATTTGCGTGTCCTGGCACAAGCTCTGTGGTATAGAAACTCAAGCTATAGAACCTTCTGGTAAGTGCAGCATGTGGAGGTGACTGCACAAAGTGATTAGGTTTCACTAACCTTCACCACTGGGGACCAAGGCAATGGTTCCCATATGCAAAATGGCAGATAAAACTACTAATTTACTGTTACCTAATTTAGAGAAGTAGTCAGATAGCCACTTAATTTGATATGCACACTCAAACACAAATCAACATACTTTACACCCGTATTCTTCATGCTCAGTCCTTGATCCCAACCTGTCTTTATTCTGCTTTGGTCAGCATGAGGGCTGTGGAGAAGCCACCCAGGCACCACTTGTTCTGCAAGAGGCTTGCTTGTCTATAGTGACTTGTTTTCTTTAGGTGCACAGAGCAGTGGTTAAGAGCATAGGTTCTGAATTTATAAAAACCTGGCTTTGGTTCTTAGTACCGGTGCGACTTTGGGCAAATAATTTAACCTCATTGAGTCTCAGTTTCCTCATCTGGAAAATGAGGATGGTAATAGGACCCACCTCATAGTGTTCTTGCAATGATGAAATGAGAGATTGCTTATAATGAATTGAGCATAGCTCTTGACAACATAGTAAGCACTGAGTTACTTAGTTAAGAAAGTCAAGTTAGAAACTTAGTAAAGTTTCTCCCGCATTCAATAGCTGTATCAGGCACTGTGGAAGGCTGCTGTAGGGGATGAAGATATTGGAAGACGTGGTCCTTATGCTCAAGAAGCAAAGGGAACTAACAGTCAGAAACCCTGTCCAATAGCACGTTCTGAAATATTCTATGTGTCATCCTATACGGTAGCTTCTAGCCACACATGTCTGTTGAACACTTGGAATATGGCTAGTGTCACCAAGCAACAGAATTCTAAATTTAATTTAAATTACTTTAAATAGTCACATGTGGGTGCTAGGCACCATATTGTATAGTGCAGGTCTACAGCTTAAGTAAAGGAGAAGGCAGAGAGGTACCAAAAGGCAGCGCAGGGGCACCAAGAACTATTTTGCCTGCTTCACAATATTTTTCTTATTTTCCCTGATGATTGAAGTGATGGCTGCATGAAATGGAAGTCCTGCCTGCACCAGTTGGAGGGGTTGGCTATAGCCTAGGTCAAGGGGCAGGGGAGGAGGGGGAATAACTCCTGCCTTATTCAGGGCTAATCTGTAACTCTGGGATAGTTTACCCAGCCTGTGTTTATGGAAGGCCTCTCTAGAAAAAAGGTAAGCCGTATTATTCGCGTGGGCAAAAACCCCTTGGGTGTACGTAGGAACTGTTTCCTTTAAATTTATCCTATTTGTGCAAAATTGAAAATAAATGAACTCCTGGGTCCAGGTACACCATGAAAGAATATTCTTTTTATTGCTGTCTGAGAACCATACTCTTCTGTAAAAGAGAAGATCATTATCCAAGGAAATATTTGTGCAAAAAAAAAAAAAAATAGAGTATGCTCCCTAAATTTCCACCCAGCCTGATTTTTCTCTTTCTGGCTCTGTGAGTTGCTACATTAAGTTGTTTGGACTCCCACTCTCTGATTCCCCTTTCCAAGGGAAGAATTACAACAGCAGTGGGCAGGCAAGTGACAACATTCACAATTTCCCCTGGTTTTTGAAAAATAGTACTTCCCTGTGTCAGCTCTGATAGATGGGTAGAAAGATGGAATATAATCAAAACGGGAAGAGCTAGAATCTCCAGAGATGCTTTCCTCTAAAAATTCCAAATAACTTTGTCAAGTACTCACTCCAAATGCCTCTGCCTAGCATTTTCAAACTGTGTTATAGTAACATTAAGGTCACAGATATAAATTTGCCTTTTCTGAGTCGCCAAAGGAAGGATGGGACCAGCATTTGGTACAGAGTTAAGACTGGGGGAATTAGGTTGAAAGTTACAGTCATTCAGCTTGGTTACTGTCATACAGTGACCCGGGGCTTGAACCGAGGTATACCAAAAGCCCTACACTGAAACCAGTGCTGCCAAACTGCTTATTTGTAAATCAAAGTCCATTAGAAATTAAAAAAAAAAAGGAAACAGAATCATGAGCTGCAGCAAAGTTGTCGTTTTTTAAAAAATCATCTGTAAAACTAGGTTGTTTTATTTTCAGGCCTGTGTATTTACTGCGACTATTGAACAGAAACAAAACCAAAATAAGAAAACTCTCTAAAGTAAACTTAATCTGACAATTATTTCAATTGACTTGAATTTCTGATAGACTTGAACTTCTATTCAGTAAAGGTCAATAGTCAAATTGCAGAAGGAAGCCGTGTTGAATCCTAAAGGATTTAGAAGAGTAAAGGGAAATGGAAAGCCTAGTTTGCATTTCCAAATTTCATATATTTTCTAGAACCCGTGAAATCTGTGGCCTGTGGGATAATTTATTAGCAATTGTTAGTTTGAAATGCATTTCTCTTAAGTTCCCGGGACCTTATTACCAAAGAAATACAGTAACTTAAAAACAGGCTTCTATATCTCAAGCAAGACTGTTATTATCTGTTGCTATTTCAGAGAAGTCAATAGGCCAATAATACTTTTAAAAAATTATGTATTTCCTTAAAAATGAAAACACTAATTCAAAAAGATACACGCACCCCAAATCTTCATAGCAGCGCTATTTACAATAGCCAAGACATGGAAGCAACCCAACTGTCCATCAACAGATGAATGGATAAAGAAGATGTAGTATATATTACGTATACAATGGAGTACTACTCAGCCACAGAAAAGAATGGAATAATGCCATCTGCAGCAACACAGATGAACCTAGAGATTGTCATACTAAGTGAAGTAAGTCAGAACGAGAAAGACAAATACCATGTGCTATCACTTATATGTGGAATCTAAAAACTAATACAAATGAATGTATATATAAAACAGAAACAGACTCACAGGTATAGAGCACAAACTAGTGTTTACCAGTGGGGAGAGGGAAGGGGGGATGGGCAAGATGGGGGCATGGGATTAAGAGGAATAAACTATGTATAAAGTAGATAAGCAACAAGGATATATTGTATGGCACAGGGAAACATAGCTACTATCTCGTAATAACTTTTAATGGAGTATAATCTGTAAAAATACTGAATCACTACGTTGTACACCTGGGACTAACATAATATTCTAAATCAACTATACTTCAATTTAAAAAAGAAGAAAAAATATTTTCAGTTAGAAAGAAGTTATGTATGTTCCTTTAAGACTCTCCAGCTTGCCTTCTATTCCAACTCTGATCAGCCAATGGCAGACCTTTGTCAGTTGGACTGCTTACTACCCAGTACCTCCCGGACCTCCATCCTCACCAGGGTGCTACAAACAGCAGTTAACGCAACAGATTAAGAATGCTTAGGCAGATCCATATGTTTTTTCAGAGCTCTTAAGGATAATCTGTGGCTAAGAGTTATCTGGTTTTCTTCTTCATAATTAAATGGCTTGTTTCTATTAGCCCAAGATTTTAAAAGCCATTTGCAAACTTTAATTTCCATCAGAAGGACTTTTCTGTCACAGTCCTACATGTAAAGACAAGGCAATATTTAATTAAGAACCCTCCTAGACAGTCATCTCTTTTTAAGGCCTGCTTTCTTTACCTTCTGCCTTGAAATTGCTTGTCGGTGTGGTAGACAAAGTAGATTTCCTCCCCCTTCTCCACCTAATGGCGATCTGCATTTCTACTGATTTCTATCCAGGTCATTCATTATTCACTCACTGAAAAGTATGTTATTAATGAGAAGCAGGTTGGAGTCATGCCGTCCTCCCCAGGTTTAAATGAATCTTTAAGATGGTACAATCAAGTGGATATGCAAAATAGGCCATTAATGCAACATTAAGTTTACAAATTTAAACACAAAATCAGGGACTGCAGAACATTTAAAGTTTCTCGTCATTTCTGCACTGGCAACATGGGACATACTGAATATATAGCACAGCGTTAGGAAGACATGGAGTCACATTATTGAAAAATGACTGATGTTTGTAAGGGAGACTCCAAGATTAGCTACCAGACTTCTGGAATGCTGTAAACCATACCTACGTAGATTGGCTCAACCTCAATAAGTAAGTTTTCCAATGCCTTTGAACTTTCCTTCCCCAGGTTTGTGCCGCTTTGCCTACATTAAGAGCATGCCTTCCATCATGTAGGAGATAAATTCCTAGAAAAAGCTGTGCCATAAATTAGATTCATTTTTGAAAAACAACTTTTATTTCTCTATCGATGCATGGGCTGTTTTATGTTTATTTCTGAAAGCCTTCCTCTTAGGTTTCTCTGACAAGTGGTTAATGATCTGTAAACACCAAAAGGCACTAGGGAGATCTCTGTTTTCCAGGAGAGAATATGTTTCTGATGTGAGGAATTACTATTTATTGCCTTAATCAGTTGTGAATTTTCTGGTATATGGATTACTTAAGGTAGGGTCTAGCTGTGTTTTGAATCCAAAGGTTTTGGAATAAAAGGGAAGCCTTAAAAGATAACAAATGGTTTTAGCTAGTCCTTGTTAATCTCTGGACTGGCAGAAGGGCAAGCCCAGTAACTACCTGGGAAGACAAAAAAGCCAGTCCAAAGCGGTTCAAGGTGGGAGGTCCTGCTATAATGCATAATATGCTGCATCCCATCAGTGCCACTGGAAGAGGTATCCATGGTAACAGCAAGGGTCCTAGTGGAACAGCGTGGGAAAAGATCAGACACTAGCCTTACCAAAACTGATCTGGTCTTCATAAAAGAGAGAAATTACTCTTCAGCAAGGCGGGGAGGCTAGGGTTCTCTTTTCTGTAGCAATCGGGATCCACATTTCTATTTGGGAGATGATGGCACCCCAGAGGAGGTTAGAAAGAAGGAATGGTTCCTCTTACGTATTTGTTAGCATTGCAAATATCTGTGCTGGGAAAACTCTACCTACCTTGTTAACAGTTCCCCACACCAGCTTAACCCTGTATGAGTCTTATCAACGCCCACAGCTTGCACTTGATCAACTGCCTCTATAACCGATGCTGTGGATGAAGGCTGGGCAATCTGGCCTCGGGGCTGGAAAGCATTTCTCTCCTGCTTGGGAATTGGAACGTTCCCACTACCACCCTGGTGCATCACACTTCTGTTTACCTAATACCCATAGCATGTAAAAATGGCAATGGCATTGTAGAATTAACAAAAGGAGGGAGGGAGGAGAGATCACAGCCATCTCACTTCTTTCTTTAAGGGCTAAGGAGCCAGCGTTTCAGTCTGGTTATAAATGTTTACTATACCACTCTCTTCTAGAAAGATAAGCTCTCACTAACCTTCCTTGGTAGATATACTAAAAGGGATGGGTCCAGCTCAAATTCCCTCACCAATCACCTCCACTTACTCTCAGGAGGCGTCACCCTGCCATCTGGGTACTTGGGGCTGGCCACTCAACGAGTTTCCTACGTGGGGGAGGTTGAACCCCCGGTCTCCCTAATGCCTCCGTAAGAAATGAATGCAATTACATTGGTTGCCCAATGCCCAGTCCCAGCATTAGGGAATAGGGAGTGGTACATGAGAAAAGTTCTTCTGGCTGAAGGGCAGGATTTTCCTGACCCATGGTTTGTCTTTTCCCTCTGTACCAATTTTAGAATACATTCCTCTTCCTGATAGCATTTATGTCCTCTTCATTTTGAGCCGTTCCTGGTGGCCGGGTTCATGTCTACCCAGCTAAGTTGGTACCTTTGAGCCATGAGGCTCCCTGAAACCTCTGAAGAGTAGTAACACAGTACAGCTGCCTCCTAAAAAAAGGCATGGAAAAGGACCAAGAGGGAGGGAAGCGAGGGGTGATGTTATACTAGGAGAGAACTTTGGCTAATGTCCAAGAGCTCAAAGCTCTCGTTGTAATTTCTCATTCTGCCCCTTCTCATTTTAAAAGGACATTTCTCTTGCCCATAGCTTCCAACTATATGTATATATATGTATATATATATACACTTGAAATATAGTTGATTTACAGTGTTATGTTAGTTTCAGGTGTACAGCACAGTGATTCAATTATATATATATATATATATATATATATATATTTAATATTCTTTACATATATAATAGTCTTTTTCAGAGTCTTTTCCCTTATAGGTTATTACAAAACATTGAGTATAGTTCCCTGTGCTATACAGTAGGACCTTGTTGGTTATATATTTTATATATGGTAGTGTGTATATGTTAATCCCAAACTCCTAATTTATCCCTCCCCCCCTTTCCCCTTTTGTAACCATATGTTTTTCTATGTCTTTGGGTCTCTTTCTGTTTTGTAAATAAGTTCTTTTGTATTATTACTTTAGATTCCACATATAAGTGATATAATATTTGTCTTTCTCTGTCTGGCTGACTTCACTTAGTATGATATCTCTAGGTCCATCCATGTTGTTGCAAATGGCATTATTTCATTCTTTTTTATTGGCTAAGTAGTATTGCACTGTATGTCTGTACCACATCTTCCTTATCCATTCATCTGTAGATGGACACGTAGGTTGTTTCCATGTCTTGGCTGTTGTAAATACCAGCCATATTTTAATACTTGAACTTCCCCATGTGAAGCCCACCTCTTCTGTATGTCTACCTAACTGTCCTCTAGACTGGGGAATTTTGAAGCTTGGGATTCCTGGAAGCCTCTGTAAAAACACTGAAACCGCAGTCCTGGCCACCTGAGACCCTGCAGGTCAAATGGGGGAAAGTTAGAAGAAGGGCTGGTAGGACAGCTTCTGTCACGTTGGCAGATTTCAAGCTCCTGAGCAATCTTTGCCTTCCGTCCTGTTGTTTTCTTTCTCCTTATGAAATTTTCTGTGCCCCTGCTTCTTTCCACGTTCTGTTGCCTTTGTTTTTCCATGCTGACTAGCACCTAGGGATGTTCACCTAAATTCTTCCAGGTAGGGACATTTGAGGCAAGAGGTTCTCTGAAGCCTCTGTAAAAGCATTAATGCAGCAGCCCTGACTACCCAAGACCCAGCAAGTAGAAGAAGGAAAGAGAAAGGGAGGCAAGGGCAGTTAAAGGAAATTAGGAGAGAGCTTGTCTCTAAAGGGTAGGAGTTTCCAGCTCCTAGTCTAGTACTTCTGTCCCATTTTTTCCCTAAGAAATTCTTCTTAACAACAGCC
This sequence comes from Delphinapterus leucas, assembly GCF_059928025.1. NCBI lineage: Eukaryota > Metazoa > Chordata > Mammalia > Artiodactyla > Monodontidae > Delphinapterus > Delphinapterus leucas. The sequence continues at coordinate 26,743,845 of NC_143150.1, forward strand.
TAGGACATCCTGATTGGAAATCTCCACTGATAACCAACACTTGGACCTGGCCACCTCCAGTCCTATAGGATGGGAAGTTTGAATCGTGTGGCTTGCTGAAGGGTCCCTAAAGACATTAACCCAACAGTCCTGGTCACCCAGGCCCCATCCTGTAGATGAGGAATGGAAAAGGAATGGTGTCATATGGATCATAGGAAAAAAATATTAGGTCAAAATTGTAAACACTTCAAGGCATCTGGGTATTATTCCCCTGCAGTCTCATTTCACTCTCACTTTTAATTTTCTTCTTCTTTTTTTTCATGGAAAGGCATTTTATTTTAAATATAGCAGTGTGTACCGCTTTTAGTTTTCTTGGACTTTTATTGACCCTAGTCTCCAGCCCGATACCATTACTTGAGATTCCCTGCACTTGGGGCACCCTCAATTCTCAGTGCCAGCTCAACCTCAGATTCCAGCCCCCGAAACAGTCATCTCCCATTGGTCCCTGTTGATCAGAGGAAGGTTTTCCCTTTCTCTCCCACCCCAACAGGAACACTCAGAGGAAGAGGCTACAACTCAGCCATCAGCTGTGACCATCCTCAAGATACTTCTGCTCAGACTTCCCTCTGTCCCACAGGCCTAGCCTCTAGCCTCTTCCCTGCATCTTTCACATAGGATTAATAGAAAGAAAAAAAAGCAAATCCAAATCGTCAAAGCAGAAATCCTCTGATATGTTGTATTGCCAAACGTTCTTCAAAGAGTGGCTCTTAGTCATCTGTGTTGCAATCACTTGGGGGTGCTCGTTTAAAAATGCACGTTAATGGAACCTATGGAATGAGCACCTTGGAGGGGGAGGTGTGAGAACCAATAATCTGTGTTTTAAAATAGCTCCCCAAATGATTTTCCCTGCAACCAGTGGTGGGAGACACTGGTCTAGTGTAGTCATTCATCAGATTATTGAGTTCCCAACTGAACATCTCCGACAAGTGGCCATTTGCCTATTCCTGGCCTATAGCCCTTCAAAGATGAACAGCTCACTATCTATGGAGACAGCCCAATCTATTTTTGTATTCCTTTATTAGAATGTTCTTTTTACAATGAGCTAAAATCTCTATCCCTGTAATAGCCACTCTTTGATTTTGGTTCTATCCCTTAGGGCCCCACAGAAGAAGTACAATTCATCTTCAAAGTTTCTACCCTTCAAATATTTGAAGATAATCCTAATATATTCTACTCCTGCATATTTTCTTCAGGCTAAATAGTCTCAATTCTTGTGATAGGGGAAACAATCTTGTAAAAAAGTGTAGACCAGTCCCCATAGGTCAGCTCTTTGGGCAATTCCAGATAGAAATGTTTTTAGACAAGACCAGTAGAGAACTATGAGAAACCATGTTTTTCCTCTTGATGTCAACTCTAAAAATCTGGAGGTGTCCCTTACCTTTAACAACTTTCTATGGATCCATTTTGCATGAATTTATCCAAGCTTCCTTGAATTTATTTATATTTCTCCTCAATCATTGACCATGCTATTCTCAACCTTCTTGTCTGTACAATTGGCTGAAACCCCAGGCCAAGAAAATAAAGCAAAAGTGTTCTTCAGGATCTTGCCAGTTTACTCCCTGGTACTTTCATATATAATAAACTTTAATTATTTGCTAATCACAATTACCCAAGTTGTGGGGCGTGTGCATGTGTGCACCTGCGTGTGTTCGTGTGTGTGTGTGTGTGTGTGTGTGTGTGTGTGTGTGTGTGTGACTGTGACTGGAGGAAAGGGACAAGATACAAATATTTTGAAACCAAACTTCAAAATTTTGTGTAAAGGGGCTTTAATATGATCATCTTCATGATTATCCTGTTATACTACCACATCAGGAAAGGGGCTGTTTATTTTAGATGAAATAATGTCTAATATCATGGGGTTGTTTTTAAAGATGAAAGCTTCTTACAGTTCAATTTGATATTATTTGCCAAAGCATAGATGGATTTTGCTTTTCAGTACTGGTTCCTCAAACTCATTTAAAAGAAGTAAAGTATTCTTCAGAGAAAGCAAGGTGTTCTTTTTAATGAACCCCATCTTCACGTGTGAGATGTGAATTATGAAACTAGAAATAAGACAGTGCTCAGAGCACCCTGGCCTTAAGCGGTGATTTCCAGTTTACCCCTGGCAGTCTATTGATTTCTACTATGATACTATTGTTTCAAGGCAATAATTTTTTCTTGGAAACTGTTTTTTTTTCATCCTAAACTCCCACCCCACCCCAAACACATATACATACACTATTTTGTGCAAACAAATCTTAGTGTGAACACTAGAGAGAACTAACAGTTCTTCAGTCAGTAGTAGCCACAGTTTAACATGATATAAAGTCATGGTCTGTCTTGTTGTTTTGGTCACAAATACATTCTTACATATCCTTTGAACTATTTTTGAATTCTGTTTTCTCTCCAGATATTTTTAAGATGCCCCCTTTTCCAGAAACCTTTCCTGACTAAGTCCCCTGACTCCTTTTTTATCTGCATACTGAACTCAGGGGTTTGGATGGCATCTCCTATTCATTCCCAGAGTGTCTAGGACAGAGTTCTTTACCCAGTGAGTTGGGAAAATCAACGTTACTATATGATACCAGAAATAGTCTGTAATCCAGATCACAGACTCATGGCAATTAAACTGAGAGTGAAATAAATCAGGCTGTGATCACATAAGAATTTTGATAAAAGTAGGAAGTAAGAATCAGTTCCGGAATGCAGGTTCCTCTAAGCATAGCAGCTAATTACTTTCAGGAAGTTCTTCATTTAGGGCACCAGAGAGTGTACAGATAGGAGATCAGTTTTGGGGATAACATACAAATACCTACCATCAGAACTGGAAAGAAATGCCATAGATCATCTCTATCCAAATCCCTCCCTTCAGACAGGTAACATTCTAAACCATTTAGAACAGGAGGGTGATGGGTTTCATTCTACCATCCATCACCTGCATTCTAGTGCAATCTTGCTGGGGCATCAGAATTGTAGCCCAAGCACAGAAAGAGGAAGCATGCTCCTCTAAGATTTTGCTACAAGCTGAAATCACTAGCTGAAATATCCAGGGCCCTCTGTACATATGTGTGGTGTGCAGTATAGATAGGAATTTAGGTCTTTTTCAACACATACATACATAGCCTACCTCCCTCTCAACTTCAGTCATGTATCAAGATAAAACTTTGTGATATTAACTAAAGTTCTGTCCCCAGTACCAGGTACCCAGTGATCTTCTTTCTATTGGGATGGGGTCATCAATGGCCTAAGAGAAGATTAGGAAGAAAATATCAATGGAACAGAAAATGCCCTCACCTTTGCTTTCCAAACAGACTTTCAAAAACTTACAGCAGAAAATAATAGAGCTGGCATATGATCCAGCAATTCCATTCCTAGGTATATACCAAAAGGAATTAAAAGCAGGGATTTAAACAGATGTTTGTACATCAGTGTTCACTGCAGCATTATTTACAATAGCCAAAAGGTGTAAACAACCCAAGTGTCCATTAAGAGACGAATGGATGAGCAGCCGCATAGCACAGGGAGATCAGCTGGGTGCTTTGTGACCGCCTGGAGGGGTGGGATAGGGAGGGTGGGAGGGAGGGAGACGCAAGAGGGAGGGGATATGGGGATATATGTATACGTATAGCTGATTCACTTTGTTATACAGCAGAAACTAACACAACATAGTAAAGCAATTATACTCCAGTAAAAATATTAAAAAAAGATGAATGGATAATCAAAATGTGGTATAGATAGATAAATTCAGCCATAAAAAGGAATGAAGTTCTGACACATGCTATAACATGGACGAACCCTGAAGACATTGTGCTAAGTGAAATAAGCCAGACACAAAGAGACAAATATTGTATGATTCCATACAGATTCATAGAAATGGAAAGTAGAATAGTGGTTACTAGGGGCCGAGGGAGTGGGGGAATGGGAAGTCATTGACTAAAGGTCACAGAGTTTCTGTTTGAGGTGATGAAAATGTTTTGGAAATAGACAGTGGGGATGGTTGCACAACACTGTAAATGTACTCAGTGCCACTGAACTGCATACTTAAAAATGGTTAAAATGGCAAATTTTATGTTATATATATTTTATTATAATTTTTAAACAATAATGTAATATACCAAAATTCATTGAACAGTACATTTTAAATGGGTGAATTGAATCTTAATTAAACTGTTTTTAAAAAGTCATAGCAGAGACAACACTACCTTGAAAGCCAAGTTTTAAATTAGTAAGAACCAAGCTTTCTGATAAAAAAGAAAGGTTTTTGAGTTTCCAAATTCTAATTCCCTTTAGAGGGAAATACGAAGTTTCTGCCATACTCAATAAATTGGAAAGCAGATGGATAAAGAGCCAGACTAACTACCCTAGGAGGCCAGATAAGAGCTGAGGCAGAGAGGAGTACAAGAGAAGTCAGACTGGGCTATACGGCTCTGAGAAAGGTCTCTGTGCCCTGCCCCCCATCTCCCACCCCCCACCCCAGCTCTCCAAAAGGGGGAGGGAGGATGGGACTCCCAGGGCAGAAGTGACGAGGTCTTACTTCCCAGGGTGTAGCATAGGGATGATAAATTGAAGAGAACAGCCCATGTCTAGCTTGGTGCTGGCATCGTAGAATAGCAATGGTTACATGAGATCTATGAGATCTCTAGGAGGAAGGCGCTGTCCTAGACTGGTGGAAGGAGAGAAGGAGACTATTCCAATAGCCCTATAACAGTGCAAGGGGTGGGGGGGGGTGGGGGGGGGGAGAGAGAGAGAGAGAGAGAGAGAGAGAGAGAGAGAGAGAGAGAGAGAGAGAGAGAGAGAGAGAGAGATCACGAGCTGAAATAAGTGCAGGGTTAGTTGGTCCGCAGAGGTCTCGTGGCCTGGATGAGGGGATGATGCAGCAAATGTCAGTGTGGAGGGGAAAGACTACTTGACATCCAAACTGGGTGGTACAGCCCAATGGATGCCTGGAAATGATACTGATGATCTGGGGTTAGATGGCTGCCCCTGATGCCATGATACATTTTCACATGGCTACCTCTTATCATGTAAAGTCCCTGCAACTTGGATATTATCCCAGGGAAGAGGGAGTGAAAAATCCTGAAATGACTAGGAAATCACTAAACTTGCCTGAATTTATCTGGGTGTATCTTTTCTGCCATGTGGCAAAAATGAGGCGCCAGTAACAGGAATATAAAGAAAGTTATGGTTTTGCAAAATGGAGTTAGCTAGTCATCTGTGAAAATCTACCTCTACCATAAAACTGTCTTCTAAGAAGACGGCAATAAGACACAGTAAAGGCATGAATCATTAGGGGCTTCTGGACTTCTAAAATTTTTTGATGATTAACCTTAAGACTTCTTATTTTCTTACTTGGCAAAATTCCCTAACCAGCCCTAGTGTAAGTGTACCTTTTCAGCCCTTGTTATTACAGTTTACTTTGTTACTATAGTTTGCAGTTTACAGTTACTACAAGTATCCTTGAATCATTTAATGAATGTAGGACTTACAGATTTCATTAGTGACCACTGAAAAGGAAGGCCGAAAATCTGAGCCCTTCCACTTTGCTCACAAATGTTATCTAATTCATCAGCAAATTCTGTGACTCTCTCTCCAAAATATATCCTAAACCTGACCACTTTATGCAATCTCCATCACTATAACTCTAGCATGTAATTCCAATCTTTAGTCACCCAGGTTGTCTTCCTGTCCCTTAAACATGCCAGGATTGTTCCTGTCCCAGGACCTTTGCGCTTCTTATTCGTTCTGTTTAGAATACTCTTCCACCATATTTTCACATGGCTAACTCTTATTCAGGTCTTTAATTAAATATTACCTCCTTAAAGAGACTTCACCTGAACCCCTCCTTCCCAAGCTCCCAGTTAAAACAGTCCTAAGTCATTCTCTATCATAATACATAGAGCACTTATTGGTGCCTGAAATTATTTTATGCATCTATTTGTTTACATGCTTACTGTTTCTCTCCTTCCAACAGAATGTGAGCTCCTTGAAGGTAGGGATTCGGTCATGTTTCCCCTACTGTATCCCAGCTGCCTAACTTGGTATTGTAGACACTGAATATTTCTTTATTCACTGGTTAAAAATGTAGAAGATGTTGAAGACTGGAATGAACCTGACCACAGGCATCTGCTACTGCCTTTTTGAAAAAAAAAATTCGCATCAAGGTTTTGTTTTTGTGAGTTTCCTTCTCCTCTCAAAAGCAGAGTGCAAGCAAGCATTCTAGTGAATTGAATGCTGTTGTGAGTTGAGTTTCAGTAAGTTGAAATTTTAGTTGGTCCTTATGGTCAACAATTTAGGCTTCTCATGGTGATGAAAGGGAATTGTAAATAATCAACCTGCTCAGGCTTGCCAGGTGAACTCAAGGAAAGTCTAATTGAACAGATGACTCCCTGTCCTCTAATTGCAAGGCTATTAGGTGATTTGACTTTGTCAGACAAGAAAAGAAAGTGAGGTCCTGAGATGAGTTCCTCTAGGGAAGAGAGTTTCATAGTTGTCACAAAAATCTGGGAGTTCTGTGTGATGTTAATTATCCTGGTGTGGTCTGAGAAAGTTGGCAGCCTCAAAGATAACAGAGACTTAACCCCCTTAGGCTTTCTGAGCTGTGAAATGCTCTCATAAGCAAGTAGGTTACCTGGGAAGACTAACGGAGACAGGCTAATGAAATCCATATGGTTGGTTACTTTGGGCAGATGGTCTGCATGCCACCTTGAAAGCACCTGAAGTTTCTAGGTGGTCTTTAAGGGCAGCTTTAAATTGTGCATGGTGAAGTTGTCGAATCTGCAGACCACAAAGGAATGGCTAAAGATGGACTAAGAGATGAAGTCAGTAGTCATATATATATATATATATATATATATATGTATATATATATATATATTTTGCGGTACGCGGGCCTCTCACTGTTGTGGCCTCTCCCGTGGCAGAGCACAGGCTCCGGACGCGCAGGCTCAGCGGCCATGGCTCACGGGCCCAGCCGCTCCGCGGCATGTGGCACCTTCCCGGACCGGGGCACGAACCCATGTCCCCTGCATCGGCAGGCGGACTCTCAACCACTGCGCCACCAGGGAAGCCCTAGTAGTCATATTTTATAATAGGGGTAGGAATGGGATCAGGAGGATGGGGTAAGGATATAAATGAGCTTTCTCTCTCCTCCCAAAGCCAGAAAAAAACCCCACCTCTCTTCCATTGAGCAAGCAGAGATTATTTTCTTTTATTTTTGAGAAATACCCCTCCCTCATGTCTCCACAGAGCCTTATTTGGACAGTCTCCATGCTTCAATTGCTCTATTGCTGGGCCCTTTTCTTAAAAGTCTCCTGGGAGTTGTAGAACCCTTCATAGCGTTAAAGAGATTTTTCTGATATTCTAACTAAGCCCATAAGGGAGGTAGAGCAGGGAATATTTCCCTTGATAGATGAGGAAACTGAGACCAAATGACCCTTGCCCAAAGAAAAACAAGAAAGGCATCAGTGGATGTGGATTGCTGCATTTGTGGCATTCACTCTAGTTTTATGGACGCCTTCCTTTTCTTTGCCTTCTTATCTTGGGTCCTTTTGAGATTGTCAGGGCCTGGAAAAATGTCATTTAACAATGTGTATAGGTTTCCTTTTCTAATTGATCCATCAAAGGGAATAAAAACAAAGATTAACCAGGAGATGATACAGATGCCTTAACATGCGCTGTCCTAGAGGCTTGATTCGTGCATGGGACCCCATGTTTCTATGAACACTCACACCAGAAAGGCACTGAGATGCAATGGGAAGAGGACCCAATCTGGACTCAGAATTCTAGCTTGTCCCCTCTGAGCTGAGCGACTTTCGACTTTCGGCAAGTCACAAGGTCATCTTGCCTCAGGTGTTTCCTCTCTGAAGGAGGTGTAATAATACCTGTTCTGGTTGCATGGCAGGATTGTCGTGTGAATAGAGTATGGTAATGTATGTGAATATGTGTTGAAAATCTAGCCCACTAGATTGTGAGCTCCTAGGGGATAGAGGCCATTTCTGTTTTATTCATCACTTAGCTGACCTTCCTGCTGGGGTTACAGAGGATCATTAACCCTACTCTTGTTCACCGAGAAGCATACCCAGAGACTGGCACATGCTGGGAAGTCGCTCCATAGAAATAAACACCATCAGCTACCCCGGAGGGATGATCATCTAGTTCTCTGAGATGCCTATATTTTAAGTCAATCTGTTTCCCCAGATAACCTCCAAATATGGCGAAAAAACCTATCTAAGTATTTTCATGTGATTTGGCAAAAGGCAGAAATTTAATTTCGTTTATGGAGATGGCTCTGCAGTGCTTAGCCTGGAGTTTGGCATATAGTAGGCACCTAAAAAAAGTTATTGAAAGAGTGATGAATAAGTAATAGAATCTAGGGCATTGTTATTAGCCTGTCTTTGTTGCCACATTTCCTCCATTCTCTCGGAGACAGATATTGGGTGTGTTGTGTGCATAGTTGTCAGGTCAACCTCTACTCCCTTGGTGAGTGTCCTTTCCACCCAGCTTGAGACTTGCCTGCAAGGAAGACCCAGGAAACCACAGATCCCTGACAGCTGAGGGATGGGAAAGGCTGACAGCTGTCTGAATGTACCATGTGGCCAGGCCTCGGCATCCTCACATCGTACCTGCTGCTCCACCTCCAGTCTTAACCTGGAGGTCTATGAGCCTTGCTGTGTTATGTATTATATGACATAGGAAAATAAGAGTTTTGGGGGAGGATAAGGCAGCATCAAAAGGGCTATGTAAATAATTAAAAAACAATTTCTTTTTTAAAATTGTTAAGTAATACATACAATAAATGTCTCTGGCCTACCATTCCTTGGTATCAACTCATCTCCTGTTGCTGCTATTATGTGTTCCCTAGTGTGTAGTTGGCTGTGTCCGCAAGCATTCGGTCACATCCTGTATGTCTTCAAACTAATTAAATGTGGTTGCAGTTGTCCGGGTACAGTGTCAAGCTCTCAAATTCTTCATGGTACTTGCCGAGAAAATTTTTAACAAAAGAATTTTTACATTTTGATGTGTTTCCTACGGTGAGGAGATGGGTAGGGTTAAGGGAGGTCTGTTGTGGTAAAGCTTAAAGATTAATGGTTAGTTTTCTTAATCATGTCCAAATGTCACCATACCTAGCATAGGGGAATTTGTGGAGAGATTGTTCTTCTTTCCCCATAAAGTTCAAAAGCCCTATAATAAATAACCAATAAATGTTGAAATGTGGACTCTGATTGAAAATGTGTGTGTGTGAGTGTGTGCGTGAGAGAGAGAGAGAGAGAGAGAGAGATTCAGAATGTATAAGGAGAATCTACATACTCTTGGAGGGACTACTTCCCCCCAAAATAATTTTTTTTGAAATACAGGGCTCTTCTTTATGCTGCCTGCATTTCAAAAAAATTTAAAAGTTAAAGTGAGCGATGACAACAGTAACAGTGTTGAGATAAAACATTCTTCATGAGTAATTCAACTGTGCTTCTTACGGCTTAGAATGTCTGCAACTCAGAAGACAGGGCAGTTCCCTTGGTGGTCTCCAGATAAAGTTCAGTTTTTCTGTCCTACCTGGGGTGCTGGAGCAAGGCACGTCTCTCCCCATTCCATTCCATTTATATTTATTTTCTTAAAGGAGTTTAAATTAGCATTAACACTTCAGTTTAAAAAGCAACATCCTTTTATACCCTGAACTATCTTCAGTGGGGATATGGCCAAGTATCTGGAAAAGAATTCACTTTGTTATAAAGCAGAAACTAACACACCGTTGTAAAGCAATTATACTCCAATAAAAACATTAAAAAAAAAAGAGTCAAGCATCATAGTGGTCTTCTAATATTTCTAGGGGTTTGAAGGCAGAGAGAATTTTGGAATTGCTTTTTCTCCCAGATCTACTTTTTAACCTGAATCGGCATCAGGTTAAAATTTCAAAACCTAGTGGAGAATGATTGTTTCGGTGTAGCTTTCCAAATCATAGTGGCATTTCTCTGGGCAATGACAGTGAAGCTGTCGACTTGTTTTCTAGCATGGATGCCTCCACCTCTGGTTGGGACATTTAGTTTTGGAGCTGCTGTCTAAGGAAATCAGTTTTCAAGTCAAGAGGGTTGATGGTAATATTTCAGATGTCTCTTCCAGCTGCATGCATTTGGTTTGGTCCCTCCCTGCCTTTCCTGATGGAACAGGTCCCTCTGTGCCAGTGACTTTATGTGATTGTAAGATAGCAGCTGAGGATGGTTCAGAAAATGAGAGAAAAGAATCATTTAAAGATGTCATCATTTTAATGGCAGCCTTACCCAGGACAAGTTAAAACGTCTGCAGGGCAATTAGAAAGGAATTTTCTTTTATTTAATTTTCTCTAGAGGGCTGGCCCCGGGGCTGTTTTATGGTGTTACTAACTTGGTCCCTGTGGTTTTAATATGGAGTGAGAACGGGAAGAAATGAGCTCATGTTATGTTTGTAAATGTTGCATGTGATCTTGTTTTATCCTCTAAAGTTCAGAAGGCATGCCATCAGGGGTCCTCGATTTTTTTTTTTTTTTTTTTTTTTGGCATGTGGAGGAGTTACTGCTCTTAAAATAGCCTTGAGATCTTGGAGGACTGAGAGGAAAGTGACATGCTGTGGCGGTTACATCCCTGAGTAGGAGACGATGTGTTCTTGCTGGCTGCCTTCTCTGATTTATGGGGTTCAAGGAGGGGTAAAGTAGAGGATTTTGAGAGGACAGATGGCTTGGAGACCAATTGGTTGGGCCCCTCTGTATTATATGAATACCAAGCATTCCCTTTGTTGGGTTTACAGAACATTTTTCAGTACAAGCAGGCTAGGAGCTGCCTGTCCTATACTGCTCAGTTCCACTCTTAGATCATCAACTTTTTTGTGCTGTCCTAAAGAACTTCTCCATTGTCCTTACTGCTGTCGCTAGCAACCAATGGAGGAAAAAGAAAAGTGGCGTGCGGGAATTAGAAAATGATTTGCACTTCTTTATACCTAGAAATATCTGGCTCCTTTTCGAATCAGATTTTCAGAACAGTTCCATTTCCATACGAATTACTCACTGGCTGTAAAGGTCACTAGGAATTGTTGAGCATTGGAAACCGCAAACCAGTTAGAATGTGGCAATAGCTTTGCTCAGAATTGAATGTTGACTCAAATTGGCTCTGGTAATAAGATGCTCTTTAATGAAACCATCATTGAATGGATTAATAGATGCTTTCCTAGTTTTTGAGAAAGATACAATATATGTGGGGGATGTGGTCTGGGCGTGGGGACATTGACTACTTGGTCACAATTTCAAGCCTTTGTGTTAGTAAATCTTCCCAGAGAGCCTCCTTTGCCTGCAATATGGATGAATGGCCTTTGAAAGCTTAATGGGAATTGATGCCGCCTATCGATTACCATTTAAAGCACACCTTCCTAATTTCTAATCATCGCTGAAGGAAATATGCTTTCCAGTGGAACAAGTATCCCTAATTGGAGGGTCCAAGTCTGGTGTCTCGATAGCTTAAGTGGTCCTTCTAGCAACTTGGTGCCTATTGGGTTGGTGAACATAAGCTCTGCTGAAGGTTGATACTAAACCAGATTTCCGTGGAGCTGATTATGTGCTGAATACTCAGCGGATGGAAATCCCTGGCTTTCTGCCCTGAAATGTGTGAGTGATTTCATGAGGGCAGGGGATTATTCCCAGATAAGCTTCTGGAACTGCCAACGTAGTGAGGGTCAAGGCCAGGTTAGTTCCAGAGGATCTTCATATCATTTTGATGCTTCTAGTACTAGGCCCCTGTCCCTGGTTGGAGATTATGAACTGCTCGATAAATAGTGGTAGAGGTGAGATAGGGATATCCTGAGCCAATGAGATTTCTGGAAAGGGTCTCAGAATTAACCCTTTCTCCTTCAGGGAATGAAAACAGTTTTTAGTTAATTGCTATAATTTCAAGAAACACACTCCTCCTGCTTTCCCATGAAACAACTGGACAAATCCCATGATGATACATATAGAAATATATTTCTTACTGATTTCTTAAAGCAAGCTGGTTTAGAACCAACATTTGTTTACTGTGGATCTTTGAGGAAAAGTCAGTAATTATACCTGCCATCCAATAATTTGATTATTGGTTGGAGAGAATGACTAAACTTTTCTTCTCTACCTACTACACAAGTGGCTTCTGGATCACTGCTACAACCAGTTACATGGGTTACAGTAGCAGGCAGTGGTATGGATAGAATGGGTCCATTTTCTCACTGAAACCACCATATTTTCCTGGTTGGGGCAACTGAAAAATCATGTGAGTTCTTAAACACTCCATCGGTAGCCTTTCTTATAGACCAGTTGCTACAGAACAAAGATATTGGTATTTTACGTAAAAGTGGTTTTGTTCATCATATTATCCTTCTATAATATTCTCCTTCGATCTTCTTTCTTCTTTCTCCTTGACAGTACTTACACTTTACTAACTTTTGCTAGTGAACAACTTGCTGTTTCCCCACCAAGATTTGGCCTATGTGCGGGTAGTGAGGGGGAAATAAATCTACTCAAGAAATTAAAACAGGGCTTCCCTGGTGGCACAGTGGTTGAGAGTCCACCTGCCGATGCAGGGGACACGGGTTCGTGCCCCGGTCCACGAGGATCCCACATGCTGCGGAGCGGCTGGGCCTGTGAGCCATGGCCGCTGAGCCCGCGCGTCTGGAGCCTGTGCTCCGCAACGGGAGAGGCCACACAGTGAGAGGCCCGTGTACCGCAAAAAAAAAAAAAAAAAAGAAAAAAAGAAAAAACAATTACCAGCTTCCCAGAAAATTGAATTATCAGCATGTACATGAATACTTGAAACAACTGTAATACATTTCAATAGAAAACCAATGTCTAAAATAGAATATGTAATTTTATAGTTCATCACTCCTCAGATTCTTAGAGTCAATTACCTAACTTCTGTGAACTGCTGAGACATAAAATCACTGCTTTTGTAAAAGCTAAAAAGGAGAATAGATATTATTTAGTTCAATCCCCTCATTATTCAAGTAAGGGGACCAAGGCCGACAGAAGTTAAATGACTTGCCCAAGGACAAACGATCACTTTGTGGTAGGGTTGGGATTCAAACCTGTGAGTTCAAACTCAGTGCTCTTGACATGCCCCCTGTGATGTCGCGCAGGAGTCTTAGTTCTAAAGGACAATGAATTAGGTCACCAAGCAAGTAGCTCTGTATTTAAGATGCTCTGCTTTGATAACATTCCCACCATTTCCCGATCCACCCTTAAAACACTGTGAATCTGCCTTTGTGAGCAGATGATAAAATAAAATCCAGCAGGCCCAATGAACTGTAAAGCACTTACTCTGAAAAATTCTTTTGTTGAGCCGGAGTCCAGGGTCCCATATGCAATTTCAGTCTGCTTAGCTAAGTCTTCAGCACTCTCTATGGGAGAAACCATCCTCTCCACAGTCAGGAAAGCAGCGAGATTGGCCGTATAGGAAGAAATTATGATCAGGGTGAAGAACCACCAAACCCCTCCAACAATGCGCCCGGAGAGTGATCTACAAAACAAAGACCAATCCAGACCCAGAGGGGCCGGATTTCAGTTTAAGAAATCCTTATCTTTACTTTTGGAAAGAGGAATGGTTTCAGTGTAGCTGATGAAAGAGGGAAGTAAATGATGTCAGGGAATTAACACATCCAACAAGAGTGACATGTTGACAGTATCACCACATGTCATGGTGGCATGTGATGATGGTACATGCATAATGCCCTTCAGGCCTACATGGGTTTCAAAGTAGGATTATTTATTTAATCACGGGAAAAAATACCTTCTTTTTGCCAGTTCCTGCTTAGGTGTAATAATTGTACTTACCTGATTCTCCTCCTGTGAGCTTTTCTGGGCACACCTGTGGAAGACTGCTCTATTTCCTTTAAGGCAAGTGGTTCCCAGCCTTGCCTGTACCTTAGAATCATCTGGGGTCTTTAAAAAAACTTCTCATGCTCAGACCCAGCCAAGACCAAAGAAATCAGAACCTGAGAGGTGGGACCCAGACATATGTATTTTTAAAATCTCTCCAGGCGATTACAATGTGCAGTCAAGGTTGAAAAACACTGATGTAAGGTGATGTCATGGGAGAAACAGAGTCGAAAACCTTTGCATATTTGAAGAGAAATGATTAGGTGCTAGCTAGTAAACAAGCACTATGCACTATGAGTTCAACAAATTTAATATAGACATTGCCATTCTGTGGAGCTGATTACCCATAAGGCAAGGGGCCATAATATTTATTATTGTCTTCATATAAATGGCTAGTGGGGCTCAGGAGTTTAGATCCAGAGACTGAAACTCTTCCCTTTTACAAATTGAGATGTAGCACATAGGACAGGCCTCAAGTGAAGTAGGAAACTACCTGATTAATAGGATTTGAGAAGCACTAAAAGGTTTGTCTGTACCCTCCCCCACCAAAATAATCAAAACAAACAAAACCATCCCCACTGGCCCGCCCTAGAAATTCTTACTATTGGAATTATCCTCTGAACTTTCTTCAGGAGGCTTGGTCAAAATGTAACATTTTACTTCAACAGCATCTATTATCATATTATCCTGGATTAGTCTATGCAATTAGTGGAGAATGGGACAGAAGAAGATGGGTAAGTTTTAATCAGGGAAAATTTTGTTCTTAAATGGAACTGTGCATGGGCATTACTTGGGGTGTTTGTTAAAATGCTGATTCAGAATATGAGTGCTCAAAAATCTGGACTTCTCAAGCATCACTGGTGATTGCAGTGGTCTGCGGCCCAAACTGAGAAATATTGTTCTTCTTCTACATCAGTGATTCTCAACTCTGCCTGCACATCAATATCATTGGGGGAGTTCAAGACAACACAAAACAAAACACAATGACCAAAAAAATGCCTAGGCTCCACCCCAGGCCAATTAAATCAGAATCTCTGAGGGTTGGACCTAGGCAGCAGCACTTTTATTTTTTTTTTTTTACATCTTTATTGGAGTATAATTGCTTTACAATGGTGTGTTAGTTTCTGCTTTACAACAAAGTGAATCAGTTATACTCCGGGGCAGCCAAGATTGGGAGTCATGGTCCTACGTCATGAATGCTACTCAGGGAGAGGGTCTGTGGGCAGTTAGGGGGCAGTGTGAGGGCACTGAATGCCCAACGGGTAAGGGCTTGTAGTGAGGAAACTTCATCTCCTTCACAATGCTGCTGAAGGCTGGCTCTGTTTGCAGAAATGAAATCTGGTCACTAGGTTTTATAAAACATTGCCACATCATCCCAAGGATAGTTCTGCTCTGTGGTGGAGCGCCATCCTGGTTAGGCTGTGTTCTCTCATGCCCAGAAAAGCTCACAGGAAAAGAACCCACTCTGTCATAGAGTCAAGAATAGGCGTAGGAGCCTGGCACATCTCCAGGCTCTGTGGGAAGAGGGCAGCTCTGGGCTGAAAGCTGGCAAGTCAAGCTCTTCTCTGTCTATACTCGCATTTTACCACTTTGAAGCAAATTTAAATTCCTGTGTCCCAAGATAACCTTTTTTTTGGCCTCTGGAAAATTCAGTTGTTTCAGATTTTACACCCTGATCAAATAATTTTGGCAGGTGTTTTGATAAAGAGTATTCTTTATTGATTAACTGTAACAAAACTGTTTGGTTTTTTAAAGCCTGTAATTCCTATTGGTCCCTGGATGCTTCACATAACCCTTACGTATTTATTTCTGAACATAAGCACTTTTAGCGTTTGGGATGTGCACATCTGCTTCGCAACAGATTTTCTAACTGATAGTTATACTCTCTCAGGATTTCACCTGGGAACATTCCCCTTTTAGTCAGAAGATGTAAAAACATCTGAAGTCAGAAAGAATGTCCCATCTGAATGCTAAAAGTGTACAGAATATTTCAATTATGAATTTGAAACTTTCATGGTCTTTCTTCATTGTTAACATATACATTTTATTCTGGGTTGATCTGACTCTGGAAATAATTTTACTGTATAAAAGATGAATGCTCAAAGTAGCATTCGTAGTAATAGGGTAATAAAAATGATAATAATAGCTAACATTTAAGGAGCACCTCCTATGTGCCAGACTCTGTTATAATTGTTTACATGTGTCAACTCCTTTAATCCTCCATCCCTTTACAGATAAGAAAATGGAGCATTCTACAGATAAAGAAATTGGGGCACAGAGAGGAGAAATAGGAAATAAATCATCTAGACTTATGCAATCGGAAAGACATGCCCACATTTCTGTAGTATAAAATACTCATGTTTTGTATAAGAAAACCCAAAATGGTGTGTAAATTATAGAAGGAGCAATTTTCCTACAAACACTGAGAAATATAGCTGCAGGAAAACCAAACATGTTTGGATAATTATTGTTTATTATCTGTTGTTCATTTGGAATGGAACTGTGAATGTCCTCCTTATTTGGGATGATGGGGTTTTACTGAGACCAAGGGGAAAACTGATTTTGGAGTAGTTCCAGAATCATGGTTTGGTATGGAAAAGGGTGTGTTCTGCTGCTGTGAATACTAATGGTAGTTTATGTATTATCTGCTTGAAATGTGGAGAACAACACAGTAATTTATGGAAATTACGTTTGTGCCATTCTATTGCAGCTAATGGACTGTGGCTGTGTCTGTGTGATCTAAAATCAAGCCTGCGCATCATAATCTGGTTCTTTTGGCCACCTTAATGGCTGACTCAGATAATCGTGTGGTTGATCTGTATGACTCGGCTGAAATTGGCTGTTGACATGACTGAAAATAAACCTAAAAGCAAAATGGTCTTTTTTTGTGGCCTCTTGTCTACATGGCTGTTGATTTTGGCAATTATGTGGTTAATACTGTGATAGACCTACGATCATGGAGAATTTTGGTGAATATCCACATAGAAATGGTAAAATAGTATCCACGAGCATCAGCATAGATGGAAAAAGGAGCTTCCTTGGAATCAGCGTTGAATGCACAAGCTTGCATTCAGCATTCTCCCTTCAAGACAGTAGTAGCTTTTGTGCCAGTTCAAGTGAGAATTTAACCTCTGTAAAATCTAAAAAAGCCAGACTTATAGAAAAACAGAAGAGAATATAGGTTTTCAGGGGATGGGAGGTGAGCAAAATAGGGGATGTTGGTCAAAGTGTACAAACTTCTAGTTATTAAGTGAATAAGTTCTGGGGATCTGATGTTTTTCAAAGGAATGGATTTTTAAAAAATATAAATAAAATTTTCTGTTCATCAAGAAAAGAAAAAAAAAGACAGTGGTAGCTTTGACAAGAGTCTTGGTGGAATTTCTACCACTTTCTTCCCTTGTATGTCATGGATGCCTAAATCCCTTCACTGAGAAAATGTACAGTGGAACTCACAGGGAAGAAGCTCTATAAGAATTTTCACATTTCCCTTTTCTCATTAGTGAAACTATAGCCTTTTAAATCCACATTTCACATGGAGGCTATATAAAAAGTGACTGATGGGTCAGCCCCGTCACATTTTTAAAAGGATCTATTAAAACAAGACAAGACTTTATAGTTGAGTTAGAAAGACCTGTCATTTCCCAGTATCTTTTCTTCCATTAATGCAGCTTCAAAATGTTTAACATTCAAGTAGTTTTGTTGCACAAGACAGATTTTGAGGTTAGCATAATGAAATGACCGTAAAATGCTGCCATTTAGTATTTATAAAAAATGCATTAAAGGAACATATCATACCTTTTGAAGAAACGTAAGAGGAGACATGAAGTTAATGAAAGTAAATTAGCAACAAGAGAAAAACAGACATAACGTTGCAAAATAATGCACAATGCTCATGTTACCTGTGATCATAAGAAACTAGAGTTTCCGAGTTAATAATAAAATGTATTTTATGGCCTATGAAATGATAATAAAAGTGAGCTATGTGCTGTAACCTGCATCCTGTAAGTAAATTTTGAAATCGGCACTTTACTACCTTCACAAGATGAAGACCCGGAACTGCAAACTGCCTCTCTCCTTTGCACAAACTCTTTATCATTCCTTTTCTCCCTCTTCTTTCTTCCACAGTAGGCATCATTTCTACACTGCATTCAATGCTGTGTCTATGACAGATTTTTAAAAAAATGTGCAGAGTCAATCTTTGGTTCTTATAGTCTTCTCTGATGGGAATAACTAACCATCTCCCAAAGACTGAAAACTACGGCTTTCAGCCAGAAAAGTCATGAAATAGTTGTAATAAAAGTCCTGCTACTACAATTAATTTATTACCACACCACTACTGCTTTGAAGTGAATTTGCAGTTGCAGTAGGATGAAGACACTGGTCATACATCAGTAAGGGAAAGGCTATTGTCGCTTTAAACGGAGCCCCAAACTCTCCTATTGTCTTTGATCCCATTCATTTTTTACCCTTCGTGTATTTTATTATTCTGCACATACTTTCCATTTAAAAAAGGAGGATCTATGTGTCAGCTAACCTGGACAGATCCCCTGCCTGCTTCTCCAAAGTGTTTGCTGTCTGGAAAACTTAACAGGAGAATAATGCCCATGGAACAATCTATACACAGTAACCGGGTTCAAGTTAGCGTGCTCTTTCCATTTTCTCTGGTGCAATTCCCTGGAACCTTGTATCTTCAACTTGGCTAGTCCTCAGATGTCCCTGCAGCTTTAGAGAAAGTCAGCAGGGGGAGCATTTGTCTGGAAGGACTTGGACTCTGGCCTGCTTAGCAGTTCTGTCAACGTTTTACAAACGAAATAAATTTCAGATTAAAAAGAATTCCAGCCACCTGTCAATATCAGCAAGACATTGTGGAATAATACAATCAAAATGTTTGCAAGTTGTGCAATCCTTAAGGAAAGCACTTTATGGGTTCAAGAAGGAATGTTGTTGGTTATTTCTCATCAGAAATCAGCTATTTGGCACTGACTAAAATTTTAACCGTATTTAGGAACTAAAATGCAAGTGCAATATGAACGATTAGTATTTGTGGAGCCAGGATGGTTAACAGCAGCCAGTTTAAAAATGATAATAGGCGACGTGTATTGAGAACTTACTATATGTCAGGCACTGTGCTTTACATTTTATAGATGAGGAACTGAGCCTTAGCAAGTTTTAGTACCTCGCCCCACGTTACACAACAGCTAAGCGGATTGTGAATCTAGTGAGATGAACTCCAGGACCCGCATACCTAATCACTATGCTCCCTCCATCTGGCTACACCCACTGGCTATCTCCCCATCCCCCAATCAGGGGGAAGAGGGTTGAATGCAATCTCCTCATACTTTCTTCTCCTGACTACCCCCAACAAATTAGTTCGTGTATGAATATAACCTCAGCTTATGACATTGATTACTCAGTCTCCACCTGAATTGGTCACCCTGAACAATTGGGGTAGTTGAAAATATCAAACCTAATATTGACATAGACTCTTTAGGCTTCTAGGTTACTGTTCATAGCTTTATTTGATGGCAGTGGAATCATGCTCAGTTTTCCTTGTGATGTCTTGTTGCTGATTTCCCAGTCTTTAACTTTGAGTGAACACATGTTCAGCAGCATTCTTAAATGCTCACTGCCTATTTTCTTAAACAGCCAGGGCAAAGGTACTGTTTCATCAGAGGTTGGGAGACTGGAAAACATCTCTTGGGCATGAGCACGAGGAAAAGAATGGAACAAACAGTGCACCTTTAGGTCGGTAGTGGGAGGCTGTGTGTGGTAGTGGAAATAATTGTACTGCTGGCTCTTAGAGCCTCCGTGCCCTCGGGTTCCATGACATTATCTCTCCGGGTACTATTCCTTTCTCTATGATATGAGAAAAGCAGTATGACGTGGAAAGAGCACAGGTTCTGGAATTGGAGTTGGGTATGAATACTGGCTTTTGTCATTAGCTGTGTGACTGGGCAAATTACTTCACCTGAGCATCACCTTCACCTAAAAAATAAGTACGATGCCCACCTTGTGGTAGTGTTTTGAGGATTAGAATTCATATGATAATACAGGTAAAGTGCCCAGATGCAGTGGGAACTCAGAGAAAATTGTTCCTGGGCCCTCAGTAAACGGATGCAACTGGATTAATTTATCTCTGACATCTCCTCCTGCTATGATATTTGATAATTCTACTTTAAAATGTGGTCTCTTATAATGCCTTGAATTGCTCCAGTTTTGAGAAAAGTCAGAGTGTACAGTGCATGCTCACATTCTGGGCTTTCTGGAGAGTTTGCATTCCAAGGATGGCCATTGAACAGAAGTGGGGCTGTGTGCCCCATTGCTGGGTTGAGTTGTGACCAGCATTTAGAAAAAAAAAAAGAGAATAGATAATATCAGAGTGCATGGCACACTGTAAGGGTAATTTCTGGTGAAATTTTGTTACGTACATATATGTGTACTGAGTTGTGATGGAAAATTTATCTCTGACCGAGGGTTGTGCTCAAAACATTTGAAAGCCATCACTCTCTAGGACAGTGTCTAGTGCAGAATAATAAAATCTCTACCTTGAAAAAAGCACTTGATATATTTCAGCGCCACAGAAGAGCCACAGCTTAAATTCTGCTACAAAAAATGAAAATAAAGAATCTTTCCAGCTTGTCATTTTCAGGCCATCATTTTTAAGTTATTACTTAATGAGGTAATATGCATAAATACTTCTAAAAACAAACGGCCTTTTAAGAGTCCTGTTTGAGTATGCACAGCAGCATGTAGCACTCCAGTGGGGATATCACAAATTTAGCTTTGGAAATGCACTTACAGAAACCAATAAAATCTCCAGCCTTAATGAGTCTTTAGCATTGTCTCAACACAGATTACCAGCCATGTTAAAATCATTCAATTACAGGATCATTCAGAAACCCTCATCTCTTGAAGTGAACATTTTAAAAAATCAGAAAAGAAGGAAACTAGCACAATTCACTCCCAGATGATATCACAAAACGACACACATCCCAAGCACAAAAGGAATAGGGAGTGAAATAATTTGGAGAATCTGACCAAGCAGCTTGAGGGCGGCAAAAAAGAATGAGAGATAAATGAGGCTTACCCCACACGTGTTCTACTAAAAAGCTGCTGAAGGTAGTTACCAGCTATGTATACTGCAGAACTCCACTTTAAATGTTTTGTGCTCCACGTGGATAACCTCAAATGAAATATGCTATAAAAGCATGGTAGGTGACCTTCTGAGTCCTTCTAGTCTAAATGAAAATCCGTATATGTTTGTATAATTGACTCTGGTCAGTATTTGAATTAATGTTCAATTTTACCAAAGCTACAACTTTTTATTTCATTTTTTTCTGATTATAAAGATGTTACATTTGCTTACAGTATTTTATAATTATGCATTTGCCACCATTTTTGTTTAGGTGAGTCGACACTTTAAGTGGGTAAGATCTAGGATAGTCACATTCAATACCTTCAGTAGCTTCACTGAGGTAAAATATGCATACCATACAATTCACCAATACAAGTGTACAATTAATGATTTTAGTAAAGTTAGAGTTGTGCAACCATTGCCACAACCCAGTTTTGGAAAATTTCCAACACTCTGAAAAGTTGCCTTGTGCCCTTTTGTGGTTAATCCTGATAGGAATGGGACTAGGGTGAGGCAAGTGAGGCATTTGCCCCCCACACAAAATTTAAGGGGGTGCCAAAATCTCATTAATCAAAATAAAGAGAATTTTAGTATAATTTTTTTAAAAAATCAAAATTAATTCAAGAAAATCCATGATTAACAAAATAGCAAATTTTAAAATAAAGATTGGATCTGACCCCTGTACTTGCTCTACTCAGCTTCACTTGCCTCACCCTAATCTTGATCCCCTCTCTGCTCCCTCCAAGGCCCCGGAGACCAACAACGTGCTTTCTGTCTCTATTGATTTGCCTATTCTGGACAAATGGAATAATACAATATGGGATAGTCAATAAATGGAATTCAAGTAATGGAATCATATGGTAAGTGGCCTTTTGCATCTGGCTTCTTTCATTTAGCATCATGTTTTCAAAGTTAATTTAGTAGCATGTATCAGTTGTCCTTTTTTTAGTTGCTCAATAGTTTCCCATTCCAAATGTGGTACGGATATGCCACATTTTGTTTAGCCATTCGTCTGTTGATGGACATTTGGGTTGTTTCCACTTTTGGCTATAATAAATAAAGCTCCTATGAACATTTGTGTATAAGTCTTTGTGTGGATATATGTTTTCTTTTCTTTTAGGTAAATAAGAGTGGAGTTGCTGTGCCATATTTTAAGTGTATGTCTAATTATAAGAGACTGCCAAACCATTTTCCAATTTGGGTGTAGCATTTTGCATTCATGCTACTAATGGATGAGAGCTATAGTTATTCCACATCCTTGTCACCACTTGGTATTATCTGTCTTTTTGATTATAGCCATTCTAGAGGATGTGTAGAGCTGTCTCACTGTGATTTTAATTTGCATTTCCCTAATGACTAATGATGTTGAGCATCTCTTCATGTGATTATTAACCATTTGTATACCTTCTTTGGGGAAATATCTATTCAAATCTTTCATCCATTTTTAGAATTGGGTTGTTTATCTTCTTTTTATTAAGTTGCAAGAGATCTTTATATATTCTGGATACAAGTCCTTTATCACATGTATGATTTCCTAATATTTTCTCCCACTGTGGCTTGTCTTTTCATTTTCTTAATGATGTCTTTTGAAATGCAAAATTTTTGAATTTTGGTGAAGTCCAGTTTATCAACTTTTACAGTGGATTGTGCTTTTTGCGTTCTGGAAACTCTTTGTCCAATCCAAGGTCACACAGACTTCCTCCCATATTTTCTTCTAGAAGTTTTACTGTTTTAGTGATAAAGCTTGGGCAAGATACTACAGTGAAATAGTTCTAGGCAGTCAGAGAGAAAAAATGAAAACTGGAGGGGAAAGTGGAAGGTTAGGAGGGTTTTAAAGAAGAGTTCTGTCTTTTAAATATTTTCTAGATCCAGTCTCTGGACAAATGAGAGAATGTTCTAGCTCAGTTAATGAGGAAACCATGCCTGTTTGTTCTGATCAAGATTTAGTGTTAGCTTTATCTGAATAATATCAATATTAGCTGGCAATGTTGCCTTTATCCGAGTTCAAATGTTTGCTATAATGTGTATAAATTGATGATACCATAGAAATGCATGAAAGACATTCAAAGCAACACCAATAACACACTCACTTCATGGACGCAAGCAAACAAAAATGGCTTGATGATAATTTGTCACTGGATGGAATGTTAAATGAAAGAAATCTGGACTTGAGATGGGTGAATATCAGATGTGCATGAATGGATCATGGCCATAACATGCAAGGAGGCATTGGGTATGACATGGAAACAAACCTTGGAGAAATATCACATCCTTGCTGCATAAAGGCACCCAAGGAAAACCAAAGACTGTTAAATATTCCAAATTCATTTGGAGGATCAGGAGGGCTTTGCGGGTCACGAGGTTCTTCATTGTTGTCTTCCAAGTGCCATTCGTAAGGGCTGAATCTGCTGACTAGGAAAAGAACTACACTGACTCCAATGTAAGCGAAGACGATGCACATCCAGATTTCGTAAGCCAAGGGATCCAGAAACGAGAATACTCCTGGTTTTGATTTCTGAGGCTTCTTTATCATGATGGAGATGCCCAGGCTCATAAACGGCTTTGAGAAATCTATGACTTCTTCACGGACCAGCGTTATAGTGAGTGGAGCAACAGCTATATCAGCCCTCTGGAAAAAAACATTTTTTGACTTTTAGAGACAGTATTTCCATTAGTCATTTGCCACTTAATATACCTCTTTGGTAGAAATATAAAGTCTTAAGTCACTATAGCCAGCTGATTTGTCAATGCTTTGGTTAGACAAGTAGTAGCATTCAGTGGGTCCTAAAATACTCTAACTTGATGGTAAGTTAAGGAAAAGACACTTCGTCCTCTGAGGCATATTGGCTTAGGGCACCTGATTCAATTTTTTGTCCTAAAATTGTTTTGCTACCTTGCAACTCAACTTCTACTCTCCTGTGACATACCACTGTTTAATTCTTATATTCTTATTTTAATTTTCATTCACTTATGTCATATCTCCCTTACCTGACCGGAAATTCTTGTGGGAAAAGCATAATAGTCTATACTTTTGATATGTGCCTCCCTCCCCACCATGAGGTGCAACACAGGACTACAGTACTCAGTTTAACACTTGAGTGTTTGCCATTATTCTTGACTTATTTCTTTGAGAGTATGTCTATAAAAACATAAGTTCTTTGAAGGCAGGGGTTCAATTTCCTATTTTTGTATCTATCACTGCAAAAGATCCTAAACTAAAGAAACTGTAGATGCCTAAAAAATAAGCTCTTGACTATTGAATACGAAATATGCAAACATGAAAGAATTCTGCATGGGCAATAAGGGCAAAGCAGTTATTACAATACATATTAATTTATATAGTAAGCCATCATTTCTAGTGATAAATATCAGTGTAGCACTCACATGTATTGGATCAATAAAATAAATGTGTCAGTAGTGCACTGCATAATTAGTTCAGGCAAAGGCAGACGATGTTTTTATATTAGTCCCATGGAAATAGGCACTAGGGACTTCTACACTTATTTCTTTTGTCTTCCACAATAGTTCCCTTATGTCAGTAGTAGGTTTTAGTCTGGAGCCAGGCCTTAAAACGCATACTTAGAGAAATGCTCATAAGGAAAGGCGCTGGATGGCATATCAGGTGTAAAGTGAAAACACCAATTTTGACGATCGTTTTTTCTTCGTTAGATAGTTATGCCGCAATACCCCTACCAGTGGGGGAAGAATGATGAAATCTGAGACAGGGTTTTTTTTTTTTTTTTTTTTTAATGTTTTAGTACTTTGATTTGCATACGGTGACTCAAACTGGTTAAGAAACACTCCTTAATTAATTGCAGGGGAAATGCGGTAATAAACAGCCAGCTAACATTGATTCAGTGCTTACTCTGTGTGAGGTGCTGTGCTAAGCCCCTTATATATATTTAATTCTCACAGCAACCTTGAGGTTGGTCCATGATCATTCCCATGTTAGAGAAGGAGGAAGTGAGGTACTGAGAGGCTGGGATTAGAACCCTGGTCTTCAGATTCCAGAACTCACTCTCTTAACCACCATAATATTCTAACTCCAGAGATACTTGCACGTTTCTACTATGTATTACTTTACGTACAATAATCAACCTCAGCCAACGCCTCTCGGGTTCATTCCAGTGTATATCTGAGTGCCTATTCTGTGCCAAGCACTATTCTTGGTGCTAGGGGTGTAGCAGTGAGTAAGACAAACAGACAAAAATCTGCTGCAGAATGTATGCATTTATTGAAGCCAACAGCCTGCTGACCAAATCTACCTTGAAGGCTGACTACCATCTCAAACTCACCATTTCTAAAATTAAACCCATCATCTATCACCGTGAGGTTGATTCTTCTTTAAGTCTGTGAATGATGCTTATTCCAAACGTTTCCCAGTCCCTAATCCTTACGTACCCTCTCTGCAGATGATCTTGCCTCTTCCTTTACTGAGAAGATGGAAGCCACCTGATATGAGCTCTGTCACCTCAGTGCCTTTCTTCTCTTCCTCAATATATTGCTGTATCTTTATCCCTGCTGTCATTCCCATCGCTTAGAAAATGAACTCTTTCTTTCTAAGATTTAATCTACGTATTCCTTGCATCTCATACGCTTCTGTCTCCTTAAAATTCAGCTGTTTATTCTCTTTTACTATTTTTTCCTTCTCAATCTGTTCCAGTGGTTCTCAGTGTGTGATTCCCCAGACTTAGCAGCAACAGAGTCACCTGGGAACTTGTTAGAAATGCCAATTCTCAGGCCCCACACCATGTTTATTAAATAAGAAACTTGGGGGGGGCGCCCAGGTGGCCCTCCAGGTGATTCTCATTCTTGCTGCAATTTGAAACCACTGACAGATCTTATTCACTTAATAATTACCTCATACTCAGGTAATTCCGTTTACTGACAAAGAAAAATGAAAGAAAAAAACACTTCTTCCTCCTTTTTTTGATCCTACTACCCTCTTAACCATACAGCATCACTCCCTATCACCACCAATCTTCTTGAAAAATTCGTCTTTACTATCTCTTGATTTTAACACAATGTTTCCCTTATACACCTGTGTTCTAACTTCCATTCCCCTCCAATTTAGTGAAATTGCTTCTTGAACTATATGCTTGGTTACCAAATTCAAAGACCTTTCCGCAGACCACTCATATGATACCACTGGCCCTTAGCACTATATGTATCCTCTTTCCTTAGCTCTCTGATGCTGAAGACTATGGGTTCTTCTCCTGCCTTTCTGAACGTTCCTTTTCTGTCTGCTTCCTAGCTCTGCTCTCTCAGTGAAGATGTACGTTTGTACCTCCAGAGTCTATTCATGGGCCCTGGTTTGGTAGGTAATTTATGAAGGTTTGTGGAATAAGCAAGTCTCTTTAAGGTTCTGTTCTTCCTTTCTCCCCTCAGTATTATTACCTATGGCTTCAACTCTTCCCCCATCGAGCTAACTCCTGAATCACCAGCTCCACATTTCTAACTGGAGGGGAGACAAACACAGATTTTATCTATTTTACTCTTTTGCCTGGGGCCAGACCAGGTGGTAGAAACAAAAGCAACTGAGGAGAATGGAATTGGCCCAAAAGCTAGTGGGGTTTTTTGGCACAGAGAGTCTGAATCAGCTAGAAAGAACCTTGTCGTGCCAAGAGAATTCACAGATAAAGCCACCTTCTATCCCTGCCAACGTATCTCTACCTCCTGCTTAGAACGTGCAAACGCCCTGCTAGCAGCATTTCCCATTTGATCTCATTTGATTTAATTACTTCATTTAACTAGTTTTTTTTTAATCTTTAAAGTCAAAATACTAGATAGTTCTAAAAGAAATTGCCACTTCTTTGTTTTGGAAGGAAGAACGAAGGGACATTTGTGTGAGAAAATCACTTTGGATTGAGTTTAGGGGAATCAGGTTCTTTTTCAAGCACGTCAGGAAAGGATTTTGCGAATCTTGACACCCTTTAAGAGAAAAACCCTATAACTCAGTAACTGAAACACGCACCAGATGATGAGCGCAGCTAAATGCTAACAAGATGTGGCTAGACAGACAAAGCGGGGCTTCTTGTCTGGTTCCCAGGAACGTGCAGCAAAAGAACAGATTCCCAAAGAAAGCCATTTTTATTTTTATTTTTTTAAATTTTATTTATTTTTGCCCGCCTGAGCATCTGTATTTTTTTTTTTTTTTTTTTACTGAGGTATAACTACTGAAGCCTGCGCGCCTAGAGCCCGTGCTCTGCAAGAAGAGAAGGCACCGCAATGAGAAGCCTGCGCACCGCAATGAAGAGACCCCCCCCCCCCCAAAAGAAAGCCATTTTTAGTTTGAAGTACTTTTGGAGTCACACAAGACAACAGGAAGAAGCTGCTCCCCTCAGGCACTTGCTCCGGGCTTTTCTACCTTTACTGAATTGTTTCTTTCTAAGGAGCTTTTTCAGAGACGGCAGTTTGTTTTCCTGGAGGGTGCTTCTTCAATGAAGAACAGTGTTAAATCTGTGCGCAATTAAGCCTCATTGATGTGGACCTGCCTCCAAAATGAGAATTACCACGCTGAACCTGAAAAAAGACCTATACAGACAGAAATAGACAAAGGGATAGCAAAGAGCAGGTAGGAGAAGGCTCAACTGGTAGAGGAGAAGGGAGCAACCCCTCCCACCTCTTGCATGCTTCGTGAGGCCAACGCAGCAGAACGGTCATATCAGCTCATAGCCAGCCTTGGAGAAACCCTTGCCCTCTGCCACCACTATCCCTTCCTCCATATGAAAAGGCTCTTGTCGTGGTCTCTTATTTCAGAGCTCAACGCCTGCTTGGCATAATGTCTGTGACGCAATCAACATACTTATTAGAGGAAATGGGGAGTAGCAGGTAACTAACCAGTGTCAGAAAAGACCCATTTAGCTCTCCTGGGACAGCTGTAGCATGCAGATGAGCGGGAAGGTCATTTTCAGGTCAAGTTAAAGATTTCAGGTGCCAACACTGATGAAAAAGTGAAAAAGGCAACTCCCCAAATGGCATTGCTTTCCTGGTCTGGGCTCCTTATGTAAAGCCAGCTGTGTCTGGGATCGAGTGCTAAGAATTCTCCATAGGGCAAGGGAGCAGCTGAAATTCGGACGCAGTAGTGAACTGTCTGACTTGTGGCATCCTGAGTCAGTCCAGCGGCCTTTTGTCCTCAAGCCTCTGCCTGTGCTAGTAACAGAAGTCAGCAGGCCATTTTCAGAAACCTTGGTGGGGAAGTAGGTGGTGTGACGGTGCTCTGGGTGATGGACAAAACCCAGCTAAATGGAAAGACCTCAGGGTAAGAGTTTGCTAGCGCTTTTGCTTGCATCTTGACTACTTAAAGGATTTTCATCAAGCGGCTTAAGAGTGGCTGTGTGGGCTCAGTAAACACACAGAATTAGGTTTGATTTTTCCACTCACCAGTGGCAAACCCGGAGTAACTGCACTATTGCAGGGGATTTAGCTTGAGGGGATATATAATCCTTTTCATAGGTGGGTTGCCAAAGTCGTAAATTTCATAAAACTTAAAACCCAACAAACTCACATGTATAGGGACGATGCGCTTAAGAGTCTGACAGGTTGAAGACAGAAATGACGCTTGTTTTATTTTATTGTAACGTCTTTATTGGGGTATAATTGCTCTACAATGGTGTGTTAGCTTCTGCTGTATAACAAAGTGAATCAGTTATACATATACATATATCCCCATGTCTCCTCCCTCTTGCATCTCCCTCCCACTCTCCCTATCCCACCCCTCTAGGTGGACACAGAGCACCGACCTGATCTCCCTGTGCTATGCGGCCGCTTCCCACTAGCTATCGGCTTTACATTTGGTAGTGTATATATGTCCACGCCACTCTCTCACTTCGTCCCAGCTTACCCTTCCCCCTCCCCGTGGCCTCAAGTCCATTCTCTACGTCTGTGTCTTTATTCCTGTCCTGCCCCTAGGTTCTTTAGAACCATTTTTTTCCCCCGCCTGTAGCACTTGTTGTAAAGCTGGTTTGGTGGTGCTGAATTCTCTTAGCTTTGCTTGTCTGTAAAGGTTTTAATTTCTCCCGTCGAATCTGAACGAGATCCTTGCCGGGTAATCTTGGTTGTACATTTTTCCCCTTCATCACTTTAAATATGTCCTGCCACTCCCTTCTGGCTTGCAGAGTTTCTGCTGAAAGATCAGCTGTTGACCTTATGGGGATTTCCTTGTGTGTTATTTGTTGTTTTTCCCTTGCTGCTTTTTTAATATGTTTTCTTTGTATTTAATTTTTGATAGTTTGATTAATATGTGTCTTGGCGTGTTTCTCCTTGGATTTATCCTGTATGGGACTCTCTGTGCTTTCTGGACTTGATTAACTCTTTCCTTTCCCACATTAGGGAAGTTTTCACCTATAATCTCTTCAGATATTTTCTCAGTCCCTTTCTTTTTCTCTTCTTCTGGGACCCCTATAATTCAAGTGTTGGTGAGTTTAATGTCCCAGAGGTCTCTGAGACTGTCCTCAATTCTTTTCATTCTTTATTCTTTATTCTGCTCTGCAGTCGTTATTTCCACTATTTTAACTTCCAGGTCACTTATCCGTTCTTCTGCCTCAGTTATTCTGCTATTGAAACCTTCTAGAGAATGTTTAATTTCATTTATTGTGTTGTTCATCGTTGCTTGTTTCCTCTTTAGTTCTTCTAGGTCCTTGTTAAATGTTTCTTGTATTTTCTCCATTCTATTTCCAAGATTTTGAATCATCTTTACTATCATTACTCTGAATTCTTTTTCAGGTAGACTGCCTATTTCCTCTTGCCTATTTGTTAGGTCTGGTGGGTTTTTACCTTGCTCCTTCATCTGCTGTGTGTTTTTCTGTCTTTTCATTTTGCTTTTCTTACTGAGTTTGGGGTCTCCTTTTCACAGGCTGCAGGTTCGTTGTTCCCGTTGTTTTTGGTGTCTGCCCCCAGTGGCTAAGGTTGGTTCAGTGGGTTGTGTAGGTTTCCTGGTGGAGGGGACTAGTGCCTGTGTTCTGGTGTACGAGGCTGGATCTTGTCTTTCTGGTGGGCAGGACCATGTCCGGTGGTGTGTTTTGGGGTGTCTGTGGCCTTATTATGATTTTAGGCAGCCTCTCTGCTAATGGGTGGGGTTGTGTTCCTGTCTTGCTAGTTGTTTGGCATAGGGTGTCCAGCACTGTAGCTTGCTGGTCGTTGAGTGGAGCTGGGTCTTAGCGTTGAGATGGAGATCTCTGGGAGATTTTCGCCGTTTGATATTACGTGGAGCTCGGAGGTCTCTGGTGGACCAATGTCCTGAACTCGGCTCTCCCACCTCAGAGGCTCAGGCCTGATTCCCGGCTGGAGCACCAAGACCCTGTCAGCCACACGGCTCAGAAGAAATGGTAGAAAAAAAAGAAAGAAAGAAAAATAAAATAAAATAAAATAAAGTTATTAAAATAAAGAATTAAAAAATATTAAAATAAAAAATTTAAAATGTAATTAAAAAAGAAAGAAGAGAACAACCAAACCAATAAACAAATCCACCAACGATAACAAGTGCTAAAAACTAAACTATGATAAACATATAAATCAGAAACTATTCAGTCTCATACAGCAAATCCCAAGACTACAGTTGCTCCCAAAGTCCACCTCCTCAATGTGGGATGATTCGTTGTCTATTCAGGTATTCCACAGATGCAGGGCACATCAAGTTGATTGTGGAGTTTTAATCCGCTGCTCCTGAGGCTGCTGGGAGAGATTTCCCTTTCTCTTCTTTGTTTGCACAGCTCCTGGGGTTCAGCTTTGGATTTGGCCCCGCCTCTGCGTGTAGGTTGCCTGAGGGCGTCTGTTCCTGCCTGGACAGGACGGGGTTAAAGGAGCCGCTGATTCGGGGGCTCTGGCTCACTCAGGCCGGGGGGGAGGGAGGGGCACGGAGTGCGGGGCGGGCCTGCGGCAGCAGAGGCCTGCGTGACGTCGCACCAGCCTGAGGCGCGCCGTGCGTTCTCCCGGGGGAGTTGTCCCTGGATCACGGGACCCTGGCAGTGGCGGGCTGCACAGGCTCCTGGGAGGGCAGGTGGAGAGTGACCTGTGCTCGCACACAGGCTTCTTGGTGGCGCAGCAGCAGCCTTAGCGTTTCATGCTCGTCTGTGGTGTCCACGCTGATAGCTGCGGCTTGTGCCCGTCTCTGGAGCTCGTTTAGGCGGTGTTCTGAATCTCCTCTCCTCGGGCACCGCGAAACAATGGTCTCTTGCCTCTTAGGCAGGTCCAGACTTCTTTCCCGGACTCCCTCCTGGCTAGCTGTGGCACACTAGCACCTTTCAGGCCATGCTCACGCAGCCAACCCCAGTCCTCTCCCTGGGATCTGACCTCCGATGCCAGAGTCTCAGCCATGACGCTTAGTTTAAATGTCATTTAAAACTTTTTTTTTGAGCTGAAAGGCTTATGTTAAAGCTTAATCATCCGATGATCTGATGCAAAACCTAACCCACCTGGAGACTGTGCGTGAGCAGGAGCTTGTTAGCTACAATTTTAAAGCACTTGTTGAAAGCAAGGGAGAGGATGAGAGAGAGTGGGTAGGCAATGCATTGGCGTGTAGTGCATAAGATATTATACGTCATCTGAGAGAAGAGGCAGACGTGACCTGACCCCTCATCCCTGTATCAACCATAAGGTTCTAGTAGCCTTTGGCAGACATGTTGTTTGGAAAGTTTAAATGTGTTGGAGAAAGGAGTGGGACAGAATCAAGTTAGACGATAGGAATATAATTGCTACCTGTTGGGGGCCTGGACTTAAACTGCTTTATTGGCTGTACTCTATGGGATGTTTAATGTCTGCAATTGTTTGGATCTGGAGAAAGGGATGAGGTCTATTTAAATCTCTGCAACAACAAGCAGTGTCACAACAGGATCTCCTCGTTTCTTTACACAGAACAGATGTCCCAGTCTGGATCTCTTGGTTAGGGCTCCCTGTCCTTGGGGAGCTGAGAGAGTTAAAGACAAAGTGAAGGTAAAGGAGTGTCCCTGGAGCTGGGTAAAGACCTCGTGAGACTAAATTTGTTTGGAAATATTTCCCCACCGTGTCTGCTCAGAATGGCAGACTTCCATGCATCATTAATGCTCCTTCCTGGAATTCATATGCCTCATTTGAAAGAGAGGGGTGCTTTTATCAAGCCATCAGCCCTCCTGCCAAAGCCCAGTGCAATCACCTGAAGAACAGAAGAGAATATTTGGCATCTGTTATTTCACCCTTGCTTCTCTGCCTTTTAGCTGGAAGGACAGATCGACTTTCTGTCTTTCTTAATGGAAAACGAATCTATTTTAGGATAGTGACAACTTAAGAGACAATTTCTTCTAGGTAGGGAAATGTCAGCGTGAATAGCATCTGTAAAATTGCCATTTGTCCCAGGAGTGTGAAGGAGTCTGAGGATGCCCAGGGGATGTGACCTGGAATCAGTTGCCCTCCAGCCTCATCTCCATCCCCAAGCTCTCTGCTCTCTTGTAAGCCAGAGGTACCAATCTGGGTAGTATTTTGTCTGTCCTTTCCTATCCTTAGTTCTAAGTGCTAGGAACATAAGGAACATGGCAGCTGCCCACCGGGAGGTGTCCTTTTGTCAATTAGGACCTCAATTTCCTTCCAGCCCTTGTCCTGACTCTCTTTTTCTGTTAGATCATATCTCCTCTCAAAGGGCAGAAACCCTCAGCTGCCTATCTGGGTTTTCACATATTTCAAGTAATAACTAGAGATGTGTATTACATTATCCTGGAGGCCACAGATAAACAGGATGGGTATCTCAGATGGAAAAGCTCATAATCCAACTAGATTGTAAGCCCCTTGAAGGCAGGTAGGATTATCTTCCCATAATTGGACACACTTAGTAAACTGAACCAATGACTCAGTGGACGGAGCACTGGACCAGGAATCATGGAACCTGAGTTATAGTCTAAGCTCTGCCAAGCTGTGTGATTTTGTGACTTTGTCACAATACCTGCCACTATTCCTGTCATCCCCGTCCTATAGCAGGACTTGGTTTCCTGGTTTACCCAATGGGCAGTTCTAATGTTCAGTCCTGGCCAGTCTCCACATTTATGTGTAAAATGAATGAAAAGGTAGGCTAAAGAATATCTAAGAGCCCTGCTAGCAACAAAATGTTTTTAAATGTCCTCTTAAAACACATGCTATTTGGGAACCGTAAAAACTTGTGGTCTGAGGACAACTGCCATGTGGCGATGTTACAGACATTAAGCTCAAACTCAAAACTTCTAAAAGCAGGTGGACAGTTTCAAGTCCATAATGTTCTGAAGAGCTTATATAATGGGGGCACATTGTGTCCTACTGACATTTGTTTCAAAAATAGCCTTCTTAGCGATACAAGGTGGCCCAAACATCAACCTTGATTTGATTTTCTTTAGAGGAGAAAAAAAAAACATTTAGGACTCATCTGAAAAGAGGCTGATTGGCTTCTTTCTTCTTTAAGAAGTTTAATTTATTTTGACTCTTTCTTGAGACTTTATGGCAGATACTGAAATCTCCTTTGCAAAGCTTTTTTCATCTCTGCCTTTCTTCATTATTTTTTCTACTCTGATCTGTTGTACATACTAAAAGTATAAGAGAAAATGCCCTAAAGATAAAGCTGTGTCTATCTGTGTAGTTTTCGTGTTATTGCAAGAAATACTTCCATGTTCTCCATCCTTTTGCTTATTAAGCACTTAGGGAAGTCACCGGGGGTGGGGGTTTGCCCTCTTTTTCTTAAGCAACTTGCAAACCATAGGAGACCAGGCCTGCCAGAAATGAATGCCTGTTTTCACTTTTCTCCATTTCTATCAATGACAGAGAAGTTGCAAACTTCCCAATGCCGAAAGATGAAATCTTCTAAATGAAGAGGAAGACTCACTTAGCTTAGATCATCCTCCCTTACAGACAGCCCTCGCTCTAAGCATGAGAAGAACGTCCATTTTTCATAGCCACACGTCTTAGAGGAAAGTGGAACTTGGCAGTCCACTCAAATAGGTTGGTTTGTTCTCGGTTCCTGGGAATCACCTTGTGTTATAATCTCAGAAAGCACCAGACACTTGTTCTAGGTCAGGGGAGGGAGGAGGACATTTCTGTAAGAGCCTTCCCTGGCTATTGCTTTTATCTTTAGTAGAAAGAACTGGGTGAAAAAGATGGGTTGGCTCCTCCAGGAGAATTTTTACCTATTCAGCAGTAGAGAGTTGGTTTCTAAATTACCAAACAAATATGGGACTTGCTAATTCTCAAGCTCCCTCACTCACACATACACAAACTGGAAAGAGGAAGAGAATGTGGAGATTACGTCGGTGCAGTACAGAGGACATGCCAGAGGAGAAACCAAAATCCACTGAGAAAGCTGGTCTTTGTCTGAACAATGTCAAGAAATTTGCTTTGCTCTTCAGCACTGTGTTTAATGTCCTGTGCAGTGACAGGAGGGCACTGAGCTATTTACACAGTGTGACAGGCTTTCTCTTGAGACAGTAGAACGCTATGGCAATTGAGACATAATGGGCTGGTAGAGCCCATGCCAGTTACTCTGCCCTAGTGAAAACAGCCCCTAAATTCCTTGTCAGGTTTATGTGGCCAAATACTCTTCCCCCCAGAATGGCTAAGGCACCAAGGGCCTTTGCAATATGTTTCAGCTATCTTTTAGGATGGGATGGGTCTGCAACACTTGGCTGTTAGGCGGTATGCGGCAACGGTTAAAGAACACACGCTTCATAGTCAGAGACCTGGGTTCATATCACTGTGTCAGAACAAGCTGTTGGCCTTGACATGAGACTTCACCTCTCTAGGTTTCAGTTTTTCTCGTCTGTAGAGTGATGTTAACAATGTTTTGAGGATTGAGTTACATAGTGCTTGTAAAGCACTTGGCACAATGCCTGGCGACCAGTAAATATGCAACAAATGGTAGCTAATAAGAATAAGAATATTATAGGATTACCTCTCACCATGAACTCAATTTAATGGGTATTGGCTGGGCATTATTATGTGCCACCAGGCATTCATTCATTAAAGCAAAAAGTGAGTATCTCCTATGTACCAGGTAATGTGCTAAGAGCAGGGGAGAGCTGTGAGCAAGACGGGACATCTTAGAGCCCGAGTGTTGGGCAGATTAGGGACAGGAAGTAGAAGAAGACTTGATCACCAACTTGTAAAGAGGTTACAGCTGTGTCAAGATGGTTCCGAGCTTCTCAGGTTTCTCAGAAAGCATGATGGGTGCTCTGTCCCTTCTTCAGCCCCTCTCTCTGGCCTTAGAAGTTCTTCTTGCTCATAACTGGGTTCACTTGCATCTTATCTGCAATTCAGCCCTGCCCCAGTTCCCAGGACCAGCCTTGACCCAAGACAGGGTCCAGCCCCACAGCTGGGGGCTAAGGTTCAAATCGCCTTGCAGCTTGTGTGACTGGAAGATGGCGCCTTGGTTTTGATACTTGAGGTCCAGTCTCATTTTAAGCCTTAATTCCCTTTGTGTGCCCTTATTTTTAGAAATGAGCTTCTGCCTTTGTGCCTGTTCCTTAGGACCTGTTCCAAAAACTTATTTAGCGACCCCAGTACTATCTTACGATTGGAGAGCTATACCTTATTCTTGTTAATTCCTGTCTCAAGCGCTAGAGTCCTTATCCTAAACCTCAGTCCAATAGCTAACTTGTGGACATTTGCTTCTTGCCAGACTCTTCTCAATATATCCACCCCCTAAATTCCTCTCCTTCCCCTAACCTGTTGTTTAGACAGGGACTGGTGGTTGCAAGTAACCTTTGTCTGTTAGAACTAAACCTCTGCCACTGCCACCTGCACTTGGGTTAGTTTTCTAAGGACTGGTTCACCCAATGGGTGGTTCTTATGTCCAGTTTCGTTTATTTCCATATGCCTCATTGGGTGGCCCAAGAGCTGACCTTCCCAATCAGAGGCCAAAACCTTTTAAAGCTAAGCCCCTGAGGAGCTCTGAAGATACTACTGTACCCCTTTTAAAAAGCCCTAACTATTAGTATAATTCTTTTGTACTTCGCCCATGGGCAAGCCCTTGGCAGAGACATTCTGTTCATTCATTAATTCATTCAAGATATATTTATTGGACTTCCATTATGTGTCAGGCCATGGCATATTGAAATGACTCAGATATGGCTTCTGTTTTCAAGGAGTTCATAGACTAGTTGGGACAGCTAAACTTGAAAACAGATCGTTATAATAGAGGTTCAAAAGTACTATGAGAGGGCTTCCCTGGTGGCGCAGTGGTTGAGAGTCCGCCTGCCGATGCAGGGGACCACGGGTTCGTGCCCCGGTCCGGGAAGAGCCCACGTGCCGCGGAGCAGCTGGGCCCGTGAGCCATGGCCGCTGAGCCTGCGCGTCCGGAGCCTGTGCTCCGCAACAGGAGAGGCCACAACAGTGAGAGGCCCGTGTACCGCAAAAAACCAAAAAAAAGTACTATGAGAAAGCAAAAAAAATACTATAAGGAAGCAAAAAGCAGGGGCAGCTAACCAGATTGCAGGTGGGTAAATGGGATTAGGGAAGGCTTCCTGAAAGAGGTGACACCTCTGAGTTCTGAAGGACTGGTAGGTGGTGTTAGCCAGCTGAAGAGAGGTGAAGGTCCTTCCAGGCCTGTCTTCAGGGAACAATGCATACTTTGCTATAGCTGGAACATTGAGTGTGAAGGAGGAAGAGGACCAGATGAAACTAGAGAGGTAGGTGGGGGCCAGGTGACAAAGTGCCTTCTTTGCCATGCTAAGGAATTTGAATTTTATCCTGATTTCTAAAGTGAGAAACTACAATAATGTGGATTTGATTTGCCAGGGTAAGAGCAGAGGCAGGGAAACCAAGTAAAGACTGTCAAATAGTTGCTTGAACCGTAACTAAGATGATGATGGTGGGAATGAAGAGTGTATCTGGATTTGAGAGACAGAAAAGTAGAATTGATAGGATATGGTGACTGACTGGATATGAGGGGAGCGATGAGGAAAGATGACCTGGTTGCTTAGGCAACTAGGTGGGTGGTGATTCTGCTGCCTGAGACAGGGAACACAGAAGGAACAGATTTTCAATAGAGGGCAGGCTGTACTTAATGTTGCCAGATAAAGTTCTCCAAGTCTACTTTCCTTTTAGTAAAATAATCCTGTTGCCCAAAGGATGCTATTGACAAGCTGCCTTTACAGAATTCAACTGTAGAATAAAACGTTTTTCATACAGATCATATGAAAACTATACAATTGGATAAATACTGCACTTGAAAGTTAAATTCCTCTATCTTTATTTGTTGGAAGGCATAGAAATAAATGAAAACAGAGTCGAAAAAAACTTACCCCATAGACAAGTTCCCCAACCATGCCGTTCCATATTTTAGTCTCCGGATCCCTTGCACCGTATTTCCCATCACCGACAATGGACAATTTGTATTTGATCCTTACATGTTTGGCTATTTCATAGGCTAAGTCTACACAATAGCCTTCGTATCGCTCATTTCCTTCCAGTTGCTCATGATTCTTCTTATACATTACGTATGGTGATTCCTTTGAGACCAGAAGCAAGATCAAAGGATTACTCCTATACATTTTTCTAAGAGATAATAAATGTAATAATGAAGTTTTGTTCCCCTGTGGCTATTGAGGTTTGGTGTGTTAAGAGAGCCTTTAAAAATGATTGCTTAATAAGTAGAAGAGCCTCAATCGACTGTTCATGGGGGCACATATTCCTTGGAGTCCTTAATTGATGATTTAAGGAAATAGAGAAGAATTTAAGTTCTTTTTGAGAGTTTGAAAGAACCAGTTTCCACCTGTAAAGTCTTTGATTTAGTCAAGTTGGGCAGAGGTATTTCTTTTAGTTACACGAAGGTTAACTGCCTTTGATTTCTTGGGATTTACTATGTAAGAACCATAGCCAGCCCTGGCAAGCCCTAGGGAAGCACTGTGATCTTTGTGAGGTCAGAGTCTGTGGCTTATTCATTTTTATATCCTCAGGGCCTAGTACAGTACCTAGGACAAAGTGAGTGTTTGATAGGCATGTTTAAATGAAAGAGAAACTTCAGCTGAATCTCCATTTAATTAATCACAATTTCAGACCTACTCATTTTCAGGCATATTCATTTTTAACCCGGGTTTGTACTTCGTTCAGTAATGAAACATACCAGGTTTTAGAAAAGCATTTGAAAATAAGTGGAAATACTATTTCGCATCCCAGTAGTGCTTTTGGTTTTTCAGAAAAGCTTTGCATGGTGAATATTGCCTTGAAACGTCTTATGACATGGATAGGAGATTATTATGACGACCATTCCATAAGTTAAAAAATAACACAACCTGAGGCTCAGAGAAGTTGTGATTTGCACCGTTAAACTCAGGTTAGTGGTAGACCTAATATTAGAACCCTGACCTACTCTTTCCTCCATATAACGCTAGCTCCCCCACAATGAAGAATTACATTTCAAGTCCAGATGAAGCATCAGTCCATGAGGGTAACAAGGAGGATAACAAGATCTAAAACTATTGCGAATTCCTATTCTTTTTCTTCATTTAAATGACATTCTGTTCCTCATCATGGCAAGACATTTCGAAAGATTCCTAAGCTGACCTGTTGGAAGTTTCCACTGTTTGAACTTGAGGTCTTTCCTACTGGCTGAATAATGCTTTTCAGAAGACAGAAGTCTTGCTGTACAGAAAGCCCACCTACCTTCCATCCATACTTACCAGAATGGTGGTTACTACTATGGTCCGGTTCTCTGCAGATGCACTGTCATTGCTGATTTGCTGATCTGAGAAAGGCACAAACCTTTCATACTCATTCCAGTAGCCAGCCTAGAAAGAGCAGACATTTGACCTGGTTGCCTATTTTTCAGTCAAAAAGTGCTGCACGAAATTCAAGTGCTGTAGTAGAATGAAACCTTTTTGTAGTTGCTTGAGCAACAGATGTGCTGTTCCTTCACCCTGGGGGTTCCCATCCCCACCTTGCTTTTACTGATATTTGGTAAGAATAAGTTAGCCCACTGTAGAATTATCAGCCTTTTTGATTCTTTAAACTCAGCAGAAAAATTCTTTCCTTAAAACTGT
The DNA here is from genome assembly GCF_059928025.1 of Delphinapterus leucas. Classification (NCBI taxonomy): domain Eukaryota; kingdom Metazoa; phylum Chordata; class Mammalia; order Artiodactyla; family Monodontidae; genus Delphinapterus; species Delphinapterus leucas. Next base: position 26,782,819 of record NC_143150.1, read on the forward strand.
AGGAGAGCTGGGTGGGCAATCAGTTGAGTATCCTGTAGAAATGGTACAAGATATTTTATGTTCTAAGGTTTTATTAAGTAACTACTAAATTCCCACTTCCGGACTAACTCACTATTAGTATGATAGACGCAAAGTGGTTATTATGAAATTTAGCTGTAGGGAAAGGTACTTTGTCCAGAGTCGTTTTGGTGGGTGAGTTGGCAAAATGGAGAGATTACCTACTTTCCAATTCTTTTGCTAAAATCATGTGTATCTTGGCAGCTTCTGTTTAAATAACATGCTATAAAATTTGTAATTCCTTCCCTGTATTGTAGGAAGCTGTTAATTAATCTTGAGTCTACCACTTTTAAAGGACCAGCCTCAGAGGGAAATAACTTTTAAAATGTGTAGATGGAGCACTTTGATTACAAAACAGCTCTGCATCGTATCTACACTATTCACCAAACGGAAAGGCAAACATGATGTGTGGGAATTTGCTTTGGGTGTGTTTCCTAACACCTATTTCCTTGCATCTGAGGGCTGTCACTTTCTGAGAGATTTTTTATTTGGATATCTGTTTGGGTTACTTACCTTCCGAGAGCCAGTGACTTTCATTTCATACACATCGATGGTATAATTTGTCCTACGTCCGTAAGTGTCAAATTGGATGTTTCCAGTCATTCCTTGTACTTGCACCTGGTAGAAAGGGAAAAATGTAAAATTTAAAAATAGCACCACATTATTGCCTTTTTGGTTTTTGCGATGAGGTCCGCTGACAGATCTTGGAATCTTGGAGAATGTTTATCTTGAGCCATTGAGCTATAGCCACCAGATCAGTCTATACAGATCTTCATTTCCTCTGCAGTATTTCCTAAGTATGCCTTTCAGTTAATGAAGCTTTGAGTGGGTGTGACAGGCAGTTTCTTATATGATACAGTGAGGGCCCTACCGCTACTTTTTCAAGGACCTGAAATTTCTTTCTTTTTTTTTTTAAATACTTAACTTTCTCTTTATTTACTGGTTTTCAGAATAAAAATCTTTCATAGAATTGTCTAAAGGTAACCCATGTTTTTAGTAGTATTATCAACTCATAGATTTAAATGTATTTTGTGTATTTCAATCCCTTTTTTTTAAACTGATTTTTTAAAATTAACTTTTATTGCAGTATGGTTGCTTTAGAATGTTGTGTTAGTCTCTACTGCACAACAAAATGAATCAGCCATACACATACAGATATCCCCTCCCTTTTGGACTTCCCTCCCATTTAGGTCACCACAGTGCATTAAGTAGAGTTCCCTGTGCTATACAGTGTGTTCCCATCAGTTGTCTATTTTATACATAGTATCAATAATGCATATGTGTCAATCCCAGTCTCCCAATTCCTCCCACCCCACTCCCTTCCCCCTTGGTATCCATACATTTGTTCTCTACATCTGTGTCTCTGTTTCTGCTTTGCAACTAAGATCACCTATACCATTTTTCTAGATTCCAAGGAACCTGAAATTTCTACCATTCGTCTTTTCTGAAGGGAGTTGCCTGAAGAGTATTCTTAACTAGGATAATGCGTTCTTCTGAACTGTGAGTTCCACTATTCCCAACATCCAAACATAAACCAGCTTCAGTAACGTGGGCTCTGGAGCTCCTGGATTCATACTGTAACTTCATCACTTACTAACTGTATGACCTTGGGGATGTTCCTTAATGCTTTTGTACCTCAGTGTCCTAATCTGTAAAGTGGGAAATCCTAGTAGCACCTGTCCCATGGAGTTGCTAGGAGGATTAAATGAGTTATACATATGTAGTGTTTAGATCAGTGTCTGGCATGTAGTGAGCATTGCAATACATGCTAGCTCTATTAATAATAATAATTATTAATCAAAATGAATTTAGTTCTGTTTCTTGAGGGGTTTACACATTTATCAGCTACCATAGTAACAGGGATGAGTTTTTCCTCTTATTTAACCTATGCCCAGTTCCAGACAGGTAGTGGAGAGCTAGGCCATGGAGGGATAATCCAATAGACTGATGAAATTTGTTAAGTCTAGGGAATCAGGAGTATTGAATACTATATAAAACAGATAGAGGTACTAGAATAGCCCAGACACCTAGTTGGGAGGCCAAATGCAGATGCATGTATGCCACAATTTTTCCTGGGTCTGGGCCCCGTGTTATGAATTAATATGAGGCCATCTCCACTGGGTGGAGAGATTTCCTTACCTGTTTTACAGTTCAAGGACACTGGATGAAAGACCCTCTATAAATATGTCATTATTGTTACCCACTTGAATTACTTATCTGGTGAGTATGGGTCAAGGAATTTGCTTCAAAGAAAAAGAATCTGTCACTCTCCCAAGATGAGAGAATGGAATACTTTTTCATCTCTTATAGAAAAGTGACAAGCTGTTTGTTAAGCAAGTGAGAAGCGGTAATGGGCTTGTGCTGCAGAAGAGAAAATTGATGGCAAATAGTAGGGAGCATCTTTTTAAAGGGAACGGGGCTTGTTCGCCACCAGTAGGAGACCATGGAATATCTGTTGAAGGAGAAATGCTCCAATGTGACTCCCTGAAGACAAGATGAGTGTCCTACTAAGTGAACAAACCTAAGCACTACTGTCAGCTTAGGCTTGCAGAGAAGGTGACGTCATGCTTCTGGCTAAAGAAAAGGTCCTTTGTTGAGAAAGAAATTGCTTATCCAGCAGGATGGGTCTGATGCATACTGTGGTGCATGAAGGGTTCTTTACACTCTATTTTGGGCACTGAATTGTAGGAGAGGAGATAGGCAGGGTAGAGACACTGGCAGAGGAAATTATTAAGGAAATCCTTTGTTAGTGAAAATAGCAAAGTCTTCAGTCTCATTAAGAATTGTATATTTCTGAAGATTCAGCCTATCTGAGCATGATCTGCAAACTGGACAGTAGCCTAAGCTGATTAGAACTTTTGGTGAGCAGAAGTCGAATTGGACTACCATTCAGAGACAAGTCTATTTTTAAGGATGTGAATGTCAGTGACAGTTTCCCACCATCCCATCTGGGATCCCTTCTTTAATCCTCTCCACCCCGCACCTCAGTCTATATTAGGTGCTTCTCCTCTGGGTTCCCATAGCATTCCGTGTGGAGCGTCACCATAACATTTTAATCATCTATGTATTTCTAGCTCCCCTGCTAGATTGGGAGCACCTCAAGATGAAAGACATTTTTTTTCTGTGTTCTCAGCAACTAATCCAGAGCCTGGGATAGAGCAGGTGTTCAATAAATGTTTACTGAACAAGTTGACAAGTTTCGATGACTTAGAATTGTGACATACTTCCATCGATGGATTGTAAGGGTGATGATTACCCAATCTGCAAGTAGCTTTAAGGTTTTTAAAAGCATTTGTTTACATATTAGCAATTTAAATTTGAGCTCCCCTCATCTTATTTCATGTTTGCATTTTAACTTGGAGCCTGATACATAGTCCTTGGTGCTCAACAAATATTTGTTTAATGAATGGTGTGATTATTTATTCATTAAAACAGGCCCCTTAGGAGACTCTTTCAGGTAATGATTTTGTTTGCCAGATTTCTTTGAAGGAAGAGAATGATTGACTGAGCAGCAATTATGTGCTTGTCACAATGAGGGATGCTTTTACATCATGTATCCTCACTTTTAGTTAACTTAAATAAAATGGGATTTCTTTTAATATGGTAAAAACCTTTAGTACTTCAGACCACCCTCTCTTGCAGTCCTCTGAAAAGTGGAGTTTCACTGATCATTTGTCACAAGGCAACATGTACTTTTGGCAGAGGCTGATACTTTCCAGCCTCTCTGAAGCCTTAGAAAGAGGCTGGCCTATGGAAAGAGGGAAAGCATCCTTTCTGTTGAGTGTTTGATCATGAGGGCCTGGGGAGGAAGGTTACTTACCTGGCTTACAGCTTGAGCTATATCAGTGAGTTAGACATGTGGAAACTTTGTGCAATAATATGATCAATCTAATGTTTTTCTTGCCAAATTCATTTCTTGTCCTTCACTCTGGCAGCCAGTTTTGTATTTGGGGAAAAGAGTCATTTGTGTCATGAATGGGAAGTCAATCGAAGACGCTGGTACTTGCCCCTTGAGGTTTTGATGAAAACTCCTTTTGGTTCACTCTGAGGGAGTTTTATATTTCACTCATCATTATGTTTCACCTGACAATACAAATCTTGTAACAGCTATGAAGGTTGAATCTAATTAACTGTTCTTCAAAAATTGTGCAGTGCTACCTCCATAAAACTACACTTAGGGCATTTGTTAGGGAACTGACATAATGACATAAAAATCTGCATGATGGGAGAATGAGTCATATCTCTTTCTTGGAGAGAGACACAGTGGCTACTAACCCCTTTCTACTGAATGCTTCCAACTTGGCAAATTTAAGGCAGCAGTAAGAGAGCCAGCTACACAAAACGATGTACATTATGAGGCCATTACAGATTCCTGGTTGCTGGGTTGTGCACAGAATTATCTTATCATTGCCTATCTCTTTGTTGATTTGGATGTTCTAAACATCAGGATAATTAAAGAAGTAGAAATAAGAGAGTCTTGTACTCTCCAAGTACTCTCTTATTTTAATGCATGCAGGCGTGTGTAGCTTAAAGCAAAATATTCAGGAAAGAGCTCTTGCTTGGAAAGCTACACTGAATGGGCCATGCTACTCCTAGTGTAAATAATGGAATCTGTTCAAAGGATACTGCTCAAAGCCTTAAATGCTCTCCCACCCAGTAAATACTAAAAACAAGTGACCTATTTGACTCTCTGCCCATTGATTCCTTGTACTTTCCTTCAGGCTTTTTCTCTAGGGCATTGGGGAAATAACTCTTAAGTAGGCCTAGAATGGACTGTGTTCCTGCATTTCACCATGTAGAATAGTATAAAGGTTCTTTTTGACAAATAGAAATACTATCACACTGGCTCAGTTCCACAGTCCATCCAGGCTAATAATTTGTCTGATGAGCCAGAGGATGCTGGTAATGTCTACCCTGAAGTTAGGAGTTTCCTAGAGAATATCCCAGTTCCCCTAAGCAACACAATTTTCTGGAAAGTCTGAATTTTTTGAAGCCATTTACATGTTCAATCCATAACTTTCAAGGGTACTGAGTTTGATTTACTATCCCCACTTTAGTACAGAGCTAAATATTCATTTGCCCTAAATTTACCATTTCTCAAGCTTCAAGGAAGAATCTTCCAGTTTTAGATTTCTGGATTTTGGTGAATAAATATCGATGCTTATCTTTCTGTACACTTTGAACATTCTACAGACTCTGATCCTATTCCCTTTAGGTTATCTTTTCTCAAGATTGAGGTCTTACTCTCTTTGTGTCTTTATAAGGTGCCCCCAACCGAATAACCCACTGTGGTCATTACCATTTTCAGAGCTCTCTCGATATCAATTCCTTGACTCCAGGGCACAGCAGGGTTTGCTAAGCAGTCTCCAGCACTGCCTCTCCGGGACACATCCACTCGCTGCCTCCTCAGATAGCGGAAAGCTTCTGCTATGACCAGTATCGCATCGTGCGTCAACGCAGATGTGTACTGAAATGGATGTATGGAAAACAAGATATCATGACAAACGATGCCCCCAAAACTTGCCTCGTTTCTTATAATTTTCATTCATCTCCAACTCTTGCTCTATGAAGTCACCCTCTTAATTACTTGAATCAAGAGATCTCTCTGGGCACGCCTGACTTTGATCCATTCTAGAATGATGCATCTTACCTCATGTGTGCACATGTTAAGATTATTAAGATCAAATGGCTCAAGGGAATCTCTCTTACTCTCAATACTGTGTTTCGTATTGAGTGAGTGACTGCTAAAAGGCCAGCTCCTTTATAGAGAGCAAAATATGTGGGAAGTGAAAGGATGGCATATGTAGATTGGAAAGGAAACGGCATATCCTAAAGCAAGATTGAGTTATCGCTGTTTGTAATAGAAAATTCAGATCTGGTGTTTACTTAGGGGAAAGTGGAAATAACTAAGTTAGACAGCTTGAAATTAATTTGGAGGGAAACATTAATCATTTCTGTCTGGACCACGTTTCTGGTGAACTAGGACCTCTGGCCAGCAATAAATCAGTTTTTGTTTCCTTGGGAGAGCAAAATCCAAAGCTGGTTTTTGACTGTAGAAAATTACAGTTGTTATTGAGTTTTAAATCTGATAACATTGACAATTCATAGGCAATACTTCGTGATGCTACCTTTTTCAGGCAAGAACACTTACTTTCTATTTCTTGGATATACTGTGCTGATACACTGTACTAAGGATGAGGCCTGTCATTTAATACAAGGGATTTGATTTTCTGCAATTTGACATGGTGGATGCCTTTTCATTAATGAATCAACAAAGTGTGATTAAAATTAGCTGGCCCCTGTTTTGCAGGGGTGACAAATACTGGTAGAATACAGAATTCTGTTGATTTCTAAAAAAAAAAAAAAAAAAAAAAAAAATGAAGCAAAATGCCCTGGGGGGAATTTTCTGCCTATATAGTGTGTCCCAATACAACTGTGAATGAACGCATTGTCATCTTTACAACTATCAATTTACTTTTCTGACGTTTCTCGTGTTACTTTTCTTTCAGGGCCAAGTCATCAAGTATGACTGTAACAGGGGGCATAAGCTCTTTCATGAAAAAAAAAATATCTGTGTCTGCCCGTGCTAGCACTACATAAAGCCAACATGGTGGTGATTTTTTTTTCCAGCTGACTGCATAAACTGTCGGCAATCTTAATGTAGTCCTTTCCAAGCCATGCCAAAATAGCTATTTAATTTTCTACTTTTTCAGCTTCTACGGACTAATGTGTGACCATCTAAAAAAAAAAAAAGACCCCAAAGGAAATGTTCATAAAATATAGAATAAATTAAGCATCAGGATTTTAATCTCTAGACAATTTTATTTCCTAATCAAAAATATTGTACATAATTTTTTAACATGGGCTTTTTGTCTGTTTGATATAGAGACAGGTTCCATAATGACTAGTACAAGTCAAAGTAATCCGAAAGTTGTAACCACCTATTTAAGTATTTCGTTTTCTTAAGCTGTTTGAAGGGTTTTGCTTATAAGCCTGAACATTTCTTCTCAGTAAGTTCTAAGAACTTTACATAACACATATCATGAGTTACCAATGAATAATCCAGAGCTGAGATTGTCTTCCTTCTCTTTTGTACACCTCTACAACTTCTGAACAGGCATAAATGACTGTGTAGCACCCTTTTCATACTTTTACTCTTGTCCATTTTTTGTGCCTAGCATAGTGCCTGACATTGTGTAGGTAACCCATAAAATATTGAATAAATGAGTTTTTTTCCTCTACCTATTGCCTGCTAAATCTAAGGATGGCAAAACAGCAGATAGGCAGTTGTATGAAAATATAAATTAATATAAGCTCACCTAAATGTAGTGGGCAGATTTAGTCCATAAAAAAAAAGATTTGACTCATCAAAGAAATGCAAATCAAAACCCAAGTGAGGGACTTCCCAGGTGGCACAGTGGTTAAGAATCCACCTGCCGACGCAGGGGACACGGGTTCGAGCCCTGGTCCGGGAAGATCCCACATGCCGCGGAGCAACTAAGCCCGTGCGCCACAACCACTGAGCCTGTGCTCTAGAGCCCGCGAGCCACAACTACTGAGCCTGGGAGCCGGAGCTACTGAAGCCCGCACGCCTAGAGCCCTTGCCCTGCAACAAGAGAAGCCACTGCAATGAGAAGCCTGTGCACTGCAATGAAGAGTAGCCCCCGCTCGCCGCAACTAGAGAAAGCCCGCGCGCAGCAACGAAGACCCAACGCAGCCAAAAATAAATAAATAAATAAGATGAATAAATTAAAAAAAAACAAAAAAAAACCCCACAATGAGATAGTACCTCACACCTGTCAAAATGGCTATTATCTGGGGCTTCCCTGGTGGCGCAGTGGTTGAGAGTCCGCCTGCCGATGCAGGGGACACGGGTTCATGCCCCGGTCTGGGAGGATCACACATGCCATGGAGCGGCTGGGCCCGTGGGCCATGGCCGCTGAGCCTGCGCATCCGGAGCCTGTGCTCCGCAACGGGAGAGGCAACAACAGTGAGAGGCCCACGTAACGGAAAAAAAAAAAAAAAAAGCTATTATCAAAAAGACAAGAAACAACAAGCATTGATGAAGATGTGGAGAAAAGGGAACCCTCGTGCACTGTTGATAGGAATGTAAATTGGCACAGTCACTGTGGAAAACAATAGGGAGGTTCCTGAAAAAATTAAGAATAGAACTACTATATGATCCAGCAATTCCACTCCTGGGTATCTATCTGAAGGAAATAAAATCACTGTCTCAAAGAGATATCTGCACCCCCATGTTCATTGCAGCATTATTTACAATAGTGAACACATGGAACAAACCCGTGTTCATCAAATCATCAAATGATGAATGGATAAAGAAAGTGATATACACCCACACATATATACATATATAAAGTCATGTCAATTATATTTCAATAAAAATATATATGCACACACAGACACACATACAATGGAATATTATTCAGCCATAAAAAGAAATCCTGCCATTTGTGACACACAGATGGACCTTGAGGGCATTATGCTAAGTGAGGTAAGTCAGACAGAGAAAGACAAATACTGTATGATCTCACTTATACGTGGAATCCAAAAAAAAAAAAAAACTCATAGAAACAGAGAACAGAATGGTGGCTGTCAGAGGTCAAGGCTGGGGAATAGGGAAAATGAATGAAGGTGGTCAAAAGGTATAATCTTCCAGTTATAAGTTCTGGGAATGTAATGTATAGCATCGTGATTATAGTTAACAATCCTGCACTGTAGTTTTTGAAAGTTGCGAAGAGAGTAGATCTTAAAAGTTCTCATCATAAGAAAAAATTTGTAGCTGTGGCGGTGATAGATGTTAACTGAACTTATTGTGGTGATCATTTTGCAATACATACATACATCACATCAGTATGTGGTATACTTAAGAGTAATACAATGTCAATCATATCTCAATAAAAAATAAAATCATCATCTTAAAAAAATGATTTGACTACAAAGGATTCCTCATAGGAATTGTGACCATATTTACTGAAACATATGAGGACACCTGGAAAAATCTGGCATGTGTAATGTAATCACTACAACTACAGAGGATCACTTAGCTAGTGAGTGGCTTAAATTAATACAAAAAGATGTTTAACTTACGACTTTTCTAGAACATACCAATTGCATAAAGTAAGGTCCCACTTGTATTGTGTTGATGTGACCCATTCAGGGTGGACCTGCGTAGGTGATTCAGAATGTGTCTCTTTTCTATGTCCCATTGTTCCTCCTTCTTCTATTCTTGCCAGGGAGGAAGGATATGAGGATGGGTATCTTGAAACCATGAGAAAGGAAATGTCCCCTCCCCTTTCCTTTTTTAGGGAGGGGCCTTGAGCCTTGACTCTGCTTTGATCCCTCCTCTTGATCACAAGGATCCCACAGCCATGGCACATACATACTTTCACGTACGTATCAGGAAGAAAGAATTTAAAGTCTGTTTCATACTTGGATCAATGCACTGAGGGAATGGGTTACTTAAAAAAAATACATTGGAAGGATCCTTTGTGTAACATGAATAACTTTCCCCCCATTTATCTGTTTTAATTCCTGATTTTTAAATAATAGGATTTCTAGCCATAGGGGAACACATGAAAAATGTGTACTTTAAGCATGACTTTCTGCTTTCAGTGTTCTTATCTTGATTTCATGAAAATGAGCAACTTAGGTAATCTAATTATTTAAAGATACTTTTGCAGGCAGGAAAATATTTCCATTCAATATTTGTATAGGCAACATGCACTCTGTATCAGAGCCTAATTCACTTGGGTGTACTGAGATTCATGAAACTTATTAACACAAAGTAATCACATAAATAATGTAAAATCTAATTTTCTGTTTCAGACTATCAATTTTCCTTACCTATTCCCACTGCCCCCACTCTTTGCCTGATTCAGGTTCTTGTAATATTGTAAATTATGAGCATATTAAAAATGAAATTCATTAAAAAATTAAGTTAACCTTCCCAAACGCTGGGTTTTAAAAGACCTCCTTCTCAATAGCTTCTTTATTTGGGAATTTAGTCTTCAAGTTCAGTAGTAGTATCTGCAGTTGTGTTTTAGCATCCTTGAAACACTTCTGAGGGACGACCACTTGATCACTGGATGGCCATAAATATATAAAGGCCATACTGAGATGCTCTGAAAAGCTGGGCTAAGGTTTCTACATGTCGTGGAACATTACCTTTAGAGGTGCATTCTTGGCTTCAGGGAATTCCCTTTCATCCAGCCTCACCCAGCGCTGTATGAACTGCTGAACCATAGGGTTTTCGTTGTTGACAATCTGGAATCCTGTAATGTTGGCTCCCCCATGCATGACTCTTTCTAGCAAAATATCGGTAAAACCCTAGAAAGAGATTGAAAGAGAATAATGATTGTGGGAGGTCATGCATTCGTACTCACTGTATCTGTTGGTTAGAGCGCTAAGGAGGAAATGAAAGTTCCTTCCCCAGCATTCTTCTTTAGCAATCAAGGAAAACCTGGACAGATTGTTATATGTCAATTATATCTCAATAAAAACCAAAACCACAACAAACAAACAACCCTGATATGGACTAATTCTTAGGACACTCTGGCTCTGAAACTACAGGCATGGTGGAGAAAATATACATCCTTCCATTTTAGTGCCTGTGTCTTTAGTGTAGCGGCTGCAACGACAAACATAGGTGTCAACTTCAAATGTTTTTATTTCTTTCATTTACCTGTATTTTTAGTTTTTCTTCATTGAGCACAAATACAATGATTCATATAACTGGAAAATGTTGAAAACGTTGACCCTAGCTAGAGGTATCAAAAACTCTTCTTCAGCTTAACATGCCAAATGCAGCAGATTCCTTCAGACTCTAATAATGAGTACTTTCAACATTTGTAATTTACAGAAATGCCAAGAAGCGAAACTGACAGCTTGGTTGTATATGATGGTGCAAACCCCGGGGTATGTCTCACATGTGTCCCTGAATGTGTTTTGACATCTACTTCATAGCATCCACCATTTTCTTCTTTTGTCTCTTGCCAATTGCTGCTGATGCACTTGGGTCTTCAGTGGGCTCGAGCCAATTTATATTCATAAAGAAATGGGAAGAATTCTTCCTCTTTCCTTTAGATTCTCCTCCCCAACATTTACATGTAAAAATTTTCAAATATACAGAAAAGTTGAAAGAATTGTACAGTCACTTCAGATTTTACAATTAATATTTTTCTATCCATTCATCAATCCATTTCATTTTTTAGATACCTTTCAAAGTAAGTTGCAGATATTAGTATACTTCATACCAAAAGACTTCAGCACGCAGGCCATTAACTAGAGTTCAGTGTTTGCAGTTTCCATCCATCCTTCCTTCCTTCCTTTCCTTCTATCTTTCGGTAAAAGTTACGTCCAGTAAAATGCACAAATCTTAAATGTACCACTCGATGAGTTGATAAATGCATACACTATATTACTCAAATCCCTACTATTTCTCTAAAGTTTTCTTTTTTTACATTCTAAGTTTTCATTGAAGTATAATAATCATATAGAAAAGGGTATACATCTTTATTTTTTTCTTTTTTTAGAATGATAAGGTTTTTCTTTCTTTTTTTCTTTTTGGCTGCGTTGGGTCTTCGTTGCTGCGCATGGGCTTTCTCTAGTTGCAGCGAGCGAGGGCTACTCTTCGTTGTGGTGCACAGGCTTCTCATTGCAGTGACTTCTCTTGTTGCAGAGCACAGGCTCTATGCGCGCAGGCTCAGTAGTTGTGGCTTGCGGGCTCTAGAGCACAGGCTCAGTAGCTGTGGCGCATGGGCTTAGTTGCTCTGCGGCATGTAGGATCTTCCCGGACCAGGGCTCGAACCCGTGTCCCCAGCATTGACAGGTGGATTCTTAACCACTGCACCACCAGGGAAGTCCCAGTGCACACATCTTTAAATATAGCCTGATGAATTTTCACAACCTGAACACATGAATGTAACCAATATCCTGTACACCTCTCTCTCTAGTCACCATCCCTACAGCTGCTTCTTTTAATTCTGCATTTCTTTAACATGGTCAACAAGGCAGTCGTAGAAAATATTTTAGTGAAGCAGCTTTTTCAGTTATTACTCTCAGCCCCATTCCTCTTCCTTTCATAAGTGGGATATGAGCCAATGGAGACTGGACAAAGGGACAAATAGTTTGCATCACTGAGAACCATTCCTCCTTTCCAGTGACCCCAAAGTACTTTTTAAAATTAACATTAACTTGTTAGGATGGGTTTTCTCCTAAAGGCCTCCTTCCTGAAAGAAACTAAGACTCAGTGTTTTCTCCCATTCGCTCCCCTCTGCACTGCAGTCAGCAGAGAGGCTTGCCTGTGCGTAAAGCCTAGCAGAGGCTCCAGATGGGGCTTAAGCCTAACTGTTATCCAACTCCCAACTCTCACCCCCCAAACAAATATACAAATAAAGAGCTGAGGGCAAAACTTTAACAAATGGCTTTAAGTCGTTTACTGTGCCAAACCATACTTGCCAGTTAACAAGTATTACACAAGAGCATTGAGCAACTACCCATCTGTCTGCTGGCAGGGGTGAAGAGTGGGCTCTCTGGGGCTCTACTGTGTCCTAAAAGCCTGGCCTGCGAGGTGGAGGCCCCTTCCTTGAAAGAAAGGGGTTGAGAATGCTTCTGCCACCATGTTGGTTCCCAGGGTCAATGGCCACAGTCTGCACTAGGAAGTAGTATTTCTTGTGTCTTTTATACTTTGATAAGCATCGCACCCCTGTTCACCTCATACCTTAGCATGTTAAAATGGTAACACAGGATTAACAAAAAGGAGGGCGAGAGAAAGGATCCCAGAAATCTCACGTCTGCCTTAAGGCATAAGAGCCAGCACTTCAGTCTGGTTACTCACCATACCACTCCCTTCCAGAAACATTTTACCTCACTACCTTTTTCTTACAAGAGACACTAGAGGGGTCCAACTCAAATTTACCTCACCAGTCACCTGTGCTTACTTCCAGGAGGCTTCACTCTGCCACACAGGCCCCATGTATTCCCATTTGGCTGTCTTTCTCTCCAGTAGCATACCATACCACTGAGGACCTAGGAGTTTCTCAGTCAACCCGTGTTTTATGACAGCTGCGTCTGGGATTAAGTTCTGGCACCCCTCAGACTGGAACCAGCCTGGCTGTCCTCGTGAGATTAAATGCGTCCACGGCAGCACAAATCAAGCCAGGGGAAGGTCACCTCAAATGGCTCTTCTGTCTAGCAAGACCTGCGCGACACTAGCTCCTACTAACTGCCCTGAAGATTTACCCGTCCACATGTGCAGAATGCCTAACACAGCCCCATGGACAAAATGGAGAGAGCAGAAGTGTGGTAGAAAAAGAAAGGAGATACTGTAATAGGCTTTTTTTGTTTTCCTTTCATTCTCGTATATTTATTTTCATGACAAAGGTTTCACAGTGCTTACAATAACTGTAACAACAATAATTGTAAAATGGGAATAACGCTGATGAGAAACCCCTTCTATTTTAGTAAGAAGTCTGATGGAAAGTAGTTTTTCCAATAAAATTGTACTTTTTATTTGTATTTATTTTTTAACATCTTTATTGGAGTATAATTGCTTTACAATGGTGTGTTAGTTTCTGCTTTATAACAAAGTGAATCAGCTATACATACACGTGTGTTCCCATATCACTTCCCTCTTGCATCTCCCTCCCTCCCACCCTCCCTATCCCACCCCTCTAGGTGGTCACAAAGCACCGAGCTGATCTCCCTGTGCTATGCGGCTGCTTCCCACTAGCTATCTGTTTTACGGTTGGTAGTGTATATATGTCCATGCCACTCTCTCACTTCGTCCCAGCTTACCCTTCCCCCTCCCCGTGTCCTCAGGTCCATTTTCTATGTCTGTGTCTTTATTCCTGTCCTGCCCCTAGGTTCTTTAGAACCTTTTTTTTTTTTAGATTCCATATATATGTGTTAGCATATGGTATTTGTTTTTCTCTTTCTGACTCACTTCACTCTGTATGACAGACTCTAGGTCCATCCATCTCACTACAAATAACTCAATTTCGTTTCTTTTTATGGCTGAGTAACATTCCATTGTATATATGTGCCACATCTTCTTTATCCATTCATCTGTCGATGCATGCTTCCATGCCCTGGCTATTGTGACATATGACTCTTCTTGAAGTATGGTTTTCTAAGGGTATATGCCCAGTAGTGGAATTTCTGGGTCGTATGGTAGTTCTATTTGTAGTTTTTTAAGGAACCTCCATACTGTTCTCCATAGTGGCTGTACCAATTCACATTCCCACCAGCAGTGCAAGAGGGTTCCCTTTTCTCCGCACCCTCTCCAGCATTTATTGTTTCTAGATTTTTTGATGATGGCCATTCTGGCTGGTGTGAGATGATATCTCATTGTAGTTTTGATTTGCATTTCTCTAATGATTTATGATGTTGAGCATTCTTTCACGTGTTTGTTGGCAATCTGTATATCTTCTTTGGAGAAATGTCTATTTAGGTCTTCTGCCCATTTTTGGATTGGGTTGCTTTTTTTTTTGATATTGAGCTGCATGAGCTGCTTGTAAATTTTGGAGATTAATCCTTTGTCAGTTGCTTCATTTGCAAATACTTTCTCCCGTTCTGAGGGTTGTCTTTTCATCTTATTTATGGTTTCCTTTGCTGTGCAGAAGCTTTGAAGTTTCATTAGGTGCCATTTGTTTAGTTTTGTTTTTATTTCCATATCTCTAGGAGGTGGGTCAAAAAGGATCTTGCTGTGATTTATGTCTGCCTATAGTTCTGCCTATGTTTTGTAATAGGCCTTTATGGAGATGAAAGGAGAGATCTTGTTGCTAAAGGGCAAGAGTTGGCTGGCTCTTGGTCCTAATTCTCCCTCTGGCCTATTTGTGTACGTTTTGCTTATTTGTAATCTCTAATCAGATTCTATGGCTTGAATGTTGCCCTGGTGCCCAGCATTTAGATGCAGCAAGTCACAGTTCTCAAGGTTGAGATAATCAAGGCTGGATTCTCTCTAATCCCTCTGCAAAAACATTAATGTGACACAGCTAACCAACAATTATGAAGGACACAGAAGGGAAAAGGAGAAAAGAGGTGAATCGCAGAGAAGGGAATGCAAGGAAAACTGACTGAAAGGCAGGAGTTGGTTGACTCTTGATTGCCCTATTTCTGATACCTTTTCTTCAAAAAGAATTATCTTTTTGTATCAAATATTGCTAAATTCCATGGTTCAAGTGGCACTGACAGTCTACAAGATTGTAAAACTTAAAGCTTGATTCTTTCTACAGCCTCTTCAGAGACACTAATGCGGCAGAGCTGACATCCAACAGGTAGGAGAGGAAAGGAGGAAAGAGAGAGAGAGAAGGACGGTGACAGTTCAGGGAAACGTTCTGCTTATGGGCAGGTTTGGGTGGACTCTAGTCTTTCTCCTCCTATCCCACCATTTTAAGGCATTACACCATCCCATAATAACCTTTGATGGATTTTTATCGTTATGACATCTATAACCCTAAAAGCAGGCCAAAGACCCCCCCAAACTTGTGTAAAGACACTAACACAACACAGGTGATGATACACCAGCCAGAAAGGAAAATGGAGTAAATGAAAGAGCAGGGGGTAAGTGGTAGGAAGATGGAAGTTAGGAGAGAAGTATGGGCTACTCCTCCTCCTATCCCATTATTATTATTATTTTGGTACTAAATTTATTAAAATCAAATTTTTTTTGGCCACCCCATGCAGCATTCTGGGATCCTAGTTCCCTGACCAGGGATTGAACCCGGGCCCTTGGCAGTGGAAGCCCGGAGTCCTAACCACTGCACCACCAGGGAATTCCCAGTACTAAATTTATTTTTAAAAATAAAAATGGAGGGACTTCCCTGGTGGTCCAGTGGTTAAGACTTCGCGCTTCCACTGCAGGGTCTCGGGTTCAGTCCCTGGTCGGGGAACTAAGATTCCACATGCTGCACTGCGTGGAAAGAGATATTAGAAAAGATATTTTAAAAAATCAAAATGGAGATTTAACATACCTTCCTCAATTATTGACAAAGCAAATAGAAAACAAAGACACAGAAATGGGAAGATTATAATAATACATTTTGATTTAACAGATTATCCCATAATTTTAAAGCATTTCATCCATTCATAGCCTCTGATTAGATCTCCTCCTTAGGCTGGTGAACCACAGTCTTCAAAGTGGTAAAATTGAGGCTGAGTCTCTTAAAACCTCTCAAAAGACATTGACACAAAAGCGATGATCACCAAACATATGGATGGTATAAGGGGAGAATAAAAGGGGAGAGGTCAGTGGTAGAAAGATGGAGGTTAGGAGAGAGGAGGTGGTTAAGAAGGGAGATTTTGCTGGTCCTGGTCCACCTCCTATATCTATCCCATTGTTTTTTATTTCTAGAGGAAGTTGCTATTTTTTTCTAGAAGAAGTTGCTAGAATCTATGATCATGTACAACCGTAATTGGGAAAGTTGTAAGTTGGGGCCTAAGTCTACCCATAGCTTCATTGAAATAACCAACACAACAAAGCTGACCAGCAAACACACAGCAGCAGGTAGGCAGGAAAAAAGGAAGGGGAGTGAGATGGATTCTGGCCGAAAAGTAAGAGGTGCCAGGGTACTGGTCCTCCTTCTCTGATATCTAAATTTAAGACACTGCACTTTTCTAGAATATGTTGCTAGGTTTGTTGTTGTGCTGGTCACACCCCCTCATGTATCCCTGAAACCCATGTAAAGACACTGAAGCAGAACAAGAAAATAAACCATGCAGAGTGTATAGAAAGGGAAATAAAATGACTGTGGCAGGGAGTATTCTGGTAGGATGATGGAAGTTAGGAGAAATGTCTTGATTCAGGGGAGAAGTTGGCTGTCTCCTGGTTCACTTTCTCTACCTTTGTGATTATTTTAAGACATCCCACTTGTCCATACCTCTTGCCAGAATTCACAGCTTGAGTTGGCTACAATAGAGACCCTGAGGTGGGAAGATGTCTGTCTAAGAACTCTGAGCAGGAACTAATGCAACAGAAATGACCTTCAACCATCTGGATGATAAAGGGGAAAACAGAAGATGAAAGACAGTTATAGAAATTTGAAGTTGGGATACAAGTTCTAGCTACGGAGCAGGAATTGGCTGGCCCTTGGTCCATGGTCACCTCTTATCTCATTAGTTTAAGGCATTGCATTTGTTCACAACTCTTGCTAGTGTTCTCTTTATGACTTAGTCACAGAAGGGCCTCCAGTTGAGAACACTGGCACTGAGTCTCTCCAAAATCTCTGTAAGACACTAGCACAACCAGAATGAACGTTAAACATGTGGGTGATAAAGGGGAAAATAAAGGGAGGAAGGCCGGTGAACAGAAGTAGTGCAGTGACCAGACAGTAATACATGTGAATACAGATGGATTTTTTTATTATTATCACAAAATCCTTGTCTTTAGAAAAAGTATAAGTTTGACTACCAATCTAAATATGTGATAAGTAAGTTTACAAGTTTTTACTTTTTAACTCATACCCTTGGCTCAGAACAAAAGTAATATTTAAAGTTCTTTAAGTCTTTTTAGTTTGTTCTCATTTTTGTTTCAGGGTTTAAGTGCCTGGCGCAAGCACTTCTTCCAATAGTAACTGCTTAAAAAAGGACAGAAAACCCATATCCTTTTATTTAATACATGCATTTAAACATGTCTGACTTCAAAGGAAATTTCTGTATCATGAATTCTGTTTCCTCGCTGACCTTCATCTACTATTAAAAATTATATACTTTAAAATAATATAGTTTGACCGAAGACAAAATGCATTCCAGTAGATTTCTTTGATATTTTCGTGGGAAAGGATGGCTCATTTTGTTTCAGCAGGTTGCTGTTTTATAGCAATTGCTCTATTGCTTCACTGAATCATAGCAGTTCATTTGTTGCTTAAAAATCAGTTTCTTCTTCTGGCATCTCCCATCTAACCAAAGATATTAGACTTTCTTCATTTTCTTTTTCTTCACCTTTTTCCATTTAAAATTTTGAGTGTGTGTGTATGTTGGGGGGGCAGTAGATAATCATGATTCTCACATAGGTGGGCTCTGAGAATCAACTTTTTTAACATAAATGTTACTCGGTTATGATAAATAACATTTATGATACATAAAATACCTCAGCCAATGAATTTGTTACATTTTAAGGCTTAGAGTCTATAAAACAAATTAATTTCTTGTTTTCTTTTGGAATTTTCAACTCGAATTCACTTTTTTTTTTTGTTTCGTTTTGTTTTTTTTTTTGCGGTACGTGGGCCTCTCACTGTCGTGGCCTCTCCCGTTGCGGAGCACAGGCTCCGGACGCGCAGGCTCAGTGGCCATGGCTCACGGGCCCAGCTGCTCCGCGGCATGTGGGATCTTCCCGGACTGGGGCACGAACCCGTGTCCCCTGCATTGGCAGGCGGACTCTCAACCACTGCGCCACCAGGGAAGCTCCGGAAGCCCCCTTGAATTCACTTTGAATGAGACACCAATGAGTTTCCAATTAGAACCTCTCTTATACTCTAGAACCCCCTTTTCTGTCTACCAACTAAATTGACTTCCTTATTCCATGTGTGTCTTAAAAAGAATGTGCCCCAAAGCAAAGTTGTTATATTCCCTTAAAATCTCTTCCTCTTCCTGTATTCCTTCTTTCAATTAATGGCACTTTAAGCCTATTGGGTCACTGGGTATGGGGCCCAAGCACCTGTCTTTTTTTTTTTTTTTTTAAATAAATTCAACAGGTGACTTTGAAGCACAAGTGGGTTTGAGGACCACCAGCCTAGTTTATCGTCCTGGCTTCCTAGGTGGTGCTCCAACTTCCAGTTCTTTACCTTTCCAGTTTATTTTTTGCATAATAAATTTATCTTCCTAAAATATCTGTTAGAGCATAATACTCCTTTCCTCAAATCACTGCAATGATTCCCTACTTTCTACAGACATACTGACAGCTGAATACCTTGACTTGACCTTCAAGGATTTCCATTATCTGTTATCTTTTGTTCTCTTGGCCTTATCCACACCTTTTCCTTCAAGAGACCTCATGCTCTAGCCACATCGCTCCCCTTTAAACCTTGGTACCTTTGTTCTGTAAGGGCCCTCACTTCATCCCTTATAGCTCTGGGTGTCTACTGAAATTTCATTCTTCAAGGGCCATTTCAATTAGTAAAATAATGACTAAGAAACATCTATATTAAATTTGTCTCTGTATTCTCTACCAGATAGTAATAAGGCCAATTGTGTCCCCCTTTTGCCAGTTATTACATAGGCTCTTGCACATTGTTGATTGCTTATGGGCTCTTGTCCTCCTTCATTGTCGCATGCCTTCCCATGCTTTCCATGTAATACGTT
This sequence comes from Delphinapterus leucas, assembly GCF_059928025.1. Taxonomy (NCBI): domain Eukaryota; kingdom Metazoa; phylum Chordata; class Mammalia; order Artiodactyla; family Monodontidae; genus Delphinapterus; species Delphinapterus leucas. The sequence goes on from NC_143150.1 coordinate 26,802,193, forward strand.
TATGTGTAAACTCCACACTATTATTGCTAAGTGACTCCGAGGTTCCAAATCCCCTGCTGTACTGAGTGGAATTTCTGTTGAGCCCGTTTTATTATTTCATAGGGATTTTAATAACTAGAAGTGATGATCAGATACTCAATGATTTTTGTGTGTTTAGATTAGATATCAAATTCTAGTGCTCCTTGCATTTCACCAATTTGGTTTGCTTGAAATTGTGTTTTGTTTGTTTTGTTTTTTGCTCACTGCCATGATGGTCTCCTTTCCTTTGGTTGGTCCAGTAAACTGTATGCAGAGGGAGAGATTAAAGGAGATGAGAGAAGGCAGAGAAAGGTTGGAGGCAATCCTATTGCTCACAGATAGGGCGAGTTGAAACTCTACTTCCTCACTTTCTATGTTCTAAGTATCTGTACACTTGACTATTTGCCTCTGTGCAACAATGGCAACATTTGTTGGAAATATGAATATAATCTCCGGAAGTTATTCCTCTGAGAAGGAAACTACTCATTTAGATTTGTAAGCTCTGCTGTAGTTCATCAATTGCATTGCTTCTCAGTCACATCACATCTGTTTGAGCCAGTGACTGTTGCCCACATCTGAACCCAGCAGTATAAAACCAACCATGACCTCTGTGCCTAATGCAAGGCCTTGTAAGCTACCTTTGATCAATTCTCCAAGGCCATCTTTTACACAGACACTAATTACACAACTGGCATCCGAAGAGAGATTGTCCTTGATTTGAGAATAGCCAGACAACTCAGTCTTCCAAGGATCCAGATGACTTTGGTATCATCCTGTCTCCCTTGATTCATACATACAGTACCGCAATTCAGTTTCCTTCTGGTAAGATAATTGAGGTTTGGAAATAGATATATTCAAGGCTTACTTTTAGAGCACTTATTTTTAAAATATTATGTGGCGATTTCCCTCGTATAATATTATTGTTAGGGTACATTTTGTACAGAGAGGAAAACAGAGACAAGATGAGTTGGGTGACTTTCATTGAGTTGATGGTAGATTATGGGTGAGAAATGAGAAAGGTGGCTTGCCTATATGGAAGATAAAAGCAGTAGAATGAGGGGTGGAAGGCTGCCAATGAGGAGTATCTGTCTCAATTTGGATGAAGGCTGGCTCTGCCTTTAGTGCCGTCTCAATTGTTCATCTGGGTGATGCTTTGATGGGGAAATGCACGGTAATTGTGGTGACTCAAGTTATCAGATTGCTAATGAGAGACACAAGTCTTTTTCTAGAAGCAGATCCATCCTCCTGGGAGGATGTAATGCCTAGACTTAAAGATTACAGCATATAAATTAGCACTCGATTACAGGTTGCTTGTATTGTTCACTCACTGTTTTATTCTCTAATCCAATTAACAAACATACTTCCAAACCTTCTAAGTGCTATCTGTTGGTACAGTGGCGAGCCATATCCAACTTGGTCCCTAACCTCACAACACTTTAGTCCAGTGGGAGTTATCTGTATGAATATACAAATAATTACAAGTTGACATAAATGCTATTAGTGGGAAAAATAGGCACTGATCTCTTTTTTATTAACAGTTATATTGAGGTATAATTTAAATACCATAAGATCCATCCATTTGACACTGATTTTTTTTTTTAAAGCAAAAATCAGATCATGTCTCTCCCCTGCTTGAAATTCTTCAGTGGCTTTCTGATGGGACCTTGGCACATGTTGTTCCCTATGCATTACATGAACTTTCCCTGATTCTTCATATAATTAGACCTTTCTCACCATTCAGATCATTGTTTCAAAGTCACCTTCTCTGAAAGCCCTTCTCTGGCCATACTATGCAGAGTTTTGACTCCCCACCCTCTGTCTTCTCTTCATTCCCAGCACAGGTCCCAGCACCTGTTCTACCTCCATTCCAGTGATCCTAAGTTGTGCCAGTTTGGTCTGTTCAGTATGTTTATACGGTTCTTAAAGAGACCACCTTCTGTCTTCCTTGTAGTAGAGTGGACAAGGTATTGGGCATATACGTGGTATATAGAAAAACGAGCTTGTTATAAAAATCTTTAGAGTAATACTAACCGAAGTATGTGTGGACTGGTGCTGGTCTGCTGTTTGTTACCAGTCAGAGATGATGGAGAGAAACTGAATATAAGCCTTTAGTTTATAAGCAAGTTGACAGAGTAATATGGCTGTTGAATCTAATACTAAAAAATCTTGGGCTTGTATTTTATATGTCTTGTTTTGTTTATTTCATGTTTTTTAGTAATTTATTGTTGTGCTTTTATTGTGTGAATATTTTGGGGAAAATCTGGCCCTTCTTCACAGATAATTTGAGAAGCACTGTTTTAGCAGATATGATGTGGGAGGGGCCCGGGGGAGAAAACAGAATTTTTTCAATGCATCTTGCTAGAACATTGAGTAGGAAGTGATCTTTCCTTGTTAATTTCAGGTGGGGGGTGTGTGTGGGGGAGGCAGGGATGGTTGACTATAATGGAGGCATTTTTGGAGAGGGGGAATGAGAGTCTCAAAGTTGGTTACTTTAAGCTGACAATTGCCTGTGTCTTTCTAAATGCATGGTAGGGCGTTGGACCCCTGCCCAGTCCCCACTCCTCATTCCCTTGATACTCTGCTGTATCCTATCTTCATTTGGAGAAGAAAGTGAATCCTGAACCACCAGAGAAGCTGTGTACCCAGGGGAGGTGACTGGGCTCCTGGCATTGGGGACCAGGGGGGATTTTTCCCTTCAAGCTCACCTCCTTTGCCTGTAAGGCTGGGCTCCAGCCCAGTGAGCTCTGTGTTTACATGCTATCTGCTGAGGTGTCAGTGATCACAACACGTGACTTTGAGCATTTGAATTTTTATTTAGAACATTAAAAATGGAAGTACAAAGAAAGGGAAAGAGTAGAGAACACAACAAGAAGACCTGGGAGGGGAAGGGAGCAGAAGGGAACATGTTATTGTCAAGCAAAACAGCATGATTCAATCTCATTCAAACTTGTTTTCTCTTTAAACAAAGTGGGCCCCTCTCTGTTTCAGGTACATCCCTAGATCTGGGAAGCTGCAGAGTTCACTTCTCCAAGCTCCAGTTACTCCTGGATGCTTCTTTGGAGTTCTGTTTTTTGACTAATGCTTTTGTTTTAGTAAAATTTTAGAAAAATTAGATATAATCTAGCACTCCCCATCGTTATTTTCTGGCATGCTAATCATATGAATGGGGCAGACGGTGAGGGAAGGAGAGAAGAGAGAGCAAGAGAAAGAAGAGGGATGAGGGAGCAGGGGAGGGGAATGTGTGTGTGTGTGTGTGTGTGTGTGTGTGTGTGCGTGTGTGTGAGGGAGAGAGAGAGACAGGATGAATATGAATGTAGCAGGGGAGAAGACAGTGATGGAGATGTAACTGGTGCCTGCTAAGATACATTTCATATTGGCCCGTTGGACGCGTTTCAAACCCAGATTCACAAAGCTGTCCTTGTTTCTTTTAAGTCTTTTTCTCTCTGATTACTTCACCCTCATAAATTTATAGTTTATACGTCATTCATATACATTTATGTCTTTGCAAATGTTCTTATGTGACCTTTGTGGGGCTGGCCTTCTGTCTCACTGAGATGCTTGAGTGGGTAAAATGAGAAGAGCGAGATGCTCTTGGTAAAGTGTCTGACCAACCTGGACTGGAAACCTAGCTTGGCAATGGATTAGCTGTGAGACTTCAGACAAGTCATGTATTTTTTCTGAGCCTGTTTCCTGATCTCTAAAAAGCTTGGGGGAAATGGGTGGGCAGGAAGTCTCTCCTCACTGGAGACATTAAAGGAAAAGCCTAAAGAGAACAGCTAGCAGAGCAGGGAGGAGTCTCAGATAGTCAGCGCTCTTCCCCCTTTGTCTCTTGGCACAATGGCTAACTTGATCACCGGTCCTACGGCCCTCTCCCGCTGGCAGCTGACATTACCTAACTTCCACTTGTAGGGTCCACAACTGTCCCCGACCCTGGGACCAGTCTCAGCCTAGGCAAGGAAACCGTCGGGTCTTCTAAGGCAGAGGTTAACTGGCGCAGCACTGAATGAGTCCTACCGTGGCTTACAGTTTCCCCTGGGCGCCTCAAATGCTTGGAGAGTTTTGGTTTATTTGGCGGGCTGGGTACTGAACATCTGTTGTTGGATCATCTCAACCCGGATCCAGTTTGTTCTGTGTCAACTGTTAAATGGCTTTGATTGATGTTTTAGAGCTGCAGCTCTGTTTAGAATGTAGCTAAGGGCACTCAACACCTTGCTTGGCTTTTGCCCCCCTGGACTGATTTGAAGTCTGCTCTATGACAATACCCCAAGGCTAACAGGGCTCTGCTTGTGCTCCGCCACTTATGTCCTCTATATTCACCCAGCTGCTGCGCCTACACTCTCACTGGCCTTCCCTGGTCCAAACTGACCCTCCACGAGGGAAGAAATGTAGAGCTGGAAGTCACCTTGGAGTGTTTTTCAAATTTTAGCCTCTAATATACCACCTTTACAGGGTTTTTTTGCCGCATGGGTGGATCATCTGAACTAGTCTTTACCTCATATACTTTCTTTACATCGACTAAGCTTTTTAATCTAAATATCTAATTTAGCTTCATAGAATTGACGGGAGAGTTATCTTTTTTGAATACACATTTAATATAAATTCAAAACTAATCAGTCTAAGAAATTTTGCCATATACTACCTCAAATCATCTCATGTACAAATAGCACACTTTGGGAAACCCTGATCTGGTCTATCTCTTCATTTTACAGATTAAGAAACAGGTTCAGAGAGGTTTGGTTTGTCACAGGCTAGTTAGATCAATTCTTGGGATTCGAACCTATCTCCTAGCTCCTGGTCTAGTGCTTTTTTTCTTTATTATGCCTAGGGTTAGTCTAGGGTTCTGCACACTATTATTATTATTATTTTTGTTTTGTTTTGTTTTGTTTTTTGTGGTCCGCGGGCTTCTCACTGTTGTGGCCTCTCCCGTTGCGGAGCACAGGCTCTGGATGCGCAGGCTCAGCGGCCACGGCTCACGGGCCTAGCCGCTCCGCGGCATGTGGGATCTTCCCGGACCGGGGCACGAACCCGTGTCCCCTGCATTGGCAGGCGGACTCTCAACCACTGCGCCCCCAGGGAAGCCCAGTGCACACTGTTATTGACATATATGAAACAAATCACAATACACAACATGCCTGGGAATGCAGTGGAAAGGATCCTGATCCAGGACCTTACCATGAAAGAGAGAGAGGCTGCTTGACTGACAAATTGTATACCTGCTGGTTACCTCTGGTACTAAAGTAGAGACACATTACCACCTTAGGGAGAGTTCTGGAAGAGGAAATAACAGTCAATTGTGGAACAACCCCTAAAAAGAAATGACACCACTGACTGATACAGAATTTGTAAGAGACTTACTAACTCTTTGATTATTGGCATGTCCACTTCTGGCCTGACCAGATCACATCTCTGGCCTGTGCTCCCGATGAAATCTTTTGTTTCTTCCAGGGGTTTCAACAAGTTAGAACTTTCTGCAGCTTGTTGTCCATTCTGAAATGTACACCTTGACCTATGAAAGGTCTTTGTTGAAACATTTACAGAATATCCAGGTCTTGTCACTTTAGGATTGCTACCAGGGAAGGTCCGTGTAAAAGCACATAGAAGTCATTGCTGGATAGATGGGACTTAGTAGCAAAGGGGACACTTGGGGCTCTGGTGCAGGTGGTTCCAGAAAGCTTAGGTAGGCAGTGTGAGTGTTTTTGATTTTGCATCTGTAGAAGAAGGCAGTGGTTCTGTGCTGTTGTTACACCAAGATTCAGATGAGAACTTCTTCCCTTGTGTATGTGTCCTCAGCTTTCATCCAGCTGGCTCATCTTGAAAGGAAACATCTTCTTAGCTCCACTTACCCGTTTTTGATCATCTAAATGACTTCTAAATAGTTTTGGTTTGCTGTGTGTATCTATGTATATGTGTTTTTGGGGTATTTTTAGCTGCTTAAAAAAATCTGGTAACCACAGAAGGCATAATGTGGCTCATTGTTTTATCAGAGGTTAGTAACGGTTCCTATCTGTATTGCCCATATGCAATTTGATATAGAGAACAGGGACTTATGGAGACACATGGCTGTGTTCAAATGGAAAGAAGGTCACTAGAGGAAGAGAAGGGGTGGCAGCTCAAAGCATGGTAAATGAATTCATGTTTTCATTATCCAGACTGACATGACACTATATATTACATTCTTTCTGAGGGAACAGACTTTGCTTATTCTTGTAGTAGGCATCTTTCCAAGGTTTCATAATTCTGAGTTCTGTGTTAGGCATCCAGTTTACCATTCTTTTCCCCAACCTTGTCCTAGTGATTTTCTCTTGCAGTTCTGTCACTCTACATGCTTTCACTTCTGTCAGGTCTGGGTCTCAAAATTGAAACCAAAGTTCTGAAGGATTGTCAGTAGGATTAGAGAGGCCCAGTTAGAAATCCAGAATGGGAAAGGCCTTTATAGATCATCTGGTCACCTTACGCCAACTGAGACAGCCATTGATGTGCAGGGCTCAGGCTTAGATCTTTTAACATAGAACCTGCCTCCAGGACGTGAGTTAGCCGACCGTCTCCAGCTTCAGGCGCCTTCAGGATTTACCCCAGCTCGCAAGCGGGAGGTGGGTGCTTCCCAGGCAGTTGCCAGCCAGTGGCTGCGCAAGGTCGGGGTACAGTGGCTTGCCATTTGGGGGCAGCATGGGCCTCCTCCAGGTGGAGTTGTTGCACTGTAGCTCCCAGGTGTGCTAGCCCATGGTCTGAAGATCTTTTTTTTTAACTTTTAATTTTATATCGGAGCATAGTTGATTAACAACGTTGTGTTAGTTTCAGGTGTACAGCAAAGTGATTCAGTTATATACATACGTGTATCTATTCTTTTTCAGATTCTTTTCCCATTTAGGTTGTTACATAAATATTGAGCAGAGTTCCCTATGCTATACAGTAGGTCCTTGTTGGTTAAACATTTTAAATATAGCAGCGTGTACATGTCAATCCCAGACTCCCTAACTATCCCTCAAACTTCCTTCCTTTTCCCCTCCTTCGCTGATATCAGACCTGAATTGTGGTCTGAAGGGCTCCCTTGCTACTTGTGTCCCTCTCCCTTTTGTTTTTCACAGGCATTACTCCCAATAAATGTCTTGCACTTCTATTTATATCTCAGCATCTGCTTCTAAAGGATCCAGCCAATACATCAGCGAACTCCCCACTCCCATCTGAGTTTTACAGTATGGAAACCGAGGTCCTCAAAGGTGAGGTGACTTATCCAACATCCCATAGCTAGTGAGTAGCAAAGTCAGTAGGACAACCCAAAGTCTCTGACCCCTAGTTCAGTGCTCTTTCCCAAACTTCAGTCATCCGTGTAGCACCACAACTGCATATACCCCAAACAGATTTTGCTATATCGGTTTACAGCAACATGCTATTGTTTACTTGACACATTTGACATAAACAATTATTTCATTTGTTGTTAAATCTCTAGCCCTGTATGAAGTAATAGCATCCATAAAATTTGGGTTTTGATGTGCTAGTTTTATGTTTTTCTAGTACATAGTAAATAAATACATTTACCATTGTAATAAAAAAAAAGTTCGTGTGTGCACTACCTAAAGTTGTCTCATGTACCATCAGTGCTGAGTGAACCCTAGGCAGAGGAGAAGAGGAAGCGAGACGGAAGAAGGAAGGAAGAGAGGAAGGAAGGAAGGAGAACAAAATACTTATGGGTGAGAAAGAAATGGTAAAAATCCATCAATACCTGCCTCAGATACCTTGCTATAACCTCCACGTTTCCTGCCAAAGCCTGGCCTAACCCCCAGCGAGTCAACAAACATCCTTTACCTATCAGTTGTCTAAAAACAAATTGGATGTACTCAGATGTAAATTAAGAATCAAGATTTCTTCTCCTAAAAGAGTCGATTCATTTATCCCTACAATGGACTGAAGCGCTCCACTTTGAGCAATTTATTGGACAAGATGCACACAACGTTTCAAAGCAGTAACTCTAATCTTCATCTTATAAAGTGTTTGAGTGCACACACTTCTTAAGGAGGTTTAAGTAACATTTCCTTTCTCATTTAAAAATATTCATTATTAAAATAAGATTTAAGAAATCTAAGAATATAATTACGATAATCTTTCACTTTTGTTGCTATTCTTTTGGTTTAAGAGCTCTATAATGATTATGATTCTCTTGTGCTAATGAAATAAAGTTGGGGCTAGAACTCATGTTATGTAATAATTTAATAGATTCTTAGTATCATAGTGATAACTTACCATTCCTCTTTCATTACAGGGAGATGGTATTATTCAGAACCTCTGCCAAACATATATTACGGATTTAGAAGCCACTTTGTTAATTCCTAAACCAATTGTCCTTTTAGAGAAAGAAGACCTATAAACCAACCTTAGTAAAAAGTAATTTCTAGAATGTCACAAATTTTAAAGGCATGGGGAGTTTGAAGGTGAAGATTCAAGTTGTGTTTTGGTATACGTAGAAAGGTGGCTATACACTTTGACAGGACTACTTAATTGTTCTGTGTTCAAACCTACTGCTCACATCTGGTTTGAAAAGATTTGGTAGTGGCCTGTTTCTAGAAAGACAAATCCAATACTAATGTGCACATACACTCGGATTAATTGGGGAAAGAGTCAGTTTCTCGTGTCCCCTGTCCCTTGTTTTACATTTGAAACCTGATTAAAATGGTTGACGTTTCAACTCCAAATTAAATCTAAGAATAATCAGTGAAGAATCATATCAAATTATTAGTTTTTCAACGAGGAGAGGATATAAGCTTCACAGCTAAAACAGACACAGCATAATTGAAAACAAGGCTATTGCATTCAGGTTTTAGTATTTCCTGACCCATTTCTCGAAGTGTCTAGAGAACACATTAGGTTCTTCTTGTATTTCTTTTAGGGATAATTACAGGTGACACAAACTAAATAGAATATAATGCCCTGGAAACTTAAGCTCTGCTTGTTCTTACCAGGTTAGCAAGCATGTAGTGGTAACCCCTTGAATGCTTCCCCAGGATCACAACCTGCAGAAATAAAAAATAAGAAATATTGCTTATTCAAGGACATTTTCAATTGCACAGTCATTGGGATGGCTAGAGCAAATTACTTTTAAATAATCGACAAAGCGTTAGGTCATTTATATATAGTAAATCATAGTTAGTTGGGCCAGATTTCTTTTTGTTGCATTTTACTTTCAGGCATAGGATACAGGGAGAATTGCTAATATGAAAGTTAAAAATGTCAACAGCAAGGGAAGAAAGCTCTCTAAACTTCCAGGTCAGTGGCATCATTATCACTTAAAATAGATGGCAAAAGTGATGAAACTGATGATCCCTCACCCATGAACTGGATTTCTGTACTTAGCTGTTGAGCTGGAAAATGGGCTGAACTTTGCATACAAATTAGAAAATAGAATGTATGGTACATTTTTCTTTCTTTATCTGGAATGCTTAGGGAATAGAACACTCAAGGAATGGGGTTAATGTGCTTTTTCAGGTTAATCGAGGTTGCTTTTGCTTATTGAAAACTTTTCTAGCAGAAGCAGTTGAGAAAAAAAAAACTTTTCTAAAATGCTTGCCTTCCTTTTCTTACCTTAATATGAAAGACTTGTGAACATCTGTACATCTTTTGGTGCTGAATGTGCCTTAAGGTAGTGGGGGAAGGGATTTTGCCCCTAGGGGTTATTTGGCAATGCCTGGAGACATCTTGATTGTCCCATCTAGGAGGGGGGACTGGTATCTAGTGAGTAGAGGCCAGAGATGCTGCTAAATATCCTATAATGCACAGGGCAGTCCCCACAACAAAGAATTATCCAGCCAAGAGTGTCAGTAGTGCCGAGATTGAGAAACCCTGCTTTAGGGTCATCACTCTTATCCTAATTTTCATGAGTAGCACTGTATTAATACGAAGCTTTACCGTTTACAAAGCGCATTTTTATTATCTCAAAACATGTAAGTGGATTGAACATTTTCCAACTAAATATATTGGTTGGCAGTTGAAAGGTTTTCACAGAATACCTGACATAAGCTTCTTTCCTTATAGTTAAGTAGAGCAAAAATTCTGGTTAATTGAAGATTTTATAAAATGTCATTGTTTTGAGTACTGACTGTATGCAGGAGTGGGAGCGAGGAGGGGGATATGATAGAGGTTAAAGACACAACCAGAGGCACAACCAGGTTTTGTGCAGGCCTGAAGCTAATATCACTTTAAGAGCCTTCTTTAAGAAAAATAATACAAAATTATGAATACAGTATTTGGAATAAGGCCTCAGAAAGAACCTGTGCGAGTAAGGGGCCATTAAACTTCATCATGTATTCCTCTATGGACACAGCTGTCAAGGGTCTAAAAACAGTTTGAGAAAACAATGTACACATATCAAACCAGAACTATATATAAAAGGTCATAATGATAATATTAAAAACAACTGCCCTTAATTGAGTTCCTAGTATATGCCAGGCACTGCGCTAGGTGCTGTATTTAATCCCTAGAATAATTAAACAGATTAAGTATCATAAGTTTCATTTTACAGATGAGGTGTCTCAACCAGAGAGAATTTAAGTAATTTACCCAAGGCCACACAGCTAAGAAATGCTAAAGCTGGAATTAGAACCTAGGTCTGTGTACCTCTAGAACCCACGCTCTTGGCAGTACATTACATGGTTTCTTAATATGTGCTAAATGTCAAATATCAAGAATTACTCTAGGTTCTCGGAGAAGAGGAAGAAGAGATGTCTAAGGCCTGCTGGGGTGGATAGGGAAGGCTCCCTGGAGGAGATGAGGTTTAAGCTGGCCCAGAGGTGTGGAACCACATATTTAAATATCGTGCTTATTTCAATTCATTTTAAGTACTGCGAGAGAGAGAGAGAGAGAGAGAGAGAGAGAGAGAGAGAGAGAGAGAGAGAGAGCGCTATTTTTGATTAATTTAAAATATGAGCCACGTATCTGACTGATTATTTACGGAGGAAATGAAAGGTTAATGAATGTCTTGAGGAGGTGATTTCTCATACCACTGTGACACAAAATGAGCTGTTAGGTATCTGCTGGGATGTATTCTTCAGTGTCCGCTTGTGAGAAACATCCTTCCTGGTGATGTTTGTTAACTTTGATGGCAAGTTGGGACCATACATTTGTTGAATTTTTAATTCCCTGAGAACCTTCAACATAATAAAATCAGAGGGTTTTGAGTTCTGTTAGAAAAATGAGCATGATTCCTAAGGACATCTGGCAGAGCTTGGAGAGAAATAAAGAAGCAAGCCCAAAGGAAACAGAGTAAGTCTGTCTCACCAGAGGCAGGGTTTAGTGTTCTTCTGAGCATAAGAAAGGCAGCAGGGAGCCACAGAAAACATAAGTGTTAGACGACCCCCGAAAGAGAACCCAGGAGCCCAGCCTTGTCACATACTCAGTTTGATTGTGGGCAAATCACTCAACTTTCTCCAGCCTCCATTTCCTTACCTGTAATCTGGGACCATGAGCCTGGCCTTTCCTATCTCAGCACCGTTGTCAGAATTAAACTGAATAACATCTACAAAAGTGTTTGGGATGTGCGTTATGTGATCGTGTGCGGTTAAATAACCGTGGAGAGAGGTCATTCACTAAGATAGTGTTTTTCAGGTTCAGAAAAACTTGAAGCTATTAGAATATCCCCTTTAGTCCATGCCCAGATGGTCTGTGCAAAGCAAACTCACTTATTTGAAGGTAGCTCTCTCACAGCACTACGCTTTCAAAATTTAGTTTAAACTGGAAGAGGTGGGAAAGTTCTCTAAAGATAGGAACCTCTAGGTGTCACAAAGCTGTTGCGTTAAAAGCCGTAATTATTTCCTCATCCTTACTTTCAGTGCCTTCTTAACTCTTATTTAACATACAGTTCTTACCAATTTTGGTTTTCTAGTTCACAGTAAGTGAAAAGCTACACATTAAAAGGGGTGTGTATGGAGGGGGGTGGTGATATTAGACAGGGGTACATTAGCAGCAGAGGAAGTGACAAACTGACTTAAAGGGGAAGAAGGAGTCCCCCCAAAAAGCAGACAACACTGCACTACAGCACAGTATAATCATGGATGTTCATCCTGAGTGCCTGAGTCATCAGGGTATGGCTTATGGCGTTCAGTAATTTCTGCTGAAAAACCTAGGGAAATTATAATACATCTGAGGGAATGCTCAAATGTATTTGAGCATTTGAGCATCAGAAATGCTCAAATTCCCGATAACTTAAGAGAGTACATCTCAATTATCTTGAAATGTTACTCACGTAGGGCAGCAATGATTCTACCGATGTGAGCTAAGTGAGGCCTCACTGCCAAAAGTGTCATGTTTTGCTCCTGATCTTTCCTTTCTTTGAAGTTTTGGTGCAGGGCTTATCAGAGTAGGGGTGGGATGGGAGGCTTGTGCGTAACACGGTGCACAAAGGAACAAGTTAATGGGAGCGCTTCTTGTTCAGTTAGTCTTAAATCTTTTTTCTTTCCATCTGTTACAGATGAACAAGGCATAAATTGTACCCTCAGTTCTTTAATGACTTTGGTAACCAAGAGAATATTCAACTTTGCTTTTACGGTAATTATAATCGCTCTTTCTGAACTAGTTTCAGAGCTTCAAGCATAAAAGCCGTTTTACCGTCTACTGTGTGAAATTTAAGGAGGAAGTATCAAGTTCCCGTCTACAGTTGTGTGTTCACTGTGCCTCTGTCAGATTTGTTGGAGAAGATGGATAGCTTGATACGATGGTAGATATGATAAAGGCAATAAGGGAATATGTGTGAAATGTAGATAAGATTCATTGTTTTAAGGAGATTTAGTTTTACGCCCACAAATAGGACCTGAAAGAAAGAATGCCACAGTCCTCGCTCACTGAAACTTAAACAGCAGGTGGCAGAGCATTAAATTATTTGTTGAAGGTCAGTGAATCATAGTCTACCCATCTGGGGGAGACCTCCCTTTACTGACTCCTCCATCCACTTCCCTGTGAAATTGGGGGCTGGGTATCACTGAGCAGTTAAAAATAATTCAGAAGATGTTCAGCTGGTTTTCTAGAGGCCCTTTCTCTTCCAATTTAATGCTTAATCTAGACATTTTCGTAATTTTAGAAATCTGAAGTTAAATTCCTCCATAAGACTACTCGAGAGAGGCCCACAGACCCTTTGGGGGCAAAAGCATCTGTTTTTCTATGCTCATATTTAAAAAAAATATGTGTGTGGAAAAGTGTCTGTGTTTTTTCCCTTGGATCCATCTGGTATGCAGATTAGGTTATTTGCAGACCTAAGTATCTCCATGTTTGGATTTTCTACATCGGTGCCAAAAAAGGATCTATGTATAATGATTGATCTTGCTTTGAGTACAGAACATTCCTTGCCGTTCACCTTAATCTGTTTCTCTTTGATTTAGGTACCCTGAGAACATGTGGCGGGCTGGGGGGAGAAATGAGGGCGGTTTCTGGTTTTAATTCACCAGATTTACCTGTTTATAGGTATTTTCTCTTTAAGAAAAAGCTATTAGACCACATTTTTTGGTGTGTGTTCAAAGAGAAGACATTTCTTCAGCGCCCCCCCTTCCCTTTTCTACTTCCTCAGTTACAAAAAGATACTGCTGTCCTACGGCAACCTATCTGATTTCAGCTGTGTTGGGAGTTAAATGGTGGTAAGCTACAGAAATCAGCCTCAGAATATGCCAGACTTCCCAAAAGAAGTCTTCCATCAGATATGATAAAAGCCGTTCATTTTCTTGAGTGAAAACCCCGAGCTACTAAATTGCTTTAGTCTTAGGAAAAATATATCAGAAGTCCATTCCTTTAGAATTATTTTTCTAATAATCTCAATCTGCACGCACACGCTCTCTAACCAAATGACAGTGCTTCATATTGCGGTCATCTCACTTGAATAAATGTGCTGGATGAGTGAGGCCGAGAAGAGACAATCACCCAAAGCCAGCCCAGTAGTGGGGGTGGCACAGATGGAAAACGAAAGGTTGAAGCTTTTCATAAAGAAGGAAAACGGGAGTATAACCGAGAAATCTCATCACTGTGTATACTGTCTTCAGGGGAAGCTTATGCAGAGAGAAGGCAACTGAATAGAAAATAAAATCTATTTTATCAAATCTAAAATCATCAAATAAAATGCTAGGATGTGAAGATTAGAGGACAAGGATTTCACCAAAGAACATGTCTTTGGGAAGTTTCACTTCCCAGACTTCAATATGGCATTCACTAAGATGAATGGAGTATGCGGAAGATGTAAACAGTGGGAGAGGCAAAGAGAACATACAAATAAGAGGCAGTAAATGGCCACAAGTAAGTTAAAGGAGCAACAGATTATTCCTGCTCGTACGAATAAGGGACCATTTCAGTGCATGTTGATCTTGGTGGGAACACCTCATTGTATTAGCCCTTAAACATCATTTCTCGAATTTCATTTCCTTACAAACTTCCTTAACAATTTGTGATCTATCCACATACCACAATACTATTATTTTCTTAACATTTATGTTTATAGCTACTCATTTACTTAAAGGTAGCGGTGTCCAAAGCAATAATATCCATGAAACTACATACAAGAAAATAAATACAACTGTGTGAAAATAGAATCTATTCATCCAGATGTCACTGAAAATCCTCTGGTGTACCATCAGGAGTGGTGGGTAATATTGCCTGAATGCAGTCGTGTCTTTAGGGAAGAGAATAAAGGTCATGTCTTCCTGTCCAGATAAAATACGGTTAATTTGCCTTATGGTTCAAATCTTAAAAGAGTATCCCCATCTACTTTCAAAGGTTCACGAGTCTTATAAGGGAGCAAAATGATGGGCAGTCTGGGAGGTAGCAGATAATGCCTGGGACTGCATACAAATGACAAATGTGGAAACTTACAAAGCCTTTCCTAAGGCAATTTCCATGTACTGCCCCACCTAGGAAGCCCAGCAGCTTTGATCAGCTAGAGTCCTTGGTCATAGGGCCAATAATAAATACTTAAAACATCTGGACCTTTCCATCATCTAACTTCCTGTAATGTGATGCATTTCCAAACACTGTGTCTTTTCTTGGAGTATCTCATCTAGAAGGCCTTTCACAGCACCCTATTTTTATTTGGAAATAACTCTAGATGTTTTTTCCGGGAGGTGAGGTAGGGGTGATTTTAACTAGTATTCAACCTAGAATAATACAGCAAAAAGAACATTAGTTTCTCTTCAACGTAGCCATATGTGTGACTTTTGTAGTCTCTGCATTTTGCATTGGCTATCCCCCCAAATCAGCGATAATTTATTTTAAACAATACATTTTAAATAACAGTGTTCTTTATGCATACTTTTATGAAATTTACTGTCACCTATTTTATGTTCACACTTATAGCAACTTTTGTTTTAATATTTACAACTTTATTCTAAATATCAAGTTGTATCTTTTTTCTTTTCTCTGTAGATCTTACAAAATTGTTTGGGCCCAAAGCACTATAATCCTGCATTTCAAGATCTACTTGAAGGACTGTATGAGTGGTAAGTAGAAGGCTTGGCAGTGCCACTAGACTCATTATTTGTATTTAAAAAAAAAAAAAAAGGAAAGGCAACATCTGGCATAAGGCTGAGCAGTCACTCCAACATGTGTCTTTTCCAGCCACAACCACTAGAGGATGGGTGGGATAACGTGGGACTTCTTCATTGGCCCAGGATTCACACTTTTCCATCTTTAGATATTTATCAGGATCAACAACTCTAGTATGTGCCCTGAAATGACACCTTATAGAACTGAAACTTGTAAGAGTCTAAAACTCTTTATAGATGTGATCTGAATCACCCTTAAAGCTTAGAACAAATAGGTATTTATTAAAGGTGATGTACTAGAAAGAGCCGTGAACATTGAAGTCAGATGGTTCTGGATTCAAATCCTGCCATTTACTTACTAGCTCCGTTACTGTGTGCAAAACTGAACCATGGACGGTTGGGTAGAGTTTTAGCGACCCAGGTTCAGCCCAGGATGTTGAGGCCTTCAAGTCAGGAGGGGAGAGGAAGAAGCATGGTGTGGGGATGTGTCGAATGAGATGTTCTCCTTAGAACTCCCTGATTTTGCCTCTGTGAATGCACTTCCTGTCCGTGCGATGCTTCCAACATTTGATACCCTAATCTGTGAAATTTTCTGTTGGCTGAAGGAAGCAAGTGAATGTGTTTTTATTTTCAAGTAAAAGTAAATATCTCTCAGAAACCCAGTGTGTTTCTCGGGCCTTTGGTTTTCAGGATAGTTGCTTACTTAGCAGGTTTCTCTCTCTTCTGGGAGCCATGTCATTTAAGTTTATCTCAACTTGCAAATGGACGACAAATGATAGAGGCTTAGCTCCTGGGAGGTAAAACACAGAATTCTCCTAATTCACAAATGTTTGGGTTGGTCTTTCACTCTGGCTATTTGAATTTCCATCCTCTTCTTCATCTGATAGCTCATCCACCTTTGTGATCACACTGACACGATAAACTATTGGTAGCTCGAAGTCAGCCATGGTGGAAGTATTTACACCACAGAAATCAGCCAACACTACAAATCAGGGCTTTTCCCCTCACCTTGAGAGCCAGTTTACCTGCATACCACTGGATTCAGAAGGAATATAGACTGAAGTCCCTAGTGGATGGAAGCGTTGTTTCTCTTAACCACATTCCATTCGTTTCTTCTTTCAATGAACATTTGTTGAATGCCTGCTCTGTACCAATCCTGGGGCCAGACACAGGGGAGACAGAGGTCACCAAAACCTGGTCCCCAGCCTGGAGGATCTCACCATTAGGGTAGGAAAGACTGCCAAGTTAACAGACAACTATAACCCAGCAGGAGAAGTGTGAGAACAGAAATATGTACAGCAGACTGAGGAGAGAATGATTAACTCATAACCTGTTAGAGATAGAAAGTACTTTGTCTCCAACTAAAGACCTAAAGAATTTTTTCCCTGTGGTTTTTATAAGTGGGAGCCTGACAAACAGGCGACTTAAAGAGAATGCTATTTTGAAAACAAAGAGAGATGTATTTCAGAGGGCTATTTCTCTTGATTTCAGGAGAGCCTTGTTATTTCACAGTGCTTACACACTAGAGGGAAGATTTTTATTTGGACCAACTATAGGCATTTGTTGTGATGGTAAGCCAGGGCTGGCTCTATAAGAAATTGTGACTGAAATGATTCACTGGAAAAACTAAGTTAGAAGGGGTATAAATGGTTATACAGTAAATAAAAGGCCATCCGCTAAGGCCAATGCATCCCAGCTTTGCCAATTGCAAGCTACGTAACCTTAGGCAAGTTACTTAAACTCTCAGTGTCAGTTTTCCATCTGTAAAACAGGGAACATAGTAGTTGAGAGGCAGCGAAGTAGGGTGGTCAAGAGTATAGGCTAGACTACCTGGGTTTGGGTCCCTACTTTGCCCTTTTATAGCTGTGTGACTTCGGACAGTTAACTTAAACTCTGTGTTTCAATGTCCTCATTTGTCAAATGGGTCTATCATTAGCACCTACTTTACAGACTTGCAGTGAGGAATAAATGAAATAATGCACCTAAAGCTCTTAACACAATGCCTGATGCTTACCCTATCTGTATTAGTTAGGTTTTCCCTGCCTTATTCCTATTGCAGTCCTCCCTCCCTCTATCCTCCCCTGCGGCAATCACATCTATCCTTCAAGGCCCAGCTTATATGCAGCCTCTTCCATGAAGCCTTCCCTGATTTTATGTCCTCACTCTTAAAATGTAGAGAAGTAGTTTCCTGCCACTGTGGGGTGAGGGATTTGGAGAGGTATCAGAGCTTGTTGCAGAGGGGTATTGAGGCCACTGGTTAGGATAGCACTGGGTTGGAGGTACAGGAAAGGAGCTGAGGTTTGCAGTTGGAGTTCAGGGGGATAAGCTGAACTGGGGGTTAACCAACAACAAAGTAACTCACATTGCTACCCTCCACCGCCCCTTCCTCTCCTGCCTGCATCATTGATCAAAACCATGAATTCAAACCACACAGAAACTGTGGCTCTGAAGAAGATGTGTGTGGGGAGGTAGGGGATTGTTCTGCCCAGAGACAAAGGAGCACAGGCCATAACCTAATTTTTCACGTGTAGTCATCACAGTGTTTCTACCACAGGAGAGAACAGGGGCTGGGGCCGGGTGGTGAGAGGTGTGAGAGCAGAAATTTGGCAGGGTCAGGAAGATGGATCTCTCCTCTGCATTATACACCGTTGCTCGGGAGTCTCCGGCCGCCCCACTCTGACAGTAACAACTGGACTTGGCTCATCTACGCTTCATTTCAGGAGCAAGGAGGCATAGCTATTCCAGGCTTTCTCACTTGAATCCACAGAGGCCTTGGCTGTAGAGAGAACACTAGGGAACACGATTCACCTTCCTTGGTAGCTCAACCTCGGGAATGTCTTAGGACAGTATTTCTCAAAGTGGATGCTGTGTGGATTAGCTGGAGAATCTGTGAAGATGCAAGCACCTGGGCACCCCTCTCTAGAGATTCTGATTCACAAAGTCTAGGTGAGGGCCACGGAGTCTGCATTTTAACACTCAGATGATTCTGATGCACACTGAACTCAAAGAACTGCCTTTCCATATGATAATAAATGCACTTTGAAAAGCTAACAGCAGGACTGTCAATGATGGATTCTCATGAAAGGGGGTAGGAAGGGGGATATTGAGCTTACGGGGGTGCTCCCTTGGGGACCTCCCATGGGAAGCCGTGGGCAGGCAGGGGGCAGCCTGAGAACACCCACCCAGACTCCTGGGAAAGGTGCCAAAGGAGGAATTTCTCGGTAAACCCTGAGACAGAGATTTGAGGGTCAGTGGTTTAATTGGGAGTTGATTCCAGGATGTGCTGGTAGGGGAATGAGGACATGGGACAGCAAAGGGAAAGAAACCAGCACAGGTGCATGAATAAGCAGGGTGGGTCTGAGCAACTCTGGGAGTGGCGTGCCGCACGCCCACCTGAAGGGCCAGGAGGCTGAGGTCTGAGTCTTTCAATTCCCATTCACCACTGGCTGGTAGCTTCTGTCAGGAGGATTAATTCCTCCCCAACACTTCTGACTTGTCTGACTCTCAGGCTGAGAGAAAGTCTTCAAGTGGAGAATCGCATGTGCTTACAATAGGATGCCATTGGCATGTATGGAAACGGCTAGTGCCAAACATGGGTAGGGCACCGACAGCATCTGCTATAACTGCAGTGGCTTTATGTCACATATATTGTACTTTATCGTTTACATATTGCTTTGATATGCGTCACTGCAATTGATAAAAAAAAAAAATGAGGTGGGTAGTAAAACATGATGGTGGTGGGAGTGGCCTCTGGAGTCAGACCGACCTAGAACCGACCTAGTTCTTCCTCTTTGTAGCTGAGTGACCTTGGACAAGTCATTTTCCCTCGCTGATGCTCACTTTCCACATCTATAAAGTAGGGATCACAATGGCAGCTATTTCTTAAGGTTATTGTAAGGCCTAGATGCAGAAATGCAGAATTCCCAACAGAATGCCCATGATATTAGGGGATTCAACCAATATTCCTTCCCTTTCTTCCACCGCTCTCTCTCTTTACTTATCTTTTTCCCCACAGCACACAGCCCTAGTGTATGGCGCCAAGGTGGTGCTTAATAAATGTTTCTAACACGGAAGGCTTCAGTACACCCTGAAGAAAAGTCCACATTGCTTATGAGGCAGTAGATTGAAGGTGCCATTTAAAATAATACAAAGTCTAGAAAAATGTACTGCGGGGATGGGCATGGAACAAGCTCAGATGCAAGGAAGGCTTCCGCCCTGGAGAGGAAGATGTCTTTTAGACTAGATTTTGAATGATGCAGGGGAACTGTTTTTGGCAGAGAGAAGGGAAGGAGGAGCCCAGGTGGGAAGATGCCCTGGACAAGGGCCTGGTGGTGGGACAGAGACAAACATAAGCTAACATTTATTGAGCACTCACTGTGTACAAGGCACTGTGTAAAGTGATTTTTGTACATGCTTTATTTCATCAAATCCTTACACAACCCTGCAAGTTAGGCACTACAGTTAATTTCATCTTCCGTGTTAGGAAATTGAAGCACAGAGAAGTTGGGTAACTTGCCTGAGGCCTTACAGGCAGAACATAATGGAGCCTGGAGTCAAAATCATATGTGTCTGACTCCAAGCCCAGTCACTAAGTGTTAGCGGCTATAATGATAGTTACGAATCATAAGAACTATCATTGTTTCTGTGGAATGATCAGCTCCCACCATGGATTCGATAAAGACTGAGTACCTACATTTATTATGTATTATTACCTAAGTACGGAGCAGTTATAGCCTCAATCTTTGGAAATTCTCCTTTATTGTGGAGCATCCTGGGAAATTCCCCTTTGGTTTCCCCTAAGTATTTCTCAAAGCCTTGGGCTTGGTTCATATGATTATGACTCCCATTTTCGATTCCCTGTCAGCATGTGACATGAGTTGTCATTGTTTAATCACAAGCTGCACTTGTGATAAATGTTGGACAATCAGAACAAAAGCACAGGAAAAATAATTAGAGGGAACCAAAGGGAAGAGGCTCACAGCCTTGAACAAGAGACTGTGTGAAGGTTTCTAAGACTCAGTCCCTGAAGCTCTGACAATGCATTTTGATCCTTGTCTTAATGCAAATGAATGACTCCATCAAATCATAGGCAGTTTGTCACAGTGCAGGTTATTTAGCTAGTTAATTAAAAGTCTGAGTGAGCTGGTGCCTCTCTGCACTGGGCTCTGAAGATAACCAAACTGTGTTCTGACCAGGCAAGTTAATTTAAAATAAGTGACCTCAATTGGGTAATGGCTGCAAGTTCAAATTCAAGAATTGCTATAATTAGTCCCAGATGGATCTTAATTGTTCTTTCAGGAAACAGGGTGAGGAAGGGGGAAAGAGAAATGCCCAAGCCCCAAGTAAATGTTATTTGCCATATCTTTCAAAAGCAGGGGAGCTGACTGGGTTAGGGCATAGTTACTATGGTATAGCAAGACTTCCATTGCTGCTTTCCAAATGCATCCTTCTAGACGTAAAATGGGTGTAGCTGTTTTGGAAACAAGAACTAGAATTCAGCTCTCTTAACGATGTGATCTCAGGCAAGTTATTTAACCTTCTTATGTCTGTTTCTCATCTATGTAATGGAGAAAACACTATTAACCCTACCAACCTCAGAGGATGGAAGGAGATACTTTGCAAAACTGCTTTGAAAAAAAATACGTAAAGCTCTACAAGGCTGTATTTATTCTTGCTTTAATCCAGGAAAGTTTCATAATCAGAGACTTTTGATTTTAGAGTATAATACTACTCTAGGCGTGTTTCTCTTTTTATTTTTTCCTTCTACTCTGCCATAAACCGAGTACCTTCTGAACTGCACCCCTTGAGAGGTGAAAGGATCACAGCAGGCAGTATGTTCAGCACCGTATCTGTGTGGTGATACGCGATGTTCTAATTTCTTAGGAGGTGTGCCCGCAGAGCTGAAAATGATTTCAGCTTTGTGTGCTTTTGGAAGAAGTCAGAGAGCACACACATTTAGCATTTCTTTTTTATTACAAAATCGGATCCTTCTCCATTCATGTTAATATAAATCTTTGACTTGAAATTACATGCTGGCACAGCACTGTGGTACCACGAGGTTAGTGTAAGTCACAGTGAGGGCAGGATGGCTTTATCTTCTCTTTTTTTTTAATGTGAATGCTTGGTTTCCCTTCACTCTTCTGATACATTCCAATTACACATATCTTCCCAAGCTCTGGAAGCCAAAGGTAATAAGAATTTGTACACTGATAAAGATAAATAAGTGACAAAATCATAACCCAATACAAAGCCTTGGAAGACCAAGAACTTGACCATTTGGGGATGCACAAATGACTGCTTTTGAAGCTGCTTTTCTTTCTGGATTCCACTTTTTAAAGGGAATCGTATTGTGATGCCCGCTTGAGTCCCCCTTAATGGAATGTAAGCATCTAAGACACAGATTTACAACCTATACCTACTGACAGTAATCGCAACTGTTTATCATTTAAGCCTAACCAAAACTCGTTAAAGGAGCTTGCTTTGAAATCAGAATCTGTGTTCTGCCTTGTTAGATGAGCCAAGCAAATAATGGAGTCATGTCTCCCAGAATTGCATTGCTATCAAAGGGCTGTGGCCTTTTGCCGAAAAGAGTTTGAGGTCATAATGAACAAATAAACAAACAAAAAACCCTGGTTCCACATTACCCTTCATCGCTGGGAAACACCCATCCATGGTAGGGAGCTGCAGAAGGCACAGCTTGGCAAGGCTTTTGCAAAGGTTTAAGCCATAGGCTGAGCAGTCGTTTCTGCAAGTCTCCCTGGGGAGTTTATGTGGTGCACCGTGGGTAAAAGCCGCCAATATGCAGTGCGCACAGGACTGGGAATTATTCTCCAAGTGATAAACGTCCGGACTTTTCTCCCCCTGGAAAATGTCAAGAAGCTGTTTATTTAACTCAACAAATATTTATTGAGCACTTACTAGGTTCCAAACTGTTTTAGGTGCTGGGGATATGGCAGTGAACAAAACACAAAGCACCCTGCCCTCATGAAGCCTATATTCTAGTTTGGTTGTCTGGTGATCACTCCCTCCTGTGAATTCCTATATTGTTTCTACCTCTCATCCTTCCCTCAGACTACTAAGTATTTACCCAAACTAGGCGTGTGTCCGGCCATCCGAGTAAGTCCTCGAGGGCAGGGCCCCAGTTTAAAGTCATTAGTGTGTACATCATTCAACACGGTGCCCTGTAGGCAGGTGTTCAGTCAGTGTTTGTGGATGATGAGAAAGAAGACGACTCCAAATACAAGGAAAAAGGATGAGAATTTATATTAACTTCAAATGTTATCTTTCTGGTTTAGGATGTTTTCTTACCAGACTCTTAACCTAAACACTAATTCCAGGCAGTTGGGTGGGAAGTGGGATGGGGGTGAGAAGGCAGGTGGCCTTTTCAGGGGAACCCATATGTAGATATCTATTTGGTCCCTGTATTGGCATAGTCTTGGGTGGTGTGGCACAAGGAAGATGGACATTGGAATCAGATCTGGGTTCAAATCTGTGTTTTTTCACTCACTACTTGTATGGCCACTATGTATTAGTCCCTCTCTCAGCACCTCACTTTCTTCATTGTAAAATGATGGGATAGTTTAATCCCTAAGCAGAACCTTCTCGTTTCAGATATCAAGTTACTGTACTTCCTAGTGGAAAAAATTCTGTTTCTTGAGGATCAGAAGTCATGATGAAAGGTAGAGTCGTGTTCTGGTCAATATAGCCTATCTTCTTTTTTTTTTTTTTTTTTTTGTGGTACGCGGGCCTCTCACTGTTGTGGCCTCTCCCGTTGCGGAGCACAGGCTCCGGACGCGCAGGCTCAGCGGCCATGGCTCACGGGCCCAGCCGCTCTGCGGCATGTGGGATGTTCCTGGACCGGGGCACGAACCCGGCAGGCAGACTCTCAGCCACTGCTCCACGAGGGAAACCCAGCTTATCTTCTTACTGGTATCAAGTTTCAACCATTCTGCTTCATGACGTCTGAGTTATTCTCAGTTTCCTAATTGGCACTGCTTATTAGCATTCACTCTGACAAGTGAGCTTGTCATACCTATGCAAATATAAATTTCCACCCCCTTCCACCAAACCAGGTGAACTATTGGCCCCTGGAGACTCAGTTCAACAAATCACCAGGAGAAAGGCTCCCTGATCTCCGAGTCAGGCATGTTTCTTGTGCATTCCCATTAGGATCTGTGTTCCCCTCTGTCATTGCACTTAGACCTGATCATCTGTTTACTTCTCTGCTTCCCTACTAACCCACGAGCTCCTTGAGGGCTGCAACAATGTCTTATTTGTTTTTCACTTTTTCTTTAAACTTATTACTAGCTCTTATCCAGGACAACAGGCACAGACAGCATGGATAGGAATGTCTTACTTTCAAGCTTTTCAAAGCTTAAAACAGTCTCTTTACATTTCAGCAGTTCTACTGGAAAGGATTGTGCATAAGAGCCTTCTGTTTCCTTTTTTCATGCAGTTGAGAAGATAAAACCATTCACTTGTTTCTGCCACTTCGAATATTATTCTTATTTATGTAGATTCTATGAACAGGACATTTGAGTAACGGGTCCTTTCCAGTTTCCACAAAGAATCGAGTCTGTACTAGTCCTCTTTATGCAGAAAAAGTCTTTGTTAGATGTGTTGAGTTCTGCTGCAGTGAGATTGCAAACGAAGCCATCCCCATCTTCCTCTGGAGTATGGTAAAGGGAAATTCATCTCCATCTGACAACTTTTCAGCTGAGCTCTCTGAGCAAAGCCAGTAATATGGAACTCATGAAAACAGTTTGAAGACTGAGCAGCTTTCTCTATATGTGGAGAAACCGTACCATTTTCTCTTGGCTCCTAAATCCTCCAGTACCTGGGCCATTATTAACATTGCTCTTTTTCTTTAAAAATAGAGTTTGATGGTGAGATTATCATGCATGCATTCTTGACATGAGTTAAGAAAGTGAAGAGAATGAGTTGTAGGTCACTGAGTGGTAGGGACCATAAAAGGAAGTGGCTAGGATTTCACGTGTATTGTTTTTTGGGGTGTTGAGGTCACTGCCTGTAATTCAGCAAGCAAGATGTTATGGTGGAGGCTGCAGTGTACCGAATCACTGGGGAAGACTACTACTGGGAAGTTGTCTTGGGCAAAAAGTGCCCTCCTACTTAGTTTCAACATTTCATAATTGGTGTTTTAGCTTCAACAACAGGTTGGGTGTGAGAAGCAGCCCCTAACTCTTCTGGGGAGGAGAATGAACAACATTACCCCTCCCTAATGAAAGCAAATGCCTGAGGATTCAGGGATGGGTCTTCTGCTACCTGTTATCGAGGGAGCTAATGTAGAAGAGTTAATGGCTCTGTTGGGAGATGCACTTTCCCGCCACTCCTTGCAACTCTCTCTGAGCAGCTGGTGGTGGTTGCCATGGACACCAAGTAGCAAATGGGCTAGGGTCAGAGTTTGAAGGATTGTGGCTGTGCTTGAGTGGGTGAGACTGAAATTAAGTTAATGTATGTACAAATAAGATGTGTTTCTTTCCTTTGTGCCTTTGAGAAAATGGCAACCAAGCAGTCTGTCAAGCAGCAATTGATTTGATATTGGCCAGGGAAGAGGGAGGAGAAGCAATTTATTGAGTAGGAGGTTCTCAAGTTAAGCACGGGCAGCAGTTTGAAATAGGTCGAGGGAAGTGAAAAGGGCTCTCAGAGCTGCTGAAGAGATAGTAATGATGGAAAGGCACTTAAGAATCGCCATTAAGAAGCTTTCTATAGTATCTTCTTAGACTGTCCATTGCTTCAGGGTCCCTGGATCCTCATTTCTTAATCTAAGACCGAGTATTACTGAGATTTCACTCCATTTGGTTCTGCGCTCTTATTTACCTCTGCAAGTATGTGTGTGTGTGTGTGTGTGTGTGTGTGTGTGTGTGTGTGTGTGTGTCTTTGTGTCTTTTAGATAGCATTGTTTCAAATCAGTTCACCCACTTTTCCCTTTTCTATGTCCCCATTCTTAAGATGGGTGGGCACACTTTCTGCCAATGCTGAGCTCTGAAAGAGACTGCACCCTTCCTGCCCCTGTCCTCAATAATGATCCAGTTATAGCTAGAGCCAAAATTTCCACTGTTGGGACAATGAAAAGCATGGAAACAATTTAAGTTAAAGCACAGAAGTTTGAATACAGCACCCTTGTTTATGACCAGTTAACCCCACTACGGTAGGACAGTCCTGTTTGGCCCACAAAACCATAATCAAAGCACTTGCCACCCTCTTGGTAGCACTCCCGAATCCAAACCTTTAAGAAGATCATAGAAAAGTAACAGCACACCGTCAAAGACCAATATGAAGACTCTAAATATCTGGGGAGCATGTCCTAACCACCAAACTCTTCTCTTACTCCACCACGTCAGTCTCCCTCTCTTGAGACCCGCCTCAGATTACAGAAGGAGCTTAAATGCTCTGAGTTTTCAGGCTCGGTGACCACACGTTCCTTTCTTTGTTCATTTTCTCCTCCTTAAGAAATGAGGTGCAGTGACTCTAATTATAATGCTTGATACTTGTGGACTTGCCAGGGATTCTCTCCAGGGAATCTTCGAATACCTTAGAGAAATTGTCTGATTCATCTTAATGTCATTCTGGTAAGGCAGGGAAGGGTTTTTCTGTTTTATGGCTAGGATGACGAGAGGTGACTTGGCGGTTGCAAGGTCACCCAGGGATCTTGAGGTAGAACTCAGCCGCCTTTCTGGTCTTCGGCCTGTAGTGCTAGATGACTTCAGAAGGTATTTGTCAATTGCTATTCTTTTTCAGAGTAGGGTGTTGGCTGTATGTGTACATCTGGAAGGCTGCTTGGTAGTTATATATATTTTTCAAAAGGTTGGAGAGAGAACAGGGGTGTCTGACTACTAATCCCTTCCACTTTAGCTCTACCTCTAGTGACATGACGTTAATTACCACCAGTCTCCCCAAGCCCTGGCCCTGGCCCATTGAATTGTGCCCCTCACTTGTCAATTTGTTATAACCTTTGGGCAGAGGCAGGTTTGACCCTGTCAAATCTGGACAGAAAGAAAGCTGCTCCAACAAGGGTGGGATTGATTTGACTAAAAGATCCAGGTGGGTGGTTGCTAACAATGGCATCAAACTGATCGAGGGCTCTTTCCCACCCTCAGTCTCATCAAAGTTCAGACCTTGGCATGGATCAGTCAGTGGCCTTTGCCCTTCAGCGTTAGTGCAGTAAAGAACTTGAGTGTGCACATTTTGTTTTATTTTTTGTTACCACACTTATTTTGCATCGGCTTGGTGTCTCTCTGTAAGGGAGTCTAGAGGTCTCAGTTATTTAAAATATAAGGGTCCTGTGGCAATGTGAGCTTGAATAATAAGTAGCTTTTGTGTTGTTGTTGTAAACTGTGGTTCTTGCAGCCCTTATGAAACTGTTTGTTACAGCATCTGTTAGAATCTAGGACAAGACTCCTGTAATCAGGCAGCTGTGTGATGAACCTTCTAATTGCTATATTTTTGTTGCTCTTAATCTGGGAAATTTTCCTAATAAAGCTGGATGATGATTCTAAAAAAATCATTAATGTTTACAAGCCAGTAACTCTAACCCAGAGGACCTTGTCAACCTCTCGGTGCCTGCAGAGGCTTAACTGGGACACTCACAGTGTCAGCCATATAAAGGAACAGGTGTCAGGGTGTTTTCCTCCCGTGCCAATTGAAAACATATTCATGGCCTGTGGAGGGATAAAATAGTTATCTATGGTTAATGTTTCCTTTCTTTCTATTTTTTTTAAAGAATGGATCTGAGGTCTCACTTGATCTAAGTGATGAGATTAACTCAAATCAAAGGAGGGTATTTGTATTTTATTTTTGCATTTGAATTGGTTCATATTTTTATAATTTTAGAATAAGGTACCAGCCTTGGTCCTAAAATGTTGGTGTTAATGGGTGGGAGAGAAGGTCTTTTGACTTAATAAATCTTTACTGCAATCTACTCTACTTTTCTACGTGCACAGGGCATCCAAGCAAGATTCTCAGTCAGCAAAGAAACATTCAGTGATGGTCACTAGCCTGGAAATCTGAGAAAGCAGGAAAGTTGAGTCACACATTTTTAGATACTCATCATACTCTGTCTTCCAGAATTATTGCGTTGCCGCGTCACCCCTGCTACTGTAGCATGGAAGACCTGTCCTTTCCCCTCCCACCATATCTAGCACTGGGCGTGGTAAAATGGGTCAGGACTCGATCAGTAGTTCTTGAATTGAACTTCTTACCTTGTTTTGCACAGCACTGGGAATCATAGCCTGTTGGGATGGGAAGGGACCATCATAGTCAACACATTCATTTTTTTACAGTTTAGGAAATGGAGGCACAGAGCGATAGGGTGACTTTTCGAAGTCATACAGCTTGGGGCTAGCACCTAGGTCTCCTGCCTCAAGACTTCCGTACTCTGCTTTATAAAACTCCAGGATGTTTCCAGTCATCCCAAGGACTCTCGTGAGGTTCCCTAATGAAAATTTATTTGAATTTGCATTTATTTTTTAAAGTAAAACCTCCAAACCGCATAGGAAATAATCAAGCATATAATGAGGTATTACAGTTTTTAAAAATGGGAGAAGGGGAGGGAACTGTTGGTTGAACAGGAGCATTTCCTTTTTGAGACCAAAGTGTCTAGCATCTGAAATAAACAAGAGTCTTGCTGTTTCAAAGTAACGATCTTGAATGAGTTTTTTCTCTTTATTTTCCCAGAGGGGATTTGCTTCTAAATATTCAGGAAGTCAGTCTAGTGTGAAGTATGACCAGAGAATCTGACCGTCCTTTTGAATAAGCCAGAGATTAAAATCTCTAAATATAGAATACTGACGTCTGCTACTAACTCTTAGGATAAATATCTTTGCATTTTAGGGAACAAGTTTATTTAAGGCTGCCAGTGAGCGTTAAAATCACCTAACATGTTGAAGGTTTTTACTGCAAGTACAGGGTCCTGCTCACTTAGAGTCTGGAGAATGGTAGGCTGGACTTCAGAGAAACCACACCTGCAGTGAGCATCTTTAAGAGATCCAACCATAGGTTTTGCTTTTTTGGGGACACTGTTCTGCAATTTTGCGGTGCGTTTTTGCTTCAGAATGTTTATTAGGGTAGTCTGAGATATGTTAAGTAATAGGATTAAATCACCACGTCATTCGGGTAAGAAATAGAGACCACTGGACACCGTGATCGGTGAGGTAAGAAAAAGGGTCCCTGAAAGGGATGAATGAGGCAACCAATTGATAGAGAGAAACCTGGAATGGCTGGAGGTGGGGAAGGAAATGGTACATCTGGTAACATACAGTAAGAGATGAAGGAAGGCCAGTGGGTATGCTTGGCTATGTATTCGTCTATGTCTGGAAGCATGCCCATTAGGAGACTGGGGAGCAGGGAAAGCAAAGAGGAATGGGATCTCTTTTTTTACATATGGGCCTGAACATGTGCCTGGGAGAAGAAGATGGAGAGGCATAGGTCTTAGAAAGCCTTTGACCTCACATTTTATGATTTCATGATTAGTTTACTCATGTACAAAAATAAGCTGCAGGCTTTTCTGATTCCTTTTATTCTACAGCATGTATGTACCTAGACTTTATTGTACTATTTTACATTTGGTGAGGTGTTGTTCTCTAACTTGATTCACCTTGCTAGGGGCTGTTACAAATTTTAAAAAGGGAAGAAAGAACGAGAAATTTTGTTTCTCCTAATAGTGCCCAGTGTAGTACTCTGAATATAAGCCCTTGTGTGATGTTAATCTCAGAACAGTTGACTGGCCCTTGTCTGGGAAATTTTCCCTGTAAATTATAATACCTGTTCTAGAGGTCTGATACCTTTGCCTTCCTTCTTTTTCGTGAGTTGCCTCTTTCGTGATTATGCAGTGATTTCTTAGGTGGCTAGGCAATTTTATCCACTCCAAGAGGTCCTATTCTGTATGGCATCTTGTTTCTCTATCATGCGGGTATGGCCTCAGATTGCCCTTTGAAATCCAGGTAAGAAACACCTGCCAAATCCCCTACCTATGTTTGTCTTTTGAAGATTCTGAAAGACGTCTCCTTCAGTCCACCTGTAGACACAGGCTGGTAAATAAATGGCATCCTGCTTTGGTTCAGGGGGTCTCCAGTGTAGCTGTACTGTCTCCTATCTAGTATGCAGCCCACCATATAATGTGAATATCGTGGAGGACACAGACCTAAGTGTGAAGTATAGAACCACTACTACGTGGTGGTGGAAAAGTGTTTAAGTCTCAGCTTCTAACCATGCCTCTGAAAGCAGGTCTCTAGAAGAACTTTGGAATGCTAAGTATAGAGAATCTTTCTTAGACAACCTCTAGTGTTGAAAAGGATCTGACCAGACATATGGTGGGTTGTGGCGATGGGCACAGAAAGGAGGAGGAGAAATCTGAGTAACTTACTTCTCTGTCGCTGCCCCTTCAGACCTCTAATTTATCCTAACCATGTCCATCTTCTTTTTTTGACTTTGGATAGGGTGAAAGGGAATATCTATGGAATAAAGCAAAAAATGCAAGAGCATCGGGAAGATTCTCTGGAGGAGCTTGTACCCACCCCTGAGAGAGAGAAGTAGGATAAAAATCTCCCGGTTCACTCGCTATCCCAGTTCTACCAGATACTTGATTAACTTTCCCTAGCATTTAAGCTAGTCAGAGATTCCATTACTGTGCAAAAGCACCCTCCTCAACCCTGCCTCACCAGGCAAATATCATGATAGGTGATTGGAAGAGCTACATTCACACTGAATGAGACTATTCAGAAAAAGCCTACTCTCCAGGAATAAATTGGACATTTTGACAGGGGCATTTATGTTCTTAGGCCATGAGAGAGACAGGAGCAGGCTCACCCCTAACATTTTTGGGGCCCACAGCAAGAGTACAAATGGAGGACTGCATACCATACACCTAAATGTTACAAAGTCCAAAAGCAAGATATGCCTTGGCCTGGTCTGTGTATCCACCTGTCAACCTAACTAAAGAGATAAACTGAGGTAAGCTCAAACTACGAGAAATTGAGTTTCTTTGGAAATAGTAGAGAAACTGCAGTTCAGGAAATACAAACTGTAGCAAGCTGCAGAGGACTCTGTTGAGGGTTTGGGGTGGGCTGCATTTATGGGCAAGGAGAACAAAGAGGGGAGCACAAGAGGGGAACTTGTCCAACCAGAGCACAAGCAGTAAGTTCACTGGCTTGAGGACGGTAGGAGATCCTTGGCGGAAGCTCGTTGTCGGGAGATAAGGCTTGGAGGTCTGTAAATTAGGCACTTATGGGAAATCAGTCTCTCAGCTCTTGAGTCTCATTTTCCTGAGGACACACACATGAGATTCTCTAGCTCATATACCCTGTTGGGGCAGGGTAGGGCAGGGTGGGGTGGAAGCTGGGCCCAGGGCTCAGAACTCCTGGGTGGACACTGGATCTACCTGAAACCAGGATGGGGCGGACCTGTCAAGTTCTCCAAGAAGCCAAGGACAGTAAGTTCCCCAATCCCAACGACTCACTTTTCTGACTTGGAGTTGCCGAGCAATTCTACATGTCTGCCAAAACTGTATCATTCAAGTGGTATACCGGGAGGGAGTGCAGTTATCTGGAAAAACGTATCTGCCAAACCCCTTCACTTAGAGTGATTTGGGGAGGCCAATTTTAAACAAAATTAGCCATTTTTCTCTGGTTTCCTATGGCATGAGTTGTCATTTTCTCCTTCACTGCCCCTGCCCTTGACCCCATGTGCCTTTTTGCTCTGATCTGGGAGCCCAGTTTGGCTTATGTGTCCTTTTCCTTTCTCCCCATGATGTTCAACCAGCTACTAACCTTTCAAAAACTCTGAAGACCAAAAAGAAAAAAATGTCTTTGCGTTCCAGTGTTTATGATATCAGGGGCCGTCTAAAGCATGGAGCTCGAGGCAGTAGTCCTTATCACCTGGGTTTAAGGGTGATACTGGGTGCTCAAGTCTAGTGGCCCAGAAAAGCTGAGCACCCACCCCAAATACTTATCCTATGGGCATTTATGCTTTTCCAGAACCAGTCTTATTTTATGCTTGCTTTTCCAGGAGTTAATGGAGGGAAGGGGAGTTGTACCTTCCGGACTTTGCCAGTTACGTTCAAGTTATTCCCTAGTAAGGGAAGGAGGAAATGTGCAACCCCTAGGGCAGTTTTCGGTAAAATAATGAAGACTGTGGTTCTTTATCTGAGAATGAATGCACGCAGATGGAAATTCTAGCTGTACTTACATATCACTCTGCGAAAGCACCCCTCTCAATTTACTCCTACTCCTGTGGAGCCCCTTGCATAGTTAGATTGTTTTCGAGCCACAAGTGAATGAACCTGGGTAGCTTTAAGGGGCACATTTTCAATTCCGTGTGTTAATGGAATATGTCAAGTGGAGAAAACATCTGTGAAATTCTTGTTTAACAGTGCTTGTTGTAAACAAAGCTGCTGCTCCAGGTTTCATCAGGATGCTTATCTCTTATCACCTCTGGTTGAATCTATTCCGATTGAAAACCTGATTAGTCTAGCGATTAACAGCATTTGGAGCCAGCTTCCCTGGGTTCAAACTCTAGCTCCACCAATTATTAGCCGTATGACCTCTAAGTCTCAATTCCTCCATCTGTTAAATGGAGATAATATTCCCATCTGCCTTTTAGGGCTAATATGAGGATTAACTCACGTGAGATATAGAAATGGGCACGTATCCGCTCACATTGATTAAAATAGTATCTGGAACATTGTAAGCACTTAATACATACTTGTTATTAAAAATACCCAGTTCTCATATGTAGCTCAAGGCTGTAGTGTCTTTAATTCTTTTAAGTGACGCTGAAAAATCTAGTTAATTCTCAGATAGTCCTTGGGCTTACCAATCAATGTGTCTTACCCAATATTACACTGGAGAAAAACCAGGTTGTCTAGCATGCTAAACATATTAGTGAGAACTCAGCATAGCTCAAGTCTTAGACTCTGTTCTCATGATAAGACCTTAGACTGAGCTGATATCTTGGAAGATCCATGAAGACACTGTTCTTGAACAATAGTCCTAAATAACTCATCTTCATAAGCACAAAAACCTACCACTCATGAGCAAATAGCTATGGTTACCAGTTATTAAGTGCCTACTGGGTGCCAAGCACCGTGCTAGGTGCTCTCCCCATGTTACCTTGTTTGAGCCTCCCAATTCATGAGGATCCCATGAAGGGAAGGTAGTGGAATAGTCTTTTAAGATGAGAAAATTGAGCCTCAAAAAATTGTCACTTTCCTCAATGTCATGCAACAGGGAGGTGAGGGAGCTAGGATTTGAAGTCACGTCTGTTTGATTCCCAAGTTTATGTTTATTCAACCATACCACACAACGTTCCAAGAAGAGAAGGTGATACCCTCAAACCATCATATGGACTGGCAAGTCAGCTCAATGTTGCACAAGGATCACTGAGAGTAAGGGCTGAGACAGAGTGGGAGCAAAAAGGGGAGAGGAACTGGACAGTACCAGTATGTGCTGAGCGGGGGGTGTGAAGCAAGGAGACGACATAAGCCTCTAACGTTTTTATTTCACTTGACTGAGGTCTAGCCATTGGCAACAGTGCTGTAAGTGACCAAAAGTGCTAGACATATTTTGGAGTGAGCAGTGTGTCCTTTGTGTTATAGCCTCATACGTTACAAGGGCCCCTAATATTGTTCATCTTGTTTAAACTGTTATCTTTAGAAACTTGACTTACTAACTTGGATGTTTCGTTTCTTAAAATGACTGTTTTTGAAGTGACAGTCAAGGTCCAATGAAAGGAACTTAAGAGATTGACCTGCTTCAGGATTCTGTCCTTAAGAAGCACTACTTTCCATGAGGAGGTGATTTTAGCTCGAAATATTTCTAGGGGAAATCAGACTTTCTATATTTTTTCTGCACGGCACATTGAAACATATTGGTTTGGACTCCATTAAGTTTGCATATGCTATAATTCAAGCAGGGGCTATGCTGAGATTTACCTTTGAATTATCTATGGAAAAAATAAAAACATGGTAAAGACCGAAGGGGGGGACTTCCCTGGTGGTCCAGCGGTTAAGACACTGCACTTCCACTGCAGGCGTGGGGGTGAGGGTGGGGTGCACGGGTTCAATCCCTGGCCCTGGCGGGGGAACTAAGATCCCACATGCTGCGTGGTGAGGCCAAAAAAAAAAAAAAAAAAAAAACAGGGAAAACATATCCAATGAATAGGCAATTAGGAAATATTGTTACCTATTTAATAAAATAAGTCTAAGGATATTTACTTATCAACACAGAGGATTAACTTGGAATACTTGTATATTCCTGAAAACTATTCTAGAACTGACTATTCTAATTCAGAATGGCCTCACATTCATATAGCCCTAGCTGGTGAGATTTTCTTTTTAACATCTTTATTGGAGTATAATTGCTTTACAATGGTGTGTTAGTTTCTGCTGTATAACAAAGTGAATCAGCGATATGTGTACATATATCCCCGTATCTCCTCCCTCTTGCGTCTCCCTCCCACCCTCCCTATCCCACCCCTCTAGGTGGTCACAAAGCACCGAGCTGATCTCCCTGTGCTATGCGGCTGCTTCCCGCTAGCTATCTGTTTTACGTTTGGTAGTGTATATATGTCCATGCCACTCTCTCACTTCGTCCCTAGCTGGTGAGATTTTACTTTCCTCCGGTTTCCTCTCTCCTGTAATGAGTACTTTCTGATGCTGACTCTCTCCCTAGTCTAGTTAAGCTCATTTGCTCTGGTACTGTCCTCAGGCCTGCAGAACAGTTGGTCAGTGCTCTCTTTATGATAACTCTTTATACTTGAGGATAGTAATTAAACTGCCTCTCGGGTCTCTTTCACCAGGCTAAACAACGCCAGCTCATTTAGCCTTTCCTCATAGGCCTTATTTTCTAATGCTTTTATCATTTTTTGCTGAGCTTCTCAGGATCTTGTCCAATCGCTTTTCAATTGTTCTAAGATGTAACCTGATGAACGGGCCTAATCTAGGGTTTGGCATTGGCTAAATATTTAATAAATGACTTAAAATTAAGGAAGATGGTTTAGTGCAGGCGTAAGAGCACTGGACTAGGAGTCAGAAGACTTGAGTTTTGTCCTTGCTCTGCCACTTACTAGGATTGGGCAGAGAGCCACATTTGGACAAATCATCTAAATGTCTCTAAGCATCAAGTTATCCATCAATTTATCATCTGTAAATTTAGGATAAACACATCTACCCTGCCTGCCTCCCATAGTGAGCCTCAAATGAAATAATCTATGTGAAAACCCTTTGTTTAGCATCAAAGCACGATGTAAACACTATGTGTCAGGAACTTTTCTGAATGCTTTGCATATATTAACTCACTGAGGTACAGTTAACATTTCCATTTTACAACCAGGAAATGGAGGCTCAGAGAGTTAAGTAGCTGGCTCTGGGTCACACAGCTAGTAAGTGACAGAATCCATGCAGATAAATATTAAACATCCAACAGAGACATTCATTTTATGGGGCCTGACCTTCAAAAGCAGTCCACAGGTAGACACACCACTGGGATGGGGGATCTATTCAGTCATGGGTAGATAACTCTATGAGAGGCAACTTTTTCAAAAGTGAATGTTTAGGTTGGTCATTGAAGTAGGGCAGCTGTCCACCAGTGGGGAGGGCCTCATGAATACAACACAGTAATAGGAATGCTGTATCAGGTCAGGTCAATGGTTCATTCTTTCTAGGACACCTAAATCTTCCTATGGAAAGTGCTCTTAATTCTTGGATTCAAGATCTGCAGTTTCTAAATATTCTCTATGAGTTCTGACAGCCCTTCATGGTCTCAACTGTCTCTAGCTCCGCCCTTTTGTGTGTTAATTCTTGCAGCTATAAGTTTGGAATACTTTCCTCATAGATTAACTGTTAAGGAGAAATATTAAAGACAGAATAGCACCTAATTGAATCTTTCTCCGGCTGCGGTCTGAAGAGTTGAAAGAGATTTAAAAAAAAAAGAGCTTTGGAAAGAAACATTGGAATAATTTTGATTTACCCCATAAATGTTTGAACATTCATAGGGAAAATTAGAACTTAAATCATGAAATGGGGAGGTTATGCTATACAGTATATTGAAAACCTGCTTATATTTGAAAAATTGTACCATATTGAGGTCTTTGCATTAACACCATTAGATATAGAATACAATATGAATTTACTTTATGCCAAAATCTCATCTATAGGGAATAGGGTTGTAGTGGTGTAACACGTTCTTCTACCTCAAACAGTTGCACGAAGTATCATTTTATGGGAGACTATAGAAGTTTCCTTCCATGAAAATAAACTCAAAGTTGAAAATACCTTTGGAGGATGGGAGCATTTTTGGGGAGGACTTGATACTATTTGAGTTATAAATGTTATCTTTCTAACTAGAATCTGTATAGTGAATTACGACGTTTGTCAAGAATGGTTGGGAACCAATAAGAAAAAGTGGGTATCTCTGTATCTTAGTAGTCAATTTATTTTTTAAAAAGTTTACTCTAAAGAAATATTATGTTGAATTTGTTGCTTTTAATAATTCATTTAGTGAGAAATCTATTTTTATATAAAGAAATAAATTTTGGCAAATTCATGATATCAGAACAAGCTTGAGCACAGAGCTACCATCTTAAACCTTTGAGAAAATGTGTACTTTAATAATCACATCATGTGGCGGTAGGCACCATTTTGCCTCTTGATGGAAGCACAGCAAAATCACAGTAGAATTTACTGAAATGTGCTTGTTCAGTAATCACCCATCTAGCCATTCATCCACCCATCCATCTTTCCATCCAACACGGTGTGCCAGGTACTCTACTGGACACTGAATATACAATAGTGAACAAGACAAACATGATTCCTACCTCACAGTACTTAATGGCCTCGTAGAAATTCCTTAAATGGTGAAGAAAGCAATCATGAGTAGATAGTTTTACGACAATTTTTTGAAAGAGGGGAAAGAATAAGTGAAAGTAACTCTCTAGCCATAATTGAATGTTGTTAAAACTTTTCTTTGAACAATGTTCCCTGAAAAATTGTATAGAAAGTATTATGAGAGATGCTGTGAATGTGCATACGGAAGAAAGGAACATAGTGAGACATTGAAAGAGGACAGGGAGTTAGCTTCAAGATGGCGGAAGAGTAAGACGTGGAGATCAACTTCCTCCCCACAAATACATCAGAAATACATCTACATGTGGAACATCTCCTACAGAACACCTACTGAACGCTGCAGAAGACCTCAGACTTCCCAAAAGGCAAGAAACTCCCCACGTACCTGGGAGAGGGGATTAAAAGCGCTGCTTAAAGGAGCTCCAGAGACGGGCGCGAGCCGCGGCTAACAGCGCGGACGCCAGAGACGGGCATGAGACGCTAGGGCTGCTGCTGCCGCCACCAAGAAGCTTGTGTGCGAGCACAGGTCACTATCCACACCTCCCCTCCTGGAGCCTGG
This sequence comes from Delphinapterus leucas, assembly GCF_059928025.1. NCBI lineage: Eukaryota > Metazoa > Chordata > Mammalia > Artiodactyla > Monodontidae > Delphinapterus > Delphinapterus leucas. The sequence continues at coordinate 26,839,124 of NC_143150.1, forward strand.
GCAGCCCGCCACTGCCAGGGTCCCGTGATCCAGGGACAACTTCCCCGGGAGAACGCACGGTGCGCCTCAGGCTGGTGCAATGCCACGCCGGCCTCTGCCGCCGCAGGCTCGCCCCGCACTCTGTGCCTCTCCCTCCCCCCGGCCTGAGTGAGCCAGAGCCCCCGAATCAGCGGCTCCTTTAACCCCATCCTGTCTGAGCGAAGAACAGACGCCCTCCGGCGACCTACACGCAGAGGCAGGGCCAAATCCAAAGCTGAGCCCCGGGAGCTGTGAGAACAAAGAAGAGAAAGGGAAATCTCTCCCAGCAGCCTCAGGAGCAGCGGATTAAATCTCCACAATCAACTTGATGCACCCTGCATCTGTGGAATACATGAATAGACAACGAATCATCCCGAATTGAGGAGGGGGACTTTGGGAGCAAAGATATATAGATTTTCCCCCTTTTTTCTCTTTTCGTGAGTGTGTATGTGTATGCTTCTGTGAGAGATTTTGTCTGTATAGCTTTGCTTTTACCTTTTGTCCTAGGGTTCTGTCTGTCCGTTTTTTGTTTTTTTTTGGTTTTTTGTTTGGTATAGTTTTTAGCACTTGTTATCATTGGTGGATTTGATTTTTGGTTTGGTTGCTCTCTTCTTTTTCTTATTACTTAAAATTTTTTTAATAATTATTTTTTATTTTAATAACTTTATTTTATTTTACTTTATTTTATCTTCCTCTTTCTTTCTTTCTTTCCTTCTTTTTTTTCTCCCTTTTATTCTGAGCCGTGTGGAGGACAGGCTCTTGCTGCTCCAGTCAGGTGTCAGTGCTGTGCCTCTGAAGTGGGAGAGTCAAGTTCAGGACATTGGTCCACAAGAGACCTCCCAGCTCCACATAATATCAAACAGCGAAAGTCTCCCAGAGATCTCCATCTCAACGCAAACACCCAGCTTCACTCAAGGACCAGCAAGCTACAGTGCTGGACACCCTATGCCAAACATCTAGCAAGACAGGAACACAACCCCATCCATTAGCAGAGAGGCTGCCTAAAATCATAATAAGGTCACAGACACCCCAAAACACACCACCAGACGTGGACCTGCCCAGCAGAAAGACAAGATCTAGCCTCATCCACCAGAACAGAGGCATTAGTCCCCTCTACCAGAAAGCCTACACAACCCACTGAACCAACCGTAGCCACTGGGGACAGACACCAAAAACAATGGGAACAACGAACCTTCAGCCTGCGAAAAGGAGACCCCAAACACAGTAAGTTAAGCAAAATGAGAAGACAGAAAAACAGCAGATGAAGGAGCAAGGCAAAACCCCACCAGACCTAACAAATGAAGAGGAAATAGGCAGTCTACCTGAAAAAGAATTCAGAGTAATGATAGTAAAGATGATCCAAAATCTTGGAAATAGAATGGAGAAAATACAAGAAACGTTCAACAAGGACCTAGAAGAACTAAAGAGCAAACAAACAGTGATGAACAACACAATAAATGAAATTAAAAATTCTCCAGAAGGGACCAGTAGTAGAATTACTGAGGCAGAAGAATGGATAAGTGACCTGGAAGATAAAATGGTGGAAATAACTACTGCAGAGCACAATAAAGAAAAAAGAATGAAAAGAACTGAGGACATTCTCACAGACCTCTGGGACAACATTAAATGCACAAACATTCGAATTATAGGGGTCCCAGAAGAAGAAGGGAAAAAGAAAGGGTCTGAGAAAATATTTGAAGAGATTATAGTTGAAAACTTCCCGAACGTGGGAAAGGAAATAGTCAGTCAAGTCCAGGAAGCACAGAGAGTCCCATACAGGATAAATTGAAGGAGAAACACACCAAGACACATATTAATCAAACTATCAAATATTAAATACAAAGAAGAAATATTAAAAGCAGCAAGGGAAAAACAACAAATAACACACAAGGGAGTCCCCATAAGGTTAACAGCTGATCTTTCAGCAGAAACTCTGCAAGCCAGAAGGGAGTGGCAGGAGATAATTAAAGTGATGAAGGAGAAAAACCTACAACCAAGATTACTCTACCCAGCAAGGATCTCGTTCAGATTCAATGGAGAAATTAAAAACTTTACAGACAAGCAAAAGCTAAGAGAATTCAGCACCACCAAACCAGCTTTACAATAAATGCTAAAGGAACTTCTCTAGGCAGGAAACACAAGAGAAGGAAAAGACCTACAATAACAAATGCAAAACAATTAAGAAAATGGTAATAGGAACATACATATTGATAATTACCTTAAATGTATATGGACTAAAAGCTCCAACCAAAAGACATAGACTGGCTGAATGGATACAAAAACAAGACCGGTATATATGCTATCTACAAGAAACCCACTTCAGACCTAGGGACACATACAGACTGAAAGTGAGGGGGATGGAAAAAGATATGCCATGCAAATGGAAATCAGAAGAAAGCTGGAGTAGCAATTCTCATATCAGACAAAATAGACTTTAAAATAAAGACTATTACAAGAGACAAAGAAGGACATACATAATGATCAAGGGATCGATCCAAGAAGAAGATATAACAATTGTAAATATTTATGCACCCAACATAGGAGCACCTCAATACATAAGGCAAATGCTAACAGCCATAAAAGGGGAAATCGACGGTAACACAATCATAGTAGGGGACTTTAACACCCCACTTTCACCAATGGACATATCATCCAAGATGAAAATAAGTAAGGAAACACAAGCTTTAAATGATACATTAAACAACCTGGACTTAATTGATATTTATAGGACATTCCATCCAAAAACAACAGAATACTCATTCTTCTCAAGTGCTCATGCAGCATTCTCCAGGATAGATCATATCTTGGGTCACAAATCAAGCCTTGGTAAATTTAAGAAAATTGAAATCACATCAAGTATCTTTTCCGACCACAACGCTATGAGACTAGATATCAATTTCAGGAAAAAATCTGTAAAAAATACAAATACACGGAGGCTAAACAATACACTACTTAATAACGAAGAGATTACTGAGGAAATCAAAGAGAAAATCAAAAATTACCTCGAAACAAATGACGATGAAAACACGGTGCCCCAAAACCTATGGGATGCAGCAAAAGCAGTTCTAAGAGGGAAGTTTATAGCAATACAATCCTACCTCAAGAAACAAGAAACATCTCAAATAAATGACCTAACCTTACACCTAAAGCAATTAGAGGAAGAAGAACAAAACACCCCAAAGTTAGCAGAAAGAAAGAAATCATAAAGATCAGATCAGAAATAAATGAAAAAGAAATGAGGAAACAATAGCAAACATCAGTAAAACTAAAAGCTGGTTCTTTGAGAAGATAAAGAAAATTGATAAACCAGTAGCCAGACTCATCAAGAATAAAAGGGAGAAGACTCAAATCAAGAATTAGAAATGAAAAAGGAGAAGTAACAACTGACAGTGCAGAAATACAAAGGATCATGCGAGATTACTACAAGCAACTGTATGCCAATAAAATGGACAGCCTGGAAGAAATAGACAAATTCTTAGAAAAGCACAACCTTCCAAGACTGAACCAGGAAGAAATAGAAACTATAAACAGACCAATCACAAGCACTGAAATTGAGACTGTGATTAAACATCTTCCAACAAACAAAACCCCAGGACCAGGTGGCTTCACAGGCGAATTCTATCAAACATTTACAGAAGAGCTAACACCTATCCTTCTCAAACTCTTCCGAAATATAGCACAGGGAGGAACACTCCCAAACTCATTCTATAAGGCCTCCATCACCCTGATACCAAAACCAAAGATGTCACAAAGAAAGAAAATTACAGGCCAATATCTCTGATGAACATAGATGCAAAAATCCTCAACAAAATACTAGCAAACAGAATCCAACAGCACATTAAAAGGATCATACACCATGATCAAGTGAGGTTTATCCCAGGAATGCAAGGATTCTTCAGTGTACACAAATCAATCAACGTGATACACCATATTAACAAATTGAAGGAGAAAAACCATACGATCATCTCAAAAGATGCAGAGAAAGCTTTCGAGAAAATTCAACACCCATTTATGATAAAAACCCTGCAGAAAGCAGGCATAGAGGGAACTTTCCTCAACATAATAAAAGCCATATATGACAAACCCACAGCCAACATCGTCCTCAATGGTGAAAAACTGAAAGCATTTCCACTAAGATGAGGAACAAGACAAGGTTGCCCACTCTCACCACTCTTATTCAACATAGTTTTGGAAGTTTAAGCCACAGCAGTCAGAGAAGAAAAAGAAATAAAAGGAATCCAAATCGGAAAAGAAGTAAAGCTCTCACTGTTTGCAGATGACATGATACTATACGTAGAGAATCCTAAAGATGCTACCAGAAAACTACTAGAGCTAATCAATGAATTTGGTAAAGTAGCAGGACACAAAATTAATGCACAGAAATCTCTTGCATTCCTGTATACTAATGATGAAAAATCTGAAAGTGAAATTAAGAAAACACTCCCATTTACCGTTGCAACAAAAAGAATAAAATATCTAGGAATAAACCTACCTAAGGAGACAAAAGACCTGTATGCAGAAAATTATAAGACACTGGTGAAAGAAATTAAAGGTGATGCAAACAGATGGAGAGATATACCATGTTCTTGGATTGGAAGAATCAACATCATGAAAATGACTCTACTACCCAAAGCGATCTACAGATTCAATGCAATCCCTATCAAACTACCACTGGCGTTTTTCACAGAACTAGAACAAAAAATTTCACAATTTGTATGGAAATACAAAGGACCCAGAGTAGCCAAAGCAATCTTAATAAAGAAAAACAGAGCTGGAGGCTCCCTGACTTCAGACTATACTACAAAGCTACAGTAATCAAGACAGTATGGTACTGGCACAAAAACAGAAATAGAGATCAATGGAACAGGATAGAAAGGCCAGAGATAAACCCACACATATAAGGTCACCTTATCTTTGATAAAGGAAGCAAGAATATATAGTGGAGAAAAGACAGCCTCTTCAGTAAGTGATGCTGGGAAAACTGGACACCTACGTGTAAAAGAATGACAGTAGACACTCCCTAACACCGTACACAAAAATAAACTCAAAATGAATTAAAGTCCTAAATATATGGCCAGACACTATAAAACTCTTAGAGGAAAACGTAGGCAGGACACTCTATGATATAAATCACAGCCAGATCCTTTTTGACCCACCTCCTAGAGAAATGGAAATAAAAGCAAAAATGAACAAATGGGACCTAATGAAACTTAAAAGCTTTTGCACAGCAAAGGAAACCATAAGCAAGATGAAAAGACAACCCTCAGAACGGGAGAAAATATTTTCAAACAAAACAACTGACAAAGGATTAATCTCCAAAATATACAAGCAGCTCATGGAGCTCAATATCAAAAAAACAAACAACCCAATACAAAAATGGGCAGAAGACCTAAATAGACATTTATGTGAAGAAGATGTACAGGTTGCCAACAAACACATGAAAGGATGCTCAACATCACTAATCATTAGAGAAATGCAAATCAAAACTACAATGAGGTATCACCTCACATCAGTCAGAATGGCCATCATCAAAAAACCTACAAACAATAAATGCTGGGTGTGGAGAAAAGGGAACCCTCTTGCACTGTTGGTGGGAATGTAAATTGATACAGCCACTATGGAGAACAGTATGGACGTTCCTTAAAAAACTAAAAACAGAGCTACCATACGACCCAGCAATCCCACTACTGGGCATATACCCTGAGAAAACCATACTTCAAAAGGAGTCATGTACCAAAATATTCATTGCAGCTCTATTTACAGTAGCCAGGACATGGAAGTAAACTAAATGTCCATCGACAGATGAATGGATAAAGAAGATGTGGCACATATATACAATGGAATATTACTCCGCCATAAAAAGTAACGAAACTGAGTTATTTGTAGTGAGGTAGATGGCCCTAGAGTCTGTCATACAGAGTGAAGTAAGTCAGAAAGAGAAAAATAAATACCGTATGCCAACACATATATATGGAATCTTAAAAAAAAAAAAAAGGTCATGAGGAACCTAGGGGCAAGAAAGGAATAAAGACACAGACGTACTAGAGAATAGACTTGAGGATATGGGGAGGGGGAAGGGTAAGCTGAGACAAAGCGAGAGAGTGGAATGGACATATGTACACTGTCAAACGTAATATAGATAGGTAGTGGGAAGCAGCCGCATAGCACAGGGAGATCAGCTCGGTGCTTTGTGACCACCTACAGGGGTGGGATAGGGAGTGTGGGAGGGAGGGAGACACAAGAGGGAAGAGATATGGGGACATATGTATATGTATAACTGATTCACTTTGTTATAAAGCAGAAACTAACACACCATTGTAAAGCAATTATACTCCAATAAAGATGTTTTTTTTAAACAAAAAGAGAGGATGGGGTTTTCGAATAATGTTAGTTTAGTTTTCCTGAAAATATTTAGTGGTAATGATTTTTTTTCTATAGCATTTTACGCTTCTCAAAGCAATTATACCAATCATGTGAGGAAGAGCAAATTTTATGGCCCATTATGTAGATGACACAACTGAGGCATAGATATTTTAAGTTCTCAAGATCCCACATCTATATCGAATTCACAGCTCCACCCACTGCTTTTTCTACTACGTCATGCTGAAAAATTCCAGACTCCGGTATAAGGTCCTATAAAACCCCAAAGAGTTATCAGAGTGTACACTATTCAAGAAGCCTAAGTCAGTAGCACAAAAGAAGGAAAACGAAGTATGACAAGGAGGATGTTCCTCTGCTTTAGGCTATTAAGTAGGTCACCCACTAAGAGGCTATTTTGGTTTAAAATTTTAGAGGGCATGTAGTACATACACCAGCATCACTGACCTGATTCTTCACTTTCAAGATCTAAGAAAATCAGATAGTTTTTTTTTCTTTTGGAAGGGAGGGGTGTATCATTTGGGGAGCTTAAGAGAATGTTAGTTGGGAAATTTGATTTAGCCAGGCTAGTGCTCTAGATTTTTTGTGAGGTTGATTCACTAGAGATGGGGACAGCTTTGTATCTCTGTGATGCAGAGTCAGTGCTTCCCTTCCTTCCTTCTTTCCTTCCTTCCTTCCTTCCTTCCTTCCTTCCTTCCTTCCTTCCTTCCTTCCTTCCTTCCTTCCTTCCTTCCTTCCTTCCTCCCTTCCTCCCTCCCTCCCTCCCTCCCTCCCTCCCTCCCTCCCTCCCTCCCTTCCTTCCTTCCTCATTCTTCTTCTCTCCCATCCCCTCCCTTCACTTTTCTTACTGCTGTTTTTTTTTTGTATTCTTTTCTTATGGGGGCATATCTGACAAATTGTTAATATTTAATTTGCTATAAAACAGCTCTCCCAAGCAATGGCTGCTCACTGTAATTTCAATCTCTGAAGCTGTTTTGGCTCCTAGGTACACTGGGATCGAATTAGAATGGAAATGTTTCCCTTACAGTTTTGTTTATGGCAGCATAGGCACTTTGTTATTAATTGGCAAACTGAGACTTCTAAGGAAAATAATAAACTTTCACCACATTTCTATTTGACTCTTTACTCCGAACAGAATATCCATCTGGCTTAGGGTAAAGCAACTCTTCTAATATGTTTCAGTCTTAAATTTAAATATCCAAGATTAATAATGAATATATTTTGATCCATTGAATTGTATTTTTCCCCAGTCTGGTGCTTTTTCACTTTTTTTCACATTTTAAAAACCATAAACATTTTTTTCTCATATGCCATCTTACTTTAAAAATGGTCTGCAAGTATATATATACATATTCCCATTCATTCTCTCTTGCTCTCTCTTTCAAACCAGAGGGATAGTCTTCAAAAATACCCACAAATTCAGACCTAGTGAATACTGCTCTGATACTTTGCAACTAGGCCCCTGAAACAAAAACCCTACCCTTCTGCCCTGCCTAATCCCTTGTCTGTTCCTTGCTGGGAGGGAGGTGTCGAAAGGAAGGGGTTTGTTTGAAATAGACAGCTATCTATGAAACAGAGGTGTGAAAGGGTGTGTTTATCTGATAAGTAGCATTAAATTGCAGAGACTACCAGATTAATCATGGTATGCAATTTTCAACAGCTTAGATTTTCTTTTATTTCTCTCTCTCCTTTTCTGCAGCCACTGGGGAGGAAAAAAGGATTAGAGAGACTATCAAAACTGTTGGCAAGTTTAGTCTGTTGGCTACTTAATTTATTAGCAGATATGGGAACTGCCTCAGGTTGATGATTTAACAGGTTGGCTGGGCGTGGAATAAATCTCAAACGTACCTGTTCCAAAATTGTGTTAATCCTCTCAACTTCGCAGTCAATCAAGTATCGCTTTTCCTGCCTCCTGTCCATTTCTTCAATGATGCGCCTGAATTCTTGGACGTCCTTTATGTTTCCCACAGACCTTGCTGTCACTTGCCAGTTGTTTTGCACTGCTGCTTCCATAATCGCTTGGAGGATGGAAAATCCTGAACGAAGGGAAGACAGCTACATTGATTATTTTTTCTTTTAAAAATCTTTCCATAGGTATTAAAGGTTCTACTGAGTTTTTATGCGCAGTCTATTGGGTCCCCTTGGACCTTATCCACTGTGGACAGCAGGCTTACTCATAACCTCAGCCTTAGTAACTTCCAGACAGTTGGCATCTCTATCCTGATTGAAAGGAAAGAAGATTCTTCAACTTGTGGGCACCGGGCTAGGTGTTTATCAAGCCTGTACTTAAGCAATCACAACTGAATTATAGTACCTAATTGTTTTCATTGACAGGCATTATCAAAATATTTATGGAATGAATGCCAGTAGCTTCTTTCTTATTTCTGGCCACAATCTGTCCTATTGCGATTGAAGCTCATTTCTTCCATCTTCACAACAACAATATTCAGAATTAGAAATAGCTTTAGTAGAGATAGAACCTGATTATTATATGACTTATCCTTACGTGGATATGACTATCCAACAAGGTAAATTATGTCTCCCAAGCAACATAACTCTCAGAAAACCTGACAAGAACAGTCTATAACAAAGGTATCATACGGTTTCTTTGTTTACAGTACTATGAAAAAGTTCAATCATATTAAGTCTTCCTAAGTTCTTCCCCTTTCTCAATTCATTTGATTAGAGATTCTTGGTTCCTTTTTAGTTAATTTATATCAGACAGCTATTAACTACTAACACTCTGGATCTGTGCTGCATGGGAAAGAGAAAAGATCTGATACTTGAGTTTTGGGTAAACTTTTTGGAGTCAGGGTTTGAGAAGTTGGAAAGAACAGTATATCTGTATGAACCACAAAAGAGCACAAGGATTTCGTATGTACTGGTCTTTTAGTGTATTCATGTCTCTTATATTACATCATGTCTATATTTTTGCTTCTGGTATGAATTCATAATCCGAGTATAGTTTCATCAGGTATAGACATCATTTTATTGGGATATGGTCAAAAGCAGCTCCTTTTGCCCCATTAAATTTAAATTGTTTTCCATTTGTATTTAGGGTAATGACTAATGGGAGTGGGTAATGCGGATGCTTTCCAAGACCAAAATGATCTGTGGCCTAATAATTTGACTACTGGAGGAGTAGCGAATGGAGGATGATTGTGCTGCCCTCTGAACACTTTGCAGGTTCTGTGCCACCTCAGGCTCACCCTGTACTTTAAGCAGATTATGGTTGGGAATCTTCTTCACTGCACCATAGAAAATGGTATTGACATTTGGAGAACACGCTTCGGGGAGATGGCAGCAGTGACTCAGCCAGTCATTACGACTCCTCTGTGTGCTGGGTGTATGCAGGAAGAAGATCACAAATGAGACCCAAGCACTTGGTAATTTCCAAATGAGCAATTTCAGCATAGGAGCTCAAAATTACAGATCAGAGTAAATTACCATTGCTTTAAATGTTAATTCTTACTCTTTTCAAACCAACCACACATACTTATTTCTCAGATTTACATTTTTTGTGTGGGTTTTCAAGGTGCTATCTGCTTCAGTGGGAGTTGAAGGCACATGGTGTGCCAAAGCATGAGATTAAGAAATAAACATAGGAAGGAAAAGATTAAAGTATTTGAAAATCTTTCTTCAGAAATGTGCAATGAGGCCTCATTATTTTGAATCCCAGTAATTAAGAATTTATGAAAATTCAGCAAGGACTAGGTTGAATTTTACTTCTATTTATGAAGAAAGCATTGGCTGAATAATACTGGTAATGAAATCACACAGGGCATCTTTGCTATATTTAAACTAAACTTTAAAAAATACCCTTTAGGAGGACCTTCAAGATGGCGGAGGAGTAAGACTTGGAGATCACCTTCCTCCTCACAAATACGTCAAAAATACATCTACATGTGGAACAACTCCTACAGAAAATCTACAGAACGCTGGCAGAAGACCTCAGACTTCCCAAAAGCCATGTGGCTGACAGGGTCTTGATGCTCTGGCCAGGTGTCAGGCCTGAGCCTCTGAGGTGGGAGAGCTGAATTCAGGATATAGGAACACCAGAGACATCCTGGCCCCACGTAATATCAATTGGCTAGAGCTCTCCCAGAGATCTCCGACTCAACGCTAAGACCCAGTCCACTCAACGACCAGCAAGCTCCAGTGCTGGGCACCCTAGGCCAAACAACTAGCAAGACAGGAACACAACCCCACCCATTAGCAGAGAGGCTGCCTAAAAGCATAATAAGGTCACAGACACCACTAAACAAACCACACGATGTGGTCCTGCCCACCAGAAAGACAAGAAAAAGCCTCATCCACCAGAGCACAGGCACCAGTCCCCTCCACCAGGAAGCCTACACAACCCACTAAACCAACCTTACCCACTGGGGGCAGACAGCAAAAACAACGGGAACTACAAACCTGCAGCCTGCAAAAAGGAGACCCCAAACACAGTAAGTTAAGCAAAATGAGAAGACAGAGAAACACACAGTAGATGAAGAAGCAAGGTAGAAACCCACCAGACCTAACAAATGAAGAGGAAATAGGCAGTCTACCTGAAAAAGAATTCAGAATAATGATAGTAAAGATGATCCAAAATCTTGGAAATAGAATGGAGAAAATGCAAGAAATGTTTAAAAAGGACCTCAAGAACTAAGGTGCAAACAAACAATGATGAACAACACAATACATGAAATTAAAAATATTCTAGAAGGAATCAATAGAAGAATAACTGAGGCAGAAGAACGGATAAGTGGCCTGGAATATAAAATAGTGGAAATAACTGCTGCAGGGCAGAATAAAGAAAAAAGAATGAAAAGAATTGAGGACAGTCTCGGAGACTTCTGGGACAACATTAAATGCACCAACATTCAAATTAAAGGGGTCCCAGAAGAAGAAGAGAAAAAGAAAGGGTCTGAGAAAATATTTGAAGAGATTATAATTGAAAACTTCCCTAATGTGGGAAAGGAAATAGTCAATCAAGTCCAGGCAGCACAGAGAGTCCCATACAGGATAAATCCAAGGAGAAACACGCTAAGACACATATTAATCAAACTATCAAAAATTAAATACAAAGAAAAAAATATTAAAAGCAGCAAGGGAAAAACAACAAATAACACACAAGGAAATCCCCATAAGGTTAACAGCTGATCTTTCAGCAGAAACTCTGCAAGCCAGAAGGGAGTGGCAGGACATATTTAAAGTGATGAAAGGGAAAAACCTACAACCAAGATTACTCTACCCAGCAAGGATCTCGTTCAGATTCAATGGAGAAATTAAAAACTTTACAGACAAGCAAAAGCTAAGAGAATTCAGCACCACCAAACCAGCTTTACAACAAATGCTAAAGGGACTTCTCTAGGCAGGAAACACAAGAGAAGGAAAAGACCTACAGTAACAAACCCAAAACAATTAAGAAAATGGTCACAGGAACATAGTATCGATAATTACTGTAAATGTAAATGGATTAAATGCTCGCACAAAAGACATAGACTGGCTGAATGGATACAAAAACAAGACCCGTATACATCCTGTATACAAGAGACCGACTTCAGACCTAGGGACACAAACAGACTGAAAGTGAGGGGATGGAAAACGATATTCCATGCAAGTGGAAATCAAAAGAAAGCTGGAGTAGCAATTCTCATATCGGACAAAATAGGCTTTAAAATAAAGACTATTACAAGAGACAAAGAAGGACATACATAATGATCAAGGGATCAATCCAAGAAGAAGATATAACAACTGTACATATTTATGCACCTAACATAGGAGCACCTCAATACATAAGGAAAATGCTAACAGCCATAAAAGGGGAAATTGACAGTAACACAACAATACTAGGAGATTTTAACACCCCACTTTCACCAATAGACAGATCAACCAAAATGAAAATAAGTAAGGAAACACGAGGTTTAAATGATACATTAAACAAGATGGCCTAAATTGATATTTATAGGAAATTCCATGCAAAAACAACAGAACACACTTTCTTCTCATGTGTTCATGGAATATTCTCCAGGATAGGTCATATCTTGGGTCACAAATCAAGCCTTGGTAAATTTAAGAAAACTGAAATCGTATCAGGTATCTTTTCCGACAACAACGCTATGAGACTAGATATCAGTTACAGGAAAAAAACTGTAAAAAAATACAAACACGTGGGGGCTAAACAATATGCTACTAAATAACCAAGAGATCACTGAAGAAATCAAAGAGAAAATGAAAAAATACCTCGAAACAAATGACAATGAAAACATGACAGCCCCAAACCTATGGGACAGAGCAAAAGCAGTTCTAAGAGGGAAGTTTATAGCAATACAATCCTACCTCAAGAAACAAGAAACGTGTCAAATAAACAACCTAACCTTACACCTAAAGCAATTAGAGAAAGAAGAATGAAAAAAACCCCGAAGTTAGCAGAAGGAAAGAAATAATAAAGACTAGATCAGAAATAAATGAAAAAGAAATCAAGGAAACAATAGCAAAGATCAATAAAACTAAAACCTGGTTCTTTGAGAACATAAACAAAATTGATAAGCCATTAGCCAGACTCTTCAAGAAAAGAGTCTGGCTTCAAGAAAAGGGAGAAGACTGAAATCGAAAGAATTAGACATGAAAAAAGAGAAGTAACAACTGACAGTGCAGAAATACAAAGGATCATGTGAGATTACTACAAGCTACTCTATGCCAATAAAATGGACAACCTGGAAGAAATGGACAAATTCTTAGGAAAGCACAACCTTCCAAGACTGAACTAGGAAGAAATAGAAAATATAAACAGACCAATCACAAGCACTGAAATTGAGACTGTGATTAAACACCTTCCAACAAACAAAAGCCCAGGACCAGATGGCTTCACAGGCGAATTCTATCAAACATTTACAGAAGAGCTAACACCTAGCCTTCTCAAAATCTTCCAAAATATAGTAGAGGGAGGAACACCCCCAAACTCATTCTACGAGGCCACCATCACCCTGATGCCAAAACCAGACAAAGATGTCACAAAGAACGAAAACTACAGGCCAAGATCTCTGATGAACATAGATGCAAAAATCCTCAGCAAAATACTAGCAAACAGAATCCAGCAGCACATTAAAAGAATCATACAACATGATCAAGTGGGGTTTATCCCAGGAACGCAAGGATTCTTCAGTATATGCAAATCAATCAATGTGATAAACCATATTAACAAACTGAAGGAGAGAAACCATATATTTATCTCAATAGATGCAGAAAAACCTTTTGAGAAAATTCAACACCAATTTATGATAAAAACCCTCCAGAAAGTAGGCATAGAGGGAAATTACCTCAACATAATAATGGCCATATATGATAAACCCACAGCCAACATCGTTCTCAGTGGTGAAAACATTTCGTCTAAGATCAGGAACAAGACAAGGTTGTTCACCCTCACCACTCTTATTCAACATAGTTTTGGAAGTTTTAGCCACAGCAATCAGAGAAGAAAAAGAAATAAAAGGAATCCAAATCGGAAAAGAAGTAAAGCTGTCACTGTTTGCAGAAGACATGGTACTATACATAGAGAACCCTAAAGATGCTACCAGAAAACTACTAGAGCTAATCAATGAATTTGGTAAAGTAGCAGGATACAAAATTAATGCACAAAAGTCTCTGGCATTCCTATACACTAATGATGACAAATCTGAAAGTGAAATTAAGAAAACACTCTCATTTACCATTGCAACAAAAAGAATAAAATATCTAGGAGTAAACCTACCTAAGGAGACAAAAGACCTGTATGCAGAAAACTATAAGACACTGATGAAGGAAATTAAAGGTGATGCAAACAGATGGAGAGATATACCATATTCTTGGATTGGAAGAATCAACATTGTGAAAATGACTCTACTACCCAAAGCAATCTACAGATTCAGTTCAATCCCTATCAAACTACCAATGGCATTTTTTACAGAACTAGAACAAAAAATTTCACAATTTGTATGGAAATACAAAAGACCCCGAATTGCCAAAGCAATCCTTAGAAAGAAAAATGGAGCTGGAGGAATCAGGCTCCCTGACTTCAGAGTATACTACAAAGCTACAGTAATCAAGACGGTATGGTACTGGCACCAAAACAGAAATATAGAGCAATGGAACAGGATAGAAAGGCCAGAGATAAACCCACACACATAGGGTCACCTTACCTTTGATAAAGGAGGCAATAATACACAATGGAGAAAAGACAGCCTCTTCAAGAAGTGGTGCTGGGAAAACTGGACAGCTACATGTAAAAGAATGAAATTAGAACCCTCCCTAATACCATACATAAAAATAAACTCAAAATGGATTAAAGACCTAAATGTAAGGCCAGACACTCTAAAACTCTTAGAGGAAAACATAGGCAGAACACTCTGTGATATAAATCACAGCCAGATCCTTTTTGACCCACCTCCTAGAGAAATGGAAATAAAAACAAAAATGAACAAATGGGACCTAATGAAACTTAAAAGCTTTTGCACAGCAAAGGAAACCATAAACAAGATGAAAAGACAACCCTCAGAATGGGAGAAAATATTTGCAAGCGAAGCAACTGACAGAGGATTAATCTCTAAAATATACAAGCAGCTCATGGAGCTCAATATCAAAAAAACAAACAACCCAATACAAAAATGGGCAGAAGACCTAAATAGACATTTCTCCAAAGAAGATATACAGGTTGCCAACAAACACATGAAAGGATGCTCAACATCACTAATCATTAGAGAAATGCAAATCAGAACTACAATGAGATATCACCTCACATCAGTCAGAATGGCCATCATCAAAAAATCTACAAACAATAAATGCTCGAGAGGGTGTGGAGAAAAGGGAACCCGGAACCCTTTTGCACTGTTGGTGGGAATGTAAATCGATACAGCCACTATGGAGAACAGTATGGACGTTCCTTAAAAAACTAAAAATAGAGCTACCATGCGACCCAGCAATACCACTACTGGGCATATACCCTGAGAAAACCATACTTCAAAAAGAGTCATGTACCACAATGTTCATTTCAGCTCTATTTACAGTAGCCAGGGCATGGAAGCAACCTAAGTGTCCATCAACAGATGAATGGATAAAGAAGATGTGGCACATATATACAATGGAATATTACTCCGCCATAAAAAGAAACGAAATTGAGTTATTTGTAGTGAGGTGGATGGACCTAGAGTCTGTCATACAGAGTGAAGTAAGTCAGAAAGAGAAAAGCAAATAGTGTATGCTAACACATATATATGGAATCTAAAAAAAAAAAGGTTCTGAAGAACCTAGGGACAGGACAGGAATAAAGACACAGACGTAGCAAATGGACTTGAGGACACAGGGAGGGGGAAGGGTAAGCTGGGACGAAGTGAGAGAGTGGCATGGACATATATACACTACCAAACGTAAAATAGATAGCTAGTGGGAAGCAGCCGCATAGCACAGGGAGATCAGCTCGGTGCTTTGTGACCACCTAGAGGGGTGGGATAGGGAGGGTGGGAGGGAGATGCAAGAGGGAGGGGATATGGGGATATATGTATACGCATAGCTGATTCACTTTGTTATACAGCAGCAACTAACACAATGTAAAGCAATTTTACTCCAATAAATTTGTTAAATAAAAAAAAAACACCCTTTAGCAAAATACAAGTTTTTGTCTGTTGAGTCAAAACCTACATTCTTGTAATCTCTGCTTGTTAGTCCTATTCTACCATTTTGGAACCAAAGAGACAAATTTAACCCCTTTTCCATGTGACAGTCCTTCACATTTTTAAAAAACAGCATATGCCTATCTCCCATTATCTTTCTTTTCTTCAGGCTAAAAATGTCCCAGTCCTTCAACAATTAGTTCATGACATGATAATAGGTTCCCTTACTGTTCTGTCTCTCTCCTATGGACATCTGTCAATATTTTATTGATCCTGGTAATTCACATGCGATTTAACCAATGTTGATTATTGCTTGCTTTGGATATGTGCTGTTATTTTAGCAGCCTAGGATTGCTAATACTTCTAAATAGCTACATTATATTGTTAAATCAATTTCAAGCTTGGATTCAACTAAAGCATGTTAATTCTCTTCATAAAATCTTTGCTCTATAACAACTCACCATCCATGTATCAAGACTCATTCCATTCCAACCTGCTTTTATCTCCCTTGTTTTTTAAAATCCTTCACCCCAGCCCCATCTCCATTTCTCCCCTATTTTCACATTTGCTCAAATCTGGAAGACGGTCTTGCCCACTTATGCACTGCTCTCATTGTTACCTGCTCAAGGCAATTGCACCTGTCTGTCCCTTTTCCTGACATCTCCTACTACCTAGAGACCTTTGTGGATGCCTCTTCTTCCACGAAGCTTCCATTACTGACTAGTCATAAATTCTCCAGAGATGAGTAAAGTCAAGGTAAATCAGTTACAAGCAGTGGAGAAACCAATTTGAAGAATTGTACAACAGACATTTAAAAATTCAAAATAGAACTGGGTAAATAAATTATAGCATATATACATGGAATACTATGCTACTGTTAAAAAGATAGTTCAATCTCTATATAACAAAAGAAAACATTTCTTCAATATACTGTTAGAAAAAAGCTGCAAAATAGCATTTATAGTGTAGTTCCATTTTTGTACAAAAAATACACACTTGTATGTGTATAGAAAAAAAATTGAAGGAATTGTCAGTAGTTACCTCGGAGGTGTAGAATTACCAAGAACTTCTACTTGCACTGTCATTTATTTATGTAATGTTTGATTTTTTTTCATTTTTTACAAGAAGCAGGTATTATTTTCTGTAAGTACAAAAGCAGTAAAGATTAAAAAATACAACTCATGCTGTCCTCTCAGCGTGTAAGCTCCTGGAAGACATGGATGACAAATGAGTGTTGCCTCTTTATGCTGCCTGCTGCCACAAAGGCGAGGCCTCTTAATAAACACTGATTTTATAGATCTTTTTATACTTTTGTTCTTTGAACCATGTAGATGTATTACCTATTCAAAAATTAAATAGAAAAAGCATACTGATTTCTTAATGAGCTTGGGTCTGGGGCCTTCTGGGCTATGAGCCTTGCTCACATTTCTGAGCAAGTCAGAACTGTAGCTTAATGCTGCAGTATCTTCTTACCGTGAAGAGTTTCTCTGTGTCTGCTAGGCCATGTGGCTGTGTACTCAAGAACGCTGGGGAGAAATGGTCACCTCAGTTCAGTACATGTCAGTGAGCAATCCACAGAGAAAAGCGCTTTCATTTGTTTTCATACCTAATTTATTATAGTTTGACTGTTTCCTGTTACAGCTGACCAAAGAGAGTAATATGAGTGTGAGGGAGGAAAAAAAAGAAAAAAGTTTGACTCTGGAGGCAGAGCAGAAGCAGGCGTTGGTGCTTGTAGAAGGTGAGGTGTGTAACAAAGCCTTGGCTTTGTAAAAAATAAGCCTGCTGCTTTAGCAGCTTCAGAATTGTCCCTTACTCTGTGTGAGCTTTAACGCGCCCAGCTTTGCAATACTGAAAGCTACTTTTATTTGAGCAGCGAATTCTCTCAGTCTGACTCCAAACCACTGCTGCTGTCCAACTTCTGTTTCTTTTTCAGTTTAAAGAATGGGAGTTACCACATAGGTAACTGGGTGAACGCTAGATTGTCATCTGCATTCCACCAAGATAACATAGGAACATGACAATAGAGGAGTGGCAAGGTGATTATGGATGAAGTGTTGGGCCACAGCTATGACCAATCCAGTCATGCTGGACTGGTTGTTGGGCTACTCTTGCTAAACAAGGAGGCCATATTGGTGATGGCTAGTGTCGGGATGCTGTGCTGTACCACCCAGATTCCCCTTCAGCACCAAAGGACTTATTCCTTCAGCTTCTGGGAAAGTTGTTGGCTGAGGAGAGCTGCCTAGCTTAGAGTGATACTCCCTTCCCAGGGAAGCCTGCATCCAGTGACTGGTTGTTATGGGGAATCAAGGCATAACCTCCTCACTCCAAATGGGGTAACTCTAATGGGCCATCCCAACTTCAGGGCTCCCTGAAGGGTAGGTTGAGGTCTTGTTAGGACTGCACCATCTTCTCCTTCTGCCCAAACTTGCTTCCTTCTTTTCCTCCCACAAGTGTGTTTTTTTTTAATTTTGATTTTATTGGAGTATAGTTTACTTACAATGTTGTGTTAGTTAAAGGTGTATGGCAAAGTGACTCAGTTATACATATTCATGTATTCATTCTTTTTCAGATTCTTTCCCCATATAGGTTATTACAGAATATTGAATAGAGTTCCCTGTGTTACACAGTAGGTCCTTGTTGGTTCCCACAAGTGTTTTTAATGAGAGTATTCCCCAGTAAAATTTTGCATGCAAATTTCCATCTCAGAACCTATTCCTAAGGAATTCAATCTGTGACTTTTAGGTTGACCTCATGACAGGAATGACAGCGGATACCAAAAAAACCCCAAATCTCAAATCTCCAATTGTCAAAATCATTTTCACAGGGGGAACAAAGGCCAGGATTTTGTTCAATGTACAAACAAAATGAAAAGCTGCTCTATGCTGAAGAAATTTAGTATTTGATCTGAAAACACAGAAGAATAAGAAATAGGATATTGACATATGGATGCTGGTAATGAAGACACCCAAGGAAACATAGCTGAGGATAATTTTCTCCTTTCTGCTTTATGTCTTCCAGCAAGGGCTAGCAACAGCTGTTGTTCCTCATGAACCTGTACCAGGTCTCTCTGAGCCACACCATCTGTACTTCTGACAGGGTCTCTAGCAGTCCCCACATGATGGGGGGGTCTCTGATATTGACAAATGGGCTCCACACGAGTGCTGGCATTTATAGCATTCTGTGCCTGACTAGAATTCTTGGAATCTTCCATAAAGCCCCCAAAGGGATTGGTGACCCTCTCGAAATGTTCTAGAGAGGAAAATTGATCTTTCTCAGAGGGTAATTCAATATTTGTCCCATTGGCCTGTGATAGAAACTGCCTTTTCAGTATTTGCAGGTTGAAAAAGAGAGGCTCAAAATGACCCATATAAATTCTTGTGGTTTGCATTTTTTAGTCATAGAATCACAGCATTACGGGCTAGACGGACTCTTACAGATGACTCAGAGAAGTCATACAGAATTTTCTATTGTTAACAATAACAAAGTATTGTTAACTGTAGTTAATGTACACCATGCTGTACCTTAGATCTCCAGAACTTTTTCATCTTGCAAAACTGAAACTTTGTACCCTTTGGCCAACATATCCTCACTACCCGCACCCCCCAAGAAAGCACTTTCTCAGGGTTGTGCAAATGTACCCTCACTTGCCTCACCCTAGACCTGGCCCTGGAAGCGAGTCTCTTCACTTCCAATTTAGTGCTCTTTCAAGTATGTGATGCTGCTAAGCCTACTTTATAGGTCTCATTTCAGGATGCCCTTGGCAATGTTATGAAGTGGACAGAGCCCTTTCATCTTCTTGATGCCACACAAGAACCTGATGTTCCCTGTCTACCCAATACCCCAACTGGACCTATCACCACCACTTCTGGCTTTTTCTTTCCTCCTTCCCCACGTCAAAACTTCCTTGTCCTATGTCCCATTCTCTCAGCATTCTGTCCTCTTCTAGGTGCCGGTGTAAGAATGGCTAGTGGCTTATTGTGTTACCCCTCCAGCTAACACAGTTGCCTTTTAGTGGTGGCCTTAACACAAGTGAGTTTGGAAGGAAAGGAAAAGAGGATGTTGAGCATCGTTTTGGGGTCTGCCCATCTCCTGGTGTCATTCAGATAATGAATGTCAAAGTTGGTGATGTGCTTTATGATCTTTAGGCTATGGCATTAACAAATGAACAGCTGATACCTTGTGGGTATTTCAGGGGCCAGTGCTGTGAAAGATCCTCCAAGGGTCAGTGTCAGTCCTTCCTATCTTGCTCAACTGAATCCAGCTGAAGAAAGCATTACTCTATTTTTCTGTATCTTCCCTTACCTCTGTGTTTCTCAAGTCTGGTTGTACATTATAATCACCTTGGGAGCTTTAAAATATTGATGTCCAAGCTTCACCCTGGACCAATTAAATCAGTATCACTGAAAGTGATTTCCGGCTTTGTTTTGCTTTATTTTGAACCCCTTGGGTGATTCCCATGTACAGTCAGAGTTGAGAACCACTGACCTATTGTAATGGCTACCCAATACAAATGAGGTTTATGGAAGCAGGTCTCTTTTCTTAGGTGTCCTTCATGACTGGCAGTAAAGCTCTGGGTAAGAAAAGCATGATCCAAGAAGGGCTATATACCATCCAGAAATAAGCAGACAAAGGCACAGAGTCTAGGGGGAAGCCTCAGGCCAGGGTTACAAATTGCTTTTTACTGTGGTAGATGAGGAACCTGGGAACATTGTGTGGGAAGCAGACTCTAATGGACTCAAAGCACTTTGCAAATGTCTTTCTTCTTCTGAGGTAGCATCTGTGTTTTTCTAAGTACAAAATCCACATGTGTTCATTTTGGACATTTGAGAAGACACAAAAATGAAAAAAAAAAGTATGGGTGACTCTTGCTCAGGGATAACCACTGTTAACATTTGATGTATTTCTTTCCATTCTATTTAAAATAAATATACTGTACAGTTTTTATTTTAGTAAAATGGATTGAACAATTTGTGTCCTATTTTTAAAAAATTTAACATTATATCTTGGACATTTTCTTATGTTATTAAATGTTTTTGAATGTGATTTTAATGGCTACACAATATTCCATCCATTAGACATACTGTAATTTTTTTTTATAACACGCACATAATATGCAGGAAAGTTCCAAGTGTACTTAACTACATAATTACAGCTTTCAGAATCCTTTGTTGAAGACTGTTATAGGTAATTGTGTTTATTTTATTTTTGTTTTTTTTGAATTTTTATTTTATTTTATTTTTATACAGCAGGTTCTTATTAGTTATATATTATATATATATATATATATATTAGCGTATATGTGTCAATCACAGTCTCCCAATTCATCTCACCACCACCACCCTCTCCCTGGTAGACATACTATAATTTATTTAGCCATTCCCCAACATGAACACTTCTACTGTTTCTAATCTCTACCTATTGAATGATGCTGTGATGACAACACACATACAGCATCTCTAATTACTTCCATAGGATAAATGTCTAGAGGTAGGAATGTCAGGCCAAACATTTGTGAACGTTTTCACGGCTTTTGATATATATTGCCAGTTTACCCTCCAGAAAGGTTGTACCACTTCACGTTCCCATCAGCAGAATATGAGAGTACTTGCATTGAATAATATATTTGCCCATTTGATAGGGGAATATAAAAAGATTCTTTTTTGTTAGCATTTCCTTTATTATTAGTAAAGTTCGTGACTTTTTTCATTTCTGTGTCCATATTTATGCTTTATTTTGAGAATTTCCCGTTTATTTCCTTCATTCAGATTTCTATTGTGATGTTAGAATAGATGTGTCTTATTGATTTATAAGAGTCTTTATATATTCGTGATATTGTCTGTAATATATGTCACATATATTTTAATTCAGTTTATTTGACATTTAATGTTGTTTGTGATACTGTAATTAACAGAAGTTTGACATTTTATGAAATTAATATTCTTATTCATCAAAAAATTATGTGAGATGAAAGGAGGCAAATGCAAATTCCTCTCCTGATCTTATTCTAGTGCTCACCTGGGCTTTGAACCCAAACCTTATGCAAACCACTCTCTCCATTTCTTGCAACTGCTTTGGTCTTCATGGAATTTCAGACAAATTTCTCTTGTATATTGTGGCAAGGTAAGTGATTGGCAGAAGCTACATATGGAATCTGAAGGTGACTGCTGAGATACAGTGAAGAGCACAAAAAGAGGCAGAGGAAAGAGAGAGATAATGAGTCCAATTCAGTTATTTTGTGTTATATTTTGCCATATCTAAAAAACCTGATATTTAAAAAACCTAAACTCAAATGCAATACTTCAGGATACGATTATTCATATTACAAAATGTACTTTTCTTCAAAAAGAATTCACGGAAAGATTCCCATAGCACGTTTGAATCCACATTTTGTTTGTTTTGTTTTTGTTTTAACTTGTTTTAAACATATTTGTTTTCCACAAAAATCAATATAGTGATTGTCTAAATTTGAGATGCTAGCGCAGAAACTCTTCTGTGTGTGAAGAGTTTGAGATGGAAGATCAAGAAACCCTCTGTGTTTGCATGTGGATGTCAGTCTGTGGATTTTATGGAACAGGATGAAAAACAAATATTCATCCACACCCAGCCCAATTTACCCATGGCAAACTAAGATTTCCCTGAGGTCTTCATTCCTCATAATTGTGTTTGTTTTAAGTTCCCCTTTAATTAAGAGCTGACCCTCTGCAAATCTTCTCTTCCTTGCAGCCGCATTATTAGGATGGGACCTTAGCTAATTTGTAGAGTCAGTGAACAGAAAGTGCCCCCAGTGTCCCAGTTCTGTGTCCTTTTCCTTTCCCCCAATACAAATCCTCCATTATTCCAAATCCAACCCTTTACTCATACTAGACTGTCCATGACTGATTAAAGCTTCCATTGTGATCCCCTCCATGAAGAATTTATGCTTTAAATTAGGATCAAAGGCTTAAAGCAAAAGGGCCACTGTAATGGAAGAAATTGTAGACTACAGTAGGTAGGCAACTATTGTTTGGCAGCTTGAGGTATTCCTGATTCCAAATATCCCACAGAGGAGGCAACTTCCAACTACTTGTCAAGTTTAAAGTTGGCCCTGAAGCTAGCTGCGCATGTAATCCTGCCTTTTCCATTTTTCTTTTTCATCCAGTTCTTCATTATGAACTTTGTCTCCCTGCTGGTGAATTACGTGGCCCCATTCTCCACACCATAAGCTGAGAAAGTATACCCAAATAGTTATGTCAGTGTCGTTGAGTGAACGTAAATTTGCTCTGTATTGTCAGCTGAAAGGAAATTTAAAAGACTGTCTGGAGTAGATTTGCTTAAGGTCTGGGAAAAGCAGAAGAGGCAAGCCTTTTGATCCTCAACCACACAGCGTCTGATTTAAAAAAGTAAAGAATAAAAACAACTGAGAGCAACTGGAGTTTGGATGAAAGGGGCTACTGCAGTGCTTGGGTACAGTTTCTTCGTGTTTCTGTTTGGCATGTAGATAATTGTCCTGGAATAGACTACCTGCAATGCAAACTCACAGAGGGTACGAGTCATCTCAAAGTTGCTCTGTGGACTGCTGCACAGTTAATAGATGTCATGGGATGACTGATCATGCCCATTAATGGGGTTTCTTATATAACATTTCCTCACTTGGCTTTTAATCCCCTTGAAATCAGTAATTTTCAGCACAGATCACATGACCGAACCTGCCAGCCAAGCAAGTAGTGAGCAGTCTGGGTGTCAGCAGGCACTTTACGGGCACCTGGAAGAGACAGCTGGCTGCAGATCTCAAGCAAAGAATGCACTTGCCAGCCCTGGTTGTGTGGTGGTGGGGAGGCGGCTTTATGCATGATTAAAAAGGGGCCCCACTTACAGGTCCGGGGAAGAAGTGCTACCAGTCAGCCACATTTTACCTTCTTCCCAGGTCTGATTTATTCCGAATAGAACCTAGTGGCCACGATTAAGAAGATGGTTCCTCACCCTGCTACCCCTCCTTCAGCAGGGGAGAACTGCCAGTCGGTTCCCAGAAGTGGGTGTATTTTGCATTGAGCTTTCACATCCTGGGCTTCCCTTTGTACACAGTATTTACATGGTGGCCTGTGTGTATAGAGTAGTAAAGTGCATTGACCCAGCTGGGACTTGAGTTCAGAAAATATGTGCTTGCTTTCCATTAAGCAAAAGGCTTCATATCAGGAAAGTAACTTATCTGGAAACATTCTTCAGTATTCTCAATTTTGAGAAAGCAAGGCCAAACCAAACCTCTCAACATTTCTGAGCTTCGGGGAGGGGGAGGTATGGATGATGACTAACAGAAATAAAGAAAGGCCAGGGAAAGTGGGGGTGAGTTTATGTCAAAGATTAAAGGGGTCTGGATCTGACTGCAAACGACTGTGGCTTAATCTGCCTGCTGGAGCCGCTGAGGCTTCTTGATCCTGATACTGTCAAAGGTAATATTAAGGTCAAGCTTTAGCCTGGAGGAAACAGAGGGGTGAAATATACAGTCCTGAGGACAATGGAGAACACACTTTTCCCTTGAGGAAAAAAGTTTCCTTTGACTTAATACTGTAGTCTGAAAACTGTTTGGGAAACATCCAAAGTGGGATGTGCAAAACTTACAAGGTAGGTTAAGAATTTTCATATGCCTTCCCCCATACTAAAAAAGGAAACACATCTAAAGACATCACCAAGATCAACTCATTTTGATTAGTTGTTTTCTTTAAATTGAGTTTTTCCAGTGGGGATATGAGAGTGGATTCAGAAGTATGGAGGAGGCTTACAGGCTAATGTTTCATGTTGTGCAGGCCTTGGGCTCCAGGAAGAGTGACTGAATCTTGCCTAAGCTGCAAAGAAGTTAGGTTGTCTCCGGTGTCCAGAGTTCTCCTGAGTCTCTTAGAATTCTCAAACACAAGAGCCAGAATTTAGTGATGGTCCCAATCTCTGCATTGTAGAAATGAGAAACTGAAGTCCAGAGAGAGAAAATGGTTTACCCGGTGGTAGATCTCAACTTGAATATAACCACAATGCTTTTCGTGTTTTAACTTTCAATATTAATGCAGAATGATGTTTCAGTTGTGTTTTCTGGATAAAGATTCATTTTGGTATTGAGTAAAAGTAAAAATCCAACAGGAAGGGCTTCCCTGGTGGCACGGTGGTTGGGAGTCCGCCTGCCGATGCAGGGGACACGGGTTCGTGCCCTGGTTTGGGAGGATCCCACATGCCGCGGAGCGGCTGGGCCCGTGAGCCATGGCCACTGAGCCTGCACGTCCGGAGCCTGTGCTCCGCAGCGGGAGAGGCCACAGCGGTGGGTGGCCCGCGTACCGCAAAAAAAAAAAAAAAAAAAAAAAGCCAACAGGAAAATCATTATGAATATCCCTTGTAGATTTGCCTACAAGACTTCTGTGACTTCCTTAAGGGCTCTGCTCATTCCTTCAATACTTTTGCATAGGGGAGCCCAAGATTCCACAAGTAAGTTTGTGTATTAGAGCACATCTTCCTCCTCAAATCTAGCTGGGACTCCCATTTGCTACTGGGGCCCACTCTAATCTATACAGGCTTCAAACGCATGGCTTAGCTCATCCTCCTCAGGGCACAGCCCTCTCCAGCATCTTCAGTCTCCAGTGATTAACTCTGGCTGCCCTTGACACCTAGAAAAGCCTCCCTCCCATAACATAAACCTCTCCTCATTCATTAAGACTCAGCTCAAGTATACACGCTACTATATATAAAACAGATAACTAATAAGACCCTACTGTATAGCACAGGGAGTCCTACTCAATACCCTGTAATGACCTATATGGGAAAAGAATCTAAAAAAGAGTGGATATATGTATATGTATAACTGATTCACTTTGCTGTACAGCAGAAACTAACACAACATTGTAAATCAACTATAATCCAATAAAAATTAATTTAAAAAATACAGCAATAAAGAGCATTGTTGCAAAGGAAAAAGAAAAGGAAGACTCAGCTCAAAACATATCTCACCAAACAGATCTCCTGATTGAGATGGAGGGAAATGAAGGTCCCAAGCTCTCACAACCCTCCTCTATTAGCCTGAGAAACTTAGGCAACAGGGGGTGACCATTGTCTCTCAGGGGTTATGGTGTGACACCTTTAAATCATTGTTGGAATAATAGAGTTTTTTGGTACTGTTATGTATAAATTTTTCATTCTCATTACTCATATTTTATGTTAAACCCCCTTTCCTTCCACTGTCAAGTTTGGGACAGAAGTATAAAGTATAAAGGCATTCATTGAATGCCTACTTTGGGCTGAGCACTCTGCTAAGCATTTATACACATTATTACATTTAATCCTCCCAACAACCCTAAGCATAGGTAGTTATCCCCAATTAACAGATGAGGAAATTGAGTCTCAGAGAGGTACAGGTTTATGAATAAAAGCACATAACTAGTAAATTTCGGAGCTGGGATCTACACCCAGGTTTGGCTTCCAAGCTCATATTCTTTTTTTTCCTCATCAGTGGCTGAAATTACTCTGATATGTGTAGTTGCCCAGGAAAGATGAAATCATACATTTTTCTAAATGTTTCTCCGTGACAGGGAGGACTCTAGAACACATTGCTGTATAACTACCTGAAGGCACCCCAGGACTTTTCAGGCCCACTAGGATGCATGCTGTGCAATCAACCGTAAGTGAACGCTTAACAGAAACACAGTCAGAGTTCTCTGGATAATGACATATCTCTCATCAGTTAATCACCACCTTGGGAGCAGAGCTGGAGTTACTAGACTGGGTGGGTTTTATCATTGCTTGTGTCCTTATTTCGCACTCTGTCTCAGATGCCCTCTGCCTCCAAAGCAGCTGTTTTTTCCTGATTTCCCTATTTCTGTCAAATTTCCCAGTTATCAAATCTGAGCATTATCTTTGGCTCTTCCATTGCCCTAGGCAAACATGAAGTCAAATTAGTTCATCCTTTCTGTGTCTTCCCCCTTCTTTACATTCCCATTACTACCAGTTATTTTGAAGTAATTATTGGTATTTTCTTGGCCTACTGCAATAGTCCTTCCCCTTATATCCAAGCTGCTCACTAAGACCGGCTTTAACCTTCTCACTCTTGATTATGTAATAGCCATGCTCCTTCTCAAAAATCTTCAAAAGTTTTTCTTTGCCCATAGGATAAAGTTCAGAGGCGGTATTATAAACGTTTCAACTTGCTTGCAATCTAGGATTTATCTTCTAAGAAAGTCTTGAGAGGCTTATTAAATTGGATGAGCATGTGGTTGTTCCTTTCCCATTCTGGGACTCAGTTTCTTCAATATTCTATTTTGAGGGATTCCTTAGGATTGTATAAATAGGTACTGTCAGACAGTTTGGAAGGTAGATCAAGAACATTCTATTCTGATAATAGGCAAATGGAGGCTAGGACTGATAGAAAAGGAAAGATAACCTGAAAGAGGGACAGATAGAGAAAACTTCTTTCTAAACATTTTCTGCTCACTTACCCTCATGGTTCCTAATTAGTGTATCACTTGGAAGTTGATCCTTTGGCTACAGCTATGAGCATAAAGCAAAGAGATGTAAACAAAGTCAGCTCCACTATTGGGCCCAGCCTCCTTTGCCACCGATGGTACAGATTACTAAGAACGTTGCCTGGCCAAGATGGAGGAAAAAGTCTGGACCTGTGGACTAGAGGAAAGCTAATTGGCCCAAGAAGACATCAAAGTCATGGCCTTGTGGCTTCATTTAGCCACAAGATCTACCCAACTGTTAACTAGTTGCAAAGGACAAGCATATGGCTATGACTGAATTTAGGAGTGCTTCAGCAAACTAGAATCTGGGAGGTTTACAGAGGGAGGGTCCTGAATCACTTAGAGTTACGATGCCTACCCTAGTCATGAACTGTTGGGGAACTGCACCGGCTAAAAATTTATTTGAATAAAATAAATCTAATTAGGAGCCATGTAGCTAGTCATTAAATGATTGGGTTAGTGGAGGGACTAGTCAACCATGCCCAGAAAGCTTCTGTGTTCATTTAGGCAAAGTGCTCAGTGACAGAACATATCAAAATGGCTAAGTGAGTTCCTCTTGGCTGGGAATTTGATCCCACTGGCTAGTATGCTAGGTCTTACATATCATTTGGAAGGAAAAGTGGAGTTTTAGAGTCCTGTGCAGATGAAAGTATTTATTAAACTCTCCAGAAGAGGTAAGTAACCAGCATAGGAGGGCACTGGCAGTGGACAAGAGGGAAACACTTAATGATAAACATTTCTTTAGCTTGGAGACTCCACCAGAACCAGCACTGGGCCAGTCCAGCAAGACTCGTGCCCATGCAGCCACCAGGGAGTGTAGGTGTGGGACCGTTCTGGATCCTCAACTAGGCCTACTTTTAAAACCATCTTAAATTTGCCAGCGTGTTTTAAAACAGTTTGACAACCCCCTTAGGCCATTAAACATGTTTATATTTTGGATCAAACCACATCATCATAATGCTCTGGAATCTTCTTAGGGGAACCTTCCCATCTGCAGTGTTTAGCTCTGGAAATATCAATGTAACAGAGCACCCCTAAGCCGAATACAAATATTCTTTAAGGTTTATTTTGAGCAAAGAACACAATCAGCAGCAGTGCTGAAGGGGAAAGGGTTTAGGAATTACTTTGGGAGAGGGAGAAACAAGGCGGTGAATTTCTCCAGCTAATTTTTGTTTTAACAACCCCAGGAGTTATACACCTTGTGCCTCAGAGGAGAAATGGACATGCTCTGTCCAGCATGGCATTGATGCGCTAACGACATCTGGTGCCTCCTCAAGGGGTACGTTGCTCTCCACTGAGGAGCTAAATAGAGCAAAAGGCATATTTCCTATAACCTTAAAGCTATGGCAACTGCCCAGAACTTAGCTGGCCCCACTTGGATAGAAGATCGTTTTCTTCAGCGTGAAATAAATGGATTGTGCCTTTGATGATGGAGCTGTTTCTGTTGTCTTAACCACTGATGCAGATCACAGCATGAGTGATGTGGCAGTAGCAGCCATCCAGAGCCACTGTGAAAGTGGATGCTATGAATGGAGTGGCTGGACCCAAAATAAGTTTGGCCTGCACAATTGGCTGCAGGAAGCAGGGCGGGTGCCCGGGAAGGCTTATTCAAGTAACCCGGCTCCCAAGAAAAATAGTCTATGCCAAGGTCCAGATTTGCCACACCCTCTGCACAGCTCTGGTTACACTAAAGGATGTTTTTAGCCTCCATATAAAAGGATGCTATCGTTAACTGCTAAGAGGGGTCACAATCTCTTTCTCCAAACAGCACAGTTGGGTGTAGCTCATTCAGAAGATGGTATGTGTTCTTGCTACCTAAAGTGTGGCCCCTGAATGAGCATATTGATGATAGAAGATCCTAAAGATGCTGTACTGACACCTTTGCAGCTTAAAGTATGGTCCATGGATAGCAACACTGGTCATCACCAAGGCTGCTTGTTAAAAATGCAGACTCTCAGGCTTCCCTGGTGGCGTAGTGGTTGAGAGTCCGCCTGCCGATGCAGGGGACACGGGTTTGTGCCCCGGTCCGGGAAGATCCCACATGCCGCAGAGCGGCTGGGCCCGTGAGCCATGGCCTCTGAGCCTGCGCGTCTGGAGCCTGTGCTCCGCAATGGGAAAGGCCACAACAGTGAGAGGCCCGTGTACCGCAAAAAAAAAAAAAAAAAAAAAAAAAATGCAGACTCTCAGGTCCCACGTCAGACTTACATGAATCAGAATCTGCATTTTAACAAGGTTCCCAGGTGATTTGTAATCACATAACAATATAAGAAGCACTAGTTTGGTCCTTATTATGTATCTGCTGAGAACCACACTTTAGATGGTTAGCACAGATGGGTGATTCAGGAGGGAGAGCCCAGGCTTAGTAGAGGTAATGGATGGGAAGTGAAGAGTGTAGGGCTAGAAGGGGACAAGGGAATGAACTAACAAAGATTGGAGATTGACTCTCTTACTCAACCTAGGCCCAGGACAAGCCTCTTGACAACATGCTGAGAAATTTATGTTGATGGCTCTGTGACATACTGAGTAGCAAGTCAGGGTTCTTATCTACTGGGAAGACCCAGGGAAAATCCTAGCATTACTGGGCTGGGAGGAACTCTTTAGTACTCAGTCCAAATGGGCAGCCTAATCTCATCTGTGACTCTGTTGTCTTCCCTTTCCCATCAGCCTTGGTGGCTCACAAGGGCTGTAGCCTAAGAGTTCTTGGAAGGGAGACTATAGAGCATAGTGGTTTCCCATACAGGTACGAAGGGCTGCATGTAGGGCAGACCTCGGACTGAATCCTGCAGTAAGGAGGAACAAAAGATCCATAGGACGGTACCCAGCCCTATTTGCCTAGGCAGCATGGAGGCTGTAGATACCTGATGGGAAACTCAAACGTGCTCAGAGGTGGGGAATGGGGAGTTAAAGCCACCAGAGGAAGTGCTGCAGTATTGTTAGCCCTCAGTTGTGTCTCTGTCCTATGTGAAATGCCGTGATTCAGTTCCAGTTTTCAAAATACTCCCGAAGTTTTGCCTCCAGTGGTTGTGGTCAAACAACAAATTCCATAAATCCCAGATCAAATCCTACCAACCTGAGCCATTCAGTTTTTGTTTTCCTTGAACCAACCATAAAATCATGATGATACAAAGAGAAATGCTAGATCCTATTAGCATCCCCCATCCTTAGCCCGACCCCAGTTTAGTCAGCAAGAGCTAGGGAGCTATGCAAAATTTGATAGCTGATGGGATGTTTGATTAAAATTGATTTTAATCAATTGATTAAAATTCTGAAGGTGGTCCTCAAGGCCTCCCAAGGTTGCTTCAAGAGTGAAGATGCTGTGAGGTCTTTGTCCTGACTTTGCCTTGGCTGCTGGGAGGTGAAAGGCTTGTAAACTGTTTCCTGTCCCTAGAGCCTAACAGTCCCCTGTGCCATTTTAATTCGATCTTTTTGGATTGGAACAGAATGAACAAGCAGGGGAGGTTAATTATCCTAATTAGAAAAGAAGTAAAGTCATGGCCCTTCTAGGTCAGACACTTGGACAAATCTCCCCTGGCTCCAAGCTTGGGGCATTAGCTCGTCACTTGAATGCCAGAGGATACACAAAGCATCCTCTCCAATCTTCTGCCAGAGTCCCTAGAGCAAGACAGAGGAAATCTTTTCAGGAGATCGTGTGTGATAAGCCTGTGCCCGTGGGCCTGAGAGAGGGTTATCTGAAGGTGGTAGATATGTGGGCACAGCTGGATGGGTACGTGTGTGTTGGTTCAACCCCAGGTTTCCCTTCTCTGTAGGGCCAAGCAAGCTCAATGTAGCTTGCTTGAAATGTGGTCATTTCAAAAGATATGCGTCTTTCCCCAAGCCTCTTGATATCCTATGTTTAGCTGGCTCAGGATGTTGGTATCTTTCTGGAAGGTAAACTCCTCTGGTACTCTGGTGGTCCTCCTTAGGTCAATATATTGCTGTTGGATTTATTGATTCCCAGATGCAACACCTTCCTTTTCCTCCACTCTCCAAAAACCTATTCTTTAAATAGATCAATCCTGCTCCCAATATAGAACTTGCTTTAGATGATGTACGTGAAAGTTCCTACCAGTGTCTGGCACATAGTAGGTCTCATTTAATGTTAGTTTACTCCCTTTCTTCCTACAGAGAAAAGTGTCTGGGACACAGCCACAATAGTCACTTGTTCTGCTCTCTGAGCCTTGTATTTGATGTATGATATCTGATCAATTTGTGATCTGGTGACAAAGGGAAGCATAAAGCATTAGATAAAGCCAGAGAGTACTGACTGTATAATATTAAAGATCAAACTGGCCAGTTAGCCTGACATGCCCAACAGATATGTCTAGCATTTGCCTTTGAAATATTCACATACCCAAGGGATGAATAAAAAAAGAACTTAAACTCCATCTTTCAAAATAGGCCTCAGATTGTTGAATGATCAATCTGTGGATCTATTACAATTTGCCTTATTCATACAGAATATTCCAAGAACATCAATGACTCCTAACAAAATGATAGAATAAGTGGAGGTCTCAATAGACCGTTTAGTCTACCCAACCCTGCTTCCCCTGGCCTCCCAACTCCAGCCATCCTGTCTACCTGCTCTTTAAATTTACTCTTCTCGATCCAGGGGTGTGAATCCAAGGTGTGAATAGTACCAAATAATGAATACACTTCAATTGACTTGTATTTAATTTTAGAATCTTTTTTATACTTTGTAATTGAATACGTGTCTACATGATAATGGGAATTAATTTAAATATAAAGGCCTGGTGCTAGAGGAAATGGGAACCATCCCAGTTTCTTATAGTACTTATCACCTGTGCGTCTTGTACTCGCAACTATTTCCATGCTCATCTCTCAGACTTTACAAGATACTCACCCACGTAGCATTGCGCTCTCTCAAATCTTCCCTAGTGCAGAGGGGGTGGCTGTCAGGTTTAAAAGATAAATGGACAGTAAATAGAGGACGTTTGAGATTTGGGGGAAAACAGTAATTAAAAATGGATGCTATGGGACATCCCTGGTGGTGCAGTGGTTAAGAATCCACCTGCCAATGCAGGGGACACGGGTTCGACCCCTGGTCTGGGAAGATTCCCACATGCCGCGGAGTAACTAAGTCCATGTGCCACAACTACTGAAGCCTGTGCTCTAGAGCCCGCGAGCCACAACTGCTGAGCCTGCGAGCCACAACTACTGAAGCCTGTGCACCTAGAACCCGTGCTCCGCAACAAGAGAAGCCACTTTAATGAGAAGCCCGCGCACCGCTATGAAGAGTAGCTCCCTCTCGTCACAACTAGAGAAAGCCTGCGCACAGCAACAAAGACCCAACGCAGCCAAAAATAAATAAATTAATAAATAAATTAATTTTAAAAATGGATGTTGATGGTCACACTCAAAAGCAGTATTGGTATTGTGATAACCACTCCCTATAAGTGGATGAGGATGATGCAGGAGACAAGTCCTCTGAAGTCTCGATGTTTATTGTCGGTATGAGAAGTATCTTTTGGATCTGTGTAGAAAATCTATAT
The DNA here is from genome assembly GCF_059928025.1 of Delphinapterus leucas. NCBI lineage: Eukaryota > Metazoa > Chordata > Mammalia > Artiodactyla > Monodontidae > Delphinapterus > Delphinapterus leucas. The sequence continues at coordinate 26,872,133 of NC_143150.1, forward strand.
GTGCGGGTATAGAACTTATACCGATAATACAGTACTCGCACAGTCATTTTTCTGATGTCTTGGTCTTATTTATTTTTTGCTCTGTTTTGTGAGTTTCTAAGTCTTGGCATCACACTCTTCAGTCACTGGAACAAGTCACCCTCCAGTAGAGTCAGAATTGGCAGCAGAATTTTACTTTGTGTTTGGGTGGGCGTGAGTTCAAAATTAGGTCATCGGGTATAAACTTCATTTGAAAGAAACTTTTTCTTAGCCTCCTAGAAGCTTAAGTCCCAAGTTTGATGACTGTGGCACAGGCAAGCCTCCGAGAGCAAGTTTTTCTTGTGGGAGGAAGTATCCAGATGCGCTAGATTTATTTGGGGGGGGTGAGTTATGTCCTCAGAAATATTTAATATTCTAGAACTTTCAAGTTTCTCTTTTTTGTCATTGAAGCTTTATACTGTCACCATTTAGGGAAGAGAGGACCAGAAATGCATTCCAAACCTGCTGAGAGTTGACAGAGAAAATCTTAAGAAGTTAAGGCATTTTTTTGTTAAGACTGCCACCAAATCCCAAGATTGCCTGTAGCATTATTGACAATAAGTAAAATCTTCTCTTTATTTATTTTATCTGATTTATTCCAAGACTCTCTTCTTGCCTTTCAATTAATAATACAAACTTAATTTCAAATTAGCTCCAGGCCAGTATACCCTCTTGGAGACAGTTGCCAAATTTATTTAGTTCTTATTTAATATTTCTATGCTTGTCAGATGGATTTCTGTTCTTACATGGGAGTTGGCCTCATCAGCCATCAAAGGGACTCTGATAGACTTCCACAGATGGGATCAGCAAAATCTCTGCCCTTAGTCAACTTAGGCTAACAGTCCTCCCTGGCCTTTGGTACTTCAGAGTCACTGAATGAGAGTGGGACCCTCGGAGGAACTATTTTCCTCTGAGGTAGGCCCTGCTAGAATTACACATAATGCCCAAAATATAGAGGCCATGCAAAAGATCATAGAGATGACATAATCATGGAGCATCAGAATGGAAAGGGATCTTAGGTATCATCTAATCTAAGCTTTTTATTTTACAGATGCACACACTAAGGGCCAGAGGGGAGTGTGGCATGCCCAGAGAATTGTAAAGGGAGGGGTAGGAGAGAAGTGCTTTCCACTAACGTGTATGGAATTTTCTGGGTACCTGAGCACTTGACAGAAAGTCCTTGTTGCTGTTATTGAAATGCTATTGAAATGTCTTGAATGCATGCAAGCCCACTCTTCTTTCTTAATAAATATAACCAAGTGAATGTTGCAGAATCTTTCTTGGTGCCCAAGGATCTTGCAGTATCTCAGGGTCATCATTCTGAACATAGATATTCATTGCCCAGGACTGGGGAAGTCGAACGTAGAAGCAGTTGGCCAAATGTGTGCTGACCCTGGAGCAGCCCAAAGAAATTGTCACTTTTACTGAATCTCTGATATCACCTGCTCTTTTTTTTTTTTAATCATTTGTTTCTTTCCTAAAAGCTCTGGGCAGAAATTCTGTCTATTTGAAGATTCTGACTGATAAGATTTTACTATCAACAGATATCTAAATGTTATTTTGGAACCTGAAATTAGGGCAGATACACGGTATACGTTCATTGGATTCTCCTTGGGCTTAGCACTGAAACTGAGGCCTTTGGGGTTATGGGAGATCCTCCCCACAGAAGAAGTGCCTGGAGCAAGCCAGAATGCTCCTGGGGCGTGGAAGCTGGAAGCTGGGGTAGAATGGTCAAGATTGTGGGGCTGAAGAGCCATGGCCTTACTGCAAAGAGCGGCACTAAATCAGGACGGACCCTGCCTGAAATCAGCAATGCAAAGCATTGAGCGTAGCCAACTTCAGGGAAAGAGATGGACCTTTTAACCACAGTGCCTTCCCAGCTACACGTTTCCTTAAAATGTTTAAATAGTAAAGCATGTGACTCTCATAAGTGGAGGAACAGACCATTCCCAGCAGATGAGCCACTGGATAAATTACACATTTTAATTCAACTTAATATCTTTTCGCATATTACAGCACGTTGTCACCCAAACCATGATGACAAATACTCGTTGGAAGTGTCCTTTTATTTCTCCGGATCGTCCCTGACTAGGGAGAACTAAGCTTTCCTACCTGGACCAAAGCGCTTCTCTAAAAACGAGTGATTTTATGGCATGTTTGGTCGATCAAATGACAAACCTGGATCCTTCCCACTCCTGAGAAACTGCTTCCTGTGTGATTGGTCAGGAGCCTGGACACACCCTTTCTAGATCCCACAGCCTACTTTTCCATCAAGGTGCCACAGAGCATATCTGAAAAATATCTAAATGCACTAAAATTAGTTGGATTTTAAAGAAATTTTACAGTAGTCCTTGAAAGTAGGAGGAGACCCTTCAGAGGTGAGAAAATGGTGAAAGGATTGGCAGTAGAAATTTCAGGCTTGAAAACTGGAATTTGAAACAGTCCCTGGGCACCCAGGCCATAGGACAGAAATCCTATTGCAGGTATGTAATATTGGACACTTGTCCTTTTAGGTTTAGACAGAGGATGGAATCGCCAAGGGGAAAGTCATGACCTTTGAAATAGCTACTTCCCCAGCCTTTCTCTGACCTTTTCAAAAGATTAAAGCTCCTCAGTGGAAAATTCTGGCTTATAGGAAAAGATGTCAGGAGGAAATTGAGGCCCCAGAGAGGAGCATGTTTTGGCCAAGGTCACCCAGCTTCTGAGTGCTCATTCTACCTCATTGGAGACCGAGGAGGAGAAAACTGGTGTGGGTGAAAGATGCTTTCAAAACTGTAAAGAATATATTGGGGTTGGAAAGAATTTAAATACCATCCAATCAATTTTCCTTTACAGATATGGAAACCAAGGTCCAGAGAAGGATACTGATTGACTCAAGGTCACAGAGAAGAGAGCTTAGCCAAAATTTTAACACTGAATTCATCTTCTCTGGACAAGAACCTGGGTTAAAAAGAACCCAAATCTTTTCTCTAATCCAGTGACATCTGATTCCATGGCTAAAATATGATTCCAAACCATCCTGAACATTTTCAATCTGTCTTTTTAAAGGTGTGGTTTATAAAGAAACCCTGTTAATTACATAACGGGCTCATCAGGGCCCATTACCTTTATTCTGGGCCTTGGGTACAGCCTGTGCCCCTTACTCTTGTCAGCTATCTAGGAAGTCCCTGCCACTGGTCATGAAGTTATCCAGGTGGAAGGGTGTGAATTATTGGGTGAAGCCATACCCACTAGTCAAAAAACAAAAGTTTTTATGAACTTTGTTGCAAATAGTGACATCTGCTTGAAAACTTATATGAAGACATCACAACAAACATTTCCAGCTAATTGTCTAATTCTTGCGTACGCCCAGCATCCACAGCAGGATTTGACTCACAAGTCATTTCAGAAGTTTGGATTTACAATGGTTCTCCTCTCCTTCCAGGGGTACATTTAAAGGTATGTAACAGAATTACGAATGTGGGCTCTCTGGTCGCTCAAAGCAGTGTTCAAGTTCTAGCTCTACCACTTATAAGCTGTGGGACTTTGGAAAAGTTATTTAATTTTTCTGTGAATCAGTTTCCCCATTTATAAAATAAAAATAGTAATATCTGACATTTATTGGATAGTTACTATGTGCTGGGCATTGTTCTAAGTGTTTCATACATATCCACTCCTTGAATCCTCATAGGTAGGTATCCTCTGAGGTAAGTGCTACTATTATTCCATTTTATAGATAAGGAAATTAAGGCACAGAGAGTTTAAATATCTTGCCCATGATCACACAGCTAGTAAATAGTAAAGGCAGGATTCAAACCCACACCATCTGATTTCAGAGGTGGTGCCACTCAGCCACTACACTGTATCTAATTCACTGAGTTAATGTCAGGATAAGTGGGATAATATATTAAAAAGTGAAACCTAGGGCTTTGACAAAGAGAGGCGCTTGATAAACATTAGCTCTTGTTACCAGTTTTCCTTACTGCCTCAAATACTGATTGGTAACCTGTGAATAATTCCATTTCCAAAAAGCCTTCCCTAAATAATCCAACCCACCTGATCTTCCCTATGACTGCATTATTGCAATATAAAGCTCATAATTGAGGACTAGATTATATATTGTCCTGAGTAAAAGCCATGTCTTTTCCTTCTTCTATATTCTCAGTAGAGCCTAATAAACCCAGAGGGGCTCAAGAAGTGTTTGTGCACCAGAATATTCAGTGTGACCACTGGTGTGTGGTGACAGGAGCAACAACTGTTCCCATAGCGCGGTGCTGCTCAGGCTTTCATGTACACGTGAATCACATCAGAATCTTGTGAATGTGGATTCTGATTCCATAGGTCTGTAGTGGAGTCTACATTTCTGACAAGCTCCCAGATGATGCTGAGGCTTCTGGTCTATGAACCACACTTTAAAGTAGCAAGGCTATAGGGTACGGCACCTTTAGGGTCTTCTCCATAACTGCTATGTTTTGGTAGAGGCATGCTTGAATCCATCTAATAAACTAAGGCATATAAAGACATATCACAATATAAGGTGAAATCAAGCATTTTATTCTCATGGAATAAACAATAATAGGGAAATTTGAGGCTGGTCATGAGCAGCCATTCATTTAACAAGCCCTCATTAAAAACCCTACTACATGCAAAGTTTTGTGCAAATAGTTACCATAGACCATATAAAGATGAGTTTAAGGCATAGGCTATGTATTGCCATGTGGATTGTCAACTTTGGTAAAGGCTTCTTCTGCTTTCTGCTCCAGTGAACTAAGTGGACTTTGCATGTCCAAACTGAAATTTGGAAGGGAAGTAGTGTAATTATTTATTTGTGTGCAAGAATTAGTAATGCCAATTAAGACCATTTAAATTTCCTGATTGTACTTAACACTGTATTTATTATTGGAGTAATTGTTTGTGTCAGAGTAATTTCTGAGGGAACATAGTGTAATTTTATCTCAAGTCCCAGTTAGATGATCTGGATGTTTCAGCCTCTTGCATAGCAGCAGGAGACACGGGCTTTTAAATGGTATGCAGAGGTGGGTTGGGAGATGGGGAGGGTGCTGGTAACAGGATTGGGGAGATGAACCAGTTTGATTCATGAGCACAGGGCAAGAAAACAACATCCTAGATATTTGTGTGCATACCTTTCTGAAAGTAAATTAACCAGGGGCAGCGCAGGCTATAGATAGCATAGTTCAGTAGTAAGAACATTGGACCAGAAGTTAGGAGACCTACAATCTAGTCTGTCCTCTATATTGACCTACTGTGGGACTTTGGGTAAGTTGCCCTACCTCTCCCAAGCCAGCAAAGTAGAGTTAATCATACCATTCTTAGTGGTCAGATCTGTTGCCAGGCAGAAGTGGCATAAAAAGTCAAGGGAGCATTAGCAATGATTGTGCATACATTTAATAATCAAAATTTGTTCTTCAGACTTCCTACGTATATGATGGAAAATCAAAGCCCATTCTCCATTTATTCCAAGATGTGAGTGGGAGAAATACTGTTTCACTTACAGAATACCTTTTATGCTAGAGAAGGAAGGGGTCTCTACCCACATATCATTTATCTTAGTGACACATTCCAACACTTTTAAGGATGGAGATAGAAAAGAGGTTTAGGAGATTGGACCCTCTCTCAAGTTTCTACCAAATATGTCCTTGATCAGAAAAAACAAAAGGTGATATGAGCCTTATGTGTGCCTCTGTGTGATTTGCCTCTTACGTGTAAAAATTGGAATGTGCCAAAACCCCAATCAGCACTAACAAATGTTTCTGATCAATCTACTCCTTAGCCAACTTGGGTTTTACTGGGATAATTATTTGTTTCCTTTCTTTTTTAAATTAATTAATTAATTAATTTTTGGCTGTTTTGGGTCTTCGTTGCTGTGTGTGGGCTTTCTCTAGTTGCAGTGAGCGGGGGCTACTCTTTGTTGCAGCGTGCAGGCTTCTCATTGTGGTGGCTTGTCTTTGTTGTGGAGCACGGGCTCTAGGTGTACGGGCTTCAGGAGTTGTGGCACATGGGCTCAGTAGTGTGGCTTGCGGGCTCTAGAGCGCAGGCTCAGTAGTCGTGGTGCATGGACTTAGTTACTCCGTGGCATGTGGGATCTTCCCTGACCAGGGCTCGAACCCACGTCCCCTGCATTGGCAGGTGTATTCTTAACAACTGCGCCACCAGGGAAGCCCTTGTTTCCTTTCCTAAAGATCCTAATTCTGACTCAGTGGGCGTCTGGCTCCAGCTTAAATCATAATGTACTTCGAAACTGTGCTCCTCTTGTGGGGTGACTATAACTCAGAACCCTTCCTGGGTATGCTATTTAGATATCCAACGCAGCATCCTGCGTTATAAAGAATCCCTCCATGCCATTTGTTATGATAGGTGCTGTGAGGCACGACTCTGATTCTGGGGACTCAAGTGTATAATAAATCCGACTACACTCTGCTGGCAGTGCACGTAATTATAAAATATGCAGAATGCTTGTTATTAACTAGTCTCATGGAGAAGATCTACCGTGTCATGAAGGATATATTTTGGAATAGAGCTACAAACAGTGATTGATTTTTTAAAATTCACGTCTCTCCTATCCTTTTAATCATTCAACCTCTAAGAACGAGCAAACATTTATAGACATTTAATGAATGGGAAGCAAGGCCCATTCGCAAAGGCTGATAAAAATTATTGTTTGCCTCTTAAGTGAAGATTAAGTTCCACTTTTGTTTTTAATATGAAATTATTTAACATAGCATTTCTATGGTGTCTATGCAGAAATAGAGACCAACATATAAACCAGCTGGAAATTATCAAGGGAGTTGATAATTTAACTCCTACTAGTTATAAAAACAATGAAAGCCATTCATAATCTTTAACCGTTTGAATCCCAACTGGATAGGCTATCATTCTTTGGCCAATATTTATTCCCAGGAGGCAGGCTTTCATGTACGTTAAAAATAAAACAAGAAAATCACCAAAAACATAAACGCAATTCCTTCTGCAGTGAAGCTACAGCAATCAATTGTATGTGAGATCCTTGCAGAAGAAGGAATGCTCATAGGGATTGACCGAAAGCCCTAAGGATGATGCCAGACTCCATTGTAGTGAGAGGCTGCAGGCATATAAGAACAGAGATAGGCTTTGCTCAGTGGATGCTGGCTCATGAACCTTGCGATGGTGCTTCCCAGGGTGTGATGCTACTGGTCTCCTGTTCCAGGAAATATCCCAGGCCATAGCTACAGAGATACATGCCTTCGTCATGGCTTCTTCCTTCTCCCAAAGGGAGTCTCTTTGGGCACAGGAAATGCTAGAGCTAACTTCTATTAGTGCTAAGGGACTCCTCACTGGAGACTCAAGGCTGCAAGGCATCAGAAAGAACAGTTTCCCAAGATTAAGGAGCCTCCAAACACATGCTCACCTGTGTAGCAGGTGATTTCTTGGAAATATGAAAGGGTGTCTATAACTTTATCAGGTTACTCATTAAAAGGATACTTGCAGGGCTTCCCTGGTGGCGCAGTGGTTGGGGGTCCGCCTGCCGACGCAGGGGACACGGGTTCGTGCCCCGGTCCGGAAGGATCCCACATGCCGCGGAGCGGCTGGGCCCGTGAGCCATGGCCGCTGAGCCTGCGCGTCCGGAGCCTGTGCTCCGCAACGGGAGAGGCCACAACAGTGAGAGGCCAGCGTACCGCAAAAAAAAAAAAAAAAAAAGGACACTTGCAATTCAGCTGCCCTCAGTTTCTGCTATTCACTCTTGATTGGTGACATTCTCTTCTTCTATCTATTTGTCTACCAAAGACTGGTATAGTTGTTACGAGGAGAGTCTGGAGTCAGTCTGGAGTCAGTTTATCTCCCAGCTCTGCTACCTATTAGCTGCATGACTCTGGGTCAGTTATTTAACTTCTCTGTGCTCCAGCTTCTTCATTTTCAAAACAGGGATAATAATAACAGTACTTAACGCACTGGGTTGTCAGGATTAAATAAAACAATGTCTATAAAGCACTTAAGCCAGTGTCTTCTCCATGTTGAAAACAGACAATAGATGTTGGTTTTTTAAAAATAATTAGTAAAGACTCTTTGGATACAAGGGACACAAACCTGACTTAAAACGACTTTTTTAAAAAAGGGCATTATTGGTTTAAGTAACCGAAAAGTCTAGAGATCAAATGACACCAGGACTCAGTCTCTTTCTTCGTTGCTTGTCTTTTGCTTTACAGATATCAAATTTGGACTTCAACTCTCTGTGCCTCCATCTCAGTCTGTAAAATGGGGTGATAATAATAATAAATCTACTTCATAAGATCATTGAGAATTAAATGAGTTAATGCATGTGAGGTGCTTCCAACAGCACTTGGTACATAGCAGGCCTTACACAGGTGTTAACTATTATTAGTGTTACTGTTGTTAGTATTATTTTAATATCCAACGTCCTTTCTTTCTGTCTTCCCTTTACCTCTTGACATCCCTTTTCCCTTTTGCTTCTGCCCTCAACTGCTTCTTTTATTCTCCTCCCTATGTCCCTTCCCGACCTGTTCTATTTATCCTACTCCCCAAGTTATTATCACCCTCTCCACCCACAAATTCCAATGCCTCTATCCATAGAGATGCTATGTTGAGTGGGATTTCATACCAGGTATGGGCAAGCAAAAGCACAGGGGATGCACTGGGTGGCACAGAGTAGGAATGAACACTTTTTATTTATTCCACTGAGGTTCTGCCCTTCCATCAGCCCTCAAATTTCTTCATGCAATCTATTAGATACTTTCTGTAAGTAAAGTAAGACACTGCGCTGGCTGCTTTGCTACACTCTGCTTCACTTAAGAAATGGCCTAAAGACCCCAGTATGGATATACTTCTCTGATTTAAACAGAAGATTTGCAAGGACAAGTGTCACGACTGTCTACTCGTTCCAGGGCCCTGCCACTCTCCTGCACCTCTCTCAGCACTCTCTCTCCCCAGGAGTCCCATGGCCACCCGCTCTTCGTGCCTGTCCTAGACTTCCTCCTAACACCTCATTGAGTTCTGCCTGGGCCCTAACTTACAAACCATCTCTTTCCTATTCCTCAAAAAAAAAGTGCCCATTTTATGTGCCTTAACTTTGGAGCCCTGATCTCATCTGGGTGACAATGGGCCAATCAGATAAACTAATCCCAGGTAACATGTTATCCTTACCTGAAAATGGAATGCACCTGTCACCAGAAGGCCCTTAAGAAGCAACATTAATGGGACTTTCACCTCGATAGACCATGGAAAATGAAATCTGTGGGCAAGAAGTTCCTTTTCAAATCACATCCCGTAGGTAGTTTTGCCAACCTGCAGGAAGGTTCATTTTGTAGAGTTTATGCAATGTGATACTACTGGGCTCTCCCAGACTTCCCCAAAGTCCTTTTCCATTCTGCCTTTACTAAAAACAAATGCTACTGAGCTTGGGTTTCAAACTGCAGGGACTAGCTGGTTGGCTCCATCCTCATCAAAGCAGCAAAGATCCTTTCTTTCCTGAGAGCCATTTATTCCTCTTTCCTGGGGGAGAGAATCCCCAGGAACAGACCCTTAATTGAAATCATTCTAGAGCTCTTAATCACTTTGCCTTTGGTTTTTTTGAGGGGCAGAGGTCTTCCGAGCTCATTTTCAGGTTACAAGAAGTCTTTTGTACTGACCAGTCAACAAGTAGGATGAAATTGGAGGCTGTGTGGGTAAAGGTAGGGAGGCGAGCTGGCACCTAAGGCGCCTGTTCCATTGTACTGCTGTCCATAGCTGGAACCTATTCTGCAGTCCATCTTCAAAAGCAATTTGCAGTATATCCAGGCACAAATCCAATTAAAGAGCAGAAAGAGATTTGCATGCATAAAATAACTCCAACGCACAGCTTTATAAAATGACCCTGATAGCTAAAATTCAAAGGTCTTTCTTTGTGAAGGTCCATATCTAGAGCGGGTTAGCCGATGTTTGAGTGTCTGCCCCAAAGTATCTGAAAGATTAGATGAAATGACATTCTCAAAGCTCAGCGTAGCTTGGTGGCTAGGAACAAAATAAAACTTGACACATAGCTAGATGTTCATTTTAGTAATTCACCCCTGTGAAGAAGCTTCATTCTTTGAATTCTGGATAGCCTGAGGCAAAAGCCAGATGTCAAAGCACATGGCACAGTGTCTGGCACCTCATAGGTGCCCAGTGAGTATTGGTTGAACTGAATGAGAGTAGCCAAAGCTCTCCTTTGGTCTTTGGCAGGCACTGTTTGTTGTCTACCCAAGATCAATTTCCCTCTTCTTTGCTAGCATAATCCTGGTTTTGTTTAATGTGGCAATGTGCCCAGCTAAAGACTCCCATTCCCAGTCTCCCTTGCAACTGGTGTTGGGTAGGTGGGGGCACGTAACATAGTTCTAGCCAAGAACATTTAAATGGAAGTCTATTGGGTGTTTCTGGCAAAGATTTTGTTTTCCTGATAAAAGGTAATAGATGTGGTGGTACTGCTCTTTCCTCATCTTCCTGCCTCTTTGGAGCTCTGATGTCACAGCCATCTTGTGACCATGAGGTAACAATCATGAAGGTTAAAGCCAATGTGCTAAGGATGGTGACGCAGAAGAGAAAGCTTAGGTCTCTGATGGCATTCTTGAGCTATAGAACTGATGCCTGCAACTACCTACTTGGAGGCCTCTGTCATATATTTTTAAAATCCCTATTTGTTTAAACCGCTGATAGGGTTTTGTTACTTGCAGCCTAATATGATCCTAATAGCTATATTTGGGTTGGTCAAAAAGTTCATTCAGGTTTTTCCGTAGGATGTTAAGGAAAAACCCGAATGAGCTTTATGGCCAAGCCCAACATATCTCCCTACTACTTGGCTTCCAGGACCTTAAAGTTAGTTCCTGGCTATTCAGTGTGCCTCACTAGGGCATTTCACCCAGGTCAGCCTGCTATCCCAGTGTGCCCAGCTTCAGGCCTTTCCTGACCTCTATCCACTACCACCAATAAAACTAAAACATGTTCTGTGTCCTGTCTCCTCAGGGCCTTGAGAAGTGATAGAATCAAATAAATGCCTGTGTGTTAAAGCTTTAACTTATAGTTCTCCAATGTGTTAGCCTCAAAGGGTGGCTCCTTCTCTTCCAACAATTGGGTTTTGATAGTTGTTGCAGGGACATCAAAGGACACATTTTGGGCCAGAGAAAGATTTTGGGTGTCCATCAAGTCCATGTTGGAAATGGTCACCTTCAAAAGATCTGGCTCCATATGGAACAATTGTGGGGATGACTTTTTATTCCTTTCACAGATTTTATTTAGTTGTCAATAACATTTGCATGATTCTGAAAAGTAATGCCGAAAAGAGCACTGGATATGATTCTCTACAGAATTGTAAAGTTACTATGCTGTATAAATTGAGAACATGATGTCTAATGCAAATACATTTTCCCAAACATTCACTCTCTTTTACACACACACACACGCACACACACACACACACACACACCTTGAGGAGAGGGAGCAAGAGAAACAGAATTTAGAAACTTGTTAAAGCTGAGCATTGATGAATTGCATGTGGCGGGACGCCCTCCCATACAAAGGACTCACTTGTTTGGTTCTATGTCTCTGTGTCCTAGCAACCTATGCCCCCAGTGGTGTTATCTGACCTTCATTAGTTACTCCACTGTGTGTGGATCTGTATTGAGAAAACCATAATGAAAAAAACACAAATTATACAGTGACTAGCCCAGGACACACAAAAGATATACTTGCTCTAACTTGACAATGAACCAAAAAGTAAAAACACTGGCAGGCTTATAGCTGCCAAAGCAAATGAAAGGACTGCATTTCACCCCCAAAATTCCAAGTCTTCCCCGTTCTAGAAAGATAGAAAGAGGAACATGCCAAGTAATGAACTGACGATATTTTAGTGCGATAGAAGGGGAGTTCCAACCCTTGTGTCTGACTGTCTTTCTACTCAAAGTTGCTCTCAGTTATTTTCCTCCCCACTTTCCTCTCTCTCTCTCTCTCTCTCTGTCTCTCTTGCTCTCTTCTTCTCTTGTATCTTATTGCATCATTTCAATATAAGCTATGGCATTTCTCAGAACATTAAAAAGACTAAAGTCACTATGGAATATAAATGGCTTTGAAACAGCTCCAGAATGTGTCATAAAGAAGCAGGAGGGAGAAAAATTTAAAGCGAGAGAGGTATAAACATAAAATAAAAGCATCTTTAAAAAATAGAAGAATCTTTTCCTCACTCAGTGGAATCTGTCAGGGACTTAGGTGTGTGTGCTTCAGCTACCTGAGAAATGTCCCAGGCAAATGGATTCATATGGGTTTGGGGGGCGGGTTCTGTGGAAAGGTGAAGGAGGGAGGGGCTGGTGTCTCTCCCCATCTCACGTGGTTTCTTACGGGACATGTAGGTCCCGGAAAGGCGTAGTGGTGGTCAGTTCAGAGAAACGAGACTTCCTTAGGGTCTTTGTCCAAACTAATATTGGGTAAATCCTTTTTCTAGGGCTTCGCCAACTTTCGTGTGCATCAGAAATGCCAATGACCTGGGGCACATAAGGCCCCACGTCCCCAGGTCTTACCTTGGTCTGCAGTGGGTCCTATAATTTCCATTCTTAATAAATACCCCTGGCATTTCTGCCACTGTTGATTTGGGGATCAGACTTTGAGAAGCACTGCCTTATCCAGTGGGGAGACAGATGATTCTCTCTGCCACCTCCTTCTGGACTCCAAAGCAGAGGCCTTTTGTATTTCTTGATAAAACAGGCCGTGAAGGAAGCAAATGCTTCCATCTGAAATGGTGCCAGCCAATGCATTTGCAGTAAGAAAATGGGATTGTTTTTCCGGGGTCAGGGAGATTTCTTTCTGTGACTGAGGTGTGTGGACGCGTGGCCCTGTGTTGGTAGGTGAAGGAACAGATGAAGAGGGCACCAGGGAGGCAATAGTACACCACAGAGAATCTTGTTTTCTTGTGTTCTATTTTTCTTTCACAGATGCATTCTGAAATACCTCTTTTAAACCCTAAGACAACCATAAGATTTAAAAGGATGCCTAGGCTAATGGTTCCCAGAGTGTGATCCTTGGACTAGAAGCATCAGCATCACCAGGGAACTTGTTAAAAAGGCAGATTCTTGGGAATTCCCTGGCTGTCCGGTGGTTAGGACTTCACGCTTTCACTGCCGAGGGCCCAGGTTCGATTCCTGGTTGGGGAACTAAGAGCCCATAAGCCACGTGGTGCGGCAAAAAAAGTGCAGATTCTTGGTCTCTACTTCTAAACCTATTTAAGCAGAAACTCTAGGGCTAGGGACCAGTAATTGGTGTTTTAACAAGCCGTTCAGATGATTCTGATGCTTGTTAGAGTTCGACAACCATTGACTTAGCAACAAACTACCTTGTAAACTCTCCAAGGCCAGTAGAAGTCCTGTGCGTGCTGTGTGTCCGCATTCCCGCTCCACCTCCAACAAGGGATATGGTGCTGATCATAGAGTATGATCATGCAATTGTTGCTCTAAGCGGCTGCCATTCTCTAGGGTCTTACTTGCTTCACTGTCCGTAATAAAATTAAAATTAATATTAGTTGATCTTGAATAATAATCTTATGAGGTTGATAGGGCAGACAATTTTACAAATTGATCAATCAATCAATTGATATATCCTCTTCATTTCGAGTCTCATCCCTAGAAATTCTGATTCAGTATGTTTGGGATGGAGCTGGGAAAGCTGTATTTGTAACAAGCTCCCAGGGCATTCTGAGGAAAAGTGAGCTTTGGTGAGCGCCATAGGGGAAAGGTATGTGCAGCTGGGGTTGGGGTACCATGACGACTTAGCTGAATCTCAGGACTCACTCTGTAAAATGGGACCATGATACCTGCTCTACCAACTTCCTAAGATTACTATAAAGATCAGTGGAGATGATTTATTTTTATTACTTAGAGGACATACAAAGAATCTCAGATCATATGTTCTCCTTTCTTTTCAAATATTAGCATTTTTTTTTTTGCCACTCAGAAGTCAAGCACTGTATCTTTGGAGACATCAAAACCTTCCCAAAGAAAATGTATCCCCACAGACAGTGATACTACAGACAAGTAAAGTGTCCTCCACAGAAGGATGCAAATAGTATTTAGTATGCCAAGATCATATTATGCAAAATAAATAGCTCTCAACTGGGATGCTTAAGGACACTATTATCATGGCAACTGTTATTATCTTAGCTATGATTTTCACCTAAGCTATTCTGAGTGCTACAAAAGTTGAGCACACATTCAGATATTTCTCCAACTGTGATGAGATTAGCTGAGCCCTGTGTGGCCTGATTGGGAGGAAGTCAATACAAATATAGTGAAAGTATAATTAAAATGGGTATCACAGTGTGATGAGCTGACAGGAGCACTTGAATGAGACTTCAGGTGCTTGATATACTAATCTTAGCTTTGGACAAGCCCCAGAGCCTCTCTAGGCCTCAGTTTATAAAATGAGGAATCTGCTTCCTAGGAGTGTAATGGGGATCAAATGTGATCCAGGCGTGAAAGTCTATGGAAAAGGTGAAAGTATCGTTACATTAATTTTGCTTAACCAGAACCTTCAATTAACAGGATTTTCCTCTTCCTATGCCCTTGATTTAAAAGAGGCAATAGATAATAAACCTTTGAAATTGGAGATTTCATCAAAGCTATGTCCTGACCTCAGTCTGTGTTGTCGCTGTATCTATCTTCATTTCTCCTCCTGGACATTGAGAACAGATGTACAAAATGATAACCCCAAAGCCCTGCAAGAGCCTCAAATACCAAGAAAAGATTCAATAATATCTTTAAGGCAGGGACATGAAAGCAGACATTTCAGAAAATTTGCCGAAAGTAGACCAAACTAAATGGATTGTTTCAACATACTTTTAATTTCAGCCAAACAGTTTGTCAGAAGATTCTGTTAATTAGAACAGTCCATTCCCCTAGAATTTTGATTAACTAACCCTCAGCTGCCTGACTTTTAATAAAAATAGAAGTGCACTTAATTTGGCTTCTGCCATAGAAATGGTTTGATAGCCAAACCCTGAAGCACCACAAAAAAAGATTAAATGTTTTTGCACAGTTTAGGGGCAACAGTTGAACAAGAAATAAGGTGAGAATATAGTGGAAAGAAGAAACATCTGCAGGATCTGTTTTGGTTTTCGTGTCCAAAACCTTGGGGTGTCTTTTCGAGACGGACTCAGGAGTGTGGCTATGACTGATGATCCAGGCAGTGGTGATTGGTTTGCCCTGGGAGCCCTTTTTGGAGCTATGACATTTGTTTGTGAAGTGAGAGCTACTGATCCCCATTTGATTCGTTTTCTCTGGTTGTAAGATGGAATTACAGACACCCACAATCCTGCAAATTGTGTCTTATGCAGTTGGGAATGGGGTTCCTTGATTCATCAAATATTCTAGTTTAACAGAATGCTTCCCTAGTCATCCTTTAGGAATTTCTGATTTTTAAAGTGTGAATATAAGGCAAAATATCACTAATAATATTGCATCAGGTTGAGTGTAATTTTATCTTTCTTTGGTAACTTAAGTAAGTACTTCAAGGCCTTGAAGGATTCCTGAGCCACGAGGTGGAATGTCAGGTTTCCATGTGTTGTTGATATGAAGAAGGGCTGGCTAACACAGAGGTCTTTGGGGGATTACACTGCTGGGAAATAAGCCTTTGCTGTGCTATTCTACTGGGGCACAACAGGTTGCTATCTGAATTAGTTAGAATATTCCCCTCCATTTCTCTTTCCCTCTGCCAGCTTCTTGCAGCTGTCTTCACCTTGTATACCTCTTACTTCCATCTGCCTGCTGTTTTGAAACTTCCATTTCCTTGAAATTAAGCCATTTTGTGTGACAGGAGAAACCTTTGAACCAACATCCAAAGTCTAAATCCATTGGTGCTGTTTAATGACTTATTCTGAGGACAGTCAAAATGCATGGTGGGGGACTTCCCTGGTAGTACAGAGGTTAAGAAACTGCCTGCCAATGCAGGGGACACGAGTTCGACCCCTGGTCCGGGAAGATTGCACATGCCGCGGAGCGACTAAGCCCATGAGCCACAACTACTGAGCCTGCGCTCTAGAGCCCGCGAGCCACAACTGTCGAGCCTGTGCGCCATAACTACTGAAGCACATGTGCCCTAGAGCCCATGGGCCACAACTACTGAGCCCACGTGCCGCAACTACTGAAGCCCAGGCGCCTAGAGCCTCTGCTCCGCAATAAGAGAACCCACCAAAATGAAAAGCCCGCGCACCGCAATGAAGCGTAGCCCCTGCTCATCACAACTAGAGAAAGCCCGCGCGCAGCAATGAAGACCCAGCACGCCAAAAAAAAAAAAAAAAGCATGGTGGTATAGTCCCAGGCTGGAGATTCCGGGTGCATCTGTCGCTTGGTGGAGACAGACTCTGCCAAGAAGCCAACACCAACCCTGCACTCTCATCAGTGATGCTGCTTGGGAATCTGGGCTCACTGTGACGGACGCAACACTGGCTACTGGTGAAGCCTGCAGCCTGCGGTGAGGACCTAGGTAAGGATTTTGCCCAAACTGACTTCTGACCTTTCTCACTGTGGGTCACGGATTGAAGTTCAAAGCTGGAAGGGACCTCAAAGGTCATGTAGTTAAATGACTTTCAACCCTGGCTACTCCCTAAAATCACACGAAGGATTTTAAAGCCCAGATCCTACCCTAGACCGTTATCTCACTTTCCTCATTATCATAATTGATTGTCACACAAATCTGGAGAGTAAGTATTACTGGCTCTGTTTTACAGAGAGGCAAACAGAAGCTCAATGATGTTAAGTGGCCGTGCCCAATATTATACACTAATAAGTGGCAGTGCTGTGATTTGAGCATAGGTCCTTGACTCCATTCCGAATGTGAGATCTTTCTTTTTTCTGTAAGCATTGGAACCCTTCCTGTAAGTGCTGGGGAGCACCCAGTCAACAGGGTGATACACTTTTCTGACCTCTCTGGTTATTTAATCAGACTTCCTGAAAGAGACGCGTTTGAGTCAGGTCTCAACATGCACTGGTTCTATCTGTTCTTAGGGAGGAAGTCCATTGTGCCCTGCTGGCTGGGGCCTGACTTCCTTCGTGTGGCATAGAAGGCTCCTGCCCCTTCCTCCAGTCTCAGTTTGTACTCCTCATTTACTGCCTTTCTGCTGAAAAGTTGGTAGAGATCAGAGTGCGGAACATGTGGAACACCAGGAAGAGGTGTTCAAATTTTAGTCTCTAGAGCAGTGCTGTCCAATAGAACTTCCTGCGATGATGGAAATGTTCTCTCTTTGTGCTGGCCAATATGGCAGCCACTTTCTGCATGTGGCTTTTGAGCACTTGAAATGTGGTTAATGGGACTGAGGAACTGTGTTTTAAATTTTATTTCATTTTAATTAATTTAAAGTTATGTTTAAACAGCCACATGTGTCTAGTATCTTCCGTAGTGGACAGCAAATATCTAGAGGCAGTAGGCAAGGACATAATGATGACATAGTTTAAGAAAAGCACTCTGGCAGCAGTGGGTCAGATGTTCCAAGGGGGATCTTGAAAAGACTAAGAGCATGGACACTAAAGTTAGACTGCCTGCATTCAAATTCCAGTTGTGTCACTTACTAGCTGTGTAACCTTGGGATCTTCACTTGAGCTCTTAACTGCAGGATTCTCACCTGTAAAATGGGACCAATAATAGCGCCTACATGATAGAGTTATTGTGAGGATAAAATAAAATTCATGCATTGTTTTAGTAGAGTGCCTGGCACACAGTAGGTGCACCTGAGTAGAACTTTAGAATTTTCATTGGCTCATGGCTGAGTGAAGGAGGAAAGGGAGAGGGGTCCTGTGTTGTTCTTCACTGTACGGGACCCAGCTGCATTTCTGTCAATTAAAAATATAATATTCAGAAAATCCTCATCCAGATATGGGAGTTTATGGAGAGGATGGAAAAGCGATCCCAAGGGAAAGGAGTAGGTGGTGGGAGAGGAAACAGACTGACTGTTTTCCAAAAGAACTTCAAAAGCATGGAACCAGCAGGTTCTGGAAGCAAAAGAAAATGTACTGAAGAGCAAGAACGTAGAGGAGAAGTCACTGCGTAGATCAATGTCATGAAGCCTTTCCTCTATATTTTCTGCAAGGAGTTTTACAGTTTCAGATCTTACATATACATCTTTAATCCACTTTGAGTTGATTTTCATGTATGGTGTAAGACAAAGGTCCAATTTCATTCTTTTGCATGTGGATATCCAGTTTTCCCAACACCATTTGTTGAAGAAACTGTGGATGGAGAAACTTTCTCCATTGTGTATTCTTGGCACCCTTGTTGAAGATCAGTTGACTGTATATGCTTGGGTTTATTTCTGGGCTCTTTATTCTGTTCCATTGGTCTATATGTCTGTTTTTATGCCAGCACCACATTGCTTTTAATTACTACAGCTTTATAATTAATATATTTTCAAATCAGGAAGTGTGATGCCTTCAGCTTTGTTCTTCTTTCTCAAGACTGCTTTGGCTATTTGGAGTCTTTTGTAGTTCCATATGAATTTTAGAATTTTAAAATATTTCTGTAAAAAATAGGGATTGATATGGATTGCACTGAATCTGTAAATCCTAGGCAATGATTTCTTGGATATGACATGAAAAGCACAAACAACAAAAGCAAAAATAGACAAGTGGGACTACATCAAACTAAAAAAACCAATTCTGTACAGCAAAGGAAACAACAGAGTGAAAAGACAACCTACAGAATGAGAGGAAATATTTGCAAACCATTTTTCTGATAGGAGGTTAATCTCCAAAATATATAAGGAACTCCTACAGCTCAATAGCAAAAAGCCAATAACCTGATTATAAAATGGACAAAGGACTTGAATAGATATACAAATGCCCGACAGGTATATGAAAAGGTGTTCAGTATCACTAACCCTCAGGGAAATGCAAATCCATACCATAGTGAGATTGTCACTTCACACCTTTTGGATGGCGATTATCAAAGCAAAAACAAGAACAAAAAACAAAAGACAACAAGTGCTGGTAAGGATGTACAGAAATTGGGACCCTTGTACACTGTTGGTGGGACTTTAAATGGTGCAGATGTTATGGAAAACAGTATGGAGATTCCTCAAAAAATTAAAAATAGAACTACCGTATGGTCTGGCAATCCTACTCGTGGGTATATATCCAAAAGAATTGAAAGCAGGTTTGTGCAGAGATATCCCATGTTCACTGCAGCATTATTTACAACAGCCAAGATATAGCTAAATGTCCATTGACAGATGAATGGGTAAACGAAATGTGGTATGCATTTACAACGGAATATTATTCGACCGTAAAAGAGAAGGAAATGCTACCATATGTGACACCATGGATGAACATGGAGGACGTTAACACTAAGTGAAATAGGCCAGTCTCAGAAGGACAAATAGTGCATGATCCCACTTATAATGAGGTAGCCCAAAGGGTCAAAATCATAGAAACAGAGAGTAGAATGGTAGTTGCCACGGGCTGGAGAGAGGGGAGTTGTTATTAAAGAGTATAAAATTTCAGTTATACAAAACAAATAAGTTCTAGAGATCTGCTGTACAACACTGTGCCTATAGTTAACAACATGGTATTGTGCACTTAAAATATTTTAAGAGGGTAGATGTTAAGTGTTCTTACCTCAATAAAAACAAAGTAAAACAAAACTGAAAGCATCAGAAAAAAAAAAGAATATGAAGGAGAAAAACTCAACGTCTTTAGAATCTCCAGAAAAGCATCCTTGGACAGTAAATGGAACACTGGATTGGGAGTCAAGATGCAGCCACTGACCTGCTGTGTGACATTAGGTAAATCACTTCCCCTTTCTGGACCTTTGTTGTCTCATCTGTAAAATGATGGCTTAGACTAGCTTTCTTTGTTTAAAACACTCAATAATGTGTGTTTGGGTAAATGCATGCTTTAAAGATTTGCTATTCTTATTATCATCATCATTATTATTCCTATCTGGAGTTTGCATTCCTTAGCCTCCATTATTGTCTTGGAAATGAGTCAGCCCACTGTTCCTGCTCTCATTTGGTCATTTCCTCAATTCGAACGTCTTAGTAGGTGCCTTAGCTACCGGACTTCACCAACTAGCTAGAGCCTAGTACCACCCCCCTCCCTTGGGTCCAACTCAGCTTCCATGGTGTCAGTCCACAAAGCTGCTTGTCACTAGCAAAAATTTTAACTCTGGAGTTGTGCAAATTGTTAATTAGGCTTGTAAACATTCTCCACTTCACTTCGCTAATTTTTGTTTGTTTGTTTGTTTGTTTGCGGTACGCGGGCCCTCTCACTGTTGTGGCCTCTCCCGTTGCGGAGCACAAGCTCCGGACGCGCAGGTTCAGCGGCCATGGCTCACGGGCCCAGCCGCTCCGCGGCATGTGGGATCTTCCCGGACCGGGGCACGAACCCGTGTCCCCCGCATCGGCAGGCGGACTCTCAACCACTGCGCCACCAGGGAAGCCCCGCTAATAATTTTTGGTCATGGAACTCTTCCCACAGTTACTCCTGGGGTCTGCGCCTGGTGTTTAATTACATTTGGGCATCCCTGCTGTCTGTGCAGTGGCCCAGCCACGCCCCTCCAGCCCGCCTTGCTCTTTGCTTGCAATATGCCTTCTGGGGCCCGGATCACTCTCAGAGAACACAAGGCCATAGCTTGTTCCTTTTTCATTTATCAAAGAGCAGAATAGAATAGAGCAGAATAGCATAGCAGATGGGTGCAGGGGGAGGAGTTGCTGATGAGGGGCAAATAGGACTAGTTATATTTTCTAAAAAGGCCAGTAACATTACTTTTATGTCACGTACAAATAACTAAGACCAGTCTCATAATGGGCTGGATGATATGTTTCTCTCTCTCTCACAGCTGCCTTCTCTCTTTCTCCCTCGCCACCTCCAGCCCTTCCCGTACAGTGTTACATGCTATGGGCTCAATCACAACCAAGTGTCACAAGCAAGCAGATGCCCAACAGGCACTTTTTGATGGTACTTCTCACCGGGCCGGGTCTTGTAATTAAGCCAGGGTTGCCAGATTTAGCAAATGAAAAATCAGGAAGCCCAGTAAATTTGAATTTCAAATAAACAATGAATAATTGTTAGAGTAAGTAGGTCCCATGCAATATTTGGGACACACTTATTCTAAAAAAGTTTTTATTTATCTGAAAATCAAATTTAACTGGACATCCTGTATTTTACCTGCTAACCCTAAATTAGGTAGACTAGATGGTCACTTAGGTAGCACAGGTTAGAGACCTAAGTCGCCCATTTGCTCAGTGACATCGCCCTCACTGGCCTGGCTCATTGCTTGAAATCCTTGCATACACAGTGTCTTCGAGTTAAGGCATTAGAAGCTTCTGTCGAAACGTGTATTTGACCCAGGAGACGTTGTACATTGAGCCAGTAACCAGTATTAGTGCCCTAGCCCAGATCAGTTCTACAGGTGAATTCACTGATCATCCAATGAAGCGGCCATAAACTGAGACACAAACAGGTGAATTTAATTTGGGAGAGAGGACGATGAGCTAGGGCTAGAGCCAGGGTGGTGCCCAAGAATGGCAGCAGAATGGAGAACCCAAAGTTAACCTTATACTATCTGATAGTCCCCTGTACGATAGGATTGAAGAGGTGATGGGTACAGCCACAGGCACCCCCAAATACTTCCCCCACCTACAGGCACAATGCCTGGTAGCTCACCGTTAGCCTTCCCCTTGGGTTACCAATGCTTTCTCTCCAGGCATCCTCCCAGGGGAGAGGCAGCCTTGCATAATGAAAAGATCCCCAACTGAAGAGTCAGACCTGATTTTGAGTCTTAGCTCTGCCAGTACTAGCTGCGTGACTTAGGTTGGACAAGCAGGGTGTCCTCTCTTTTATTTCTCCATCTCTAAGACTTTAAAAAGTGATTCTTGCCTCTGACGTCTCGTAGGATTGTTGGAGGAGCCGATGAAACACTGTGGGCATACATGCTTTGGAAAGAAGCACTGACAAAATGCTTTAGCAGTATTGAAATGCACATCCTCCTGGAAGGGGTAGCACAGTCCTGGTTATCTGCTGTATCACAAAACTGTCCTCCCTGAGGGGGAGAGAGGGACCATAGGAAGGACACGGATAGCAGGGGTGTTGGCTGCTGTGGGCTAGTGTCGTGAAGAGGAAGGGCCCAGGCAAAGGAAGCTGTGACTGCCTCCCCTGCTCCCAAATAAACTGCCGGCTCTAGCATTTTGCCAACAACTGATCCTATGGCATGAGCTCAGAGCAGGAAGGCAGGCCTGGAGGGAGGAGGTACGGAAGACTGCCTTGAAATACTGCGGGCGGCATTCACCAGCCCTCAAGGAAGAGCTCCAAGTTAGGGGGGCAGGTGGCCAGCGGAGGTTTTGAATCTACCAGAGGAAATTATCCTCCCTCTGTGTGCCCAGGATAAGATCTCAGAGCCAGGGAATGTTTGTAAATGGACTCTCTCATTTAAATAAATCCCACTTAAATATTTATCAGATCATGAATATGCATGTTTCTCCCTCTCAGCGCTGGAAAGAGAACCGGCATGTAATTTTTAGATGGCACATAAATAATGTAAGGGGGGAAAAAGGGATCTTTGTTCTGTGTTGACTGTGTATTTAAAGCATCACAAGAGGTCTTGAAATAATGAACTGATTTTTCGCTTTCCCAGTCTAACTGTGCACATGGAGCTTCACCTTTCCTGTCTTTAGGGTGATTTGCATTCATTTGTATCCTCAGGGGAGGATTTGGGAGGCAAGAAAATGAGAATGGTCAAGTTTCAATGATCAGTGAGTGAGTTAGCCGTAGCAACCCATACCCCATGCCCTTCTTCACTGGCTACCCCCACCATGGCAGGAAGGGAGCTACAGACTGTTCCTACTTCGCCCTGCTATTTGGCGAGAAGCAGCTGTGACTGGAGCTCAGGGTGTGAGCAGGTGAGAGAAGATGTACTGCTACCCCTGAGTTCTCTCTGCTGGATTCCGTGTCCCTAACTGTCCTTCCACAGCTGCACAGTCATGGCTTTGTGGATTAAGCATGATTTGCCTGCTTTCTATACTTTTCTCCTCTATCAGTCTGAGGAATTGAGAGAGAACTGGCTTATCTTTTTGTCCTAAAGCATCTTTAAAGATAGCATCCCTTCCTTGTTAATAATCGAGAACACTTTACTGGGAGTTAGGAAACAGGGTGTCTAGGACTAGCTCCACCACTTACTAGGAGTGTGACTTTGAGCAACTCACTTAACGTTGCCTCTACTTCCTCATCTGTAAAATGAGGATCATGACAGTACCTCCTTCGTAAGATTGTTGTGAAGATTAAAGGAGATGATGCATTAAAAGGCTCAAAAGCCTGAGCCTTTCATAGTCAGTAAGGAGATAATCCCTTGACCTAAAATTGTGTGATTGTCTGGTGGAGTGGAAAGACTGTTGGACTCGGTGTTAGGAAACTCAGGCTTTAGTCCTGCTTTCACTACTCATTAGCTAGGTGACCTTGGACAAGTCACCTCCCCCTTTTCCTTTGTAAGCCAGCAATGATACACGTACTCTGCCCTCCTCACTGGGTATGAATGACGATAAAAGACAGGGAAAAAGTGTTTGGAAGTATAAAGTGGTAGGTTTTCTTTTGAACGATATTAATTAGAATAATTGACTGCCCTTCCATTTTAGAGGCTTTGAGTTAAGCAATAATTTTGAGATCCCAGTGACATATTAAGTAAGATCATGAAGGCAAATAGCTGATGGAAATATTTCTCTAATTTCAAGTTGGAACATTCAGAGAGTAGTAGAAAGGATGAGGGCTAGAAGCAGAAGTCAGATCCCAGAGCTCTAAATAGCTTAGCAGCAGCTATAAGGAATTATGGGGTCAGTGAGAAGGTTGCTTTTGCCTCCTATTTTTGTCTTCTTTCCATCTCTTCTTCTAAGATGCCTTATTAAACTGAAGGGGAAGAAGTGCCTTTAGGTACAGTGATAAGACATCCAGGATTTTCTGGAGCAGTCCAAATTTCATGTATTCTTCCTTCTTTTCTAAAAAGGTGATTCCTGAAGTTAGCAACTAACTGTGGTTTCATGTTGATGCTTTTCTAAAATTTTAATCATTATCATAAGTAATAATAGCTACCATGTATTGAGTACATTTCTTTCTCTCTTTTTTTCAAGAGGGTAATTAAAATGGTTTACTTAAAAAAATATTGGCTTAACACAAAAAGAAGTGGTATAGGAGGAAAAAATACATGAGACAAGCAGAAGACAAATAGCAAAATGACAGATGTAAATCCAACAATATCAATAATTATATTAAGTATGAATGCACTAAAGACTTCAGACATAGAAATGATCAGTCTAGCTAAGAAAAAGCAAGATTTAATGATATTTGCTGTACACCTGAAACTGACAACATTGTAAATCAACTATACTTCAACAAAAAAAGATTTCATGATATGTACTGAGTACATTTCTGTTTATCAGACACTGTGATAAGCACTTCTACCATATCTCATTTAGTTTTCATAAGTCTAGTTACGTAGATACTATGACCATTTCCATTTTACAGATACTCAGATTTTGGCCCAAGGTCACACAGCAGATTGATGTCAGAGTTGGCACTGAAATCTTCAGGCCTGCCTTGGAATAAACCAGAAAGAAAACACATCACCAGACCACATGCCCTGTTTCTATGTTCAGAAGACAGGCCACGGTACCAGAGAATCTTGAACATCTGCTTGGTGGATATAGCCCCTGAGATAAAGTGATGAGGAAGCTGGAGTTTGGGGAATGCTGACTTTGGACTTCTGAAGACTGTCAGTGAGGGTGCTTGTTATATCTTATCTGTTCATCTATAAGACCACAAAAGGATTCTTCTCATGATTTCCCACAAAATTACCAGCAATCTCCCCATGCCCTCCAGCTGTTGTCCTCTGCTTTCTTTTCATAGCCCTCCTAGTGGGCGATCCACTCAAATGATGGTCCGCCCAGTCCTATGGCAATGGCTGCAGGGGATGGGCCTGCAGGTGGAAGGGAACTTGCAACTAGAGACACGGTCCTTCGTCCCCTTTTCCAATATTTGCCAACTTAAGCCAAACAAATGTAAGACGATAAACTGAGCTTTGCTTCACAATTCTAGGATTCAATATGTATACTATGAATCCAAGGGAGCCTAAAATGTGTCAGAAAAGACATATGCTCTGCTTTCTGTCAGCTTATTAAAAAATGAAAATATAGATGTATTTTTGGTGGAGCCACTGGCTTCAAGATTTTCCAAAGAGCTTGTCTGTTCAGCTTAAGTTGGCTTTAGGCATTTGTATTTGCTTGTGAACGGAGAGAATGCCATTTTCTGTTTTATTATTCTCCAGAAATTGTGCCCAGTAAAACCACAAAAATGCACTGCTCTAGCTTTTCCAATCATTTCCTTCTCTTCAGCCATGGGTCTAGCCTTAGCAATATATGGGACAGACAGAGGGCTGGCTATGAAGTTAGGATTGTAGGAAACTAATGACCATCCCCCATCACCAGTACTGCAATTATAAAGCAAGGCTTCCTTCTTTTGGCCTGAGGGTTTCTGTACTTGACTAAAACACAGAGATGTCTTGAGTGAGGTCGTGTCGTGCATCAGCCATTTCTACCTCTGTATAATGTAAATATGTTTCCCAGCTCCTTTCCTGGGAACAGGTTCTGATTCTGATAGAGGAGGACCAAAATTAGCACATTGGAGAAGTGAGTGGGTTGGCCCCAAGGCACAGACAAGACATGACGGGGCAGCTAAGTATCTTCGTTCTATGTCTCAGTGGTCACTCCTGTCCTGTGACCCTCATAAGCGCATAATAATAATGGCTAACACTTACAGAATGCTAAGTAGGTGCCAGGAACTGTTCTAGGTGCCTTTCATGGATGTAGTCTACACAACAATCTTATGAGTTAAGTACAATAATTATCTCACTTTAAGGGTGAAGAAACAGGCAGGGAACCCAGAACGCATTCTTGCTAGCCATGGTATGGCCCAGGGAGTATACCATAGGAGTCACTGGTCTGATTAGCATTTGTGGACTATTCCCATTTAATGCAGTGACTTGCTGATAAATAGAAAGAACAGACAGAACTGGCTGGGTCGTCTGGGTGGGTGAATACCCAAGGAATGTAGAAAGGTACATAAACGCTTTCGGTTCTGTTGGGTAAAGCCTTAAAGAAAGCACTGTGACTCTGTGAGCACAGTAGGATGAGCCTGTCTTCTTACATCTTAACCACTTATCTGCAGAGCAGTTCTTTTAGCCATAGGCAATTGCTCAGTCATATTCAGCATTTGATTTTAGCTTACGTCATTATGCCATTCCTCTTTATTCCTGTGAGACAGGATGCAAAGTATATTACTACCATTATGTTGATAAAAGAATTGAGACAGAGTAGAAAAGACTTAATGCGATAAATCTGTGGCTAGCCTTTAGGGTTTTGGAATCCCACATTTTAAGTAGAATTACAGATTAGAAAACTCACCAACTCAAGAAAATATGGGGCCAATCCACTTTTCTGGAAGCTGAAACCTCAGACTTAAGAACTTTAAAGACCTTTCCAGCTTGACATATCTAAGATTTTTTTTTTTTATGCTACTATCCAGCACTGTTCTAGGTGGGTAAAAGTGGTGGGATAAAAGCATCACTTAGGGCTTCCCTGGTGGCGCAGTGGTTGAGAGTCCGCCTGCCGATGCAGGGGACGCGGGTTCGTGCCCCGGTCCGGGAAGATCCCACGTGCCGCGGAGCGGCTGGGCCCGTGAGCCATGGCCGCTGAGCCTGCGCGTCCGGAGCCTGTGCTCCGCAACGGGAGAGGCCACAACAGTGAGAGGCCCGAGTACCGCAAAAAAAACAAAAACAGAAACAACAAAAACAAAACAAAAACAAACAACAAAAGCATCACTTAGGTAAGCCTTAGTCCCTCCTCTTGAAAGTTACCACCTTATTGATGAAACATAACACATTTATATTATGGGATGGGAAAAAGTCAAAAGATGGAAGACAGTGGGTAGTTTTGATAAATAATATTGCACTGCTTCCTGCCACACTGTACCAAATAGAAACCAGTTATTCTTTCTTCAGTATTTTCAGGAGGGATACACCACCGCCAAGAGCTTCCCAAGAGAGAAAGAGACCTGACTAATCTTTAGAAGCCTTTTCTCAGCCTCTCAGGGGTATAAAATGCTTCTGTGTAATAATTCTATAGTTTGCTTGTTGGATCTTGGAAATTTCATAGCTGATGCAATTCTTTTTAATTTCAAGCAACAAAAAATTTAAGCAGTGTAAAGCCTCACGTCAAATCTCTTTTGCAAAAATTACCAGGTTTACGATGTTTGTTGTTGAGTTCCTGATTTGTGTCTGTCAGTAATTATGGTTTCAGGAACAGGGCTGGTCATTGTAAGATTAGCAAAGTTTGTTTTGGGGGCCTTGACACCACCCTTTTTCTCCCTGAATTCAGGGTCCCACTCTTCTGTGTCCTCCCGTGCCCACTTCTGTTTCTCTACACAACTATTTTGTATCATATTCCTGCTAGTTCCTCCTGTCTTTCGGGAATTTGTAATTGAGGGGACATCTTTAAAGATCCCTTTCCCTGGAGGCACCTCCTTTTATGCCCATGCCCAGCCAAACCTAAGTAGGATAGAAGCAAGAAGGAAAAGTCTGTTTATGGAAAGCCTACGGAAATGCCCTTTGGATTATAGGTGAGTGGCTAGCTTCATCTGGTACAGATAACTGAGAACTGACTGCACCTGCTCTCGCATCACTTTTCACCCTTGTCACATTGCCTACGCAAACAATTTGAAATAATTTGCCTTATTTACTTTTTCACTGGGAGCTGTGGAAATTAATATCACGCTGCTCTAGTCTTTAGAGAACGCGTGTGGATCTCTAAATACCATTGGTTGGTATGAAATGGTGCAATATCTACACCCTAGCATTTGAGAGTCCTCAAATGTTAATGACTCTGTATTGGCTGAGATTCAGGGAGCATCTAGTTCACTGCAGATTTGTTCTTTAGCTAGAAACCCATAACTAAAGTTCCCAGCACTAAAATGTTTGTTCTGCTTCCAAGTTGGTTGGATCAGGAAGGTGATATTTTTGGTAAGGAGGCTGGGTCACAGAAGAACTCAAAATCAAGGTTAGCACAGTATATAGGAGGTAGTTGAGCATCTAATATAGGATCTGAGGACATAATCTACCCAAATCCATCTCCTTCAGTTCATCAAGGTCCCTGAAATCTCCCATTTTGTTTTTAGTTAAGGTCTGACATTCGCTCATTCATTTGTTCAGTTTAAAAATGATAATAATCCAGGTACTGTATTATACTCAGAGTGCTGGCAGAGATGAATAAGATGACAATCTTGTCTTTAAGAAGTTCACAGTCTTGTGAGGAAGAGAAAGACATAAACACATAAAAATACTCTAGTATAATCAGTGCTATACTAGAGGCATATACAGAATACTATAAGGACACAGGGCAGGCAGTGGTGGACACCTAGATCTAGGGAAGAGAATATCTGAACAGTTTTGAAGGATATGTCATTTACCAGATAGAGCGGGAGCACGTTTGTGTGTGTGTTGGGGGGGTGGTGGTGGGAGAGTGGAGTGAGGGGGCTGAGTTCTGGAAAGTTGGAACAGTATGTGCAAAGGCATGGAGGCAACCCCTCCCCCAAAAAACCCAACAAAGGCATAGTACATGTTGCTTATTGAAAGTGGCATACTTCCATATGGCTAGAGCATAGAGAACTAGTGGGTAAGGGCTGGGAGGACATGAGGCTAGGAAAATGGGTCAGAGTTTAATTGGATTGTGAGATCCCTTCTGTGCCATGCTAAGAAACTAGGACATGGTCCTAGGAGTAACAGGGCACTGCTGAAAGCTTTTAGGCAGGGGAGTGCTGTGATGGGAAGATTGCTCTCTGGCAGTGGTGGAGGGCATAAAATCAAGGAGATCAATTAGGAGGATGGAGCAGGTGATGGTAGACTGAAGTTGAGTCAGTAGTAGTGGGAATGTAGAAGAGGGTCTTTGATGATGAGATGTGAGGGATGATGAAGATTCAAGGATAAGGTTTCTGCTTCAGGCAGCTGGGCAGTGCCATTCATCGAGCCTGGGAACATAGGTGGAGCAGAGGGTTTTCTGGGAAGATGAAAGTTCAGAGTTTGTCAGGTTGAGTTTGAGGTACTGGTGGAGCATCAAGGAAAAGGTTTTAGGGAAAAACTAGACATATGGATCTGGACTTGGGGAGAACCTCTGGAAAGCCCACGTAAAACTGTAACTGTCCTGCCTAGTGAAGCATTTTGAATCTTTAGAGAAACTGGATATATTCAACAAACAAAACTGCATTATCTATTATGCTAGAAATTCATATCATTTTTGGTAGGAAACAATGCACACATTTTACAGAAGCCTTGAGATTACGGATGAGATTGTCATTTTAAGAACGTGAAGGGTATTGGCTTCAAGATGTTGAATGGAGGGGAGGCACTGTTGAGAATCCCAGCAAACCTTGTTAGAAGTGAGCCATGGCAGTCCCTAACTTGGAGATCTGCCAGGAAGGGTTTTAAGATCTACTGGGATATGCTAATCTACCAATGAAGCATTGTCTCCTTTTCTCCTCTACCTAGCAGGGTCCTAGAAAGGTTAAGGGCTGAGCACTAAGGGGTGAGCAATAAAAAACAAGAGTGTGCTGAGAGGGTATCTGGCTAATTTCCAAAGCCAATGTGGGTGATTATTTGTGTCTCCATAACCCTCCCTAAGAGTGGTCATTTGAAAAAGAGTTCTGGCGTCATTATAAATGGAAGTGCTATAATAGCTCACAAAATTTTAGAACCTAAAAGAATCACTCTAGATTCTACTTACTTATTAACCTGTCTCTGCTCCCCTTCTAAACTGTGATCTTATTAAGAGCAGGCACTCTGTTTCATTCACTTCCATAATCCCAGTAATGTCTCTGACACAGAATCCCTGCAGAATCCCTGCACTCAGGAGCTGTTAGTTGAAGAACGATTGAGTCCGCACCCTCATTTTGAGGATATGGTTTGATGATGCTTTTCTTCAACATCCTTAACTGAGCCAATCACCTCTCACAACCGGGTGTTCTTGATGTGTGGTTGGAGGCTCTGATCACATGAGAAGAGACAGAATGTTTCTGGAGAGCGTTCTGTTTCTCAGCATTCCTCCCCACTTCTTAGATACATAACAGACTCTTGAAATTACCTTTAAAAACTCTGGACATAAATGCCCGTACTCTGTGTGACCATGTGCCTATGGGAAGGCAAATGTGGCCCATTAAGTCTACTTTGCAAAGTGTGTCAACCTCAGTTTAGAGAAATCTCCGAACATCTCTTTCCCTTAATAACTCATTATGGGTCTGTCATCCATGAATTCATCTAAGCCTTTATTTAGGGGGAGAGGGAAGCTATTTATATTTTCAGTCTAATCCACCACTTGGTGTAATGAGTTCCATATGTTTCCTCCATTTTCTACCTGCTGTGAGAAGTAAGGCTTCCTTTATCTGTCCTAAACTCACCTCTATGGGCTATATGCTGCTAAGACACACACACACACACACACACACACACACACACACACACACACACACGTGATTTAGGAGGGAAAATGACCCCACTATTAATTGTTATCTCTGTTTACAAACATATTAAAAATTCAAATGAAAGGAAGCTGAAATAATGCAATTCAAAGTGAACACAGTGGCAGCTAATTACCCCAAGGAGAAGGACGTAAATCCTTGACAAAACGGAGGCCCGTTGATTCAGGAATCGGGGAAATAAATGAGAAGCCTGCTATGGAATCGGTGCCTGGCCAAGCACTGCCTGCCTGCGGTGAAGTTGAAGCACCCTCTAAAAGTTCAGTGTGGCCCAGGAACACAACCTGTCAGCCTCCTCGCCTGACATGATCTTAATTAGCCTCTGTTCTACTGCCGAGAGAGCCCGCTGAGGCAGTTAGCACAGAGAATTAATCAGATCGTTTGTGGAGTCGACAAAGCAGGACAGCAGTTGACACTGGCAACTTATTGATTGGAAAGGATTCAGGGAGACTGGGAGTGCTGTAGTCTTTATTTGTGCCCCTCTTTTCCCCCTGAATGAGGGTGTTCCACAGAGACTGTGGGGGGAGGAGGGGGGAAGGAGTGAGCTGTGCTCCACCTTAACCGCTCCCCCCGCCCCGGCCAATCATATTCTGTCTTCCTAGCTTCTGTAAACTTTACTGCTAAGGCCTCACGTGTAGCCGTGCTGATGCCAAACAATGTGTTTGACTGCAAGAGAGAGGGCGAGGGCACTGTTGATTTTGTTGCAAATTGCACTTTTACTACAGGATTAGTTGGGAAAATGGAATTTTGCCAGTATTTCCCTCCCTCCTTTTGTTTACTGCCTATTTTCAACAGCTCTGTAATTGCTTTCCATTTAGTAAAAGGAACGTTGTTCCCTTTTTGGTTTTTCTTTTAATTGTGTTTCTTGCCCTAAGCTCTGACTTTTGGGAACATTGATGGGAATGCCATGTTGTTTTGGTTCTAGATAACCACTTGGCCTTAGCCATCAAAGCAAGGTCATTGCTAGGGAAGGCAGTTGGGTGGTGGGCTCAGAAAAATGTTTAACTGCTTCCATGGAGCCGTCCCTGATGGGTCCATCTTGCTTATTGTGAACTCTTTCTTATTTGGACTCTCACAGTACTTCAAATCTGTACATAAATCTTATACCGTCTCTCTGACCATAATGTAAGTTCTTCAAGGCTAAAGACTCCACCTTCTACTTAACATAACTCTTAACACCAATTTAGGCACAGTAAGAGACACTCAATAAATGCTACATTGGTTCATTACAACCCCTTGAGGAATTCTTGCAACCGTTTGTCCTTTGACCCTGCTGCCACCTTGGCACTATTGATATTTTGGTCTGGATAATTCTTTGGGGGTGGGGTGCTATCCTGTGCACTGTAGGATGTTTAGCAGCATTCCTGTCCTCTACCCACTACGAAAAATGTCTCTAGACATTGCCAAATGTCCCCTGCAGGGGGAAAATCACCCTCCCTCCGCATGGAGGACCACTGTTAAAATAATAAGAGGTAAAATTTATTGAGCATGTTACCGTGTTCAGCTTGGTGCGGAAGACATTACATGCATTCTTTTGTTTCACTTCCACGGCAAACCTGCCCTGGCTTTAATTGTTGTCTCAGGGGCCTCCAGGAGACAAACCTCACAGTCACAGCTGTAGATCTACATCACAGTCTGTCTCTGCCCCAGGGAACATTTAGAAGAGCCTTCTCAAAGACCGAGCTCAGGCTCCACCGTGGATTTCTGGGACACGCCAGTTACTCCTTGATGATGTAACAATCACCCATTCATTGGAAACTAGATATTCAGCTTAGTGAGTGAGGGTTAATTCCTCAAAGAGCTTGATGAAAAGCAACGGAAGGTCAGGGCAAAAGCAACCCTGCCAGCTGTCACCTCCTTTCCGCAGAGATGTGAATACCATTACAAACAGCTACTGCATGGTAGGGGGGCTAGAGATCTATTTCTTTCACTCATACAGTGGCATTTTAGCTCACGAAGCAGAATTACTAGCTAGCCCACTGAAGTGTCATTCCTAGCCTAAATCCTGACCAGCTGCCTTGCAAACAATGCAATCAGTCACAAGAGGGACAGGGCAAAAGAAGGCGGATAAACCCATGCAAATTTGTCCTTCTACGGAGGAGGGGACTACTTAAAGCAACAGCTCTGAATATGAAGGACAACCCAAGAGAAAAAAATTGACATTTTAGCTTAGTGTGTCTCTGGAGAGGGATGTATCTCTGGCTGTAAAGTCAATTCAGCCTCAAATTCACTGCCACCAAGGAGTTAACGATACATTAAAATTAGTCATGTCATTTGATGGAGAAATATTCTACCTATGGAAAATACCTTTATAGGACAGCTGCCTTTCCGAGTCTGAGCTAGAAATATTACAGTAAACAGGATCTAATCACAGCAAAGCCTTTTTTCAGCTTTGCATGACAGCTGTAAAATATGACAGCATTTATTAATAGTCGCTTCTGTCTAATCTGCAGCATTGGGGAGATACAATGGAATATGTTAAGTTGAGAGAACAATTTCCACAGTAACGAACATTCAGCTTTTGAAAGGGTAGTTTAACGTCTAGTGATTTTTCTCCCCAACTGATGGTCCAACCCCAGGAACAAGCTACTAAGCTAATAACCTTTGTGGAGAGGAAGCGTTTAAATGATAATTTATTTCAAGAGCTGACAACAGGTTTCTCGGCAGTTTCTCTTGTTATGCCCCCAAACAGTCAAGGATGTGCAAATCGAAATATTAAAAAATATGACAGCTTTAGTATTTTCATTTTCAGTGGAATTCTCATTACAGACAGATGTACAGTGTTTTATGCATAATGCGGTCCAAATAGTCATTCATTGTTATTATTGTGCAGGCTCTCGAGATGCTCTCGTAGTTGAGGCGTCATCACAATAGATTAGACAGGCCGCAGAAACTACCAGATGTCTCAGGCACTGTCAACCCTGATTATTGCTGCTCAAACAGGGCAATTTAGTATCTGTCTCTCACCGGAGAATGTACTCTCTGGGTCTTCCTAATTCATTCAGATGTAAAAAGTAGCTTGAATTTCAATAAAAATTCTTTTGGCTTCGTTTTTCCCAAAAGGCAACTAGACATGACTAGAATAGTAGCCATCTGTTACCTTCTCAATCCTTTAATCAGTTCTTAAAGTGGAGGAGAAAAAAAAATCCGTGATAATCCGTCTTTTTCTTTTTTTTAACCATTACCTGCTACTTTCTTTAAACTTCCTGCCAAGTAGCTATGGTAGAACCTATCATCAGTCTCTCCTTGCTTTCTTCTTCTCCAACCAAAAACAGTCCCGTAGTGATGACGACCTGCAGGTTTAGATTTTTCTGGGCTCTGGAAGCGGCTTTGCCCCAGAGAGGAATCTACGAGTTCAGATTCACCTCAGAGTCAGGTCCACAGCACAGCATTCCACGAGTGCGCACTATGGGCAAACCCACCTGTCTGGCTGCATTTACTCCTTTTGCTCCCCATCTACCCCTTAACCTCGATTTTTTTTACCTGCTGCCTATCTGGATCCCTGGGACTCTGGGACCAAAGGCTCTTGTGTTCCTTTGTGGACACCAGGCTTTCAGAAAGAAATGGACAACTGGGGTGCATCCACAGGAAGGTAACTAGGACAGGCAGGGTCTAGGTAACAGGTCCTTTGAAGAATGGCTGAAGGGAAGAGCTAATCACAGTTTCAATGTTAAAAGTGTGGGAGGCAATATGGCAGCCCAGTGAACAGCACACACAGACTGCGGAGTGTGGCAGGCCTTGGTTGAACTCCTGGCTTTCATTGCTTTGGCACACTAAGCTCTGTGGTCCCTAGGAGCCATCACTGAATCTTTTTGTGCCTTGGTTTCCTTCTGTTGTAAAGATACGGGGATGCCGTGAGGATTAAATGTGGTAATTCATAAACTCAGGGTCTAGTACATAATAAATGCTTTAAAAATGGCAGCTGCTCTTATCAAACTAAGATAATAAAATGACAATAATAGGGGTTTGTTGGTTTGTACCACTGACTGGTACTGGGATGTGTGCCTGTCCATGCATGTGCGCATGCGTGCCTGTGTCTGTGCGTGTGTAGAAAGGGAGAGAGAGGGTGAAGCATGGAGGAAGGGAGAGAGACAGGCAGAGAGAGAGAGTGAATCTGTGCCTTATTTGGGAAAGTAGAACTGGGTGGAAGGGATGAAGCCAGGTTATGTAAGTAGGTTGTAAACGACAGCATGCAGGAAGGTACGAGGGACTGAAGCCCTGCTTGCCTCTCAGTAGAGTTTAAATCCAACCAATCTGAAAACATTCCCGGTCCTCTGAGGAAAGGCCCTTTCTCCTTGTCTTGGAGAATCTCTTTACCTCTTAAGCCCTTCAGGATATTTTAACATTTTCCCATCTTCCCGGCTCTCTGGCAACACTTCAGTCGTTTCACGAGGTGCCTGCTCTAATGAATGCAAGTTTTGTTGGTGGATGGGGCAACAGTTGCGTTAAAAATGAATTTTTCCAGGCCCCTGAGATAAATCACTGCTTCAGCAACAGGATTGTCAGCTCCTCAAAGGCAGGACCCGAATTCTGCTTGAACACTGCCAGTGGCCTAGCACAAGCCAGCCCTAGGAAACGCCCAATAATTGCTTGTTGACTGACCGACTACTTGTTGTCACTGACCACGTTCCTGACACAACCTTCTAGAGCAAACAGAAAGGTCTGTTAGAAGGCAGGTGACTTCCTGAGAGTTACCTGGGAACTGGGTAGGGAGTTTCAGGTTGAGAATAGGAAACAGCAGGAGTTTATTGAACACTGACAAGAAGGCAGGGACTAGTTGCCTCAAAGGGCACTTAGAGCTATTATCTCATTATCTAAGCTGAGAGCCACAGGCTGGGCCGGATT
Source organism: Delphinapterus leucas (assembly GCF_059928025.1). Lineage (NCBI taxonomy): Eukaryota > Metazoa > Chordata > Mammalia > Artiodactyla > Monodontidae > Delphinapterus > Delphinapterus leucas. The sequence goes on from NC_143150.1 coordinate 26,907,529, forward strand.
CTTTCATCTCTGTGGGCTGTGCCCATTGAAGCCGAGGAGAGTTGTCAGGTGCACGAGGGAGTCTGGCTGCAGTTCTCAAGCAAGCTGCTGCTCTGGGGGAAATGTTAGCACCACAGAGAGCTAGGTCACTTGCACCCAAAAGGTAGGTCTAATAGCAAAGTGGAAGAGTTTTTATGGAGGTGTAGAGGCAGGTTAGGACAGAGATGTCAAGCCAGAGAGGGCAGGCATAGACAAGTAAAAAAAAGGGGGTCGATAAAGAGAAGAGGGTACAAAGGGGGCAGATATCACACTTAGTAAACCTCATGACTTTCCCAAGAGCTCACTTTTGACGTATATAGCACCAAGAGCATAAATTTCAGCTTTGTATTAACAAACCAGGGTGGTGATTTTAGTAACTAAGCAAAGTGATGACCTGCAAACACAGAATCAGACCTTACTCAGCAGACAGAAATCAAAGTGTAACTAACAAAGCCTTGAAATCCACTCAATGTTTCATAATTTCAGAGATAAAATTACCCTGATTGTGCTGTAAATCTTTTAAATGATCTCAAGTGTTTAACCCATTTCTCAGCTCCTCACTCATCCCTGCCCTTATGCAGTGGAGTCACATCATTTGTATATTTAGCTTATTTGAATGTAATTATAGGTGCTCCCTTCTGTCTCTGTCTTTCATTTCTCTCTTATGTAATCTAAAAACTTCTAAAATTACACTTTGCAGTTGTAATTTCTCCCCATAATGTTTATTACTGAAGCAAGAGATGATCATTGTAGAAAAAGAGAAAATGCAGAATAGATACATTATTGAATATTTTAAAGAATGATACCACATAGCTTCAGTTATAAATTGGGTTTTCTCTTTCCTTCCTTCCTCCCTCCCTCCCTGTCTCTCTCTCTTTCTTTCTTTTTCTTTCTTTTCTTTCTTTCTTTCTTTCTTCTTTCCTTCTTCCCTCCCTTCCTCCCTCCCTCCCTCCTTTTTTCCCTTTCCCTTCCTTTCCTTTCCTTTGTTTCCTTCCTTCCTTCCTTCTCTCCCTCCCTCCTTCCTTCCTTCTCTCTCTCCCTCCCTCCTTCCTTCCCTCTAATCCTCCCTCCCTCCCTTCTTGGTTTTTCTGTCTCTTTCTTTCAGTCCAACATTAAAAAAAAAAGACGTGGGCTTATTCTGGATGAATCACTAATGGAATTGGGAAAACACTAAATATGGACTCAGGCCTGTGCTAGAAACCAGAGGAGGCACAAAGTCTAAACCTAGGGGCTAAGCAATTGTTGACTATCATAATGGAGAGAAGCTCCTGGGAAGGTAGATAGCAGACCCAGTGAGATAACAACAGAAAGCAGGTAAGTGCCAAGTGAATGATATGGACAAAAGCGTTCTGTGGGCATTCAGAGGTGGGCAAGGTCTCTGCTCCTTAAGACTGCTTCACCTCCTGCCCTCAGTCACCGCAGTAAATAGCGTCGCCACCTTACCCAGTCTGTCAAGCCAAAAGCTTAGTAGTCACCCACGAATCCTTTCTTTCCCTCACGTGCCACAGTCAATCTGTCACCAAGTTCTGTTGATTCTGTGTCCAAAATACACTTCAACTCTGTCTACTTTTCTCCATCTCCAGTCTAGTCTAAGCTGCCATCATTTCTCACCTGGATGACCACAATGGCCTTTTAATTCATTTCCTTTCCTTCACTCTTGCACCACACTCCATTCTCTACAGAAACTTAAATGAGATCATGTGACTCCCCTGCTCAGAATCTTCCAATGACTTCACATTGCAGTTAGAATAAAATTCATATTCCTTATCTTGGCTCCTGTCTGTACTCCATGGCTATGATCTGGCTTCTGTTTACCTTTATAGTCTCATCTTAGGCCACTCGCAACCTCCTCACTACCCTTTAGCTACACTCGTCTTCTTTCAGTTCCTCAAACATACCAAGCTCTTCCCTGCCGCAGGGCCTTTGCACTTGCTATTTCCACTGCTTGAAAACTCTTTCTCTATATTCTTCAAATGGCTGTCTCCTTCTACTTCTTTAGTTCTCAGCTTAAATGCCCCTTCTCAATGAGGCTGTCACTGAGAATCCTTTTAAAATTAGGTCCTATCCATTAGTATCTGTCTCTTCGTTTCTTTCATAGCACCTTACCTAAATATATAATTATTTTATTTGTTGGCTTACTTATTTTTTTCTATCTCCCTTATTAGACTGTAAGCTCTATAACAGCAGGAGACATGTCTATCTTGTTCATCATTTTAACCTTGCCACCTATTGAATGAATGAATGAATGAATCATTGTGCACTGGAGTGGTCAGGGAAAGCTACCTTGGAGAGGTAGAGTTTGAAGTGGGTTTTGAAAAATGGAAGGATAGGCAAGGAAGGATTTTCATAATCAAGATGGAAAGAATTCCAGGTAGTAGAAGTGCAGTTGCTGAGGCAAGTATGGTTCTGGCACATTTGGGCAACAGTGGAAAACGGGAGCTGCCTGCAGTGGAAAGTTCTCGCTAGTAACATAACGTTAAGACAACAGGTTCGTTGGTTGGTTGATGCATAATTATGTCGAGTCTTAAGAAACAGACTACTTTTACTTTTCAATGTGGGCAATAGAAACCATTGAAACTTTTGGAACAGGGTCATAATATGCAGTGTTTTAAGAAGGCTTTCCAAGGAGGAAATTAGTATAAAACTTTATGGAAAGTACTTCTTAAGCAGAGCAGATTAATCCCACCAGCTAAATGGCTATAGAGGAAAAAATATGAACACACACAAGTCAGAAAGGTTTCTTTTGGCTCTAAGACCATAGAATTGAACAAACTATTTAGTGAGAAGATTTGAGAAAAAAATGCAGATTAAGAAACAGACAGAGATGGACGTTTGCTTCCTTTCCTCTAATAGAGAGCTAGTGGGCAAAGGAGGGTCATGGGAGATGAGGAGAGAATACATTAACTTGTGTCTCCTGCTTTTCAATAAATGAGAGGCTACAGCATTAGCAGAACTGATATTTAGCTTTAAAAAGTTTCAGGAGAGAAGCTGTCTAATTTACAAACTTCAGTTCTGAAAATTAGATTTTTATGCACCAGACTACACTGTATATAGTACATGGAAATAGGCTAATTCATCCTCAGTGTTTGAAAGAAATGAAATGCATTAAAATTTAGCAAACTGTCAATTAGAACATTCAAACTATTTTGGTACTCTAGTCAGGCAAAGATCTGTAGGAACACACAGCGCTCCTTCCCGATTCTGCCCTTTGTTCAAGTTCTTCTCCTCTTCCCCAAAGTCCATTTCCTTCTTCTCTTCCAATCCACAGCTTACACATCCTTTAAGGCCTGGCTCCTCTAGCCAGCCTTCAAAAACTCTAGTGCTACCTTTTCACAATTCTCATAGCAATCAGAATCTGTAGGGTAGCACTCAATTTGGTACTGAGTTTGATACTTTGCTCTGAAAGTCGTTCATGAATTGTTTCATGAATGTCCTTTTCTGTCTACCCCTACTGGAACAGCATTATATAAGCATGTATCACAAGATTTGAATAAACCATTGAGGATTGATAACAGCTTGTAGATTGGTTGACTAATTAACTGATAAGATGTAAGTTAGGATTAGTAATAAGATACAAAGTGTCCTATGTCTAGTATAATATTAAAGAAGTCATAGATATTACATTAAGAAGGGACATAGCTTCGGTGAGGAGATCAAGGCCAAGAGAGATTGAATGAGTTGGTCAAGGTCAGAGAGCTAGTTAGTGGCAGAGCATGGACTAGAACTCTGCTCTCCTGCTTCAGGTTCATGAAATTTGATAATATTCTGGAGGTAAGTACCATAAGCAAATACAGGCCTTAGTGTTTCCTGACAGGGTTTGATGATGAATCAAAATGAGAGTGAAGTGAAGAGTACTCTGGATTCCTAGAAACAAAATGGCCCTTCAAGTTAAGTTACCTATAAGCATGTCATTTCCAGGGACCCCTCAGGCAGATATAGGACTTCCATTTGCTCCTTCTTTCTCTGAGTCAGAAAGTCCTGAGTCAGAGAGAGCCATTCCCTGTGTATAACCTGGATTACAAGCAAACAAGTGATAAAGTAACGTCATCTTTTGGAATCTCACGGTGATAGGATCCCTTGCTTTCACTGAGGAAGCCCTCAAAGATAACTGGGTTTTAGAGGAGTCTGTTTAGCTGCATTATGATGTATATACCTAACTGTATACCATTTAAGATCAGACCCCTAATTTTTGAGACTGTTTCAATATAATTGTCCTCAATGGATTCAATATAGTATGTCTCACTATTAGAAAAACTATCCACCCCCAAAACCCGGTTTAGCCAGTCTCCATTCATTATTTCCATCAGATAATTGTTGAAGCCCCATAATCTGGACACCTAATGTGATCTGGAAGCCGGAGACATTGCCACCAGTCCCAGCTCTGTGGTTAAACTACTGTGTGAAAAAGCACTTTTCCTCTTTGGGCTTCAGTTTTCTCATCTATGAGATGAGAATAATTATAGTCTCTGGCAGGATTAATTCTCCAAAACCTTTCCAGCTTAGGCCTCTCTCTGTTTTAGACTAAGCTGCTTTTAATTTGTGTACGCAAACCAGATAAATTATTTTGGGGAGGGGGAAAGGTTCTTTTTCAACAACAGTGGTTCAACCAGGAGGATAATCTGAAACCCCTTTTCAAAGTTGGGGGTGGGAGGACATGTACAATTTGAAAAACTAGATTCTAAAATTGCTATTGTCTTGATTCTTTTTTGGCCTCACTCTTAAATTCATTTTGAATATTAATTACAATTTTAAAAGAATATGAGATTTATTGGAAGAGAAGGGGACAAGCATGAGTTGAGGAAGGTTGAACACCACTGTTACATGAATATTCAAAGAGGAGAGCACATGCCTCTTCTTACCTCTTTCTGTGTCGTAAAGGTACACAAACTTCTCCCACTTGTAGTGACCCAAAAGACTCAGAATAGCGCCCTTCAAGGCTGGGCGCATCTGGATGACAAACTGCACATCTGCATCAGTGGGGAAGCTGGGTGTGACAAAGGATGTGTGCAGAGCTCCACAGAAGGAGGTCAGAGTGTTCATTGACATCTGGTCATAGAATCCAAAGATGGCATACACCCCTCTCGAGAACTGGGAGCAGACTGCAATGAGAAAAAGAGAAAGAAATTTCAATAGCCCCATGGTCCCTTGCTGCAGCTTGTAGGGCTGGAAATGCAATGTATAGTTAGGCTCTAAAGGACAGAAAGAAAACCAACGATCTCTGAAATCTTTAGAAGCCCTTGAAAGTCCAGTTGCCCAGCAGGAAAAGAATAAGAAAGGGAAGAATTTATTTGAGACATCTGCATATTCTCTATGTCTATCATGAGCAGGAAACTAAGAAAAACGTGGGAAGGAAAGAGGTGAAAGTTGTCTAACTCTCCTTCAGCAACCCTTCCAGCCCACCCCCCAAATCACCCAAGCGCTCCTGTACTTCCACCATAGCTGCCCAGGGGCTTCTTAGTATACCCCAGGCCCCATCAAGGTAGAACTGTCTCGTGTCTCACCCCTTCAGTGCTTTTTCTACAAGGTGACAATAGTGACTGATGATTTAGTCAGATGAACTGCTAATGTGTCTTCTGGGAAATGTTACTCCTCTTAGGTTACATAACGCTTTAACTACAGTTATTGCATGATTACCACCCTTTATGTAGGCTATTAATGAAGAGAATTTCAGATTCTGGGAAGGCCATTGGGAAGACTGGCTTTTCAGTGCCCACGGGGTAGGTGGGCCTATTCTGCCCATGTGTAATTCGCAAAGTTCTATCTTGATCCTTTTGCACTGATCTTCTCCATCTGTTAGCCCTCACATAGAATGTTCATGTCCCCTTCATGATGGTGGTCAGTTTTCCTTCATCTCAGAGTGGGCCACACCACTATCTCTTCCCTCTTCTGGCCCAGATGAGCTTAAAAAATGTGAACCAGGGCCTTCCCTGGTGGCGCAGTGGTTGGGAGTCCGCCTGCCGACGCAGGGGACACGGGTTCGTGCCCCGGTCCGGGAAGATCCCACGTGCCACGGAGCGGCTGGGCCCGTGAGCCATGGCCGCTGAGCCTGTGTGTCCGGAGCCTGTGCTCCGCAACGGGAGAGGCCACAACAGAGGCCCACGTACCACACACACACACACAAAAATGTGAACCAATCTCAATATTAGCTTGAGTAGAACAAAATTAGCAAAGCAAATCAGCTACAACAACACCATGTGGTGCATTCCCAAACCAAGTGGAAATGATCTTTAGATTATTTGCGCTACTGCTCCCTTCCATTCATGCAAAGCAGGCAGAACAAGCTGCTGATAATTGGGTGTGATTTAAGGGGTCCCACATGGTCACCCTTATCTGCTAGGAAGCCAGTGTTAGGCTTACTTTTTCAGGTTTAGGGTTTTGAAAAAAAGCCTATCTTGGGAGGGGGATTAAATAGAATCTTTTTTAGCCATTAGCATGTCTGATTAGATGCCAGGACAGATGGGAAAGTGGGTGGGTCAGTTTTGATGGGAATGGGTGGGTCAGAGAAGAGAATGTAAAGGGTCTGCTCCCTTTTATCAGCCAAACTCATTACTCATTGGCTTGAGGTGGCATTTCAAAGGCGATTCTCAATCACTCAAGCACCTCCTTAGGGGAAGACAGTTGCTTCCAACTTGAGGAATTCTAAGTGACCTCCAAACACATGCACAAAAAAGCCTTTACATTAAAAGGAAAAAGCAATTAGAGAATGAATCTGCGGCATTTCATGACATGGGGCCAAAAGAAGTATTCAAAAACAAAAAGGAAGGGGCTAGATGCCACTTTGCATTGGTCATCACCAAAGGAGACACTGAGTCCCATTCCCAAATTAATCCTGTAAATGTAGAATTTTACAGTACTAGGTTAAATCTTGGCCAGTGCACATAATGTTCTGTATAAAATTGACAATAGTAATGATAACAGCTACTGAGTGCTTAGTAGGTACCAGGCCCTGTACTAAGTACTATGCAAATATCGTCTCTTTTAATATTCCCAACAACCTCATGAGGTATTGCTATCATTTCTATTTAATAGATAAGAATTCTGAGGCCAAAAAAAAAGTTCTGTCTCTTGAGTGGAGGAGCCAGGATTTGAACCTGGCTGTCTGTCCAATTCCCAAACTCACACTCCCTGGGACCCAAAACCAACAGTGACATTGAAGAGTACTTACTGGCTCGAATGAGATAGGGTTTCCAGATTTGGCAAATAAAAATATATTGAATATATATTTACGTAAAAAGAAAATATATAAATAGAATGTCCAATTAAATTTGAATTTCAGATAAATAAAAATTATTATTTAGTATAAGTATGCCTCAAATTCATACATATACTAAAAATTATTTGTTGTTTATTTGAAATTAAAATTTAACTGAAGATCCTGAATTTTATCTGGCAACCCTGGACAGAACCCAATCTTATTAATGGTCATGGGGTTGGAAGACTGGAACAAGCAATCGTGGCCTTTCGCCCAAAATGATTCAGGACGTAGCCAGTAATTCTTAGATCTATACAAACTAGCATGCAAGGCCCAAGATAAAGATGAGGATCAACGAATCCTATATAAAAATAGCCTGTGGGGAAATGCAACATATTTTTCAACAAGGAAATTCCAACCTGACTAAATTATGGACAATAATTGAGGGAGAAGTAAACTCGGAGAGAGGCAAACCTATAGCTATGATCCACTTAAGAGTTTCAAAAAGCCCTTGATGTATTGGAAAGAAAGAGAAAATTAGAGTATATTATAGATTCTGGTTAACTTTAAAAAAAAAAACAAACCTCGCATTGCTCTTGTAATCATTGTTTTTGAACTTCAGGGGTGCAGAATTCATCATTACTAGTTTATATATGGATATTTCTTATTTATTTATTTATTTAAAATACAGTGAACACTCATAGAACCATCACCTAACCCAAGAACTATAACATTCCTAATAATTTAGTTTGACTTATGTCTTCTTTTTTTTTAATATTCTCCCCAAATTTATTTTTAGATTCAATGCAATTCCAATCAAAATCAAGCAGGCTTTAGAAGAAAATACAGGAGGATATCTTCATGATCTCGGGTTATTCTTAAACAGGATACAAAAATTATTAACCATAAGAAAAACTGATAAGTGACTGAAACTGATAAGTGATATGAAAAGGCATGTGGTATTAGTGCAAGGATAGACAGACAGACAAATAGAATACAATAAACAATCCAGCAAGAAATTCACACTTATATGGTCACCTGATTTATGTCTTCTTCCTCTGTTCTGTCTCCTTGTTTTGATCTCTCTCTCCCTCTGAGGTAACTACTATCCTGAATTTTTAATTTATCATTACCTTGTTTTTTTAAAAAAATATGCAAACACACACACCTAACAACTTAAGGCTATTTTTGCTTGTTTTAAAACGTTATAAGGGGCTTCCCTGGTGGCGCAGGTGTTGAGAGTCCGCCTGCCGATGCAGGGGGACACGGGTTCGTGCCCCGGTCTGGGAAGATCCCACGTGCCACGGGGCGGCTGGGCCCGTGAGCCATGGCCGCTGGGCCTGCGCGTCCGGAGCCTGTGCTCCGCAACGTGAGAGGCCACAACAGTGAGAGGCCCGCGTACCGCAAACAACAACAACAACAACAAAAAAAAAAAACGTTATAAGAAGGGAGTCATTTTGTATATGTGAAACCCAGACTCAGTAAGTGTTCTATTCCTTTCGAACAAAACAGAGGTGCGGCTGTCCTGCAAGTACTATTGTGCATAGTTACACTTTCTCCGTCTCAACATAGGCAAGTAACATAAGTAGAAGGCCCAATGGGGAAGACAACTGCCACGTGAAGACAGGGGTAATAGCGTCTGCGGGAGGCTGGGGCAAAAGGGACCTGTGAATGGCCCCTCACAGCAGATCCCTGGGCCTCTTCCTGGCTGCAGAAAGTAGGGCTGAATGGAACACTGACCAGACCCAAAGGACAGTGTCTATGTTTTTAAGTTCTTAGAATGTTTGAGCTAGAAGGAATTTAAATACTGTTTCATTCAGTGGATTTTCAAGCATAGTTTTTAGTGTAGAATCCTTTCTCCCAATGAAACTTTATGTGGAAAAGTCCAATATATAAGAGATAAAGTGGAGCTCTTGTGATTCAACACAAAGTTCCACTGACACCTCCCTAACCTAAAGAAACTGACACAAGGAGAGGAAGTGTCTTACACAAGGTCATACAATGAATTATGAACCAGTCTCCCAGAAATGCTTTATCAGCATCTCTACACCATCCCTACTCCAGAGCTACCTAGGGCAGCACGGGTCGGGATTTGCCTGGCCTGAAAGTGACTTAACCTCAGTGCCTAGCTCTCAGCATAGACGGATCCACCAGGGGGTTCCCATGACTCATCTGCTAGCTGCTGCTCTCAGTTCCCTCCAGCCTCAAATCGGGAGACTGGGATGGACATATATACACTCATATGTATAAAATGGATAACTAATAAGAACCTGCTGTATAAAAAAATAAATAAAATAAAATTCAAAAGCAAAAAATGTATCAGTGAGAACAGGTGGCAGACTGTTGGGTGATCTTTTGGGACTCGTGATTCTTTGGGGCGATGTGTGTTATCTTTATCTGAATCCTTAATGAACCACACCCATTTCTTTATCTCAGGAGACTAGCCTCTGGTAAAATGACGACGGAAGAGATAGTTGTCTTGGCAATCCTATTAAGCCGCGAAGTGTAAAGGAAGGGGCAGGCGGACTTCGCTTCTAGTCATGGCCCTGCCAGTCTTAAGCTGCCCAACTTAACCTCTCTGAGCCTCAGTATAAAATAGAGATTATGAAGGCAGGTTCTAGAGTTAGACGGTGTAGGTTGAAATCCTGAACCCATCACTTATTAGGCAAGTGACTTAATATCTCTGTGTCTCTGACTCAGTTTCTTCATCTGTAAAATTGGGATAATAGTGCCCGTCTCAGCATTGGTCATGAAAGTTAAACTGAGTTCATTCATGGGAAGCATCTATCTATAACAGTGCCTGGCACTTCATGCTAGCTGTTTATTCATGCAACAAATAGTTACTGAGCATCTACCATGTGCTGACACTGTTACAGGTAGTGGGAGAAACAGGAGAGAAAAAGGATTCTGCCTTCCGGGAACCTATGTACTAGTGAGGGGAAAAGACAATAATAAGTGAGATAAGTAAAATGTAAAGTATGTCTTAGTTATAAATGTGGCTTTTGGTTATTGTCATGGAGTGAGGAGTAAATGAAGCGCTACATACAAAATACATGGTGCCTAACATATAACTTGGCAACTAAATAGTTCTTTCTCTGTTTCTTTCCTCTTGCCAACTCTTTTTACTTTGCCCTCTGTTGACCCCATCAGTTTACCCTCCCCATGGCAACCATTGCCCTTGACTTCACACTGAGTACCCAGGTAGCACAGCTTTTCTTCTCTTTCACCTTCCCTAGACATTTCTTCAGTGCTCTTTCTTATTCTCACTCCTGGGTCACTTCTGGGTAGCAATGGGTTAAGAAAGAACCCCTGCTAATTTGACTTTGTCCTCTGACTCTACCCCTCCCTATATAATGCCTTTGTGCTGGTAAAATGCTGTCTCCACTCGGGGCCTCTGTGCCTTCCCAGCATGAAATATCACGGTTGTCTGCTTCCTAAGAGTGCCTGTCTCCATCTCTTCTTACTAGCAAAACACCAAATTCTTCTAGTTGAAGATGTCATTTCTGACCACATTCTGGATTCCTGGGGATTCTGGTGTAGCTCCCCGGCTATGTTGCCTTCAGTGGTGAGTGACAAGCAAGCCTGGAGCCAGCTGTCACACTTACATTTATAGTCCCCAAGTCTGTAGGGTCAGGACAGGTATTGTTAATGTACAGTGTGGCAGCTAATTATATCACCCATATTCCAAAAGGCATCATTACAAAAATGTCACACAACTTGATTACCCTAAAGATCAGAATATGGTTACCCTTGATTACCCTCAAGACCCATGATATCCATATCATTTACAGAACACTTTTCATAGCCTTTTGAATTGGGGGAAAAAAGGAAACTGAAGTCTCTTGCTGACATAATGATCACATTTGAAACAAGAAGGAAGGAGAAAAACATAGCTATGGAGGAACCAATAGAGATATATCACAGGAAGGTTCTCCAGGCAATACCATAGTACAGTGAATTCCAGGGGTTCAGGGAAGCTTAGAGATGGAAGATCATGCAGTCCAATGTTTTCTAAAGCTGTGATGTTGGTCCAAGGTGAAGTTTCCAGTCTGGTGAGATATCTGTGTGTGTGTGTGTGTGTGTGTGTGTGTGTGTGTGTTAGGGTAAGGTTGACAACTGTTCTTTTTTAGGAAACAGTCCTTTTCTCTGTATCATTTCTACTGTCTGGGTGTTGTATGTAGAGTCCTTTCTCTTCTGAAATGATGTTGATGATACCACTCATATACACATATGACTTCACATATATATTATATATACATATATATAATATATATATATCATATTTATATATGCCCCCTTTGTGGTAGGCCAAATAATGGCCTCCCAAAAGATGTCCATGTCTTAATCTCCCAAATCTGTGAATTAGGTTACATGGTAAAGGGGAATTAAGATCGCAGGTAGAGTTAAGGTTGCTAATCAGTTGACTTTAAGATAGTGAGATTTGGGCTTCTCTGGTGGCGCAGTGGTTGAGAGTCCGCCTGCCGATGCAGGGGACATGGGTTCGTGCCCCGGTCCGGGAAGATCCCACATGCCGCGGAGCGGCTGGGCCCGTGAGCCATGGCCGCTGAGCCTGTGCGTCCGGAGCCTGTGCTCCGCAACGGGAGAGGCCACAACAGTGAGAGGCCCGCGTACCGCAAAAAATAAAAAAATAAAAAAAAAATAATAATAAATAAATAAATAAAATAAAATAGTGAGATTTGGACTTCCCTGGTGGCGCAGTGGTTAAGAATCCGCCTGCCAATGCAAGGGACATGAGTTCGAGCCCTGGTCTGGGAAGATCCCACATGCCGCGGAGAAACTAAGCCCGTGCGGCACAACTACTGAGCCTGTGCTCTAGAGCCCGCGAGCCACAACTACTGAGCCTGCATGCCACAACTACTGAAGCCCGTGCGCCTACAGCCTGTGCTCCACAACAAGAGAAGCCACCGCAGTGAGAAGTCCACGCACTGCAAGGAAGAGCAGCCCCTGCTCTCTGCAACTAGAGAAAGCCCACGTGCAGCAACAAAGACCCAACACAGCCATAAATAAATAAATATATATATATATAAAAATAGTGAGATTATCCTGGATTATCTGGGTGGTCCAATGTAATCACAAGGGTCCTTAAATGTGGAAGGCAGAAGTTAAAAAAAAAAGAGTCAGTATCAGAGTGATGTGATATGAGAAAGACTTGACCAGCCATTGCTATGAATGAAGGTGGAGTGGGCTATGAGTTAAGGAAAGTAGGTGGTCTCTAGACGTTGGGAAAGGCAAGAAGGTGAATTCTCCCTGCGAGCCTCCAGACAGGAATGCAGCCCTGCCAACACCTTTGATTTGAGCCCAGTGAGATGGCTACCAGACTTCTGACCTACAGAACTGGAAGATAATAAACTTGTGCTATTTTAAGCCACTAAATTTGTGGTAATATGTTACCGTAGTAGATCGAAAACTAAGGTACTTAACATAGCAAAAGTTAAAAGTTGCTAACTCTCTAGATTGATCTATGCTTCACTCACTTTTTTTCCCTGCTTAAAACATTTACTGATCCGAGAAGTCCAAAGGTTTGGAAACTAAAGATCTAATCTGATTTCCCATTCAGTACAGGAACCACATCCTGTGAGGTCATATTACCTCTCTTTGAATACTTCCAGCGATATGGGAGCTCATTACTCAAAGGCAGTGCTTCCTTTGCAGGGCAGCTCTGATGACAAGGGAGCTCTTCCTTAAATCGAACCTAAGTTTACCTCTTGGGCCTCTTGAATGCCAGATGATACATCGAATCCCAATTCTACATGCCCTCCGCTTACTTTTATAGAAGCTCAAAAATATAATTGACATACTCAGGAGATACATAATGGCTATTAGCTATTCAAGTGTGTGCTTTTATTCTCACTCTGCTGCCTTCTTCCTGTCAGGCTGAAAATCTGCTAAAAGATTCCATCTCCCCCTGAATCCCTGCCACCTCCATAAAGCTATCATTCTAACTCCTTCTTTACCATCATCGCTAATGATGGGATGATGAGAACCTTGCAGCAGTCTGCATCCGCAACCTAATTTCTGCCCCCATCACTTTACTGAACCTGCTCTCTCAAGTTGGATGATGACCTGCTCCCTGCCAAATCCAACTCTATTCACAGCCGTCATTCGACTTGACTGCTGAGCAGCGCTAGACATTGTTGGCCACATCCTCCCCCTTGAAACTCCCCTTTCCTGTTTCAAGAGCACTAAACTCTGCTGGCTCTACCTTCCTTACTGTTTAAAATTTATGGAGTTCCTGGTACGTGCCAGGCAGGGGGTCTCATCTCACTACCTCCACGTGGATGAATTCCAAATAGGTGCCTCTAGCTTCAGACACATTCCTGAGCTCCAGATCCACATTTCTGGCCGCTAATAAAACAGCCTCACCTAGAGGCCTTCATGGCGTCACACAGTCAGCGCATTATTTCTCCATTCCCACCCTCCACCTGCAGATCTGCTCATCACCCTTCTTCCAGTCACCCAAGCTAGAGTCTTAAGGGTTATCTTTGTCTCATTCCCCTATACCATTCTCTTGTGGTGCTTCATCAATTCTACCTCTACAGAACGGTGGGAGGGGGGGTATCTATTTCCTGTTCATCTTCAGGTCAGGTTCTAGGCCCTCCCTCTCAGACTGTGACAGTAGGTCACCTGCTTCTGCTCTTTTCCCCAATCTATCATTGGCACTGCTATCAGATTACTCTCTCTCCTTTCTGTTCCAACTGTATGATCAAAACATATCCATCCCAGCTCCCATTTCTGCAAGAATCTGCTCTGTGTATGAGTTGTTTATGGACTAATAAATGAATCTTTGCAAATGAGTCAGTTCAGGGTTTCTCAGCCTCGGGGCTATTGGCATTTGGGGCTGGATAATTCTTTGTTGTGAGGGACTGTCCTGTGCATTGTAGGATGTTTAGCAGCATCCCTAGCCTCTACGCATTAGATACCAGTAGTACCACCACCACCCGCCAGTTGTGACAACCCAAAATGCCTGAAAACAGTGGCAAATATCCCCCGGGGGCATCGTCACTCCCTGTTCCCATCTCCCTCCTCCACCCCGTTTGATAACCACAGGTTTGGCTTACGACTTCCTCTCCACAGAGAACAAGGCCTTATCCTAGTGAAAAAGCATACATATCCAGGTAATCCCAAAGGAGTTATTTTAGTGACGAAGAGTTAGGAAGACTGGACTCTTCAAAGCCCACCATATAGGCAGGTACTTCCCTGGGCTTGCTCTTAAATTGGCTATTTGTGTTTAACCTGGGGATGTAGGAGAGGAAAAATCAGATAAAGGATGGAGGTGGTGGGTGGGCATGGGGTAGAAGCCAGTTCATACCTCCCCTGGGTTCATACAGATCAGCCTCCCCCATCTGCTTGAACATCCTTTGGTCTTGGATTCTAGTGGGTGCTTATAGGTTCCAGAGTCAGAACAAGGTGTCAGCCCCATCTCCAGCTGATGATTCCATGGTTTAATTACCATCTTTGGGTTAATTCCCTTGAACATTTTGTTCTTCTCACAGGAGCATACTGCCTTCCGACAGTCTAACTAGTTATTTTTGCAATTACGTGGCATGTATCTAAACGCTGGCAAAGAAAACACTCATTATTAACATTTGATCCAAGTTGAATACAGCGTCTTGCAAATGCAGGCATTACCATATGAACACACATATTTTGGAAAATTCGTTTTTGCAACTCTAAGTGCAAACTACCCTTCCATAGCAATGTCAGAAATGGCAGAAGTGCTGAGATGGGTTGGGGGTAAGGAGGGGCTTTTTTTTTTTTTTTTTTTTTGCGGTACGCGGGCCTCTCACTGTGGTGGCCTCTCCCGTTGCGGAGCACAGGCTCCGGACGCGCAGGCTCAGCGGCCATGGCTCACGGGCCCAGCCGCTCCGCGGCATGTGGGATCCTCCCGGACCGGGGCACGAACCCGTGTCGCCTGCATCGGCAGGGGGACTCTCAACCACTGCGCCACCAGGGAAGCCCAGGAGGGGCTTTTTAGGCCCTTTTATATCAAGACATATGGTTAAGGACTGGAGCTCAGGAGTTTAAAATTTTTGCTTATTCATTCCTCAGTTTATTCATTCATCAAATAAAATTTTGAGTTCCTGTTGTGTGACAAACACTGTCTAAGTGCTGGGATACAGCAGTGAGCAAAACAGATACGATCTCTGTCCTCATGGTACTTACAGTCTAGTATTGGCAGCAAATAGTAATAAAAGAATCACACCAGTGCGTGATTACCATATTCTAAGTACTAAGAAGGGGAGGTATTAGGGTGTTATGAGGCTATGTGACAAGGTGACTTTAGATTAGGTCAGGAGAGAGTTATCTGACCATGTGACATTTGAGCTGATGCCTGAGAGCAGAAGAGCATCCCATGCAGAGAGAATAGCACTTACTAAGGCCCACATGGAGGACAGCATTTGATGTACTTGAGGCACTGAAAGAAGACTAGCCTGGCTGGAGTGTGGACAGTAAGGAAGAGGGTACAAGATGAGTCTGGTAGGAGGCAGGGACCCAATCCTGAAGGACCTTGTAGGATGCTGGTAAGGAATTTAGATTTTATTCTAAGGACCATGGGAGGAAATCATGGAAGGATTTTGATCATGTATATTCCATGAGCTGATTTATATTTTTAAAAGATTTATCTGGCTGGTGTATGGACAGTAGATTTAAGGGGGCATCAGTGAAAGCAGGGACAATATTTGGGATACTTTCCTGCAGTCTAGGTGACAGGCAATAGTAGTTTGGATTTGAGTTGTGGCAGTGGATGTGGAAAAAAATTGGAGTTTATTTTTGAGGTCAAATTGCTACTGACCTTGGGCTGGTTACTTAAACTCCTCAAACCTCATTTCCGTATCTATAACCGTTAGGTTGATAGTACCTACCCCATAGCATTGTTGTGTGGATTAAATAATTATGTCCAAAGTGTGTGACTCATAGAAGTCTGTGCTCAATTGATAAATGTTATCTGCTCTCAATATTATTTTAAAAATTATGTCTCAGTGCTTTTGCACTGCAATGGGTTTTTATATGATTCAGTCCCTAATTTGCTGTGTGGTCTTGGGCCAGTTACCTCACTGGGCTTCAGGTCTGTCATTTGTAAGCCAGCAGAACTAACACCTGTCCTGCCCACTTCACAGGCATGCACTGAGAATAAATGGAAATAATAGGTGAAACTCATTGACAGATAAGAGCTTCAAGTTTGATATTGTGTTTTACAGAACTTGAGAGCCATTTTCTTTCATTTTGCAGCCCATGCTGGGATAGAAGGGAGGGTGAGCTGGGCCCCTAAACAAAAATTATTCTTAAAAGCTAATTAATGGTTATCTGTTATTTTATGTATGCTTGAAATATTTCATAATTAAAACCAAAACACTATAAACATAATAAAACGTTTAGGTTCATTATCAGTCAGGAAGACATGCTTTTATTTCCCATTCTGTTTGAATTCCTCAGCATCACATTCTTAATGTTGAGTGTAATGGCCTAGGTCACCCGCTCCTAAGCAATGCAAAAATCCTCTCTATAGTTTGATTGACAGGTGGGCACTCCATCTCCCCCTGAACACGTCTGATGATGGTGAGCTCACCACTTTCCAAAGTAGTGCATTCTACTTTTAGACAGCTCTAATTGTTAGAAATTTCTTTATTATATTGAGCACATATCTGCCTCTGTAACTTTCACCACCTATAGTTCCTTCTTTTTGCCTGAGGCTTACCAAAATATCTACCCTGTTATCTAATGGCAGGCCTTCAAATATCTGAAGATATATATCCCAACTGTCTATGCCTTCTCTTGCTCAGGTTAATCACTCTTAGCACTTCAGATCTACGCCATAGATCCCAGGCCTTCACCACTCTGGCCATCTTCCTCTTGACGCGTTTCAGTTTGTTAAATGCCACTCTTAAGAGGCTGGTGTCTGGGATTGAGCACCACACTGCGAGTGAGGTTGAACCCCTCCAGAAGACAGTGAATTGATGCTTTCTCACTGCCCATTTGGGACTAGACATCATGTATTTATCAGCTCTGCCTCGGATGGCATTGATTTTTTTTTTTTTAACCAGTCCACTGTAGAATTCTATGGAGCCTACTCTTATATTGTAGTCTTGAATTTATATCCCAGGTATCTTGTTAAGGGACTTCTGCCAAGCCAGGCTTCCCCTAACTTTGGATATGTGCTGTTAATTTTTTTGCATTTTTTTCCCATTTAAAATGTCCTTATGGTTTTGACCCACTCTTTTTTTTTTAATCTCTATCCTTTTTTTTTTAACGTCTTTATTGGAGTGTAATTGCTTTACAATGGTGTGTTAGTTTCTGCTGTATAACAAAGTGAATCAGCTATACTTATACATATATCCCCATATCCCCTCCCTCTTGCATCTCCCTCCCTCCCACCCTCCCTATCCCACCCCTCTAGGTGGTCACAAAGCACCAAGCCACTCTTTTAAATCTTAATTTGGTTAACAAGTTTATTAGCTATCACTTCCAGTTATGTGTCATCTACAAATTTGATCAGCCTGCTTTGGGTAGCATTATCCAAATTACTGACAAAAGTGCTGAAGAAGACAGGGTCAAGGACAGAATCAAATGCCACGCTACTTCTTTCTTCACCCCTATGCTTTCCAGGATGAAGACAATTAGGTAATAAGTACACTGGGCAGAATTCTTCAGTCTGCTCCAAGTGTATCTTTAATACACTTACAGTGTAGGCGATACAAATAACTCTTAAAACTGACCTTTGTTCTTCAGACACCTTCACAGATCTGAGTTTCAGGGGAAAAAAATAACTGGAATGATTTTCTTTTCCCCTGGTCTCACCATCTCTGACCATGTATCTTTACTATTTATTATTGTGTTTTATGGGGCGGGAGTAAAAAAAGAAGAGGACACTGAGAGGAGACAGAGAAATACCTTCTGGTAAAGAATGAAGCACCAGAATAATTGGGAAACTACTCCTTTCTACCCTCCAAATCAAGTTATGTGTCATTACCTAAGGTCAAAAAGCTGATTCATTGCCTTTTGTTGTCAGAAAGCAAATTGCTTCCCCATTTTACGAGTAGAATAATTGATGTCTGATTAGTTTCTGGGGTCTGTGGTCCTTAGCATCCCTGCCTGCTAGTTGACTTTAAACAAACTGTAAACAGCCTTGTAAAATTTCCCAAATGCAACCCTGATGGGAAGCAACTCTTGAAAAGCCATCTTCACAACACCCAGAATTGGTAGTTATACAAAACAGTTCATCTTATTGCTGCATTAAAAATCTATACAGCCTTAGTTCCCTCAAATATGTTCACAGCCTGAAGAGCAAAGAACCCATTTTTCCTCTAGGAAAAAAGGGCAAGTTTAAATTAAGGCACTTTTTCTAATTTGAATTCAACTGGTTGGATTTTTGACAGTAATTCTCCGCTCCTGGTTTGGGAGGATATTCTGGATCTGTGTGGAACATTGTGCCAAAGAAGTCCCGTCAGAGGTGTCTGTCCTGTCAAGCATATGGCTGACATGCAGGCAGCTCTCAGTGGCCCTTGCAGGACATTACAGGATCTAGCTACGCTCTATTTTAAGGGCACTTTGATTGGGAACTACAGGTACTGTAGCTAGAATCTGAGAACAAAACTCTCTGATACCCGCACCCATAAGTCCCCCCAATCTCCTTTGTCCTTAAAAAAAGAACATCTTGGGCTTCCCTGGTGGCGCAGTGGTTGAGAGTCCGCCTGCTGATGCGGGGGACGCGGGATCGTGCCCCGGTCTGGGAGGATCCCACACGCCGCGGAGCGGCTGAGCCCGTGAGCTACGGCCACTGGGCCTGCGCGTCCGGAGCCTGTGCTCCGCAACGGGAGAGGCCACAACAGTGAGGAATTTCAGGTCTCGAGGCTAATTTAGAAAAAGACCCAGCTTTTTAACCAGGGCACCACTTGCTCAAAATGTGTTTCCTATGTCTAGTGATTGTCTTCGACCTGAGTTGTCTGATCTGGTAGCCACTAGCCACATGTGGCTATTTGAATTAAAATTATTTGAAATTAAGTAAAATGAAAGATTCTGTTTCTCAGTTACACTATCCACATTTCAAGTGCTCCACAGCTACATGTACTGGCCAGTGAGTGCAACATGGTACGTTTCCATGATCATAGGCAGTGCTGGTCTAGTAGGTCCTATTAAAGTTGCCTGCTGTGCCTACCCAACTAAACGTTTTAGATTCTAATATAACCTGCATTTATTCAGTACTTACTCTGCATCATACGAGCAACTTTCATACTTATCTTGGTGGGGTGGGGGGCATTGTCTAACAGTTCATGGAAACTGCCAATGTGTAGGCAGAGCAGGTAGTTGCCTTGTAGTGTGGTTTGAGGGTCCTTGGAAAGTCTTCCTGCCTTCAGTTGTCTTCTCCATGGCCTGCTGCCAGGTTTGAAACACACCCACCTCTCTGGGCTAGGATGGTGAAATTCCCTGTTAAATGACAAATGTGGCCTGGAAATGGGAATGTTTATGGAGTGGTTTATCAGATTAATTCTAACCGAGAACCGGGCACTGAGGCAACACGACACAGGCCAGGTAAATTGTGAGGGCTGGCAGTAGGACTCAGGAAGGATCTGAGTCTTTCGGTTATCTCCCAAGAGACTGCCTCTCCACGTGGGACCACTACAGGGCATTAATGTTCAAAGAGCCTCTAACTTATGTGTATCAATTCAGCAGATATTTTGTCATTATATTGAACAGCACCAAGTACTGTGCCAGATGCCAGAGCTGTGGAGTTCTACTCTCAAGTTCCCTTTCATATGACCTCCTTCCCGGGCATTCGGAGCTGGCCCAGTGACAGTGACGGCAAGACCTCACCTTTCTTCCCCACTTTTGTCTTCTCCCTGTGTATTACCTTCACCACTCTTATCCCAGTCCCCGTTTTTTTTCAACCTCACTTCTGACTTGTTCCAGGCCAGAATCTATGACTGAAAAGGGGGAAAGGAAAGATAAAGGAAAACTAATCTTCCTTTCCTTTCCCTACAGCAGTGTTTTGCAAATTGCAGGGCACAAACCACTAGTGGGTTATGAAATCAATGTAGTGAGTCATGACCTAGCCTTTAAAAATATAAATGAAATAAAACAGAAAAATGCCAAAGTGTACCCAGGTAGTCAGGGTAAATATCGTTTCATCAGACTTTTGTTTTGGTTATCAAATATATGCATACATGTTGTGAGTCATTAAATCAAATGTATTTCTTTAACTCCTTACACCATTGTAGCTCTGTGCCCTGTCCCAAGTCTAGAACTGGTTTGATCTACATTTATGTCCTCACTATTTATCGCCTCCTGCAGAAGTCCCATCTTATTCCCTCTTCTGTTTTCCCAATCCATCCCTCCTCCCTAGACCCTAGGAGCCTCCATCTGAACTCACCTCCTCCCCATTCAGCTGGAGTCCCATTGAATTGCCATCTGGGGATGGAGCTGGTGGAATCTCTGTTGCCAGTATCTCAGATGGGAGTGATTAGGGAACATGTGTCACTGAAATTTGGAACTGGGGCTGTGAGAAGCATGAGCACACCTGGGGGTTAGCAGTGCTGGCCAGTCCTTCGGTTCCAGCCTGGAGCTTATATGCTTTACGGGGCAGCTCTCGTACCCAGGCCACGTGTGCGCCGGCCACATTACATGACTTCTTTTGGAACTCAATCCATGTGTCAGCTGAGAAGAGGAACTACTGGTGCAGAGTGTCATTCAAATGGAATCTACTCTAACTTTTTGCAGTAACACAGAACAGCTGAGTCATAGACCCTGCAGACGCTCCTTCAGTGGTTTGAAAGTAAGACTGTGTCTCCCGAAGTGTCTAACTTGCTCCACGGGGAAGAATATGACTAAAAATAGCTAGAACTAGCTAGAATTAAGTAAACACATGTAACTTGCAGAATGCAGTTTCAGCTGTAGACAGAGTGCGTAGCCCCCCTGGCACTGCTCAGTCATGTGTTAAATTTGTGACTTCTATGTGCTGCCAGTGTGTACATCTGACCGCGTCAGAACGGTCCATTTGCTCCAAGAGGAAGAGGAATCAGGCCTCTGTAATTCTCTTTGTGCAATGCCATGCAAAATTAAAGGCTTCATGTTTTTGGATGACAATGGCATTGCCTGAGAGAAGCTACATATTTAGTCATAAAAACACTCCAGTAAGTCCTCAGGTGTTGACCAGGGACATGTGAGTGAGATAACTGAGCCCACTCTGTCTGATTTTAGGTATTGGGACCCAGCAGCTGGGCCCTTGGCTCTCTATTGCCTGTCAGAGATAGTCCAAAATCTTCAACCTGGAATTCACATTAGAAAAACATGGTACACAGAGCTGTACATAGTAGGTGCTCAGTAAATAGTGCATATTTGTTTTCTACCCTGTGGTCCTCCATCATTAGGGCTTATGATCTACCCAAAATTGTCTCCCACAATTCTCCAGCAGGAACTTTCTACCCCAGCCTGGTTGGTCTTTCTATTCCTGACATCCTTCTTTTTCATTCCTGCTGCTGAGCATTTGCTCATGCTGCGTCCCCATCCTGGGATGCCATTTCCCAAATCTCTACCATTCCAATTCTTGCCCACCTTTCAAAACCTGCTGAAGCTCCCTCTTCCATGGAGCTTGCAGTGCCCATTTCATCCCCCAAGAGACCTAGTCCTTCTCTGAGTGGCAGCAACACTTGGGTCGAAGCCCCCATTTTGGCACTTGATCATAGCGTGCCTCAACCAAGCTGTGGCCCGTTTGCCGCATATATGTGAATATCAGTTTCTACCAATGGCTGAGAAGGTTTTAGAGAGCCAGGAAACATATAACACCTGTTCTGCTAGTTTTGCATCAGGATCAGGATATGTGGTTTATACTGTAAGCATTTAATGAGCTGATGACATAAATTGGTAAGAATTTATGAATAATTGCTGAAAAGCAGTATTTTCCAGTTCTGTTTCCTAAGTCGCTGCTGACTGAATCTGTGACCTTCACGTTACCTTTTTCTGAGCTCTCACTCCCCTCCAGCATACTGGCAAGGACAGTATTTATATACCCTAAAGAGATGTTTTGTGGATTAGCTATAATGAGTATATAACATGTAAAAATATGAAGGTCTGTAGGAACCCCATTATTATAGGAATAATAATAATTACAGCTGCACTTGTTTAAATACTTCGGAAATCATATAGAAGATGCCTTCTCTGGGGGGGGTGGGCAAAGCAGCCAACTCTACCAGCAATTAGTTGATTATGAATATTTAATTTTATTTTATTGCTTGTGATTTCTGTTTCTGTGCACAGTTGGGGCCTAGTTGCCTCTTTTGCCTTTTAAATGGAACCTCTGATGAAGTTGGTTAAAATCAATCTTTATGGTGCCTAGGCTCCCCAAACCAATGCTACAGACCCAGTGAGTGACTCTAGGACTATGTTTTGCTATCCTTCACCCCGGAAGCTCCCACTGGGGCCAACATTCCTTCCCATGTTGCTTTTCATCTGTCCTTAAGAAGGAGTCTCAGCTCCAGAGTGGTATGGGGGGTACTGAACATTGGTGTTGGCCAGGCATCAGTGGCATATGAGGGCATACCAAGTGCAGAGCCTTCTGACAGGTACCTGGGAGAAACATGGAGGGAACAAAACATGTATTCCCTTAGCAGTGAAAGGGTTTTTGCTTTGTAAGAGGCTTAGAAAAACGAGGAGAGGCCCTTAGAAAAATTGAAGAATCTTACTCTCTAGAAAGCAGATGCACTTGATTTATTCGGGAAGGCTTCCATGTATTCTTTTTTTTTAACATCTTTATTGGAGTATAATTGCCTTACAATGGTGTGTTTGTTAGTTTCTGCTGTATAACAAAGTGAATCAGCTATACATATACATATGTCCCCATATCCCCTCCCTCTTGCATCTCCCTCCCACCCTCCCTATCCCACCCCTCTAGGTGGTCACAAAGCACCGAGTTGATCTCCCTGTGCTATGCGGCTGCTTCCCACTAGCTATCTATTTTACATTTGGTAGTGTATATATGTCCATGCCACTCTCTCACTTCTTCCCAGCTTACCCTTCCCCCTCCCCATGTCCTCGAGTCCATTCTCTACGTCTGTGTCTTTATTCCTGTCCTGCCCCTAGGTTCTACAATGGAATATTACTCAGCCATAAAAAGAAATGAAATTGAGTTATTTGTACTGAGGTGGATGGACCTAGAGTCTGTCATATAGAGTGAAATAAGTCAGAAAAGAGAAAAATAGATAACGTATGCTAACACATATATATGGAATCTAAAGAAAAAAAAATTGGTTCTTCCATGTATTCTTGGTTGGAGGCAGAGAGGTGACCTCTAGATGGTTCTGCCTTCACTAAGAACCTCCAGTTATAAGACATTTTAAAGGACGTATTCTTCTACTGGGCATATACCCTGAGAAAACCATAATTCAAAAAGAGTCATGTACCAGAATGTTCATTGCAGCTCTATTTACAATAGCCAGGACATGGAAGCAACCTAAGTGTCCATCGACAGATGAATGGATAAAGAAGATGTGGCACATATAT
This sequence comes from Delphinapterus leucas, assembly GCF_059928025.1. Taxonomy (NCBI): domain Eukaryota; kingdom Metazoa; phylum Chordata; class Mammalia; order Artiodactyla; family Monodontidae; genus Delphinapterus; species Delphinapterus leucas. The sequence goes on from NC_143150.1 coordinate 26,931,251, forward strand.
ACAATGAAATATTACTCAGCCATAAAAAGAAACGAAATTGAGTTATTTGTAGCGAGATGGATGGCCCTACAGTCTGTCATATAGAGTGAAGTAAGTCAGAAGGAGAAAAACAAATACCTTATGCTAGCACATATATATGGAATCTAAAAAAAAAAAATGGTCATGAAGAACCTAGGGGCAAGACGGAAATAAAGACACAGACCTACTAGAGAATGGGCTTGAGGACATGGGGAGGGGGAAGGGTAAGCTGGGACAAAGTGAGAGAGTGGCATGGACATAGATACACTACCAAACGTAAAATAGATAGCTAGTGGGAAGCAGCCGCATAGCACAGGGAGATCAGCTCGGTGCTTTGTGACCACCTAGAGGGGTGGGATAGGGAGGGTGGGAGGGAGGGAGACGCAAGAGGGAAGAGATATGGGGATATATGTATATGTATAGCTGATTCACTTTGTTATAAAGCAGAAACTAACACACCATTGTAAAGCAATTATACTCCAATAAAGATGTTTAAAAAAAAAAAGACACAGAAAATTGCCAGACACTCAGAAGCCCCCTGGTCCCATTCTAGTGACTCCCCTTAAGGTTTAATATCGTTCTGGTATCTAACAAAAAAATCACTTTACCTGTATTTTGTATTCTATATAAATGTTATGACACAGTAAAAAAGCAAAACAAAACAAAAAAAGGACGTATTCTGTGGGACTCATTCTGCGCGCCTGTCTTTTTCCTTATTTATCTGACCACCTGAATCATTCTACACAGTGCAGTTCTCTAAAGTGTTCTGAGATTTCTCAGTCAAAATTCTCTTGTGCATAATTAATATTTTCTCTGAATAGAGCATACGAATATATTTGATGCAAAAAAATAATTAAATGATAACACAATTTCCCTTCTCTTTCATCTATCCAGCTAGTACAGAAAAGTATTATCAATCTGCTATCACTGATTGAACAAATATTTATGTGTCTGTCTGGCCATCAAAATTAGAAATCATGAGGAAGATAGTTTTTTGGGTTTTTTTAATTTACCGTGCTTCATGTTCATCAGCTAGCAGGCACTGACTTTCTTTTCTAAAGGCTGAGTTGCTATATGCTTATGTATGATGAGGTTTTTGTTGTGCTTTTTCTCTGAAGATCTCAACATGAGCAGCTTTGGAAGGATTACAGGGAATATACTTTAAAAGACATTTTGAGTACCACGAAACATTCCTTTTCAGGAGTACTGCTTTTGCTTTTAAAGTGTTGTGAATTCCTCTTTGGTGGAGAGTCACCTACTTTCTGGCCCTGCCATGCCCCATCCCTTCCCTCTCCTCCTCTGGGGCAACCCCAAAGCCAAGCTGCCTCTGCCTTTGACGAACTGTGGAGCCAGCTGGTGACCCTCAGCTTTCAGGAGCAGAATCGACTGCTCTGGGATCTGCTACACGGTGAGGAGTGATTACTTGGAACTGCATTATTTTCCTAGGTTGTTTTTCTACGCTGTTCAGAATTATAGATTTTTCTGCTTTTGCTTTTTCCTCCTTTTTAATCGCTTCAAATTTCTGATTATGTATTCAGCGCACACCACAGGGTGCCGATTTAATTTTATTGGTCCATTTAAAGGGCAAATAACCCTTTGTTTTTATAAGGAGAAGATAAAGGACCAATTATCCTGGGCCTCAATGCATATCTGCTATTTGAGCTTACAATCCAGTCAGGCGTCTTTAGAAGAGATTTTCCCATTTGCACCCTCTTGCCTTATTTCCTGGTATATTGTTGCTGTGACCTAACACATTTGCCAGTGAATACCTTACCCCTTAATGAACAGAGGTATTATTTTATTAGCTGCCATCGCCTTATGTATGTTCTAAGCTCCCATGAGGAGCAGGCCAAGCATGGAGGGGAATACTCCACTCCCCCGAATTGAAGGGTCTCCTGATCTCAATATGTTGCCACAGTGTATGAAATGATCAGATACGTTTTGTAATTGGATTGTCACCAAATCAGTTGCAGATGGCCAGGATGGCACTGCTTGCCACCTGCTTGGAATGTGTTATAATTTCCTCTAAGAAGCTCTCCCTGAACTGGCCCATCCCAAAGATAGTTACTGCCTCTGCGCATCACTTTGCCTCTCCAGCTATAATACCACCATCAGTATTCCAGAGTCAGAAACATTTGTGGATTGGATTCCAGGAGAGGAAATATAAACCCTTTCAGTGCAGAAGCACTGGGGAGTAGCATGAGGACCGGGAAGGTATTTGTCGTGGGGGTGACTCTGTCGCTGTTTGTGGAATTGATGGACTCAGAGACAGAGAGGGAAATGGCTGGAAACTCCCTGCCCTGCTGAGGCCAAAGTCACAGGCCAGTTTCTAAGGGGACCAGTTAGACTTCTACCACCGGGCAGACCCTTGGCCCCCGGGTGATAGCACCTACGAGGGTGATTGCTCATAAGAAGGAGAGCCTGGGAAAACAGTATTATTTTCATTTACGAGGATAGCACTATTTTTCTAGGACCCCATGGTGTTACTCATGAAAATGAAAGGAAGCAAGGAGAAAATGAGTGAAATATTTCTGGCTGTAAAACAGGGGCTGTTATTTCCCTAATTTTAGTGTAGTCTTTCCTTTCAGAAAAAGAAAAGATGAAAAAAGGTAAGTATGTAGGAATTATTCATAGGAGTGCTTCTAGCTCCTATCAAAAAGCTAACAGCTTTATATAGCTAATACTTCTCCTCTAATACTTACTATTCATGGCTTCAACCTCTGATCATCAAATTCCCTGGCAGAAGACATCCTGCTCATTCTTTCATTTCTAGATCTTAAGCATTAAAAAGACTGAGGTAGGGATAAAGACAGAAATAGTAGGAATGGCTCTTCAGAAGGGGCAAGAAGTCATCGAATTCTGCACATTTGGTAAATGCAGGTAGACTCCTCAGTCATCGAAGAAGGTCCAGCAGGTTCTCAAGGCACCACACCTACTTTGCAGGACTTCGGCAAGAGAAGGGAAGGCATTAGGGGTGGGACAGCTGGAGATCTGGGGTACCAGTGTGTTAGTTATGAAGGACTGAGAGCTAGAAAAGACCTGGGAGAGGAGCAAGACACTGAGGCTCAGAGTAGGCAAGCAGTCTACCAAGTGATTCCCCATTTCACAGATAAAGAAATTGAGGCTCAGAGAAGTAACATAATATGACCAACATCACACAGTAGAAAATGTCAAAGCTAGGATGTGAACATGGAACTATCTGAAATGCCATCACAGTGACTAAGCGGAGCCTATGACATTTGGAAGACTATTCATGAGGGCTGTCCCTAAGCTTAAGTGTTATGGCAGGAAGAGTTACAAAGCTTGGGAGGCCTGGGAATGGCAGTGAGGACAAGCAGTTAGGAGCACACTGTGGTGTCCAGATAAGAGATCATAAGGACTTAAGTGGACTCTGAAGGATAGAGTCCTTGGAGGCAGCTCATCCAGTGGGTAAGAAGAATCTAGAAGACTGCTTTGTTTGGACTCCAACTCCACCAAATATTTACTGAGCACTTGCTGTGTGCCAGACACTGCTCTCGATGCTGGGGATATAGCAGTGAACAGGGCAGACACAAATCCCCGCCCCGGTGGAGCTGATATTCTTGTTGGGGGAGATTTATTATCTGTGTGACCTTGGCCAAATTGTTCAGCTTCTCGGAGGCTCAGCATGCTCACCTGCAAAATGGCAAGAGTGGAGCCCAGGTCAAAGGGCTGCTGTGAGGATTAAATGATATCATGCATATAAAACATATAGTGCCTGAAACAGTAGCTTTTATTATTGTGCCATGTGTGACTGATCATAGTTTAATATTAAGAGTTAATTGGATAGGACTTCCCTGGTGGCGCAGTGGTTAAGAATCTGCCTGCCAGTGCAGGGGACATGGGTTCGATCCCTGGTCCGGGAAGATCCCACATGCCGCAGAGCAACTAAGCCCGCGAGCCACAACTACTGGGCCCGCGTGCCACAACTACTGAAGCCCGCATGCATAGAGCCCGTGCTCCGCAACAAGAGAAGCCACTGCAGTGAGAAGCCCGTGCACTGCAATAAAGAGTAGCCCCCGCTTGCTGCAACTAGAGAAGGCCCACGTGCAGCAACGAAGACCCAACGCAGCCAAAAATAAATAAATAAAATTTAAAAATAAATAAAGTTAAGATGATACTTTAAAAAAATATTGGATAAAAACAAATAGAAATACGAACAGCAGTGTCTCTATATGATGGACTTATGCACGTCATTTTTTTCCAACGTGGAAATAGCTTTTTTAAAAAATATTTTTTAAATTAAAATGCATACTAGGCATAGAAATATCAAACCATTGGAAAGTAAAAAATAAATAAATAAAAATTTGTGAGAGCTTTTCCAAAAAAAAAAAAAAAAAAGAGTTAATTGTAACCTGAGGTGAAATTGTTGGCGGGGGATGCGTGGGGAGGTGGATTGTAGACACATTTAAGGTGACAGGGCAGAAACGGGGACCTCTGAGAGCATCACAGTTGTCCTTCCACATCTGGGCTGTAGGGCTCCAAACCCCTTGAGGGGTGAGCACCTACTACATGTTTTAGTCGCCTACCCTTATGGACAGGGCACTTCCAGTGAGAGCTGGAAGGGGTTAAGGTCTGGTTTCTGCCTGCTGACATACTGCTGTGTATATCTTTTCCTACGTACATATGTGAAAATGCCACCATTCCTTATTTCTACTTCAAACTGTGGACTTGTTTTCAGTGAGCATCACTTAAAACCTTCTCTTTGAATATAGGTTTGTTTTCTTTTCAGGTGTCGTGCAAAGAGATGAGGATGTGACCTTTTCAGAAAACTGAAACACTGATTATCTGCCGTGGTGTATGGTACTGGTAAGTAAAAATAACTGTTTCCTCAGAGTAGTGATTTAATAATTATTTTAATAGGTCCAGATGGCTACAGTGCCTGTCTCTCCACTACTCCCATACTTCTGAAGAAATAAAATATAGTGGAGATCCTGCTGGGTTTTTTTTTAAAGGGCAGGATGTCTAGACTTTGAGAGGGGCAGCATGGGGGAGCTGGGATAGCTTTAGGCCAACTATACTTTTCCATATGCTATCTGGGATGTTCTCTCCCCTCACATTTCCACCCCCAACCACATGGGTAATTTTGACCTCACTAGTAGACTTACGCTCATCTTCTGTTTCTTAGCCTAAGCCATGATGTCCTCAGGGAGACTCCTCTGACGTCCTCAACAAGGCTAGATCACTCTCAGCACACGTCCTGTACTTCTCCTTCACAGCATGGATCGTACTTATAAATAATGACGAGTCATTTGTTCGATGTCTGTCTCCCCAAGCTTTATAAGGATGGGTATAGAGGCTGCTTGTGTAGCCCCCACCCCCTCAAACTTAGCATAATGCTTGGGACATAGTAGGTGTTCAAGAAACTTCATTCACTGACTAGCTGACTAGATGAAGGAGTAAGTAGCATTCCAGAGCTCTCGATTCTGGGCCCAGCCCGGCCATTTTCTGAATGTGCAGCCTTAGGTATGTCACCACTTTGAGCCTTAGACTCCTCACCTGAAAAGTAAGGATTCAACGATTTCTAAGGTTCTTTCTAGCTTGAATAGTTTGTCATCCCATTGAAGTCAGGATTTTGATTCCTACCAGTGGGGGAAATATTCCAGTTAAACTACCCAGGATTTGCTGCCTCTTATTTCCAGTATGGGATCTCCAGTATGCTAATGACTTGAATTGGCATGGTAAAAGCAGGTTTAATTAGTGGATTCCTCTTCAAAGGCCTTGTACTGGAGACAACATTGGTTTGTTTGGGGAAACACTAGCAATTTGCCCACTGCAGACTTCACTTCTCTGCTCAACTGCTCTTTGTTTAGTTTTACCTCTAAGATTAGGTGCTTTCACATGGAGATCTTCATCTTCTTTGTGTTTGAAACAAAAGGAAGTACTTAAACTAGGGAAGGAAGTCTCTGATGGTAAATGGTTATAAGCAAACAGCTGTGTTCTTTCTTCTGTCAATCAAATAAGCAGCTCTAAGTTTTGTTAGGGGCCCCCGCTGGACCACAGAATTAGGAGCTTCAAGATGTGTCACAGCCATCCCTGTATCCACAACAGCCAGCACAGTGCCAGGTTCAGAGTAGGTGTTCAAAATGATTACCGAATTAGATAAGGTGACAGCTGGGAGGCCCTACACATAGGTTGAGTAGGCAATTCCCCATATTTTTGTTATTTTAATAATTTGTACCCAGTCGACTTTCCAGAATGATCTGAAGCAGAGCTGCCTACATGGTAGAGTTTGTGGACTAAAAAAATGGTCCTATATGCCCTTGAATTGCTCCCTTACCAGCTTACATAGGTGCCAGAAATTTCTACCAAGTTGCTTTAGGTTGGCATGGAGGGTTCATTAAAATGCAAGTATTACATCTGGATCAGCTGGAATAAGTGAGGTACTAGTTACCACTAATACCTCGAAATGAATTAGTTTTTTGTATTAGCTAATGCCAGGGTGCTGGGGGCATAGGACAAGGATGGATTCGTTTTGATTAGGACATGAGGGGTGAATTAAGAAAACTGTAGAGCATGGAGTACTCTTCAGGAGGTTAGGAGCATAACAGTAAGCATCCCTCAAGTAGCTGACGTTCAGCTTGAGGGCACTGGACTCCCCCAGTTGGGAGTGGCACCAAAAGTCCAGTGGGTGCTGAAAACCACCTGAAGCTACACCACAGTGGTGAGAGAGACCTTGCATTTGGTCTTGAGAGAGCTTGAGCACCTCAGGTAAAAATGCTGACAAGTTGTCCTTGAGTATAGGAACTGGGGATTCTTTGGTTTCTCCCTAACCCCCGCCGACTTCATGCATTTAGCAAAGACTCGTACATTTTAGTATCCCCACTTCCCTCTCAGCATTTGATGACTGATTTAGACCCCCTGGGCAGCTTTAGTCCTTAAGGCACACATTTTTGCTTATAATAATAGTAATAATGAATACCATTTGATGAGTACTCACTATTTGCCAGATGCCATGCTAGACCCCTACATATGTTATCTCAACTGTCAGGTCCATTTAAGTACAAAACGTATGATCTTTCTGTTAAGCTGTAATGACTCATCTCACTAATCCCATGGCCCTCTCTTCCATCTTCAGTAGAGCATCACAGACTGGGGACCTCTGTGATCAACCAATCAGCAGTTATGGAAATTACTGTGTGCCACATACTGTGCTAAGTGCTACGGAGGAAACAGAGGAGAGAGTTTAGTCCCAGACAAACACCTCACTCTGAAAGCTGGCCTCTGTCCTTTACTCCCAGTTTCCTTTCTCTAGTTTTTGGACAGAGATGTGGATCCCTGAGAAAAGCCAGGAGATGGATGCCAAGGGAATGTGCGTATTTCATTTCCTGACACAATATGCAATCTGGCAGGGTTAGGGAATAGGCTATTCAGATTAATTCAAAATTGTGTTTAATAGAGAGTCCCTATAGGTACAAAAGTGCAGAAAAGTAAATGCAATGGCATTCATGGCATGCCGGCAACTGAAGGAACAGATTATGACTTTCTCTAGTAATTCAGAAGGCACCTCAGAATCTTTTACAGTTTCAGGGTCATCATTATGAATGTATTATAAAGAGTGAGAGGGAGGGTGGTACGGTGCAAAGTGCATCCATTTGGGTAATCAGAGGACCTGAGTTGTAGTCCTAGCAATGCAACTTTGGGTACGCCCCTGGGCCTCAGTTTTTCCATCTGCAAAGAGGAGAGGTCGGTCTTGAATCTCTAAGGAATCTTTCAGCTTTCAGATTTTTCCACTGCTAATTTTCACTACACAGCATGGAGATGGGCAAGGTCCTAGTGGGTTGACTGCCTGAACATAGAGTTTCCAACATTTCGCCCTCAGTGAGACATTCCTCCTTTTGAATTAAGCAAGTATGTTGCCTGTGGTGATCAGGCTTCAATAAAGTGTGTGCCTCATTTCATAACGTGTTATGTAATCAAACCAACTGCTTTGCTGACCTCTGTGTTGAACTGTCCTCCTTCTCTGGCAACCCTAACTTCCCTCCATCAGCAACATCCTGATTTCCCCAGGATGGTCTCTGGCCAGTCAAAGGAGCCTCCCTCCCTCCCCAGCCTTGCTAGAACAATTGCGTGATTTGTGCCCTTGGACTGGATATATTTTACATGTGCTTGCCTAAGTGCTGAGGGGTGGGAGTGAAAGTAAATGATGTTGGACATGGCGAGGCATTGTCATAAAACCTCCGATTCAGACATCTGCTTTTGAATGGATCCTTAATACCAGAAGGCATCACTGAGGCCAGGCAGTAAACTCAATGGTGTTATTAACTCTCTCCATAAAAAATATTCATTTTTGGCTCACCTGCCAAGTGCTTCTACTCTAAAAAATTGTCCATACTAGCCCCTAACCAAATTATCAGTCGACTTTAGCTAGCCTTGGGCTGAATCCCAGCACAGTGGTGTTTCAAGCCAGTGGTTAGAAATGCTCCCTTGGCCCTTTGAGGCCCTCCCAGACACCCTAGAACTCAGTCAATGTACAGTAATACAATTTACTATAATGTCCTTTCTCTTTTCAAGTAACCCAGCTGTCTGTGATCTCCAAGTCCCAGCTCACTATATTTGATGGAGGGTATGTTTAAAATGAACAGCTGAAATGGCCCCATGAAATGTCTCCTCTTTATCCTTTTTATCCCCTCATTGACAAGCACAGGGCTGCTCCGTGGGGTTGACTGCTGAAAGGCTGACAATGTTAGGGCAAGAAGCCCATGCTATTATTGTAATTTCTATTTTTGTTTGTTGTGCTTTGTTATTGTTATTAGAGCAAATTTTTCCTAAGAGGTGCCAGAGGGACAGCAGGAGAAGCCGAAAGCCTCCAGTCTCTAAAATGGAAGCAAAGGCTTAACAGGGAAAGTACAAAAGCCTCGAATGTGACTCCTTCTGCAGACCCTACATCTTTACCTATTAGTCATTGGCCAGTTGGCTTCAGTCACTTCACTGGAACCTAGAATGTCTCTCCAGCTTATGTTCTCATTGGCTGAAAGGGATGATGACAGAGCAAGGAAGGCATCATAGAAGTGACTACACATCCCAATACTTGAACCATTCAACTCAAGTTAAGAGAATCATGCAAAAGGCAGAAATATTCTGCCTCTCAAATTAGTTTACCTGATGTAGCAGAGAAAAAATTTTACCATGCTACACACAGAAAACAGTGACAACAAGTCAGGCAATTGTGTTCCACTTTGTGACTTATACACAACTGATTTCCAATTTCCAAGAGGCCTACTTTCTCTGGTTCCCCCAGAATATCTGTGTCTGGCAGATCGCAGGTGCTCAGTAAGTAATCGTTGACTGACTTAACGCTTGCAGGCCATCCTTCTTGTTGGCAGGTGCTCTGAGATTCATTTATCAGCTAGGTGACATTTCTTTTGGGTGCTGTCTTCCCATCTCTCCATTCATTAATCCATTCATTTATTTCTTCATTCAATGTTTACTTCATTGAGTATATCCACTATCAGTTATTGTAATAAGTGCTGGGAAGACAAAGGTGAACAAGGCATGCTCCCTGCCTCAAGTAGCTACAATCTATATGACAAGGACCACAGTAGATAGAAAGGAAGTACTGGTATGAACTGTCATATAACTCATGATCTAGTTAAGGATGTAAGCCTTAAACCTACATTAAATGATTCAAGAACAACATAAGAAATGAAACCCAGCATTAAAACATGTAGCCTAGGTAATTAAATGGGGAAAAGGGTTCAGAAGAGGGGGAAGCTGGGTGGGTTTCAGGAGGTGTGGAAGACTTACGGAAGGAAGATCAATTTCAGAAACAAAGGTAAGAAGGCCCTAAACCTAGGCTTTCATTATTTCCAACATCAGGTTTTCATGAACAAAATGTAATCTAAAACAAATATGTGTGTGTGTTGGGGGGAGGAACAGGCAGTTAAAAGTTTCAGATACATATCATTTACCACATCCCAAAGCATCAGCTCTTTTCTGTTTTAATAGATAATCAATGATTAACTGCATACGAGAATGCCTATTTGTATATTTTATTATTCTTTTTGGGTTGGAATGGAATTTTAAAATTTTTCTCTGCCTTTTAATTTTTTTTAATATCATGAAAATTGAAGTCATTATCATTAGGGAATCCCCTTCTCGTCTCATCCCATCTCTCTCAGAGTCCAAATTGAAATAAAAAGTGCTAGTCATAGTATTTGTCCACGTTAGTAATAGGCATGGTCAGTCATCAGAGACACCGAATATCAGCTCGTTAGCTGATCCCCAACGCCTTGTCTTGGAATGGATGGTTTGTGTACACAGAGATAACGGGTTTTTTTTGTAGATTTGGGACATTATTTTCTGAAGTTCTTAAAATCTCCTTAGTGTACCTGGGATGCTTGGGAGGCAAGCTTTGAAAAAAATTCAGGAAAATGGAAAAGAATGGAAAAAAATATATATACATATTTTGTGTATATATATATATATATATATATATATATATACAAAAATAATTCTAGTTGTATGTGGATAGTGGAGTTTTGGATGAACCCTTACCCTCATTTTCTAAAGTCCCTGTACTGTTCTTATATTGTCTTTAAAATAATAATAATAATGGCCTCATTCAAATGTCACTCATTTACAATAGACCTGACACAAGTGTTTTCCTCTGGGCCTTTTCTAGGACTAAGTAAAGGGAAAAACTATATATAGTGTTTGTCTTTCCCCCAAACAATAGGGCTTCTATTGAAAGCATGCCAGAATCTGGAATTTTTAAAGGATATTCTTTATCAAGGGATATTAAACAGATTATTCTGGGTTGAAAGTGAAAGGTAATCTTTTAGGATTTCATGACTAAGACGGAGGTCAAGAGATTAAGATGGATTATAAGTGAAAGGGGGCAAGAATCAGAAGTGCCATTAATTTGAATTTTTACTGGTAGAGGAGTTTGGGATGAATTAAACCTCTAAGGTCCCAACTTCAAGACATGTTGCTGAACCTGACTCAGGGAATGGTATTTTCAAGCATGCTGGGCTCAATTACCATTACATCTTAAAAGTTATTGCTTGCTGTATTTAAATAATTATCACGTTAATTGAACCATCTTATTTGTCAAATGTTAAAGTAGAAAAAGAAGTCTTTGGATTTATCTGGGAAAAGACATTTGAAAGGCACACTTCAAAACTTGTATTTGTTGGGAATAAAGATGTAATAGGTTCTGGGACTTCCCTGGTGGTGCAGTGGTTAAGAATCTGCCTGCCAATGCAGGGGACACAGGTTTGAGCCCTGGTCCGGGAAGATCTCACATGCCGTGGAGCAACTAACCCCATGCACCACAACTACTGAGCCTGCACTCTAGGGCCCACAAGCCATAACTACTGAGCCCGCGCACCACAACTACCGAAGCCGGCATGCCTAGAGCCCATGCTCCGCAACAAGAGAATTCACTGCAATGAGAAGCCCACGCACCACAACGAAGAAGACCCAATGCAGCCAAAAATAAATAAATTAAAAAAAAAAAGATGTAACAGGTTCTGGTTCAAAAGACAAAACGCATACACGAAGCTTTTCGTTTCCCCAATTGCTACTGTAATGATCTGACTACAGAGAAAGAAATTCATTATAGAATTCAATTTTTGTGCCTCTGATAGGAATCCCAAGATCCAACAAAGGAAGGAACTATCCATTTAGCAAGTGTTCTTATGTCTTCCATGATGTGATGAATTTATTCAGTAACCATTTATTGAGTACTTGCTTTCTGCAAGACCATGTGTTAGGCACAGCAAAAAATAGTAATAGCTAATATTCACTGAGGTTTATTACATGTAAGTGCTTTATATGCATCATCTCATTTATGCTTCCTGAAACACTATTGTTACCTCAGTTTTGCAGATGAGAACGCTGAAGCTTAGAGACAGTAGTTAGCTGGTCCAAGATTATACAGTAAGTAGCAGAGCTGATACTCAAATCCAGGTCTGTATGATTTCAGAGTCTGAGGTATCAAACATGAAGGCTGAGGTAGAATCCCAGCCCTTGAAGAACGCTCACACGCCTAATTGTAAAATGATGTGCATGAGTGCTAGAGTTATGGTCTGTAGAAAGTTCAGAGTTCAGAGAAGACCACAGTTAATTCTGCCTGGAGATTTTACGTAGGTGACATTACAGTGGGACAAAGTGATATTTTAAAAATATGAGTCGGAAATGGGAAGGAGGTTCCTCCAGCTGGAGGAAGTAGTATGGACCAAGACATAGATGTGAGCTAGCAAAGCATATTTAAGTAGCAGTAGAGCGTAGGATAGCTGGGATTGACGTGTTGGAGAGTGGTGGGAATGCCAGAGCAAAACTAGAAAGGTAAAACAGAGCAAGATCATTGGATACCTTGAATATGATGGGATATTAGATTTATTCTACAAGTAGAGGGAAGCCTAAAAGCTTTTCAACAGAGTGATAATATCAGATATGTCTGTGTGTTTTCAAGAGAGAAGTCTGGAGACAATGAGGAGGATAGATTAGAGGTAAGAAGGAGATTGGAGAAGAGGAGACCAATTAGAAAATTATTGTATTATTAAAACAATACAAGAGAAAGAGCAGACTGGGAATGGGGATGCGCGTCAAGTGGACTTCCTGGTGAAGATGCCCAAAAGAGAGTTGGCTATATGGGTTTGGAGTTTGGAAGAATGATTTGTACAAGAGATAAAGATTTGAGAGTCATATAAGCCATATGATAGGAACATTTATAAAATGAAGAGAGAAAAGGGCCAGGAAAATTGTCCATCATTTAAGGAGTGGAAACAGGAAGAACAGCCCAAGAAGGCAAGTAAAAATAAAAGAGGGGAAATAGGAGGAGAATCTGGAGAGAGATTGTGTCACAAAGGTTAAAGAAGGAAAGAATGGTCAACAGTGTCAAATAACGGAGAGGTCTCAATCCGAAGGAAGCTTGAGAGCTGCCCACAGGATTTGGCTAGTAGGAGATCACTGATAACTGAATGAGAGTAGTTTTAGCACAGTGATGAATATGGGAAACAAACTTGAAGAATGAATGGAAGCTGAAGAAGCAGACACAAGGTAAATAGATGACTACTCTTCCCAGGCGTTTGGCAATGAAGGGAAAATGATCTCGTGTACTTTTGGCAATCTGACCAAGGGTCTGCAACAAAGCACCTCTGCACTTGCCCACCCTTAAAGGGCACCTAAGCTGTATGTCACTAAAAGGCCATGCCAGATTCCGTATTTTACGATCTTAGTAGTTGGGAAATATTTTATTCAGATTCCTGCCCTATGTTTCCTTCCACCCTTATCCTGACACATTTCCAGCCTCCGTCTACACACAGAGCAGGCAAACATTTCTAGTGGAGTGCTTCTAGAATAAAGCTATCTTGTGACCTTGAGGGACCCTCTGTTCCCTGTATAGTGTTCACCCTGTTCATCTGAGAGAGAGCCTTCCTTTAGAAGCCCTATGCTCTGAAAAAGCATTGTTGATAGAATGCTAGTGGTTAAAAAGGCTCATGTCTTTTTGAAAATAACCCAGAATATTTTAGTTTGACATTTCTGAATCCTTGGCATGTCTGCTCGTTGGCAAGCCCAGAGCTCAGAAATGTTTTGACAGGTTAAGGAAACGCTAGGATTTCACTATATTGGTCCTCCCGGCTGATGAGGCATGGTTCTTGCTGTAGCATCCAAAGGCCATTATGTGGTTTGTATGTTAAATCGATACCTTATAAAACTCCTGCGTAACTGTTGGCTTATTATTTAAAGCAAAGGAAGAACAAATCAATTCCATACGTGTCAAGGACATTCTTGACAAAGGGCCGAATGGAATGGGTAGGCTCAGTGCCATGAAAAAGTCCAGTGAAATGGAAAGTTGTGCACTGTGCTTTTGGATTCCTTCCAGATGGGCAAGCGTGCTCCAGGCTGCTGCTTATACTTGCTTGTTTGGGCTTTCCCAGCCTGGAAGCAGGGCAGGCTGGCTAGTGCTTTAGGGATACATCCTGGGACCAGGGGAGCTCCTCTGATAAAATAACCCTTGTAACATTGGAAAGCAGATCTCAGTAGCAGTGCTGAGGAGTCTCAAGAGTACGCGCAAAGTTTTAAGTCAAGAGGTAAGTGGGGTGAAGCAAGACAGTGGGCTGTTGAGCAATTCAGTGGACAGATCTCGTGGTGTTAGAGAGGAAAGCGGAGAATAGGCAGGGCAGCCCTGATTATCAAGAGAGACCCAGCTGCAGTCAGCATGTTGCTGTTCAGAGGAGGAAGAGACTTTATGGGTCATCTAGCGCGGTAGGCCTCAACCCGGGAAACATATCAGACTCAGTGGAGAGCTTTTTAAAAATACTGATACTTAGGCCTCACCCTACACCAATTAAATCAGACACCCTGGGGAGAGGATCTAGACTCAGTAATTATAAAACTCCCCAGGTGATTCCGGTGTGAAGTCATGGATAAGAACCACTGATCTAGCCCAACATTGTTCATTTATAACTGGGCAGTCTGAGGCTTAAAGAGGGGAGATGGTTTCTTCTAGTTCCTCTGGATAGTGGTGATATATTTAAGACTAGAACAAGTGGTTTTGGTTAGCGATTGAGGAAGAGGAGAGTTTCTAAGTAAGAGCTAATTATTTATTTATTTATTTTTGGCTGCATTGGGTCTTTGTTTCTGCACGTGGGCTTTCTCTAGTTGTGGCGTGCGGAGCTGCTCTTCCTTGCAGTGCGCGGGCTTCTCGCTGCGGTGGCTTCTCTTGTTGCGGAGCACGGGCTCTAGGCGCACGGGCTTCAGTAGTTGTGGCACGTGGGCTCAGTAGTTGTGGCTCGTGGGCTTTAGAGCGCAGGCTCAGTCGTTGTGGCGCACGGGCTTAGCTGCTCCGCGGCATGTGGGATCTTCCTGGACCAGGGATGGAACCCGTGTCTCTTGCATTGGCAGGCGGATTCTTAACCACTGTGCCAGCAGGGAAGTCCCCTATTTTTAGTTTTTTAAGGAACCTCCATACTGTTCTCCATAGTGGCTGTATCAATTTACATTCCCATCAACAGTGTATGAGGATTCACTTTTCTCCACACCCTCACCAGCATTTATTATTTGTAGACTTTTTATTTTATTTTTTAATAAATGTATTTATTTTGGGCTGCTTTGGGTCTTTTTAAAAAATAAATTTATTTATTTAATTTATTTTTGGCCGCGTTGGGTCTTTGTTGCTGCACGCGGGCTTTCTCTAGCTGCGGTGAGCGGGGTCTGCTCTTAGTTGCGGTGCGCGGGCTCCTCATTGCGGTGGCTTCTCTTGTTGCGGAGCACAGGCTCTAGGCGCGTGGGCTTCAGTAGTTGTGGCACACAGGCTCAGGAGTTGTGGCTCGTGGGCTCTAGAGCTCAGGCTCAGTAGTTGTGGTACACGGTCTTAGTTGCTCCGCGGCATGTGGGATCTTCCCGGACCAGGGATCGAACCCATGTCCCCTGCACTGGCAGGCAGATTCTTAACCACTGGGCCACCAGGGAAGTCCAAGAGCTAATCATTAGTTTCATATTTTTTGTGTGTATAACCTCTGATAAAATTTCCCAAGGATTCTAAAATAAAATTGAGACATTTAGGACATACTCTTAGCATTGCACATGGTGAGAGCACGGTTTATATTCACCCATCAAGTATTTGGAGTGTCTGCTATGTATCACATCCTGTGCTGGATGCTATGAGGTCTATTTAGATAGAATGCTTCAGATAGGATCTTGGCCTTCAAGCATCTCTGTACTTGAGAGGCTGAGCAAAGAAGAGGGAAACAAGATATAGCCATGGGTGAGTTCGATCCCGTGGGAGAGTCATTGGCTTTGTTAATGGAGAACAACACTGTTTCTTGGTCACACATTCTGTCCCCGTTGAACAGGGAAAGAGTGATGTTTAGTACTTGTAGGAATGCTTGCAGAAGTTTGTCATGTATGACCAGTGGGGTGGTCATAGTGAGGTGTGCTTAGGTTAGAAAGGACCAGGAATAGTGTCTCACTATCACCCAAGAGTTTGGCACCATTTCTGAGAGAGGGTGTGTGGTTTGGGGAAGGGGTGCCTTTTCTTGGAAAAGACATGGGTATGGGAAGGTCGTATATACTTTGGTCTGGATCCCAATTTCCCCGATTACTAGCTGCATGCCTGGGAAAACAACTTTCTGAGCCCCATTTTCTTTGTCTAAAATGAGGATAAAAATGTTGACAATCTCCATCTTTCTGCTCCCTACTCTCGGGCGTCTCATCCCTCCTTTGCTTGCTGTAAGGAACAAAGTTTAGCTATAGCAGTAGCCTGTCACTGGTCAGGGAAGAAACTACAGGTCTGCAGTGTCCTGGACATTCTCACACATGTGTGCTTTCATTTTCACATTTATATAGATCAACTCTCCTTTCTTTGTCCCCTGCCGCTCTTTATCTCTACCTGGGTTTCCACAGTACCTCCCTCAAGGGAGGGAGGTCTGTATGCTCCCCTGGGAGGCCACACAGTGGTGCTACTGTAGGCCCAGTATAAATTTGTACAATACTTCTACTTCCACATTCTATGTTATTTTAACATGGGTAGTTGTTTGGACTTATTGGCTACCTTTTGAGCACCTATGCATTCCTTCCAGGGTGATAATCCTTACTCTAAATATGTTCCCAGTTTCTGCAAACCATATTGTACTTCTGTGTTATAAATTATGGAAAGTATCACATGTTTACTTTCAATTTTATCTTAGAGTTGCAAGTTGATACTAAACTGACCCGTTGTATCATTGTCATTTGTACTTTGGATTCTATTTTTGTGTATGTGTGAAAGCTTGTTTTTAAGACCAAAGCTACTTGTTTCTGAAAGAGAATTAGCATTTGGACCTACTGATATATTTTATTGTCATTTTTATCCCTCATCATTTTACATGCAACAACTAATATCTACTTCATAGGACTGTTGTCAGGATAAATGAAACTAATGGGTGTGAAAGTGTTGGGCATATAGTAGGTGTTTGATTAATGCTGGTTTCCACATACCCCTTGAGCATTTCTGAAGACAGTCATATTTCCTTACATGTTTGGCGAATATTGGAAAGTTCAAATGTTTTTCTTATCTATAATGTTTTCTTCCTATGCCAACCCATGAGGCAGGTAATAGCATCATCCCTATTTTACAAATGAGGAAAACACAATGAGAGAATGTGCCTCCTTCCAAGGCAGTTAGCAGAGTCAACACTAGAACTCAGACCGTACAAATTCAGACATGGGGCTCTTTCTGCTTCCCTTTTTCACAAGTCAGCTCCCTGCAGTGGTAATGACGTACAGCACTAATCTCATTAGTTAGTGCACAGCAATCAGAATTAATCGGGAGCTGATCGTTTATATTAGTGTAAGGTTAACGGTAGCCAAGGTGCATTGGGAGAAAGAGTGAGCTTTTATCTCAGGCAGAATGAATGAGATCCTTCTTGAGTTACAAATAAAGACAGCAAGCAGAAGCCCCGTGTATGTTCACCTATATCACAAGGCTACCGCAAGTCTGGGTCTCCAGGCCAGCTGATTAAAGAGAGACCCAGCACTATCATCTTTCTTCCTCACCTACGTGCATTAACATCTTTCCAAGGCAATTCCTCAAGCTATCTATAAATAAAGTTTAGGAAAGCTTTGGCCAGGACTTTCTCATAGGTTGAGGCAGCTCAAGTTAACCCTGTTGTGGGTTGTTCATTCTCCCTTTCTTCTCAGTCCCCACTCAGTAGCTGACTCATCATATGACCTTGAACGGAGGCTTTTGTTCTAAACTCAGCACTTGAAGCGTGAGGCTAAGAATACAGACCCGCTCCCAGGGCGCTCAGGTGGACTAGATGATTTCTGCTTTTCAAATGTAAAGGATTTTCTAGTGAGTCCCATGGGGCTGAGGATCCCCTGAGGTGATGTGACAGGGGGCTGGCCCATCATGCCCACAGTCTGTGTCTGCTGTCCCCAGCTGAGTCTAGGCTGCCTGCCAAGTGCTATTTTGGAAACGGCTCAAATTGTCCGTCTTTTGAAGGTCGTGGACGTTCTGCTCTATGGGAATGCATGTGGCAGAGTAGACGGAGACAAACCTCAGTGTCACCACTAGAGCTTTAAGCAAAGTGATTGTGGTCTACCTTCAGGGTCAACCCCAGTACATGGTCCACAGTAGCTTCAGTATTGTGGATGCTATTCACATGGTAAGGCACAGGAAACAGCAAATCAGAATAGGTTCCAGCTATAGTCCTGGAGCAAAGATCTGAAGACGCTTTGCTATGCCAGGTATTACCTAGTAGTTGTTGGATTTTGTGAAAGTCTGGGGATCTCAGAGTAGGGTCTGAGCAGTCAAGGCCAGGGGTAGTGGCTATTTACCAACTGGTATGGGGGTATTTACTATTTTAACAACAGGTGTGCCTTGCTGGTCAATCTGGCCAAAGATCAGTCTTGTGCTTTTTTTTACTGAATGAATGGATCAGCTCATTTGGAATTCTTTAGATTACAGATTGATTTAATGAGGTGTGCCTGTCGGCATTGCCCTTCCTATAGACACCTCTTTTAAGTAGCACAGTTGTTGGATAAAGTGAAGTCGACTTCTAGAGCCTTAAAAGAAGGTGAGCAATGGGGATTAGTAAGGAAAACAAGTTTTTAGGTGACCCAGGAAAAAATGCAAAACCAATCTGGCATCCTTGCTTTGCTTCAGGAAGACTCAGTTTTTTTTTAAAAAGGCAGAAATCCAAAAGACAAAGCAAAAATCATGGGTAAAATACACAGCCTAATAGGGACAGACACCTGCCTGTGAATTGATTCTTGGCATCATTAATAGATTATTTGTGAATTAAGCTGATTAATTCCATCCCCTAAACCAGCCAAGGCACCTCCTCTGTCCTACGTTTAAGGCAAAGTAGGAAGTCATTTCCATCGTGTGGTGGGAAGTGTGGCAAATGGTGTCCCCATCCTCAAGTACCATCTCCACCATCAGAAATTCATTCCTTGTCAATCAGCCCACTGTAATTAGAAGGGGCAAGAGTGTAACTCATTGTCAGCTATGACCACTTTAACACATGATAGTTCATTAGCCCCCAGATGTCTCTTTTGAAAGTAGGCAACTTGGTTCTCATAGGAGGGACTTGGGATAGGACCTCGGGATGGGAGGCAGGAGGGAGAGAAAGTACTGGAGACTGTGGAGGCATCATGAGAAGCCTGGACTGGGTATAGTCACGGGGAGCCCTAAGCTGCCAGGGAGAAGTGGTTTCCAGTGGTAGGGGAAAAGCGACCTATGGAAAAGGAAGAAGGAAACCAAACACAAGCTCGGTCCATTTGCTAGGACTGCTCAGGTAAGTCCACGTGTAATAAACAATCTGAGATCACAACATTCTTTGTCCAGAGAAGTCTCATTATTCGACAGTAATGCTCATTTGGCATCAGCATCACCTGGTGCTTTGCTAGATACTCTGGAACTCCGAATTCTTCACTAGATGCTTTTATTCTGAAAACTCAGTTGTGACTCAGCACAGTATGCTAGGGAGTCAGACCTACCCGTCACAAGTCAAATGGCGTTCTCAATAGCCTATGGCCTCTGATAAGCTGCGTAACCTAAATGCCCGTCGTCATTATTTCATGCTCAGTCGTCTTAGAAAAGGCCTCTATGGCCGATCATCACCTGCTTCCTTCCAGCAAAGCCCCTGCCCCTCACTTCCAGCGCTGGTACACAAGTGGATGCCATAGGCAGACCTGCCAGGTTCCACACTCTCTTATTTAGACCTTTGGAGAAATGTAAGGTTTCAAAAACTTCTAAGTGGCAATTTTTATCATACCGTGGGTTGCTTTAAATTTTTTTCCTCCTCACAGTTTGATAATAGGGCCAGTTCTAACTCCTTTATTTGCTTTTTTCCCCCAAGCAATGATATCACAGATGAGCAGTTTGCAATCTGTGGGAGATAGTTCAGACGAAGTTCTTATATCTTGGGGCTCACATAAGGAGGTATCCTGGTGTTCTGGGTCCTAATTTGGTTTAGGTTTTTGACCAGGTAGCTATCTGTTGGGCTGGCTGGCTTATACTTAAATAAGGAGGTAGGTGACGATTCCTTCATATGGAATTGAATGTGGGACCCTCCAGGGTCTCTCTGCCTGAGCCCCCCCCCCCACTTCATTGGAAATCCTTTCACTGCATATATTCTTTGGAGTGGAGGTTTCCTGTTGCTAAGAGACAGCTGTTTAACTGCCAATATGTGACTCTGGTGGGGACCACATGAACTCATGAATAGCCATTTGTGCATTGGTCTAGATCAGTTATGAAGTGACAAATCAGAAGTGCTGAGGGAACAAGACACTGCTTTGACAGACAGTGGGATATCGGGGAAGGTCTGAGGAAGGTGGGCCTGTTTGGAGAGGGGGAGACCTGAGGGTGGTAGGAAATGCCTGGTCAGATGGCATCAGCATGGGTGCTTTAGAGAGGGAGAGGATATTGAAAGTGGGATAGGGACATGCCAGGGATAAAGATGGCCTGATTGCTTCTTTTCCTGATGCTGAGGACAGGTAGTTTTGTCTTTCTGTTGCTTCTTTCCTCCACCCTTTCCTTCATTATCAGGGTGTTCCAGGTTCTTACAGAGCTTTGTCTTTGGCTGCCTTACGAGAAGCCTGGCTCTGGGGACTGTCTGGGCTTTCGCAATTCTCCTGACTCATCCTGCAGACTCACTGTCCTCTCTAGTGACCTTCTGAGGGCCCTGAGCTCCCGGCCTTGACTTTGCTGGCTCAGGGAGGTCTCTGATGTGGGGCAGTTTGCAGCTGACCTATGCTGCGGTTTTGTTGGCTTTGCAAGATCTGAACACTATTCGTTCTGCTGGGGTGGGGGAAAAGGCATCGCAGAAACATCCATGGTCCCTGTCAGCACCTTTTGCCCTTTAGCAGCATCAGACAGTCACTGCTGAAAGGCTGTTTGAGGAGCTGGATGTTAGGAATGGAGCGCAGCTGTCCAGTGGATTCCAGGCTGAACAGCTGAGACCAGACCAGCTGCGACTTAAACCTCACTTATGCTTTCCTTTGAGATGGTTTACACAGTTTAGTCTAAGTATTTATTCAGATATGGTTCTTCAATATAGTCTCTTTCTACACACATTTCTGGAAGAAAATCAAGGGGAAAATGTTTGCTTAATATAATCCCTTCTCCCATCACTTATTTTTCCTATTTAGAAACAACACCTGTGCCATTCATAGCGCCTTCTTTAATTACAGTATGCCGGCTCCTCCGTGGTGGGGGAAGGCCTTGGCACAGGGTTAAATGGAAGGTGCAAGAGACTGCTGGTCCAGTCTGCCCTTCCTCCTCGAGTCCTGCCTCTCCATCACTGCCCCCCTCCTCCCATCTCTGAGAGGTGTCAACCTTGTCAGTCCTGAAAGCCCCGCCAGATATCCGAAGAGATGCAAGTGGAGAGGGGCCCTGCAGCAGCTGCCTGTCGTTTGTCCCACTGAGCAAAGAAGCTTAAGGCCCAGATAGGAGCATTGACAGGAAAGGAGATATTCTGTGCAAGCATCGCTGGGAATGTCACCCCTCTCTCTCAGAGACAAAGCACAAGGAATTGCTAAAAGGAGGAAGCCATGTTAGGAAAACCATATTCCAATTAGGCTGACCACTGATTGTCATGCAATTCTGGTGAAATCAATGTTTTAAAAAATAATAATGGCAGGAATCTCTAACTCTCTTGACGGCTTGCGGAGGTAGGGCTGGCTGGGGACCCGAGGCTGCTTATTCTGGTCTCATCTAAGCTTTCCTATCTTAGAGAAAAATGAACAGGAATCTGGAAGAGAATGATGTGAGTGGATGTGGTATTTATCTGTTTGCTCAGTGCTAACTTTTCGATTATTTTCATGTGCTCTGGAGGTTTGCCTTCATCAGTGTTTTTCCTCCTAGAGGGCAGGGGTCACCTCTGCATTACTGGCTTTGTCCTATATGTAGTACAGCAGCAGGCACAAAGCACAAAGCAGCCTGTGACTGTGTTTTGTGCTGGCTGTTGGAACCGAGCCCTGGAACTGCAGCCTTGGGTTAGGTCAGCGCTCAGCTTTTCTGGGTAGATAAAGATGACATTGGGTGTCCTTGGACTCTCTGATTTAACTCAGCCATAATGCGTTTTGCATTAGTTTGGCTTGCCTCTGTGACCAGCTGCACTCGTCTCTCTAGACCCCAGTAAAAGAGTTCCCATTTTATGCCACAGTAGCCACAGGAGGTATTTTCACCACTATGCCATGAGCCACTTGAGGGCAGGACTTGTCTTTTCATCTCTGTGTACCCCAGTGCGTGCTGACTGCTAGTTAACTGAACTGGGTGGGTACTTCAGTACCTTGCGCTTGACCTTGTCTCACTGGCATAGGGGCTTATTAAAGAAAACTTCCCTTGGAAGAAAGTAGCTACTCCAAAACCAACAGCCAAATTTCCTGTCCCCACTACACTAATTAAGCTGACATCTGAGGAGAAGGGGACAGAGTAGTGGAGAAAGGAACTTTTTTTTTTTTTTTTTTTTTGCGGTACGCGGGCCTCTCACTGCTGTGGCCTCTCCCGTTGCGGAGCACGGGCTCCGGACGCGCAGACTCAGCGGCCGTGGCTCACGGGCCCAGCCGCTCTGCGGCACGTGGGATCTTCCCGGACCGGGGCACGAACCCGTGTCCCCTGCATCGGCAGGTGGACCCTCAACCACTGCGCCACCAGGGAAGCCCGGGAACGAACATTTTTTAAGCTTCCAGTCTGTAACAGAAACTTTATATTATACGGCCTGGCTTAGTTCTCACACTGGTTCTCTAAGGTAGGGATAATCACTCTCATTTTACAGATGACGAAACTGAAAGTCAGGGAGGTAAAGTGACTTCCCTCAAATCTGACAGCTTAGCACGTGGTGGAACAGATCTGCCTACCTATATTCTCTTATTATACCCCAAAGTGGCAGTAGAATTTGTGGGAACATTCAATCGGGCTTGTTCTGGGCATGGTTTCCAGACCCCAGTTACTTAAGGACAAGGATCTCCCCCTGTAAAATAGCCCAGCTTTTTGGACTGGTCAGTTGGTGAAATATCAAGTGTCAAAATGTAGTCACCTCAGAGTTTCCATATTTAGAATTTAATTTTCAGTCAAGTTTTCAATGTAGCTATAAAGACGTCCCTCAATTGTCTCCTTTGGAGCAACCACTGATTCTTCTGGTATAGTCTAGAGCATTATACCTCAGAGTTACCTAGAATGCAGACTTCTTATAACCCACCCCCTGCCCCAACAGAGATGGGTTCTATAGGTCTGAGGTAGGGCCTGTGACTTTGCATTTTGACACCAATGACAACACTTTGGAAACACTGGTGCATAGCAGCCCATCCTCAAAGTGTACATCAGGAGATTTTCCTCATAAAAGGGGCATATGGCCAGGTAGGTTTTGGTAACTCTGAGTTAAGGAAAAGAAATTGATTTTTTCCCTAAAGGCCTTCTTGGACGACTTAATAGGTTCATATGCATTGTGAATGTTCAAGAGGAGCTTACACTAGGCAAAATTATCTCATGATGGAAGCTTGTTTTCTTTTCTTTTCCATGATGGTTTATCACAGGATATTGAATATAGTTCCCTGTGCTATATTGTAGGACCTTGTTGTTTATCCATTCTATATATTAATATAATAGTTTGTACGTGCTAATCCCAAACTCGCAATCCATCCCTCCCCCACCCGTCCTCCCCCTTGGCAACCGCAAGTCTGTTCTCTATGTCTGTGAGTCCGTTTCTGTTTTGTACATAAGTTCATTTGTGTCATGACACAACCTTTTAATCCAGTACTATTTCACGTCTGTAACAGTGCCCGGTACACAGTATACACTCGAGTAAATTGTTGTTGTTTAGTATTACAGAGGCTTCTCTTCTTGCTTTTTAGACCAGATCTCAATTGTGAGAAGAAAAATATAGTTCAATTTCATTATTTGGGGCTAAACTGAAGTTAAGATCAGTCTTAATTAGGGTAAAGTCTGAGTTACAGAGTATTCTTAGGTGAACGTTGAACTTTACATGGGGACCTTCAAAGGCTAAAGGAGGGCTGCTTAAGATATTCTGCATGGATATGTTCCAGATCCTATGTCCTGTTGTAATGAATAGGTGGAAGTATACTAACCTTAACCCTCTGTTTGCCAATAAGTGCTTCTAAAGTACCTTAAAATCTTACGTTAAGTAACCGGTTAATATTAATTTAACTCAAAGGAACCTTTCCCTCCTTGTAGAGGGTGAAAATAAATTCAGCTCATCTGTGTCTGAGCATCCTAAACTTGGAACTAGTAAGGCCTGAGAGAAAAGAGTTTTGTCACTTTGCACAGTGATTCACAAACTTTACTGAATATACAAGTGGTTGGGGCATTTGTTAACATTCAGGCCCTGCTCTCAGGGGTTGTACTTGGGTATCTGCATTTTTAACAATCTCTCCAAGAGATTCTTTTGAGAGATGCTGATGGAGTTTTTCTCTTTGGAGAGGCTGTTAAAGCTCTCAGGCCACTGAGAGTAGAGGGACTGGCTTCTTGTTACTAAGGGGTAGATCTAATGGCACGAAAGAGTAAATTCATCGTCTCAGAGGAAGCTGTCCTGTCGCATATGGACAAGTTTAGATAGTTTTACTTTTCATGCCTATTTTTTTCTTTATTTGGCCTGAAGTAATTCTGGAGAATGGCTTCAACCTGTTCCCATTCATTGCTCTGAAAGCTAAAAGTGATGGGAACGCTGTAACCCTGTGTTCCATATAGGATAACAGGCACTGTGTAAAGGAGAAATGGAATTACTGTTGGCATTGACTTTGGGATTGGCTTTCATGGCTAAGGCTTTAGTTCCAAGGAAATAAGACTATGAATTCATTACTAAACTAAAGTTATTTTTTCTCTTTTGCTGGTTTGATTTTTACTTCATAGTGGAAAGAGCATGGCCTTCAGGATTGAACCTAACTAAATTAACATCCCAGCTCTGCCCTTGCTAGTAGCATGACCTTGGGAAAATTTCTTAACTTCTTTGAGACTTCTCCTCCCTTTATCTGTAACATGTTTTTTAAAAATATCAGTCTCATAAGGTTGATAAGAGTATTAAATAGGCAACTTATGTAAGCACTTGGCCCAGTTCCTGGCACATGGTAGATGCTCACTAAATATTAATGCTCCTTCACAGGAAACAACTCATGCAGTTCTAAATGTGTTTCTGCACCCAGGTCATTTGTCTGAGCAAAAGATCCTGTAGATGTCCCCACTTCTCTAGGCTTCAGTTTTCTTATTTGTAAATTGGAGCGAACAAAAGTACCTATGCCACAGGTTTGTTGTATGGATTTAAATAACATAATATATGTAAAAGCATTTAGCGAATGCCTGGCACAGAATAAGAGGTCAGGGCTTCCCTGGTGGCGCAGTGGTTGAGAGTCCGCCTGCCGATGCAGGGGACACGGGTTCGTGCCCCGGTCCGGGAAGATCCCACATGCCGCGGAGCGGCTGGGCCCGTGAGCCATGGCCGCTGAGCCTGCGCGTCCGGAGCCTGTGCTCCGCAACGGGAGAGGCCACAACAGTGAGAGGCCCGCTTACCGCAAAAAAAAAAAAAAAAAAGAATAAGAGGTCAATGTTAGTGCCTATCATTAGTATTATTATTATTACTCCATCATTCTTTCCTTAACGCTGCAAAAATTTCCCAAACTAATAGAACAAATGGTATTGTTGCTTTGGATGGAAGATGGTGGGGATGATTTCTTATTTTTATAAAATGTTATAAGTAATTATTAACTTGTACCAGAAGCCTAAATATAACTTTTGGCACATAACAGAAAACTCTTTGTCACTGGCACCATGCCACCTGGAGCTCTTGATAACTAAATTGGCATTTTGTCAAACTTACTTAAGCCTGAGTTGTGACAATGCAACACAGTACAAATGACCTCTAAGGGTAATATCTTAAAGGCTCCAAAGGTGAAGATGTTGCTAGAGGAGTAAAAATTCTGAGTTTCAAAATGAGATACCACATTATTCCTTTTAAGAGCTGAACATTGGGATTTCTCATTTGAAAATTAAGGAAATACAGGGTGGTTTGCAATCTCAAGGTAGGATTTTTTTTTCTGCATTTTATATAACAATTCTGGCAATGTTTACTTACTTTAAAAATAATCTAGGTTGTTTCTTTCCCCAGAGACCTTAGGATCAGTTGTTTTACTTAGAACAGACTTTCATGGTCCTGTCATTCCAAAGATGGTACCTTTTCCTTAATGACCTGAAGTCCTTCCAGGGCAGTCCTGAACCATCAGTGAAAGATAACTTTTTGTGCTGTATATTTGTAGTCATGAGTAAATTTTTTATCTTCTTCTAACTCAAAAATTGGTAAACCTTACATGGTGTATGTAGTAGTTCTCTAGTAACTTGAATACTCAAGTCTATATTTTTTGCTTGTCGTTTGCTTTTTTTTTTTTTTATATATGATCCAATTTTTTAAATTTTATTTATTTATTTATTTATTTTTGGCTGTGTTGGGTCTTCGTTTCTGTGCGGAGGGCTTTCTCTAGTTGCGGCGAGCGGGGGCCACTCTTCATCGCGGTGCGCGGGCCTCTCACTGTTGCGGCATGCCTTGTTGAGGAGCACAAGCTCCAGACGCGCAGGCTCAGTAGTTGTGGCTCACGGGCCTAGTTGCTCCGCGGCATGTGGGATCTTCCCAGACCAGGGCTCGAACCCGTGTGCCCTGCATCGGCAAGCGGATTCTCAACCACTGCGCCACCAGGGAAGCCCTGTCGTTTGCTTTTTAAAATTTATTTATTTTTTATTTTTATTTGTGTATAGTTGATTCACACTACTGTGTTAGTTTCAGGTGTACAGCAAAGTGATTCAGTTATACATATACATAGATTCTTTTTCAGATTCTTATATCTTATAATAACCTATAACTGAATACCCAAGTCTATTAATTTGAATGTTTTGGTCCCTGATAATGCTTGTACAAAACCATACGATACCATAAAAATCAGCCCATTAAGCAGATTTTTTGAGAAGCACTCAGGTGGTCTGTGGTGTATGTGTGCGAGAGAGAGAGAAGAGGGAGGGAGTGGGAAGAGAAGGGAAAGAGAGCGAAGGAAGAGTGGCAGCCAGCGTCGTCACAGTGTGCGTAAATTGACAGTTTATGAATTTTGGACAGAGATTTGGGGGCCTGTTAACTCAGCCACTGACTCTTACGACTTTGGGCACGTCACTGAGTTTCTCCTGTGATAGTATATCATGCCTTGCTGACACGCTGACATGTTTATGTTCCATGGATCAAGAGAAGTGTGCAAGGTCTTTCAAATTCACATATTCTTTGGTGATAAACAAACAAACCAAGACCTCAGCTGCTTTTTAAAATGTGGCTCACACGGGGAGCAACTTGAGGAGCCTTATCCCCACCCTTGACCGGCTTCCTTAGCTGGGACAGGCATTCTGTACTTTGTACACTCAAAGTTTGCTTTTTTTTTTTCACCTCTCATTACCAATGCATATTTACTGTGTTTCCTTTGGATTCAGCCATTGCATTATTGCCTTGTAATTGGGACAAGGGAAACTTCTTATTCAGAGGACTTGTGGAGATTGCTTTTAAGGCATGGATTGTCAATCTTTTGCCCTGGGGTCTCAGGCAACTCTCTTGAAGGTGTCACGTATAGCACCTAAAGTGTGTGTGAAGGAAAAAATATCAGTAGAAATTATACTGTAATATTATATCCCCTTGAATATCTTCAAGTGATGTTACATAGAGACTCACAGGGTTCATTACACCCCTACAGTCTACACATAAATTCAGTATTAAACTGTCATATATTATTTGTAGTTCTTTTTTGATGACACTGGTGAATTCTGGCTCTTACGGTTGGTCATAACGTCTTCACTTGGCTTAAAGAATTGTTCCATTTTCTAAATATCCAAATTAAATGGAACAAGGTGAATGACTTCTGACGTGCGTACGTTTCTGAAAGACTAATGTTAAGCATAAGCAACGGGATATTGTTCTAGGATGTACCTTGTATCTATTTCCAAGAAAGGTATCATGTAGTGTCCAGGTACTTCAGACATACATATCCTTAGATAAAGATGGAAAGCAAACACAGATTAAATATGTATAAGTCAGCAAAGGCCCAGCTTTACGAAGTTTGTACACTCATATCAATTAATGGAACACTAAAGTAGACAGGAGTAGCCACGGAATGTTAGATTTGGAAGGGACTTTAGATATTTTCCTGTTTAAACCCCTGTGTAAAGGTGTAATCAAGGACAGACACATCAAAGGCCATTTTACTGATGAAGACATTCAAGCCCAGAAGGGAGAAGTGACTTCCCTAATGCTACAGAGAGAATAGGTAGAAAATCAGAGGAGGATCCAGAGACTTCAGTGTCAGCAGAAGCTAAAGAAAGAGGGAACTTCAGTGCATCATCGCGAAGAGATTGAGGATGAACAATTGAAAAACTGCCCGTGGATTTGGCAAGAAGGAGATCACTGGTGAACTCAAAAGAGAAATGTTGGTAGAATAGTGAGAATAGAAGCAGACTGTGGGATAGAAATGGAGGCAGATCGTGGGTTAGAAAATGCAGGCAATTCAGATTAGAAGCGGGGAAGCAAAAGGAGGAATATGGTAAAACAAAAACAAAAACAAGAAAACACACAAAGCAGCTTGAAGGAGTGATTCTGTATAGAGAGCTCTGGCCTCTCTATAAAAGGAAGAAAGGGATCCTTGAGCCCCAAACTCATCATGTTTCTATGACAGAAAAGAATAAACCGCGATCAACCTCTCTAAACCAGCACTACCTCCCAAATGAACAAACACAGTAAAACCCAACCCCAAACCTGACAGCATTCAAGCTAATCATGTGGAAGGAAGGGTACAGGCCGGAAGTCAGGCAATGGAGACTTCAAGTCTATCCAGCAGTATGACCATAGGCCAACCCCCAACCTTCCTGCAATTATCTTTGATAAGTATATCGATTCGGTACCTGCCCCTACACCTAAAACTCTACTGACTGAAGCCATAACATTTCATTTGTTGACTTTTTCCTTTTATGGTAAAGTTGAAATTTACATTGGGGACACTTTTCAGGAAATCCACTCCATAGTGGCTGTATCAATTTACATTCCCACCAACAGTGCAAGAGTGTTCCCTTTCCTCCACACCCTCTCCAGCATTTATTGTTTCTAGATTTTTTGATGATGGCCACTATGGAGAACAGTATGGAGGTTCCTTAAAAAACTACAAATAGAACTACCATACGACCCAGCAATCCCACTACTGGGCATATACCCTGAGAAAACCATGATTCAAAAAGAGTCATGAACCAAAATGTTCATTGCAGCTCTAGTTACAATAGCCAGGTCATGGAAGCAACCTAAGTGTCCATCAACAGATGAATGGATAAAGAAGATGTGGCACATATATACAATGGAATATTACTCAGCCATAGAAAGAAACGAAATTGAGTTATTTGTAGTGAGGTGGATGGACCTGGAGTCTGTCATACAGCGTGAAGTTAGTCAGAAAGAGAAAAACAAATACCGTATGCTAACACATATATATGAAATCTAAGAAAAAATATGTCATGAAGAGCCTAGGGTTAGGACGGGAATAAAGACACAGGCCTACTGGAGAATGGACTTGAGGCTATGGGGAGGGGGAAGGGTAAGCTGTGACAAAGCGAGAGAGAGGCATGGACTTATATACACTACCAAACGTAAGGTAGATAGCTAGTGGGAAGCAGCCGCATAGCACAGGGAGATCAGCTCGGTGCTTTGTGACCACCTAGAGGGGTGGGATAGGGAGGGTGGGAGGGAGGGAGACGCGAGAGGGAAGAGATATGGGAACATATGTATATGTATAACTGATTCACTTTGTTGTAAAGCAGAAACTAACACACCATTGTAAAGCAATTATACTCCAGTAAAGATGTTAAAAAAAAGAAATCCACTGAGTATGGTTACTCCTGGGTGCAGCTAATTCATAAGGAAACCACTTCGAATTTCTATTAACTGGGCTGAGTTGGAAAGCTTGAAAAGGATGGCTCCCCTCAAATGATGAGCACGGAACTGGTGTCTTTGTGGTTGTAAATCTTGACCAAGGTCTAAGTTGGCATTTCAGTTGCTTAACAATGGATATTCTGGCTGATGCTTGAATGAGATATTCAGTCAGCTCCATGGATGGTTAAGACAGCGTTACCGGTGGCTGCAGACCAGAGCATCAACAACGTTCATACCTGTGAGTGCTGCAGAGGCGTCATCAAGGACACACACATCATACGCCATCAATCTATGACAACACTGTGGATTTAGGGCTGAAAGCATATTTAAATCAGGTATGCTGCAATTATGCCTTTGCACGATTATCTCAATTCTCAACAACAGCTATGTGTAGTAGGCATTACTATCCCCATATTACAGTTTGGAAAACTAAGACTCAGGGAGGTTAAGAGACTTGTACATGGTAATACAGCAGGTAAGTGGCAGAGTTGAGATGTAAACCCAAGTCAGACCCCGAGTTGCTACACATTCTACTAGGCTACCACTTTAGGTTCTCCACCCTTCCCTTAATTCCTGTTTTATATAACTTTTCCCTATCACTGAAGTCTGTTTCACTCTCTTCAAGAATTCTATATCTTTGGGCTCTCTTTCTTATTGAAATCTGCTTTCGTGATAGAATCTATGTGAGTCACATGCATCATGCTATGAATTCAGACAGCATCACCTCTTCCAAAGGGACTTGTATCTTTTATATATTTTCAGTGTAGAATAAAAGTCTAGGCCCTCTGTTAAAAGGGCTTTTGGCATCAGTGAGCAGAAGGAAGAGCTATTTGGGGGTGAGGGTCAGGGGGCCCATGTCAGCACCTGTGGTAACCAGTCAGGTAAGCAGCATCTCTTCTGCTTATGTATAAAGCTGGCATCGGTCCCATGCTTAGACTGGTTGTGTTTGGACAAAGGGGAGCCTAAAAGGGAGATGGCAAAAGCTGACCTTTAAGGTCCTTTCCAGCCTTAGAGATTCAACGAGCCTATGATTTGATGACTCAGAGGGGGTGAGCAATTACCCAGCGATATCAACTGAAAGAGATGAGGCCAAAAAGGGAATCTACTTTTTGACTCCAGTGGCCTGG
Source organism: Delphinapterus leucas (assembly GCF_059928025.1). Classification (NCBI taxonomy): domain Eukaryota; kingdom Metazoa; phylum Chordata; class Mammalia; order Artiodactyla; family Monodontidae; genus Delphinapterus; species Delphinapterus leucas. The sequence continues at coordinate 26,962,293 of NC_143150.1, forward strand.
GTTGGATGCTCAGAAACACCCCCAAAATAGCTCAGATCTCTGCTTCATTTGGTCACATCATCCTCTGAGTATCCTTCTGTCTCGAGGGAGAACCATCATTCATTAAAAGGGAGGGGAGCTAAAATCGGACAATACTTAATGTTGGAGAAGCCCCCATAGCCTATTCACTCTAACCCTTTAATTTTATAAAGGGTCTAAGAGCTGGAGAGGTCGTGGTTGGTTACAGATAGAGCTGGAGCTGGAACCCAGGACTCCTGGCTCCCAGTCCAGAGTTTTGTTTAACATACCCTGCTGTTTAGTAATGTCCTTTTCCAAGCTCATATTTTCATTTAGTCCCTGGTAAGGCCAGGAAAATACAGCTACAAAAGTGAGGTTTAGCAAGGGAAGCAACTCCCTCTCTACTCAATCCCTTCCCACTAGGGGCTTTCTTCTTTTGAACAACTTGATACCCCAGTAAATCTGTAGGCCCGGAATGCATATATTTAAATAGAACCAACTCTTATTGTTTGTGTTTCCAGCTGAAATGGCTTTTGAGCAACAGGAGAAAGGCCGGACTGCAGTGCGGTGGCTCTCCCTGTAGGTAGCGGGAGGGGCTGAGCCAGAAGCCAGGTGACCAAAGGGTGAATCTCCGCGGAGTCCCTCCCTGGTCAACTGGAGCAGATGGGGGCTTTGTGGGCCATACCCTCTTTTGGCCTTTTCTTGTCGGGACCGTTGGGTGGATGAGTGCACAGCACTGAGATGATTGGCCTAATGATTAGCACCCCACCTCCCTCCCGAAAACCAGGCTTTTCTCCTGTCTGCCTGCTGCCTTTGCTCGACTTGCCTGACTCACCTTAGTCTTAATGGCAGTGACACGTGCAAATAGCCCACGCATTTAGCAAGGAGCAAGCCCCACTGGAGTAAAAACCTAATTCTAACTTGCACAGCAGTTGGGGCAAAGAAAACCTCCTACGGATCTGAGAGAAAACAATACTTCCAAGGAGACTGGAATTTGTGGCTCCTCCAGCACTGTATAGCACGGTACTGTGGTTGTAAGCAAAGGCTCTGGGGCCAGGCTGACTGTTTATCTCTGGCTGTCATTTACTAGTGGTGTGGGCTTAGGCAAGTTACTTAACTTCTCTATGCCTAATCTTCCTCACCTGTGAAATAGACGGAAATCATAGCGTCGTTTTGATGACTGAAAGAGTAAATAAATATAAATCACTTACAAGGATGCCTGGTTTGGAGGAGGCACTGTGTTAGCTCTTATTACTTCCAATCCCCTTCCTAGCAGTATCTACAAAGGAGTCATAGGGCGAACAAATGAAGGTGTGGTCTTCTGCAGTCCTTTGAAACTGCTGTTCTTTTGGTTTCTAGAATTGGGGGCAAATTAAAATATTGAGGCGATCTCCCCTCAACCACGTGCATCAACATCATTGTGATCCCTTCTTCTCTAAACTGAAGTTGAAATTTGTGTTGCATAGGTAATCCTGCAGACGCACACATTTTCCCCAAAGAGGGCAGTGGTCCTTCCTGTTGCTGCAGCAGAAATGAATACTGTGCTGAGTAAGGAGAACGTGAAGGGCCCTTGTAAATAAAGTAGTAAATTAGCAATGATTTTGCCAGCAGTTTTAAAACAAATGGATTCAAAGAGATTTCAAGAACCACATGCCTAACTTAGAGCTGTACTCGAAGCATTTAGTAAACATGTCATTCCAGTCTTGAAAACAGTATCTAATCAAAGTATGTTTATAATTAGACATCACATATAATATCTCTCAAAATAATGTTCTACCAGTGAGATGCCGTTCCCTGGAACACCGAAATGGACCATTCGTTAGGCCTTTGTTATTATTAAAGAGAACAGGTTGTGGGTACCAAGAGAGATTCGGATAAATGAAAGTGCTTAATTTTAATTAAAGAGAGAAAGAAAAAGCCAACATGGGTAGCCTGTATGGAGAACCCTGTGCCAGTAAAATCTGCCTCAAAAGGTATGACTCTATATTAATTTAAATCAGACAGACATTGGCACTGTGTTCTTTTATTTTTCATTAACATTTTGATTTAGAACAACAGATTGCTGCAGTGAGGGGACAAGAACGGCAGCCAGTGAGCCATCTGCCGAGCATCTCGCTGACGACTCCACTAGCGAAAGAAGCCAGCGACTCTGGAATGTATGCAGGAGGGACACACACCATTAGCTAAGTGACAGGATGAAAGATGGGAAACTTTGCCGGGTCAGAGGAGACAGAAGTGGAAAAGGCAAAGCAGAGCCCATTCTGATTGGAACTTGAAAAGATCCAAGTAATTGCAGCAGGCCAATAGGATGGCAATCTGTGGTGGGTTTCCTCATAGGGATTTTTTTTTCTTTGAAATTACAGGTGGGACGAGGAAAGGAAAGTGACAGGCTAAACGCACAGTAATTTGCCATGCTCTCACATGGGATACATTTTCCAGATCAGTGACGATTTGCCCCTTTAGACACACCAACTCTTGAGCCATTTGAGATGAAGATCTTTCTAAAATGGAAAACCCTCCTCCCTGACTTTTTAAACACAGTAGAGCAGGGGCACACCAAGGTGAGGGTGGCGGGAGTGGTCTGCCCGATGTGCAAACAACAAGAGGGTGCACTGTGTGTAGAGAATTTAAGGAGAGTAATAAATTGTCTAAAAGTACCTTTTATTATCACTATGAACAGGCAGTTCTAAACAGTATTCATGAAAAAAATTCTCCTCCCAGCTGGGACGTACCTCTCCCATCATCCTTTCCCCATGGTACACCAGTGCAGTAGAATCAACACAATTCCATTTGCCATTGATAATTCTGGGTCTCTATTGGGAGCTCCAGCTCCGGTGCTGGCTGTGTTGTCCGTGAGGTTATTTGGCCTCTCAGGCCCACGGGTCCCTGCACTAAATAGCCCCAGGCTGCTGTACCTTTATGACGGGTGATTCTGCGTGCTGTTCCCTCACTGTCAACTGTCACATTTCAGTATGCCCGCTTCTAGGAGCACCCCATTTCTAATATGTTATCTTTAGTAACCTAAGAAGTATCGAACGTTGTCAGCCTCACAGTGAGAGAGGAGATAGAAGGCTATGAAAATAGAAGACTAAAAGCACAGTAGTCTGTATCCTCTGCATAATAAGGCGTGGGATGCATTATAGAAAGTTTTTCTTTAAAAATGGTTAAAATAAAAATAGCACTTGCACTGCTGAAAGATGTGTGCTTCAATTATCTGGAAAAATAGCTTAGATGGAACCTTTACAATGCTAGTTAAATGGAGACATCATGGTGAATGGGAAGAGCATAAGATTAGGAGACAGATTTGGGTCCTGACCCAGCCACTTACTGGTAACAATGCTTTAAGTTTTCTGAGCCTCAGTTTCTTTAACTGTGAAAGGGGTATAGTCATAATAGCTACCTTGCCTACCTTACTGTGAAGTGGATTTTCCACCAGCCATCATCCTGGTAAAGCGCCACGTGTCAGTACAGGCCACCGTGTCTCTCACCCTCCCGCATGCCTGGTAAACCTTGAGGGATGATCTCTGTCTCTCTACTTCCTTACTCGGTCCATTAAGCTCTTAAGACATAGATATGTTCATACACGTATCCCAATTAATTACTTGGGTCTTTCCCCCCAAAGATTGAGGGCTTCTCATGCAGAAGAGCCTAAGAAGAGCAACTATCTTTAGGTAACCTGTGTAAGATGAGCTATGGGGTTTCCAGGTCAAAGTTGACACTCTTGACCAGGGTCAAGTGGAACTGTATGAAGAGAATCGGATTCTCCATACCATCTGCTCCCACCTCCCTGTCATCCCCCAAATGCACAGCCACACAACAGAAGAAAGGGCTTGAGGAATAAAGGAATGGTACTTTATTAACCTTCCTTGTAATTTCATCATCTTTTTTTTTAACATCTTTATTGGAGTATAATTGCTTTACAATGGTGTGTTAGTTTCTGCTTTATAACAAAGTGAATCAACTATACATATTTCATCGTCTTTGATGCCACCCCATCTCAACTTCATCTTGTTATTTTATCTCAAAAGGGCAGCTCCTCCTGTCTCTACAGTGAGTTTGGTCTCCACCTGCCATCTTCCAGCTGCACACACCCAGGCTGAGCCTCTCTCTTTGTCCTCTCTCCGTGGGGCTCGCTCAGTGAGAACCCGAAAAGGGAGGAGATGGTGGCAACTTTAGCGGCCTTGTTCTCACCTCACAGTTTAACTTGACGCGCTGAACAGGAAAGGTAACACATTGCTCAGCACTACGAGTGAATGAGCCACATCAAGGAGTGACCTTTCGGGTCCTCCCTCTCTGTCAGCCTCCCTGCAGGATCCCCATAGGTCCGGCTGGCTCTGCAGGGAGTTGAAAGTACCATCCATCCTAGTAGTGTGATTCAGAGGGTAACCCAAATGCCACCAGAAAATAGCTTTCTTGGGCTTCCCTGGTGGCACAGCGGTTGAGAGTCCGCCTGCCGATGCAGGGGACACGGGTTCGTGCCCCGGTCCGGGAAGATCCCACATGCCGCGGAGAGGCTGGGCCCGAGAGCCGTGGCCGCTGGGCCTGCGCGTCCGGAGCCTGTGCTCCGCGGCGGGAGATGCCACAGCAGTGAGAGGCCCGCGTACCGCAAAAAAAAAAAAAAAAAAAAAGAAATAGCTTTCTTGTTGCCCTGTGAAGTTTCTGGAATGCCCCTGTTTATTTGCAAATATGCTGTTAGAGGGCCCAAAACACGGGGGCTCTGAAAAGCCGAATCATTTGCCACTGCTTAAACGTTATGGCCTTGATTATTAGCTCAATGTTGATGGATTTACTGGTTTTGATTTCTACCTCAACATCTATTTAGTGGAGAGTAGAGAAGTATGCCCACTGGTGGCAGCATTTACTACGTGCTGGGCCTTGTGCTGAGCATTTGATGTGAATTCTGTCCTTCAATCCTGACAGGCACTCTGGAAGGGAGGCAGTATTGAACTGTCAGCCCACAGATGAAACAGAAGCACAGAGTGTCTAGGTACCTTGCTGAAGGTCACATAGCCGGCAGTGGCAGAACCAGAATTCTAACTCAGGTCAGCTCTAGCTGTAAAGCCCACGCAATGTTGCCTTTAACACTTGGAACCCGAACTTGCCTACTGCACTGAACCAAACCAAAGCCCCATACAGAGCCAGCTCTACCTCCTTACAAGGCAGCTGGAGGCTTGAAGAGTGGGAGAGGCCAGGAGATATAAATCCCATTGCACCGCTCTCTGCTGTGGTGCCAGTCTCGAGTGAGACATCTCGGTGGAGTCTGGGACATGTTCATAGCATCCTGAAGGCCCTGAGCTCCTGAGCAAAGGAGGGCAAGGCAAGGTGCTGAGCCGCTCCAAAACCCTCCAAGGGAACATTGTGATATCATCTGAATTAAATGTATTTGAAGCTGGAAGAGACCTTTGGGGGTCACCTCGTCTAATGCCCTTACTTTACAAATGGGAAAAGGTGAGGCCCAGAGAGAGGCAATCGCATAGCTAGCTAGTAGTGACAGGGCAAGGGCAAGGTGTTTTCTTCCATAACGTATTGCCTCCTTATGTGTGTGGAGGAATTTAACTCTGAACAAACCAGAGGTTTTAGCAACTCAGTTTGAGCCAACCAACCCTAAATATCACTTTTTTTTTCCTCTAGCTTAATTGGAAAACACAATCACAATTCTGAGGTCATACCTTCAGGACTCATTCACTAAGGCTGGCAGAGGATCTGGTTGTCCTGACTGATTTTGAGCTCAGAGATTAAAGATGTACCCAAACAGCAGGAATGTACTGAACCTTCTCTGACTCTATTTGTATTTTCAGCTGCCACCAACTCTGGGCTAAGGGGTTCCATATGTTTACTTCCCATTGTGTAAAGTAGGCCTGCCTTTGACTTGTCTGAGATGTGTTCCTTTCCAGTTTTCAAGGGGAGCCCCTTGTTCTAGCATAAGAGGGCTTGAGAAGCAAGGTCATTTTACCTTTCCATCCATCTTACTGATTTCAGACTATGGCCACTTACTCCAGACACAGGAGGCCCAATTTTGGCTGGCCTTCACCTGGTGAACATTTTACGCGCAGCAGCCAGCGATCGCTGCCGCAGGATAGAGAGCTTTTAGCAGCTTTCTTCTCCCTTCCCCCAGTGCTTCCTGGCCAAGGCAGGGAGCCCCTCCGTGCAGGAGCTGTGTGGAGGACAAGCTGAGGGTCAGCTGCCTCTGGCAGTAGGGTCTCCTTCAGCTGACGGGAGGATGGATTGCACTTGAGGATTGGGGTAGGGAGTAAACCTTGACGGACTCTGTCCGGGCCACAGTGGCAGCCGGGGAAGGCAGCCAAAATTCCGCAGCTAAGAATAGTGAGACCTCATTTGGGTTTATCGTATTAACACATTTCACACTACATTTCTTAACGGGCTGCCTTGTCGGATGGCATTTTTAGTCACCTTTGGAGCCTGCTATTGAAAAACTCCTTTCTTGTTTCTTTTTTAAATAACCTTCTGTGGTGTTGAACTTGAAAAGGTTGTCAAATGGGAGTGTTTATGTGCTCTCATCTCAGCTAAAATAGCGTAAAGATGAAAGTATCCAACACATATATTTACCGAGTACCTGGAGGGATATAATTCAGGGGATGCAGCGATATCTCAGCTGCCATCAGCGCTGAAGCTCCTGCTTGATGTGGGCTGTATGCCTGCCAGCATCAAACAAATAGTCCTCTGGCCGTAATCAATTTACTTCATTCAAACAATTGGCAATTTCATCTGCTTTACCAAGTTTTTCAAAATCACACAACTGAGGACTGACTGCAAAGATAAATATTAACAGTCAAAGAAAGGCCATCTGCTGTTCCGGTCACTCTGGGGACAACAGAAGTCCCTTGGGAACCTGGCCAACTCTGAGGGCGCTCACCCAGCTGACTGAGATGCCCCCTCCCATCACCTTCTTGCCCCCTTCCTCTCCCTTAGCTGGAATAAGGTCGGCGTCTGGAAATACAGTACAGCTATGCTATTCAGGGTTTGTCCTTGCAATAACCCCAGTTAATCAGTCACTACCTACATGACTTCCACAAGTAACCGGACTTTTTCCTTATCCCGTTTTAGACAAAGGTCAATAAAGAAAGAGCTGCACTGACTGCTTTAGGGCTCCGCTCAGGAAATCAGGAGACCTGAGTCCCAGTCCCATGTCTGGGACTAGCTCTGTGACCTCAAGCTCTCTCATCTCTGAATCATTTTTCTTATAACATTAAGATGTTGGGCTAGATGATCTATAAGGTTCCTTCTCTCTCCAATAGTCACTATTTCCCATACGAGAGGTTCAATTTTAGAAACACCTTTCCAGGCTCCGTGTATTCAGCCTGGTCTCCTGTACCTTCTGCATCGCTAGTCCTACCTCCAACAACCATACATCACATCTTACTTTACATATCTAACAATCATCCTTGACTTCATAGTTTTCAAAGCACCTTCACATTCATTCTCTCATTTGATCCTCATAAAATTCCTGTAAGGTACACAGCTCAGGTATTATTATTCCCATTTTGTAGACGAAGAAACTGAGACCTAGACAAGTAAAAGAACTCATGCAAGGTCGTTGGGCCAGAAAACAGCAGAGAGGGAACAAGAAGCCAGGTATTCTGACTACAAGTCTGGTCCTTTATTCCTTTGACAAGGAATGTAATATATATAATATTATATAATATTAATAATGGCAACTAATATTTGTTGAGTGCTCACTATATACCAAGCACTTTCCACATATTTTATCATTTAATTTTTACCACAACCTCATGAGATGGGCACTACCATTTCCCCCATTTGTCAGACAGAAAAACTGAGGCTTGGAGGGGTTAAGCTCCTCACCCTTGGCTATACAACTAGAAAGTGATGGATCCAAGATTTGAGCCCAGAGAGTCTGACTTCTGAGCATAACCGCTATTGCTATACTGCTTGTCTTGAGTTATATAACATGTACCTTAAAGAGGTTGAAATGTCAAGTTCTCACTTTGGTTGCCCAATCTGCTGGAAGAATAATGGTCATTCCAGAAATGTCAAGGCAACAAATCAGTAAGCAAGTATTTATTAAATATTTACTGTATGTTCAGACATGTGCTAGGATGCAGATATGACAGGAAGTTGGGGCATAATTATAAACCTCAGTGAACTGGAATCCACCTAAATGCACAAAATTGGGTGATGGTTATATAAATCATTGCATATATATATATATATATATGTATGTATATAACAAAATGACACTGTGATACAATAATTTATAGACATTTAAAAAATCAAATTTTCAAAGAACATTTAAGAGGTCCAGAAAAATGTTCCCTGTTATAATATAAAGTAAGAAGGCAGGATACAAATCTGTACATATGGTAAAACCCAATTTGGGTGATTTTTTTACTCCACTTGGACAATTTTTCTTATTTTTTTGAATTTTTTTTTACAGTGAGCATGAATTAATTTTACATTTTAACTTCTATAATCATGAAAAATGTTCTACATTTAAAAAATCTAGTTGAGGTACTATGACTTATATACATGAAACAATTAGAGAAGAAAAAGATATGAGTAAATGGTAACATAATAAAATTTGTAGTGTTGCTTTAGTACAACACCTGCTGTTACAAAATATGGTGGCAAAGACCCTGCTCTGGGAATCTGGCAGTCTAGATTCTCATCTTGCTTCTACCACTAGGGAGATGCATCACCTTTGGCAAACCCCTTCTCCTTTCTTGGCCTCACTTTCCTCATCCACAAAATGAGGTAGTTGGACTAGAGCTACTTGATCTATCTCCAATAGTCTGTGATCTATAACAGGATTTCAGGAGTTTGTTTTGCTCATCCTGACTATAAATCAGAGGATGGGAAAATGACAGGTTAACGTTGGAGGCACTAAATGGAAGATACCATTAACTGTGGTCCCTGAAACTCATGCTTTACTGCGTTTCCAATTCCCTTGCTGTGAATTTATTCTTCCTCTCTGCCACCTATTTAAGAAAGACAGGACTGACATTATTTGCATATATAACATCATTATGTAGCAGTGAACGTTAAAAGAAGAAGGATTATGTTGGGAAGACATCTTAGAGAAGTGCCAAGAGTTAGATGGCCTGCATCATAATCTCAGCTCAGCCATTTACTGGCTGTGTGACCTTGGGCAAGTCATTTAGCCTCTCTGTTCCTTAGTTTCCTCACCTGAGAGAAAAAAAGTCAGTGATCCCATGAGGCAACCTAGCAGTGGGCTTAGATAGGAAATGAGAAGAGAAGGTGATGCAGGTGGAGCAAGGGCACCCTGGGATATGAAGGGAAAAAAATGCTTTTGGTCATCACCCAGGTCTGGGCCTGCTGGAGACAGCATGCTGGTAGATCAGGCCAGCATACCGAGGAGAGGGCAAGAAAAAGACTGCATTGCCTAGTGGTCCTCAGCAGGATCCTTACTAGTGAGTCTGTGCTTATGGAGCAGAGCACTTAACCTCTGCTGTGGAGAGAATAGAGACTGAAATGCTGGAAAATCACATTAGCAAAATTTCTCTTTTAACCTTTTGCATGTCTCCTTCCTATGCTATTTTTGGTCTGACTTAGGCAAGCAATATCAAAAGAAGAAAATCCATCCACTCAAACTGATATGCTCTAAACCACCATCTGTATATCATCCTTAATTAAAAGAACTCAGAAAAATCATGGCTGGGAGAGCTCAACTGGCCTCACATTTTTCCTTGTCTAAGTGAAGATTCCAGGATCCACCGTTCCACTCTCCCACTTTCAAACACATTGTAGACTTTACATTTGAAAAAAGGTTGTTCTTTCCTTCCAGCCAGCAAGTGCCAAGGTTATCATATCCATGTTGCTTTATCCCAAGCATATCTTGTTCAGACAAAAAAATTGAAGAGATCATGTCTCTCTAGACAATTTCACTCAATGACGGCATGATTAAACATAGTGGTGTGTATTCTCTGGCTTTTTTGGGCATCAAGTCAATTGTTTCTTTCTGCTTTACTTTGCCCCAAAGCGAATCCTTTATGCCTGAGGCAGCACTGTGAGTACTCAAAGATAACCCCATCTGGCCTGGTTCCAGCTACAGATTCAGAGGGTAAAAATTAGTTTGCAGGGCTTTAGGGATGGCCATAGATGGGAAGAATCTATTGTTCAGTTTGGTTTTGATGAATTCTATTCCTTTCTTCCACTTACCAACCACCTCAGTACTCTGTGTTAATAATAGCTACCATTTATTTTATTTTATTTTATTTATTTTATTTATTTTTTGCGGTACGCGGGCCTCTCACTGCTGTGGCCTCTCCCGTTGCGGAGCACAGGCTCCGGACACGCAGGCTCAGCGGCCATGGCTCACGGGCCCAGCCGCTCCGTGGCATGTGGGATCTTCCCGGACCGGGGCATGAACCCGTGTCCCCTGCATCGGCAGGCGGACTCTCAACCACTGCGCCACCAGGGAAGCCCATAGCTACCATTTATTGAACACTTACTATACGCCAGGCATCATGGTAAATATTTTACATGGATAATCTCATTTAATCTTCACAACAACTTGATAAGGTAGTTACTATTATAATCACCTTCATTTCACAAATGAGGAAACGGAGGCTTAGAGAGGTTAAGTAATTTGCCCAAGGTCACATAGCTAGTAAGCGACAGAGCTAAGATTCAAATGCAGGCAGTCCAGTTTAGAGCCATTCCCTGCCCTCTGATTGCTCCCAAACTAAGTAGGAGAAACAGCCTTCTACTAGGCAAGGGTCAAACAGCAACACCTTGCTCCAGAGAATTAGGTGCCAAACCCAAGAGCCAGGAGTGAGTGTATAAAGAGCTGGGCAGCTCCAGTTCTCTTTACCCAGGAGAGAGCTCAACTTCCCTCATTGTTCTCAACTTCTCCTTATATTCTACAGATCTACAGGCAGTAGAGGGAAGAACTGGGGACAGTAAGAGTTAGGACTGGCAGAAACCAGGAGATCAAAGGACACTCTTAGTAACTCTTGCACAAAGTGGATCGAACTCTTGTAAGAGGCTGTGATATTTAGTCAAAGGGTGGACTAGACTCAGAGATGTGCCAGAAGTGGATTTCCATTGAGTTGTCAACGTCTGAATGGCAAGATACTAAAGTGATTGTCAAATGCTAAGTGTCACCAGGAAATGGGAAGGCCCAGGGGAAGATGTATGCCATGTGTATGTGCCAGGGCAGTGCTCGCTCTACAGGAGAATGGGCAGTATGAAGTGCCTCAACCCTCAGCCCCCTGGGGGCTCTTGACTCCAGGACCCATGGAGAAATCTCACTAATGCCCAAGGAAATGAAGGCGCTTCCTCTGGGGAGGCCCTGAGCAGTTCCTTGCTGCTCTTCCTTGCGTCCCTCCGTGGGCAGCTCCATTTCTAAGAGAAGCTCCAGGGCCTTGCTGAAGAGCCAGTCCACTGGGTGCTTGGCCCAAGTGTTTCCTCCTGAATCAACTGTCAGAGGACATGTGGATGCCTCCTGAGCCTTTCAGAAGTCAGGGGGACTACTTGTGTACTGTTTGGATACTGGATTGTCACAAAAGAACAGAAAGGATGATTCATTGTGTGACTGGCAGCAGATGGAACTGGAGATGAAGAATTTATTTGGGAAAGAAGACTCTAAGTCTTCCCTTAAGACTTAGACTTCCCTTAAGACTTCCCTTCCTCTAAGACTCTAAGGACTTCCCTCTAAGTCCTTCAATTATGCAGAAAAATGCATCTCAGAGTTTTTGATCACAGAATATCTGAGTAGCTGTCGCTCACAAGAGGCAAACTGGGTGGGCAAGTTTGGATGCATGGGTGAGAGGTGTAGGGGGTCACGGTGGTGGGCTGCTGATCTGAAGGTGTGCCATGATGCCTTTCTTGGCAGAAGAAAATAATCTTGGGTTTGGGGCAGAGCTGAGAACTGTAAAAAAACCTCAGAGGGCAGCTACTCAGGAAGGAAATCTGGTCTGTAGAGTGACAAGAGATTTTACTTTTCAAATGAAACTACGTTTCTGTTTTTAGGACAGAAAGCTCAAAGGATTTTAAACTAATGATTATGTTGATAATAATAATATCCAATATGCGCCAGGCATTACTCTAAGTACTTTATGTGGATTTGTGAATTATCTCATTTAAAACTCTCAATAACCCTATGAGGTGAGGATTATTATTATCCCCACTTTATAATTGGGAAATCAGGCACAATCAAGTTAAGTAACTTGCCCCAAGGTTCCACATCTAGTAAGTGGAAGAGCTACGATGCAAGCAAGAGTAAGCCACAACTGGCTGCAGGTACTGTCCATTGGTTTCAAGGATTCAGTAGTTTCATCACAGTCTTATAAAGGCAGAGAATAGATGAACATGATGAGAAGTTTCTAGATGTAGGAGAGGAATCTGAGGGGCTTCATTTTGGATGGTCTTTCCTCAGTAAGCAATGAAGTGAGACTGTTACTAGACACGGAGGTGGTAGGATTTGGACAAGAGTGAATGATGGGATGTAAAAAGTGGCAGCCTCCTCAGAGATCACCCAGATGAATCTCCTCATTTTAGAAATGATAAAAACTAGAACCGGAGAACGGAGTGGCTTGTCCAAGGTCATCCAGGCAGTGGGTGGCAGAGTTGAGACTGGAACCCAGATCTCCTAATTCTTGCTCCATTGCTCATTCCGCTCTACCCCATACCCCCCTGCAGTTTTAACTGCTTCCCAAGGCCATAAGAAACACGGTATCTCACATGTTATATTCTCTGTAAATGATTTTACAAGACTTCAGCATAACTTGTGTGGTATATATGTGGGTTGTTTGGTCTGAATCAACACCCTTGGGGTGGTCTCAGTTACCCTTATTGGGAAATACAAAGTGCAGGAGTGGTTATCTGGCATTTAATAATTCTAATCAAGAAGTGGTTCTGCAAGCACTTCACATATCTTTATCTTCAATGGACACCAGAGACTTTGTTAATTAACATGAAATTTCTCATTGGTGAAATCAGTAGTGTTTAACATATGTGGGTTGGCTAGACGTATGGTAGAGGTGTTCCCAAACTAGCAGAAAGAAGATATAAGGGTCTAACAAGCTCTATAGTGTTATCCCTTGGAATGGTACCCTAGGCTTAATTTGTAAATAGTCCTCTGGGCAGCCACTAATGAGGATTCTTGATTAGCTGCATCCTGCTACTAGGGTATTGTTTTGTCTGCCTCAAGTGAACCTTCGTGCAAGGTGTTGTTGGCGCACCTGAAAGGAAAGGGAGCTGGACTTGACTGAGCCTACAGGACAGGCTTTCCAATTATTTTTATGCCTGCTTGCCATTATTTTAATGAGAAAAAAGAATTTTGTATGAGGTTTACTTTTACACCTGGTAGTGAGGTTATGGGGAGAAGACCTATAGCTCTCACTCTAACGATGACTGCTTATTGGTATCCAGTGAAATATACCTAATGATTGTGAATGACCAGTTGGCTTAGGTCAGTTTACAACTGCAAGCAACTAACTATACATCTCTATTTTGGACCCCTGTCTAAAGTTGGTGAGCCTCTGTCCCGGGGTGTATGGGGGGGCTCCTACCCTGGGTGAATGCTGACAGAGCCTTACTTGACCCAGCGGCCTCCCAGTCGTAGACCTGGGATTCGCATGTACCAGAATCTAAGCCGTTTCCCCCGTAGCACCATCCAGAAGTACCTCTTTTGGCCTGCCGAGCACTTGCTAATGACTGTGCCAGCGTCCTGACCTTGCTGCAGGCCTCAGCATTGCCTGGGAGAAGATCAGAGTTGAGCTGGCACTCAACCGTGAAAGGCCACCGGATATACAGTCTATGCATGTAAGGCCAAAAGGACAAAGGAGGGAAAGTTCTGCCATATTGAGGTACCTTGGTGGAACACGAAGAAGAAAAAGTCAAAATAGGATTTTTACTAAGCAGAGATTTTTCTCTTTGTTTTTTTCAGTTAATAGAGCTTCCCTCAGCCAGTAACTTAGCTGCCAGAGGGAGGTGGACGGGGTGGTGAAGAGGTCCGAAACTTGCACCTTCCACCTCCTACCACCCCAAGTCCTGTTGCAGATGTTTTGTTTGTCCCACAGTGGTTTACAGCATTGCTGTCGGATGTATTCAGGCAGCGACCTAGAGTCTCCAGATTGCCACAGGCCCCACCACTCCATACCTGCCCAGTTTCCACATTTATGTGATCCACCTGGCCTCTGTCATTATCTGTGATCTCAGCCCCAGTTGAAATTGAGTGCAGACTCTAGAGACAGGAAGATCTCAGGTAGAACCCTGACGCCACTAATTAGCTAGCTGCGTGACCTTGAGCTAGTTGCTTATATATATCTTGAAACCGCTCTGATTCCTCTTTTATACAATGGGGATGAGAGTAGCTCCTTTCTAGCAATGTTGTGATTATTCCATGAGATAAGGCATGTACCATGCTTAGTGCGGTGTCTTCCACACGGCAGAGGTTCAGTGAATGGTAGTTATTATTTCAGCCCCACTGTTAAACTTGTTGATAGCAAGGACGGCACAATGAATGCTATATAAACTGATTGCAGTGCGTCTATTTTTAACAAATGGGTTGGCACTTGACAGGACATCTAGTTTGTAGCATGCCGAAGGACCAATCATTAGCTAACAAGCAAAGAAGGGAAGAAGCATTGTCAAAATGAAAATCATTTCCTTGTCTCTATTTACCATCTCAAAGGACATTTTTGCTTTGTTTACCTCAGAGACTGTGACTTGAGGTTAATCTCTTAGTTCTTTCAAGTCTTGAATTTCCAATCTGAGAGCCAAACTCACTAATGCTTGCATGGGCTGATAGCACCTCACTTACTTACAGAAGTAATGTGTGTGAAAGTGCCTGGTACAATGCCTGGTGCTTAGTGGGTGCTCAGCAAATACTCAGTATGAATCCATATGTCTCTGTTTGCACTACCAGGGCTAATTAAACTAGTGATTCCCAAATTGTGTGTGCATTAGAATCACCCACGGAGCTTGTCAAAAAGGCCTATCCTTATATTTTCTGATTTAATATATCTGGAGTGTAACCTAGGAATTCAGATGTTTAACAAGCATCTCTGGTGATTCTGCTGCAAGTGGTCTAATTCAAGAAAAACTGTTTTAAAATAACCGAATCGCCTTGGAAATAGCAATAAGGTATAAGAACATTGCAGAATCTATTACAGGTTCTGGCTGAATGTGGATGTTAGTGGCCTTTCTACCTTAAATTTACAAAGGTGTTCATCCATACAGAAACCCATACCCACATCCACGCAGTGATTCCTCTGTGGGCTGGGTCCTGCATCTCTTCCTGTCTCATCCATTACTGGTACCCAGATCCCTTTCTGGGTGGCAGCAAGGATGAGGGCCCTGACTGCAATGAGTAACTGGCAAGGTAGATCAGTCAATCACAGATAACTGAAAGGGGACTATTTTTGATGGCAACATTTTTTAAAAGGTTAAAAAGAATCCTCACCAACCCCCCCATCACAAACTGATTATACTTCTGAAAATATCCCACAGTAATTATGGGGAATCCAGAGACTGAGATCATCTGTTGCAACAAAGAACCAGCACGGAAGAGGCAGCAGGCCCACTACCGTCGGAAAGTTGTGACTTGGAGGGTTAAAAGCAACTAAAATCTTAGCGAATAAACTACCAGATTTTATCTATGGAGAAGATCAAATGTTGCAAACCAGGTGAAGTGTGTTTGAGGGACTCTTCCTCAAGGGTCTCCCACTGCCCCCTGAATGCCCACCATCCATCTGGCACCCCACTCTCTTGGGCTGGTCCCTTGTTCTGGGTCACTTACCCCTCTTGCAAAACCTCCTCTGAGGATCCTGCAAGGTAACAGGTGGTAATCTCATCAAAGAATTCTGGTCAGAATAGTAATGGCTGATAAGGATTTAACTCATCCCCTTCCAGAGATAGCATGCTTGCATTTTAGCACAGGTCTGCGGTGCTGTAACACCAACAAATGAATTTGTGGAATTTCAGACTAATGGCAGGCTGTTGGGGGGCAATATCTGGGGTAATAGGGTGCCATTTGGCAGTCCTCAAATGACACTGGGTAAGCTTTCAATGGCTACCCTGGAGCAGTCCTCAGCTCAAATATGTTAGAAAGTGACACCACTTCCCCTCCCTTCCCTCTAGATCTCAATGAATGTCTGGCACTGGCCTGGAAAATGGAGTCAATTTTTCAGGTTCTTAGGGAACCAGACAGAACTCGGGTTGTGTTGTACATGTTTCTAACCCTGTTGAAGGGAAGTCAGACAGCTGAGGAGCGGATTCTACATGCCCCCTTCTGGCATGCCTTGACCTAGAGAAGCAAAGTGGAAAGGCAGTTGGAACTGCGTGCCAACCGTAGCTCCCTTGGGCAGGTTTTTTCTAAAAGGGACACTTTGGGGTGTGGCAAGAAGCCAAGATACTGTCAGCCTGGCTCATGAGCTACCTCCTCTCTCAGGCTGCCTTCCAGTCTCCATTCCAATTCCCCACGAAAAGCAGCTCTAAGTAGATGCTCTCATCAGACACCTACAGACATGGCTGAAACGAACACAGGGTGGTTAGGAGTATGATATGTATGATATGACATCGTTGAGTCAGAATGAGCCAGATGTGTCTCTTATAGAGCTTTCTTTGAAAGGCATGTGGGTAAGAGCTTGTCTGGGGGAGACTTTTTCTTTGGTAATCACAGTCTCCCTGCAAAGAGTGGTTTGAGTACCAGCGGTATTGGCATCACCCGGGAGCTGGCTAGAAATGCAAATTTTTGGACGCTGAAGTCCTATTGAATCAGAATCTTCATTTTAACAAGATCCGCAGGCCACTGGTGTGCACATGAAAGAAGTGCTGTTCTAGGCTGAATTGTGCCCCTAGAGTTAACGGGTCATGACCAGCTGTGTTTCCTTTCCTCACCCTTATCCTTAACCCCATGCCCCCTTCCAAATAAGGACAAATGATGGTCATGTTGAGGACAAGTGTTAAAGAAGCCAGTGGTAGTTAGGGACTGAGGAGAAGGGGAGTCCAGACAGAGGGCTGTAAACACTTACTTCTCTGACCAAAGCTCAAACAGAAATCCAGAAGAGAGTACAATAAGTCCCCTACATACCAACGAGTTCCGTTCCGAGAGCGCATTCATAAGTCAAATTTGTTTGTAAGTCCAACAAAGTTAGCCTAGGTACCCAACTAACATAATCGCCTATATAGTACTGTACTGTGGTAGGTTTAGAATACGTTCGCATCTTTGAAGGTTCGTATGTAGGGGACTTAGCTGTATTCTGCCTCTTTCCACTGGGAGGGAAGCCAGAGTGTACACTTGAGAAAAGGAGAGGGAGGGATGGAGGGAGTGGGGAGGAGACACTGCTCGGCTAGGCTTCCAAGTCCCTCCAGAGGTAGATACTGCCTCATAATCACTGCATTCTATGTGCCATCCCAGGGAAAGAAAGCTTTCAGTCTGAGGCCCAGGTTCGTCACCACCTTTCTCCCCTCTTACGACTTCCTTTCCATGCCAGTGCATCCCCTGCCAATGCCCACACAGGCACCTTCAGACTCTACAGCAGCCTCTTTTTTTGGTTTGTTTTTTGGTAGTACATACAAAAAGTTTACACTTTTTAAAGAACCACTTTATTGAGGCATGATTAACATACACAAAGCTATATATGTTTACTTCTTCAATAAAATGAATCCCTATGACCTTTGGTTGCTTCCCAAATTACCACAAAGACTTTTAAGTTCAACATGGTGAAGCTGTACCTCCCCTATGCCTTGGGTGTACTTACACCAAACCTACCACATGCAGGGACCTTTTGACTTTGACCTATAGAGGTGTTCCCTGACCAGGGGCAGCTGATCTCTGGTTTGGGTAGAGTGAACAGCTACTCTGCACCTCATGTCCAGAAACACCCCCATCTGAGTATCTTTCCTTGGAATTGAGGCATTACGGTTCCCAGAGTCCCTGGTTTTAAAGCAAACACCCCCCCAGTCAGGTATATTAACCCCTTATCAGCCACTTTCAGCAAGACTCTTATATTAGATAAAAAGCCATCACCCTCAAAGGAGAGTAAAGGCCCTGAGGAGGATGGACGAAGGACAGAGATATTCTGATGGGGAAGGAGCATTAGGTCTGGAAAAGTCCAGAGCAGGAAACAGTCCCTAGGTCAGTTTATTGTGGGTGGGATACCAGAATCACAGGCCAGTTGGACACCAGCAAAAGGGCCTGGGCTGGGCAGGCAGAGCAGGAGGGGAAAATGATGGTGAGAGAAGAGGTAGAAGTGAGAAGAGGACTAATTCTGTCCACGTTAACCTTTTGCCAAGTACCGACCCCTTCCGGGGACTGCTGCCCTGGCTCAAGGCTCACCCCACGCACAGGCTGAGGCTATTCGTCACTCTCTGACTGGAGCCCAGACATTTCCCCAGCAGGGAGGGACTTGGTTCTGTGTCAGCACAACTCCCACACTCCTGCTGAAAAATGCCCGGAGCCCCCCACCTGGGGTTTGAATTGCACCCTCCTGTGGACATGTCATCTAATTAGACCCAAAGTATCAAAGCCAAAGGAACAAAGTCAAAACCTGATTTTTTTTTTAATGGGCCAGGTAAAGTATGCAGATAATTTCCCTGACCTTCGAGAAGATGAAGAGTTTTCCGAAAGGTCCTTCAAAGATATTTCCTGTCTCAATCTAAGAAGTTAAAAGTTAAATCATCTGAATTAGCATGTTTATCCTCCTCCCCCGAAGGTATGAGTTCTACCTTCTAAAATTCTGGCCCTCTCTTAAAATCCATGCTGTCTTTTCATCCTTCAGCCAGTTGTATAAAAATGACAAATCTGTCAGCCACAAAGGAAGACTAATAATGATGCCTCAGAAGCTTCGTTTATTTTTCAATCTGTTAAAATGAAACCAGCCAATCACCTCTGACTACCCATAATAATGAAATTTAAAAATATACCAGGAGCCAAAAACATATAATAGAAACCTCAACCAGCGCCCACTATTCTCATTCAGTCTTGGCAAGTATGGAGGGAAATGCAGAATTAAGAAAACAACCTCGGATAGAGGCAGAAGTGGGGGATGTGAGAAACTAGTCACATTTTAAGGAAAAAAGTTAAAATTGTTGAGAGGAAGAAAAACCGTGGCTTATTTTGCAGTAGGCATAGATGGAGAACCAAGTAGTTTTCTTTGTTCCTTCCCCCCAGACCCTTCCTGCCGCCCCACCCCCCACCCCCCTCAGTAGATCACCAGGAAGCCACCTTCTAGGGGAGGTTATACACTTTGCTGGAAGCTCACCTTTACAGCCTGCTGATTGCCATCTATTTTTATGGCCCGAATGAACAGCATCACCTTCCTCCCTCCTCGCCACGTAAAAAATAGATTAAAAAAAAAAAACCATAATAAACCTCGTGAGAAGGTGACTTAAATCTCTGGCGACCTCTTCGTGCTTCAGTAGTCTAAGCCAGCTGGCCAGAGGGGCTGAGAAGCGAGCTAAGCCAGTGAGCTTATGGAAGACTGGCCTGGAGAGAGAGGGAGAGCGGCAAAGCCACAAAGATGGGGGAGCTGGCGGTGGGAGCTGGGGCTATTGACATTGGTTAGCGTGTGAAGATCTGTTTGAAGGCAGGAGCCGTGATACTGTGGGTCCTCACCCTGCTTCCAAAGATCACATGAAAAGAACAAACAAAACCCACCAAAGAGCAGAGAATGGGATCAGGGGAGACATTTCTTTCCCAAATGGACTTAAACAGTTAAATGGATCCTGGCAGTTAGAATAATTAGATAATTTAAATTGTGACTCTGTGGGCAAGAGAGGGAAACCTGTCTCAGCTAAGTACACTTACTTGGTAGCGAAATGCGCTCAGTTATAAAAGGAGCGTGCTCTCAGTTAGCAGGTATATTTCAAATAGCTTGAAAAAAATGAATGGAATAAAAATTTGCAGGTGATGGGTTACATTTAGCCAGCAAAAGGGATTTTGCCTGGGGCTCCATTAGAGCCTGCACTCCTAAGTCCCACTCTCAGTCCCACCATCACTATTACGCCTCCATCAACAGATTTTTACTTAAGCCAATGCGTTAAGAGCACCATTCAGTGGTGAATAACCTTTAAGGTTACATTTGCCTTTTCCTTGCTTCTTGCAAACAGCGCGTAATCCACAAGCACATTTGTTGGCTGTAAAGGTGTACAACAGCAATTTTTGCAATGACAGTGCAGAGAGGGAATATGAGATCTGTGTGCTAATGAGCTGACACTGCAGAGGCTGGGGTGATGTAGTGTGGAGTGCACTACAAGTGCACAGCAGAAAGACACAGGAGGGGACTTCAGGGAATCGGAGGCATTTCCTGAGGAACCAGGGGAGCAAAGCCACACCAATGGGACTCAGCAGTCCCTTGGTGTTGCCACATTCCCCAAAGCCCTACGATGATCAAATCTGGTTTTTAAAGAACAGACGTGTATACAACTTAAAACGTGTGTAACACCTCTTTTCATAAGTACTGATTATGGGTGTATAGGTGCGTGCGTGCGTGCGTGTGTGTGTGTGTGTGTGTGTGTGTATGAATGCATGTATCCTGAAATCATAGTATTCACACCATGCTTCTTTCTGGGGCTACCTAGCCAAACTGAAAAGTAAAGCAGCAAACTCAGTTAATCACTACGAAATAAGAACATGTGCTCCAAATCAGCTGAGTCTCTTCGATAAACTTCAATTCACCTCTGAGCTGAGATCCCAAATGAGCCACCTTTCAAAGCCAGAGATGCTTTTATTGGCCTCTTAAGATGCAGATTGAAGGCGGAGTCTGTCTTAAGCAAACCTCTTGGGGGTTGTGCAGAAAAGAATTGGTTGCTGGTGAAGAAGAGTCTTTAAATGACTGATGCCTGGGATTCATTGCAAGCAAACTCTCTGAATACATTGGGGGAGGGGATGCAGAGGGAGAGCAGAGAGCAGCAGGGACACATACAGAAGGCATTACCGTTTGTTTATTTTTGGCATATTTGTTTACCTGCATACCTGTGTCCTCAGAAGTGTGTGCCTGCCGCAAGATTGAGGGTGCAGGAAAGATCATGGAAAGAGATCAATTCTAGTGTTAGGGGAAGCTGAAACTAGGAGTTTTGAATGGGAAGAGGGGAAAGTTTCTTTAATTTTTGCCGTTCTATTCCATATTGAAGCAGACAGGAGAGGTGGGCAAGCAGGTTTGGACTCACCTGGGGTTTTCTCAAATTCTCCCTAGGTCTCCAGGGAGGGGCAGGCCAGAGGATCCAGGGTGTTTTTTTTTTTTTTTATCTGTGTAATAATGCAATCCATTGTAAGAATGGAACCAGGGGTCACCTGCCAGGCTCCAGCGCTGAACTAGTATTGTGTGCCGACATCTGTGATATGTGATCTTCACTTCCATGAGAAAAAGAACTCTCAAGGGCAGGGAAAGAAATGAGATACACCTGCAGGGCTTCCCTGGCCCCGTGAAATGATTGTTTTCTGCATTCAGAGACTATCAGACGGTGGTTGGACTAGTCATCTTTCTCATACTAAGATTGTAGGCAGCAGCTGCCAGGAGACAGCTTTGAGATCTGGCCCCCATTCAATGATTGTGACATTCAGAGAGGACTGTTTCGGGGACTGGAGAAGACGACAGCTTTCCTCCTCTGTCTTCTGAGCTGTAAAGTCTTGAGTGTGCAACAGGCAGCTGGGTGCACATCACTGGTTTCTGGAAATCTCTCCCGTGTGAGTCAGTGTGTGCATATGTGTGTATTTGGCATAACTAAGGGCAAGGTCCCCTTTTTTGTCTTTCCTGTTGCCCAGTAAGCCACACCCCTTATGCTACACTTTCAAGCCCCCAGCCATAACCCAGCCTTATAAGCTTGTAAGATGAAGTGTTGTGGACTTACAGCGGTGGCGGGCGGGGGCGTTGATCAATTTCTTTTCCTTTCACGGTTGTCCCTTTATTGCCCTGAGAGGTAGGGCATTAAGGCAACTCAACACCAATACAGATGACTTAGTGCCTGTTCTCAAACCTGAGCTTTTCACATGGCAAGGATCATTCCCTGATTGCTCCTTGAGTAGCGTTCTGATGGCCCTGGGCTGGCTAGTGTCAATCTGATTTGACCATAAACAGCAAGACCAAAAACCTTGGAAATTAATCATTCCTGAGAAGTCAATTAGCACTCTTATCTCAGTCAACATCAGTGGAAAGACACTAAAGTGAGTTGAAATAAACATTATTCATTGTTAATAATAATAAATCTGGGTAGTTTCATGTATTTGGTTTTAAATCTGTTCTAATTGATATTTAGGAAGCTGCCTTTGGAATTCGGCCTCTTGACAAGATCTCAGGGCTGCAGAATTAAGAGTCAGATGTGTGCTGTAAGTGTGCTGAAGAGACAGGCTGGGATTACCAAAATCAGATGCAAAGTATAGACAGACATTTTGTAACTTTCACACTTAGCTGGAGTTAATAAGCTCCTATTTTTGTCAATGTCGGAAAGCCAAAGAATGTCAAATACAGAGTACCTCAGAACATGTTCATATAAGGATCTGTACCTTCAGCTAAAATTTTCTTAAAGCTGATAACTGTCACAATTTCTTGCAAAGTAATTCACCTCCGTCCCCTTGACCCAAGTCTTCAAATCCAAGGAAGCTGTGCCCTTGGAGACCCTTTCAACAGTTTTTGGAAATCACATATCCTTTGAGGCAGAAGAATTTGAAGAAAGTCATATACAAAGTTTCACCCAACCAAATATAAACATCATTCCTCCCCCGAAAGAAAATCAAAAATCAAAACTTCCCAACTACACCAGCCATAAAAGCAAAACATATTTATGCCATCCTCACCCTCATTGTTGTGAAAACTTGTCATGAAATAAGCTCAGATGAAGAATTATCAGTCTTTCTCATAAAACATTCAAGAAAAACCTGTGCCCAACAGGCTATTAGTCATCTAGGTTCCCGTGGTTTTACTTCTCAAAATGAAATGTCCCCTTTCCACAGGAACAATCACAGGGCACAACTAGCTGTTTCAGAAACTGCTTTGGGGGCTAATGAAATTCTTCCCTTTTGGCATTCGGTTTTCCTGCTGCAAGCCTCCGCCTTCCACCTTTTGCTCTAAGTTAAGAACTGTGTTGTCCCTAACAATGGCGGTGGGGGGGGGGGAGTTGAACAACACTAGGGGAGACAGAACAGAAGTAGCTTTCCAAAGAGTCACTGAGCACTTTCTCCCTTCCCCTCAGTTTGCCAGGCGTTCATCACTTGTAATCAGTTTGTAGTCTTATCAGTTCCTATCAGAGCTCTCTCGGTAAGAAAGGTGATATTCTAGGACAGAAAGAGGCCAGGGAACCGAGCCTGATCTGTCCCTCAAGGTCACTTGTTTGCAGAATTTCTCATACTTGGCTCCTATATATTAAGCGATTGTCAAATTCAGCTCATTCCTACAGCCAGGTGCTAGCTTTAACAGTCAAGTAATGCACATCCTGAATTGACTCAATCAAGAGGCTTCTTTCTTTAATCTCATCTGAAGAAATTTCCCTGAACAACCATGCTATTTTTTCTCTTTTTTTTTTTCCAGCCAAAGGAAAAAAAAAGGGAGGGGGTTGCGGGGGAGGGAGCGCCAGTTTAGCAGGGAGGAAAATGAAACTTTTGCATGAAACATTATTCACAACAGAGTTTTGTGTACTTGCCTTAAGTCCCTCCCTCAGCAGGATCCTCTGGAGTTGATTTATGTCACATGAAACCTGGATTGACTAGAGCCCCTAAAATGTCTACTAAGGCAATCGCCACCCCAGCACTTACGCAGACCCCAAGTCCCACAAGCAAAATGCAAATGAGGTTCCCAGGTCCCAAAAGGAGGAAAAGCAGATCTACTTACAAGCATTAGTCACAGAAAAACTATTGGAAGAATCCAAGTGATCTACGTGGTAATTCAAATGGAAGGGCTTCTCGGTGGTGTTCTGGTTGGTGTTGTATAACTGCACAGCAAAGCGGAAAGCGCTGTGCTCCTGCACCGTGTTTCTCATGAAAAGTCCACCTACAAGCAAAGGGAACCAAGATTTGGCTTGTGTCCCCCCTCCAGGAGTGGTTAGAAATTGGGGAGCTACAGATAGGCAATAACCTCTCAGTGGTACCTGGGGGCATGATCATGATTGATTTTCAACCTGTGTGTCTTTGAAGACTCTTGTGAACTCAAATTTTGGCCAAGAGGAACCTAGTTTTCCTCTAAAGAGTCGGAGGAGAGGCTGGAGAGAAGGGGGAAAGGGGAAAGAGGGAAAAGGAGGCTGCTTTGGGGTAGGACGATGGAACCAAGAGTGGGACTTCGTTCTTTCTCAGGCGGTAGCTTCCTCTCCCCTCTTCCTCCGCTACCTCCCATCTCCACAAGCTGGTTCATCTTTTCGTGGCGCAAAGGGAAAGGTTGGGAAGAAAAACAATTTCATTCCCCCTGCTGCCCCATCCTGTTCCCCACAGGCCCCCGCTCCCCCATGACAGTACAGGGGCTTTGTTCTGTAATGGCAATAATTCTAACTTCTTGACTAGTAAATCCAGGGAGAAGCCGAGAGAACTCCCTCCCAGCGCCCGGGAGCCGGGCTCCAGACAGACACAGCGGCAATTCATGAATTCGTGGTCTGCGTGACTTCGCCGCTCGCTGGCTCGGCTTCTAGCCTCACCTCCGCCTCCTACCCCATCCGCCACCGACTTCGGTTGCTGCCCGGGTCTGGGGGAATCCAGGGTGGGCTTCCACCTCCCCCAGCGCTAGCCGGTCTCCCGGGACCCGGAGACGCGGGACAGGGAGCCCCGGACCGGGTTACGCGCCCTGGCGCAGCCAGACAGGAGGCATCACCCTGGGACAACTTCCAGCGGCGGCACGCACGCCATGGCAAAGTCCAGAGCAGCGAGCCGAAAAGCCGTGACTCTTCGCCCGGCTGCAGCCTCTGGCATGCCTCCCCTGCTCCGCTCAGCTCGGAAAACGCGGCAGCCCACCCCGCCAAGCCCCAGGAGATCACCTCTCTGGTTCCCGATGCTCCCCAGACCAGCCAGCTCTCTGAGGCTCAGATCCCTGAGATTCCTGTCCGATCCCCGTCCCCCGTCCCCCGTCCCTTCCCAGGCCATGCAGGACAGGGACCCGCGGCCGCAGTAGCCACGCCAGGGCAGTGGTCTCGGGTGCAAGAGAGCCCGGCCCGACCGGCGGGCTGGCTCGCGCTTACCTATGCTGATGGTGTTGGGGAATCCTCCGTGAGAATGACCCAAAAGCCCCAGGACTAAAAAGAAGACCGCCCGGAGCACGCTTTGCCCCATTTTCTTCTGCCTGGCCGTGCTACGCCTAGAACGAAGCTGACAAGAGCATAGGCGCAACTCGGGAGTCTTCAAAATAATAATAGAAAAAGAAAAAGAATTTGCCGGCTCTTTCACCCCCTCCCCTCAACTTGCTCTCTCGCTCACTCTTCCTTTCCACCCCACACTAGTCCTCCTCCACCACCTCCTCTCTTTCTCTCTCTCTCTCTCTCTCTCCCTCTCTCTCTCGCTCGCTCGCTCGCTTCCAGGCTCTCTCACACCCCCTCCCCGCCCCCCACCTCACTTCTGTCTTCACACCAATCTGGAAGGCGGGTTCATTGGCTGCAAGCTCGGTTCGCCAAAGCGATCTCCCTCCCTATCTCTAAGACAGAGAGAGACAGAGAGAGAGACAGAGAGAATAAAACCCAAAACCCAAAACAAAAAAAAGACAAAACACAGAAAAACAAACAAATTCCCCAAAGAAACAAAAGAGAGAGAGAAAGAAAAAAAGAAAGAAATTAAAAGAAAATCCGAGACTTTTCTCCCCCAGAAGATGGTGGGTCTAAAGAGGGGAAAAAAAGAAGGAAAGAGCGAAAAGGCTCAGCGGCGGTGAATTGGGCTCTTCCAATTGGGCCGGTAGGGGGATATTGATCAAAGTTGATCTGACGTGGAATTAAAGCCGCACACCGCTTAGCTCCACTGCAAACTGCAGCCGCGGACTGCAAAGCCTCAGCGCTGGCGTTTGTCAACACGGGAGATGGAATCGATAGAAATACACTAGTCCTCACGTGGGCCAGCCTTTCAAGCTACAGCCAGCTTTTTAAAGAGAAGAAGAAAGAAAAGCTGCATTGTCTGTGCGTTTGTGCGTCTGGCTTAAAGAAGGAGGGTCTCGGGGGGTGGGCGGTGAGTGGTTACTCTGGAGTCTTTGTAGAGACTCAGAGAAGCAGTTCCCATCACAATGCGCCCGAAGATGCTGCGCATGCCCGGGCCATGCCGCTCAGTTTTTACAGCGGAGATCCGAGAGCGAGTAAAGAAGCCCTCACCCTCACAGTTCTGGGAGGCGAGACCTCCCCGGGCCCAAGCTCAGAGCCGGGCTTATGGGGGAGGGGGGAGAGGGCGGTGTCGGGCAGCGAGGGGCTGACAGCTTTGGAGGGCGTAGAGAAGTACTGCGTGGAGGGGTTAACTAAAAGGTTAATGAAAAGGACAGTCAGTCCCAACAACGAAGGAGGAGAGAGGTGTGGGAATGAGTTGGGATACTGGTGGGGATTGAAAGTTAAGGTTAGAGGAAACTGTTCCTGGCTGCCTTGCTCCCTTGGTCTTGCCTTTGGACATAGCAGCCTAGGCCCCTGACCGATGACCTCAGAGGCCATTAATTCCCCCCACTTCTCTTTCTTGTCTAAGGGGAGGAAAGAACCTTGGAAGTAGGCAGTGCAGCCTGGATCTCTGTTGGGGGTGATACCCTCCACAAAATCCCATGGATGAACCTCTTGGGCTGTAGGCACCTCTCCCCAGCCCCTTTCTCCAGTGGTGAGAAAAAAGAAGACTCTTTATCTCCCAAGTCTTTCGCACCTACCCCAGCTACTCTGGAAGAGACGGATTTTGTCCCTCCCCACACCAGCTGTTCTTTTTTTTCATATCTTCTCCTCCTGGTCCACGTGGAAAATGAATCTTCCTGCCAGCCTACAGCAAGATGGCACACACGGGGCAGGGGATATCAAGGCAGGGGCCCAGGGCCCCAACTAGCACACTGATTACGCCAGAACTTTGGCTTTGACGTGACATATGTTGGAGCCTGGAACAGATAGTTTCCAAACCCTTGGGCAACCATAAAAATGATACTAGGCTCTCCCCAAATTTCTATCCATCCTGATAATGTAAAATCTCTTCCTACCCCACCACCCATGGAAATCTTTTGTCTCCATTTAGATAGTCCATGGCAAAGAGTGAGGGAGAAACCTGGGAGTCACAGAAGCCGCAATTTGCAAGTGGTTGGAGAATTAGGACGGAAGGGGTAGCAGAGACTAGGTTGGCTACCCCTTGACAAATGTGGAGTGTGAGATAGCGTGGTTCAGGAACATAGGCTTAGGAGACAGGTCCAGGTTCGAATCTATATTCCATCATATAGAGGCGTTGTGTGACCTTGAGCGACTTTCTTAATCTGAACCCCTATTCAGATTTTCACCTGCAAAATGGGAATACTAATATTCCTTTCCTGATAGAATGGTTGCGGATTAAATAAGATAGTGGATGTAAATGCATCTAATTCAGTGCCTGACTAGGAAAAGTTAATAAATGTTAATTTCCAAATTCTCTTCCCTCTTTCTCACCTTTTGAAAGTGCCCTTTTCTCCCCCAAAGTGCCTCATGCTGTCAGCCTCCCCTTTCTCCACCATCCGCCAAACCTCAGACTCTGCTACCCAATCTTTGCCAGTGTTCCACATCAGTCTTCCCATCATAGATCCTCAAGGGCCCTAGGAGACAGGAGAGAATCTGGTAGATAAATCTGTACTAAGGTTCTAACGGCAGGCAGTGGCAATTTAATATTAAAAATGACACATTTAGAGAAGCTCTACTCTGTGCCAGGCATTATATGTTCCTCCTTTTAGATAACATAGTTGCATTATAATAGGAGCCTTCAATGCCTTGACCCAAAGGAATAACTCTAGTGAGGAGTTTCAGTTTGATTTCAGGTGGATGGACAACATATTTTGGACGGAGGCGGGCAGCTTTCAGCACACCTCACTTCGCTCCTGAAGACATCCAGGTCCCCATCCATGCTTGGCTAATACTGAGCAGCAGTGGGTGAAGAGATTTGTGGCCATCTTCAGTCATTTGGCTTGAAGAGTAACGGGGTGGGTCGGTAACGAAAGATGAGAGGAAGAAAGGCATCTCAGTGTCTCTGCACTTGAAATTCTCCATTGAATTCATCTCTGTAAATGGCGCCCATCCGTTCCATTTTCAGTCTCCCCTCTCCACTACCTTTTTCCTCTCTTTCATCTGCTGCCACTCTTTCAACTTTTCACTGTCAGCGGCAGCTGTTGGCAGAATTGGCCTAGTCCCTTCTGAGCCAGCAGGGACACAGTGGTGGATTAGGCATATTGCTGTCGGTGGAAAAGCCTGCTTAATACAAGCAAATGCTTTTGCAATCGATCCCTCATCCAAGAAAGCAGTGAGATGCTATTTGAACTTCATCCTTGGTTTTCCAATGAGGAGCTAGAGACTGTACTAGCAGCATCGTAGCCACCAGAAGTTGCCAAGAAAGCCCCAAATCTAGCTCTCCCTCTGTGGTTAAGTGGTACCCCTGCTCCACTCAGGAGTACCTGCTAGTCTTAGGACCCGAGGTTTGCACTTCTAAATGAGCTCAATGATACAGTTTAAGCAGCAAGAAAATAATTTGTTGCAGTTCTTATTGAGAAGTTGTTCTGTATTCTCTCATGAGATGGTTGGTCAGGTGCAGTCACAAGAGGGGACACAGGAGAGGCATAGGGAAATGAAGCTTATTATACTCACACGTCCTAGAGAAACAGTCAAGTACCCCACAAAGGGGGACCACATGGCGGGGCGCCAAGGGAAGGGGCTCAACCAAGCAAGTGGGAAGATGAGAGAGAGAGAGAGAGAGAGAGAGAGAGAAACAGAGACCCAGGGGAAAGTGCCTTTATTGGGGGTCAGGATACAGTACACAAGCAAAAGGCATGAGGGAATTTCATTGGTATATTTGATTGACATTAGGTGACAGTGAAGGGAGAGCAAGAATGGGATCTTGTGGCAGGGGCCAGCCTTACCACACTGATGCACCTGGTCACCTGGCAGGGTGCGCACAGCCTGTTTCTGGGGATGTTGAGGCAGCAAAAAGTAATAATAGTAATAATAAGTTTTAAAATGTACAACACAAAACTGAAAATAGTACTTCCCTCTTGAGGTTTCTGTTTTAGGCTTGGGATGGGACACTTGGGTAAGCAAAAAGAAACGTCAGCCAGTGGAATTTGGAGACGGGGTCTATATCATACATTAAGCTCCATACTTATTAACTTGATACTTTGCAAATAAGAAAAATAATGACGAAACTCATTCTGATTCATTGGAAGGAAGCTGCTCTACCCTTTAAAGTTAATGAAACCAAGATACTATATCCTTTGCCTAATGGAATGATGATAACTTTCTCACCGTTTGACTTGAAACTTTGATTTCTTCAACAAACGTTTGACCACCTGCTATATGACAGGGTCCGCTAGGCACCAGGGGTTTAAGGAAGCAAGACAGTTTCTGCTTCCAGTGAATTTCAAGTTCAAAGAGGAGCGGATGTGTTCACTGGGAATGACAATCTAACATGGTAGGTGCTGTGAAAACAGTAAGCACCAGCTACCACGGCGGTATAGAGGAAGGTGTTTAAATGTCTGAAACAAAGTACTTCCCTTAGCCCAGATTCGATCCCATGCCACTAAAAAGAGAAGACAGAGCAGCACGATTTCTAAGGACTGTTCCTGCTCTCATGTTCTATGCTCCTATGATTCCATGAGGCGGGATCATCTCAGGGTCAGAAAAACTGTCCAAACTTTAGCCTGCACTCTAATCAATGAACTAACCTAGGCACTGCTGATTCTTTATAGTTGTCTTTTGCACTTCCATTCCTGGATCCTTTGGGAAGAATAGAGTCCAGCTGCATCTGGAGACTCTGGTTGGGTGTGACGTCTAAGAAAGATTGGGTCCTCCATGTTATTTCTCTGTCATCCAGACTTCTCCATTATACCACCTCCTCCAGAAACTTCTGTAGAAATCCTCTATGTAGATATCAACCTAGGTGCTGCTGAATAAATCCACAGCCCTGAGGATCTGAAATTCCAGGCACGGGCCTGCTTGGAACTGCTTTTGGTGGGAGTATATATGTGAGTCAGAGGAGGAGCCTTTTGAACTCAGGTTTAATATGCCCAGAAATGGATCCGTAGCAACTTCCAGGAGACGGTCACACCAAGTGAGCAGTGGTCATGGAAGCAATTGTTTATCTCAAATGGTTTTCAGATTGGCTTGTTTTTTCATAGATGGTAAGGGTGTTTAGAACTCATTATTTTTTTTGACCTGAAGACATCTCCAGGAGCTGTCTTGGGGCACTGTTACTTGGAGGTGATCTTTCACTTTTAGTATCCCTCTTCCAACCTTTTCTCTCTGGACTAAACACTTTCATACTGCCTCCTTTAGTCATGCTCAGGGCTAGTGAGCATGCTCTTGACCCCTTCAGTTCCTATATCAGTTAGGATGCTTCATGCTTCAGATAAGACAGAACCCACAAAAACTGGCGCAAACAATAAGGGAAATGCATTGGCTCACGTAACTGGAAGGGACAGAGGTAGGGCTGGCTTGAGGTTTGATTGGACTCAGTAGTTCAAAATTTTTATCAGAAACCTAACTTCTTCTCCTCTCTCCTTTCTGCTTCCCACATGACGGCAAAATGTCTGTAGTCTTTCTTTTCTTCACGTCTGCATCGCATCTTTTTACATCATCGTTTCAAAATGAATCACATGACCATTCCTGATCTAATCCTTTGGCCTAGCAATGTCATGCTTAGGCCACATGAAGCAATCACCATGGCATGGTGGATTATGCTCCATCCATAGAGCTGAGAGTAGGGAGTAGAGTCAGTCCTCCCCACCCCTCACCAAGCCACATGACTGACACACAGTGGGAGGAGGGAAAGATGGAGGTTGGGAAACAACCACAATAACCATGAAAATCCCTATCTTCCCAAGTGCCAGTTCCCAGAGAATTGTGAGTCGTAGTAATTTTACTCCTGAAATGTCTACAGGCCCCTGATGACTTGCTGAAATGGTCTTGTCTTTGGTCCATTAGACATAGACTGCTCAATGGTGAGATCTTTCTGTTATTTTAGCAGTTCAGTCCCCTAAATTCAGTTCATGATGCTTCTGCTTGCTAGTTAATTCTTTTCTTAAGAGAACCATGTTATATTTAGTGTCCAGGGTGAGAAACTATTATAGAAATAATTTCTCTTCCTAGGGGTAGAGGCAAATAGACTTCCAGATCTTTTCAGATGGGGACTTAGTGACTCGTCCCCATGTCCTTCTCAGGTTAAGCAGAGGTCTAGGGTGTTACTCCATAGACTATGAAACTGAGGAATCAGAGAGGTTTAGTGAACAGCTCAAGGTCACACAGCCAAGTGGTGGGGAATTGATTTTCTTATCTCTCTAGGGCTTTATCCACCAGACCGGAGTCTCCTTAATGCTGTGAGAGAATTGAATCATAACAAATATATTCTGCTAGGATGGGTACATCTTGGCAAGTAAGTATCCCCTGGTGAGCTCTGAATGGGCTTGAAAACTGCAGGTGGAAATCACATGGCTTCAGGACTCCAGCTTCTCACAAAGTGACATTTTTTTTTTTTTTTTTCCTGTACGCAGGCCTCTCACTGTTGTGGCCTCTCCCGTTGCAGAGCACAGGCTCCGGACGCGCAGGCTCAGCGGCCATGGCTCACGGGCCCAGCCGCTCCGCGGCATGTGGGATCTTCCTGGACTGGGTAATGAACCCGCGTCCCCTGCATCGGCAGGCGGACTCTCAACCACTGCGCCACCAGGGAAACCCCGAAGAATCAGGCTTTTTTTAACACTCCTTTAGACGCAGGAAATTCTGGGTTTCCTGCTTTAAAACTGAATTCAGAGTATTTAGAGGAATGAAAAGATAACTGGAAACAGTTGAATTTTAGGGTACTTGATGGTAGCTAATTCTTAAAGAGGAATTTCTGGGTTTCCTAAAATTTAATCTGCTTCAATCTGTGTGCTGTGAGCATATTCTGTTAAATCTTTATGACATCACTTCCGTGAACATCATAATATTTTGAGGGAAAAGAAAAGCATAAGAACTGTCCACATTTTTTCTGAGTGATGACCCAACACAACCAAAATTAGTGCTTTTCTCTTTTGAAAATAAGGTATCTCCAAGTTTAAGAAAATCCAATATGTGGAAATACAAATTTGGAGACAGTTTTATAGTTTACTAAAGGATTCACCACAAGTCTCCTTTAAACAGTGAACTGTTCTTGTTCAGGGGTTATCAGTTGGATGTGGTTTTGCCCTCCAGGGGACAAGTGGCAATGCCTGGAGACTTTTTTGATTGTCACACCTGCGGGAGGAGGGGTGGTGGGTTGGTGGTTGCTATGGCGCTTAGTGGGTAGAGGCCAGGGATGCTTCTAAACCTCCTATAATGCACAGGACAGCCCTTGACAACAAAAGATTATCCAGTTGCAAAGGTCAACAGTGCCACTGTTGAGAAACCCGACTCCTATGTACTCAGGATAGGAGTTTTTTAAAAACCAAAAGGTTTACACATGCTTTTTCAGAAACGTGGGTGTTGGACCAGGTATCTGAAAACCTGAATTCTAGTTGCAGCTCTGCCCAAACCACACTTTCTGAGCTTCAGTGTTTTGATCTGTGAATTGGGGAGATATCTTGTCTACCTCTCTATATAAGATAATAAAGAGAAGGAGAGAGAGAGAGAGGCAGAGAGAGAGAGAGGCAGAGAGAGAGAGAGAGAGAGAGAGAGAGAGAGAGAGAGAGAGAGAGAGAGAGAGAGAGAGAGGTGTCCACTCAATATGGTAGCATTCAGGTAGGTAAAATTGATTAGCTCCAATTATAGAAGTAAGGAAATGTAAGCTTTCTGAGTGTATGTCTAGCTGCTTTTACATTTGTAGGCGTTCTGTAGCAATAGCTCACTGGTGAAGAAACTGAGGCAGCACGGAATGTCCGTCACTTCCTCAAATCTGACACAGAATCCAAGGCTCTCTGACTTCCTATGCTGCCCCATTTGCCTCAGTTCACTGCAAGGTACCTGTAGTGCTTGTTACTAGTCATCAGTGCTTCAAGGAATATTATTGTTATTATTATTATCGCTCTATTTTTTTAAGTTTAGAGAAAATGTTAAAGGAGAGGAAGCAGCAGTTACGAAAATATCTTTGTTGTGGTCCCCAGGGCTCAGGGTTAGGCAGAAAGCTAGTTTCCACTGAGCTACCATCTCTTGCTTTGACTCAAGGGTGGCGAGTGAGCTGGACTCTGCTAAGCGAGCAGCAGGAAGGAGGGAGACGAAGAACGAAGCCCACGCAGTGTTTAGAAACTCTCCAGGGCAGAGAGGAGTGGCTATATAACTTGCGGGGTCCGTTGCAAAATGAAAATGCTGGGCCCTTGTTCGCACGTTATTAGGAACTTCAAGACAGAGACAGCAGAGCACTACACCAAGCACAGGGCCCTTCTAGCAAGGTTCCCTGTGCGCCTGCGCACGCCACACTTAGGAAGCCTTCCCTGGAGGGCAGTGCCTGCTCTAGAGGAGAATGGGCAGTATGGAGAGCCTTCTTCCTCAGTTCCATGGGCCTCAGGGAGAAAGCTCGTTCACTAAGGGCCCTACAGATCCCAAGGAAATGAAGGGCTTCCTCCAGGGAGGGCACAAACATTTCCTCAGCTGCTTCTCCTGGCCTCCCTCAGCGTGTAGCCTCAGTCCCAAGAGAAGTTCCATGTTACAAGGGAAGTGAAAAATCACTTTAAAAAAAAAAAATCACTGTATCTTGGCAGGAGGCCAAAGAGTGGTCTTGCAATCTTAGCTACCCTGCTATCTAAACTCACATTGAGTTCCCTAGGGGAAGATCATTCTGTATCCAGAGGCACCACACTGGGAAAGTCCTTGTAAGGCAATTCCTTTAAATTCCAATAAAACAAAGCAAAACCAAACAAACGTCCCCTCCCCTTTAAGGTTCTGGTTAAGAGTTTAGAACATTGTTACATTTTGCTAATAAAGGGAAAGCAGTGACTGCTCCCCCATTTCTGAATTGCCTTTACTCAAATTTCTGGTATATGCAGATAAATTTGGTATTTTACCCTGATGGTGATGATGATCATGGTGACAATAATGAAGATAATGATCACGAGGACGACAACAATGATGACGATAACTAACATGTATTTCTTACCACGTGCCAGGTACTCTGCTAAATGGTTTAACTGTATTGTCTCATTGAATTCTTAGAGCAACTCTTTGAGGTAAGTACTATTATTATTCCCATATTTAACGCAAACCAAAATTAGAAATATTTCATATAAACTTTAAAGGAAAGAGACCCTGAGAAGCATCTGTCAAACAAAGGATGGTAAATGGAAAGTAATTGCACCGGTCCCAGTTATTAACAAGTTAGAATGTGAAAATTATCATTGCTTTCCCCTTTTATTTAGGATGTTTCCTTTACTGTGTATTTTGTGAACGCAAAGTTTGTTTTTAAATGTTTTTTCATAATGCTTAGTACCCAGAAGCTTCTCAGTAAAGGTATGCTGAATGAATTAATAAATGAGGGCTTTCATGAGCTTACTCAAGATCTGAGCCTTCTTAAGAAGTTTAATGAAAACATCCTAATCTCTTTAATCATGAAGTCTGCCAAAAGAGTTTTTTTTTTAATGGTATCTTTCTAATATGTTTTTGTTTTTATTTATTTATTTAATTTATTTATTTTCCTTATTATTATTATTATTTTTGGCTGTGCTGGGTCATAGTTGTGGCACATGGGATCTTTGTTGAGGCATGCGGGATCTTTTCGTTACGGCGCGTGGTCTGCTCGGGCTTCTCTCTAGTTGTGGCGCGCGGGTGTTCTCTCCCTAGTTGTGGTGTGCGGGCTCCAGGGTGCGTGGGCCCTGTAGTTGTGGCATGAGGGCTTAGTTGCCCCGCGGCATGTGGTATATTAGTTCCCCGACCAGGAATTGAACCCACATCCCTTGCGTTGGAAGGCAGATTCTTCACCATTGGACCACCAGGGAAGTCCTGCCACAAGAGTTCTGAGAAACAAAACTTTGTGGTTGGAGAAGTATACTGTATCTTCTTTTTAGGTAAATCATACCTATAATTATCAGCCTGCCCTTCCGATATGGTTATAAACTGAGGCATCATTACCACCACCTTGTGGATGTTTCCAATAATTGCAGACAAATTATCTAAGCAGAAAGGGAGAGTTGTCTTGACCATTGAACCTTACACTTCTTGAGTACATTACTTGACTTTTGTTATAGTTAGATTTATGGATAATAAATTAAAACAATACATTTCTATGTCTTTTATTGTAGAATACTTCAAATTCTTTTTGGATTTAGAGCAGTGTGATTAATAAGTACCTGAGTGAATGGAATGCTTACATTTCCAAACTAATCGATTTTTTAAAATTATAAACATTTTATTGTCCTTCTAACCAGAGTGAAGCTTGAGGAACCAACTTCCTTCATATTGGGTTACACTGAAACTCTATATTTTAACTCTAACTAGATATTTTACTAATTTCATTTGTTTAGGATTGTGAGCTCTATGAGCACAGGGATTTTTTGTTGTTGTTGTTCTGTTTTGTTTATTGCTGTAATCCCAGTACCCAGAACGATGACTGGAATGTAATTGATGATAAATAATATTTGTCAAATGAATGAATGAATGCATGAATTAACCAAAAGCAAGATCCAATGGTGCTCTGTTTAATGTTATGGCTGATGAGTCAGAAGGAATACAAGGGAGAAGTCTGTTTGATTTCAGGGATAGATTTTTAAAGAGGGGACCCAATGCCCTTTTGTCTGGGTGGTTAGATTTGACAAACTCTTAGAGAGCAGTGGGCATATGTTACGCTTAGGACAAGCCTTCTTGAGGTGCAGGGCACAGTGGAGAAGAATGGAGGGTGGATCTGCTGGGAGAAAAGGAGAGTAATCTCTCTCCTTGCCTCCTCATGGTCAAAACTCACCCATCCTTTCATCTTCTTTTCAGAATTTTGTTAGATAAGTGGTTGGTATATTCGACAAAGTACTTGGCAGAAAGCAGTCCTTGTGTTACCATTAAGGAATGGATGACAGTTGAGAAGAACTGAAGATCTGAGTCAGTATAACATTTCCTGTTTCTTAAGAACGTGAAAATTGACTATGTCTGTAGCTGTCCACAGCATGATAAGAGGCTGGGTGGCAAATGCCGACAAAGTGGAAATGGACATCAGCAGTTTGCTGCTAAACCTTATAATACGGGCAAATCTTGCTTTATGCAATGGGCATGCATCTAAAAATTTTTGTGGAAAATGAATTCAGATAAATTGAATCCTATTTTAAATCCAGGACATGTGCTTGCCGCTTAAAGGAAGCCTGAAGCAAATCATTTTTTTCAAGTGAAAAAACTGGCTATTTTGTTATTTTTGTGGTTTCCTACATGTACTAAAACAGCCACAGTCCCATATAATTTATTTTTAAAAAATTTTATTACTTTTTATATTTTTATTTTTTGGCTGCATTGGGTCTTCGTTGCTGTGCACGGGCTTTCTCTAGTTGCAGTGAGCGGGGGCTACTCTTCCCTGTGGTGCGCGGGCTTCTCATTGTGGTGGCTTTTCTTGTTGTGGAGCACGGGCTGTAGGTGCATGGGCTTCAGTAGTTGTGGCGCGCAGGGTCAGTAGTTGTGACGCGCAGGCTTAGCTGCTCTGCAGCATGTGGGATCTTCCTGGACCAAGGATCGAACCTGTGTCTCCTGTATTGGCAGGCGGATTCTCAACCACTGTGCCACCAGGGAAGTCCCACACAATCCCATATAATTTAGAGGGCAGACTCCTTCGGATAAAAATATGTAGTTAGGGACTGTTTACTTTTTAAACCTTTTCTTTTGCCAAAGCTTAAATTGGGAAATATATCTGGCTTTCTCAAAATGCTAATATTCCAATCTGGTATCTTTCATAGTATACTTCTGGAGGAGGGTCAGAAATCTGCCAGATTATCTGGGACCAAGTCAAAGTATTTAATGAAGCACATATAGTATTGTTCTCGGCTGCCTCAAATGACCACCATTTACTTCTTCACTGAAACCTTGGATATAAAACATAAGCTATAAATTTCATGTCAATGGGGAAGAAATTACAATCTGAGCTAGTATTTTTTAAGTACTTACTATGTGCCAGTTTAGCTCATGTAATCCTCATAGCACCCTGTGAAGTAGGTACTATTATTATTTCAATTTTACAGCTGAGGAAACAGAGACAGAGGGATTAAATGACTTGCCTAGGGTCACCTAGCTCTAAGTCATAGAAGTGAAATTGAATCCAGGAAGCCTCTATGCCACCCTGCCTCCACATCACACTCTGTATTTGTGTGTGTGTGTTCTAACATCCCCACTAGTTTGTGTGTTCTCAAAGGGCAGGGAACAGATAGCTGCCTGTATGCCATACGAGCTCAGTCACCACTCAACCTGCATTGTAGACCGACTGGGGCAAACAAAGACTTGGGAAAGAGTTTTGTTTTGTTTTTATAAATTTCCCTCTCCAACTTAGCTAAAGCAGATTTATTTTTTTCAGGGGATGGAGAGAGTACTGTTTATGTGTCCCAGAAAATAGTTATTTACTGAATGGTGATCAGTCACATGCCCTGGAAGGGTTAACTCTGTAGTCTGAGGGGGTGAGACAATGTGTCTAGTGGTTTACTAGCCTTCCATCAGAACCATGGGGAGTGGTTAAGCAAGGATAGAGCACTCTCCTTGAGTTCAGAATCCTCCATCCACAACTAGTCTTAGGGTGATTTGACTTCCTTGGGTCACTGGCCTCATCAGGACCATGGGGATGATAATAGCAACCCATACCCCACAAAGCTATTGTAAGGATTGAATGAGATAATTAAAGTGCATAGAATGATGCCTGGAACGTAATAAATGCTCAGTAATATTAGCTATTATTTTATTAGCTGCGGGCCTATCAGCATATTTTAGCACAGTTCCCTATGAGCTTCTTTTGGTTCTTTTTGGGGGCTCTGAGAGAGTCCATTTTGCTAAGTTGGAGAAAGCAGGGAAGGCTCGTGCATTTGCAGAATGTGTCAGCATTTGAGTTTTTTTGCCCTGGCAAGAAATGGCTTCCTGCTTTGAAAACAAAGGGGAAAAGAAGATATTTTTTAAGTGAAGAAACACCTTTTTAAAAATACTCAGAAGACTTATTAGGCAGAAAACAGCTTTTACAGAGCAACATTGTGGTGATTGAGGGGAAAACATTGTCAAGTGTATGAATCAGATTGCTTTTAATGGAGAAGCAGAGTTGAGCGTGGCACAGGTGGCTGGGATGGCGGTGGGGGAGATGTGGAGGGTGAGGAGGTGCAAAAGGTTTGCCAGCGAGCCACACAGGTTGGATTGTGCCAGTCCAGAAACCACTTGCCAAATGAAAGCTGCAGTCGCTCTCACCCACTTCCGCTGTGCGGTAATGAATGCATCTTTGATTAGCTCTGCTGATTACCTGCTCTCTATGCGCACAGCAGAAGATAGAATAGCCGAGTCTGGGGCTCTTGGTGAAGACTTTAGAGGCAAGGGGGGCAGCAGGAGGGCTTTGATCATCTTTTTTATTTTTCTCTCCTCACCTGCTCCACAGTACACACTGAGATAACGCTGACTTTTCCTGGAAGCAGCTGAGAGGCCAGAACCTTGGGGTTTTCTCCATACATCGGTGCTGTCGCAGAGTAATAAAACTAGTGCCAGAGGGGCAAGGAGCGACACGGAAGTGCCCATCCGCTCTCCTCTGATTTCGTTGTAGTGTTTAACTCATCGCCTCAACCACAGGAGACAAATGTCTTTGCATATATTGAAAAAGAAATTATGTCTTTGATTTCCTAGGTACATTTCAAGTATTTACCAAGAGATGAGAATTAGGTGGGAAAATAGGTTTTAGGCTCAGAAGGCAATGTCTCTAAAGATTTAGTGCAATTTGAATGGGAACACAAACTTTGGGAAGGAAAAACACAAGTTATCAATTTTGGAACAATTTCCTCTCTGGTGCTGTAAGATGAGAACTGAGATCCAATGTTTATAATCAAATGATTCTTTTCTTCTACATCAGATGGAGCAGATGTTTTTCATATTGTATTTTCTCTGTGCATGGTATTAATTTTTTTTGGTTGTTGTAATTGCCGTTCTGGACTTGGCATTGCACAAGTACTGATCTGTTTCTAACAAGTGGAGGGCTAAGCGAATGGCCAGACTCATCTATGAATGTCAGCCCGGCTCAGGGCTGAGTGATCCTGTCTAGAGCAAGTATTATTTCCTTTATGTGTGGAAGCCTTGACAACTGTTTGGATACAGAGATCAGGTCCAGAATTATGCTTGGGCAGTGAGGGAGTGCTTCCTCTGAGTGCGATTTGAGGGGCTTCTAGTGCTTCCGTAATTGGAAGTGGGGTCCAGCTGCTCGCCACTCAAAAGCCAATAAAGAGGCAAGGTTGGTGGGAAGGAAAGTGTGCTTTATTTTG
Organism: Delphinapterus leucas; assembly: GCF_059928025.1. Taxonomy (NCBI): domain Eukaryota; kingdom Metazoa; phylum Chordata; class Mammalia; order Artiodactyla; family Monodontidae; genus Delphinapterus; species Delphinapterus leucas. The sequence goes on from NC_143150.1 coordinate 27,001,715, forward strand.
GATGCTGGCAACCAGCGGGTGCTGGGGGAGGGTGGATGCTTGTCCAAAGGCCAATTCCTCGCCCCCCCCCACCATCAAACCAGTGGGCAGGAGCTTTTATAGATGGGGGGGCTACATGCAGAAAGCACAGTCAGCTCTGATAGTCATCTTGAAATTGGTCATCAGTGGTCTGACTAGCATCATCTTGATTTTTTTTATTAATTATTTTTTGGCTGTATTGGGTCTTTGTTGCTGCACGCGGGCTTTCTCTAGTTGTGGCGAGCGAGCGAGGCTACTCTTCGTTGTGGTGCGTGGGCTTCTTATTGCAGTGGCTTGTCTTGTTGCAGAGCACAGGCTCTAGGCACCTGAGCTTCAGTAGTTGTGGCACATGGGCTCAGTAGTTGTGGCTCATGGGCTCTAGAGTGCAGGCTCAGTAGTTGTGGCGTGCGGGCCCTAGAGCGCAGGCTCAGTAGTTGTGGCGCACGGGCTTAGTTGGTCCACAGCATGTGGGATCTTCCTGGACCAGGGATCGAACCCGTGTCCCCTGCATTGGCAGGCAGATTCTTAACCACTGCGCCACCAGGGAAGTCCCTTGATTGTTTTAGGTACAGTTAATCTTCAGTTCCAGGGTCGTTTTGTTCCCATATCCTTGAGGCCAATTCTCGGAATTGTGGCAGCTTTTGTCATGGCTACAGTCCGGTCATCATGTAGTTAACTTCTTCCACCTGGTAGGGGTTTCAGTATCTACAAGACAACTCACAGGGTATGGCTCAGAATATTACCTGTAGCCCTTGAGAAGGAGCTAAATGTCCTTGACTATGCTTAATGACTAAACTATTATCATTTGGTCTCCTTTGACTGTTTTCCTTTGCTTTTGCATTTTCTCACTTCTCTGATTAAACTTATTCTGTGGCTAAAGTTTTTCCACAGCCAAAAGGCAGGGGGAGGACATGGGCGGCAAGGACCATAGGGTCCTGCTCCATTTCACTTCCACTTCACCCCTTTGTATCCTCCCCACTGGCCTTGTGCTGTCTGAAATTCCCATCTTCACCCTCTCCTTTGGGAAGCCCTCTGTTAAAATGGCAGTGCTGCCTGTGTTTAGCACATACTTCCCAACAATTCTACATCATGGCACACAGACAGCTCCTCGGAACCGGAGTCAACAAGTTTGGGGACTCTGGCCATTCCCGGCCTTGAGATCTGAAGGCAATTAGCAACTCAGCACACCTGTCATCTATCACATCATACCATCACCAGTCTTGCAGAAGGGCAACCGTATCAGTTATTGTCCAACCTGGGACACTTTTGAGAGTGGAAGGGGGCACTAGTAATAATTAAACCAGGACATCAGGCAACCTGTATAATCTAGGAAATTTGGTCACGATAGTCAATCACACCTTAACCCAGGCTAGTTTTCCAGACTAGCCCTACTGATATCAGACCTCTGAAATGTGTATTTTCCTTGTTTGTTTCTTCCATTAGTCCTTTTCCTTATCTGCCTTTCTGTTTATACAGCTGCTGCCACCTACTATCATTATGTTTTTCTTCAGCCTCCATTTTACAGATGAAGAGACAGATAAGAGACTAAATGATGTTTTTCCCCTTAGGTTTCTAGCAGAAGTGAGCAATCAGGTAAGCACCATGGTCATTTGGGACCTTGGACTAGCTTTCTCTTTTGGTGTTTTCCTCGTCTCCTTCAACATCTCTCTTTCTCTAGCTTCCCAGTCCCTATGTTTCCTCCCATGTCCAGAATTTTCTTTCTTTTCTTACATCCACTAAAGCTTAACTATTCTCTACAGTATTCCATTCCCTCAGGACTTTGCTCTCTGTTCAAAAATGAATGCTGAAAAATTAACGTATTAGCCTCTCTAGGTAGTATATTTATATTTAAATAGGGGACTTCTGGAGACATAACTGTATTAGTCCAATGAAGCAATGATAATGGTACAAATTCAGAAACCTTAGCAAACTGGGGCTCTTTTTGGTTAGAAGGTACAGTCTCTCAGTATGACCTGACTCATACCACATAAGGCCTGCCTTGGTCAGGGCTTTCAAAGTTGGATAAGCTATAATGCCTCTATATAAGACTTCTGCCATCATCCAGATGGCATGTTCTATAGGATTGTGCTATCATCTTAGAGTTACTTGAATTTGTGAAAAGGCAATAAAAATGCTTTTCATAAGAGTCAAAGTTGATAAAAGAGTAAAGAAATCAAATAATCCAGGTTATGTGCCTGATCTATTCCAGGCAGGAACATGTGGTAGAGGTTTGGAGATGATTACCTTTTGTCTTTTGTTTTCTTGGGCTGATGAGACATAGATTGAGTGGAAGATGGACAAGAGCTCTTAGAGCTCAATTTCCCAGCCCTCTATTTTAGTATTTTCCCCATCTGCATCCCTTTGAAACTAAAGTTTAAAACATCACTCATCAGGATTCTTTGGGAAATCATTTTCAAGACAATTATAATTTATTTCTTAGTGTTTGTATATACCTTCTATCCTACCAGACACCATCTAAACCAATTAGTTGGTTCTCCCCCTGGATGTGACATTTGGTTATTCATTGAACGAATATTTCTTGAGATCCTACTATGTGCCAGGTACTATGGTAGACACTGGTGACCACGATAGACATAGACTCTGCTCTCATGGAAGTTAAACAAAGAAAAAAGCAAAAAAGTAACGCATATAATAACAACCCATTTTGATTTGTTCAAAAAAAGGATATGAATAGGATGCTGCAATAGAGAATAGAAGATGAGGACCAACTTTTGACAGCTAGTAATGGAAAACCAAACTGAAATTAGGTCAAATAATATGGGTTTTGTTATCTCACTGAATAAGAACTCTGGAGGTAGAGGGATCCAGAGTCATTTCAGATACACGGTTGCAAGCATCACACGTAGACACACGATGAGTAGTTAAAGGGGATTGGTGTTTTGTTTTTCTGTCTCTCTCTTTCTCTCTCTCTTTTTTTTTTTTCTCAGCAAGGACCTTTCCAAAGCAGACTTTCCTTTATGTCACATTGGTCAGATCTGGATCATGCGGTCATTTCTCAACCAGTCCCTGACAAAACAATGTCTGACCATGATTATCTAAGAACAATTATTATCCACCATTTGAGACTGGGAAGGGGCCAACCTCCCCTGACCACATGATAGCCATATCCTTGAACAAAATAACCGTTGTGTTAGCAAAGAAGAAGGTAGATGGAGGTTTTTGCTGTGGGGGCACTCAGTGTTTTCTGCCCCGGATAGGGTGGTCAGGAAAGGCCCATTTGATGGACTGACATGTTAACCGAGACATGAAGGTTGAGATAGATTCAGTCAAATGAAGTGGGGGAGATAGGGCTTTTCAGGCAGAGGGAAGAGCCTGTGCAAAGTACCTGAGATTGAAAGAATTTGACATCTTTGAGGACCTGAAAGAGGACCAGTGTGACTGAAATACAACAATGAAATAAAGTTTGGGAGCAAGAAAGGGGCTGGAATAATTACAACTTTGTAAGGCATGGTATAGATTTAAGATTTGTTCTAAGTGTAGTAGGGAGCCACTGAAGGGTTTTAAATTGTTGTTGGACATGGTCTATATTTTAGTAGCCCCTTGCTACTATATAGAGAATGAATTGAAGGTTGAGCAGGAGTAGAATTTGGAGGCCAATTAGGAAATTTTTGCAATGGTCCAGGCAACAAATGCTGGGAGCTTGGAATAGGGAGGTAGCAATGTAGGTGGAGAGAAGAGGGTAGGTAAATTTTATAGGTAGAACTGACATAGCTAATGGCTTAGATGTAGGGAGGGAGGGAACAGGAGGGGCAGCAAAGACATTTCCTAGGCTTCTGCCTTGAGAGACTGGGTAGATGGTGATCTCCTCCTCCGCCTTCATCATCACCACCTCCTCCTCCACCTTCTCTTCCTCCTCTTCCTCATCCTCTTTTTTAGTTGAGATGAGAAAGTCTAGGTGAGGAGTAGGCTTTTGCAGAAGCGGGAGTGTTGATCCAAGAGTTCTGCTTAGACATGTTAAGTTTGAGATGTTTGTGAAATACCCAAGTGGAATGGTCAAGTAGGTAATTGCATAGGAGACTCTAGACCAGAGGAGAGATCTGGGCCAGAGATACATGTTTGGAGGTCATTTGTGTATAAATGACATTCAGAGCTAGAGGCTTAGATGAGCTCACTGAAGGAAAATGGGTAGAGAGAGAAGAGAAGAGAGTTTAGTACCACATCCTAAAGAACATGAACGTTGAAACACTGGGGAGATGAAAAGGAGTCTGCAAAGGAAATTGTGAAGTAGAAGCCATTGAGATAAGAGGAAAATCAAAAGAGACTACAGTCATTCCAGGTCCCTCATGGTTACCAAAATCTGAGGGTGCTCAAGTCGCTTACATAAAATGGCATAGTATGTGCATATACCCTATGCACATCCTCCCATATACTTTAAGTCATCTCTAGATTACTTATTATACCTGATGCAATGTAAATGTTATGTAAGTAGTTGCCAGTGTGCAGCATATTACAGTTTTGCTTTTTGGAACTTTCTGGAACTTTCTGGAATTTTTTCGAATATTTTTGATCCGCGGTTGCTTGAATCTGTGGATACTGAGGGCTGACGGTACATGATTTCCCTAGGGCTACACAGGGAACCTCTCTCTTAAGGGATCAAGAGAATTGTATAGAAGTCTTTGAAGGGAGAAGGTAGATAGGAAAATTAAGAAATAATTTTACACACATTAAAAATATTTTTTCCTTATCATGAAAATTATACATGTAGTCGGCCCTCCGTATCTGCGGGTTCTGCCATCTGCAGACTCAACCAAACTTGAATCAAAAATATTCCAAAAAATTTTCAAAAAGTCCCAGAAAGCAAAACTTGAGTTTGCTGCATGCCAGCAACTATTTACAGAGAATTTACATTTTTTTACAACTATTTACATAGCATTGACCTTATATTAGGTGTTTGAACTAATCTAAAGATGATTTAAAGTATACAGGAGGACGTGCATAAGTTATATGCAATACTAATGGCTTCTTTATGAGGGACTTATATAAAATGAGCATTCATGGATTTTGGTATCCATGGGGGTGGGGGGGCATCCTGGAACCAGTCCCCTGCAGATACCAGGGGACAGACTATATTCATTGTTGAAAATTTGGAAGAGAGATAAAAATATGAAAATGAAAATCCCCCGTTTGTTATTATTTTCATGTATAACTATCTAGTCTTCCTCCTTGCCTCCTTTGCGCCTCTTTCTCCACCCCCTACACACACACACACACACACACACACACACACACACACACACACACACTACGAGCAACAACAGGCTAGGCTATGTTGTGATAACAAACAACCCCAAATCTCAGTGGCTTTATACAATAAAAGCTTTTTATATCCAATACATGTGGGCAGGGATCGTCTGCACATCATAGTTATTTAGAGACAAGGCTGATAGAAGACCCTTTCAACATGTGCTTCCATGATTTTCAAGGCAGAAAAAGGGGCATGTGGCAAATTGATTGCTGGCTCTCAAATGTTCCACTCGCGTTTCACTTGTCCAGTTGTGTCACATGCCATGCCTCAAATCAAAGGCATTGGGAACCACAGTCACACTATGTGCCTTAAAGGAGAGCATGAAAATATTTATGAATAGCCTTAATGATTTATATATACATATATATATCACAACACTCTACATACTTTAAAAAAAATTTATTTATTTGGCTGCACCGGGTCTTAGTTGCAGCATGCGGGGTCTTAGTTGCAGCATGCGGGCTCTTAGTTGTGCATGCAGGATCTAGTTCCCTGACCAGGGATCGAACCCGGGCCCCCTGCATTGGGAGCGCAGAGTCTCAACCACTGGACCACCAAGGAAGTCCTCTACATACTGTTTTGCAACCAGCTTTTTCGCTCAATATATTTAAAAAATAGCATATTTAAACATTTTTCCATGCTATTAAGTCTTCTCGTATAATGTGCTTTGTACGAGCTGGTATAAAGCTCGTATAGCTGCATATATAGATATACAACAATTTAATCAATCCCTTATTATTGGCTATTTAAGCTGTTTCCAATATTTCACTATGGTAAATTATGCTGCAGTGAAGCCCAATTAATGCCACGTGGCTTGTGAGATCTTAGTTCCCCGACCAAGGATTGAACCCGGGTCCCTGGCAGTGAAAGCTTGGAGTCCTAACCACTGGACCACCAGGGAGTTCCCACAATTAACGTGTATCTTTGTTCTCATTCATGATTCTTTCTACAGGATAAATTCCTAGATATAGTGTTTCAGAGTCAAAAGATATGCAAAACGTTAAGTCTTTGGGTATTTATTGTTAAATTTTCCTCCAGAAAAGTTTTATCAATTTGTGCTCCTATAAGCAATGTGCAAGAGTGTGCATTTCCCTGGCTCTCACCAATTCTGGCTATTATCCTTTTTTTCTTTTTTTAACATTTGCTAATTTTCTCAATCAAAAAATCACCTTGATTTTATTTATGATTTTCATGGATTAATGGTGAGATTGAGCATTTTCATATGCTTTTTGGCCATTCTTATTTTGTGAGTTGCCTATTTGTGTCTTCTGCACTTGTTTTTGGGGTGACACACCAATGTCAACACTTCCCTCCTGCACAGCCCCTACTCATAGACATACTTCTTTTCCCTCTTTCCTTCTGAGCTTAAAATGCTTAACAGTAACTAAGGCAACAAAACATGCTAGGTGGTTGGACTCCACAATAGTAGCAGTAATCATCCTGAAACCTTCAACAATAGCTTTTATTAACTATGTGTAATCTAAACAAAATTGTATTGTACATTCTGAGTGTCTATCAGGGATACAGAGACATCTTTCATGAGAGATTTTCTAGGTGTATGGAGTCTCTATCTTGAGGGCAGGGCTGTTACATTCTATGTGAATGGCACCACCTGGAGTTGTGCAATGTGCTTGCCTGAAGGTCTGAGGACATGGGTTCTGTTCCTAACTACTAGTTCTGATTCTAATATTGTCATTTTCTACTTCCTTTCCCCTCCTTCACATCAATTCTAACCATCAAGCAAATAATATTTTTCACCATAAAGGACAGTGTATGTTACTATGGGTAAATGACTGCTTCTTCTTCTTCTTTTTTTTTAAAATTTCCTTCTGGGTTTATTTATTTACTTTCACTTAACAAAAGCAAATGACTGCTTATCCTCAAGAAAAAAATAGTAGCACAACAACTGATTCAAGTAAAGACTGACACAAAACCTCAATATGTAAAATGGGTGAATGTAAAGATGCTCTGATTGGAGCAGTTGTGTGGTTTTTACTTGGCCTTCTCATCATGCTCCCTGCACAATTCAAGATTTCCATGGAATACAGTTTGAAAACTATTGGTCTAGTGGAACGGGCACTGGCCCTGGAATGAGGAGTGGAACTAACTGGATGTAGGACCTTAGATATGTTGCTTAACATCTCTGAGCCTTACTTTCTGAATCTATAATATGGGGAAAATATAAAACTGATAGTTGCGTATTGAGTACTTTGTATAAAACCACCCTACTGGATATTAGGGAGGATTCAAATATAAAAGATATTCTTTGTCCTTAAAAGGTTTATAATTCACTTAATACCCACTCTACTGACCTTCTAAGATGCCAGTGAGATCCAATAAAATAGCAGGTGCAAAAAAGGATGACAATGTAAAAATGTTTGGAAGAAGTGAAAAATCATAGAAATGAAAAATAATATTATACACATTGAACTATCATTAATATTTCAGTGAGTGCATCAGAAGGTCAGAGATTCCTTAAAGTTTGAATGAGGCTGTTTTACAGAGCTTGACCCAGTCAATTGGGAAGTGTTAGCTGCCATCTTTTCTCCTGCCCACTTCCCCAGAGCTTACCAATATTTCAAAGAGTTATGAGAAGTGTTGCCCATCTGGAAACTACTATCAAGTCCTGAGACCTGGCATGAAACCCACCCAGTGGGAGAGGGTAGTTGCTGAGGAAACTTTGCAGGATTCAGAGGCCGGGTTTTGCTTGGAGGTACAACTAGCTCAATAGGATTCAAGCAACAGTCAACCAGGGTATATGTTATGTCAGTGTAATAGAAAGGTAGGACTCAACACATGGTGGTAGGTCTTGAAACCAAATCCAGCCTCTGTATCCCAACAGCGAATTAAATTTCAGAGACAGAGTTTTGGGTGAAGTAGGAAAGAATAGCTTTATCGCTTTGCCAGGCAGAGGGGGCCACAGCAGGATAATGTCCTCAAAACTGTGTGTCCCGACCTGGAGGGGGTAGTGGGGAGTTTTATAGTAATGGTTCAAAGAGGGCGTGATCAGCTCATGGACGTTCTTCTGATGGGTTGGTGGTGAGGTCATCGGGACTCAGCATCATCAACCTTCTGGTTCCAACCGGTCTGGGGTCTCGTGCTTGTGGGCAGCATACAGTTAACTTCTCCCACCTGGTGGGGGTTTCAGTATATGCAAAACAGCTCACAGATATTGTTTTGTATATCCCTTGAGGGGGAACCAGGACCCTGCCCCAAGGCTGTACTATTGTTTCTTGACTATTCCTCCCTTGTCTCCACATCCCCTCCCTTCCCTAATTAGCATCTGTTTGAACCTGCCCATTGGAACTCAGGGAAGGTCATGGAGGCTGAATGAAGCCTATGTCCTGTAATCAAGAAGTGGGGGACACAGAAAGGTTATTGTGCCCAGGGACCCCACAGGGTCCTGCTCGGTATTAGTCTCCGAGCTCAGCAAGCAGGCAGGTGAATTTGGGAGATATGTCTCTTGGTAGAAGAATCCTAACCAATGGGTGAAGATCCAGGGGAGGGAACTGAGCCTAGCAGGAGTATTGGGGCCCTAATCAGGAGAACCTGGAAGAATTAAGAAGTAGGAATCAGGTCAGAAGCCCAGCTAGTTGGAAGAGACCTTTGGGTTCTTAGGGTCTTTCAGGCTATACATTTACCCAGGCTGAATAGAATGCAAGAAGAATTTTTTTCTACTGCAATACTTCTGAGGTAGTAGCCAAAGTGGAGAGAGAATACAGGGGGCATGGTTGCTAGAGGAACTCCCTAGAAAGAAACTCTTTCAATCCCCCCTCCCCCGCAAGGATATCTCTTTGGGAAGAATTTAAAGTGCATTTTATTGTTACATTTCCTCTGCTCAGTGACACAAGATACAATGTATTAGGGGAAGGGGATTTATGACTCAAAATGTTTCCCAGATACTAAAGCTGTTGTTACTTTTAATAATAAAGAGCAACCGAATTCTTTAGACTGTGATTATGATAATGCTGCATTGTTTTCTGTCTGATCAAGAGCGATTAAGGCAAAAGCTTTCCAAACTGACAACCCTTTTTGCTTTCACAATGCAGGGCAGAGGATGAATTAAGGTGGGCTAGAATTGAGTTGGAGAAACTAGTCAGGTTAGAGAATATTGTAGCAATCCAAGTGAGATGCTGGTAATTTGCCAGAGAGTAATGGCCATGGATCAATGAAAATAGATAGCCTGGAGATATATTTTGGTTATAAAATCAACAGAACTTGGTGATGGGTTATATATGTGTGTAGTGTGGGAAAGGTGTATGGTGGGAAAATGACATGAGAGAGAGGGAGGTGTCACAGATAAATCCTGGGCTTCTGACTCACATATCTGGATGCATGATGGTGCCATTAACTAGCAAAGGGGACACTGCAAGCAATTAGGTTTGGGGATAGAAAACTCTTAGTTCAGTTTTGGACATACTGAATTTGCAGTGCTTTTGAGTCTTTAAAAGGGAATGATGAGTGGGAAGTCTGAAGTTCAACATAGAGGTCTATGCTAGAGACATAAAGTAGGTGAGTCATTTATGAGTCACACTATACACATTATTCTGTAATTTGTTTTTCATCTTTAATATGTCCTGTACATCTTCAATTCAATATATATAGATTAATCTCATTTAATAGCCATATAATATTCTATAGTATGTACAAATGTAGTATGATTTATTCAACCATTTTCTTATCAAATGGACATTTAGATTGGCTCCAGTATTTTTTAAAGTATTGTAAATGCTGCAATAAACAAACTTACACATATATCTTGATTTACTAGGGCTTTATGTCTGGTGGATAAATTCTCAGAAGTGGGATTGCTGGATGAAAAGCTACGTACATTTTAATTTTATTAAGTATTTCCAGGTTGGCAGTATAGCACGGTGGTTGAGAGCTTGAGTTCCAGAATAAAAGTGTCAGGTTTCAAATCTTGACTCCACCACTTACTAACTTTATAACCATGGACAACTTAGTTAGTTTCCTCTGCCTTCCTCAGTTTCCTCTTCTGTAATTAGGAAGTTCTTATCTCATATGGCTCTCGTGAGGGTTAAATGACATAGTAGGTTTATATAAACAGCTTAGAAATTTTGAGACACACAATGAACTTAATAAATGTTATTTGTTATTATTATTTAAAAACATGTAATTTATTTGTAGTTCCACCCACAGTGCTGGAGAATACCTATTTCCCTCACAAACTCAACAGCACAGTATATTATCAATTAAAAAAAAATGTTGCTATGACTTCAAGTTCTGATCGTGACAGAGTAGCTGGTATCAGGCTACTCTCCTGCCATGAATGACTTATCAAAACTTGAAAATAATATACAAAACAACTATTTACAGGCATTTGACAACAATCAAAGGAGGACTGCAATCCTTGAGAGAGAGAGGAAGTATATGATTCAAGCCCAACATTTACCTAGGTGTTCTCCCTGGGTATATTTCCCAGGGTGGCAGAACCCAAGCAGAGAGTGGTCGTCTCACCGGGCAGAAGAGGCCGGAATTGTATCTAGTTTGGACCTACTAAAGTGGTTGGAATTTGTGAGCAGGTTGCCAGAGAGATGGAGCCATGGAGAGGAAACCCCAGAAGGCTACATGTTGTCATAATAATTCCTAGCATGTGCCAGGGAGTGGGTTTTCGCTTTAATTTAATTCTCACAATAAACCTATGAACAAGGTTTATTAGAAGTAGGTTTATTATTATCCCTATTTTACTGACATATATATATTATTATCCCTTTTTATTGACAAAGGAAAAATGGAGGTACAGAGAGGTTAAGTAATTTACCCCAAGTCACATAGCTCACAGTGGTGAGCTTGGATTTGAATCCAGGCAGCTCCTATACCATACTGCCTTTCTGAAGAGCAGGTACTGGCCTAAGTGCTTTACATATATTAACTCATAAAGAACTATCATTATCACTCCCCTTCAAAGGTAACTTCCATCTAGAAATTGCTGGAGCTGAGATTCAAACCCAGGTAGTTAGGTTCTAATGTTTTTGCTCTTAAACACCACATCACCTCTATTCTTTTATTCTTTGGAGTTTTTATCTGGAATGCTTGTAGAATTTAATACCTTTTAATTTTCATTTGTTGACATTATTATATGGATTTTCTTTTTAATTTTTTAATACAAATTATGTTGTTAGATTTCCTAAAGTCTTTCATAAACTGCTGGAGTTTTTGGTGTCTTATTTAGAATTTTTACTTTTGTATGGTAAATGATTTTTATTTTTTGTATGTTTATAATGTTTTATATTTAAGTTATAAAACTTTGTAAAATAAATTGGGAAGTTTTGCATCTTTTATACACATTCCATTTTTTTTAATGTTCTTTTTTTCCTTTTTTATTGTGGTAAAATACACATGCAATTTATCATTTAAACCATTTTTTAAAAACTTTTTATTGGGGTAGAGTTGATTTACAATGCTGTGTTAGTTTCAGGTGTATAGCAAAGTGAGTCAGTTATACATATACATATATCCACTCTTTTGTAGATTCTTTTCCCATGTAGGCCATTACAGAGTACTGAGTAGAGTTCCCTGTGCTATACAGTAGGTCCTTATTAGTTATCTATTTTATATATAGTAGTGTGTATATGTCAATCCCACTCTTCCAATTTATCCCTCCCCCCCTTACCCCTTGGTAACCATAAGTTTGTTTTTTTTTTTTTTTTTTGAAGTAGTAAAGATCTCTTTTATTTGTGAGATGGGCTCCATTTCTTTGGTCTTTTGCAACACCTTCAGGGACTCCCTTTTTTCATTTCGTTTTCAGATGAAATCATGGCAGGTAGCACAAGGTCTTTGTTTAGAGTCCTTATATAAGTTGGTTTTCTATATCTATAGGTTTATTGTGAGAATTGTTTTCTATATCTATTTATGTTTTGTAGATAAGTTCATTTGTACCCTTTTTTTAGATTCCACATGTAAGCGATATCACATATTTGTCTTTCTGTGTCTGACTTACTTCACTCAGTATGACAATCTCTAGGTCCATCCATGTTGTTTCAAATGGCACTATTTTGTTCTTTTTTATGGCTCAGTAATATTCCATTGTGTATATATATATATATATATATATATATATATATATATATATATACCACATCTTCTTTATCCATTCCTCTGTCTATGGACATTTAGGTTGCTTCCATGTCCTGGCTATTGTAAATAGTGCTGCAGTGAACATTAGGATGCATGTATCTTTTCGAATTATGGTTTTCTCTGGATATATGCCCAGGAGAGGGATTGCTGGATCATATGGTAGCTCTATTTTTAGTTTTCTAAGGAACCTCCATACTGTTCTCCATAGTGGCTGTACCAGTTTACATTCCCACCAACAATGTGGGAGGGTTCCCTTTTCTCCACACCCTCTCCAGCATTTATTATTTGTAAGTTTTTTTTTAATAAATTTATTTATTTATTTATTTATTTATTTATTTTTGGCTGCATTGGGTCTTCGTTGCTGCATGCAGGCTTTCTCTAGTTGTGGCGAGCGGGGTCTACACTTTATTGCGGTGCGTGGGCTTCTCATTGTGGTGGCTTCTCTTGTTTGCGGAGCACAGGCTCTAGGCACGGACTTCAGTCGTTGTGGCACGTGGGCTCAGTATTTATGGCTCACGGGCCCTAGAGCACAGGCTCAATAGTTGTGGCACATGGGCTTAGTTGCTCTGCAGCATGTGGGATCTTCCCAGACCAGGACTCGAATGCAGGGAAACCCGTGTCCCCTGCACTGGCAGGCAGATTCTCAACCACTGTGCCACCAGGGAGGTCCCTATAGCTTTTTTGATGATGGTCATTCTGACTGGTGTGAGGTGATACCTCATTGTAGTTTTGATCTGCATTTCGCTAATAATTAGTGCATCTTTTCATGTGCTTTTTAGCCATCTGTATGTCTTCTTGGGAGAAATGTCTATTTAGATCTTCTGCCCATTTTTTCATTGGGTTGTTTGTTTTTTTGATATTGAGCTACATGAGCTGTTTGTATATTTTGGAGATTAATCCCTTGTCGGTTGCTTCATTTGCAAATATTTTCTCCCATTCTGAGGGTTGTCTTTTCATTTTGTTTATGGTTTCCTTCGCTGCGCAAAAGCTTTTAAGTTTCATTAGATCCCATTTGTTTATTTTTGTTTTTATTTTCATTAGTCTAGGAGGTGGAGCTAAAAAGATCTTGCTGCAATTTATGTCAAAGTGTTCTTCCTATGTTTTCCTCTAAGAGTTTTATAGTATCTGGCCTTACATTTAGGTCTTTAATCCATTTCGAGTTTATTTTTGTGTATGGTGTTAGGAAGTGTTCTATTTTTTTAATTAATTTATTTATTTATTTATTTTTGGCTGCATTGGGTCTTTGGTGCTACGCGCGGGCTTTCTCTAGTTGCAGTGAGCGGGGGCTACTCTTCGTTGTGGTACATGGGCTTCTCATTGTGGTGGCTTCTCTTGTTGCAGAGCACAGGCTCTAGGTGTGTGGGCTTCAGTAGTTGTGGCATGTGGGCTCAGGAGTTGTGACTCACAGGCTCTAGAGCGCAGGCTCAGTAGTTGTGGCACATGGGCTTAGTTGCTCCGTGGCATGTGGGATCTTCCTGGACCAGGGCTCGAGCCCATGGCCCCTGCATTGGCAGGAGGATTCTTAACCACTGCGCCACCAGGGAAGTCCCAAGGAGTGTTCTAATTTCATTCTTTTACATGTAGCTGTCCAGTTTTCCCAGCAGCACTTATTGAAGAAACTATCTTTTCTCCATTTTGTCATAGATTAGGTGACCATAGGTGTGTGGATTTACCTCTGGAGTTTGTATCCTGTTCCATTGATCTATGTTTCTGTTTTTGTGCCAGTACCATACTGTCTTGATTACTGTAGCTTTGTAGTATAGTCTGAAGTCAGGGAGCCTGATTCCTCCAGTTCCATCTTTCTTTCTCAAAAGTGCTTTGGCTATTTGTGGTCTTTTGTGTTTCCATACAAATTGTAAAATGTTTTGTTCTAATTCTGACTTGGAATGGGGAAGAACCATCAGCGTCCATCAGGATTATCTGAGGAAGTGATACCTTCGTTGGATAGTAGGGTTTAAAATTATTTTTCTCAACCCCAGCTGCTTAATGGAAATACCGGAGGGCGTTTAAAAATTAAAGGTGCTGAGGTCTACCCCAGACTAAATCTGAATCTCTGGGGGCAGGGCTCTGAAATCTCTCTCTCTCTCTTACTTTTTTGAAGTTTCCCACATGAGGGTGATGCACAGTGAAGTTTGAGAACCTAAGGCAGGAAGTCAACAGTGCATTTAATGAAGAGGTTGAAGTAAAGGTGTAGGGGGATTTTAATGGAGTAAGCCCTAGTCACTAGAGAAATGCAGAACATGGGGGTCAGGGTGTACAGGAGGTGACAGATGACTTCTCTTTCTTTAAAATGTAGTGGGGGGGCTTCCCTGGTGGCGCAGTGGTTGAGAGTCCGCCTGCTGATGCAGGGGACATGGGTTTGTGCCCCGGTCCGGGAATATCCCACATGCTGTGGAGCGGCTGGGCCCGTGAGCCATGGCCGCTGAGCCTGCGCGTCTGGAGCCTGTGCTCCGCAACGGGAGAGGCCACAACAGTGAGAGGCCCGCGTACCGCAAAAAAAAAAACAAAAAAAAATACATCCATACCATTGTGCAACCATGACCACCATCCTTCTCCAGAACTCTTCATCTTGCAAAACTGAAAATCTGTATTCATTTAACAATAACTCTCCATTCACCTCCCCTAGCCCCTGGCCACTACTATTCCACTGTCTGGGTGTATGTATTTGACTCCTCTATGTACCTCATAAAAATGGACTTATACAGTATTTGTCTTTATGACTGGCTTACTTCACTTAGCATAATGTCCTCAACGTTAATCTGTGTTGCAGCATGTGTCAGAATTTCCTTCCTTTTTAAGCCTAAATAACGTTCCACTGCATATTTATACTTCATTTTCTTTATCCACTTGTCTGCTGGTGGATACTTGGGTTGTTTCTACTTTTGGGCTATTGTTAATAATGTTGCTGTGAACATGGTTTAGAAATATCTCTTCAAAACCCTGCCTTCAATTTCTTTTGGGTGTATACCCAGAACTGGATTTGCTGGATCATATGGTAATTCTATTTTTAAGTTTTTGAGGAACAACCATACTTCTGTCCACAATGGCTGTACCATTTTCTATTCCCATCAGTAGTGCACAAGGTTTCCAATCTCTCCACATCCTCACCAACACTTGTTATTTTCTGGGTTTTAAAAAAATTTTTATAGAAGCCATATCTTTTCATGTGCTTATTGACTGACCATTCTTATATCTTCTTGGGAGAAATCTATTCAAGTACTTTTCAAGTACTTTGCTCATGTTTGAATAAGGCTGGGTTTTTTTGTTTGTTTGTTTGTTTGTTTGTTTTACTGTTGAGTTTTAGGAGTTCTCTATATATTCTGAATATTAATTCCTTATTAGACACATGATTTCCAAGTATTTTCTCCCATTCTGTAGGTTGTCTTTTTACTCTGCTGAGTTTCCTTTGATGCACAAAAATGTTTAAATTTTATGAAATCTCATTTGTCTATTTTTGCTTTTGTTGCCTGTGCTTTTGGTATCATATCCAAGAAATTGCTGCCAAATCCAATGTCATGAAGCTTTTTCCCTATGTTTTCTCCTAAGAGTTTTGTTTTAGCTCTTACATTTAGGTCATTGATCCATTTTGAAGTAATTTTTATATGCAGTGTTAAGAGTCCAATTTCATCCATCTTGCACATAGATATTCAGTTTTCCTAGCACCATTTGTTGAAAAAAACTGTCCTTTCCCCATTGAATGGCCTTGGAATCCTTGCCAAAAAATTATTTGACCATATATGTAAAGGCTTATTTCTAGATGCTCTATTCTATTTCATTGGTTTATACGTCTGTCTTTATTCCAATACCATATTGTTTGAGTTACTGTAGATTTGTAGTTAGTTTTGAGATCAGGAAATGTGAATCTTCCAGCTTTGTCCAGGTACCTTGAGATTCCATGTAAATTTTAGGGTGGATTTTTCTGTTTCTGCAAAATATATAGTTGAGATTTTGATAGGGATTGCATTGAATCTGTAGATCACTTTGGGTAGTATTGAAATCTTCGCAATATTAATTATTCCAATACATGAGCATGGGATATCTTTCCATTTATTTATGTCTTCTTTAATTTCTTTCAGCAATGTTTTGTAGTTTTCATTATACAAGTCTTTCGCCTCCTTGGTTAAGTTAATTTCTAAGTATTATTTGATGCTATTGTAAATGGAATTGTTTTTTTAATTTCCTTTTCAGAGTGTTCACTGGTAGTGTATAGTTATGCACCCGATTTTTGTGTGTCGACTTTGAATATGGCAACTTTGCTAAATTCATTTAGTATTGAATAGTTCTAATAGTTTCTTTGTGTTTGGGGGTGTGTGTGTGTGTATAATCTGTAGGATTTTCTACATATATGATCACATCATTTGCAAACATATAATTTTACTTTTTCCTTTCTAATTTGGATGCCTTTTATTTCTTTTTCTAATAAGAAATAATAGTCTAATTAGACTAATAGCCTAATAATTTCTGATAGCTTAATTGCTCTGTCTAGAACTTCCAGTACTATGTTGAATAGAAGTGGTGAACGTGTGCATTCTTGCCTTATTCCTGATCTTAGAAGAAAAACTTTCGCCTTTCACAATTGAGTATGATGTTTTCTGTGAGTTTTTCATATATAGCTTTTATTATGTTGAGGTAGTTTCCTTCCATTCCTAGTTTGCCCATAGCTTTTAATACAAAGTAAAAAGTACTTTTTTGTGGAGATAAATTTTGGATAAGTCATGATTTCTATTTTAATTTCTTCTTTAAAATCCAAACATTTATCACTTTCCAGATGGCCGAGATACTGTTATATTTTTGTTATTGATTTCTAATTTTTTGTACTATTGTTAGGTAATATGGCTTTTTAAAACTTTATGAATATATTAAAGCTCCTTTGTGTCAAGGACATCATTGATTTTTATAAATTTTCCATAGCCATAAGAGGAAAGTGTATATTCTTTCTTTGAAGGGGACAGGAAATTTTGATTGAATGACTCCCATCCTCCATTTTTTCCTTTTTGCTTTGTCATATTCTGAAAGACATCTATTACTATTCTTCACTATATGTAGTTATACTGCTTTCTCTTTCTAATTCTGGGAGCTTTTGCTATTATATTGTTTGGTGAATAAATATTTGTGACAGCTATATCTTCTTAGTATCTTTTACCATTATACCAGCTTTCAGTCCTTGCTCAAATGTTACCTTTCTAGATAGACTTCTAAAAGGCACTGCTCACCACTCTTTTGTATACATTTCATCTTCCCTTATTTTGAATTCTTTGATCTGCTATAATTTTCATTTGGAAATATTCTTTCTTTGAGTAATTTACTTTTAAAGAGTACATGAGTGGTATGCTTTCTGAACCCACTCATGTTCACAAATATTTTTTTACTCTCACATATGAATATTACTTTAAATCCTTTTTCTGTATATACTTCTTTCAGTGTTGAAGAAGAGAAATTTCATGCTAGTCTAATTCTCCATTATAAACAACCTGTTTTATCTATCTGGATATCTATAAGATTTTCCTTTTTTTGTAGCTTGGCTCTTTCAATAGGCTTTCTAGGTGTGCTTCTTTTTTCATTAGTGGTTCTTGAAATTTGGGATCACTTTTAATCTGAAAAGTAAAGTTTTTCTAGTTTAGGGAAGTTTTCTTATATTGTTTCTTTGATTATTGATTTCCATCTATTTTTTTCTCTTCCTGTACAACTATTGTTTAGTTATTAGTTTTCTGGACCTGCTCTCAATATATCTTATCTTTTTATTGATAAATCCCATTTCAATGTATTTTTCTCTATGTTTAAAAATAGTTTAAAAATATTTTTATTTGATCTTCCGGTTTTCAGCATTGGCCATTCTATTTGCCATTTGCACTACTGAATTTTTAAATTGTGAAAAAATGTTTTTGGTTCCCCCTTTTTTGCATCTTTTTATGTTTCTTGGGGTTCTCGCTGTTATCATTTTAAGTTTTCCTCTTTCCCTTACAATTAGTTGTGTCCCAGTAACAGTCATGCATTCTGGTTCTTCAGCTTAGTTGTTCCCTCAAGTTACTGAGTCTCCTTAGCTGGATTGTGAATTTTCAATGTGTGCTTATTGGGTGGGTTCATTCTGTACACATGTAGTTCAGGTTGTTAGGGGTCTCTCTGGCAATAATGAACTGGAAGGTATTCGAAGATAGAGTAAGGATTTTTATTCCAGTATTCCCTTAGCAAGTCAAAGAAAAAATGGAACCTCCCTATGGTGTGTGTGTGTGCATGTGTATGTGGCCTTTCTGCTCTCAGTCTTCCTTAGCTGCAAGTAGAAAAAGTGCATGAGGGAATTCCCTGGTGGTCCAGTGGTTAGGACTCTGCGCTTTCACTGCCAAAGGCCTGGGTTCAATCCCTGGTCAGGGAAATAAGATCCCACAAGCCATGAGGCACAGCCAAAAAAAACCCACGAAAAACCAAAAAAAACAAAAAACAGTGCATGAAATGGGAACAGTGGAGCTATTGGCCTCCAGGGATGCCTGGGGTCAGCCTGCATAATGAATTATCTTCATTGGACTACTATGGAAAGTGGAAGAACTGGTCAATAACATTCACTGCCTCCTCAACCCCTCCTTTATTATTCTGAAAAATGACTTCATGCACTTGTTATGTTTTCTGGAGAGTTCTCTAATCCAATTAAAATTCTCTCTAGGTTTTTTCACCATCAGACCACACTTATTTAAGGTAAGTAGCCCTCAAACATGACTAGGTATTAGAATCACCTTGGGGCATTAAGAAAAATCCTATCTGTCTCTCTCCCCTCTCCCAGGACAATTGGATCAGAAGTTTTGGTGGTAGAACCTAGGCACTTGGGCTACCATATTCCAAATTATTTACTGCATAGTTTCTTCTGCTAGATATCTTGTTTATTATTCTACCCTCAGATAAGAGGTCACTAAGGGTTTGCTAACTGAATCAATTAATGCAATGTAATTTTAAAAAATTATAATAATTACTCATTTGAATATGTAGTATTTACACATCATATAAAACCCTAAAGCCCCAAAATATATACAGCAAGTCTCCCTCCCGACCCTGTTTCTTAGTCACCCAGTTCCTTTCCCTAGTGGAAACCACTGTTGCCGCTTTCTTGTATATTCTTGCAGAGACATTCTATGCATATTTGAGCATATAGTACCAAGCAGTCTCCCGTTAATGGACCTTTAGATGGTTTCAATCTGTTGCTATTACAAACAGTGCTGCAATGAATAAATACTTTCCCTACTTAAATCTCTTCGTGTGTGTGTATCGGTATGATTCCTAGAAATGAAGTTATTAGATCAAAAAATATGAAATGTTCTTCTATTCCTGGTATTAGCCTCACTTAGTTATGATAGTTTATTCTTCTATAGGATTCTATCTAATGATATTTAATTTAGGGTTTTTGCATAACTTTTACATAGCCATTCATAAATGAGACCCATGTGTCTTTTACCCCAATTTCCTGTGTTTTTTAAATTTATTATTAGATAAAATTTTGGTAAGGATTGATAAAGTATTAATGTGTTACCTTCTCATAAGTAACATATTTGTGTAAAAACCAAAGCTTTCTGGAAAATGGTGTTCTAATTCAGTATTATACCTAATACTTTTTGCTTTGCATTTGGATCACTTGTAGAACTTTAAAAAAATACAGGCCTTGCTCGAGAACAAGGGTCAGCAAACTGTGGCCTGTGGGCCAGATCCAAGTTGCCACCTGTTTTTGTAAATAAAAGTGTATTAGAGAATGGACACACTCTTTCATTTATATATAGTTAATGGTTGCTTTCACACTACAATGCAGAATTGGGAAGTTGTGACAGAGTCCATATATGGCCAGGAGATCCTAACACATTTACTATCTGGACCTTTACAGAACAAGTGTGCTGACCCTTGCTCTACCCCTGTGGAATCAAAGTCTGGTACTGAGGGCTTGGTGTATATATGATGAAAAAAAATCCATCAAAGCTGGTCTTTATTTGCACCAGAGTTTGAGAACCAATATTTTAATGCAAAGTTAAGTAACTAGATGATTTTCATTTTCTTCCTATGCCAGAGTTTCCTTCCTATCTCCTTGTCTACCTTGGCCTGCCCTTGAACCTCCAACCCTTTGGTTGGGGCTCTATGAATTTCTACCAGCTCTCCCTGCCATTATGTTCTTCTTACCAGCCCTTAAACCAATGAGTTAATGTTTATAGAATAAATGACTTGCCAATCCTATTTTGACTACTCCTATAGTCTGTATTTTATTGCACATATGCTTACAGGTATACAGGCACGAATCTCAGTCTACAAACTCATGTGTACAAGAAACTATCTTTTCTAATAAATTTAAGTTCAAAATCTTTATTCCAACAGAATTTGGAAACTTAATTGTAGTTAGTTTGGGGACTTCACCCTTCTTTCCTTTGACTTGTGTCTAAGTTATTGAGGGGTAGGTGGGAAACTCAAATAGTGCCAAGATATTGGGAGGTGATCTATGTATTATGTCTTCAATATCATCTGCCCATGTAGGTAGCTGCCAAGATGCCCATGGCCCCATCTGAGTCTACATCAATGGTCCATAGACATCACCAGAAGAGATGATCCTTGCTCTTATCTTCATGGCTCCATTAGGTTGATCTTTTTTTTTTTTTTTTTTTTTTTTTGCTACTTCCATGTCACTCCTGTGCTCACAGAAATCACTTAGCTCTTCTTGTACCATAATGAGGTGTAGTAAAGCTCTTTGAGGCTGTCTAGGTCCCCTTTTGCCTAGATACATTTAAGAGCTATTTGTCCCTGTGTACCTTATACACAGAGGCTATATCTGAAAGTGGGGTCTGAATTCCCTATCTCTTGGAAACAAAAAAAGTCTTTGTGGCTTTTTATTTCGGGCCCACTCTCTTGGAACACTTGACATCTATATTCTCGTTGCTTCCTCTCCACCTTTTCTTAGTTCTCTCATCTTAGGAAATATTTTCCTGGTCTGGTGGGGGATGGTTGAGGTAATTTTTGCTTTCTCACAATAATTATTTGTCTATGTTGTGGGCCCTTTGCTAGATTTTTGAAACTTTGCCCCCACTGCTTCATGCTGTTTCTGCCGTCTGCCAAAGCAAATGAGCACAGAACTGTTTAGCTGCTTGGTGAGGGGAGGGGCAAGAAGAAAAAGGAACTCTCAAGAAGAAATGGTTGATACCTTAAAAATATCCTGCCCCAAAGGTACATCACTATACTTAATGACCATGAATTAACATACAAGTGCCTTGTCATTGTTTTCTCCTTTATAGTATGTTCCTTTGACTCTCACAGTTAAGTCCCTGAAGAACCTAAATAGGGGACTTCCCTGGTGGTGCAGTGGTTAAGACTCCACACTCCCAATGCAGGGGGCCTGGGTTTGATCCTTGGGCAGGCATGTCACAACTAAGGAGCCTGTGAGCCACAACTAAGGAGCCTGCCTGCTGAAAGTAAGACCCAGTGCAACCAAATAAATAGATATTTAAAGAAAAGAACCTAAAGAACTCTCTTTCCACTTATCAAGAGCTATTTATTAAACACCTATTCTAGACTTAGCCACACTCCCTTGAAGTGACTCAGGCAGTGAATAAATGTGAAATCCCATTTATTTGCTTCTGTGGCTTTCTTAGATACTTATTTTTCTTGGAATGGTCAACGATCATAAAAGGTTGAGTCTCTCGTGGGTGGAAATGTAAATCTGGGTAAGCAGTAGAAGACAAATCAACTCTCCAAAAATAAATAGAAAAGTTAAAAAAATTCACAGCTCTTCCTGCAGGTTCCTAGGTTAAGTATCCCATAGAGACAGTAGGTGAATTTTAGATCTTACTTTCAAAATCTAATGTGCTGTATTTCATATTGTATTAGTCTATTTTGTTTATATGCAAAATGTGGTGAGTTAAGGACTGGATAGAAAAGTCTCGCCTCCAGAATTCATGTTTGTTTTTCCTTCTTCCTGAGGCCAGAGGTTTTTGCATTGGTTTGATGTACTGTAGTTACTTGGGGTTTAATCTTGTATAATAATTAACTTCAATTGATCCACTGCACTGTGTTAGCAAAGTGCCTGAGCCTATTAAATCCGACTAGGAATCCTCCATTGCTTTCCTAATTTCCAGCATCATTACGCTACCGGGAAAGCTGATTAATGTAAAGGCATCCCAAACTGGGGCTTTTGCCTGGTGAAATTTGGAAGAAGATGCACACTATTCCATTTTACAATATTGCATCTAATAAATACCAGCATAAAGGATCACCATTCTTAGGGCAGCCTTGGACCTATGAGTATGGTTTCTATTCTTCTTTACAACAGAACTCTTCTGTTAAAGAGGGAAGCCAGAATCATCAGAGCTTCTTAATGGGGGCACATACTGTTGATTTTAAAACAAGTAGAAAAATGGAGCATTACCGAAAGTGTGCCATGCTCAATAGGCTTCTGGAAAAGAAAACAAAAGGCTGCCAGTGAGGAAGAGAGGACAAGAGGAAGAAACTACACGGAAAAAATAATAGGTTGAGATAGACGAAAATGAAGCTGTTAAACTGAATATTCACAGCAGACATTTTCAGCCTTTGAGGAAATTTAAAATAAAACATCCAAATTGATCTCTTGAAAAGCTCTGGGTAGGGGGTTTCTAGTGAATAATCCATTTGGAAAACTTTACTGAGACTCTACTGTATGTCAAGGTAGACAAAGAAGATTAAGACTTGGTCCTTGTCTTTGAGTATCTTACACTTTCTTTTAAATAGTCTGTCTTGATTGCCTTGGTGAAGTGAAATTCCATTTCATTTTTCCTCATGTTCTTGGAAATTTTTTAGTTCCAGTCTACTTTCCTGCCTTAGCAAGTAGAATCTAGTGAACATCTTTACTTTTACAGATTCACAGGCTCATCATCTCAAGAATCAGTGATCACTCTGCAAGAATGGATGGAACAGGTGTTGGGCATGAGGCTGAGTATCTACCAAGACCAAGACACTCCCTGGAAGGTAATTAAAAATGAAATGAGCTAGCACAGGGTGATCAGCTAGGTGCTTTGTGTCCACCTAGAGGGGTGGGATAGGGAGGGTGGGAGACGCAAGAGGGAGGAGATATGGGGATGTATGTATATGTATAGCTGATTCACTTTGTTATACGGCAGAAACTAACACACCATTGTAAAGCAATTATACTCCAATAAAGATGTTAAAAATATGAAATGAGCTTATTTTTCGGTTTGTTTGCCTCATTATCTTAAAAGTTGTATGCAAAAAAGAATTCTGCTTAATTAAGGGTTTCGGTTAGTTTGATTTCAAATAGATTTTTCACTGTAAATGTTAGTTTGATTTCAAATAGATTTTTCACTGTAAATGTTAGTTTGATTTCAAATAGATTTTTCACTGTATCTCCTTCATCAGAAGGAGATACAGTGAGATTATCTTGATGATTTAATTAAAGTTATTAAGAATATCAGAGGTAGTAAAAGTACTGAAACTTGGACTCCTTAGGAATACATCATTTTCTAACCAATGGATTGCAATCCCATTGATGTTTTCTTTGTTTTTTTATCATGGTGCACTCGGAATCCAAAGGAAATAGAGGCCACTGAGGTCTGCAGTTGTAGGGGAAAGTTCTATGGACAAGGTGGGATTTGAGTTAGGCATTAAGGGGAGGTAGATATTCTACTGTGGAGAAAAAGAGGAAGGGTATTTCCAGTTGAGGGAATAGCATGACAGATAAGGAGGATAATAATGAAACACATCTCCTCATATGGGCACATAAATTTTGGCTGAGAATAGGGTGAAAATGAAAGTATTTGATAAAAATTTGAATACTGAGCTTGAGGAGTCTTTCTGAATTTGAACGCATTAGGATGTAAACCCAGGCATTACAAAATTGAACAGAAAGACTGATTAAGAACTAAAGTATTATGGAGAAATCTATAGCAATCATTAGTTGGATATTATAAAAATTAACAGTGTTTTTAGGCTTTTGCCCTATTGTCTGTTGCCACATATAGCCTAAACTGATGCTTTCAGAACAATTCATTGAATGAGGTTGATGATAGCCAGGGACGCCAGACAATGCTACATCATAGACAAGCTAGAAAAATTCTTTTAAAGCTTTTGGAGAACTTGAAAGCTGCCAAAAATAATTTGGGAAAATGTCCTCATAATACAATTTATACAAATGATTTTATGGTAAAGAAGCAGTATTAGGTAATCAGTGAGTGGAATAGGATTTGGAGTTAAAGTTTGGGTTCTGACTTTACCACTAACTGGCTCTCTGTGACATTGGGTGAGTCATTTAAGCTCTCTGAGCTTTAGTTTCCTTATCTCCAAAATGAGGATAGTGGTACTTATTATCGTGTTGTAAGAAATAAATGAAAACAATGTGTCTTATGAACTTTAAAGAGCTACTCAAGAATAAATAACGCTGATGGCGAAGTACCACCGAGTAATTATAGGGAATTATAACCTGAATAATGAAACCATCTAAAATATGTCATAATTATATAGGTTTGGACACGAAGCATATGAGGAGGGCCTCAGTAGAAGACTGTCAGAAGGTAGATAGCAGTAAAGTATGACTTGGAAGTAGGACTGGGCCTAGTGGGCACTGAACCTACTGGACCTGGTCCCAGAAAGTGGTGGCCAGTAGCCTAAGTAGAATATTCCAGGAGAGGTGATGAAATCCTGTTTAGTCTCAGTAGCTACCCATACCAAAAGGCATGATAGGAGAAGTGGAAATTGGAACCCTCATGCATTTCTTGTGGAAATGTAAAATTGTGCAGCCACTTTGGAAAACAGTTTGATAGTTCCTCAAAATATTAAACAAAGAGTTACCATATGACCCAGCAGTTCTACTCTTAGGTATAGATCCAAGAAAAATGAAAACATATGTCCACTCAAAAACTTATACTCGACTATATACAGCAGTATTATTTATAATAGCCCCAAAGTCATTTATTTAATTTCCCTGAGCCAAAGTGGAACCAACCCAAATGTTCGTCAAATGATAAATGAAGGAATAAAATATGGTATATCTATGCAATGGACTATTACTTGGCAATAAAAAGGAATGAAGTTATGGTACATGCTATAACACATACGAACCTTAAAAACATTATGCTAAATGAAAGAAGACAGACACAAGACACTGCATATTGCTTGATTCCATTTATATAAAATGTCCAGAATAGGCAAGTCAATACAGACAGAAAATGGATTAGTGGTTGCCAGGGGCTGAGGGTAGGGGGAAGTGGAGAGTGAATGCCAAGGGGAATGGATTTTCTTTTTGGGGTCATGAAAATGTTCTGGAATTAGGTGATGGTGATGGTTGCACAAGTTTGTGAATACACTATAAACCACTGATTTGTACACTTTAAAAGGGTGAATATTATGGCACATGAATTATACCTCAATTTAAAAAATAAACAATAGTAAAAGATCAATATAGAACTTAACCAAAACCAAGTATTACCAAAATAGAGTGAACTTGCAATATACAAGAATAAAGGTAAAATTTCTCCTCCCACATTAATTTTTATAATTTTATTTTGTACACTTGGTAGTCAAGTAAAATGTTTTTTTTGTTTGTTTTTTTGTTTGTTTTTCTTTTTTTTTTTCAAGTAAGATGTTTGACATTGCAGTGTAGGAATAATAATTTCTTGGTACTGTCTGATGCTAGATTACTTCTGGGGTCATTCTACTGCACACTGGTGATCCTAAATAGATAATTATTTAAAACTGAGGTTTATGGAAGAGCAAGATAGTTATAGGGTAACACATTTTTGTCTAATACTTTCTTTATTCTTATTCTGTATTCCTTATTCTGCCTGGATCAAAATGATTTATCATGGAGGTTTTACATGTGATTTTGGAGTTTTTTCCTCATGAAATTTTGAGATGGCAAAATTGACATTCTGTTTTTAATTCTTTCTCATAAGATATGCATAATGCCTAAATTATGATTTTTTTCTTGGAATAAATGAAATTAAATAACTAAATCACATAGAGGTTTTAAATATTTTATTTAGCTAGCATACCAAATAATTTTATAAAGATTAAAATTATAATAAAATAGAATATCCATTATTCAGTTTTTATAATGACATAATTATTAGCCTTTATAATTATAAATATTTATAAACATTTTGTGGCTCAAAAATATATTCTTCCTAAATTTATCTAAGGTACTCTTTTTTTTTTTTTTTTTTTTTTAGCGGTTTGCGGGCCTGTCACTGTTGTGGCCTCTCCCGTCGCAGAGCACAGGCTCTGGACGCGCAGGCTCAGCGGCCATGGCTCACGGGCCCAGCCACTCCGTGGCATGTGGGATCTTCGCGGACTGGGGCACGAACCCGTGTCCCCTGCATCGACAGGCGGACTCTCAACCACTGCGCCACCAGGGAAGCCCTAAGGTACTCTTTTAATGTTTGTATTAGTTGTCCTGTTTCCCAGTTGATTTAACCATTTGGAAGTCTTTAATATATTGCTTTTGTATGTAAGAAGAATAGTTTCCACAATCTTCATTAATTATTATAACATTTTATTACTGCAACAATACACATATATTTACACTTCAACTGGTTCATGAGAATTTGAATATATAAAGCACAAAGATTTTTACTCCAGGTTTCATCAAGAATGCTCACCTATTTGGCAAGTGAATATTCAGATATTGACAACAAATCCAAACGGTGTGCTTTGTTTCTGTTGCTGATATGGGTATGCCAATTAGAGGTGATGGTAACTTCATGGACTCATGGTTAACGATCTTACACAAGTTCAAGTATGCTAAATATAATGTTGAAGTATGTAGTTGGCTATTTGGCCTTGTGAAGGCTGGGGTTGAAGCTTTAGCAAATAGAATTTGCCTGAATATTGAGACTGAGGCTAGACTTTGCTGCAATTCTAATATCTAGGTTCTTGAGTCTCATCCCAGGTATACTAAATGCTAGGTTTTAGGTGGCAGGCTAAATACCTCATACCTCTGCCCTTTGTATGGTAGGAACTCCCCATTTGTTTATAGGACTGGTTCTCAGTAGAGGTGGGGTAGGTATCCTCCTTGCTTCCATTTCTTCTTTTTCCTTTAGACATCCCAGATTCTTTACATGTCATGCCATCCTAATCTACCAACTGCCACCCTCCTTGTTATCCTCCAAACCAGTCACTTCTTTTAATTCAATAAACATTGTAATACTTAACCCACTTTCTTCCTCTCCCTCCCTAACGCTAATAACATTTTTGGTGACTTCAGCGTTCACATAGAAGACTCATCCAATACTCTGGCTCTTCAGTTCCTTGACCTTCTCATCACCAATGATCTTTTTCTTATCCTGCCTGATCAACCCTATCTCAGGGTCATCTCCTTGAACTGCCCTTACCAAAAACTGAACCATTTCCAAAATCTTGT
This sequence comes from Delphinapterus leucas, assembly GCF_059928025.1. Lineage (NCBI taxonomy): Eukaryota > Metazoa > Chordata > Mammalia > Artiodactyla > Monodontidae > Delphinapterus > Delphinapterus leucas. Next base: position 27,029,455 of record NC_143150.1, read on the forward strand.
TTTTAATTATCGAGTCATTTCCTTGCACACCTATTCAACTCTTGCCCGTCTCTCACTCAGCTGTCCTTTGCTTGCAAAACACAAACCCTGTTAATATCCTGTTCTCTGCCTATTCCAGGCCTGCACACAAGCAGCCAGACACTACTGGGAAAAATACACATTCTGTGCATGGCAGAAAAATGGCCCCTCAAAGATAGACATGCCCTGGGCTTCCCTGGTGGCGCAGTGGTTGAGAATCTGCCTGCTAATGCAGGGGACACGGGTTCGAGCCCTGGTCTGGGAAGATCCCACATGCCGCGGAGCAGCTAGCCCCGTGAGCCACAATTACTGAGCCTGCGTGTCTGGAGCCTGTGCTCCGCAACGGGAGAGGCCACAACAGTGAGAGGCCCGCGCACCACGCTGAGGAGTGGCCCCCACTTGCCGCAACTGGAGAAAGCCCTCACACAGAAACGAAGACCCAACACAGCCAAAAAAAAAAAAAAAAAAAAAAAATTAAAAAAAGGCAATATTCCTTTAAAAAAAAAAAAAAAGATAGCCATGCCCTAATCCCAGTAACCTGTGAATGTTACATGGCAAAAGGGCTTTGCAGATGTAATTATGGTTACAGGTCCTGGGTGGGGAAATTAACCTGGATTATCCAGGTGGGCCCAATCTAATTCCATGCGTGCTTAAAAGTAGAGAACACTTCGCAGCTGTGGTTAGAGCGAGACACAACCATGGAAGAAGGGGAGGGAGATGCAACATAAGAGGGGGTCCTGCCATTGCTTGATTTGAAGATGGAGGAAGACGGCCATGAACCAAGGAGTGTGGGTGGCCCAAGGAATGCTGGAAAAAGGTAAGGAAATGGTTTCTCTCCTAGAGCCTCCAGAAAGGAAGGCAGCCTGCTCATATCTTAACTTTAGCCCAGAGAGACCCACGCTAGACTTCTGACTTACAGAGTTGTGAGATAAACTTGTGTTGTTTTCAACCATTAAGTTCGTGGTAGTTTGTTACAGCATCAATAGAAAACTAATCCACATGCTAACGGGTTTCATTTTGTTTTTTATTTTTTGCGGTACGCGGGTCTCTCACTGTTGTGGCCTCTCCCGTTGCGGAGCACAGGCTCCGGACGCGCAGGCTCAGCGGCCATGGCTCACGGGCCCAGCCGCTCCGCGGCATGCGGGATCTTCCTGGACCGGGGCACGAACCCGCGTCCCCTGCATCGGCAGGCGGACTCTCAACCACTGCACCACCAGGGAAGCCCAAACGGGTTTCATTTTAAATTCATGTCCTCAAATTTCAAACTTAACAACTGCCTGGGCATTCTATTGTACTATCTTCACACATTTGACTTCCCGCTCTTTGAAACAGTCATTTCATTCATTTTCTTGTGCTGAAACTTCTGAAACACTCCACCCCCATCAAAAATACATTGTTATATGGGAGTTCCCTCACCTTTCTACTATTAAATCTATCTAACTTGTATATTCTTTGTTTCTATCAAAGGCAATCCCTCCACTTTTGCTCTGTATCTGATCTGCTCTTGACTTCTCAAGGACTTTCACCTGATACTGTCTTCTCTCTGTTCTGTATCCTCAATTCTCCTTTTATCGTGGAATATTCCCTCTGTCTATATTAACATGTTCCTGTATTTCCTGTGATTTCACATCTCTCCCTCTCGATACCACCCCATTTTTTTCTGATCCCCTTCATTTACAAAACTTTTTTTAAAAGATTTTTTCATAGTTGTTGTCTCTATTTCCTCATGACCCATCCTCTCTCTTCAACCTACCACAATCGAACTTCTGACTTTAATATTGTAACGACTTTTCTGTTTCCAAATCCAGTGGTCATTTTTTAATCCTCATTTTAATAGACCTCTCATAAACATCTGGCACGATTGACCACTACCTTATTCTTGAAACCACTTCTTTTTTTGGTTTCTAGGACACCATATTTCCTTCCTAACTAGGGGCTGCTTTGCTAACTCCTTTACTCTGCCCTATTTCTAAATGTAGAAATGCCCCCAGGACCCAGTCCTGGCCCACCTTTTTTTCTCTATACTGTCTAAGTAATTTTATCTAGTCTTACGATTTTCAGTACTGTCTATATGCCAGTGACCCCCAAATCTGTATCTCCAACGATCCCCAAATTTGCATCTCCAGCCCTGACTTCTCTAAATTCAAGATTTGTAACCGTTAACTTTGAAATCTCCATCTTAATATCTAATAGACATCTCAAACTTCACATATTCAAAATAGTTATTTATCAAGAAAGGGGTGGACTTGCTATGAGCCATCCATAATTTCCCACCCATTGAAATATATTTGCAAGACTCTTGTCCTGGTTAAGAGTTCTAGTCTGTGACTGAAGAGCCAATTTCGTAAAGAATCCTTGATTTTTCTTAGTCTCATTAATACTGTGGGTTAAAGCTCTTTTGATTGCTAATTCAAGTAAAGGGAGGGTGATTTGAGGGATAAAGGAAGGTGTCACTCAAATCCAAATAGAGAAAATGAAATGCAGCCAGGCTTCACTGGAGCTGGTAACTAAACTAAAATACCGTCCACAAAGGAGGATTCTTTCGCAGGCATGGATTTTCTCTCATTATTTCTCTGCCTGTCTCTGTGAATCTGCTCTATTTTCTCCCCTCTTTTGGCATCTTCTGCTTACTCATCTTACTAATGACTTTGGTTGGTCTCACCAACCACATCTCTCTAATGGCCAGAGGTGGAATTCCTATCAAAAAATAATGTAGTGATATACCTGTAGATATTTAATAGCTAGCTCTTTGGGTGGGGGAGAGGGAAAATGTCCTGGTTTGTCACATTTGCCAACTTATGAAGTTTGAATATTCCCACCATGGCTGATTTCAAGTTACCAATATGACATGAATGAGCTTGCAAAATTCCTGAAAATTTAACATTCGTCTTTTACAAATGGATATGGATTGACCCTAATACACTACTACTTAAAGAGCTTAAGCTCCATGGCTCTTCACTTGCATGAGTCCCTTCCAAGGCCTTGTGCCTAGTTTTAAATTTCATGTTCTTTTTCTTCAAGTTCTTCTGCCCTGCCCCAATGGTATAAGCTCTACGCTGCACAAAACCTAGATTGTTAATGACCTTTAAGCTCGGTTCCTATAGCTAACTTGCAGTTTCCCACCATGACATTGTTTTGAAAACTACCAAGAAAAGAAAGTATTGGCTTACCTCACCTCTTTTAGGGCTGATCTCTTTATGCCAGGCTGTGCCATAGGTCAGTTATAAGTCTGTGGCTGAACTGCTCTGGTTTAGGTGTCCATCTCTAAACAACTGTAGCTAGGAAGGTGAAATCATGTGTTTCACTGTCAACTTAGCAAGAGTTGTGGGGGGGCCAGTTTCCCTTAGAAGAATCTGTCAGCGGAACATGTTTTACCTAGAAATGTCAAACTTCCTGAGTGTCCTAGTCACCAACGCAAATAAGACCTCTAGCACAATAAAGTACAGTCTGTCTTTTTTATAATAGTTGAAAGCCAGAATGGTCAGCCTGCCTTCTAAGTAAAAAACCATGAGGAGAATCTTCTAATCCAGAGACTAGTCACTTAATTGTTTTCTGATCCAGACTACTCCAAGAGTTGTTGAAATAAATAAGCAGATAATGATACAAGATTTACAGTGTCGATCAAAATTAACAAATGACCACATGGGAATTCCGAGTGGTGATGGTAGACATGTGAGCTTCTATATAAACTGAGTCTCACTGTATTTGTATTACCCAACTCATGGGATGGGTCAGCAGAAATGGAGACAGATGGTAAGTGATTAACCTTGAGGATTCTTTTCTGCCATTACCACTATGATGAGCTCCTCTCTGTAAGGGAGCCCTTTTCACCAGAACATTTCCACTCCCAACTGTCAATAATTTATAATATGCAAATTCCTGAGTTGCCCCAAATCCTCTGAAAAAAGATTCTTGTGGAGTGGGCAGGGGGTTGCTCAGGAACCTGTCTTTTTAGCACAGCCCTGGAAGCTATATTTTATTAAACAGTTCTGCTGCACACTGAAGTTTGAGAACACTGTGCCAGACTGTCTGGTGTTGTTCACCACTGCATCTCCAGCACCTAAGTCTTGACATTGAGGAAACACTTACTGAAGATGGTTGAAAGATTGAGTAAATATGTCCCTTGGGGTCTGAGAATTTTGTCACCATACATCTTCTTTAGAAATTACAGGGAAGAGGACATAGAGATATGTACTACATGCTTTTTGATTACTGGAAACACTAGTCTGTTTTAGATGGTATCTAGGGCATATGTACAGAAAACATAATCATTTTTATTTACTTCCTTCATCCAGGTAATCATCTAAATCTCTGCCTTATTCAGCCCATTTAGCTCTGTATGCTGCCTTGCTCAAGGGATTAGCTCTAATTGCTCTCACCATAAGGGTGATACTTCTCAACTTGTCCTTGTCATCAGGGGTGATAGTCAAAATATTTAACAGCTAATACAGCACAGGCACCAACCAATCAGTATAGATTGTGGCCGTGAGCCACTGGTAGGGCCATACCAGTGCATAATGGCTGAAGATCAGCCTTGACCATTACCCTTGTGTAGAAGACTGTGCTCCTAGGCGTTGGGCTTTATGGGTGATCTATATAAGGTGAGGCTCCCTCGGCTGGGTCATAGCTCAGATTATCCTGTGAGGCCAGAATGATGGCCTCTTAAAGATATCCATACCCTATTCCCTGAAACCTGTAAATGTTACCTAAGATGGCAAAAGGGATTTTGCAGATGTGATTAAGAATCTTGAATTGAGGAGACTATCCTGAATTATGTGGGTTAGACCCAACATAATCAAAAGGATTCTAATAAGACAAAGAGGGAGGTATAGAGTCTGAGTCAGAAAAAGATGTGATGATGGAAGGAGAGGAGAGAAGAGGAGAGAGTTGAAGGTGATATGCTCCTGGAAGATGGAGGAAGGGGCTACGAACCAAGGACCAAAACTGGTTCTCTGGAAGCTGGAAAAGCCAAGCAAGCAGATTCTCTCCTGGAGCAGCCCTGTTGACACATTGATTTCAGAATGTCTGACCTCCAGAATTATAGCATGATAAATTTGCGTTGTTTTAAGCCAGGAAGTTTGTAGTGATTTAATACAGCGGCAGTAGAAAACTAATACACCCCGTAGGTATGAGTTTCATAGTCCAATTCAAGTTTGTAAAGATGCGATTCTCCTCCCCCAGTACTGTTTGAAGCTCACATTCTGTTCAGTCTCAGAAAAGTTTTTTTTTTTTTGGCCGCACCGTGCGGCATGTGGGATCTTAGTTCCCCGACCAGGGATCGGACCCGGACCCCCCTGCAGTGGAAGCTTGGAGTCCTAACCACTCGACTGCTAGGGAAGTACCAGTCTCAGAAATCTTAACGTTGGCAATCAAGGTACATTTAGTCAAATTTGTGATTAAGTATTTTTTTTCAAGTAAAAAATCAGTACAAATCAAGGTTTTCCTCTTCTCCCTTCTTATTCTATGGGGTAGTATCTAAGTACCAAAGTGGAAGGCAGAGTATTTTGTCTGTGTTCCTTCTCTGCTTTCTTTTGGTGTCTGAGGAGGGAAAATTAGCTCCTATTACATTTGGGCTGTTGGTCTTTATCCATGCTGCAGTGTTTCCTAATGTCCACGGTTCTACCAGACCTACACATCGCCTGATTGACATGGAATTCATTGTCATTGTTTCCTTGTTAAAATTATGAGGCCCTACACATCTCTCAGCCATTTGTAGCCTTCTTGAAGGCACAGATAACTTTGGCATATCTTCCCATCACCCTCTGGGGTCTTAGGAGAGTTGGAAGACTTTCTGGTCCTCTCTATCTAGATGTGTCTGGCCACCATTTTTGCAAGGCTTGCTGCCTTCTTGAGCTCCCACAGGTCTCTGCTCTCAGTATTCCCCAAATATTTCTGGGGTTTCCATCACGCCTCTTCCCAGAGATTAGTCTCAATTCTCTTCCCTTCCTCAGCCAATCTAACTTAACTTCATTTTGGATGTGGAAAATAGACTCTTCTTTTATCATAAATTCTTCCCAACACTCCTGTTTGTTAAGATCATCTTTATGCTCTAAGTCTCTGTGCTAAGTCTTTAAACTTTTGAAACTCAAAACCTTTTTCTCTCTCAAAAATCTTGGGTTTTGTAATCCAGAGCTTTATCTATTCAGACAGTGGCTCTGCCAAGGGTTTCAGAGGTCTAATTCCAAAATAAACTCCAAAAATGTGACTGTTTGTTTTATGCATTGGGCCCTTGCCCGAGGTAATAAGTCTCAGCCTCAAGGTCTGATTTTAATGGGAAATGTTGAGGGGTAATGAGGGGTAAAAAAGAGTGAAAACCCATCTGTTAATACTTCAAGGTATTATGCCTCTACATTTTTCTCCATAGTAAATCATTGCGTTTGGACTCCTCTACATAGGTATTTCCCTCACTGCTTCCCTCCACACACACCAAGTTATACAAGGCCATTGTAAGACTAACTGAAGCTCTGCGGAGGCTCTGCCTTTGGTTGTGGCAGAATTCAGAGGGGAACTAAGTCTCCGACCAGAATCTGTGCCTCCAGAATAAATAGGTCCCATTTGTAAAGATTCAGAATTCATAGGGGTAGTTATTAGGATGAGGTCCAAAAATGAAGGTGGTAAATTTTTAGCCCCTGGGCTAAAAAAAGCAGCTGGTTTAAGTATAATTGAGACAAAGTTAGGAAGAATACAAGATCAATCTGAACAGGGTTTCTCCTGCCTTTTAATACTCTCCTCATGCCCATCGCATGCATAACACAAGTGCACATACAAAACAAGACATTTCAAGCAGGGAATGATAAGAGAAGAGGGTTTTGGAGAGGTAGGAAGAGGATGAGATATGTATTTGGAGGTCCTTGTATTCTTCCCCCAATCCTGTTGGGTCAAATCTGAAGAATGGTGAAACATGATGGAAATTCCATTTAAAGTTTGAGGAAATCAAAGGAGGAAGGATTTAAGCTTTACATCCTGGGTGATCTGGGAAGTGATCTGTGAAGCCTGGTTGAGCAATCTACTTCCTTTCAATCCAATGCAGCAGTCTTATAGTAGAGCTGTACTGTGTGGCAGGCTAGGCAAGAAAAGGTCAAAGATAAGTCTCCACTACTCTCACCACCTGCCAACCCTCAACCCCTAAGTTTTCTGAATCCTCCAGGGACACAGGAGACCATATGAAAAGGTCCTGTGGTTCCCTGAATTGAATGGGGAAGTTATCTGAGGGAAAGTGAACCACTGTGTTTCTAAGATACTTTTATCCAGGATGAGAGGATTCTGTGTATGATATGAACACTCTCTGCCATGGGTTGGGATATGTAATACCTCTCACTGGCTTATCAGCACAGGAGAGCTAAGTGGGAGCTAAATACCCATTTAAAAAGCAATTTCCATTTGTGGTGGGTTGATGCAGTAATGACTTCTAACTTATCCACGATTTTCTGTTTCTATACTCTTTGACTTGGCCAATGAGGCAACATAAGATGTGACGTCAAGTAGACACTTGAAGGAGTGCTTACGCATTGGGGTTTGCCTTCTCTTACTTCTGTTGGAACTCCTGATCACTCTGTGATCAGGTGGTTGGATTATGAAAGACATGTGGTCCAGTTACCCTCTCATCCCATCTGCCAGCCAGCTAATCTCCAGACTTGTGAATGAGGTCCTTGACTGCCAGCTGACTGTAGATGCGTGAATGAGTCCAGGCCAAATTGCTTACCCACAAGAGTTGTGAGCTAAATAAATGGTTGTTATTTTAAGCTAGTAAGTTTTTTTAAACATCTGTATTAGAGTATAATTGCTTTACAATGGTGTGTTAGTTTCTGCTGTATAGCAAAGTGAATCAGCTATACATATACATACACATATATCCCCATATCTCCTCCCTCTTGAGTCTCCCTCCCACCCTCCCTATCCTACCCCTCTAGGTGGTCACAAAGCACCGAGCTGATCTCCCTGTGTTACGCAGCTGTTAAGCTAGTAAGTTTTGAGGTAGCTTGTTAAACAGCAAACGTTAACTGATACAGAATTCAGGGGAATATTATGCAGCACGTGTACCCAGGAACAGATGGGATGAGTTATATCTGGAGCAGTAAGGAAGCAAGTCCAACACAGTGGCCTTCCCTTTAGCTGCCTCCTCACTCCCAAACATACCCAGAGCTGATCATTCACCCTGGGGAAGGAATGAAACAGAGGGAAAAATCGTGATTATGACTGAGGATACAACTTGAACTGACTGGGAAATTATTGAACTTACCTGGACATAAATTTTCTGCATTAGGCAGAATGGTGGCTCAGAGAAGGATACTTGTTTTTAAAGCCCGTGTGAGCCTGTGACCAGGGAAATCCATGCTTGCTCTATCTAGTATTTCTGTATTAATGCCCTAGATTGAACCTGATGTATCTGAATGATTAAGCCTAGAGCCATGCATTATACTCATGTACAAATATGAAGGCTTGAGTAAAAATCAGTTTTGACTTACTTTCCAAGGTGCAGGAAAGGGGTTGCCTTGCAGTGAGTTGGAGAAACATGACAAAATATGGACACCTGTAATTGGTTCTCATTATTCTTTTAGTTTTGCTATAATGAAGGGCAAAATAGAAAGGAAAAAATATAACATTTTCTATAGGTGAAATCTATTAATATTAATATTTTAACACCTAACGTTAGGTGAATACTTAGCACTGTACATTGCTTCATTTAGTCCTTGCAGTAACCTAGGTGGTAAGAGATATTTTTCCCATTTCATAGGTGAAGAAACTGAGACGCAGATTAAATTACTTAAGTTCATGCAGTGAATAAAATGGCTGAAATCCAGAACTGCCTGACTCCAAAGAATCTGATTTCATTTTGGCAAAACATTGCTTCTTAAGTGCATGGTAGCATTTTGAAATTTATAGCTAGCAATGATTTTTCGTGCGAGAGAAACAAGTATTGTGAAGGACTGGAGAGAAAAATTAAGTGCTGAAGGACCAGTTACAATTTCATTAGGGACTCGGGACTTTGGGCAGAACAAAGTTGAGAGAGGGGCCACTTTGTTGCTTTTGGATGGATGATCTTCCTCAAGGGGCTTCCCATAGACTAAAGATGACGGCAGTGATTCCTATTGAACTTGCCTTGGGGAAGGAAAAGCCAAGTTTTTCTCTTTAAAGTAATAGTGATTTGCAATGAATTATCCTGGTAACAGCTTTCTTGTAGAGAAAATAAAGAAGATATATAATCAGAGAAAGCACAACTGGTCTTCAGGCTTCCCTCAATATCCAGGTAAGTGCTGATTCCGAGCATTTGGAATTGATAACGTTTGATAAAATGTGTCCTGTTTGTGATTTTCTGCGTAGGATCACTAATTTTAAAAATGCGATATTTGCAGGCAAAGAGGATTCTCATCTGAAATAACTTGCTGTGTATCATAGTCATTACAGATCTCAATCACCACTCCCAGGTTCCAGCAGAAGCCTGAGCAGATAGAAGGCTCTCTGCTTTCTATCCATTCTATCTTAGGGTATCGTCAGCATGGCAACAGGATTTGGCAGAGCTGTTTGACTCGGTGCTCTTCTGATATTCTTGCCGTCTGTACTTTCCCTTGCAGCAATGACCATTTTGGCCATTAGGTCATTGGAGCCCCAGGTGCACCAACAGCTGCCAAGCCTGAATCCATCCTTGAATGCCAATCAAAATGCAGTCACCCAGTGGACTGGCTACACTTGACCTCCAGTTTTTTTCTACCAAAGTAACATGCGTTCGTTAGGAAATGTCTTTCCTGGAGGCAGGAAACAAAATGATTAGGTTGAATGTACGGTATGCAAGCAATCTTTAGACTAAAAAGAGACCATGTATGTGGAAGTACCTAGATAGAGGGCACTTACCAAACATTTGTTGCCTTCCCTTTTCACTTTCATTTTCAAATGAATGAATATGATGTGGGAAAAAATAAGGGTACATTTTTCTATGACAAATGGAGCTATTTTGAAGAGTGTCAGTTAAACTAGTTTTTAAACTTTTTTTCAACGGAATCTCCTAATTTTGTGAAATGTGTGCACTTTGATTAGGCTAGAGGTTGTCAACAGTCACAAAAACCATTTTCAATATCTGTTCTCAAGTACGTTCGATTTTCTTGTTTAATACTAGACAAAATGCATGATTCTGTATGAGATACTGATCCTTTTAGAATATAATTTCTGAAATCTTAGAAATTTCATTTTCATTCCAAACAATCAAGTTGTTAGTTCCTCGTTGCTAAGGAAACCATTCTGTATAAATCATCAGTAAATACAGTAGATGGTAGTTAGACTCTTGCTCAGTGGGAGCAAGTGCCTCTCTCCTTTGAGATTAGAAAATTACTACCTTTTGATGGGAAAGAAAAAGTCATGGGGGTTTAGGCTATTTCTTTAGAGAAACACACCTGCAGGACTCTCGTTTTTTTTTTTTTTTTTTTTTTTTGCGGCACGCGGGCCTCTCACTGTTGTGGCCTCTCCTGTTGCGGAGCACAGGCTCTGGATGCGCAGGCTCAGTGGCCATGGCTTACGGGCCCAGCCGCTCCGCAGCATGTGGGATCTTCCCGGACCGGGGCACGAACCCGTGTCCCCTGCATCGGCAAGCAGACTCTCAACCACTGCGCCACCAGGGGAGCCCTATATAGTTAATTATTACATTTCCAAGTGCACCTAAGTAGCCCTGGGAGGTGGCAGTGTGTAGTGGCAAGAATGCTGTAGTGGTGGTAATTCATACCTGAGGCTGAGTTTCAGCTCAATCGCCGTATAATCTTAAGCTATTCGGTCTTCCGTTTCTGCTTCTATAAAATTCAAATAAAAAGTGCTAATCTCATGGGAGTTCTTTTGAGAATTAAACAAGAAAACCTTTACAGAAGCACCTAGCGTAGTACCTCCTATAGCAGGTGCTTAACAAACATTGTTTTCTTCCCCCATTCCCTCACCTCCTCTTCGGTCATGCTGATTGTTATGGGCTGAACTGTGTCCCCTCCCCCATATTTATATGGTGAAGCCCTAATCTCCAGTACCTCAGAATATGACTATATTTGGAGATAGTGCCCTTAAAGAGGGAATTAAGTTAAAATGAGGCTGTTAGGGTGGGTACTAATCCAATCTGACTGTTCTTATAAGAAGAGGAAATTTGGACACATGGAGAAAAACCAGGGATGTGCACACACACAGAAAAGACCAAGTGAGGACACAGAGAGAAGGCAGCTATGTGTAAGCCAAGGAGAGGAGTTCAGAAGAAACTAAACTCGCCGACACCTTGATCTTGGTCTTCCAGCCTACAGAACTGTGGGAATATAACCATCTGTTGTTTAAGCCACCCAGCCTGTGGTATTTTGTTACGGCAGCCCTAACAAACCAACACTCATCTACACATTATTTCTCCATCGTCTGTAAATTGCAACCTTATCTCCAGCTCAGTAAGCAGACTATGAAAGATGGGACCAGATACACTACCCTCTGTGAGAAGTCATTCACATGGCTCCTTTTGAGAACTTCCCCATGGATCACCACCATGCTTTAGGCCAAAATATCCTATCATCCCAGCCATAACTGATTGGGCCTTACCCAAACTCAGTCATCCAGACAGGTCAGTGATCTATTGGTGGCTCAGCATAAGAGCTCTCCAAAGTGCTGCTTGAAACTCAGTAGTGACAGTCCAGCCCGTTTAGATTCTCTGTGTTGTGTCACATGTACGAAGAACACAGTGTGTCAGTAGATGGTAGAGTGGGCAAGAAACTAGGGACACACAGGATGTTAGAATAATGAGAAGCTACAAACAAGCATGGGCGTAGTTGACAGAGAGACTATCAAGTCATGTTAGGAGAGTAGGAACATGGAGAGATGCAAGTAGAGAGGAAAACAGAGACAAGGTGAAAGTAGTTGAAGATGTAAAGTCTGGTTAGAGTTGAAAGTAATAGATGCCTACTTGTCTGGTTACTTAGATTTTTTAGACTTGCTGTTCAGCTACTAAGACTGCACATCCTAAAAGATATTTCAGGTTCACACAAGGCTGTGGGGCTGCTGAGGCCATTTTCTGTACTTCCTACTTCCCCATGTAGTCTTACACTGTACAGTTACTTCTCTTCTCTCTGAAGTAATCCGATTGAGCCTTTGTTCCTTGAACTTAAGGGGACTAACTGATACACTTGGAAAATCATCACCTCTCCTCTTTGCTTTTCTAAGTCCTGCCCTGCCCTTGTGACCTAACTCAAGTCCTACTGTTCCAACAAAGCCCACTTCAGCTGCTTCAGGATTGGACAATTCCTATAGCGCTTATTGGCTTAACTGTGTACTTGGCCCTTAGTAGTTAATTTTAAATATTTATTTCTGCATCCCTCGCTTACGGACTCCTGAATCACTGGACATATGTGAATGTTCTAATGCTCTGTAGATCCATAAATATGGAATTTAGAGTTATGCTAACGAACAGCGGTCTCCATGTTATTCACATTAGCGGGGTAGGATTGTGTCAGCTCAACCTTACATCCGGCCTTCCTTGTTATCAAGACAGGTCCTGATGGAGCTTTATTTGGCACCTGACCTTCTAGTGTCTTAACAACTGTGGCACTCAGAAGAGGCCCAATGTCACATGAATTGTATCAAGGCACCAGATTTATCGGCAAAGTCATTCTCTGAAGACCAAAAGGTCAACATTATGCCCTGGGTTGATTCTGTTGCGTGTCTTTAATAAGCAGTCATCCAAAATCTAGTCCATTTCCCCCATGCTGTCCATTGGAATGGACCTCCCCTGGGGTGGCATGAGGGCACACTGACAACTGTGAGTGCCTGGCTGTCTAGAGTAATAAAGGTGATGGCCACAGCTAGCTCCTCAGCTACTGTCAAAAAGTTACAATTTGCTCTTCTGTGAATTAAACCCTGGAGGATTCAACTAGCTGTCCTAGTAATGACCTAATGAGCAAAGGTGTTTCTAAGTTAATGTCTGACCCTTTCTATTCCCTGCCCTTTAGATGTATTAGTGTCCAAAGGTTTGGATGAATTTGCTTGAAAATGTCTGGAGTAGCTATTCTGAGAGGGTGAAGACCTTGATGCAACATTTGAAGCAAGTAGGAGATGTGCTATTACCACATTGAGGAAGACAGCCCAGATGTTTCCTGAGCACTAAAATAAGAATGGATTTGTCTTGCAATGACTTTACTCTAAGCTCAGGACCCTTCCTCTACTGTCCCTTGTTGTTGCAGCTCCTTAGATGTTGATTAGCTTCACTAAATGCCTTTGGGAAAGTGTTCCACAAACCAGGAAATGTTGAATTGCCACCTACTCTGGATAAACTGAAGGCATCAAAAGCCAGCAGAATCTCTGGAGTAGGTGATGGAGGCATGTTGCAGTCCAGTTAATAGCCTCCCAGGACATATTTTGTGCCAACATATTGGGCTTTTGTTTCCTTTATCATGATCATTGGTTAATTGCGCAGGCGGAATCAAAACAGAAGACCATCGAGAGCTAGAACAAGTAAGTTTTTTTGGCAAAAAGAGGAGATGAGGAAGAGAGGGATAGAGACCACATACTGAATACCTTCTCTGTACCAGGTAGTCTATTTGATGCTTTATCTCCTATAACACAAAACCCTGTGGGGTAAGTACTACCCAACTGGTCAGGATGAGGAAACTGAAGCACAGAAGGGTAAAAGGATTTGTTCAAGGTTGCACAGCTTATAAAAGTGGCAGAGCAATCGGAAACCATATTTGTTTTACTCCAGAGCTGACATTTTAAGCTACAAAGGCATTATGTCTTAATATATTTTCATGTTACTATTAGGCCTTAAAAGCTCACTAACCCATTTGATTGATTTATCAGATTAGCTAGCATTCATCTTGCGTGGACCTGAGTTAATGGTACACAGGGCAAAGGAGTTTTAAAGGGTGGTTAAAAGAAGCAAAGCATAGTCCAAAGCAAGGATCTGAACCTCATCTATCTAACTGGTACACTGGGAAGTTAGGACTATTTCAGTAAGGGACTTCTGCAGGGGTAACAGGAATAACCTTAACAAACAGATCACCAGCTACTGGAAGATTTCGAAACCTTACCTGGTAGTTCTCCAAGTTACTTGACACTGTAATTCCCCACTCTTGCATCAAAACTTGCTCTGACAAGATCAGTTAGTTATATCTTAGTGTTTTGTGCTGACAAGCTTCAAACATGGCAAGGATACTAAGTAGCTGTAACACTTAGATTCATTATATTATATGTATTGTATTTATTATTTTATATTTTATTTTACTGTCTTCACAAAGGCAGTTCTGATGCATGGCAGGGCTAACTGGTTGGGAATTGAATACTCCATGTGGACAATGACTATATTTACTAGAGTCAACTTTTGGCTATAACCCCAAGGACAAATCTTTGTAAGTTTACTGACATTGTCTACCTAGTCTGCTGATTTAAGCCTTTTGTTGACAGAAAGAAGATCATTATTTATTCTAGCTCAGCAGGAATACAAACAGTTCTCTCCTCTCCCCTTACCCACAGCTCCTTTTGCCTGCAGGCTGACTTCCTTATTACGTATTAGATTTATAAAATAAAGCTTATGTCAACTGGCCATAGAACCTTAGCATTATTAGAAACTTTAGAAATCATTGGCTAACACCATCATTTATGCACAGATTGAAAACTGAAACCAAAAGGAATGATGAGACGTGCACGAAGTTATTCAGTGAGTTAGTTAGTTAATGCTAAAATTAAAAATCCCCTGGTCTCTAATCCAATGCTGATATTCTATGAATGTCTACTTTTTCTTCTTTTTTTAAATTCACAAGTCATGGTAGAAACTTTATTTCTCCCACCTTTATTATTATTGATGATATTATTATTTATAAAATATCTCCAGCTTTTAAAACCAAATGTCTTCAATTAGTTTTGATCTTTGTTTCCTTAGTGTAACTCCCCTGACTTCGGGAATTTATCCCTCAGCTGGAGGAGAGCTGGAGGCTAGAAGGAGAGGCCTGGAGAGGAAGAACAAATGGTTTTAAAAGGTTCTCTGTTGCTGCAAATTGCATTTCCTCATTCCTCTATGTCTAGCTTAAATGTCAATGGCAGCTCAAAATCTCACAGTTTTCGAGTCCCTTAGGACGGAATTTCCTAAGTGGCCGCATAGGCAATTGAGACACAAATTCCCTTTCATGATCAACATCTCAAATTACAAATAATGCATGAGGCTTAAATATTCCCTCTGTCTCAATCTTTGCATTTTTATTTTCTGGAAAGGCTGGCAAAGGTTTTCCAAAATTCCTTTGCTGAAATATTCATGCCTGGTCTATTAGGCTGAAGGACACATTTATAAGACAGAGGCCTCTCTAACATAAACAGGAGGCTTTGGGCCCAGCTGGTGTTTGACACTGGGGATATTTATCTTCAGTTAGCCTTTTGTTGAGGGACTTTCTTCCATCACAAAAGCCCCCTTGTAGTATTCACCAGTAGAATTCATTAACTCCTTTGGATCTGAACCATTGCTATTACAAACTGATATCTTAAGAGAAATCAATTTATCGGGCCATATCAGACATCAACATCAGGCAAGAATATAGCTTATTTGGTAAAATAGGACACAGGTCTGGTCTGAAAGTGAAAAATCTGAAATGACCATATGGGAAGAAATAGTTTTATTCCTTTCAAAGGGAATGCTAAAAAT
The DNA here is from genome assembly GCF_059928025.1 of Delphinapterus leucas. Taxonomy (NCBI): domain Eukaryota; kingdom Metazoa; phylum Chordata; class Mammalia; order Artiodactyla; family Monodontidae; genus Delphinapterus; species Delphinapterus leucas. The sequence continues at coordinate 27,045,101 of NC_143150.1, forward strand.
TAGCGCAGATGAAAATATAAGCAAAATTTTTCTGCTTCACCTAGTTTTATCTTAGAAACAAAGGGCTCTTAATATGCAAACAGTGTTTAGTTCTGGGTGGACCCAGGCATTTTTTTAAATTGAATTGAGTCTTTGGAACTAAGAAGAGAAGTGAACATGTATTGAGTGCTGCTTTGTACTGGGCACTATGTCCGGCACTTTACGTATACTCTCTAAGTAAATTATCTCAACACAGGGAGGTCGGTACTATTGTTCGTACTTTATAGAAAGGGAAATGAGTGTGCCAGTTCTGGACCTGTTTGCCCTCAGGTCCCTTCCTTGCCTTTCACTTTCCCTGCCAACCCCTGCAGACTATATTTCTCAGGCTCCTGTGATAACTAGCTTCTGGATGTGTTCAGCCAAAGGGAGATGCAAGTAAGGGGTTGAAGAGAAGGAGGAAAGAAGAAGCCAGGATTTTTATCACCCTTCTCCACTCTCCAGCCTGGAGGAGCACCTTTAGAAGTGGTTGCCTTTCTTCTGTGGCTCCAGCTCCCGTCAGATAGGCCCACTGTGGTTCTAGCTTCTTCTGGGGGCCACTGTGGTCCCTGGACTCTGGAAACACCGTCTCGTCTCCTTGCCTCTCCAGTCCTAAGAGTGGTCCTGGCCTCCTGCTGTTGCTAATCTCTGGGTTGCCTCCCTTTCATCTATTTGGCTTCTCAGCTCCTCAATCAACTGTGTAATGCATTTCTTATCTTAAATACCCTCTATTTCAAAGACTATATCTAAAATGGTTTTAGATTTCCTGGTTGGGCCCTGACTGATATACTGAGGCTTTATCCCAAATCCTGTGGCTAGGAGGTGATTAAGACTCAAAAGTGTATACTCTTTCCTCTTGGTTTGCAAATATCACAGATTTATGATCTCTCTGTCTCTGTCTCTCTTCTTTGTCTCTCTAAGACGTTAAAAGTCTTTGGAGGAAGAAATAGTTTTAAAATATTTACTCAACGAAATCATATTTCCACTTCCTCAATTGTCTCCATCTGTACTTTACTAGAATCCAAATTGACAAGAGTTTGTTCTACTATTCTTCTAGCTAGCCATTGATTTTACACATTGAGGTTTTCAAAGGCCTTCATTATATAGTTCGCCCTTTGCTAGCCCAATGGAAACATTTTCTTTAGGTTTCTTAATTCATCAATGTCATCCCACTCTACCCTTAGTCAGAACACTATTCCCTTTCTATTTTTCCAATTTCATTTCTTCTAGTTATGTCAAATCCAGTGCAGCACATTTCTTTGAGGCCTGGACCTCTGCAAAGAGAAAAGTGCCCAAGGTTATGCTGTCAGTCTAGATCTGAACTTCCTTCAAGTCAGTGAGAGAGATGGGAATGGAGGAGAGAAGGGTGGATGCAGGGAGAGAGAGAAGAAGGCGAGAGGGTGGGGGAGAGGGAGAGAGAAAGGAGGAGGAGGAAGAAGAGAGAAAAGGCAGTGAAGAGTAAAAGGTGGAAGTCATAAGGAAGGAGGGAGAGAATAATAGATTTAATGGATTAAGGCAAATGTTTTGTTGAGTTTTTCAGGTCGTATTTAAGAATATGGGGACTTGTAATGATGGAACATGAAGGTAATAATTGTCATTTTTCCTTCATTACCAAAAGGTGTCATTTTTTTCCCTCATGGAACTGAGACAGTTTTCTAAACAAAGACAACACCTTGTGTAAATGATAGATCTTGCTTTAAAAGAACTTGCCATTATTAAAGAACAAATCAGCAGAAAGCCAACTAGGCCTTCATTCTGGGAATGTCGTTGAGATTGGCTTGATTTGTTCAAATTCTTTTTGTCTAAGTTATGGAAAGTAAGTACCACCTCCCTCACTCCCTGTCCATAGTCAGGACGCATTTTATTTGGGGACAGATATTTGGGGTGGGGACAGTGATGTGCGGAAGTTTCATAAGGTACCTGACTCAGCTGGGTACCGCTAGTCTTAGGTTGGAGGCTGTCATTCTCTGTGACTAACACTTGACGTGGCAGAAGCTTGGTTTAAAATATAGCGCAAACCCTTTTTCAGTTGCTTTGGAGATTTATTACTGACTTTTCCTATAAACAGGCAGCAGGTGAACTGACGGAAATAGCATTTTTAGTGATAGGTTGGTAGAGGGAGCCCTCAAGCCTAAGGAGGGGGCTTTGGGAAATCTGTCAACGCCTCTTTCCTCTACTGGCTGGCACCTGGACCAGACCCAGAAAGGGTGGGAAGTCAATGACCTTTTTCTTGAATGCCCTCTCCACTTTCAGTGACTCTTTCTTCCTCTCTGTCTTCTTTATCCACCCTTCCCCAAACACACACATCCTCTCTCTCTCTCTCTCTCTCTCTCTCTCTCTCTCTCTCTCTCTCTCTCTCTCTCCCTCCCTCCCTCCCTCCCTCTCTCCCTCTCTCCCTCTCTCCCTCCCTCCCTCCCTCTCTCTCTCCCTCTCTCCCTCCCTCCCTCCCTCCCTCCCTCCCTCCCTCCCTCCCTCCCTCTCTCCCTCTCTCCCTCTCTCTCTCTCCCTCTCTCCCTCTCTCCCTCTCTCCCTCTCTCCCTCTCTCCCTCCCTCCCTCTCTCCCCCCTCCCTCCCTCTCTCCCCCCTCCCTCCCTCTCTCCCCCCTCCCTCCCTCTCTCCCTCCCTCCCTCCCTCCCTCCCTCCCTCCCTACCTCTCTCTCTCTCTCTCTCTCTCTCTCTCTCTCTCTCTCTCTCTCTCTCTCTCACTTTCTCTCTCTTCTTGTCCAGAACCCCGGGGACCTCAGGGCACTATTCCCAGGAAGTAAACAAGACTCTCTTTCCTCGTCATGATGTTTAGGTGCTGGACATTTTCCCTCAGGGATGTCTAGTTTGAGATCTAAAATTGTATTTTAGAAATGTCTATGAGTGTATTAATGCTGTCCCTTTCTTAGGCATTTGGCATTTGATAGGGGTCTTCAGTTCATAAAGGCAAAGGAGTGGGGAAGCTGGTGATTTGGAGGTCCTGCAGGGAGTTTTGTTTGTCTCTTGTTTTTTCTTTTCAAATTCTTCTTAAGTCTGCCTTAGAGCTTTGGGGATGGCACAAAAGTCTCTCACCAGTCCAATGTCTGACATTGCCAGAAGAGTTGAAACCTGTACCCAAACTGAAGCCAGTGTTAGAAAAATCTCATCACTTTTATCAGCAAAAGCGCTTGCTTTGCTCTTTTGTTTGGTGAAGCTTTGGAATGTCAGTAATCTAACGCTAAAATGTGGGAGGGATTATCAATTAGTTAAGTTAGTGACTATCACTATTTAAACTGCATCTTAGAAACTCAAATCTGAGTCAGTCAATCTCATTGTCTGACAGGTCCCCATTAGTGACATTCCTTTGGGCTAAAGCAGAAGAATTTACTAGGTAATATATTCGCTGTTTACTGATCACTAAAGCATTGCCATTGCAAAGTGTGTTGGGGGCAAGGGGATTGGACCCATGAGGCAGTTTCAACCCCATTGAATGCCCCAGCCCAGGGCACAGTGGGGCTGGTGGACACTGGAAACCTGAGAGAAGGAGTGCTGGAAGAAGGCTGATTCAAGATGAAAGGGAGTGGCGAGGGCTGACCTTGTCTGGGGAAAAAGCCACAGAGGGAACCGATACCGTATTTGAGTCATTCTGTATTCCACCACAGGAGTCCGTTTGATTTCCTAACCGTTGAACAATCCTTAACTTGTTCCCACTTATTCAGGATAAGGTTTTTTTTTTTTCTTCTTATGTAGGGTGAAGAATTCAGAGAGACAACTGCTTTGACCATTTCTGTTTCTTGAATTTGACTGTCTTTCTCCTTCAAATTGTTTGAAATTACCTATTTCCCCATAATGTGTGTCATTCCAAATTCCTCTTTTCTAGGCAAATCATGCATTTTTCCTGAGGCTTTTGGGGTTATTTTCCTGCAAGCTAACATAGCCTGGTTGATTTCTATAGAGGGGATGGTAACTGGAAGAAAGGAATATTCTGGATATATAAGCTTTGCTACTATTCAACGTGGGTCAAATTCTGAAAGTTATTCGGACAGGTCTGCCAACACACAGGGAGTCCTAGTCTCTCTTCTTAATCCTCATTACTGTACCTGCCTCTGGAAGGAAGACAGTTAACTTTCTCATTTGGAGAGAAGGGGGTGAAGAAGCCGTTCAGAAAGTAAGTGCCAAAAAGCTATAAATATTGATATGATAGCTTAATTTCTCAGAGTAACTTGGTTTTGAGTTTCAGTCCATACTCTGGCAAGTATATTTATAAACATTAATTTTAGATGTAGGTGTAAGGCAATGAGCAACAATTTTCCAGAGGTACTCTTTCCCAGTCCCTTCTACCTGCAGTATGCCTGTAATACAGTTGTCTACCTGTCAGAAGTGTTTCTTTGTAGGTTGGGTCTAGGGTGAGGAGAGTTAACTCCTACCCATAAAGCAGCCTAATAAATGTTGTGCTTATTTCAATCTATGTTTACCCAGACCTCATCCTTCTTCAGCAACGTTGGAGGGAACTGAGGCAGCTTAATAGTTTCAAAAGTTGGCCGTGTGATTAAGTTCCTGTTCTGTACTAGCAAGGACATAGGACTTTGAGGTAGAAGACCTGGGTTTAACTTCTAGCTCTGTTGCTTATTAACCATGTGATGTTTAGGTGAGCTCTTCAACCTTTCTCCACCTACTCCTCATTTTCCAAATGCGAATAATGACACTTGTCTTGTACAACTTCTGGGAGGATTAAACGAGCTAACATTAAAAGCTTAATGCAGCGCCTGAAACACAGTAGGGCCTCAACAAACGTTTGCCAGATTAACTCCTTTCTGGAACACAAACAATGAAAGTCGACCAATCTTCTGGTGCTAAGAGACCCCAGTCCCTTGGGATATGTCCCCAAGGTATGCAAATTCAGCCTCAACACAACTAGACTGCCATTTACTTCACTTAGCTGTACCTCATATTCCTGCGGATCTCCTTTGAGCCATTTATCTCCCTTCTTTCTACATTACAGACTCTTTGGCTTTGTGGAATAGCTATGTGCATACATACTGTTTATTGGCCACTCGAAAAGCAAGGTAACTAATTTGCTAGCAAGAATTTGGTACCATACTGATGTTTTGTAAGACAGTTTTCTATACTTTCCTCTAGCTTAGGCTAAATAATATACTATTAGCCTTCCAGATGTGAGGAATAAGGAAATTAAGTGCTAGAGCCCAAGCCCCTTTTGATTGGACCCATTAGAATAGGAAGCAAGTATTCTTGCCCTCTGTTCTTTTGCTCTGTTGTTTGTTGTGTGTCCTCTGTGCTTACCCACTAGCAACTGTGTCTCCTCTGCCATCATTTTTTAGGGTGAGAAGCATAGGAAGTTCCATTCCATTCCAGGTGTTCTAAGGATTTTCTCTTCACTTTCTTCTGAGTTCTGGATCTATACTTTGGAGCTGGGTGACCTTGACTAACTGCTTGAATTTTAAGCCTCTGTTTTCCCATCTGCAAGATCTGACTAATATTAAGTACCTGGCAGGACTATTGTGAGGATTGTTAAAAAGTAATTTAAAAACTTAATGCACTAGAGGGGCTTCCCTGGTGGCGCAGTTGTTAAGAATCCACCTGCCAATGCAGGGGACACAGGTTTGAGCCCTGGTCTGGGAAGATCCCACATGCCATGGAGCAACTAAGCCTGTGCACCGCAACTACTGAGCCTGCGCTCTAGAGCCCACATGCCACAAGAGAAGCTACCACAATGAGAAGCCCACGCACTGCAACGAAGAGTAGCTCCCGCTCGCCGCAACTAGAGAAAGCCCACGCACAACGAAGACCCACTGCAGTCAAAAATAAAATAAAACAAATAAATTTAAAAAAACTTAATGCACTAGAAAACACTGTACAAACATGATACTAGGAGAGAATTGAAGAAAAACTTGGAGGTGAGTTGTGATAGGCAAGTTTCAAGACTGGTGAGGGTGGATAGATCTTAGAGCCCCTTGTGTTCCTCTTCTGGACATCTTCCCACCTTCTCCCTCCTCCCTCCTCCCTCCTCCCTCCTCCCTCCTCCCTCCTCCCTCCTCCCTCCTCCCTCCTCCCTCCTCCCTCCTCCCTCCTCCCTCCTCCCTCCTCCCTCCTCCCTCCTCCCTCCTCCCTTCTCTCTCCTCTCCTCTCTTCTCTCCTCTCTTCTCTCTTCTCTTCTCTTCTCTTCTCTTCCCTTCTTCATTTTCCTTTCTCTTTCTCTTTCCATTTCTCTCTCTCCTCTCTCTCTTTCTCACACCTAAGAGTTGTCAGTGTTGGGGAATATGGGCGGGTTGGATAGAGGTGAATGAGAACTGACCCATGCTCATTCAACGCTCACTGCCATCCTGTATCTCTGGCAAGCTTGCCATCCCAGCCCCAAACTGATCCTTTAGTCCTCCAATTTGTCCATGTTATAATCCCCAGAACCTGTGAATATTATATTATAGGGGCTTTGCAAATTTGATTCAGTTAAGGGTCTCAAGATGGGAAGATTATCCTGGATTATTTGGGTGGGCCCAATGTAAACACCAAGATTTTATACGAGAGATGCAGGAGGAGTCAGGTAGACAGAAGGCAATATGAAGATAGAAGTAGAGACTTGAAGATGCTGTGCTGCTAGCTTTGAAGTTGGAAGATGGGACCACAAGCCAAGGCATGTAAGGAATGCAACTCTAGAAGCTGGAAAAGGCAAGGAAACAGATTCTTCCTAGAATCTCTGGAGGGAGGATAGCCCTGCTGCCACCTTGGTTTCAGCCCAGTGATACCCATTTCTGACTTTTGCCTTCCAGAATTGTAAGTTAATAAATTTCTGTTGTTTTAAGCCACTAAGTTGTGGTATTTTATTATAGCAATTGGAAAGCAATGCACTAGGAGTAGTGATCAAACAGTATTTAGAGATTCTAGGGTTGACTATTTAAAATGCTCTCCACATCTTTAACTCCACCTGGCTTGATAACTACTGCCCAGGACCAGATGCACCTGGAGTGATCAACCATCCCAGTTTACACTGAAAGTCCTACCTTCCACAAAATCCCTCAATGCCATGCAAACAGGGACAGTTGGTCACCCTACATTTTCCCAGTTTTCCAGACTTTTGTTAGTCTTCGTTATGGTGCTGTGTCTCTAAGACCTCTTCTGTTGTGTATGTTCTTAATTTGTTACCCGCTTTTTAGCTCCAGTGCAAGCACTAACTCAGCTTCACGTAGGTGGCTTCTCTTAATACTTCCAACGCTGGTCCTGGCCTTATCCTGAATCATTTATCTTTGCTTCATGTTCTGAACAGATGTTACAGCTGTTTCTCTGACCATATCTCCTCCGATTCCCATGCTCCCTGGTTTCAGTCTTTCTGTTGCCCAGTGTTGCTCTGGGTTTGAAAGACCTTGTTTTGCTGTGGAACACCTATGAATTTGTCTGCACAGTTGTGTCACTCTTGCTTGGACGTTGTTTTTTTTTTTTTAGTTAAAAAATGGTTTTTTTTTATTGGAGTAGAGTTGATTTACAATGTTGTGTTAGTTTCAGGTGTACAGCAAAGTGAATCAGTTATGCATATACATATATCCACTCTTTTTTAGATTCTTTTCCCATCTAGGCCATTACAGAGTATTGAATAGAGTTCCCTGTGCTATACATTAGGTCCTTATTAGTTATCTCTTTTATATATAGTAGTGTGTATATGTCAATCCCAGTCTCCCAATTTATCCCTCCCCACCCCGGTAGCCATAAGTTTATTTTCTACATCTGTAATTCTATTTCAGTTTTGTAGATAAGTTCATTCGTATCCTTTTTTTAGATTCCACATGTATTGCTTGGACTTTGAGGCAATGGATGTAATCTTGAATCATTGCCCTTCAAATGTCACATCCTGAGCCTGGCAGTGTGGGGCATGTTGAACCCTCATGAACAGTGCCTCAGTTCAACATTACCCCTCATCCTGAAAGGTTCCTGCTTTATGGGGATCTAATATACAAATAGGCAAACATAATCAGGGGGAAAATTATTTGCATAACACAAGAAATTCTCAACTTTACAAAAGGTTTAATTTCATGGTTTACTTAAATAGCAAGTCCCCATAGTGGATTTAAAATGATTTGATTTTCTAAAGAGAAATTTATAGTTTTCAAGGACATTTATAGTGATAAATTCTAGAAGCTTGCATTAACTCTGTACATGTTATGACTAAATGAATGTATGATATTTGAATTCTCTTTATTGAGTTGATGATGCATTTCTGAACTTAAAAGGTGCTGTGTTCCAAGGAAATAAGGCATTTTGTAGAGACCTCACCTATTCTTACACCCCTCTGAGAGGTAGGTTGTCATCATCCCAGTCATCAACATGGACCTGATGCTAATTGGTAATCTTTGCATCCCTCTTTTCTTCTCTGTTTCTTCCTCTCCCACCTCTTTCATCAGCAGGAGGGGGACAGTTCATTTTGACGCTAGGGTGCATCCCTGACAGAGGCTTTCAGCAGTTCCAGACCAATATTCTCTTACTCATCCTCAGTTCTCTTTATTGCCAGGCTAGCCCTGACCTTTCCCTTCCATTCTGATAATTGGCCAGCTGTCTTATTCTGATAGCCAGTCCTTACTTTGTATCTTGGTTCTGATTAATGTCTTGTTTCCTGTGCTGGAGACCTTATCTTGGTAGCCTGCCCAACATTCTCATCCCCCTAGGGCTGACCCTGATCTTGATTTTGTCAGCACTACTGTCCCTCCCACCACATTGTGAAGACTCCCTGAATTCCAGCCTGGTGTCTGGGTCCTGCTAGCTGCTAACATGTCAATAGAAAGCCAGCTTCAAGGAATATCTAATTATCAGCTTGTCTTAGGTTTTCTGTTCCTGCTTTCCATTTTAAAAATCTGAGGAAGAACTGTCTCACTCACCTCAATTTTCTAAGTAAAGTTCAATAGGTGAGAAATTGAATAAATGATGAATGAATGAATGAGTGAATTAATAAATGAAATACCAATCAGGAGACAGCTATCACTTTGGTATTGGGCCCACTTTGGTATTGGTATTGATACCAACTGATTATACGGACTACTGCCCATTACCTATTGCCCATCCTTTAGATAGCCTGCTCTGCCTGCCATATTGGATTTCCCCCTATAAGCAGCACCTGGGTATATCCCCTGAAGTCTCTGTCCAACCGTAACATGAAGATTCATTACCAGATCTTGGTTTTACCCATCCCTTGTCCTTAAGCTGTTTATGTTCTACTGGGACATTCAAGACAAATGTAAATCAACACAGAGAGATGCGATTAAATGGTGAGGAATTTCTGGATTCATTTGAGAAGACTATGGACGTTAGTCCGCAAAGGATTCATTCATTAATTCGTAAATATCTTTGGAACATGTGTGAATTTGTCAGGGTCCCATAGAAAAGAGAGAATATACATATATTAGGATAATTTAAGGAGGGTTTATTTACAAAGGGACTAACTAAAAAGATATGGACGTTGTATATGGAACTATAAGGGCTAGTTCACTATGTGGGTTTAACAGTTGAAGAGCTACTGCAAGCTGAGGAGGAGAAGTGTATATTGCAACCTGAAGGAGAGAGTGGAGTAGAGGAAGCCATGCTGAGAGAAACAATGACCTTCTGTTGAGGGACGCAACCAGGTCAAAATGACCCCGCAGGGAGGGAGCCAGGGGAATAAATGTCGTCCCCTTACTCCTTGTACTCTTCCAATTTCCTACTGAAGTTCTTCTTTAGCTGAGCCTCAACTGAAAGCCAGAGGGCAAGGAGGCCCTCCTATGGCGGAGAGCAGGGTGGAGAAGTATAGAGAGTGGCTCTGGAGGGGTAAGAAGAAAATATCTAATACAACTTGCTCAGTTGGATAACTGAGCTGAGCGCTGAGAGGCTTTTGGGAGGCATTGAGTCTTCATTGGAATGTTAAATCAATTATGTGACAGGAAAGAAGATACATTAATATTGTTTTGTAGAGAGTTTTAATTAACTTAAAATCATACACATACATGAATAAGATGATTCAAGACCACAGCCTCTCTAACACACTTTCAAGCCCAGTACCCTTTTTATTAGTTTAAGGTTCTGATGTGCAGATTCCTTCTCTGAACCTCCTGTGAGGCCCAGATGTGCGTGAAACTTTTGATTTAGTCCCTTTGCCTGACTTTCTGTAGCTGCTAGAGACAAGTATCCCAACCCTCAATGGTTCCTACCTTGACCTTCCCCTCTGAAAGCTGGCGATTGGTTCATACCAGTCTTTCTGGTGTTGCATGACATCTGGGAAGTGACTCTGGCCTGTATGGACATTGAATAATAATATGCTCATTGGTTTCCTTAGGAGATATGGTTCATTCATTCCTTTTTTTCTGCTTACTATGTGTTAAGATATAGGGAGGCAATTAGCAATGAAAATCAATAGCAATAGGAGAATGGAGCCCTTTGGAATGGAATGACTGGGGTTTAGTTAGAAGGTTCTATGATTGCCCTGAGGTCTACAGAAGGAATGAGACTGCTACAAAGCCTGTATGCAGAGGAAACCAACAACAAAAAGTAGCCAGCATCAGGGCCTGGTAAAATAAAATACTGGACTAATAGATAATGTGTTGGATGTTGGCTGACTCTACAACGGGAAGTTGTGGCAACTGTGCAAACCAGAGAGCACCCATCCATCTAAGAGCATTCACAAACACAATTTAGAAAAATACTGTGCAAGACAAATATGTCTGAGGGCAGCATCTGGTCTTCATTTTATCAGGTCTATGTTTTATGACTGTTGAATTCTGCCTAATTGATAACTGTGAGGGTGATTAGTGGCCAAGTTTAGGAATTGGGGAAATGTGGTAAGATGGCTATACTGTGGATAGCTGAAAGGCGGGGAGGGGTCATTAACATTCATTTGAAGAAAGACTCAGGAAAATATTCTCAGAGAAGACACCTGGCATGTTATCAGGGGATTCTGGTGCTACCCTGGGGCCAGTCTATAGTTGCTTGCTTACTGCTGGTCTTCTGGGAAGTTTATTGATGAATAAATATATCCTCTCACTGACTCTCACATGGGAGAGGTTTGGGGTTCACTGGGCCTAATCAAGCTGGAGATAGCTTAAGCTATTTTCATGACTATTATTTTTAAAATCCATATAAATTCTTAGAGAATATAATTTGTGAGTTAGGTATTAGTATTACTTTAAAATTTAGTGCAATATTTATTCTTCTAAGCTGCCTTTATGTTAGTAAATCATTATAAGATTAGCATTAATCTGACAGTAATATATTGAGCCATCCAATTCTCTATTAATTCTGTTAGGCCAAATTTTCCACCTCATTCTTTAATATGCTCTCTTTGATGACCAAATGTATAGCTACCTGCCCACCCTTACTCCCACAAAACAGCTGTGGGGTGTAATCTATTCTGAAAACCCTTGGAATTGTTCTGGAGTAATAGCAGTTTAAGGAATATGAATATAGAAGAAACCAGGATAGGATTGTCAGAGCTTAGAACTGGCGCTGACCAGGAGAGATTTAGATGCTGAGTAAAGGCAAAAACTGGGGTCTGGCAGATACCATAAATCAATGCAGAAATGGAATCAAGTCCAGAAAGGCCAACTTAAGCCGTGGGGTAGTAGGCAAGGTCCACAGTCTAGGGGGCATCTATATGAATGGTTGGATGTGTCAATCCTGAGACAGATGGCACTCTGCTAACTCAGAGCATTTGTGAAATCATATTGCTATTCTGCCGGTGATTGTGTAGTCAAAGACCTATAGATCAAAGGCAGAGGTACTGAGATCATTAGGTATTTTTCACACCTGGTTTCCTACCATATGTCTTAGATGATACCATGTACAACCCAGAATAAAAACCTGGCTCTCAAATAACCTATCTTTCTTATAAGACAGTTATTCCGAAATGGACCTGGAATAGCTATAAATGCAGATGTAAATTGGCTAATGTTGATGTCTTCCCAGAAATGAAGGAAGTTTACCAAATTTAGGCAGTGACATTGAGTGAGCTTCTTACAGGCATTCCAGAACATAATTCTTGGAAATTATCCAGTTGTCATGGCATCTTGCCATTGGTTCTGAAGGAATGGCTGGCATTGAAAGTTCCTGTATATTTTGATAGTCTTCCAGGGGAATGGAAATAAACTTACATGTTCTCAGGTTTTATTTTTCCACTGAATTCAACTGTTTTAATTCTTTTTACTTAGTTCAATCACACAGATTTGATTTTCTTATTTACTTTGTACAAGTATGGAAGGAAGAATAGAATCCTAATGTTTATTTAGCGTTTAAAAGCGCTAGGCACAGGGGCTTCCCTGGTGGCGCAGTGGTTGAGAGTCCACCTGCCAATGCAGGGGACACGGGTTCATGCCCCGGTCCGGGAAGGTCCCACATGCCGCGGAGCAGCTGGGCCCGTGAGCCATGGCCACTGAGCCTGCGCATCCGGAGCCTGTGCTCCGCAACGGGAGAGGCCACAACAGTGAGAGGCCGGCATAACGCAAAAAAAAAAAAAAAAAAAAAAAAAAATGCTATGCATTGTACTGTTTACCTACATCATTGCCTCAGCAACCTAGGTGGCTATGAATTGTTAGAAATAAGGCAACTGAGGCTCAGAGAGGTTAAGTAACTTGTCTAAAGTCACACAGCTAGTAAATGGCAGAGCCAATATTAGAATGCAAGTGTGTCTGTCTCAAAGGTCCACATTCTTTTGTCATGAGGTGCATCCTTGAGCAGATTTGGTTATATGCAGACAATCTAAATCCCACGTAATGACAACAGAAGTGCAACTCATTTTTTAAGAGAGTATTATACATGCAATCGACACATGGTAAATGTTGCATTAGTGAAAAGCTGAATACTTGAAAAGACAGTGGTTTAACTGTAATGCTCACGTCTGACTTCTTTTGTGTAGAACTGTGAATAAAATAAAACCTCTGTGAACTTTAGTGTGAGATTTCACCTCCTGGATTTTAATTATTGTACTTTTCATTACCCGATGGTGCTTCTGCATTTTAATAATCAGCTTTCAGTAACTAATAGCAGTCTGTATCAGTAATGAGCTTTGCTTTATGAACGAATTAATGAATGTATCGGCCATCTTTTCCCCAAAGGAGATGCTAATGACCTTTCCTGAAATCCAATGAGGCTAGTCCGTCTTCAACACATGAAATTTAAATCTGCGATTTTAGTCTGGAGACTGTGCATCTAATTGCACTCTGCGGGGAACCCCAGTGTTGCTTTATTGTTATTTTCTTAGTTGTTTCTTTTGAATCTCAAGATTCAGGTAATGCTTTGGAAAATATGAGAAGCTAAATGCCACATTTACAATTGTTTTTGAAAGGTTTAACCTTTATTAGAGTAACTGAGTAAATACAATTCAAAAGGGTTTACTTCTCTTGTAAATTAAATAGTATGTTTGTAGACTGAAAGGTCAATCTTGCAGCAGAGTCTCTCTGATTTTCAAAAACTATCACTTTTTGTCTCTGATAAATCAAGAAAGCTAATTTGTTTTACACGTATGATACATAAGCCATAATATTGTTTATCTGATTTCAAGCTCAGTTACTCGTGGCATGAGAGCACTTTTTATGATGAAGTATAAATGTTGGCTTCTGAAGACAAATGTGAAAGAACTTTGGATTGAAGTATTTCGCTTCCTACACTCAAAGAACTGAATTTGTCTTCTGAGATTTGTAACCCAGTCATGTTCTACATGTCACTTTGGGTCTACTGAGTCATCTCATACCTTGGTACAGAAAATGTTATTTTTCCTCTTTTCATTAGAGAGAAAAATCACCTTTTCCTTTTCGTTATCCAAAAAATTCACTAAAAATTATAACCCACTTTAAAAATTCACACACGTATGTAGGCATACAGAGCACGAGTCCTCCTTCTGGCTTTCGTTGTAGATATTTATTTTGGCTCTGGAGTCAGTGTTAAAATCCTGTTACTTAAAGAAGAAATGCATGAAGGAAATCATGGTTTGAGACTTCTGTCTTTGAGAAGAGCCTGCCCAGAGAAGATTTAATTAAGAGGTGGAGTCTTAGGCCTGATTGATTCCTTGGGTTTTAAGGGTTTTGGTTGGTTTTTCACAAATGAACAGGTAGCCATCTATAAAATGATGGAACTACATGAATAATAATGGCAGAAACTAAATGTTAAGTAAATGCCAAATACAAAGAATAGTAAACACTTATTCCATCAAGGGTATTTGAACAATTGTTTCTCTTAATATGCTTTATTTTTTGTCAGTATAGGAGTTCAGCTTAGTTATGTGATCGGCTTTATGCTCTGGACTGGGAGCTCAGAGAAAATACGAATAAGGCACCAGCTGTCCCTTCTTTTTCCTTTCTTCTTAGTTCAGTTTTCGTGGCCACAGAAGCCTTTTCTTTTCCTCCCTCCCTTCCCTCCCTTCTTCCCTCTTTTCTTCCTTCCTTCCCCCCTCAATTTCCCTCTCTCTCCTCCCTTCTTTCTTTTTCTCTTTCTTTCTTTCTTTTCTTTCATCAGCAAAATGTGTGAAAACTTCTAGAATCTTAGGTTGGGAGATTGTTGGGGGTTTTTTTGCCAGTTTTTCACACTCACATGCTTGCCTTGAGCACAGATAAGTATGTGGCAAGTTCTTATCCAAGCCCTACGAATAACTAAAAGTCAGAGGTGTGACAAATCATTTTACCTCTCTGAACTTGTATTAGATTAGCTTCTTATTTTTTACCGTTCTTACCTTCCCTTTTTGGTCCAAGATATTTGGCTTAGGCTCCTTGTAATGTAGCTGAATAATATGTTCGTAGCAACAGCAATGGATTTAATTTAATTCAACCAAATCTCGCTTAATTTTACAAAAGCACTCTGCTTGGCCCTGTGGGCAGTACAACGAGTAAGAGCCAATCCTTTCCTTTGGGTTCTTACAGTATTGGCGGGGGGAAGATAATTATACAAGTAATTATAATAAAATAGGATATGAGAAATGCCACAACAGAAGAATGAACAAAACGCTATAGTGATTTGAAGGAGGGGAGAGAGCACATGTAACTGGAAACATCTGAAAAGGTTTCCCAGAGGTTGTGGCACTTGAGATGAGCTTTGGAGAATAGGTACGATTTAATAAGCAGAAATGCACAGAAGGTCTTCTAAGCAGAAGGACCAAGAACAAAACACCTGTGATGGAAACACACAGGGGCTGTTTGTCTGCAATGCAGGGTTCCTGTAGGGAGTGGTGGGAGATAAGACTGGAAAGAGAATTTGGAATCATATGAGGAGTGATTTGCATGTCATGCTGAGGCATTTGTATTTAATTCTGTAGGCAGTGTTGAGATGGCACTAAAGATTTTAAAAACATTTGTTTAGTTATTTACTTGTCTCACAGGGAGTGACATGATTTTGCAGGTAAACTAATCTAGCAGTTTGTGTAGACTGGACTGAAAGGGGAAAGCCAATATGAAATAACTAATAAAACCCTTTCCCTCTGATTATAGCAGCAATGCAAGCTCATTATAGAAACTTCAGAGCATAAAGAGAAGCACAAAATAGAAAAGTCACCGGCAATTTCAATCACTTAGTCTTATACGTTTTATAAAAAATAAGTTTTATTTATTTATTTATTTTTGGCTGGGCTGGGTCTTTGTTGCTGCGCGCGGGCTTTCTCTGATTGCGGAGAGTGGGGGCTGCTCTTCGTTATGGTGCACAGGCTTCTCATTGCTGTGGCTTCTCTTGCTGTGGAACACAAGCTCTAGGTGTGTGGGCTTCAGTAGTTGTGGCACGTGGGCTCAGTAGTTGTGGTTCGTGGGCTCTAGAACACAGGTTCAGTAGTTGTGGCACACAAGCTTAGTTGCTCTGTGGCATGTGGGCTCTTCCCGGACCAGGGCTTGAACCTGTGTCCCCTGCACTGGAAGGCCGGTTCTTAACCACTGTGCCACCAGGGAAGTCCCCCATTATTTACATTTTAGTGTATCTGTTGCACTCAGTTTTTCATGGCACTGTCTATCATCTGCTTGTTCTGCTTCTTCACGTCAGGAACAATTATCAAGGCCATTCAAATGAATTGAAAACTATGCTTTAAAAAGGAAAATTGTGTTACTCTTAAGAACAAACAGTAAGTTTACGATGTCCTCAAGTAGAAGTCCTGCTAAGTCTACTTTAATAAAAATAAGAATTACTTGTAATTAGAATGCCAATTATTTGATTACAGTTAGTGCTGCTATGGTATATAATTGTTTTTTAAAGAAAGCTTCCAATAATTTTATTCTTTTTTTCCCCTCAAATTTTATTTTAAAAACTTGCAAATGTTCAGAAACTTGGACATAGGATGGAGAACATCTGTACAGTCTTCATTGAGATCCTACCACACAGTTTTTTTCTTTCTCTCTCTCTTTTTGCTAAACAATTTTAAAGTCATATACATTATGATATTTCATTCTTTTTTATTTCTGTATGCATCACCTAAAGAAATGGACATTTTACTATATAACCACAATACTGTTATCACACCTAAGAAATTTGACAATAAATCCATAATGCCATCTAATATACCAAGTCAAGTTCCCCCATTTTTTACAAAAATGTCTCATATGATTTTTCTCCAATTTAAAATTCAACCAAGGTTCATGTACTGCATTTGCTTATATCTCTTTAGATTCATTTTTTAAAAATTTTTATTGGAGTATGGTTGCTTTACAATGTTGTGTCAGCCTCCACTGCACAACGAAATGAATCAGCCATACACATACAGATATCCCTTCCCTTTTGGACTCCCCTCCCATTTAGGTTACCACAGTGCATTAGGTGGAGTTCCCTGAGCTACACGGTATGTTCCATCAGGTGTTTATTTTATACATAGTATCAATAATGTATATGTGTCATTCCGAGTGTCCCAATTCCTTCCTATAATTTTTATAAGTCAATTCAACATGCTACTCTGTCCTATTTCTTTCCATAGTTAGCTCACTAATATTTTGAAAATATTAGTATAATATCAATATATAACTTTATTTCTGTCCTAGCTTTTCAAGAACTCTAAGTTAGTGTATTCCAAATTAATGATGATTTTTCAGTATTAGCAAGTTTATTTAGGAAGAGGTTTTCATCACTGTTTGTGTTTTTTTCCTAATTGTCACTGGATTGATATTTCTTGTTGGTTTCCCTCTATTGTTAATGCTTCAGTTATCTGGAGGGACTGTTCTGCTATTCCAACTGAATTTTAAAACCTTGGACACAATGCCACAATTTTTTAAAAAATGCACTTATTTGCCCAAAAAATGTATCTGTTAAGGGTCCTAGAGCCTTCAGTATTATGGATATCCTGTTTCTTTTTTTCAGTGAGATTTGTTTTCTAGTGTTTTATTATTTGATCAAAGGATTACAAAAAGTCACTTCACCATCCCTCTTTTGGTCCTTAATCTCTTAAATTCATTTTTAGTGCCCTCTCCCTTACACGTCATGACAATGTCTCAGTTGTATAAATTAGTGTCTTATCTGTCATGGACTTTCAAATAATGTGATATTTCAGTGCTGCTTTCTCAGTTTAGCCTGTCAGCAGCCTTCCCCAGATCCCCATCTGCTTTATAGCCCTGTATTTCATAACCAGGATGTGGCTCCACCAGGCTCTTGTGGATGGTACTATAAACTGTGTTGTAATGGCTCATAGGATTAGATAGAGGCTATTATACATCTAGCCTGGATTGCTAATATCTAAAATTAGGCATGGATTTTGTAAACTGTAATGAAATGGAAAGAAATGACTTTCAGATGTATTGCGGGTCTGTGCTATGCAGTCACAATCCTAATGTATTAGGGAACCTTGTCATTCTCTCCCCTCATGATTAAATGCTGTACCCTTCCTTAACTAGACTATTGAGCTGTGTGTGTAAATCTTGGTGTCCCTTAAGTATTACTAATGCCATAAAGCTGGGATGCTCTAATTACCAACATTTCTCCCTTCTTGAATTGTTTACCCTTTCTGGGTTGTCTCTGTGGCTTCAGTACATTAGTGGCTAACCCAATCTCAGGCCGATGGCCTTTCCCCGCTCTTATAATGTGTTTTTGTTTAAAGAGGTGGTAAGAATGCATTTAGAACATTTCCCTTAAGTGACAGGGTTGAGAAAATTGAGTCATTTCTGTTCAAAAGGTCTCTGAAAGAGTCTGTAAATTGTTATACAGGATAACCCTTTATACAGGATGGAAAGAAAGTACAAAACTTGTCCGAACATAGAAATGTATAAACATAGAAAGCATATAAATGAATAATTGATTATTATCCCATAAGAGGAATTTTCATTTTGCAAAGGGACTTACCACAAGGTTCTTAAAATGGGGAGCACTTCTTAGGGCATGTAAGTTTTTATTGACAGAGTATTGCCTGTTTAGCCACCACTGTGGACATAAGCTAAGAGAAAGTTAGTGTACGAATTGCTGCCTGTGGAAGATCTACCTGCACGAGTCATCTTGTTTCTGAAATTGGAGTATAAGCCAATAGGAAAAATAGCAAGTCATTACATTTCTATTTCTTGAGTGCTTACTATGTTCCAGGCACTTTACACATGTTATCTTATCTGAATATCACATCAACTCTCTGAATTGTAAACTAGCTTTACAGATAAACAGACCAAAGCTTGCTCAGTGTTGTACAGTAGGTAAGTGGTGAAACTGATTCAAATTCATTTCTGTCTTCAAGGATTGTACTTTTTATACATTATAAGCTAATGGCATTGATTTAGAAAATGTCCATGTATGTGCATTTTTTCTAGACTCAGGAAAAAATACTGTACAGTAAAGGACACATGCATGGATAAATCTGGTTTGAAATCCTTGAACATCATCCAGCAGAGAGTCTAAGATTCTTTCCCTTGCTGTTCATTCTGTATGGACTCCAAGAACTTCCTTTAATAGGAAGGTACATCTGCTTTGACAGGGATCTTAAAAAAAAAAAAAAAAAAAAGACATTCCAAAGGCAAACAGAGAAGGTTTCTGAATTTGTCTCTGACTGGGACAATCTAGGTTGGAGTTCCCTTCCGTTAGGGTGACTGATTGTATCATGTATAACTTCAGGTTTTGAGGTTTCTGGTTTTTTTTTTTTTTTTGCTTCTTCCAGTTTTATTGAGATATTTGACATACAGCGCTGTGTAAGTTTAAGGTATACAGCATAATGATTTGATTTAAGTATATCATGATGTGATTATCACGATAAGTTTAGTGAACATTTATCATCTTATATGGGTACAAAATTTAAAAAATAGGAAAACAATGTTTTCCTTGTGACGAGAACTCTTAGGATTTACTGTCTTAACAACTTTCATATATAACACACAGCAGTGCCAATTATATTTATCATGTTGTACATCACACCCCTAGTACTCATCTCGTAACCGTACGTTTGTACCTTTTGACCACCTTCATCCGATTCCTACTCCTTTCATCCCCACCTCTGGTAACCGCAAATCTGACCTCCTTTTCTATGAGTCTGGTTTTTTTGTTTGTTTTTAAAATATAATTGACCTACAACACTATGTTAGTTCCTGTTACACAACATAGTGATTTGATATTTCTATACATTTCAAAATGATCACCATGATAAGTCTAGTTACAGTATGTCACCATACAAAGGTATTGCATAGTTATTGACTATATTCCCCATACTGTACATTTCATACCTTTTACTCATCTATTTTATTTTATTTTTTTATTGGGGTATTGTTTTATTTTGCAACCGGAAGTTTGTATCTCTTAATATCCCTTACCTATTTCTTTCCGGTTTTGAGATTTTTTTGACAAGTCCGATTAAGGTGCATTTGTTAAGACAGTGTGGTATGTTAAAAGGAGCATGGACGTTGGTGTTAAGCAAGACTAGGTTCTAATTCCTTTACCAGTCATTGGCTATAAAACCTTGGTGAAATCACTTAACCACTCTGGGCCTCAGTTTCCTCAACTGTTCACCATTTTCTATTAAAAGAACAATGTCAAATTTCCATAGGTGGAATCACTTCCCCTCTGCTTTCACTTCTAGTCATAGAGCTTCAGCCAGTCCTACCCCTAGTCACATGGATGGGTTCTTGGATAGATACATAATCAGATTAATGAGAGTCGAGTCCCTGCCTCAAGCTCTGCCTGAAGCTAGCAAGATTCACCCTTGAGGTTTTCATTGATATGAATAAGTCCCCCTTCCCCTTTTAAAAATGTCTCTTTTTTTTTTTTGTAAAAAAAGTTTGAGTTAGCTTTTATATCCATTGAAATCAAGATAGTCCTAATTGTTATACAGCCTGTTGAGGCTGTGACTGTGAAGATTAAGTAAAATATTGTTCGAAAAATGCTTAGCACAGAACCTAACACTTAAGAGTCTATGAAAGTTATCCTTTCTCTTCCTTCAGTAGTATCCCTGGACCCAAGAGGAGCCTACTGTTTAATTCCAGTGATATCATTTGTGTCTGTGTGACTTAGTAGACATCTGCACAGGAAGAGATGAGGGTCATTCAGCAGTTATCAGCACCTGAGCTCTACCGCTTTCTCTCCGTAATCTCTGTACACGGGCTATAGACCATTTCAGTGAATTCTCATGCCCAAGTGCTGAAGAGGACCTTAATTTCTCTTTATACAGAAGCTGTATGAACAGAGGTCCACTTCAAGTCCTGGACGTTGATGAAATGATTGATGGTTTATATGTACCAGGATCAGCTAAGTGTAGCTTAGCTCCTGATCACTGCTAGTGAGCTTCTGTAGTCGGACTTGGGTAATTCTATTCTTTATTCGTTTTTAATTTTCAATGCTTTTATATAAAATATCATTATTTTTGGACCATACATTAATTGGACTGGTATGACGAGTGGAAGCAGATCATGTCTCTTCTTTACTTAAACCCCTTTAGTTTCCCACTACTTTCAGAATAAAATTCAAGCATCTTACTATTACATATCAGGCCCTTCCTGAACTGACTTCTGTCTACTTCTCAAGCTTTATACCTTGCTATTTCCCAGTACAAACCACATGCTTCAGCCAGGCCAAACCACTGGCAATTCCTTGAGCGTCTCTGGCTTTCACATGAGCTATTTCTCCTGCCTGGAATGACTTTTTCTCACCCTTTTCATCCTGCTAACTCCCATGTACCATTTAAAACAACTCAAGCTACAGTGTCTCTGTGCAATTTTTTTAAATTAATTAATTAATTAATTTTTGAGCTGCGTTGGGTTTTCATTGCTGGGCGCGGGCTTTCTCTAGTTGCAGCGAGTCTGGGCTACTCTTCGTTGTGGTGGGTGCGCAGGCTTCTTTTTGCGGTGGCTTCTCTTGTCGCGGAGCACCAGCTCTAGGCGCGCGGGCTTCAGTAGTTGTGGTGCGCGGGCTTAGTTGCTCCGTGGCACGTGGGATCTTCCTGGACCAGGGCTCGAACCCGTGTCCCCTGCGTTGGCAGGTGGAGTTTTAACCACTGCGCCACCAGGGAAGTCCTCTGTGCAAGTCTTAATGGCACACTTTCTCCCCATCTGATTTAGATGTACCCTGTACTTACCCCTATCAGCCTGTAGTACCATCACGCCTGAGTTATTTCTCTGTCCCCTTCTCTAGAACATGAACTCCTTTGAGGGCAGGGACTACATCTTATTAATTTGTGTTCCTAGCACCTAGTATAGTACCCAGAACAGAGTAGGTATTCAAAATATGTTTAATGCTGCAGCATCATTCAATTTGTCGTAAATAGCAGAATTCTGATGATTGTGCTATAAGCCCTCATGGATAGAAGTGTTGTTTTGTGTTAATATAAAAGTGGGTGACTATTATATAGTAAGAAAAATAGGATATTTTAGATGATCTTGAAAAAAAATCTGAGTTCAGATCTTGCTTTGTTTAAAGAAGATATGGTAATTTCAAGACAGAATGGTATCAGTACAGGGATAGTCAGATTGATCAAAGAGAATAATAAAAATCCAAGAAAGCAGATTATGTAAGAATTTAGTATTTCTTAAAGCTTGCACTAAGAATGCTTATTCAGCAAATGATATTGGGACAATTCACTAACCACTTAGGAAAAAAAGTTTCATAATACACACCAAGGAGTTGCAGGTGGACTAAAGATCTAAGTGTAAACATTGAATAGTAACATTTTAAAGACAGTATAGATTGAAGTTAAGAATGCCTGAATTCAAACTCTGACTCCATCAGATACTAGCTCTGTGACCTTGGCCAAGTCACCTAATCTCTTCATGCCTTAGGTTCCTCATCTATAAAATGGGGATAATAAAAGTCCTCACTTGGTAGGGTTATTGTGAGGACTAAGTGAGTTAATGCATGTAAAGCAATTAGAAGAGTCTCTGGCACACAGTAAACACTATACAAATGTTGTATATTGTTACTGCTAGAAAAAAACACAGGCAAATAATTATAGCATCTTGCGGTGAGGAAAGCCTGCCAAGGGATAATAAACAGCAAAGGCACACTTGAAAAAGGATAGATGATATCAGTATATTTGATTACATAGAAAATAACTTTCCCTCAGTACCTGCTTCATCTTCACTCATTCTCAGGGCTTAATTTATACATTCTTCCCTCAGAGGGACCTTCCTCAATATTCCAGTTTAAATCATGTGTCCTCCCCCGTTTTTCTTTCTCATAGCACCCTATTTTTTGCCTGCAAAGTATTCAGCACAATAAATCATTATATATGTGTGTTTGTTTATATGTTTAATGCTCCCCTAGACACCTCCCCCTAGAAAACTCTAAGTCCCATGAGATAAGGGACCATATTTGTTTTTTCATCATTTTTTTTGTTAAGCTAATATCAGGCATAGTGTCTGGTACATAATAAACACTTTGTACATTTTGCCGAATTATTGAATTTAATTTAGTAAAATCCTGATTCATGAGTATGCTCAAGGTTGTGCACCAGAAGGGTCTGATTGACCATGCGTTTTCCTAGAGAGCTTTTCTTTTTCTTTTTCTTTTTTTAAATTAATTTTTGTAGGAGTATAGTTGATTTACAATGTTGTGTTAGTTTCCGCTGTACAGCAAAGTGAATCAGTTATGCATACACATATATCCACTCTTTTGTAGATTCTTTTCCCATATAGGTCATTACAGACTATTGACTAGAGTTCCCTGTGCTATACAGTAGGTCCTTATTAGTTATCTATTTTATATGTAGTAGTGTGTATATGTCAATCCCAACCTCCCAATTTATCCCTCCCCTCCATTTCCCCCTTGGTAACCATGATTTTGTTTTCTACATCTGTGACTCTATTTCTTTTTTTTTTTTCATCTTAACATCTTTATTGGAGTATAATTGCTTTACAATGGTATGTTAGTTTCAGCTTCACTACAAAATGAATCAGTTATACATATACATATGTTCCCATATCTCTTCCCGCTTGTGTCTCCCTCCCTCCCACCCTCCCTATCCCACCCCTCCAGGCGGTCACAAAGCACCGAGCTGATCTCCCTGTGCTATGCGGCTGCTTCCCACTAGCTATCTACCTTACGTTTGGTAGTGTATATATGTCCATGCCTCTCTCGCTTTGTCACAGTTTACCCTTCCCCCTCCCCATAGCCTCAAGTCCATTCTCTAGTAAGTCTGTGTCTTTATTCCTGTTTGTGACTCTATTTCTGTTTTGTAAATAAGTTCATTTGTACCATTTTTTTCAGATTCCCCATATAAGCAATATTATATGATATTTGTCTTTGTCTGACGTGAGGCAGTATAGTGTAGTGGTAGAGAGTGTAGACAGTAGAGCCAGCTATCTTGAGTTCAAAGCTGGGTTTTGCCCTTTAATAGCTGTATAGCCTTTAGGCATATTACTTCGCTCACCCTCAGTTTCCTCATCTATTGATATAAATTGGGGCTAATATTGATGACTTATATCCAGGTCTAGGGATGAACATGGAGGAAGAGAAGGAAAACTGTGTAAGGGGTAGACCTTAATGCCTCTTCAACTCAGAAAATATGCTAGAGCTTATTTTCTTTTTGAACTAAGTCCTGGATTTCTGTTTGTTTTATTCTGAGTGGTATTGCATTAAAGATTAAATGACCAAATGAATGAATGTATGGTTTGGATCTAATAAAGCATCTCACTGATCCTCTTTTAAAACAATTGGCTAATTTTACTTCTTTATTTTTTCAGATAAACATTATAATCATTCTGTCACAAGTTCCAAACAATTTTATTGAAAATTTTGATTTGGAATTTTCCAAATTCCAAAAATTTGATTGGAATTTTCTTCAGCTTATAGGCTTAATTTGAGAATGACTTGACATCTATATACTATTGAGTCTTTCCATTCAGGAACATGGTATGGATCTCCATTTAATAAAATCTTCTTTTAAGTCACTTAATAATTTTTTAAAGTTTTTTAAAACACTCATTCTGCAAGTTTTACAAAATTTAATGCTATTGTTAATCATATATTTTTAATAGTGTCTAACTCATCATTTTGTATTTGTATATAAGGAAGATGCAGATTTTTAAGTAATCATACCGAGCCATCTTACTTTATTATTAGTTCTAATAGAATTTTGGTTGATTTTCTGGGTAAGCAGTAATATCTATAATAAATAAAATTTTTTTTCTTCTTTTCTAATACTTCTCTCTCTCTCATTGCAATATCTAGAATTTCTGGAAAGAATATTAAATGATACTAGTAATATTGTTCATATTGCCTTCATCATTATTGTTATAATACTTCTAGAGTTTTATGGTCAAGTATATTATTTTTTATCATGTTAAGATAATATATGCATAGTCCTTATTTACTAGGAGTTGCTTTTATTTAGGAATGGATGTTGAATTTCTATCAGATTTTTTTTCTTCTTTGACCTATTGATAGGATAAAATACATTTATCACACATCAGTAAAATGGCACATTATCGATATGAAGTATATAGATTTAAATCGTTGATGAATTCTTGGGAAAAGAGAAACTTGGTAATAATTACAACTCTTTTGTAACATTCTTTTAAATACAATTAGTACTTAGTAGTTTTGCATTTATAATGATAAATGAGTTTGGTCTGTCAGTTTTCTTTTCTTGTGCTTTCATTTGACAATCATTTGTTGAGTGTCTATTTTATTTCAGACACAGTGCTAGGCATGGGGTGCTGTCTTTTTTTTTTTTTTTTTACTTTTCAAGCCACAGACCTCTCATATGTGTTAAGGGAATGTGAAAATACCACATAGCGTTGGGATTATTATAAGTTTATAAAGTGAGTTAGAACATTTTATATCCTTTTCAATGATTTGTAACAATTTACAGAACATAGGAATTATCTACACTTTGGATAGATAATAACATACCTGTAAAATCACCATGTGTTTTTATTTTAAGTAAATGTTTAACCTTTTACCTACTTTTTTATTTTTCTTTTTTTTTCTGTAATTAATTTTGGGGGTTATTCTTACATAAAAATTTGGTAGGTCACATATTACTTGAAAATAAGCTATATGTGAGGTTTATTATGATAAAGCAGATCCTGCCATATGGAAGGGAACATTAGGAGTGGGGAAGAACACTCCCCTTCCCAATAATATTGTTCCCTTTTCCTTCTTTCTTTTTAAGTTTTGTTCACATTTTCTGTATTTCCTACAACAAAGTTTTAAAATAAAACTAAAAGACTATTTAAAAATTTAAATAATGACTCAAAATCATATTGACGAAATCAGATATTTTATTCATTCAACCAGATGATAAACTTTGAGAGTACTGGCTAGCAAGATAACTCTAAATACAGCAGCAATTAGATTCATCTGAGAGAAAAAAAATGAATACAGAAAAAGATTCTGTGAAGATTATGCCATGCATTCTGATTTGATCAATGGAAACCCTGAACATTTGACATTTATTATGACTTTTCAAGGGAGAAAAGGGCCAAATAACATGTCTTTGAGGAAAATAGTAACTCAGGAGAAAACATGTCATTTTCAGTTTGAGCTAGAAAGACTGTCTTGGCAAAACCTGCTTTTTTAAGTCCTCGAAAGTCCTTGTTGTTTAGCCAACAACACTAAACAAAGTGTGAGGACTCGGTTGGTGTGTTTTGTTACCAATAGTCATCCTATAGAGTGAAACATTCAGCTTGGATAATGCCATATTGATCATGGGGCAGAGGAAGAGGATCAGAGGACTTGGAGAATTGTAATGTACTTTGCATGTATTTTCTCGCATAAGCTCTACACTCACCCGGCCTTATGAATCAAGTACTATTATGGTTGTTTCTTTAAAATGAGAAAATAACATTTCAAAAGGCCAAGTAACTTGCTCGAGATCAGAGTTAGAAATTGGCAGAGTCAGGTCTTGAATCTAGGTTGTCTGACTTCAGATTTTAAGCACATTAACCTCCAGGTTTCCCTTGGTATGAAGAGGGCTCAGGGTAATGTGAATGGACATTGCTAATGTGACCCCATTTATCTGGCATATTTTCTCTCCATATTTTTGCAGCCCCAAATTAATGTATGGAGGGTATTTCCTCCCTTCTCTAACAGGGTAGATCTTTCCAGTAACTTCTTCCTTCCTCCCCATTGGCAACTGCCACACTGGCAGAATATAGCCAGCTTTAAAGTTCTACCAGCAGAAGCCAAAAGAGGATTTAGCTGGCAGAGCAGTTGTTAGGGAGTATCAGGGGAGACAAATAAACGGTTTTCAAAATTTCCACCAAGATTCCGTCCTCTGAGCAGCTGTTTAGAGCATTCACTGCTGGCCATAGCCCTCTGGAGACCCCTGATCCAAAATGAGGGGACCTTACCCAGGGTAATTAGTGCTTCATACAGTCATTGCAAAATCCACACCAGCTATTGATATTGATGAAGTTGTGACTTGCTTTATAAATATGAACAGAATATGAAACATTACTAGACATATGGCTAGAATCCACAGTTGGATAGAGGGTGATTAAGCTGAACAATCAGCACACTTGGCCCCATGAAAACAGAGTTAGTGTAGGAAACAGGAAGTAACTTTGAGAAAATTACAATCTAGTTTCTTAATGACATTTGAGAGGTTATTGCGTCAATAAAATAAGAGCAAGCTGCCATGGCAAAGAGGAGTTGCAGAATAAAACTTACCTTCTCTGGTCTTCCACCTACCCTCTGCTAAACTTGATCTTAGTACCTTATTTGTATTCTTCCTAGCACTTACTAAATTTTGCAACCTTTTTTATTTTTCTGTTTACTTTCCCTCTACCTCCATCCCTGTATTCTATTGAAATACATTTCTTTTTTAAAAAAATTTATATATTTAAAAATTTTTTTTGGCTGTGCCGCATGGCTTGTGGGATCTTAGTCCCCTGACCAGGGATTGAACCGGGCCCCTGACAGTGAAAGTGCATAGTCCTAACCACTGGACCACCAGGGAATTTCCTGAAATACACTTCTATGAGAACAATGATAATATCGGTTTTATTCATGATAACTTTTTTATCCTCATCCCAAGTTTATATTGTATAGTGCTTGATATGAAGTAGAAATCAGTAAATATTTGCTGGATGAATTAGAATTTTTTTAAAAAACCCATTCCTAATATAAAATAAACACAGTGACTCAACAAAGGCAGCAGATAGAAGAAAAGACACTGCTGAAACCCAAAGTACTGAAGTATAGTACCCACCTAACAACTCTCCCCATAAAATTAGGATGGGGATAAAACAGAAGAGAAAAGGTAGTCTTGGAAATTATGAGTTTTAAACAACTCATCAGTTTGTGAGGAGATAGTAGATAATGTTTGTGTTGCTATTGATAAAGAGATGTAGGTTAAAATGAGTGTTTCGAAATAAAAAGGGAAACTCAGAAGACACGAAACAAAAGTTTATATGGATTTATATTGTTGGCTACATGAAAATGAAAACTTCTATATGACTAAAATTATACAGCAAACAAAAGTAAAAATAGAACAATTGAAACCTGGGAAAACATAATTGTAACATATAAGACGGACAAAGGGCTAATTTCCAAAAAGTATTTATGAATCAGTAAGAAAATGATGAACAACCAAATACAAAAATGCATAAAAGATATAAATAGGCAGTTTACAAAAGAAAAGAAATAAAAATGACCCATAAATATATGTTATAATTCTCAACATTATACATAACCAAAGAAATAAACAAAATCAAAACAACGAGATTTCCTTTTCAGTTATCAGATCAGCAAAAACTAAAATATTAGCTAAAACCTAGTGTTGGTAAAGATGTTGGAAAATGAACAATTTTTGCATTGTCAATTAGAGTGTAAATTTATGCAAACTTTCTGGAAAATTACAATATCTATAACAAACTACTTATGGGTTTTGATTCAACAAATTGATTTTTAGCAAAATTTTAAGAAATGTTCTCATAAATGTTAGCCTAGATATTCATTGTAACAGTTGTGTGCGTGTGTATGTGTGTGTGTGTGTGTGTGTGCGTGCTTGTGCATGTGTGTCAGCACATGATAACAAAAAAGTAAAAACAGCCAAAGTGTCCACTATCAGAGAACTGGTTAAATAAGCTGTGATTGATTGATATAGTAAAATACTATGTACTGTTGAAAGAATTAGGTAGCTCTGGAAGTGAACATATAGAAGAGTTCTGAAATATATTACTAATTTAAAAATCCAAGCAAGGTTTAGTATTACCTCATAAAGTATGTGTAAATAAATACACATGTGGGCATATAGGTTTTTGTTGAAGGAATCACAAGAAATTGTAGTTAACCAGGTACAAGATTGAATGAGAGAGGCTTTCAATACTCATTTTATGCCATTTAAAACTATATGGTTTTCAAAACTTAGCATGTATTACTTTTGTTTTTAAAATATTCATATGAGTTACTGGGACTTCTCTGGTGGTCCAGTGGTTAAGACTCTGCACTTCCAATGCAGGAGGCATGGGTCAGATTCCTGGTCTGGCAACTAAAACCCCACATGCCTCACGGTGCGGCCAAAGAAAAAAAATTCATATGAGTTATTAAGGTGGGGGAGATTCTGAGATTCTTTTTATTGGTGTTTTGTTTTCTTTTTATTTCTCTGCATTTAAAAAATGTTACATAAAAAAAATAAGAGAATTTATTAGTAAAGTGGACCTATAGTAAAGCATTTCTAAATAACTAGAGAGGTATAGAAGCACAAAGTACACTTGATCAATTCAGCAAAGTCAGGAATACATAAAAAATTTGCAATTATAATAGGAAATTTTAACATCTCACTTGAAACTTGGTAGTTCAAGTAAATAAAAAATAGCTGTACTTTAGCCATAGATAATTTACAGTTTAACATATAATAGGTCACAAAGAATAAATGGAGGGACACCTTCCTATTCCTTGGGAGGAATTAGATGGAAAGACTCAATATTTGCAAAATGTCAATTATCCTCATGTAATTCCAAATGAATTTCAAATAAAACACTTCAAAGATTTTGGGGAAATTTGACAAATTTGTATCCTAGTTTATCTTGAAAAATGAAAGAGATAGTATACTCAAGACAATTGGGAAAAAAAAAACCCCTACTTGTGGGGGTGGGGAATTGTCCTACCAAATAAAGTAATTGAAGTGTGAAACTGGCGTAAGAACAACCAGGTATATCAATGCAATTGAATAGAAGGTCCAGAAACTAGTAAATATCTATCTATGTAATAACATACAGATCTAGTATATATTCATGCATTTCAAAAGACTGGATTATTTTGTAAAGGATTTGGGGACAATTAGATGGCAATGTATTAAAAAATTATGTATCTATTGACAGTTCACAAAAAATATTCCAGAAGGATTAAATATTTAAATAATGGTATTAGGAAAAAACGTAAGTGAATGTTTACATAATCTTGAAGGTTGATAAAGATTTTCTATGCATGAAATCAAAGCTGGGGGAAAAATGAAAAATGATTTGAATCATTATTGAAACACACACACACATACACACACACTCCTCCCTACATACACCTTTTTTGTATCAAAGACCAGCATAATAATGCTGAAAGGGAAACAAATTAGGGAAACTATTCATAATGTTTATGACAGGTAAAAGGTAATATTCTTAATATATTAAAAAGTTATTGCAACTCGTGTCAGGCAGAACACTTTCAGTTACAAGAGATAGAAATCAACTCAAATAGAAAAAAAGAAGGAAAAATGAGCAAAAGAAAGAAACAAGAAATTCAGGCCAGTAAGCATAGGAAAAGATCCTCAGTCTCACCAATAAAAGACAATACAGTGGTTTGAAAGGATTAGGGTAATTTACAGATGCTAGTGAAGATGTATGTCCATGTTGTTAAGAGAAAAAAAATTGATTAAGGTATGAATAGTATGTTTCCATTTGTGTGAAGCAACAAATATACAAATAAATACATTTATTATACATACAGAAGCCTAGAAAGATATACTGTTAACCCGCCCTGTCCAAAATTCTAGCCACAAGCCACATTGGCCATTGAGCAACTTGTGGGCTAGTCAGAATTGAGATGTGCTGTAAGTGTAAAGTATATTCTAGATTTTGAAGATTCAATACAAAAAGGTATGTAAAATATTTCATTAATAATTATATGTTGATTACATGTTGAAATGGTAATATTTTGGACATATGGGATTAAGTATCAATAAAATACTATTAAATTTACTTTCCTCATTTTAAAATTGTTTTTGTTTTGTTTTTACATTTCAATGTGGCTACTAGAAAATTCTAAAATTATAATTTAAAATTATATATGATGAAGCGGTTGTAAGATGTTTTCTCTAATGACCTATGACAGGAAATCTACATATTTTCTTAAAAAGGAGAGGCAAATTGATTGTTTCTCAGTTTTAAGTATTGAACACTGGGGTGGGAGAGGGAGAGAGAGCATACCCTTCTGTGACTCCTTTCTTTGTTTCATGAACCTTATGTGACTGTATGCCTTGCTGGTGTGGAAGGGGGAACTGAGTGATGGAGAGCTTAGCAGGAGAAAAGCAACTGCAGCATCTAGTTTACATCCCTTCTCAACATCTGTCCTCATAGACAAGAGTTCTCAGGAGTGGGTGAGACTCCTGTGCTCCAAAAGGTAGGGAAATATGACAGAAGAGCTACTGATTAGAGGGTTGGCTGGTAGGGTTGGCACTTGAAGGCAGAAATAGTTTTTTACTGTTAACCTAAGAGTTTTGTAAGGGTCCAGCCTACTCAAAATGAAGAAGGTAGTAGATTTGTCTCTAGAACACTTAGCTTCCTATTTATGTACCTTTTCTCCAACCTTGTACCCTGTCCTTCATCCTCCTAAATCCTAGGTATTTCATATTCTCCTGATCTCATGTTATTCCCTTGATACTAGAGCACGATTGCTGATAAATTCATTCTCTAAGTTGCAAATGACTGATTACATAATTATCCCCTCCATAATAATAAAAAAAAAGACCATAAGACAGAGGTATAAATCCACCGTAGAAGAATTTTAGGTAGCACTGATTGTATGGAGTGAGTTTCTTGAGGAAGGGACCCAACCTGGCACTCCACTCTACTTAAAAAAAGCTCCAAATCCTACTCCTTGTGTAGCCATCTAATCACAAGCCTGAGCCTGTTCTTGTTTTCTTAAATATGTGTTTGTTATGATAATTAGGAAAAGTGTGAAAGTGTAAAAGTTAGGTACTCATTAGCCTTGATGTGACGGTCTCCCAGGGGGCCTAGCAAAGGAAGATCTCTGGAAAAGCAGCCTCTTTCCTTAGGGGTAAAGGGGTGAGCAGATCAAAGAAACAAACAAACCTGTGAAAGTGATGCAGAGGACCAGAGGAGTTCTGTTAGGGAGTTAGAAGAAAATTGCACGCAGTCTTTTGCCACTGTTTTGAATGGTAGTCAAGATTTATCAGAGATGTTTAATCTTAGCACAAAAGAGAAGAAGAGTAGTTTAAAAATAAACCAGAAATTTAGAAGAAAAAAGCTGGTGAATCTAGTTTAATCTCAGGCATAAAGGCACAAATTTTCCAAGTTGGATAGAAGGAAAGGGCTGAGAGTACTGGGGGAGAAGCTTGAACATTACCATCTATGAATTTTTAGGTCTGACTGCTTGTCATTATCATTTCCAAAGGGCTCATATTGGGCTAGATGGTGGGGTGGGTAGGTAGTTCATACAAATGAAATAGAAAACCTATTTCATACCCACTATTAGGGTTTAATTTATGTAGGAAAATCCTTTTCTCTTTCCCCTCTCCTCACTCCAAACACCTAGAGAAAAATAGTTACAAAATGAATTGTAGCAGGGTAAGATCAGCTCAGAAAGGCTTTCTATTGAGAGGAAGTATCCTTTGTGAGTGATATTGACATGCAGCATGGCAGTGATTTCCAAAGGAAACCAGCGTCAGAACCATTTGGAGTGCTTTAAAAAAAATACGAATTCTTGGGTTCCACTTCAGAGGTTATGATTCAGTGGTCTGGAGTGGAGTCTGGGAACATGGATTTTTAACAAACTTCCCAATTGATTTGGAAACACTGCCAAGTTAGGGGAACACTGATTTGAGGAAGATGAGAAAGTACGTGATAGAAGGGTGACTCCCTCAAGGAAATAAGAAAACTGAGGGCAGAGAAACATGGAGAGAAGAACCACTTATTCATTTGGCAAACGTTTGCTGAATGCTTACTGGCTAGAGCCAAGGATGGTACAGATTTGGCCCCATCCTTAAAAGAAGACACCAGTCTATACCAGTGGTTCTAGGCCCTCATTGTGGGTCAAGTCACCGGGGGGACATTTCACATGCAAGATGTCAGTCCCTTCCCCCAGCATTTTTATTTCAATTAGTTACTGGGGGGCCCGGTCACCAGTGGTTTTCAAAGTTGTCCAGGTGACTTTAAAGTGCAACCAGGGTTGAGGCAGTTAGACAAGTAGACATGCTATTATAATTCAGGGTCTCTAAGAGGCTGAGCATCTTCCAGGTTTTGAGGTACCTTGTATATTAAAAAAAAAAGAAGAAATGCCAAAACAGGATTTAACATGTTGATTTAAACTTAACAAACGAATCCTTTTTACATACACAAAGAATACAATGTAATATAATTAAGCTATTCATAAGATAATTACACAGAATTTCTAAATTTATTATTTCATAGTATGCCACAGGCAGTGTAGTCTGGTAATTAGATACTATTTAAAGTTGCATGAAGAATTTCGTTTTCTCCAATCCTGAATATATGTCTGTGACTACACATTATCTCAAACGAGGTCCCGCCGGGTGGAGTGAACACAGAAGGACAGTTGACCCGGCTTTTGAGGGGCAAGAAAGCCTTCTTAGAATTAGTGCTGACTCTCTTTCTGTGCATGTTTGCTTATTACATGGCTATGGAATTGTATTGTCAAATTGTAATGGGCAAACTTTTACAAGACGACTCTGCCGTGTGAGGGAGGAAGAAACTGCATGGGTCATCAGAGATGCTCCTTAGGTGACGCTGATGGGAGTCAGGAAGGTAGATCCATTTGGGCTCAGGGATGCCAGTCTCTGCAGCCTTCCTGTCAGCTTGGAATTAGATCATGGCCCTCAGGCTGGAACTCACAGGATTGTGTGTGGGTGAGGCAGGTTTGGAAAAGGTTTAGTTTGAGGGTATTTTCTGTTTTTTGGATTTGGTTTAAATTCTTAAATGAGGTGACACACTCCCCCTGGGGACCAGGATTGATTCTTAAACAGAATGCAAGGAATAAAACTTGAGGGAGGAGCAAAAACTCAGTAGGAATGGTTTGGGGTCTACAAGAACAGTTATCCATTACCCACTAGAGATTTTCTTCCAGAACTTCTCCTCTGCTCACTAGAAAATGGTTTGCTTGTTTCTGGGGGCAAATCCTTAAAGAAGGCAAAAGACTTGGTTTGCCTGGAGCACAGAGTCCATTTTGGGAAATATGATAAGACATGGGGCTGAAGGAAGTTGAAGCGCTTGGAGTATCCTGAGTTTATTGTCGAAGTTTGCTTTTGAGGTGACTGGTAACATGGTAATCCTATGCAAGCCCAACAGACTGGAAAGCCTGAAAATTAGTAGGCTTTGCCTAAAGCCAGCTGTATTTATCCCTACCCTGAACTTCCAGCCCACGAACAGGCAAAGCCTAGATTGACTTACGCTGCCCTGCGTCC
The DNA here is from genome assembly GCF_059928025.1 of Delphinapterus leucas. Taxonomy (NCBI): domain Eukaryota; kingdom Metazoa; phylum Chordata; class Mammalia; order Artiodactyla; family Monodontidae; genus Delphinapterus; species Delphinapterus leucas. The sequence goes on from NC_143150.1 coordinate 27,079,047, forward strand.
TCGGACCCAGCACGTTTGGCATGAGTGCTGAGCACATACAGCCCTGCGAAATCGCAGCCCTTCTTTCCTCCTATGATCCTGCACTGGATTTTCCTCTCAGTTTTCTGTTTAGTACTATAGTTCCTTGCTGGGACTGGAGGCTTGCCCTGATTTTCAGCCTTCTTTCATGGGCCCCTGACTCTCTCCCTGGTTCTTGACACCCCTTCCCCTTGAACTTAGTTTTCTCATCTGTAAAACAGAGTTATGTAAAATAGGGATAATGAAAACAGATTTTATATAGGCTCCTTATGACGATTAAAATAAATGTAGAGTGCTGGCATGGAGTAGATGCAGAACAATGGTAGGTGCTTTCATTGTTATTCTAATCGTTATTAATACTACTTAAATTTGTACTTTTACCTCCCCGTCACTTAGTGGGGTCTTGGTTCCTAATACGCTGATCATCCAGCCCTAAGATGTCACTTTTGGTGCCTATTCGTTCCCCACCCATGGGGCCCAGGAGATGGATATTGGATCACAGAAACCCTGAACTGGTCAGGCCCCTTTGGATACTATTTATTAGGCCTCTTGTGTTAGTTTCCTATTGCTTCTGTACCAAATGCCACCAACTTCATGACTTTAAACGGTACAGATTTATTATCTTACAGTTCTGGAGGTCATAAGTTTGAAATGGGTCTCTCTGGGCTAAAGTCAAAGTGTGAGCAAGGCTGTATTCCTTTTGGAGGCTCTAGGGGAGCACCAATTCCCTTGCCTTTTCCAGTTTCCAGAGGTTGCCTGCATTTTTTGGCTCATGAGCACCTTCCATCTTCAAAACCAGCCATCACATTCCTGCAACCTCTGCTGGCATCATCACATCTCCTATGACTCCGACTCTCCTGCCTCCCTCTTTCACTTATGAGGACCCCTGTGATTACACTGGGTCCATCCAGATAATTCAGGATAATTTCCTCATTTCAGGTGCCTATTAACATGTGAAGTAACATATTCACAGTTATATACTGGGTATTAGGACTTAGAAATCTTTGGGCGCCATTATTCTGCCTACCATACTGCCTCAATCAAAATTCACATCCCAGTGACTGAATCAAATGGATATGGAAAGCCAGATCTATGTAAAGGTGTTTTGCAGTCTTGGCCTTCTGGGGAAATCTTTACTACAACCATTTGTAGCTCGAAGCCATAGGGATCATCCGCTTCACCTGGCCTGGCCCTGTATTCACATGATACTCATATTCTCCTCCAGGCCTTTGCTCACACCTTGAATTCACTGTGTGTTCCTCTCTGCCAATTCCGATTCTACCCATCCCCCATGCTTTAGCTCCAGGCCTGGCTTCTACAAGGAGTCTTCCCTTTATACTCTTCTTCACAGTAACCATCAACCCTGTACATCTTCTTACCTGACATTTTACTTCTTCTGCCTCTCTGCTGCCTACTTTTGGGGGGGTACATGGAAGACAGACTGGCATTCCCCAGAAAGTGGGCATCTCAACCGTCATTTCGAAGTATGGAAGAGAAAGAGTAGGAGACTATTTTGCCTATAAGTCCTAAAGCATCTTTAAAAGCAGAGAAGCTGCCAAATCTAGTCCATTGCTTCAAATCTGATAATCCTCTGAGGCTGAGCATTTGCTCTTGGTTACTATAACTACGGGTTTGTGGGCGGACATTAGAACACAAAAAGATGTGAGTCTTTTGGCTAGTTTAATGAAATCTGGAAATGAAATCTCCCTGAAAGCCAGACCTTAGGACTAATCATGTCAACTGTTTATAATAATTATGCCAGTCTATACCCAGGGTGGGCATCAAAACAACTGAAATTTGTTAGAAAGTGTCTGTCAAAACAGTTGCTTGACTAACAAGTTCAGAGTTCCGTCAAGGAGTCTAGAAGTGTCACCTTCTAAATTAATGACTGCCTGATAAATAATTATCAAGTTATATGATAGCATATCTTTAAAAAAATATTGAATTTGTTGTTGATTCATCTGCCAGAAATCTCCTGGAGATGCGTCAAGTATCTGTAAGTATTTCTGAACAGACCGTAGGCAAATTGAGTCAAGCCAGACCCAAAGGCAAACATCTATGAGCAGTGGTGGAAACAGCAAACATCTGGATTAAAATGGAAAAAAAATAATGAAGCATCCAAATCTTCTCGATACCACCGTGTACAAGTATCTAAATGATTGCTTGGCTTTTCTACTATTCTTCTGGATTTCCCTTGGCTCAGAGATACAGTTTAGGTATCGAAATAGCTGGTGGGCTACATGCACCAGGTCATCTTCTGGTTCTCTGGATTGATTACTTCTAAATGTCTGGCTTTTGGGGCTCAGATAAGGCAAAGTAAAACCCATTCCAGCAAGGATGAAAATATAACAATGGGAGTTAAATTAATGTATGCAAGAGACTGATTAAAAATATGCTGAGGCATGTGCTTCATTGATTCTATTTCTAATTTTTTGTGTACCAGTTTCAGCAGTAAACAAATTTTTACAGAGAACTTAACGTATCAGTGTTAAAAAAAAAAATTCTCTTCTTGGGCTTCCCTGGTGGCGCAGTGGTTGAGAGTCCGCCTGCTGACGCAGGGGAGGATCCCACATGCCGCGGAGCCGCTGGGCCCGTGAGCCATAGCCACTGAGCCTGCGCGTCTGGGGCCTGTGCTCCCCAACGGGAGAGGCCACAACGGTGAGAGGCCCGCGTACCGCAAAAAAAAAAATTTCTCTTCTTGGCCAGTTGCCATTTGAGTGTCACTCAATGTGCATCATAGGTAATATTTTCATTTGAGAATATTAATATTTTATAAAAGAAGGTTTTAGATAAAGGCACACTGCAGCCTTTCGGCTCTTTGGATTGAATTGTCACTTATATGTATGCTCCCTTCTTATCACTTTTCTTAGAATTGTTGAGTCTCAGGCTGTATCCATATATCACCGAAAGTACTGAAAAGCAAGAAATCCAGTCTCTAAACCGGGATTTATTTTGGTTGGTGTGTTGAAACAAATACACCAGTTTGACAAAGAAAGCAGCCAAATCAGATGGAACAATTAGGCATTCGCTGTGAACATAAAACCCCAAAGAAAGACATGCCAGTTTTACTATCCTCAAAATATAGCTCAAATATACTCATTTCTATTCCACTCCACTGCTACCACCCTATTTTAAACCTCTTTCACCTGGACTACTGTAATAGTCTCCCGTTTCCTCTCGTGCTCGGTGCAAGACAGGCTGGCATTAGATACTGTGAAACTCTAGGGATCAGGGAAAGGTCCAGGAAGTAAAAATTTTAAGTCTACATGGCAGACTGAGAGCCCAGGAACTCTGTGGGATAGTTGTAGGAGCCAAGCTTAAAAGGTTGCTGTAGTAGCATTCTTTGGAAACTGTCTGAGTAGCAGCCAGAAGAGGTCTAAGGTCATATAAGTAGTCATACCTGTCTTAAAGTTTCTGTAATCCTTTATGCCAGAGCAGCTACACCTCATGGCTCCACCCCTATTTCTCCTGGCTAACCCCTGTGGGTTTCTCTTGCTGGTTTCTGATGGGGTTCCCTCATTACCAGTCTCCTGAATAACAACGTTCTTAATAAACACTTAGCACAGGCCCTGGTATAGAGGAAGTGTGCAGTAAATATTATCTATAAAATATTATAATAGGAACATAATATACATATTATGTAAATGGTATAAATATTACCTACAGAAATATTATCTGTACATTGTCTTTTATGGCTAGATAAAGAAGCCCAGGGAGGCATGTGAATGCTCTGGGGCCTAGACCATCACCGTCATTGATTGCTGTTACCCTCTGAGGGCTGATCAGAGAATCTAAAACTGGCTGTATTTCCTTTAGAGCAGAGTGTAGTGAGAATATTCTGGAAATATGAAGTTTGTATTTATAGTCTTGATTAATCAGTATTTTACTGGGTATCACTAAAAGCACTGAAAAAAAAAATCTAGCACCTATCTTGTCTCCTGCAAAGTGTTCGGTTCATATTTAATGTAGAAATTTCAACATTGTTTTTCTCCCCCGAACCATTCTTATGAAATATGTCTCCAGTTCTCTCCTGCCTAGATTATTAGGAGGCGTTGAATTGTATGGTATTTGAGAGTGTTTCTGAAGGTAACTTCTCTCATCTGCAGTACCAGAATAGGCTCCTTGGAGACAGAGGTTTATTATTATCATTATTAAATTAAACTCCTTTTCTGGAGTAAAAGGCATTTATCAAGGATTCTGATTTGTTTCTATTCCTTTTTGAATTTTGGTGAGCATGTTAGTAATCGCTTTACAGTGATGTTATAACAAATCACTCAGGCCCTGGACAAGGGGAAAGCAATAAAAAAGGTAAAGGAGAAAATTTTTTCTATGGCTTTATTTGGAGTTGATTTTGCTAAGAGCGATAGTTGCAGGAGTGTCAGCTTTTCTGCCCTTGTGGCTATTGCAGAATGACTATAATTTTTTTTAGAATGACTATACTTTAAAGTAGAATCCAGAATCTTAGAGCCAACTCCCTCATTTTAAGGATGGAGAGCCCTAGACCCAGAGAGGTGAAGTTGCTTGGTCATGGTCACACAGTGGATGAGATTCCAGAGATCCACAGAATATCAGTTTGAAGGGAATTCAGAGGTTATGTTGTTTTTTCCTATACATCCTGCTGACTTCTTTGTTCATTGGAATATACAGCCCTAAAAATGAATATGGGTGCTTACTTTACTGTAGATAGAATAACATCAAATAATTAGTTCAGGTCAATGAGAGAGTCAACACTAGGCTAGGTGTACACTGTAATAACACAATCAGCCAAACAGGAATAATTTCTTCAACAACATTTTTTTTTGGTCTGTGCTGCTCAAATATCATTGAGTTGAATGGACAGTTTTGTTTTGCTTTAGTTCATACTGGTTTTACTAAATTGACTTTTTATAAAAATCAGATGGCCCAAATCAGCTGTTGAAATAACCCTAGTTTTTTTGTTTGTTTTCGTTTTGTTTTTTGGCTTGGCTGACGTTTCTGCTTTTGGAATTCAACACAAGTGTATGTCATTATGGAATAAACAGTAATGGTAGTTAGAAAAATAATAACGGTTACCATTTACTGAAGATTTTCAACGTATCAGGCACTGTGATAAATAGATACTGTACATGTTCCTTCACTCTTCCCAACAACTTTCAGGGGGTAGGCTTTTTTCTAAATGCATTTTGTACACAAAGAAGAGAAAGCTCAGTGATGTTGAATAACTTGCCTAATGCAAAACATTTATTAGCAGAACTGGGATTTGAATCCAGGGCTGTCTGATGCCAAAGCCCATGTACCCTACACCACCATGCTGATGACAGAATCATTAAGAAATAAAAATATGAATAAAATAAAAATTAATATAAAGTGCCAGTCACAAAAGGTGGAACTCATGGAGAGCCTCACATTTACCAAATACCTGCCCCTTATTATCTCATATAATCCTCCCAGCAGCCCTATGAAGTAGGCATTGATATTACCCCCATTTTATATATGAGGAAACTGAGCCATTTTATTTAACCTTTTTGAACCTCAGGCTTGCACACACATAAGTGGCAGAGAGAGAAGTGGAAGAGTGGGGATTTAAATACCTCACCTTCAAATCCTTTGCTCTTTCCATCATCCCAAACAGTATTATTACCAAGAACTTACATTTAGATAGGACAATTGAAAATATAATGCTGTTTTCCAAGCATTAGGGATACTATCTGAGCATTCTATTGTAAATCTGTTTGAAGAACAATTAAAATAGATTTTTTTTTCTCTTTTAACTTTTTTTGGGAAGCAAATAACCACGCACTTTTAAGTTGATCTTTGGAATGAATTGAAATATTTTGTGTATTGCCTTAGCTTAATCAGGGCACATCTGTGATATCAAATGGTTTCTCATTTGATGTTAGAGAGCATTGAATCTTTAACAGGAGACTAAAACTGCTGAACGGCATTACTTCTGGTTTGTCTCAGTCACATTGTAGCAATATGTCAAATGAGAGGCAACTGAGCTCAGTTTGGCCAAAGATTGAAACCCTATTTCCAGAACCAGGTGAGTGTTGTAATATCTGAGTATAAAATAATCAGGCCTTGCAGGAGTGTTGGCTCCTCTTATAAAGACGGGTGCCACAGCCTTCTATGTAGGTGTGACAACAGCACCTGACTGATCAGTAATATTTGAGAAAGCAAATTTGTGTGTCGGGTTATGTGGTGGAGAGCAGTTATCATGGACTGGGGTTCTTTTATTGCCTGAATGTTCATGAAAGAATTTTTCTAGTTTGATCTATCTCTTTGCTGACCACTGATACCACTGATAAAGGGGGAAATGAAAGTTCTGAATTGCTCTTGGGGCATTGGAGAAAAGAGCAAATGCACAGAATTTTTGCTTGGATTTCTTTTGCTAACTGTAGAGTAACTGGAAATTCTATTTTCTCGGTTTGGTCCAGCCTGAGGGCCATGTAAAGGTGGTTTGATTTGTCCCAGTGATATTTGTTTTCACCTGTTAATCTGATAAATTAATTTAAAAATCCACTAATTCATTCAAGAGATGTTTATTGGGCACCTAATATGTGCTAGCCACTCTTCTAGGCAATGCAGCTACAATAGTAAACAGGATATATTGTGACCTAATTGATGTCAGGACTCTATGTAGCAGAAGAGACATACAAATAGATGGTATTTATAGTAGTGTGGTAACTACTGTAATGGGGGAAGTACAAAGTGCTCTGGGAGATAAGAGGGGGACACAGAATACAGAACCTAAGGTTCAGGGAAGGCTTCCTGGAGGAGATCAATTTTAACAGGAAATTTGAAAGTAAAAATTAGCCAGGAAGTTGGTAGAGTAGGGAATAGTTAGGCAGATGAAAGGCAGGGAGGGGAGAAAGGCAGAAAGTATCAATAGTTCAATATAACTGGGGCACAGAGTGCAATGAGGGAGTGGTAACATACATGGTAGAAGAGATAAACTGGGAAAGATCATAAAACACCTTGTAAATTATGTTCAGAAGTTTGAACTTTCCCCTAAGGGTAATGGGAAACCACTGAAGAGTTTTTAGCATTTGGTTTGGAGAGTTAGAGTGGAGCGTGGGACAGTTTTGTGCTTCCAGAGAAGATGTTGCATTTACCATTTACTCCCATGTTCCTTGCCTATCCTATATCTCATTGTCTTTCTTGCAATCAAAGGAATGTCTGGTTGCAAAGACTATCACAATTATGATGCCCAGAGGAACCATTTTTGTCCTAAGCATCATTGGTATACTAGTGTTAGTATCCTAATGGCCTCATATAGGTCCAATCTTCTCTCACTCTATTTCTCAGCAGTGGTTTCTCTGCACCTGCTGGTCTCTTGCTGTGCTCTGAAGTTGTTCCATTTCATATCCATTCTTTTGATGATGTTATATAATTCATCTTGAAATGCCATCCCTTTTCCTCTTTGCCAGTTCACATCTCACCCGTCCTTCAGGGCACAGCTCTAGTCTCACCTTCTCTGGGAAGTCTTTCCTGATCACTGCTGCCTCATTGATCCTTTTATTCTCTAATTTCCTGAAGCATTTTGATTCTCCCTCCTGTCCCCCATCAAAAAATTATCTAGCACTTTGGGACTTCCCTGGTGGCGGCCCAGGGCTCGAACCCGTGTCCCCTGCCAATGCAGGGGACACGGGTTCGAGCCCTGGGCTGGGAAGATCCCACAGGCCACTGAGCAACTAAGCCTGTGTGCCACAACTACTGAGCCTGTGCTCTAGAGCCTGCGAGCCACAACTACTGAAGCCCGTGTGCCTAGAGCCTGAGCTCCACAACAAGAGAAGCCACCACAATGAGAAGCCTGCGCACTTCAATGAAGAGTAGCCCCCACTCGCCGCAACCAGAGAAAGCCCACGCACAGCAATGAAGACCCAATGCAGCCAAAAATTAGTTAATTAATTAATAAAAAATTATCTAGCATTTCTTTATGTACCCTTTTGTGTTGCCTCTCCTTTAGTGGTTCCCAAAATGTGCTGATGATCAGAATTACTGGAAGAGGTGGTTAAAAATACAGACTTCTGATCAACACCACGAGAGATTTTGATTCAGTAAGTTGGTAGTGGGCCTAGGAATATGACTTTTTATAAGAGCCCAAAATAATTCTGCTCTACATGTTTCATGTAGACTAGTCTTTCCTCTGGATCTAGATGGAAGTTCCTTGAGAGCAGGGCTCATCTTCAAACTCCTTTGTACTTCCCGCCCCTCTGCCAATCTTTCCAGGAGCTGACAGTAAATACTGTGTTGGCCAAAATGTTTGTTGGGTTTTCCGTAAGATGTTAATTATGGAAAAAAACCTGAAAGAACTTTTTGGCCAACCCAATACTTGTTGACGTGATTCCTTCATCTCATTATTTATTCTGTTATTTCTTGATATTCAGTTATAATTTACTCTCTCATCTCTAGATGTAAGAATATAGTGTACATAAATATAAATATTCCAGCAATTTGCATAAGTGTGTGTGTGTGTGTGTGTGTGTGTTGTTTGGAGCTGGGGTGACCAAAATTCAATCTCAAAGAGTTCTCAAGCCTTCTTGCCAAAATATATGAGACCATACCTCCCTCACCAGTTTCCCTTTCATTTTGAATATTTTCCAGTAATATCGTAATCGCCATTATCCACCTATCCAAAGAATGCTGTGAAATGCCCTTTATATTGGGAGTTTCTTTTGAATGTATTGGTTTGGCCAAAAAGTTCGTTCGGGTCTTTCCATCCCATCTTACGGAAAAACCCGAACGAACTTTTTGGTCAACCCAATAATTGAGGAAAAGAAACAGGTAGTCTTTGAAGGGAGTTATGTTGTTATAACCCAGGAGGGTTTTCCAAGTGTGAGTTGTCACAAATAAGAATCTCCAAGATGGAAATATGAAACCTGCTGCTTCACTGCTGAAGATGGTAGGTGTGTGTAACATCAAATGCATCTATCTGAATACCCCTGGGACATCAGACTAAGCCTTTTGAAGATATATCCTTTTTGTGACCAATACTTGTGCGTGGAAATTGTGCTTTAGGCTTTTATGAATACTAGGACCTCAGAGTTAAAAGATTTTTAGAGGTTTCTCTCTCTCTCTCACATCTATGTATGTATGTATGCATGCATGCATGTGAGTATCGATGTATCAGTTATTATACGTATTGCAGGAGGAGAACGTATCTGTAAAGAAGCAACAAAAACCCCAGTTTTAGGGCTTCCCTGGTGGCGCAGTGGTTGAGAGTCTGCCTGCTGATGCAGGGGACATGGGTTCATGCCCCGGACCGGGAAGATCCCACGCCTTGGAGTGGCTGGGCCCGTGAGCCATGGCCGCTGAGCCTGCGCATCCGGAGCCTGTGCTCCGCAACGGGAGAGGCCACAACAGTGAGAGGCCCGCGTACCGCAAAAAAAAAAAAAAAAAAAAAAAAGTTTTAAAAATGAATTAAAACACAAAACCACAGAATACACAAAATAGTGAGACTTAGGTTTTGAAATAGAAACTCAATTATTCTAACTGGCTAACTCACTGTATTCTAGCTCAGATGTTTGGCTGGTTACAGCGATGACCTTGGTTTTTCATGAGGTTCTGGATTTTCTCACTCTCCTCTGATGATTTTTTGATAAGTGGCTTGAAGGTGATGGTGCAAGGGCAGGTGCACATGGGGATATGTGCACATGCACATGTGCCTGTATGTTAGAATGTATTTGAAGAGAGCGGCTGCATAGCCATCCGTGCTAGCGGATGTTTGATGGGCTGGATAAAGGAAATTTCTTGCATCAAATGATGAGTCGTAGCAGAGTTACAGGTATGCAAAATTTTGAACAAAGAGTGGAAACTTTGGCACAATCTATCTCTGATATATGAGCCACAGATAGCAGTAGCTTAGACCACACTATTTTTCTCCCCTACATTATTTTTCTTATTTTTTATTGCACAAATAATATATGAATGCATACTTATAACAAGTCATCAAAGACTACAGAAATATACAGTAAATGATGAAAGCCCACTTTCAACCCCTCTCCAAATCCCATTCCCCTCTATAAAATAAACATTTTAAACTAGTGTTTATATTTCCCATTATGTTTTTTGTGAGTTTGCAAATACAGGGAAAGGAAGAGGTCAATCCTTTCCAATTCAACGTGCCGTGATGTTTGCTTTTGGAATCTGTACCTAGGCTTCTGGAATGAGAAATCCTTTTCCTTTTGTGAGGTTTGTGTGTGTGTGTGTGTGTGTGTGTGTACTCACCTGTGTGTACTTGTGCATTTTGGGTGAATGTGTGCCTAATAATTTTTTAGAAAGATGCTTTTACATGCATTTTCCAAACGTGTTAATTGATGAAGTTAAGTCTTTATGGGGTGGGGGCAGGAATAGGAAGGTTGTTTCTATTTGAGTTGTAGTCACTATACACAATCATCTTATAGTCCAGTGGGTTTTGTGGCAAGTTCTTGTTGTATTTTGACTTCCCTGGGGATGAAACTTTTAAACAAGATTCCAGAAATCCCAGGGCTACCCTTTGCTCTTCAGGGTATGTTCAGTGGTTACAGGGTGATCTTTTGAGAGAGAGGCAGTCATCACAGCTACAGGTTCATTATAATTTTCTTTTTACCATCCTTGGGCTGAATACTGACTTAGAGGTTTTCCTTTAACAATAGTAGTATATATTTCAAAGCCCCCCTGAAGACTCTTTTGTGAATATCAATGCAATATGGTGAAATGAAAGTCTCATTGGTTTGACAAGTGTGTTGGTGACTCAATTCATCATGAAATCCATTCTACTTGCAAGAATGTATTTGCCTAAGTATGGAAGTTTCTAAGTAGTTAGTAGTTAAAAATGGTTGTGTCACTCTTTTGAAATTAAAATAATTTAAAATGCCAATTGAGTCATGGCAAAGAGCTTTGTGTCTGCCAAATCATCATAAATAACTCTATAAATGGGAGATGGATTAAGAAGCTCAGAAAAAGATCTAAAAAAAGGAAACTAATGAAAATCATGGTTTGTGTTGCAAGAACAAGGAAGCCTGGGGTGGGGAATAATGGCAGTTTGCTTGCATCTAAGTAGATTCTCATATTGAAAAAGTTTGTCCTTGGCATGGGCTAACATGATTAGTGTACAAGACTAAAGTTATGGCTAAGGAATTCTTTTGCAACTGGGCCAGTCAGCCAAACCATTTGTTTTTCTTGTCTTGTCCATTGTCCATTCCTACTGTAGACACAGCATCTGGCAAACGTAAGTTATCAGTCACTCACATGGAGGTCCAGGCAAGAGATTCTGTGTACTCAGTTCAAATCCATGTCCACACACAAATATCATAAATTCCACCATCGTTCTGAATCTTTACTCTTTGCCAGGCGTTTTGCTGGATCCTTGAAAGTATGAAATGGGTTCTAGTTCCAAGGATGTGTGTAAGTATGTGTCTGTATGTGCATGTGTATGCACATGGCTGAACTCATAGGTAGGCTCACTAGTGATTGTGACATAAACAGTGTTAGAATATGTTGGAATCTCTATAGAGGTTGGTAAAAAAGGCCAAGAGAATGACTACACCTGGTGATGCTGGGATGGCTTTGCAAGGCTAGGTCTTAAATGGTGAGTAGAGAAGGGGGGAAAATTGGGGAAAAAGCAGGTGTGAAGGCGAACAGGGCTGAAAGTACCTGGCATGTCTGAGGGGTGGAAGGTATTCAGGGTGTTGGGAGTGAAGTATTTTCGACCAGGTTTAGGCGAATGGCAGGAGATGAGGCTGTACAATTAGGAAGGAACAAGATTGTGGAGGGCCTTATATGTTGTAAGAAGGACTACATCCTGAAGTATGTTGGGAGCCACAGAAGATTTTTTTTAAGTGAGAGGAGTTATGGTGCACCATTAGTGCCATTTGCTGATATAACAGTAATATACATTTCAATATAAAGCTTTTGTTTCAGCCAATAAAAACTTTAAGTGGGGTCAACATTGCCCACAGTTTGTCCTCCATTTACTGCTTATTAAACAGAAGGGTTAATTTCAGTTGTTGCTTCTGACACAGATGTTTGCTGTAAGCCTGTTAGAACTTCCAAGAATTTGGGCTTCATTTCCACGATTACTGCAATAGGAAAAGGCTGCTCACAAAGGTTTTCCTAGAACCCTTGGACCTTTGGGAGACTAGGATTTTTCACAGTGGTTGCTTTGAATCCTCTCTTTTTTCTCTCTCCATGAGAATAAAAGCAGATAATAATAATAAAAATAAAGATTCCAATGTTCTTTCCATCTTTGTACCTCTTCTCTTTTGCATTTTTTAATCCTGGCAAGAGAAGATTTTATATATGATAAAAGGACTTGATTAATACTAATCAAACTACTTTCAAAATCTTGTGACTATCCACAGAGATTTCACTTATTGTCTCCCTGATCAAAGTTATTGACATAGTCTGTGAACTAAAGGAAAGGACTGTGTTTGCATATTGGCTTGAAATAGTTGTCAATAGATCATTTATAAAAAACATGCAATCTGGCTAGTACTATGAGGCTGTGGGTAACTGATCTTAAATCAGCAGGATGCCTACCAAGCAGAAAAGGCAAGAATCTATAGCACTTCATGATGCTGTAGTTTCAGATATTAGAGCTAAAGCCATCAGCAAATCTGGAATTCTTTTGCGAGAGAACCCTAGGCTTGATGGAAAATATTATGTTACAGCCAGACTAATTTCATGGTGGCTTATGATACCCATTGGAACTTAGGTTTGGAAAGGGTCATGACCCAAATCAGTTACTTGAGATTGTCTCATTAATGGTAATCATGTGAAATTTCCCAGGATTTAGGTGCCTTAGAAGGTTCACATCACCACACTTCAGTCACTCACAGCAGTGGAGGGCGTTTAGAAGCCCTATAGCAGTCTCTATGAAATGATACATTAGTAAGAGCTGATGGTGAGAGTTTTCCATGTGAAGAGCTTTCAGTGAGTCTGTGTGAGTGTTCAAAGCCTCGGACGTGTCTTAGCAGCTGATTCAAGATTAGCTCAGGTGGGTGTGGAGCTACAGATGCTCAGGGCTCTGAGAGCCAAGATTTTTCTGAATCAAAGCTGGAAATCAGCACAATGTCTCCCCACTCTTTACATGTTCTGCAAAGAGAAGAAATGTGCAGATCTATTCTGGTCACTCAGTCTCATTGAATATTTATGGAAGTTCTGAAGTGAGTGAAATATTCCCAGATATCTCTTGAAGCTGAAACAAGCAGTTTGGAAATAGATAACCAGCAGTACTGGGTTTGTCTGTGTAGGGCAGCATACGTTTTAAAAAATCACACAGGAGTTGTCAAATGTGCCATGTCTTGGTGATTTACCGTAAAATTAGTGAATTCTTCTGAAATCCAACAGATTAGGAGGAATGAAAAGCAAAGCAAAATTAAAAAGAAAAGAGAGATTTTAAAACAACTGTTGTCAGTGCTTAATGATGGAAATACTTGATTTAGTTGACCAAGAAGATAGAAGTTTCTGTTTTAGTCCAACTCGTCATTTTGTACCATGCCATATATTTGGTTTTCCCTAAATTATTTCCACTAAATTTAGGACTCTTTTAATAAAGGATCTCTTGATTGCAAAGAAAAGAAATCCACTCAAGAAAGTTCAAGTGAGGAGGATTTGTTAGAAGAAAACTAGAGCCAGTGCCCCAGACCTAGGAAGCAGAGCGCACTCACAACTCTTGGAAAGTGGAGCTGGGAAGGCGCTAAGCCAAGCCATTCTCTTTTTCTCAGGGACTGTGGAAGATTAATTGCATTATGACTCTAATTAATGGTCGTCCTATATCCTCATGCAGTGCCCTGTAACTTCGAAGCCCACTCCCACTCTGACTCTGGGCCTCAGCCATTTGACTTACTTTGGCCAGTGGGATATTAGTATACCTGATGTAAGCAGAGACTTGAAAAGTTTGCATACAATTCCTGTCTTACTCCTCTGGCTTTGCCAAGAGAACGTGCCCAGGATAGCCTGTGGGACAGTGATATACATGGAGCAGAGCCAAGTCAGCTCAATTGTCTCAGCTGAAGCTCTAAATATGTGAGAAAGTCCAGTTAATATTACCAAAGCTACCTAACCAATGCATAGTTGGCCACAGATGTACGAGTGATGACATGGAGCCTAGGTCAGATCAGAAGAATTGCCTATGGGCTTCCCTGGTGGCGCAGTGGTTGAGAGTCCGCCTGCCGATGCAGGGGACACGGGTTTGTGCCCCGGTCCGGGAAGATCCCACGTGCCGCGGAGCGGCTGGGCCCGTGAGCCATGGCCGCTGGGCCTGCGCGTCCGGAGCCTGTGCTCCGCAACGGGAGAGGCCACATCCGTGAGAGGCCCGTGTACCGCAAAAAAAAAAAAAAAAAAAAAAAAAGAATTGCCTAGGCAACACAGAGACTCAAGAACAAAAACAGATGTTTGTTGTTGTATGCTACTAATATTTTCTGGTTATTTATTATACAACAATATTGTGGCAAATAGATAATGGAAACAAGGGCTAAATTGTCTCTTTCATTTCTGCTTCTCCCTTCCCCCTCCCTCCCTGCCACCCAGTCCCCAGCTTGTATACTTCCCAGTATCACTGCCAGACCTTTGTCTGCCTAACCTACAAGTCCAGTACACATCACCAATTACCATCTTTGTGTCTCGGTTCAAATTCTTGCCATAGGGAAAACTCTGATTAGTCTATGGAAGGACATTGAGTTGGTTTGTTTGGGGCCAGTCCAGTCAGCCATGGTTGGGGTGGTGGCAATGGTGAAAGGAAAACAATGTCACATGGTCTGGGGGGGATTCAGAGGTGGTGGTTCTTCTCAGAAGGGGACTGTGGCCAGAAAACCACTGTAATTTATATCTCTAATTGAAGGGCAAGCCTAAAAAGTAGCAAGATACACAGCAAATTTGCTTTGTGGATCAGTACACCATCCTGAAATATAATGCTAACTAATAAATTCTTTCAAATGTGCCAATAATAATACTCATAGCTTACATTAATGAGTCCACAGTGATGAACACTGTGATAAATATTTTATCTTATTTAATCTTCATTACAATGTTATGAGTGTGAGACTGTTACTATCATTCCTATTTTATAGGTGGGAACTGTGGCTTAGGGAGGTTAAGTTGCCCTCTGTCATACAACTAGAGAAAGGTAGGTTTAGAAGTAGAATCTAGATTAAGCTGAATCCAGAGCCCATGAACTTTATCCCTCTGCCTTTACCATTTACATAATGATTGGGAGAGTAAAACTGTGTAAATTGATACCTAATGTGAAGCTTACCAGGTGCCTAGTTGGGCAAGTGGAGGTTAATTAACCTGTGTGTGACTGAGAAGGTGATTAGGAGATAGTGCTGCTGCGTATAAGATTCTTTCTTGATTGCTTCTTTCCTTAGAGATCTACTCAACCCTCATGGGGGATTTAGGACAGCTTCCATTTTCTGTGCTCAGACTTTGCTATTCAGTAGGAAGGTAGACTTTCACTTAATTTCCCTGTTTTCAGCCTTATGCCTCACCTCCATCTTCCATGATGTCTGGTGTTACCATATTCAAAGTCTCTCAGGTTCAGTATCTTTAAACAGTAAACCTCTGGTCTCCTTTGGGAGGAAGTGTGGTGAATTGGCTGCTCAAGGTAGAGGTGTGGGACATAAAGGACTCAGTAGAGAGACTTTGAATCAATCTCACTGTTTGCTGTGCTGTGCAACATCCTTGTCTTCTGTGGTACCTGGTGCCTCCAAGACGTGTCATTTCCTTTGTTCTGCAGGGCAAACTGATTTTTCTCTAAGAAATATCATCTCCCTATGTAGGTTCTTAGATTGTAACATCCTCTACTCTGCTAAATTAATTACTTCATCTCCTTTAAATCTTCAAAAATTATATTAAGATCTCTAGTCCACTGTTTCTTTTATTCGTTGTCCTTGTGAATGTATCTATTTTGAAGTCTGTTTACTATAATTATAGTTCGGTTTTTAGAGGAGAAGAGACCAATACGTGATTAATCAACTATGTTTCAGAAATTACTTCCCCCCTACCATGAGCTTTTAAATAGAAACCTTTTCATTTGGGTTGTTCCAAGCTTTATCTGAAAATTTTATCAGCAATATTAGTTAATATTAAAGTCTAGCATCACTTCCTTATGAAGCTGCCAAACTAATAAACCAAATACTTAATAAATTCTGGTCCTAAGTGCAGTGATAAGATTTTTTCCACTGCATAAATTTTAATTTGGTAGTACTCTAATTTTAATAGTACTCTCACTTCCAAAGTTTCCTCATCTAGGGCTACTATTGTTTGTGAAATAGTTGTTCATCTCATTTTCTTCCAAGTCAGAGGAATACCCCTGGATCTTCACCTTAGGAAAAAGTAAAGGACAGTGCTGGGTTAAGGAGTTGCCATTTAAACACCAGATCTTCTGATGTGTTGCTAACTCCTATCACCAATATCATCTCTAGTTCATGATTTGAGATTCACCTAGGTTACTTTGGCCTTATGTGCTTTTGTAGTTCATATATTGCTATGAGTCGATAACATTTTGAAAGAGTAATTAGTATTGGTTTCCCAGAAATCTATAAGAAGGTTGCTTCTAACAATAGCACACTCAGATAACTGGCATTGGAAATGTTTAGTTCTGCCTAGGAACAAAGCTCTCAAGAATGACTGCCATGGTTTTTAAGGGTTGGTATCTGCACTCCAGTCTATAGAGGTCTTTTTGGCAAGAATCAACATACTCCTGTTGTTGCTTAAGAATAAGGTAGTCCTGAGCAAGGCCTCGTGTTTGTAGCCCCCATGCCAATTATGAGAAAACGAATTAAATATCCATAGAAGTTGTAGGTATGTAGGCATTTAAAATATTATTGTATTATTATAGCTATTTATGGAAAACTCTCAAAAATATACACATATAGAGAGAGAGACCTCCTCCAAATCTCTATAAATTAACAGATGGAATTCTTGCCAAATTCCCTGAAATTTTTAGGGGGTCAGATCATACGGCATTAAATTAGTGCTTTGATAAAAAATTGAACAAGTGGTTCACTTGGCCACATCAATTTCCCCATAAAAGTTGTATCTCATTGAGGGGAATTTTCTAGATCAAACCCACCTTATTGACTTTTTTTTTTTAACATCTTCATTGGAGTATAATTGCTTTACAATGGTGTGTTAGTTTCTGCTTTATAACAAAGTGAATCAGCTATACATATACATGTGTCCCCATATCTCTTCCCTCTTGCGTCTCCCTCCCTCCCACCCTCCCTATCCCACCCCTCCAGGCGGTCACAGAGCACCGAGCTGATCTCCCTGTGCTATGCCGCTGCTTCCCGCTAGCTATCTACCTTACGTTTGGTAGTGTACTTGAGGATATGGAGAGGGGGAAGGGTGAGCTGTGACAAAGCGAGAGAGAGGCATGGACATATCCACCTTATTGACTTTTAGTAAATTACTTCATCCATTCAACAGATATGTCTTAAAATCCTACCCTATCCTAGATGCTTGGTTAGGTCATTATAAGCTCAAAGAACTTACAGCTTAGTGTGGGCGTAGTAGATATGCACTTATATAGATACAAAACAATGCAGTATAGGATAGATGCCAGATGAGCAATATCAATGACGTGTCAGGGAAGAGAGCCTGACTACTTCAGGAAGGGGTAATCAGGAAAGGTATTCTATTTGAGCTAGACCCTAGAGTTTAGTTAGCAAAGGGGAAAGGCACCTAAGAAGAGAGAATGCCATAATCAAAGTCATAGAAACCAGAAGGCACAAGGCGTTTGGGTAAACAGTAAGTAGGAATTTTTGATTGGAGCTTATGGTTCATATGGGGGATTAATGAAAATAAGATTAAAAAGGTAATCCAGGCTATCCTATAGGGAACTTAAAAGCCAAGTAAAGTAGTTTATCCTTGGTAGAGAGATATATAAAGTTTGAATGGAGTTATAGTAAGATTAAACAAGTGGACATTTGCTGGATGATCAGGGGAGAAGATTCTAGAGGCAGGCAGTTTCACTAGGAGTCTGAAGCAATCTGGCCATGAGAGGATTGGGGTCTAAACTACAGACATGACATTGAGAATGCCAAGGAAGAAAATGCAAAAAGAAAAATTATACATAAATAGCCAACTTACAGGGTGAGGCAACTGACTGGATATTGGGAGAGAAAAGTCATGAACAATCCACAGTCACTGGGCTTTTATGTCTAGGTGACAAATGGTACTCTCAACAGAAATAAGAAATCATTAGTTTGGTGGAAGATATAATGAGTTTAATTTGTTTAGTTTGAGGCTTCTGCAGAATCCAGGTAGAGCTGTCCAGTAGATTAGGAAGATAGAAAATTTTAAAGCTTGGGGAAATGGTTGGACTTAGAAATAAAGATGATACTAATCTTCATAAAAGTGATAACTAAGCCAAGGGAATGGGAAAACTCTTCAAGAAAGAGAGTATACAGAAAGAGGTGAACCAAACCTTGAGGAAGGGAAACAGCCAAGGAGACAGAGAAGGAATAGTAATCCAGGTAAGAGTAGAACCAAGAGAATGAACAAGGCAGTGAAGGAGCAAGTGGTTGGTTGAGCATGCCAAATGCAGAAGAGAAGCAAGTTTTCTAGTTGTTCCGGGATGGAGGATTGGTCTGCCACAAACTAGTCCATAATAGCTAGAAGTGGAAGTCTTTTTTGTTTGACTATTGCAAAGTACTTCCTCCTAGGAGTGTGTAGTTTGTACTTAGAAATAAGTTCGTTATGATTGTAAAATAATACATGCTTTTTGTAAAACTTTGAAAAAAAATCCAACAGTATAAATGATTTAAATAAAAATTTCCTATAATGCTAACATCAGCATATGTGCACTTGCCAGCATTCTTCATGAATCAGCCACGAGAACACAATTTTCTCAAGTATCTGCTTTTATCACTAAAATTGTTTGATTAGTTATTCATGTTTATTTTTGTAGACACTATTTTCACGACAGAATAATATTCCTTTTAGAGCTCTATCAAAATGTATTACCTCATTCATAGACATCCAAATCTTCCCCTTATGAAATAATACTTGCTATCAATTTTTTTTTGCATTTTGGTTTATATCTTTACTGATAAGTTTACTAGGATAAAGTTAGGAGCATCGGGGGGACCTTCAAGATGGAGGAAGAGTAAGATGTGGAGATCACCTTCCTCCCCACAGATACACCAGAAATACATCTACATGTGGAACAACTCCTACAGAACACCTACTGAACGCTGGCAGAAGACCTCAGACCTCCCAAAAGGCAAGAAACTCCCCACGTACCTGGGTCGGGCAAAAGAAAACATAAACAGAGACAAAAGGATAGGGACGGGACCTGCACCAGTGGGAGGGAGCTGTGAAGGAGGAAAGGTTTCCACACACTGGGAAGGCCCTTGGCGGGCGGAGACTGCGGGTGGCGGACGGGGGAAGCTTCAGAGCCCCGGAGGAGAGTGCAGCCACCGGGGTGCGGAGGGCAAAGCGGAGAGATTCCCGCACAGGGGATCGGTGCCGACCGGCACTCACCAGCACGAGAGGCTTGTCTGCTCACCCGCCAGGGTGGGCGGGGCTGGGAGCTGAGGCTCGGGCTTCGGTCGGAACGCAGGGAGAGGACTGGCAGCGTGAACACAGCCTGAAGGGGTTAGTGCACCATGGCTAGCCAGGAGGGAGTCCGGGGAAAAGTCTGGAACTGCCGAAGAGGTAAGAGACCATTGTCTCCCGGTGCCCGAGGAGAGGGGATTCAGAGCACTGCCTAAACGAGTGCCAGAGATGGGCGTGAGCCATGGCTATCAGCACAGATCCCAGAGACGGGCACGAGACGCTAAGGCTGCTGCTGCCGCCACCAAGAAGCCTGTGTGCGAGCACAGGTCACTATCCACACCTCCCCTCCCTGGAGCCTGTGCAGCCCACCATAGCCAGGGTCCCGGTGATCCAGGGACAACTTCCCCGGGAGAACACACGGCGTGCCTCAGGCTGGTGCAACGTCACGCCGGCCTCTGCCGCTGCAGGCTCGCCCCGCATCCGTACCCCTCCCTCCCCCGGCCTGAGTGAGCCAGAGCCCCCAAATCAGCTGCTCCTTTAACCCCGTCCTGAGAGAAGAACAGACACCCTCAGGCAACATACACGCAGAGGTGGGTCCAAATCCAAAGCTGAACCCGAGGAGCTATGCAAACAAAGAGGAAGGGAAATCTCTCCCAGCAGCCTCAGGAGCAGTGGATTAAAGCTCCACAGTCAACTTGATGTACCCTGCATCTGTGGAATACCTGAATACACAAGGACTCATCCCAAAATTGAGGTGGTGGACATTGGGAGCAGTGATATATATATATTTTTTTTCCCTTTTTGTCTTTTTCTGTGTGGCTGACAGGGTCTTGGTGTTCCACCTGGGTGTCAGGCCTGTGCCTCTGAGGTGGGAGAGCCAAGTTCAGGACACTGGTCCACCAGAGACCTCACAGCTCCACATAGTATCAAAGGGCGAAAGCTCTCCCAGAGATCTCCATCTCAATGCTAAGACCCAGCTCCACTCAACGACCAGCAAGCTCCAGTGCTGGACACCCTATGCCAAACAACTAGCAAGACAGGAACACAACCCCACCCATTAGCAGAGAGGCTGCCTAAAATCATAATAAGGTCACAGACACCCCAAAACACACCACTGGACGCAGTCCTGCCCATCGGAGAGACAAGATCCAGCCTCATCCACCAGAACATAGGCACCAGTCCCCTCCACCAGGAAGCCTACACACCCCACTGAACCAACCTTAGCCACTGAGGGACAGACACCAAAAACAATGGGAACAAAGAACCTGCAGCCTGTGAAAAGGAGACCCCCAAAACAGTAAGTTAAGCAAAATGAGAAGACAGAGAAACACACAGCAGGTGAAGGAGCAAGGTAAAAACCCATCAGACCAAACAAATGAAGAGGAAATAGCCAGTTTACCTGAAAAAGAATTCAGAATAATGATAGTAAAGATGATCCAAAATCGTGGAAATAGAATGGAGAAAATAAAAGAAACGTTTAACAAGGACCTAGAAGAACTAAAGGTCAAACAAACAATGATGAACAACAAAATAAATGAAATTTAAAATTCTCTAGAAGGAATCAATAGCAGAATAACTGAGGCAGAAGAACGGATAAGTGACCTGGAAGATAAAATAGTGGAAATAACTACTGCAGAGCAGAATAAGGAAAAAGAATGAAAAGAATTGAGGAGAGTCTCGGAGACCTCTGGGACACCATTAAATGCACCAACATTCGAATTATAGGGATCCCAGAAGAAGAAGAAGAGAAAAAGAAAGGGAGTGAGAAAATATTTGAGAGAGATTATGGTTGAAAACTTCCCTAATACGGGAAAGGAAATAGTTAATCAAGTCCAGGAAGCACAGAGAGTCCCATACAGGATAAACCAAGGAGAAACATGCCAAGACACATAATAATCAAACTATCAAAAATTAAATACAAAGAAAACGTATTAAAAGCAGCAAGGGAAAAACAACAAATAACATACAAGGGAATCCCCATAAGGTTAACAGCTGATCTTTCAGCAGAAACTCTGCAAGCCGGAAGGGAATGGCAGGACATATTTCAAGCGATGAAAGGGAAAAACCTACAACCAAGATTACCCTACCCAGCAAGGATCTCATTCAGATTCAATGGAGAAATTAAAACCTTTATGGACAAGCAAAGGTAAGAGAATTCAGCACCACCAAACCAGCGTTACAACAAATGCTAAAGGAACTTCTCTAGTCAGGAAACACAAGAGAAGGAAAAGACCTACAGTAACAAACCCAAAGCAATTAAGAAAATGGTAAAAGGAACATATATATATCAATAATTACCTTAAATGTAAATGGATTAAATGCTCCCACCAAAAGACATAGACTAGCTGAATGGATACAAAAACAAGACCCATATGTATGCTGTCTACAAGAGACCCACTTCAGACCTAGGGACACGTACAGACTGAAAGTGAGGGGACAGAAAAAGATATTCCATGCAAATGGAAATCAAAAGGAAGCTCGAGTAGCAATTCTCATATCAGAAAAATAGACTTTAAAATAAAGACTATTACAAGAGACAGAGAAGGACACTACATAATGATCAAGGGATCAATCCAAGAAGAAGATAAAACAGTTGTAAATATTTATGCACACAATATAGGAGCACCTCAGTACATAATGCAAATGCTAACAGCCATTAAAGGGGAAATCGACAGTAACACAGTCATAGTAGGGGACTTTAACAGTACACTTTCACCAATGGACAGATCATCCAAAATGAAAATAAATAAGGAAACACACGCTTAAGTAATACATTAGACAAGATGGACTTAATTGATATTTATAGGACATTCTATCCAAAAACAACATAATACACTTTCTTCTCAAGTGCTCTGGAACATTCTCCAGGATAGATCATATCTTGGGTCACAAATCAAGCCTTGGGAAATTCAGGAAAATTGAAATTGTATCAAGTATCTTTTCCAACCACAACGCTTTGAGACTAGATATCCATTACAGGATGAAATCTGTAAAAAAATACAGACACATGGAGGCTAAACAATACACTACTTAATAACTTGAAATCACTGAAGAAATCAAAGAGGAAATCAAAAAATACCTAGAAACAAATGACATTGAAAACACGATGACCCAAAACCTATGGGATGTAGCGAAAGCAGTCCTAAGAGGGAAGTCTATAGCAATACGATCCTACCTCAAGAAACAACAAACATCTCAAATAAACAACCTAACTTTACACCTAAAGCAATTAGAGAAAGAACAAAAAAACCCCAAAGTTAGCAGAAGGAAAGAAATCATAAAGATCAGATCAGAAATAAATGAAAAAAAATGAAGGAAATGATAGCAAAGATAAATAAAACTAAAAGCTGGTTCTTTGAGAAGATAAACAAAATTGATAAACCATTAGCCAGACTCATCAAGAAAAAAAGGGAGAAGACTCAAATCAATAGAATTAGAAATGAAAAAGGAGAAGTATCAACTGACACTGCAGAAATACAAAAGATCACGAGAGATTACTACAGGTAACCACATGCCAGTACATTGGACAACCTGGAAGAAATGGACAAATTCTTCGAAAAACACAACTTCTGAGATTGAACCAGGAAGAAATAGAAAGTATAAATAGACCAATCACAAGCACTGAAATTGAGACTGGGATTAAAAATCTTCCAACAAACGAAACCCCAGGACCAGGTGGCTTCACAGGTGAATTCTGTCAAACATTTAGAGAAGAGCTGACACCTATCCTTCTCAAACTCTTCCAGAATATAGCAGAGGGAGGAACATTCCCACACACTTTCTACAAGGCCACCATCACCCTGATACCAAAACCAAAGATGTCACAAAGAAAGAAAACTACAGGCCAGTATCACTAATGAACATAGATGCAAATAACCTCACCAAAATACTAGTAAACAGAGTCCAACAGCACATTAAATGTTTCATACACCGTGATCAACTCGAGTTTATCCCAGGATTGCAAGTATTCTTCAATATATGCGAATCAATCAATGTCATACACCATTATTAACAAACTGAAGGATAAAAACCATATGATCATCTCAATAGATGCACAAAAAGCATTTGACAAAATTCAACACCAATTTATGATTAAAAACCCTCCAGAAAGTAGGCATAGAGGAAACTTACCTCAACATAATAACGGCCGTATATGACAAACCCACAGCCAACATTGGTCTCAATGGTGAAAAACTGAAACCATTTCCACTAAGATCAGGAACAAGACAAGGCTGCCCACTCTTACCACTATTATTCAACATAGTTTTGGAAGTCCTAGCCACAGCAATCAGAGAAGAAAAAGAAATAAAAGAAATCCAAATTGGAAAAGAAGAAGTAAAACTGTCAGTTTGCAGATGACATGATACTATACACAGAGAATCCTAAAGACGCTACCAGAAAACTACTAGAGGTAATCAATGAATCTGGTAAAGTAGCAGGATACAAAATTAATGCACAAAATCTCTTCCATTCCTATACATTAATGATGAAAAGTCTGAAAGAGAAATCAAGGAAACACTCCCATTTACCACTGCAACAAGAAGAATAAAATACCTAGGAATAAACCTACCTAAGGAGACAAAAGACCTGTATGCAGAAAGCTATAAGTCACCAAGGAAAGAAATTAAAGATGATACAAACAGATGGAGAGATATACCATGTTCTTGGATTGAAAGAATCAACATTGTGAAAATGACTATACTACCGAAAGCAATCTACAGATTCAGTGCAATCCCTGTCAAACTCCCAATGGCATTTTTCACAGAAGGAGAACCAACAATTGCACAATTTGTATGGAAACACAAAAGACCCCGAATAGCCAAAGCAATCTTGAGAAAGAAAAACGGAGCTGGAGGAATCAGGCTCCCTGACTTCAGACCAAACTGCAAAGCTACAGGAATCAAGACAGTATGGTACTGGCACAAAAACAGAAATATAGATCAATGGAACAGGATAGAAAGCCCAGAGAGAAGCCCACACACATATGGTCACCTTATTTTTGATAAAGGAGGCAAGAATATACAATGGAGAAAAGACAGCTTCTTTAATAAGTGGTGCTGGGAATACTGGACAGCTACATGTAAAAGAATGAAATTAGAACACTCCCTAACAGCATACACAAAAATAAACTCAAAATGGATTAAAGACCTAAATGTAAGGCCAGACACTGTGAAACTCTTAGAGGAAAACATAGGCAGCACACTCTATGATATAAATCACAGCAAGATCCTTTTTGACCCACCTCTTAGAGAAATGGAAATAAAAACAAAAATAAATGTGTCCTAATGAAACTTAAAAGGTTTTGCACAGCAAAGGAAACCATAAACAAGACAAAAAGACAACTCTCAGAATGGGAGAAAATATTTCCAAAAGAAGCAACTGACAAAGGATTAATCTCCAAAATATACAAGCAGTTCATGCAGCTCAGTATCAAAAAAACAACCCAATCGAAAAATGGGCAGAAGACCTAAATAGACATTTCTCAAAACAGTTATACAGATGGCCAACAAACACATAAAAGAATGCTCAACATCCCTAATCATTAGAGACATGGAAATCAAAACTACAATGAGGTATCACCTCACACCAGTCAGAATGGCCATCATCAAAAAATCTACATACAGTAAATGCTGGAGAGGGTGTGGAGAAAAAGGATCCCTCTTGCACTGTTGGTGGGAATGTAAATTGGTACAGCCACTCTGGAGAACAGTATGGAGGTTCCTTAAAAAACTAAAAATAGAAGTAACATACAACCCAGCAATCCCACTACTGGGCATATACCCTGAGAAAACCTTAATTCAAAAAGAATCATGTACCACAATGTTCATTCCAGTTCTATTTACAATAGCCAGGACATGGAAGCAACCTAAGTGTCCATCGACAGATGAATGGATAAAGAAGATGTGGCACATATATACAGTGGAATATTACTCAGCCATAGAAAGAAACGAAATTGAGTTATTTGTAGTGAGATGGATGGACCTAGAGTCTGTCATACAGAGTGCAGTAAGTCAGAAAGGGAAAAATAAATACCATATGCTAACACATATATATGGAACCCAATCAAAAAAATGGTTTTGAAGAACCTAGAGGCAGGACAGGAATAAAGACTCAGATGTAGAGGATGGACTTGTGGACACGGGGAGGGGGAAGGGTAAGCTGAGATGAAGTGAGAGTGCTTGGACTTATATATACTACCAAATGTAAAATAGATAGCTAGTGGGAAGCAGTCACTTAGCACAGGGAGATCAGCTCAGCTTGGTGCTTTGTGACCACCTAGAGGGGTGGGATAGGGAGGGTGGGAGGGAGACACAAGAGGGAGGAGATATGGGGATATATGTATATGTATAGCTGATTCACTTTGTTATAAAGCAGAAAGTAACACACCATTGTAAAGTTGTTATACTCCAATAAAGATGTTAAAAAAAATCATATGAGGTAAGAATAACATCTCAGTAAAGAAAAAAATTTTGATTAAAAAAAACACAAAAAACTTTAGGAGCATCATTTTAAAGTCTTTTGTTACATTTACCAAATGACTTTCCCTAAAAGTTATTGCAGTTTGCTTTTTCCTTTGTAGATAGGATATTCCATAGTTAATGAGCAAAGTGACTCCTGCATTAATTGAAGGTTGTCTTTATCTCTCCATCTCCCCGGGCTACCATTTTCTCACAAAACATTTGAACGAGAATAATTAAGAAATATTACCAATCAGTGCACGTGGCAGTAGTGTGTAACTTAATGTAGAATGATTTAGGTGGTCCTGCACCACTCATGTTTTTCAGTCATAAATTGTAGACAACCTAATAAAAATCCCATATATATTCCTATCAAATGCTAAGGTCATTAACTAGTTTGCACCTGAAAAGGTCTGTGAAGCCTTTCACTGTGGGTGATAAAAGATATTTAAATTCACTTAACAAGAGCCAGTAAAATTGGCCCAGTCATATCTATCTTTTATACATTTTTGTTTGCTCATCTCTAGGTTTTCCATTCTCCAGAATCAGCTTCTCGTGCTTGACTCATATAAAACTTTGATAATACATTATATGATTAAAATATTAATTTTAACATTCAAAAGAATGCCGTCTTTTGTATAGAAAGAGGAAGTAATAAATATCCATATACCTTTTAAAATTTACAAAAACACTCTGGAAGGATACACAAGTACTTACTAAGAGTAGTTATCTGGAATATGGGTGAAATGGTTTCTGGGTGGATGATGGATGGAGTGGGAGGGACTTTTGAGCCATGTCAATATCTTATTTATTCAAAAAACTAAATTAAAAAAACAAGATCATGACTTTATGACTTTCAAAAAAGCAAAGAAGTGTTAAAAGAATGCCTATTGCAGTATCATTTTTATAAACAAAAAATTGGGAATAGCTAAATATTCATTAAGTAGAGGAGGAATAATAAAATTATAATGTAGTCAAAGAATTAATAGGATTTGGTAACCACTTGAATGGAAGATAGACTACCAGATTTCTAGCTTGGGTGGGTGCTGTTGCCATTAGCTAAGAAAGGGAGTAGAGGAGGTGTGGTTGTGATTTCAGTTTTTTTTCAGTTCAGTGGACATGTGTAGGAGGTGTTTGTGGAACATCTAAGTAGATATGTCCAGTAGGCATTTGAATATGTGAGCCTGGGGCTCAGAAGAGGTTTCAAGATTGAATTTATAGTTGTGTGAACCATCAGCAGAAAAGTGATAGTTATAGCCACACACATAGGGTGATATTGAGGGAGAGAAGAGGGATTGAAGACATGTTTTATTACTGAAGATATTACTTCCGTGGAGCAAGGAAAATAATCAATATTATTTGGTAAAATCGTACATGATTTATAAGGTCACTAGCATTTTTAATGTTCTTAGTTATTTCTATTTTATTTCTTAGGTGTTTTGTGCATTTTCATTATTCTGGATTTAATATAAAGACAGTGATTTGTGATTAGTTGGTGCTGGATGAGGGTAATACCATACTTTCTTGGGGTCAGAGATCAAGATTTTAAAAGATTTAGCACTTGTAAATGCTAACTGTAAAACCATAGTATCTTTGGGTGATTGGGCCAGTTATTCTGAAGGCAGGCTTCATTCAAGGCAAAGGAAAAGACATGGGAAAAAAAGGGAACAGACATTTTATCGTGCACCATCAATGTGTCAGAAACGATGTTAGGTGTTTTATATATATTACCTTATTTAATTGTAACAATAGATCTATAATGTTAGTATTTTATCCACAGTTTACAGATGACATAACAGACCCAAAGAGGTTAACTGACTTACCCAAAGTCACTTTTGAAGAAATGTATAACAAATCTAGTGTTTTCTCTGCCCTGGTGTACATAAGAGTCAACTGTGGGACTTTAAAAAAATACACACTCCAGGGCTCCCTAGGAGATTTTGATTTAGTAGCTTCTTTTTTTTTTTTTTATTTTTGCGTTACACGGACCTTTCACTGTTGTGGCCTTTCCCGTTGCGGGGCACAGGCTCGGGACGCGCAGGCTCAACGGCCACGGCCACGGCTCTAGCTGCTCCGCAGCATGTGGGATCGTCCCAGACCGGGACACGAACCCGCATCCCCTGCATCGGCAGGCAGACTCTCAACCACTGCGCCACCAGGGAAGCCTTGATTTGGCAGCTTCTTGATGTGGCCTTGGGCAATGCAATTTTACAGTGCTCCACGGGTGATTCTGTTGTGCAATTGGGGTGGTGGTGAAGAGCTCTGGATTCAGACAGAGTCTGGTATGAATCTTGGCTCCAGTTACTGGCATTGGGATCTTGGGCTCATTAATCTCTCTAAACCTCAGTATGTATTCATTGGTTAAATGAAGATTATAGTAGACCTACCTGTGTCAATGTTGTAGAGATTCAAAACACGTGTGCTGAATACTCTCTCATTTCCCCTCCAAATTCCTGCTCTTCCTTGCTCTCTGTCCTGAGAGGCTGGCTTGTAGTGCGTTCATCAGGGGGTTCCCTTGCTTTCTAGCTTCTGGTTGGTTCAGGCAGCCAGGAGGTCAGAGGTCAGGAGGAGCGTATGTGTATTTACTCCCTCAGTTTCCTCTGTGATTTGTCATGAGTTGCCGGTGGCTGTGTTCTTCTACCTATAGTCACAGCTCCTGTCAGATGGTCCTCTCCTAGAGCTACAGATACAACCCTAATGCCCGCTCCTCCATGTCTCTTCAGTAGAGGTGGTAAAGGATTTGTGGCTATTGTTATCTCAGAAGCACTTCATCATCCTTTAACCTTGATCACCCTTTTGCAAATAGTCTCTTCATTAAACTCTTAATTATCTCATTTGAGTGTGCCATCTGTTTCCTACTTGGACCCTGACAGGTACTACATACAAAGTGCTTAGCACAGTTCCCAGCACATATTAGATTCTAAATAAATGTTTATCATTAGAGAAAAAGTCCTATGTAATACATTCTTCAAATGTATGTATGCATTTTGTTATTTCATTTGGAGTTTATGCTTCATTTAGTCTTTAATTTCAGTAAAATTTTGTTTAAACAGATAAGCAGATATTCATTCTTTTTTTTTTCCTGCTACATTTTACTTTACAGAAAAGGAGATAAATGATTGGAAGATAAACTTATACTTAGGATTTTGTAAAAAGAGGTGCAACTTGTAGAATGTTATAGAATGAGTGTACATTCAACCAGTGTGAAATATTCCTGGGATTGCATCCTGGCTCTACCTCTACTAAATCACTTAATTTCTCCTAATTCATACGGTTGCTGTGAGAATCCAATGAGACAAAGTATGTAAAGTGCCTACCACAACTCCTGAAACAAGATACAAATGATCCCTTTCTTTTACTCTCTTAGGCTTTATACTAGGCTTTGGCAGATTGATGGCCCTGCGTCCCTACAAGGTAAGCAGTCATCATTCACATGTTCCAAGCGGTTTCTAGACTGGATTTCTTCAGGCAGGAAGGTGGGCAGCATGTTTTAAAAAGATTTTCAACAAAATGCAGATCCCAAAGTAGGTTTTGGTTATTAGTTTCTGAAAAACCTAAAAATTCCAATGAGAGGATTCCCAAGTTTTTTCAGAATTTTTTCTAAAACAGCTTTGTTTTGTTATTACTGCTTAAGCTAATTGATAATCTCCAAACTCATATATGTATATATACTTTTGCTTAGAATAGCAAAAATTTCAGATATGTCAGCCCTGTGTTCTTCATTGTACTAAACTCTTCCATTAAACAACAAGAATTAGGAGGTTGCTGATGTCTGATGAAATGGAGATAGGGTCATGACCAGCTAATAACATCACATATTTTGAATTTTTGTTTCCATTCCACCTACCAGTTACAGGACATTAATTAAAGGCTATTTTAAAGAGAGAGAGCTCTGTCTCTCTTTAGGGAATACATGTTAAAATATGAAAACTCTATTTTATGCCATTGTTTTATGTAAAGGATAGAAAGAAAATGGTATCGTAAAGTAACATGTGAGTTATTCTCCAAATATGATTCTTTCTTTGCACTATATAAAATGAAGCTCGAAGACACTGACCAATGGGCAATGATGGTGATTTTAATTATTTATTTATTTTCCATATTCTTTTCCATTATAGTTTATTATAAG
Organism: Delphinapterus leucas; assembly: GCF_059928025.1. Classification (NCBI taxonomy): domain Eukaryota; kingdom Metazoa; phylum Chordata; class Mammalia; order Artiodactyla; family Monodontidae; genus Delphinapterus; species Delphinapterus leucas. Next base: position 27,109,116 of record NC_143150.1, read on the forward strand.
ATATTGATTACTGTTCCCTATGCTATACAGTAGGACCTTGTTATCTCTTTTATATATGTTAGTTTGTATCTGCTAATCCCGAACTCCTAATTTATCCCTCCCCTCCCCCTTTCCCCTTTGGTAACCATAAGTTTGTTTTCTATGTCTGTGAGTTTGTTTCTGTTTTGTAAATAAGTTCATTTGTATTATATTTTAGATTTCACATATAAGTGATGTCATATGATATTTGTCTTTCTATTTCTGACTTAATTTACTTAGTATGATAAGCTCTAGGTCCACCCATGTTGCTGCAAGTGGCACTATTTCATTCTTTTTTATGGCTGAATAATATTCCAGTGTGTGTGTGTGTATGTGTGTGTATACCACATCTTTATCCATTCATCTGTTGATGAACATTTAGTTTGCTTCCATACCTTGCCAATTGTAAATAGTGCTGCTATGAACATTGGGGTGCATGTATCTTTTCGAATTATGGTTTTCTCTGGATATATGCCCAGGAGTGGGATTGCTGGATCATATGGTAGTTTTATTTTTAGTTTTTTAAGGATCCTCCGTACTGTTTTCCATAGTAGCTGCACCAATTTGCATTTCCACCAACAGTGTAGGAGACTTTCCTATTTTCCACACCCTCTCCAGAATTTATTATTTGTAGACTTTTTGATGATGACCCTTCTGACCCATGTGAGGTGATACCTCATTGTAATTTTGATTTGCATTTATCTAATAGTTAGCGATGTTGAGCATCTTTTCATGTGTCTATTGGCCATCTGTGTGTCTTCTTTGGAGAAATGTCTATTTAGGTCTTCTGCACATTTTTTGATTGGGTTGTTTGTCTTTTTGTTATTGAGTTGTGTGAGCTGTTTGTATATTTTGGAAATTAAGCCCTTGTCTATTGCATTGTTCGTGAATATTTTCTCCCAGTCCATAGGTTGTCTTTCCATTTTGTTTATGGTTTCCTTTGCTGTGCAAAAGCTTGTAAGTTTGATTAGGTCCCATTTGTTTATTTTACTTTTATTTCTATTGCCTTGGGAGACTGAACCAAGAAAACATTGCTACGATTCATGTCAGAGAATGTTTTGCCTGTGTTCTCTTCTAGGAGTTTTATGGTGTCATGTCTTATACTTACGTCTTTAAGCTGTTTTGAATTTATTTTTGTGTATGGTGTGAGGGTGCATTCTAACTTCATTGATTTACATGTGGCTGTCCACCTTTCTCAACACCACTTGCTGAAGAGACTGTCTTTTCTCCATTGTATATTCTTGCCTCCTTTGTTGAAGATTAACTGACCATAGGTGTGTGGGTTTATTTCTGGGTTCTCTATTCTGTTCCATTGAGCTATATGTCTGTTTTTGTGCCAATACCATGCTGTTTTGATTACCGTAGCTTTGTAGTATTGTCTGAAGTCTGGGAGGGTTATGCCTCCAGCTTTGTTCTTTTTCCTCAGAATTGCTTTGGCAATTCTGGGTCTTTTATGGTTCCACATAAATTTTAGGATTATTTGTTCTAGTTCTGTGAAAAATGTCATGGATAATTTGATAGGGATCACATTAAATCTGTAGACTGCTTTGGGTAGTATGGCCATTTTAACAGTATTAATTCTTCCAATACAAGAGCATGGGATATCTACAATTTTTTTTCTTTTTATAGAAGCCTCGTTACATTATGTTGTATAACTATAGGACATCAGCCTTTCTTGATGACTCCAGTCTAAAGAATAGGTCAAATTGTTAGGATGCGTAAATGAGCAAAGCTGACAGTTATAGGCAGTCAGTATTTCTTCCTCTCTAAAATTTTGTACCAGAGTAATTGTTAGTCCTGTAAAATCCAATTTATGTTTTTACGTACAAACCACATGAATTAAGGAGAGTTATTTACTTTACAAGTTAAAAGGATTATTCATTTTACAAAGTGTTTCAGCAACAAAAAAATTCCTCTAAGTCCCTGTCTTTCCAAATGCATTTAGGTGTTTGTTAAGGGATTCACTGCTGGAAGTCAAGCTAAAAACCAAAGTGTTGGGAGCCACTAACATTTGAAAGTCCTTCAGAAGAGATTGTGCAGGCCAATGAGAAACAGGATTGAATTGACAAAAGTCCCATTCATTTATGCATTTTTGGTAACACAAGTCTGTACATAGACCCTGTCTTCTCTCTTGAGCACAGGATTAGAGTCCAAGGCTCTCCCTTCCTCTTCTCTAAACCTGGGTCAGGTTGGTGATTCTGGAGGATCAAACTCTTCATGGCTTATATTCCTGTTTACCTGAATATTCTATCTCCCTTTTAGGCAATTCACATTGCACAATTCCATATTAAGGATTCCACTATGTTCTGCAAAAAAGAAACCTCTTTAACCTTGCTGAGCCTAGCAGTTTCCAAACTTATTTTAGCACATGATCTCTTTTTTTTTCATTATAATACCTTATTCATCAATGGTAGTTCTGCAAATGGTTGTGATTTTGGTGTGCTTGTGAGAGGAGGTGAGCATAGGGTCTTTTCACTCTGCCATCTTGCACAGTTCCCCCCTCACTGTAATACCTTTAAACACCTAAAAGGATTTAAAAGTGGTCCAAAGAGTTCCTGGTATGCTCCCTTCCAACAATGCCACTGAAGTTTGTAAAGGAGGCCTTTATGAATTCTATAAAATTTATTTTAAAAAGCCCCTGAGGACTTCTGTATTTAAACTAGTCTTTCAAAGCTTCAGAGACTCTTGATAAGACCAGTTCCTCCTTCCAGAACTGGATTTAAGGGGGGCTCCAGTTTCCTTGTGCTGCATGAAAGCTCACCCCTCTCAAGGTGGCAACATTACCCACTGCAGGACTAAGGGGGATATATGTTGTTTCTTGTGCTTAATGCAATAGCCTCCCTCAACGCTGTCAGCCTCAATACTAGAAATTCCACGGGAGACCACCCCCTAGAAAAAAGCTGTAATTAGATTAAATTACCTACCTTCCCATAAGAGACTTGCTATAGACTGAATATCTGTATCCCCCACCAAAATCATATGTTAAAACCTAATCCCCAATGTGATAGTATGTGGAGGTGGAGCCTTTTGGAGGTGATTAGGTCATAAGGTTGAAGCCCTCATGAAAGGAACGAGTGTCCTTATAAAAAAGACCCACAGAGCTCCCTTGCCCTTTCTGCCATGTGAAGACACAGCAAGAAGGTGGCTATCTGTGAACTGGGAAACAGGTCCTCACCAGATACCGCATCTGCCAGTGCCTTGATCTTAGACTTCCCAGCCTGCAGAACTGTGAGAGATGAATGTTTTTTTAAACTACTCAGTCCATGATATTCTGTCATAGCAACTCAGAAGGACTAAAACAAGACCCAATCCCAGGACTAATCACTTCATACCTTGTGAATTTGTTTACCTCAGTCACTCCCAGATAGCCAAAGCCCAGGTAATACCACATTTCACAGATTCCCTTAATCTGACCCAATATCCCACTCCTCCCTGATCCCCTCAACCATCTTAATGCATTACTTGCATATACGGTCTGCTAGGAGCAACATCCCGAATGTTTACAACTGTGTCTATGAACGCTCTTTTCATTTTTGTCCTAAAGGAAACCTGGCTTTCCTCGAGGGTATTACTTGCCTTGAACCCCTTGCAAGTAGCTGATTTTCTTTCTTTCGCATATACCCCACCCCACATTCCTCAGGTTTCTCCTCCCTCCTTTTTCAAAAACCTAATTTCCGTTGAATCTCCAGCCATCAGATCAACTATTAACAACCCTTCCAAGTTGGGCTCTAATGAGTGTCCTCCTGCAGGGTGTCATTTGAGCCAGTAGAACGAGACTGAGGTCAGTTCAGAAACAAAGGAAAGATTTATTCTCTGATGAGAGAATGGACCAGGTGCGAGCTTGCACTCAAGAGCACATGTTCCCCTCCCCCAGGCTATGGGCGGGGCTGCTTTATAGGGTTCTCCGTGGGGTGGGGGAGGGGCGGGGTGGAGTCCTTGTGGGGCTGAGGCAGCTGTGCTGCATTTGGCTCCAGATCACAGTGTGGGCGCAGCGTCTCTGCACCTGACCCGCCGCGGCCATCTTGAACTGAGGTGTCGTTGCAGCAGTTCCACACGAGGGTCTCTGCTGTGAAGTGCCTGGTGCGAGGCCTCCCCACGTGGCACCCTGTGAGCAAGTGAAACAAGACTAAGCACACAGGACGAGAAAAGAAAAAGGTCAGATTTTATTTTATTACCCAGATTTTACCGTTATTCCCCAGGAACTGTTAGTGGGCTTTGCCAGTGACAAATCCCTTCTCTGCCTTTTGCCCTGCTCCTTATTCTTGAGGGGCGCCGAGGGGCGCTTCCGTAACTGCTTCTTGCTGATTTGGGGCATCGTCATAACCCCTGTTAGAGGAGCAGGACTTCTCCCAGCTGCCTTGAGGTATGTTTGGTTGCCGCCAGGCCTCAGCCCTAATTGTTCATATCCTTGTGCAACCACCATTTATCTAACGTTCTAGAGACAAAGTACACCAGACAATTTAAGGTACGTGGCCCAAATATTAGCAAGAGAATAATGGTCACATGTCAACTTTTCCTAAAAACGAAGGTATCTCTATCTTTCGTATGCTAACACATATATATGGAATCTAAAAAAAAAAGGTCTGAAGAACCCAGGGGCAGGACAGGAATAAAGACGCAGACGTAGAGAATGGACTTGAGGAGACGGGGAGCGGGAAGGGTAAGCTGGGAAGAAGTGAGAGAGTGGCATGGACATATATACACTACCAAATGTAAAATAGATAGCTAGTGAGAAGCAGCCGCATAGCACAGGGAGATCAGCTCGGTGCTCTGTGACCGCCTGGAGGGGTGCGATAGGGAGGGTGGGAGGGAGGGAGACGCAAGAGGGAAGAGATATGGGGACACATGTATATGTATAGCTGATTCACTTTGTTATAAAGCAGAAACTAACACACCACTGTAAAGCAATTATACTCCAATAAAGATGTTAAAAAAAATTACAGGGTGGCAAGGATGCTATTGTCGCTCACAGTTCCTTTCTGCAGTACTTCAAACTTTAGTGCCTTAGCTGGTTACAGAAATCAATCTTTAATATTATTATTGCATTCATACTATTTCTTGTAGCGGTACCTGAAGCTTACCCTTTGCCCTATGATGCAACATTTATTGGAACTCTCAAACCTATACCTATGTTTCTTTCTTGGAAATGAACCAAAAATTCAACAGTATGAAATGTTGACAGCATGGAGCTCAAATCCATCTTCTGTTTTGAACTGTTGTTCTGTCTTGTTTACAGAGTAATTTGTGGCTTGTTACCTGTCAGCCCCAGGCTTGTAGATTAATTGAGTCATAAATTAATGGAAGAGTTACTAAGTCTATACACACACACACACACACACACACACACACACATGTCTCAAATATTTTTAGTAGATTATTTGTTTCAAATGAAATTTTCTGTGAAACAATATTTAAAAAAGATAAAAATGGAGCTGTGCTTGTTAAAGCTCTTGTTGGTGGGGGTCCCAGAGCCATGTACCCTGAGTCTCCCCCTTATTCTGTAGTGGTCTTGGAGTAACTCTGTAGAACCCCCAAGACTTATAGTAGTTTGAAAATCACAAGAGTATAGGATTAGTACAAGGCACACAACACTCCAGGTGAGGCTCAGAAACTTATGGTTTAAGAATGGAGCTGGGGGAGAGAATAGTGGGAATACTCTGGAATGGAAACATTTAAGTATTTAGGGAAAGCGTGGACATGACAAGGAGTCAGATTCATACAGGCAATTAAATCATAGCTTCCCACAGAGAGGGAAGGTTAAGGTAAGTGGAACCTTCCAGACCAGGCAAACAGAGAGGACAGACATGGTGCAAAGGAGAAAAAGGCAAGTCATTGGAAGGTTAGAAACCAGAAGATTCCCCAAGAGCTAGGAACAGATAGAGAACTTACGTAAATAAATAAGGGGTAGACTACATGAAAGAAATATCCTGCTGGGAAAGCTGTTAAATGACTGAGGGTATAAGAAAAAAAGCTGACCTATTAGTTATGAAATTAGAACGCACGATGGTGCCTATTAAAATGTCAAGTTCTACAAGGATCTGGGGAAAATTTGCCTTTAGAGGAAAACTGTTTTCTGTGAGGGACCAGACAGGATAGGGTTAAATAAATAAAATATGCTGAGAAGAGTCTAATGTGGAGAGGAACCATCTGGCAAAATCTCCACTGTGCCCACACTGGCTTCTTTCTCAGTGCCCTTCCCTAGGGGCCTTGGAACAGCTGTGTTGAGATACTAGCCCCAGAGTTTTCACATTCATATCAGAAGTGAAGCCCAAAATGTCTGCACTGCTGCTGATTAGAGAGAGCATTTGAGTGGCTCAATATTGAAAAGATCTGTGGCACATTGGACTCCTTTGCTTTGAAACACCCAACTTGTTATGAGTTTGTTTCCCACTGCTACTTGGCTCAGCTTTTATTTTCAAATCTTTTTGCTTTACTGCTGTATTGTTTCTACTGGTGATAAATACAGAATTTCAAGGAAATGCTTGAAATGCTTTTAGACATTCTATTGAGCCAGTATTTCAGTGCCGCATAGAGCGTTGAAAAGAGAAAAGGCTTTAGGGTCAGTGAGGCTTGTGTGCAAATCTGTCACTTAAATGGGCAAACTGCTTAATCTCTCCAACCCGTTTCATCATCTGTAAAATAGGAGGAGTCATAGTTATCTCACATGGTTGCTGTGAGCAATAAGTGATGCACAGAAGGTAAGGCGCTCAGCATGGCACCCGACACATAGATTTTACCCTATAAATATTAGTTGTTATTATTCTTGTTATTATTCTTCAGTTCTCCTAGTGGAAACATAGGCTTCCTAACTTGATGCGCAGATGGTGTGTGTGTGTCTATGTGTGTGAAAAATACATGCATGTCTTCGGTTAGTGATACTCATCTGATTATTGTGACAGAATCTAATTTATCCCTGAGTGACCTAACATGCAAATACTATACATGTATCACCATCACCTAGAATTGTTCTTAGAACATGTCTTCTCATGGTTTGTACTTTCCAAACTGCGAGAGACCTTGGGGATTCTATTGATTTACTAGAAGGCCATTATGAGTAAGGGAAGGCAAGTGGGAGGCTCAGGGGGCGTGGTTCAGGGACCCTCACTCCTACCTCTGTTTCAGTCAGAGAACTCCATTTCTTTTTTTTTTTTTTTTTTTTTTTTTTTACCAAGAAAGCATAGCATCCAAGGGAAGAAAGTATTTCAAGGAGTAGGGAGTGATCAACCGTTTCAAATCTTAGGAGCATTCAGATAGCCTCCAAGGAAAACGTGGAGCTTTAAAAGTTTATTGGCCTTTGCAGAGAAGGTAGGAATCTTAAGCAGTGGTGATTTTATAGCTATGATTCAGAGTGTTGGGGCAGCAGCCCAAGGGTCTGACCAACGGGATGTCATGAAACCATCTATCAGGAGCCATAGATAGGATCAAAAAATCAGAGATGGAGGAATAGCCATCCTAGGTCCTGGGACCCTATTCTCCATGAGGATCAAGGCCTTTTACTTTATCTCGTTTACCCATAGAAGGAAAATAAATCCTGTGGAGTTTCTACAAGGTGTTAATTAAAGAAAAAATCGAGTATAATGTTGTACCAGAGCAACTAGAGGATTAGGCACAGTGGTGTAAAATCAGTGGCTGGCAAATTAGATGGGTCAGTGATCAAGCAAGTTCTTGGACAGCAGCTAAATCATGCTACTGCAAGCCAGGGCTGGAAAGTAGCAAGGGCCGAGGAGGTTATCAAAGGCAGTGATCAAGAAGTGAAATTATCAAAGTGAGACAAAAGGGACCAAATTCTTGGACAAAGGGGAAAGTCAACCAAAGAGCTGCCCAGTGGAGAGTAGGGGTAGAGATCAAAGAACTAGGTTGGATTTCACCATCCCTGAGAACCTCTGTAATTCTGACATGTTATCATTCTGTCTAGTGAACACACTGTGAAGCATTGCCTTTGAAAATTTTTTCTTAGATGTGACCATGCCTTCAGGGATCATGTAGTTCATGGGAAAGAAAAGGACAGGATCTAAGCAACAAATGAGGAGATTTATAGAGTTTGCCTTCCAGGCATCCAATGCTCCTTTCCCCAAACCTGATGTCAAATGGAAAGAACCTTACACATTTTGCCATAATGTCTGCTATGTTACTCCAGGAGGATCTGATCTGACATTTTAACTTTCAAATGACAAAATTTCTAGGCTCAGTGATAGGTCAGTGATCATTTTTTTTTTTTTTTTTTTTTTTTTTTTGCGGTACGAGGGCCTCTCACTGTTGTGGCCTCTCCCGCTGAGGAGCACAGGCTCCAGACGCGCAGGCTCAGCAGCCATGGCTCACGGGCCCAGCCGCTCCGCAGCACGTGGGATCTTCCCGGACCGGGGCACGAACCCGCGTCCCCTGCATCGGCAGGTGGACTCTCAAGCACTGCGCCACCAGGGAAGCCCCAGTGACCATTTTTGAATACTTTAATTACACACACCGTGTTTGCTGGTGTTTCTCAAAGGGTGGCCTGCTGACCAACTGTATTGAACTCACCTGAAGGGCCATATTTAAAACGTGGATTAACGGACACTCTACCAAATTAGCTGATTCAGAATATTTGAGGGCAAGACCTGGGAATCTGCATTTTAACATACCTACCAGGTAATATTTATCCACAAGTTTGAAAACTACTGACATGTGAAGTCATCCACTCAGCTTCTCCATCGAGGCTATAGTCTTGAGATGAGATGTGATAAACAAGAGCAGCTGAAATAGATTCCTTCCCTAGAGTGGATAGTATACATATTAAATATAGTTTATTTATTTAACCCACAGTGAGTGTAGGTTTACCGCTATTGGATGACACCCTTGTTTCTGGATGCTTTTAAACAATTTTCACATATTTCTGAATCCCATTTTTACTTTTGTTTAAATATGTTCTGAGTGCAGAACATATTTAAATGTGGTGGGATTTTTTAAAGAACTGTTTTTAGTGGATCTAAGATTCATTAACCATAGCTCCTGTGAGCACAGACAGAATACCAGTTTCACCTTATTTTCATGTACCATGCAATGAGGGATAAACTGTGGGAAATGCACTCCAAGTTTCTTTTCTTCCAACATTATGTTATCTGAAGCCTGGGGAGATATCTGGAAGCAAGCACTAAACTTAGGGGAAAAGGCATTTAAATCATATCCAAGTACTAAATAATGAAAACGTTGACCTCTTGATGGCTAGGATTGACCTTACAATGGTGGGGAAGAACAAAAACTGCCATTATCATGAAGGCGATTTAGGGATAGAAGTCTGACCTTTCTGCATTCTGCAAAAGTTACATTATTGAAGACTTGGTAAATTATGACACTGCTGAAGTGAAATATTATTATTATGTTCCATAGGGTTTTTTTCTGTAAAGAAAATTCTTGATCCTTTAATTTGCTTCTTCATGAAGTCTCACAGACAGGCTAACAAAAAAGTACAGACATTATGAAATGCTAAACCTAGGCAGAGATAATAAAATGTTTCTAGAAAAACAAACACTGCCCCCCACCTCCTCGCCAGCAAAGACCCATTTTACTTTGGTTCTATCCTTAGAAATATGACTAAGCCTCCCAGTCCCAAAAGCTGCTGGGGTGGGAGTTGGAGGGACTGTGAGAGGTTAGGCTACTGTTTTGAAAAGGTATGCTGGCAGATTACCCAGTCAGCAGTTATCTACTGAATGCCTTTAGTATGCCCAATATTGTGGTTAATGCTCTATTAAGATCACCTGAGTTTATTCCTTTCTGCAGTTTTTTTCTTGAAAAGAAAGAAAGAATGCAGACATTAGCTTCGCCTATGAGTCACCTGAATCATGCGTTCGGTGGGTTCAACAATTCAGTCAAATTTGACTTCTGGCATTTATTAGAATTACCTCTGCTCCTTTCCAGTCACTGACTTCAGTTAGTTGAAATCAATCAGTCAGCATTCTGAATTTGGTCAGCCTGATTTGTACACGTAGACATAGCCTTTGGTATTCAAAAAAGTAACGCTTAACAAAATATCCCAAGCTACCCAGCTTCAGTTGAGTAGCTTGAGTCACTCTCAACAAGTCAAATTGGAAACAGGAAAAAAATCTTGCCTTGGCTCATTCAACTCAAGGATTGAACTCCCAGGCAATATCAACTCGGATAAAATATGAGGCTAGATAAAACACGGTGCCCGAGGATCATTTTGAGGACTGATCAAGTGTCGGAAGGCACTCTTTATTGCCATTGAGATTTCAAGGCAGAACAGAAGCTAATAGTCTCTTTGGTGGTTATCTTGGGGTAGGTGTGACTTCGGGGTCGTAGATAAATAAAGATGATTACCATCTGTATACCCAGACACCATACAGTCCCTCCTATCTGCAAATTCCCATTATGCCCGTCCAACAAGATTTTATTACAAGTCAATAAGAGGGAAAGAGAGTGATTGTAGCTGACGCTCTGAGGCAGAAGGAAAGGAACACAGCTGCATTTAATTGTGTCCTGACTGTTGTGTTTGACTTCAGGTTTGCATTCAGTTAATCATAATTTGTTTCTCAAGCAAGTTTTAGGTCTCTCTTCATAACTGACTCTTCAGTCCACCTTCTCATATGGCCTTTCAGAGCTTAACAAGCTTACCACAGTGGCCTCCTGTGAGGTAATAGCAATAAAGTTAAAAGGAGGGAATCATGAATCACAAGCTTTGTTCACAGGCCATGGTTTTTCCCAGGTGTTAGCCTTAAGCTGCTAATTAATGGTCAGCTCATGAATCAGCTAGGTAGATAAGACACTTGCCTGCTTGCTCAGCCCAGAGGAGGACCTAGCCTAGTGCATCTGTAGTCCTCTGCCACTTTGGGTTAATATCAATCTAACTACCATGCCTGCCTCTTTATTTATTCTGATGGAATAAGTAGGAGAAATGATAAAATATGAATATAGGATGGTGAAAATGAGGTACAGAAAAGAATAATAAGGCTGTCCACTGTCAGGTTCAAGGTTATGGTTGGTAGTTAAGATAGGAATACTTGGAGAGCTTGGCAACTTGTGTGAGTATGGCAATGAGTCTGTGAAAACATAGACCATTGAAAACACATGGCCTTTTATCTTGGAACACTTGGTCCTTAAGAATATAATCCTAAAAGAAAAAATAAAAGAGGAGTGTGGCATAATGTCTTCAGCGCTATATTTTCAACTCAGATCTTGCCACCACTGCTGGAAATCCCAGAGGGTTGTGGCCCAGTTAGCAGTGGCCTTCTTATAGTGGGAATAATAAAGTGAGGAAGTAATTATTACGCTCTCATTGTAGACCTAGAACTGTGTTATACACAGTAGGGATCTGGGGAATAAAATAATAATAGGAAAGTCAAGATTCTTGCTCACAATTAGCTTCCAGCGTAATGGGGGGTGCCTTATATACATAGAGAACAATGCATAAATCATTGATTCTTAGAAACTTAAGGGACCTTAAAAAGCGTTTAATTCAACCTACATTCTGATGCTTGAATACTCCTTAACTGTATCCGTCAAAAGGTTGCTTGATATCTGTTTGAATACTCAATGGTAATAGGGATCTAATTAATTCTGGAGGTCATCTACTTGGTATTCAGATAGCTGACTTTTAGAAGGTAGTTGCTTGTGTAGGGCTCAACTCTGCTTTCCTGGAGTAGCCACCAAGTTCTTTTCCTTAAGGTCACTCATCACAAGTATACTCCTTCCACATGATATTGAAAATTAGCAGCTGTGCATCATGGAAACTTCTCTTATTATTTTTCAAAAAACATAACTTGTTCCTTCAACAATTCTAAGACAGTGAATAAGCAAACACAGAAATTTGTGACACAGTCATTAATATAGGAGTTCAGAGGAAGGAGAGTTGAATTGAGCTGGGTTGTCAAGAAAAATGAGGAGGTGATACTTGAATTATTTGTTTACTTGTTTATCTTCTGTTTCTCCAACTACAGTTTAAGCTCCATGAGGACAAAAACTCTGTCTTATCTATCATTGTGTTTCCAGAACCTGAAATTGTACTTTGTAAGTAGTGGGGGTTCGATAAAAAAATGGCATGATTTAGAGAAAATTACCCAAGGAATGTTTCTTTGGCCTATCTTACCAGAAGATAAACCATAACTTTGAAACCACTGTGTGAAAAGATACTTACTGGGATAGGCTTCCTGCATGTAGTGAGTAACTGACATAAGTACAACAGCTGAAATAGCCAAAGTCCCCTGGAAAGTGGACACTGACTTACACAGTCTATAAACTAATGGCTGGAAAGTTGGCCAAGCAGTCTTATCTGCTGGGAGTCTCCAAAGGAGAATAATCAAAGCATTTATTATACTTTTGGTATTAATTTCATTTTTTGTAGATTCTTACTGACTGGAAATTACAAAGGGAGAAGAGCAAAAGATAGGGAGATCAGAGTTTGTTGCTTTAGCCACCCTACCAAACTTTGCCCCCCACCGAGCTTCCCACTTCTTTTTAAAGGTAGTGTCATGTTGTTCAGCCAAAGATCACCTGGAACACACCTGTAATTGAATAAGTTGGGTTGAATACTCCTTGCAAGTAGGGAGAACACAAACCATGGAGAACCACGGGGGTGTCTCAGTGAGAGAGCATTAGAAAGGACTTATTATAGGATTTGGGCTTTGGCTAGGTGGTTTGGGGGAGGGTCCAAGGAAGCAAGGATTCTCTGTGGTGGGTGCTGTCAGGAAGTGGGGACAGTTCTTTCAGTGGGTATCTCAATAAATCTTACCTACAGGGAGGACAGATTAGAGTGAGGCTGAAGTTGTAATTGGTAAAGAAGCAGTGGTCACTTACATTAGCCAGGAGAGAAAGACATTAAGTATTTTGTGATTTGGGAAATACTCTTTTTTTTGTTTTTAGATGAAAATTATGAAGTTTTTTTCTCTTTACTGTGGTCACAGAGTGACCTTGTCTAATCTTGGCATTCTGTGAGATTCTTCATACCCAGCAGGAGAACAACATGGCCTAGCCATGAGCACCAGGCCAGGTTCTAACAACACGTGAGCCTAAGTGTCAGACCTGTTCCTGGAAATCAGGGCTGTTTTTTCTTAGCAGCAAAAGCATGATGGAAACAGGAGGTGGCTTCTGTCAATATAATGGTGATGTTTCCTCTTCTCCAAATTAACCGTTCACTTGGCACTGACACTGTACTCAACTAAGGGAGGATCTTGCCCAGATAACTTTGACAGTGTAAATTATTGATTAATTTTTGCTTTCCATGAGGTCAATAGATACCCACAGGTGCTACTACAGTATTTTGCCACAGTCTGTCTGTGGTCTCCAAGATGATTTTGGAGTGCATTCACAGAATTGCATTGCTCAATGTGGTCACTCTGTCCCTATTCACTGTCCCAATTTTTGCTCTTGTTCTCAATCATTTTTGAATGAAAAAGATACAAATGCTTTCCACTCAGCATAATGGAGTCCCTCTCACTAAGCACAAACTAATTGCTGTACTTACCTACACAGCCTCTGCTGCTGCAGTTATGAAGACTCAGTGCTTGCTGAGGATTCATTCTACGTAATATATTAGGCTATGTTCTACCTTTAGGTTCATTTAGGAACATCCTCCCCTTCGTTGCAGATAATTAATATCGTTTGACCACCTGCAAAACATTCTAAACTGGCCAGTAAAAAGGCAGAGAGAACAATTAATTTTTACTTGTGGTAGGTCTTCTGGGTAAGGTTTGCTGGATCTTGTACGGTGCTGGTGTTTGGACAATGATTAATTAAAGAGAACAGAAAATAGATCCGGTGGAACAACCTCCTCCTGCTTCCCTAATGTTCCATGGTTTTAGGAGGTTTGGACAATTTTACTGTGTGCCCCTCCCATCATGAATGAGTTTCCAAAGCTAGGACTCTGTATTAACCATGGGAGTCTTTTGGTTCTTAGGCACAAAGACTGAGATGTTTACATAAAGACCTCACAAACGTAACTGAGCCTTAGGGAAATCTGTGACAGTGGAGAGAAGATGGATGAGGTGACAGGGTTGCTGGAAGTTGCAGACTGGGTCTAGGAAGTAAGAGTTGATTTGCATGCATGTGAGTGGCCAGATTGATTCCATTGGAGCCCCCAGATAGCAAACCGTTTCTCAGTCTTTACCTTTTACCAGACCATAGTAATGACCATAGGAAATGTTATTGACTGAATTGCTTGGTCACTTTTGATCTACCTAGTCATACAATCAAAACAGGTTCAGAAAAAATGATAAAATAGTATACATCTTTGATTCCTTCCCACTTGTCCTTTGCGTGCCGTTTCCATGTTTCGTGTATCTCTTCCCTGTTGCTGAGTGCCCCCAGTTGCCCCTAAGATGCGTCAGGACCAACCATTCCCATGCACATGCACATTCACATTGTAGCTGTTCTCAGAACCTAGATATTCTGTCTTCAAATTTTCCTTTTCCATTTCCCATTTACAAAGGGACCTCTTTTAAAACACTTGAAAACTTGTACAAACTAATTTATGTCAATACTGTTAAGGAGTTACTGTGTTTGCCTTCCATGGATATTTGCATTTTAGTGCATGTGACCCACTTTGCTGTATCCCAAAAGAATAACTCTAATGGTGAAATTTCAGGAATTCTGTTAGGTTAGAGATGGGAAGTATCTTTAGTTTGAGGGGCATCCTGATATTCCATATACCAAAGCATTTAGACTGTCATAGACTCCAGCTATAAGTGAAGCCAACTCACATCATGTAAATAAAACCTTTAAGGAGACAGTATCATGGGACTCGCTTAAAAGTCAGCCAGCAGAGACACAATCAGGGAGAGTGATGGTTAATTTATGTGTCAACTTGATTGGGCCATGGAATAGCCAGACATTTGGCCAAACATTATTCTGGGTGTCTCTGTGAGGGTCTGGATGTGATTAACACTTGAAATGGGTAGACTAAGTAAAGCAGATTGCCCTCCCTGATGTGGGTTAGCCTCATCTGATCAACTGAAGATCTGAATACTACACAAAGGCTGGATAAGAGGAACTCCTCTAGGCTGACTACTTGAGCTGGGACATTGGTCTTTTCCAGCCTATGAACTCAGGTGAAACACTGGCCTTTCTTCGGTCTAGAGCCTGCCAGCTTTTAGACTGGAACTTTTGTCATTGGCTCTCCTGGCTCTCAAGCCTTTGGACTCAGACTGCAACTACACATTGGCTCTTCTGGATCCCCAGCTTATTGACTGTAGATCTTGGGATTTCTCAGCCTCCGTAACTGCATGAGTGTGTGTGTGTGTGTGTGTATAAAATACAATTTTACAATATTTTTTCTGTTTCTCTTGAGAATCCTGTTGGTTCATGGTTTCTGTTTGGTTCTGTTTCTCTTGAGAACCTTATGTAATACAGAGAGTTTACTCTTTTCTGAAAAATGGTTAAGATTGCGTGTAATTAGAAGAATTCAGTAAAAATATTTTTTTTCAGGTTTTCCTACCTGCCATAGTTATTTCAACTTCAGATTGAATAGACTAATCAACTTAGGCAAATACTGATTTGGTCAAATTGCTGACTGGTCGTAGTGCAGCAACCAAGTAGTTGAGGCGAGCTAGTCATTGTAATCAAACCACTATTCATCTTAGTTCTTTTTTTTTTAAAATTAATCAATTATTTATTTATTTACTTATTTTTGGCTGCGTTGGGTCTTTGTTGCTGTGCGCGGGTTTTCTGTAGTTGCCGCGAGCAGGGGCTACTCTTCATTTCGGTGCGTGGGCTTCTCACTGCGGTGGCTTCTCCTTGTGGAGCACAGGCAGTAGCGGTGCGGGCTTCAGTAGTTGTGGCTTGCGGGCTCTAGAGCGCAGGCTCAGGCTCAGTAGTTGTGGCGCTCTGGCTTAGTTGCTCTGCAGCATGTGGGATCTTCCTGGACCAGGGCTCAAACCCATGTCCCCTGCACTGGCAGGCGGATTCTCAACCACTGCGCCACCAGGGAAGCCCCTTCATCTTAGTTCTTATTAACTAACTGAAACCTTCTTCAGCTGGTCAAGACAGTCGAAACCAGCCAAAGAAGTAGTTTGAATTAATGTATCCTAGGTAGGAGCTATATAAGCTAGTTAAGAGACATAACAAAACCTCATCAGGGGGAACAAAAAAGGCAACCTTTGACTGGCATGACTGCAAATCAAGCAGAGCAGTGACAGTGGTTTGTCAATCTACACCCAAGTGTTATCCAACCCTGGTTAAGTTTAATCCATCCTTCATTTCGATTCATTTTGAATTATTTGATCATTTTGTCTGAATTAACCAATCAGTCTCATAGTTTCATAAAGAAACACACTTAGAATAGGCTACATTTTTCAGCTCTACTTAACGAGGGACCATGGGCATAGGTAGCACATGAATAAGGGGACCTATGAACCTCTAAGATGGTCAAGGGAACCTGTTACATGATTGAAATAAATGGCTATTACAAAGCTCTTTAGTAAGGATTATTACTAACTATTACATGATGAACTAAATGAAAGAACCAGATCACACTAAACTTGTTAGTTTCTTGAAACTAACTTGATCTGTTTCCTTCAGCTGTCCATACTAGAAAAGACCCTACTGAATAGAATCAACTCAGGAAAATGGTATTACACAGTCAGGCTGGTGTGTTGGTCATCCCTCACTGCCAGTATAAAACCAAATATTCAAAGCAACGTATCAGAAAAAGTAATAAAAGAGAAAAATGGTTACAACTTCCTGCCTGATCTGAAAAGATTTTATTCATAAGAAGAGAATCCCATATCCTGAAGAAACATTAATTCAATTCATGTTCTACTCCTTTGAGGATTACAGTATAAATTCTTTTCCCATTGCGCTCCTGCCCTGAATAAATTTCAAAGATTTGTTTTCTTCCTCAAAGAAAAGCAAATAAAGATTTTTGCTTCTCCCTCAAAAGCTAACCATGTCACAGCAGACCAGAACTGTGTCAGAATATAACTTGAATACTATAGGTAGGCTGCAAAAAACCAAACCAGACAAAAACACCAACTTTTTCCCCCAAGGCTTTGGGGTTAGGTAAATAAAAGCTATATGAAGCATAATATAATCAAGAAACAATTCAGAGGCAGAGTGTGCAAATTCAGTCCTGCAGTTTTCTACTTTGAGAATTCCTATGGTTAATGCTTAAACTCAGGCTGTTATCTCCCTGCCATCCTGCATTCTGTCCACCTGTATCTGGAAGGAAGAACAGTATACTACACTATAGTGCCTTATTTTTCAAACTGTGGGTCACATAATGAGTTGTGAAATTTAGTAGGAAAAGATTCACTTTTTTCCCCCTTTCCCTTTCCTTCCTTCCCTTCCTTCCTCCCTTCCTTCCTTCCTTCCTTCCTTCCTTCCTTCCTTCCTTCCTTCCTTCCTTCCTTCCTTCCTTCCTCCCTTCCTCCCTTCCTCCCTTCCTCCCTCCCTTCCTCCCTTCCTCCCTTTCTTCTTTTTATTTTGAAACAGAATATAGTAGAAAATATTAGAGTGCATTGCCCACAGTAATGGTATTATTTTATGAAATTTTTATGTCAGTTATGTGATCATAGTCTGTGTGTGTGTGTGTGTGTGTGTGTGTGTGTGTGTGTGTGTGTGTTTATACTGGGTCACATGTAAAATATATTTCTTACTGAGGCTTGTGGTCAAAAAAATTTGAAAGATACAGCTCTAATGGAAGAAAGATGAATTTTACAGTCACACAAATCTGGATTCCAGAAGTGTACCCAGGGTTGGAGGCAGGAGGAAGATTGGTAGGAGTGATTCTCCCATGCAGGGAGAGAAATTATTTAGAATTAAATAATTCTAAATTATTAGAATTGCTAGCTCATATTAATAATAAAAAAGAACTACTAAAGTCAGTCTTATTATTCTTTTAAAATTCTTTCCTGATGATGTACTTCCTTATTGCCCATACCCAGGATACAGTGCCTAATACATAGTAGGTGCACAACAAATATTTTTGAGTAAATAAACCCAAGATTCCTTTGGGCTTTTTACCAGTCATGCCATAATTTGGGCTCATATTGACATTGTGGTCGACATAGACTTCCATTCTTTTTGTGTGTGTGTGTGTGTGTGAATCTCTGGAAAGTCTCCTCTCAGTTTGCCTTTGTTCACTTGATTTTTTTCATATACAGTTGACCCTTTAACAACGAGGGAGCTAGGAGCACCGACCCTCTGAGCAGTCGAAAATCTGCATATAACTTATAGTTGGCCTTCCCATACATGGTTCCTCTGTACCTCTGATTCTACCGTATCCACAGTTCTCCATCCATGGATTCAGCCAATCATAGATCATGTAGTACTGTAGTATTTATTGAGAAAAATCCATATATAAGTAGACCCATGCAGTTTAAACCCATGTTGTTCAAGGGTCACCTGTACATCAGAATCTCCTTTAGTTTGGCTCTGTTGATTTGGGATACTTGTTGTATCCTGTTGAATAATTTGAATCTTAATTCTGTTTTACCTTTCTTTCCCTGTTTAATGGACCGGGGGCAGAAAGTAAAACAAAAGAAAAGTGAAGAATTATCAATTAAAAAATTCCAACTAGAGGAACAACAACAAGATGCCCTTCATACCTTTATCTGAACTTGACTCAAAACTATCAAACCAAATAAAGTCAAATAATGTGCTGCAAAAATCATACGCATCATAAACCGAGTATTCAGACATTATGCATTTAGTTCATTCAGTTTGGATTGATAATTCTCTTGGTTGCCTATATGGTAGATTCTCAAGGATTTGAGATGGCACCTTTTGCCCTATCTGGTTGTCCCCCAAATGTGCACCTTCAGTTAAAAAGGACATGCCTGACTTAGCACAGAGTTAACTTTGCTACTAATCAATCACCCCTAAGCACTATTGATTGGGACTGAAAGGGCAAAAACATGGTCTGTACATCACAGAGTGAATCAGGAGGTGGCTGACTTAGGAGACAATTGCTGAGAATACTGAAATTTAAGAGTAAACTGATTTCTAAATACTAAGATTCTGATGTCATATGATTCAGAACTCATACAGCATTCTCTTGTAGATACGTTTACCTTCTGAGCTGGTCGATTTCTGTTCTCTTCAGTCTTTCAGTTTAAAATACCCTAAAGGCCATTGTTCATTCTCCTTTTTTCCTTCCCATCTGATCTGAGGAAAGAGTTCTCTCTTTCTTTGGAGTCAGTCAGAACTAGGTTCAAATTCTGCCTCTGCTTCTTACTTGCTCATTTTGCTCAACAGTAAAATATCACGTATTTAGTGCTCCAAAATGTTTCCTATCTGTTTTCTTCATCTTCTCTCACAATATCTTTCAAACTTGTTCCTTTCTTTCCATTGCTACTGCTACCATTTATCACCTCATACTCAAAATACTGAAATAAGTTCCTAGATCAATGGGATTTTAACCTTTTTACTGTCTCAACATACTGGGGATATGACAGGCTCTTATCAGCTTATCAGTAAAGTGGTTCCCTGTTGTACTGATCATCATCTGGACATTTATTGGGGGAAAGGAATTTATCAGATTCTAAAGGAGAAAGAGCAAATGAGCAAACAAACAAGCCCCCAGAAATTCTAATTCACTCCTACAGTCAGTTGCCCACATCTCATATTGAGAATCATTGTCAACTTTCCTGACTAGAAGATCCCCCAAATTTTGGTCCTATCTACATATAACAACAGCTATACGTATAACATTAACTAATAATAGCTGACACTCATACAGAACTTTATAGTATGAAAACTCTTTCATGTATACGGTCTCACTTAATTCCCCAATAACACACCATATGGTAGGTATTGTTATCCCCATTCCACTGATGAGAAAGTCGGCTCAGAAGAGTTATATAAGCTGACCTAGATAGTATGTGGCAAAGTAGGATTCAAACCTAGGTAAGTCTGGCCACAGAATACATAGCCTGGGTCCTGGTAGCTGTTGGCACTCTCTGGTTCCCAATACTTGCCTCCATCTCTGGTCTTTGGCTTCTGGGCTCTCTAGTTTGATTAATACCTTTAGTTAACACATTTACTTCTCAGATTGCATTGGTTGATCTGGGGTCCCTATCTGGCATGGCTCTAGTTTCTGTTCAGGTCCCTGTATCATGCCACTGCTACATAAGGCCTATGTCAGACTGTTCTTTCAGACTAGAAGTGGCCTTGTTCCTCTCCTCTCCCATTACTTCAAGTCCTCAATCCTTCAAGGCCTTGCTAGGGTCTTAGTCTCCATGAAGCCTTCTCTGAACAATTCAACTCAGTTTCACTCCCTTAAGCATTTGTTTGTACTGAATAAGTGAGCATTTTGTCATAAATGTCTTTGCTAGTAATTGTTTCATGGGAGTTCATTGTCTATTCACTAGAGTGTAGATTCTTTGTTGCTAAGCACTGTGTCTCATACATTATTGTACTCATAATGTCTGATACGATGGTAGAGACTCATACATACTTACGGATTGAGTGATTCCAAATGGGACAACATTGATGAAAATAAAATAAAATGAACATGACCACCTCTTGAATACATGGTCTGAAATGCTTCTCAAACATGAGAACCTCCATGGGAATCTTAAGGATCTTAGAACCTGTCCAGATACTCTTTTTTGGGCTGCATTCATTGCATGCCATGTTGACAGACTGAGATGACGTCTTGCTGCTGGAGCAGAGCCCAAGGAGGACTGACTTTATGATACAATAAATGTCACTTTCCAATTTTTCTATGACTTTTTTAGAAACTAGTATTGAGAACATCTCGGAGCCTTTCTAATCTCCAAGATACCTGGAAACCCATCCTCCTCGATTCTGTGCTGCTGCTTTACACTCAGTGCTTACCACGGTGGGAGACACGTAGCAGGCACTTCATAAAATTTTGGTGAGTTATTTTTTAATACTTACTTCTTCTGCTATGTGAGGCAGTATAGGAGAGTGGCTAAGAGCATACTCTGGAGTATGGGTTGAGTTCAAGTATCAGTTTTAGCACTTATTAATCCTATGACCTTAAGAAAGTCACTTTACCATTCTGATTCTCAGTGTCCTCACCTACAAAATGGGAATAGCAATAGTAACTACACCCCAGGGTTTTTGTGTATATTAGCTACAATAAATCTATATAATAAAATTCATATCCAGTGCCTGGAACATAGCAAGTTTTTCTTGATATTAGCATTTTCCTCTTCTCTGCAGCCAATATCTCTGTCTCATTTCACTGATTGTCCGTTTCTTCTGCAAAATGGGACTAGTCTTATATATGGTGCCTTCTAATTGTGTCTCACGTAGCCCATCTCTCATTGAGATATTTCCTCAGTGTGCTGAATCCTTAATATCTGTAATTACTATGGAATTAACTGCTGAAATGCACCCTCATATAGTAGTGTGAATGTGCAGCTGAAAGTTGGGCCATCAAGAAGGCAGTACGGGGGGCTTCCCTGGTGGCGCAGTGGTTGAGCGTCCGCCTGCCAATGCAGGGACACGGGTTCGTGCCCCGGTCCGGGAGGATCCCACATGCCGCGGAGCGGCTGGGCCCGTGGCGGCTGGGCCCGTGAGCCATGGCCGCTGAGCCTGCGCGCCTGGAGCCTGTGCTCCTCAGCGGGAGGGGCCACAACAGTGAGAGGCCCGCGTACAGCAAAAAAAAAAAAAAAAAAAAAAAAAAAGAAGGCAGTACGGAAAAAGTAATAAAGTTGAATCGATTTGCATTATTCATGCATCATTCTTAATGTCTTTAAACAGTTCCGTTTATTGGGTTTAGTAAACTCAGAGCAAGGTTGATACGTTGCCTGGATATTTTAGTGATTTTCCAACTTTAAACTAACTGTTCTCTAAATCTTCCTCTGCAGCTGCTAGTTGAAGCCAGTCTAATATATTCATTGATGGGTATCAGACTAAATCATTTTCCTGACTGAAGAACCCAAAAGGAGTCTTATATTAAAAAAACAGATTTTTCTTTTTTTTTTTGAGTGATAGATACTATATATGTATTCACGCGGCACCTTCCCTCCCAATTTTGAAGAGTTAATATGAGACTTTTCCCTTACTTCCCCTTCACTCAATAGAAATCTGAGTCATTCTATATGCTGGAAGGCAAAAAAGTGTGCTTTAGCCATTGTTTACACCTCCTCAGTTGCTCTGACAAACCCTGTCGTGGCAGTGCTGGTGACAGATGATACTATAGGCTGTAACTTCTGGCTTCATGAAAAAAGAATAAAGGGATTTCGCCCTATAATTATATTTTACCATTGCGTGTTAAAATTCCTGTTAGAATGGGATAGGGGATGAGACTAGATAATGCAAGTAAACATGGGGCTGCATAGCGAAATTGTTAAGCTCATGTGCTTTGGAGCCAATATGCCTGGAGAAACCCTGGCTCTGCCATTTCCTGTGCTGCCTTTGCAAGTTACTCAACCTCTTTGTGCCTCAGTTTCTACATCTGTAAATGAGTTAGTAAATGTGAAGCATTTGCAGGAGTGCGTGGCACGTAGTGAGTGTTCAGTAGATAGATCTATTATCACTCATGGGTAACATATGAAGCTTTGTTGATGACAGAGAGTTGTGTCTAGAGAACTTTCTAAGGAAACTTCTGGCAAGCTCTTAGTTCGCAGCTGGTGCTGAATTAGAATTTACCTATAGGCAAAATCTGGTTGTACTCTACCTATGCAATTGGAGAATCCAATTTCTTAATAGAATGTGATGGTTAAGATGAGCCTGAAGAAGATTATTCCCCTCTGGCTATAGTTGTCATATGTTGACTTTGGAAACACACTCTGAAAATCTCACTGTAACTGTAAATATAAACGATAGCACGGCACAGTGGAAGGGGCATGGATTTGACTTCCATTTCTAGAAATACCATATACTAGATAACCCGGAAACTCTCACCCCACTCCTAGCTACAAACTGGCTAAAATTAACTTACTCATTTGCCAAATATTATTGAACACCTTTCCTATGTACCAGGTAGTGTTCTAAGTGCTGTGGAAGTGAACCAAACAGACACAAGTTCCTGACCTTGTGGAGTTTACATTTTGATGAATAGAACAAATGTAGTTTTCAAGGCATAGTTGAGTTTTCAAGACAGAACTACATTTCCAGGGGTTAAACACAAAGAGGAGACTATAAACTAGAGTGATACCCATGGGTTAGCACTGGTTTCCCTGGGTATGTTGGAAGTTTGGATATTGGTAACCAAGGTCTGTGTTTTAACACCCATGCGTAGTGTCAGAGTTGAGACTGAGACCTCCATGTAAAACTGGGTCTATTAAAGTATTTTATGTGCAGTGAAAGCATGTACTAGGAAAACTCTTCTCCTTAGCAGAAGATGTCAAGCGAGTTTGTCTGTCTCAGGCAAAGCAAAATGTTTTGGCAGAGAAAAATGTCTTTTCTGAGAATTTGTAATCATGGGCTTGCCCTTAGGTGGCCTTGGAATTTGAATTTAAACCCTTTGCGTCGTCCAGAAATATAAGGCAAAAAACAATAATACAAGGTGCTGGCATTCGCTGCGAGGTGTTCCACGTGAGAAATTCTACCATCATATCCAAACTCCAGCCAGCAGGAGTAAGGACGGGGAGATAAGGCTGTCAACTCCTCTGTGATGGCTAGAGCTGCCACAGACATTTTGAATCCTGAGGTAGAAGCCCAAAGTTGAGAATTACAGAACAACAAGGTAGATCTGTATCTGGGTTTTTGGTAATCATGGAGTTACTGTACTGGCCCTTAATGTCCTACATTAATGTAAGAGAGAAATATACTTCTATTTTGTTTACACTTTTTTGTTATTTGCAGCTAATTCTAATACTAATTAATACAAATAGTGTGAATAAAACAAAGGCATTTTCAAATAAACAGGAACTTAGAGGTTACTTTTAAGAGACTATCACTGCAAGAATTACTGAAGGATACACTTCAGGAAGAAGGAAATTGAACTGAGAAGGAAGGAATAAGATGCAAAGCAGATTTTTGAGCAAATAAGTTGGTGTATATGTAAGTAAATCAAAAGCAGCATTGATGACATACAACAATTATAACAGTCCTGAAAGAATATGGATTTTAGAGTTGGAGACAAGGGATCAAATCCAAGCTTGACCATTTACTTTTTGTGGGACCAAAGACAAATTACTTGACCTCTTTGTGCCTCAGTTTCTTCATTTGTAAATTGGAAAAATTATAATGATATCTACATAACATAGTTACTTAAATATTGGAAATAATTTATGTAAGACTCTTGACATGGTGCTCAATGCATGCACTTAAACTATGGAAAATTATAATATGAACAATCATAGAGACTCAACAAAATGTTTGCTAGTAAGCACAATGATATTGGAGATGGCTGGTACTTTGCCTGGGTGATGCCATTTGACTGTCTCCCAAAATATCTCACAGGGTAGCATTTAGTAAACTGGGTCTTGTACTTTGGTCTGAGACCTAGCCATCAGCCTGTTTGCTTGAACATCTGGTGTTGTCAGCATACTGAGAATGGACCCACCACTCAGAGGCAGATACATACTAACTATTCTCACAAGAGTAATGCATAAAACTAGGACGTCAGTGTATTAACGAATGATGAACAACATGATTGTTACAGACCAAAATTCTTGTTTTGGCATGACCAGAAATTCTCTGCCTTCAGGACAGTTTACATGGGAAGCCAAATCACGATCAGAGTACCAACATATTAAATCACTATGAGAAATTTTATAGGAACTGGAATCTATTAAGTCTTTATGACCCACATATGGATACGGGAAATCAAATAAAAACTGTGAGACCTTTAGCAAGTCACCTAAACATGAAGTGATGACCTTTGAATCAGGGCAAGGTGAGTTAGATGAAACGAATATTTAATGACATACAACTAAGATAGACTGACATATCTCAAGTAAAGGGAGATCTTGTCAATGGGGATAACGTACTTGATTTCAACTTTCTCTATTCATTATCATAACAGAGATGGAGAGTCTTGCTAATGCAATCAGAATGCAAAATCCTTTGGCTAAGGTATTTTATCCCCTGGACAGTGTTTGGATGGGCACTGTCAAAGGTCAAATTTGTTCGATTATCATATTTCCTATTCTGTCTGTTCAATTCCCCTTCTTGTGGACAAATTATTCCTCTATATTAATAAAGTTAATCAGGTTAAGGTCTAATTCTACTGGCCTGTAAAAATTCAGTTTCTTAAAAATGATTTTGTCTATTATTATTCTAATTCATTGTTTTCTTATTAATTCTGAAGGCAATCTTTATTTCCCTCATTTCCAAGTTCTTGTGTATGTATGTGAAGGGTGAAGTCTCTCACTGTAGGCTCCTATACGAAGTCTGTATTGCTGATCCACCACTGATTATTCAATTAAGATGCATTTTGGCTTAGCCTCATAAACTGTGGAAAATACAGGTGGCACATATGTTGTTCTTCCAATAGTGGGGAATGGATTTGCACTGAGTCATCCACGCATTTGTTGACAAATTTCTAGTGGCTCAATTGCTAGGTGTGCGTGGTACTTCAGCAGCTCAGACTAGTGGGGAAACAGAAGAAGCTTGGGATGTGGCAGTGCCAAGGCCTAAGATGAATGACCCACCTGTAGAACTGCACTCTGGGAGGGGACCCAGGGTCCAGGGTGATCTGGTGCAGTGGAATTTGGCTCCATTGGTGGTCAGCAGAAATACCTACGGGTTATCTCATTGGTGGAACTTGCCAATAGTACAGGAGTTAGTGACACCTAGAGTCAGGAGACAGGGTTCTAGTTTGAAGCATCTTTCAGGTTTGAAGCATGTCTCCAGGCTGTAGCTGAAAGTACAGAGACAAAATTCAGTCCCTAAGTAAAAAAAAGTTGGCAGTTGTTCAACAGGGAATCAGGATCCCAGTTATACGGGGCTGAGGTTCACATGGTGTCTGCAAGGTACTATTTAGCACCTATCTGCCCACCCCCAGGAGCAGAGATAGACTAGGTGACTTGAATGTAACACTTTAAACTTATATGCCGTGGTCTTCCTGAGAGTTTAGAGCATAGAGTGAACGAAGGGGGTTGAGTGTCCCTTTATTCAGCTACTTCTGAGAAGATGAACTCCCTGATATAAATGGAGTTACGGGGAGAACATTGCTACTTTCTGAGAGTATTTTAAAGAAGTTTTTTTGATACTAAAATAATTTGTAATGGGATTCAAAAAGCATGGATGAGCTTCAGATGACAATGAGAAGAACAATGTTATATATAATCTGGTGACCTCTCTCATTAGAGATGTTCGGCTTCTGTGATGAGAGGAAATATAGGTTTGCGAGGCCTAAAAGGTTGTGTATGTCTGGAGTTGGTTTAGGGAGCTGTTATCTCCATGGCTACGAGAGTATACAGCAGCAGAAGGCTAATAGTAAAAGGATAGTCTGAGATTTTTTTGCTCTTCAAATATATTTTTTGAAATGAATCTAAATTGATCAAAAGCATTTTTGAACAAAATCCTTTTTCAGATATTGACTTTGATTGCTATTTCCCTTTATTTAAAAATCTTGAGTTCAACTATCAGTTCTGTTTCTATGACTACTAAATCAGTATTTCCAACCTCCCTCTACTTGTTTTAAGTCCCCCCAATATCTCTACTCTTCACTGGACATCTCCACTTGGATATCATATGGTACCCTCAAATCTGACAGATATAAAAACGAGCTCTCTGTCTTCCTCCTTTTCCTTGCTGTATTTCCCACTTTTGTATATTATATCAATGATTCACAGTCTCAGACCAGCAGAGTTTAATAGTTTTCCTTGAGTTCCATAGCTGACAAATGGCAGAGCTAGAACCAGAATCCCTATCTTCTGGTTTCAAATCCTGAGTGTTGTAGTGGATTGGACCAGATGTCAGATGATCAAACCCCTGAGTCTGACAAGCAAGGCCCTTCACACTTCAGCCCTTAACCTACCTTTCCAGTATCACCTCCCACCACTTCCTCTCATGTTCTCTTTGTTTAACCTTTTAGTTTAACAATTTTTAAATGTAATTTTTCCATTTCCATGCCTTTGTTCACACTGTTCACTTCCCATGGGATGTCTTCCCTCATGCCCACATCCAATCTTGTTTGATCTTCATAGACCGGCACAAAAATAATCCTCTACCAACCCTTCTAATTCATCTTGGTTAGAAGTGCCTACTCCCTCCAATGAACGTCCATAGCAACTTATCTGTATGTCACTCATGATGTTTATTACTTTTTACCTGGTACTGTTTACCTTGTATTGTTAATTCATCATTTGTGGAACACCCATTATGTGCCATTTTTATTTGAAATGTGGGGACACCTCAGTGAACAAGTTGACCAATGCCACTGGCTTTATGGGATTCATTGTCTAGTCAGGGAAGAAAGACAAGTTAAAAAACAATGGCCGTAGAGTCTAGAGTCACGGAGTCATAAAGAGCAGGTGCTATTGGACGCTAGAGAAGGGTGTCTTACCAGGACTTGGAATGGTAGGGACAATCAGGAAAGGCCTCTTGGAGGACATAACGCCGTAGCTTCCTTAGGGCAGAGTCCTTGCTTGATCAGTGTTCTCCTGCAGAACCCTCCAGTCCTGTGCTATGTGCTGAGGAGGCTCTCTATGGCATTGTTGTAGTTCCTTTTGGGGGCTACTCCCTTATTTTAATATAGTCAGTTACACTTCGTTCTTTTCCTGATATTGGGAGCGCAGTTATAATTAAAACTTGACAGTGCGTGTCTAACGATAGATTAAAAATCCGAATTAACGTCTTGCCTAAATAGGTTTTCTGCTTTCACGTGTGTCCTAGTCTTAAATGGCAATGCAGATGACCACACGCTCACTGCAAAAAATTCATGTAATAGATGTCTTGCAGAGCAGCCTATTTTCCTTCATAGCACTGATCATGGTTTGTGATTATGACTCTGTATAATTATCTCATAGATATACATCTCCCACACAAGATCAAAAACTCCATGAAGGAAGTTATTATTTCTGTTTTGTTCAGATTTGTATCCTCAGGGTCTAGCAGAGTGCAAGGCACTGAGTAGCCACTCAGTAAATACATGCTGAATGAATGAGTGAATGGCCTAAATAGCCAAAATTTGATATAATTTCTTACCGTTTACTTTGAAGGATTTGTTTCATTGCTCTGCATTGGAACAGAAAATGATGAGTGCTGGGGAAATATATTATGGGTGCTCTTTTTTTATAAGGGAGAAACATTGTTTTGCCATAAAAAGATAAAAGAGGTACAGATATACATGTGTATTTATAGTCTCCTAATAGGTCTCCCTGCTTCTACTCCTGCCGCTCCAGAGTCTATTCTCAGCACAGCAGCCAGAGCGATCCTTTTAAAACTGTAAGCTAAATCACGTTGCTTACTTCTTAAAGGCCTTGATATACTCAGGGTGAAACCAACCTCCTTACCATGACCTATAGAACCCGCCATAAGCCTGCCCCTTCCTACCTCTCTTCCTTTTGCTCATTCTACTCCAGCCACATTGGCTTTGTTTCTGACCCTTGGACCCGCCACATTATTTTCCTTCTGAGAACCTGAATACTTGCTCTTCCTTCTACCTAGAATGCTCTTCCACTGGATATTTTGTATGATTTGCTCCCTCCTCAAAGAGCCCTTCTCTGGCCACCCTATCTAAAGTAAACCTCATCACCTCTGCCACTATATCCTGTTACATAGTTACATTTTTAATGGCAATGATCATTATCTGAAATAATCTTATTTATTTACTTTGGAAGGGTCAGTCTCCTCTATTGTAATATATGCTCCATAAGGGTAGAGATTTTTGTCTGTTTTGCTCATTGTTGTATTTTTAGCACTTAGAGTCTAATAGAGTACACACTCATTAAGTATATATTGAATTAATGGTTATTTTATTATTATCTACATCAAAAGACTGTAAGCTTTTAGCAGCAGGAACCACACCTACTTTCCTTTACCGTTTTATCCTCAGTGCCTTGAAAGGTGCTTAAGACATAGTAGATGATGCTCAGTAAGCATGCGTTGAATTGAACATAGTTATACCCATAAATAATAAAGATTAAATGAAATCCCAGTTTCTTTGTAACACTGCTGAGCCCTTTCTGAAATGATAAGCTCTCCAGAGAACCCCCAGAAATTTAAACAAATTTTGTTTACGAATCTTTAATCTCTAACTAATGTGCAAAGTATGATGAATTCTTTCTTCCACCCCAACTTTGGCATCCTGTTCAATTTCTCCAACCTAAAACTACTCATTTACCTTTCCGTGCCCATTGACGCTTTCCTAATAAAGGCCCTCATTGTCTTTTGTTTGGACTTTACAGAAACCTAACATTTCTCCCTACTTTCTGTCTTTCTCATTTCCTAGCCATCCAACATACAGGATGACAGATTAAGCTTCTGAGAGTTCATATTTGATCACACCATTTCTTCATTCAAAAAAGTCTCCAACTCTATGTTAAATACCATCTCTACCTTTGCTGTCTTTCTTAAAGGAGACATAAGACAAATACTCAAATAAATGACCTTCATGGTAGGTAAACTAAGATGAGCTGAGTCTCACATCAAAATAGATCACAAATATCTGTGGAATGCAAAGCTCCCTGAGGGCAGGGAATGTATCTATCTAGTTCTCCATTAACTGCCCAATTCCTAACACAGTTTTTGGCATACCAGATACTAAATAAAAATGTGATAAATATTGAATGACCTAGAGAAGAGGAAGATCATATTCCATCTCATATGCTTCTCAAAGACAAGAATTTCTTTTAAAATTTATGCTCATTTCCCTCATAGCCCTACATAGTAGACGCTCAAGAACTGGTTGTTAAATTTAATGGAAAACATAGTGTCCTATAAACAGTGTCATTACTTGAATACTGATTATCTTTGAACTCAGTTTGTACTGGGCCGGTGTCATTAACAAGATGTAGTCCTGAGGCAAAATGATGTATTGCTATTTTACTGACAGATTCAGGGAGAATGGAGTTAAAAAAGGCCAAGCTGTGGGCTTCCTGGAGTCGATTAAAATCTCCACATAAGGAAGATTGACTGGAAAATACTCAAAGGCCAAATAAAATTCTCAGGAAGATGATCAGTCCAATGAAACACTACTTTTTTTTTTTTTTTTTTTTTTTTTTTTTTTTTTTTTACTGTTTATCACCAGTGAATCATTTCAATCAGTTGTTTGTGAAGGGAGTTGGAACAGCTTCGCCTTGTGGCTTCTGAACCCTGTAACTTGGTTCACTGTTGTGAAACAATGAAGTAACAGAAAGAGACCCATTGTGGAGGAAGTAAAACCTTAACTTTTGTTGACATTGGTGTCATTTGATGCCCTTCTTCAGTTGTCTCTCTTTGTTTCCTGTACTAGTGCACGGGACTTTTGTACTTATTCTTCTGTGGTACTCCATGCTAGGCAGCAGACGCTTCACGATCAGGGCCTTTCCTCATACGCTCTTTCCAAATCCAAACTCACGTAGTTCCAGGTCCTTAGAACTCAATGTGGAAAAAAAGTAAGTCAAAGGTATTAAGTGGTTGTTTTTGGCTTCAAGTATGACATACTTGCATTTTAATGGATTTCTAAAAGCAAAGATTTTACCCAACAGAAAACTGTAGTCAGAGGAGTTTCAAATGCTAAGGCAGACTAGGACAAGCCAGGGCACTTCAGAGTGCCCCATCTGACCCTGAGTGCCCTGAGGGCCAAATGCAGTTATATTAGCCAAGACTCTCAGGGGAAGAATCGACATGTTCACTTGTTGCTGGGTTCTTTGGGGATATCTTTAAAGCACTTGGAACTCATCAAAGACAAGTACTATTACTTGGAGCTAGAGGAGGTAGCTTGAAAGCAATAAAGTAGAAATACCACTTTATCCACCAGGTGGTAAACATATGGAACCCATTACCTTAGGAAATGAGGCAGGCTGAAAATAGAAAAAAGGGTCAAGAAGGGCTGAGAAAAAAAAATTGAATTCTAGATCCAAGGAAAAGCTATATATGTAGTGGGCCTAGTCCTCACTTTCTTAAAGGGATGCCATAGGTGACATAAAGTTACTATTTGACTGGGTGATAGAACCAAGAATGGCATTTCTTATATTTGCATCTTAATTCTTTTGGAAGCTTCATTCCTTTGCTTTGTCTCCCCTTTACAATCTACCCTCTTTTTTTTTCTCTTTACTTCTTCCCCTTCCAAATCCAGAGGTGTTTCAAATATTATCTCTTTCCATCAGTCTCAGAATTCTGAGCACCTAGAGCTGCACTGTCCAATATGGTAGCCAGTAGATACGCATGGCTACTTAAATTTAAATTTTAATTAACTTAAATGGAACTAATATTTTAGTTCCTCAGTTGCACTAGAAAAATTTCAAATGCTCGATGGTCCCATGTGGCTAGTGGCTAAGCTATTACAGTTCAGATAAGGGATATTTCCATTATTACAGAAGCTTCCATCAGATAATATTGAACTATAGTTCCAGTCTCCTCTCTCTGAAAGGCCTAGACATTAATAAATTTGACAACAGAAACATCTTACAGTATATACTATAACAGGCACTGCACTCAGCTCTTTACATATATAATCTCATTTAATACCTTCAACATTCTTATGAGCTAGATACAATTATCATCTTCGTTTTATAGATGAAGAATCCAAGTCTCAGAGAGGTTAAATAACTTGTCCAAAGAAACATAGCTAGTAACTGGCAGAGCTGGGTCTGGAAACCAAGCCTGATTTTAAAGACCATGCTTTTAACAACTTAACTAGACTGTCTCTCATCACTTTCTCATTCTTCCTTCAAGTTCACCTTGTTATCATCCTTCGAATGACAAGGAGGAAATGACACTGCTTGTGCAAAGACCCTGGCATCCATCATGTTGTGAGCTCCTCAGATTCAACTTGAACATCCCCTTTCTCTTACCTACTTACTCAGCTGTCTCTTCTTACTCACTCCTCTACCTCTCCTTTCCTATCCTGAAAAATGCATATTGTAAGAAATCACGGGCATTACTGATTTATTTCTTAAAGCAAACCACACAAACATTGCTCTAGGTCCAACTGCTTTTCTTTCAGAATCCTCTATGAGCAAAGGTTGGAGAGAAGACAGATAAAATAGAAGGCCTCCTCATAACAGTTTCAGCGTTTGAGAAAAGAAAATATGGTTATTTTGTAAGAATATAAGAACTCTAACCTCCTTCCGCCCAACTCTATGATCTACTCAGTATCCTGTCTAAAACTAGAGCAAAAATGTCTGCATTTGTCCACATCATCTGTCTTCTATTATTCATCTATATATCTGTATTCTCAGTACATCCTCAAACATTCGTAATACTGCAAAATGGCTATTTCACTCGCAGATTTATCTCAAGTGTTTCCTAAACTGGTGTCCTGTGGGATACTATTATGCAAGATGTTAAAATGTATTCTGTAGGGATAAAAGTCTTTAGTAATCAAATGTGCTTGGGAACTACTGGCTTAAAAATTCTAAGCAGATTTCTTTAAGGTGGGACTTCTCAAAGTCTTGATGTAAATTGAGTTAGGCCACTTTCCTGCTCAAAATCGTTTAATCCCTACCACAGTTCACAAGGCCCTACGTGGGCTTGGCCCTGCCTTCCTTTTCAGCATCATCTGGTAACCTCCTTGACCTTAACAGTCTGCTGCAGCCACATTGGCTTCTTTGCTGTTTCTTTCCTTCTTTCTTTTGTTTTTTAAAATATCTTTATTGGAGTATAATTGCTATACGGTGTTGTATTGTTTCTGCTGTATAACAAAGTAAATCAGTTATATGTATACATATATCCCCATATCCCCTCCCTCTTGCGGCTCCCTCCCACCCTCTCTATCCCACCCCTCTAGGTCATCGAAAAGCACCGAACTGATTTCCATGTGCTATGCGGCTGCTTCCCACTAGCTAGCTATTTTACTTTTGGTAGTGTATATATGTCCATGCCACTCTCTCACTTCATCCCAGCTTCCCATTCCCCACCATGTCCTCAAGTCCGTTCTGTACATCTGCGTCTTTATTAACCCTGCCACTAGTTTCATTAGTACCATTTTTTAGATTCCATATATATGC
The DNA here is from genome assembly GCF_059928025.1 of Delphinapterus leucas. NCBI lineage: Eukaryota > Metazoa > Chordata > Mammalia > Artiodactyla > Monodontidae > Delphinapterus > Delphinapterus leucas. Next base: position 27,142,076 of record NC_143150.1, read on the forward strand.
ATTAGCACACGGTACTTGTTTTTCTCTTTCTGGCTTACTTCACTCTGTATGACAGACTCTAGGTCCATCCACCTCACTAAAAATAACTCAGTTTCGTTTCTTTTTATGACCAAGTAATGTTCCATTGTATATATGTGCCACATTATCCATTCATCTGTCATTGGACACTTAGGTTGCTTTCATGTCCTGGCTATTGTAAATAGAGCTGCAATGAACACGGTGGTACATGACTCTTTGAATTAAGGTTTTCTAAGGGTATATGCCCAGTAGTGGGATTGCTGGGTCATATGGTAGTTTTACTTTTAGTTTTGTAAGGAACCTCCATACTGTTCTCCATAGTGGCTGTAACAATTTACATTCCCACCAACAGTGCAAGAAGGTTCCCTTTTCTCCACACCCTCGCCAGCATTGATTGTAGATTTTTTGATGATGGCCACTCTGAGCAGTGGGGGGGTGATACCTCATAGTGGTTTTGATTTGCCTTTCTCTAATGATTAGTGATGTTGAGCATCCTTTCATGTGTTTGTTAGCAATCTGTACATCTTCTTTGGAGAAATGTCTATTTGGGTCTTCTGCCCATTTTTGGATTGGGTTGTTTGTTTTTAGATATTGAGCTTCATGAGCTGCTTGTATGTTTTGGAGATTAATCCTTTGTCAGTTGCTTCGTTTGCAAATATTTTCTCCCATTCTGAGGGTTGTCTTTTCGTCTTGTTTATGGTTTCCTTTGCTGTACAAAAGCTTTGAAGTTTCCTTAGGTGCCATTTGTTTAGTTTTGTTTTTATTTCCATTTCTCTAGGAGGCGGGTCAAAAAGGATCTTGCTGTGATTTCTGTCACAGAGTGTTCTGCCTATGTTTTCCTCTAGGAGTTTTATAGTGTCTGGCCTTACATTTAGGTCTTTAATCCATATTCAGTTTATTTTTGTGTATGGTGTTAGGAAGTGTTCTAGTTTCATTCTTTTACATGTAGCTGTCCAGTTTTCCCTGCACCAATTATTGAAGAGGCTGTCTTTTCCCCATTGTGTATTCTTGCCTCCTTTGTCAAAGATAAGGTGACCGTATTTGCATGGGTTTATCTCTGGGTTTTCTATCCTGTTCCACTGATCTATATTTCTGTTTTTATACCAGTACCATACTGTCTTGATTACTGTAGCTTTGTAGTATAGTCTGAAGTCAGGGAGCCTGATTCCTCCAAATCCGTTTTTCTTTCTCAAGATTGCTTTGGCTATTTGGCGTCTTTTGTGTTTCCATACAAACTGAGAAATTCTTTTTCTAGTTCTGTGAAAAATGCCACTGGTAGTTTGATAGGGATTGCATTGAATCTGTAGATTGCTTTGGGTAGTATAGTCATTTTCGCAATGTTGATTCTTCCAATCCAAGAACATGGTATATCTCTCCATCTGTTTGTATCATCTTTAATTTCTTTTGTCAGTGTTCTATAGTTTTCTGCGTACAGGTCTTTGGTCTCCTTAGGAAGGCTTATTCCTAGATATTTTTTTCTTTTTGTTGCAATGGTAAATGGGATTTTTTCCTTAAGTTCTCTTTCAGATTTTTCATTGTTAGTGTATAGGAATGCAAGAGATTTCTGTGTGTTACTTTTGCATCCTGCTACTTTACCAAGTTCATTGATTAGCTCTATTAGTTTTCTGGTAGCATCTTTAGGATTCTCTATGTAGAGTATCATGTCATCTTCAAACGGTGACAGCTTTACTTCTTCTTTTCTGATTTGGATTCCTTTTATTTCTTTTTCTTCTCTGATTGCTGTGGCTAAAACCTCCAAAACAGTGTTGAATAGTAGTGGTGAGGGTGGGCAACGTTGTCTTGTTCCTGATCTTAGAGGAAATGGTTTCAGTTTTTCACCATTGAGAACAATGTTGGCTGTGGGTTTGTTGTATAGGACCTTTATTATGTTGAGGTAGGTTCCCTCTATGCCCAATTTCTGGAGAGTTTCTATCATAAATGGGTGTTGAATTTTGTTGAAAGCTTTCTTTGCACCTGTTGAGATTATCATATAGTTTTTATTTTTCAGTTTGTTAATATGGTGTATCACATCGCTTGATTTGCGTATATTGAAGAATTCTTGCATTCCGGGGATAAACCCCACTTAATCATGGTGTATGATCCTTTTAATGTGCTGTTGGATTCTGTTTGCTAGTATTTTGTTGAGGGTTTTTGCATCTGTGTTCATCAGTGATATTGGCCTGTCGTTTTCTTTCTTTGTGACATCTTTGTCTGGTTTTGGTATCAGGGTGATGGTGGCCTTGTAGAATGAGTTTGGGAGTGTTCCTCCCTCTGCTATATTTTGGGAGAGTTTGAGAAGGGTAGGTGTTAGCTCTTCTCTAAATGTTTGATAGAATTTACCTGTAAAGCCATCTGGTCCTGGGTTTTTGTTTGTTGGAATATTTTTAATCACAGTTTCAGTTTTATTACTTGTGTTTGGTCTGTTCATATTTTCTCCTTCTGCCTGGTTCAGTCTTGGAAGGTTGTACTCTTCAAAGAATTTGTCCATTTCTTCCAGGTTGTCCATTTTATTGGCATAGAGTTGCTTGTAGTAATCTCTCATGATCCTTTGTATTTTTGCAGTGTCAGTTGATACTTCTTTTTCATTTCTAATTCTATTGACTTGAGTCTTCTCCCTTTTTTTCTTGATGAATCTGGCTAATGGCTTATCAATTTTGTTTATCTTCTCAAAGAAACAGCTTTTAGTTGTATTGATCTTTGCTGTTGTTTTCTTCAGTTCTTTGTCATTTATTTCTGATCTGTTCTTTATGATTTCTTTCCTCCTGCTAACTTTGGGTTTTTTTTTTGTTCTTCTTTCTCTAATTGCTTTAGGTGTAAGGATAGGTTGTTTATTTGAGATACTTCTTGTTTCTTGAGTTAGGATTGTACTGATATAAACTTCCCTCTTAGAACTGCTTTTGCTGCATCCCATAAGATTTGGGTTGTCGTGTTTTCATTATCATTTGTTTCTGTGTATATTTTGATTTCCTCTTTGATTTCTTCAGTGATCTCTTAGTTATTAAGTAGTGTATTGTTTTACCTCCATGTGTTTATATTTTGTGCAGATTTTTTCCTGTAATTGATATCTAGTCTCATAACGTTGTTGTTGGAAAAGATACTTGATACGATTTCAGTTTTCTTAAATTTACCAAGGCTTGATTATGACCCAGATATGTTCTATCCTGGAGAATGTTCCATGAGCACTTGAGAAGAAAGTATATTCTGTTGTTTTTGGATGGAATGTCCTATAAATATGAATTAAGTCCATCTTGTTTAATGTATCATTTAAATAGTGTTTCCTTATTTATTTTCATTTTGAATGATCTGTCCATTGGTGAAATTGAGGTGTTAAAGTCCCATACTATGATTATGTTAGTGCTGATTTCTCCTTTTATGGCTTTTAGCATTTGCCTTATGTACTGAGGTGCTCCTATGTTGGGTGCATAAATATTTATAATTGTTATATCTTCTTCTTCGATCGATCCCTTGATCATTATGTAGTGTCCTTCTTTGTCTCCTGTAATAGTCTTTATTTTAAAGTCTATTTTGTCTGATAAGACAATTGCTGCTCCAGCTTTTTTTTGATTTCCATTTGCATGGAATATCTTTTTTCCATCCCCTCACTTTCAGTCTGTATGTGTCCCTAGGTCTCAAGTGGGTCTCTTGTAGACAGCATATATATGGGTATTGTTTTTGTATCCATTCAGCCAGTCTGTGTCTTTTGCTTGGAGCATTTAGTCCATTTACATTTAGGATAATTATTGATATGTGTGTTCCTATTACGATTTTCTTAATTGTTTTGGGTTTGTTATTGTAGGTCTTTTCCTTCTCCACTATTTTATCTTCCAGGTCACTTATCCGTTCTTCTGCCTTAGTTATTCTGCTATTGATTCCTTCTAGAGAATTTTAAATTTCATTTATTGTGTTGTTCATCATTGTTTGTTTGACCTTTAGTTCTTCTAGGTTCTTGTTAACCGTTTCTGGTATTTACTCCATTCTATTCCCAATATTTTGGAACATCTTACTATCATCACTCTGAATTCTTTTTCAGGTAGACTGCCTATTTCCTCTTCATTTGTTTGGTCTGGTGGGTTTTACCTTGCTCCTTCATCTGCTATGTGTTTCTCTGTCTTCTCATTTTGCTTAACTTACTGTTTTGGGAGTCTCCTTTTCGCAGACTGCTGGTTCGTAGTTCCGTTGTTTTTGGTGTCTGCCCCCAGTGGCTGAGGTTTGTTCAGTGGGTTGTGTAGGCTTCCTGGTGGAGGGGACTAGTGCCTGTGTTCTGGTGGATGAGGCTGGATCTTGTCTTTCTGATGGCAGGACCGTGTCTGGTGGTGTGTTTTAGGGTGTCTGTGACCTTATTATGATTTTAGGCAGCCTTTCTGCTAATGGGTGGGGTTGTGTTCCTCTCTTGCTAGTTGTTTGGCATAGGCTGTCCAGCACTGTTTTTTGCTGGTCGTTAAGTGCAGTTGGGTCTTAGCGCTGAGATGGAGACCTCTGGGAGAGCTCTCGACATTTGATGTTACATGGAGCTGGGAGGTCTCTGGTGGACCAATGTCTGGAACTCGGCTCTCCCACCTCAGAGGCGCAGGCCTGACTCCCGGCCAGACACCAAGACCCTGTCAGCCACACGGCTCAGAAAAGGGAGAAAAAAAGAAAGAATAAAATAAGTTATTAAAATAAAAAAATTATTAAAAATTAAAAAGTATTTAAAAAAAGAAAAAAATGGACAGACAGAACCCTAAGATAAATGGTAATAGCAAAGCTATACAGACAAAATCACACAAAGAAGCATACACAGTCACAAAAAGAGAAAAAGGAAAAAAATATATATATCTATATATTTAAAAAAAGGAAGGAAGAGAGCATCCAAATCAATAAACAAATATACCAATGATCATAAACTCTAAATACTAAACTAAGATAAACATTAAACCAGAGACAAGTTAGATGCAGAAAGCAAACCCCAAGTCTTCAGTTGCTCCCAAAATCCACTGCCTCAATTTTGGGATAATTCATTGTCTATTCAGGTATTCCAGAGATGCAGCATACGTCAAGTTGATTGTGGAGTTTTAATCCGCTGCTCCTGAGGCTGCTGGGAGAGATTTCCCTTTCTCTTCTTTGTTCACACAGCTCCCGGGGTTCAGCTTTGGATTTGGCCCCGCCTCTGCGTGTAGGTCGCCGGAGGGCATCTGTTCTTCACTCAGACAGGATGGGGTTAAAGGAGCCGCTGCTTCGGGGGCTCTGGCTCACTCAGGCCGGGGGGAGGGAGGGGTACGGATGCGGGGTGAGCCTGCAGCGGCAGAGGCTGGCATGACGTTGCAGCAGCCTGAGGCATGCTGTGTGTTCTCCCAGGGAAGTTGTCTCTGGATCACGGGACCTTCGCAGCGGCGGGCTGCACAGGCTCCTGGGAGGGGAGGTGTGGATAGTGACCTGTGCTTGCACACAGGCTTCTTCGCTGCAGCAGCGGCCTTAGCATCTCATGCCCGTCTCTGGTGTCTGCGCTGATAGCCGAGACTCGCTCCCATCTCTGGAGCTCGTTTAGGTGGTGCTCTGAATCCCCTCTCCTGGCGCATGCTGAAACAATGGTCTCTTGCCTCTTAGGCAGGTCCACACTTCTTCCCAGATTCCCTCCTGGCTTGCTGTGGTGCACTAGCCCCCTTCAGGCTGTGTTCACACAGCCATCCCCAGTCCTCTCCCTGGGGTCTGACCTCCGAAGCCCAAGCCTCAGCTCCCATCCCCAACCCACCCTGGCAGGTGAGCGGACAAGCCTCTCAGGCTCTTGAGTGCTGGTCGGCACCGATCCTCTGTGCGGGAATCTCTCCACTTTGCCCTCTGCACTCCTGTTGCTGTGTTCTCCTCCATGGGTCCAAAGCTTCCCCTCCATCTACCCCCCATTTGCACCAGTGAAGGGGCTTCCTCGTGTGTGGAAACCTTTCCTCCTTCACATCTCCCTCCCAGAGGGGCAGGTCCCATCCCTATTCTTTTGTCTCTGTTTTTTCTTTTGCCCTACCCAGGTACGTGGGGAGTTTCTTGCCTTTTGAGAAGGCTGAGGTTTTCTGCCAGCATTCAGTAGGCGTTCTGTAGGAGTTGTTCCACATGTAGATGTATTTCTGATGTATTTGTGGGGAGGAAGGTGATGTCCATGTCTTACTCCTCTGCCATCTTGAAGGTCTGAAAAGCTAGTCTTTATTTTAAAGTCTATTTTGTCTGATATGAGTATTGGTACTCCAGCTTTCTTTTGATTTCCATTTGCATGGAATATCTTTTTCCACCCCCTTACTTTGAGTCTGTATGCATCCCTAGGTCTGAAGTGGGTTTCTTGTAGACAGCATGTATACGGGTCTCGTTTATGTATCCATTCTTCCAGTCTGTGTCTTTTGATTGGAGCATTTATTCCATTTACATTAGGGTAATTATCAATATGTATGTTCCTATTACCATTTTCTGAATTGTGTTCGGTTTGTTATTGTAGGTCTTTTCCTTCTCTTGTGTTTCCTGCCTAGAGAAGTTCCTTTAGCATTTGTTGTAAAGCTAGTTTGGTGGGGCTTCCCTGGTGGCGCAGTGGTTGAGAGTCCGCCTGCCGATGCAGGGGACACGGGTTCGTGCTCCAGTCCGGGAAGATCCCACATGCCGCGGAGCGGCTGGGCCCGTGAGCCATGGCCGCTGAGCCTGCGCATCCGGAGCCTGTGCTCCGCAACGGGAGAGGCCACAACAGTGAGAGGCCCGTGTACTGCAAAAAAAAAAAAAAAAAAAAAAAAAAAGCTAGTTTGGTGGTGCTGAATTCACTCACCTTTTGCTTGTCTGTAAAGTTTTTAATTTCTCTGTTGAATCTGAATGAGATACTTGTTGGGTAGGGTAATCTTGGTTGTAGGTTTTTCCCTTTCATCACTTTAAATATGTCCTGCCACTCCCTTCTGTCTTGCAGACTTTCTGCTGAAAGATCAGCTGTTAACCTTATGGGGTTTCCCTTGTATGTTTTTTGTTGCTCTTCCCTTTCAGCTTTTAATATTTTTTCTTTGAATTTAATTTTTGATCGTTTTATTAATATGTTTCTTGGCATGTTTCTCCTTGGATTTATCCTGTATGAGACTCTCTGTGCTTCCTGGTCTTGATTGACTATTTCCTTTCCCATATTAGGGAAATTTTCAAGTATAATCTCTTCAAATATTTTCCCAGTCTCTTTGTTTTTCTCTTCTTCTTCTAGGACCCCTGTTATTCGAATGTTGGTGCATTTAATGTTGCCCCAGAGGTCTCTGATACTGTCCTTAGTTCTTTTCATTCTTTTTTCTTTATTCTGCTCTGCAGTGGTTATTTCCACTGTTTTATCTTCCGGGTCACTTATCCGTTCTTCTGCCTCAGTTATTCTGCTATTGATTCCTTCTAGAGAATTTTAAATTTCATTTATTTTGTTGTTCATCATTGTTTGTTTGCTCTTTAGTTCTTGTAGGTCCTTGTTAAATGTTTCTTTTATCTTCTCCATTGCATTTCTGACATTTTGGATCATCTTTACTATCATTACTCTGAATTCTTTTTCAGGTAGACTGCCTATTTCCTCTTCATTTGTTTGGTCTGGTGAATTTTTACCTTTCTCCTTCATCTGCTTCATATTTCTCTGTTTCTCATTTTTTTAATGTATTGCATTTTGGGTCTCCTTTTCACAGGCTGCAGGTTCGTAGTTCCCATTATTTTTGGTGTCTGCCCCCAGTGGTGAGGTTGCTTCAGTGGCTTGTGTAGGCTTCCTGGTGGAGGGGACTGGTGTCTGTGTTCTGGTGGGTGGGGCTGTATCTTGTTCTTCTGGTGGTCAGGGCTGCGTCCAGTGGTGTGTTTTGGGGTGCCTATGAACTTAGTATGACTGTAGGCAGCCTCTCTACTACTGGGTGGGGTGTGTTCCTGTCTTGGTAGTTGTTTGGCATGGGGCGTCCAGCCCTGGAGCTTGCTGACCGTTGCGTGGAGCTGGATCTTAGTGTTGAGACGAAGATCTCTGGGAGAGCTCTCACCAATTGATATTATGTGGGCCCAGGAGGTTTCTGGTGGTCCAGTGTCCTGGACTCGGCCCTCCCACCTTGGAGACTCAGGTCCGACACCCAGCTGAGCACCAAGAGCCTGCCAGCCGCATGGCTGAGAAGAAAATGAAGACAGAAAACAAAAACAAAAGCAAAAAGAAGAAAATGAACAGACAGAACCCTAGGACAAACGGTAAAAGCAAACCTATACAGACAGAATCACACAAGGAAGCATACACATATATACTTACAAAAAGAGAAAAAGGAAAAAAGTATATATACATATAAAAAAAAGAAAGAGAGCAACCAAACCTATAAACAGATCTTCCAATGATAAAAGCACTAAATACGAAACTAAGATAAACATAAAACCAGAAACAAATTAGATGTAGAAAGCAAACCCCAAGTCTACAGTTGCTCCCAAAGTCCACCACCTCAGTTTTGGAAACATTCGTTGTCTATTGAGGTATTCTTCAGATGCAGCATTTATCAAGTTGATTGTGGGGATTTAATCCACTGCTCCTCAGGCTGTGGGAGAGATTTCCCTTTCTCTTCTTTGTTCACCCAGCTCCTGGGGTTCAGCTTTGGTTTTGGCCCCGCCTCTGCGTGTAGGCTGCCCTCAGGAGTCTGTTCCCACCCAGACAGGAGGGGTGAAAGCAGCAGTTGATTAGGGCTCTCTTGCTGACTCAGGCCCGGGGGAGGCAGGGGGTACTGAGGTCATAATTGGAATGCAGGGCCAGCCTGAGGTGGCAGAGGCCGGCGTGACATTGCAGTAGCCTGAGGTGTGCTGTGTGTTCTCCTGGGGAATTTGTCCCTGGATCTCGGGATCTTGGAAGTGATGTGATGCGCGGGGCTCCTGGGGGGGTTGTGGGTAATGAGTTGCGCTCGCACACAGGATTCTTGGGGGCAACGGCAGTAGCATTAGCGGTTCATGCCCATCTCTGGGTTCCAGGCTGTTAGCCGCAGCTCATGCCAGTCTCTGGAGCTCGCTTATGCGGTACTCTGCCTTCTGTGGGCACACTGGGAAGTAATCCCCTCTCCTCACGCACCCCGAAACAAAGGTCTCTTGCCTCTTAGGCAGGTCCAGACATTTTCCCGGACTCCCTCCTGGCTAGCCGTGGTGCACTAACCCCCTGCAGGCTGTGTTCACACAGCCAACCCCAGTCCTCTCCCTGGGATCTGACCTCTGAAGCCCGAGCCTCAGCTCCCAGCCCCGCCCGCCCTGGTGGGTGAGCAGACAAGCCTCTCAGGCTCTTGAGTGCTGGTTGGCACCGATCCTCTGTGTGGGGATCTCTCCACTTTGCCCTCTGCACTCCTGTGGCTGCGCTCTCCTCTGTGGCTCCAAAGCTTCCCCCGCTACCCACACCCTGTCTCCACTAGTGAAGGGGCTTCCTAGTGTGTGGAATCTTTTCCTCCTTCACAGCTCCCTCCCAGAGGTGGGGGTCCCATCCTTATTCTTTTGTCTCTGTTTTTTCTTTTGCCCTACCCAGGTACGTGGGGACTTTCTTGCCTTTTGGGAGGTCTGAGGTCTTCTGCCAGCGTTCAGTAGGTGTTCTGTAGGAGTTGTTCCACGTGTAGATGTGTTTTTGATGTATTTGTGGGGAGGAAGGTGATCTTCACCTCTTACTCCTCCTCCATCTTGAAGGTCTCACCTTGCTGTTTCTTGAACACACTAAACTCTTTCTAGTCTCAGGGAATTTCCGGTATTCACCATTCTCTATTTCTAACTCTTCCCCTTGCTATTCCAATGGAACAGCCATAAACTTCAGATCAAATATCACCTCCTTGGAGAGCCCTTCCCTCATGGTTCTGTCTAAGGTGGGTTCACCACATCTTCCTGCCATGTTCCATCTCATCCCTCTGTTTTATTAAATTCAAAGCATTTATTATTATATAAGATTATCTCATTTATTTATTCATTGAGCTGCATATTTTCTGTCTCTCTGGTATGTTAGCTCCGTTAGGGGAGGGGCCATATCTGCCTTATTCACCATTCTATATCCAGATCCTGCAAGAGTACCGGAAACACAGTGGGTGCTCAGTAAACATTTGCCTGATTGAAATTGTGAATAATGTTTGAAATTGTAAATATTTGAAAAATTAAAATTGATTGAAATTGTAAATAATATTCACTTATGTAGAAAATATGTTATAAAAATTTCCCAAAACTAGTTTGAGAATTCAACTTCCTCCTCCCAAACGCACTTTAAAAAATTAACTCTGTTTTCATGTTCTGTAGTACACAGGTTGAAAAATGATGATCTAAAATTTTTTGAGGATTTAGTTTTACAATTTTGGGGGTTAATAATTTCCCATAAAATTGAGAAGAACTTGAACAGTTTTGGCCAAAATGCTGCCACAGTGCATATCTGAGAATAAATGCCAGCAATTTATTTCCTTCTTTCCCACTTTTCCACCCCCCACCCAATTAAGTGCTCAAAGTTTCTCCACAGAAAGTTAACAGAAATATAAAAAGAAAAACAGTAAGAGACAGCAATAAATAGCTTTTTCTGGGGGCGATCTGGTAACAGACCCTATTAGGGACAAGGAGATAAAAAGGGTCATTCTACTTTCTTAAAATGTCAGTGAAATGAAACAGCATTGCAGAGCATCCCTACCTGCAGGCACGTAAGAGGAGACTGTAACTAACAGGAGTAGGAAGCCAGCACACCAACAGTTTTAATTTCATCCTGTGAACAGAAGGTAGCTAGACAGATGCGTGGTCCAATGTGATAATTACCAGTGTCTGCTTGGAATATAAACTTTCTTGTATTCTGCTTCATTTTCTTTCTCAGTGAATGGGTTTAAAGAGCCGTTTTTCCAGATTTTAGTTAGGCTTTCTGCCTTTCTGCCGAGGACACTCATTAAATATTTAATGAAATGCTGGAAGTTGACTTTTAATTATGATATGCAAGCAGGCTGTGTAATCATAGGTCAGAGAAACACCATATTAATCAAATGAGAGGGGTCTCTAACTGAATGCAATTACAAAAGTAATGCTAATCTGATTGTTTTAAAAAGAGGGGTTCAGATTCTAGAAATTTTATTCCAGTGCTGTTGACATCAATCCTTAGTGGAAATCTCTAGTGGATTCATAAAGAAATCAATTGCAAATGCTAAGAAAAGGCAGTAGTGATCGTGAGGGCTCTCAGTATGGCTTCACTGAGGGTTAAGTTATGCCTAGTTAATTCCATTTCATTTGTTCAACACCAAGAAGAGGAATATCACAGTGATGGTATGTGGGCTCTAGCACTAGGCTTCAGGTTTAAAATCATAGCTCTACCACTTATTAGCTGTGGGTTCTCAGGCATTCGACATTATCTCTTCGTTCCCGTTTTCTGATCTATAAAATCAAAATAGAAGTAGCACTTATATCACAGGATTGTTGTGAGGGTAAGACATGTTCCTACATGTAAAATTTTTGGAACAGTATCGAAGGACGTTAGAGCAGTATGTAGTAATTGATCAATAAGCATTAGCTACTATTATTTGAATGCCTGGAATGTGAGCTCTGTGGAAACCGTGTTATGGGATTCCATACATAGTTGAATAATTCTAATGCAAACATGCTAATGAATTGATGTGAATCAGAAAGGAAATTTCTCATCGTGTTCTGCTCATCATTTTTATCAACGAAATGACTGAATTTATTGACAGCATGCCTATTAACTCTATAGATATTAAAGTTTTTATAGTCTAGAAGGATGGGGTGAAAATGATAATAGCTCATTTAATATGTATAAATTTCAAGTCCTAACTCTTGGGTTTACAATCATCTGTACAAATTCAGGGCGGGGAAGATGTGGTCCAACAGGAGTTTTAATGTGTAAAATCCTGGAGGATTATTTGACGCTATGCTCAATATGAATCAACACTGATCAGCCATGCTAATGGAGCCTCAGCCTACAGTGATAAATATGTATTATACACAATAAGAGAGGTACATTGGCCCAGTCAGTCCTTTGGTAACATTTAGTTCTGATGTTATATTTTAAGAAGCATTTTGACCACTGGACATTTTTTGAGGGTAGGAACTGTGTTTCAGTCATTGTTATATCTCCAGTACGTAGCATAGTACTTAGAATGTAGTAGGTGTTCAAGAAATGTTTGAGGAATAAAAATAAATAATGAAATATAGTGCATCCATAAAATATGCCCAAGAAGATGAAGAGGCCATAAAGCTATGTGATATAAGGAATGGTTGAAAACACTGAAGCTGTCATGCCTGGGGGTACATGGTAAGCTATCTTCAGATATTGTTATGTAGAATAGGTATTAGGCCTATTCTGTGCAGTCTGAAGTTAGTTTTAGAACAGGTGCCAATAAACCTGATAACATTTACATGGCGTTTTATAGTTTATTGAGCACTTTATCATACATTATCTCATATGATTTTTATTTTTTGCACCAACCATATGAGGTAGTTACTGCAGGAATTTTACCCCCATGTATAATAATAGAAAGTAGTAATAGCTAATACTTACTTTGTACTTACTATATGCCAACCTCTTTGCACATATAAACTCATTTACATTTCACCATTTGAGTTGGTTATTTTTATTATCAGGTACACCTTACAGATGTCTAATCTGAGGCCTAGAGGGGTTAAGTAACATGTCCATCATCACATATCTAGCAACTCGTTGAGCCAATTTTTGATTCCCCTCAGTCTGGGCTCCAGTCCATACTCTTAACTGTTACACTGCACTGACTTTCACATTAGCACTTTCTACAGAAAAGGAATCTGAGCTGAAGATAGATCCAGTGATTTGCTTAGGATCACCCAGCTAAAAGTGGCAGTCGGGATCTAAATTCTGACTTAAGATCTAGTGCTCTTTCCACTACCCAAAGATGATCCTCATGTTGAACGAAATTTAGACTTTTATAGAGCCATTCAACAACGTGAGCAAGTGTAGAGGCTGGAGACCTACCCGTGAGACAAGCTGTGGAGGGGATGCCTACGTGCAGTGTGAAAGGCACTTCAGTGGTCTTTAAGGTTTATTCCAACTCAAGATTTTATCAGTCTATGAGTACAATATATCAGGAAGAGCAGAGGGAGTCAGCCAAGGAGAACAAGATGATGAGGGAAGGTCACCACCACAAGAAAGTGATTCTCGTAGTGTGGTACTCAGAATATCTGTGTCAGAATAATCTAAGGCATTTGTCCCTTTGCAGATTTCCAGGCTTCTCCTCAGATTTACTGAATCTATTTCTGGGGTAGGACAAAAATACCAAGTGAGTCTTGTTGAGACAGATTTTGAGAACCACTCATTTAGAGTTGACCAGGGCCAGATTAGCACGTTTTCAAAGTCATGGTAAGGATAAAAAACAAACAAATGTGTTTAAGGAAAGGAGTAATATGAAAAGATTTTCTAATTAGGAAGTTTGCTCTGGCTATAATGAGAAAGATGGGCAAGAGAAAAGTGAAAATGGAGGTGGGAGGAACAGAGAGGTGTCTATTTTAGTAATCTAAGCAAGATATATTTCCAATTCCAGAATAGTAGTTATAGATGGGTTTTGATAGTCTCAGATTGGTAATATAGCCCCGGACTCTAAAATCCTTGGTTCCTGCCCTCTCAGTGATCCCTCATTCTTGCAGGGTTCTATATCAAGGAAGCTATGTGCAAAGAACAATAACCAGATGGGAATCTAATTACTACTTCATTGATAGCTGGCTAGTACTCAGTAATCCTTGCAAAAAAACTGAATGGGATGATGGGGTTTAAGCTGGGGGCTTAATGGAGTCTCTTACCCCCACTCCCTAATCCTAATCTTAGGACCTGTGTACTTAGATATGCCTGCTTGGGACAGGTGGTAAGTGGAGAGTGAGTAGGGATGAGAGAGAGAAGCCAGATCTCAAGAAAGGCTCTGAATCCATTGACCCAACCAGCTACATGGAGTGGTACAGAAAGAAGACAAAAAGAATGCCAAGTTTGTTCCTGAGGCAGGAATGTAAGAAAGAGGAAGATATGGAAGAAGAGAGTGATTAAATCTTCACCAACAGTTTAGATCCTTCCTAGAAGTATAAGTGAAAGAGTGCCACGAATGGGTTCTGGAAAAATAACTATATCCACCGTTCAAATGGAACATGACCTATGTTTCAAGCTTTGACCAATAAGCATATTAAGTCCTCTTCCCTTGTGAAGGTGCTATTAAGGCGATAGACAGAGGGAAAAGTTTGGAGAGAAAGGTGGAATTTCCCTCTGCAATGCTCAAAACAAGGAAGCTTTTGTTATATAGTGATAGTATATTCTCTAGCTTCTGGCCATGGTTCTAGCAGAAGGGATCAGGAAGAAAGCAGGGTGATAATTTGGAGGCTGTGGATGGATGCTTTTGAGCCAGTATCTCACTGGAGAAAAAAAGAAGTCTGTCCATTGAGTTCCTCAGGAAGCATTTCAAATCTTTATGCTGGGGAACAAGAATAAGCTAGTAGCTATGTTGTATGACCTATTCAACCAGAGTTCTGCAATCCTTCTTCTAACCAAATTCAAGTGCTGTGAAGAAATCAGGATGCAGGTTTGAGTCCCTCAGTGACATTACAGAAAATGTCCCTCTCTGTTCCCTTTCTTCTTTACCATTTGTTGATTAAAACATTTGTTCATGTTCCTTTTGTGAACTTGGCTGCAGTGGTTTGGAGCTGCATCCCAGTCCAAACCACAATCCAAATTCCACCCACAAGTTTTCTTTCTTGAGAGAATATTCTTCACAGGCACGAGCCTGGGAATCAATGCAGCCTAATCGGCTTGTCATCCCTTAGTGCCACATATTCTTGTCTTTGACAAGCATTCATTCTGAGGGGCATCCTGTAAAGCTCATGATGCCATCTTCATTGAGCTCATGCTTATAAGAAGAAAATAAGGGGCTATAGAAAACTTATTTTTAAATTGAATTTAAGTAGTTTTGCCACACTTTAAATGTCAGACGGAACTGTTCCACAAAATCTGCCAAGTCTATGCAGGCGGCTGTTTTCAATAGGACTGTTCATGCCCTATTGTACTAATCTTTTTTTAAACACACACCTTGCTGGAAAAGGCCAAGAACACCCACACAGGAAGTGGGCACTGTTACTTTTTTCTTGCTCCAACTGGATGAATAGGCTCTTATTCCATTTGGTGTGTTGTACTGTAAAGCGTCTCCCAATCGTTTTCTTTCCTTGATGGACATTGAGCCTTCCTGGGACACAGCAGGCAACAGTCCCTGTACTCTCCCACATGGCCATCTACTCCTCCAGCCATCTGCCCATCTATCTGCCTCCTCTTGATCACCCTCCCCTCTTCTCTCACGTAGATTGGATCTTCAATTCAAGAATGATCAAGAATTACAGCAGTGGATGAGTGTGGGAATGGTCTGGTGTACTAGAGCTCCATTTTTTTTCCCAATTATGAATGCTAAAAATCTTCCTATTATGTACACTTTTTCACCTTAGCAAAGCACAGTCTGGTTACCAACAGCGAAGTGACCTTCAATAATTTGTAAAAAGTCCTTAGGATAGCATATGTCTTTTAGTAAGGCAATATGTTGGGTCGTTTAGAACTTTTCAGAATCCAGAGTCAAATGATCTAGATCCTGCCTCCTCCACTTACAAGCTATGTAATCCCCCAAAAGTTCCATAACTTCTGTGAGACTCAGTTTCCTCATCTGTAAAATGGAGCTAATAATACCTATTTCACAGTGCTTTTGCGAGAATGAAATGACATATCTGTCAAGTGCCTGTATATTGTTTTTAGTAACTCTAAGTGTTCAGTGAAACGTTAGTTGCAAGCGACATTATTTATTATTTCATTTTGCTATCTTTCAAGCCCTATGTCATCACCTGCCAGGCAGTACTTACTGACTGCATCTGCAGTGTAAGATAAGCAACAAATATTTGGGGCATTCTACGTCTGTGTAAAAGATTATCTGGGAGGATAGAGAGAAGGTTGACATAATCCTAACCCTAAGTGAGCTATCAGTGTACTTGGCTAGATAAGATATTTGCACCTATGATAAAACTAATAATATTAAAGTACCAGACATGTGATATAGATGCAGTAAGATATTAGAGCTCATAGAAAGTGGATATCCCTGTGGACTCGGCTGGTGGTTGAGCTATGAGTTATGACTTTAAAAATGAAAAAGGATAATAATGATGATGATATATCCTATTTGTTGGAGCCCTAATATGGGCTAGGTGCCTTTCATGTATTATCTCATTTAACCCACATAATATTCCTACAAGGTAGGCAACCTTATCATCCTCACTTTTCAGGCTAGGGAACTGAGGTTTAGAGAAACTAAGAAACTTTGCCTAAAGGCATATGACTCTTAAATGGCAAAGCTAGGATCTGAAGCCTTGGCTTATCACACTCCAGAACTCATTCTCCTTTCAATATACCAGACTTCCTCCTGTCATTAAAGAGAAGCAGTTTGAGACAATCAGGCAGGGGAGATGACGCAAGCAAAGGCACATAAGAACTGATGTTCAGGGACCAATGAAGGGGACATCTGGCTGGTATGGAGGATTTATGTGTAGGAAGAAACAGAGAAGACCTGGAAAGTTAAACTGGAGCCTGACTGTGAAGGGCCATGTAGGTCAGATTAAGGAGATCAGTCTCTGAATTCCAGACACCAAGGAAAGGAAATGGGAATCAGTTTGCATGGTGTTAAGACATCCCCTGTGAGTGATCTCTGACTAAATTTTTAATCTGGGCTTTGGTTTTGTTTCTTCCCTTTTCTTACAAAGGGAGTGATATTAATAATGCCTTTTGTTTAAAGTTTTCAGGTAGATTTTATTTATTTAGGGGCCCTCTGGGAAAGTGTGTACATGTGGGAAGCAAGAGAGATTGAGACAGTTCAATATGCCTTGACCTACCCCGGGTATTTTTGTAATGCACCAAGCGTCCTTATACCCAGTCTAGGAGTCGGTGGTCTATGTCTCTCACTCTGTGTTGGTGAGATGAAAATATCACCATGGAAAAGATTTTGATTTCTTTTGATTAGCCAAGAACCACAAGATCTTCTCTAGCATAGTGTTTAAAAAATGGGGAAAATGCCACATACGTAACATAAGCAGTTCCTAACCTGCAAATGAGTTGACTTCCACGAATTCGTTTATCAAGAAATTTTTCGTAATTTGGAATACACCGCGCCTTGGAAGCAATGCCAAATCAAAATGGTACCTGATTTTTCTCTACAGTGGAGATGATGGAATACTTATGATTCTCTTGGGTAATTTTATGTTCCATAGGAATTAGATAGCTGGCAGTAATTATACTTTCAAAGGTCTAAAAGGGGAGCCAGTCAGAAGATGTCAGTCTGGAAAATTGGTAAAGTTGTACACATTTCCATGCAGTATACTATTGTCCATTTATTTTTTTCAAAGAAAATTAAGACTTTCAGAGAAACTCTTGGTTTTCTAAGGATACGTCCAAATATTTAGAGGTATGTAGCTTAAAAGCAGCTTCGTCATCACATTGGTGAAGAGAGGCCTTTTTACAGAATCTCTTTCTAGCTTATAAACATTCTATGAGGATGTTTGCAAAAGTGGAGCAGGAGGGCACCTGTAGTATAACTTGAAGGGTACCACTAGTATTTCATTATATAATGATAATAATTCCACTCTTCTGTCGGAGTGCCAGAAATTCTCCCGCTATTAACTTTGTGCTCTGGCATTTTTTTCAGTAACTAAAGTGGGAATCCTTCTGTATAGGGTTATTCATCAAGGTATTCCCAGTGATCAACAACTCAGCGTGAGTTAGTTTATCAGGTAGAGCGTGCTGAGGGCACTGGCCAGGAAACAGGTAAATTTGATGGTAGATACAGGGAATTGGAAATAGTATTTTCAAGTTTGCTATAAAGCCTAGACAGAACAGGCTTGGGTGAGGTTTTAACAAGGAGTCTCTGCCTAAAGGCATCAGTTTCCTGATAGAGGCAGATAATTTGCTCAAGGTGAAAGAGGATAAGTTTTACAATATGGAATAAGTGGCAGCAAGATAGAGGATGGCTAGGAGGGACCAGAACTTGTAGTTTGGTTAGATAAAGTGGAATCAGCAAAAAGTTTCAGCTTGGAGCAACAAACTAAGGAATATCAGGTTGACTTTGCTGGTAGGCAAGCTTAGTTAACCAAAGGCAGCAGTGTCAGACAGCTAAGCAGCTCAGAGGTCAATAATTGTTAGGCTAGCTAAGACAGGAAGGAAGAGTTAAGGAGATGCATGTAGGCCCAGAGTCCAAACTGGAAATATCGGAAGCAATAAGCTAGAAACACTGAAGTGAGCGCTTATCTTAGGGGAGAACCCACATCACTTTGTTCTTTTTGCCAGTGAGTGTAACCTTGTTTCCACAAGTATTAATTGCATGTAATAAAAACTTAGAGACTTGTGGGTACCCCTGCTTCTATGTGAGGCAGGGAAAAAGTGTCATCAGCCTTGTCTATTCCAAATTCCACACATAACCTGCTGCTATCTGCCTATATTCATACCTTAGAGGAACTAACTTGGGTCTCGGGCAAAAAAATCCCCTTATGCCAGGCAAGATTCATTAGGGAAGTTTCCCTGAAGCTGAGTCAAGAGGTGTCTTTTGAAGGATGAAACAGAAAAGATGACAAGTTAAGGAAGGAACAGTCTAGTTTTATAGAACTTTTTAAAGGCATGTCTGGCAAAAACTAGAAGTAAGGGCACGAATGAAACTAATGAAGATCATAGATGTGCAAGTAAAATCTTAATGTAGCTTGTATTATTAGATTTGGTGTCTGATTTTCAGTACAAGGATTTCTTCTGAATTCAGTGGTGCAGGATACTCTAGTACCCGAAGGCAACAAGCCAGACTAATGATCTATTGGGAGAGCTGATGTGGAGTTTCCTGCATTGGGATGATGTTAAAGACTGTGCTAGACAGCTTCTAAGATGACCCCCAAAGATCCCCAACTCTTGGTATTCATGTCCTGTGTAATCCTCTCCCTCTCAGTATGAACTGAAATTATTGACTCTCTTCTAACAAATAGAACATGCCAGGGGTAAAGGGATGTCACTTCCTAGACTGGGTTATAAAAAGACGGTAACTTCTGTCTTGGGAGTGTCCTCTCTCTATCTCTCTGTTTACTCACTCTGAGGGAAGCCAGCTGCCATGTTGTGAGTTGCCCTGTGGGAGAGGTCCAGGATGGAACTGAGGTAGACATCCAGTGATGACTTGAGCCATCTGACCAATAGCTTGTGAGAAACTGAATCTTGCCAGCAACAACATGAGTGAGCTCCGAAGTAGATCCTCCCTCAGTTGAGCCTTCAGATGAGGTTGCAATCCTAGCTGACAGTTTGACTGTGACCTCATAAAAGACCTTGAGCCAGAGGCACCTAGCTAAGCTATGTACAAATTACTGACCTACAGAAACCGTGAGATAATAAATATTTATTATTTTAAGCTCCTGAATTTTGGGGTATTTTTTTTTTTTTTTTTTTTTTTGGCGACGTTGATTCTTCGTTGCCATGTGTGGGCCTTCTCTAGTTGAGAGCAGAGGGTACTCTTCGTTGCAGTGCATGGGCTTCTCATTGTGCTGGCTTCTCTTGTTGTGGAGCACAGGCTCTAGGCACGCGGGCTTCAGTAGTTGTGGCGTGCGGATTCAGTAGTTGTGGCTCGCGGGCTCTAGAGCGCAGCCTCAGTAGTTGTGGCGCACGGGCTTAGTTGCTCCATGGCATGTGGGATCTTCCCGGACCAGGGCTCAAACTCATGTCCCCTGCGTTGGCAGGCGGATTCTTAATCACTGCACCACCAGGGAAGTCCCTGGGGTAATTATTAATACTGTAAAAGATAACTAATAAAGAGACAACTTCCCATGTTTTTGCCTATTCTGTGGGTAGGTACCCTGAAATTTATTATTTGATGTCTGGTTATCCTCTGCTTTGTGATTAGGGAATTTGCCCTGATCAATTTTTAGAGGATATTAAACTGCACTAATCCTCTAGAGTTTCTGGAGCCTTTTGGGGCTCTCCCAGTCATCCTCAGGAGGTGTCCTGATAAGTAAGAAGGAAGTCTTGTTTGAGTACAGTAGTATAGTGTGGTATATTCAAATTCTGGCTCTGCCATTTATTAGCAACGTAACCTTGGATGAGTTACTCTGTGTTGCTATGTCTCAGTTTCCTCATCTGTAAAATAGGAATAACAACTACTTCATTGGGTTAATATAAGACTAATAAGTGGTTAAAAGAGTACCTGGCATAAAATAAGTGTCACGTAAGTATTGACTACATAAAATACCCTTGTCTATCTATTTTCACTCTCTCACACCCACGAACCCATTAGACTAGGAGCTTATTGAGAGCAAAATGATGTCTTATTCTTTCTTATAACCCCAATACCTAGCACAGGATCTGACACAGAGTAGGCGCTCACAAAATGAGACTTGATTTGAACTAATGATGGAATGGTGTCTCTTACTACACAATACTAAAAGTACTGGAATGATGGTCAGAACACATCATTTGTCTTTTCTCTAGCTCTGTTTCTGGGCCTATTTGGCTTTAAAATACCAGTTACTGAGCATAAGATCTTCCCAGTGAATTATACAGACATGGCTGTGTTTGTGCGTGAGCAGTTAGTTCCAGTTTGGAGCCCAGTCAGAACTCCCAGGGTGCCTGCTCAGGTGCTCAGCTCAGCTTGGGCCCCCAACAGGCAGGGCTGAAGGTTCTGTAATTGGTTGTATATAGCTCACATTTGGTGAGCCTATACTCTGGCCTAATGTTTTCCTCGTATTACCTTTCTAATTCTCAAAGGAATCCTGTAGCAGTTATTTTCATTTTACAGATGAAGGAACTAAGTTTCAGAAAAGTTACCTTATGTTCTCAAGATCAGAGATCAGAGATTTGAACCTAAGTGTTCTGACTTCGAAGCTGATTCCATGGAGTCAGGAGACTTGGCCTTTCTATTTCTTAATGCCTCTTTATAAGAGCAATTGACCTCATAAATCGTGCCTAACTAGGACAGGGTCCAGTAATGGTAGCTACTTAATCCAGAGTATAAATGACAGATCCAGTACCTTTAGGGACTGTTCTAGAAATTTAATTGATTCTGGAAGTGGGTCAGGAGCCAAGGACCCTAAGCAAGTAGAGACATGGCCCTATGAAAATAATTAACTGACTTAGTGGGTTAACAATGGCTCCTTCGAATTTAAGGCTGGGCAGTCACTGGTTCTACTCACACTAGTTCAGAAGTCAGGCCAGAGCAATGATGCGGAATCCCAGCCCTGCCTTCCACTAGCTGTGTGACTGTGGACAAGTTACATAACGTCTCTGATCTTCATATTTACCATCTATAAAATGATGGTAATATTAACTACCTTACACTGTTGTTGTCAGGATTACATAAGATAAACAGCGCATACAAAATGCTCATCACAATGCTTGGCATTAAGGAATGACTTGGTAAACGATAGCAATAATAGTAACAAGTATATAATAATAATAAGCTATTTATATTCGAATATAAGAAGTACACAGACCCTTGAAGTACTATGAGATTTCTCAGGATCAAGCAATGAGAAAAAAAAATGGATTTAGACATTTTAGCGGAAGCAGGGGGTGGGATATTTGGTTTGGAGTCAGTCTACTTGCATCCTGATCCCTTGTGCTTAGTAGCCACTGTGACCTTGAGCAACTTGCTTAACTGCTTTGAATCTCATTATTCATCTGTCGCAGTGGTCTATCGGTCAGTGTTCTCCAGAGAAACAGAACCAGTAGGATATATATATATTTCAAGGAATCGGTTCACTTAACTGTGGGGGCTGGCACGTCGGAAACCTGTGGGACAGGCTGGAGACTCAGGCAGGAGATGATGCTGCAGTCTTGAGGCAGCAGTTTCTCTTCTCTGGAAACAGTCAGTTTTGCTTTTAAGGCCTTCCAGCTGATTGGATGAGGCACAAACCTCCTCTACTTAACCTGATTGTTGGCCACATCTACAAAATACCTTTACAGTAACACCTAGATTAGCGTTTGACTGAAGAACCGGATACTGTAGTCTAGTCAGGTTGACACATAAAACTAACCATCACAAGTGAGTAATGAGAGAATCTGTCTCCTAGTTTTGTTGAAAGGTTTCAGTGAAATAGTCCATGTAGAGAATTCTGCACAGTGCTTTGCTGCGTAACGAGCATTCAGAACAGTATTACAATAGTACAGCTTCCTTACTCAGGGCTGCTGAAGGGAAGGACGCTCAGCTGTGCTGTGGGAGTGAGGGTGGCATCTTGAATTTCTGGGGGCCTACCTGAGGTCTCATAGGTTGGTGTCTCCGGTTATGAGGGCAAGTTCGCTTCTAGTTTCCTGGCTAAAAAAGCACCACTGCAGCGTTTTCATCAGTCTCCGGGCACAGAACAGGTACCAGTCTTGAAGTGTCTAGAACTGGCCTGAGGCGGCACTGGCCTCAGCTAATCCAGCCTCAGCTGATGACACAGTTAACTGGCTGGGCTGGGAGAGAGCAGCAGAAGTGGATGGCTGCTGTAAACCTGAGCAGCAGTAAGGGCGGCACAGGCAGGCTTCGGGGTTCTGATCAGCAGAGGCAGCGGCCTTTGACAGGCTTCCTGAAGCTATCCCCCCGGTCTGAGCCGCCGTCCCCTCTCACCTGGACTAGAGCGATAATCTCCTTACTGGCCTCCTGGCTTCTCCCCAGTGCCCCGCTCCATCTGTTATTCACGGAACAGCCAGAGCGGAGCTGTTAAAATATGTCACCTCCTATCACTTCTCTGCTCAAAACCCCATGACTTCCCATCTCACTTTTAGCAAAATCCAAAATCTTCACAATGGACTATGATTGGGTCTCTAGTTCCTTATCTCATCCCTTTGCTGTTCCCCTCTTAGTTCACACCATTTCAGCCACAGCAGCCACCTTGCTGTTCCTCAGATACATTAAGCACACACACATATAAAGAGGGTCCAGTTATTGGAGCAAAAAATAAGACAGACCTTGATCATAAAGAACAAAACCAAAAAACCAGTTTTATATCAGAGGAGGATCTGCAGCAAGGGATACTGATTATGAGTTTCTTAAATTCTCCTTGGCTAGGGTTCTGATTGATTCCGGAGGTTGGAACAGCGTTGAGGCTGAAGCATGGGACTAAATGATCCCTGCAGAGAGGATTGGAAGTCTTTGCGGACAAGGAGTTGGGTTAGCGGTTATGTTGGTTAATTCACATCTTACACAGTTAGTCTGAGAATAGAGGCATCTTCCACAGGGTGTCCATTTCCTATTTCAGATTGTGCCCTTTAATCTGGGTCCTTAGAATGCAGAGAAGGTCTGGAGTATGAGAAGGTCTGTACCTGAGAAAAGTTTATTTTCAGGGTCGTTCTATCCCCCTCCCACCCACCCAGGTCCCATTAGCCTTTCGGATGTGCATTAGAACTGGCATACCCTTAAGTACCAGAGTTTTTTTGCTGACTTTTATAATTATGGCAATGGTGACCCAAACAGTGAAAAAAATAGTCCATTCGTTTTGGTAATACATATATGGTGAATTTGTGCTGACACTGTGGGTAGTCAGCAACTTTTTGGCTTCCTGGAAAGGTAGCCTCATTTGGTGATGGGAAATTCCTTTTTCAGATAAAGGACAGCGTGCTATGAAGGTAGTTTGCATCACTACCCATCAAACCATGGCTCTCTAACCTAACCATGTCATTCAGTAGTGTGATATATTTGGGTGTGGGTCCTAACCTCTGGAAACACTATTATAAAAGGATACTTGTATGCTTTGGGTGGAAATGGGCTTCCCATGGCTTCTTCTGTTATTTATGGGCTTTCAGTAGAAGAGGTGAGGATGTTGTTGTGATGTTTTATGAGGCTGGTTAGCTTTATAGTGTGAGAAACTTGAGCTATGCTTTTGGGACCAAAATAATACCCTCGCTTCCTCCTGCCAACCCACACCAGAGGAAAAATGGAAGGAAGGAAGGGAGGGAGGGAGGGGGGAAGGAAGGGAAGGGAGGAAGGGAAAGGAAGGAAGGAAGGAAGGAAGGGAAGGAAGGAATTACTACCCCCAAACCAAACAGAAATATGTGCCTGTGTTTCGGCCAGAAAGAGAGGATTGTTTCAGCAGAAATGATGATCCCAGTACGAAGATAACTGGGAAGCTGGTAGCAAAGATCTGGAGAGCAAAGAAATCGTCCAGTCGAGACCAAGTAGAATAAGGACCCAAATAGGAAGGAGAGAGAGAGATATCCTTCCATAGAGCTTGAGTGAGCCTGCTAACCACTGACCATGTTAATTTGGTCATTCAACTTGAAGAGCCCCAATAGGCATAGGGCTCTGTCTTTATTGCTACCACCAGATGCTAAAGTTGAACAAACCTTGTCCCAGTTGAACGACTCTTAGGATTTTATCTCACTTTGGGGATTTTGGATTGGGATGATAACTTTTATACCATTTCCTTTGACATTCACGGAACTCAGTTATGTTAAAAGTCAAGGGTTTCCTGACTGGCTCTCTCAGGCTATGAGCAGCATTGTTAACAGACTGCTTTCCCTGGCTCCCTTGACTCGTGACTGGGTAGCTCACTGGCCAAGACGGTGAGTCCAATGCAAGGTAAGCTGGGATGAAAAGTTGGAAGTTCTTCGGGGCTGAGTTTAATACCAGCCAAGTAATTCTCGGAGTTCCTTTTCAGATTCCTTACATACAACTAGAACCCTGAGAAGTCCAGAACTCATACTACAAATGGCCCTACTTGGCTCAGTTAAAAATTAGAGTTGTAATTCTAAAAGCTTGTTCAGTTTAATTCCTTTATTTTATAGATGTGAAAGCTAAGGTTCAAAGAGAAAAAATGATTTATCTAAGGTCACCTAACAGGATGTCTCCTGATTCCAAGTGCAGTGCTCAGTATAGTACATCTCAGAAAATGAAATTCTAAGGTCAATACTTGGAAGTTACATTCGGAGACCATTGTATAGGGTAGAGGAACCTGTTCTCTTGGAGCTCTTCTGGCCGAGAGTGAAAGGATTGCTATAGCTCAGCCACCATAATACTTTGCCTGGTGATTTGGCCTCCTGGGCATTTGCCTAACCAAATTTAGAGAGTCATCTGCTCTGGAAAATTCTAGGTGCTTCCCTGTGAACGTTTCTGTTTATAGTTGGTGAATTATGAATTGGTATTTAAATTCTGGTACTGACCCCGTGTGGTGTGGCAGAGTAAAAGGTGAAGAAATGGGGAACTCTAGAGTGGTTTATAGCGGCTGAGGTAAGATTGAATTACGAACTAGGAAGGTTAATTTGCTTGAACTGAAGCGGAGGAAAATACACCCCTTGTATTGATTGTAGAAAAGATGGTAAACTTGGTCCTGTCCTCCAGGTGGGAAAATTGTGAACATAAATAAGTAAGATCTAATAACCATTTGTTACTTAGGTCTCCTCTATCAACAGGGTACTGAGCTCCTCAGAAATATTCCAACCATATGTAGTTGCTCGATGTGGCTCTGTTGTCCTGACTACGAACCTTTAGTTGGAATTTGGACTAGACCACTGTTTTCAAAAGTGCTTAATCTTTGGAATCACTGGGCAGAGGTGGGGTGGGGTGTCCTTATTTAATTAAATCTAGAATTGAAATGCTTTTTAGCGTACTGATTCTTAGGCCCTACCTCCAGGGATTCAGTAGGTGATCGGCATGGCCTGGAAATCTGTATATTAAACAGCTTTCCACGTGATTCTGATGATTATCTAGACCTGGGAAGTGTTGGAGCAAGCCGTTTCTCTTTTTGTCCAGCTCTGCCTGTAAAACGCTCCCCTGTGAAAAACCCACGGGATGACAGACGTGCTCTGCTTAAGAAAACCAAGGCCTGCAGATGCATAAGGGAGGGATGATTGACATAGCCAGAAGAATTCTTGGTTTAAGGGGAAGGACTCACAGTGGCAGACCATTAAATAAGAGGCTTTCCTACTGTTTTTAATTCTTTATTTACAGAATTACATATAACTAGTTGACAGATAAACTAGAGGAGGAGGCAGAGAGATTTGTAACTCATGTTAGAGGATCTAGGAGATGTGAACATAAAACATCCCTGAAGTGATATTAAACCCAAGGAGCAAACAGCATTTGCTTGATAAAAATTTGATTCTCTCACGCTCATCCCCTGGATATTTTCACAAGCACGTTGATTTGGCTAAGTGAGATTTCACCTATGTTAAGCTGAACCCAGACACAAGTTGGAACATGTCTGGGAGGCAAAGCATCTGACTTTGTATTCAAAGTCAGATGTATGTATTTCCATAATTATCTACTCCCTTAACCATTTCTTTTTAGCCTTCATATAACTTGTGACAAGATAGGCATTCAAGTGCTACTGAAACTCCCAATTACCAATTGTGTAGAGTTCTACAGTAATAAATCACCGGGGAGAGCCTGCTTTTAATTTGAGATGCTGTGAACTGCTTTGAGAGAGTGCCACTGTAAGAAGTACTGTTACACCAAGCTGAGGCCCTTGAGGTAAAAAGTCAGCAGGGGCCAGCATACCCTGTTCTCCACATGCTAGTTTGAACTGCTTCAATTTGCCTGTTTACCATATTTTTTTCCGTAGGTTTTCACAAACCCAGGTCCTGGGGCCTCAGGATTGCTAACCCCTGCTGGGGTACCCTACTCCTTTCTGCCTTCCTGGCCATGCCAGCTCCATAGTAACCCTCCCTTCTCAGTGAGAAGCCTAGTTCCTTCAGTCTCTTCCTTAGTAGCCATAGGAGAGAAAAACACTAGTCTCAAGTGTTAATCAAGATAGCAGTAGTGCTTAACATGATACCCAGGACTGCTTCCTTTACAAAATAAGAACTAGAGGTGATGGCTCTTTATGGTGGCACTTCAGATTCCATGGTAGTGGGCTGGGGAGATATCCTTTGGGATGAAGTTGCCTTTTTCAAATAACATTTAATAATAAACTTTAATTTTAGAATAGTTTTAGATATACAAAAAAGTTACAAGAATATTACAGAGCGTCCCTGTACTCCACACCCTATTGTTAAATGGTATATTTAAAGGATTCAAAAGTAAATTAATTATTTGTATATTTGGAGTATAGATACCGTCTTTGCAACTGTTTTCTGTTAGGTTCATATTTGCTCTATTTAGTTTTTACCCTCTTTTTCTGCCTTCTCTGGTTTTAATTGAATATTTTATGTGGTTTCATTTTATCTCCTTTCCTAGCATATCATTTATACTGTTTTAAAACATTTAAAATTATATCATTTATTAGTAATTATCAGCCGGGGCCACGAGGAGATCTTTTTCATATCCTCACTCTGAGAACCTGGTAAATTCCTGGAGTGAAAGCCCACAAAGTGTGAGGAGCCTTCCTAAGACTGCAGCCCCCATGAGTTTCTCACTTTCAAGGTAGTTTACACTTAGCCTTCAGAAATTTGTCAAAATAATCATTTAAGTGTCCCTACAAGCTTATGGATTTCAGTGGGTTTTGTTCCAGGTAAGCAAATTTAAGGATTATGTCACTCTGGATGTGACCGTCTCTCTAGATTTTGGGGTGGTATATGCTCTGCGACTTCAGCTCTGTCATGGGTCAAAGAAAGGCCAGTGATTTTTTTTGTCCAGCTTTTTATTGTTTCAAGGACAAGAGTGACAATTTCCAAGCTCTTTGCATGATCCGAAACCGGAACCCAAAGCTTGTCTTTTTATGCCTCAAACCATAGCCTCAGCCTTCACCCTCAGTCCACTACTTCTTCTCACGTTGAGTAGGGCTAATTCTGATGATCATATCTCTATGTGTAGAATCAATTTAGGCCCGTAATAAAATGAAAATGAAAGATAGGCACAGTGTCTGGTAGAACATTAATTGGCTCATTAACTGTAAGTACATCATTTTATTTTCATTAGCCAGGATCAGGTTAAGAATGGGTAGAGTCCTAGACTCAACCTTTTAGTGATGACTATATGCTTTTTTTTTTGCAATTATTATAAGTAAATAGCTAGCAAAAGGGGGAGGTAGTGAAACATATGTTTTCTCTAGGATGATTGCTGAAACATATGCGAGTGGACATAACAGTGGTCATTGAACTTCACTGGTAGATATGGGTTAGGGGCTGGCCTGGGGAAGGTAGATTTGCAGGACAAGATGTTCCCCTTTATGCTATGGGGTTTCACCCTGTATGGGGTCATCAGTGCTTTTGAAAATCTGATAAAAGTTAAGGACCTTTCTTTTCCAGAAAAATGTACATTCTTGTATCATTTTGTACACCAGTCCATATTCTCTAGATAGAATCTTCCTTTAGACTTTTGTTATTTGAAGAACTAATAATGGCCTATGTCATCTTTAACCCACTTAGATGCCCTGTAGAGCAACCTCTCATATTTCTCCTACTTCCACTGACTAGGAACCTTAGCCTTTCTGCTCAGAAAACTTCTGTCTAGGTCAGAGATTGGCAAAATTTGGTTGGCCAATTCTCTTTTTTCGGTAAATAAAGTTTTATTGGAATACTGCCACACTTGTTTTTTTTATAGTGTCTATGACTGCTTTTTTCCTTACGATTACAGAGTTGAGTAGGCATGGAAAAACCAAAATATTTAGTATCTGCTCCTTTACGGGAAAAGTTTGCTGACCCTGTTCTAGATGAAGACGTTCAGAAGGGTGCAGCTGATAAAAGAGTTAACGTATAAAAGAGTTACCCTGCCCAAAGATGCTTACATTTTAACAGGGATCAAAATGCTTTTCAGTAGGATGGATTGAATCTTAAGGATGCAATTTTGTTTCCAATTTTATGTTTCTGTGAGAAAATGCCTAAAATCAGATCACTTACATGTGTGGTCAGCCATGCTAGTAAACAGAAAAGACTTTATCTCACCAATTCCTGTAATTCAAGAATTCCCAACCGACACCAAACAGGTTCACACAAAAATTTACAGTAAATTTTATCTTTTGGTATTATCCTGGGCTGCCTTTCCTCCCCACACCCCCAAGCCAAGTGCTCTCAAAAAGCATCCCAGATTTCAGAAAAAGAGAAGCTCTAGCTGATGCTCTTCTCCTTAGGGTCTCAATATGGTGCCTTCCTAATACAAATACTAATCTCCTAGTGCTCTTTGCTTAGAAGACCAGAGTAAGTAGCTGTAAACAGCTTTTTCTGCAAACATGAACGTTCAGTGGGCCAGCAGAGGAACAAACATAGAGTTCACACAGTGGCATTTCTCTGTAGTTTAAAATGTACACAAGCTACTCACTAGTTTGAAAGGCCGAAGAAGCCAGTTGTGCTAATATCTACATGAAGGTCTATCAGGGAAGAGCCTCTGACAGAGAATGCTCTGAATGCAGGGTCCAGGTGGCCAGCCAGTGGTGCTGAGCATTCAGGCTTATTTGTCCTATTTGTCCTCTTCAGGGTTTCAGGCCAGTCTCATTCAGGATTGGTTCTTACCTTGAGGGAGCGACATATAAAGACAAATTATGGTTGTTCTTTTGTTCTTTGTGCTACTTTTTTTCTAGGTTCTCCTATTTGTTCCCTTGTACCTTCACCTCACCCTACTTCAACCTTTGCTTATTTCCTGTGAACTCACTGCGTACTGTTTGCCTGGCCATTTCCCCAAATATATTGGTCCCTTTTGTATGGAGATAACATGTTGTGGTAGAAGGACTTTGGATTCAGAGAGAACTAAGCTCAGTTTTATGGCATATTAGCTGGTGTCACCAAGGCAGGTGAATCTCAGTTTCTTTATCTGTAACATGGGACTACAAGACTGTATATTTCGAAAGGTTATTAAGAGTATTACTTGAAGTAATTTGTATAAAACTCCTAGCATAGCACCTGATAAATTGTAGACACTCAGTAACACCAGTCCTCTTCCCTTTGGCCTCATTCTTCTCAGTGGAGACTATTTCTGTGACTTACCTCGCCTCTGATTCCTCTTTGCCCAGGCCCTTGTGATTTATAGATGCCCTGCCTCCCTGGGTTCACAGACTTGCTATCCTTTGTTTCTTGATCTGATGGAGCACACCAACTGACCTTTATTGGATGGCTCACCATAATTCCCAGGGACTTGGAAAGCCTGTATCCAATAACACCCCCTCCAGTCATTTAGAAGTGTGGTAGAATAATTATGTGGTGATTTGCACGTAAATGGTGCTGTGTTTTATTTAGCCATGACAGAAAAGAATGTGTAAACAACAGCGTCTGCATGAATATGCATGTTGCTTAATGACACAGTTATTTAATTTGCTCCTTTGCCAAGACTCACCTCACTGATGGTTCTAGGAAGGCCCCAGGAATTACACTAAAATCATCGAATACTCATTCTTTTCTTGCCAACTCACTTAGTCTTTCAAGATTTGTTAGGGCGTATATAAGCAAATAGAGCTACCTCACATTGATTCAGGTTCTTCTTTTAAGTAAACAGTTGAAGAGCTCAGCTATTCCAAATACCTTGTCCTGGAAATCAGAAACACCCATAATGTAGCCTTGTGTTACATGTCTTATGTGAATTCCTCTCCCTACAATTCTTGTCCCTCTCTCTACCCCCATGCCCCACGTATACCATTGACCTAGGCTTCAGTTTTTACTGCCCTTTCTTACTTTGTTCCGTGTTAGATGGAATTGTTGATCATAATTCTTTACTCTGTTGTACTGATGTCATACATTCACATCCTTGCAAGGACTTAGAACTTTGACCCTGACAGGTCCCCTGGGGATGATTATTTTACTGTTTCTCCTGATGGCCAAAGGAGAGTGGAAGGGCCCTTTGCTTTCCTCAACACTCCACCAAAAATCTTTTTATTGCTCTCTGTCTTTCCTGAACTATCCATTAGTAATTAGTAAATCTTCTAACTTGAGACAGTAAAAGACTTAAAATGCATGCATGCTATATGGTGGGGAGAACACATGAACATAGTACTCATTATCATCTGAAGCGACAGAAGTTAATCAGCTGGACTTTGAATTCGGTAGGAATTTAACTAAGCATATTTTATGTGCCAGGCACTGAACTAGGTGTTTTCCAGTTGCTTTATTACTTCCTTGAATCCTTATAAGGACTCTGTAAGATAAATTTTATTATTTTTCCCATCTTACATATGAAGCAGCTGAAACCCAGAGAGGTTCGAGTTATGTGCTGGATGCCACAGCTCCTTAGTAGTACATCTATGACTGAAGGCCAAGCTAAGGAAAGAAGCAAGTCCTTGAGAGGAGATTTAATGTGGAAATGGGAGACACCCTTAAAATATACTTCCTATATTGCCACACAGTGTCAGGTCTTTCTTTTCCTCTCCTCCCTCAACTTTTGGATTTTATAAGAATTTATATCTTATTTTCTTTCCCTATTGCTTAGCCCCAGGGTAGAGGGAATTCAAATGGTGGTCATATATTCCAAGCAGTTGTTGAGAAAGGCCATTCTAGTACGCTGACCTGCCTCCTGTCTCTCTTTGACCTTTACTGTATATCTCTGTAGCTCTGTGAGGAGTGGAACAACTCCCATATGGGAAACCATTGAGAACTACATCAGTGTAGACTCGTCAGGTTTGGCTACTTTTCCAGGAACCTGGGATGGTACGTGGCGTTCTTCGGTATCAGATCTTTCCAAAGAAAAGTCACTCCCAAAGCTGAGTGTGATCGCCTAGTTTCCGGACTGCTCAGAGTAGAGCTCTGCAACAGTCCACCATTTCCTACCCTTTGTAGACTTTGAGCAGTGAGTAGAGACTATTTTAGTGCAAAATGTAGTCTGGGCCCTAGCCCTAAAATAGCCATTTTGGGGGAACCTAAGTCTTGAAAGTACTCTCAAGGTGAAAATTTTGAGGGCTTCATTGTCTTTCACAATTTAGGACCTATGGAATCAGGCCCAAGCCATAACATTTTTCCTTCCCCCAAGCTAGAGACCCGAACCAAACTATGAACTTGGTGACTAAAATAAAACATGGTATTCTCTTTAAGGCTAAGTTTTACCTCAAAATTGTTTTATATTACAAATCATTTAAAAAATCTAAGTGCTTTTCAGGATACACTTTATCAACCATTTTTTTAAGTACCAGTTTGGTTCTGCTCTCGTGTTCCCCCAACTGAATCTGGGCTGAACGTGGATTGTATGTGCCTCAAAGATCTGCTTCAGCAGAGTGAGATTCTCCTCCTCATCATCAGTAGCATCATCATCACCGCCGCCACCGCCACCGCCACCACCGCCACCACCACCACCGCCATGTAACAGAAGTGGAAAAGTAACTGATATTTATTGAAAATCTATGATGCATCAAGAGTTGTGTTAGATACTTTATATACATCATTTCTAATTCTGTATACATGATGTACATTATGTCTAACTCTCAAGATAAACTTGTAAAGTGGAAACTCTTATTCTCGTCTAACAAATGAGGAAACTGAAGCTCATAAAAATTAAATATTTTGCCCAAGATCACCTAATTACTAAGTGACAGAGCTGGAGATTTTTAAAAAACAGCTTTATGGAGGTACAATTTGCATATTATAAAATGTATGATGTACACATTTAAGCCTACAATTCAATAATTGTTAGTAAGTGTGCAGAATTGTGCATATATTACTACAATCCAACTTTAGAACATTTTCGTCACTCTAAAAAGATCCCTCAAACCCATCTGAAGTCATTCCCCATTCCCACGCACTACCAAGCAACCGCTAATCTGATCTACTTTCTGTCTCTATAGAGAAAAGAAAATAATAAAGATTAGATCAGATGTAAATGAACTGGATAATAAAAAACAGTAGAAAGAATCAACAAGCCTCAAAGTCGGTTCTTCAAAAAGAAAAACAAAATTGAAAAAGCTTTAGCCAGATTTACCAATAAATAATAGAGAGGTACTCACATTACTAATATCAGGAAAGAAAGTGGGGTCATTATAACTGATCTTGCAGAAATAAAAATGATTATAAGACAATACTAGGACCAATTGTATGCCAACAAATTAGATAACCTTGATGAAATGGAAAAACTTCTTATGACACACAAACTACCAAAACTGAAACAAGAAGTAGAAATCTGAATAGCACCGTAACAAGTAAAGAGATTGAGTTGGTAATCAAAAACCTCCCAACCATAACAACAACAACAAAACCTAGGACTGGATGGCTTTATTGCTGAATACCACCAAATGTTTAAACAGTTAACATCTATCATTCACAGACTCTCCAAAAATATAGAAGAGGAAGGAACACTTTCTAGCTAATTCTATGAGGCCAGTATTATTCTTATACCAAATCCAGACAAAGATATTACGAGAAAAAACTATAGACCAATATCTCTTCTGAATATGAATGTACAAATTCTCAACAAAATACTAGAAAATCAAATCTAGCAACAAATTAAAATGATTATATACCAAATGGACTTTATATATGTACCAAATGGATGGTATACCAAATGACTTTATATATACCAAATGACTTTATATATACCAAATGAGTTTATATATACCAAATGGATATATACCAAATGACCAAATGGACTTTAACCTAAGTCTCTATACTAAGAGTGCAAAGCTTGTTCAGCCTGTAAAGTTCAATCAATGTAATGCACCATGTTGAAAGAATGAAGGAAAAACACAACATGATTATCTCATTAGATGCAGAAAAATCATTTGACAAAATCCAATACCCTTTGATAATGAAGACACTCAATAAACTAGGCATAGAAGGGAGCTTCCTCAAAATGATAAAAGGAATCTATGAAATACCCACGATTAACATTATACTTGGTGGTGAAAGACTGAAAGCCTTCCCCTTAATTTCTGCTCACACCACTTCTGTTCAACATTGTACTGGAAGTTCTAGCCAGGGTAGTTAGGCAAGAAAGAGAGATAAAAGGCACCTGAATCAGAAAAGAAGAAGTAAAACTGTATCTGTTTGCAGTTGATATGATCTTTTCTATAGAAAATCCTAATGAAACTACAAAAATCTCTTAGAGTTAATAAGTTCAGCTTGGTTGCATCTAAAATAACAAAATACCTAGGAATAACTTTAATGAAGGATGTGCAAGATTTAAATACTGAAAACTACAAAGCATTGTTGAAAAAAATTAAATGGAAAGACATCCATGTTCATGGATATGAAGATGGCAACACTCTCCAAATTTATCTATGGATTCAGTTGTAATCCCTGTTAAATTTCCTACTGCCTTTTTTGGGGAAAAAATTGACAAGCTTATCCTAAAATTCATATGAAATTACAAGGGACACAAAATTGTACAAACAATCAGAAAAAAAGAACAAAGTGAGAGGATTCACATTTCTCAATTTCAGTAATTAATCCAGTAATCAAAACTCTGTGGCCCTGGCATAAGGATAAATATAGAGATTAATGGAATAGTATTGAGAATTCAGAAATAAACCCATACATTGATGGTCAGTTGATCTTTGACAAGAGCTCCAAATCATTCAAGAGAAAGAATATTCTTTCCAATAGATGATCCTTGGACAACTGGATATCCATATACAGAAGAATGAATTTAGAATCCTATATCATACCATGTAAAAATTAACTCAAACTGGATCAAAGATCTAAGTGTAAGAGCTAAATTTAAAAAGCCCTTGGAAAGAAATATAGGTATAAATCTCCACGACCTTTTTATTAGTCAACATTTTCTTAAATATGGCACCAAAAGCACAAGCAACTAAAGAGAAACATAAATATGACTTCACCAAAACTGGAAAAAAAACACATTTGTACATCAAAGGACAGTATCAAGATAGTGAAAAGACAACTGAGAGAATGAAAATCATATATCTGATAAGGGTCTAGTATCTAGAATATATAAAGAACTCAACAAAAAGACAGATGATCCAGTTTAAAAATGGGGAAAACAGCTGAATAAATGAAGGTGTACAAATTGCCGACAAGCCCATAGAAAGGTGCTCAACATCATTAGTCATCAGGGTAATGTAAATTAAAACCACAATGAGATATGAATTCACACTAACTAAGATGGCTAGAATTAAAAAAAAAAGAGGAAAATAATTTTTGGTGAGAGTGTGGAGAGATTGGAACCCTCACACATGGCTGGTGGAAATGTAAAATAGTGAGGGCATTGTGGAAAAGTAAAACAGTCAGGGTACTGTGGAAAACAGTATAGCAGTTCCTCAAGATGTTAAACATAAAATTGTCATGTGGCCCAGTAATTCTGCTCCTAGGCATACACCTAGGTAATTGAAAACATACGTTCAAACAGAAACGTGTACATGAATGTTCATAGCAGAATTATTCATAATAACTCAAAGTATAAATGATCCAAATGTTTATACATCTAATGCATTTGATGGACAATTATTCAGCCATAAAAGAATGAAGTCCTAATACATGCTACAACATTAATGAACCTTTGAAAACATGCTGAGTAAA
The DNA here is from genome assembly GCF_059928025.1 of Delphinapterus leucas. Classification (NCBI taxonomy): domain Eukaryota; kingdom Metazoa; phylum Chordata; class Mammalia; order Artiodactyla; family Monodontidae; genus Delphinapterus; species Delphinapterus leucas. The sequence continues at coordinate 27,177,348 of NC_143150.1, forward strand.
AGAAGCCAGACACAAAAGGTCACATATTATATGTGCTATGGTCTGAATGTTTGTGTCCCCCTAAAATTCATATGCTGTAATCCTAACCTCCAAAGATGATGCCATTAGGAGTTGGGGCCTTTGGGAGATGCTTAAATCATGAGGGTGGAGCTCTTCTGAATAGAGCTAATGCTTTATAAGAGGCTCCAGAGGGATCCCTGGTCCCTTCCACCATGTGAGGACACAGCCAGAGGTGCTGGCTATGAGCCAGGAAGAGGGATCTCATCAGAATGCGATCATGCTTGCACCTTGATCTTGGACTTTCCAGTCCCAGGAACTGTGAGAAGTAAATGTTTGTTGTTTATAAGCCAGCCAGTCTGTGGTACTTCGTTATAGCAGCTCAAATGGACTAAGGCAGTATGATTCCATTTATACGTAATATTCAGAATGGATAAATCCATAGAGACAGAAAACAGGTTAGTGGTTACCAGAGTTTGAGGGAGTGGGGAATTAAAAGTGAGAGCTTAATGGGCACAAGGTTTCTTTATAGGGTGATGAAAATGGTCTAGAATTGGATATTGGTTATGATTGCACAGGATTTTGAATATACTAAAAACACTGAATTGTACACTTTAAAACGATGAATTTTGTGTTATGTGAATTTTATCTCGAAATTAAAAATCTTTAAAAAAAACCCTTTGGTTTTCGAAACTCCAACCCATTACCCTACGGACAAGTTCAGCCTGTAGCAGGGAGAGGTTCTGCTAGCTATGATGGGGGCTACATGGAGGGAGTTTTTAGTTTACATTACAAGTGCTAGTGGGCCATAAGGAGAGTGAGATGCAGTAGCTCTTGGAATGACCGCATTGTGGCAATCTGTGATTAACTGGTTGTGAAGCCCTACAAGTTGCCCTGTCATCTCAGTCTGTTATAATTCTTACCTGACTGAATAGCTATCACAGTTCTAACCCACTGTCTTAGGGCTGCTATAACAAAGTACCATAGACTGGGTGGCTTATAAACAACAGCAATTTATTTCTCACAGTTCTGGAGGCTGGAAGTCAGAGATCAGAGTGCCGGCATGGTCAAGTTTGGTGAGGACCCTCTTCTAGGTTGCAGACTTCTGACTTACTGTATCAGAGAGCAGAGAGCAGAGGGAGGAAACAAGCTTTACTGTGACTCTTAGAAGGACATTAATCCCATCCGTGAGGGCTTCACACCTTCATGAGTTCATCTAATCCTAATTACCTCCCAAAGGTCCTACCTCCTAATACCATCACATTGTGGGGTAGGGTTTCCAGTATGGAAATTTGGGGGGGACACGTTAAGTCCTTAAGACCCACTTATGAATAACTCCACTGTAAGGTAAATACTTAACACCTGAATTATTTTGAGTTAAGATATCTCTATGGACACTTAGATTTATTCAATCTAGTCACCAAATATTGGGTTGGCCAAAAAGTTCCTTTGGTTTTTAAGTAAAAATAAAAGACACATTTTTCATTTTCACCAATAACTTTATTGAACAACGTATTCACCCTTTTGCTCCACTACCTGCTGCCGTTTTTCGGGCAACTTCATAATTCCATCTTCCCAAAACTTTTTATCTTTTTGAGCAAAGAACTGTTCCAGGTGCCTTTTACAGTCTTCCAGGGAACTGAAATTTTTTCCATTAAGAGAATTTTGTAAAGACCTAAATAAATGGAAATCTGAAGGTGTAACATCTGGTGAATACGGCAGATAAAGCAGAACTTCCCAGACAAGCTGTAACAGGTTTTGCCTGGTCATCAAAGAAACACGCGGTCTTGCGTTGTCCTGATGGAAGATTATGCCTTTTCTGTTGACGAATTCCGGACGCTTTTTGTGAGTGCTGCTTTCAGTTGCTCTAATTGGGAGCAGTACTTGTTGGAGTTAATCGCTTGTTTTCCAGAAGGGGCTCGTAATAGAGGACTCCCTTCCAATCCCACCATATACACAACATCACCTTCTTTGGTTGAAGACCGGCCTTTGGTGTGGCTGGTGGTGGTTCATTTCGCTTGCCCCACGATCTCTTCCGTTCCACATTACTGTATGGTACCCTGTCACAACTGTTTTAGAAACGGAATGTTTCTGTTATGTTTAAGTAGAGAATCGCATGCAGAAATATGGTCAAGAAGGTATTTTTCACTTAATTTATGTGCAATCCAAACATTAAAGCGATGAACATAACCAAGCTGGTGCAAATGATTTTCAGTGCTTGATTTGGGCACTTTGAGTATGTCGGCTATCTCCCGCGTGGTATCACATTGATTGTTCTCAATGTCTCGATTTGATCGCTGACAACTTCAACTGATCTACCTGATCGTGGAGCATCATCCAGCGAGAAATCTCCAGCACGATACTTCACAAACCACTTTTGACACGTTTGATCAGTCACAGCGCCTTCTCCATACACTGCACAAATCTTTTTGTGTGTTTCAGTTGTGTTTTTACCTTTCTTGACATAATAAAGCATAATATGCCAAAAATGTTGCTTCTTTTCTTCTGTCTTCAGTATTAAAATGGCTACACAAAAAATTCTCCAATTTTGCTAAGTTTTTTTAATGCACGCTGATATGACAGCTGTCACAATACAATCTAACAAAATTGTTTCGAATGAAGTTAAGGACAACTAAACACTACCACAGCCATCTTATGGAAAAACCCGAACGAACCTTTTGGCCAACCCACTACTTATCAAGTATGTCATGCTATTTGTTGAGCATTAATTGTGTGTTTGACCACTGTACCTAAACATTATATACTTTATATTAACTGAGTCCATTTAACAAACCCATTAAATAGATTTTAATGTTCCCACTTAACAGATGGGGAGACTACAGTGGAGAGAGGTTAAATAACTTGCCTAAGGCCATCCAGTCGCTGTGTGGCAGATCTGGGATATTAACTTAGATCTGTATACACCCACATCGCCTGCTCTTTAGCACTATAATATAATGGAAGTTAACTTGGGCTGGGGGAGTGGGGTGTGTGAGGATTGGAGAGAAAGAAGTCTAGCATGAATTCTGGCTGCTATTTCAGACCAACTAATTGAATTTCTCACATTTCAGACAATTGTTTAGGCTTATTGAAGACAGGGACTCAAATAACCTATTTCTCCCTCTTTCACTATTACAGAGATAAAGTCTTTATCCTTTATCATTTTCCCAAATTCACTGTGCAGTCAGTTGGGCCTGTTGAAATCTTATAATATTGTTGGGATGGTGTTAGGCATTTACGGTATGTGTTCCAGTTTATTTGTTAGCGTTGAAAACCTGTTGATCGTGCATTAAATTGAGGTGGATCTATAGCTTCTGACTTAAAAAAAGCGACATATTGTAAACGTGGCTGTTGACAAAATGACAGGATTTTAAGCTTTTACAATGAAGAAATGTCTGTACATTCTGTGTAACATCCAATAATTAAATGTCTGGCAAGTGTCATTAAACAAAATTAACATACTTAATGAAACCATCATTTCTCTTATTCTCTTTTCAAAATTCTAAAATATATCTAACTATTCTGTAATAAAGCATTGTATTTGCTGTTCTGCAAATAAATATGAACGCAGACAGATAAATTAGGATTAGATTATTTAACTGCCTATATATAGTGTTAATTGCATTTTTTTGACCATATAAACCTTAATCCATGTCACCTCTTTCAAGACCCATACCAGAACATGCCTTCTCTTATGTAACTTCCCTTACTAAACTGCCATGCTCAGAACGTACTTTTCACACCTATTATGCCATTTATAGAGTGGTATATTGCTTAAACTTATTAATACTGTTTCTAAATGATCTTTCTGGCTGTTTCAGGAATATCCATTTTCTCTCTCACTAACTCACAAGCTCTGCATGTCATTGACATTTTTTTTTTTTTTTTAGTAATCACAGAATGTTTAAGGATAGTTCTCTACACATAGTGGGTGGTCAGTAAATATTCCTGGAATTACAGTCTGCATTTCCAAGTTGCTAAGCTCATTTAATGTTAAACTATTAAAGGCCATGGTGTCTGGAAATTTTGAGCATAAATCCAGTGGTGCCTGAGAAGTCTGGGAATTGTTTTTGTTACTGGGAAAGAAATAACAATTCTTTATTTTTCCCCAAGTGATTGGACAAGTACTTTAAGCACAGCCTTTCTAGCCTAAAAAGAGGCAAATCTCCTCTCCCCAGGAGAGGATCCTCTACCAGGATATTTCTCGCATCTTTTTTGTGGAAGGCCTTAATTCTTCTTTGTAGCTGTTTTTGGACTTATGCAAAAAGGGATATATTTCAGGAGAGAAATCTCAAAAAGTAATACATAGTTTATCTGGCATCTTTTATCCTGAGATTGCTCCAGGTTGAGTTAGGTCCTCATTATCTGTAGAAAGGGGAGAGGGGTTCCACTTCTGGCACAAGAGTGAGTTGCTCTTTGGACCTGCTCCTCAGAGAAACTGGTGAAAATTATTTTTAAAAAATTTAAGGATTCTGGGGCTTCCCTGGTGGCGCAGTGGTTGAGAGTCCGCCTGCCGATGCAGGGGACACGGGTTCGTGCCCCGGTCCGGGAGGATCCCACATGCCGCGGAGCGGCTGGGCCCGTGAGCCATGGCCGCTGAGCCTGCGCGTCCGGAGCCTGTGCTCCGCAACGGGAGAGGCCACGACAGTGAGAGGCCCGCGTACCGCACACACACACACAAAATTTAAGGATTCTGGAAATTGTCCTAAGAGCATACTGCAAATGAAGAAACATGTTCTAAAATGTACTGTGGTGATGGTTGCACCACTCTGAATATACTGAAAACCACTGAATGGTACATCTTTAGAAAAGTGAATTGAATTGCATGTGAATTATATGTCAATAAAGTCTTAAAAAATTAAGAAAGAAGGAAACCAAACTTCATATCCTGTCTCCCAGAGTGACCCAGAATAGTGTTAGTGAAACAAAGGAGAAATATAAAAGTTATCTATTGCTCTATAACAAATTTCCCCAAACTTAGCTGCTTAAAACAACAAAGATTTCTTAACTCTCAGATTCTGTGGGGCAGGAATCCTGGGCACAGCTTGGCTGGGTGCTTCTCAATCCAGGCCTCTTATGAGGTTACAGCCAAGTCATTGGTCAAAGCAGTAGTAGTCATAGCAAGTCTTAGCTTGAACTGGAGAGTTTGCTTCTAATCGCACGCACATAGCTGTGGACTGGACTGAGAAGATCAGCTTCCATCTCATTCATGTGGTGGCTGACAGGCTTTGGCTCCTCATTACATGGATCTGAGTGTGCTCCAAACATGGCAACTGCTGCTGCTGCTGCTGCTGCTGCTGAGATAGGGAGAGGGAGAGGGAGGGAGAGAGAGAGAAGAGAGAGAGCGCAAAAGAGACCGGGCGAGACATGAGGGAGAGCTTACTACAGTGTTCAAGATGGAAGCCATAGTCTTTTTGTAGCCTACTTTTGAAAGTAGAATCCCGTGACCTCGGCGATATTCTACTGATTACAGAGAGCCAAACATTTCACCCACGCTCAAGGGCAGGGAATCACCTAAGAGTATGAATACCAGGAGGTGGGGATTACTGGGGGCCATCTCAGAGGCTGCCTGCCACAGAGAGGATTTCCCAGGCTATAGATATTCTGTCTTCTCTTTTCTGACTATGTTTGTGGAGGATAATACATTTGTAGAAAAAAAAAAAGAGAGTAAATATGTGATACGACTGGGATTGCCCAGGAAGCTATGGTAGCATTGAGGAGATACTTTAATCCAGTGCTGGGAGGGACCTTCATATGTAGTCAAAGAATGTCTTAGAAGATGTGATATCTGATGCTTGTTTTGAGGTGAAGGGTTACTCTGGCTAGAAAATGTGGTACAAGAGGGAGAAAGGCATAGAGACACTATATCTTTAAGAACCGCAGGCAGTTGTGTAAAATTGGAAAGGAGGGGTGTGTGTGTGTGTGTGTGTGTGTGTGTGTGTGTGTGTGTGTGTATTCAGGAGGATAAATATGAAGGTCTGTGTATGGAGTTGGGATTTTTAAATTGAAGACACTTGGGAGTCACGTTCTTAAAAGGGAAGTCATTTGGTTCTTACGGGAGCAGAGCAGAGTCAAAATCTGTTGATCATGCATTAAATTAAAGGGAATCTATAACTTCTGACTTTGAAAAAGGAAGAAATATAGACAGGAATTTCTAATAACTATTCTTTAAACATAGCCCATATAGTCCTACATTTGTGCCACTGCTTACTCTTTCTACTGCCTTCCTTGCCTCCCTCCACCACCTCCCCCCGCCTCTTCCAAATACCCTGTTTTCAGAGACCAACTTAAGGAACACCTACCTCCAGGAGCGCTTATGTCATTTTAGCCCATAAGATTACCTTCCCCCGAACTTCACAGCACTTGAACACTATACTTCTTCTTTTATCCTTTAAATAGATAACCTGATACATTTAGTTATTTCATGTACTTATCCATTTTATGAATACCTACTGAGATATCTGTTATGTGCATAGCATTATACAAAATGCTTCAATTAAATCCAGATGTATATAATATGGAACGAGGTCCCTGGCCTCAAAGAAGTCACAGTCTGGGCATGAACTACCCACACTGGATTACCAGAAGTGCATACTAAAATACCGGTTCTAGGGCCCACCCAAGACTCATTGAATAAAACTCTCTGAGAATCAGGTGACCAAATCTAGATTTTAATGCCTACTGTGATTGTAAAGAACACTAAGTTGGGAACTAACGGTCTAGTGAATGAGACAGGAATATACATAAATAATTCCAACACAGGGAAGAATGCGCCAAGTGTACACCACATGAAACCAGTGCAAAACCCTTCTGGGAGTTGAGATCACTTGTAGCTGGGAAGTTGAGAAATATTTCATGGAAAAAGTAGTATTTTAATTGTCATATCTGAGGGACAGTCACTGATATATCTTCTCTTATTTGTTCATTTATTTTGATTCCCTAGTCTTTGACATATAAGTCTTGGCTTTATTTGAGGATGCTGCCCCTTTAACAGGAATAGCAGACACAGATTTTGTGTTTCCATGAGAAGCTTTTTCAAATTGGTCTTAAGATCTTGATTCTCCATTTGCTAGTCTCTTCTGCCACAGCTTTTAAAATCCAGACTTGAAAAACCCAAACTGCACTTAATTCTTCATCCACTTATATATGCAGTTCACATTCACATTGTGCTTGTGGGAGGATGAGAGCTATATAAATCCAAGGTATTATTATTATTATGTTCTCTCACTGCTGTTCCCTTTTGGCCCTTTATTCTAGGCTTTCAACTTGACTTAGTTTGAATTCTGCTTAATCTTATCTTCAATTTAATTCTACTTTAATAAAGCTGTCTATAAATAATAATAACAGTGAAAATTTTTATAAGAAGCAAGTCAGTTCTGTTTACTGCAGACCTCAGTAGACGAAGACCAATTTTCCCCAAGGAGGGTCCTGAAGACACTCAAATTCAACATCTCTATTTAGGTACATGTATGCTGGGTGAATTTTTTGAAGTTCATAGGGTTGATTAGTGCTAGTAATCTGTTTTTCCTTTGCAGATATTCATACAGAGCTCTTTTACTGAAGCACAGAGGTACTGCTAATGAAGAGCAGTGCAATTCCTTTCAAGAGATTGTGTTGCCTTTGGCATCTCTTAGTAGGCATGTATCACCATCTCCTGATACTAAATCTTGTATCAATCAGTGTCCATTCAGAAGAGGTACATAGAGTGATTCGGGGAATTAAAAGCTTTCATACCCATTAGAAAGACCATTGCTTTCATAACCATTGGTAAAGAAGGTCAGGAGACAGCTTTCAGGAAACGTGGATGTGTGGGGATACCAGGAAAGCCCCCACCGGTGCTATCAGCTGCTTGCTCACAATGGACATGACCTCAACTGCCTGCATTGTACTAGAAGCACAAGCCTGCTGTTTTGAGAAAGGTGGACAGAGCCAGCTTATTTCTTATTTCCGTCTCTGCCTTTTCCATTATCCTCTGTTGGCGCAGATGTAGACACTTTTTTGTTTTTGTACCCTTAGGATGGCATACATTTTAAAATATGTGGACACGTGCTCTAAAATGTAAAACATTTTTCACTTAGTAAATTATGAGCATATTCCTGTCACTAAATATGATGCACTATGCTTTTAATGGCTGTACGGCAGTCTTTCATATGGATATACCATAATTTATTAACCACTATATTATTTACAACAACAGGGGGATAGTGCAAGAGCTCAGGCTGTAGAGGTACACTGTATCTGAATCCTGGATTTGATGCTCAGTGGCTTTGTGATTTTGGCAAGTCACTTAACTTCTCTAACCCCCATATTCTTCAATTGTAAAATGGAATTGAAAATATTAACACCCAGTTGGGTTGTCAAGGAAATGTGTCTGTCATATTAAAAACTCTCAATAAATGTTGAGTATTATTACTATTATTATAATATAACAAGAATATCTCATTATTTCATTTTTATAAATTCTTAGTGATTGCACTGCTGGGTCAAAGGTATGTGATTTTTTTTGCATTTTTTATTTTTTGTAGGGAGTGGGTGGGTACATATAACAAATTTATTTTCAGAAATATTGGGCAATTTATTTTCCTACCAATAGTTGTGTAATTACCTATTTCATTAAACCCTCACAATTATAGGATATTATAATTTCAACCACTGTGATAGGGCTTTTCAACTGTCAAATTGGTCTTGTTTTAATTTGTGTTTTGTTTTATGTGCTTCGACTTTATGAATTGTTTTTTCATTTCCATTTCCCATGTGTTTCTTGGTGTACAGTACTCCTTCTCACTAACTGGTCTTTGTCCATCTCAAGATTATATCTTTGCCTCTTGCTTCTTTTCCATTTGTTCCACCTCTTCTTTAGGTGTGGCAGTTATCTCGATGTTTGCCATCCTTTATATAGAGCAACTTTAATTTATTCTTCTTTTTACATTTCCATTTACCCTACATTATAGAGAAACTCTGCTTATCATGGTGCTTATCCACATTACTGAGTGCCACTTACTGAACTACTGAAATGTATGTGCATTTCTACTTGTGTGCCTTCCTCACTGGGCTCTGCTCTGGGCATTGCAGGGGCCATCTCATCTTGTCTGCTGTTGTATCTCCCATACTCAGAACACAGCCATCATCTTTTAAAACTTTTCAGTGGACCAAGCTAAAATAATATATCATGATTTTACTATCATATTTCAGTTCAAATTTATGAGTTTTACTTAACTGCTTTTAATGATATGCTTCGTTTTCTCCTATATGAAAAGCTTGGGTCCTTATTACACTAATATAATTGCTTCTTTGGTATTTATACTTTCAAAACAATATAAATATATTACTAATAAGGTGATTACTGAAACCAACTGGTACTCTTACTAACAAAGTGATTACTGAGAGCAATTTGAGAATCCTCTGCAGATTAAACAAAAATTTTATCCTTAGAGCACATCCCACTAGGGATGTACAAACTGCAGATCTTGCTTGACCTATGATGGGGGTTACATCCTGATAAGCCCATCGTAAGTTGAAAACATCATAAGCTGAATATGTATTTAGCCTATTTTAACGCGCCCAGAACACTTCCGTTAGGCTACGGTTGGGCAAAATCATTTAACACAAAGCCTATTTTATAATAAGTTATGGAAATATCTCATGTAATTTATTGAATACTGTGCTGAAAGTGAAAAACAGACTGGGTGTGTGGGTACAGACTTTGCTGTAAGTGTATCAATTGTTTACCCTCATGATCACATGGCTGATGGGAGCTGCAGCTCGCCCAACATCACGAGAGAGTATCATACTGCATATTGCTAGCCTGTGAAAAGATCCACATTCAAAATTTGAAGTACAGTTTCTACTGAATGCATATTGCTTTTGCACCACCAAAAAGTTGAAAAATCATAAGTCGAACCACCGTTAAGTCGGGGACTATCTGCACTGTGTTTTAAAGTCTCTTGAAATAATTATTTTTGTAGTTATGCCAACAATTTGATAAATAATTAAGTTTGTTTCATTTGTTTTTTTAACAATTGCTTTTTAAATTTAATTTTGTTTTATAGTTATGTAGAACATTTACATTGTTCCAAAGTAAAAACAAAAACAAGGTACATTAAAAGAAATCTAGCTTCTCTCCCTTTCCCTTTCTTGCTAGTCAGGAAAGTATCTCTATCTAGTTTTAGCTTTTTTTTTTTCTTTGCGTAGGTCTATGGAAATAACATAAAATGATGTTCAAGAGTAGATTCTTTATTAAATGCCAAAGCAAAATCTTATAGTATCATTAAAAAATCTGTTACAGGATTATTTGCTTCCTTACGTTCTTTGGCTGAACCAGTTTCCTTTTAAAATCTAATTGTTTTGTCTTTTAATCAATCTGCAATGAGTCGAGTTTAAATTTCCTTGAATTTTATTCTGTACAAAGCAGATACTATTTTAAATTAACTTCTATTTCCTATAGCAAATCTTTTTCAAAAGTATGCTCCTCTTCCACCACTTGCTTCACTTTCTCCCCCTTCCTTTTTGTGCTGCAGCAGAATTTCATTGACCTTGTGTTGGTTTCAAGTTCACTTCATTCATTTTTGAATGAGGAGGATTTATCTCATCTTAGTATATGTCACTCAAACATGTGGGTAAATTCCTCTTGCATTCTCTCTTCAGCTGTGTGCTATTTTAATGATCTTATCCTAACTTAACCTGAGTGGCTAACATTTATAAGTTTAAATTAGCACTGTGATACAATCGGCAGAAATCTATGGTAAGGGAACTGAGATAATTGATAATGCCATTAGGCAGACTTCTTTGATCATTTCACTTGGGATTTGTGAAGGGGCATTTTAATGCCTTTGTTCAAGTCACGTCCTTACTTTAAAGGCACTCTGTAAACTTTTTGCTGGCAAATCTTTAGGTGAAGCTAACTAATCAATGTTTGAGTAATCACCTATGCTCTTTGAGAATGACTTGGACTCTTGTTCCATAATTACCATCAGAACACTTTTCTGAAGCATCCGATTGCTCATGATTCTATACTAGATGGTTGAAAATGAAATGGCTGCTGCCATATATTTAAATGGTTAAATACTAAATTTTATTGAATGAGTAAAAACTGTTAAACACATTAGGCCTCAAAGTGGTAATACAGGACTCTGATTGACCAAGTTCTTGTTTTTCTGATCTCTGACTAATAGTCATTTTCTCTGAAAAGCCCCTCCTGAACTTACCCCGTTCAAATCAAATTATTCCCCCTGTTATATACTCTGTAGTACTCCTTAACAGCCGTCAGAGTTGGTAGTTATCTATATGATGATAATTTCTTTAATGTCTGTGTTGTTCACTAGGCTTTAAATGCCAACAGAATTAGAATTCTGTTTTGTCTATTTTATTCTCTGTTCTAGGGCCCAGTGCCTAGAACAGTCCTGACACTCAGTATGTACTATTTTAAAAAATAGATGAATACAAGATAAAAATATTAAATCTCATTCTACACACAAATTAGAAGAGTAAAGGGACATATGTGAGGTGGAAGGGTTGGATTTGAGCTAGAGAGGAAGGGAGGTTGTAATAGTGGGTAAACCACCAGATTGAGAGTCAGAAGCATTCTGGTCTTGACCCTGCGGCTTAGCAGCTATGCGACTTTATCAAAAACACCTTCCCTCTCTGATCCTACTTTATACATTTATACAATGAATAGGGAAGATTAAATAATATAAAATTTTCTTATAATTCTAGTCATCCATGATTTTCTTATCTTCTGTTTCTTCATCTCTAAAGTAATAATAGTACCTATCTCATAGAATTATTGTGAATTTTAAATAAGATAATGTGTATTATTTGTTTTCCTTCTACCCCTTCTTCACTAAGCAGTTTTCAAAACTCCTTGGATCCTCTTTGCCTTACTTCAGCAGTTTTATCTTTGGATAGCTCCAACACATCATCAGATTTCCCCAGAAACGTCTAGAACAGTGTCTGTCAGATATGCACTCATTTGCGGCGTTCCCCATTCTTTAGTAAGCTCTAATAGTATGTAAGAGCATCACACAGGGAGAAACAAATGCCCTTACTAAATAGTTCCCTTCCGTTAGTTTGAATATGAAATGGTATCCGGCATTTGTCTAATTCTGAATGGTGCTTTCTAATCTCTAAAATGTTTTTTTTTTTCTTTCTCCATTTAGTATAGATGCACTTGTTTCCCTTCATGGTCCAGATGTATTTCACTGGCTACTAAGTTATTTTTACAAGTTAAATAAAAATGCCCTCTTTTTTTCCCATTAAGGCAACAAATTTTCCTATTTTTGTGTTGTCAGGTGCTAGGTATATTAGAGTATTTAGCTGATGAATGTCTGTCTTTTTTTACATCTTTATTGGAGTAAAACTGCTGTATAATGGTGTGTTAGTTTCTGCTTTATAACTAACTGAATCAGATATACATATACATATATCCCCATATCTCCTCCCTCTTGCATATCCCTCCCACTCTCCCTATCCCACCCCTCTAGGTGGACACAAAGCAGTGAGCTGAGCTCCCTGTGCTATGTGGCTGCTTCCCACTAGCTATCTATTTTACATTTGGTAGTGTATATATGTCCATGCCACTCTCTCACTTCGTCCCAGCTTACCCTTCCCCCTCCCCGTGTCCTCAAGTCCATTCTCTACGTCTGTCTTTATTCCTGTCCTGCCCCTACGTTCATCAGAACCATTTTTATTCTTTTTAGATCCCATATATATGTATTAGCGTATGGTATTTGTTCTATTCTTTCTGACATACTTCACTCTGTATGACAGTCCCTAGGTCCACCCACCTCACTACAAATAACTCAATTTCATTTATTTACATGGCTGCGTAATATTCCATTGTATATATGTGCCACATCTTCTTTGTCCATTCGTCTGTCGATGGGCGCTTAGGTTGCTTCCATGTCCTGGCTATTGTAAATAGAGCTGCAATGAACATTGTGGTACATGACTCCTTTCAAATTATGGTTTTCTTAGGGTATATGCCCATTAGTGGGATTGCTGGATCGTATGGTACTTCTATTTTTAGTTTTTTCAGGAACATCCATACTGTTCTCCATAGTGGCTGTAACAATTTATATTCCCACCAACAGTGCAAGAGAGTTCCCTTTTCTCCACACCCTCTCCAGCATTTATAGTTTGTAGATTTTTGGATGATGGCCATTCTGACTGGTGTGAGGTGATACCTCACTGTGGTTTTGATTTGTATTTCTCTAATGATTAGTGATGTTGCGCATCCTTTCATGTGTTTGTTGGTTTGGCGTAGGGTGTCCATCACTGTACTTGCTGGTCTTTGAGTGGAGCTGGGTCTTAGCGTTGAGATGGAGATCTACGGGAGCGCTTTTGCCGTTTGATATTACGTGGAGCCGGGAGGTCTATGGTGGTTCAGTGTTCTGAACTTGGCTCTTACCTCAGAGGCTCAGGCCTGACACCCGGCCAGAGCACCAAAACCCTGTCAGCCACATGGCTCAGAAGAAAATGGAGAAAAGTGAAAGAAAAGAAAGAAATAAATGAAGTTATTAAAATTTAAAAAAGTATTAAAAATAAAACAATCAAAAAGTAATAAAAGAAGAAGAGAGCAACCACACCAAAAAACAAATCCACCAATGATAACAAGCGCTAAAATCTATATATATATATATCTATATATATATATATATATATAAAAAGCAGACAGACAGAACCCTGGGACAAATGGTAAAAGCAAAGCTATATAGACAAAATCACATAAAGAAGCGTACACATACACACTCACCAAAAGAGAAAAAGGAAAAAAATATATATATAAAAGGAAGAGAGCAACCAAGTCAATAAGCAAATCTACCCATGATAATAAGCTCTAAATACTAAACGAAGGTAAACATCAAACTAGAAACAAATTAGATGCAGAAAGCAAACCCCATTTCTACAATTGCTCCCACAGTCCACTGCCTCAATTTTGGGATGATGTGTTGTCTCTTCAGGTATTCCACAGATGCAGGGTGCATCAAGTTGATTGTGGAGATTTAATCCGCTGCTCCTGAGGCTGCTGGGAGGAATTTTCCTTTCTCTTTTTTGTCCGCACAGCTCCTGGGGCTCAGCTTTGGATTTGGCCCCGCCTCTGCATGTAGGTCATCCTCTGGCATCTGTCCTTTGCTCAGACAGGAGGTGGTTAGAGGAGCAGCTGATTCGGGGGCTCTGGCTCACTCAGGCTGGAGGGAGGGAGGGGTACGGATGCGGGGCGAGTCTGCGGTGGCAGAGGATGGCATGATGTTGTACCAGCGTGAGGCACGCCGTGCGTTCTCCCAGGGGAGTTGTCCCTGGATGCCGGGACCCTGGCAGTGACGGGCAGCACAGGCTCCCGGGAGGGGAGGTGTGGATAGTGACCTGTGCTCGCACACAGGCTTCTTGGTGGCTGCAGCAGCAGCCTTAGCATTTCATGCCCGTCTCTGGGGTCCGCGCTGATAGCTGTGGCTCACGCCCATCTCTGGAGCTCGTTTAGTCAGTGCTCTGCCTTCTGTGGGAGTTCCCTCTCCTCATGCACTCCAAAACAATGGTCTCTTGCCCCTTAGGCAGTTCCAGAGTTTTTCCTAGACTCCCTCCTGGCTAGCTGTGGTGCACTAGCCCCCTTCAGGCTGTGTTCACGCAGCCAACCCCAGTCCTCTCCCTGGGATCTGACCTCTGATGCTGGAGCCTCAGCTCCCAGCCCCGCCCGGCCCGGCGGGTGAACAGACAAGCCTCTCGGGCTGGTGAGTGCCGGTCGGCCCTGATCCTCTGTGCGGGAATCTCTCCGCTTTGCCCTCCGCACCCCTGTTGCTGCGCTCTCCTCCGTGGCTCCGAAGCTTCTCCCCGCTAGCCCCCGTCTCCACCAGTGAAGGGGCTTCCTAGTGTGTGGGAACTTTTCCTCCTTCACAGCTCCCTCCCAGAGGTGCAGGTCCCATCCCTATTCTTTTGTGTCTGGTTTTTTCTTTTGCCCTACCCATGTACGTGGGGACTTTCTTGCCTTTGGGGAAGCCTGAGGTCTTCTGCCAGCATTCAGTTGGTGTTTCGTAGTAGTTGTTCCACATGTAGATATATTTCTGATGTATTTGTGGGGAGGAAGGTGACCATGTCTTACTCCTCTGCCATCTTGAAGTGGACCCCAAAAGTTTGTCTTCTGCAGGCAGGAGAGCAAGAAATGCCAGAGGGATAGAGCACCTGTTCCCTTGGCTTTCTTGCTGAACTTCCGTATTAGAAAGAACATCGTCTAAGAGAGCCGTATCTTCACAGCTCTCTTTAGGTCTGGTAGAACAGCACTGTGGGCATTTCCTTGGGCTCAAAGCCACCAGGTATGAGGAAAGCAGCTACAGTGGGGTTAGACTACAAGGAGAATGGAGCCATCCTTACCTGAGCCCCACCATTGCAGGGATTGAACCTAAAGATCATGTGTTCATTCATCGGGGTATAATAAACCCCTGTTTGGTGCCAAGAACTATACTAAGGCAATATGTTAGTGGAAATTCAAAAGAAGTAGAAGAAAAGCGCCTAATCTGAGGAAACTCCCGACATCTCCAAGAAACTATGCTATTGGAATCAAGGGCTAGGTTGTGGGAGTTGTATAGCAAGCACCAGCAGAGGCCAAGAGGAGGGAAAATAAGTGCAAATTGGTGTTGGCAGGGACAGCTTCATTATGAATTCAGGTGGAGTGGGTATGGTTAGAAGGAACAAGCACATGGTATGTAAGAAAACAATTACTGCATATAGCTTTGTTAAAATAAGCTGTTTTGTTTCAATATGATTTTAAACATTCTTAAGAAAAAATGGAATTCTGGCTCCTTTTAAGACAGGTAAAACTATAATAGATTGTTGAAAACTGCAAAGTCTCTGGTAGGAAGGTCAATGAACTCTTCGAAAGAAAATAAATCATTGTTTAAAAAAGGAGAGGCACTGGGGAGGGGCTGGACTAAGGTGGGTGAATTGGCATTTTATACAATTGTGGTTTGTCTGGTAACCTTCTTTTTGGATTGGAATAACAACAAAAAAGAATCATTTAGAAAGAAATGTGGTATGTGACTCTCTTTTGGATCTTTGAAGATGCACTGTAGAGTGAATTGAAGGGTTAAGACCACTTGATGCCCTCTCACTAAGAGGAGCAGGAAATTAGCTTGCTAGCGCACATGTATCAAGCATTTATCATGTGCCAAGCACTGGGTGCCTTGTATACAACATCTCATTTAAAGTTCTCAGTAATCCTGAGGGGATAGCCTTCCTATCGGACCTCTGCTGTCAGATCCAAGGTACTGCCATTCAGTTGCAGATTTGCAGGCTCAGTATCTGGGGAGAATCATTCTTAGTGGGCTTGGCATTGCAAATCAGACCTACAGAAGTATAGCACATTTGCAATGTATGTTCAGGCTGAGGGACATTGAGAGGGGATGTCAGAAAGGTAAAATGGCACACACTCAGGAGTGCGAAGTGTATGGGTTTCAGTTATATCTTTTCTCCTTTTCCTGGTGTTAAATAATCGACTGTGTATTTGGCTGGGGTCAATAAGCACAGTTGGCATAATAGGACTCATCGTAACTAGTTTATTTTTTTCAGGGAGGAGAAAGCTTTATTTCCCCATATTTGATTCTGTACATTTGGGCAAAGGATTGGGAAGTAGAGGATGAGGCTATGAAGCTCTTGAAGGTCTAGCTGAAAGCATTTATAAGTTGTTTTGCCAACATTCATTCTTTTATTCATTTATGCTCTTATTTAATAAATATTAGCCAAGCACCTGTCATGTGCCAGGCATTATGTAAGTTGCTGTGTTTATGATGAAGTTCAAGACACAGTTCCTGACTCAAAGGATCTCAGAGGTTAATAACAATACAGTAGGGTAAGTACTTAAATGAGATAAGCGAAAGCAGAGCTAGGCGAAAGAAGGGGGGCTCAACTCAGTCTCAGGGTTTATTGGCATCTCAACCTTAAAAATAATAATCCTAATAATGAGAAAATATGAGCTCAATTTAATTTTCTGTCATACCCTACTTCCTTTCTCAGCACTCCATCTCTCCAGGCAATATGATTGGAAAGTCTAAGATATTTCAAGAGCAAGGGCACTTGTCGGCACTTATGTGCCAGAGGGTCAGTTAGTAGCAGCAGAGGGAAGACCTTTAAGAAGGCTAAGTGCTGCAAGTGCAAAGATAATGTTAAAAGAGTTCTGCTCAGATATCTCATCTTCAGAGATCAATGCCCAAGAGTAGCCGAAAAGAATATTAAGTCCTAGAGGTAACTTCCTATGGATGACACATGTGGCAGCAGGTTGCATCCTGCTGGAAAAGCAGGCATTGGCTAGCTGGTAGGGAGAACTTTTAAGATTTGGGATATCGTTTTGGCATACTGCATAGGACATGCAGTTTGGGCCTCAAGTGCTTTCTCTGTATTGTACGTCTTGTGATACTAATGGTAATATAAGTCCTAATTCAAATATTTTAGTTAAGGAAAGGAAGGAAATCAACATGTATCGATTGCCAACTGTGAACTAGGCACTGTGCTGTTTTCACATGTGAACACAGTAATCCTGGGAGGTGAAAATCAGTGGTCAGATTTTCACAGGTAAGAGCATGAGGTTCAGAGAGGTTAAGTGTCCTACTCAGGGTCACACAGCTACTAGGCGACAGAGCCAAGATTCAAATTCAGCTCCAAATTCCAACTGGCAGCAATAAACTCATATTCGAAGACAAGCAAATGTGTTTGGAGGGTAGACACGTTTACATGAAGAAAATGTTTGACTTCATTCTTCTGCCTTTCTTGGCTCTGAAGAAGTTGTGTTCTGGGTAACAGCTTGTGGGTGCTTAGGGTTAATCACTGTATTACACAGCCATAAATTCCCTTTGCAGAGAGCTGTCTCAGTGGATTTGCCACTCTTGTCAGTCTCTTCTAGGCACTAGCTAATCAGGTCATGAACACAGTAGCCGAGACGAGAGCCAAACAGAAACTTGTCAAACTGTTTTGACTGTCTTAACATGACTGAAGCACATTCGCAGTGAAAACATTTAGAGACTGTTCGCAACTGTCGGAGCACCAGTTCAGTGTGGTTTCCAACCCTCCTACTCCCATTCCCACACCTACACTTCGAGTGTTTTGGGGCTGTTGTAGAGAGGCCGTGTTACTGGAGTGGAAAAGGTTTTAAGGAAAAGGCTCTGCATAAAAGTGACTCCACTGACAGCCAATTAGGAGGCTTCTGCTGGGAGTCTGCCCTGGCCTGACAGCAGACCTGCAAATCCAGAGTAACTTGGCCAGGCTGAAACATTCCCCAAATGGCCCTCGAAATAAGCTTTTGGGGGAAAAAAGTCCAAACCGTGATATGTAGAAAGGTTGATTGGTCGGTTTTTGTTTTGTTTTAAGTAGAAAAGAAAGGGCAGTGAAAAGGGATTTCTTGATTTCTTGCCTCTGTCTGCATCATTCTCTTTTCAGACAGAATATTTATTTGCTCTTGTGTAGAGAGAGACTACTGCTCCATGATGCCTCCACATACATGCACAGATTTATTTAGAGCTTCTTCATACGGTGACAGATTAATACCCACTTTAAACAAACGCTCATTTTATGGAATTAGCTACAGCCACGATGACTTCTGATTAAGGTTGATTGTCTTCTCTATCTTATAAATCATAGTCTTATGACATTCATCCTGGTCATCATGCTACACTAGGAGTAGAGCAAGATATTTGGGGGAAGCCAAGTGACTCTTTCAGAATAGAGAATCATTTAGTTTTAATAATAGAAATACCACTGGTGGTAGTGGTGGTGGTGGTGGTGGTAGTGATGATGACGATGACGGTGATGCCCTTAACTCTAGCACCAATATAATTCAGGCTGGCATTGCTTTTGAGATGTTCCTTTAGAGAAGGAACTCCATAGCAATGTTTCCCCATTATTTTCTTGTCATGGCATACAGAATGATATTATTTTTCACATGGAGTAAAAGGAAAGGACTTCTCACTGCCACAGTTGAAAAGTCCAGGGCTCTGGCTGCCCCAGGCCCCTCCTGGTCCGCTGAGTGTTGGAGATGGTCAGTATCTCAACACACGTGTAACCCCTGCACACAGGTTGAAAAAGCTCTTTGATCTAGACAACAGCTAGCAAAGGTCATTCTCCTGATTCTGACCCACATCGTAGTTTTCCTAGGCAGTCCAAATCTCCATGTATCTTAAAATCTCTTAGAGCTGATCTTTAATAAGTTGAGAATGTCTCCAATTTACTAAGTCTAGCTAAAGTGGCTTTGCCTTTTTTCCCATTAGGTTCTATGTTTATTGGCCTCTTGAAGGTCTTTGAGAACCTATGTAAATAATTTGCTATCCTAATTACATAGAAATCATGCCACAAGCTCCCCATTCTGTCAGAAGGGTGAACGGTCTAAGTTGTTCTCCCAGGAACAGCATAGGTCTCTCCTGATCGAGCTATTCTCTCTCTCTCTCTAAGGGAGTCATAAGACACTGAGTGGGATTGGGAGTCCAGTCTGTTATAACAGAAAAATCAGCTAATCTTTGCTCGTGTGTCTCCTCTGGCAAAAGCTTCTTTTTTGTCTTTCTTGATCCTGGAAATAGGTACTCTAAATTTAGGCCCCATCTCTTCCAAGAAACTTTCTCTAAGCTCTACTGTACTACGTATGCACTGTCATAGCATTTATCACGCCATGCAGTAGCCAGCTCTCACTAAGGCCCTCTACACTGGGAGCTCCAAAGTGGCAGGGACTCTTCAGACTGGCTCAGAAGAAAAAGTTTGTTGAATAAAACCATGACTATATTAAGTAAGCCATACGGAGATCAGAGTTCACAACTTTGGACTTATTTATACCATATACCAACTCAAAACGAGAATGCAGTGAGTGCCCCTCGTATGTCAGGAGCTTTATTATGTCATATTATGTGCATATTATGTCACATGACCCCCCCCCCAACAAGATGAGATGGGTGTACTAGCTCCATCTTACAGGATGCTTAGGACAAGGGGTATTAAGTGATTTGCCAAACGGAAGTGGCCAAACCAAACCAAGGTTTCAAATCCAGCTTTGGTAGACTCTAAATGTGTTGTTTTTATCTGCTGAACCTCAGTACTTTTTCTAAACTGTCCATTCCTAAATGATCTATTGGTATAAAGCAGACCCTTTTAACAGGTAAGGTATTGCCATATATTTTGGTTTGGTATTTTGGGGCCAATGACATTTCTGGGGCTCTATGATTTTTAGAAGCTGCTTAGACTGTGGCCACTCTATGACTGCAGCATTATCAAGTGAGATCAGCTCATGCCAGTACTTGTGAAAAGTGAGATACCATAAATGGTGTTACCCAGAGACTCAAAAAAGAAAAGACACATACAGCCAACTTCAAGCTAGAACTCTAAACTATTATTACTATAAACTGTTTTTATCAGAATATTTCCATTGCCATTTCTCCTTGGGAGACTGCTTTAAGCACAACATTCAGGATGTGTTATTGAAACGTGGGTGACAGTTTTGAAAAACTACCTACTGTTACCACTGTTGTTATGCTGGGAATTATTAATGCTTACCATAATGGTATCACTTTAAATTTGATGGGTGAATTAATGATGGTAAGCCCATGATGACAGGCTGCCCACTGTGCTTTATATACAGATATTGTTAATACATTTGTCTAAGGCTGTAGTGAGCTAGGCCCTTGGAATCCCGAGGTTATCTCAACTGATGGCTTCTCCAAATTGTCAAATTATGTAGCTGACTTATTTGCTGGTTATAGGCTGCTAATAGTGAGGTAGAGGTTTATGGGTTCACTCCCCTGCCCAGGCCATTCACTAGGCTGGGTTCTGGAGCTCAGGTAGGTTTCTAAAGTCTATTCACCCAGAGGGCACATGGGGCTCCATGGGTTTCCTTGATGAGAAGGATTGCAGAGATCATGGAGGTTCAGAGTACATAAGGCCCAGTTCCACTAAAACCTGCACACACACACACACACACACACACACACACACACACACACACACACAGCTCTTCTTGAGTTCATACCATATGTAAAGCTCTATGTTTGATTCTATGGGCAAGTTATAGATAAAAACGTGTAGTATCTTCCTTATCCTCAAATAGTTTACAATCCAGTCCATGAGAAGATCTAAATAATTATAAGTTGGACTGTGGAAAGCCCCATAACAAACGTAAAAACTAGGTACTATTGGATTATAAGGAAAAGAGAGAGAAATTTTCACTGAGGACTTTTAAGATGGCTATGTGGTTGAGGTGGAATTTTAGGGAAGCTTAAAGGATGAGAGTGCTTTTGAACCATGGATGTCTCTGAAGAAAGGGGACTTGTGCAGGACAGTCCAAGCAGAGAGAATAACTTAAACATATAAAATTCTGTGGTAAAGTTAGGTCAGCTTTGGGAAATGCCAAGGGGAATAATATTGTTAAGTTTAGAATGGGATTGAATTGGTAAAGGACTTTGCAGACAAGATTGCTGAGTTAAGATGTTTGAAATGTTAAGTTTTTCACTGTTGAGTCCATGCATTCTCCGAGAATTAGGAGTGGCTTTATTAGGTTTATGAAACTGGGGCCAGCTGAAGGATGGAGTAGAGTAGTCTGAGGATGGAATTAGTGAGGCTTATGTGATAATTACTCTTCTAGTTTGAACAAGAAATAATAAGGGCTACAAATGAAAGAGATTACTAGAGTTTCAAGCTCTGGTGGGTTAGGAGAGTGGTAAGACCATTTATTTAAAACAAGAAACATAGGAGGAACATAGGAAGTATTGGTTTAAGGAAGAGGAAAGGAGAGATTGCCAAGCTTGATACCCAGCAAGAAATAGAGATTAAGGACTCAAGCTCAGTTGAGGTTAAGGTCAGAGTCATAAATTCGGGGCTCATCCACACAGAATGAGCTCTTGTAGCTACAGGAGTAGATGTGATTGCCCAGCAAGAAGTAGGGGAAGTGGAGCGTGCCAGGACTAGAACATTGGCAAGTACCTGTTGAAGGGGTTGGCAGAGAGGAGCTTCTAGTATAAGAGGTATGTCTCTACGAAGCAGCAGCAACAAAATGCAATTTTACAGTGAACAAGAGGGGAGAAATTTAAGACAGGAGCGGCCAATAATGAAAAACATGTAGCAGACACGGCAAGTAGGATGAAACTTGAGAAAACAACATTAGAATCGACATTTTGGAAGTAATAGGTGACCTTTTAAAGAATAGTTTCAGTATAGTGGTAAGCCTATAACTGGAATCCCAGTGAAGGAAGAGAAAATGGGATAAAGGGGGATGCAATAGCATAAGGTAGCCTGTTGCTAGGAATACCCTCCCTATCTCTTTTAGTCCTCACAACAATCCCGGGAGATGTGTAGTAGGATTCCCATTTTTTTTCAGAGGAAGAAAATGAATCCTACAGATAACATCTGTTGAACATCCCCTCTGTGCCAGGCACTGCACTGAGCATTTTACATAGTTTATCACAATTGGCTCTCAGAACATCCCTTGAGATAGATACTATTAGTATCTCTTTTTATTTTTCTGCCTTCTCCTAACCTTTTATTCTTTTTTTGTTAAACATCTTTATTGGAGTATAATTGCTTTACAATGGCGTGTTAGTTTCTGCTTTATAACAAAGTGAATCAGTTATACATATACATGTTCCCATATCTCTTCCCTCTTGCGTCTCCCTCCCTCCCACCCTCCCTATCCCACCCCTCTAGGTGGTCACAAAGCACCGAGCTGATCTCCCTGTGCTATGTGGCTGCTTCCCACTAGCTATCTATTTTACGTTTGGTAGTGAATATATGTCCATGCCACTCTCTCACTTTGTCACAGCCTACCCTTCCCCCTCCCCATATCCTCAAGTCCGTTCTCTAGTAGATCTGTATCTTTATTCCCGTCTTACCCCTAGGTTCTTCATGCCATTTTTTTTCTTTAGATTCCATATATATGTGTTACAGTATTTGTCTTTCTCTTTCTATCCTACTTCACTCTGTATGACAGACTCTAGGTCCATCCACCTCACTACAAATAACTCAATTTCGTTTCTTTTTATGACTGAGTAATATTCCACTGTATATATGTGCCACATCTTCTTTATCCATTCATCCGATGATGGACACTTAGGTTGCTTCCATGTCCTGGCTATTGTAAACAGAGCTTCAATGAACATTTTGGTACATGCCTCTTTTTGAATGATGGCTTTCTCAGGGTATATGCCCAGTAGTGGGATTGCTGGGTCGTACGGTAGTTCTATATTTAGTTTTCTAAGGAACCTCCATACTGTTCTCCATAGTGGCTGTATCAATTTACATTCCCACCAACAGTGCAAGAGGGTTCCCTTTTCTCCACACCCTCTCCAGCATTTATTGTTTGTAGATTTTTTGATGATGACCATTCTGACCAGTCTGAGATGATATCTCATTGTAGTTTTGATTTGCATTTCTCTAATGATTAATGATGTTGAGCATACTTTCATGTCTTTGTTGGCCATCTGTATATCTTCTTTGGAGAAATGTCTGTTTAGGTCTTCCACCCATTTTTGGATTGGGTTGTTTGTTTTTTTGTTATTGAGCCGCATGAGCTGCTTGTAAATTTTGGAGGTTAATCCTTTGTCAGTAGCTTCATTTGCAAATATTTTCTCCCATTCTGAGGGTTGCCTCTCGGTCTTGTTTATGGTTTCCTTTGCTATGCAAAAGCTTTTAAGTTTCATTAGGTCCCATTTGTTTATTTTTGTTTTTATTTCCATTTCTCTAGGAGGTGGGTCAAAAAGGATCTTGCTGTGATTTATATCATAGAGTGTGCTGCATATGTTTTCCTCTAAGAGTTTTACAGTGTCTGGCCTTACATTTAGGTCTTTAATCCAGTTTTGAGCTTATTTTTGGGTATGGTGTTAGGGACTGATCTAACCTCATACTTCTACATGTACCTGTCCAGTTTTCCCAGCACCACTTATTGAAGAGGCTGTACTTTCTCCGCTGTACATTCCTGCCTCCTTTATCAAAGAAAACGTGACCGTATATGCGTGGGATTATCTCTGGGCTTTCTATCCTGTTCCATTGATCTATCTTTCTGTTTTTGTGCCAGGACCATACTGTCTTGATTACTGTAGCTTTGTAGTATAGTCTGAAGTCAGGGAGCCTGATTTCTCCAGCTCCGTTTTTCGTTCTCAAGATTGCTTTGGCTATTCGGAGTCTTTTGTGTTTCCATACAAATTGTGAAATTTTTTGTTCTAGTTCTGTGAAAAATGCCATTGGGAGTTTGATAGGGATTGCATTGAATCTGTAGATTGTTTTGGGTAGTATAGTCATTTTCACAATGTTGATTCTTCCCATCCAAGAACATGGTATATCTCTCCATCTATTTGTATCATCTTTAATTTCTTTCATCAGTCTCTGATAGTTTTCTGCATACAGGTCTTTTGTCTCCTTAGGTAGGTTTATTCCTAGATAGTTTATTCTTTTTGTTGCAATGGTAAATGGGAGTGTTTTCTTAATTTCACTTTCAGATTTTTCATCATTAGTGTATAGGAATGCCAGAGTTTTCTGTGCATTACTTTTGTATCCTGCTACTTTACCAAATTCATTGATTAGCTCTAGTAGTTTTCTGGTAGCATCTTTAGGATTCTCTATGTATAGTATCATGTCATCTGCAAACAGTGACAGCTTTACTTTTTCCTTTCTGATTTGGATTCCTTTTATTTCCTCTTCTTCTCTGATTGCTGTGGCTAAAACTTCCAAAACTATGTTGAATAAGAGTGGTAAGAGTGGGCAACCTTGTCTTGTTCCTGATCTTAGTGGAAATGGTTTCAGTTTTTCACCATTGAGGACGATGTTGGCTGTGGGTTTGTCATATATGGCCTTTATTATGTTGAGGAAAGTTCCCTCTAGGCCTACTTTCTGCAGGGTTTTTATCATAAATGGGTGTTGAATTTTGTCGAAAGCTTTCTCTGCATCTATTGAGATGATCATCTGGTTTTTCTCCTTCAATTTGTTAATATGGTGTATCACGTTGATCGATTTGCATATATTGAAGAATCCTTGCATTCCTGGAATAAACCCCACTTGATCATGGTGCATGATCATTTGAATATGCTGTTGGATTCTGTTTGCTAGTATTTTGTTGAGGAATTTTGCATCTATGTTCATCAGTGATATTGTCCTGTAGTTTTCTTTCCTTGTGACATCTTTGTCTGGTTTTGGTATCAGGGTGATGGTGGCCTTGTAGAATGAGTTTGGGAGTGTTCCACCCTCTGCTATATTTTGGAAGAGTTTGAGAAGGGTAGGTGTTAGCTCTTCTCTAAATGTTCGATAGAATTCTCCTGTGAAGCCATCTGGTCCTGGGCTTTTGTTTGTTGGAAGATTTTTAATCACAGTTTCAATTTCAGTGTTTGTGATTGGTCTGTTCATATTTTCTATTTCTTCCTGATTCAGTCTTGGCAGGTTGCGCATTTCTACAAATTTGTCCATTTCTTCCAGGTTGTCCATTTTATTGGCATATAGTTGCTTGTAGTAATCTCTCATGATCCTTTGTATTTCTGCAGTGTCAGTTGTTACTTCTCCTTTTTCATTTCTAATTCTATTGATTTGAGTCTTCTCCCTGTTTTTCTTGATGTGTCTGGCTAATGGTTTATCAATTTTGTTTATCTTCTCAAAGAACCAGCTTTTAGTTTTATTGATCTTTGCTATTGTTTCCTTCATTTGTTTTTCATTTATTTCGGATCTGATCTTTATGATTTCTTTCCTTCTGCTAACTTTGGGGTTTTTTTTGTTCTTCTTTCTCTAATTGCTTTAGGTGCAAGGTTAGGTTGTTTATTCGAGATGTTTCCTGTTTCTTAAGGTAGTATTATATTGCTATAAACTTCCCTCTTAGAACTACTTTTGCTGCATCCCATAGGTTTTGGGTCGTCGTGTCTCCATTGTCATTTGTTTCTAGGTATTTTTTGATTTCCTCTTTGATGTCTTCAGTGATCACTTCGTTATTAAGTAGTGTATTGTTTAGCCTCCATGTGTTTGTATTTTTTACAGATCTTTTCCTGTAATTGATATCTAGTGTCATAGCGTTGTAGTCAGAAAAGATACTTGACACAATTTCAATTTTCTTAAATTAACCAGGGCTTGATTTGTGACCCAAGGTATGATCTATCCTGGAGAATGTTCCATGAGCACTTGAGAAAAATGTGTATTCTGTTGTTTTTGGATGGAATGTCCTATAAATATCAATTAAGTCCATCTTGTTTAATGTATCATTTAAAGCTTGTGTTTCCTTATATATTTTAATTTTGGATGATCTGTCCATTGGTGAAAGTGGGGTGTTAAAGTCCCACACTATGAATGTGTTACTGTCGATTTCCCCTTTTATGGCTGTTAGTATTTGCCTTATGTATTGAGGTGCTCCTATGTTGGGTGCATAAATATTTACAATTGTTACATCTCCTTCTTCGATCGATCCCTTGATCACTATGTAGTGTCTTTCTTTGTCTCTTGTAATAGTCTTTATTTTAAAGTCTGTTTTGTCTGATATGAGAATTGCTACTCCAGCTTTCTTCTGATTTCCATTTGCATGGAATATCTTTTTCCATGCCCTCACTTTCAGTCTGTATGTGTCCCTAGGTCTGAAGTGGGTCTCTTGTAGACAGCATATATATGGGTCTTGTTTTTGTATCCATTCAGCCAGTCTGTGTCTTTTGGTGGGAGCATTTAATCCATTTACATTTAAGGTAATTATTGATATGTGTGTTCCTATTCCCTTTTTCTTAATTGTTTTGGGTTCGTTATTGTAGGTCTTTTCCTTCTCTTGTGTTTCTTGCCTAGAGAAGTTCCTTTAGCATATGTTGTAAAGCTGGTTTGGTGGTGCTGAACTGTCTCAGCTTTTCCCTGTCTGTAAAGGTTTTAATTTCTCCATCAAATCTGAATGAGATCCTTGATGGATAGAGTAATCTTGGTTGTAGGTTTTTCTCCTTCATCACTTTAAATATGTCCTGCCACTCCCTTCTGGCTTACAGAGTTTCTGCTGAAAGATCACCTGTTAACCTTATTGGGATTCCCTTTTGTGGTATTTGTTGTTTTTCCCTTGCTGCTTTTAATATGTTTTCTTTGTATTTAATTTTTGATCGTGTGATTAATATATGTCTTGGCATGTTTCTCCTTGGATTTATCTTGTATGGGACTCTTTGTGCTTCCTGGACTTGATTATTTCCTTTCCCATATTAGGGAAGTTTTCAACTATAATCTCTTCAAATATTTTCTCAGTCTCTTTCTTCTTCTCTTCTTCTTCTGGGACCCCTATAATTCAAATGTTGGTGCGTTTAATGTTGTCCCAGAGGTCTGTGAGACTGTCATCAGTTCTTTTCATTCTTTTTTCTTTCTTCTGCTCTGCAGTAGTTATTTCCACTATTTTGTCTTCCAGGTCACTTATCCGTTCTGCCTCAGTTATTCTGCTATTGATTCCCTCTAGAGTATTTTTTATTTCATTTATTGTGTTGTCCATCATTGTTTGTTTGATCTTTAGTTCTTCTAGGTCCTTGTTAAATGTTTCTTGCATTTTGTCTATTCTGTTTCCAAGATTTTGGATCATGTTTACTGTCATTTTTCTGAATTCTTTTTCAGGTAGACTGCCTATTTCCTCTTCATTTGTTAGGTCTGGTGGGTTTTTATCTTGCTCCTTCGTCTGCCATGTGTTTTTCTGTCTTCTCATTTTGCTTATCTTACTGTGTTTGGGGTCTCCTTTTTGCAGGCTGCAGGTTCGTAGTTCCCGTTGTTTTTGCTGTCTGTCCATAGTGGCTAAAGTTGGTTCAGTGGGTTGTGTAGGTTTCCTGGTGGAGGGGACTAGTGCCTGTGTTCTGGTGGATGAGGCTGGATCTTGTCTTTCTGGTGGGCAGGTCCACGTCTGGTTGTGTGTTTTGGCGTGTCTGTGGCCTTATTATGATTTCAGGCAGCCTCTCTTCTAATGGGTGGGGTTGTGTTCCTGTCTTGCTAGTTGTTTGGCATAGGGTGTCCAGCACTGTAGCTTGCTGGTCATTGAGTGAAGCTGGGTGTTGGTGTTGAGATGCAGATCTCTGGGAGATTTTCGCCATTTGATATCACGTGGAGCTGGGGAGTCTCTTGTGGACCAGTGTCCTGAAGTTGGCTCTCCCATGTCAGAGGCACAGCAGTCACTCCTGCCTGCAGCAGAATAGAAGGTAGAAAAAGTAGAAAGAAAGAAAAAAACAGGATAAAATAAAATAAAATACAGTAAGTTAAAATAATGTTATTAAAATAAAAAATAATTATTAAGAAAAAAATTAAAAAAAAAACGGACGGACAGCACCGTAGGACAAATGGTGAAAGCAAAGCTATACAGACAAAATCTCACACAGAAGCATACACATACACACTCAGAAAAAGAGGAAAAGGGGAAATAATAATATATCTTGCTCTGAAAGTCCACCTCCTCAATTTGGCATGATTCGTTGTCTATTCAGGTATTCCACAGATGCAGCGTGCATCAAGTTGATTGTGGAGATTTAATCCGCTGTACCTGAGGCTGCTGGGAGAAATTTCCCTTTCTCTTCTTTGTTTGCACAGCTCCTGGGGTTCAGCTTTGGATTTGCACCCGCCTCTGCGTGTAGGTCGCCGGAGGGTGTCTGTTCTTCGCTCAAACAGGACAGGGTTAAAGGAGCCGCTGATTCAGGGGCTCTGGCTTGCTCAGGCCTGGGGGAGGGAGGGGTACGGATGCGGGGTGAGCCTGCAGCGGCAGAGGCCAACGGGACGTTGCACCAGCCTGAGGTGCGCCATTCATTCTCCCGGGGAAGTTGTCCCTGGATCCCAGGACCCAGGCCATGGCGGGCTGCACAGGATCCCGGGAGGGGAGGTGTGCATAGTGACCTGTGTTCGCATACAGGCTTCTTGTTGGTGGCAGCAGCAGCATTAGCGTCTCATGCCCGTCTCTGGGGTCTACGCTGATAGCCGCAGCTCACGCCTGTTTCTGGAGCTCCTTTAAGCAGCGCTCTTAATCCCCTCTCCTCACGCACCAGGAAACAAAGAGGTAAGAAAAAGTCTCTTGCCTCTTCGGCAGCTCCAGACATTTTCCCCGGACTCCCTCCCGACTAGCCATGGCGCACTAACCCCCTTCAGGCTGTGTTCACGCAGCCAACCCCAGTCCTCTCCCTGCGATCCAACCGGAGTCCGAGCCTCAGCTCCCAGCCCCGCCTGCCCCGGCGGGTGAGCAGACAAGCCTCTCGGGCTGTTGAGTGCCGTTTGGCCCTGATCCTCTGTGCGGGAATCTCTCCACTTTGCCCTCCGCACCCTGTTGCTGCGCTCTCCTCCGCGGCTCCTAAGCTTCCCTCCTCCGCCACCCGCAGTCTCCGACCGCGAAGGGGCTTCCTAGTGTGTGAAAACCTTTCCTCCTTCACAGCTCCCTCCCTCTGGTGCAGGGCCCGTCCCTATTCTTTTGTCTCTGTTTTTCCTTTTTTCTTTTGCCCTACCCAGGTACGTGGGGAGTTTCTTGCCTTTTGGGAGGTCTGAGGTCTTCTGCCAGCGTTCAGTGGGTGCTCTGTAGGAGTTGTTGCACGTGTAGATATATTTCTGATCTATCTGTGGAGAGGAAGGTGATCTCTGCATCTTACTCTTCTGCCATCTTCCCCCTCTCCCCTAGTATCTCTTTGTAGATGAAAAACTGAGATTTAGAGAGTTTGGGTATTTTTTTTTTAAAAAAACCCACTTTTTTCTAGTGCCAGAGCCTAATCTAAAATAATACAATATTTTGATTCAACTACGGGTATTCTTGTGAACTTAGCATGGTACTTTTTCAGAGCAACCAAAATATATTGGGGCCAGGAGTTCAGATCCATAAGACGGGGTTAAGGTTTTCAAGGAATACACAGTCTAGTCTGATTAGGATTTTGGTGCCTAGACATAGGAAAACACTGTAGCTCTTGAGTTATCAGCACTTTATCTTGAGACAAAAATCAAGGAAGAGTTTTATACTTTTATAGTTTACCCAGGTGATTAAGAGCGCATACGTCAGGTCTACACTGTTTTGGTACAAATCCCAGTTCCATTACTTCTAGCTGAATGACCTTGGGTTGGATATTGAACCTCTCTATGTCTCAAATTCTTCAGCTGTTAAATAGGGGTAATAATAGCTCCTAACTTACAGGCTAATTGTGAGGCCTAAATGAATCAGTAAATATAAAATCACTTAGAACAGTGCCTGGCACAGAGCAAGTGCTAATTAAGTGTTATGGACGTTTTGTGGGTCTATGGGGTCCTGCTTTCTAGCTTCTTAGAATGCTTCAGTCAGACCACTTCTGGGTCTCTTCCTCTAAGAAAGGAGGATGAATTTTTCAGTCCTAATTTCATTTGTATATTCATTAATTTACTGAACAAACACCCATTGAGTACCTATTTTGTACCAGCCACTATGTTAGGCACTGCAAATGTAAGAGTGAAATGACAAGTATGGTCCCTTCTCTTATGGATCTCACAGTTTTGATGGAAAAGACAAGCAGGTAACTAAACAATTACAATCCGGTGAGGGTCAGTGTTATGGTAGGGGAAGCACAGGGCTCTGTGAAAGCACACAAGATGGTCAACCAACCTGGGCTTGGGTGGTGAGGGAAGACTTCCCTGAAGAGGTGACATCTAAACTGAGATCTGACCTCCAGGTTCTTCTCAGTGACAACAAGGTTGCTGCTAACTGCTATTCTTTGATCCTCTGGGATTGACTCCATAATGTCATTATTTCCTCTCACCCAGTTTTCCTTGTAGTTGCTGAGTCCAGAGAAGTCCTGTGCATTGAAAAGAGTGTTCAGATATTGCCTATGGCCTCACAGCGAGTTCCACCTTGGCCTTTACCCTTCATTAGAAGATGTTAGGGAAATTTTCTGTGGAAGATCCTGAACTCAGAGATATATTCCTTAGCTCTCATGACACGAAACCAGACTGGGCAGTGAATCAAGACGTGTGTGCCACGACCTTGTTCTGAGGGAGGCACCATCTGTAATGGGCAATGGGACCTCAGCTCAGTCACAACGATTAAAGATTCCTTTGATGTTTTCTTGGCAAAAATCACATCAGCAAATTGCATCCTGTCTGTCTAGCCTGCATATAGTGGCTTGGAATGGGAAACTGTTTTCCTTGTCTGGTTCATGATATTTAAAATTCCTACCATCAACCATAAGAAACCTTGGACTAGTGGGGTAAGATCAGGATTTGAATCTTAGGTCAGGCTCTTACTCTCAGGCCTTGGGCAGGTCACTCATTTTCCCTGTGGTTCAGTTTCCTTGTTGCTAACTGCAAATAATAACATTCCTCATATCAGAGTACTGTTGTAGAATTAAAAGGAGATAACATCTTTGTGCCTGGAACACATTGGTACTCAATAAATGACAGCTTACATTCTACTCTCTTTTGGGTCATTGATGATGGCCATGTTACTGTACAAGTATGTCACATACTACAGTGAACATGTTGTCATTTTCAGCCACAGACACAGTAGCTCATGGTAGATGTTCAATTAATACTTGTTCTTTTCTTACTCACGTTGCTTTAATTGATCAGAGTTTCTGACACAGGGAAGAGGGTTGGAACATAAGGCAGAAGACGTGCCAGTCTTGGCAACTCTGAACCTTCCCTTCTATTTTAAACCCCACTATATAATGTCTAGCAATTCTTATGTGCTCAGTACATATTTGTTGAACAAATAAATGAATGACTGAATAAATGAATGAGTCAGAGTTTGACAGGCAAGCTGTGATGAGAATGGGAGCTGCCTAGGGCATGAAGTGGTGACTGGTAATGGTATGGCTGTACTCAGTGAGAGACATCAAATCTCTGGGAGCTGCAAGTGCAGAAGGAGCAGTAGAGCTTACCAAAGATGAATGTCATGTGCTTCACCATTTTCTCCTGAGACTGGCTGAAATGGGAAGTAGGAGCTTGAAATGATCCATCTGTGTCCCCAGGTGGACCCCCGCTACTCCAGCTGACTGACCTGGGACCACACTGTAAATTCTTGCTTCAGTATTATAAGAACTGAACTAAGAGGTAATATTGGGGTGGAGTCAAGATGGCGTACTAGGAGGAGGCAGAATTTGCATCTCCTCACAACGAGGGCATCTACCAGGCACTGGTGAGGGACCTCAGATAAGTAAGGGGACAGCAGAAACCCCCAGCGACCATTGTTTCAATTATAGTTTTATTTTTCCAAATACATTTTTTATCTTTCTAATTTTATTTTGTTTTTTATTTGATATTGTGCTGCTCCTTTTTTTTTTTTTTTTTTTTTTTTTTACTGTGCCACGAAGCTTGCAGAATCTTGGTTCCCAGGCTGGAGGTTGGGACCGAGTTCCTGTGGTTGGGAGCTCTGAGTCCAAACCACTGGACTAACAGAGAACCTCAGACCCCAGGGAATATCAATCAGAGTGAGGCCTCCTGGAGGTCCTCATCTCAACACCAAGGCCCAGCTCTAACTAACTGCCTGCAAACTCCACTGCTGGACGTCTCAGGCCAAACAACCAGTAAGACAGGAATACAGCACCACCCATCAAAAAATATATATATATGTTACAGATGAAGGAGCAAGGTAAAAACCTACAAGACCAAATAAATGAAGATGAAATTGGCAAGCTACCTGAAAAAGAATTAAGAGTAATGATAATAAAGATGATCCAAAATCTCAAAAACAGAATGGAGAGAATACAAGAAACATTTAAAAAGGAGCTAGAAGAACTAAAGAGCAAACAGTGATGAACAACACACAATTACTGAAATTAAAAATACTCCAGAAGGAATCAATAACAGAATAACTGAGGCAGAAGAACGAATAAGTGAGCTGGAAGATAAAATGGTGGAAATAACTGCCAGGGAGCAGAATAAAGAAAAGAGAATGAAAAGAATTGAGGACAGTCTCAGAGAGCTCTGGGACAACATCACACGCACCAACATTCGAATTATAGGGGTCTCAGAAGAAGAGAGAAAGAAAGGGTCTGAGAAAATATTTGAAGAGATTATAGTCGAAAACTTCTCTATTGTGCGAAAGGAAATAGTCGATCAAGTTCAGGAAGCACAGAGAGTACCATACAGGATAAACCCAAAGAGAAACACGCCGAGACACATATTAAACGAACTATCAAAAATAAAATACAAAGAAAAAATATTAAAAGCAGCAAGGGAAAAGCAACAAATAACATACAAAGGAATCCCCATAAGGTTAACAGCTGATCTTTCAGCAGAAACTCTGCAAGCCAGAAGGGAGTGGCAGGACATATTTAAAGTCGTGAAAGGGAAAAACCTACACCCAAGATTACTCTACCCAGCAAGGATTTCATTCAGATTCGACGGAGAAATTAAAAGCTTTTCAGAGAAGCAAAACTAAGAGAATTCAGCAGCACTAAACAAGCTCTACAGCAAATGCTAAAGGAGCTTCTCTAGGCAGGAAGCACAAGAGAAGGAAAACACCTACAAAAACAAAACCAACACAATTAAGAAAATGGTAATTGGAGCATACATATCAATAATTACCTTAAATGTGAATGGATTATATGCTCCATCCAAAAGATATAGCCTGGCTGAATGGATACAACAACAAGACCCATATGTATGCTGTCGACAAGAGACCCACTTCAGACCTAGGGATACATACAGACTGAAAGTGAGGGGATGGAAAAAGATATTCCATGCAAATGGAAATCAGAAGAAAGCTGGAGTAGCAATTCTCATATCAGACAAAATAGACTTTAAAATAAAGACTATTACAAGAGGCAAAGAAGGACACTACATAATGATCAAGGGATCAATCCAAGAAGAAGATATAACAATTGTAAATATTTATACACCCACCATAGGAGCACCTCAATATGTAAGGCAAATGCTAACAGCCATAAAAGGGGAATTCGACAGGAACAAAATCATAGTAGGGGACTTTAACACCCCACTTTCACCAATGGGCAGATCGGCCAAAATGAAAATAAATAAAGAAACACAAGCTTTAAATGACACATTAAACAAGATGGACTTAATTGATATTTATAGGACATTCCACCGCAAAACAACAGAATACGCTTTCTTCTCAAGTGCTCATTTGACATTCTCCAGTATAGACCATATCTTGGGTCACAAATTTACAAAGCCTTGGTAAATTTAAGAAAATTGAAATCATATGAAGTATCTTTTCTGACCATAACGTTATAAGACTACATATCAATCACAGGAAAAAAACTGTAAAAACTATGAACACACAGAGGCTAAACAATACACTACCAAATAACCAAGAGATCACTGAAGAAATCAAAAAGGAAAGTAAAAAATACCTCGAAACAAATGACAATGAAAACACGATGACCCAAAACCTTTGGGATGCAGCAAAAACAATGCTAAGAAGGAAGATTATAGCAATACAATCCTACCTGAAGAAACAAGAAAAATCTCAAATAAACAACCTAACTTTACACCTGAAGCAATTAGAGAAAGAAGAACAAAAAACCCCAAAGTTAGCAGAAGGAATGAAATCATAGAGATCAGATCAGAAATAAATGAAAAAGAAATGAAGAAAACAATAGCAAAGATAAATGCAAGTAAAAGCTGGGTCTTTGAGAAGATAAAGGAAACTGATAAGCCATTAGCCAGACTCATCAAGAAAAAAAGAGAGAAGACTCAAAACAACAGAATTAGAAATGAAAAAGGAGAAGTAACAAATGACACTGCAGAAATACAAAGGATCATGAGAGATTACTACAAGCAACTATATGCCAATAAAATGGACAACGTGGAAGAAATGGACAAATTCTTAGAAAAGCACAACCTTCCGAGACTGAACCAGGAAGAAATAGAAAATATAAACAGACCAATCATAAGCCCTGAAATTGAAACTGTGATTAAAAATCTTCCAACAAACAAAAGCCCAGGACCAGATGGCTTCACGGGCAAATTCTATCAAATATTTAGAGAAGAGCTAACACCCATACTTCTCAAACTCTTCCAAAGTATAGCAGAGGGAGGAACACTCCCAGACTCATTCTACGAGGCCACCACCACCCTGATACCAAAACCACACAAAGACGTTAAAAAAAAGAAAACTACAGGCCAATATCTCTGATGAACATAGATGTAAAAATCCTCAGCAAAATACTAGCAAACAGAATCCAACAGCACATTAAAAGGATCATACACCATGATCAAGTGGGGCTTATCCCGGGAATGCAAGGATTCTTCAGTATGTGCAAATCAATCAATGTGATGCACCATACTAACAAATTGAAGGATAAAAACCAAATGATCATCTCAATAGATGCAGAAAAAGCTTTTGAGAAAATTCAACACCCATTTATGATAAAAACTCTCCAGAAAGTAGGCATAGAGGGAACCTACCTCAACATAATAAAGGCCATATATGACAAACCCAGAGCCAGCCTCATTCTTAGTGGTGAAAAACTGAAGCCATTTCCTCTAAGATCAGGAGCAAGACAAGGATGCCCACTCTCACCGCTATTATTCAACATAGTTTTGGAAGTTTTAGCCAGAAAAAAAAGGAATCCAAATTGGAAAAGAAGAAGTAAAACTCACTGTTTGCAGATGACATGATACTATACCTAGAGAGTCCTAAAGATGCTACCAGAAAACTCCTAGAGCTAATCAGTGAATTTGGTAGATTAGCAGGATGCAAAATTAAGGCACAGAAATCTCTTGCATTCCTATTCACTAATAATGAAAAATCTGAAAGAGAAATTCAGGAAACACTCCCATTTACCACTGCAACAAAAAGAATAAAATACCTAGGAATAAGCCTACCTATGGAGACACAAGATGTGTATGCAGAAAACTATCAGACACTGATGAAAGAAATTAAAGATGATACAAACAGATGGAGAGATATACCATGTTCTTGGATTGGAAGAATCAGTATTGTGAAAATGACTCTACTACCCAAAGCAATCTGCAGATTCAGTGCAATCCCTATCAAACTACCAATGGCATTTTTCACAGAACTAGAACAAAAAATTTCACAATGTTTATGGAAATGCAAAAGACCCTGAATAGCCAAAGCAATCTTGAGAAAGGAAGATGGAGCTGGAGGAATTAGGCTCTTGGACTTCAGACTACACTACAAAGCCACAGTAATCAAGACAGTATGGTACTGGCACAAAAGGCAGAAATATAGATCAATGGAACAGGATCGAAAGCCCAGAGATAAACCCACGCACATGTGGTCACCTTGTCTTTGATAAAGGTGGCAAGAGTATACAGTAGGGAAAAGACAGCCTCTTCAATAATTGGTGCTGGGAAAACTGGACAGCTACATGTAAAAGAATGAAATTAGAACACTTCCTAACACCATACACAAAAATAAACTCAAAATGGATTAAAAACCTAAATGTAAGTCCAGAGAGTATAAAACTCTTAGAGGAAAACATAGGCACAACACTCTATGACATAAATCACAGCAAGATCCTTTTTGACCCACCTCCTAGAGAAATGGAAATAAAAACAAAAATAAACAAATGGGACCTAATGAAACTTAAAAGCTTTTTCACAACAAAGGAAACCATAAACAAGGTGAAAAGACAACCCTCAGCATGGCAGAAAATATTTGCAAGGGAAGCAACTGACAAAGGATTAATCTCCAAAATATACAAGCAGCTCATGCAGTTCAATATTAAAACTACAAACAACCCAATCCAAAAATGGGCAAAAGACCTAAATAGACATTTCTCCCAAGAAGATACACGGATTGCCAACAAACACATGAAAAGATGCTCAACATCAC
Source organism: Delphinapterus leucas (assembly GCF_059928025.1). NCBI lineage: Eukaryota > Metazoa > Chordata > Mammalia > Artiodactyla > Monodontidae > Delphinapterus > Delphinapterus leucas. Next base: position 27,214,018 of record NC_143150.1, read on the forward strand.
TAATCATTAGAGAAATGCAAGTGAAAACTACAGTGAGGTATCACCTCACACCAGTCAGAATGGCCATCATCAAAATATCTACAAACAATAAATGCTGGAGAGGGTGTGTAGAAAAGGGAACCGTGTTGCACTGTTGGTGGGATTGTAAATTGATACAGCTACTGTGGAGAACAGTATGGAGGTTCCTTAAAAAACTAAAAATAGAACTACCATACGACCCAGAAATGGCACTACTGGGCATATACCCTGAGAAAAACATAATTTGAAAAGAGTTATGTACCACAATGTTCACTGCAGCACTATTTACAATAGCCAGGACATGGAAGCAACCTAAGTGTCCATCGACAGATGAATGGATAAAGAAGATGTGGCACATATATACAATGGAATATTATTCAGCCATAAAAAGAAACGAAATTTCGGGCTTCCCTGGTGGCGCAGTGGTTGAGGGTCCGCCTGTCGATGCAGGCCACACGGGTTCGTGCCCTGGTCTGGGAAGATCCCACATGCCACGGAGCGGCTGGGCCCGTGAGCCATGGCCGTTGAGCCTGTGCGTCCGGAGCCTGTGTTCCACAACGGGAGAGGCCACAACAGTGAGAGGCCCGCGTACCGCAAAAAAAAAGAAACGAAATTGAGTTATTTGCAGTGAGGTGGGTGGACCTAGAGTCTGTCATACAGAATGAAGTAAGTCAGAAAGAGAAAAACAAATACCGTATGCTAACGTATATATATGGAATCTAAGAAAAAAAAAGGTTCTGAAGAACTTAGGGGCAGGACAGGAATAAAGATGCAGATGTAGAGAATGGACTTGAGGACACAGGGAGGGGGAGGTATAAGCTGGGATGAAGTGAGAGAGTGGCATTGACATATATACACTACCAAATGTAAAATAGATAGGTAGTGGGTAGCAGCCACATAGCACAGGGAGATCAGCTGGGTGCTTTGCGACCACCTAGAGAGGTGGGATAGAGAGGGTGGGAGGGAGACACAAGAGGGAGGCGATATGGGGATATATGTATACGTATAGCTGATTCACTTTGTTATACAGCAGAAACTAACACAACACTGTAAATCAATTATACTCCGATAAGGATGTTAAAAAATAAAAGAGGTAATATTGATGTAGCAAAGGAATAACTTTTTGAGGAAGAAAAAAGAAGTTTTGAAAAATATGCAGTTGAAACCGTCTTACACTGCTGGTGGGCAGTGCTGGTCATGGTACAATAACTCTTGAAAACAATTTGGCATTGTTTGGTAAAGGTGCAGATGTGCATATAGACTACAGCCAAAATCCATGCCTAAGGGTACACCCTACAGAAACTTCTGAACATGGGTGTTAGGAAACATGCTCACAGCAGCATGGTTTGTAATAAGAAAAGGTAGAAAGAGAATGTGCATCTATGGTGAAAAGGTTATAAAGTTGTGGTATATGAATACAACGGAGTACATACAGAAGTACAAATGATTCAATTAGAGCTATGCACATCAACATGGATGGATCTCACAATCCACAGTGCTGAATGAATAAAAGAATAGAATTTATGGAAAAGTACATTGTGATACCATAAAACACAAAACAATATTATATGTTGTTTATGGGTTTATTTGTATAAAGAGTAGTATAAAACATGCATGGAAATAGCAAACACCAAATTTATGATACTGTTTACTTCTGGGGAGGGAGGGAGGGAATAGGAGCCAGAAGAGATGTGCTGCACGGATGGATTCATTTACATCTGTGATATTTTATTTCATAAACTGAGTGTTGGATAGGAGAGTGTTTGAATTATTTGCTATGTCTCTTGCAGTTCTTTAATTAAGGAAACATAAAATTTTAAACTGTAGACCCAGGACGTTTGCTGGCAATCTGTGAACTAGTATTTCTCTGTATGACCTGTTTTCATTGTGGTCCATGCTTTCAAAATACCAAGCAAAAGTGGGAGGTCCTACTGACCCTGGAATATTTTACAGTGCACACAACCAGGAGCTTTTGTGATGAGATCTGAAGCAGAAAAATAGCTTCATATTGAGCAAGATAAATTATTTTGGACAGCAAGGACTCCAATTGTCCAACCCATTTTTAAATCGACTGTGCATGGTTCTAAGTATATTGCTGTTGCATTTGATTTGTGGTCATATGGAAATTGACCTGTTTTCTTTTCTCACTGACAGTAAGTATGAGAATAAATGAACAATTTGTGAAATTAAGTTTGCATCTAACTGGTTTCCATCAAGCAAGGCACCTCTTGTACCAAGATAAAATTGATTTCTGAGAAAAGTGAAGCTTATTTGGGATATTTCAACAACGTCTTAGCACCCCCAGTTCTTCTGAGAGTTAAGTGCACTATGGGACAGGACAGAGTCCACTCCTGAGGATCTAGGGGTACATAGATCTGTATCTTAAGGCAGCTTTGTGAATGCTGAGAAGATCTTAGTGCACTTGGCTTAGAGGACTCATTCTCTCATATAACAATATAAAGGGGGCCTTTTTTTAATTCCATAAGAAATTCATATAAAGCATTTGCAGCTACGTCTGTGCTTAACTTTTGGTCTATTGATCACATTCACCGAACACCTAATGTTTGCAGCTGCCATTAGTAATTTATTATAATTAGTTCCACCAAAGCAGCGTTCCGTCATTAGAAATAACTTGCACGTGAACATGGCCTAGATAAATATCTAAATTGCCTTCCAATTAAAATACACATTATGCATATTATGTCATTGGAGACTTTTTCCTTAGTTATTCATATAATAAATCATTAGAAAAATTCCTGTAGCACTGAGGTGGCACCTGGTGATTAATTACCTATTGACAATGAAAGATGCAAACGAGAAGAAGTGATGGGGTCTTTTGCTCTTGGAAGATTTTTCTGGTCATTCTAGTTACTCTGGATTAGATTGGACATTTGGAATAGATTTTGAGCTCCATTAGGGAGGGCGACTGCTAATCTGAAGGCTGGTCTTCTATCACACTCATTTTATTTTCCTAACTTACACAGTGTTGTCAAATGTCTGACTTGATGAGCCCAATTAACATGGTCATTAGTTCTTCCATTCTCAAATAGAACCAAATCTCTAGATGCTTTGACACTTTGGAGCATAGTTTTCGGTGGAATGAGAATAATTCTTTTTCCTCAGTACTGATAACTTAGTGTGTGGGTTTGTGGGTGTGTGTATGGATAAGGGTGTTCATCAGTTTTACTCATGATGTTATTGGCACAACCAAATTGATTTGCAAAGGAATCATTGTGGAAGCCAGTAGATTAGTGACATATGGTCATTGAAATAACTTTCTAGAAGCCTAGAAAGAACAAGAGAGGGCCTGAGAATCTTGTGGAAAGTTTTCTTGTTGAACCCCAACCCTGCAGAATGTAAGCTCCTTGAGGTTATAGATTTGTTTTATTCACTACTGTATCTCCTGTTCCTAGTAGACTACACACAGGAGGTGCTCAATAAATATTTGCTAAATGAACGAAGGAATGAGGAATGCAGAAAAATGACCAAATGAACAGACTTAGCTGAATGGTTTTGGGTCCGATAGAGCCAGCATTCTCATTTACAAAATGTGTGGGATGCACCTAATTGCGTATAGTTCTGGGATGAACACTTATAATCCTTATAAATGGGACTACAAAACCAACTAGGACTTTAGAGGGCCAGTGAGGGAAGGAAATAATCCAGAGAGAACATGATCAGGGCTGTGGAACTAAACCCGTTTAGCAATAGCTTCTGAAGGAGTGAGCTAGCAGTTAATATCATAGTGTCCACAGTAGTGTAGCAAGTTCAGGCCTAACTAGCATATACTTCCAAGGGGGATGGTGGTCTAATATGATTATATGGTATGTGGATGCTCACTAGTAGAAGTTTCCAAACAATAGTTAGCTCTATATGGAGAAATGTGGTAGCACTGTGGTTCTATAAGGTCCACTTGATCGAAAGCGAAGAATGAAAATCATGTCCCTATCAGTAAAGGGTAATCATGGAGTCAGAGATTCAGGCTCTAGAGCCACTAGAGAAGCTTAGTGCTGTCTGGAAACAGAGGCAGAATCCCAGTTATGTATATCAGCTAAACCTAGCAGGAAGTTGAGGCTCATGGAGTATGTGGTAATACTGGGGTGGTGTCAGGCTTAGGAAAGATGAAGTAATTCAGTTATCTCCACTGGCAGTAAGGCTCAAGGACCTGATGGACTCCAGTTTTAAAGGCCTTCAGCCTGTACGGCAGGGAGGCATGGAGAAAGCAGAGGCTGAAAGGTCTTATAGGCAGAAAATCATTTAAAAATAGTCTCTGCCTCCTGAGGAAATGTTCCAACACCAGCATTCATTTCGTGAAGGGGAAAGGATAAATAAGAAGAGCAGCAGCAATAGAAACAATAATAGTAACAACACAACAACAGTAACAGCAGCATCTGTTTCCATTTAATGAGTAATTACCATGTTCCAGGCCTGTACTAGGCACTTTACATATGTTATCTCATTTAACTCTTACGACTATTCTATGAGACAGATCCCAACATTGTCCTCATTTTAGCGGGTCAGAGAGATTAAGCAACATGCCCAAATTCACTTAGTAGGGAATGATGGAGCTGGGATTTGAACCCAGACAGTCTGATTCCTAAACCTATATTTGCTATTAATATTCATACATATAATGTATTATCATATATATAGTGCTGAATAAATATTTTGAGAGAATTATTAAATTTACATAAGAACAAAAGGAAGTGGATTTCAGGTGGTGCTTCAGCAAACATGTATTGTGCACCTACTATGTATGAGGCATTGTGTAGTGTGGGGATACAGCAATGAACAAGACATGCACAATTGCTGTCCTCACAGAGCTTACAGTCTAGCATGGGGCCCTGGGGGTAGTTTGGGGTTACTCTTGACAAACCAGAATTTAAAGAAGTCAACTTCCAGGTTGAAGTTTTCGTCTTTTAGATGCTTTAGAAAACTCTCTACAGAATGAATGAAACTGTTCTATGGAAGGGCAAAGTAGCATAGTGTTCAATCGCATGGACCCTGGGGCTAGAGTGAGTTCAAGGCATTGTCTGTTAGGGCCTTGACAAGAAATCAAAAGTTACTCTAGATCTCTCCGCTAAAGGGAATTTAATATCAGGGATCGGTTAAATGAGTAATAGATTTGTTGAGAAATCATACATGGGATTGTGAGTCCGCCAAGAGATTAGTAGCGACAGGAAGCTGCTTCCACTTCTAGGGCGAGATGGGCAATGGGAAGAGGTGGTGTTGCCAGAACCTCGAAGCCAGGCTGTCTGGTTGAAGCTAAAACCCAGGCAGAGGCTGTCCAGGTAGACCTGGGGCTGTGGAGGGAGAGCTGTCTACGTGTATCTGGAGAAAACACAGCTGCTTCCAGAGATACTACAGGAAGAAGGGGGAAAAAGAGACAGAGAGACTGACTTTTCACCAACTCCTTCCCTACAGTTTTCTTTCTATCAGTGCCTCCCATTGACCAAACCTATGCAGAAGCCAGAGGACAGGGGAACCTGGGGATGTTGTTGCCTGTGATGAACAGCATAGCAGGGGAAGGGAAGGAGAGAAGTGAATTTGAAGCAGTTAATGGCTACAAAAGCTGTGCTCCATCATTTATTAACTGTGATTATGGGTAAATATCCCTGTCCCTCAGTTTCTCTACCTATAAAGTTGGGATTTCGAAATAGTGTCTCTCCATAGGGCATTAGTGAGAAGTAAATAAGTTGATAGATGTGAAGTGTTTGGAACAGCTTTTGGCAAAGAGTAAGCCCAGTAGAACTTACTATAATATGATATAATAAGGTACCGATAAGACCTACTACTGTTAATTTTATCATATACAATATTATACAACATTGTGTTTAATAAAGGCCTCAGTTACGGGAGCTCATAGTTCAACTGTCTCAGCTAACTGTAAACGAATGAGTCCGACTGTTCCGATCCATGTCATCCCTCCGTAAAAGCCATTCTCATAAACCTAAGCAATGTTCAGGCTGCAGTTTAAGGAAGCTCATGAATCACTTGGTAAGCCCAGCCCCTGCCAGCACACTCAGCAAGGAGCACTCAACATAACCTGCTCTGTTGAGTTAGAATGGCTTCATCAGATGAAAATAAGAAACATAAGAAAACAGTATTTTCAATTTACCCCACAAACAGCTGCCCTCTGGCCTTTTTGACAAGTATATACATTAGTCCGTAAGCCTCCTTGAGAATTGCCATCTTCAAAGTTCTGGAATCAGAAATGAAAGCTGGTGGTAAAAGGGAGAATGCAAATAACATGGATAGGAGCAAAAACAGTAATTCATAGAAATGAGAGAGAGTTCACATGGTTTATAGATATCTAAAAAATTATAGCAGATCATTTAAGAGTAAAAAGGACATCAAATGTTCAGTCAGTGAAGGCAGCTGTTAGATTAACGTGTCCTTCTGCATAAAAACAGAGAAACATATCAGGTGGCATATGAATGACAAGAAGAGGCAAAGAAAACTCCAGGCGACAGAGTACTGCTTAATGCTTTAATACTGTGTGGGACCCAGTACTTCTGTTGCTTTTTGGCACTGGCAGGGAGACAGATTGGTAGCAGTCCAGTAGGTATTTTATTTGTTTTTGTTTTTGTTTTTTTTTGCAGTACGCGGGCCTCTCACTGTTGTGGCCTCTCCCGTTGCGGAGCACAGGCTCCGGACGCGCAGGCTCAGCAGCCATGGCTCACGGGCCCAGCCGCTCCGCGGCACGTGGGATCTTCCCGGACCGGGGCACGAACCCGTGTCCCCTGCATCGGCAGGCGGACTGTCAACCACTGCGCCACCAGGGAAGCCCTCTAGTAGGTATTTTATATCTCTAAGTTTCCTTGTGGTAAGCCCATTGGATTACTAAACTTGGAGAAAATTCCAGTATCTTTGAAATAAACAATTGTTCATCAGGACCTGGCAGGTAGATTTCTGCAAATGCATTTTCAAATGTTTGCTCTTTGCTGTGAGTGAAGATAAATTCTGGCATTGGTGAAGATGTTGGATATTTTTGTTTGTCTTTGCAATTGGGTGGCATTGGTAAGAGCAGCACTCTGCTGACAATGTAAGCAGGAGTGCTGGGCCAATCACCCTATCAAGTTAAGCCTTTGGCTCTACTTTGGCATTCCTGATTTGGATATTTCAGACTGAGACTTCTGAGGGCATGAATTATGCAGGTAAAAGACCCAGGCTCTACATCACTTTGCCTGTTCAAACTTGACTCTAATGTTTATTAGATTGTATTTTGCATATCACTCTTTCATAGACTAGACTGTGGGCATCATGAGAGTAGGGAGTGGTCTGCCCTTTTTACTGTTATATCCCTAGTGTTCAGGTAGTGCCTGATAAATGCTAGGCTCTTGGGAATTATTTGTTGGATGAACGAATGAAAGTTTTTGGTTGACTAGTAGACATTTCTGTAGTTGCTAGTGAGAAACAACTTGAAAAATCTGTCAGACAATTTTCAAGGATATTGTTGCCTCAAGAGGTAGGCAAATATATTCCTGGTGGGAGGCTGACCTTAGAGAATTCTCATTGTTTCTAGGCATCTTTGTTATATAACAATGTCAGAATAGTACTGCTTTGGTCGATGTGACTATACTGATGGCTACTTCCTCAGGTTTTCTTGAGTGGAACTTCTCACTTCAGCACTGTTAAGAGCCAAGTTGGATCAAGGGTTAGGCAGTAGTATCTACCACTTAGTGCTTTACCGTATGTGATCTTTGAAACTGACAGTTAACAAATTGGGAGTTGTGGTTCATGCCTTTTGGAGGCCGATGAAATTCTATATTGGTTTAGTGTAGCTTTCCAAAGTGTATTATATAGAGCAGTAGTTACATAAGATACTTTATAAGAGTGAGACAAAAGTTCTATGGTCAAATAACATTGTGCGAGGCTGTATAGTATTGGCCTACCTTGGAAATTCATGACATACGTAATTAGCATAGTAAAAGTTCTGAGAAGTTATATAGTAAAGTAACCTATTCATTTTTAACTTTGAGTTTCTCAAATTGAGTTAAGCACAGAAGCCTTTCCCCCCTTATTAACATTCCCACAAGATTTTTATTCCATTGAACAGACATTAGGAAAATCTAGTAGAATAAAAAGAGGACTGACGGACCTATCAAAAGAATTGAGTTCCTCCCTGGCTCTCCTACGTAATAGCTATGTGACATGGGTGTGAATTCCCATTTTCAAAAGGGGATTATACCACATGTCTTCAGGGCTAAGACGGAAAGTTTTGTTTTCATACGTTCAAGTTTTTGAAATCAGAAAAAGTATTATGATCCATCTAACATGACATTTATTTTTTTCTGAGAAAAGTTATAATTAAATTGGTAGTTCAGCTTATAATTTATGGCATCTTAGAGACAAGGAAGTATGGCAAAACCTCCCTGCCAGCTTCTCAGGGTTATTGTAAAAAGCAAATGCATCAATCGATAAGAAAGCGGCACGTACAAATCCATAATAATGGATTATTATTTTGCCTGGTTTGTCTGGAATAAATGGGAGGGGCAAACTACGAGGAGAATGATGTCTTTTAATATCATTTCCTCAGGTGGACAGAAACACACCAAATCTATGTATTATAAATGATTTATTTTCGTTTTCATTTGGTTGCTTGGCTTTATTTAAATAATAGCTCTTCTTTATGTACATAGTCACAGCCTAAATTACAAAACAAAAATAAAACAATTTTTAATGTTCAGTAACAATTTCTGGCAGAACAAATAAGTTGAAAATGTGTTATAACTTTATTTGCTGTTAAGAGGAGTTTGGAATGAAGTGGGTGCTTCTTGGAACCCAGCAGAGGAATTAATTTCTCAGCAAGCATTTACCGAACTTATGTACCCACTTCTGCATTAAGAGCTGTGAAAAATACAGTTAGTAGACACTAAGTGGATGTTTTTAGAATGACTTTTGGTTAGATTCTCTGATAGGTACTGACTGTAATATGGATGAATGAAGGCAGATCACTACCCTGGAGCAACTCATAGATTAATGAAGAATACAAATGGGTAACCAGATTAGTGTCACATTATAAGTATTTACAGAGCATGGTTGAGGGACCAAAGAAATGATTACTGTGAACTAACTCAGCTTTGTGGAGTTTGATGGGACTTGAAGCTTCACAAGATGAGGGAATATGGGCTGAGTATTGAAGGATCAGTAAGAGTTTGGCAGAAAGCATGGAAAATGGTTAAGGCATTAAATAATCACATGTGCAGAAGCACAGTTGGATGAAATTGCGTGTGTGCCCCATGATCTCTGCAAAATGGATTTATCTGGTATGAACATTTCATGGAGTCATAACAAAAGATGAGCCTGGAAATGAGCCTGGTGACTGTGACGGGGCCATTGTATGCCATTGTAACATTTTTGGCCTGTACAGTGGAGGTGATGGGGAGTCCTTAGAGGGTTTTGAGTTGGTGACTAACAAGATCAGTTCTGTATTTTTTAAAAATTCCTCGGCTCGCAGCCTGGAGCATGGACTAAAAGGCAGAAAGACTATTTAGGAGGCTGTTGTAATAATCTGGTCAAGAGATGATAGTGGGGCTGGAAAGATAAGGACACATTTGAGAGATGATTCTAAGGTAGAAGCTGTAGAATTTAGAAATTAAGCAGACATGGATGGGATAGAGGGAGAGGGAATAATCAAAGAGTAAAGTCTGTGCTTTTGAGCTTCAGAGATTAGGTAGATGGTGATGTCATAATTTATAGTAGCAAATTTAGAAGGAAGAATGTGCTTAGAGAAAAGATAATTACTTTAGTGTCAGTGTTATTTTCAACAGTCAATAGGACATATGGAAAAAAGATAATATTTCTGCCTGCCTAGAGCCTATTATTTGTTTAGTATGACAGAATTACACATATCCTTCAAGTGGCTTCTGTTGTAGAGTGGTCATGAAGTCTCCGCTGAGCCTGAGGAGAGAATTCCAGAGGCTTCAGAGAAGGCTTAATTGAAGAGGTGACATTAAAGGTGGATCTGGAAGGATGAGTAAGAATTCATAAGGTTCATAACAGAGATTCATTAAAAAAAAAAAAGCCATTCTGTTCAGGGGAAACCGCATGAACAAAAGCAGAGAGCTGTGAAAGATCATAGAATGTCTGGGAATTGTAAGAACTTCAACATAGCTGAAGTGTGTGTGGTGAAAATGGTGGGGCAAGAGATTTAAGTTTTCACCAGTACCAAAGTCAAAGAGTTTACACTTTACTCTGTAGGAACCAATGGACGTTTAAAGCAAAAGAGTAGCATCCACAAATCTGTACATGTGTAGTTGGCGATGAGGCATTGAGTTCAAAAGAGATCAGAAGGGAAGCCTGTGATCCCTTTTGTGGTATCAGGTTAAGGCTGTGCACCTTAATGGCTTCTAATTAAGGTCTTCCATTACTCCTGTGTCCCAAGAGATTTGGCTCCATTGGGAATGTTCTTGCTCTTATTTGAGTTTGCCAGCCATTTTTCTTGTATACAGAAAACAGCTTCTGCCTCTGCAATGTGACATCAAGCAGGCTTGAATTGATTCTGCTTAGCTCAGCATGCCACACATTGAGATTTCTCTTGGAACAATTATCACTGTGAGTCCCAGACTGTGTCTGATAGTGCTTTATATTTTAGTAAAGAAAATAGTTATAATAAACTCCAGTGAGTGCCTGGTAGATATCAAATATCTAGTTTAAAAGGCGGTTGGGAATCTATTCAACCCATCTGGCTATTTCAAGGTAGAAACGTTATGCTCCGTGTGTGTGTGTGTGTGTGTGTATACAGAGTAATAGGTTATTTCTTCCATGTAGAGTTATATTTTGAAGGCTATTTCCCTTAATGCAGTATTTCTTCAACTATAATCCTTGTTCAAAATGTAGATTCATGATCCCCATCCCAAACCTACTGAATCAAAATGTGTAGGTTTAGAGCCCAATGGTATGCATCTTAAAAAGGTCTCCATGTATATCTAATGCTATTTAAAGTTTGAGAACCACTAAAATATAGAATCTACAGACTCATAAGGTCATGCAGGAATATTTAATTTATAGATCTCCCAGACTCTACACTGCATGGAGTTACTATTAAACACAACAAAATAGGCTTCCTTCAAAATAACCCTTGGCATTCTGAGGCAGGAGGACCACACAGTGAATTAGAAAGAGGACTCTAGCTGCCAGATGTTAGGCTGGTCATTAGGACAATGAGACAAACTAAAAGTAATAATCAAGCCTTTATTTACTTAATGTGATATTGCAAGCAAGAGGCAAAAAGTGGAGCCAACTCTCTAGTGTACCATTTCCCCCCATGGAATGGCACTGGGCAAGGGTCAGATGGATGCAGCGCAGGTGAGGATAATAATTTTACTGCTGAGAAGCGCTGAACAAAAGTCTCCTTCCTCTTTATGACCCATGGGCTGGAGATACGGAGAGGGAGAAGGGCTAGGAGTGAAAAGGTAATGAGACAAAGCGAAGTGCTTCAGCCAAGACCCCTAATAAGCACATCTCAGTGGAGGTGCAAGAAATGCCTCAACTGAAGTTCCCTATGAGAAGGCCTCCAAATGGAGATGCTTGGGCTAGGAATGCAAATATGTAGATGAGCGTGGTTGGCCCAAAGTGGGCAGCCTGAGTCTGTGACTGTACCTGTCTCTGGAGAACTGCAGTGCAGTGACTGTGCCCCGAGTCTAGTATGGGGAGAGCAGCTTCTCCCCATGAGGCCTGCCAAACAAAGCCTTGTGGTTGCCTGTGGCCAGGCCTGAAAAATCAGTACAGGATTTTGGTTTGGAGTTGGACTCCTCAAGGATTTGACTGGGAACCAGGAGATCAGAATTCTACGCCCAGTTTTGCCAGCTATTCACTGGGTGAGGTCAGCTTTTCTTTTTGGGCCTCTGTTTCCTCATTTATCAAAATAAGGAGGCTCTACTTTAATATCCTCATGCTCAGCCTATAAGGGTCCTTTCATCTCTGATATTTGTAGTTTCACTGCTGAGAGAAGGTGATTGATTGATGTCCAGTACCTGGATTACTCCTCCTGCCACAGATCAGCTCTCATGTAAACTGGGGAAAATAGTTAATGACCGCTAGGCGGCCTCTTGGTGCTCATCCTGAGAACAGTAGCATCTTCCTCATCTTAGAAAACCAGAGAGGCTTTTGAACAGCTTTTTGCTTCCTGGGGATTCTCTTTAGCGAATACTAGGTAAAGGTCAAAGGCAGTAGCAGCTCTATTAAAGGTGACTCTTGGCAAGAGGCTTCTCACTCCCATCTGGCTTACTAGGCTCTATCATTTATGATCTGAAGGCACAAGGCCAATTTGTTATGGTGGGAGGGGCTGGTAGAACATGACAAAAGCATCTATAGCTGGGGAGTTATATTTAATAGGTCTTTTCAGCAGCAAGTTTCAGGTGGTTTTAGCAATATGAGGTGTGAGCATACAGATGATTCACTGCCCTAGAGCAGGTCTGTGGCTCATACTACTTTGGATCCCCAGCCCAGAGAACATAGTATGTGGGGAAATATGTCTTGCTATAGTTTGTATTGTGATTATCAATAGCCAATGATTAGAGAATACTTATTCCAGTTTAGGCACTTTAAATATATGCTCTTTTTCAATTTAATCCTCACAAGCCACCCTATGGAGGAAACACTATTATTAGCCCCATTTTACAAATGAGAAAACTGAATCTCACAGAGACTACATGGCCTACTCAGGGTTACCTAGCTAATATTTGACTGAGTCAGGATTTGAATGTAATGTGCCTGACTTCGGAAACTATATTCTTAGCCCCTATCCTATGCTACCTCTCCTTCTGTCAGGTTAATTCAACCAGGGCTGGCCACATCCTTGGGTGAAGTAGATCAATACCAAGGTGGTATGATTTGAGGATTGTTAGAATATTCTGCCAAGTCAACCTTTCTACGTTGGACTTTAAAGGTGGATTCATCTATAGTTTGACAGAAATGTGTAATATACCAGAGAAACAAATCGCCAAGGCCAATGAGCCTGTACATTTATTAATATACCCGTTTCCCATCAAAGATCTATGCTTATTGTATGGTGCATTCTCAATGAGACAGTCTTAATAGGTCGAGAATGTAAAATTCAGAGAGGAATTTGAAATCCAACCATTGAAAGACCTTAATAACACCCAAGGGTACGATACTAGAAGAGTTGGCTACTTTTGTTTTAGAAAGATATTAATGGTCATTTGTCATATAAATGAATGTGATTGTCAACTCCTGGGTGTTGAGTGTTGCTGGGGAGAACGGCCCTCTGTGGATATATGTATGCCACGGTACAGGAGCGGACTAGCTAAATTTTTACTTTCTCCAATCTGTGTCTCTTTGTTTGTGTCTATTCTCAGTCATAATAGAGGAAACTAGGGTAGCTTAAACAACTTTCTGCCTGCGGGCTAAGTCATGATATCTTTGGAGTTTTATTGTTAAAATGTCAGTATCTTTTGAGAGAGAGATGTCAGGTACCATCAATTCCTTAGTTGTAGTTTATCCACTGATGTGAAGTCTGAGGAAGCTCCAGTTATATAATTTTATTCAAATGTTAGATCTGACCCCTTTGAATGTGTGTTCTGGAAGGTGGTGGGATGGCAGAAGTGCAGGCAAAGTTAATACTTGGGTTCTGGGCAACTGAGGGAGATGGCACTTCCACCTCCTGGGGGAGAGGCAGAGGCAGGCAAGAGGGGCAAACTGACTTTACCTCCCTTTAATCCACAGCCTGACTCTGAGCACTTCCATCTCAACAGGGACAAAGTTTCTGACCAGTCAACTGATGTTGTTTTTTTAGTATCGATTATTTCCCTCCTGAGCTCATCGATTCTTGCATCCTAAACAGTGAGACAAGTGGCCATAATTGAATGCTCAGGAGTCTGAGCAAAGTTGAAAGGAAGTTCACTAAATAAACCTAAAACCTTGTAGTGAAAAGAGAAAATGCTTTGGAATGTCTTTCTAACTTCAGAAACACACAGTAGCATTTTGCTCACACTGGGAATTAATTGGTTGATGAATTCATTTTACAAAAGATTCTATCCAGGTGTTTCTTAAATGAGAACTCTGGCAGTTCAGAAATATGAATGCTTCCAGAAAATTGAAAGGCACTGTGGTGCAGTGGAAAGAGCATGGGCTTTGGAAACAGCCTTGGGCAAGTTACTTAACTTCTCGGTGCCTCGGTTTCACTTTTTCATCTGTAAAATGAGGAGAACAGCACTTGCCCCGCTTCATAGAGTTATTGTGAGGCTTCAGTATGATAAAATACGTAAAGAGCCTAATACAGTTCCTGGCATATAGTAGATGCTTGAAGATGCTACTTCCATTCTTCCCCCTGGGTGGAAGATCTATGTTGGAGTAGAAAAGGGAGTCTAAACTATAGAAAGACAGAGGCCATAGCTCATGAAAAGAAATCCTACTGAAGATAAAGCAGCACTGAAAGCATGATGCAGTTCTGTAGACAAAGTTTATACAATCTCTACAAATGGTTTGTGCACAGTGTCTCAGGGAGCAAACTTATAGCAGTGCCTGGAAGAAAGAGCCATCAAAAGATGATGGCAGCATGGGACACCCAGTACAGTTGGCATCGGCACCCTTGTCACTATCAATATGGCGAGAAGTCCTTCAGCACACTCCTACTATATCAGAACCATCCCTGTTTACAAAGAAAGTGACTGCTTACTTGGGCAAGATTTTCAATGTGGGCTGTCAATAGCAATCAGGGAAAAATCCCCATTCAAATACCTGCATATCATTGTAGTTATTCAAACAGACAGAAATAAGCAGTCTTTAGTGTTGGAGAAGATGTGGGGAAAATGCACTTGTATACACTGCTGGTGGGAATGAAAATAGGTACAACCCTTTGGAAGATGGTTTGGTAGTTTCTGTAAAATTTTGAAATGGGCCTTTACATCAGCGCAGCAATTCTGCTTCTGTGTATATATCCTAGAGAAATACCCCCATGGGCATTGGGAGACATATTCAAAGGATGGTTATTGTAGATTTAGTTGTAATAGCCTGACTGCTCATCTGTCGGGAAATGGTTACACATTATAACACATTCATGTGGTGAAATATTATGCAGCCCTTTAAAAACGAGATGTATTGGGCTTCCCTGGTGGCGCAGTGGTTGAGAGTCCGCCTGCCGATGCAGGGGACGCGGGTTCGTGCCCCGGTCCGGGAAGATCCCTCGTGCCGCGGAGCGTCTGGGCCCGTGAGCCATGGCCGCTGAGCCTGCGCGTCCGGAGCCTGTGCTCCGCAACGGGAGAGGCCACGACAGTGAGAGGCCCGCATACCGCAAAACAAAACAAAAAACAAAAACAGAAACAAAAATGAGATGTATTGGATGCAGGGATATGTAAGTATTCCTGATTCATTGTTGAGATTTGAAAGCAAATTTCAGTGCAGTGTTTATAGCATAATATCAAATGAATTTTGTAAAAGTTTAGAGGTGGTATATACCTATATTTGTGTAGAAAAACATCTGGAAAGATAAGAGTTGCCCCTGGGGAATTGGGATGGGAGTGCTCTTGGTTTGGGGGGAGTCTTGAAACGTCACTTTCTCTGTTTACTTCTTAGATGTCTGCATTGTTTGAAATTCTTTAGAGGAACATGTTTCAATCTTTCAAATAAATCATAAGATAATAAAACAAATGTATGTGACAGATTGGCTCAGTCACTTCTAGCCCTTGCTTGGTTTGCATTTTCTCAGAATTTTCAAATAATAATAATAATGATAATGATAGTAGCTAACATTTGTTAGGTGCTTACCGTGTGCCAGGCAATGATCTAAGTGCTTTACCTATATTAACACATAAAATCTTCACAAGATCCTTATGAGGTTGTCTTAGTCTGTTTGGGCTGCTGTAATAAAAGTACAACATACTAGGTGGTTTATAAACAGTAGAAATTTATTCCTCGCAGCTCTGGAGGCTGAGAAGTCCAAGAGCAAGGCACCAGCAGATTCAGTGTCTAGTGAGGGCCTGCTTCCTGGTTCATAGACGGCTATCTCCTTGCTGTGTCCTCATATGATGGAAGGGGTGAGGAGGCTCTCGAGGGTGTCTTTTATAAGGGCACTGATCCTATTCATGAGGGCTCCACCCTCATGACCTAATCATCTCCCAAAGGCCCCACCTCCTACTACCGTCACAGTGGGGGTTAGGATTTTAACGTACGAATTTTGGGGAAGGTGACACAAACATTTAGTCTTATAACAGAGGTGGAAATTATTATCATCCCCGTCTTACAGATCTGGAAACTGTGGCTCAGGCAGATTAGAAAACTTGTTAAATCTCCTACATCTTGTGATTAATGGAGCTGGGATTTGAAGTCAGAGGAACTTGCTTTAGAGCCAGCCTGCTTAAGAACTACTGCATAGTGTCACTCAGATGAAAGAGGTAAATGACATAACCTGTGCTCTCAAAGGGTTTAGAGACTGACTGGGGAGATGCACACTCTCTACCTCTCTTTCTCTGTTTTCTTTTTTTTTTTTTGTCCCTTATCTCTCACAGATACATATACACATACACATTCAGAAATACACATGAAAAAATATAATACAAATGAGTGCTACAGAGAATGAATGCTACAGGAGGTATCTAGGAGAAAGAGTGTTCATTGTAGGCTCAAGGACTCAGAGACCAATGCTTAGAGTCGGACCTATAGCTCACCTTCTCACCTGATTCTTCTGTGGCCAAGAATATATTTAGTGGGGCAGTTGTTAGGGGTACTTTAACAACTTATGGCTAAAGAATAAAACAAAGCCTAGAAACCAATTCAGACCCTAGTGTATATGTTACTCCCCAGCGTTGGGCTTGGGCACTGCAGCAGCCATGAACCCAACTATGGTAACTAAAGTGGTTCTGTTGGCCTATGCTACAGGAGAGCCATTGTCGGTATTCTGTGCCTCAGCCTCATCTCTCTCTTTAATATGAGTAAGCCCAATCTAAAGTTATATGAAACCACAAATGGAAGGGCCTTTCTGTGCTCTGTGTTCACTTTTTTTTTAATAGATGAGAAACTGAAACCCAGAAAACTTAATCAACTTGATCAAGGTCACACTGCTATTTTGGTCACCAAAATAACGCATATGTGGTAGGATGTTACTTTCCTTTAAAGTAAAATACATCACGCAGCTAAAGGAGTCCCTCTGCCTGCCTTGTGATTTAGGTAAAGGATTTAGGGGCTTTAATATAGGGTTTGCTTTCTTCCTCCCTCTCTCTCTAAACACACACGTACACCCACACGTACATGTACAACAGTTTCACTTCCTGATGCTTTTGTTTGTGTTTTTCTCTATTGATTACCACTTACCCTCCACATAAAGTGTTGGAGGAATTTGGTCAGCTTTTTTCCTCCCTGAATATGGGTGGAGAGGGAAAAATGTTTGATCTGCCCAGACATGACTTTTCAAAGGGTATCATTCTCATGGCCAGAGGATGAATGATGGGACTCCTAATAGAATCTTGAGAACAGGCCCCAGTTTTCAGGGATGGCATTTCACGTGCTTGCTTGGAAGATGAGTTAGTACCTCGGTGACATGATCAGTTATATGGGGCCAAGGTTAGGATTATATAACAGACCTGCCTGCGGGAGAAACCTTATAAAACGGAGGGGTGGAAAGAATGTGCTGTGCAACTGCATAATAATCTTGTGAAAAACAAAATGCCTTATTCATTTTAATAAAAACACTGGGAAAAAACGATGAGTCTTCACTCTAATAAATTGCAAGGCTTCATAATAAAAGCGAAGCTGCTTTTTCCCCCAAAAGAAGCACAAAATCAGTCTTCAAAAGCAACATATTTTCTTGGCTCTTCTGCTCCCCAATTTATAAATGGGTATTTTTCCCCCAAGTTAGGTGGAGGTGGGTAGGGAAGAGTGGGACTCACAGGCATCTATAGCTTTCGGAGCTATGTGTCATGGGGCTGTTTTCAAAGTCCTTCCCAGTTCAGGAGTAACATTAATTAATTTGAGGGTTAATTTGGGGGTTGAGTCATGCACAGTAGAAGCACACAAAAGGGTGTGTCAGAGAAGAGCCTTAATTCAACTCTGCTCCAGGTAAGATCTGACACTTGACAATATAGCTGGATCCATGCTTGTTTCTAGGCCCAGCCAGGCTCATCATTCCTTAATTCTCTGCTGGGATATTTCATACCAGCCTGCACATAAAATCTGGTGCTTAGATTTCCTTTCCCATCCCCATCCAAACAATACTTTGTTTCTTCTTCCTTCATGCTGAAAGGAACATCTGCTTTTAGCCTAGTTCCTCTGATTCTAAAGATCTTAAAAGGTAATTTCTCCCAGCAACCATTTCTTAGCACTTCCCTATAACTCCCTGCCTTTCAGTATAGACTTAGATACTTCTCTTCAGTGTTACCTTAATACACACACACACACACACACACACACACACACACACACACACCCTTGCTTTACCTACCATTGTCTACTTATGTGGCTTTCTTATCCCACTCATAGAACGCTCAAAGATAGAGATCAGGTATGCTTTGGATCTGTATCAGGCAGCACTGTGGTTGGCACAGAGTATGGGCTCAGTCAGTGATTCTGGAATCAAAGTAAATTCTGTGGCTTACCCGATGTCGTGTGATGAGAGGGAGCGGTGATGAATTAATCTGATAAATATCCATGTTAGAATGGATTTCAAGAAAAGCAGTTTTTGAAAAGCCTAAAAACAGGAAGTATGGAGGCTGTGAGTTGCAGCAGCGCTGCAAACAGGGACACAGGGCTTGAATTTGTGACCTAGACACGTTCGCCTTCAGTTTGTGTCCTTGGTGCTAACCACTGCCAGGGTTATTTCCTCAGGGAGATGTCTTCATTGAGTCATACGTATAACCTATTTCCCCAAGTTGAATTGGATTTCATGGGTAGCTTACCTAGTCCAGGGACTCTCAGTAACATTCAGGGAACACTCTGTGCCCATAGTGAACACCAAGGTACACCTGTCTCAGTTGATACAGCTGCTCCTTTGCCAAGCAGGGAGGCAGGTGCTTCTAGGCCAGGACACACTGGCATTATTATGGAGAAATAAATAGTTTTGTTTAAGTAGACACTCCACTAGTCAAGGTGATGTTAAAGAATGAGAACTTTTCTAAGAGGAAGAATGCTAGTGCAATGGATAGGAAGGATAGGAGTGTGTGTGTGTGTGTGTGTGCACACCCACGTGTGTGTGGGGGGGAGAGAGAAACTACTTGATCCCTATAATTTAGACTCATGTCTAAAAATAAGAGCAAGCATTTACAGTGTTTATGCCAAGCATTCTGCTCAGCACCTTACAATGAGCATCTTACTGAATTTTCATAACCTTTTGAGGTAGTACTATTATGGACCCTATTTTATATATGAAAATAGTAAGGCTTGGGTAAGTGAAATAATTTGTCAAATGTCATAGAATTGATAAGTGGCAGAGCTGGGAATTTAAACCTCATGTGTTTGATTCCAAAGCTCATGTTCTTCCTTCTAATTAAATGTACAATTTACGTGCAGTAAAAGATACAGATCTGAAGGATACAGCTGGGTAGTATTTTACCTATGTGTATACTTACATGACCATCACCCAGGTCAAGATATAGAACATTTCCATCATCTCAGAAAGTTGTCTTATGCCCTTTTCAAGTCCACACCAGCCCCCGCACCAAAGGTAACCACTATTCTGACTTCTATCACCATAGATCTGTGATTCTTGAAGTGTGGACCCAGGACTAACAGCTTCAGCATCACCTGGGAACTTGTTAGAAATGCAAAGTCTTAGACGCCTCCCCAGACCAGCTGAATCAGAAACCCCGATTTTAACAAGCTTTCCAGGTGATTTTGTTGCATGTTGAGAATTGCTGCATGGAGCAGGCTTTCGTGTTTTAGAAATTCATGTATATAAAAATAGAGTTATATAGTATGTATTCTTTTGTGTCTGGCATTTTTTGTCTTAGCAAAATATCTGTGAAATTTATTCATATTGTTGTGTGTATCAGTAATTCTCTCATTTTAAATCGCTGATTGGTATCCCATTGTATGAATATACAATGTTCTCTCTTTGATAGGTTGTTAGTAGAGTTAAGGGAAGTTTATTATATTTGTCTAAGACAAATTTGTGGAATCACAAAAATTAAGGAGCAACTTATGCAAGAGTAAAGCAGGTTGTTGTATCATATGATACAGTTTCAGAGAAGCAATGCTGTTCTCCCAACCAAATCTCTTACTTGCTTCCTAATGTGGGGAACTTATTTAATAGGAAGCTAAGACTTTTATTCCACAATAGACAGTAATACTCAAAAGGCACGCGTATGCTCCAACAGTAAAAGAAAAAAGGAAAAAGACAGACTAAAATTCATACTGAAGTGCTAATGATCTATCCTTTCTTTCCAGTAGAGTTAAGGGCATAGATGCCAACTATATAGCATGTATGCTGTCACTTACTGATCTAAACCCATGACAGTCATTGCTAATCAATTACGCTACTTTTAAATGTTGATTCCCAATGCAATCTCAGGATCCTTCTCAACAAATTATCCCAGACAGCAACTATCAATCCATCATGGCTGGCATGCCATCTCTGGCTGAATTCAAGAGTGTGTGTGTGTGTGTGTGTGTGTGTGTGTGTGTGTGTGTGAGAGAGAGAGAGAGAGACAGAGAGACAGAGAGACAGAGAGAGACAGACAGAGGGACAGAGAGAGAGAGAGGGGGAGAGAGAGCGAGGGAGGTTATAATAATGTTTAGAACTAAAGAGTGGAAGAAGACACCATGGAGGGGATGTATGGCTCAGGAAGGAGAACCAAAGTCATATTTTCTTTTCTGTGATGTGTTCTCATTAGAACATTAGAAAGCCTATTAGGTGGCCAGGATATAGTAAATTCTTAGCTAACAGTTTTTGGGAAATCAGCGTAACACCAAACAATTACAACAGCAGCTACTACTACTTTTACTGAGAGCTATGTATTGGGCCTTGCGGTAAGTGATTTATATGCATTGTCTCATTTAATTCTCAGAACCTTGCTAGACCATTATTGTCTCCATTTTAGACGTTAAATTGAGGCTTAGAGACACGCCCAAATTCCAGGAGATCTGACTCCATATCCCATGTTCTTTGGAAACCACTACTCCATATTGATGCTGAGATAATTAGATTTAAGGCTACTTAGAAGCCCTTTTCTTCCCAACTCTTGTTAAAAACGTCTGTGTCCACTTTCCTGCCTTAATAAGAGTATAGTAATCATCATTAAAGATCTCAGGGTTATAATCCTTACCATCAGAGGTTACATTTGTAACTAGAGCGGTCAGTGGAACAGGTATAGGAGATTAGAAGATTAGGTATATGAGATACACCTCCACCCTGGTTTCTGCTCCCTCTCTTTAGTTCTAAACACTGTTATGATTACACACATACACGAGTGTGCACACAGAAATTAGGGCATTCCTTAGAAATTAACTTTTAAACTACAGGTAAATGAATAAAATTATTCATTTATCAGGCATGCACCGTTTGCTAGACTTTAAGTTCCACGAGGGCAAGGACCTTTCTTGTTCACTGCTATATTCCCATTATCATGCACCCGAAAAAGGAGGTGTTCAATAAATATTTGTTGAATGAATGTAGGGATGAATGAATAAATGCACGCACAAATGCTAGGCATTGTACTGAGCTCTGGGATATGAGCATGACTTCTAATTTTGGTCACTTGCCTCAAAGGGAGAAGTTAGTACAGTGATCTCATTAGTTAGACAAAAGTTATACGCTTCTGATTAATAGACATGGAATTTCCGTACATAACATGTAAGGAAGATACAAAGTTTGGTCTTCTCAGGTTATATCTATTTTTTCCCAATAACTGAATGGTTAAGACTGTATTTCCAACAGACAGAAGCTTCTTTAAAGAATAAAGCTGAATATATTGGTACTGGCAGAGGAATGTAAGCATTGTATCCACAGTGATTTCTACATTGGCTGCTACATTTTAAAAAATGCAAAATAATGAAAGAAGGAACAGAATTCCGCACTGTCCTTTGCACAGTTAAAATGCATTATATAGTAAGGTAGTCTTTTTCAAAACTAAATCAGTGTTGGTTCAGTATTGAGCAAAATGCTTCAGTGATTTTTGTAAAATTGAAAGTAGCGTATTCCTAATCTAGTGAAAGCGAACATTCAAAAATGTCTCATTCTTTTTTTCTGAAATTATGCACAGGACCTGGGACAATGGCAGGCAACTTACCCAAGCATATTTCCATGGCAGCTCAGATATCCTGTCTCTCTGTCTCACACCAAAGCTGTACAAATGGCACACTTGCAGAGTTGGAGAGGTGCTCATGTCACCTCGGCGTCAAGTGCGATTGGATTCTGTCGAGCAGGAGCCGGAAGGCTTGCATTATCCATAAGAACAGTGCCAGCCAGTCGTTCAGTTGGAACCGCCTCTTAGGCACAGATGGGTGAAGGAGGCCATTTTCCCTTAAAGGGTAAAAGGAATAATGACCATCTTTCTTGCCACCACTTTCAGCCCCAAAGCGAGGAAGGTCAAAAATATTAATACAAACTTCTCTTTTGGGCCCATATAGCCATTCTAGGACCATGTTCTAAGAAATGTTACCAGTGACAGGAATCAAGGGCTTGTATTCCAGAGTGATGCTGTGTGATTTGGAAGAGGAATTCAGGGTTTTGGTTTTGGTTTTGGTTTTGCCATTTTATGGACAGTGGCTGCTATGGTGCCAAGCTGTGGAGATATTTAGTGATACAGCCCTAAATATGCATTTTTTTTGGAGGATGACGACAATAGACTTAATTCTTTTCACCAAATCTAGATCTATTGGTTTCTTAATGCTGTAATAAAATACCACAAACTTAGAGGCTTAAGCCAACACAAATATCTTCTTTTACATTCTGGATGTAAGGATACTTCAAGGCAAGGTGTCTATAGGGCTATGTTCTTTTTGCAGCTTCTAGGGGAGAATCCGTTTCCTTCCCTTTTCCAGCTTCTAGAGGCCACCCACATTCCAGGGCTTCTGCCACTCTTCTCCATCTTCAAAGCATACCTCTTTGACCTCTGCTTCCATCATTATATCTCTTTTTTCTGCCTTTGACCCTCTTGCTTCCCTCTTATAAGGACCCCTATAATTACATTGGGCCCACCCAAATAATGCAGGTTAATCTCTCCATCTCAAGATCTTCAACTTAATTACATCTGAAAAATCCCTTTTTCCATGTAAGGTAACACATCCATAGATTCTAGGGATTAGGTTATGGATATCTAGGAGACCATTATTCTGTGTGCCCTACCAGTCTAGCTGAAATGATAACAATGATTTACTCCCTTGGTTAGGGCACTCAGGATCCTGAGGCCAGTATTGCTTGTCTGACGATCATTAATGCCATACTGATGATTATAGATTGCATAATATAATCCTAATAACAATTGTATGAGGTAAACGTTATTATAATCTCATTTCGAAGATGTAGTAGTGCTCATAGAAGTTAATAAACTTGCCCAAGTTCATATAGCTAAGAAGTGGTAAAGCCAGGACTCAAATTCAGGTATGTCTTACTCTAAAGCCCATGAAATTTCTAGCTTCCCACTCTGCCTCTTTAGTTTTGCTAAGTTTACTTGCCTCATTTCCTGGCCACTGTACGTACCTAAACCTTGACCAGAAATGTCACAGCTGGGTGCCTTTGGCCACATGTAGCTAGGTCTGGGCAAATTCATCACTACTACTGCAAGTGCAACTCAGTTTAACTCCAGAAACCTTTATTAAACATCATCGTATGCCCCCAACCCTGTGCAAAGTCTGTGGCTCACTGATGGCGATGACTCATCAGGGCCATATTGATTTAGACGGCAGCCGTATCATTTCCTGGTTATCGCTCAGGATAAAAGGGAGCAGGTACCTCAAACAGTTCACTGAAAAGGTCATGCCTTGCCAGTGGGAAATTGCCAAGTTTCCCAAGTTCCTTTAACTTGGAAATCCATATCTACCTCTAAGAGATAAGAGATGATTTTCTATATTTCTTTTAACCATTCAAAAGATAGTCCCTGAGATAAGCAGTGTCCCTGGGCCTATGGTGGTGGAAGGACGATTGTGGACTATAGAAGGCTGGTTAATCCAGAGAAGTAGCATGACTATATTTAAAATGTCCCTTCTTACATTTCCTTTAATAGTATGTGACTTCATCTTTTCAGGTACAGTGGAAGGTCACACCCAAAGCTGATAGTCATGGTGACGTTAATCTGATGGTTTTATTGGCTAATAAGTACTTCATTCTTTTAGAGGCCCCGGACCCCGGTTCTTCTTTTCTTTTTTTTTCCTTTTTTTTTTCCTTTTTGGCCATGCCACACAGCTTGCAGGATCTTAGTTCCCTGACCAGGGCTCAAACCCAGGCCCCCAGCAGTGGAAGCACAGAGTCCTAACTACTGGCCCGCCAGGGAATTCCCCCAACCCCGGCTCTTTAAGCATCCCATCTCAGTTTCCTTGAAACCCCTTCCCCCATTTCATACACCAAATCACCCAGGTGCTGTATCTATACTCTAAACTCAAACTGATTGCTCCTGTGTCCCATTCCCCAATGGGGCTCTATTCCTTATAGATTTGATAATAACTGTGTACCAAGATATTAAATGTATAGCTTTGCTATTCTTCCCAGATAATAACTTTCACTGTTGAGAGAGGGAGGGGGGAGGGGGGAGAGAGGGACAGGGTGGAGAGAGAGAAATAGAGGGGGAGAGAGAGGAGGAGGAAGTGGGAGAGAGAGAGAGAGAAAGAGAGAGGGGGAGAGAGAGACAGCGTGAGAGTTTCAAAGCTCACTCCTGGAACATTTTTTCCATTTCCTCCCAAATCTGATTTTCTTCTGGAATTCATGTCATATTCTCTTCATCTTCCAAGTACCAGGCAGCCTCAAGAACTATTTCTCCCCCCATTCATTAAAAGCTACTTGGTCCTATTGATTCTTTGGTTCAGTTTTACACTTTTTAAAACTGTAATATATGTCATGCGCTGTGCTAGGTTCTAGAGAAACAAAAAAATCTGACAAACCCCATAACCAGAAGGAGTTTTTAGGTTAAGAAGAAATAGACATGTTAACAGAATGTTTTGGTGTACTATAGTATGGACAGATGCACATAGAGCTCTGGGAAAACAGAATTCTTGAAGTGCTAACTCTTCCTTTTTGATGCGCGGATAGAAGTTAATTGGGCAAAATAATTGAGAGGTTTCATTTCTTCAATAATCTTTAGCTTGCCTACTGCCCCACCCTGGTCCAGACCTAGGTCAACTCAATCTCAGACTGTTTCATTAAAACAGTCTCCCAGCCAGTCTTCATGTTTCCTCTCTGGTGTCCTAACTGCCTTGCTGTCCACTGGCTCTTGTCCATCTTACACCTGCTAACAGATTAATCTTTATAAAATATTTATTTGCAAAAATCATCCTCTCTCTCCCTACCACCTCTCCCAGCTCTGAAATCTTCATTGACTTTCTACTGTTTTCAAGAAAAACCTTGGGCTCTTCATCTGGCATTCCGTGCTCTCCACATTCCAGTCCTCATCTATGGGCCTGTCCCCATCACCTATAATTGCTGACACATAACCTACTCTCTACTTAAATTAAATGTGTGTGTAATTTATCAAGCTTCCAGACGTGTTCTTACCTCTATATTTTGATCACATAGATCTTGTTCACAATGCCTTCCTCTAATACCAGGGCAGATCTAAGCCCTAGTTCCCCTTCAAAAACTAGCTCAAGCCCCATACCCTCTATAGAACTTACCTGGTCCACCCCATCCATCTGTGATCACTGCTTTATCCAGTAGACTTCTGTCATTTAGCATTTAGCATATACAATCTTCTACTGTACTTACTTTTCATGTACAATTCCAGTCTCTCTTGGTAGTAATCCCCTTAAGACAGAGACTATACCTTGCATCCCTTAGTATCTCCAGTGTTCAGAGCTCAGAAGATTTTTATGATGATGGTAATGAGCCAGCTGTGTGGTACATATAGGTGATATATGTGGAAAAGAACTCTTGAAATTCCTCATTTCACACCATGTAGGGAGGGACACTCAAATTGCTTACATGAAGGGCCAAGGTAAAAGCTTTCTTGGGGATAAATTAAGCCAGAAGTACAAACCCACATGCTTGCAGGGGCGAAGGAGGGAACATAATCAGGCTGGACATAAGCCCATATTTATTTAACAAATATTTACACAGTGCTTTCTGCGTGGGCATTATTTTAAGTGCTTTACAAGTATGAATTCATTTAATTGTTACTACAACCCTACTATTACTATTCCCATTTTAGAGATGAGACAACCAAGGCACAGAGAGGTTAAGTCATTTTTCCCAAGGTCACATAACTAGTAAGTGACAGATCTTGAATTTCAACTCAAGTACTCTGATTCTCTGTGTTTCTATTCTTAACCATTGCATGATGTTGGTTTTCCAAAAAGGGACCAGTGTGATCAGTGGTGAGCTGGAGTGAGTATAATGAACCGAAAGACATTTAAATTTATTTTAAAGAAAATTGTGAGTCAGAATAAACATGCCTGTGGGCTAGGTCAACCAGAGTGTTAAGAGTTTGCAGCTCCCGGATTGAGTCCAACAATGACAGGATAAAGTTTATTATTTGTAATGTCACATATATTCCAGGACAGCAAGAAGCATCCCTGATTATGTCCACTTTACCTTGACATCAGCTCATATGCCTGTTATGGGGATTTGTCAAAGAAAAGGAAATATCCGCATTTGCTGTCATCACTGTATACGTTTAGGTTTGCAGATTCAACTTGCAAGAGATTTATGAACCTCTCAAAGGAACTAATGGCTCCTCTGCATTTGCTCCCATAGCGTTTTGTTTATACCTTTACCAAGTTGTTTATCAAATGTCACTCTTTCTCCTATCTAAAATGAAGAATTTTCCACTTTTTCTTAGCACAAAAGATTTTTCTCTCTCTCTCTCCAGACACTTACTTGTAGATTTTAACAGCTTCTAACAGTTTTAATGTGTGTTGATTTAAAATATATTTAGCAAGTCCTTATCAGTTTCTAACTTTTACAATTTCTAACAACAGGACACTGCCTTTTCTAGTGCCCCTAGATATAAAGTCAGATTCCTACCAGTCCAGGACTTTCAAAAGTAACATAAACTAATCTACATCTTTGAAAATGTTGATAGCTTTATTTTAATGTTTATTTTGTTCATGTTTGAAAGAATAAATGCAAATATGCAGTGTATTTGGAAAATTCTAGAAAGTTTAAAGAAATAGCAAGTAGAAAATTTCACAGTCACAAACTCAAATGTAGAAGAATACAACGTTCTTGATTTCTCTATGACTGAAATTCACCTAGATTTTAACTTGCATTTCAACTTTCTGCAGTAAACTTAGTCCTACGATATAAGATATCTTAACTATTTCTGAATTTTTTTTTTTTTTTTTTCGGTACGCGGGCCTCTCACTGTTGTGGCCTCTCCCGTTGCGGAGCACAGGCACCGGACGCGCAGGCTCAGCGGCCATGGCTCACGGGCCCAGTCGCTCCGCGGCATGTGGGATCTTCCCGGACCGGGGCACGAAGCCGTGTCCCCTGCATCGGCAGGCGGACTCTCAACCACTGCGCCACCAGGGAAGCCCCTATTTCTGATTTTAAACTTAGTCCTTTATGAGTCTCCTCACTCAACTCTTCCTTCTTCCCTTCTTCTGAATTGTAATTTCCTTTGGGTGTGAGTGTCAGCCCTCTATTCTTATCGCCCTCCACTGAGTTGTATATAGCTTGTCTAGACTGGTCTTATGTATCAGCTTATCTGCATTCAGTGCTGATGCGCTTACTTGTGTAATTCCCTTGATATGGGGAAATGCACACTAATGGTTTGGAGGTAGGATGAGTGGGGAAATGGGAAGCCTGGCAGTAATCTCAGACAGACTGAACTCCCTTTACAGCTCATATAGATAAGTTGAGTTGCTGAGTCAGTCAAGTTCACAAGCTTCCGACTTTGGCTGTCCCCCCTGCATCTTGTTACTCAGTTCCTTGTCCCTGTGCCATGAAGACACTCTGGCAGACATACCATTTCTCAATTTTTAGTCACTTTCCTTGCTCAATTAGACACATAGAAACTTTCATATTTCTTAAACATACCTTGGAAGCCAAGGGAGATTCAGGAGGAAATGGCAATATATTAAGTTTCTCTCTTCCTAAACATGCTACCATTTCTACTCCAAGACAGCCACTCTCTGGTCACCTGGGGCAGTCGCAGAGTGGGGTACATTTAGAATTCTCAGATCTATCTGAATTAAAAAAAAAATCTTCATCCAAACTTCTCTCCCAGTACAGAAAGTATTCTTCTCTCCTCTTTTTGTGGTTGGGAAACGGCTCCGATGTCATTACAAGTTCTCCTCTACTAGATGGTTCATGATATAAACCCTGGGTCCTGCAGTCTTCACTCTTGATGTGAAAAGGCAAGTTTTTAGAATTTTAGAATATTATTTTTTTCCTCTCAGGTACCTCACTCTAGCAAATCAAAGTTTC